>NC_090442.1:829162043-831562043 GCF_031143425.1 Pleurodeles waltl | reverse complement strand
CCTACACCCAACTAAACAGCTGATAAATTACATGTATGCAAACACTCGATGATAATACCGCTGTATTGTATAATGAAAAAAACCTCAAACGGTTCAAACAAAAATAAAATAA
Source organism: Pleurodeles waltl (assembly GCF_031143425.1). Taxonomy (NCBI): domain Eukaryota; kingdom Metazoa; phylum Chordata; class Amphibia; order Caudata; family Salamandridae; genus Pleurodeles; species Pleurodeles waltl. The sequence continues at coordinate 831,561,931 of NC_090442.1, read as the reverse complement.
AAAGAGTTCTGTTTGAATCACAATGGATGAGGGTCTGCTGTAAAAGAAGCTTGAGGAGGAATGACCAGGCTTAGTTGCTGACTGTACTTCAGTGCTTGTTTTTTTCCTGTATGATGAAGTCACAGATGGTGACAAGCTTGCCATAGGAGTGTGTGACAAATGAGTAGGTGAGACAGGAAAGGGCACCACAGAATGAGATTGATAGTTGCCCACTTGAATCCACTGTGATAGCGGATGAATCCTCTGGATGTTGATGATTTTGAAGCAATGGTGTATGAGGCAAAGGTTTTGCTGATGTTGAGTGATGTTTGACTGAGTCGATGATGCTGCTCCACGAATAATCTTGTCTCTGTCATTGTTTTCCATGTCACTGAAGTGGCATGTTGTGTAGACTGATGATTCTGGTCTTTATGTCTATGGTGGAAAGGTGCTGAACCCACCTTATATGACAAACACAAAAGTGCTGAGGCTAGAATTAGACTTGACGTCTAATTCAAATTAAGTCTAGCGTGCTGACTTCAATGGAGTTCACCTCGCCTTTTCTCTGAGCATCTCCCTTTTGAGGATGTATTTTTAGCCAGAGATGCCTTTTTCTCTTCTTTCTGTCATCTTCAGCCTTCATAGTTTGCTGCATTCCTTTATGTCTGATGTGCTCCCTGTCCTTAGAAGAGTTATTTTGGCATATATTGCAATCTTTAACAGTAAGGGGTGGAGGAAGGAATACCACACAGACCATGTGAGGGCCACAGCCTGCTTTCTTTCTACCACAGTAATAACACTTAAAAAAAAAAAAAGAATAAGCATTTTGAGAAGGAAAAAAATGCCCAAATGTGTTAATGTTTTTTTTAAAAACAAGAAAAAAAACTATCACAATAAATACAGAAAATTCTTAAAAATGACGAGTAAAAGTCAACTGTTTAAAAGACTACATTTTGCCAGGATCTGGAAAAATTACTGAGTAGGTCAGGCAAACTAACAGTAAAATGCATCAGGGGTAGAGGAATCGCCAGGTGCTATTAAAGTGACAGAAGTCCTTTTCACTCTCTTTGGAAAATTAGCCTTTAAGTTAACTATTTTTCTTGCTCCCTTCACATTTTAACCTGCCTTTACCCCTAAAATGTTGCAATGTACTTAATAAAATGTTGGCAAGATGAAACTATATGGCTATTCCAGAAAATATTCCACTACTACAGGGTGCTGCTATTCATTCAATGAACAAAGGGTATTTGGCAACCCTACGCTTCATACTAGGAACAGCATTATCTATGGTACAGAAATTTGGGTCAATGCAAACAGCAGAAGGTCGTTTATGACCATCAATGACGATCCTATAGTACCAAAGTATATATTATTCAGAATGCATGACATTTTATCTTAAAGCAGGCCGCTACTGAGTTCTGCCTCTTTACCATACCTTTTCTCTCCCACCGAACATTAGTGACAAAACATTTTTTTGTTTATAGCTATTTGTGTCACAGATTGACAATTGTAAAATAAAAAGTGTCACTTTTGCTTTTGCCTAGGAGACACGTAGATTGTTTTAAATTTTAATTTACACACACCCTTCTGACAAAGAAGTACATACCTGAACACAGCATGGACTATTATTGCATCATCCCAGAAGAGTAAGCCCTCCAACACCACAAATTTGTATGCTCCTTTATGTACTAACTTGCAGCTTAAGGAGACTACCAGACTGTGGCTGGTACAACTGACTCAATAAAAGCAATGATTCATCTTGTGTTGAGATGTAGCCTAGTGTACTGAATGCCAATGATCTAAAAAGATTAGCTGAATTTTGTGTGACTGGTTGGCGGGTGGTGTGTTCTCCAGGGGCTCTGTTTGGTCCACACCTCTGCTAGTGGCCATTCATAAGCATAAACAAGCATTTGCAATGTAATCAGTTTCGCATTTGCTAGAGTTAGAGCTACTGGCATTGTAAATGACAATCATTTTTAACCATGTGTTTTGGTTTGGAATGAAGTGGATGTATGTGCTGTGGCGTGAAATTTTGTGGTTATGTTATGCTATGTTGTGTTGAGTTATGCCATGCTGTTATATTATGCCATGTTGTCTTGTGTTGTGTTATGCTATGATATATGTTCTATTATGCTAGGCTATGTTGTGGTATGTTATGTTGTGTTATGCTACACTTATGTTATGCTATGGTGCGTTAGGTTGTGTCATGTTATGGTATGATATATTTTGTTATGTTGTGTTATGCTATGTTGGGCTATGTTATGCTATGATGTGTCATGCTATGCTATGATGTGTTATGCTATGCTATGTTGTGTTATGCTATGCAATGTTGTGTTATGCTATATTCTGTTATAATATGCTGTTTCTGGTTGTTTTATGTATGCTATGTTGTGTTATGCTGTGTTATGTTATGCTATGCTGTGTTATGCTATATTGTGTTATGTTGTGTTATATGTTGTCTTATGCTATAAACTATGTTGTGTTATGCTATGCTCTGTTATGTTATGCTATGCTACGCTGTGTTAGGTTATGCTGTTATATTATGCAATGTTGTGCTGTTATGTTAAGTTCTGCTATGGTGTGTTATGTTATGCTATCTTGTGTTAGGATATTCTATATTGTTATGCTATGTTGTGTTATGCTGTTTTATACTATGCTTTGTTTATGTTATGCTATGCTGTGTTGTGTTATGTTATGCTATATTATGTTACGCTGTGCTATGTTGTGTTATGTTGTGCTATGCCATGTTGTGTTATGCCATGTTATGCTATGTTGTGTTAGGTTGTGTTGTGTTATGTTATGCTATGTTATGTTGTGTTATGTTATACAATACTATGCTGTGTTATATGTTACACTATGTTGTTTTATGCTGTGTTATGTTGAATTATGTTATGCTGTTGTGTTGTTATGCTATGCTGTGTTATGTTATGCTATATTGTGTTATGTTGTGTTATATGTTGTGTTATGCTATAAACTATGTTGTGTTATGCTATGCTCTGTTATGTTATGCTACGCTGTGTTAGGTTATGCTGTTATATTATGCAATGTTGTGCTGTTATGTTAAGTTCTGCTATGGTGTGTTATGTTATGCTATCTTGTGTTAGGATATTCTATATTGTTATGCTATGTTGTGTTATGCTGTTTTATACTATGCTTTGTTTATGTTATGCTATGCTATGTTGTGTTATGTTATGCTATGCTATATTATGTTACGCTGTGCTATGTTGTGTTATGTTGTGCTATGCCATGTTGTGTTATGCCATGTTATGCTATGTTGTGTTAGGTTGTGTTGTGTTATGTTATGTTGTGTTATGTTATACAATACTATGCTGTGTTACATGTTACACTATGTTGTGTTATGTTATGCTGTGTTATGTTGAATTATGTTATGCTGTTGTGTTGTTATGCTATGTTGTCTTATGCTATACGCTATGTTGTGTTATGGTACGTTGTGTTATGTTATGCTATGTTGTGTTAGGTTATGCTATGTTATGTTATGTTGTGCTATGCTATGTTGTGCTATGTTATGCTATGTTGTGTTATATTATGCCATGTTGTGCTATGCTATGTTATGTTGTGTTATGCTATGTTGTGTTATGCTGTGTTATGCTATATTGTGTTATGCTATGCCATGTTGTGTTATGCTATCCTATGCTTTGTGGAGTTATTCTATGTTGTGTTATGCTATGTTATGTTATGTTATGCTATGCTGTTATGTTACAATATGTTGTCTTATGTTATGCTGTGTTATGTTGAGTTATGTTATGCTGTTATGCTGTCCTGTTATGTTGTTTTATGCTGTGCTATGCTCTGTTACGTTATCTTATGTTATGCTATGCTGATATGTTATGCTGTGTTATGTAATGCTGTGTTATGTTATATTACACTATACTAGGCTATGTTATGTTGTGTTATGTTATGCTATAGTCTGTTATGTTATGTTGTGTTACGCTGTCTCATGCTATGCTATGTTGCTTTATGTATGCTGTATTATGTCATATTATGTTATAATGCTGTGTTATGTTATGCAGTGTTTTGTTGTGTTATGTTATGCTACATTAAGTGGTGTTGTGTTATGTTAAACCTCAGTGAGTTGAGTCGACTAAAACCTTCAGTAACCACACTACACTAACCACTCCCGAACCTACCATGTTGGAGGTGGCAGGAGAAAGGGCTATAAAGAATCTCGCGACAACTATACTATGAGAAACCAAAAAGAAACACTACCGGGGTCAGAACACTTGTCTCCCAGCACCAGAAATAAAAAATAACATTACATTGGGATGTCAGGATTCTTGTCTTTGCCCAGTGGATGAATCCGATCTTTAAATCTCCTTGACCAGCAACGTTAGCTGAGTATAAGAGACAATGATTTATTTTTTATCCACTACCACTTGTAATGTTTCTGGACACCCTAAGTCAAATTAAGTGTGTTTTATTAATTTTTTTGCTAACCTAATAGGGATTAAATGACGAACTGCCCTGCTTATTATTAAAGTTAATGGACATAATTCCAAAATCTTTCTGTAGTTCAACCCCTTCATGACAGTACTAATTTGAATTTACCAAAAAGATTGTTATTCAAAGATGCCCACCACGTTAGTCCTGATTTTTGCCCAGTCTTTGTATTTACGACTTGCCCCAGTGGTCGAGATCACGTAGCCACTGGTTCTGCTGAACTCATCATTTCGTCCGACTGGTTGATGTCTCTCTTGCCCCCTACCATCCCTCCCCGGGTAGGTATCTACCGGACCAATGTTTTATAAATAAAAATGGCTTTACAAAAACTAACAGGAACAAAGTATTTTTTTCTTGAAGACCAGAAAAGCGACATTTGAACATCATAGTGTAATTCGGCAAAACCACTAAGCCTAAAACATATGTGTGTGTATATATATATATATATTGAAAAACAAAGTGGTCACATAGTTGCTGGGTGGCGCACTCTACTGCCGGTGCCCGGTGACAGAGAAGACCAATCTCGAAATGATATTATAGCGAAGAATTTCACTGCACTCCACGAGGTATAATATATAAATGTATATATGTATATCTTTCTCCAAATGGCCCCTGTGTGGGCGCGCCCCATTATGTCGGTGCTCGTGCCAGGGACGGGCCAGCCCTGTAATCAATTCTCCACCAAATGACACAAAGTCGTACACGGCACTCACACGAATCCTTATTTATGTTTGGCTTTTATTCTTTCACAGGAAACGAGTAACCCAAACACCACCGTGTTTCAACCAACAAAAGAATATATATATCTGTTTAGTAGTAAAATACTGCAATATGTGGTGTTTAGAGGAGTTATGACTACTTTTGGCCCCCGGTGACACTGCACCTGCTGCACCATTCAAATCATGACCCTAGTGCTTGCAAGATAACCACACTTGTGACTTCCAGTTCAGCTGTAGAATACAGCAATAATGGGGGTTTTAGTGGGGTGCCTAGAGCTTTTGTTCCCTCTGCCACTGCACCGACTGAATCACTGAAATCATGACCCTAGTGACTTCTAGATAACTGCACTTGTGACATACTCTTTAGTAGTAACGGTTAGCAATAATCTGTATTTAGAGGGGTTCTGACACCCTGTGGCCCTGGTGCCACTGCACCTGCTTCACCATTCAAATCATGATCCCAGTGCCTACAAGATAACTGCACTTGTGACTACCTGTTAATAAGTCACTGAGAGAATAATAGTTTGAAATAAAACGTCACCCAATTATACAAATTTATTTTCTTTAAAAATGAGTCGTGATGTAAGAAACAAACACACAAATGATTTTAATATTTACAACTGCTTTTATCTGAAATGTAATTATTAAGTAATAAAAAACACAACATAATAAGCCCACTATTTGCTTTTTTCCATCTGCACTTGATACTCCATTGCAAGATGGCCAACATGTGTACACACATTTCAAAGCAAATTGACTTGAGTTCAGTTCATTTTTTCACGTACAAACACTACCAAGTAGCCAATCAACAAAAAACGGAAGATGTTCTTTGGCCACACTACACACGACGGCAAAAGCAGAACCTTCTGCCCAATAAAAAAAGAAGTAGATTCAAGCGACATTGGAGCGACATTTGAATGAACAAACGGGAAGTTCAGGTAAAGGGAGAAGTTGGGACAGGTTTTAAGTCCCGTTAAGGATTTTGTTTGTAACATAAAACTGCCCAAGCGCTGTGCAGGCAAAATTTTAAAACAACTACCCTTTGAAGGATAACTATGAGAATTTAACAAAGCTACAAAAATTAAACAACAAAGTTTATAAACCCTCTAGCCTCAATGATTGATATAGATCACCCACATGCACAACAAACCATAAATATTCGTAAAGCAGATATGTAGGGGAAATATACACTGTAGAAGACTTTCTCTTGAGACATGTCACCTAGTCTTTAGAATTACACATTTTAGAACACACAGTAACATAAAATGAGTGTTTAGTGTTATTAACACACATTAGAAAAAAAGTAGCAATTACCTTGCTTTTGGACATTGATTGCGCTGAATCATCTTTACATTGTAAAACGTCATCTTTTCCTCTGTCAAAACCTTATAAAAAAATAAAGTTTATTTTGTGAGCTGATGCAATATGCTTGGCAGATAACACACATTTAATTACACATTAATAATGTAATTACAGAGTAATACTTTTTTTTTTTAAATCACATACCAGAAACTCCTGAGCCCGAGGGCAAAATGAAAGCAAACAAGTTATGATCCAACCCAAAATATTTTGTAAGTCAAATTAACACATGGGTAATGCTAACATAAAATAGTCTTAAGCATATTTGACGAATAGCACATCGAAGTAGTTTAACAGTGCTGTTTATAATATTGTTGTGTTAAAAAGTAGCACAGGCAATTTACGAAAAAAACAGTTTTTACATTTCCTTTTTGGAGTTCAATAATATTTCTTGTTCCGTAGAGAGTGAAGACTTCACATTTGCCTATTTCACATGTTATTTTTCGTGTTTAATTTTCAGTAGCCTGCTCGTCTGAGTACTTTACCCACATTTGATACTTACCCACCCCTTGACAGTTTTCTTCATTTTTAATTACCTTTTTTTAGGTTTCTCCTACGAGACTGCGTTTAGCTGGCTGTTAACTAAAGCCTCGTAGACCCCATATGAACAAGCAATGGCAGTCCTAATAGGTCTGTCTCGCTAATGAATTAAAGTTGCTTTTGTGTCCGTGATGGGTTTAGGTGCTCAATAATTCATCATACATGTACTCTGTCACTCATCTTTGCATTCCTGCATCCATTTATCTATCCACCAGTCCCATTTTCCCATTCACCATCTGACACAACCAGAATAAAACACAAAACCACAACATACAAGGTAAGTTATAAGAATGCAATTAGAAAAAACATATGCTTGTAATAACAAAACTAAACATAGCAGCGGGTGTCCGCCTTGCAGAGGTATTGTAAATAGTCTATCATAATTTTAAAGCTCCAGCATGGCTGCTATATTTATAACCAATGTGATGGTCACCTTGGAATGATTAAACAACACTATGGACAATAGCATTACTCAGTGGTCTCCTGGTTTAGAGGAAGTGATCATGTCGGATGCAGTGCACTGCAGATCAAGAGCATCAAGCATACAACCCGTAAGCAGTGCCTCAAAAGCTATAGTGTCCTTTTAAGAAACACAACAATAATAAGAGGAGAAGCAAATAAATGAAAAGGGAACTACATAAATAGAAAATTAAAAACTAAAAAACTGGCTAGCCATCCTAGACACTGAAGCACACTTATTTTCGGGTGGATGTACATATGATTAGAAAATGTGTCATTCACAAGGCGAGAGGACCAATGACTGACGTGGACTGAACCATTACCCCATGCAATAAACTGTCATAGTTGGAAGCAGAATGTAAAAGTCAATGAGAACAATGGCAGAACAGGGCTGACACAAAGGTCCTCTACATGTCTATATGGATATTTATTTATTTATATATAATTTCAAGTTTTTTTATTACAAGATCCCGGCAGACTGTAAGAAAGAGATTCCATTAAGAACTATTTCAGTGCAAATAATACCCATAGGCTTAGTCAGAGGCTGTAACCAACAAAATAATGATTCATGTACCAAAATACCCATGTGTAGGTTTTAATACACAGAAATAACAATAAATCCCTTAAATGTCAGTTGACTACAACTTATTATTTTCACAATCCATGTCGGGCCTGTTATGTTTATCATATGTTTTCATAATAGACAGATCAGAACTATGGCACTGGAAATATTTTTTTCCAGTAAACCAATCAAACCTCTAGCTGCAATCATTGGTTTGACACCATCACTAACTGAGGCCTCTTGCACTCTGCTATACCCACAGTTTGACAGAGGGGGGTACCCAGCACCAACACCCCTGGCCTACTATGGTAATCTGTGAGATTCCATATATCAAAATACTTGTGGATATTAATACAAAGTGATAACTTACTCTTAAATGCTTTCTGATTTTAACATATGCTTTTCATGATAAGTCAGGCCTACTACTTTTATCATAACTTTTCATTATAAACAATCATTGGCTTCTCACAAAGCCAACTCAGACTTACTGGTTGGTCATAAGGCTTCCCACAAAGCAGCCATCAGGTTGGAAGTAATAACATTACAAATATGCAGAAAATACAGTTAACAAAACAATACAAAATCAATCTTCATTAATACAGTCTAATAAGGATTACCATAGTGCAAATTGTCTATTCTGATGGTTTGTTCTTGTGGGTCTCCAACACCGAAGACCTTTCCTACTATGGTCATCTGCGAAATTCCATGTAACAAAATACCAGCCTAAAGTGTAAAAACAATTCACCCTTTGAAACCTATTGCCATTAACACATGTTTTTCAAAATATTTAAGGCATACTTGCTTTATTATAACTTTTCATTAAAAATAAATAACATCTAACAAATCCGATATAACATTTCCCAGTGAACAGATGAGGCCTGTAGCCTTTACCAATGGCTTGACACTATGGTCCTCATTACAACCTTGGCGGTCTTCTATGAAGACCGCAGAGGCAGCGGGTGCCAGAATACCACCAGTGCTGGCAGTATTTCTGGCTCCCTATTTCAACTTTTCCGCTGCCCCAGCAGAAAAGTCACATCAACATTGCTGCCGGCTCTTAATAGAGCCAGCGGCAATGCTGATGAGCAGCGGGTGCAGTAGCACTGGTCGCGCATTTCACTGCCCAAAAGTCGAGCAGTGAAATGCACGATGGGGCTATGCCTGGGGGCCCCTGCACTGCCCATGCCAAGTGCATGGACAGTGCAGGGGCCCCCAGGGGCAACCCAAGTCCCCCTTACCGCCAGCCTTTCCATGGCAGTGTTTACCACCGTGGCCAGGCTGGCGGTCGGGGACTCATAATCCCCAGGGCAGCGGTGCTTGCAGATTATGACCACCAGGCGAAAGCCTGGCGGTATAGTGGAGGGGCCGACGGTATGGCCGTGGCTATTGCGCCACTGTCATGATGGTGTTACCGCCAGCTTACCGCCGGCCGCCAGGGTCGTAATGAGGCCCTATATGCCATGCATACCTACTGACTTGCACATAAGCTGAAATCCATTAGGCAAATGTTCATAAAATTACAAATATGTATAAAATTACGCTTGGTAATACATGACCCCTCTCAACAGTGTCTAAGAAGTATCATCACAGTGAAACTCTTTTCCTAGGGTCTGTCAGGGTGGGTGACCAACACCAAAACTTGCCTACTGTGATCATCTGAGACCGCATATAGCCAGATACCTTTAAACGGCCTGTAATATAACAATCCGCTCTTGGAGGCCTAGTTACCATATGCTTTGCACAATATATAAATCCGGCCTATTACCTTTGTAATAACTTTTCATAGTAAACAGAGGAGACCTGCGTCACCTGCCATAACATTTCCCTGCACAACAATCAAGCCTATAGTGGTTATCGTTGGCTTGTCACCATAACCAACTCAGACCTACTGTAACTGAGAGTAAGCTTTCTCACAAGACAACTATCAGGCATACAGTTGTAAATGTATACAAAACTACAGCTGGCAAAGAAAAATACCCTCTTCTAACAGAGATTAAGAAAGATTCTCATTGTGTCAATAGTCTACACCCATGGTTTGTCACGGGGAGTAAGGTAATCTGCGAGAGTTCATATAAACAGACCTGTAGGATTTAATTCAGAGTAATACCAACCCACCCTTACATACATATTGACTTTAAAATATGCTTTTCACGCAATATGCCTGGCACACTGCCTTTAGCATAACTTTTCACATTAAACAATCAGCACTATAGTATTCATCATTAACGTGTTACCATAACCAACTCATGCCTGCCTTGAGAAAAAAGTATGTTTAGTACAGTAATCATCCAGCAGAGAGTCATAGAAGTACACAAATGTATACAAATTTACAGCCGACAAAGCAAAATACTGTATCTACCAAGAGTGCCTAACAATTTTAATTGAAGAGCATATAATTTATCCCCACAATGTGTTTGGTTGGATCAACAACACTAAAACCCTTGCCTACTACAGTAATCTGTGAAAGTCCATGCAACAAAATACCTGCCTATAGACTTGAGCACAGCATAACAACAACCTTAATATCCTTAAAAGCGTATTGCCTTTAACACATGCATTTCACAATAGGTAGGTTAAGCCTCCTGGCTCTGTCACATTTCCTAATAAACAGAAAAAAACTATTAAATCTGCCATGACTTTTCCCAATGAAAAGAAAAAGACATTAGCCTTGGCTTTATACCTTACCTAACACTTTTCTACTCAAGTGCACAAACTGGCAACAATCAGGCACAGTTATAAAATGACAAGCGTGTAGAAAAATACAGCTTGCAAAACTATATTCAACCTCTCTCAACAGGGCCTAACAAGAATCATCACAGTGAAAACCCACAGGGCTTGTCTGACTGGGTAGCCAATGCAAAAAACCTTGCCTATTACAGTAATCTGCAAGATTGCATGTAACAAAATACCTGTCTATGGCCTGTAACACAATGTGATAACTAAGTCTTACTGGCTCTAAGAAATCCTTTTCACAGTTAATAAGCTCGGCCAACTGCCTCAGTTTTAAGGTTTCATAATAGGCAGACCAGAACTATGACATCAGACAATGTTTCCCCGTTCACACTACATACGTCAGATCTGCTGCCTTCATCAGAACATTTCCTAATAAACAGATCAGGTCTATAAGCCACAATCACTGGCATGCCCCATAACCAACTCGGTCCTCCTGTATCGAGTATACATTTTGCTGCAAGCCAAAACATGCAATACAAGTAGCCCTTTCAGTTGAAACAATTAAGGCCCAATCAAACCCTATACTCAGGGGAACCCACATGTGGGTGGAGCCTAAACTCTTCTCTCATTAGTACTCTGAAAGCCCTTTTGTCAAACACATAAGGTCAGAGGTAAGCTGTAATGATCAGGCTCACGACAGAACGTGCTGAGAGCGGTTATCAAGCTGGCATAAAATATAGTGAAAGTTACTGATTAACTTGCACATTGGATTTCTAAACTAATTGAGCATTATAGTAATTGTATTTATAAAGCACTTACTACCCCTGACGAGGCATCAAATCGCCTTTCGATGAGTGGCACCCACTCCGGAATCCAAGAAGGATCAGTGATCAAAGTACTGGGAAATATGACTTAATTTGAGCAGCAGACACACAAGTCTGTTAGTTGGATTGAATAAGATAATGGAGGAATATAAGAGGGAAGAGTCTAGAAAGTGTTATTTGGGAGATCATAGTAGTAAGATGAGGTTTGGGGTGAGTAAAAGGAGAGATGGAGGAGGGAAGAGTTTATAAATGGATTAAGGGGATCACAGTAGTAAAATGATTTACACACACACACACAAATATATGTAACCATATTTAATGTATGCATTTGGTAAGCAGAACTCAAGAATATCTATTTTTATTTTTAAAAAAACATTATTATGCATATTTGTACTTATTGTATGTACTGTTGCTGTCAGGTACACCTGCATACTTTTGATGGATTCGATGCAAATTATGAACTAGACTAAAGATTAAACTTGAAGTAGTGACTTTAATCCCATAAACACATGTTGGACATTTTGGGAAACTGAGTCGACCAGCTGAAAGGCTCATTTTCTGTTCTGGTAATAAATCTGAGATAATCTGCCAATATTTGCCTCCAAGGAACTGTTGGACATTATTTTCCAGTCTGCCTGTCATAAGGTCATGGACAGCTACACTGTCAAACTATATTTAAAAATCCAAGTAGATCTGTGCAGCCCTGGGTATCCCATACAGCTCTCTAAAAAAACAAAACTGCACTCTGAAGTCTAATGCTAATTATGGATGGTGAGGGTGCTTGGACTGCAATACATTGCTCATGACAGCCCTCCTCCCATTTTTTCTGCTGCCATAGAAAAACAAACACCGTAATGTATCTAGTTATCCAAGACAGTTTAACAGCATTGCAATATCATGTGCGTACCCCTAGAGTTAACCTCAAAAGCCAAACTGCTGCTGGCTAATGCAACTGGATGAATAAATAAATATAATCAGAGCTGTGTGGTGGGGAAAGACGTTTCTCTGTGGAAGTCCATAACTTCTGCCCATTCAAAACATGTACTCCTAAGTACCAAAATATGGACGGCGCCAAAGGCCCTCTCTGTAGTCTTGAAAGCTCTTTTTTATGTTACTTACATTATGTCTGGCGACAGCTGTGCAGTCATGACAGACCTCAAAACCTACTGTGGGAGTAGAGCCCGCCCACTGCTTGCCATTGGTTGGCTTGTCACTCATTTGCTTACTTATTCAAAAGCTTTCCCTTCTCTTACTGTGAATGCACCTCCCCTGAAGCATAGCCTCTTTACTATCCTTTTGACTTGTTGATTGTATCTTTTTATGGCCCACATTCAGGGAACTACCTTTTTTTTATTTATTTTTAAACAGCATTCCTCAAGAGTGCATGTGTTTACTGGCTCTCCCTCATCTGCTGCCCCCTCTTCAAATACGCCTCCCCTCGTGCTCTCATTGCTCCTTCCCATCCCTTCCAGCTTTAGTCCTGCCAAGTGACATGCATCACAGGTCAGACTAATGTAGAATGTTAATCAATCCAACACTGGAACATTTTGCTATGCAAATTTGAAAGCTGCCCTGAACTCAGCAGCAGTCATCCTTTGTGTGGTACCCAGTACAAAACATTAATTGTCAGTGCACTGAGGAATACAGTCAACATTAAGCTGCTACAAGTGTCTACAGCCCGGCCAGAATATAAAGGGTCAAGGAAACACAGACATCTGTCACAATTGCACCTTTGAACAGTATGCACCGAGGCAAACAATGGGCAGTCCCCACTCTCTGCAGAAGATAGTACCTTTAAATTCAATAACTATCTGCCAGTGAGCAGCCCTGTGTCCATGCAATTAAGTAAACTTGAACAAAAATTAAGTGTCACTTAATTCTAGGGCTTCGTGTTTCACCAAAGTGGTATTTTTCTGATATTAATCTTATTACAAGGATTTTTCTGTTTGGTTTTAATAGCAATTACGTTTCACTTAGAGTGTCACAAATAAGGAACAGAGTGACATAAATAAGGGATAGAATGTCACACAAAAGCAAACTTAAAATATGGTAATGTCACACCAAAACAATTTGAAAACTTGCCAGCTATGCAGCTTGTCTGGAAGAACACAGCAACAGGTATATTTTTGCTGTGGTATGACTAAAGATAAGACTGTAAGGATTGTTTTTGTTTTATCTTCTGCATTTCACAAATTGCTTGAATACACAGGCCTTGGCATACAAAGACTTTTATGGTGCGGATGAGAGGGGTGCTGCACTCACTCTGGAGGAGGTTGAGGCAGAAGTTGTGCTTAGCATGAAAAGGAGGGTTTTTTTCTCCAGGAGGCCCACAAATCTGCTCCCAGGGCTATTGCAGAGGACCAAACAGCAGGAGCACGTTACAGTCCTGTGGGAACTACATTAGGCCTTTGCAAAATAATTTCCTTTTTCTTCTCAAATTGCGTTCAGAGTATCCGGAGTACAAAGCATTTGAAAAATAAAGTGTGTCATTTTTAAAGATTAAAAGTACTGAATTTAATGTATAGACTTAAGATATGGTTTACTTTTCCTCTGGTATTTTGAAATGTTTTCCTTTTTTCTAGTTTTAAACAATACTTTACTATGTCTGTTAGGTCAGTATCTGTGCTCTACAATTTGGTCTGGTGTACTCCCACAGTCGGGCACCACATCAGAAAATCTTCAACTGGGTACACCCTGAGGCTTAGTTTTGTATGTAACAATTACTCAGGTCTGACTAAAGACTGCTTTGGTGGTATGCCAAAGCTCATGGTATCATAAAAGAAATAATAAAAAGCAGCATTTAATAAGCTAACACCGTATAAAGTTGTCCCATTGTTCATACATAAGTGAAACATTTAATGTGCCCTCACATCAAATACATTGGCAAAGGCTCCACATTATATAGCCCTGTGACTAATACAGCAGGAAATATTTTAAATTGTGAAAAATACAACAGGAGGAGGCTACACACTGAACTCTGACAAATCCAATAAGAAGAGGCTTTGCATATTTTTACACAAGACCTTTTCTTACTCATTTCACTAGAACACCTTTCACATAATTAATTGTGAAAGGTCTTGTTTTCCTTGAGAGGGTTTAAAAATGTATGTGTAGTGTTCAGTTGTGTGACAATTCTTTAGTAAACTAAGGACACTGGCAGGACCTTGATTTATTAAAACGTATTGAATCTTTTGCAGAGTTCTCAGTTTCTAACCCACACTACCTCGAATGCCCTGCCTCCCTAACCAGAGGGCCAAGTACTAAGGTGGTGTGCTTTAGTAATTGACCCATAGGGGCGGGGTAGGCTTGGGCAGCTGCCTCGCACTCACTGGGCAAGGTTTCTTAAAAGTAGGTAAATGGGAAGGATTGAACAAGGATTGAAAATGTATTTCAACCATATCACTGAGCAGCCTCATTAGGGAAAGGACATGTTAAATGTACACATTGTTTACAGTAATTGTAACTATACTTGGAGAATGTAATAAGCCAATGCACAGTGCCTAAAATAAAATTCAAGGTAAGTGAACATTTAAAAAAAACTAACATTTTACAATAAAGATTCTATTAACAACTGAGTATTCTATAAAATAGTAGTTCTGATCTCATGTTACATACAGTGAGAGAAACAAGTCTTACAGGGCCCACTTATAATGGAATTTACTACTAGATATACCTGGGTGTAGGATGTGAGCTTTTAAAATTCCAACCTGAGGTGAAAAAAAGGTGGCGTGGGGGGTGGAGGTGGGGGGGCAGGGGAAGTATCTAAGGAGGCTGCCCTTGACATGTGTGCGCAGATGCTGGCATAAAGTGTCCTCACAAGAAGGTATACAAATGGAACAAAATATTCATGCCATGACCCAGAGAATCATCCTCAGTCAATCGTGAACAGAATTTCAATCTAGACAGCTGCTCCAAGGATAGATGAAAGATAAACTAAGGGCTGCCTTAATTTATTAACACTGTCATACAATCATTACAGAGTAATGAATTACTTATTCTATCGTACTAGAGCATCCGTACAGCATTTCATATCCCTTGATGAGACAGTGAAGTGCTACAATTTCCCTAAGGTTCTGGTGTGCGCTTTCACACTGCAAGATGGAAAATGGTGCTGTTTTTATAGCCTACATGTGAAATCTTGAGTAGGATGTGTGAGATTTGCCCATAACCCCAAATGATCCAACTACGAAGTGAAAAAACAGGGAAAGAAAAGGAAGTACATGCTTTGATTACGAACGCACACTCGAGGTGTCCAGTTACAACAAATTATGACAGCTTGGCACCATTTAGATGAGCTTCACCTTCCCATTTCTGCAATGCCTCTATGAGTTAATCCCCTCGGTTTAATGGACGCCTGCCATTTCTGCACCTGAAGTCTCACACAGAAATACTACACCACATATAGAAGAACCTTAAGAGCTAGCCGTATCCTGGATTCCACTAATGTGGCCAACACAATACTTACAGCACATGTATCTACCAAGCATACAACCAGAGTAAAATCAAGCAGAACATTTAAGTACAGGCAGTCATTTTAGTTCACAAATAATTTAAAAAACATGAAACCAGAGAATGATTGTTATATTATAAGTGGAAACAATTCAGTACATACAATGGCAGAGATATCAACAAATCAACCATTACTTCTTTACATAAGACATACCATACTATTACCACACCATGAAGTTCCAGCCCACTGACGTTTGTGTGTATAAGCATAAACAATCCATAGTAAGTCAAAATCACTGTCATCAAAAAGTTTTCAATTATATTATCAGGAGAGATCATTAACTGTATATTTGTTAGAAATTGGCTTATTGCTGGACAGGAGTGTGAGCCCTGGTCAAGCAGCAACCACAGTTCCTGTTAAGGTACGGTAAAAGCAAACCACAAATTAACCTGTGTTCACACTCTGGTAGCTTGGCACAGAGCAGTCGGGCTTAACGTGACGGCAATGTGAAAAGTATTTGTGTGATACTTCAAACAAGTGATGTGTCCATGTTGTCTTTCCTGTCGCGAGCATTTAGGACCACCCACGCAAGAGTGGTACCATTTTTAGCGGTGGACTTTGGGGAGCACAGAATAGCAAAACAAGTGTTATTGCTCCTTGTCTCTCTACATTTTGTCCTTCCCAGTGTAAGACAGTATGTAAAAAGAACGTCTGTTTGAGAAATGCCTTGTAATTCACATGCTAGTATGGACACCCCGGAATTCAGAGATGTGCAAATAACCACCGCTTCTCAACACCTTATCTTGTGCCCATTTTGGAAATACAAAGGTTTTCTGGATACCTATTTTTCACTCTTTATATTTTACCAAATGAATTGCTGTATACTCAGTATACAATGAAAACCCATTGCAAGGTGCAGCTCATTTATTGGCTCTGGGTACCTAGGGTTCTTGATGAACCTATAAGCCCTACATATCCCCCCCAACCAGAAGAGTCCAGCAGATGTAACGGTATATTGCTTTTAAAAAATCTGACATTGCAGGAAAAAGTTACAGAGTAAAACGTTGAGAAAAATTGCTGATTTTTTTTTACCTCAATTTCAATATTTTTTATTTCAGCAGTTATTTTCCGTAGAAAAACCTTGTAGGATCTACACAAATTACCCCTTCCTGAATTCAGAATTCTGTCTACTTTTCAGAAATGTTTAGTTATCTGGGATCCAGCATTGGTTTCACACCCAAATAGTAAAAATGGGGTATATCCCAGTAAAATGCCAACAGTTTGCTGAAAAATTGGGTTTTCTGATTCAAGTCTGCCTGTTCCTGAAAGCTGGTGATTTTAGCACCGCAAACCCTATGTTGATGCCATTTTCAGGGGAAAAAACGCAAGCCTTCTTCTGCAGCCCTTTTCCCCCATTTTCTTGAAAAAATCGAAATGTTCACTGTATTTTGGCTAATTTCTTGGCGTCCTTCAGGGGAACCCACAAAGGCTGGGTACCTATAGAATCCCTAGGATGTTGGGAAAAAAGGACACTAAATTGGCATGGGTAGCTTATGTGGACAAAACGTTATGAGGGCCTAAGCGCAAACTAACCCAAATAGCCAAAAAAAAAGGCCTGGCACCTGAGGGGAAAAGGCCTGGCGGCGAAGGGGTTAAACACCACTGCAAACTACTTGAGTGGGGCTGGTGGAGCTCACATAACATTCTTGATAAATGCACCTTGAAGTCAGCACTCTGTAATTATCACCAACACCTGAGACAGACCAGGTGCCTCTCTAGGACTTTCCAGATCCAGGAAAGCACCAAATCAACTAAAGAAATGTTCACCACTGCAAAGAAGTGTACTACTCCTGCCTTCTTCCTGCTCCATCACCTGATGTCTCAGGAGCTTTGCTCTGACCATTCTAGTTACTACTATATCAAGTGCATTCGTCTTAAGTTCTCTCTAAAACCTGTTCTAAAATGAGACTCTCCGGACCTCATTAGTATGCCTTCCGGGAAGCCATGGCACATCGTAAGCAGAGTCAGGCAGAAAAGATAATGCACTTTTCTCACAGTCATGAACTCATGGGCCCCACACTTACCACCCTTTTCAACTTGTGGCTGCTGACTGCTGTTTACCCCCACTAAATGGAAACATGCTTTGGTCTTCCTCTTGCTTTAAAATGTGTCTGCTGAGCCTATGATCGTTTCCAACTATAAGGGTTTGTCCCTTCTCCCTTACCCAACCAAAGTTCTGGAAAAACTAGTCAAACACTAACGTAACATCTATCTTGAGTCATCTTCTGCTCGATCCTTCACAATTAGGCTTTAGAGTAAATCATAACACAGAAACTGCTTTCATTGCCACAACAGATGACAGATAAGGGTGCTAGCAATGCTCTTATACTTTCCGATGTTTCAGTGGCATTGATCACGGTATCACAAGCCATCTTCCCTAGATACCTGCATCAAAAAGTTACCAGTTAGTCTGCTTTTCATTAGTTTAGTTCTTTCTTCTCGCCCCGAATCAGTATGTATCCCGCTGTTTCAAGTTAGTGTTCCAATGTTTTCTGCAGAGTGCCCTCAGGAACCTTCAATGAGCCCAACATTGTTTAATGTTTATAAGACACCGCTGGCATTAATTGTTAGAGCTTTTTGATTTAATATTATCTCTTACACCAAGAACATTCAGATGTTCCTTTCGCTCTCTTGGAAGGCTTAGCAGTTACCCAGACTAATTTCATGCACTGTATCTGTGGCCGCTGACTAGAGCAGCTGTAATTGCTTAAAAATAAACCGAGAGAAAACAGAACCTGACCTATTTGGTAGAGATACTGAGATAACTCTCCCGGGACCACCATCTAGTCCCCCTCTGTGCCCCCTCACCACCCCCACCCGTGACCCTCCCATATCAGTTCTCACAAGCAGCCATAACATTGCGGATGATCAGCTTTCTATGACTAACTAGTTCACAGTGGTGTCTGCCTACTATTTTACCATCCTCCAAATGGTCAGAAAATGTTTTGAAGGGTTGCCCCTGGATGCACAGAAACCAAGCTTTATGTTGGGGTTTTGACACGCCTATCGAGAAACATAAAGTGGTCGAGTGGTCTACCGCCTCCTACCATCACCACCCATTTACGTAATCTTCATTGGCTGCCTATCCATAAGCGTTCCCACTACAAGCTTCCTACTCATGCGTACAAAGCACCTTACAGCCTAGGCCCTTCTTACTTAACAGTCACATACACTTCTATGCTCCTTCCAGACAACTCTGTCCTGCATGTGATATGCTCAGTCACCAGCCTCACATGCAGCATGGCAGAGCAGGAGGACACTACTTTTCATACCTGACTCCCAATACCTGAAATAAGCTTCCTCTCGCTAGACATTTTGCTGGATCTCTCAATTTTGTATCAAAATCTGTTCTATCTCGTTCTGCTTTGAACCACAAGGCAATAACTTTATGTTCTGAGTCAGCATTCCTTTACTTGTGAGATGTGTGCAACACAATACAAATAACATAATGTAACATAATATAAAGAGCTTTAAAGCGGGCGTACCAGAATTTGATAGCAGGTTAAAGTAGTTAAATCTTTCTTTTTTTAATTGAAATATCTTTATTGAACTTTAATTAAACAAAGGTCACACGGATAATCACCAATCTTGTACGTAAAAAATGACGGCAGATGGGAACAGATACATGCTACCTAAACCTCAACTCATGATAAATAGTATGTTGTTTATAAAAATAATTTTATTTCAGTGGAGGTTTCTACTGGTAATCAGATCTTAGTGACTTAGTGCGATATTGTCAGCACTGCACGTATTGCATGATGTAACAGAATAATAAGATGTGGTCATCAGTTTTCAAGGTTGGCTTATTTTGATGATGATTGTTAAAAATAAATCGGGGAACAACATCCTTTTGTGTGTTTAAGGAGAACAACATCTCCTTACTCCAGTTATAATGAGCCATGGATAGCATGTGCCCCTATGCAAACAATAGTAGAGTTCAAAGTTAAATCAGCCTTATTTTCTTATTTCTTTTGGGAGCTTGGATAACCCTGTCTAAATGGGGTGAATTTTGTTTTAAACTTAAAGGTCATGTGTGGCAGATACCCTTTCACCTCCAGGAATGCCATCAGGAAAAAGCCTTAGTGTATGTAATCTGTACAGTGTCAGGAATGAACAATGAACAGTTTTAAACCTAATTTCGATAGGGCCAGAAAGGAGTTTCATTACAGGAGATTGTTAAATAGTTCCATATTGAGAGGGTGGAAAGGGAAGAAACCGAGACAGCCAGTATAATGACTGAAACATGTCTAGAATGAGAATGAACAGTTGAACCGGAAGATAAAGCCAGAAGAACAGCTTTGGAGTGAATGGCAAAGGACACAGAGAAAAACCAGTGAAGCTTAGAAAAGTCTAGAGAAGTGAGAGAAAAGAGGGTGGAAGGTACAGAGGGTGATCAAATGAAAGAAAGATTGCATTAGAGAGAGGCAAGCCGACAGTGAAGCAGCCTAAGGGGGGACACAATGGGGCAGAATTACAATAATCTGAAGGAAAAGTGCCAGAAAACAAACAGCTTGAAACAAAAGACATCCAGCAATCCACAGAGGTTTGAGAAGCTAGCCTGTTCCCCACATTTTAGCTCATTTTAGAGGTGGGCATGATGCATGTATGATGGCTACGCCATATCTGGAATGGTTGCAGGCAACCACATGTGTGCTTTTGTCCAATCACAGAACAAAATCCTCCACATATACAAAATCATAAGTTACTTTGGATGCATAGATGGGAAGTTAGAGTAAGTACTGGCCTGTTATTGGCACTTGTAAATCCAGCTGCCGTGGGTACTCCATTCTAATCAAATTTTCAATAATTCTCTCTTTCAAGCTTGTGACAAAGGTTTACTACCAGACAGAACATCAAAAATGCCTTCCAGCGCACCACGCTGTTTTCAACGTGTGTTAAGAATTTGCTTTGTCTTCCAATTTGCTCGTGATCACTAGGGGCAACTCTAAACAACCAATAAGTGAAGGAAAGAACTGGGGAACACACAATTACTTACAGCAACATGAGGCTGTCAGTACTAATGTTGAGGAAGCTAGGGAAAGACATAAAAAGTTAACATGCATGAACAACAGTTATAGCGAGTTCCCTTGTGGTATGATTATTTTTCAGAATCTTGTAAAAACTAAATAAAAAAGAGGTTAAAGAAATTCTTCACCACTGCCATGTGGTAGAAAAGATATGTAAAGAATGGTCTTCAGATATCTCCTGAACTTAAGTAGGGAATCAACTGTTCTGCTGGGGGCCAGAAAAGAGAAGCCTCTGTTTCAAGTTTTAATTTCCTTTCATTTTGGGATTTAAACCATCAGACAAGATTTGCTGCTGGTGTTTACTTCTCCTACAGTGAACAACTGTTTGTCTTAGTGGGACAGACAAAGAGCTTTATTGGTTAAATATCTAATTCGACAATGCATTTTGGTCTGCAGATGGAGCCAGTGGAGATCTCCCAGGATAAACTTGATGTATTCTGATTTGTCTGCCCTGATGACACTCCATGCATCTACATTTAGGATGGCTCTTAGTTGCACTAGATGGCTTTTGGTCCCTGCAAGTATGGAATAACCGCCCATGTAGGCGTAGAAGGAATAGGGCTTGTATGGTAATGATGCGGACTGGATGGTTTCTGATTCTTCAGAAGATGTATCTGGAATGGAGTGGTTTTGGCAATTTTAGAAAATTGTGAGAATGGTGATGTTTGGGCCCTGGGTTGGATTGAAGCCTGGATCTTTTAGATTTAGAAGCCAATTTAGCACCTGGTGAGGAGTTGAGATCGAGTTGAGAAAGAGGAATTCAGTCTTGTTAGAGCTCACTTCCAGAAAGAATGCACAACCAAGTGGAGTTTTTCTTCTGGAAAATTTCAGTGTCTCCATGTTTGATGGGTTAGACATTATTGTACAAAGGGGGATGTAATCTTATTTCTTTGGTTTCTGATATTCATATTACAGAAATCAGTGAAAGTGCCACATTCCAACTGTAGCTAATTAGCAACATGAAACACCCCATTTAATAATAATAAATAAAAAAAAAAAAGATTTCAAAACACCCTAAATACACTGGTTGTAGCCTGCACTGGATATAAGAATGTTCTACTAACTGGTTCTGCAGTATCTAAATTTCACCTCACCCTTCTCAAAGCGGTCCTGCACTCCTCAGCCAGGTTAATCTCACATGCATGAAAACTTGACACACATACACCCATACTCAAGTCTAAAATTGCTTCCTCTTGATGTTTCCTTTACTTAAACGACTCCATGGCTCAAATATAAGGCCTTACATCTTAACCCCTCCCTTCTCTTTAACGTCGGGAAAAACAGGACCTTTAATAGCTCAACAGGACTTTTAGAAGCAACAGTACACTCCCATCCTAAAACACCGCATTTCACCCTTTAAAGCACCTTCTCAGGGAATGTCTCTTGGGTATGAATCCACTGATTTGATGCACACTCCTTCAATCCAAATCCAGTATAAAAGATTGTATACTAAACCGAAGCAGTCCACATAATAAAGTGGCTAGAAATCAAACTAAACAATATATAAAACTTATGACTGCTACATTCTGTACACTGCCAGATCATTGCATATAGTCTACACTTCCACTAATAATGTACCTGTGTTGGTTACCACAATACCCTAGTCTCAATACTACTCCTGTGTATAGTTTCTAAGCTATAGGTTTCCTCGCCCTATTTACATTGCATTACAGTTAACTATTCTATCTTCCAGGTATGCACAGACAGAAACGTGACCGATGCCCACTTTTGTGCATGCATCTTTTCCACTTTGCTGCTGTTCAATGTTACGTCTACTGAATCTCTATTTTACATGCCTACGACAATCCTGAGGAGCGCTAGCAGCACTACTGCATGAAGTACAAATTAAAACAAGTTTTCAAAAAGTGGCAAGTGTGAGAGCACATTGTAGAGTAGAAATGTCGGTTTCTCTGTCGCCTTTCAGAATGCATTTTAGAACAGAAATATAACTATTTACACTGGATATTACATCTCACTTGCATGCTCCTGTTTATGATGAGGTGGAAGACTGAATGGACAGGCGTCTGCTAGACAAGAGTCGATGGAAACACACAGATTGGCCACCTGAGATATTTCAAGCTTTTATTTCAGTGCTTGCTTTTATCCTGATTATAGCAAGTAGTGACTTAGCCAGCTAAATTAGCAGGAATGTGCTGACATGGGGCTTATATTTAAGAGGACTGAAACCCTTGTAAGAAAGAGGAGCTCAACGCTTACGCAAAGAGCTGGCTTTAAGAACCTTGTTGACAAGATTATAATTCCTTTATTCCCCTGCACAACACTGGGATGAAGCGATCGTAACAGGTACAGCAGAAAGAACCCCTAACAAATCTTCCAAGAATAGTCTTTTGCTGTTCTATAGTAAGCCTTTCGAGCCACTGCTGCTGTGTATCAGAGAAAGAAAGCATATGCTACTACCAAACAAAGATTGTTTATTGAAACCACTTGTAGAGAAAAGTATGGCACTACTTTAAGCAGATGTCACCTTCAGACCCATCTCGAGGACGTGAACCACGACTACACCCGTCCGTCACCTCCAACTGGTGTTCTCTTGCTGTTCCATGGATTAAAATATGTTTTATGTGTTGCCTCAAGCAGGTCCACAGGGGCAGAGGCAGCATGCATTTCCAGGCAAATCCGTGCTCGTGGCACCCTTATTCCCTCTGTGACCTTCGGTTAAAATCAACACAGGGATTTTTGCCAGATTGTGCAATGGTTATGTTCTAAAATTACGGAAGTAGAAAACAAAACTTCGCCCTAGGGACAGAAAAAGTGTTCATCACACTTTAAACCACAAAATTAAATGTACTGCCTTCCACCTAGGACCTTCAGGAAACCTAGGGATTAGGATCGACGACTCCACAACATCAGCCTGGAAAGGAGAATTGCTCCTGCAAACTGAAAATTATTTTTGTTCTGAGCGTATAGAGATGCTTTAGGAGCTTTAAAAGGAGCTTTAATTAGAGAATGACTTTAATAGCTCTACACCCAGTAGCCGCACACATGAAAGCTCAGAAAGGATTGGGAATTGTGGCACCTAATCCCATTTCTTCTTGGCTGATTTTTTTTTGTCCTCATTCACCTCGCATTGCAACCCCAAACTCCCTGGTACGACGACCCTCTTTCCTGCTCTTTGAGTATGATGTCTTTGGATTAACTAAACCAGGGTCAATTAGGGGATCAGGAGTCAGGGTAATCATTAGAGAGATTATTTTTTTTTCGTTCACAGATCCTCGGAAAGTAAATTTGTGTAATCAACTTAATATGGAGCAATAGTTATTCTAAATAAGAATCTTTAACTTGGCTTGGCTAAGTTATCACTGGTTGCCACATTTTTAGTCTCTTATTAGATAAATCTTTAGGATCCATTTCAAATGCCTACCTTACCGAAGCAGTCCATTGTGCCCGGGTGAGGGATAGCTTGGACAGCCACTTTAACTTATTTTCTCACCTTGCCAAGAGGACCAAATCGAGAAATAACTTGCTTTTATCATTACTTAACAGAGCTGGCTCGCCCATACAGCCAAAAATGATTAGTATAAGATGTACCTTCATTTCTCTTTGCAGAATACTTGTTTTGGTCTCACCCACATTTTCCCAATAGGCTCAAATCAAGGGGGAGTCCAGAAACACTTGGATGTCATCTGCTCTCATTGAGTTACACTTCATGTATTCTGCCGAGTTTTTCTTCACCATTGTTACAATCCTGTAGGATGTCCATTACACTCTATGCAGAGTAGACAAATGGGTCCTTCTTAAACAAGCATTTGCAATATAATAGGTCTTGCATTTGCTTGAGCTAGAGTTACGTCTGTTGTAAATGCATAACTGTGCTTTTCTTGCCACATAAATTGGTCAAACCTGCAGTGTAATTTGGTCCTCTCTGCCACAGAATTCCAGTGGCCCAGCATATAATTAAAGCACTTCCATTTACCTTCTTCCTCTATCTGCAATAAAATCTGAAAGTATTCCATTATTTATTACATTTATTTATATTATTATTTTGCCCCCCAACCTAGTGTGGGGACACAGAGATGACCTAGACAGAAAGAGCACATCATGCTGATCGTTTTGATAGCGGCCCCATTGTCCTAGGATCACCACAACATGCTCAGTTATGGGCAAAAATGTTTTGTAAAAAGAGTGTCCTGCAAAGCATTCTAAAGCAAATTTCCTAGAGCGGCAAACATTGTAGTATCTTGACTACAATGCTCAGAACAGCCCCTAGAGGGCACCAAAATGAAAATAGCATATGTAAGAAACATGTCACGTAACTATATAGTCAGCCCCTAGATAGCATAACCACATTAAAACAGAATGGTAGAACATAATGCAGTGCAACCATATACTTAGCCCTTAGAGGGAGTAGTGCCTTATACATTTTCAGGCCTAGCCCCCCCTCTGGCAGGCCTTCCAGCCCTATGGCAGGGTGCACCATATTTTATGTGAGGGCATAGCTGCATGAGCAATATGCCCCCCTGATTCCGTGCCAAACCTGGGACACAGTAAGTGAACACAGCAGCCATTGTGGTGGACACTGGTCAATATGAGTTTCCCAGCTACATAATGGCCACTCTGAACCCTAGGTAGTTTGGTATCAAACAACTCAGAATGATAAATCCAAACTAATAACAGTATTGGATTTATCCCTAAATGTACCCAGTGTTAACCTTAGAGATGTTCCCTGCAAAAGCCAACTACCACGGCATGGTTGCTGACTGGTTCTATTCAGCCTGCCACCTCCAGACACCCAATCTACAAACCTTGGGGGAGAGATCTCTCTCGCTGGTTTTGTGGAACAAAGCCCTTCCTGGGTGGAGGTGCCAACACCCCCTTCCTTCAAAAATGTGCACTGCCATGGCAGTGATCTTCAAAGGAAACTCAACCTCCACGACAACTGTGGACCTGCTGCAACAAAGAAAAGGCACCAAAATCCTGCCTGCTGCACAGAGGATCAGACAATCGCCAATGAGGAGCTGCTGGACAACTGGAAAACAATCTAAAGAACCCCAGATGACCTCTAGGCTTTGAAAATCGACATAGAACTCCCTCCAGAATTAAGGTAACACTCTACAACAGCAATTAACCAGCAAGCCAGGGAGGGTCTCTCCACTGACCAGCTGCTAAGTTCCAAACTGGAAGCCACAGCTGGACCAAACAACACACCGACGACCACAAGGACAAACCTTTCAAGTGAGCCAAGTTTGGTGGCACTGCGCCCTCCAGTGGCCTAACCGTACCAATACCCTGGGTATTGGTCAGCTAACTGCGGACACTGAGAAAATCAAACTGCCCGGGGCTGAAAAAGTACTAGGAGGAAGCCCCAGTCGAGGGACTTAAGGAACATCCTGGACCTCCTGCCAGAGTGACCCCGTTGTCCTGCAAACAACCCTTGAACCAACTTACCTTCTGCTCCAAAGGGCATCCTTGCGCACAGCTCCTGGCTCACCAATTCGCTCTGCACCTGTCCGCCCTGTGCCCTGCAACAAAGAACCTGCTGTTACCTAAGGGTCCCCCACCCCTTCCGACCTTGACACTGCCAGGGGACCCAAGGAACAATCTTGAAACTTACCAGTGCAGTGCTTTTCTAAGTGGTCCCCCACAGTGGCCTTCCAAGTGGTCCCCTGCAGTGGCCCTGCACAAGCTCCAGAGACCTTTCATCGCTGCTCCCGCCGGAACTGGGAGCTGCCCGAACATCTCCAGCTTGCACAGTGTGCCCAACAACGACCTCAATCAACCTGCAAAAGAAGAACTTGGTAAACCAACTGCACGATTTTATATGTATTTTTAAAGATGATCTTCAATTCATTCCTATGGTGCGTAATTATGCACAGAAATACTATTTTTACTAAACTTAAAAAAATTCACATCTCAAAAAAGTATTAAACCAATTTTGATAATCTTGGTCTTAAAAATTACATAAAAATCAGAAGTATTTTTATAAAATGGTCTTGAGGTATTCCTTTGAGTGTGTGATTTGCAAGATTGATGCTGTGAGCACAACAAATGCTTTGCACTTCTCCAAGATTGGCCTACTGCTTGACCATGCTACCTTAAAATTAGAGCATTAGGTGATCTAGTTTTTACTTCTGCAAACCAACATGTGGTTGCTTGGATCCCCTGCACAGTGTGCCTAGCGTTGCACACTGCATAGAGAGCCAGCCACCTACATGAGTGCCGTGAATATTGTAGTGTCAGCTCTCCCCGTAGTGCCAAGAGAGCTGCGTAGAGGATTTATGTCGTTTTTTTCTCTTTAAAATGCGCTAGTTTATATAGTTTTCAACTGCTAAACTTGTACTTTAGCGATACTCATGTAAATCATTCCTCCGATTAAGTTTGCGATATATGAAACTTCAAAAGCACTTAAAGCCCAATTCCCTTCATGCACTTCTGGGGTACAGTAGAGATTTCCCACAGCTGTCCCTCCATCTTGTGTTAGTGGCCTTCCTGCTTGCCAAACAAGAGGTCATCCTACATTTAGGAGGCAGTAGAGCTCCATCCACTACCGAGTGGCTTGAAAGTATGACATTCTGAGACAGCGTCAGTGGGGTTTACTCACTCTTCCAATCCCCTTCGTCCAGACCTATGGACAAATGGCAGCCTTTTCATGATTATTTACATAGCCTTGAAGCTGCCTCTTCGGATTAGATGCACCCACCATATATTGCCTTCTACTAACTGGTCCCCTTCAAAATGTTATACTTTTACAATACGTATATGTATGAACCTAGCCTATCTACACTTTAAACTGAAATAATGCTGTGTGGCTTTCTCAATGTTGTGATGTATTCAGTGAGGTGCCTCATGTTAAATCCATGATCGTTACTTGTCTGTTTTTTATTTGAAAATCCAATAAAAACACATTATTAAACAAAAAAAGAAAGGAAAAAAAGAACCCTCCTCCAGCCTGCAGCCTTTGAGCGCAGGCGCCACAAAGAAACAGTGGCAGGCTCAAAAACAAGAAATAGGCAGAAACAACACAGGGTCATCGAGTGAGAAGCAGAGAGGCAAAAGAAAAAAAGTAGTGTGCTGCAACACGGTATATGGCCAATCATGCAATAATCCATGTAACAGGGTCAATCAATCAATCAATCAATCACAATATTTATAGAGTGCACTACGTACCCGTTAGGGTTTCAAGGCGCTGAGGGGGGAGGGGAGGCTGCTGCTACTGGTAAAAGAGCCAGGTCTTGAGGAGTCTCCTGAAGGTGAGAAGGTCCTGGGTCTGTCGCAGGGGGGTCGGGAGGGTGTTCCAGGTCTTGGCGGCGAGGTAGGAGAAGGATCTGCCGCCGGAGGTCTTGCGTTGGAAGCGGGGAACGATGGCGAGGGCGAGGTTAGCGGGAGGGGGCGTAGAAGTTGAGTCTTTGTTTGTTTGTCTTTGAGGCGGTAACAAGACAGCTTCAAGGCAGGACAAATGTAAAGCATTTATGTACGAAATCAAGGGAATTTTGAAAGGCAGGACAAGGAACAAATGAAAGTGATGGGCATGACATGGCCGTGGTGAAAACCCACAGAAGTAGATTACAACATATCAAGAGACTGCGCGTGCGCGTTGCCCAAGCTTGACCTAAAAAGCAGGTCAGACTTTACCATGAAGTGAAACTTGCCATTTTTCTTGTAACTGTCATGGGCAAGTCTCCTCCCCTTAACTCCCCCAGAAATTAGAAATGACAATCCACAGAGTTCAGTATAAACCAATACAGAGTAGCAACTTCTTTTTTTCTTGGGACTGTTTTAGATAATTGTTCTTCTAAGGCATTCAAGGTGGATCATATGCCATACGTTGCTTGAAACAAACTTCTCAGTTGATAGCATTTATACCCTGCAAGTTTTCCACCATTAGCCTTGTCCAGAACATCCCAAAGTCAAAGCTTCTCCTGTTGCACCAGCTGTTCTCATCTATATTTCTGCTATTTTCATGGGGCTAGCCAGTTTATCTTCCATATGCGCTCTGTAGTGCCTGGCAAATCCTAGATAGAAATTTAATCTCCACAATAGTGAAGGTCTATAGCTTACCTTATCTGAGCAAATAATGAGGCAGATTCTCGCAATACTTTTCAGTCTTACATTTTTAGAAGAACCTTTTACTGAACCTATGTTGAAAATGTGGATTCCCCAAGTTATTATCTTTCAACAATGCTGAAAACAATTATCCACTTTCAGAATAATCCAATGTATCAAACACAATTCTAAATTTGTTAGGTGAAAAGCCCATGCATAATATTGAAGTTCATGTAGAGATGAACCTACCCTACCCCTCTTCCTGCATGTTTTATTCCACGTTATTCCAGGACACTTTGAGGCCCAAATAAAGATGGTAATTTTCCGCTGGAGTTGACTTATCCTATACTTTTTAAAGGTTAGGGGGGCAAATCTTAAGAGAAAGGTGAGCATTAGCAAGACAGGCATAGTTATCAAGTTTGTTCTGTCTAGAAGAGTTAGTGACAAATGTGCCCTGCTCTTTAGCAACCTATCAAACACTATTAAAGCTATTTTAAAATTCCCTTTTGCCTTTTTGACTAGGTTTTGTGTAATCCTAACCCCAAGATCTCATCTCCTTTCCGATTTGCTTATTCTCACTGCAACAGCCCCACATCATAATCTTTGTTTTTTCAGAATTTACGGAATAACTTGATCTGCTCCCAAAGTCTTGCATCACTTACATCATTTCTAAGTCAGTTGTGTATGTCATAATATCATCTGCGTAAACAGCCACCTTTTTCTCTCAACTTTCATACATAAATGGGTTGTTTACTCACTCCTTCCTTAATTTGCTAGCTGGAAGTTCTAATTAGAGATTAAACGGGGCAAGTGGACAGCCTTCCATTGTTTCTCTCGTAATTCTTAACTCCAATGTTAAACAACCATTCAGTAGAATTTAAACAGTTGGATCCTTAAATATTTTCTGGATTGTCCTATAAACATTCTGCTTCAAGTTATTTGATGCAACACTGTACTCAAATATTTCAAGTTCACCTGATCAAATGCTTTAGTAGCATTCAGTGTTAGTGATGCTAACGGAAGATTAAACGTAGAAGCTATACTGATCGCACCAATCAATCAATGGGTTAGTTCATGGAGGTATCTCTCAGTCAAAAATCCCTTTTGATTCTTGTGTATTAAACAATTTACTACCTTATTTAGCCTCTTAGCTAATATATTAGCAAAGATGTATAGTTATTATTCAACAAGGAGAGTGGTCTATATTACTCATTGCTTGGCAGATTCTTATCTGGCTTGAGAACTAGAGAAATTATTGTTTCCTTCCAAGAAGTAGGCAGCTCTAATCCATTATTAAAAATATCCCACCTAATCTGGTTAAGACAGGTGTAACCTCCACATCTTTGCTGTTGGGTACTATCTCGCCAGAGCCCTGATTTTCGTTATTTCCCTTATAAAATGTATTGTTAAATCTGTTTTTGTCTTCCTTGCTGATAAATTGCCACAGTCTCTCCTTATTGAAAATGCCCAATTTACCAGCTTTCCAGATCTTTCTTATTCTCAATTCCCACATCTTCCTTATTCTCTCTTCCATTAATCTTGCAAGCTTTTTTGCCTCCTGAAGATCAGCAGGTAACACTTTCTTCTTGTAATTTGTAATATTCTGGACCATCAACTGTTATTATAGTTTTTTCATACCCTCCTCCAATTGCCCACACTCTTTGCTATATACTCTGTTTCCAAACCACCCATTACTATTTAATCCTCCACTTATAATACAGGAATTCTAAGACAGCTTCAAAAGTGTTGATCTTTGGTTAAATGTAAAAATCTCTACAATACCTGCTCTTATAGTCTCCACTACCTCTTTCGCTAGAAGCAGTCTATGATCTAGGGTCCATCTTTTCAACCTTGGCTTATGAATAGATTTTAGTTCTAACAATATAGCTAACTGATTAGACAGGTGCACTTACAGACTACCTCTAGGAGCAGTTGATCAACTAAAAAGTATTAAATTCTGGAAGACTGTCAGTAATTTTTATTCTGAAAGATATAATCTCTCTTTTTCCACACCTTCATTCTCCAGCTATCACACAATCCTAGCTCTGATATCATTTTTAATGTATGATTGCCTTTTGTGTACTGTAAGTCCCTTCATTCTCTATTTAATGTGCATCCCACTACTCTTTTTCAGTGACATGAAAAATAACATTACAATTTCTTAACTTATCTGTCAAAAGCATTAAGAAAATCTCTTGGAAAGATTGGGCTTGTCGTTTTTTTATGCAAAGGTAAACACTGGCCTACAATATACAATTGGGTGCATCGCATCACAATTTCCTTTTAGGCCCCACCTTGTTGCATAAACTGAGAGCTAAGAGGACGGGGATGGTGCAGAGGTCTGTCAGTCTGCACTGTAGCTGCCTTCTGCTGCATGAAGCCAGGCCATCACCATGAACTTGTTAGGTAACAGATCTGCCGTAGTTCTACTCAAACAGCACATAAATCTTACATTCTCTTTCCCAAGAGTCAAGTGTTTTACACACTGTCTAGAGAAACACAGATTACCCCATAGATGCCTAGCAGATGCAGCAATATCTGAATCTGGGACAGGAGAAGACAGCTGAAAAGCACAACATGGGAAAGGATACTACATTTTCTGTATGCCCTTACTAGTCATAAGCACTAGACTTTTACGTAAATGTACTGCTAGGTGAACTGCTACCAGGAATAATCCCTTCCCCCCCATCATGCTTGTTTCACTTTTGCCTTGTCACTGTTCCAGTTTCCCTCTCGGGTCTTCAGTTCTGCCCCTTTATCTTCCCTTCTCTAACTCTGTCTTATTTGGCACACACTCAATGTACGCAATCCAATCTGTTTAACTCCTTACGAACAAGGTATCAAAACAAACTTCTTGTGACATGAAGTAGTGTTTATTTAGCACACCTCAACCAGCAATGCGATAACATCCTCCAAAAGGCACTGAAGCGATAATCATGTTTTAAATTCAGTCATTTTGCAAAAAAACCTACATCACTAGATTTGATTCTGTGAAACCCAGGAAGAAGACAAAGGAATTGCCAAGTTAGCTAGTGACATTCAGGCATTGATAGACTGGTAGTTTACAAAGAATGGAAATGCAGGTACCCTAGACCCCTGTATTGTCAATAAAGGACTTGTGAGCCCTACACCATGTGGGATATTGGAGACGTTTGCAGAGATGGGTACAGAATGGTATAGGTGCAACAAGAGTTTTATGAGGGGAAGGCGACACAGTTATTTTCCAGACCTAACCTGGTATTATGAGATAACCGAAGGCCCTCCTGTAAGGAGTAGGTCAGCACTTGGAGAGAATGACAAGGTAGGAGAAACGAACCACCAATACACAAGGAACTAGAATGCTATGCCCAGTAAATGGGTGTTTCAAGGTAAAACCTTACTGTACACCAAGACTTTTTAGACCAGATCAAGAGTGATCAGAAAAAACTGAAGGTTAAATGGGAGGCGGATATAGGCAAACATTTAAGGGACAAAGACTGGGCATGAATACTATCAAAAGCACCAAGCATGTCCAGAAACACTAGATTTAAACGGGCACATTTTAATTGCATACCCCGAGTGTACCTCACAACCAAATGGATAAACAGATATTTTGTACTTTGAAGGTATCTGGACCATCTGTCCTAGTTGCAGAATGGAAGATGCAGTTTACTTACCCTTGTTTTGGGACTATAGTGGGCTGACATATTACTGGGAACTTTTTTTTAAAGACTTAACTGAATAGCATCCAGACACTTAAAGCGCACCTCTACCACACACCTCCTTGGCCTCATCACATAACCAAGGAGTCAAGGTCACCAGTAAACAGGTGAACCTAGCGCTGGTAACAGTAAAGCACAAATTAGTGATGAACAGGAAAAGTGCAAATAGCCCTAGATTGACTGTATGAAACGAAATCTCCAAACTGTCTGAGCATCAGAGCAGATGGTTACAAATGGAGTTGGGGGGGGGGGGGAGAGAAGGAAACCAGAGTATACTAAGGCATAGGACCAGAGGCAGCTCCTCCGCAGCGCCCCTTGCCCCCCCGCAACCACTGCAAACCCTTTCCCAAGGGCTTATTATCCTTTCCTTGTGAAAGAGACGGGGCCTTATGGGGTAACCTGAACAAGTGGTGTGCACTGTGCACTCCCCTAAGAGCACATGTGTGTTTGGCTGGCCGTCAATGCCCGGCCAAACACACATGCACATTAGGCTGTCACCAGCCAGAGAGCCTGCACAGGTTCCCAGTCTGCCTGGGAGCGCCCTGGCTGGGCACTCCCAGCCAATCCTGACGCTGCACTGAGCTGCGCCAGGATTGGCACAGGGCAGGCTGGGAGCCTGTGCCTGGATCCTACAGGAGAAGAGCAGTGTCATGGCGGCGGGGCGCATGGGAAGGTAATTGTTTTTTGGGGTTTTTTTTTAAACATTTTTATTAATTCCCCCCAAGACCATACGCGCCGCCCCGCCTGCTTTATAACACACGAGCCGCAACTGCATAGGACACAATACAAAATGTATTTGCAGGGGAAAAACACAAAGGAACTTGAGCAGCCACTGCTTTGAGACTGAGGAAGTAAACAAAGGTCAATACAAACCGCAAGTAAAAACCAACAGAAAGAGAAAGGATAAATACATTACAGGAGAGATGAATCGTTGCCCTCAGAAAAAGCTCTATACATGTTGGACTGAAGAGGCAGGAACATTATACTGAGAATGAAAACGCCTGTTTTTCTCAATGAGACCTTGAAAGCTGCACAGTTAAATTGTAGGGACAGATAGTGAACACAAATGGAGCAATTGAAGTCCATCCTTACTGCCATAGAGAGGAGATACTAAATAGAACAAGACAACAAAGAGAATTAGAGTTCTTGAACCAGTTGCTTGAATGCAAAACACTATTGCATTGTTTTTTTCTTTAAAAGACGTTTTCTTTTCATTCCTCCATCTAAATAGAGTGATATCAGAAAACACTAGAAAAATGCGATGGTTTAGTGCAGTCATGTTTAAGCAATAAAACAAACTCCAGGTTCAACGGGCAGATGTTTGGATCCAAAGAAAATTCACCAACAGAACAGTGACTCAAGGGACCAGTAAGGAGTAACCGGCATGTAATCACAAATAAGAGCATTTTTTTAAAAGTAAATCAAGATCTCAAGAGTCATCTACTTCAGTTAATGTTACAATGGGTTTCAATCCAAACCCAGCCAGACATCCTCTTACATTTGAACATTCTGTGATTCAAGCTCTTGGTAATTATGCAACATTATCAGAGAGTCAGAGTGTTCCGGGCCTGGTTTAACCAGTAGACGGAGATAAAGGTTGCAACTAGTGTTTTACACCATCCACAGGCACAACTTATGTGAGAGTGCCTTTACCAACACTGGAATGCAAACGAGCTCCTTCCAGTGCACTAGCAAGAGGAAGAAGGTAGTAAGCAACACGGACAGGGAAAGAAACAGGCGGTTCCCCAAGTATCTCTAGGGGAACAAAAGGCTTTCTCGTAATGCGAAGAGGAGAAAAGACCTCACTACGAAATGAGGTGTAACACTACATCCCACCAAGTCTTGTGTTTATTTGTTTAACTTTCACCCATCTGAATAGCCAGCAGAGCTATATACATCTTTCAGGCCCATGCAGCAATGCTTCTGTTACTGGGTCATTCGGTAGATCGGTTACAACAGTCTTGGGTGCTAATCCCTCAGACAGGTTAAGCTGTAGCACACAAGCTTTATCACTAGATGCGATGAAAGGCCACCACACAAGTCATGAAATAACATACATAATAGTATGTGCCCTCCAGTACCAACGCACCACAATCATCAATAGATTTCGTGAACGCAGCAAAAATTATTGATAAGAAATAAGCTTTAAAGATTTTTCATAAATAAAATCATGTTGTCTGTTTGCCACTTTCTGAAAATGCTGACATTCACCATGACAATGTTGCACACATCAGCTCAACTCCACAAATCTGAAGCTTGCATTTTTGATGAGCAAATAACACACCTTATTCGTGACAAAATAACACATGTTCATTGTTAGCAAATATATTTGGTCCACTAAATCAGCTTATTGTTGTGCATCTTTCACCAATGAAGTGTAATTTTTATGACAGTCACACAATACTAGCAATGCTCATCATACTGAAAGGATTTTTACCACCTCTATATCCAGAACAATCGAAAGGTAATTTGCACAAGTTTAAAATAACCAGGGGCCAAGATTATGCAACAGATGGCACAATTCTGGCAAGAATATCAACAGTATCTCATGTATATACACTATTACTCTAGGGATATATGCAGTGCTGGAAGGATGGGCCTTTATTATGCAAGGGACTGCCAGAATGTCACCAGGAATGCCCAAAATATGGCAAGGTTGGGTCTCTCTCTCACACACACACACACACACACACGCGTGCGTGCACGCTTATAAACATCCATGCACTCAATTCAATCAAGCAGTAATGCCCACAATATTATATATATTCACTCATACATACACACACACATATATATATATATATATACACACACACACACACACACACACAGATATACATACATACAACGCCTTCACGGTTTTATGAGGAGAAAACGCACTTCCAAGACTAAGGGCAGTACATTTATAACGTGAAGATCAGCATCAGACACTCCCTGTTCACAATTGGACCAGCCGTGCTATAGTCAGCTCTGCTCCAGCTCTCTTAAGGGAGGCCTGTGGGGAGTTCACAGCAGTATAGATAGTCATACAATGTCATGACTGTCAACTTTTGCTTGTCTCCTCCTAGTTTTCGTGTCGGTCTCTCTCCCAGGCTGTAGACCAGCAGCGTCAGAGGCCGGAACAGGGCTGGAGAATGATCGGACTTCCCTCCTTGATTTAGACCCTTGCTTTAACCAGGCTTGCGAAGTGTCAGAGTTGCAAGCGGCACAAGGCACACTAAA
Organism: Pleurodeles waltl; assembly: GCF_031143425.1. Taxonomy (NCBI): domain Eukaryota; kingdom Metazoa; phylum Chordata; class Amphibia; order Caudata; family Salamandridae; genus Pleurodeles; species Pleurodeles waltl. The sequence continues at coordinate 831,525,897 of NC_090442.1, read as the reverse complement.
GTCTGGTCACAAGCCAGGGAGGAGAAATTAAGAGATGAGAAAAATCGAAAGCCTGAAAGGCAGCAAAATGTAACGATAAATAGCAGGAAAATATCGGACATTGACCCGGAACCATTTCGTAGTCCTACAAGACGTAAGCATACGTCAGCTACTGCATTTGTAAGCTCCATCCAGTACTGAGTTATGCAGTGAGAAAGACGACGTTAGCTATACAATTACAAGCCTACGTGTCTAGAAGCTGTAAACATAATTGACAGGTAAACAGCCTAGGATTACCCACAAGGACAACTAAAAAATAAAAAAACAACCAAACACCTCTTATTGGGTGATACTACACATTACTTTTAATCAGTGGAACCATGAACTATCAGTGCACCTAGACATTTTGCAAATCCATTCTATTATCTGCGTGTGCATGAAGAAAAGTAGTACTCACCCAATGTTCTCCACTGGCAAAATTCCACGTCATTCAAAGACTGAAATGCTTTTCAAGGGAAAACAGAGTTGGGGATGCAAATGAGGACGCGGGTGGCAAGTAATTAAGATTAAGAAACACAACGGACCCCCTCTGAAGGGGTGTAATCGCCATCAGACAACAGTGCGTGTGGTTTGCCTTATTTCCATACTAGAAAGCATTTACAAGTAATGTACACTGCAAATTTATACTAAAAGCGCTACGCATAAAAACATAAAATGACTAAAAGGAAACAGGACTGCTAAAAGGAAACGTCACGAACGGGCAAAATGCTTTCGGTAGAGATGCTAAACTCTGGTTTGCAAGTGAAAATGCTAATTAGCAAACGCTAGCTACCCAGACAGAGAACATGACTGCAGAACCACAGTACCTGGAGATAGCAATGCAAGACCTGGAAGATGAAAAGAAAAAAACTATTCTGCTGTGAGTTGACGAGATGAGGAAGGCGAGCAAGTGACATAAACGTTTTATTTGCATCCGGAATAATCGATTCACAGCGCTCAATTGCCCGAGCTTAGTTAGTATACCCACTATCTGTGGATGGAGGCCTTCATTAGCGTGCATGCTCAATCCCTCGGACCTGAAAGCAAGCAGTATCTGTCTCCTACAACACCTGACGCTATCCCATCATCAGCCAGGGAATCCTGGCATTCCTGCTTCAGCTGATGCAGGCTAGTCCAGTGGCTCCAAACATTTTGAGCCATTACTGGAACCCGGGGACCACCACCGAATCATTAATGGAACCCCCACTGAGTCATTACTGGAAGCCAGGCCTAAACATAACTTGAACCGCAAAACAATACACAGAAATTAGAGAAACATTCCATCAAACACCTACACAAAAGATAGAACATTTTATTTAATCTGCAAACAAATAAAATAAAAAAATAACATTTTAATAGGAATGTTTGCGCTTTTCTAAAATCAATTGAAGCCACACATACTAAATTAGGTTTGCTGCACCTCCAATTCTCCCACAAATTAATCTAATTTAATTTTTAGCCTCCAATTTAAAATTCCCTGACATTGACAGTACTTTTTAAAATGTTCAATTACACATTTAGCTACTTTATTTATATACACTTTATTAATCTGTTAATAATAGTTAATTTTCTAGGCAGTCACAGACTTCCTAAGGAGGCTTTGTGAACCCCAAGAGTCACTGAACTATAGGTTGGGAACCACTGAGCTAGGCTATACTTTAAGCAAGCGCAGGCGCACTAAGCATTGTTTAATTTAATGACAACTCCTGTAATCTCAATACAGTAAGGGGGTTATCCAGCTCTATTTCAAACCCAGCCCAACCGCAGATTACAACTGAAGTTGACAATGAACCGGGGAACTCAATGCTCACAACATTCTCACGCATGTCCTGGACACAGTTCGGCTTCATTCAGACAGCAGGACAAACCTATTACATCTGTTAGCTGAGAAGTGGACAAATGCACCTGAAACTCACACTCAACATGGGGAGTTTGCACTCTGCCACTTCCACAATGTCTGCATGTTCTACATGGGATCCCCATCTCTTTTGAGAGAAATGAGTTCTCCTATTAGCACATACCAAGACTGATTTGACAATGATCCAAGATGCAGTAAACCCTACATGTTTTCCATCTCCAGCTCCTGAAAATGCCTTCATTTCTCTTTTTGATGGTGTGCAAAGTTGACCCACCTACTGCCCACTATTGGATGGCTTTGTTGTCACTCACTTGCTTCCTATTTGATGGCTTTCCTTCCTCTTCTTGTGTTTGTCCCGCTCCTAGAGGATAGCCTCTTTACCATCCTTTGACTGAATGACTTGTATTTTTCCACTGCTTAAGTTTAGGGTGCTACTTTTTTCTTTTTGGTTAAGCACACCATGAGCGTGCATGTGCTTTCAGGATCTCTCCCTCAATGTGCTGCTTCCTCCCCACCCCAAAATTCCTGCACCCCGTGCAATCTGTATTGCTGCCATCTCTCTCCACTTGTCCTCTCCCTCATGCACTGCTTTTTGTTCAACTTTAACACAGCGTGCAGTCCCAATTATTCCACCCCTACCATGTCCCTTGCGTCCTTCTCCTTGGTGTTTTTTTATCGTTTGAATTATTCTTTCATTCTGACAACCATTGCTCGCCGTCCAGTTTCTTTTGCTTCACTCACACCCACTCCTTTATTACTTCCATATCCCTCGAGGTCATTAAAACAAAAAATATGGCCCAGTAGCTGTCAGTTGTACTGCTTATAAAAAAAAACACTTTCACATAAGTAATATTTTTTTTTTACCCCTGCAAGTGCCACCTACCACCCAGGATTGGGAATAGTTTTTTTTTTTTTTTAACATCCAGAAAATCGCACCCATCTATTTAGTAGAACTGTGCAAGAATAGTGACTCATGTGCCTGCATGTCATCATGCATGCATGCACCATTTAAATGACATGTATGCACTATGCTTGTGCTTTCATTTTTTTTCTTGTTTTTTTTGTTCTCCAATGTTGCATAGCATTGCCAAACAGCATTGACAAAGCCAGAGGGGCCACAAGGGCAAAAGGCATCGGTTTGTCAATGCTTGCTCCTCATCTGATTCAACTAGAAACTGCATTTTACTGCATTACTAGTGCAAAACTCACTTAGTTTGAGAAATTAATGTCCTTTTATCTCAAACTCAACACCACGCGCGGTCACCGAATCCTCATCTGAACAATGTAAAACTTCTCCGAGTTTCAGTGCCCTGCTGCAGAGCTTGTTATCTAATAGGTACAAATGTTTGAGAATGTTCTGTTCTCCACTATGTACATTTTGCTGCTGAATAGCCCTTTATTCCATTGGCGCATTGTAGTTTCATGAATGTTTGACTTTCGGTGCTTCGTGGTTTTTGGCAGTGGAAAATCCTATTTTTAGTTCAAAGACATTTTGCAAACAGCCAGGGAAGTATTCATCTATTTAAATCTTACTGTTATACTAGAGCCAGTAGTTTATTCACAGTAATCGTTTTATACATTCTACTAATGCATTTTTTAGTAAGCGTTTGCCTTAAAGCTTTATATTAGTAGATTTTAAACTGTTCCTACTCTATATCAATTGTTATATAATTATACGGAAGGCAACAAATCTGGCATCCTTGCTTTACACAGGAGTGTGATATATGGGCAAAAGTCTGGTATTTAGGCAAGACTGTACTTCGTAGAGGGCACTCCCAAGTAAACTAGTCGAATATACTATTAATCACTCTTAAACGATGTGTACATAGAAGTTCCCAGTCATGTGCACAGTACTACTACAGGGAGTGCAGAATTATTAGGCAAGTTGTATTTTTGAGGATTAATTTTATTATTGAACAACAACCATGTTCTCAATGAACCCAAAAAACTCATTAATATCAAAACTGAATATTTTTGGAAGTAGTTTTTAGTTTGTTTTTAGTTTTAGCTATGTTAGCGGGATATCTGTGTGTGCAGGTGACTATCACTGTGCATAATTATTAGGCAACTTAACAAAAAAAAATATATACCCATTTCAATTATTTATCATTACCAGTGAAACCAATATAACATCTCAACATTCACAAATATACATTTCTGACATTCAAAAACAAAACAAAAACAAATCAGTGACCAATATAGCCACCTTTCTTTGCAAAGACACTCAAAAGCCTGCCATCCATGGATTCTGTCAGTGTTTTGATCTGTTCACCATCAACATTGCGTGCAGCAGCAACCACAGCCTCCCAGACACTGTTCAGAGAGGTGTACTGTTTTCCCTCCTTGTAAATCTCACATTTGATGATGGACCACAGGTTCTCAATGGGGTTCAGATCAGGTGAACAAGGAGGCCATGTCATTAGATTTCCTTCTTTTATACCCTTTCTTGCCAGCCACGCTGTGGAGTACTTGGACGCGTGTGATGGAGCATTGTCCTGCATGAAAATCATGTTTTTCTTGAAGGATGCAGACTTCTTCCTGTACCACTGCTTGAAGAAGGTGTCTTCCAGGAACTGGCAATAGGACTGGGAGTTGAGCTTGACTCCATCCTCAACCCGAAAAGGCCCCACAAGCTCATCTTTGATGATACCAGCCCAAACCAGTACTCCACCTCCACCTTGCTGGCGTCTGAGTCGGACTGGAGCTCTCTGCCCTTTACCAATCCAGCCACGGGCCCATCCATCTGGCTCATCAAGACTCACTCTCATTTCATCAGTCCATAAAACCTTAGAAAAATCAGTCTTGAGATATTTCTTGGCCCAGTCTTGATGTTTCAGCTTGTGTGTCTTGTTCAGTGGTGGTCGTCTTTCAGCCTTTCTTACCTTGGCCATGTCTCTGAGTATTGCACACCTTGTGCTTTTGGGCACTCCAGTGATGTTGCAGCTCTGAAATATGGCCAAACTGGTGGCAAGTGGCATCGTGGCAGCTGCACGCTTGACTTTTCTCAGTTCATGGGCAGTTATTTTGCGCCTTGGTTTTTCCACACGCTTCTTGCGACCCTGTTGACTATTTTGAATGAAACGCTTGATTGTTCGATGATCACGCTTCAGAAGCTTTGCAATTTTAAGAGTGCTGCATCCCTCTGCAAGATATCTCACTATTTTTGACTTTTCTGAGCCTGTCAAGTCCTTCTTTTGACCCATTTTGCCAAAGGAAAGGAAGTTGCCTAATAATTATGCACACCTGATATAGGGTGTTGATGTCATTAGACCACACCCCTTCTCATTACAGAGATGCACATCACCTAATATGCTTAATTGGTAGTGGGCTTTCGAGCCTATACAGCTTGGAGTAAGACAACATGCATAAAGAGGATGATGTGGTCAAAATACTAATTTGCCTAATAATTCTGCACTCCCTGTATTGTAAAAGACTCAATTTTATAAAAAACCTCCTCTAAAACGTGCTGCGAAGATCACTTTTCCAAAACATCTTTTCCAAGAACATCATACTTCTATGTGGTTTATTATATCAAAATATATTTTTTATAACATATATTCTCTCAACATTTTTTATTTCTGAATTGTATTTGTATTCACTATGACACTCTCAAAGAAAACACGTACTTGTTTATGTGTGTGGGGATTATTTTGTTTTTTCTAAGTATATTTCTTCTTTTTATATTACATGTATGTAGCCTATTTCATACACCATTTTACCATTATACAGTGGCGGTTGCCCCTGTGTAGTTATAGTCAGGTCAGAGATTCAATAGGAAGAGGGTTTTTTTTCGCTAATAACTTGGCACCATTTAACAAATCTTCACAAAACTATCATAGTTTATCCACCTGCGCTCCTGCCAGGAATGATTTTTACGCATCTGTCAAGTGGGAGCCAAGAAAAGGGGGATGAGGATTGCAAAATACTGATTTCCCATTTTAAATCCCTTTGGAAATTATGGGAAGCGGTGCAGAAAAAATACTGAGTGGAATCCAACAAATATTAACCGACAAAACTCAGAAAGCATGCTTTTGTTATTTGGTGTAAAACTGCTGTTCACGTTTGAGAAATTCACATTTATTGAGGTGCCCATAAAGAGGTTAAAAAGTTAGGTATAGCTGGACAGTTGGTGTCAAGATAAACTCTGATAGGCCACTTCAAATGGGACTACTCAATCCTGATTAGGCTGGCAACAATCTGAACAATACTTATGGTCGCCATTACAAGTCTCAGGGACGACATGGTCTCTGTGCCTTGAAAGGAAAAAAAAAAAAGACCCGCTAAACATGCAATATCAATACATGCCCGAAACCCCTGCAGATAAATTTTCGCATTTTGAGATAAACGGTATGTCAAATATTTATTGAAACTGCTGACGCGTTTAGACTGTGAGGTGTTTAACAAAGGTGTAAAAAATTTTTTTTACAAATGGGCAAAAAAATTGAATATATATATATATATACACACACACACACACACATACATACATATACACACACAGGCTCCAAAAGGAGGGAGGGAGTTGGGGGGAGGCAGGAGAGAAATACTCTACTTTTGAATGGTTGGCACAACATGGTACTGAGATATTTGAAGTGTTGTGTCCAGATAAGCTCTGACTGGCCACTTTAAAGGGGACTAGTCAATCCTGATTGGGCTGGTAATTAACTGAACAATATTTGTGCCAGCCATTACAAGACTCGCAGATTTTATAAGTTATATGGTGAACTATTCACAAAATCATTAAAATTTGGGGTGAAAGAAATACTCCATTTCAAACGAAGTAAAGGCTGAGCACATTGATGTGGTTTACAGAGGTGTAGAAGGTTGTGCTTTAAGCCTTTTCTAAAAATAATTTGTGAGAAAGGCTAAATTTGATATTGATAATACACTAACCATCAATGCATATCTAGGCACGTGCCCATGGTAAATAGTTGTAATACAGTGATGTAGACAAATTTGATAAGCTGGATATGTTTATCTCCAGAATTTCACTAAAGATTTTGAGGCACTGCAGATGGGTGAACAATGTAGAAAGTAGGTGGTGCACATGGCTCTAAAGTAGTGTATCTGACTGAACTATGTGGCAATGTCCCATAGGGCCTGAGAGATGGTGTCTTTACAGTGGCAAATATATACCCGCCAACCTCTTAACTTAAAAACACAGGTCATGTTGTCTTTAGGAAGGTAATCCCTGTAAGGTAAATAGAAAATGTTCCACAGGTGTAGCATGTTGAAATAATTCAAGTCCACAAACCCAGTAGGTTAGTGTACCAAGATTGTACTTTTTTTTTATCAGAAATATCAACAATTATGTCATTTGAGATGTCACTACTGATGTCAGCAATTATATCATGTAACATCATTTGTAAAGTAGTATAGGATGTCATATGCAGTGCATGACGGGGTGCAAGTTTAGTTTTTGGTGTTTTAAACATTTTTACCTTATTTTAACGCCTAACTATAACATCACTTTAACCTTTGTTTTTTCAGTGACCATGTATCTATGTATATATATTTCAGTTTTTGAAAAAAATCTTCAACCCAGGTGACTAACAGAGGGCTCTACAAGGGGTAAGCCTCAATATGGATATATGTGCCAAAGCAGTCAAAATAAATGTGATCCAATAACATGTTCCCCTCTCCTTTCGACCACCTAATTGTTCTAATGGGACTGTCCCTCTCTCTTCCGCAACAGTTTGAGACTGCAGAACATGCCCTGATACAGGGTGCGGGGCTTCCGGTAGTGAGTATCACTGATATCCTTATCGCTACCTTCACCTATAGTGTATTGACGAGCTTACATCCTTTTACACTTAAGGACTTGACCCAGCTGTGACCATGTATACGTGCAAACGTCCATGATCTCAATATCCACAGTACTCCTCGTCTTTTAATCACAATACATGCATGTTCATGGTGTTCCATGTGGATAGCATAACTTTAATATTAATAAAGGAGCACCTCAAGATGTTCTAAACCCTTTGACAGCCTATGGACAAGCAAGTCCTCCTTTTACCTTTCTCCTTTTTCCCTCTACATACTAACTCATGATATTGTTAGTAGACACAGAGGTTTCTTGTAGTTGGCCTCACCATATTGGGTATACCAGCCAGAAGGGTTTTGCACTACATAGCATAACCAAGCATGCACGTCTCAAGCAACCAAATAAGCCGATTTTCTTTTGTTTGTGCTTTACAAATTACCATTTGCCATCTTCCCTTATTTGTTTCTCACCGCATTTATCGCATATGGACCTTTTGATGCTCCACGGACTTCCTCTTGGATTACGCTCATGATTTTGAAGCTGTATGGATAATACATACATTATTTCACTTGGAACCGTGGTTGCTTATATATGTATCCTTGTATCTCACATCTGGGGGTTGTTGCTGACAGCGTTTAACATTTCCCTGTGTAACTGACACTTTTATATTTTATTACATTGTTATATTTCATCTGCATATGAATAACTTCCGTTCATCTCTTGGTTACGACACCCATCTTATTTGTATTAGTATTTCCTTGTTCTTTCATGGCTCTCAAATACAGTACAACTGGTGCACTGTTGTCTACTGGCTGCTTCACACTAATGGAGACTTTTGCTCTTTCCCTTCCTATATATTGGTGACATGCTGCTCCCCCCTTTTTTTCACTTGCATGTTGTCTTTTTCTTTGGTCACTGACCTTACTATTCATTTATGCACTACTGAGAAAGCCCCAGGCCTGCATGCCACTAAGGGGTGAAACACATGTTGGCTGCACTTACGTGTGTTCCCTCTGGATCAGCAGAATAACTTGAAATGACTACAAATAAAAATATTTTGAAGCTTAAATCAATTATGAACACTTATTATCTTCTGGTATATCCACTCACTGGGGTAGAGGGTTCACAATTATATTTAAATACCAGCTATGTCCTTCATCCTTAAGTGAGACACATCCTACAGGCATAAGAACGTTTACATAGCCATAACATTAAGGAATTGGTAGGACTGGATGGCCGATAATTATCACTCTTGTATTGAGGATGTAATATAAAGTTGGTTAAGGATGCCAGATTTTTGGTTTCTCTACATATGGTGGCTATGAAGGCCTTAATCACCTGGTGCCTCCCTCACATTCCCCCAGCAGGAATACTTATCGGAGGGTTAACAGAAGAGAGGTGTCAGGGTAGCTATGGAAGCAAGCGCAGTCACAGAAAATTAAAGTTAGATGAAGGGTATTGCAAGAGATAGTAAGAGTTACTGATTACAGAAAGATAAATGGTTGAAGAACCTGCAATATGATTCAAGGGTTTAGACCGCAAAACTGGAAAATGATGGTGTTAAAATAAATTATACAATAGATCTGAAGGAGAGAAATGTCAAGGTATTTCATTAATGCAAGTCTGTATTTGAAATCATGTTGAGAATTTGGAAAAAAGGAAAGCTGTATAATTTGTATCACTGATTTTTCATCTTGAGAAATAAACTATTTTAATAAAGATTTTTTATAAGTTCATTGAATAGGTAAACATTGTAAGGCAAAGTGCTATAAAAAGAGTCATGCAATAGTGCAAGATTGAGAGGAAATGAAAACAATAATTTTGGTTGCATAAAGTATTTGTATAAAAGCGAAAGAACAAACATGTCTGAGAAGATTGCATCACACCTCAGAAAGTGTCAAATTATTACTGGGTAATAAGTGCATTGTAAAGATTTACAAACAGACCACAAATGCTACCAACGTTTATTAGTATCCAGCTTGTGACAAAAATCCCAAGCTAAAACATCATGTCTGTCGTTGATGAATACACCCTAGTAAGCATGAATTAAAAATCTCTAACCTTGACAGATCAAGGAAGATGGGGTCAATGGATGGTAGACGTGAGGTGAGGAGCACAGGCTGTCTTATGCCACACAAACAAGACAGTGATTTGGGGATGAAAATGTTATTTTAGATTGACAGCATAGCAGCTCTGTGGGGGATATCTACTTTTAAGACCACAGTAAGCAGTCGGGCGGACGCAATACTGCACTAAGTGCACAATCATTTCCATATTTTGCAGTGGTTACTATGAGGGTTGCTAAGGGTTTGTTTAATGTCATTCAAATTTAAACGGGCACATTTCTCCCATGCTTGCTCGAACAGTGCCAACAACAAACAGAAGATGTACTTGAAACCAGCAGATTATAAAATATTTTGCTATAACCAAAAAAAGGGAATTTGTTCTACTCTTTTATCCATTTACAGTTCCAAAAGTTTTCACATGGATTGAATATAAGGACATCTCACGCAGATTTATCATTTATTTATCTGATATTCATGGTTTTCATTCAGATGTTCTCCATACAGAAGGATCACGATGTATAAACATCTCCTCACAAGAAACTTTCACAATATGATTACCTCCTCTTGAAATGAAAGCTAGTGAGCGAGACCATGAAGAACTTCTAAGGTGGAATTTTAAATAAAAACAGATTACATGCCATGGGAAAATGCTTATTTTTTCAATATTGTTGGAGAAAAACGATAGCTCTAAACAACTAGAAAATATCTCCGTACCACACACTTCCATTGGCATTTTTAGAACACAAGTGTACGCATGAGAATTTTCAATTGACAATCTGAAATAGTAGGCATCTTGTAGCATTTCAGTTACAAATTGGAAGGGGAAAAAAATAAGTGGAAAACAAACCTGGCACAGGAGGCGAAAGCTCGTTGTATCCTCCAAAAGAAGCGTTGCGCACAAGTTTTCGGCCATCAGCTCGAGGCGGAAACACAACGGTTGTAACGCCAGCACACGAGGAGAACCTGCGGCGAAGGGGGCCCTCTTCCTTCATGGCCCAGGTGGGTCTAGAGTGGTTGGTTGATTAAGTCAAAAGGCTGGTTAAAATAAGACAGATGGGGCGGAAGCCTTCTCTCTCACAAGCAGTGTGACCCCCAACACCAGCCACACCTAGAAGTGAAGGGACACACCTGACTAAGCAGGCTACTCTGCCCTGAGGGTACATGCTGTCACGTGACAGACGAGGGAGGACAGGAAGGTGGAGGCTGTGCTGCACCTGGGCTCCCTAATGAACAGCTCACCTGAAATGGCTTGTTTACCTCAGCATCTTTAGCTCAGTCAGTTGGCACATCATTGACTTTTCACTTCTTGTCTGCTCTAAAGTGGATATCTGGCACCAGCATTGACTCACTTGAGATTTACAGTAAACTATTCTAAATGTTCTCCCAGAGTCCATTGTTTCTAATACGGGATCAGCGCCGTCTAAAGAGGTGACTTTTCAGAGTTAACCGATTCATAAACATTTTTTTTTTAAATCATAGACATAGGGCCTTTATAACAAAGTGCATTTAAGTTAAGCATCAAGACGGAATGAACTATTTTATAAATGCCAATGTTCAACGCGCTGCTTAAGAGGACTACAGTCTGCCTCAGCAACTATTAGCAGCTGCCAAGTACACAAACAAATGCCACATATAAATTCATCAGCGTTGCCAACTCACTTTGTGTTAGAAATCCTATCATTGTAAACAAAAGATGTTGGCAATAGGAAGAATGTTCCACTTCCCGTTGAGAGAATATGGCCATGGTGGCGTGTCTGATCTGTGCTCACTTCCGCAGTACTGTTTCTTAATTTCAACCGTTGCAGCAGAGTTTGCAATGCTGTGTTTTATGTGTATAAGTCTGTGGGGTAGGACGTCCTGGCTGAGCTCCATAAAGCACCATAAAGCATGCTGTCCGGTGCAAGAGAGCTGAGAAGGCTATAGACAGCAAGACTTCCACAAACCTTGAGGCTGCACAGTGATTTCTTAGGAGTTTGGGTATCTTGCGCACGCTCCTAATTTGTACTGATTGTGTACGCAGCTAGACCCAGGTGTCTCCGTTCAGGTCGCTGTCCCTCAATAACAGAATCCCTCGGGACTTGCAGGACCAGGATAGCAATATCATGATGCGGTGTTACAGTATATCTTGATCATTTGAATCAACCCGGACTCAATTATATATGTTGAGCAAATTCGCCTCTCTGTTGGGCACTTGTCCCAATCAACTTCCATATTTCACAAGGGGGGCTCAAACTGCTTTGATACACAATGCGAGGGCGCAGCTTTCTACAAATCTATTGTTATCATTTCTTTAAAATATGCAGAGAGTGGGCTTTAAGTCTGGTTTGACACTGCAGCGGTCTGCCAAACGTTTTAAATATGTAAATTAGTGTGGACATAAAGCTAGCCCTGGCTCGGCTTTGTCAATGTTTGTTTCATTCGGTGTACAAAACAAAAGACACCCAGGTCAGACACTGGTGATGAGTCTACCGCAGCGCTTAAGGATGGCTGGCAAAACAGAGTTCAACTACCAGGGCCAATAAAACAGCTCAGTGGGTTGAGCTTCCATTGCAGAACAGACTGGGTGGATCGGTTAGAAGCCCAGAACGACCTAATCAGTCTTCCCATCGTCCATCTTTAAGAAAACGAGTACACCTGAGCAGGTTAATTTCTCTATTATGTAGATTTTGTGGTGGAGACGGTTTAAGTGGAGAATTTAATTAACTACCCGTATACGGCCACTAAAGAAACAACTCGGGCTTGAATAGCAGTCGCAGTAAAATAAGTATTTCCCTGAAGGACAGTCCTCTGAATACTGTGCCTACCGCCTCACATAAAAAGGGCAAAACACTGTAAATGCCAGTTGGAACAAGGCACACACTGAGTCACGCTCCCACGCAGGAATAAGTACGTTTCTGTAAAAAGCTTTTCCAAACCTCGGCTGGCGAGATAAATACGACTTGGCGCACTCCTCGCAAGCTCCTGCTGACGTGGACATCAAAACACGCAGGAAGCACGAGTGTGTCGGGGAAAAAAGACCAATGCAGCCAAAAAATATATACTGGAAGCCCCGCTCTTCCGCCCTCTCATCCTGTGTCACGCGGAGTCCTAGAGGGGAGCTGCAGACTCATACTGACAGCCTTAATGGCTCTGAAAGACGTCAAAGGCGCAAGCTGCAGTCCCACTGGAATACCAAAGTCAGGTGCGTCGGCAAAACTGAAAATACACAGCACTGCAGCCCTTTGACTCACTTATCTGTGTCGAGTCCAGGTTTACGGATGGGCAAAACCCCACACAAAAATGTACACAAGATGTAATAGACCTTGTGCGCTAACTAATATAAAACAATAGGCAAGCTGGCTCAGATAGTTTAATGATCGCGGCTGACATCTACAATGATCTGAAGCACATAGAGTGAACACCACTGAATTTAGCAAAAGTAACATCTGCCATTTACAGAGCTTGGAAACGCAAATATGCTAAAGTAAGTGTTTTATGAAACAAGATGTTTTATTCCTGCATAACTCATTTATCTGTAGTCCTTCATTATATTTTCCTTGAATTAGTCTGTGTTCAACTTTAACACGGAATTATTCATAACACTGAATTAGGACACATTTTACAGTCTCACGTTCCTAACAGTTTTCGAAAAGGGTACGCAGCCCAGGTACCATACTCATGGCTGTACGTTAGCCTCAAATTATCCTCCCAAGGCCATCTTGAAATATGTAGAATACTTCACTAAAATCTGAAACCGGTGCCAGGTACTTTGAAATAGCCAACAAGAAGTGAGAGCAATTGCCGTGCTCAATACACTGACACACGGCACCCACCCGCTAAGCAAGTAGAATACCACTGCACGTCTAAACCCCCAGTGTCGTAAGCAAATTCCCCCGCCGAGTGATTAACATAAACAAGGAAACGAATGTCTTAATTTTGAAAAGTACACAAAATGGGGAAAAGCTTGAAATTTGACGGTCTATATCACTCATCCTGATGCCAATTAAGTGTATCTGCTTAAGTATCACCAATTAAAAGCAGCCAGGCTAATGCCTCTTAGTGCGGACGCTGTCCGCCGGAATCGGCAACGATGAGGTGCCCTACACAACAATGTCACCATTTAGGGAATTCGCTAAACACAACTCCTCGTTAAACACCACACATGCTCACCCCATCAGCATGCAGATCACCAACGAAACAAACTTTAGCGTCCCATAAACACGCCGGCAGCTGCCGCGAGCAGTGCACACACTCAAAATCCAGCCTCGCCTTTCAAGGATGCCAAGCTCTGCCAGCCTCACGCCGTGCCCGAGAATCAACAAGCTGTCGGCGGAACGTACTTGCCTCCAGCGCTCGCTGCCTGGAATCACAAACGCACCATCCACAGCGCCTGGAAGTTCAGGCTGCTCTCCTGTGTTCTGGTGGGGAGAGCAACACCCTCAGCCATGCGTTCGCCAGCAGTGTAGCAGCCAGACGTGGGGTGGGGGGGCACAATTTACACTAAGACAATACGCTCGAAAGGGAAAACAAACCGAGCAGGTTCGCCTAACTGGAGCTTTCACCCCGTCGAGGCGTCTCAGTCTCTCCTCCCTGCGCCCCTCCCACTGAACACGTCGACCCGTCGCCTGCTCGGGTTTCACTGGCAGAGGCTGCAGCCTGAACTCTACCACTGGCAGCTCGAGGCACGGAGGTCAGGCCGGACCAGATTGACTTGCAGGGCGCGCTAATCCTCTACGCTGCTGCTTAAACCCACTCCAGGATTTAAAACGGGGCGCACACTGCGTGCAAAACAGCGACAAACATGAAGAAAAAAGGGCAAATGGGCGCGCCCTCGCACTGACTGCTAACCCTCGGAAAAAGTTCACTCAGAGATGCACCTGCTATAATTACCTGGTGCTTGAAGGTTTGGCACTGGCGTACACGTCATGAAGAGGGGCCCAAACAGGGAAGCGGAATCACAGGACCCGAGGCATACCGGGGCTTTGGTTCTGCCCAACCTCCTTTCTTACCTATGGGGGTGCTGGCTGGCTGTGGGGAATGGGGTGAACAGAACCGTCCAAAGTCGAAAAGGGGGCGGCTGGAAGGTAAAACCAAAGGCTGTGGCCGGTGGAAATCAGGCCAACAGGCCCCGACTCCATTAGCTGCACCCTGACTCACCCACCTACACCTGAGCCTTGGCAGGCTGCTGGCATATGTCGCAGGCGACACACAACAGCAAGGTGGGCGATAATAACGACAGTCAGCTCCCCCCCCCCCCCACACAAGACCAAGGGCGCACAACCGACACCGAAGATTGTCCCTACCGGAGAGTCATTGGAGGCCGGAAGTTAGCCTGGGGTTGGTAGAGACCCAAATTCGGCCGACATAAGTCCTGTTGCAAAGGTAGTAGTAAATTAAGCCTAGATCACTGCAAACTGCCGCCCCCACCACCACCAAAAGAGAAATCGAGCAGAATCAACGATTATTGTGGGGACAGTCGTTATTAATGATTTTGTAAATTGATTCGAGTTCATGTTTGCATAATAACTACATGCGAGTGAAAAAATGGAAAATAAACTGCGGCCTACTAACTCCAGCGAAGCATCTTCTCCTAACTAACTTCAGCAAAGCATCTTCACCAATTTTTTGAGTAAATAGGAAAGAGTGACCCCGACTGCCGGAGTTACATCTCACATCATCACTGATACCCAAACGAAAATAACTTCTGGATTTGGTCAGATAAACAATTTATGTCTGGGCCAAAGTGTCAGGCCAGGATCTTCACATTATTTATTCTGGATCGACCAGTAGACATGTTTGTGTCAAAGTCAGGTTTTAAATATAACCACTAAACATATTTAAAGGGAATGCGGCGAGCGACATACAGGCATCAATAGCAAGCCATCTCTTATCAGATTCCTTGCAGCATAACATTATATGAGAAACCTTTTCAAATGTACTAAGCAAGCTAACACCACTTTATCTTAAGATGATGCCATTTTAAGTAATGTATAAGCCTAACTACACCATAAAATGTGGAAATATGCATGTGATTTATAATAGGTGACATAACTTTTCTTTCGACATTTCAATTTGTAATAATGTCTAATTTCTTGTTGTTTTTGTGCACCATTCACATCATAAGCAGTCCAATTCGCAGCACTAATAAAAACATAACTGATGACAAACCGCTGAGCCCTGTGGATGCAAAGCTGGGCTAAGGTCTCATGGCACACTTAATACATACTATCAGAAATATCTAACTTTGACATAATATGCTACCAATTAATTGAACTTTTAGTTTCAAATATAAAAGATAACAGATGTGCATAGCTTAAGCAACGTGTATTCAATAGCTTGTGCTTTATTGCACATCTGACACGACTTCATGTTAATAGACACTTATAGGTCTCCAAAAAAATACACTTGTTAATTAAGTCAATATTGAGAGCTCATCTGTAGGCTCTGCTAAATACTGCTTTCTAATCAATGCAACCCCTTGCTCTGCCAAATGTACACTTAAGGGTGATAGCGAAATGTGTTTCTTAGATGTTCTACCTAAAATGAAGATGTTAACTGGCACTAACATTCAGCTGCAACCTACATTGTGGGAAAACCCAGTGTCCCCGGTGGGGTGGGGGGGTGGAAAAAGGCATTGGGAGTCCCAGAGAGACAGTGTAAGAGGAAATGGGGTTTCACTGAAAGCAGTGATAACTGTGTAGACATCAATACCACAATATATGTCTAGTTTGTTTAATAGCACCTAAATGATTCATGTCAACTTGTGAGCTGAGACATGCCCTGGATTGGTCAATGACATCAGTTGTTACTAATGTTTCACCAACTTTTCCGGTTTTCTTTAAAAATGGTTCGGACACTGCTATGGACTTTTCTCTTTTCCCTTAGCAATAGCAGAAGTTGAGAAACCTGTGCAAAGACCAATATTTTCCCAAACCTTACATACTTTGAGAACACGTTATTAATTAGGAATGATAAGATCCTCTATCCCATATCATGGGTCAGGGAATATAGGATTTCGGTTCATGCAATAATCTCTGAGTGGAGGGACCCAAAGTAATGAGCCACATGTAGAATCTGGGGCAAATATTTTTTTGTGACACTATTAAAGCCTTATACCTCGCCCTAGCAGGCTATACTGGCCATTAAAGGTCCGCTCCAGCGTTAAAGGCCAGAGCCAAAGGCGAGGGCCTTTAACAAGGCTAATAAAATATAAAAGGCTATTAAAAACATTCCGCCACTATAGGGCAGAATGATCTTATTACGAAAACAAAGGCCCCACGCATCCCGAGTGGGTTAAAATCCTCTCAGGCTCTGTGAGGCCTTTGTTCACAGCAACAGCTGTGAAGAAAAACATTGGAATGTTGGTGCTCCGGTCTTCTACTGGCCACTAGAAGACCAGAGCACTGCAGTGTCTTAAAGGGAGCTCCCAAATTCCAATGTTCCAATAAAGAGGACACAACCAGATCCTGTAAGTAGACTAAAGGAAAGATACTAGGGATTAGTATATACAACAATCTCCATATTTTCTTTAAATTACAGACCTCCAAAACAACCATCAGTCTCACAGTAGGAGGATCCTGGTATACAATTTACTAAGGCCACATAGCAGAGGGGGTTGGTACTCCTTTTCAAGCAGGAGTATCAGCATCAAAACACCTCTTCTAGGGGTGTAAACAGAGAAAAAACTGTGATAAATAAGACACATGATTTTTTAACAGATTTACTAACCTATCTACTTCCGTCAAGAAAAGTAATGAGGTATGCCCAGAACTAGCTAGAACTAACCCCACCACTGCTGGGAAGTGGGCTGCTCTTGAGATCCATGTCACATACTACTAGGAAAACATAATTTCAATAAAGCAACCATCTTATGTTTTCATTATCATGGACTGAAAGTTTTTATCTATCATTACTTATTCAATGGTGCTCTATGGTGGCTCATATCCCATAAGTTAATTGGTCCAAAAAAATATATGTATTTTATAGGCCTCAGTATAGAGCACAAATTGCACGTCCCAAGAGGTTTAATTTGTAAAAAGACAAACAAGGAATGACATCACCCTAGAAAGAATAAAGGGTCACTGAGCCTTTATCGATTATGCAGCAGAAACACAACTGCATGCACTAGTTGCGACTATCACCAGAACCTGCACTTAGTGTTTTGCACCTCGTATGGATGACGTATGAATCTACAGAGCTGCTCACTTTGTACGCTGGTGAAAGCTACTTGCATGTGGGGAAAAAAACAACACTGACTGTACTGAAAAACTAAACAGGCTAACGTGAATGCAGTACAAGCAGTTCACAGAAATCTACAGAGCACTCGTTGGCCACGGCCACACAATATTCCCATGAAGCTCATATTTGCAATAGATTGCTTCTGACTCAGGGTAGCCTAGTAACACCCACGCATCAATACACGACCAGGAGCGCAAATCACATTGAAGTGAATAATTCATCAAAGACCTGGCGTTTGGAATGCAAAAACTGTGTACTCAGCTACACACGGCTGAGCTCTAATCTCTCTGTTTAGGGTATGAGTGCGAGCGCAATGTATTCTGTGGAATCCCTCACAAATACTTGAGTGGTTGACATGGTATTGCCAAAAATGGTTGAACGATTGTTCAACAATAGTAGAAAATGTTAAGTGTTCAAATGTAACAGATGCAATGTACATGCAGGAGATAAACACAGGGACTGATGATACAAACTATTCCAGCCACTTCTGGTCTTAGACCAGCAGGTCACCACCACCAAAGCTAATTTTAATGACTGTCGTACTCTTAGGCATCACAAAAGCAGGGACCTAGTTATAACTAGTGCTGCAGATGCAGTGGCACTGGGGTCCAGGACGTGAGCCCCCCCCTCACCCCCCCCCCATTTCCCTCTTAGCTTTAGGGGCTATATGGCACATTCACTAGGCCAGTGATCGCAAAAAAAGTAAATTCACCCCCCCTCAAAAAGCCAAAGTGAGTCTTTTGGCAAAATAAACTCCATCATGCATTCTGAAAAATACACTAATAGCCCGTTCAAATCAAAACAAGTTCCAGAATCCCCTTTAAGCAATGTAACATCTACAAAATATTAATTGTTAAAGCCCCATGGCAGCTAAAAGCATAATAAAGCACAATCAGGCCAGAACTGCATAATAATCAGCATTTGACATGACCCTTACATGCAGCTTTCAACACGAACACAGTGGGTGGCAATCATCCTCAGCATTAAGTATTCAAAACCGACCCAATAATGACCCACATATTAAGAGTGAAAAATACACCCAGGTTCAGAAAATAATTTCTTCCAAGTCAATGACCACAGTATACTTTTGATCACATCACAACATAAGCATTTGTGCTGGGATACCACAGGGAACGAACGCCCTATGTATGTAAAAAAATGTATTTCTGTACACGCACCTTCAAAATCAAGCAGGCTCGCAAAGAACATTAAAAAAAGCAATTTGAAAGAGAACTTAGTCACACAAGTCGTGGGTGGGGAACTGTTGTCTTATAGCATAAATGAGTATTTTTTTGTCAGATGTAATTTCGTAGAAAGCAAGGATCACTTTATAAAGTAAACAGGGGAATCCTGTAAAATAAAGGCCTGCAAACAGCTTTCCGCCCACAATTGAACCAGGGAAGAACAAATAAATGCATGCAGGCAACCATGCTGCACAATGAGCCAGTGAAAAGGAACAACACAGAAAGCCATACTGTTTGCTAAACAAATTCAAGGGGGATATAGAAACCCCGCTAGGTGGTTAATCTAGGGAAATAAAGGAATCCAGGGAACTAGAGAAATTCAGACAATCAAAGCATGCAGAATGAGGGTAAGGAGGACATGCAGACAACCACAAATCACATGGAAAGAGGGCATTCAAATCATCCTGGACCGAGGAGAAGCAGTGGTGGCCTTCACCACTGTCTACCACAACACCCTCATCAGATGATTCCACAAGACTGTCATATAAGGATCCACTCTCAAATGGATATGTTCCTTACTGAAGAACTCAAAGGGTCAAGCTGCCTTCTTTCACATCAGAGAGCAAGAGATTGATATGCTGAGTACCACAGGGATTGTCCCTCAGCCCCACCCTTTTCAACATATACATGACTGCTCAATAAAATAATCCACTCACAAGACATCACAGTAGTTTTCTACTCCGATGACACCAAATTAATTCTCTCCCTGATGGACAAGACAAACACCACCAGAATCAACTACACCAATAGCATGACCATGGTAGCAGGTTGGATGCAAACCAACTGCCTGCCCATTAATTCTGACAAGCGAAAGTACTGGTCTTCGGCAACAAGACCTCCCCATAGGACTCCACCTGGTGGCAATCTGAGCTAGGACCAACACCCACAATCCATGCGAGAAATCAAAGGATCATCCTAGAGACAAGCGACGGCTCAAGTCAACGCAGTGTGCATCTCCTGCGTCCACATCCTTCACATGCTGTGAAAGATCTTCAAATGATTGCCTCAGAACACCAGACTGATTGTCACACTAGTACTCATCACCAGCAAGCTGGACTACGGCAAAACTCTTTATGCTGGAATCTCCAAACAACTCCTATACAGACCATCCAGAACGCCGCTGCATGACTCATACTTAACCTTCCACACCGCACTCACACCACGCAGTAACTCTGGAAGCTTAACTGGGTCTACATTCACAAGCACAGCCAATTCAAACTTCTCACGCACACATACAGCCATAAACAACACATGACTATAATACCCAACAGCCACATTCACTTTTACCAACCCACAAGACACCTATGCTCTGCCTCACTCGCACACATTAAGTGCATCCTAAAATGCAAAACTGGAGGTTGCTCATTCTCTTACATCGCACCAAAGACATGGAACAATTTCCCTCAACAAATCAGAGCCTCTTCCTCACTACTTGAGTTCCACAAGAAGATGAAGACCTGGCTCATCGTATAAGCACTTTGGGCACCACACACCTGCCCAAGCACCTAAATACCCTCTTGGGTAATCAGTGCGCTATACAAATCAATATAACATAACACTCCTCAAGCAGTGGACAGTGAACATTGCAGCAAGTTGGATTCAGCGAACAAATGGAATGCAGACAACAACAGAGCACAAGCAACCAGTACAGAAACCACAGAGCATGCTGACCCACAAAAAGCATGGACAATTAAGGCATGCAGATGCAAAACCATGCAGCACACCGAACATGGGGATGTAAGGCTTCCAGACAACCATTTAGCAAGCTGAACCAGGGAAATTAAGTTATTTAGACGACCACACAGCACACTAACCTATGGAAAGGTAGGCACAGAGACAATCATACAACACTTTGCACCCCTTAACAGAAGGTATGCAGATAACCAAACATCGTGTTGAGACAGCTATTTGCTTTCTCAATCTACCTATCCTAAAATCAGGAGTTAAACATACTTTGTTACATAGTCAGTTGGTGGCTCAGATTCTGCAAGTGATCTATGAAATATCCATATGCTTTGTGAATTGGAAAGAACAAGGTCAGCATCAGAGAACACAGATGTTCAACATTAACTTGAGGGCAAAGCAAAGTACAAAAAGCTATTTTTCAGCTAAGTAGAAAATTGAATAGACCACCCCTTAAACACATGAATGGTGCAATACCTCATTTTTAATATGACGTTTACGAATAGTTGCTAAAGGATACTGCACATTAGGAACATCATTTTGCTTTCATTAGCGACAAACTCTGTGGTATTGACATCCTACTGTAGAAGCACTATAAACTTGAAAAAAAATAATCAGAAAAAAGCCTGTAAGCTAATGAGACACATGCTTATCTCGTGCTGGGATTTAGCCATGCGTTCATAATATCTAAAGGCGAAGCAGTGTCTTCCTTAGTCAGGGGCATCCTATTACAAAAGATTTGCCACAGTATAGCCCACCATCCTATATGCTTAAAAAGTTGCACTGATATTATCCGTGAAACACTAACAAGATAAGGGCTGCAAGAAGAGCCACTTGTCTAGTGGCCTGTGATGGACGCCTTTACATTGTGTCAGGGTAACCTTTGAAGTTATGTGGCACTGTGTTATAGTAGGAGCTATCATGCTTACATACCAGGCTCTGACTAACATACACCGTATGAGTGGAGAGCCTCTTTAGACATATTTTAACTTTACACTTAGAATCAAATTAGAGGCCCTAGCTTCCGTACCCCCATCTGAATAGGTAAACATACATCTCTGCACGATCACTAATATAGTTTCAAATGCAAACAAATGGCCAGCTGACTGACTGTAGACCTCCGAAGCGTCCATGTATCCGGCACTGTATCTGTCCTTGAGAGGGTCGCCTGATGTGCTCCTTTCAGCCAGTCATTAAAAGACACGTCACCGTTCTTGAAACCTTAAAACAAGTGCTAGCAGGTGGTAAAACAAAAAACAAAACAAAAAACACACACACACACGACATTTAGAAACGTAAACGTAAAGCACGCAATAACCGATTTCAAGATCAGTTAGGTGCAACACAGTTTTCCGGCCTGATTGTTCTGCACCCTAGACAGTCCTGGTGAACCGCTGAACGGGGTGTCTTGCTGGCAAAGTATAAAGAGCGCTAAAACAATGTCAGGTTAAAATGATCAGAAAAAACTCTCCTGTTAGGGGTGAGGTCAAACTTAAGACAAGAGAGCAGAACTGATCCTCGTTTAATCATTTTTTTGCTGTGCTAGTGACGTCATGGGGCTTCAAGAATATAAGTCAGTGACATTTTAAAAGCTCTTATTCATGCATTGGAAATCAATTAGGAAAGTCTCAAATGAAACCTTGCCTGAGGATACGATTTCATTAGTTGAACCAGAACATCCGTACACCGACTAGAATATAATGAGCAATGGGCTCATATTATCCGTCTCATCTGTAACGAGTTGTGAGGACGTCATGACAAATACATGTCTAGTTTTGGAAACGGGGTCGCTATTTGTTAAATCCCTTTGACCCCATCTCTTTTCTGTTTTCCCATAAACTGATCAGCGTTTTCTTTTTACCAGCTAACACAATAAGTGAAAAGAGCATCCGACTGAAATGAGTTTACATTCAGATGTGCGTATCTCATACAAGTGTATGATGCAAAATGTTTTAAAGGTCTAGGTTCGCTATTGGCCTCAATGCGCTGAGGAGAACACATGTCCAACGTATTAAGTGGCATAATATCCACAATCTGACTGGGAAGAGGAACATTAGCGAGGACCATAGAAGTGATAAGTTGGTTTATCCTGGGCAACTCCGGAGGGTAGTTTTAGAGGCATGCTACTTACACAGGAAAAAAAAAAGCTTTGTGTAACAATTGCATGTCTTCACTTCAGGAATCATTTCTACCCGTTTGCCCGCTAAGTACAGATACTCATTTGTGAGGAAAAATGTACACTTTTTTTTTTTTTTTTTTTTTAAAGATGGGCCAAGGTTTGGACCACTCAAGCAACCTTTAAGAACACCTTCCCCTTTACTGGCAAACGGGAGAGTACGAAGGGTTGGTAAATACATGGTAACTATTCACATCATTGACAAACGGCTGTCACATTGTGTAAACTTTGCAGCTTGGTAAGTAGATATCTGGGGCAAGCAAAATGGACACTGTTTGAAAGTCGACCCTGGAAAGGAGTACCACCTGGGAAATTATAACTCGATGTCTAAAAGTGAGAATGCTAACAATTATCCACAGAACATGATCAGAAAAATTCTGAAATGACCATTCCAGAGATTTGATAGATGAATGTCAGCTAGGCATCAATCACAAAAACTATTTTGAGTGAATTAACCAGTTTTAGGGTAAGCTCTTTTAGGAGGATTCCAGTAGTCCAGAAAGTGGCTCAACTCCACCACCATTAAACAAAGCTCTATTTCAGTTCAACCATACAAAACTAGCCCCCTCAAATTTAAGGTAAAATAGATTATGACCTATCGGCTGACAAACAAATCTTAAATAAGGGTTACCTGTCAAGCATGGACTTAGAAGAGAGGATACTCCTTCTTAACAGGGACGCTTTATACATAAAAACATGCATGTGACAAAAATGTGGTTAAGACCAAAGACCCCTGAAGTACTCCACAAGACAGCAATTGATACGAGGATGAAAAAAGCGAAAATATTTCAACTATTTCTTGAATTAAGGACTTGATCGAGGACAGCATCTGTGCCTTAATGGTTCTTCTCTAGTTTTTCCAATCTAGGCTTCAAGGCTTTGTTAAAAGCTACTGACAAATCGAGAACAATCAATGGTGCAAAAATACCTATTGCAACTTCTGATGAAAAATCATTGTGAACTGCTGTCATCATGGATTATGTACCATGGGCTGATTTGATATCATTGTGTGCTCTACCAAGCAGGTTATTTTACAGTAAGGTCTGGAGAGAAGGTTGATCGCCTCTCTATAAGCCTTGCTGGATATGGTAAGTTGGAAATAGGTCTACATTTGAACAAATTTGTGTACAGTCATAAGTCCTACCTTTATCTTTCTGAACTGCATTTCGACTTGACCATGAGGCTGGACTTCGAATCTTAAATTTAAGATCAGGAAGGATATTAACTCAAGTAAATCTACTTAAACCTTGCTGCAGGTTATGAATTACAATGAGACACTATCCATAGTTTTTGCTGAATTAAATTCAAAGCAAAGAAAAATTGGCAGAACTATTTAGAAAAGATATTACGCAGACAAGTCAAGATCCTACTACTTAAGAGCATTACATTCATTAAATGAATACAGAGACATATATGCATTTAGGACTTGGGCATCTGAAAAGGGTTTCAATTTGAGTTTACCTGGACTTGGCTCCAATGCACATATCTGCATTTTGCATTCTCTTTACAATAAAGCTAATACTTAATTGGATGAAGGGCCTACACTAGTAACCAGAAAACATAAAAGAAATCTGGCTGCATGGGTGTGATAAGACAATGTAATAAGTATAGATTTGTGGCTACTGACTGCCCTAGGATGAAATGTTTAAGGTGAACAGACTTATGTATTATTTTTAATTATTTTAGTTGCACTTGGGGTAAAACCAATATGTTTTGGGAATTTCAAGTGCAAAACCTTTTTATTTTTCTTTATTTTTTCACAGGTTATTTATAGATTAATGTTCACATGGACTGTAGTATTTACAACGAAATATTTTAGAATACGGATACGTTTACTTTCAGGAACCTCCTTCAACAAATCTATACTAGTGGGATAATTCATATATGTGGAATTTTTGTACAATTGATGGCAGTCAAAGTTGCAATTTGTATTGTCTTAACAGGGTGTAGTGGCCTCAGTTTATCTGGTGCAAAACACATATAAAAAAACTTCAACTGAATCCAACGAAACACCAGAGCTGGGTGCTCAAAGCTGTAGAAGAAGAACAGCATTTTTTTAAATCCTGTTCTCAGCTGGTATACTATCACACAATACAAATTAAGCATACCGTCCACATGCGTATTGGTGTGGGGCCCTAAAGGTTTTCAGCATTTTAAGAATTTATGCTTTGGAATAGAGAACTTCTCTGTCTTTGTTCTGACACAATCTTGTCTGACATGCACAATAGTTCTATAGCCTTTTGTCTACAGTAACAGAAATTTATTTTTGGCATCTGAGTTAGAATCAAGGACATTCATTTCATATCCGACCCACTCCAAAGATTATTTTCCTCGCCCATGACTCACAAAATATAATTGTCATCTTTCATAATATATGTATTTTGCCAGAGTGAACACCCAATGTTATAGCATTGTACGATGACTGAAGGAGCAAAAGGTTTAACCTTTACACTTTCAATAGATATTGCATTTCATTTTCTTCTATAAAGAAACAGTGTTGGCAGTTTCATAATTATACTTAGCACATGGGCACAATTTGCTAGTCTCAATTCCATGAATACTCAGCACTTCTTATTTGGTCAGATACATGTGATGAGATATTTTCTATAATTGGTGAACATAATGCTTGCTTTGTAATTGGCAACTGTAGTGTAGGCATCAAGATTTTATAAGTTATTCAATGATTTTTTTCAAAGCAAATGATCGCATTGCTTTAGGTGAAAAAGGTTTTGTAGAGTAATTGTATTTATATTACATTCAGCCCTACCAAAAGCCTCTTTGTCTCTAAACCACAGTTGAATGTTATGTTCTCTAACCATTATCAAGTGAAGGCTAAGACTTATTAGAAAAAAACAAAAAACAATATTATATTGCTTTGAAATTTGAATCTCCAACATGCCATGCATTCATTTACTAATTTTAGGTTCCAGCACGCATAATAGCACCAACATGACATGTCAAAATATGCCAGGACTGTTTAATATTTTGAAATAAATGTCATTATTTTTGTGCGGTGCTAATACTGGTGTGATTTTCTTGTAGAAGTTCCCAAATTTGGTAGAAAAGGACAATGAATTACAGTGATGCAAAGATGTTTGTGCAAGATCAGAATTTAGCTTGGCATGGAAGTCGGATTTCAACACAGTTTTCTGGTGTCATGGTCTGCAATTCAGGCCAAGGAGCTACCTCCTGTGTCTAGATTTACATTAAAGGACAATGATTTGTGCATAATTGCTTTTCAAGTGCTGATGCATGACATACAGTTTAATGAGTTCAATAAAATTAGCTTAGAAAGTACACAAATGAGATAACATCCCGCCTGGCACTAAATGAGAAATCTCTTTAAAATTTGAGTAAGCCAAGTGTGAGTTAATCATAAAGGAGTATCTTTCAATTTACCTGTTATTAGAACTGACTTTCATCACATTTCAGAAACACTACAGAGGCAGAAACCTAGATTAAAAATACATTTTATGTTAACTGAACGTGGTATACAACCTGCTCTGCCATAGAATGCCAATGCAAAGTGCAACTGACTGCAATCCGATTGACAAACTTTCATTTTCTTTTATTGCCTTTAATTGAAGGTTCGAGGTCTGTGAAACATATTTCAGGTGTTACTGAGGTTCAATCCGGTTTACAGCAACTCACATTTTATAGGAAGCTGCCTGAGAGGGGTAAGGCAGCACCCTGGGATTGCCTTTGGCTCATCCTTCAAATGGGCTGAAGAGCCAGACCTTCACCGCGAGCCACGCTCAAGCCTGCTTGGTTTGCCTACCTCTTCATATTAGTGAATCAAGCTCTTTGCATCAAGCGTGACTTATGAAAGCTCATTTCAAATCTGTTTTCAGGATCACATTTTGTCTTCCTTAACTGAGAGATGTATTCTGAGGTAGCAGTCTACCAATTAAACAATAGTGGCCCATCCCCAGTGTTTTCATAGTGGTTAAAGCCTTCTGTAGTGGGTGCTGAGCACGGTTAAATGCCCTTCCTCCAATTATGACCCAAAATGAGGAAAAAAGCAATTAACAGCAGTAAAGTCACAGCAGCACATGGGTCAAAAGTGCTACAGATCTGTTCTAAGCAGTAGTTCGTGCCAGCAATAAAAGCACTTTGATTGACTCAATCTAAACATTCCAAACAAGGTCCCTGTAGATCATATACACATTGTAGTTCACTATTGTCTTCACATCCCCTCTTTTGAATCTCCAATTCATTTTGCCACAAGATAATTCCTTTCAGCAGGAGCTGAACGGCGTATTTAACATTGCCTGGCCCCAACATCCTGGCACGTTTTTATACGGCTTCGCCTAAGTTAGATATCAGAGATGTTTGCTCTCACAGAATGTAGTTGCCTCAATCTCGGTTGCACAGCTGTAACTTCCCTAAAGACTGCTAAATGTACTGCCTTATAGCGTCAAAACAGCTTTGACAGCATCAAGAAAGACTCTGCACTGCTGTGATATATGCAATGTTTTTGACCCCAACAAGTTGAGGTTTGCTCTGGAGCCACACATTTCCTGCTTTCCTGACCCTTTGAATTCTACACCATTTTTTCTTTTTTGGATTGGATTATAATGAAAACAAGCTAAACTCCTACGTATTTTATTACATTTTTTTCACAGTAGAACAGCACCAGTGTTCTGACTGAGCATTGCCTAAAACTAATAATCATAACAACCAAAAGGATGTATACATTTAAGAAGAAATACCATGACTCCAATAGGTTTGGAAACTTTGAATGGAATTTTAGATGAATCGCTTATTTAGGGAAAAAAGTTGTATCTACGGCAAATCTTGGAGGATGGAATGGTAGGCTGAATTCAAAGCAATGATAATTGCTCGAGCAAAGTGTGGTCCATAACAAAACATGCTTTTGTAGTTCCTAAACATGGGAGGGTGGGTTCTCAGTTGAGAGGGAAATGAGTCCCATAAACTGGTTATTGTTCCATTGAAAGGTCATTTCATGGCTTGATGAATCCTGAATTTTGGTCTTTCAAGTTGAAGTGGATCTTTGCTGCTCAAACTCGTTAGTCCATTTGAGGAGACATATTTTTCAGATGGATGGCACTCTAAGCTAGCCAGCTAATGTTGAATTCCATGTTAGCTTTAAAGGGTAGCCAATGTAAGCCTTTAAAGATAGGCAATAGGTGGCAACATTTCCTCTTGGATGTAGTAAGTCTAATTGTGGAACGAAAGACTATTTTACATTTAGAGCAAGAAAGGACAGGGGGATGCTGAGCACAATATTGTTTTTAAAGACCAGTGGACAAAATTAGGTCACAAACTGCAATCAATGTTCAGTGGAGTGGAGGACAGAAGGTTCCTTACTATCTTTAAAAAGTGGGGGGAGAAAATTAAATTTTGGGTTATTTTATTGGGGCGGGAGAAGTAAGAGGGTTTTGTTAAGGCTGAAGCACAGTGCTTTTACCTCAATGTACAATGAAGTGGAGAAACAATGCATGTGAATGTTTTCAGAAAGTGTCAAGTCAAACTTGATTTAAAGTTTGATGAAAGGAAATTCATAGCTTTTTGTAGGTTTAGTGCCAGAAGTGATCAGGCATCAACTGATGTAATCTTATGAGACAGGGTACAGTAGAGCGAAGATGCCATGAACTAACGACATCTTTAGGCAGAGTTGGATGTTGTCCAAACATGGATGTGCAGTAACACCTTCTCTTTCAAGCATAAACTTAAAGATTCTCAATAAAAGTTAAACCTGAGGCAGGGAATGGATCCCAAAGCACAACATATCTCTGGTGCTTTTCGTGAGGTGTGTTTCCTGAACTTTGCTATGTGAATGCAGTGGCAGATAGGGGAGAACCAGTGTAAGTATTGGTTTTGGAAGTTATTCTGTTCCAGAATGTGGACCAATATATGGCGATTACCAGTTTTACACAGATGTTATCCAGAACTTTCAGGGTGACTGTCTTAGTACTGAAGATCATTCCCCGTCAGAGCCAAGATTATTTAAATACGATTCTGGAACAGGATAGAATGCTTGGGTACAGATTTGATTTCTTCAGAATTAGATTGATCTCAACAATTTTTAAGAAGTTGGGGCACCCTCCTTGCTTGAGTGTAGTGTTGATAGTTAGGCACAATATAGGTCTGACAAGATGGATATGAGTCTAATATTAGCTGGGAGAGTATCTCAATAGCAGTATGTTGTTTTGTTATAGAAGACTGAGAAAAGATTCCCACTGTTTTGGGAGACGTTGTTTGACCAGAAAATAGTTACATAAATGTTTACCTCTGACAGCACTTTTACCAAAAAAAAAATAGCGGACGTCTTTGCATCTGGCAGGCAATGCTGAAGGTGGTGATTTATATGGTGGTGAAATATTCTTATGGACATATTTCAACAGCATTCTTGCGGGTTTGAGGATGAGGTGATCTGTGTTTGGGTGTGGTTAGCATTGGTAGTAAAAAGTGTTGCGCATATTCCTTTGGTTTCAGACTTCATGTTTCTGAAGCTGACCAGGTCCTTTTAAAGTTTTGCACAGCTCTTTTAAGCTTGAAGAGAGAGTCACTGAACCATTGCTGACTATTAGGTTTGTAGGGGTTTTAATTTGAGAGAATATATGGCACTGCCATATGTGTAAAAATGACAATGTATTCCATTAGGTAGTGTCAATGCAATTAGATGAATCAAGATGGGTGATTTCAGGAAGGCGAAGATCTATTTCGATATATTTTCAGGGCAACAATCAATTTTTTCTCAGTCTGATTGACGTGGGGAGGTTCAAGGGGTGATTAGAATGGAGAAAGGGAAGGGATAGTAGTTGTACCAGTCAATTATGATACAAGGTATTGGCATGGGAGGTGCCAGAGTTAGATAAAAAAAAAATGCAGCCCTTATTGTGAGTTGTCTATGAAAAGTGTTAAAAGCCAATGTGACGTGTGAAGAGTTTGTTGAGGCTACAATACAGTTGTGATAGGTTACTGTCCAAAATTATTTTAGTCACCCAAATATATGGTTACAGAGGAAAGCATTTGGTTGTGCATGCTATACTCATTGATCTAACTGATTAAGTCAGCTTAGAGTTTTGAAACGTGATAGATGATGTGGAAATAGGTGGTGTTTGATGACAATAGCGATTATAGCCACTTTGAAACTTTTAAAGATGATGTAAGGTGTGGTTGGTATTGATTTGCATTCAGAAGCTACGATGCTGACAAACTCGCCTCTCTATTTCAGTCATCATTCTTTCTGATTCCTGTGGACCTAGCTACACTCTCACAGACTGATAGTGCGCATTTAGTATTATTTGATGATTATTAATTCAAGTTCAAGCGAGTCAATGAAACTGGAAATGTTAGTTGATGCAAGTTTGTGTATCATGCATAGAAAAGCACGCTCATCATATTAAATCTTGCTGTTTCTTCTTTTCTAAGAGGGTGAGTGAACAAGTTTGCTTGGCATGTGTATTTTGAGCATGCTCAGTTACAGATGAGTGGAATTGGAAATTGTAGAGTTTGAAGGCACACCATGTTAGTAGAGACTCCCATTAGTGAGGCAAGTAAGATGAAGGATATGTGTAAACTGCTTGAAGAGATGCATGAGACAGCTGAGTGTTTAGCTCTTGGCAGGTTTATATAGCACACTAAGAACCAGATGGACAGAGAAAGGCAGATCAATGGTGGAGTCTATCTTTAACTATTTGCTAATTTCCAGAAGGAGGAAGCATTTTGGGAGCGAGGAGATTTGATTGCTTCTAGGGACTGTGCTTCCAAGTGTATTGAAAGGCTGGCCTAGTAATTGCTTTGCCACAAGTTGCAAAATGCAGGAAGTAAGCACTGTCTGCATTAGACTGTCTTGTCCAGAGGTGGCGTCAGTGAGAATGCACAATTCATTAGATCAGCAGGGGTTAGGCCACCAACTGAAGTTATGTAGAGGAACCTCAAAACCTGAACTTCATTTGGTGCACCTCAGAATATGCAACAAATGTTAATGACCAAGTCTGACTGCTGGGCACTCCACTGCTATTTCCCCTACATGAGACAAAAACAAAGTGCAAAAATTAAGAGGAACAGAATTAGAAGGCTTTCTGTGGAAGAATGGAGAAGGAGTGTTTTCAGTACGTTGGCTACCTAACTACAGGCTCATATGTAGATGGTCCAAGCTTAAGCAAACACAGCAGTCTCAAAGCACAAAACCCTCTAATTATAAAGACATACAAAACATAACATACCTCACCCTCAGGACAAATCAACAAAGTCATTTAATCTTACCAAACAACTGAAAACAAAGTGTCACAAGGAGAGCCTGTTGAATTCAGGGGTTGATCAGAAAGATGAGGTTGATGAGGGTACCAATGGAATCATGCACCACTCCCCTAACAGGAAGCAGAGAGAAAATTATGACAAAAGCTAAACAGCAGATCACAGATACGGTGTGGCCAAAATGATGAACAATTGCAGAAGAGGTCAGCTGCCTCCTTCTAACAGAAATCAAATTCCTTGAACTGGAAGTTGCCATGAATGTTGAAGGTGGTAGGCCAGGACTGCATCCTCGTTAACCCATCTCAGTGACTCCAATCACACCAAACACACAGTGTGTAGGGTATCTTCCAGAAGAAAAAGCATACTGGAGTTTAAACATGAGCTGCAACACTACCCACTGGAGACCAGCAGAGTCTAGATGTGTGACCAGTCTAGTGAAAACTAGTGTGGCTTTGACCCATCCAGAGTTACATGCCACAGCAATCTGTAACTAGGTACTGCTAGTCTAACTCACAGAATATCGAAGTAAATAAAACGTCTTACTGTGCGTGATCGACGTATGCAGCAAGGAAGAGAAAAAGGATAACAGAAAGAATTACTAAAATCCAAACAGAAAGTAAGATTCCATGTCAAGGTGTAACAGCAAACAAATATGGTAGCAAACTAACCCTTGATTCTCATACTCCTGGTTGGGGTGGTTAGCAACAATGAAGTAACACTGAACGAGGGCGAAAGTTGAATCCTAATGCAGGGCAAACCACTGTACTACCAGCCAGAACACCACACAACAATTCGATTTGTACACAAAGAAAACCAGCACTCAAAGAGGTCAATAAGAAAGCTTTCACAAAGATGGTAAGACTCAATACAACTGTACAGTGACCTGCCTAGTAGTGCCACAATTACATGCCCCATACACACTTTAACTTCATCTCGTCAACCTCATGGTTTCGGTAATCCTGCCTCTTATAAACACCATTAACCACACCAGTCTGTGTATATATAGTCCATAATGGTGCCAATATCCGGGGCAATGGCGCTAAATTGAATGAGTAGATAATATTAAGACTTGATTCCTTTGTTTAATGTATTTATATCTGAGAACAATAGCTTCTAATTATTGCTTTTTGACAAGCCTAATTGTTTTGTATACAGTAAGAGTACAATGGTCATAGGTATATAGGCTAACATGCCGCTACAGTACCTTATAAAAATATTACAAGTCACTGAGACACTTCGTTACTAAGGTCGAGTACTAATTTAAGGTTGCAGAAGACTTGTGTGCGAGAAAGGGTGAGAGTCTAAGTGACGGTATGAGTCAGACAGTATGAGTAGGTGTGAGTCACTGTGTGTTTGAGAGTGGTAAAGTGTGAGCTTATACATCCTATCAGTCCAACCACCTGGACTCATGCTCATTATAAAGGTGAAAATAACTAGATTTAATAGTCATAAAGAAGGCATTGACTAAGGGTTATCGCGATTAACTGTTGGACAAAAACCACAAAGTATATGGGCACAACAAAAAGCCAATCTGCCCACCTTTAGTGGGCGTCCATGAGGATGTTGAGTGGCTAGTATTTAAACTCCTGGTGATGCCAGAGGAAAAAAATACAACTAATGTTCATAGGGAGGAGCTAATCTTTCTCTGAAATACTGTCTCATCCTCACCAAGATCTCAGATGATAATAACAAATAAAGTGGCAACGAACCGATTTCCTTTAATCAGCGTTAATGACACAGAATGGAACCCCTACACTCTTCTCACTGCCATTAATCCAATCCAGTCAATGAGGGTTGCATCTTCAAGACATGTATGTCTCTCTCTAGCCATAGCTGGGGAAGTCGCTCCTCTTTCTTAGAAGGATGTGGAGGTGGATAAGAAGTAGGCAGGGTAACCGATTGGCCTACATGAAAAGGTGTGACCACTTTTGGCAGAAGAGAGGCACTTATATGAAGCACCACTTTGTCAGGATGTATAGAGAGGTAGGGCGGCTTAGATGAAGCTCATTCACCTTGCAGGCAGATGTAATTGCCACAAGGGAGGCTATTTTCAAAGAGAGAAGCCTGAGGGGACAAATGTGGAGGGGCTCGAAAAGAACACTCATCAAGAATGTCAGAACCTGACTAAGATACCAATGGGTCACAAAGAATGGAGAGGGCAGGAACATAGGAGAAATAGTCAGGAGGAACCTATGTACAATAGGAGTCTTAAACAAGAATGGTTTATCAGGCAACCTCAAGAAAGCAGGAATGGCAGATAAATAGCCCTTAGGAAGGCTCAAGGAAGAGCCCTGTGGGCTAAGTGAAAAAATTAAAAGTAAAACCTCAGAGAGACAGGGGCACAAAGGGATCAACAAATGTTTCTGCACACCAAGTCACAAATTTCTTCCAAAGACATGCATATAATACCATCTTGGTGGAGGGACGCCTGACTGCAAAGATGATGTTACAGACTTCGGGAGGAAGGTCAAAAGCTGTCAAATGCAACTGCTCAATCTCCACGTAAGAAGGCGGAGAGTGGACAGTTTGGGATGAAGAACCCTTCCCTGCTCCTGCGACACAAGATCCTCTCAAAGAGACAGTCAGACCACAGGCAGAGATTCATATAACTTTCGAGCACTCATAAGTGCACCATTCTGGCGCCACATTATGAAAAGTGCCCCAGGAGTGCAACGGGTGCGTGCGCTCACTTTGTGCGCTCCCGAGGTACTTTTGTATTACAGAAAGGGCCACAGACACTTGAGTTGCCTCTTCTATAATACTGACGGAGATCACGCACACACAGCACCAGCGCTATTGTGAGAGGGCGCTCCCTCATTTGCATGCAAATGAGGCAATCACTTTGCCCTGTGTCGTAATATAGACATGGGCACAGAGGCAAACATGTCTTTAGGAGGGGAATTAAGGGCAGCCCTCCTGCAAGCCCCCTTGCGGGTGTGTGCAGACACCCACTGCTCCAGCCTGCAAGGAGATCTGGGTGATTCAATATGATGTTTAGCCAACAATTTATAAGAGTTTAGGGCATTTTAGCTGACCATGAATCACACTTAAAACATAACTGTATGGAGTACGTTGACTACAAAGCAATATTTATCAAGGTAAGTGTCTAAGAACCATGACCAGCATGACGTGTATATCTTAAAACCCTTATGTTCCCAGCTACAAAAATATAATTAGGGCAAAGACTAAAGTAAAAAGAGGAAGCAGGGATCTATGTGCAGTGTAATTCATGTTTGGCCATCAGAAGTGGGGTGAGCTATATTGATTTTGCTCAGAATGACAACCCAGAGGGAAAGCAATCCAATATCCAAGTGTAGGGTCATCAGTCCCTCACCCAGTACTCCTGTGCTGTCCAGCTCAAGACAACGTCATTCTGACAGACCTGGAGCCACATTATACTTAGGGCATAATGTTCCTGTTTGTGAAGCAGGGTAAACAGGGACAGGGAGCCTTATTACAAATAATCAGGTGCCCTGAGGGCAGCCTATTAGTGAAAGGCAGAGTGGCTGCTTGAAACAGCTGCTTAGTATTTCACAAATCAGGCAGCTTTTGTCCCATGGAACATCTGGGGGGTCCATGGGACACACACCCCTTCTTTCAGGATGGCACCTTCCTGAGCACCACTTCTTTGCCTCCGCACCCCGTCCACAATACGGTGTGATCACAGAGACAAAGTGTTAATGAGGAAATGCCCCCCTTAAGACAATTCCTGTGTTATATGTGCATCAGTGCTATGCCCGGTCTGTGAAACTACAGTGCCCCGGGGAGCAGAAAATTGGAACACATGCCTGATGAGCCCCCGAGGCGCTGTTTGTTATATAGCCCCAGATATCTTTTCCTACTCAGGAAACCCATGTGAGAAGTCTGCGAAGATATGGTTCATAGTACAGAAAGTCAGTCACCAAATATACCCACACTTCTAGAGGAAAGGGGGTAACCCTGGTGGGGAGGCTCTGACTGATCCTCCCCATGTACATCACAGTCCCTCATTACTGGGATCCCCTCACTCCTCATGGTGATTGCTATTCATTTTTGTATGCACACTTATGTGCACACAAAGGGCCAGATGTATCAAAGGGTTTTACCCATTCTATGTCTATGGGAAAATGTGTTCGTACATTTGGCCCAAAGTGAATTGGATACCCATTTCTACGGACAGACTTGTTTAAGTCCAAACCTTTGGATGACTACTGAGAACAGTCACCGACCTTGCCAGGTGACAATGTTTTCTCTGTTCCTACCTCTGCATTTTGCAGATATGAAGTAGGAGACTTGCAGCTTTACCAGGCGCCTGAAACGAACATAGGAGTTCATCTTTGTCTTCTTTAGGCTCTCTGCACCTAGACAAAGGGAAGACTGAACCAGAGGCATGACATGCATAGCTTTCTTCCATAAAAACCAGGACTAGGCTAGCTCTAGGGTCCTGGAGAAGGCTAGTGTTGCTGTGCTTAAATAGCCAAACGTTCAAGCACCGAGAGCCAGCCCAAAACCATTGTACATAACGGAGGACAAGCTCCCATGGCTGCCTGCTGCCTTCTGGGATGGGCCAAGACCGAAGACCAAAGTGCCATTGATAAACCCAGCCAAGATAAACCTGTGACTCTAGAAATTACACTATGCAGATTACACGTTTCACATGCAAGAGTGCCTCCTGCACCCCGCACCAAAGGTGGAAATACAGCAAATGAGAGAAATGTTAAGAAACCACTAGCATGTACCGCTGTCTTTACTGCAGGCTGACTGAGGTGCTATTCTTTCACAGTGTCTGGTGCATTGGCCAAATGCTTACATCTATCAGGGGAGGGCCACTTGCATCCTCCCATCGAAGACATCATGGGAAGCCCAACAGCAGATGCTGCAAACTGGACTTAACACCGGCACCTTCACCACAAACCAACTTGAAAGCGTATGGTCAAATTAGTCTACCTGGAGCCTAAGCCAGCAAGCTCCCACCACCCACTCATCTTTCTCCTTGTACCCAGTCCCGTCAGCCAATATATGGTACGAAAGAGTGCCAGTGGCCAACACATCTGAATCCCTTACAAAACTAATTTCTTACAGCTGTATTCTGGCACTCATTTGCATTTTCCAGACACACAGAGAAATGTGTGTAAGTTATTTTAATGTACAACATGTGCAGGCCGCATTATGAGGAACGAGGGACCAAAAGGTTCCCATATTTAGGGAACGTACAGGACTCTGCTCAGCAATGTATTTTACTACATTATTTTGTCGTATGTAAATCAAGTATTTTTCTTTTTCTAATAGGTATATAACTGACTCTACCTTCCAAATACTGAGCATTGTTTTTCCTCGTTTCTACACCTCTAACAGCTAGACATATTATCCTTTCCAAACCCTTAGATATAAGTCCCTAAAGCGAAGTTATTGGCATTTCAGCAACATGCAAAGCAAGAGCCAGCCCTTGGGACACAGAAATATCAGGCAATGTTTGTCTCAATGAATGCCAAAGAGCTCATCGTCTCGCGGGATCTGGAGAAATGCCCTGACAGCAATCGCAGGCACCGACTGCTGTGAAATGTCCTCCCTATTTTAAACGTGCGCAGGTTTATGTATAAAAGCGTTTACGCTCCTTTTTGTTCCCCATTACACCAAATGTTGTATCAGGAGGGGCTATCCGAATATTCGATTCCCATAAGTAAAACATCATTAAAAACAAACGAACTGCCATTTGTGCCCTTGAAACTCCCATTCATCATTTCATAAAATATAAGGGCATACCATTGATTATAGACCAAAAACTAGAGTCAGCTGAGCACCGCTGACTAAATCCCACATCCTAATGGTTTTTTTTTACTCAGTGGTTTAGTCTTCTAGAGAGAATTTGTTAACTTCCTCCTCCGAAAAAAACATAACTGAAGGAGTTGCTTCAAATACCAATAAACAAAGCACAGCTGAAAAACAGCCATTACAAATATATACTGTCTAACGGTTGGCAAACTATGCATTTGGCTTGTGTGTCGTCATGAAAAGAGCAAAAAAAAATGTTTACATCTTTTTATAATTAATTTTGCGTGAATGTATTTATTTTTTCTTTTATGGTATGAAGTTAAAAGAAAAGCTTGACCCCTTGGTGGGATGGGAGAGAGAAGAACGTATGAGATGATAGCCGGGGTGAACTTGCCACAATTGTCTTGAGACTGAAACCCAGGAAGAGAGTAGATCATATTCGAAGACATCAGTAAGGGGTGCAGTATGGAACCAGATGGGAAACATCAAAAGAGAACAGAAGATAGCATCGGGCAAAGCAAGGTAAAAGTTGGAAAGTCAACAAAACTATTCGATTTTTGTAAAGTATTCTTATCGAGTTTACAAAAACAAACAACCCTACCAATCACACACTATATCTTCTATGTGGTGGTTCTTCCTAGTTGCAGTACTGATACAATCCCCACCATACACGTAATACCAGAACGACTTAGCACATCATATTCCAGTGCAAGCATGCTGTCCACATTCTTGTCACTTATGTGGAGCACTAGTCTGAGGGTACCCCATTTGAATACACATTTTTTTCCATGGTACCCTGTTTATACTACATTGTCTCCGCTAGTTTACATGTCAGTCCCACCTAAGTAAGTCAGAAGGCATCATATCCATCAAGCCAACAGCATTCAGCTCAGAGCTTCTGTGCACGCTCACATCAACTGAGTGAGAAGCCACTACACCTCCCAACTAACACCACCCTAGATGTTCCATCACTTGACATCTAGTGAGACTAGCCGTCATTGGATCGCTCCACTGTGCACCGTGCCAACCAAATATCCAAAGACTCAACTTTGCACACTTCTAACTTTGCAATTAGTGATTGCAGTCAGATCATTCAGCTTTGAATACAACAGATTTTCGTAGCTAGCCAGGCCTTTTTTCTCTAATGAACTTAGTGAAGAGGTTTATAGTCAAACTACATATTTAGTGATCACTGTTTGAACAGCATTAGTCTCCCACTGATATAAATAACCCGATGTCGTTAACGGTGACAGAGGTTTAAAGTGGTCATTTAAAGAAATGGTAATGCAACAATGAACGTTTTTGCTTAAGTTAACAACAATGTGGCAAATATAGTTGTGTTTCAAAACTCTATCGTAAGCTAAACGGTCCAACAAAATTTGCGTTGGATGAGATAATCCATATTCCCAGGGGTGATATTCCACAGTCTCAGTGGTGATAACTGGTGCTTCATAGAAATAAGCCCAAACGTTAGTATCCACATAGCTCTCTCAGGTCAGAGCTTTAAAAAGCAATACTGGGTTTTCATACAAACGTGTTCAGAACATCTCAAATCTGAGATTGATGCATTCCATACAGCAGAAGCTGATTAAATAATATATATGTTTTATATTAATGAAGCTGTAGCTTCATGTTGCGAAAAATCACAATTATTCAAAAAAGAACAAAGGATTCATTCTCATTGCAAACGTCGACGAATAATAACGTACTAAAGTTTCAGGTTTTTACCTGCATTAGGCTACCGGACCTTTGCATGCACAATTAAAATACAAAACAAAACCAAAACGAGAAAAAAAGATTGTTGTTTTTAAATACCTGGTAGCACAGCCATGTTTTATCGCAAATTCTTTATTTTTTAGCCTATGTGGACCCTCTCAGAATTACTTTCTTTTCTGAGCCTTCAGGGACTTCATTTCTGGCCACCTCAAACATCATTTATGATGGCATCTATCAAGTCTGAGGTTCTCTTATTTCAACTGGCTCAATTTAAAGAAGGACACTAAACAATTCAAAAATTAGGTAAACCTTCACATTTGAGGACAGGGCTTTTTTTTTTTTGTAAATAAAGATTGCCACACCCTTCGATTCTGGATGTTTATCAGTCAAAAGAAAGTAAACCAAAACAGCAATGTGCAATTCCGCTGCTTTTAGGATCCTTCACAATAATCCTTTTGTCTAAAAATTCTATATTTGGTAAGTCACCTGTAGGTTTAAGTTCTTTTTGATTTGCTGCGTGCTACAAAGAAATGTGGGAAATGTGTCCTCTTGCTCTGGTCTCCGGTTGAAGGTTCACCGTACTGAGGGTATTGCCTCTTTATTGCTACCTATTGTGGCTACCGAGTATTTCAATTTCGCTGTATGATCTAGCATCTAATTGCAATGTAATAGTTTTTCCTCATTTTCCTGGTCTCTCCTTAAATCTGAGAGTTGTATGCAGAAGGTTGATCCTCAGTACTCAGACAGCCCTTCTGGTAAAGGAGAGCTAGGGAGAGGGTGTGGAATAACGTCCAGAGCTGCCAACTTTGGAACTGGGAAACCAGGTTCTAGTCTTGGCATCACCTAAACAACCTGTGATTCTAGGCAAATCACTTACTCTCCTCGGGTCAAAAAAAAAAAAAAGGTGTGTCCTTGTCCAGTGTAACTGGTGCTCACGTAAAATGATCCACCACCTTTGGGTCGAATCTGCGCTATATAAAACTGCAACAAAAAAAACTCGGTTTCAAAGCTTCCTGCTCAATCTATTTCACATGAAGACATCATGTCCAGCATAAAGGAAAGATCTTTGCTTCTGGGAGTGTTTGTTGTAATGTACTTTTTTGCTGCCATTCTTGGACTTAATTGTACTAGAAATTAGTTGCACCAGACTTTCAACAGCCCTCAAGGGTTTGAGTGTGGTGGCAGTGCTAAGGCTCAGTTCCACAAATGTCTGCTTAACTTCTACATTACTAAAAAGACCCCAGATTTAAATGACATATGCTACAATGTCACATGGTTTGGCCCAATAGATGTTTTGGAAATACTTAAGCATTCAATTACTTCACACCACCACAAATCTCAGTTTGCTATGTGCGGCAGCATATAAGGTTTTTGTAGCACTGGGAATGTGTGGCTTCCACTGTTGCAAAGAGGGCGGTGTGAACTTCACATTCTGAATCGGATTAACTTTTCCTAGAGCAGCTGCCCACATGTATATATATTTGTTTTCAAATCTGGTCTTGATAGAGGGTCTCCAGGACATGAGACTTGTTCTTATTGATTTTTATCCCAAGATTGTTGCAGTATTCAACCATCAGATTCAGAAGCATTGGCATGTGGCAATAGCTGTATTTAAATGTCATGACATCATGAAAGTGTAGATGTATACACTAGACAGGAATGATGCCAAAAGGCAGCCCCTGTTTTATACCTGCATAAACCTGAAATTCTGTTGCCATTTCACCGGATGTGCTGTATAGAACCTGAGTAGTTCTGTAGAGAAGCAGTAGAGTTCGCAGATTAAATGCACTAGGACCATATTTAGTATGGACTTCTTCAGCTTTGACAATAGTTGCCCTCTTTGGACTAAGCTAAAGGCTTGAAAAAAAGTCCATGAAGATCACATACAGATAGGCCCGTTTACTGGCAGCATATTTGCCAATTAAAAAACAAAAACAAATATAGAGTCAGTGGTAAAAAGGCCACTTTAAAACCTACTTGGATTAGTGCAAAGATGTTCCGATCCTCTAGCCATGCGTGGATTACGACCAGCAGACCCTGGGTGCATGTTCTGGCGAGGGGTCATTTATCCAAGGACACTCACTATAACA
The DNA here is from genome assembly GCF_031143425.1 of Pleurodeles waltl. NCBI lineage: Eukaryota > Metazoa > Chordata > Amphibia > Caudata > Salamandridae > Pleurodeles > Pleurodeles waltl. The sequence goes on along the minus strand of NC_090442.1, from coordinate 831,485,088 downwards.
AAAAGTGAACCAAGCCTGTCACCAGAACCCTGCCCTTGTGAAATCGCACTGCCCTGGACCATGTAATCCAATCACGAAGTTCAAGACATCTAGCTGTACTGACTTTTACAAGTGATTACTTTCCCTTACCCTTCCCCACTTCTCAGCTGCCAGCCTCTTCGCCATGGCCAGCTTGGTAAAATGATGCCATGTTTACAAATACGAGTCCTCTGGAGATGCTTTACAGTCTCAAATGAGCTACTGAATAGGGTTCTTAGCTGGGTCGTCACCCCCACATGTTTTTGTTTTTTCCATCAAGGCTTTCTTTTGTAAAGAGACTAGTTTCAGCGAAATGGGGACTGAGCAACACGGCCGGAGAGAGGGAGGGGGCTGGGGGTTAATAAGCAGCGTGGCAGAGCGGGTTGGGGGATTAAGCAACATGGCCTGGGGTGGGAGAGGAATAAGCAGCCCAGCCGAGTGGCGAGGGAGAGGGGAAGAAGCAACACGGACGGGAGGGAGAGGGGAAGAAGCAACACGGACGGGAGGGAGAGGGGAAGAAGCAACACGGACGGGGGTGAGAGGGGAAGAAGAAATACGGTTCCGGGGAGGTAAAGAAAAAGGAACACAGACAGGGAGGGGAAGAGGCAACACGTAATGGAGAGGAAGGGGGAAGAAGTAACATGCAACACGGATTGGGGTGGGAGTGTCTGAAGCAACACGGAGGCAGGGGAAGGAGAAAGAAAATATGTAATAATTAGTACCTCACTAACAGCAGCAGAAGGACCCTAATCCAGATGAAGCAACCAGTACCTATTCCATGCTCCAGCCGAAAGAAGAGAAAGTGAAGCCGGCTCACTCTGCCCTGCTACAAGGGAGCAAATGTGTGGCAGTGAAGCCCACGGCACTCACTTGCCAAGCAATAGGCAAGCTCCAAATCCCTTGTACAACAATCTCTCTCGCGCGAGCACACACCAGAGCTCACGCAGGTGAGACCTAAAAACGTGACCAACATATGGTTACACATTTTCATGTAAGGCACTTCCACTGCATAAACAAGATGTCATTCGTCAACAGTGAACGCTATCTATGCCCATTAACGACTACTTCCCCGTGACACTTTATGGTGCAGCTCGATTTCACCTCAAAATAGGTTTGAAAAATGTGCACCTTAGGGCGAAGGAAAGGAACAACTGAATGTGATACGTATAGTAATTCTGAAATAACATGGAAAGATGCTGATGATAAATGATGGCAAATGGCATTTGTGTAAGTTTTATGGATTCCAAAACTACACTGGCTATTAGCTAACAAGACAATCCTCCCATCATGTCTCTTCCGAGCGACTGAGTACATTTATTTCCTGAATATTAGTACAATTACCATTCAGTGCGCCTCCGTCATTTGAAATGAGGTATACATTTGGGATAGCTCGGTGTCAGCTCGCAGATGAGTCAACCCTGCCATGAGGCACAGAGAAAAGCCATTACTTGAAGTAAATTGGAAAACACGGGGCACGGCGTCTCAATTCCAGCAGTCAGTGCTGCAGAACGGCGGGCGCAATGGTCATGCAAGCGATTGCTATGCTTTTTACGAGCCAGGAGGGTCACAAGCTAAGGGGAGTTCGACTGACGTCGCATGAAATGATCGATAAGCACAAGAAATTACACGTCTGTAACTGTTGCAAGCCGACATCACTTCAAGACCGTCAGAACGGAGAAAGCCTATTACACAGGCGCAATTGCTCTAATTCACACTAGTTATCCCTTGCAGAAATGAATTCAGCCCGACAAGGACAATTTTATTTTTAATAATGGAATGTGCATGACAAAGCCAATTAAACGATAGGGAGGCCTGCGTACGGGGAAGAAAAACGGCCTCTGGAAACAGGGGGTCCGTGGCGAGTCGTGGTTATTGGGAAATAGTCGATTTTAAAATACATGTGGATCCTTTTTTGTAATGGGTGGCCAGAGAAACACCTCCAGATGTTTTTATCACATCACTGTCTCAGGTGACCTGCACGCAATAAATAACTTTGCTTCTCATTTGTTTAACATTTTCAGTCAGATGAATTTCAATGTGAAAGAATACGGAAAAAGATTTTAAAAAAAGCCTAGTCAAACCTGAATAATTCATTGTCCTCCCCAAAGCTATTGCCAGAACATAAAAAGTGATAGAGTTTTCATATAAAACAGCACAATAATTTCAACGTTATGTCAAGTCAGATTAAATGCAGTTTTAAAGCATAGACGCTCAGGTGAGGTACAGAATGTCCTTTCCCACAGCCTTCCACCAATATATGCGCGGGACGGTGATGTTGATATGAAGTAATTCGCAAAGAGAAACATGCACTTGTTAATGCTTTTCTTATTATGATTGTAAAGGCAAAAAAGGCCATCTTTATTCAAGCCACAGAGTTACATAGTTGAGCACCGCAGAGTTCAGTGACCAGAAGCTAGCGCGCGCGGCACGCACGCACTCAGTATCATACAGGGTGGCAAGCAAATGTAGCTTTAGCCATGCTCGTATGAAGTTTATCTAATCCACTTGGTCACTGACAACTTATATTAAGAAGTAGAGAAACTCTTAGGAAACCTCCTGGAAGTCTGACTTTCCGTCCACGAAGACAGAGTCTGAGACCCTGTAGCTCTTGGGAAGGCAGCTACACCTTTTTGGTGGCACACGAACCAGAACCCCTCTCTGGGGGAAGGGAATGGGTTCTATCCGAAGTCCCCGAAAACTGGGAATCCTATGGTAGCGAAGGTATTCCAGCACGGCCTAAAGGAAAGAAGAGACAAAGTCAGTCAAGTGGACATGTTTGAAAGGCTTGGCAATGCCATTCTGAAGAATGCCTATAGTCCATGCTCTCTAGCATCCAGTCAGGAGACTGATAAGGGCCCTGCCCAGGCCTCAGAAGAGGGAGATGAAAACAAAAGCATGGATGACTGAGGTGCTTTGGAGGGGGAATCTAATCTCAGTGGCTTCAAGCCTTCACCCAAATTTTGGACCCAACACATACTTTGGATATTCTGGAGTCAGAGAACCTCTACCATTCCAGGCATGCCTAGTGGGCACCGGCAGACTAGGTAGATTAACATGTGGGTGGCAGGATTCAAAAGCCTTCCGATAAGGAGGTCTGAGGTGATTTGAGTGGTGGGTATTGCCCGTTTTGGAAGCACAGTTGCAGTGATACTCAGGAAAGATGAACAAAGGCATCAAAAAGTCTGAGCGAGCATGCCAAGATTAACTTTTAAATATCATGGGCCCCTCACAAAGATTTGCAGCGGAAACAGCCATGCCTTCAAGCAATCTGGTCTTGTCAGATATCCTGCGACGGTGGACCAAGCAAACAATTTGCTCTGTAGTCAACAACAAATGTACTCCGGGCAGACATTTCTTCATTTAATAAAGTCAACTCTAAGCTCAAGGAGCTTGCCAGGTCTGAAGATGCTTTAGTGGTAGAAGGGGGACCATTTTGGCAAACCTCTTCTCAAAGAGCTCAGTAAGTAAGTTCCAGTCGTTACATCATTGGATAAGGCAGGGGACTGTATGAGTAAAGTCTTTGGACCCAGGGGTTGTTCAAGTGCTAACGGAGACAAGGGGAGCTTTACATTGTGTTTGAACTTTCAAGGCTACAAAAAGAAACAGACATTCTGGAGAGGTGGCCAATTTCAGGATCAGTACAGGTATGGGGATTCTTTACCGACTAGAGGTGGCTGTGGCAAAGGAGAGCACAGAGGACTGAGAGGAGTGGCTGAGGGCCCCTTGTGTATTTACTTTTGCTTATTCCTTACTCTTTCTGTTTTAGCTGCGGTGACAGGTTTTAAAAAAAAAAATTTTTTTTTTTTAATCAAGTCCCACTGCCCCTGTGTGCTTCACCAATTTCTTCCAGCCAGTCCTGGAGTTTCTCACAGCCAAGATACGGAGGCTGATAGTGTACCCAGACTACCTCCTCTTGACCAACCAGTCCCAGGATCGCCTCAGGTCACCTACTGTAAATACAGTGAACCAATTGCAGAACCTCAGGTTTGTCACCAATGGGGACAAATTATAGTTGGTACTCTGATGGTCCCTTACCTTCCTCGGGTGTGTGATAGAATCGCCTGAGACAAAACCACGGCTACAAGTAACTATTTCCTTTACATTTTAAACTCTTCATTGATGGTCCCAAACTTCATAATAGACTAGGAAGCCTATTCCACTAAAACCGGCTCGGCTCCTGGTCATAAAAGGATAAATAACAGACCGTTTAAGACATTTATATTCAGCATAAGTAAACAGATTTTTGACATTAACTGAGCTACTATAGTAAACCCCTGTGTCGGAATCAAGGCAACAGTGTTTTGTATATGTGTGGACTCATTTCCAGGTGGCTGCCTCACAAATCTCAGCCAATGTGGTGTTTTAAACCATGCTGTAGTGGCAGCTTCGTCTTTGGTGCAAAGTGAAGGGAAGGGTGGAAGAGAAAATCCACCTCACCATGGATTATTTCAATGTAACCAAACAGGTCTTTATTGGGAAGTGGTTGAGCAATCATTGGTTAGACTTTCTTACTGATTTAGTCTTGCCTAAATAAAACTGTAAAATCTTCCACACATCTAAAAAGTGTAAGGAGCATTAAGCCAGATTAGCCAGTTTACTGACAAAGGGAAGTGTGATAGTTTGATTGTTATGACATTCTGAAACTATCTGGAGCAGAGACGAAGGGCGAGTTCTCATTATTACTCTGTTGGAACAGTAAACTGTAGTTGTACGGTTCAACAGCTAAGAGGGCCTGTAATTCCTTGAACCTACAAGACAAAGACATGGCAACTACGAAGGCAGACTGCATAAATATATAGTGCAAGATGTCCGTGTTACTGGGTTCTGATTTTGGACAAATTAATCTAGAGCGTACTGAATTGGCTTTGATGGAGGTGAAGGGGCTTTCTTGGAGTGTAAACTTTCTTTAAACACCTGAATACATCTTCCACCATAGGAAGTTTGAAAAAGGAGACTTGCATTGGACTTACTTTGTATGCTGTTGCTGATGTTACATGTACTTTGATAAACACACTGCAATTTTGTTTTTGGCCACATGTAGAAGGTATGGCAAATGTATTTCATACTGATAATTAAAAGGGTCAGTACCTTGACGTTGACACCAAATACAAAATCTCCTCCATTTGCATGGTAGTAAGATTTCCTGGTTTATGGTTTTTTCGCACCCCAGTAGCAAGGCATCTATTACCATTGTGTGGGTAGGCAGATCTTACTGAAATGGAACACCTATTATCAGACTGCTCTTTTTATACCACGGGTCTAAAGACTGCCATGTTGAGCTTTGCAAAGTTTTGGAACAATGGACATGTACAACAACATTGTTGCCAAGAAGGATATCATTTGACAGACGTCTGGACTTGGAGACTTCTTGAACACATGACATTTATCCCAGATGGAAGATACTATCCACTGAAGGAAAAATCATTCCTCATTTTGTTTCTAATGTGACTGCTAAATAAGTCAGTGATTGAAACTGCACTCAAGTTGACTTCTGGAAATTGATATGGTGGTCTAATGGATAACGGTCTGGAGCTTACGTAGTTTCAAAGTGTTTCCAGATAGGAAAAGAAAGATGTTTTGGAGGCATAAGTGAGCAGTTACCACTGCCATGCATTTGGAGAAGATCTGAAGAGTGGATTCTAGACCGAATGGGAGAACAGCTTATTGGAAATGTATCTTTCCTAAGACAAAACAAAGGAACTTCCTGGGCTTCATTACAATTGGGATGTGGAAACACGCACTGTGAAGGTCGATCACATTATTCCAAGATTATTTCTTTTGGCAGCAGACTAGAACAAATGGAGGCACAGCCTCTATTCACAGACTACTTTTAAGATGTTTTATTTTAAGTCAGTATTGCGAATGGCTTCTCTGATGGCAAGAAAGCCTTAATCAAACACAATTCTTGCCTTTGGCACCGAAATAGAATGACCATTTCCTAGCTTTCATAACAGTGTCTCAACTCAATTAAGGACATGTAGGCAAGGTACAGCTACAGTTTACACTGATGAAATCCCACCTAGTGGAAACGTTGAGATTAGTAAGGAATAAGTACTTTAGTTTGACTAATTATCATAAGAGTTAACTCTATGCTTTGTTGATGAATGCTTGTTGCTGCAAATACAGGATTTGGTGTTAGTGGTGATTTAAATACTGCCTCCTTTTTAACTCTGAAAGGGACTGACCAAAACGAGGAGTGATCAGGACCGTGACAATTTTATGTCTGAAGGCTGACCACATTAGCAGCACATGTGAAAATGCTGTGAGGAACATTAACCACCAATTACAGGGCTCAGTTTATAATATATTATGCTGCTGATGACCTAATATCCTTTCTTTGAGAAATGTAGTTTGGCTAAGCCATTGCTTATTTCTGTGTGTGAGATTGAGTTGTTAAGGCTGTTGAGTTAAAATAATGGAGAGGCAGATGCGTAATCCTGGTCTCCCTGCCCCTAATCAAATAAAAACTTTACTAAGAAACTTAGGCAATTGCATGCTCTATCGTGGGTTGATTTCAGTGCCAACAGACCTGCTTTCGTCTTCATTTTACATTTAGTTCTGAAAACTTTAGTTATGAGTAGACAGACTTTGGGAGACTTCGTTATGTGCAAGTTTGTTATCTCAGCATACCTGTTTATTATGTGCTGACTCTATGGCGCCATTCTGGGGCATTCCTACATTAAATCAAAGAAAGTTACTGCAGGTGCCCTGCACCTATGGCAATTATCTTTTCCGGTGCACGTATGTATGATGCATTAAAATGAAAATGTCACTTACCCAGTGTACATCTGTTCGTGGCATTAGTCGCTGCAGATTCACATGTTGTGCATAGCCCGCCATCTGGTGTTGGGTCGGAGTGTTACAAGTTGTTTTTCTTCGAAGAAGTCTTTCGAGTCACGAGACCGAGGGACTCCTCCTCTTTTGCTTCCATTGCGCAGGGGCGTCGACTCCATCTTCGATTGTTTTCCCCGCAGAGGGTGAGGTAGGAGTTGTGTGTGTTAGTAATAGTGCCCATGCAATGGAGTGAATAAGTATGTACCAATTAAGGTTTAAATAATATATTTACAAATGTACAAAGTTGAAGATAACTTCCAAACGGCTACAGGCTCCCGGGGAGGCGGGTGGGCACATGTGAATCTGCAGCGACTAATGTCACAAACAGATGTACACTGGGTAAGTGACATTTTCAGTTCGATGGCATGTGTAGCTGCTGATACACATGTTGTGCATAGACTAGTAAGCAGTTATCTCCCCAAAAGCGGTGGCTCAGCCTGTAGGAGTGGAAGTAGTCTGAAATAAAGTTCTTAGGACGGCTTGTTGTGCGGACAGCACGTCTACACAGTAGTGCTTAGTAAATGTGTGAGGCGTAGACCATGTGGCTGCCTTACATATCTCGTGCATTGGAATATTCCCTAGGAAGGCCATGCTAGCGCCTTTCTTTCGGGTTGAGTGTGCCCTTGGTGTAATGGGCAGCTCCCTTTTTGCTTTAAGGTAGCAGATTTGGATGCACTTAACTATCCATCTGGCTATACCCTGTTTTGATATTGGGTTTCCTGTATGAGGTTTTTGGAATGCAATAAACAGTTGTTTTGTTTTTCTGATTTCTTTTGTTCTGTCAATGTAGTACATTAGTGCTCTTCTGATGTCTAATGTATGTAGTGCCCTTTCAGCTACCGAGTCTGGCTGTGGGAAGAACACTGGTAGTTCTACCGTTTGATTTAAGTGGAACGGTGAAATAACCTTTGGTAGAAATTTAGGATTGGTTCTTAGGACTACCTTATTTTTGTGTATTTGGATAAAAGGTTCTTGTATTGTAAACGCCTGAATTTCACTTACTCTTCTTAGAGATGTGATGGCGATGAGAAATGCAACTTTCCAGGTTAGGAATTGTATTTCGCAAGAATGCATGGGTTCAAAAGGTGGACCCATGAGTCTTGTTAAGATGATGTTGAGGTTCCATGAAGGAACGGGTGGTGTCCTTGGTGGTATAATTCTTTTGAGGCCTTCCATAAACGCTTTAATGACAGGTATCCTAAATAGTGAAGTTGAATGGGTAATCTGCAGGTATGCAGATATTGCTGCGAGGTGTATTTTAATGGAAGAGAAGGCCAGGTTCGATTTTTGTAAGTGTAGTAAGTAACCCACTACATCCTTTGGAGATGCGTGTAATGGTTGAATTTGATTATGATGGCAGTAGCAAACAAACCTTTTCCATTTGCTTGCATAGCAGTGTCTAGTGGATGGTCTTCTAGCTTGCTTTATGACTTCCATACATTCTTGGGTGAGGTTTAAGTGTCCGAATTCTAGGATTTCAGGAGCCAGATTGCTAGATTCAGCGATGCTGGGTTTGGATGCCTGATCTGTTGTTTGTGTTGTGTTAACAGATCTGGCTTGTTGGGTAACTTGACGTGGGGTACTACTGATAGGTCTAGCAGTGTTGTGTACCAAGGTTGCCTTGCCCATGTTGGTGCTATCAGTATGAGTTTGAGTTTGTTTTGACTCAATTTGTTTACTAGATATGGAAGGAGAGGGAGAGGGGGAAAAGCGTACGCAAATATCCCTGACCAGTTCAGCCATAGGGCATTGCCTTGAGACTGCCTGTGTGGGTATCTGGATGCGAAGTTTTGGCATTTTGCGTTCTCCTTTGTTGCAAATAAGTCTATTTGAGGTGTTCCCCAAAGTTTGAAGTAAGTGTTTAGAATTTGGGGGTGAATTTCCCATTCGTGGACCTGTTGGTGATCTCGAGAGAGATTGTCTGCAAGTTGATTCTGGATCCCTGGAATAAACTGTGCTATTAGGCGAATGTGGTTGTGAATTGCCCATTGCCATATTTTTTGTGCCAGAAGGCACAGCTGTGTCGAGTGTGTCCCCCCCTGTTTGTTTAGATAATACATTGTTGTCATGTTGTCTGTTTTGACAAGAATGTACTTGTGGGTTATGATGGGTTGGAATGCTTTTAACGCTAGGAAAACTGCTAGCAGTTCGAGGTGATTTATATGCAGCTTTGTTTGATGTACGTCCCATTGTCCTTGGATGCTGTGTTGATTGAGGTGTGCTCCCCACCCTGTCATGGAAGCATCTGTTGTTATCACGTATTGTGGCACTGGGTCTTGGAAAGGCCGCCCTTTGTTTAAATTTATACTGTTCCACCATAGAAGCGAGATGTATGTTTGGCGGTCTATCAACACCAGATCTAGAAGGTGACCCTGTGCTTGTGACCATTGTGATGCTAGGCACTGTTGTAAGGGCCTCATGTGCAGTCTTGCGTTCGGGACAATGGCTATGCATGAGGACATCATGCCTAGGAGTTGTAATACCATCTTTGCCTGTATTTTTTGTGTTGGATACATGGTTTGTATAACTTTTAGGAAATTTTTAACCCTTTGTGGACTTGGAGTGGCTATTCCCCTTGTTGTGTCTATTGTTGCTCCTAGGTATTGCTGTACTTTGCACGGCAGAATGTGTGATTTTGCATAGTTGACGGAGAAACCGAGTTTGTAGAGGGTTTGTATGACCTGATCTGTGTGGTGTGAACACTTTGTCAGTGAGTTGGTCTTGATTAGCCAATCGTCTAGATACGGGAATACGTGTATTTGCTGCCTTCTGATGTGTGCAGCTACTACTGCTAGGCATTTTGTAAAGACTCTTGGTGCGGTTGTTATACCGAACGGCAATACTTTGAATTGGTAATGTATTCCTTTGAATACGAACCTTAGGTATTTCCTGTGCGAGGGATCTACCGGTATGTGGAAATACGCGTCTTTGAGATCTAAGGTTGTCATGTAGTCTTGTTGCTTTAGCAATGGTAACACTTCTTGTAGCGTGACCATGTGAAAGTGTTCTGATTTGATGTAGGTGTTTAGTGTTCTGAGATCTAGGATTGGTCTCAGTGTTTTGTCCTTTTTTGGTATTAGAAAGTACAGTGAGTAAACTCCTGTGTTTATTTGTGTACCTGGTACCAGTTCTATTGCGTTGTTTTGCAGTAATGCTTGAACTTCTATTTCCAGAAGGTCTGAATGCTGTTTTGATATATTCTGTGCTTTTGGTGGTATGTTTGGAGGGATTTGGAGAAATTCTATGCAATAACCATGTTGGATAATTGCTAAGACCCAAGTGTCTGTTGTTATTTCCTCCCAAGATTGGTAATACTGACTTATTCTTCCCCCTACTGGTGTTGTGTGGAGGGGATGAGTGACGTGTGAGTCACTGTTTGGTTGCAGGTGTTTTTGGGCTTTGAAATTTTCCCCTGTTTCTAGGGAATTGTCCTCCTCTGTACTGGCCCCGAAAGCCTCCCCTTTGGTACTGTCCCTGGTAGGTAGACGGTGTTGAATGTGAGGTACTGGCTTGTGTGGCCTGACCCCGAAACCCCCCTCTGAAGGTTGTTTTGCGGAAGGTGCCGAAAGTGCCTCTGCCCTGCGGGGAATAGAGTGCGCCCATGGCCTTGGCAGTGTCAGTGTCCTTTTTTAGCTTCTCAATTGCCGTGTCCACTTCAGGTCCGAACAATTGTTGCTCATTGAATGGCATATTGAGCACCGCTTGCTGTATCTCCGGTTTAAAGCCAGATGTTCGTAGCCACGCGTGCCTTCTTATGGTTACTGCTGTGTTAATTGTTCTTGCAGCTGTGTCCGCTGTATCCATAGAGGAGCGTATTTGGTTATTGGAGATGTTTTGTCCCTACTCAACCACCTGTTTCGCCCTTTTTTGTAAATCTTTGGGTAGATGCTCGATGAGGTGCTGCATCTCGTCCCAATGGGCTCTGTCATATCGCGCTAGGAGCGCTTGAGAGTTAGCGATGCGCCACTGGTTTGCAGCTTGTACTGCAACCCTTTTTCCGGCTGCGTCGAACTTGCGGCTTTCTTTATCCGGGGGTGGTGCATCGCCTGATGTGTGAGAGTTGGCTCTCTTGCGAGCTGCCCCTACTACAACTGAATCTGGTGGCAGTTGTGAGGTGATGAAAGCAGGGTCTGTGGGCGGTGCTTTATATTTCTTTTCCACCCTTGGTGTTATTGCTCTACTCTTGACAGGCTCTTTGAAGATTTGCTTTGCGTGCCTTAGCATTCCTGGGAGCATAGGCAGGCTCTGGTAGGTGCTATGGGTGGAGGAGAGGGTGTTGAAAAGGAAGTCATCCTCGACAGGTTCAGAGTGTAGCGACACGTTATGGAACTCTGCTGCCCTAGCTACCACCTGTGAATACGCTGTGCTGTCCTCTGGTGGTGAGGGCTTGGTAGGATACGCCTCCGGACTGTTGTCTGACACTGGGGCGTCGTATAGGTCCCAAGCGTCCTGGTCATCTTGGCTCATGGTGGTGTGAGCCGGTGAGTGTGACGGAGTCTGTGCCGGTGATATGCGAGTTACAGGTGGAGGAGAGGGTGGCGGAGTTACCTTCTTCACCACTTTTGTTTGTGGTGCTTGTTCCTGTGTTTGGAACTCAAGTCTCCTTTTTCTCCTAATAGGGGGAAGGGTGCTGATCTTCCCTGTTCCACTCTGTATGAAGATCCGCTTTTGAGTGTGGTCCACTTCAGTGGATTGTAACTCTTCCTCGAATCTATGTTTGCGCAATTGAGAGGACAGTGATTGCTCCTCTGAATAGGAGCTGGTAGTTGGCTCGGTTGCCGGTCGTTTCGGCACCGAAACTATGTCCTTACTCGTTTTCGGCTCCGAGGCGACTTTTCTCTTTTTTGGAGTCGAAACTTCTCGGCGTCGATCCTCCTCGGTGCCGCTGTCTCTGCGTCGAGCAGCTTCGGCTCCGCTGTCTCGGCGTCGATCTTTGTCGCAGCACTTTCTCGGTCCCGAGATTGCTGCGTGCCTGTGTCTCGACCCGAGTCGGTCGATCTCGGCACTAGTTCGGCCTTTTTCGGTGCCGAGGGGCGGTCACCGACTTTATGGGTTGAGCCATGGCCTGTTGGCAGTGGCGTCCCCTGGGCCTTGTCTGTTTTCTTGTGTGCTGGCTTCGACGTCTTACTCACTGTTTCGTGGACGTCGAATTCCTCCGAGTCCGATTCATGGATAGAGAAGGCTTCCTCTTCTTCTCCTTGTTCCTCGAACTCTCGGTGTCCTGTCGGCGTGGACGCCATCTGTAATCTTCTGGCTCGCCGGTCACGGAGCGTTTTTCGGGATCGAAACGCACGACAGGCCTCACAAGTTTCTTCCTTGTGCTCGGGCGACAGGCACAGGTTACAGACCAAATGTTGGTCTGTATATGGGTATTTGTTGTGGCATTTAGGACAGAATCGGAACGGGGTCCGTTCCATCAGCTTCGATGTTACACGCGGTCGGGCCGACCAGGCCCGACGGGGGATCGAAATTACCCCGAAGGGCTACCGGAGTTCTTCACGATTCGATTCGGTGTCGATTCTATCTAACCCGATCCCGAACGCAACAATACCGACGTAATTTTCCGAATTTTTAACTATCTTTCCGTTCCGAAACCCGGAGCGAAAAGGAACACGTCCGAACCCGATGGCGGAAAGAAAACAATCGAAGATGGAATCGACGCCCATGCGCAATGGAAGCAAAAGAGGAGGAGTCCCTCGGTCTTGTGACTCGAAAGACTTCTTCGAAGAAAAACAACTTGTAACACTCCGACCCAACACCAGATGGCGGGCTATGCACAACATGTGTATCTGCAGCTACACATGCCATCGAACTAAATAGGGTAACTTTACGCATGACATTATTAGATATTTCTGATGTCAGTTTGCATGCCATAAAACAGTCATCACCAGTTATTTCAGTGCCAGCTGTCAGCTTCCTATTTCACCCTGTCTACCAGTGGTGCTTATGAGATTTAGAGGTCAGGGAGGATTGTCTCACCAATTTCTACACCTTACAATGAAGTAAATGTGCCAGTCTAAGGTAAATCATAGAAAATGTACCATGTATTCCCAGCTGTCATAAGTAATACTGCAAATATTGAGTGCCGTCAATTTCATACATCTCTTATGTCTCTTGGAATGCCATGACACTGGAATTGACCAATAGGTCTCCCATGAGAACCAAATACAAAACATCCACTTTTTAACTTAGACTATTCACAATTAAATCTGCTTAACACTGGTAAACATACGCACTTCAACATACACTTTAAATACTGGACACAACCAAGCATGGATAGATGCTAAATCTAGAGGGTATTTGGCCAAATTCTATTAAAGTGAAGTACCCAAGTGACAGGAGATAATGCATTATTTCTTAGCTGTTTGCTAATGTTGCCTTTCTGGTGACACCTAATGAACACAGGGCATGGAGCCCTGACAACCATTTGTGTTCCACACCTACAAAATTAATCTATCTTGAAAATTAACATGATAACCGAGAACATCATGTGAACAACAATCACTTAAAGACAAACACCACATATTTGCATGGTTTAATTTTGTGGTATGTCTAATTTGGATAGTTTTATTTAGTTCCTTTAGTGGATTTCCTGCACATCTACAGCACTCTTACCTTTGGTACTGCAATTTGTTTTTTTCAGATACTTCTTACACGTGCAACAAAAGAAGAAACATTTTTAAACATTTCTAAGTGTTCTTGTACCTGAAGGACAGCACGGGGGCCTTTACTCAATGCATCTGGTGTCAGGCCGTTAACACAGAAGACTGAATTTAAACAGTATGTGAATCTCAAAACCAGTTCCAGCAAGCACACTATAATGGAAAGATCCTCCAATTGGTTATGTTAGGTTACAGAGATCTACATTGCACAGTACTGCTATTACTAGAGCCTTGGAGAACTGTTAGGGATTATTACGTTTGTGCTTAGGAATGCAAGATGCTGTTGCCTGTTTAGTGCTTGACAACGGCTTACTGAGCCAGAGCTAATGACTTACTTGGGTATAACCTTTGACCATGCTGTATGTAAAATATTTTTAGGTCTAAGGACAGCGCTTGAGCTGTATGTAGCAAGACATTGTTATCTTACAGAGGGGTTGGAGCCCACCCATTGCTTAGCATTGGTTGGCTTTACTGTCACTCTTAACTTGCTTCTTATTCATCAGCTTCTGTCGTCTTGCTCTTCTATTGCTTGTCCCTCCCTTGAGGCATAGACACATTACTTGTGTCCTTCTGCTCCATTTTCAAGAGCTCCTTTTTTTGGCTCTATGAGTGCATGTGCTTTCCAGCTGTATCCCTTGTGTACTTTCGTGTTCCTCTTTTTTGCCTGCACTGCTCTGTTCTCTGTTGGCTTCCACATCCACAACCAGCAATGTTGGGCTATTCCTTTGCATCCCTATCCTTGTTAGCCCACCCGCCACTACCTGTGTACTTCCCCTCCAGCCACCGTAGTCCGTGTGCTTCCCCATTGCAGGCTCCCACTTGTTGATCTCTCCCCCACTTACATTCTTCTTTCCTCCCCTACCGTGTTGCCTCGTCCCACACCCGCTCCACAACCCACTTGCCTGTTTGTGTTTTTCCTTTTTTGATAACAATAAAAGGGCACTTTAGTGCTATATCAAAAAAGCTTTTTAGTTACTAAATCATGCCGCATTGGTAAAGAAAAGTTTTAAAAAATGCTTGCCTCATTTTGTAGTAATGCGCATCCATGCATGTTTCTTGACATTATTTTCAGTCACATTGCTGTACAGCATAGCTGAAAATCATATCCAAAGCTAATAGGTCTCATAGGTGAGACCTGCAGGCAGGCTATGTGCCCAACCCCAGGCTGGCAGGCGAAGGAAGTGCGCGGCAGGGTATTGGATGCCCCTGGGGGGATTGGGTGCAGGTCCTGGCTGTGCACCCAACCTAATGCCATACAAAATCAAAGACCGTGATGTGGTCATGAGCAGGGCTTGCCCACAAGGGGATGAACGCAGGGCCAGTGCCCACCCCGGTTGTGGTCGAAGGCTGTGAGTCATGAGGGACTGGGCACCCGCAGGGTATGGTGCTTGGTCTGGCCACAGGCTAGGACCTGCGCTCAACTCCACACCACGCATAGCCAAAGGCTGTGCACGGCAGGAGGGTGGGTTCCAAAGCCAACACCACACTCAGTAATGGACATATTATTACACTGAAAAAACACAAGTATTTTAATAGGGCATTATAGTTAGGTGAAAATGTGAGTTAAAACATACCACTTCAAGCTGACAAAGCTACTGAAATTCACCAGTTACAGTTATCTTAAGTAACTATAACTCGTGCCCTAAAGTAACTATATCTTGCGCCCTTGTAATGCTCTGCTAATTACCTCACACATTACATGTTGTATGAAATCATTGATAGCATCACTGCCCCATCTGAAATGCATCACTGCTAACACTGTGTGTGGCGCTGTGTGAGCTATTGTTATTTTAGGACGTAAGATATAGTTACTTCAAATAAACATAACTGGTGAAGTTCAGTGGTTGTCTGTCGCCTTGGGATCTGGCCTCCAGCTACAGTACTGTCTAGCAAGGATCTGAATACTTCTAGATCCAGCCTCCATACACTGGAGTCCTGAAGATACTTTGAATACCAGTCCACCACTAGATTGTCCTGTCAGAAGGTACATCGCGGTCACCATGATATGATTGTTTAAACACTCATGCCAAAAGTTTTTGACCATTTTATTCAATCTTTTCAACTCTGCTGCTCCCAGCTGTCCTGTTGTCCATCTTCAACAGAACACATCAACTCACATCCATCTTTGTCCAACAATTTACCGCAAAAGGTCCTGCAAGAATTCTGAGGCAACTTCTGTGAAGCTAGAGCTCCTCTTCAGATCACTGTCCACCTGTAAACACGTCACCGTCTGCTGTCCCATCCAGATCTATACGCTTGTAACTCAATCAGGTCTGGCGATATTCTGAAAATAGCTGTTCCATTCTAGGTTAACATTACCTAGTCACTAGCCCAGTTCTTCTATGTGTGGAAGAGGAGAGTGTTAGAGGAAACAAGGTCCTGTGGTGAGCCCTACCGAGAGGACTCCCTGAGCGTGGTGTGTATGAGCAACGGTGCACCAATTGAGTCATTGCACATGTGCAGTAGTGATCAGGCAACCCTCGCATGCCAGGGGAGGGCCGCCGTGACCTGAGCCATGTTGCAAGAGCCCTGTGGGAAGCATTAGGCCCACACAGACTTACTGCAGTGACCTCGTATGCCAGCATGAGCCACTGTTCAACTATTTGTTGCCAGGAACACCAAGACTTGTTACTTCCTTAACTCAGCAATCTCGTATTCCAGCAGGGGCTGCTGTGGTGAAGGTGAGTGTAGCAAAGAAGTCTGAGCATCAGAGGAGAGTATTGCAGCAATTCTGCATGCCAGAAGTGGCTGCTGGTAATCCCATTCCCAGAAGTTCGGGTCATTACCCAGGATGAGGACTGAGGCTATGACCGCAGAGTCGAGTCCGCACACCAAGGCTTGCACCTAACTCAACTCCCATGGACCACGAAGGACGCTGCCTGAGATGTGGCACCTTTGCTGAGCTGCAGTCTGGAGCCGGAGATTGACTTACCTCGTCTTTGAGGAGCACGCCCCCCTCCAAATCCTTTGACAAGCCGGTAGCGCAACAAGGGGAGGGCGGGGGGGTTGCTGTAGCATGTACAACGGACAGCCTGACTTCACCAAATAGGATCTGACTTGTGAGAGCCCGCGGAGAGGGCACTAGCTGCACCAATCAACATTTCCATACCACTGGAGCTGGTAAGGCTAGAATTGGGCCTTTTGGACCGCGGGGAACTTGCTGCTTATGGTGCTGCAGCACCATAGATACTTTTCATTAATTCCTAATGAATACAGCCTATTAGTGAGCATTCCCTGGATGTGGCCACCAGTGAATGGGGAATAACCCCGACCACAATAAAAGGATGAGGGTGGGTTAGGGACTTGTCTGAAAATTACTAGAGCCCCAACCACAAGAGAATCAAGTGCAGAAGGAGTACTTGGACCTGTTCAGAATCCACAGCAGGTCGGGCCCCTGGGCACTAGGAGTAAAAGGCCTTAACCGCCATGGTTGGGCATGCCTCTTGGCCCTTCTGAAAGGGGTTCTGACGTGTAAGGCTTGAATTTTTGATCTGCGCTGGTGTTCCAAGTATGAGCCTACAGGTCGGTAAATTCCCTTCACAATTTCAGCAGTTAATTTGCAGATACATTTTTTTATAGTCAGATGAACACAGTAAGGTTTTTAGGTTGCGGAGACGCATCAGTCTGTTTAATCCTCCCTGGACCCATGACACTAGGTCTATGGGATTTGAACAGTGTTTTGAATTTCTTCCTCTTCGAATGATAACCTGTTCTTCTCCTCTCTCTTTATCAATGCATGAATGAAGAGTTCCATCCTCCAGGGACTAAACAGATAGTGATTTCCATTAGGAACTCCTAAGCACAGGTGTCTTCCCCTAGCACTGTTGGGTGAGATGGGCGACGTAAGAGATGGGGATAGATACATGCATGTGTGAGGCTAGAAGACTATGAATGTGGCACACTGGTAATCAGAATCTACTTTTAATAGGTTCTATTTTAAGGCTGTGAATTTCATCGTCGGTTTAGTGATTAGTAAATTTTGAACCAGCATAATCCTAGCCTCTGGTCCTTACAGAGAATATGAACTTTTCCAAGCTATCAAAGTACAATTTACATTCCATTAAGGAAACGGAGGTGAGGATTATCCACCTGCAAAACAAGCTAAATAAATAACCTGTTTTTTTGGCCAAGGTACCCACACGGAATAGTTCAGAGTAGGTAATTTTCCAGAAGTGTTAAATGTCACTTGAACTACTGCTGTAGCATCAGTAAACACATTTTTGTTATGTTTGTTAAGAAAAACTGAATACGCCTTTGTAGGCAATGTGGTTTTTTTCTGCACTTTTGTTTGGGAAATAATTGTGTCATATTTACAGTCTTTTGTTGGCAGGGACCGAGCAAAAACAAGAATGAACTTTGTGGATAAGCACTGGGGGCAATGCTATCATCTGATTAGTTGTTGTTGAACTACTGTTTTCCCCAAGTGCTCGCTGGAAATGCAATTTTATATGGTTTCTTGTTATGTCTACTATGGAAAATAAAGTGGAGAAGAAAGCATAAACCTCGCCTCCATGTCCTTAATGGAATTTAAACTTTCCTTTACAATACCAAGGAAAGATTCACATTACTGACAAGGGAGAAACATTTAACCTAAAATTGAAGTAATATTTAGATCTACACAACTGTAAAATATTAGTGTGCTTGCTGTGATTTCTCAATCATTCGTTGTCTTGTTTGCACCCACGTTCCGTACATCTGATTTTCTGTCTAATCTGCTTGTCATGCATCACACATTTAAACTTGTTTCAATATAACATGCTCATATTTTGCCTGCTTAACACACATTTAAGTTTAGATAAAATGTTGACTAATGTTCGCTACAGTTGATCAATTGGTGGCTTATATGTTTTCTTTTCATTCTACAGTTACAAAATAAATATTTACAATCCCTTCCCAAGGCAGAACCTGTAAATTCTCCACTGTATCTAGAGAGATGTTTAAATTGCTATCAAATTGTCCAATCCTGACTGCAAACCGGCAACTATCCCCAGACCTGAAGCTTATGTGAAGAGCAGTCTTTCCACAGTAAAACCGAGAAGATTTCTTTTGAAACCTCGTTAAGATCTGAATATTTCCAGAGCACTGGCACTCCACCAGGACTATCATTCTTCAAGAATTGTATTCTTCTACCACAGAAATTAACTTGTTTAAAATGTCAGCAAGAAAGTCTGGGTTGTCCTAGGAACCTTGCTCAATGCAAGTTACTGCACTATCATTGATCTCCATCGCTCTTCTAACAACCGAACATGAACACAATCAATTATTTTCACCATGACACTGAAATACTAATAAAACTATATCTTTCAATCCACAAGGACATTACTAGACACCACATATCCTACAACCATTTCAACTGTCACAGTCAACTGGAAAGAAGCCAGGCCTCTAACTTCTTCCTAGTGGAATCTCTCTGCACATAACACAAAAAGCAGTGAAATATTATATGCAATGTCCAAACTGACCAAATGTCAATAATATGGGACAGAGGCACACTTTCCTCTCACTCACAGGTTATTAGTAACTCTACCGTTAAAGCAACAGAACATTGTTTTCATACGGCTGATTATTAAACTTTTAATTTTGAATACACGCGCTTGGTAGCCCAGATCTTTTCAGCTGTCACATTTCTGCAAATACGCTTATTCACACATCTACGATTAACTATGAATCATGACATTTCAGAAAATGTCAAAATAACTCTTTCTGCTCAAATCATTCCCTAAGAATGTCCCCTGTGCTTAGCAACCACTTAAATAACGCAGTTTGATACAACTATAAAAAAAAGTCACTCAGCTACTTATATTGTTAATAATAAAATATAAATAAAATGGAGTGACAAACATTTCCACATTATCTCTTACTTCAACTTCCTTGTAGATAGTTAGCTGCAAATATTTTGGTTAAGAAAATGTAAAAATATGTTTTAAAAATTAAGAATATGCAATTCCTGACCTTTCCTTATGAAACCTGCAGCTTGCTCGTAGGGGGATGATGCTAAGGAGTGTAATCCAACCAAGTGGTAGACCATGAATCAGAGAAGACACTCAGGAATTCAAACAATGAAACTCCATTCAGCGTTCCCAGTTCAGCTTGGGTGGCCCACCTCTTCAAGGTTTTCAAACAAAAGAGAGGGGTGGCAGACAGAGCTGAACATGAGGAGCCGCTGTGTGGGAACCCCACTTATCTAAATATCACCACTGAGGAGGTTCTCCTGACCACTTCAGCTAGCGCTGGGGGTAGAGCCACCGACATTGATGGGGTATTGGTGGATGTTTTTAAATCCCATGTTAACCTTTTGGGCCCAATCCTCACTAGGGTGTTTAACACAGTAGCGACTGGAGACATCCTGTTATCCTGGACTTCTTCCATCATTGTACCCATATACAAAAAAGGAGATAAATCAGACCCTAAAAACTACCGGCCAATACGGCTGCTCGACTCATCTATGAAAGTCCTAAGTAAGGCCTTATGGGCAAGACTTGACAAGTCGGTATCGGACAATAACATCCCTATTCCTGTTCAATTTGGTTTTAGAAAAGGATTGGGAACTATTAAGCAATGTGTAAATTTAGATCTGCTGATAGGGGAAAATATGAGGGCTAAACCAGGGGCTTTATATCTCTGTTTTGTGGAGCTCAGTAGTGTCTTTGATTTAGTAGAGCATGCCCTCTTGTGGTCTACACTACCTGAACTGGGTGCCCGAGGTAAATCATTGGTTTTTTGGCCTGCCTATGTAAAAACTTAACATGTAAAGTCTGCTTTGGTCTAAAAGGAGAATGCACCCCCCTTTTTAAGGTCGGGAGAGGTATCCGCCAAGGCTGTGTTCTTGCCCCGTTACTATTTTCTTTATTTATTAATGGGGTGGATAATGTTCTGCAGAGCACTCAGGCGGCTCCACCTTGTGCGGCAGGGAGCACTGTACCTGTGCTATTATATGCAGATGATGCTGTTTTGATCTCTAGGACTCCACTGGGACTCGAGGAAACAAATGAATGGCTTTGAGGAATCATAACACAGGGTATGATGAACCTAAAACTTTCACTATAGTCTGTGGACAAAAGGCCCAGAAACGTAGAAGTTTTTTCATCCAGAACACACCAGTTACCACCGTTAACTCCTTTAACTATCTGGAGGTCCTATTTTCAAGCAAGAGGTTTATATATGGCAGGTTATGGGGCAGGGGTTTGGGGATATACTAAGAGCACTCCCCTGTAAACAGAGGAAAACTATTTCCTTAAAAGGTTGCTATGCTTATCTACCTCAGCATTTAACTGGATTGGACATCAGGAGGTAGGCCTCCAGTATCTGGAGGATGTGTTGCAGATGAGACCTTTTTTTTTTTTTTTAAATGGTACAGTATTTGTGCCAAAGGTGAAACTGTTTTTACTAAACAACTTGACTTAGATTGTTTAAAATTGGGCAATGCTTTATGTATCCTCTGGCTTCTTACATTGATTCCTCTCTTAAATCCCTGTTTAACATAACTATAAAATCGGACCCAGAAAGAGTCTCGACAGTTTCAAAGAAATTAATTAAGGATACGTTCCTGCAATATAGGTCGGACAGCAGGAAAGCCATCGAAATGATGAAATCTATAGTTGGTGTATATATGTCCTTTGCCTTTGAGGAAAGTAGTAAAGGATATTTATCCAGCGTTACTAACATGCAGCATCATTTCGTTCTGACAAGATTTAGACTGGGAGTGGTGCATCATTTAGTAGCATTCCATAAAATGAGGAATTGCCCCAATGAAATGGTCTGCTGCCCTTATGATGGGTATACCAAACAGAGCACCTTGCACTTTATGCTATTTTAAACATTTTATGCACAGCTCAGCATTTTTTATCTTAAACCTTTTTTTATTGCCCAGAATATAAGAACTCACATGGCCGCATTGGAATTTTTATGTGTCTTATATAATCCCCACTTGTGTTACAAGGTGGTGTAATACATTTTGAATGCCATTTATGTAAGGACAAGTCTTTCTTTTTAGATTCTGTATAGTCTGGATATGGGTAACTGTATGTGCTGTGTTTTGTTTTAATTGTTTTTAACTATTTATGAAAGATTATATTCTGACTGGAATTGCACATTGAGACTTATTTATGTACTTTAATGGCTGTTTTGCATTTGCCGAATAAAGTTTATAACCTGAAATCAAAACTCCATTCTGAGTGTCTGGGCTTTCTGAAAACATTAATGTTTGATTTTCTATGAGTTTAAAACAATCTATCCTTGATTGTAGAAAGGTTTGTTGTGCAACTGGGGACCCATACATTAACTTAAATGAAGCTGTTTTAGATTTCTACATCGTAATGACATTTTCACGTTTCTTAGAACTTTAAAAAAAAACTTTGTTTCGTACAGCCCAAAAATATTTTTTGTCTATGTTGAAAAGTATATTGGACTACTATCAAAGAGAAGTACATGGCATATCCACAAGGCTTCATTACATAAAACAAAACATGTATGCATAGGAAACTTGTAAAGTGTGCATAACACATTAATGGATGAAAGGTGAACTGACAGCTGCTATCAACCAAGCATTATGAAAACCGGTTTTCCACCATAAAATACTTAAAATAGTTTTGGCTGATTGAACTGCAGGACTCCATGCAACTAGATATGCATAACTATAGGAGTTCAAAAGAAAAAAAGACGGACGAATATCCATTTTATTACCCACTTGCACAAAATGTCCCTGACTGCAACAAAAATCAAGTAAAGATTATATGCCTACAACAGAAAGACTGCAAAAATTATTAAAGAGATGAGAGGGTTACAAGAAATTGCACATTCATTATGTCTTGTAAAAAAAAAACCAAATAATTAAATTCTCAATGCCAGATTAAGAAATTAATGGTTAATTGGATCAATGTTAAAACATAATATTTTCATTTTATAAAATATGTAGAATTCATCTAACCTTCATAATACATTTTAAATAATATTTCTGCCTGTGGCGGTGACATCCTGACATACTCATCGTTATAGCAGACCCTTGTTATATGTGTTTCTATTTAAGGGGAACTCTCCATGTTAATGTTTTAACATGTGAATTTTAAAGTAAGATTTATCAAAGTCATGTTAACAATTTTGTTTTTAAATGGAGTTTAATCTATGCAATCCTTAACCACTAAATGTTTGAGGGGGGTCCCCTTAAATAATAAGTCTGTCAATCCCAACAAGGTGGCTCCCATTACAACAGTGGTAGAAAGTATACCCTTGAAACCCCAGTTACAGTACAGACATGGTTACAAACTAAAATAAAAAAATAAAAAAAAACACTGAAATGTGACAGTTGTGGTTGGCTACACAACTGATTACTCGCAAAATAGCCATGCAAACCATAGCTCACACACCAAATGGAAATGCTAACATCTCCTTCGTTATTGATATAAATAGATCTCCTCTCTTCTTGGTATAAGTATCATGAGGTCATAAATATTCTTTGCATGCATATGCGTTTCATACATCAATAAATACATGATGTTTGTAGAAAGGATCACTTCTGTTACATGCTATGCTGGCTGGACGCCTGAGAACTAGGGACCGAGGTTCTGGATAAACAAAACAAAAAACCAGTCCAGCCGAATGATCAAATACCCTTCCTAGTCAGAACATGGACTGAAAGTCACCCTTAACTGTGCCTTCTCCCAATTTATAGATATAATTAAAAAAAAAAAAAACCTTTTAAAGTAATACTTTAAAGTATAAAGAGTGAAGTCTTCTTAATGGCCAAGCAAACAGAGGAAATGCTATGAGGATTTAGGTTACACACACTGTAGCCAATTGCAGGATTCCTCACAGGTCAGCACTCTTCAGCATCCTAAAGCGGCATGTACCTTCAGATTGCACGGATACCAGCTTTAAACCGAAGGTTGGCTACAAAAGTGTGAAAGCTAGTGACTGCAGAAGGATTAAAGCGTGTGCAGATCATGTGTATACAATGTGTGCAGAGTAAAACACTAACATTTATATTTCAGTAAAAAGTTGAATGAGAAAAAACATCTCAGAGCTTCATTAAGGGGAACTTTAGGAGAAAAATCTACATGTAGAGGAATTACGAGGATAACTGGAGTTTACCTGAGCTTTTGAGATGGCTTTTAAAAAAGTGTATTTTTGTGTACAGTCAATTCTACAGGAATGCGGCACTCACAGATCGTCATCCCATAAATGTTGCGCACATCCCCTCACTTGTCTTGGTCTGTTGATTTTCAATATTTGTTGCAAACATTTCTCATGGGCAAATATACATATTAACTTTTAAATGTATGCATCGTGTCTTATTATAAATGCAATAAAGAAACTAATACAAAGAACCTAGGCATCAGCATGAGGTAGATTCATATTTTTATTGTTGTTGTAAGTGTAGGGCAATTATCCTATCTTTTATGCGTTCAGATGGTGGCATGACTTCTATGCAGTACCACACCAGTCTTATAGATATTAGTTTGGTAAAAAAACACCCCGAGTCCCTCGCTGTTAATAGTTAGGAGGGTGGCAAAGGTGTTGATGGTAATATGCCTACAATTACTCATCTACAGTAAATGTGGCTTGTTTGTGTCACCGTGCCACATAATAACTCTAGCCTGGCCAACAGATAGTTTCCTATTTTCTATGCAGCCTGCAATGTGTAAGATATGCTAAGTGGAGTATATGAAACTGAAGCAACATAAACCTAGCAGTTCATTATATTTGTGAGGGATGATAAAGCCCTACATGATAGGGGCCCCTTTTTTCTCACACACTCCTTTTCCATCTACACTCCTCCTAGACTTCTGCGCTCATCTACCTCCCACCAAGTACTTATAGCACGAACCAATGAATCTTGGGGAGGGATCTCCTTCACTGTGAAAGCCGCTCAGCTATGGAACTCCCTTCCTCCTGAGCTTCGACACAAGGCTTCCGAGATCCTATTTAGGAAGAAATTAAAAACTATTCTTTTTTCTGGCAACTCCTTGACCTAATCCTTTCCTTTCTGTTCTTCCTGGACTCTTCACATACTTCAGCGCTGGGATGTCCTAGGGTAGCTATGCGCTTTACAAACTTATAAACTCAAAATCATGTTCTACAACTATTGCCGATTCCTTAGCTGTCAATTGTCTGTTCAAGTCTTTCTCCATAACTCTTCAAAAAGGGAAAGAGATGTATTTTAGACTATTGTAGGATGCGGTTATATAGAACTGTGACTGCTTTCCTGGCCCTGCAATGAATTGCTAAAGTTGGTAAAAGCTTGTGCAGGGGCAGTTCAGTTTCTAATTTCTTCCATATATTTATCTGTCTAGTGAGTGTACCACGTTATGAATAGGCCTACTGGCAGTTGACTGTTTTGTCACAGTCCTTCACACGTTAGTAGGTTATGGTGGTCAAAGAGATTCCCCATTTTAGTTTGAAATCGGTGGAGGAATTTCTTCCAAACTTATTTGGGTACCTCTAGTAAACTTGGTAGTGCCTTTGACCAAGTGCTTAACTCTAAAATACCTCACAGGCTACTTAATCCCCATTTTTGGGACCTTCAAAATATTAATTTCCTCCACTTGCTGATTTCCCAACCACTTTTCTACCCAGTGGAACTGCTATACTAAGAAACAATTTTCATACTTGGGTGTCTGCAAACAACTGAAGTCCTGCCTTATTTCTGCCTCTGACCCCATGCTAGGTCAAGGAGAATCTTATTCAAATGACTAAAGACCCTCTTGAGCAGCATAATTGGTACACTGGCAAACAAAATATCTGAGGCCAGGTAAAATGATCATTTTACAGAGGGCCGGTCTACCCATCATGGACAAAGGCATTTTAATCCATAATCAAATGGATTCTTTTGTTGCCATCATCATTCTGTTTAAATTCCCCTAGCTGGTGCCCAGGTTTTCATGGTAAATTTGAAAATCAAAATATCTAAAAGAACAAGTGTTAAATTGCAATTGGAACCTACATAAGTCCTCATTCAATATTCAACTGAGATTAAGGGGAACATACCTGACTTATTTGTATTTGATTTTAAACTGGAGTGTGTTCCAAATTTTTCTGGTAGGTCGAAATATGCCTTCTGATCTCCATTGGCATTCCTGAGACACAGAAGTACGTCATCAGCATATAATGAAATGATGTCCATGTAGTCATGCAGAGTAACTCCTATGGCTGTTAAATCCCCACTGACCATAGTGGCCATGGGTTTAAATGCAAATAGCAGAGGTGGCAGGGAGCTGCCGTGTCTAGTTCCCCTCTGTATCTACCAAGAAAATGGAGTTAAACTTACTATTACAAAATTGTGCTTTTGTTTTAGTATACAGTAATTTAACCCATCCCTTGAATTATTCCCTAAACTCCATCTCCACCATTCGCACCTGCTAAAAAATCCCAACTCAAGACGTCCAGCGGCTTTCAATGTCCATAGCCCCACTACAGGATTGGAGGATCCTTCTAGGGGGTTAGCAATGAAACAGGGATATATCCCTATCTGTGAGAAATCCAGATTGGTCTAGGTGGATTCATTCTGACAATATAAGTCTCTCTGGCTAGAAGTCTAACCAGGATCTTAATATCTATATTTAGCATGGACTGAGGACAGTATGAAGTAGTTTCTTAGGGATCCCTCCTCGGCTTAATTAATGCAATTTGAATCATATTTTGGTGGTGGGTGGCAATTTCTCTTCGTCTTTAGATATCTGATGCATTTCTATTAATCGAGGTGCCAGCTCATTCTTATTGGTGGAATAAAATTATTGAGGCAGGCAGTCACTTCTTCTGATCTTGTTTCTGATATCTATGGCTTTTTGTTACTTACTTAATCGATCAGGGTAAATCCAACATTGTTTTTATTTCTGGAGTTAATTTCTTTATTTGCACCTTACACACATTGCCCTTGTCCTCTACATCCAGTCTGCACAGTGCAGTACAGTAGCCGAATAGGGCTGTGTTAATGTCAGTTTGAGTTTGCTATATCATCTGCTTTATGTCTCTGCTATTTATGTTTGTCCTTTGTCTGTCCTAACCAGCCACTCTAGCATCTAAGCACTCCTAGCTCTTTTGTTATATTTGTCGGGTAATTATACCTTGTAATGATGCAGACAGAGTCTCTCCTACAAGTCACTGTATTCTTTCCAGTATGTGTTAATTGAGCCTACTTGTCTGTCATACAGCTTTTTGTCCAAGAACCATTAATGTGTTCTCCATGGTTACAACTTCCCTCTCCAAAACCTTTCTGACACTATACTTTATTTCTGAGCATTTGCCCCTTAAGGTCACTCTAAATGCTTCCAATTCAGTAAGTTGGATGTTGGTTGAGTGAGCATTCTCCCTGAAGAAATGAGTGACTATTTCTAAGAATTTCTCTTCAAGGAGCGTCCAGGAGGTAGCAGGTTCTAGCCACCACACACAAACTATATCAACTCATAAGCGCAGCATGTGTGCCTAGCAATAGTATGCTCTCTGTTCTGGGAGGATTGTACGTTAACCATCTATTAAACCTCAATCAGTAAACCACTGAGAAAAATTAGTAGACAGTACACTAGCTTGAGTGTGTGGTAGGGAAGTTAACAATCTATCCAATCTTTGCATAAAACACAGTTAAAGTTTCCTACCCGGATCGGTGTGCATTCCACTTCAAATATAGGCAGACAAGCCAACCTTTTGAAAGACTCGGGCTGCCCTATGCTTGGTTCATATATGTTCAAAGACCTTATAAAAACTTACCTTCAAGCTTATCTTCCAGTTTAGCATACCTATTCTCTCAATCATGTATGAGTGCATTTGTTTCCGACAGGATCTATGGCTCTAGCCAGATCAAGGTATCTCTTGCAAAGGAGGAAATCAGTGGTGGGTAAATCAGTTCTTGTTACCTTTATTTTCTCCACTTTCTCTCTCTCTTGAAGTGTTTCCTGGTGATACCTGTATACTGCATCGTTCCTGTGTCTTTTAGTCAAGTTCCCCAAGCCCAACACATTCTGTGTCAGCAGGTTGTGCTTACTTACATTTACCATTAATGGATGTTTGTGACTGTATCCAATTTAGCCTCTGATGAGGTACACAGAGACCAAGAAGTGACTCATATTGCTCACCTTTCCTTTTGGCTGTCTTGAAGACTCAGGGTACCTTTCCTTCTTGCCTCCCGCTAGTGATCAACTGTCATTCTATGACTTTTAAAGCCTTAAGAAAAACACCCACAACTAGTTCCCTCTCTA
This sequence comes from Pleurodeles waltl, assembly GCF_031143425.1. NCBI lineage: Eukaryota > Metazoa > Chordata > Amphibia > Caudata > Salamandridae > Pleurodeles > Pleurodeles waltl. The sequence continues at coordinate 831,457,388 of NC_090442.1, read as the reverse complement.
GGCATAGTAGTAAACTAACTAGTCCCATTTCTTTGGGTTTAAAAATATGTTTTTATTATTTTATGATGTGACAAACAGACCCAACAAAAAAGAGCACAGAAAGAGGTACATTGAGTACTATCAGTGTAACAATGATATAATAATTGTATCTACATAATAGCACTGGTTGAATAATAATAACTAAACTTGAAAATAAATAGTAGGATCGATAAAAGCTATCTTAGAAATATATCATACTAGAGCTACTACATTAATCATGGAATTGTAGTATTATATAACATAAAATTAATATTGCTTGTTTATAAACACATTGCTATATAATTATCAGTCTGTTTCCAAAATGACTGATAAACATCTGTATTATGAACACACCCATCATAGCAGAATATCTTTCAATTTGCAGCTGCAGGTGACAGCCTTTTCATTTATTTAGTTTTCAACAGTCTATATTCGTTTTTTGGCACTCTTTTACTATTTGGGGGAGGGTAATTGATTTTACAAACCATGGTCCGTGTTCAGAGGCCGGTGGTGTTTTAAATTTAAGGAATAGTGTTTTTATTTGTTTTTACTCTGTTGGGATTACAACTTTCACAACTAGACTTATCAGTATTTTAAACAAGGCCCTTTTACACTCTGAAGAAGGATTGTGCCTGCCGGTCTCGGTGTACTGAGATGGCAGCTATTTTCCAACCTCTTCAGAAGCACACTTACGGACGGCATCTTGAGGAGGTCAGCGGTCTAGCCCTCTGAGCCTCCTGTTATCTGAGGACTTAAAAACCTTCAATGCTGCGGCCACGCCGCAGGCGCGCCAAAGGCAAGCCCGTCTGTGCCAGACTGGGCCCAGAGGCCAACAACTATGGTCATCTTAACATAGGTGGGCTTACATATGATGCTGAATTTATCCATTCACTTAGATTTAATATAGGAGCCAAAGGTAATGAGCAAACGGTTGCCAGGGAAGTTACCTGGCCCTATAGTAGAGGGGATGGACCCCCCCCAACCTCTGATACAGAACAGACCTGTATCACATAAAGTGCCACATAGCTGTTTTTCTTTGCAAATTGTAGATCTTTAGCTGCCCACAAACTGGATATCAATCTTTTACTTAATGAATTAACACCTACAGCCCTGTTCCTAATGGCAACATTGCTCCATGAGGGCTCAGCTCCTTATATTTCCCTGGCTTTACCTGATAAGTACTCAATCATAAGGCATGAACAGAGTATCTGGGAAAGGAGGGGGTATTGTCATTATTGTCAAGGATTCAGTGAAGGTCACCACCCGTCCACTTAAGTTATAAGATTGTGAGAGTATGTATTTTTCCATCTCTTTAAATCCTCAAAATAGTTTCTCTGGTGCCTTATTGTATCCCCCCCCCCACCCCAACGGCTCTTCATTGCATTTTCTTCAAGCCTTTCCAGAGCAAGTAGCAGACTTAATTTGTAACCAGCCAAATTTCACAATTCTTGGAGATGTTAATATTCACACAGTGAATTTTGAGAATGCAGCTGCTAAGAGACTTCTGTTAGGAATGGAGGCCTTAGATCTCACACAACTGATCAGGGGCCCTACACACATCAAGGGTCATACCATTGGCTTAGTTTTCAGCAATACAGAAGACTTAACTGCCCTGCCCCGCACCCCTCTAGCTTGGTCCGATCATTATCTAATCCTTCTCTCCCTTTCCCTTTCAGTATTTGAAACACCCTCCCAAAGCATTATCAAACTTTATAGGCGCTGGCATATGCTTAAGACTAAAGAATGGATTGACATCTTAGAGAGTTCAAAACCCACATTGAATTGGAAAATGGCTACATCTTTAGACTCATTTAATAATTGTATTAGCAAAAGCTTAGACACAATCCTTCCATACACGTTAAGGCCGAGTGGACATAAGAAAAAGGTGCCCCCTGGTTCTCCATACATCTTAGCCTAATAAAGAGGGAATGTAGGCGACTGGAGCAAAAATACAGAAAATCCTATGATAGTTCCTCTAAAGATGAGTATAGGAAGGCTATCAGAATGTTTCATGCTGAAATTAAAGCAGCCCAAAGCGCATATTATGCAGATAAAACTGAACAGAGCTCTAACTCCCCGAAGGAAATCTTTCTCCTGTTAAAAGAATTTACGTCTCCTCAGGCACACACAGAAACTGTGGAAGCCTCGCATAAACATAGTAATGACTTAGCTGGGGTTTTTCAAGAAAAAATGGCAAAGATTTATTCATCCTTTCAAATAGATATCCATAGTCCCCTAATTGGTAGATGAGGAGTGTTCCAAGGGTGCAGCAAGGTTTACATATATTCCTCCCCTCTCTCCTGAAGCGGTCTCTCTTCTATTAACCACCCTTAAATCAGGGTCTCCCCAGGATCCGGACCCACCTTCAATCTTAGGACAAGGGGCTTCAATAATAGTCCCTGTGGTAACTAAGCTGCTGAACATGTCACTATCAGTTGGCACCGGTCCTCCACAATGGAAACATGCAATTGTGAAGCCGTGCTTAAGAAGCCCAGCCTGGATCCACTCATCCCTGGCAACTATAGACCAATCTCTATGCTGCCAGCCCTTGCCAAAGTACTTGAAAAACCTGTCAATATTAATCTTTCAAGTTTTTTGAAGGAAAATAACATTCTCCATCCATCTCAGATGTGCTTTAGACCATTACATAGTATGGAATCTGCATTAATCACAGTCACTGAAGAAGTTAGGAAACGTGTAGATCAGGGCTTGGTCTCAGCAATCGTGCTTCTCGATCTTAGTGCCACCTTTGACACGGTGGAGCGCAATATTTTACTCCAGAGAATGAGGGAAAGTGGAGTCTCAGGCAATGCCCTGAGTTGGTTTGCCTCAATCTTGGAAGCAAGATCATTTCAAGTTTTGGACCGTTCCTTTTAATCGAGCTGTTTTAAGAGTAAGTGAGGGGTGCCGCAGGGCTCTCATTTGAGCCCTACATTATTTAATATCTATATGGCCCCTCTGGCAAATGTAGTGGAGCCCTATGGACTCTCTCTAGTGTCATATGCAGATGACAACCAACTTGTGGCTCCTTTTCTGCCGATCAGAACTCAACCAATTCTCGGCTCATTCTTTGGCCACAGGCAACCTCCAAATGGATGTCCAGCTGTAGACTTAAGTTGAACGGAGACAAGACAGAGGTTATGTTTCGGGGTCACCAGGCAAAACCAAACTTAATCTCCCCAGTATTACAACCATTAGAAGATCTTCCATTGCCCAAAGAAAGCATTAAGAGTCTGGGAGTATGGTTTGATCCATGGCTGACCATGGATCATCAAGCGAAAAAAATATCCTCCTCCTGTTTTGGCATACTCAGACTTCTTAGAACAATTTTCATAATACGTCTGTTAATTGCAAAGAGGCTCATCATACAGGCCTTGATAATCTCTGGCTGGATTATGGGAACGCCCTATTTCTTGGTGCACCAAAATATGTTATGAAGAAATTGCAGGTGGTGCAGAACACTGCTGCCCGCCTTCTCTTCAATCTACCAAGGCATGAATCGGCAAGATCAGCTTTATCAGCGTTGCACTAGCTTCCTTTGGAGCAATGGATAAAATGTAAATCTTTATGTTACATTCATAGGGCGCTATATGACAAAGGCCCACCAATATTGCGAACCCTGGCTTCTTTTTACAAACCTACCACACATCTTAGATCATCCTCCACGGCCCTAGCTGTCATTCCCCAATAAAAAAGGCTAAATGGGGAGGAAGATCAATATCGTATCTTGAAGCTAGACTGTGGAATTCATTACCACTGAATCTACGTCAAACCAGCCTTGAACTGTCGTTCTGGGGGCTATTAAAAACTTGGTCATTTTAGTTTGTGTCCCAAAGCTGTATATTCAAAGGTTGTTCTGATTAGCGCTGGGAGGCCTTCAGGTAGCTATGCGCTCTATAAATTTTCATAACATAACATAGTCAAATCAGCTCCTTTTCTGGTAAAAATTATCCACGACTACCATGAATGAATTGATAATAATGAAGCATTTTTCCAATTGGCTGTTATTAATTTTAAGGCAGCAGAAATTAAGAAGTTGAAAAGTTTGTTATTCGAACGTGACATCTTTGCTGATAATAAACTTGAGTCACAAATCAGAAAGCTATATGGGAGCTTTTCTGAGAAATTATACATTTTTTAAATAAAAACCCATACCTCCTTCCAAAATTGCTTTAAAGAGCCTGAAGTAGAACTACAATGCCAAATATTGTGAGACTTTAGTAAATTTGCTGTCAATTTTACTGGGGTCCATAAACAACTAAATACTATGAATGAATTTGTTTGATATAAAGATACCGGTAACCATCCGGAAATATTATTCAGCCAAATTCTTCTCCACGAGTCTTGTGAAAGAGATATTACTAATTCATTCTTTCAAAAAGAGGATAGAAAATCAATATTATTTCTTTAAAATTCTAAATCAGAAATATTATTTTCCAGAAATTCAGTTAACGGACCAAGGACAGAATTACATAAAAGGTCATACTTAATCACATCTACAGTGGAAAGGGGATATTTGTGTTGAAGTTCTTTGAAAAGGAAAAAAAGGTATTATTATGACATATATATTTTAAGTAAAAAATACCAGAGTTCATCCAAGACTTCCAGAATTTTATATTATGACTAAGTTTCAATAAAGGGTTATGCCATAAAAACATATTCAAGGTATTAGAAATAGGTACTTGGAAAACAGAATCCAAATCTTGTAATATTAATATTGTAGGTTTTAGTATTGAGGATCCTTTTAGTAAAGAGTTAGAAGAGAACATTGTCAGTCATGTCAATAATGAGAACTGTGACACCAAACTTCTTTCAAAGCGGAGCCATGTGGGTACATTATCAAAATCTGTATTAGTAAATCAAAACACGATTTGTTTTAATATAAATGCTTTATGATAAAGAAATCTGGCAAACCCAAACCATTACATTTTGGGGATTCTAGTTTTTTTTTATAGCTTAAATATGGCGTCCTATGATTCCAGATAAATTTAGATATAGATTTATCAAACGTTTTGTAAAACTTGAGAGGGAGTGGAGTTGGGATCATGGAGAGGAGATAAAGTGTTTTTAGAACAATTATTCTTTTAATAGCACCAACCCTGCCCCACCAGGATAAGTGTAAAGGAGACCATTTCTGAAATTTGTGAATGATTAAGAATATGATTGCAGTTCAATGTAATAGATTGTTTAATAGTACTAGAATATAATATACCTAAATACTTAAGATTTTCTCTTCGCCATATGATTTCATTAGGTAGCATATCATGGGTACAGTATACATTTAAAGGAAAAAATTCTGTCCTTTTCGTGTTTAAATAACCTGAAATTTGGGACTATATATGAATGAAATTTAATAAACAGGGAATGGATGATTCAGGGTTTGCAATATATAATAAAACATCAGTATATGCTGAAGTCTTAATAGTAATATCATTAAATGGGACACCTTCTATTTCCTTACAATTTCTAATAGCAATAAGTAATGGTTCAATAGCAAGGATAAAAAGTAAAGGTGATAAGGGGCAACCTTGGTGAGTACCTCTAAATAACGAAAATATTTTAGATGACTTGATAAAAAAGTCTTGCAGACGGACCACAATATAGCGCAGAAAACATGTGACTAAAGGAATTACCAAAATTAAACATAGATTGGGTATGAAATAGATATTGCCAATGCACTTTGTCAAATGCTTTTTCAGCATCTAATGCGAGAACTCCAGATGGCAAAAATAAAGATGAAGCATTTTCAATTACATGGAATAACAGACTAGTATTCATTGCAGAGTGTCTAAGTTTCATTAAACTAGTTTGATCAATATGTACAATGGCATCTAGTACAGAAGCTAGTCTGGTTGCCAGGATTTGTGCATAAAGTTTACAATCCTGGTTTATTAATAGTATAGGACGATAATTTGAGACAACAGTGTAATCTTTATTAGATTTTGGAAGAACTATAATTGAGGCTTCGGTGAAAGAACCTAGGGCCAGATGTAGCAAAGGTTTTTAACCATTCTGCATCTATGGGAAAAAGTGTTCGTACATACGGCCCCTAATGTCTTTCCTGAAATACTAAAATGTGTAAACTGTTTGAGTGAGGTAATAAATGAGGAGAAACTTCTTTATAAAATTCAGCAGGCATACCATCTGGACCAGGTTATTTACCCAATTTTAGAGTTTTAATAGCTAAATTAATTTCTTCCAATAAAATTGGTACATCTAATTTTTCTCTAGTGAAGTGAGTAATTTTAGGTACCCCGTAAGATAGCAAAAACGTAATAATGATTGAATCAGTAGGAGGTTTATTATATACATTTGAATATGTCAAAAATCATGAAATATTTCTTCCTGAGATAATGCCACTTTACCATTTGCGCCCTGAATTGCATTAATCTGAATTTTGTCTTTTTTAATACTAAGATAGTTTGCCAATAGTCTGACGGACCTATTAGCTTTGAAATAAAATGTAGCCTTATTATTTGAAATTTGTATACCCGCTCTTTTGCTTAACAAGAAATTTAATTCATATCAAAGTTTTTGTAATTGCAATTTGCATTTGTTATCATGAGATGTGATAGAGACGCTCATGTTTTGCTATTTTTTTATCTAATTCTTTAAGTTTACCTTTAAAAGTTTTATTATCACGAGCTATGATCAAAATTGTAGCACGTCTAATATATTCATTAAATGCATCCCAAATATTCCCAAGTGAAGTGGGACCTTCTGGATTAAAACAAAAATAGTCTTGTATTGCTGACAAAAGTTTTGATTTACTTTTATCAATAAGAACAACACTCCTATTCATACGTCATCTACAATGAGATTGATGACTAGTTTTAAGATGTAACAATCCAGAAATAAGTGCATGTTCAGAAATATCTATATTGTGAATTTTAGGATAAAAAAATGACTTGATTAGATGACAGGAAATTAATAACTAGTCAATCCGAGACTGCCCTCGTTATCGAAGATCATATTATACATTAAAGGCATTTAACCCCTTCGCTGCCAGGCCTTTCCCCCCCTCGGGTGGCAGGCCTTTTTTTGGCTATTTGGGGCAGGGCGTGCTTAGGCCCTCATAGCTTTTTGTCCACATAAGCTACCCATGATAATTTGCGTCCTTTTTTTCCAACATCCTAGGGATTCTATAGGTACCCAGACTTTGTGGGTTCCCCTGAAGGAGACCAATAAATTAGCCAAAATACAGTGAAAAATTAGTTTCTTTAAAAAAAATGGGAAAAAAGGGCTGCAGAAGAAGGTTTGTGTTTTTTTCCCTGAAACCAATGCTGGATCCCAGAAACCTAAACATGTCTGAAAAGTAGACAAAATTCTGAATTCAGCAATGGGTAATTTGTGTATATCCTACAAGGGAATCCTACAGAAAATAACAACTGAAATAAAAAAAATATTGAAATTGAGGGGGAAAAAAATGCCATTTTTCTCTACGTTTTACTCTGTAACTTTTCCCTGCAATATCAGATTTTTTAAAGCAATGTATTGTTACGTCTGATGGACTCTTCTGATTGCGGGGATTTATATGGCTTATAGGTTCAGCAAGAACCCTAGGTACCCAGAGCCAAAAAATGAGCTGCACCTTGCAGTGGGTTTTCATTCTATACCGGGTATACAGCAATTCATTTGCTGAAATATAAAGAATGAAAAATAGGTATCAAGAAAACCTTTGTATTTCCAGAATGGGCACAAGATAAGGTGTTGAGGAGCAGTGGTTATTTGCACATCTCTGAATTCTGGGGTGCCCATACTAGCATGTGAATTACAGGGCATTTCTCAAATAGACGTCTTTTTAAAAAAACTGTCTTATATTTGGAAGGAAAAATGTGGAGAAAGACAAGGGGCAATAGCACTTGTTTTGCTATTCTATGTTCCCTCAAGACTCCGAATAAAAATGGTACCTCACTTGTGTGGGTAGGCCTAGCGCCCGCGACAGGAAATGCCCCAAAACACAATGTGGACACATCACATTTTCCCAAAGAAAACAGAGGTGTTTTTTGCAAAGTGCCTACCTGTGGATTTTGGCCTCTAGCTCAGCCTGCACCTAGGGAAACCTTCCAAACCTGTGCATTTTTTAAAACAAGAGACCTAGGGGAATCTAAGATGGGGTGACTTGTGGGGCTCTCATCAGGTTCTGTTAGCCAGAATCCTTTGCAAACCTCAAAATTTGGCAAAAAAATAAAACACACTTTTTCCTCACATTTCAGTGACAGAAAGTTATGGAATCTGAGAGGAGCCACAAATTTCCTTCCACCCAGTGTTCCCCCAAGTCTCCCGATAAAAATGGTACCTCACTTGTGTGGGTAGGCCTTGTGCTCGCAACAGGGAATGCCCCAAAACACTATCTGGACACATCAAAATTATCAAATACAAAACTACCTATTTTTGCGGGGGGCACGTGCGTTTTTGGTCCTGGGCTCAGCAGCCATCTAGGGAAACCCACCAAACCCAGACATTTCTGAAAACTAGACACCCGAGGGAATCTAGGGAGGTCTGACTTGTGTGGATCCCCCAATGTTTCCTTACCCAGAATCCTAAGCAAACCTCAAAAGTATCTAAAAAAATCACATTTCTATGTGGGACCACCGCACCGGGACACATTTCCACATTTCCTCCCACCCAACATTCCCCTTAGTCTCCCGGTAAAAATGATACCTCACTTGTGTAGGTGGGCCAATCTGCCCCCAAGGGGGGGGCATTTATGGCCAACAGTAATGTGCCCCCATGAGGAGCGACCCTTGCCCAAGGGGCTGCCCCCCAACAAAACACACACAAACACCAATCCATGGTGTCTAGAGGTGCCAAGGGGGGCGGAAATGGCCTAAATACAATTTGCCCCCCCAGGAGGGGCGACCCTTGCCTAAGGGGTCGCTCCCCATACATAAAAAATAAACAAAAACAAAAATGTATCCCCTGTGTCTAGTGGTTTTCTGCCCCCCTGGGGGCAGATCGGCCTAATTATATGAGGCCGATCAGCCCCTGGGGGGGCAGAAATGGCCTAAAAATAATTTGGCCCCCTGGGGAGCAGCCCTTGCCCAAGGGGTCGCTCCCCTTATGTGCAAGTATGAAAAAAGGAATAATCCCTGGTGTCTAGTGGTTTCTGCACCGTGGGGAGGTGGGGGAGGCAGAAATGGCCTAAAAATAATTTGCCCCCCCTGGGGAGCGGCCCTTGCCCAAGGGGCCGCTCCCCTTATTGAAATAGAAATAAACAAAAAATTCCCTGGTGTCTAGTGGGCATTTCTGCTGCCCGATCACATCGCGATCAGGCAGCAGAAATGCTAAGAGACATGAAAGGAGAGGAAAAGCCTTTCCTCTCCTTTGATGCCTCTCTGCCCCCTCCACGTGATCGTTGGAGAAATGCTTTTGCATTTCTCCCTCGGTCGCGCGCTGATGTCATCAGACGCCATGGGGGGTTGGGGGCAGGCAGGGGTGGAAGGGGAAGCGATTCCCCTTCCATCCCTGCCCAGGGGAGGGGGGTGCTTGGCCATCGGGGGAGCGCTAGCACTTCCCCTGGGGGCCCATAGCAGGACGAGTTGGTCTTGTCCTCGGCACCGGGCAACCGTTGCTGGGGGCGAGACCAGCTCGTCCTGGGGACCCACGGGGTTAATTTACCTTGTTTTGAGGCATCAGTGCTATAAGAGGACCAGCGCTTCGCGGGGAGGTACATTTTTGGTCTTTTGAGGAGAGCGAAGGGATTTCTTCGAAGGAGTATTTCATCCGAGCTCTCCAGTGAAGTGAAGCTGGAAGTTCCGGTCAGGAAGGCAGAGACTACTAGAGGAAAGGGCGAGGCTGAGGCATAACAACTCCCACAGCTGGTTCTAGCTGCTACACAGCTTGCTTTACTGGTGATATTTTTATAAATTTTATTCTTCCTAATTTTATGGAGTGAAGTTGATGTATTTCATATTATTTATTAATACTGTATTAAGATGGAAGGAAAAATGTGCATATGATGAATAACAAATATAAACAAACAACTTCACCACCAGTAAAATCAAAAATAGAAGATTCCACTGAACCTTCTCTTGCTAATATATTAGAAGAACTACAAGCAGTGCGCGCAAATACAGATAACATTGTGTCATAAACTAAAAATATACGCAAGGATACGGCTACCCCCTCAAATTTTCTGACTACTCAATTAAAATTCAAAATAACAAGACAAAACTTGACAGTACATCTATCGCCTCTTACTGCAAAAATGTAATCTATGAATAGACTGTTACTTGCTTTAGAAAATCGCAATAGACAAAATATAACCTGCACATTTTTAATTTGGCAGAAGATGCTGAAGAGAAAGACTGTAGGAAATACTTGGAAGCCTTGTTACCTAGTCTCTTGAACTTAAAACATCCAGAAAAATTTGAAAATGACCAAGCACATACAAAGCCTTCTCATCGTAATCCAAGTAATATGAAACCACATCATGTGATCTTTAAAGTTTTATGCTACCATCACCTTGTGATGATCCAAAAAGCAGCAAGACTGATTCCAACATTAATAGTCAACGGAAATAAAATCTTTATACATCAAGATTTTGCTAAGGAAACTGTTGCCTATCTGTGACCACGACTAAGAAGCAGGGGTTTTAAATATGGCCTTTTTGATACATCTCTTATGAGAATTTGGAAAGATGGTATTTCAAAAGGTTTTCAGCGCCCTGAGGACTTACATGCCTTTTTAGATTATCACTCTTCGCTTTCCATGGAAATCAATGGTGCCTCTTCATAGTACCAATGTCTGGTTTTTATTTTCATTACAATAAGCCGTTTTGTCTACCTTTATATATGAGGGCATTTATTTCACAGGTAAATCTTGTATATGCGTGTGCATGATTCTAAAACACTTTTTATGTTTAAATGTTGTCCTTTCTCTTTATTTGTATGTCTTGTCCTCTTTTCTCCTTGCTTCTGTCTTTAGAGCTACTCCTCAATCCTAAACAGTATAATTTATCTTTCTTTTCATTCTATATTTTTTTTTACTTTTCTATATATGGATAGAGTTAGCAAAATAAAAATAATTTTAATGGAAAAGGTTTATGACATCCTGTTAAAAGGACTAAAAGATTTAATTATTTAGCAAAGCATAAAGCATACATTTGTTTAATTCAAGAAACTCACATTGATGATACAGTTTTGTCACATATGAATAAAAAATGGGTTGGCAATATTATTTCTTCCCCTGCAGTTAACAAGAAAAATAGTGTTGGAATTCTATTTGCAAAAAAGTTAAATATACAAATATTTAAATGTACTGATACAGAGGGTCGATATATTACAATAAAAATTACATTTGATAATTTTATTAGTCATTTAATTACTCTTTATGGTCCTACAAAAGATGATCCTAAGTTTTGGTCAGTATTTACATCAGAAGTGATTAAATTAGATAATGTATCGCTAATCATTGGTGGTGACTTTAATTTGATAACTGACCCCATATTAGATAGATGCTCTCATACTAAATCTCGCCCTCCTAAAGCTTTTTTTTCATGTTTCGATCTTTATTATTATTTTTTTTTTAATTCGACCAAATTGGTTGATATCTGGCGTTTACATCACCGAAATGAGAAACAATTTTCTCTTTCCTCTAACTACATCCATTTCTAACTGGCAAATAATACTATACTTCTTGGGTCAAAGACGCAGATTAGGTTTCAAGAAGGCGTGTAGCCCTTTTTCTTATATCTAGATACTACTCAAGAGGACAGATCGAATGGCTGCTGCCCAGCCCTTACAAGCTATTTGGTTCCCTTTATTCTGCTCGTATTTAACCCTTAGGCACCAGTTTGACCACAAGACTTCAAACATGTATCTGCTCACATTAAATATGCTTGAAATTACCATATATTAAAATGTCAAATTTTAAGACAGTGGTCACCTTGGAAGATACCTTGTTAACTCCCCGATGCATTGTTTATGTAGTGAGCTCAGGATATACTGTCAAACATCACTTGTTTCACTAGCAGAGCTTCAAGACAATTTTTCTCATCTTCTTCCTCTGCGTGCTCTGATTCAAGTTGGGTGTCAGTTTCTGTCAGTGTAGATTTTATTATTCCTATTGACCCGTTTCTGTTCCTATTTCTGGTTCTCTTTATTCTCTCTGGCCACAGATCAATATGTTTTTACCACTGTCCATTGTCAAAACAGTGTCCCATTCCCATGTTTCATTGGGCTCTGAGGAAAAAAAATACATGTTTTCACTCATGATGATCTTTAAGTCTGCTGGGAACAATAACATACATTTATTTTTGAGTTGTAGAAGTCTTTGCTTCTCACCTACACCGTCTCCTAACCTTAACTACTGCAGTATAATCACATAAAAGGAATATTTTGTGGCTTCCCGTCATCAACAGACCTTTTCCTTGAAGATTGCAAAAGCAAATAATTGTCCCTATAATTAAGTAGTTGGGCCACAATAGGCCATGGAGACACTCCTGGGGCAGGGGGTTAAGGGGGAGCTGCTCCAGGTGCTACTTTGTCCAACAGACACACTGAAAAAGCCACATTGTTTCATCTTTCATTCCCTCTGGCATCCCCATAGTCATAATATTGTCAACTCCAAAGTCTTCAGTGTATCAGCACGACAGGAAAATTAGGCAGGCCTGAAGCTGGTTCTTGATTATACTATCTTGGTGTTCCTATTCTTCACAGACCAGGTCTGCAAGGCTTCTTCATGGGATGCATATTTTTCTGGAGCAGTTCTGAACAGGAATAGCTCAGATAGCCAGTCTGCCATCACAGCAAAAGCTCTATATCTACAGGCACCATTACAGTGGGTCAGGGGCTCGCTCAACCATGTATGAACAGGTATACTGACGTTAGTCAAGTGTTCCGGGGTTCAATTCCCAGCTAATCCTAGAAGAGTTCTTGGGACCACTTTTTACGGTATAGATTCCAGTATAATGAAAACTGCATATGATGGGCTCAAACCTAGTTCATCCACACTACTGAAGTTGTCTCCAATATTAATTCTCGTTTTCAATATTAAAAAGCATGACGTTGAAAATGAGGATATGAGTAAATGAAAGTAAACTCTGACATATGTAGCAGCATTGATGAAAGAGATAAGGACAAGGTTATAAAAACTATAATAAACGTTAGAGGCAATGGGAATGTTTCAGGGTTTTTGAATAGTTGTGCCAGCATTGTGCACATGATAAAATCTGCAAAAAGCCACCTTGTACAACTAAACTCAAGTCCCGATTAGGTCCCTGGATTCCATCCTGGTGTTTCTATTCTAAAGCATCCGGAGGATCCATTTTTGACATTTTATGGTGTGTGCTGCGTCCTCGGTAAAATGATGAAAAATGCTTTTCAACCCAAATACAACTTGAATGCAGGAAAAACTAAAGAAAACTGTTGAGACAAATATCCAGCAAAACACATCATGGCATACAAAATCACGAATTATACTGAAATGGAGCCAGTTTTAAAACGAAAAAGTGGAAAATATACCGTAATGTATGTCTGAGTTTCTGAAAAGCCTCAACCAAGTGAAGGATCAGCTTCTCTACCGCTGCAGCCTGTGCGTCACACACTCAGCACATGTGGAAAGTGAACAGGACACTACAGAGATACAATTTCACTGTGGTTTGCCAAGTGAGATATATTAGACAAAGGTGCACGAACTCATCATAACCCGGAGAGCAAAGATTAATGAATTATTCGAATGACCTTCCAAGTGATTTTTCCTTTCCACCTTAACGCTCGGCAGAAGTAGCAGCGATAAGGAGCTCTGCCAGGGCTGCGCTGTCTCCACAGCAAGTCAAGTCTCGTATTTATGCCGGAAGCGGGTGGCACAAATGGATGGTGCCCTTACCTTGGCTGGGGATGATGCCGGGACTGAGAGTCGCCTGGACTAGGTCTTTGGTCGGGGTGAGATATGCTTCTTTCCCCTGGCGCTGGCTCATCTTTCCTGGAGTCACCGGGTGAGAGTCATCGCTGCTCTGTATCAACGCTGTGAAGACAAAAAACAAGGCTCATACCAAATCCACTGTGGAAACAGGCCTCTTGGTATTCAAGATAACCCTCCTATCAGCATTTCCATTCATACATAGCGAGGCCTCTGGGTAAACAAGCACAGTACACGTTCTTCGCTCAAGTGTCCGCACTTGAGACAGTCATACGAATGGCATGAAGGAAGCTGGCATGGACAGTGAAGGAAAACTTTTCTTAACCCTGTAGAAACCTGAGCTGTCATATCATGTCCATTAGCAGCTCACATCAGCCAAGCTCCTAGCTGCTATCGTCCAGGTAATGTTATCCGGGTCTGTCCTCCTTTCCCCTCATCATAATCCGTCTTTGACTAACTAGAAGATTTTGTTAGGCACGAATATATTTAACACATTAAACAAACAAAACAACGAACGACACTGCCAAGAATAAGGGGTACGGCTGTAAAACACACCTCAGCAATAGATGGCGAACAGCACTGAACCATAAATAATAGCACGACGTCCTTGCAGCACAGTGAACCAAAGTCTGCCTGCAGGAGGCCGGATGTGCCCCGTGTAGTCCTGAATGGGACGCCAGTGGCCTGCCACCGACTAGTTCCAGCCTCACACTGGCAAGAGTAAAGCCGCCAACTCTAGTTTGAACTTATTTCGATGCGTGCTGCATGCCTTGTGAGAGCACAGCATATCTTTCCAAAAGGAAACTCTAGCTCAAAACGGGGCTCTCTATGCCAAGAGGTGCTGAGAAAGATTTATACTTCTGAAGTAAGGTCTAGATACTGTTAGCCAACTAACTGTGGTTAACGTTCTATTGTTATTACTTTCATGTGGTATTTGTGCAGTGTGTTAGTACCCCTGTGGCTAGATCCTTCAAAATAAATACTGCTAATACATAAAAGCAGTAAGTATTAAAATATCTACAACAATAACATGCAGACAGATACTGTTGATTCTGCCCATGCTCCTCCTGACTTTGGTCTCCCTGTAAACGTGCATACATCTTGCACAGATTGTTGACAAAGTAGACCATAAAAGTGAGCTGGGTTCAATGTCTTGGCCTCATGCTCTGAGTAGTTTACCATGTAAATATTTTCATATCTACCTCCTCGTGCCCGATTTGAACACAAAGGGGAGTAGGAACATACCTGTCCAGGATCAACTAGGATGTCTATCTGCAAAGTATAAATGTGAAACACAAGGCACAGTGCCAGGTGACAACGTTTTTTCAGGAAGGTCAAATGTAAGGAGGTTACCAGAGGAACAGATGTTGATATTAATGGCTAAATAACTTAAGGTGATATGGGTGGGGTGTGAGACGCTCAAATTATCCGTCAACAAGTGGCTTTCACCCATGACAAAGCAGTTGATCTGTGTCCACTAACATACGGTCATAGAAACAAGGCGAAGGCTATGGCACAGCAAAGAAAGGTGGAGAGAGGAAGGGACCGAAAACTGTCCATGGTCAAAGGAAGTGAGGGGTTTACATGGTGTATAGCTCATTGCTACTGTTCGATAAATGTCAGTAGTACTGGAAAACGTAAGCAAGCACTCCATTCATGTAGCTGTAACAGGAACAACCCCCGCCCCTTTCTAGTGCTCGTACCCTTCTCTAGTCAATTCTCAACCTTGGATATTTTTATGGGTAACTCAGAGCTCAGTGTTCCCAGTACATGGATACTTAGGGTGTGTCCCTTTAGTGATAGGAGCACACAGCTAGCTCATGTTCCACGTGCTGATAGGGACTCACTACTGTTCTAATCTTCTACACAAAAAACAACTTTGGCACATATACATTTCAAGCTCATTCACCAAAAGCACACATTTCAGTAGATTATGTTCTTGGTTTCTGAAATTTTGCACCTGACTGTCTTTGTGCCTTCCAGCTGAAAATAATAAATATGTGGACGTTTGAAGGAACAGATGTGTCATCCATTCAGGGCCTTGTTAGAAGAGTGGGAGAAACAGAGGCTGATTAGGAAATTATAACACTTTGGAGTGAATCGAATGGAAACCTGCCAAACAAAAAAGAAGCAGATTGTGAATGGTGATGGAAGATATAAGTGGAAAAGATATATTCCTAACGAGTGGGGACAGAACTGCTCCACCTAAAGGGATGAGAAGGAATCATTTAGTTTGGTGCATTAGAAGCACTTGCAAATTATTAGAACCAAGCTCAATAAAGCTGAATTCTCAGGCAAACAGGGAGATGTGTGTGTTGGTGTCATGCACCGGTCTGGTGCATGCACTCGGGTCATTCTGCAAACAACTCTGCTGAAGATTTACTATTGCCAGGGACTGGTGGATTAAAAGGTCTTCAAACGGCCAGTCGGTGGTCAACAAAACCTGAAGAACAAATCTTTGGCTCTTTCTTTTTAAAGTTCAGAGTATTTTATTCATATTAGCTGCAGACAAAACATATAAATCTAGTGTCTATTTAAAAGAATGCATATGAATTTCTAACATAACCGCATTCTGTATTGCTATTTCAAATAAACGAATGTAGTAGTTCTAATTTTAGTGTTATGTATCATCGAATAAGGGACCATACTCGATTCTACATTTGCACATTTTACACCACAAAATAAAAAGGGAAGACAAGAACAAGAATTGGTAAAGCCAATAGGTTTTCATTTTAAAGGCAAGTGCCAACCTACTGGCTTTACCAATGGTTGGTTGATTGCCATGTGGAAGAGCACATGCATGTGCATATGTTGCAATGCAAAGTCGCACACGAGTACAGGGCAGCCATTTGTTTAAAGATGGCAAATTTGAGCAGACCTCTATGTGCCTGCTTAGCAGTGTAAGCTGTAATGATGTGACAGACGCACAGCTCGTGTTTCCTGCCCTGAACTGTGCCGCCATAGCAGCAGTGGGCATGGTGGACAGTGGTAGGTCAAACATACTATTCTAACTCCAGTCCTGGAATATTTAGGAAAGAACAACCGCCCAAATATTGAGAGAGGCTTATTTAGTAACCTAATTCCAGTCCTGGAATATTTTGAGGAAAGTTATAAATTCCCCAAGTATTTTAGGAAGGATTAAAAAGCAGTAATTCGGGACAGGAGAAAGTGCTGGCCTGAGGGCACAATTTAGAGAAAAAAACTATGAATACCGTATGCACAGGCCAAGCATCATGACAATACGAGGCCATTTTACTTTACCGCTGTAAAAGTAGAGTGTTAAAAAAAACATGGGAGCACGTAAACAAATAGTGAGCTGTTCAGTAGTATTTTGCAGCAGCTACCAGGCCAATATGTTAAGAATAATAATAATAATAAATATAAAAAAACAAGCAGTTTGGGGAAGGATATGGGGGTGTCGTCCAATAATTCTGGAACACAATTCGTCTGTTAGAACAGTACACCTATTACATTCCAGTGGTTGGAATTATAGGTAGCTAACGTGCTGCACAAGTACACTTTCCCACTTCTTCCAGGTTGAAGCAAGCTGAAGTCAGTCATGATAGTCCAATGTGCATAGGGATATATTTTTGTCAGATACCAAAAATATGGGATTCCAACACAATGGCTGACTTAGGCGATCTGCAAAACATCTCCATCATATATAAAGCTATTGTCAATACACCTGATATGTTCCGAAAACTGCAAGAGGCTTGGGAGGCGGATGTTGGCCCTGTGGAGAAGATGGAATACAGAGAGGCCTTGGCCTCTCCCAGGACCATTACATAAAGACACAGAGGCTTGTACAGTTTAAATACTTACATTGTGTATACTTCACAAAAAAAAAAATCTGTGACTGGCTCAGGGGCGGGATACTTCACTTCATTTGGCATTGTCCCATCATCCATAGTTACTGGGTTAGCGTTTAGAGTATATGTGGAGAGGTGCTGGGGGTTGGTGTCTCCTTGGACCCAGATACAGTAATCCTTAATATCATTGTGGACAGTGGCCTAACACAATATTCGAGGATATTCTTAAACACTGTCCTAATCATTGCCAAATGTGATGTAGCACCAAACTGGCATCTCTCAACTGCCCTAAGTATAGGGAAAGTGAAATGAGGCTTAGAGGAGTCCTGGCTATTTGAAAAAAATGATACACAAAGCCAGCGGTTGCCCTTCAAAAACATGGAGGGATATGAGATTACTGGGCCCAATATTGTGGCCTATTATTATGGCCTTCTTAAATAATATGCCATTATGCAGTTTAATCTCCTTGACAATACATACTTTATAAAAGCCATGACTATAAAGCATTTTATGTGAGGAAGGGGAGGAGGGAAGATAACTGTTTTTTATAATTTGTTACTTTTTGTTTAAGGCTAACTGGACCACAACTATGTTGTGTGACACAAATTACCACTTATAGCCTGTAATGCTTACACCCTGTGTCAGTTGTCTTACAAAAAAACTCCAATAAAAGCAGTTTTATAAAAAAGAATATATGATTTCCAGACTCCTCCTTAGAGACAGGAGATCAACTGTGATAAGTTTTATCTGATAGCTAACACGCTCTGCTCCTCAGATCTGAAACTTAAGACATATCATGGATTATCACTGATTATTTGCATGTCGCCCTACTGTGATCATTGCAGTCGATTTCTTGTCAGAAAGAAGGAAATTCTTGGCCAGATTTCTGGAAGCACACTACCAACAATATATGTTTTCCTTTTGAAAAATTATTCGAGATGCACCAGAATACGTCTCCTCATCGTTCAGAGGTAGACACAACCAAGCTGACTTCCACTCCTTTGTCACGTTTTGCAGGTTCACAGAAATGCGCTATCCGAAGCTGGCATTCTACAAACTGGTGTTAGGAATCCCTCCTCAGAGACATCAGCAGATGAAGAGAACTGAGATCCATTAAACTTGTAAGTAAATAGGTAACTTTGCCGCAAAAAGGCTACCTATGCATTATGCTGCAGCTCAGGTTCCCACTCCAGGTGAAAAAATCGATATGGGTAGTTAATCATGCTTCTCCTTTCAGATCCTTCCCATATCCATAATAGGCCACCACTGACATGAATGATAAACTGTTAATCCCAATGACTTCTATAGAAACCGTAAACCTAATTTCTTATATTTTATTTTTACAGATGGGTTGTAGGTTTTACAAATAAAATTCCTTTATTTATCAATCAGTTTTGCCTGAGATCTTCTGTACTTTAGCTTTTACGTTGATTGTGATTGTACTGGATATATTCTGCCTCCCCCAGTAATGCTAGGTGTTTGCAGTCTGCGCTAATATTGGAGATAAAAAAGGTATTCACTGAGGCCTTGTGACTCATCTACATTAATATCTACATTTCGTGTCCTGGCTGCTAAACGCTCACAATGAGCAAGAGATTACAACAGGCAATATACGCATTATGACAATGCAATGATTTATTACCTGATTAGTCTTCAATTTATCCCCATCTCCCATCAAAATAAACATCAAAGATCTACTCCGAGCTGCTATCATGACACAGACTAATACAGGAGAGGAAAACAAAAGAAAAAAAGGGAACCACAAAGTACTGGCTCCTCACTGATATTATAAGACATTACAAAATGCAATGACCTCACTAAGAACCATCAATTAGCAATTTAAGAATTTATTAAGGTGCTTTAGATCCACACACAACTGCCACGTCAGAAAGGAATTAAATCCAACTTTGTCAAAATCTGTGCATTAATTACGAAAGGTGGGACCTTGTGGACAAAAAAAACGAAAACACACACACGTATCAAGTGAGTTTTAGATCGGAAGCAGGAAAAAGGCAACCTAACAATACCCAAATGAAGATGTGGAAAAACAAGTGACTGTGGCTGGGTTCTAGATAAGGAAGAAAGGCTTGCATCTGTTACTTGCCAAAGCATAACATTCTTTCTATGAGAGTTCATCCCCGAGCACTGCAACAAAAATAAGTCCCAATCATGTGTACTTTATTTGTGAACCACAGAAATCAAATCCTTAACATAAACTTGGTCATAAACTAGCCAACAGATGTTTCGTCTCTGGCTATTTATTCTCCAACGGACTTCCTCAAAGCTGTCAGTAATACCACTATTCAAGTCTCTAGCCTCTGATTAGAATAGCAGTACGTTCTTAGTACGCTTGTATTTTCACAAACATTGGTAATTCCATAAATATAAGAATGGTGTGTCAAGCAGGAGAGTACTCTGCACCGTGCAACGCAAATATCTTTCCCTAGTTACTTATATTTAAGGAATTACCAATTATTAATGCTGGAGTTACACTCTTTCCACAACAGACAAACAGGAACCATTTTAATGTCATCTGCGGAGAATCCAATTCCTTTGTGGATCTTCTGTTATGTTTAATAGCAAGACTAAGGACCATCTTTCTCCCCTATCTAATAATACAGTTTCTTTCATATACCAGTTTTCTTAACCATACACACCCCTTAGATCACAAATTGTGGATTTGATTCCTGTAAACTCTTTGCAACAATAGCTTTTTACGCACAAGCACCCTTTCCTAAAAGCATCCTGACTCACACATGGCCCGGCCCCACACACACTATGGCCTTACATGTGCTACATGCACCTGGATGGCCGTTAGGTAATCTGTAAAATTGCAATTTCAAAAAGAAAAACTGCCACAGAATGCCTGCATGAGCAGCCATGCTAAAGTATTGCTGAGCTAGAGTAACTATACCATTAGCAAGAACAGCAACAATCAACTGCAACAGGCTAAAAAGTAGGCACCAGGAACGGAGACCTAACATGCCTACACCCCCGAATCAGATTCACGTGGAAATGGGTACACAAAGTGGGGAACTCCAGGCTTAATCTCCAGACCTAATCATGATGCACACAGCTGCTCCACTTCCCATGAACAATGCTGAAGTGGTCACCTCAATATCAGACAACGCTTCTTGATACTGCTGAAAGATTTTCAATGTGTTACTTCAATATTATTTATCAGTTTTACTTGGGAAAGGCACACTGATTTTTAAACAGAAACATCTCTGAATGTGCATGCGCCTCAAGTTCAGAAAGGCACATCTGCGTCTTTGTAAGCAGTCACTGATACTACAGGTGAGACTGTAGATACAATTTAATAAGATCAGACTACAAATATATTTTCCTTTTGCTTGGCGCAGTCTGATTACTCTTATCTATGCTGTCAAAGACCTCTACACAACCTTGCAATGAAGCAATGAAACTCGACTCTATGCAAGGACAAAACAAGGTCTCCCACAGTGGCAGAAGTACATATTTGCGTACGCTTTTGATACGTCCTTCATTGTATTCCCAAAATAGCTTTGGTTCCTGCAGCAACGCACTGTGTTGTTGATGTTAATTTACTAGCAGCAATAATGAGTGCTTCCGTTTTCCCAACTCAGTCGACTATTAAGAAGTAATCCAAGGTGCTGCAATGTTTCTGCTTTACCCGGGATGACTCATTTTGTTTGTTGGAACCTAGAGCCATCTATTACAGCTTCACAAGCCAGGCTTAATCTCCCTCGGTTACAAAATCCTTCCCTCTGCTTTCATGCAATGTGGCTCCAAATATACTTTCACCTCAACATTTAACCTCTGCAGACACATTCTTATAGGCTTACGTGTGCATAATGTGTAAGCACATCAAGTTCTCAATATTCAGATCTAAAGCATACCATATTTAAAGAAGAGAAACATTGACTAAACCCGCTTTTCGGCACGGACTTTCTAGCAAGGTAAAAAAGTATAAAAAACAACAAAAAACACGCATTGGCAGAGGCTTACTACTTTTTCTTTCTTTTTTTTCAAAAACATGCAATAGACATTAAAAGTGTCAAAATAATAAAAATAAAATGCCTCATTCTACATTTGATGCCCATGGGTATGAAAAAACGTAAAATGACCCATTTAAAAAAGTTAAAAAAAACAAAAACAAAAACAAAAAAACAATTGAAATTAAAGGAGAAATGAAAGAAGAGATTGGCCTACCAGCTCCGACACTGAAGTGCATTTCATTTTAGACAGATGTGCACATGTCCAAGAATAAAATGCTGTGACTCACAGGGAAGAAAGACATCTGCTGAAACAGATTGACCTATTGTCGCATCCTGTAGACTGTGGTGGGTAGAAGCAAATTGTGAATGACATTTTAACAGACCAATGGCTGCGGACGGTCAGTGATTAATTTGTAAAACAGCTAGTGCCAGTGCCCAAACCTTTTGCTCAGAAGCTGCCAATCATGCTGCAGAAGGTTGTGATGGTGAATACCTAAACTGCGTAGTCTTGATTCCCACTCATGCATTTTTACTCCACTACCAGCCACTCCCTGTCGCTCAAATTCACTCCTGCATTTTCTTTTCCGGCTCCCTTTTTTACTCTTATTCCGTCTTTCTTCTTTCTCCTTTGTTCCCTCTTTTGCATTTTTCTCTTTCCTGTTCTGGGTCAAAGTCAGATCAGATAAAATAAGTGCTGGTGCCCAAAAATAAGGGCGCATGGGCCCCATCTGCAACCACCAGCTCCAATTAAGCACTGTAGAGGGATGGCTTAAAGCCCTCTAAGCAAGTACATTTTTATACATTTATATTATTGTTTTAGAAAACACAAGACTTACAAAAAAGCATAAGCAGACCCTAAGGCAGACTTAAAAACTGACACCTGCATATAAGCATGTGCACAATGGATGCCAAAGAAATCAGTTCCATAGACTAAGGGTCATATGAAGTACAGAACAAAAAAAGCCCAGCTTTTCGTGAGCCTAGTTTTCATGTGTGGCACATACAGGTTATGCTAGTTTCCTTCGTTTAGAAACGGAATTCGGGCACTTAACTCAGTTTGGTCTATTGGGTGGGCCTACTTCACCAGGTCACCATTTATTTGTTCTGTAGCAAGCACTGAGGTCCAAATTTATTTGAATATATGGTAACTTCTAATCCCAAGGTATGAAATATACATTCCGTAACACAACTGGAGAGTAAGGGAGAGTGGAGGATATAGAAATATATGGAAAATGTCATTTACCCAGTGTACATCTATTCGTGGCATTAGTCGCTGCAGATTAACATGCTGTGCGCATCCCGCCATCTGGTGTTGGGCTCGGAGTGTTACAAGTTGTTTTTCTTCGAAGAAGTCTTTTCGAGTCACGAGATCGAGGGACTCCTCCCATTTCGGCTCCATTGCGCATGGGCGTCGACTCCATCTGCTAGTAATAGTGCCCATGCAATGGAGTGAATACGTATGTACATAATGAAGTTTAAAGTAATATATTTACAAATTTACAAATGTTCAAGATCAACTTCTAAACAGCTACAGGCTCCCGGGGAGGCGGGTGGGCGCATGTGAATCTGCAGCGACTAATGCCACGAACAGATGTACACTGGGTAAGTGACATTTTCCGTTCGATGGCATGTGTAGCTGCAGATACACATGCTGTGCATAGACTAGTAAGCAGTTATCTCCCCAAAAGCGGTGGTTCAGCCTGTAGGAGTTGAAGTTGTTTGAAACAATGTTCGTAGTACTGCTTGGCCTACTGTGGCTTGTTGTGCCGTTAGCACATCTACACAGTAGTGTTTGGTAAATGTATGAGGCGTAGACCATGTAGCTGCCTTACATATTTCGGTCATTGGAATATTTCCTAGAAAGGCCATGGTAGCACCTTTCTTTCTAGTTGAATGTGCCTTTGGTGTAATAGGCAGTTCTCTGTTTGCTTTAAGATAACAGGTTTGAATGCACTTAACTATCCATCTAGCAATGCCTTGTTTAGAAATTGGATTTCCTGTATGAGGTTTTTGGAAAGCAATAAATAATTGTTTTGTTTTTCGAATTATCTTTGTTCTGTCAATGTAGTACATTAACGCTCTTTTGATGTCTAATGTATGTAGTGCTCTTTCAGCTACAGAGTCTGGCTGTGGGAAGAACACTGGTAATTCTACAGTTTGATTTAAGTGGAACGGTGATATGACTTTTGGTAAAAATTTAGGATTTGTCCATAGAACTACTTTATGCTTGTGTATTTGAATAAATGGTTCTTGTATGGTAAATGCTTGAATCTCACTTACTCTTCTTAAAGATGTGATGGCAATTAAAAATGCAACTTTCCACGTTAAGTATTGCATTTCACAAGAGTGCATGGGCTCAAAAGGTGGACCCATGAGTCATGTTAAGACAATGTTGAGGTTCCATGAAGGAACTGGTGGTGTTCTTGGTGGTATAATTCTCTTTAGACCTTCCATAAATGCTTTTATGACTGGTATCCTAAATAGAGAAGTTGAGTGCGTAATTTGCAGGTAAGCTGAAATTGCTGTAACATGTATCTTAATGGAAGAAAAAGCTAGCTTTGACTTTTGCAGATGTAGTAAGTATCCTACGATGTCTTTGGCAGATGCGTGTAAGGGTTGAATTTGATTATTATGGCAGTAATAAACAAATCTTTTCCACTTATTTGCATAGCAATGTCTAGTGGTAGGTTTCCTAGCTTGTTTTATGACCTCCATACATTCATGTGTAAGGTCTAAGTGTCCGAACTCTAGGACTTCAGGAGCCAGATTGCTAGATTCAGCGATGCTGGATTTGGGTGTCTGATCTGTTGTTTGTGTTGCGTTAACAGATCTGGTATGTTTGGTAGTTTGACATGAGGCACTACTGAGAGGTCTAGTAGTGTTGTGTACCAAGGTTGTCTTGCCCATGTTGGCGCTATTAGTATGAGTTTGAGTTTGTTTTGACTCAACTTGTTTACTAGATATGGAAGGAGTGGGAGAGGGGGAAAAGCGTAAGCAAATATCCCTGACCAACTCATCCATAACGCATTGTCCTGAGACTGATCTTGTGGGTACCTGGATGCAAGGTTTTGGCATTTTGCGTTTTCCTTTGTTGCAAATAGATCTATTTGTGGTGTTCCCCAACTCTGGAAGTAAGTATTCAGTATTTGGGGGTGAATCTCCCATTTGTGGATCTGTTGGTGATCCCGAGAGAGATTGTCTGCTAACTGATTCTGAATTCCTGGAATAAATTGTGCTATTAGGCGAATGTGGTTGTGAATCGCCCAATGCCATATTTTCTGTGCCAGGAGACACAACTGTGTTGAGTGTGTCCCTCCCTGTTTGTTTAGGTAATAGATCATTGTCATGTTGTCTGTTTTGACAAGAATGTGTTTGTGGCTTATTATGGGTTGAAATGCTTTCAGCGCTAGAAATACTGCCAATAGTTCTAAGTGATTTATGTGAAACTGTTTTTGGTGAGTGTTGCATTGTCCTTGGATGCTGTATAGATTGAGGTGTGCTCCCCAACCTATCATGGAGGCATCTGTTGTCATTACATATTGTGGCACTGGGTCTTGGAAAGGCCGCCCTTGGTTTAAATTTATACTGTTCCACCATTGAAGCGAGGTGTATGTTTGGCGGTCTACCAACACCAGATCTAGAATTTGACCCTGTGCCTGTGACCACTGTGATCACTGTGATGCTAGGCACTGTTGTAAGGGCCGCATGTGCAACTTTGCGTTTGGGACAATGGCTATGCATGAGGACATCATGCCTAGGAGTTTCATCACCATTTTGACTTGTATTTTTTGATTTGGATACATGGCCTGTATTACATTGTGAAATGCCTGAACCCTTTGTGGACTTGGAGTGGCAATCCCTTTTGCTGTGTTGATTGTCGCCCCTAAGTATTGCTGTGTTTGACACGGCAGAAGGTGTGACTTTGCGTAGTTGATTGAGAAACCTAGTTTGTGGAGGGTTTCTATGACATACTTTGTGTGTTGTGAACACCTTTCTAGTGTGTTGGTTTTGATTAACCAATCGTCTAGGTACGGGAACACATGTATTTGCTGCCTTCTGATATGTGCAGCTACGACTGCTAGGCACTTTGTAAAAACTCTTGGCGCAGTTGTTATTCCGAATGGCAACACCTTGAATTGGTAATGTATCCCTTGGAATACAAACCTTAAGTACTTTCTGTGTGAAGGGTGTATCGGTATATGGAAATATGCATCCTTTAGGTCTAGTGTTGTCATGTAGTCTTGTTGTTTGAGTAGTGGGATTACGTCTTGTAATGTCACCATGTGAAAGTGATCTGATTTGATGTAGGTATTTAATGTTCGGAGATCTAATATAGGTCTCAGACTCTTGTCTTTTTTGGGTATGAGAAAGTACAGAGAGTAAACTCCTGTTCCTTTCTGGTGTTTTGGTACTAAGTCTATTGCTTCTTTTAGTAGTAATGCCTGAACTTCTAGTCCTAGAAGATCTATATGTTGTTTTGACATATTGTGTGTTTTCGGTGGGACGTTTGGAGGGAATTTGTGAAATTCTATGCAATAACCATGCTGGATAATTGCCAGTATCCAAGTGTCTGTTGTTATCTCCTCCCAATGTTTGTAAAATTGGCTTAGTCTCCCCCCCACAGGTGTTGTGTTGGGGATGTGTGACTTGGAAGTCACTGCTTGTTTTGAGGGGTTTTGGGTCTTTGGAACTTCCCTCTATTTTTTTGGAATTGTCCCCCTCTATATTGCCCCCGAAAACTTCCCCGCTGATATTGGCTTTGATAAGTGGGCCTTGTTTGTGAGGTTGCGGCCTCTGTAGGTTGACCTCGAAATCCTCCCCTAAATTGTGTTTTGCGAAATGTGCCTCTGCTTTGTGGGGAGTAGAGTGCGTCCATGGCTTTTGCGGTATCAGTATCTTTTTTGAGTTTTTCAATAGCAGTGTCGACTTCCGGCCCAAACAACTGCTGTTCATTAAAGGGCATATTCAGCACGGCTTGTTGTATTTCCGGCTTGAATCCTGACGTACGCAACCATGCGTGTCTCCTTATCGTTATTGCAGTATTTACTGTCCTTGCAGCCGTATCTGCTGCGTCCATTAAAGACCGTATCTGACTATTGGAGATACTTTGTCCTTCTTCTACCACTTGTTGTGCCCTTTTCTGGAACTCTTTGGGTAAGTGTTCTATGAAATGCTGCATTTCGTCCCAATGAGCTCTGTCGTATCTTGCCAAAAGTGCTTGTGAATTGGCAATACGCCATTGGTTTGCTGCTTGTGCTGCAACTCTTTTACCCGCAGCATCGAATTTGCGACTCTCCTTGTCTGGAGGTGGTGCATCTCCCGAGGTATGAGAGTTTGCTCTCTTGCGAGCTGCCCCAACAACCACAGAATCTGGTGTTAATTGCTGCGTAATATAAACAGGGTCTGTTGGTGGTGGCTTGTACTTCTTCTCCACCCTTGGAGTTATGGCTCTGCCTTTTACAGGATCCTGAAATATTTGTTTGGAATGTTTTATCATTCCCGGGAGCATACGTAAGCTTTGGTATTGGCTATGAGTGGAGGAGAGTGTATTAAACAAAAAGTCATCCTCAATTGGTTCTGAATGCAAGGTGACGTTATGAAACGTAGCTGCCCTTGAGACCACCTGCGTGTAGGATGTACTGTCTTCAGGTGGCGACGGCCTCGCAGGGTAACAGTCTGGGCTGTTATCTGATGCGGGAGCATCATAAAGGTCCCATGCATCAGGATCATCTTGACTCATTGCAGTATGAGTCGGGGATTGCATCAGTGGTGGAGTGGCTACCGGTGATGTGTGCATTGATGGTGGTGGAGATGGTGGTGGAGTTGTTTGTCTTGCCACCTTTGCCTGTGGCTGCTTGTGCTTTTCTTGAAAGGCAAGTCTTCTTTTCATTTTAATTGGGGGAAGAGTGCTTATCTTCCCTGTGTCTTTTTGAATGTGGAGCCTTCTTTGAGTGTAGTCTGGCTCAACAAATTCAAGTTCCTCTCTGAACTTATGTCCTTGCATTTGGGAGGACAATCCCTGTTCCTCTGTGTAGGAACCTGTTTTCGGTTCCGAGGCTGGATGTTTCGGAATCGAAATCTTTTCGGTCGCCTTTTTGGGCTCTGAGGAAACCTTCTTTATTTTCGGCATCGTGGTGTCTCGGTGCCGAACCATTTCGGTGCCACTGTCTCGGTGCCGAATCTGCTCGGAGCCGCTGTCTCGGGCCCGAGATTGTTGTGTGGTGGTATCTCGACCGGAGTCGGATGACTTCGTCACATGCATGCCCTTTTTCGGTGCCAATGATCGGTCACCTATTTTTTGGGTTAAGCCATGGCCTGTTGGCGGTGGCGTCCCCTGGGCTTTTGCTGTCTTCTCGTGAGTCTTATGTTTCGACATCTTACTCACGGTTTTCGGCGTTTCTTCTGGATCGAGCTCGTCCGAGTCCGATTCCTGGATGGGGAAGGTTTCTTCTTCCTCCTCGAAACGCCCTTGTCCTGTCGGCGCCAACGCCATCTGCAGTCTTCTCGCTCTTCGGTCTCTTAATGTCTTCCTCGACCAGGCTTCACAGGTATCCTCCTTGTGCTCTGGAGACAGACACAAGTTACAGACCAGATGCTGATCTGTATATGGATACTTATTATGACATTTTGGGCAGAAGCGGAATGGGGTCCGTTCCATCAGCCTTGAAGAGACACGTGGCCGGGCCGACCAGGCCCCGACGGGGGGGATCGAAAAAAACCCAAAGGGCCACCGGAGCTCTTCAAAAGTCGGTGTTGATCTGCTGTTACTAACCCGATACCGAACACAAACAATACCGACGATTTTTCCGAGATTCTAACTAACACGTCCGAACCCGATGGCGGAAAAACAAAAATCTAAGATGGAGTCGACGCCCATGCGCAATGGAGCCGAAATGGGAGGAGTCCCTCGATCTCGTGACTCGAAAAGACTTCTTCGAAGAAAAACAACTTGTAACACTCCGAGCCCAACACCAGATGGCGGGATGTGCACAGCATGTGTATCTGCAGCTACACATGCCATCAAACATATATATATATCCAAAGGGAAGAACACCGTACTGATCTCCCTAAACACAAAACCAAAATTACACAAGAAAGTACGGTGTTCAAGAGCTCTAAGCTGTGGCAAGTTTCCTAGTAGCTCTAAGACCATATTAGGTAAGTTGATGTTGGTGAATACCGTGGAGAGTCGAGGTTCGGAGGTGGAGGGAAAGTTTCCTTTACGGACTAGGTGGTCTCACACACTATACAGTGTCATTCTTCATCATATGACCACCTAGCCCCACCCAGGTAGGACAATGCCACCTGGGCTGACTCAACCTCACTGTTAAAGGAACAGCAGTGAGTGCGTAAATTATCACTTTTCTGGAAAAGTGTGGCGTCCAGCTAACCTAAGGGTATACTTAAAAACACCTTGTGTAAATTTGGTTTTATGGAATATACATTTTCAATTTCACTGTTCATTTTTTATTGTTTTCTTGCTGCTTCTAAAGTCCCTGTTGCTATTCAAACAGCTTAACATTGATTAAGACATTTGAATGGTGCATACAAATGTCATAAAAAAAATCTAAAGCCATCAAAAAGAATATATAATAAAACAATACATTTAAACCTAATACAAAAGGTGTTTTGTGTTCAAACCATCGAAGTGGAGTGTGAATTTTTTCCTCATCTCAGATTTGAAGTTTTTGAATTTTCCCCGCGTCTTAATGCTCATTTGCATGGGTGGATGATCGCTTGGACAAGATGGTATTAGACCATACTGCTGTCTTTTGAGTTGCTCTAGACGTGCAAGGAGGAGTCTCTGTGCAGTGCTTCTTATCCCTTGGAAATGTGCTATACATGGGGTGGTGGGTGGAGCATGGCTGAAGTATTCGGGTAGGTCAGTTGACAGTGAGGGACTGAGCTTGTCATGGGGTATTTATATTTACCTACAGTAGACTTTCACTATAACACACAGCCAAATATTTTAACAAGAGTTTTACCAGCATTTTCGTGGCCTAACCATAAATAGGGTTATATGCCCTATTCCATATTTTCATAGATTATTGGACAACTGACACGAGTTACTGATGAGGGAGACTCCCCTCCTGTAAGATTGAAGAATAACAGAGGAAATAATGCAAGACAGCACAGCACAGCCTGGGATTTCAATGAAACTGAGTTATCTGAACATGGACCAAGGCAATATATCAAAGATGATTAATGAGACATCTCTTTAACCTTCAGAAAATACTACAATGTTGAGCCAGAAGAAAGAAAACTTGTGATCTGGATTTGGAACTGGTTGAAAGGCAGGGAACAGATCGAAGTTAAGATGTGTATCAGTTAATGATAAAAAGCAGTGCCAGTGGCATAGTCAGTTACTCGTCTTGTAATCTCTAGTGCCTTCACAAATATCACAGGCAAGTTATGCCAGGATTTTCTAGGCCTGGCAACTCGTTCAGTGAGAACAAATGCAGTGCAATTTAGAAAGACAGAGAAGAGATGCTGGTGGGAACGACTGCATTTTAAAAGCTAACACTACTGCAATCCTCAAAATACTCAATATGTTAATTTTGTCAGAAAACAATGAATACTTTTGTAATTTTTCTTCTGTTGTAAGTGAACCACTAGGATTCACTACTGATGCTGAAACAGGATATTTCTAAATATGAAAGTATTTTTAGAACACTGGCTATTGAATACTAAACTACTGACCTCCCAAAGCAGCAGACTGATCAGAGGACAGGCTCTTATTCCCATAGGTCCTGGGAACCACACTCTCCTGGCCCAATCCAGAGATACTAGAATGACTTGGGTCCCGTCGCTCCTGATCTTCTTCAGAACTCTGGCCAGGAGAAGCAGAAGTGTGAAGGCATATACGAGTCCCATGTTTCACACTAGCCAAAATGAGCCTCCGAGACAGAGCCGTCTTGGAACTTCAACACACAAAAGTCTCAGACCTATCCTCACTGAGACCCAGTGTCTGCCATATCCCCATCCCCGATAGGACTGGGCACCTGTTGGGGTGGTGGGCCTTGACATGGTCTGAAAACGAAGCCCTTAAAGATGCCTTAAAAGGAAACAAAATGTTGAGTATACTGCCTTGAGGGTGTGGGAAGACCAGAAGCATGCAGTAGCTATATTCTCCTGAAAGCATGCAATGGCAGAATCTGCCTTCTCGCCAAGGAGGCGAGACCCATCAGAAGGCATATCCATGAGTAACGCCAGAAAGTCACCAGAGAGGCCCATAAATCTCCATGTGTGGTGCCTGAGCACAATGCTAGTTCCAGTTGTTCTGCTTAAACAGTCAGTGGTGTCCCGGCTTGACTGATTGACATAACGGACACTGCAATTCTCAGTGACAGCAAACAGATCAAGCCATGAATTCTTATTCCTGAGAGGTGGCCTGCGCCACCTCCGGATGTTATTGGCATTTGTGATCCACTAGAGGTTGCCGCAAAATTTGTCCACTTTGCCATTTCAATACCTCGCCAGGCAGTATATGAGCTGGGAAAAGCCCTGACAGTTTATCCATGTCCAGAACCACAGGACTTCGAGACAGAGCCCACGACACAACTCCACCCTGCTCGTCACAATACCACATGGCAGTAGTGGTGTTGGTGAGGATTTGAACCAGCCTTTTCCTGATGGACAGCAGGAAGGCTTTCAATACCACATGAATGACCTGCAACTTCAGCAAGTTGATGTGGAGGCAGATCTCTTCCAGAGACCAGAGTCCTTTGACCTTCACCTCTCCTAGATGATCTCCCTATCTAAGCAGTGATGCATCTGTCACCACCATCAGCTCTAGGTGAGGTAGAATGAGGGGCCCGATGCCGGCCCAATTCCAGTTGAGAAGCCACCACTGCAAACCTTTTGCAGTCTCCACCAAAACCTAGATGGAGACCAATAGATTTCCTTGGTGTTGGGCCACTGAAACTTCAAACCCCACTGCATTGACTGCATGTGCCACATGGCAAGCAGAATGCAATAAGGCAAAAAGGCCAATAAGGCTCAGACCTATCCTCACTGAGACCCAGGACTGAGGCTGAAACATTGATCATAGCCCGAACGTCCTGGTGTTGCTAGCCTGGAAGGAAGCCCGAACATGCACAGGATCCAAGATGGCCCGCAATGAAAGGGTGCCTCTGAGAATGAGTCAGTTGTGACTATGGCACAGTCATCGTGAATCCCAGTGATGTTTGGAGGTTGGGTGTCATCTGGAGATGCTCTTCAACTAACTGTGGCGAGCACGCCTTTAGCAGCCAATCATCAAGATATCAAAAGAGTAGTATACCCAACCTCCAAACAAATGCTGCGACCATCATCTTCGTGGGCACCCAAGGAGCACTGGTATGGCCCAAAGTGAGCGCTGCAAAATTAAAATGCTTGTAGATCATCTTGAACTGAAGGTTGCGCCTGTGGGCTTCCAGGACTAGAAAATGGAAATAGGTGTCTTGCAGGTTCCACACCAGCATCCAGTGTCCAGGGAAGATAGGACCTTGGCTAATGTAAGCATCTTCCATTTGTCCTTTGGCAGGAAGAAACGGAGGGGTTAAATTTCTACAATCCAGGATAGGCCTCTGTCCTTTTTTGGCACTAGGAAATACAGGGAATAACACTCAGACCCACTCTAGGCCCCCCCTTCTCCAAAAGAGCCTGAACGTCCTACTAAAAGAGAACAAGTAGTCATTCAAAAGCCACTCTGATGTAGGCAGAACAGGCGTTGGGGCAGAAAGGAATGACGGGGCTTAGCCCTGTTTTACTATCTCTAAGATCTATCGGTCAGATGTTTCAGCTTGACACAGGTGGAAAAAACATGAGTGATCCTGCGCCCCACAGGGTAGTTGTGTGCTGCCAAGGACAAACCAAAGGCTCTGGGAGGCTACTGGAGGAGGGGTTGGGAACTAGGATGTTAGTTGCCTCAGTGAGTTGGACGCTGTCTGCTGTATCCCCTACCCTGAAAGGACTGGGCACCTGTTGGGGTGGTGGGCCTTGACATGGTCTGAAAACGAAGCCCTTGAAGATGCCTTAAAAGGAAAAAATAAAATTGAGGATACTGCCTTGAGGGTGTGAAAAGGCCAGAAGCATGCAGTAGCTATACTCTCATCATACATCAGCATTAGCTGAGGAATTGGCTTCTCAGGTGGAGACTGGGGGTTGAGACCATGGGGCACCTTGGTGTCCTTGTGACTTCTGAGGAAGATAGCTGCAGGTCAGTGTACAAAGGCACAGAAAAAAAGAACTAACACCAGCGTGCCTGGGTGAAGCACCAGTCATTACATTTAGGATGGAATGGAGTCGACAAGGAGCCGCACAAAGGCACCTTCTGGAATGCAGTGTCTTTGCCGAAAAGTCTTCCTTATCCAGTATGGTGGTTAGCAATAGTAATATTATAAAGGGGAAGAATCAGCACTTAACAAGTATCCATCAGACATGAATACAAAAATTTGTTGTGCAATTTACGACCTATTATGTGCTGTAAATCGGTGAGACAGTTGATCAGCAAGGTGCCTACTCTTTTCTCTCACTGAGAAAGGAAAGCAAGGGACATTGGTTGGTAAAGGCAGGGGAGATCCCTAGAATGGTAGAAGAGTGGCACAGCTGCAGCACATTCATAATGAACATTAGGCCACACCTTACTATTCATAATCAAATATAAGCAGCCACTTGCAAAAACAAAATCATCTTGCTTCTTAAGCATGGAAGAACATTAAGCAATCAGGGTAATGTTGTGCTCTTTCCTTAAGATGCACCAGCCAACAAAGTCTTCTGCTGTGGCTGCATATCAGGGCTGCATTGATCTCACCCATAAAACTGAGGAGCATAACCTGTCAAGCTTTACTGGAAATGATGAGGGGAGGAAGCCACTGTACACTGAGGCTCAGTGGGCAATGCAGTTCTCAGTGCCTAATCTACGTCTGCCATTACCTGCTGTCAGCATGCAAAGAGGTGGTCTTGCACTGAACAGAAGAGCAGGTGGGAGTAAGTTGAAATTTTAGCTTAGGTTTGGGATAGAGCTAGAATGAGGTAAAATGCAGGTTAGATTTTTGAGAACAGGTCCATAAAAGCCCATTCTGTTGTTTACTTCATATTAACTTTTACGTTTTGCTTACTCTCATCCAATGTCCCCAGGTGTGTCTCTTTTGACTGTATGCAGACAGGCGCCACATTGCTACTTTTGTGCTGTACTTAAACGTATACTGTACATTATTCACAAAGCGCTCCACACTCTTAACTTACTGCACTGTTAATCAAGTGCTGGCAAAGGCAATAGGGCAGGCTCATTTTCTAACTGAAAGTGTTTACCAAAGGGTGAGTTTATGTTAAAGCCTGAGTAGACTGGCAGGTGGATGGATAAGAGTGAGTTGTCGAATTGATGATGACTACATAAGAAAGATAGCTGGATGGGGGTGCATGGATACGAGTGGATGTCTGTGAGGGTGGCGAATGAGTGGATGACAACTTGGATCCTAAGTGGGGGTGACGGTAGAAAGGGGAGTTGGCAGATGCCTATGTGGGTGGATAGTTTGAAGGAAAGACTGATGAGAGGATGGATGCCTCATTGGATAGATAGGTGAATGGGTGAGTGAACACATTAATGCCAGAGTGAGCAACTTATGTGTGATGGGTTCATGGCAGGAAGGGTAAATACTTTACCGCCCCCAACTTCCATTCTCCCTCCCACATACCCAGACAGAGCGTTTTACCAATTGGGTAATGCACTGGGCGTTGGCTGACGTGTGGAGAGCCCTCCATCCTTCCATCTGGGTTTACTCCTTCCACTTGGCTCCCCACGACCTATTTGTACACCTCGACAATGTTCTTATGCTCCTACACTCTACTGCTGTCGTACCATGCTGTGGACTACCTAGGCCGTGTGGTGTCCGACCACAATGACCATATTTTGGATGTACAGTGGGGTATCCCCTACCCCGACCTCCACATGGTGTCTTCCCACAGACTGTATGAAGGACTCAGTTTTCCGAGATACCCAAGAATCACATATTTGCAATTACTTCAATGATAACGAAGGTAGGGCCTCTAACAAACGAATGGGACACTTTTAAAGTGGTCACCCGCGGTATCTGTATTGAGGAAATAGTGGGTACTCTGAGAACACTTGAGAGGTAATCACAGAGGCAGAGCAGGGTCTGCCATCCTTAGAACGACAAGCCGAACAAAATGCTCCCCGTTGACCTGCATTGGCTGAGGCCAACCGGCAACATGCAGCCCTCTTGGAGCGCTAATAGCTCTTTAACTTTACCGCATATGCAGCTAAAACTCATATGGAAGGCAATAAAGCTGGTAGCCTTCTCACCTGGCTGATTTGCCAGGAACAGAGGGAGGCTTGCATCCTCGACTTAGCCTCTTCGCACAACATCCTCCTGGAATTCTATAGGTATTATTACCATAATTATAAAGCACAGCTCTTTCTGAACTTGACAGGGCCGGAGACTCATTCTCACTCGCCTTTCCCTGTCACATATCGCCACATCCCTTCCACACACATTAGCTGCTGTAATAACACCATCAATGTAAAATAGGTGATCCAGGACCTGATCTAGAACAAGACGCCCAGCCCTGACAGTCTCCACATGTAATCCTACAACACCTATGCTAGTAGTCTGGTATCCCGACTGGCTGACATGTACAATGAGGCCTTGAAACTGGGAGAGTTACCGGCCTCCCTTCGAGAGTCCCTACTGGTCTCTTCCGAAACCAAAATCGGGATCCTACCTACCCTCAAATCCTTCTGGAACGTATTCACCCGGATTAAAACAAGGTTGTCCCAGGGCGCAGGACCTCTCAATCTTCAGCGTCTGTTTCATGTGCAGGTTCAAGTCTAGGGTACCTTTTGCAGTGTACCTGGTTTTGGACTTGGAGAAGGCGTTTGATTCCCTAGACTAGAGCTACCAGTTCCAGGTTCTGACTTGGATGGGCATCAGTGGACTGCTCCTCACATACACACGGCTCCTGTACACAAAACCTCTCTCGTGGGTCCAGCTGGGACACCACATATCCGCCATATTCTTAGTCATGTGTGGCACACAGCAGGGATGCACCCTCTCGCCCTTACTTTTCACAATGGCAATGGAACCCCTGGCTATCTGCCTCCGCCAAGAGGGTGGGCACTCGGGTATCCCCTTCGCAGACCGGAAGCACTTAGGGTCTCTAACTGTTTATCTGCAACACCAGAGAAGGCCTCACCCTTATTCAGGAGGCATTTCAGGCATTCAACCAATCACTTAGCCTCACAGTCAAGTAGGGCAGATACTCTGTTTACCCGCTCCACTCAGACCTGGCACCGCTGGGCATCAGCCTGGGAGGGACACCTCTTGCCTGGCAGAACTTCACGGTCAAATACTTGGGAATCCACCTCTACCAATTGCCATCTGACCTCTTTGACAGCAATCAACGACCTGTCTTGGCAGCACTGAAATCCCTGGTATCCTTCTGAAAAAGAGACTACCGCTAGCTACAACAGCTCTGTCAAAGATGGCGATCTTACCACATCTTTTGCATCATTTCACTAACCTCCCAGTAGTACCCAAAACCCCTTAGTTTCTATCAAGAATTTGCTGCACCACTCACTAAACTCGTATCCGGAAACGCTGACAGATAGCGCTGAAGAAAATCCAATTACCTACTGGAGAAGGTGGACTGGGAGCCCCTTGATTTGATTTGAAGCCTACTTACTGGCGGCCCAACTCCAATGGGTAGCTAGGTGGATAGCCAACTGGAATCTCCAGGAAATATGTCAACACACCTCACCCATTACCACCACTGTCATCCACAACTTCCTACCTCCACAGGTGGTGCCAGCCCATCCACACTTGTTATAGGTCCAAGCTGCTCACAAATGTAACACCCAAACTCGCTTTCTCACCCAACATGTCTTTCCAACACCCGCCCCGCTCTGAGGTGTAGTTGGACATTTTTACACGCCTGGAAAGAAGAACCAAAACTGTACTCTACCCTTGCAGAGCTTTCATTACATGCTTGGAACTGTGTTGAGACTGCCAGTCCCTCATATAAAGTTTGTGCTGAATGCTCAGTGATGGCACAACACGTCCTAGCGATCTAAAATGTCAACAAAAACAAGGCACCAGCATGCAAGTATAGGTTGTAGTAACTGGGACACACCATGCCTAGCACATTAAAGTCTGGTCACAGAACGTCGGCCAACACAAGATATGCCCACAGAATTGCGTGGGACACTGCGAGGAAATAACTATGAAAAGATCTAGGGGTAAATGAGAAGCTAAGAGAAAAAAAAAACTGTTGGAAGAAAACTCTGTCCGAAATAAGGAAGGAACCAACAGATCTAGGAAATACAAAGAAG
This sequence comes from Pleurodeles waltl, assembly GCF_031143425.1. Lineage (NCBI taxonomy): Eukaryota > Metazoa > Chordata > Amphibia > Caudata > Salamandridae > Pleurodeles > Pleurodeles waltl. The sequence continues at coordinate 831,420,390 of NC_090442.1, read as the reverse complement.
AAAAGAAATGGTGTATAGTCTGCCATCGACTGATCCCAACGTGATCAACGTGAAACAGTTCTTCCTTGATATTTAAGCCGAGATTGGCCTCATTGGAAAGAAACTGAAACAAAATATGCAAGAAATTAAAGAGAAGTAAGAAACATCAGAAACAGGGCCCACTCATTAGAAGAAACAAAGGTCAAGAGGATAGGGGCCTGCATTCTAATATGAAAAGAGCATAACTTATGCTAGTAAGAAAGACAGGATGACGTTCAAAATAGGGTATGCAGAACTAATATCCAAATAAGAGGCGCACCAAAGGGAATAGTGGATATCACTAGGTGAAGGACTTGTTTGATGTAATACTTACGGCAGGTGATGGGCCAATAAAGACCAAACACATTGAGTGGCAGCTTGGGCCAGCAGTAGTCTTGATTTCACTGACATTCTTGCACGTTTGCCGTTTGACAAAGAGCGGATCATTTAGAAAGCACAAGGACGTGCTGTCATATCCTTTAACTGAGTATGGCTGGTGCTGTTTAAAGACCTCTCAAAAATCGCACTGCAAAAGAGAAAAGCCTTCTAACCGGTCCCAACCTTCCTCAAGTTTGAAAAAGTAAAATAATAATGGAGACACCCTTCAGAATCATCTTCACATGAAAAAAACATCAACGCACTCTAGGCCTAGATGAGCAGAAGAACAAGCCATCAGATGATAATGAAGTCAAAGATCTGCCACATAGATCTCCGATTTTGTATAAGGGATCAAACCCTAAATTGGGAAGCAATCTTGGCAGCACAGAAGTGGGCCATTTAAAAGATCCTGAGGGTCAGTCCGTTTGCCTACAGCAAGGCAGTGGTACCTGGAGACAGCATGCTGCAGTGAAAAGAGAGCAGAGTGTCTATGGAGGCACGGCTCCACCTGAGATATCAATGGGGACTAAAAAGTGGGCTTGCAGGGCAGGTGGGGAGATAAAGTGTGACAGCTATGGCAGGGAGGAAGGCAGTTAGGCTGGGGGAAGAACAGTTACAAGACTGATATCACACTAAATATTACATTTTGTACAATGTCTAGTCATTTGGATAGATCCTTAAGTCTAAAAGTTAGGGAACACAGTTTAGAAAAATCCAACTTGGTGAAAATATTATGTATAAGGAGCAAAAGAGGAATAATGAACAGCAGTAGTTGCAGTAGGCTTGCAACTTGAGGTTTTACTTCCATGGTTTCCATCATGAATTCAGTTTATAGTTTCTGGTTGGAGGCTTGGGGAAGGAAAGGAGTTGGAGGGGTAACAGGTGGTCAGAAAAACACATGGTATAACCTTGCAAGGATACAGTTGACAGCGGGCAGAGATGAAGATACAGGGGTGTGGAATTCCTACAGCCTGACAGCCAGGACATACTGTTTGGAGTCTCAGCCAACTGGTTTTAATATTAATTTTTGTCCTTGGGAGAAGTAGGTCGAACCCATCGTAGCACAAACCCTTTGGCTGCCAGTTTACAGTACCACATTAAGGATCTAGGAAAGGCCTTAACTGCAATTAATTTAATATTTGTACTCATATGTTAACAATGCTCAAACTTCTATCTATGGTTCATTAATGTAAAGCCTTTATTATTAGAGTGAGGGGTCTAGGCAGACACCCCCAAGCTGTTCGCTAATTTTGAGCAAAAACTGCACAATTGTGCAATGCCCACTGTCTCTAATATCTCTGCCACAAAAAGAGCCTCTGTTTTGTAGGGATTTTTATTTCTGCCTTCCTACTGGATGTCACGCTGCACGTTACCACGTGCATGCTGCCACTGTTAGACGCAGTGCAGACAAGAAAGCGGAGAAGAGAGTGGTGTAGTTTTCCTGTTGTGCACACATAAATGAGTGAAAGCTTGGGGACCACACCTTACAAGCCGGAAATGTTTTTAATAGTATACCCGTATTAATTTACTTATTTAAAACCGGTTTGAAACGTTTGAGAAATTATTTCTTGTCCTTTACTATTTATGGACCGGTTAAGTTAATAATGTACAAAATAAAGGAAGACGAGGTAGTTGAGACCACACAGACACGTGTCTCCCGGAAAAGGACGGTAAAGAATTATGTTAAAAAGGGCCAACAACTTGTAAGGGGTGGCGAGGAAACAGGTGCCATTTGCGATAAGATAGTTGCTTCTTCTGTTTCTGATGATTCCCCTGAAATGGTGTTTCAGTTACCGAACACACTTCATTTTACTAAAACTGTACCATGAATGCGCTTTTTAGTTAAACTCTACTTGCGTGCAAATGTATTGGTTACATTCTATAGTTTCATTTCTATAGTGGTTTGTACCCGTGATGAGGCAATGCACTTACGTTCACAGTAAAGTATAGCAAGGATGTAACCAACGATGGCCGGTGGTAGGGAGATATATATATATATATATATATATAATATTGAATAGCTGAGAAAGAGTATAAAAGATTTGGTGAACAAGATCCAATTGTTAGATCAGGAAGAGGAGAAAGAGAAGTGTAAGAAAGCAATGAACACATTTCTGGACAAATATGAGAATCAAGTAGAGGAACGCAAAAAAAAATCAGGTTTATAAGGGATGCACAGGATTATGAGGCAGGACGCATTCTAACCTTCGCTAAAAGATTTGACATCTTTTAACAACAACTCTATTCTGGGAAAATAGATTTAGAACAGGTACAAAATATAGAAACCAGTGGGTCTGAGACGGACCTCAGCGAAGGAGAAGGAACCAGTAATAATGTAAGGAAAACCACTTTTTTAGACAAGATGAAGTTAGTATTCCTGGACCAAGCGACACCAAGAAAGAGTAAGGGGAGGAAGGGGCAGAGGCCGAGGCTGGGAAAAATCCAAAGGAGCAGGAAGACGAGAAGAGGAAAAGACTACATGTTACGCAGTCGGAAGAAACAACAGCTACCAATATACAATCGGCTAAAACAGATAACTTGATTGTGAACTTATCAAAATATCAGTTAACGAAGGTGGAAGAAAGTGTTTTGCAGAAAGGCCTCAGCTTCTGCACAGAGAAACATCAGGATTTTGCGCAAACAAGGATTGACATATACAAGTTTGTACAGAAATTGAAATTAGCTAAGTACTTTTCAAAAATGGTATCTGCAGGAACATCAAAAGAGGTGTCCAATACGTGTGATTCGAAACTGACTATAGAACAAAGTACTGATTTGAAAACATTGTATGACCTGACTCATGATTTAGAAGATGACGGAAACACAAATACTAACTACTTTAGGTACTGACATAAGGCAAAAAAATAAATAACGAAATTTAGATCTAAATCGAAGTTTTGCCCAGTGTTGTCTCCAGGTAATAAAATAGATGTGTTCCATGATCTTGTCATCAATTACTTATAAAAAATACAGGCGTATAGCAAGGGAAGCAAGGAGAACTTAACCAAAAGTCAACGAGATGCATTAAAAGGTTTGATGGAAAATCAATCAATAATAATCAAACTGGCGGACAAAGGAGGAAATATAGTGATTTGGGACAGAGACGACTATATGGTTGAAGCATATAGTCAATTAAATGTAGAGTCGAACTACTGCAAACTAACCAAGAATCCTATGAATGAGTTAGTGTTGGATTTGAATGAGAGATTGGAAAAATGGTACTCAGAAGGATTAATAAGTTGTGATGAGAGAACATTTATGATGAATGAAAATCCGACTATGCCAACCAAATATTTTTTACGGAATATTCATAAGACCTTAAAAAAAAACCCGGGTAGACCGATTATCTCAAGTTGTGGATCATTGTATGAGGGAGTGTCGAAATATGTGGATCACTTCTGGGCACCTATGGTCAAAGACTTGAATTCAGATATTCAAGATTCAGGGGACTTTTTAAGATTATTGGATGGAGTGGCATGGCAATCTGATTATCTTCTAGTTACTAGAGATGTTGCTTCCCTATATACCTCAATCTCACATGAATTGGATATGAATGCAGTGAAACTTTTCTTGAGACAAAGAAGTACTCATTATTTAAGACAATCTGAGATGTAATTGGAAATGACAGAGTTGTGTTTAAGAAATAATGTATTAATGTTCAATCATCAGATATATAAACAGACTTGTGGGACAGCAATGGAGTTACCTTTTCTCCAAGCTATGCAAACCTTATGATGGGTTGGCTATGAGAAATGCATAGCTTGGGGTCAGGTGAATGAGAGATACATGGAAAAAGTGGTGATGTGGTTACGGTATACAGATGACCTATTTTTGATCTGGAATGGAACTGAGGAATTGTTCAAAGAATTTGTCATTGGCTTAAATAAGAATAATGTTGGATTACAATTTACATGCAAGACAAGTAAGGTTTCTATTGAGTTCCTAGATGTATTGGTGTACATTGAAAAGAACGTATTACAGACTACATTACATAGAAAGCCTACTGCAACTAATAGTATCCTACATGGATCAAGTTTTCATCCGAGGTCACTTATAAAAAGTATTCCATATGGGGAACTTGTCCAAATCAAAAGAAATTGCTTAAATGAACAAGATATGAACATGAAATTTAGGGAAACTAAACAAAGATTCTTAAAGAGGGGATAAAAATTGAGAGAGGTGAACCAAGGAGAGGAAAAAGCAAGAGCTAAAACACGAGCACAGGTATTGGTGAAAAACAAAAAAGTGTCAGATGAGACAGTGATAGAAACTGATGAGTTAAGATTTATCTTGGATTATAGTAAAGAGAATCAACAGATATTGAATATTCTAAATAGGCATTGGCACATGATTAAAAGGGATGGTGATTTTGGACAGAAAGTTGGTATTCGTCCATCAGTCACATATAGAAAAGTGCCAGCATTGAAGGCCATATTGGTAAGAAGTCATTTTGAGACCCCAATGATTTCTAATTGGTTAGTAGATGGGAATAAGGGTTTCCATTGTTGCAATAAGTGCAAAGCATGCAAAATTGGTTGTAACAAAAAGGCAGTGACAGACTTTCGGGGTAAGGATTAGAGATAGAATCACATGTGAAACAACTTTTGTTGTATATGTCATAGAATGCCTGTCTGGTCTAAGATACTTTGGCAGTACTATCTGCCCTTTGAAGAAGCGTATCTTGGAGCACATTAGGGCAGTACAAAATGATGATAACAACTATGGAATGACCAAACATCTAACAAATTCATTTCGAATCAGATTGGCTACATATGAGGTATTATGGCATTGCAACAATAAAAAAACATAAACGTGGAGGGGACAGAGTTCAGAAATTGAGACGATTAGAATCTAGGTACATCATTAGATTAAAAACTAAGGCTCCATTTGGGTTGAATGGCGATGAGGAATTATATTGTCACCTGTAAATATGAATAGTACATAGGAATATGATAACAGATATTCTCACATAAAGAATTGCATCATTGGTTGTGAATAGGGTTGTTATTATCCATAATACTGGAGAAATCCAATTGTTGTATGTTGAGGGGGTACTAGACCCATGAATTGAAATCTGTTTAAGAAGAGTAATAGCAACATAAGTGGCATGTAAAAATAATGATGTGATGAAATAAGATAATATTACTGTGGATATATATCGGTTGTCAATAGATGTAGTGACATAAGAATAGCAGTTGTGGCTAGAACAAGTAATGAGTAGGGTTTGTTTATTTCCTTATTTCATATTTTTTTTTTTTAGAAACATGTATATAAGTATGATGTAGTTGCACATAAGTTTCTGTTATAACTTGGGGTTTTTCCTTGTGTTCACTAATTTATTGTTATCAACTACATATCCCAGAATGCCACATAAAGGCATGTTTAGATAAACAGTATATATAGCTCAAATTGGATTGGTGTGTCACCGTAATCAAGACCTTGTACGTTGAAACGCATTGGTGTTTGTTGGAGGTATCACTTTTGCACATTAAAAAGAAGAATTGACAATTTTGTGAGTGCTGCGTCATTGACCGAGAGTCAAAGTTGTGTGGTGATATACATATATATATAGATATATATACACACACACACACACACACACACACACACACACACACACACACACACACACACACATGTATCAGTGTTCGACGTTACAAGCAACACACAAACTCATGGGCAAGCATCAAGAAGCACAGAAATGGCCCCAAGGAACAATGTGAAATATTTATTTTTGCAATTAGAACGCCTTATGAAAAAGGAAATTTTGAAAAGTTGGGAAATAATGACACTGAAAAAATACATACAAGTGGGGAGAGTTCCAAGAGGGCTGAGGATTTTTATTTTTCCAAATAATTCAGACATAAGTCCTGAAATGCTTGAAGAATGGGGCAAGAATACCATGGAATGCTCAAAACATATGATGGAGATCTTGATTAAATATGCTGAAAACGATGTTGAAAAATTGAGACAGAACATTAAAGAATTGGAAGAACAGATTGGATCATTAGATCAGGAAGAAGAAAAGGAGAAATGTAAAAAAAAACTATGAATATTTTCCTAGACAAATATGACAATCAAATAGAAGAACGGAAAAAGAGTAAGTTCTTAAATGATGTCCAAGATTATGAATCAGGACGCATCCTGACATTTGCAAAAAGATTTGATATATTGAAGCAACAGTTTTATTTAGGACATATTGATTTGGATCAAACAAAGAATACAGAAACTAGTGGATCAGAAACAGATCTGAGTGAAGGTGAAGGAACAAGTAAGAATATAAGAAAAATGACTTTTTTTTCGACGAAAAGAAATTGGTGTATCTGAATCAAACAACACCAAAAAACAGAGGGAGGGGAGCAAGAGGCAGAAGCTGGGGGTGGCGAGATCCTATATGAAGAGGAAGACGAGGAGGGGAAAAATGACAAGACTACATGTTGCGCAGTCGGAAGGAACAATGATCTCCAAGAGACTAGTGGAGCAATCAGAAAACTTGATTGTAATTTTATCAAATTATGAATTGAGTAAGGTAGAAATATCAGTACTACAGAAGGGATTGAGTTTTTGTCCGGAGCAACATCATGCCTTTGTTCAAACAAGAATTGACTTATACAAGTTTGTAAGAAAATTGAATGAGGCCCAAAGTGACATCGGGAGCAAGCTCTGTCACAGATAATTTAGATCTGCTCATCGAACAAAGCATTGATCTGAAAACAATGTATGACTTGACTCACAATCTGAAAGACAAAGAGTTAACTGAAGCACAAGTACTGACTACCTTGGGTATTGAGATAGATCATAAGGTTAGAACAAAATTCAAACCGAAATCCAAGTTCTGCCAATCCTTGTCCCCAGGAAATAAAATTGATATATTTCATTATTTCGTCGTGAGTGATTTAGAAAAAGTACAGTCCTCTCAAAAACGACAAAGAGAATTTGACAAAAGACCAGCGAATAGCATTGAAGGGCCTGATGGACAATCAATCAATAGTGATCAAGCCTGCGGACAAAGGAGGAAATATTGTGATTTGGAATAAGGATGACTACTTAGAAGAAGAATATAGACAATTAAATATGAAAATTATTGTAAATTGACGGAGAATCCCATCAATGATTTGATTTGGGACTTGAATGAAAGATTAGAGAAGTGGTACCTAGAAGGGTTGATTAGCTGTGACGAGAAATTATTTATGATGAATGACAATCCAATTATGCCAACAATATACTTCTTGCCCAAAATTCATAAAACTTTAGACAAACCTCCAGGCAGGCCGATAATATCAAGTTGTGGCTCATTATATGAAGGTGTCTCAAACTATGTAGATTATTATTTGGCCCCCATGGTAAGAGATTTGAACTCGTATATACAAGATGCAGGAGACTTTTTGAGATCTTTGAATGGTATATGGCAGCCTGATTATTTACTAATAACGATAGATGTGGTCTCATTATATACTTCAATTTCACATCAAGTAGGGATTAATGCAGTGAAATTCTTTCTATGGCAAAAAAGCATCCATTTCCTAAAACACTATGAGATGCTATTAGAAATGATATAATTATGCCTCAATAACAACATTTTTCTGTTTAACCATCAGATTTATAAACAAGTCTGTGGGACAGCGATGGGAGTGTCCTTTTCTCCTAGCTATGCCAACCTCACGATGGGATGGTGGGAGAAATGCATAGCTTGGAGTCAAGAGAACGACAAATATATGGATAAAGTGATCATGTGGTTACAATATATAGATGACCTGTTCCTGATTTGGCAGGGAACTGTGGAAGAATTTGAGGAATTCTTTGATATTTTGAGTAAAAATGATGTTAGATTACAATTTACATACAGGATAAGTGAGAGTACCATTGAATTCCTAGATGTATCGGTGTATATTGTAGATGGAGAATTACAGACCACATTATATAGGAAACCCACAGCAACCAATAGTATCTTGCATGGAACTCGCTTCCTCCCCAGATCATTGATCAAAAGTATTCCCTATGGGGAGTTTATTCGCATTAAGAGAAATTGTTCAAATGAACAAGATATGAATGATAAATTTGATGAGACCAGACAAAGATTCCTGAATAGGGGATACATATCAAAATGGGTTAAACAGGGAGAGATGAAGGCAAGAAATAAGACCTGTGAACAGGTATTGATGAAGAACAGAAATGCATCAGATGAGTCTGTGTGGGAAAAGAATGAGATTAGATTAATTCTTGACTATAGTAAGGAAAACCTACAAATTGTGAAAATATTGAAGCAATATTGGCACTTGATTAAAAAAGATAGTGAAATTGGACAAAGAGTGGGCATCTGCCCCTCAATCACATATCGGAAAGCACCGTCTTTGAAAGATATGTAAGTGAGAAGTCACCTACAGATACCAAAATCTCCCAATTGTTTATCAGAGGGCAGTAAGGGCTTCTTTTGATGCAGAAAATATAAAGCATGTAGAATTGGATGCAATAAAAAAGCTGTAATAGATTATAGAGGAAGAGAAATTGAAATCAGAGCAAGAATCACATGTGAAACATCTTTTGTGGTATATGTGTTGGAATGTCAATGTGGTCTGAGGTATGTAGGGAGTACTGTATGCCCTTTAATAAAGTGCATTTTGGAACATATAAGGGCGGTTCTTAATGAGAATATCACATTTGCAATGACCAAACATTTAAAAACTCATTCACAACTCGACTGGTTGTCCAGGAAGTACTATGGTGTTGCAACAATACAAAAACATGAACGCGGTGGCAATAGGGTTAAAAGATTAAGACGGTTGGAATCCAGATACATTATTAGGTTAAAGACCAAGATGCCATTTGGGATAAATTACGATGAGGAACTCTATTGTCATCTTTAAAACTTGGTTGTATAACATGAATTAATTCCCATTGTTAATGGAAAATTGAATGAGGTATATTAATTGAAATAAGTGATATGGTGTAAGGAAATGCCTCCTTGGCATGGTTGCCCCCTGACTTTTTGCCTTTGCTGATGCTATGTTTACAATTGAAAGTGTGCTGAGGCCTGCTAACCAGGCCCCAGCACCAGTGTTCTTTCCCTAACCTGTACTTTTGTATCCACAATTGGCAGACCCTGGCATCCAGATAAGTCCCTTGTAACTGGTACTTCTAGTACCAAGGGCCCTGATGCCAAGGAAGGTCTCTAAGGGCTGCAGCATGTCTTATGCCACCCTGGAGACCTCTCACTCAGCACAGACACACTGCTTGCCAGCTTGTGTGTGCTAGTGAGGACAAAACGAGTAAGTCGACATGGCACTCCCCTCAGGGTGCCATGCCAGCCTCTCACTGCCTATGCAGTATAGGTAAGACACCCCTCTAGCAGGCCTTACAGCCCTAAGGCAGGGTGCACTATACCATAGGTGAGGGTACCAGTGCATGAGCATGGTACCCCTACAGTGTCTAAACAAAACCTTAGACATTGTAAGTGCAGGGTAGCCATAAGAGTATATGGTCTGGGAGTCTGTCAAACACGAACTCCACAGCACCATAATGGCTACACTGAAAACTGGGAAGTTTGGTATCAAACTTCTCAGCACAATAAATGCACACTGATGCCAGAGTACATTTTATTGTAAAATACACCCCAGAGGGCACCTTAGAGGTGCCCCCTGAAACTTAACCGACTATCTGTGTAGGCTGACTAGTTTTAGCAGCCTGCCACAAACCGAGACATATTGCTGGCCCCATGGGGAGAGTGCCTTTGTCACTCTGAGGCCAGTAACAAAGCCTGCACTGGGTGGAGATGCTAACACCTCCCCCAGGCAGGAATTGTCACACCTGGCGGTGAGCCTCAAAGGCTCACCTCCTTTGTGCCAACCCAGCAGGACACTCCAGCTAGTGGAGTTGCCCGCCCCCTCCGGCCAGGCCCCACTTTTGGCGGCAAGGCCGGAGAAAATAATGAGAATAACAAGGAGGAGTCACTGGCCGGTCAGGACAGCCCCTAAGGTGTCCTGAGCTGAGGTGACTCTAACTTTTAGAAATCCTCCATCTTGCAGATGGAGGATTCCCCCAATAGGGTTAGGATTGTGACCCCCTCCCCTTGGGAGGAGGCACAAAGAGGGTGTACCCACCCTCAGGGCTAGTAGCCATTGGCTACTAACCCCCCAGACCTAAACACGCCCTTAAATTTAGTATTTAAGGGCTACCCTGAACCCTAGAAAATTAGATTCCTGCAACTACAAGAAGAAGGACTGCCTAGCTGAAAACCCCTGCAGAGGAAGACCAGAAGACGACAACTGCCTTGGCTCCAGAAACTCACCGGCCTGTCTCCTGCCTTCCAAAGATCCTGCTCCAGCGACGCCTTCCAAAGGGACCAGCGACCTCGACATCCTCTGAGGACTGCCCCTGCTTCGAAAAGACAAGAAACTCCCGAGGACAGCGGACCTGCTCCAAGAAAAGCTGCAACTTTGTTTCCAGCAGCTTTAAAGAACCCTGCAAGCTCCCCGCAAGAAGCGTGAGACTTGCAACACTGCACCCGGCGACCCCGACTCGGCTGGTGGCGATCCAACACCGCAGGAGGGACCCCAGGACTACTCTAAGACTGTGAGTACAAAAACCTGTCCCCCCCTGAGCCCCCACAGCGCCGCCTGCAGAGGGAATCCCGAGGCTTCCCCTGACCGCGACTCTTTGAACCTAAAGTCCCGACGCCCGGGAGAGACCCTGCACCCGCAGCCCCCAGGACCTGAAGGACCGGACTTTCACTGGAGAAGTGACCCCCAGGAGTCCCTCTCCCTTGCCCAAGTGGAGGTTTCCCCGAGGAACCCCCCCCTTGCCTGCCTGCAGCGCTGAAGAGATCCCTAGATCTCCCATTGACTTCCATTACAAACCTGACGCTTGTTTCTACACTGCACCCGGCCGCCCCCGCGCCGCTGAGGGTGGAATTTCTGTGTGGACTTGTGTCCCCCCCGGTGCCCTACAAAACCCCCCTGGTCTGACCTCCGAAGACGCGGGTACTTACCTGCAAGCAGACCGGAACCGGGGCACCCCCTTCTCTCCATTCTAGCCTATGCGTTTTGGGCACCACTTTGAACTCTGCACCTGACCGGCCCTGAGCTGCTGGTGTGGTGACTTTGGGGTTGCTCTGAACCCCCAACGGTGGGCTACCTTGGACCAAGAACTAAGCCCTGTAAGTGTCTTACTTACCTGGTTAACCTAACAAATACTTACCTCCCCTAGGAACTGTGAAAATTGCACTGTGTCCACTTTTAAAACAGCTATTTGTGAATAACTTGAAAAGTATACATGCAATTTTGATGATTTGAAGTTCCTAAAGTACTTACCTGCAATACCGTTCGACTGAGATATTACATGCAGAATTTGAACCTGTGGTTCTTAAAATAAACTAAGAAAATATATTTTTCTATATAAAAACCTATTGGCTGGATTTGTCTCTGAGTGTGTGTACCTCATTTATTGTCTATGTGTATGTACAACAAATGCTTAACACTACTCCTTGGATAAGCCTATTGCTCGACCACACTACCACAAAATAGAGCATTAGTATTATCTCTTTTTACCACTATTTTACCTCTAAGGGGAACCCTTGGACTCTGTGCATGCTATTCCTTACTTTGAAATAGCACATACAGAGCCAACTTCCTACATATGGTAATTTGGAATTTAATCCCTATAGAGCAGTGGGGTAAGAGAAATTGTTTGGAATAAAAATTGTTAACAGTTATGGACATTGTTGACGGGGGATTGCAAGCAAAGTGTTAAGTGGTACAAAATAATAGTCTGGAATGACGACTAGAGTAGCTGTTGTTATGTTCGTTGTATTTTGTTTTAATAGTATTGTTTATGTGAACTAAGTTTTTCTTTTTATTTATTTCTGAGTTTTGTTTGTATATGAAACACACAATAGGATGTAATAGGTTTTGTGTTTGGCTTTAGAAGTAGCACACATTGTATAGACTACATATCCCAGAATGCCACTTAAGGGCATGGCTTAGAGGATTAGCATAAATAGTGCTTGTAATGGGTTGGTTAATTACCGTGATCAAGACCTTGAGGGTCGAAACACGTTGGTGTTAGTTTGTTTGGGGTCCTGTAATGAAATAAAAGTAATCTGCTGTAATCCTGTGAGTGCCGCAATTTTGACTCAATTGTCAAACTGGTGAGGAGATTATTGATGGGAATAGGTCTTTCCCATATGCAGGCACTGACATGAGAAGAGCGCGCCTCTTTGGATCTGCTGGAATTGTTTAATGTTACTCACCCAGTAGACATCTGTTTGTGGCATGTAGTGCTGTAGATTCACATGCTTTGCATAAGTCTGCCATCTAGGGTTGGGCTCGGAGTGTTACAAGTTGTATTTCTTTGAAGAATCTTTGAGTCACGAGATCAAGTGACTCCTCCTCTCAGTTAGATTGTTTTCCAGCAGGAGGGTAAAGTAAAGAGTGAATATAGCTAATAAATAAAAGAGATGTCCATGTTATGTATGTACATATAAACAATATGTTGTACTACAACAACCACAGGCTTCCAGAGAGGGTGCATGTGAATCTACAGCACTACATGCCACGAACAGTTGTCTACTGAGCAAGTAACATTTTCCGTTCGATGGCATGTGTAGCTGTAGATATACACATGCTTTGCATAGGCTGTAAAGCAGTCCCCTCTCAAATAAGCAGTGGCTAGCCTGTAGAAGTTGAAGTAGCTTGAAATAATGTTCCAAGGATTGCCTGGCAAACATTTGCTTGTTGACGAACTAGAACATGTACACAGTAATGTTTAGTAAATGTGTGTGGTGTAGACCAAGTAGCAGCTTTACATACGTCTGCCATTGGTATGTTGCCTAAGAATGCCATTGAAGCTCCTTTTTTCCTAGTGGAATGTGCTTTACTGTCTTTTAGCCTTAAGATTGCAAGTTTAAATACACTTCATTATCCATCTGGCTAACCCATGTTTTGAGATAGGACTGCCTTTGTGAAGTTCTGAAAATGCTACAAAGAGTTGTTTTGATTTCCTAAAATCTTTTGTTCTGTCTATATAATACGAGAGCCCTTTTAACATCAAGGGTGTGTAGAGTTCTTTGAGCAACTGAGTCTGGCTGTGGAAAGAAGACTGGCAAGTCCACTGACTTATTGATATGAAAAGGTGAAACTACCTTTGGTAGGAATTTTAGATTTGCTCTATTTGTCTTTATGAATTTGAAAGAAAGGTTCTTCTAAGTTGAGCACCTGTATTTGCTAACTCTTCTTAAATAAGTGATTGCTACTCAGAAAGCCACCTTCCATGATAAGAACTGTAGAGTACAAGAATGCATGGGTTCAAATGATGGCCCTATAAGTCTTGTGAGTATGAATTTAAGATTCCATGCAGGAGCTGGAGGAATTCTAGGTGGAATAACTCTTTTAAGACCCTCCATAAAGGCTTTTATACCTGGAATCCTAAATAAGGAAATATGTTGTCTGTTTTGCAGATAAGCAGCTATAGCTGTTAAATGTAGCCTAATTGGAGAATATGCCAGATTTGCTTTTTGTAAATGTAACAAATAGCAGACAATATCTTGTACTGAGGCTTTAAGTGGATCAATATATTTGGGTTGACCGTAGTAGACAAAACGTTTCCATTTAGCAGAATAACATTGTCTAGTTTTAGGTTTGTGCACTTCCTTTAGAATATCCATACATTCAGATGGAAGTTGTATGTATCCAAACTCTGACTCCAGGAGCCAAATCACCAGGTTGAGTGTGCCGGGATTTGGGTGTCTCATTTAGCCTCTGTTTTGAGTTAAGAGATCCAGTCTGTTTGGGAGCTTGTGATGTGGCACCATAGACAAGTCCAATAGTGTTGTGTACCAATGTTTGACGTTTCCATGTGGGAGCTATGAGGATCATGGTGAGTGAGGTTTGTTTCATTTTTATTATCAGAGATGGAATAAGTGGGAGAGGTGGAAAAGCAGAAGCAAATATCCTTGACCAGTTCACCCACAAGCATGGCCCTTGGATTAAGGGTGTGGGTACCTGGATGCAAAGCTTTGGCATTTTTAGTTTTCTTTTGCGGCGAAAAGGTCTATGTCTGGAGTTCCCCACATTTGAAAGTATTGTTGAATCACTTGTGGGTGAATTTCCCATTCGTGGACTTGTTGCGTCCTGCTTAAGAGGTCCGCTAGTTGATTGTGCATCCCTGGGAGATATTCTGCCACTAATTGAATGTGATTGTGAAATGCCCATTTCCAGATTGTCTGTGCTAAAAGGGTCAATTGAGATGAGTGCCCCCCCCCCGTTTTTGCAGATAATACATTGTGGTCATATTGTCTGTCTATGTTAACACTACCCTGAGTGTGATTTGTGTCAGAAAATGTTTAAGTGTTAGGAATACTGCTAGTAATTCCAGGTAGTTTATATGGTTGGAATCCCATTCCCCTTGTATAGTGAGGTTGTTGAGATGAGCTCCCCAACCTCTTAGTGCTGCATCTGTTGTGATAGTGGTCTGAGGCACAGGGTTCTGAAAGGGCCGCCCCTTTGATAGGTTGGTGTAATTCCACCACTGCAGAGAGCAGTGAGTCTGGCAGTCAAACAACACTATATCCTGAAGTTGACCCTGTGACTGAGACCACTGCTGTGAAACACTGCTGTAGTGGTCGCATGTGCAGCCTTGCATGGGGAACTATGGCTATACACAAAGCCATGATTCTTAACAGTTTCGTCACTAGCTTCACTGTGCAAGTAGGATTCTCCTGCATTTGAGAGATGAGATTTTTAAAAGCCTGAATCCTTTGTTGGGTTTGAATATGCTAATGCTGACTGGTGTTTAAAATTGCTCCTAATTAAGGCTGTATTTGTGATGGTTGGATATAAGATTTGAGGTAATTTATTGTAAATCCCAAATTGTGCAGAAGATTGACAGTGTACTGAGTGTGTTTCTGACAAGTTTGAAATGTGTTGGCTTTTATGAGCCAATTGTCTAGATATGGAAAAACAGGTATGTGTTGTCTTCAGGGAAATGCTGCAACCACTGTCAAGCATTTTGTGAATACTCTTGGAGTTGTTGTTAACCCGAATGGTAGTACCTTGAATTGGTAGTGTTTTCCTGCAATGACAAATCTTAGATATTTGCGATGTGTTGGATTTATGGGAATGTGGAAATAAGCATCTTTGAGGTCTAATGCTGTCATGTAATCTCCTTGTTGTAATAGCGGAATAACATCTTGGAGAGTGACCATATGATAATGCTCTAAGGGGTTGTACAGATTGAGAGGTCTGAGAGCTAAAATTGGTCTTAATGAACCGTCCTTTTTGGGTATGTGAAAATAAAGTGAAAATACTCCTTACCCTTGTTGGGATGTAGGTATTAGTTCTATAGCCCCTTTGAGAAGAAGGGACTGTACTTCCTTCTTTAGCATAATGATATGGTTTTGGGAGAGTTTGTGGGAACGAGGAGGAATGTGTGGTGGAGTGGAGATGAGTTCTAGACAATAGCCATGTTGGATAATTGATGGATCCCACTGATCTGTGGTGATGTTGTACCATTGTGGGTACAAATTTACCAATCTTCCTCCCACAGGAGACGTATGCGATGTGGGGATTTGTAAGAAGTCACTGTTTTGTTGAGGTAGAGGAACCTCTGGGAGCAGATGATTTACCTCTTCCTCTATAACTAGCTCCTCTGTAAGAGCCTCTGTTATAGAGGTGTGGTCCTTGTTTTGATTGTGAGGTGGATGGCTCTGTGGTTGATGGTTTGAAACCACCCCTGAACTGTGGCCTACGAAAAGTGCCTCTAGTGGGTGTGGTGTATAGGGCAACCATAGCTTTAGCTGTCCTTTTTAAGCTTGTCTATAGTGGTATCCACCTCTGGTCCGAATAAATGCTTCTTATCGAAGGGCATGGTTAATACAGCTTGCTGTATCCCTGGCTTAAATCCTGAAGATCTTAGCCATGCATATCTCCTGATGATTATGCTGGTGTTGACTCCCCTTGCTGCATTAGTAGTGCATCTAATTGTGTTGTTAGAAATAGCATGTCCCTCTGCTACTATTTGTTGTCCCCTTTTTTGATGTTCCAGTGGAAAATACTGCAGCATGTCTTCAATTTGGTCCCAATGGGCCCTATCATATCTTGCTGGGAGAACATGGGAATTTGCAATCCTCCAGTGGTTGGCAGCTTGAGTAGCCACTCTCACCTGCTGCATCAAATCTTTTACTTTATTTGTCTGGAGGAGGAGCATCTCCGGTGACTGACTATTGGCCCATTTTCTTGCTGCACTTACCACCATAGAATCAGGTGGTAATTGTGCATTAATAAAAACTGGATCAGAGGGTGCAGGTTCATATATATATATTTTTTTAAATCAACCCTGAGTCTAATGATCCGTGCTTTTACAGGTTCTTTAAAAATGTCTTCAGCATGTCTAAGTATGCCTGGAAGCATAGGGAGACATTGGTACTCTTTGTGTGTAGATGTTAAAGTATTAAATAGAAAATCGCCCTCAATGAGATCTGTATGTAAGTGTACCTCATGATACACAGCTGCCCTGGCTATTACTTGATTATAAGCAGTGGCATCTACAGGGGGAGATGGTCGAGCTGGGCATAGATCTGGGTCATTAGGGAGAATGGGATCGGGGTCATATATATCACATGGGTCTACCTTTTCTTGAGGATCACTTAAATCATCCCTATGTGGTGATGCGGATGATGTCTGTTGAAAGAACTGTGTTGAACATGTAGCTGAAGGTGGTGGTGGTGGTAGGGTAGAAGGAAGGGAAAGAGAATGTGGTGGTGAAGGTTGAAGTTGTTGCATAGCCTTTTTTTTCCTCCTTCTGTCTGAAGAATTTGATTGGTGGTGGTCCAGTGTCCAAAGTCTCTTGAAATGTAAGCTTTCTTGTAATTGTTGGAGGAGGAGAGGCTAGGATCCTTCTTGCTTCCTTCTGTATGTGAAGTTTGTGCTGTTTAGCATCCATAACCTCTAACATAGGATATACTTCAGATGACTCCTCAGTAGTTGCAGAATGTTTACTACTGGCAGATTTCGATTCCGAATGTTTTGATACTGAATGCTTGACTAGATCGAAAATGTAGACTCAAAGTGCTGTTATTTTTTTCAGCTCCGAGGTGGAAAAGTCAGATTTTCGGCTCGGTACTGAAACAGATGTAGCAGGCAGTTTAGGAGATGGCAAACGCACTGTGGTCTTTTGTTTTGGTGCTGAACCCAAAGGTTGGCCAGCCAAAGGTATTTTTTGGGTCCGACCATGGCCCAAAGGCAGTTGAGGACCGAAGACCAATGCAGGAGTCTTTTTAATTGTCTTTGTTTGCTGTGACAGGGCTGACATACTGACATGCTGCACCAGTGGGGTTGATTGACTGTCGACATCAGAATCTCGATCCAAGTCTAAATCTGCAATGGAGACAGCTACGCGCTGTCCTACTTCTTCTTGCGCATGTTCTTCTCCAAAGATGTCAGGTGTGTGTTCTAATGACTTCGATGCCACCTCAAGGTGATGCGTTCTTTGGTCCCTGAGAGTCTTTTTAAATCGAAATGATCTACAAGTGTCGCAGGTCTCTTCTTGGTGTTCTGGAGACAGGCACAGATTACACACCAAATGCTGATTGGTGTATGGAAATTTGGCGTGACACAGAGGACAGAACCAAAACAGTGTCCGTTCCATCAGCCTAACATCGTTCGACTACAATGTGTCGAAGTAGGCCCAAGAAGGGCGAGGTCGCCCCTAAGGGTGTGAAATCAACCCAGACGATCGAAATCAGATTGAATATAAAGAGTGGAAAACATGATTGAAACTATACCAATGTTTGTAGAAAGTTATAACAAAGTTCAGAAGATACCGAACCGAGATCTACCGGAGCAAAAGGAAACAGGGCTCAACCAGACGGCGGAAAGAAAACACTAACGAAGGACAGGAATTCCCATGCGCACTATCACTGAGAGGAGGAGTCACTCAATCTTGTGACTTGAAAAGATTCTTCGAAGAAAAACAACTTGTAACACTCTGAGCTCAACACTAGATCATTGACTTATGCAAAGCATGTGTTTATACAGCTACACATGGCATCAACCATATATATATACATATATATACATGCATACATACATAGACCAAATTTTATATATATATATGTATGACGTATTATGGATCACTGAGAGACCTCTGTAACATGCCAGGATGTGCTAAGCGGGAAAACACCCATCTAGTTTGTGTTCCATATCTAGTACCATTCTGTACATAGATAATGAACCAGGGGGGTGGAATTCCTATAGCTCGACGTCCAGGACATATTGTTTGGGGTTAAGGACAACACGTTTTCATGTTTATCTTGTCGTTGGGAAAGGCAGGCTCAACCCACTGCACCACCAACTCTTTAGCGGCAGGTTTACAGTACAACATTATGGATCAAGGAAGGGCATTTTCTGCAATTAAGGTAACAGTTGTGTCTATATGTTAATGTTGTTCGAACCTGTATTTATGGTTTATTACTGCAAAGCCCTTATTATTAGGGGAGCACTAAACAAATGTTGTAATCTCGGACTGCACTACTGACAGTGGTCCAAGCATAAAAATGTGTAGATGCAAATATCTGCATAAGCTTGAAAATCTCTGCTTTCAAAATAAAATGCTCATTAAAAATGCAACTAGGAAACAAAAATTGCTAAACTACAGTTACATTTTAGGTACCATTTCTTAGAAGCATCATTTACTAAAATGCGTTGATCCATGCTAGTATTTCCCAAAAATATTCTCAGTGTAACCAATTTCAACAAAATTATGGGAAACATGAAAATAAACAACCATTGGAAAAGCCAATAGGTCTGGCATTGGCGGTCAGCCTTTTGGTTTTGACAATGTGTATTTTGTTTTGATATGGTTTTTGTAAAACATTTTTGTTGTGGGAGTTGCAAGGCCGTCACCATCATAACAAACATCGGTAAAAAGCAAAAATATTTTTTGATCTCAAAAAGCATTCATTGCCTCAGTAGTTTTTGAAACCGAATAAATTATTTTATGTGCCAATAGACTCCTTCGGAAAGAGGAGAATGCTGTCATCCACAGCAAAGCAAGCTGATAGACAGAGAGAGATATAGAATTTTATTAAAAACAAAAGGTCTTGTGTAACCAATTAGGTGCCCAATTCTTAAAGACTTTCATGAATTACCAAGAATTTGCACACGTAGGCTAGGATATCGTACTTCTAGAAAATATTTGTGAACTACATTTTATCATGAGCAAATACACATGTGTAGATTTGCTCATGCGAAAATCTATTGAGCGTTTATAGGTTCACTTTCCCTCCAAACACTTTTTCCCAACCCTTGATGTTTTACTTCTGCTCACATCCGGAGTAAATTTCCAACCTTTCTCAGTATGGGAAAAGATTAGAGAACAGCTGGTGAAAAACCAGTAAACATGCAAGTTAGTAGGTTTTTACAGACTTGAAAAGGCATTCCAACCCTGGAACTATTGCTTAACCCTATCTCCAGCCCCAGTATGTAGATCAGCTGAAAGGCGCAAAATAAGGAAACTGCTAGTATTGAAACTCTACAATGGTATGAGCACTGGCATGATCAAAGAGGCTATTATCCGTGCTTTTATATAAAGAGATTACTGCTATAATGTGTCGCCACACTACATTGCACCAAAATGACAAGTGGATTTTTTTTTTTACAGGACAAGTAGATATATGAAGTAACTGGTCCCATGGACAAGTAGATATTTTATCAAATTGCACCCCCCTGATGAACATTAAACATAATAGCTATTTGCATTTTGTCACTGGCCCGTTCACAAAAAATCATACAAATACGCATAACACAGAACACACAGTAAAGCTATTTTGGCTGTTACTGCTTTTAAAAGCATTTCTAAAGCAGAAAGGTGCAAGGCATTACTAAATAACTATTTTTGGTAACATTATTGTAAGGATTTAAACACAAGGTAGCCCACTGGCATGTGAGGGAAAGGGAGAAGGTTTCAGATGATGAAATACATTTATTTATTTATCATCCATGTGGTAGAAAGCAGCCCATGCAACAGAATAAGAAAGCTTTTGCACCGGCAGAATTTACTTTAAAAGCATTGCTAATGTGTTAATTGGAAATTTTAATTTGTTTCTAGGTAATAATAAGCTTACTGATATATAATTGACAGCATTAAAAATGAAAGCCATTTTACCAAATTAAGTGCTGCAAAAAATGCAGCTGCGGGCCACAACATTTTAACTTGGTGCTACAAAATTTGCTAAGCCATCCAGCAAAATCCGGGGGCGGGGGGGTTGCCAGGGAAATGTTCTAAGCTCAGATTGCACTACTGACTGTTGCTCCAATATAAGAAAGTGTACACATTTGAAAGGTTTAACAATATAAGGCTATGCCTAATGCTCCCAGGATGCTCTCTGAGTAGATGCAAATATCTGCAGAAGCTTGAAAGTAGGATTGATGATTCTTTGCTTTCAAAATAAAATTTTCACAAAAAATGCAACTAATAAAATGTTTTGGTAAACTACTGTATGTACCATTTATTTGAAGCATCATTTAGTAAAATGTGCTGATACATGGTAGCATTTCCAAAAAATATTCATAATGGAAAATCAACGTAATCAGTTTCAACAAGATTATGGGAAACATGAAAATCAACAAGCAATTGATATACGCCCAATAGGTCTCACATTGGTGGTCAGCCTGTTGGTTTTGTCACAGCATGTCTCATCTTAACATGATTTTTGTAAAACTTTATTGTTGTTGGAGCTGCTATGCTCTCTCCATTGTAACAAACATAGGCAAAAAGCTGAAATATTTTTTCTGTCTCAAAACGCACGTTGCCACAATAGCCCATGGCACTGAAAAAACTTTGTATGCCGATATGCTCCTTATGAAAGGGCAGAATGCGGTCACTCACAGTGAAGCCATCCGGTAAATAGAGAAAGCAATAGAAATTCAATAAATGCAAAAGGACTTGGTTAAAGCCAGACTTAATTAGGAGTCCAATTCTTGAAGAAAGCAACAAAAAAGCACACATTGTAGGTGTCCATGCATTAGTGCTAACTTATGTCTTTCATGAATTCACAAGAATTTAAAGAAGTAGGCCCAGAAATCACCACAGTCCTAGAAAATATCTATGAAGTGCACTTTTAGGATGAGTAAATATGATTGTGAAGATTTGCTCATGTGAAAATCTGCTGAGTTTTTATAAGTTCGCCTTCCGTCCAACCACATTTTTCCCAAGCCTTGAAGAAGTTTTACTTCTGCCCTTGTCAGGAGTAAATTTCCAACTTTTCTGAGTATGGGAAAAGATTGGAGGTGAGTTGGTGAAAACTCCTAAAATATGCAAATTAGTAGGTTTGCTGAGGTTCAAAAGGGTAGTCCAACCCAAAAAGTCTGGAAATACTGCTTACCACTACCTCCAGCTTCAGTATGTAGATCTGCAGAAAGATGGCAAAATAAGGGAATTGCCAGTATTCATACCCTACTATAGCATGAGCACTGGCCTAATCAGAGAGGCTATTGTCATAACTCTTTCTAATGACATTGCTGCCATAATTTATCGCAGCACTACATGGCACCCGAGGGACAAGTAGATTCTTTAGAGGACAAGTAGATTTATGAAGCAAACTGTCCCACAGACAAGTGGAAATTCTATTAACTTCCACACCCCTGAGATACATGAGTAAGAGCAACCCTAAAAGGAAAAGTAGGTAGAGATGACTACCAGGGAGAGTTAGAACATAATGTCAATTAAAAACCATACAATATACCATTTAAGCATATTAGCATTATTAAATTAGACAATACACATTTGGACATCTTTTTCAGAATACTCCTCTTCTGGGAGGGATAAAGGCAGTCTTAGGTCCAGGTACTTGTCGGTGCTGCACGGCCCATTTGAAAAAAATTTATTGGCAAGGGTAGGCACCCTGCTAGGATACAAAATCCAGAACAGCCACACCAATGGAAAAAAGAGGTGGGTGTTGTTCATTTGCATCATCAAAGGAAATGCACTCTCCATAGTTACTCAATACATTCCAAACAAGAGGCAAGAGCAGTATTTCAGAGAGGCTGTGTAGGGAACACTAAAAAAAAAAAAAAGAAAAAAAAAAAGAGCTAATCAATCTCAAATAGGTGGCAATTTAAATTTGTTTACTTTGCCTACACTTGATAAATGTAAGGCAGATTGCACTGGAGAAGTTATCTGGCCAGGGTAAGAAATGACAAAGCAGGAGAAGGCTGCTAGAAACCAGGGGTAAGGACTAGTGAAGGCAGAGGAGAAAACACAAAACCACACTGTCACAAAAAGCCTGGAGAAGGGTCTTGGTCCTACAAAAACAGATAATACCTATTATATGAAAAATTGCCTAAATGCTACATTTAATTTTGCTCGGAAAACAGTGGGTTGTCTACTGGCTGTACAATTCTGTGCCAAACAGACAGTGACATTTATAGAAGAGATACCTAGTGAGACCTCCCAGATTGCAACCACAGAAGGAAACAAAAGAAAATGCATCAATTGCTTCTTTACAGACTTACACATAGCAAAAACATGTGGAGAGGGTGACGGAAACAGCTACCTTAAGGACATTCCTCTGTCAGCCATATCTGGCAAAGACAGGGAAGAACTGGAGATGCTCATCTCCAAGAAGGAGGTCTCAACAGGTGACAGAAAACAACTAGGCTTGCAAAGGTCAGTAAGCCAAATGGCCTTTCATCAGGCTTTTTTAAAACCATAGTGCCATTACTTTTTGACATTCACACAAATCTGATGAATGGCACGATTTTAAGGGTGCCACCAATAACAGCTATGATGGAGGAATATATAAGCCTGATCTGCAACCAGACAATGAAACAACCCTATGTCAATCATATAGGCTCACCTCTCTCGTGAACGTTTATGCAAAGCTATATGTAGCAACATTAGCATCTAGACTAAATAAGCTAGTGCCGGAACTGATACATCCCAACGAAACAGGCTTTATCATGGGTAGAGAAACGTGCTAAAAAGAAATTGCATATCAAATGTGGCTAGAAGGGGAAGCTCAGGAATAGTCTTATTATCATTAGATGTCAAAAAGGTGTTTGACCTGCTGGATTGGTCCCTTTTGAACAGTGACCTTACAAGAGATGGTCTGAGGACCCAATTAATACAACAGATCATGGCACATTACAAAAACCCTGACACACAGGCAACTGTAAATGAAGGGGTTATAGATAGACCTAATATACAAAGGGGTACAAGGCAGAGATGTCACGTATTCCCCCAGCTCTTTGTGCTCATTCTAAACCCATTCTTACAGTGCACTCAAGACAACCCAGATATTAAGGAGGTAAAATAAGGACAGATGTTTTTCAAGACTACGCCAGTTGCAGGTGACATCCTGCTCGCCTTAAATAGACATGAAATCTCAATCCTAGGACTCCTACTGGAAATAAATACATTTCGTAAGGTTTCAGGTCTCAAAAATGAACCTAATCTAATCAGACGACCTGAACCTCAATGCTCCTGAAACAACTTTAAAAGCCCTTGCAGGCCTCTTCACCTTTCAGATGGGTGAAAAGGAAATTGGAATACCAGTGAAGCCATAACTAGAACCATAAATGAGATAAGGATAAATAACATAATGAAGGTAACACAAGGTGATGTCAGTGATGTCTAGTTGGCAAAATCATCAAAATGCATGGGTGGAGCAAACAGCAGTGGTGAGGATGGTGGTCTTGCCTAAAAAAAATAGTACCTTTTTTAGGCACTGCTTCTAACTGTTCCTCAGACTGATGCACATAATCTAGAGACTATAGATGGCTTGAATTATATATGATGGAGAAACATGAGAAGGAGATGGGATGGTTGCATACAGAAACACAGAAGAAATGGTGCTATGTCGATCACACACTTTTTGGATATATCACTTTGGTAGACACAATGGCTGCCTAAAAGCCAGAGTGGCTCTTGCCTTTATATCTCACTGGTGGTGTGGGCTACCCTAAAAATCTGGGACACAGTAGGTTTAAAGGCGGGCCTAACCTACCCTTCACCTTTTAATTATTCATAAACAACATCAAGTTTTCCACAGAGATAGATGCAGGGGAAGTTTCAGTTTTGGAGACAGAGCAGGTGTATCACACAGAGAGAGATACTTCATGAGGACCTAATCAAGACATGTCAACAACTTAGGGAGAACTCTGAGTTTAGGGAAGACAGACAAGAGGTTGGTGTATATGCAGGTAAGACACTGGGTTGTGCAACACCAAATTAGGAAAGGAGGCAATAGACCATTAGGATGTAATGACTAACTAGTTAAGTCATAACTCTCATTGCCGAGCGATATTGCTGATCTATAAGAGCTTACTGACATCAAAGGAACAGCAGCAATAATCTTTCCAGAAGCAATGAGGAAAAGGAACTGTAGAGAACATTAGACAAAGACAAGTGGGAGCAGAACCTTATAAGACAATTTTTCTAAACACGGACACGAAAATTAAATATTCTATAAAATAATATTATATATGACACCTTACACAACATGGATGGCACCAGGTAGACAATCCATGCTTTTATGTCAGCTGGGGTAACAGCTGGGGACAGGGAACACTTGTGTGCTTGCTTAGATGCTTAAAGATTACTGAAATAAGATATTGGAGAGAATACATCTGATCACATGCTCTGACCTGGCTAGATGCCTATCAGTGATAGTCCTGGGGGCACCCTCGGAAATGGAAAGGTTGCCTACCTGTAATCATAGTCCTCATCATAGTCATGATAACTGAATAGTCCAGCTTGCACATGGGGATCCCAGACTGCTTTAAAAAAATACATACATTCATTCATATACGCAAATATTTGCAGCCTATAAAAAAGCTCAAGAAGGACAAATTTCATATTTTCATTTTAAAAAGGACAATTATTATTAACCTGTCACTGAAAAAATAAATGACCATAGATAATGTTTCACAAACTTTTTTTTTTAAAGGAAAAAATGAAAAGGGAATGGAGGACAGAATTAGCCAACAAGCTGCAAAGGAAAGCTTAAGGAACAAAACTGGCACTGTATCTTTAAGAACCTCACAGCACACCCAGCATCCCATCACGCCCCACAGGTGACAGCAAGATCATGTAATTTTTACAGAAGATTGGAGGATACTGGGTGAAAAATTGATGTAAACTGCAATATTTCTTGTCCAGTGAGGGTGGGGTTGATTATGTCTATGATGAGGATTCGCCTGGAAATCAACTACGGTTACAGGTAAACAACATTTTCTTCTCTTCCAGGTGATCCTCATCAATAAGAACTGAAAAGAAAAGCAAAGTCGATCCCACAAAAGAGCGAACAAGAAATAGGAAAAGTTCCAACAACCACCCAAAAGGTTCCACAAATGTGTCTGTCTAGTGAGTATCTCCCTGGAGTGTGAATCAAGACACTAATGTTTGGTGAAACTGTGGACAGATCTCCAGGTAGCAGCCTTGCCCATTTCTGAAATGGAAACATTCCTAAGAAGGGCTATCATAGCAGCTTCTCCTCAAATAGAGTGAGCTTTATGTAGCTTTTTCACCGATTGGTATGGAAAAAGTACTCAAAAAGCCATACATCTAGAAATGGACTGCTTCACAGAGGGTGAAAATCTGTTCTCACTGGTCTATAATTTAGGAACAGCTGATCAAATTGCCTTATATCTTTAGTTTAATGTGATGAGAATTTCAAAACTCTTGTTGCATCAAGGAAATGCAGAGATCTATCTGCCGGAGATACTATATTAGGAAGAAATATACATAAGGAAATCATTTGATTAATGTGAAAATCCGAAACCACCTTAGGAGGAAAATTATAATAAATTCTCATTACCACTCAATTACTAAAATACTGTGTATGGTTCAGTGGCGCAGGATTTTTCAGTTCAGTTTTTCAAATGTACTTTATTCAGCCATAGGCCATAAAGGCATACAATGTACAAACAAAGATAAAAAACAGTTATAAATCATTTCATAAAAACACAAATACACAATCTTAAAACAATATTCCAAGGCAAGAAAACCTATAAAGATACTTGTAAAGAGTCACGCGCACAGGACAAAAAAAATCATGATGTCACAAAGTTCTGATTAAGAACCAACTAAAGAAGCATCCTAAACTGTGAATCACTAGGTATTGTGAGGAGCATAATCAATACTTGACAAGCCAAGTCTCCTATGCTTAACAACTTGCTGGATTTAACTTACAGTGGTGCTAACTAATATAAAAACAGACGGTGCAGCTCATATACAGGAATCTTAAAAGTGAATCTGGCAGCCCGTTTCGGGACTCCCGTGTTGCATTTAAAAATGTCCCAATAGCACATACAACATTTACAAATCTGATATTTATCAACAGGCTGAGGGCTTGACCCAGATTAGTAATCTTATAAGCAAAACTGGCTTTAAATACTCCTAGGAACAACAAACAATCGAATAAAATATGTAGCCCACTATATTTTTCTTTTAGCCCACATGTACTCTCATTACTGCTTTTATTTTCATGTCTGCATAACATGGATTTAAACCGATCCTAAATTTTAGCACAGCATTCCCAAGCTTCGGACTTGGCAGGGCCTCAATATAAGGAAACATATCCTCATTCCTCCAGCTTTCACCAGAAACTGAGTGGATATTTTGACCTCCAAATAGCAAAGGTCCTCCTTTCTAGCACTTTTGCTTACAATGGTGCGTAACTCCTACCTAGGGATCTGCTGCCCTGTCTTCAGCCGCTAATGACAATTTAACACAGAGTTTCCCTAACATGCATCTAACTTGGAAGGAGCAATTTATGCTATTTTACAGTAACCCATTCCATTCAGTCTCTGCCAAAAATTCAACATTGCTTGCAGCCCCTGGTAACTCCATTTGGTATGTTGGTATTCTGCACTTAATCATGGTTGAGGGTGGGAGTTCAAGCAACCGTTTCACACATTTACCATCTTCGATATTCCAATTTTAACTTCTCAGCCAAAGTTAACACTTCCCACCTGTATTTAAATTATAGATGTACCACGGGATTAAAGGCAGACAATATGGGGTGTATGGACGGGCCCTCCAACTAAACTGTTTTAGGCCCCATACAGACAATAATGCAATTGATTTTAGCGACTTAGTACGTTCTCTCCAACTTAATTTGGAATCAAACCACATACCCAGGTATTTATATTTATCAACCACATCCACTTTAAGGAGAACTAAATTTCACTCAGTCTGAGCTAAAGTAATAGCAACTAAAAAAAGCTGTATTCTATGTAAAGTGTTGTAATGAGGCTTATAAATGGGTTCAAATTTGGGTCCCCATAAATTAGTTAGAATTATATAAAAGAATATTATGTTCCCAAGGTGGCGAAGCAGACTTAATAGGAGGTAAACTTTCGGAATGCGTTCTAAAAAATCCTTAACTATAGGTATTTTAAAGAAGGAGGTTTGTGAAGGAGATTTTGTATAGGCTGTTATACCTTCAAGGAGTACCTTAATAGATGAAAATTATACATTAGATCTTTCCAGATGAAGGTAATATCACATCTTCTTGGCACGTGGATAGGTCCTAGTTGTTCAGTATGCAACAAATGTAAAATCTCTTCCACTTAAATGCATATGATTTTCTAGCAGAAGGACAATATTTTGAAATGTCCATGCAGTCTAGTAAGGTTAGATGACCATATTGAAAGAACTCAGGAGCAAGGCTATCAAGCTCGTTTATGGAAGGTTGAGATAGAAGATTTGGCCCCTGTACATGCAAAGAGAACCTGTTTGCACAGCAACCTCCTGTGTGAGCTCAGACAGATGAACATCCATGAAACACTGAGAAGACCATTACTGTGTTATTATCATTTTGGTTTTGGATTTGTACAGCTTGATCAAGGCTGCTGTAATAATTTGATCGGAGGAAATATGTAGGGAGAGTTCTTTGACCACCATTCTATCAAAAGATAGACCCTGTCTGGTAGAATCTGAAGGTGCAATATTGGCATTTTGCGTTCCTTGCATCTGAAATAAATCTATTGAGGGTAGCCCTATTCTTGGAAAATTGCTTCTGTGACATTTTCATTTAAAACACAGTCATGGTTCTCTTGAATAATACAACTAAGGGAGTCTGATGAGTGTACCTCCTGGTTTGCTCGGATAATACCTTGTTGTATTGTTTGTCTGAATCAATAGGGAGTTTGTTCTGATCGCAGGTAGGAATGACTTCAGCGCCAAATAAACCACTTGAGAGGTTGATAGGGTATGTTTTTTTCCATGTCTGACCATAAACATGGAGTCCTTAAATGATCCATGTGAGGTCCCTGGAGAGAGGCATCGGAGACTAGCATCTGACCTGGGAGATTTTGATATAATGCTATCTTCTCCATTATACTTTTTGACCCGGTCCACCATGAAAGAGACTGAACACTGATTGTTAAAGAGTTAGTCTCTGTTCCCAGCTACCTGAGAACTGGCTACACTGATCTTCCAGACATTGCTGCCACAGCCTTGTGTTTAGATTGGCATGAGAAACTAGGACGGTACAAGATGCAACTGTCCTAGCAGAGATGAGATCTGTTAAGCAATAGGATGATGGATTTCAACAGACTAAATTATTTCAGACAGACAGAAGACAGTCTCTCCTCTGAAGGACCTTTATGGATTTAGTATCCAGGACCACTCCTAAAGAGTGTATTTTCTGTAGCAAGAATGTTGCAGTTTTTTTGACGGACTTGAAGACCTAGACCTGAAAAGATGTTGAGACATGTCTGAAAATGTTTCTAGAGTTTCTTTTGTGCATGGACTCTTTATTGACCAGTAGTCCAGGTAAAGGTAGGCAAAAATATTTTGCCTCCTTAGAAGTGCTGTGATGACAGCCATACATCCTGAAAAAGCTATTGGTGCTGACTTTAGACTACAAGGCAGGACATTTTATTTGGAGATGCTTAAAATCTACTATAAAACATAGACATTTTCTATGTCTTTTTAGAATTGGTATACAGAAGTAGGCATAATGAAGATCTACATTACACATCCAGTCCCCTTGATGGAGCTGAGAGTAGATCTGGTGTAGAACAAGCATTCTGAACTTGTCTTTTCTTATGTATTTATTCAATATTTATAAACATAGAAAGAATCTAAACTCTTATTTTTTTCGAACCAGAATGAATTCCCAATCCTTTTTGGTGGAAAGGAACCTCCTCCACTGCATTTTTCTGTAGTAATATGATGACTTCCTTTTGCAAAAGAGCTAGCTGACTTTCTGACTGGTAAATTCGAGGATTGGACATGAAACCAAGAGAGTATCCATTCTGAACAACATCCATGACCCATCTGATATAGGTTATTTTCAGCTGCTCTTGAAAATAAGAGGCTATGCTTCTTCCCACCAGAGAGACCTACAGAGAAAGAGGAAGAAGGAAGTCATTATTTGGCAGGTGGTTTTGCTGTGGGGATAGAGGTTGGAACTGCTGTAGGCCTCCTCTACCTCTGGATGAGGTTTGAGGATATTGTCTCTGTTGCTGCTGCTGATGCAACCAATGAGGAGTTTGAACTCTGAGTAAAACGGTTCCTATTGCTAGGTCTGTAACTTCTCCTTAATTATTTCCCCTTTTCTAGGCCAACCTCGTTTAGAGTTTCCATCTCCTTTTTCATACAATATATTTTGCCATCCACATGCAAACCAAATAGTATTGATGAAAAAGGGTAGATTTAGAATTCTCTGCTGCACTTCTGGCTTTAGATCAGACAGCCTCAGCCATGAGCTGTGTCTAATGCCATGACAATATCAGTGTGCCGCTAAGTTCACAGTATATGTTGCTGCTTCTATGACTTGGTTAGAAACCTGCATATGCTATTTCAGGACTTCCTGAAAATCCTGCCTATCTTTTGTGGGAACTTTGTCACAATACCTTAGGGGAGAATCCCAGATGGATTGATTGCATCTTCCCAAAAGAGCTATAACGTTTTCTGCTTTCACAATGGATGCAGATGTTGCGCATATTTCTCTACCTGTAAAATCAATCAATCAATCAGGACATTTATAAAGCGCACTACATACCCGCTAGGGTTTCAAGGCGCGGGGTGGGGGTTGCTGCTACTGGTCGAAGAGCCAGGTCTTGAGGAGTCTTCTGAAGGTGAGTAGGTCTTGGGTCTGTCGTAGGTTGGTAGGGAGAGTGTTCCAGGTCTTGGCGGCGAGGTAGGAGAAGGATCTGCCACCGGATGTCTTTCGATGGATGCGGGGGACGATGGCGAGGACGAGGCATGTGGAGCGGAGCTGTCGGGTGGGGGTGTAGCAGCTGAGTCTGTTGTTCAGGTAGGCAGGTCCGGTGTTGTGGAGTGCTTTGTGTGCGTGGGTGAGGAGCTTGAATGTGATCCTCTTGTCTACGGGGAGCCAGTGAATGTCTCTCAAGTGGGGTGTGATGTGGCTGTGGAGGGGTACGTTGAGGATCAGTCGGGCGGAGGCGTTTTGGAAGCATTGGAGGTGTCACAGGTGTTTGGCCAGGATGCCTGTTTAGAGTGCGTTGCCGTAGTCTAGCCTGCTGCTGACGAGGGCCTGTGTCACTGTTTTTCTTGTTTCTGTCGGGATCCACTTTGCGGAGGGTGTTGTAGCAGGAGGAGGAGACTGCGTTGACCTGTATTGACAAGGAGAGGGAGGAGTCGAGGACGAAGCCCAGATTGCGTGCGTGGTCGGTCGGTGTTGGTGGGGTTCCTAGAGATGTTGGCCACCAAGAGTCGATCTAGGGAGAGGGGTTGGGTTCGAGGATGAGGACCTCCGTCTTGTCCGAGTTCAGTTTCAGACGGCTGCTTCTCATCCATTCGGCGACGGCCTTCATTCCCTCGTGGAGGTTGGTTTTGGCGGTGCGCGGGTCCTTGGTGAGGGAGAGGATGAGCTGGGTGTCGTCGGCGTAGAAGATGATGTTGAGGTCTTGTTGGCGGGCCACTTGTGCGAGGGGGGCCATGTAGATGTTGAATAATGTTGGGCTGAGGGATGAGCCCTGGGGTACGCCGCAGATGATGTTGGTGGCTTTGGAATGGAAGGGAGGGAGGCGGACTCTCTGGGTTCTGCCGGAGAGGAAGGATGTGGTCCATTCAAGGGCTTTCTCTTGTATTCCGGCTTCGAGGAGGCGTGTTCTTAGAGTGTGATGGCATACCGTGTCGAAGGCGGCTGACAGGTCCAGGAGGATGAGGGCTGATGTTTTGCCGTTGTCCATTTGGCATGTCGTCTGTGGCGGTGAGGAGGGCGGTCTCGGTGCTGTGGTTTCGTCGGAAGCCAGACTGGGAGGGGTCCAGGATGTCGTTGTCTTCGAGGTGGCGGGTCAGTTGTGTGTTGACGATTTTCTCGATGACCTTCGCCGGGAACGGGAGTAAGGAGATGGGTCGGAAGTTCTTGAGGTCCTGGGGGTCTGCCTTGGGATTCTTAAGGAGAGCGTTGATTTTGGCGTATTTCCAGCTTTCTGGGAATGTTGCTGTTTCGAAGGAGATGTTGATGACCTTCCGTAGTTGGGGAGCGATGGCTGCGTCGGCTTTGTTGTACACGTGGTGAGGGCATGGGTCTGACGGTGATCCTGAGTGGATGGAGTTCATGAACTTGCGTGTCTCGGTGTCGCTGACGTTGGGCCAGGAGGTCAGGCGGTTGGTGTTTACGGGGGTGGTGTCTGGCGTGGTGGGGGCGGCTGTGGTTTTGAAGCTGTCGTGTATGTCGGTGATCTTTCGGTGGAAGAAGGTGGCCAGTGAGTCGCAGAGTTCTTGAGAGGGTGGAATGTCATTTACGTTGGCGCTGGGGTTGGAGAGTTCTTTCACGATGCTGAAGAGCTCTTTGCTGTTGTGTGCGCGGTTATCTAGGCGGTCTTTGAAGGAGGATCTCTTGGCTAGTCTGATGAGTTGGTGGTGTCTGCGGGTGGTGTCCTTGTGGGCCGCGAGGCTGTCAGGTGTGTGTTCGGTGAGCCATTTATTCTTAAGTTTCCGGCAGTTGCGCTTGGAGTTCTTCGGTGAACCAGGTGGCTTTCTTGGTGGCTTGGTTGTTGGTGGTCTTCTTGAGTGGTGCAAGGGAG
This sequence comes from Pleurodeles waltl, assembly GCF_031143425.1. NCBI lineage: Eukaryota > Metazoa > Chordata > Amphibia > Caudata > Salamandridae > Pleurodeles > Pleurodeles waltl. The sequence goes on along the minus strand of NC_090442.1, from coordinate 831,387,997 downwards.
TTGGCGCAGTCGTTGATCCACTGTCTGAGGTTGTGGGCGGCAGTGTCTGGATCGGTGGGGTCGGTAGGCGGGTTCTAGGCAAGGGCGCTGGTCAGCTGGTCTTTGGTGACTTTGCTCCAGTGGCGGCGGGGTGGTTGTAGGGTGCGGTGGTGCTTGACCTGTTTCTGGAAGGTGAAATGGATGCAGTGGTGGTCGGTCCAGTGGAGTTCGGTGGTGTGGTTGAAGGTGACGTGGGCTCTTGTGGAGAAGATGGGGTCAAGCGTATGGCCGGCTGCGTGGGTGGGTGCGGTGATGAGTTGTCTGAGCCCGAGGTTGTCGATCAGGGTGGTGGAGTTGGTGTCGTTCTCGAGGTGGAAGTTAGGGTCCCCGAGGAGGATGTAGTCCATAGAGGCGAGTGTGTGGGTGCTGGCAAGGTCAGAGTTGAAGTCGCTGAAAGGTGCCCGTGGTCCAGGGGGTCTGTAGACGAGCGTTCCTCTGAGGGTGGTGTTGGGGTCAGTGTGTATTCGGAAGTGCAGATGTTCGGCGGTCTTGAGGGTGGACTTGTGGGCGATGGCTATTCCTCCTCCGATTCCGTTGGTGCGATCCCTGCAGGTGATCTTGTAGCCCTCCGGGATGGCTAGGGCGATGCCGGGCACCTGGTTTCGGTAAGGAAGGCTACGGTCGGGGCGGCGGTGTCTAGCAAGTCCCAGAGCTCGATGGTGTGCTTGCGTGCAGAGCGGGTGTTAAGGAGTATGCAGTGGAGGTGATTGGTCCTGGTCTTTGCAGGTTTGGCGGTTCTGTCGCAGGTGAATCTGCAGGTGTGGCAGGAGAAGGGTCCGTGGGTGTTCCTCTGTGAGGACTGGAAGCATGTTGCGGTGCGGCCAGGGTTGAGGGTGTTGAGGTCGCTGGCAGTGTAGCGGTGTCTGGAGGTGTGGAGATTCCGTGGACCGGGAGGTGGGGGGAGGGAGGGGTGGCACTGGGCGCGGTCCAGGCGCGGACGGCTTGCCTCTGGCGCAGCAACCGCCATTAAGAAGGGGAGGAGGGAGGGAGGAGCAGCTGGGAGGCGTGAATGAATGGGGGCTCGAGGGGGGCGGGGCTGCAGGGACGCAGCGGCGGGAAAAGGAGACGGCTCGGGGGAGCCGAGGCGCTGGGGGGGCAAGGGGTCTCACAGAGCGGCAGAAAAGAGAAAAAAAACAGGCGCAACTAGAACGAGGCAAAAGACAAAGTAAACACAGCAATTACAGTCCTACAAAAGTTAGGCGCTTAGCACTAGACACCAGGGATGACCAGCAGGAAGCAGCGAGGGCGGGGAGGGGTGACACCTGGGTGTCGCTGTACGTGTGGGGAGTGATCTAGTGGCCACACAGGTCAAAGGTCACTCTCCGTAGCGCGCAGCGACCGCCATTAAGAAGGGGAGGGAGGAGCAGCTGGGAGGCGGAGGCGTGAACGTATGGGTGCTCGAGGGGGGCGGGGCCGCAGGGACGCAGCGGCAGGAAAAGGAGACGGCCCGGGGGAGGCGAGGCACTGGGGGGAGGGGGGGGGGCAAGGGGTCACACAGAGCGGCAGAAAAGAGAAAAAAACAGTGACAACAAGAACGAGGCAAAAGACAAGGTAAACACAGCAATTACAGTCCTTCAAAAGTTAGGCGCTTACCACTAGACACCAGGGATGACCAGCAGGAAGCAGCGAGGGCAGGGAGGGGGGGGACACACCGGGACAGCTGGGTGTCGCTGTACACGTGGGGAGTGATCTAGTGGCCACAAAGGTCAAAGGTCACATTTTTCTACCAGTAAAATCAATTTGCTTGCTCTCTTTGACTGGTGGTACAGAAGATGAAGGAGCTACTGTGTAAGGTTTACTTGCCGCTGCCACAATAACAGAATATGGAGTAGTATCCTATCTAAGGAACAAAGGGTGATCAAGTTCCTTGTTATTTTTTTCAAATGCTGAGAGGGAGTAGATCGTATGGATTCAAGTCCAAGAACCAAATGAAAAGCCAGTACTAGTAGACCTGGTAACCAATGGAAGTAAGGGCATTGAAGATGTTTTATGATGCAAAGTTTCAAATAAGACCGATGCTAAGGTCATGGTGGTGGCACTGAAATATTTAACTTAGCAGCACCTCTTACTAGAACGTCATTAAAGGTAGTTAGATCATCTACCGGTGAGACTCTTGCTGGAGACCTATCTGTTAGAAATTTGAGAATAATCTCAGACAGATGAAACTGCAGTAGTTGTCCAGGATGGAGTATGCCCCCATGGCGAGATCAAGATCTCCCCATACAGTTTCTGCTAGACCTTCCGGACTGAGAAGTGAAAGACATTGTTCTAGAAGTTCTATTAGAACTGGCTCTATATCTACAGCATGTCTGGTGTTGTCTCCTAGGATATCTTGATTTTGCTGGAGATTAACTCTTGCCTGCTTAATTTCTTCATGGAGGAGCTGAAGATGAAGCCGAGGCCCTTGATGATCAAGGAAATGCCAAGGAAACTGAAGGAAATGTGGGTGTAATGGAATGTACCATCTCAGGAGTATACATAGATAGTGAGTAGGTATGCGAGTACTCAGACCCTGCAGTTACTGCTATTTCTTTATGAAAGCCTTGAAGCCTTCTAGGTGATGTGTGCAATGATGTGACTGAGACCTTGAAGATGGTTTCAATGTTGAATGTGGTCGATTCGAGGTAGACGGTGAATGCTTTGACGGTGACTGAGTATATATCTAAGTCAACAAAGGTGTCTGTAACATCAACTGAGGTTTTTATCAACGTTGATAACTGTTTCAATGTCGATCCTTGAGTATGATTCAATCTGGAATGTTGTCCCAATGTCGAAAAAAGTTTTGATGGTGAACAAGTGGGCAACTTGGCTGTTTTCAACATAACTCCTGGACCTAGAACAGGAGTGACGTCTCTTCCTCTGATTACTCCTCTCCTTAGATCTGCCTCTAAGGGAGTGCTTGGAGCCGGAGCAGGGCGCTCTGGAGGAAGAAGGACCTTCACCATGGCATCATAATGATCCAGAGCTCAGTGCCCCACCATTCTGATTCCAGGAGCTGGAAAAATGAACTACCAACTGTTATCTGTCGGGCATGATGGGATGGTGAGTTTACTCTGAGCTTCTTAAAGGCACTGTGTCAGTTTTGTTCCCCAAGCTCTCTATTGCAGCATATTGGCCAATTCTGTCCTTCATTAACTTTTCATTTTTCCTTTTAAAAAACTTTTGTGAAAGATTTTCTATGGTCATTTATCTTTATCATTGACATACCAAAAAAATGGCTTCATTTTAAAAATGAAAATGTAATGTGCTCTTCTTTTTGTTTTTAGAGGCTGCAAATATTTGCTTATATGGATGTAAATATTTTGTAAAGTGCTCCAGGATCCCCACACGTGGCTTGGGACTATTTAGTGCTTATGACTATTGATGAAGGATCCCTTGGAAGAGAACTACCTACTACATAGCAGTAAATCAAAAACAATCTTTTACCTGTTACTAGCAGCAACATGCACCATCTTAACAGTCTAGGGAAAAGGGGATGCAACTCGGCACACTTTACATCAAAATATTTTTCTCTACTAAAAATACAGAAACTAGCATACACATTGGCAGATAAAGCTATGGGGGCTGGTGTGCATTATCTAGCTAGGAACAGTGTCAGTGTAACTTGTCTCAGGAACCTGATAGTGTTACGGCTCCTAAATAGAAGATAACAGGCCTACTGACTGCATTAGCAAATAAAGAATGATTTTGTGGAACTTTAACCATATAGCTCAAAAGCTATATGAATGAGAAAAAAACTATTAGAAACACCAAAGCAGAATGGGAGGAGTGTAAAGGCCTAAAGGGATTGGTCTGAAACATGACAGAAATGCTTCCCCAGCTTCAATTTACTCTATAACAATCCTACAAACCTAGAATCTCTTCTTTAGTTCATCTCTCTTCACTGTCATTTTGGTGGACTCTGTGACTGTTCAGTGCCCTGCTCTCTCCAGAGCCCCTTACCTGTGACTTCGTGCTACATCCTCTGCAACTCCTTAGCGACCAATGTCTCCAAAGACCAATCAATCATGTACTTGTAAGGCGCAGCTATTCACACATTAGGGTCTCCAGGCGCTTGGGGGGGGTGGGGGGGGGGCATATCAGTAAGTGAAGGTCAGAGGGGATCAGGTGAAGAGCCAAGTTTTGAGGTCCTTTCTGAATTGTGAAAGCGTGGGAGATCTTCTGAGGTGAATGGCGAGGGAGTTCCAGGTCTTGGTGGTGTGGTGGGAGAAGGATCTTCCTCCGACTGAGGCCTTCCTGACACGTGGGACGCGAGAGCGAGGTCGGCAGAGCAGAGGTGCCTGGTGAGCGTGTAGAAGTGGAGTCTTTGGTTGAGGTATTCTGGTCTGGCGTTGTGGAGGGCTTTGTATGTGTGCATGAGAAGACCCTGCATTCCTTCACTGGCCTCTCCATCCCCATCACAACCATTTCTCCAAGTACCATAATTTCTCTTTCTCATGTGCATGTCATAATTGTCACAACTTACTATGCCCTCTCCATCTCTTCATTCTCACATAATTCCACAGCCCCAGCATAATTTCATTGTTGCATTCATTCAAAGTCTTAGCATCTGTTCAATGCCTCAGCTTTCCACAGAGTGTGCATCTCATCACTGTTACCTCTGCCTACAGCTCACGTTGTCAGATTAATTTACAATGGCACAGGGAGAGTACGATTTAACAAAGTTAAAACAGTTTGTTAAAATAGGAGAAACATCACTACTTGCACCAAAGGTGTATACATTTACGATCATATTACAGTTTGGTTAAAAGCAAACCATTTGGTTGATCGAGAGTCTAGGCACTGAGGCCTAACTAGGTAATATTAAGCTCACATTTAATTTTTAACCACCCACGTACTAGCAGCTTTTAGACTCGTAAATATTTCCAATTTTGCCAATACCAAAGCAGAGACATACATTTAAAAAGGTGTTTGCTCAACAGCATACATCTGACTAAATGGGAAGAGTGGCAATTAAGAATCATACTGCCAGGTTCCACAGTTTCCAACTAATGTTTTAGGCTTCTATTCACAGGAAACAGCCATTAAAGTGAGGTAGGAATCCTGCAACAGATTTGGGGTTTTACTCTATGCCCCTCTCTTCAAAATCCGGTCACCAAAAAAGATATACCGGGCCAGATATTCGGATTATTTAGTGTGATTACTATTTATCCTGTACTGGAGTTCCAAACTCTTTACTACCGCCTGGCGTAAGCTATGGCTGTTCACTATTTAGTTAGTAAGTTTACAAAATTAATATTTTAGTTTTCCAAACAGAATAATATAGACTTAAGTTCTGAAACTAATTGGTGAATATCAGTATTGACAACGGAAACTGTCCAGTGACAACCTACTGCCACGCACCACCCTCCCCCACCCTCAAAAAAATCTTGCAGGCTTTTTATCTCTTTCCCATTATATGAACATATTCGGGAACTTAGAAACGGGGTTAATGCAGGTAGAGTGAGATATAAAAAAAAAGTCACAACAGGAAACTTTACAAGGTGTGCAAGTCACTGATGTGAGCTGACAACAAAATTAGGTGTGGTCCAGTGGGTAGGTTTTAGCCAAAGAACTAGGATACTTGACAACTAACCTCTACTTTATCACTTCAACTAAATATGCTTGAAATAAACAATGTATTTTACAGCTGGGCTGGAGACATTTCCCTGGGAAGAGTAATCCCCTTGGCCTTGCCTTGTAAATTACTGACCTCAGTTGTAGTTTACTAAGTGAGTTGGATACTGTGTGTTAGACCTGACAGCCTTAGGGTGGTCACCCCCAACTTTTTGCCTGCCTCCCTCCACTTTTTGACACTGTTTTTGATGGTTTTAGGACTCTGCTCAATTTAACAATGCCAACCAGTGCTAAAGTGCATATGCTCTCCCCCTTACAACATGGTGACTCTGGCTCAAACCCAATTGGCATATTTGATTTACTTGTAAGTCCCTAGTAAAGTGTGCTGCATGTGTTGAGGGCCTGTAAATTAAATGCTGCTAGTGGGCCTGCAGCACTGAGTGTGCCACCCACACAAGTAGCCCCTTAACCATGGCTCAGGCCTGTCATTGCAAGGCCTGTGTGCAGTATCACTGCCACTTCGACGTGGCATTTAAAAGTACTTACCAAGCCTGAAACTCCCCTTTTTCTACACATAAGTCACCCCTAGTGTAGGGCCTGGATTTCCCTAAGGGCAGGGTAATGTGTAGGTAAATGGTAGGACGTATACCTGTGTGTTTTATATGCCCTGGTAGTGGAAAACCCCTACATTCGTTTTCCACTGCTGTGAGGCCTGCTCCTTTCATAGGTTAACATTAGGGCTACACCCATATACTGTTTCAGTGGTAGGTTCGGATCAGAAAAGGGTAGACAGGTCATATTTAGTATGGCCAGAATGGTAATACAAAATCCTGCTGAGATTGGATTTTATATTACTATTTTAGAAATTATACTTTTAGAAAGTGAGCATTTCACTGCATTTAAAATCCTTTTATGCCTTACAGCCTGTCTCCAATCCACGTCTGGGCTGGGCTGATTGACAGCTCCCTTGTGCATTTCACCCAGACAACCACAAACACAGGATGCTCAGTCACACCTGCACACATCTGCATACTGAATGGGTCTTCCTGGGCTGGAAGGGTGGAGGGCCGGACACTTATATTTCAAAGGACAGTGGCCTGCCCTCACACAATGGACTGCCAAACCCCCTACTAGGACCCTGGCAGACAGGATGGAACTGAAAGGGGACCTTGTGCACTTAAAAACTACTCTTTGAAGTCTCCTGCACTTGAAAGGCACGTTTGAGTATTTAAACCGGGTACATAACCCTATCAACTTAGACACTTCCTGGGACAGATACTCTGAACTAGATCCTGCAACCTGCCAAGAGGAGCTGCCTGGCTGCATAAAGGACTCATCTGGACAGCTTTGCTGTGAAGGACTACTGCCTTGCTGTTGCCCTGCTGCCTTGCTGGCCTCTGGCTCTGCTGAGAAGTGCTCTCAAAGGCTTGGAATGAGCTTACCTCCTGTTTCCTGAAGTCTCCGGGCCACAAAGACTTCATCTCTGCAAAGGAACTCCTTGTGAGGCAAAAATCAACGCACAGCCTGCCTAATGGTGAAAGAATCACTGCATCGCTGAACTGGAATGACACAGACCAGCTCCCCAAGTAGGGATCGACACAGTGTCAGAGTTGCAACCAGAACTTCGACGCACTGCAGAGCCAGAACGACGCAGCCCGACTTCCTGCGGGAGGAATCGACACATCTGCCATGCAACAGAAACTCCGATGCATCGCCCACCAGATCGATGCAGCACCTGTGACTTCTTCCTGCATGCACAGGATTCCGACGCATCGCCCCTGGGCATCAAAAGACCTTGCATCGCAAAGAGGATTCAAGCCTGCATGCCGGAATTCGACGCAAAGTCCTTACCACATGGGAAATAATCGACGCATGGTATGTGTGTGCCAGGAAATCTGATGCTCACCTTTTGTTTCCAATGCATCTCCTCCTCTGCAGTCTCAGTGCGTGTAATTTTGACGCATACCAGGTACTTTGTGCTTGCAAGAGACAATTGTTGCTTTTAAGAACTAAAGACTCTTATTATTAGTACCAAAGTGAGATTTCAACTTGTGACTATCACATTTTTATTGTTTTTGATCTTAATTTATTCAGATACATTTTTCTAAAACTGTATGGTGTATTTTTTTGGGTGTTTTCGTTGTGTTACTGCGTGATTTATTGCAAAAATATTTTACACACTGCCTTTTAAGTTAAGCCTTACTGCTCATGCCAAGCTACCAGACGATGGGCACAGGATAATTTGGATTGTGTGTTACTTACCCTGACTAGGATTGTGGTTCCTACTTGGACAAGGGTGTACACCTCTGCCAAATAGAGACCTCATTTCTAACACTGTGGAACAAGAAGACATGGTTTTACTCTTGGCCTCCCCATTTGGCCAAATCATGTGCTTGTCACTTTTGGAAGTTAATCCTATGTTCCCTCTTTGGCAGAGATTATGAGTACTTAGAATCAGTGTTAAAAGATGCTAAGCATGTAAAAAAAAAAACAAGTGAACTGGGTGTTACTTAGGGGTCAAGGAACAATGCCTAGTCTCTATATATTCACCAAAATGCTATACTGTCGGAAATGTATAGTCTCAATGGTACAAAAAGAGCATCGCTGGCAAGCTACACACAAAAGGAATGTTACAAGAAGGACTAAACTATCACTGACATTTATTCATAATCTTTCAAATAACAGGGTCTCCTAGAAGTTCTTTAGCAGCAGGATTACCAGAAGGACTTCCAACTCCAATACAAAGGTTAACAACCCTGTCATAGTGACGTGATCAATCATTGACTCCAGAACTAGATTAATTCATTTCCAAACTGTATCCTTTCAACACTAACGCTGTACCCCGGGTTCCAGATTCTGCCATCAAAAGTCCTGACAGCATTTGAAAAGATCTTAATGACTTTCCTTGATTTAGAGAACTTTGACCAAGTTTTGAACCAATCGGAGCATGAACTTTAACCACCTGAGCAACTTCAACATTTACTCTTCCAACTGCATGTCAACCAAACTAGCTTGGAATTCTTTCTTCCTATCTAATCTACAGGATTTGGCAATTTTGGTATTTCCCCCTGCCCCTCCCCCACACACACTTCAATGGTTTTATTACATCTTTCTACTATTCTATTCGTTTATAAGTGCTAAAAGACTTAGGAGTAATGCCATATGCATCTAAGAATATCTTCACTTCGTAGGGGAAACATTGGACTTGATTATCTGTCAATATGCTACTTGTGACACCTTATCCTCAATTCCAAGAGCAATGCTGGATTGACTAATCCATAGAATGACACTCATTTATTGAGGATTATTAAGGAATGAAGATGCTTTGAAATGTGAAATATCCCACAAAAGGAAAATGTTACTTACCAGTAGACATCTGTTCGCGGCATGTAGTGCTGTAGATTGAGTTCAGAGTGGTCCAAGTTGTTTTTCTTTGAAGAAGCTTTCGGAGTCACGGGATCAAGTGATTCCTCCTCTCGGGAATACTGCACATGGGCATAGAGTCCTTTGTTAGATTGTTTCTCTGCAGACGGGAGAGTGAAGTAGTGAAAAGAAAGTAGGATAGAAAAGATGCCCATGCAATGTATTTACATATGTACAATATTTACATGTTGATAAATTGCAACAGCCACACGCATCCGGGGAGGGGGGAGAGTTAATGTGAATCTACAGCACTATATGCCAGGAACAGATGTCTACTTGTAAGTAACATTTTCCGTTCTACAGCATGTGTGGCTGTAGATCCACATGCTATATATAGGCTGCAAAGCAGTCGCTCCATGAAAATGTTTGAAGGAGTGTTTTTAGTACTGCTTGTCCAACATTTGCCAGTTGATATGCAAATGGATCTACACAATAATGTTTTGTAAAGGTATGTGGTATAGACCATGTAGCTGCTTTACAAATATCTTCTATAGGTATGTTACCTAAAAATGCCATAGATGCACCTTTCTTCCTGGTGGAGTGTGCTCTAGGTGGTGTCGGTAAATTTTGTTTGGCTTTATCATAGCAAGTTTGAACACACCGTCTATCCATTTAGCAGTACTTGCTTTAGCTAGGCTCTCCTTTTTGGGGCTTGGAAAAAGCCACAAAAAGTTTTTTGTTTTCCTAAGGTCTTTGGTTCGGTCTATATAATACATAAGAACTCTTTTTAACATCAAGAGTGTGTAGAGCCCTTTCCGCTACAGAATGTGGTTGGGGAAACAAAACTGGTAATTCTATTGATTGATTGATATGAAATTGTGGAACTACTTTTAGAAGAAATTTTGGATCAGTTCTTAATACAAGTTTTTCCTTGTGAATTTGGAAGAAAGGTTCTTCCAAAGTTAAAGCCTGGAGCGCACTCACACGTCTATGAGAAGTGATAGCGACTAAAACAGCTACTTTCCATGACAGGAATTGTTAAGAACAGGAGTGTAGTGGCTCAAGAGGGGGACCCATAAGCCTTGTGAAAACAATGTTAAGATTCCATGATGGGGCTGGAGGGGCCGTTGGTGGAATGACTAAGTCCTTCCATAAATGCCGTAATAACGGAAACTTTAAACAAAGAGGTATGCTGTCTGTTTTGAAGATATGCATCTATAGCTTCTAAATGAAGACGACAAATGGATAAATAAGCAAGATTAGCCTTGTGTAAATACAGTAAGTAACCGCCAATCTCGTGATCCATTGGCTTGAGAGAGTCAATCTTTTTTGATTGGCAATAGCAAACAAAACATTTCCATGTTGCCGCGTAACATTGTCTAGTTGTAGGTTTACGTGTCTCCTTAAGAATATTCATACATTCTTGTGGTAGATGTAAATACCTAAATTCTATGACCTCAGGAGCCCAAATTCTATGACCTCAGGAGCCATGTAACTAGGTTGAGCGATTAGGGGTCTGAATGTCTTATTTGTCCTTGATTCTGTGTAAGAAGGTCTGGCCTGTTGGGGAGCTTCTAATGTGGAGCTACTGAGAGATCCAGAAGTGTTGTGAACCATGGTTGACGTGTCCATGAAGGAGCTACCAAGATGTTTGTGAGGGAAGATGGTCTGAGCTTCCGAACCAGAAAAGGAATGAGTAGGAGAGGGGAGAAAGTGTAAGCAAATATTCCTGACCAACTCATTCATAGAGCATTGCCTTTGGACTGAGGGTGAGGATAATTGGAGGCGAAGTTTGGGCATTTTGCGATTTGTGGTGGGGCAAATAGGTCTATTTGAGGTTTTCCCCACTTTAAAAAGTATTGGTGAAGGACTTGTGGGTGGAGTTCCCATTCTTGGACTTGTTGCTGCATCCTGCTGAGCAGGTCTGCAAATTGATTGACTGTCCCTGGGAGATATTATGCCACTATGTGAATGTGGTGATGAATTGCCTCTTTCCATATTGATTGTGCAAGATTGGATAGTTGAGGTGATTGTGTCCTCCCCCCCCCCCTGTTTTTTTGAAGATAGTACATGGCAGTCATGTTATCTGTACATACCAACACCACCTTGTGTTGCAAATGTGCTAGGAAGACTGCTTGCAATTCCAGATGATTAATGTTGAGTGGTGTTCCATAGGCACTGTACTGTGAGGGTGTGGAGATAAGCTCCCCAACCTGTAAGGAAGGCATTTGGAGTGAGAGTGATCTGAGAGATCACAGGGTCTCAGGGTCTAAAAAAGGGCCGCTGTTTCATAAGGTTTTTGGTGTTCCACCAATGCAGACAGTGATGAGTCTGGCAGTTCAACAACACTAGATCTTCCAGTTGACCCTGAGTGCTTGAGACCATTGACAAGAGAGGCACTGTTGAAGAGGACGCATATAAAGTCTGGAATGAGGTACGATGGCAATGCAGAATGCCATCTTCCCTACTAGGTGCATAAGAGTCCTTACTGTGAATGACTGGTTCTTTGTTAATAGAGCAATAATAGTTTGAAAGGCGTGAACTAGGGCTGAGCAGGGAATCACTAGTTTTAATTGTGTATTGAGAATTGCTTCTAGATAGGGTTGTATCTGGGGTGGTGTGTGGTGGTGGGAGGTTTAGGCAGTCATTGTTTGGTGGTGGATGAGGACCCTTCAGATGTAGATAGTTCTCCTCGGCCTTTGTTATTGTTCCCTCTATAGGAACCTCTATACAGGGAGTGCAGAATTATTAGGCAAATGAGTATTTTGACCACATCATCCTCTTTATGCATGTTGTCTTACTCCAAGCTGTATAGGCTCGAAAGCCTACTACCAATTAAGCATATTAGGTGATGTGCATCTCTGTAATGAGAAGGGGTGTGGTCTAATGACATCAACACCCTATATCAGGTGTGCATAATTATTAGGCAACTTCCTTTCCTTTGGCAAAATGGGTCAAAAGAAGGACTTGACAGGCTCAGAAAAGTCAAAAATAGTGAGATATCTTGCAGAGGGATGCAGCACTCTTAAAATTGCAAAGCTTCTGAAGCGGGATCATCGAACAATCAAGCGTTTCATTCAAAATAGTCAACAGGGTCGCAAGAAGCGTGTGGAAAAACCAAGGCGCAAAATAACTGCCCATGAACTGAGAAAAGTCAAGCGTGCAGCTGCCACGATGCCACTTGCCACCAGTTTGGCCATATTTCAGAGCTGCAACATCACTGGAGTGCCCAAAAGCACAAGGTGTGCAATACTCAGAGACATGGCCAAGGTAAGAAAGGCTGAAAGACGACCACCACTGAACAAGACACACAAGCTGAAACGTCAAGACTGGGCCAAGAAATATCTCAAGACTGATTTTTCTAAGGTTTTATGGACTGATGAAATGAGAGTGAGTCTTGATGGGCCAGATGGATGGGCCCGTGGCTGGATTGGTAAAGGGCAGAGAGCTCCAGTCCGACTCAGACGCCAGCAAGGTGGAGGTGGAGTACTGGTTTGGGCTGGTATCATCAAAGATGAGCTTGTGGGGCCTTTTCGGGTTGAGGATGGAGTCAAGCTCAACTCCCAGTCCTACTGCCAGTTCCTGGAAGACACCTTCTTCAAGCAGTGGCACAGGAAGAAGTCTGCATCCTTCAAGAAAAACATGATTTTCATGCAGGACAATGCTCCATCACACGCGTCCAAGTACTCCACAGCGTGGCTGGCAAGAAAGGGTATAAAAGAAGGAAATCTAATGACATGGCCTCCTTGTTCACCTGATCATAACCCCATTGAGAACCTGTGGTCCATCATCAAATGTGAGATTTACAAGGAGGGAAAACAGTACACCTCTCTGAACAGTGTCTGGGAGGCTGTGGTTGCTGCTGCACGCAATGTTGATGGTGAACAGATCAAAACACTGACAGAATCCATGGATGGCAGGCTTTTGAGTGTCCTTGCAAAGAAAGGTGGCTATATTGGTCACTGATTTGTTTTTGTTTTGTTTTTGAATGTCAGAAATTTATATTTGTGAATGTTGAGATGTTATATTGGTTTCACTGGTAATAATAAATAATTGAAATGGGTATATATTTGTTTTTGTTAAGTTGCCTAATAATTATGCACAGTAATAGTCACCTGCACACACAGATATCCCCCTAACATAGCTAAAACTAAAAACAAACTAGAAACTACTTCCAAAATATTCAGCTTTGATATTAATGAGCTTTTTGGGTTCATTGAGAACATGGTTGTTGTTCAATAATAACATTAATCCTCAAAAATACAACTTGCCTAATAATTCTGCACTCCCTGTAATAACCTCTGGAGTATGTTTGAGAGGTGGGCTTTGTTTCTGTACAAGACTGGTCAGTAAAGGATGACGAAACCCTCTTGAGAATCCTGGGCAACAGAAATTACCTCTGGTTTAAAGCATGAGCACCTGAGCCAGGCATGATGACTCTGATATTAATACTGCATGCAGCTGTATCAGCAGCATCCAGCGCACATCTAATAGAATTATCAGTAATAATTTACCTTTCAGGTACAATTTCTGCACTCCTCTTACGATCCCCCTCGGGAAGATACTGTAGAAGTTCTTCCATGGCATCGCAGTGTGCTCTGTCATAGTGGGATAATAACACCTTTGTTTGGCTGCTTGAGCTGCCACTCTTGCCTGCTGCATATAGCTTTTTACCTTCCTTCTCAGAAGGAGGTGGGTCTCCTGTTGACTGACTTCTCTTTTGTGAGCAGTTGAGGCAACAGTGGAGTCAGGAGGAATCTGAGCCTTCATAAACAAAGGATCAGTGGGTGCAGCTTTATATTTTTTTGTCTACTGTGGGAGTGATAAACCGTGCTCTTGCCGGTTCTTTAAAGGTGTCACCTGCATGTCTTAGCATGCCTGGGAGCATAGGAAGAAACTGACTTTCCTTGTGCGTTATGCCCAGAGTATCAAATAGAAAGTCTTCTTCTATGGGATCAGTATACATGCGCACGTTGTGAAATACAGCTGCTCTATCTATGACCTGCTGATATGAGGTGGAATCCTCAGGTGGCGATGGTCTAGCTGGATACAGATCCAGATCATTAGGTGTAATAGGATCCGGATCATATGTATCCCATGGATCCGTGTCGTCTAATGTGTCTTGTATGTCATAAGCCCCGCTGGGGGTGAATGAGGTAGTGTAAACCCCCAAGGAGGGGGAGATGATGGTGGAGAAGGAGCTGGAGGTGGAGAGGAATGAGGAGAAGGTTGTGTAAGAAATGGAGCCTTGTCCTTGGTAGGCTTTTTTGGAGGCGAAGAGGAGTCAAGCGGCTCTTGAAAGGTCAATTTCCTCTTTAAAGTGTCAGGGGTTGATGATATAATACGTCCTGTTCCCTCTTGAATCTGAAGTCTGAGCTGTCGAGCGTCCATAACTTTCAGAATTGGTTCCACCGGTGGAGGGGTGGTCGAAGACTGTCCTGAATCTAATGTCTGCTTTAACATTTTCAATTCTGAATATTTTACTATGTGTGATTTTTTTTCTGCACCGAAACAGAGGATGGCTTAGTTTTGGTCAGTGCAGAAGTGATCGGTACTGAAGCACTGTGTGTAACTGGTCGAGTTGGTGCCGCAGTTGAGGTACAGTCACCTAAGGTCAATGCCTAATAGTTGTCTTTGGCTTTTTTTGGTGTCAAGCTGACAGGCGGGGCATACAAAGGGGTTTCTCGGCTCCGACCATGGCCGGAAGTCAGTGTTGGACCGGTGACCTCTTTAGGTGTAGTCTTTACCAGGGCTGAAGGTTTTTTTTTTTGACTCACGATCTGCGAATACTGCAACGGTTGACTTTTGTTGTCAGATTGAACATCAGAGTCTGAGTCTTCAACAGAAAAGGCCTGTTCTTGCTGTGGTTCCTCCTGCACATGCTTGTCACCGAAGATATCGGTGTGTCGGCAGGAGTCTGAGACACCATTTCCATCTGAGCTCTTCGGTCTCGGAGTGTTTTCTTTGACCAAAAGGATCGGCATGCATCACAGCCCTGCTCGTTATGGTCGGGGGAAGAGACACAAATAACACACCTGGTAGTAGTCGGTGTGTGGAAATTTGGAGTCACAGAGTGGTCAACAATTAAATGGAGGCTGTTCCATTAGGTTTGCATAGTTGGATTCCACATAAAGGAGGTAGGCCCGAAGAGGGCCTAAAGGGGCTGCATATACCCGAAGAGCAGAGAGTCTATTTCGGCCCTAAGTTGGGAACCCAAGGCATAGAGAGGGGAAAAAATGGGATCGAACAATACCAACGGTGATAGAAAGATGGAGAGAAAAACGTTTTGGTTTGGATCGAGCTGAGAACTTGGAGCAAGAGGAACACACGTCCAAACCCAACAGTGGAGAGAAAGAATCTAACAAAGAACTCGATGCCCGTGGGCAGTATTACCGAGAGGAGGAGTCACTCAATCTTGTGAATCTGAAAGCTTCTTTGAAGAAAAACAACTTGTACCACTCTGAACCCAACACTAGTTGGCGAGCTTATGCATAGCATGGGTATCTACAGCCACACGCCATCAAACATATTTTTTTCTTAAATGTTTCCATGATTGTCAGCTAAACTTTTATAATTCTTGTCTCCAAAACAAAATAAAATAACTCAGAATAAGTCAACATTAACACCCGGGCTATTCACAAGAAAAAAGCTGTGTGATTAATCCACAGTCCATGCGAAAGGGAACAAATATAAACCCATGATGGTTGCAGGATCTCTGAACCTGTGGTTGACAAAGATTTGAGCAGGAAATAACTGGTGTGAATACATCAAAAATAGCCGCCACACCCACAGTGAGCATGCATTTTTAAAGTTAGTGCCACTTTTCCTCTAAACCGCTACAAACATTCTACAATGAAGAGCCCTGTCGAAGTCAACGCTTCAGCAAACCGCTTCAAACCCACGAACAACTTAACCTAGACCGCAGTAAGATTACTTTATTCTGATGTTAAGAACAATCCTGATTTAAGCCACATAACTTTTGAGTAGCTTCTGGATATTTATTTTCCAGCGATTTACAGGCACCAGCGTATTCCCCTTTTGAAGACGGGAACGTTTACTAACCTCTACCAGGACAGGTATAGTGGACGTGTGGAGATGTGTGTGGATGTGTGTGTGGATGTGTGTGTGGATGTGTGTGTGGATGTGTGTGTGGATGTGTGTGTGGATGTGTGTGTGGATGTGTGTGTGGATGTGTGTGTGGATGTGTGTGTGGATGTGTGTGTGGATGTGTGGATGTGTGGATGTGTGGATGTGTGGATGTGTGGGTGTGTGGGTGTGTGTGGGTGTGTGGGTGTGTGTGTGTGTGTGTGTGTGTGTGTGTGGGGGTGTGTGGGGGTGTGTGTGTGTGTGTGTGTGTGTGTGGGGGTGTGTGTGTGTGTGTGTGTGTGTGTGGGGGTGTGTGTGGGTGTGTGTGTGTGTGTGTGTGTGGGGGTGTGTGGGGGTGTGTGGGGGTGTGTGGGGGTGTGTGGGGGTGTGTGGGGGTGTGTGTGTGTGGGGGTGTGTGGGGGTGTGTGGGGGTGTGTGTGTGTGTGTGTGTGTGTGTGTGTGTGTGTGTGTGTGTGTGTGTGTGTGTGTGTGTGTGTGTGTGTGTGTGTGTGTGTGTGTGTGTGGCCTGCCAGTACGTGCAAATGTAAAGTTAGCATTCATGTGGGAGGATTCCTGGATTCCAAGACCTCTGTGCGTGAGGACTCTCAACTGCGCAACGCAGATCGATCGCCTGCAGAAAGCAACTTCAACTACGCTGATCACGCATCAGTGACAAGCCTTAAATCCTAAAGATATCGACTTAGGTAAATGGTGATGCGCACACCTCAATGCACAGCCTATTTCAGCGGGTGGTATCTCTCAACAACGCACATTTCATACTCAACGGTGATGTGCACACGTAGAATTCAGAATTTGAGCGCACACCTTAAAGAGTGTAGGAATATTTATCAACAGAAATGCGCACACCAATAGGACTTCACGTGTGTCATGGCAGCTAATTTAAAGGCAACATGCACACCACAACCTGAGAACTACTTTAGAGTATTACTGATTACGGTGATACGCACACCTATGTAAGAAAGAAAGTGACTACTGTGTAAACTTGTGTTCCAGTGGGAGTTGAAATACACTACGTGCAATCATTTTAAGTGGCAAGCTTAATTTGTGTCTGTCTACGGTGACACACACACACACCTGACTCAATTAGGGTGATAGCTCCTTGATTTTTAAGGCACTTTACTTGAGGTAGATATTTATTATGGCAACAATGAATCTCCTATCACCACAACTGTTCATGATTGTAGAGGGTGAGTCGAATTTAAAATGGGAAGAATGGACAAAATACTTTGTTAACTATATAGACACATTTGTAACTGAAGATTTAACTCCAGAAAAAAACAAGATTTTTTTTTTTTGCATTGCTTAGGTCGGGGAGGATTGAGATTTCATCTCCATTCGGTTTTACACTTTCATTCAGGGCCTTAAGGGAACGTATTTACACATGCGTTGGCTGATTTAGATTCCTACTTTTCACCTACAGTATATAAAGCTATTTGACTGTTACAACTTTTATCACAGAAAACAAGGGGTGAATGAGACAATAGAAGATTATGTAGCAGCTTTACGGAAATTGGCCTGTTCGTGCAGATTTGGAGGTTTGGAAGAAGAACTGATAAGAGACCAAGTAATTATGTATTGTAATAACCCTAATTTGCAAGATAGGTTATGGGTCCATGGAGAGGTTACTGCCATAATTAGCAAAGCAGAACGTACTTCCAGCTGTGTGAAGGCAGTAGTGTCTATGAACAAAAAAGGGGGTGGTGAAAATATAGTTAAAATAGTCACACAAAAAAAAGTTAATATGAAAAATGACCAAGAACGTAACAAAAAGGAGGTCAAGAACACAGGAAAATAGAAGTGTAATAAAGGGATGGATAATTTAAAAGGAAAATGCTACAGTTGTGGTAGCTCAACTAACCAAGCCAACGACAGACAGTGTCGGCAATGGGGCAAAAAATGTGCAAAATGTGTATTAAGGGGCACTATGCACGTGTGTGTCGCCAGACTAGAGTAATTAGGTGTGTGGTTGATGAAGAGGATCAGGATGATGACCAGTCCAGTTCTGATAAAGAAGGGTGTTGTGCATGGATGAATGTGTAATGGATGTAAAAGGACAAGGTAAAAGGAAACCTGTGTGTGAGATAACGGCTGGAGGAGTTCAAGTAAAATTGGTTTAACTGATTCTGGGTCAGAGTATAAATAAATAACAAAGAAACATGGATGAACCTATTTTGTCCGAAGATAGGAACCAAATTGGAGAAACCGGATATTAAACCTTAATTTTTTATAGGAAACCCCATCAATGTGTTAGGTTTCCGTAAACCATTATTTAAATTTAAAGGCAGGGAGGCTGATTGTAAAATGTATGTAGCAGAAACCAGACTATTTGTCAGGGTGGTGCGATCAAGGAGGGCTAGATATTTGACTTGATCCTAATAGTGCTGACCCAGTTTTAATCATTAATGATGGCAAACAAGTTTGTGAGGACATAAGTAAAACATTTCCAAACATATTTACAGGAACAGTAGGTGAATTGAAAAGGTTCATGCATAAAATTGTTTTAATGAAGATGCCCAAACTTGTGTGCATAAAGTGAGAAACATTCCTAGGAGCGTGAAAGAGGAAGTGGTGAAAGAACTTAAACTGGTAGATACGGGTGTAACTGAGCATGTAGAGTCCTCTGATTGGGTGGCTCCCTTAGTGGTTGCAAGGGAGGCCATTGGGTGCATCCGCCTTTGTGAGGATTTGAGAGAGTTAAATAAAAACATTCTGGTGGATATGTCTCCTTTGCCCAGCATAAATGAACTATTGTCAGTAACAAAAGGAATGAAGTGGTTTTCCACCATAGATTTAACATCTGCATACCGCCATGTCCCATTACATCATAGGAGGAAACATCTCATTGCATATATTACACCTGTAGGATGTTTCCAATTTAAACAGGTACCATTTGAACTGGCATATGCTGCTGCCATGTTTCAGTCTCTCATGCACAAAATATTCAAAGGTAGAGATGGGATTATTTTTTCCCACGATTATATATTGATTATGGGGAAAAATGAACAATAAAATGATGAGGAGTTAGAGGAGGTCTTTAAGGTGTTGTTGGAACGGTTTGGTTTAGCTGCTGAAGAATCTAAATGCAGGTCTGCAAAAAAATATGGTGACATATTTAGGGCATTAAATTAGCTCTAGAGGTATTACACCTAAAAGGAGCTAGTGGAAGCAATAAAGAAGGCACCATAACACGAAACAAAGATGAAGTAAGAACCTCTCTGAAAAGATGTTTCCTATCAGGCAGCTACGCAAAGAAGGAAGTAAATTCTTGTGGACAGATGGCTTTCAGAAAACAGTTGATAGTATCAAGAAAGACAGTTGCACGGCTCCTGCGCTGAAGGGTTTTGCTCATGAGCATAAAAGCTTTATTACTACTGATGCAAGTGGAAAGGGTGGTAGGGCAGTTTTATCCCAGTTACAGAAGGATAGCACAGAAAGAGTAACGGCTTTTGCTTCTAGAGCGTTAACACTTACGGAGGAAAAGGGCTCTGCCATAGAAAGGGAAGCCCTCGGATGGGGTTGGGGTTTAAAGCATTTTAGACAATTTATTTGGGGAACCAAAGTAGTTCTTAGGAGTGACCACAAGTCACTTACCAAGGTCTTCACATCACAAGGACTCAACAGTGTGTTACCAGGAATATCCAGATTGTCGAGGCAATTGTTAGATTGTGTTTATGAAGTACAGTATGTCCCAGGTGCCCGAAACCAAACTGTAGATTTCTTAGGTAGATTACTTTTATCTGTAAACGAAAATACTAATAATGCATGGGATGAATACCAAGTAGCTATGGTGTTTTCAGAAGAATGGCATAGTATTTAAATTAATGTATGGTTATCTTCTTTTACACACAATTGCATATTACCTATAGTCATGAAGTGTGTCAGAGAGGGATGGCCAAAAAAGAAGTTACTGGGGAAAGAGTTGATTCCATTTTGGGAAGTGAAGAATGAATTATCCGCAGAGGATGTTTTTTTGTTGAGGGGCGGAAGATTAATTCCACTCTGGATTTTGCAGGAGGGAGTTGTGAAATAATGCCATGAAGGTCACTTAGGCAGTCAAGTCTAAGAACAGTATTAAACAGTCATACTGGCAGCCCAGTATAGACAGAGAAAGTAATGCAATTGTGAGAGAAAGTTTTTAATGCATGCATTCAAACAAAGCTATGGTTACATTCAGACCACAATTACATTCATTTGAATGTCCGCAAATGCCTTGGGAAAGGATTGGGGTGTGTAGTAATGATCCTCCAGCCGCAATAGTTTCTTACGATGTTAATTGGTAATTACAGGAAAATACAGCCCCAACATCTCTGACCATCCTTCTCTGCCCGCATCTCATCCAAACAACCGTTCCACATTCGTAAATACACATTCTTTCATTCCTAAGCGCGAGGACACTCGCACAATACAACACATCTCCCCCCTTATAGCAATGAAAACGAAACAATAACAAGCAATTGTATTATACCTTAACCATTTCAACAAAAAACAAAGAAGAGAAGAAAAGAGATAAAAATATTACATACTAAAATATAACATACTAATTATGCAAATACGCAGACATAACCAAAAATAATCCAGGATTTTTTTTTTAATGTTACATTTGACAATCATTCAACATTTTAGATAATCCTGAAAATATCTAAACGTCACATTGATAATCATTCAATATTTTAGACCTCACTCTCACTATACCATATTTACTAACATCATTAACAGACTTTGCATTTCTATCTGGTTCCTCGCCCTGAACTCGGCCAGTGGCCACTTGTAACTTTTTGTTCTCTTGCGGTATCCCCCTTTCACTCAACCCTTGAGTATCTTGTGCACTCTGGTTTTCCATAAGATCGTTTAACCAAAACTTCTGCTTTTTTTCCCATATTAAAATTTTCCCTCTTTTCCATGTCAATACCACCCTTATAAGGCGCAATTCTGCTAATATGCCAAACATTTCCATCACTAAGTAGAACTGAAGGCACAAAACCTTTTCTACACGTAATGGTGGATAAAATTTCCCTGCTCCCTTTCTCTTAAACCCAGGTATTTTTACTCTAACCCAGTCACCTACGTGTATTTCTACAGTTTTGCATTTGTGTTTCCTGTCATACACAGCTTTAGCATTTTCCTGTTTTGCACTTATATTTCTTTTAACCACTTCCAAAGACCAATCACTTCTTCTTGATTTTGCCATCCAGCCAACATTATCCTTACCTAAAGGAATCCTTCCCCTCATAATTTCAAATGGACTACTACCTGTGATGTTACTAGGCGTTATTCTATAAGACCACATTGTCTTCCATACCTCTCTTTCCCATGATAACTTTGCATTGTTGGCTAATTGTATAGCATTCTTTAACACCCTGTTAAAACGTTCCACTCCACCATTTCCTGCAGGGTGATATACTGAAGTAGTTTTGTGCACAATGCCATTCCTTTTCAAATAGTCCTTAAATTTGCCAGAAAGGAATTGAGGACCATTATCAGTTAAAATAATCTTTGGCAATTCTTCTCTGATAAACACCTTATCCAAAAATTCCACAATGCCTGAAGCATCCATTTTTGTAGAAATCATTATCTCTGGCCATTTTGAGAAATGATCCATCAACACTAAAATGAATTTTGCTTCACCATCATCATAAATTGGTCCAGTAACATCTAAACCAATCCTGTCCCATGGCATATCCGGACAAGATAATGGACATAAAGGAGGATTAAAGGTTAACAAATTCTTCTCCGATTCATTACATAAAGCACACACTCACTTTCCTCTCAACAGCAACATCTATACCGGACCACCAGTATAACTGTTTTACTCTGCTCTTCATTTTAGAAATACCTAAATGTCCTTCATGACGACAAATGTCTAACAATTTGTCTCTAAGACATTCCGGTGGCACCAGTCTACCATTGCGTAATACCACATTGTCCTCCACAGACAATTCCTGTCTTAATTCCCAAAATATACGTAAACTACCATCCAAAATGTTTTTATTAGGCCAACCTTCTACAATCATTGAAAGTACCCTAGACAAAACACTATCCTCCTTTGTTGCAGTTATCCATTCTTCATTTGAAATACCCTGAATTCCTTCTAAAATTTCTGCGACACAATCCTCCATCAACTCATCATCTTCTGCATTGCAGTGTTTCTAGGTTTTGCAAAGGAAAACGGCTTAAAAAATCTGCAGTTACATTCTTTATCCCTGGAACATATCGCACATCATATTTATAATCTAAAAGTTTTATAGACAATCTTGCTATCCGTGGGGATGCTTTAAACAATCCACTTGTTGTAAGTACCTTAATAAGCGGTGTGAGATCACTACGCAAAATGACTTTCATGCCCCAGATAAACAGCCTGAAGTGTTCCAAACCCCAGACGCACGCTAAGGTTTCCCGCTCAATAACTGAATATCTAATTTCAGTTTCTGTTAATGAGCGTGATGCAAATGCAATCACATTTTCATTACCACATGCATCCACTTGCGTAAGTACAGCTCCAAGCCCCTTATTGCTTGCATCTGTCGTAACAACAGTCTGTAAGTTATGATCAAAACCCTGTAACGCTGGTGCCTTTATAATATTCTGCTTGATCATATCAAACGCAGCTTGGCACTCATTGGACCATTCAAACGTCACCTTGTTTTTTAACAATTGTCTAATGGGGTACGTCTTACTGGAAAAGTTTTTTACATACTTTGCGTAAAATTCTGCCAAACCTAAAAATGCTCTCACCTCATCTTTGTTGGTAGGAATTGGTGCTTTTTTTATTGCTTCAACCAATTCAGATTTTGGTTCTATCCCCTTCACACTTATTTCATGTCCTAAATATGTAACCTTATTTTTTGCAACATTACACTTAGCCATATCGGCCGTAAGCCCCTTAACCGCAATTATATCTAACACTTTCTCCAATGGAGAATCATGTTCCTTTCTCGTTTTCCCCATGACCAAAATGTCATCCTGGAAAAACATAACGTCTTGTAATCCTTGAAATTATTTGAACATAAGTCTCTGGAACATGGCCGCTGCAGACGCCAATCCAAACGGTACCCTAGTAAACTGGTAGCAACCAAACGGTGTGACAAATGCAGTAAGTCTCCGGCTTTCTGGATGTAGCACAACCTGATGGTAAGCTGAGGTTGGATCAATCGTCGTGAACCAATTCATTCCTTTCGTACGTGCAATCATTTCATTAATTCTTGGTAGCGGAAATTGATCTACCATAATGTTCTTATTTAAATCTCTCAGATCAACACATAACCTCAACTTACCATTAGCTTTCCTTACTACAACCAAAGGCGAAATCCAATCTGAAGATTCCACTTGTTCAATAACACCTGTCTGCATTAATTTATCCAACTCTTTGTACACTTCATCTCTGATACTCAAAGGTATGTTCCTAGCCTTGTGTGTAACTGGTAAGGCATCATGTTTCAAAACAATCTTGTGTTGGAAATCCGTGAGTTTACCGACACCTCCTGCAAACACCAAGGGATATTTATTTTTGATAGTATTTGCATCCAAACATTCCTCTTGCACAACAGACACTGGTTCAGAACTAGACGGATTAAGAATAATACCAAGTTTGCCTTGGTCCCACCATCGTAATACCGATGGCCCAGACTTTGACACATACAATTTACATTCAGCCTCTCTGTTTTTAAACATACAACACACAGTTCTATACCCTACTATGTCTATACGTTCTCCAGTAAAACTTCTTGGAGAAATATCCAAAGGTACTAGCTTATTCCCTAACCTCGGTTCTAATTTATCTTTCCACACTGCTAAGTTGATGATAGTGTATGGAGAACCGGAATCAGCAACCACACTAACAATAATTCCCTCTATGGATAAATTACATTTTGTTTTTTTCCTTGACAATGGATTTTGTTTCTCATCGCATTGATCTCTCACATTAAATACACACATTTAAATTTTCATCACCAGACGTAGATGAATCTGAATTTGAGTCATTCTCCAACAACTTAATGAATTTATTTTTCTTCTTCCTACATACTCTTCCGAAATGTCCAAGTAAGCCACATTCTGAGCATTTCTGGTTCCGCGCTGGACATTTCTTGTCATTAGCATAGTGACCTATAAAACCACATCTATAACATTTAATCATGGACTTGTCACTTTTAGCCTCAGTTTTCTTTAATTGTCCCTTGACCATGTTATCTCTTGACTTGGGAGTTTCCCGCTTAAAATGTGATGTTTTCCTTCCACTTTGAATTTTATTAATTTGTTCAATAACTTCCTTTTCTCCTTCCTTTTCAGAAAGCACTGTTTTAGCACACCTCCCAGTAAGTTCTGCTTTCCTTACAATTTCCACCACTTCAGATAATGGTGCTTCTCCCTTCGCCCATAAACAGTCCTGTATAGAAGAATTGGCTGCGTGCATGACAATTTGATCTCTGATCATTTCATCGTGCAGTGTACCGAATCTACAGGTCAAAGCTAAATTTTTTAAAGCTGAAACATATTCCTCGATGGATTCTTCTTTCAGTTGTTTTCTATGATAGAATTTATATCTGTCAATACCAACACATACTGTGGGCGTATAATATCTGTCCAAATCTTCCATAGCATTAGAAAAGACATCACCTTGGCCATCTGGACGGGGTTTTTTCTCAATCCGATTATAAATTTGTAAACCTTGTGGACCCAAGCAATGTAAGAGAATTTTCTTTTTCTTAGAAGGTGTGAACTCATTCTCTTCATCACAAGTAGCCAGGTAATTTAAGAAATATTCTTTCCATTCTTGCCACTTGCTTGTATTGTCACCTAAAAGGGGTTGAAATGGCTGAGGTGGAGGTAGGTTTAATGAACCATTTAAAGCCATGTTAGGAAAACAAAAAATTAGAAGTGCAGAATAATCCACAAAAGCACACAGTATCACTTTATAGAGCCGTTGAATATGGAATTGACTTCTCAATATGGCCACCAAATTAGCCAAATATGTCCAAGGTTAACGCTCTAGCAGTGCGGTGGAAAACGCGCCTGTAGCGCTAAACAGTGTACACTAGTAATTAAACAATAGCAGCTGCCATTGTACGCGCTCCCAAACAACTCCAAAGCTCTGGTAACCAAGTAACGCGCTCCAAAATGGCATCGGTGACCATGGAAACAGGATACAAAAAAAGAAGAAAAAAAACGGAAGTTTTAACCTCGTAGAGGAAAGAAAACAATTAAAAATAATGCTCAGTAGCTTCCTGCAGGCAGCTGGAAATGAAGAAGGTTGCACGTTGAAGGTAAATCCCTTCTCCTGAAATGTGAATCGCAGGTTGAAATACTGCTGCTAAAGGTCGTAAATGACGTTGGGGCTGATTGGAATAGTTTCCCGCTTGTCGCAAAAATTGTAGTAATGATCCTCCAGCCGCAATAGTTTCTTACGATGTTTATTGGTAATTACAGGAAAATACAGCCCCAACATCTCTGACCATCCTTCTCTGCCCGCATCTCATCCAAACAACCGTTCCACATTCGTAAATACACACATTCTTTCATTCCTAAGCGCGAGGCCGCTCTCGCTATAAGCGCGAGGACACTCGCACAATACAACAGGGTGGATGTATCTGGCCTAGTGCAGGTTGGGCTTGAAGTGTCCAAATTCAGCCTAGTAACTATTGACCATTTCTCCAAATGGCCTGAGAAAAACTGTACAAAAAGCGGATGCATGGGCTGTTGTGAATTTTCTAGAAGTATTATATAGGGAAGGTCTCCCAAGAGCAGCAATATCTAACAATGGGGGACAGTTTGTTTCTGATGTTTTTACAACATTCATGGAAAAAATTGGTATTGTGCACAAAACTACAGCTTTCTACTATCCCGAATGGAATGGGAATATTGAGCGCTTTAATAGAGTAATGAAATGTACTACTGAATTATCCAAAAGCAATAACATGAATTGGGAAAATTAACTACTGAAAACGGTTGATGCTTACAGAGTAACTCGATATGAGGCAACACAACATAGTCCTTTTCAGTTAATGAGAGGAAGAATACCTCACTTTAAGGATAACATGGGGTGGGGCTGTGCAGTACCCAAAGAGTAGACTAGTCACCAGAGAAAGTGAAGCGGCATTTGTAATAGGGCAAAGTGAAATATAGGCAAAGATACGACTCAAAGCATGGTGTGAAGAAAGTGAATCTCAAGGTGGGAGATTTAGTGAAAGTTAAAAAAGGAAGACTGGTCAGGAAAGGAGAGAGTAGATTTTCCGAACCTTTAAAAGGTAGCCAAGGTTATTTGTAATTCTGCATTACTTAGGAATGGTAAGGTCTGGCTTGCAAAGAGGTTATTATTTAGAGGAAACAAATGGGAAGGTACAGCAGAAAAAAGGAAGTATGACTAGGGTGAAGATGCAGTTATAAGTTAGGAAATTTCTCGCCCAGGAAGTAGCATTACACAGGAAGTATAGTTAAGAGAGAATAGAAGATGCAGTGAGAACACTAATAGAGAAATTAGAGTTACTAGAGTAGGGAGAATGAGTATTAAACCTAAAAGGTATGAAAATGTTGTAATGTAGTGTTTGATGGTTACTACCACGTTTTCTATTTGCATTTTGTACACATTTGTGGGATTAATGTATTCCTTCAAGAGTTACTAGTTTAAAATAAGAAGTTTAAAAATTTTGAATTTGAATTGTATAATATCAAAATTTTAGAATATGAATTGTGAAATTTTATTCATGGAACTTTGTTCTGTAATTATATATAGGTATTGTTTGGTTCCAATTTAACCACAAGATTTTTTTCAAATTTAAGAAAGGGGGGTGTTATTCTACATATGAAGATGAAGGAATGCACCACCACTCTAGAAGGTGATGATGCATCAGAATGGCAGAACGCAAGGGGGGAATGTTGGAACGTCACTGCTGGGAAGACGATTGTGGAGAAAGCTGGGGGAACAGTTGCGCGGGTGTAAAGGGTTTGAGTCATGAGGAATACATCTTCTAAACTAGACATGCTCTCCGAGTGCTTCATCGAACTTAACAAATATCCCACTTTTCTGCAGAGTAGTTATATTGCCTGACTAATTAGTAGAAATACCAGAACCCACATTTCAGAAAAAAAAAAGTTTCATTCATTTTATAGAATACACACTTACAACTAAAACAGTCGAAGGATTCATTTCATAAACTTTTCGACTGCCTTTGTGGAAACTGTTTTTTTCCATAACCTTGCGATACAAATACTAATAATTATTTTATGCAAACATGCTGCTACGAAATGCATTTAGATTCATGTAGACACTGGGATAACACATTTCTTCTCACGCAGACGTAGAGTTACACTGACATCTAGGGGCCTTTTAGTAGTACAGAACTAGCAGTACTGCCCTTATACATACACATAAAACATTGGTTGTAGAAAACACCTGCTTGCTATCTTGTGCGGTGTTTCTTTGCTTCGTTTCGAAATTGCTGTGTTTTAAAGACTAGAGTTTACATACCACTAAAAATGTCGTTTTCCAGTGTCAGGACAGCTGTACCCTTATACCACAACAAATAAAGATTCTCGAATGAAACTCAAACTGTCCCTACCTTTCACGTTTATATTTACCTTGCCCCCCAGCCTCTGCCGCAATGCACGCGCGCATTTTCTCCGGAACTAGCAAACGCAGCCGCCGCTGGTCAAACCTTTAGGTTACTAATCACGATAAATTCTGAACGGGTCGGACTGGAACCGCACAGCTTTGTGACGTCTGTGCCACCTATCTTCGCAATTCTATGACATCACAACATTCGGCGTCATACATGCCTATCGCAATCTGGCAGCCCCTGAAGTCCTGGTCATAGAGGTCAGTGTTCGAAGGTATTTTTTTTGTTCTCGTTTGTGGGCCTGTATATGGTCTGCCAGACCGGTTGTACTGTACTGTGTTTACATTGCCTGCAGCAAGCTCAATACATGCAGTTCTCCATAGGTCACAAAACACGCACACAGCGTGCCTTTAAAAGTTCAAAACTGACGCAGTTTCCAAACAAGGGTTACCTTATTAGCTATCAAATTAAATGATGGGGCCCACACTTATTTTAGTGCCCGGGTCCATTTTCGACTTGACAACTTTCAAATGAAAGCCCATAACAACACCCCCGCGTATGTCCTCTTCATACCCAGCTCACCTACAGAAACTGATATAGCATGCTTGGCAAGTTTCCAAGAAGTCAGAATAAGCAGGAGAGGCCATAAGCGAAAATTAAAGAAATATTTGAGTCATTTATACTACCTTATGCAAAGAAATCGATACAAAGATTATAGAGCTGCCTTCTTAATAAATTGCATTCACACGTTCCAAATTTTCTTTTTGAACAGCATTGGCTACTCCACGACATGTCACGAGGTAGTTATACACTTAAGGTATGCCATGAGTCAGACAAAGTGGCCTGTACCACTTCGGATTTCCTCGCGACAATCTCTGGTAAATGACAAAATGTGGAGAATGAACTCAACGTAAAAGGGTGCACTGAGAATTTGGTATCTGAAATAGACGAGCCACAATGTGAACAAGCTCGAGGCCCCCGAGTAGAAGCCATAAGCCGCCTCGGTGGTCGCAACAATACATCTGCATAAGCGTTAACGAAATACAAAAAAAAATGACGCAGACCTTTACTGATGTGAGTGCTTAGTAGTCAAATGTACGTGGCGCCAGACACAGTAAGACAGAAGAAGTTACGGTCAGTCAAGAAAGAAGCAGACTCCTCCTCCCAACTCTACCCTGTAAAGAGAGTCCACAAGGCCTCTCATGCTCATTAGGAAGGAGAGTCGGGCCCAAAGAATAAGGATAAATGGTAGAGACCTGGGATGTCTCTTTGTGCTGTTCTAGGTCAGGTTAAGTCTGAATGTTGGGGAAATGCAGCAGATGAAACAAAGGTTTGTCCAATATGTCGGTACTGGTCAATTTTACCTCTACAGTAAGAGTCTTCCAAATTGCTGCTGGGGCCCCATGCAGTACATAAAATGGCTCAGCAGCATTACATTTTGCTAGGACCAATATCTGCTTTCTGGAACCATCAAAATGTCCAGCTAACATGAAATCATTACAACAGGCACAGGATTTGCAAACTTTGACTCTTCCAATGTGAAACTTGAAGAAAAACTCGATGTTCAGCCCAAGACCAGAAAAAACATTTTAAAAGTACAAGGTATTTACCAAGGGTAACTTTCTTTCTGATGAGTACAACAGCTCCCGCATATTTCTTCCATGGACTTTCTTCCACGGTGTTAGGCTAAAATCAAAGTTGTTTTCCAGCAATAACTGATCATTAGGACCAGGTGATGCTGTCTGCTAGCTTTTGAAGAGTTGCATGACTTCTCTGGAAGTGACAGGGCAGGTCTAAGTAAGGCACCGGTGAAGTCAATTCCACACATTTTTCCGAGGCTCCCAGAAGGGCCCAAGAAGGCTCTGAAAACAGCGCCAAAACAAGCAAATACAAAAAATGAAACTGATAAATCCTCAGGGGGGTGAAAGATTATTAGCAAGAGTTACTGAATCCATCAGAAAGAATATAATAGAAGACCAACTCAATTTTTCTAATTGACACAAACTCCAGCAGATTCCTTATACATACCACTTCCAAAGCATCTCAGGTGGCAGAGAACATGGGATCACCTCACAAATGCTTAAATAAAAAAGCACTGGCAGCTGCAAGCTAGGGAATGCACTCACACATCTGCATCTCATAAGACCCTATCTTGCATGGACATCATGGTCTTACGTGCAACCAACATCCACCACACCACAACTGCTACATCTGATCACTCCTTGTCAAAATTCAGATGGGAACCCCCAGTACCAGCCATGGTATCTCACAGATGCGAAGTGTGTTGCGTTATTAGCGTCAGATAGTCATACTTCAATATCAACCAGGGTTCCGTAGCCTCAGATGGTACCCTCTTGGCAGCCAGAAAGTCTATTAGAGGACAGGCCAAACACTATATCAGACGTCAGGACAGGACAAAATATCAAACAGTAGATCTTGAATCCTTGATCATAGAATTGGAGCATAGCTGCATGAAAAAAAACACACATTCTCTTTGTTGCCACCTCAGACTTAACCAGGTCTCTCTTCAACAGCTCGCGTTGAAGGAGTCCTGCCAAATACTACTAGGCCTCTATAAGATGGATTTATGAGTGGGGGCCAAAAATGGGAAGCTACTTCATTGGCTGGCTAGGAGGGAAATGACTAGAATGATCCAGAATATCCATATCCATTACCACTCAGGCCAAATGTGATACACATCAACCGAGGTTTGAGGAAGTGTTTGCAGATCATTACTGAGTACTCTAAACCCAGCGGGATAAATCTCTGCAAGAGCAAACGACTCCCCTGATTACACAAGTCCCAATACCAAGAATAGCTGTCTCTCACAAATGGAAATGGATCAGTCCCTCACCCTGGAGATCGGAGAGAGCCTGCAAGCTGTGCATTTTGGCAAAACACCTGGTCCAGATTGATTCCCCCTGGAGTACTATTCTACATTTCCGAGAGATCCTGCTGCCCTGGTTCTTAGATCTCAACAACAAGACCAAATCAAAAGTTACTTTACCCCCAAAACTAGACAGGGCTAGTGGTGCTTCAAAAGGCTGGTTGTTCCCCGGAGCATTGTGTGTGCTTTATACCTACCAATATCCTGAACAAATATCAAAGTCAAAATGTTCAAAGTTCTGGCTGACAGGCTCATACAAGTTATCTCATCTCTGATCTATCCATATCAATGTGGATTTATTCCCAATCATAGCACTCTGCAGGGAGTATGTTGGGTCCACACGTGCTTGCTCATCTCCATCATATTGTGGACACATGTGCCTTGTTACTTATCACCTTACATTCTATTGATTGGTCCTTTCTTGATAAGACTGTGACCAGCCTGTGATTTGGGTCTCGGTTACAAGAACACACCAAACTCCTTTACTCAGAACCCTCTACGCAGGTGTAAATGAACTGAGTGATATCCGACCCATTTCAGATTAGGAGGCAGGAATGACCACTGTCCCCTCTTCTTTTTGCCCTCACAATAGAGCCATTAATTTGCTTCATAAGGTGCAATGTCCAGATGCAGGGATGCCAGTCGGAGGGAAGAACAGATGTCAGAATTGCTCTATATGCGGATGACATATAACTCCTCCTCGCTACACCTCGGTTGTCTGCTCCCTGTCCCATACAAGGCTTTATATAAGGAAGCATCAAGGCCTCGGGTCAACCAGGCCAAATCTCTACTTGTCTATCTAAAGTTGGGCAATAGTAATGTAAATTGGCAACATGCTAGCCTTATAAAACGCCTGAGCTTCCAGTACCTGGGAATCAACATTGCTCTGGAACCTAGTCTAACATGGAGCATTAACCTCACTTCTCCGGTTTCCAGAAACGGGGTAAACTCCCACTTCATTTCCTAGGAAGAGTGGCTCTTTAAAATGAAAATCCACAACTGCTTCCATTACATCCTGCAAAATTGTCCCCTAGGGATCCTTAACCAATGGTTCACAAACCACCTCACTATAGTTTGGCCTTCTTGTGGGCAGGCAGTCATCCCCACATTGCATTTGTAAAGTGTCCCCAATCGAAGTATGATGAAGGATGGGTATGACCGATCAATGCTTATAGGTCTGTGCAGCACAAATCATGATAATTAAGTTTTGGTGGAATGGGGGTTGAGCAACCCTACCTTCCACACATGATTTATCTGGGAAACAGCCTTAATCACGACTCCGTAACAATGAAGTAGTGGACAATGAAAGCAGAACAACGCTTTCGTTAACCACGACTTTGTTGTTTCGTGCCTTAACCACGCATGTGCTGAACCACGCACATGCGTGGTTAAGGCACAGAAGAAGGGAGTCGGCTGAGGAGGACGACGCGATCAGTCAGGTAAGTGGGGCTGTTTTAGGGGCTGGGGGATCTTTAGTTTTAGGGGAGGGGGTTTGGGGTATTTTTAGTTTTGGGGTCAGGGTGGTTTAGGGGAGGGGGGTCGGGTTATTTTTTGTTTTAGGGGCGGTTTAGGGGCAGGGTAAGGGGGGTCGGGGTATTTTTAGTTTTAGGGGCGAGGGTGGGGGGGTCGAAGTATTTTTAGGGGAGGGGAGTAGTATTTTTAGGGGCAGGGGAGGGAGGGAGCGGTACTTTTAGTTTTAGGGGTGGGGGTAAGGCGGTTAAGGTTTGGGGAGGGATATTTTTAGTTTTAGGGGCGAGGGTGGGGGGTTCGTGGTATTTTTAGTTTTAGGGGTTGGGTTTGGGCGGTTTAGGTTTGGGGACGGGTATTTTTAGTATTAGGGGCGAGGGTGGGGGGTTGGGGTATTTTTAGTTTTGGGGCTCAGGGTGGTTTAGGGGAGGGGGTCGGGTTATTTTTTGTTTTAGGGGCGGGGGAAGGGGGTCAGGTATTTGTAGTTTTAGGGGCAGGGTGGGGGGGTCGAAGTATTTTTAGTTTTAGGGGAGGGGGCGTAGGGGCGGTTTAGGTTTAGGGGCGGGGAGGGAGGGGAGGGGCATTTTTAGTTTTAGGGGTGGGTTGGGGGGTTTGGGGAGGGGTATTTTTAGTTTTAGGGGTGGGGAGTCGGGGTGGTTTAGGTTTTGGGGAGGGGGGCGGGGCATTTTTAGTTTTAGGGGCGGGGTGGGGGGTCAGGTATTTTTAGTATCTGGGGGTGGGGGAGGTTTAGGTTATAGGGGTGGGGAGTTGGGGTGGTTTTAGGGGTGGGGAGTTGGGGTGGTTTTAGGGGTGGGTTGGGGTTGTTTTAGGGGTGGAGGTTGGGGTGGTTTTAGGGGTGGAGGTTGGGGTGGTTTTAGGGGTGGGTTGGGGGGTCGGGTAATTTTAGGGGCGGGGTTTAGGTTTTAGGGACGGGGGAGCTCGGGGTAGTTTTAGGGGTGGGGTAGTTTAGGTTTTAGGGATGGGGTGAGGTTCGGGTTGTTTTAGGGGCGGGGTGGGGGGTTGGGGTGGTTTTAGGGGCAGGATGGGGGTCGCAGTAATTTTAGGGACGAGGTGGAGGTTGGGGTAGTTTTAGGGGCAAGGGTGGAGGGTTGACGTGGTTTTAGGGGCGGGGTGGGGGGTCCGGTATTTTTAGTATCTGGGGTGGGGGAGGTTTAGGTTATAGGGGTGGGGAGTTGGGGTGGTTTTAGGGGTGGGGAGTTGGGGTGGTTTTAGGGGTGGGTTGGGGTGGTTTTAGGGGTGGGTTGGGGTTGTTTTAGGGGTGGAGGTTGGGGTGGTTTTAGGGGTGGAGGTTGGGGTGGTTTTAGGGGTGGGTTGGGGGGTCGGGTAATTTTAGGGGCGGGGTTTAGGTTTTAGGGACGGGGGGAGCTCGGGGTAGTTTTAGGGGTGGGGTAGTTTAGGTTTTAGGGATGGGGTGAGGTTCGGGTTGTTTTAGGGGCGGGGTGGGGGGTTGGGGTGGTTTTAGGGGCAGGATGGGGTCGCAGTAATTTTAGGGACGAGGTGGAGGTTGGGGTAGTTTTAGGGGCAAGGGTGGGGGGTTGGCGTGGTTTTAGGGGCGGGGTGGGGGGTCGCGGTAATTTTTAGCGGTGGGGTAGGGGGGACGCATGCTGCAACCATGCATGCCTATCACTAATGACTTTACCAGTAATGCCTTTACAACGAAAAATCGTTGTTCAGGCATTTGTGGTAAAGGCATTAGTGGTAACAACGCGGTAGTTGTTCCGACCTCCTTGTTCAGGCATGCGTTGTTCCAGCATGCGTTGTTCTGACATACATTCGATTTATCTTCCTGGGAGTGGATAACTTAATGGCATTGCTCTGGCTCTCCTATACCCCAGCATCTCCCAGACTTCACCAAAGCTGTATTCTCCTGATGATGAGACTTACTGGATGGGACCAAAAACTGATGCAACAAACTCCACTTTGGAAAAGGACCTGATTGAAGAATACCACCAAATTTCAAGGCTTCACCAAGTGGGATGTAATAGACAAAACAAACTTTGGGGACGTCTGGCAGAGATCGTATATGAAATCGTTCCTAGACCTACAAGTGCATTTTGACGTACACAAAACTCGGTTCTTTGAATACTTGCAGCTTCACCATGCTCTTACTAGCCATCTCAAGGAACTATGGGAAATTCCCAAGTAGAATCCCCTAGAGGCCAAAACCTTGACGGGACTACTAGGCAAGGGAGTATCTCACAGACATACCGACCCCTAGCTATTACCGCCGCAGGCAGGTTTTCTACATTACAGGGAAATGGGAGAACTGGGTTGACAAATTAGATGGCGCTCACTGGAGGGAAGCATTTATGGCCCTAAGGGAAATAGCTATCTCATCCCGTTTAAGGTTGATATAGTTGAAATACCAACACAACACTTACTACAATCCCAGACAACTATGGTGCACTAAGACTCCTTCTTGCTTCTGATGCACCAGTCAACACCCTGATATCTTTCATATGGTCTGGGTGTACCCCAAGATTAAACACTACTGGCTGGGTATTTCGACTGTAGTCCCTAAGGTGCTGTGGAAACCGACTGATGTGATGTTAATGAGAACTCTTGGGGATCCTGGATGATCTTGGTGACACCAGAGGAGAGCAAGCCCTGACAGGCATAGCTACAGTAATTGCAAAGAGACGCATTGCATGGGGATTGAAGTTCCAAAAACCACCCACAATAGTGCAATGGGGCATGGTGTTAGATTGGTGTGCTAAACAGGAGGTTCCTAAACATGCTGCTAGGGTTATCCGTGTAAAAAGAATCTGAGAATTTGGGGCAAATGGTGGGAATACAGTGGGGTGGTGGGTATTTGAGATGATGTGTTTTACTGAGAAGTGTGGGTGATCAAGGATGGTAGTGTACATAAGATCGGTAACAGGTGCTTAGTTTTGTTACTACCAGGTGCTTGGTTCTGTTACTACTTGAACTTGGTTTCTACAAAAATCAATAAAGTTTCTTAAACAAAAACAAAAAAAACAATGAAGGACATCACTTCCAAATTGAGACTGAACTGTTGTATCCTCGTCTCCTGATAGAGCGGAGCAAAAGAGGAGAAACAGCCCTAAATTGCAGCTGGAGAGATACACTTCATTAGGACTTTTTGGGGGTATGTATTGCCTATGAAGACAACTCTAGTGCCTGCAAAGGAGTAACTTTAAAGTAGAACGCTGGCACCACAGTTGGTGTTAGCATCATCTGCAGCTAATACTGCCCCAGTGTTTTTTTTGTTGTTTTTTTTTTAGAATAGGAGCTGCATGTCTAATAGTACTGTACCTGTTCTTTGTTTCAGTTGAATGTACTGTAAAAGTCTTTTGCGCAGAAGCTTCTGGAGTTAGCCAAAGATGAAGAACATGTGATGTCATGAACACAATCGTGATGGTGAGAAGAGAGAAAAGGTTGGTAGTAGTTGGTGGAGAAGTCATGAACTGAAGCAGGTAAAGGGCTGAGTCCTGGAGCAACAGATCTTACAGGTAACCCACAATTTAAGCCTTCATAACAATGGAAAATGGAATTTACTCTGTAAGGATATTTTCATAGTGTGTAGTATAGGTGCGCATGCGTTGTATACTCTTGCCATCTGGTGTTGAGGTCAGACATTTGAAGTAGCTTTTCCTTAAAGATGTTATGAGCCATAGGATGTTCTGTGACTACTCCCTAAGTTCACAATGCATATGGGCATTCACTCCGCCTAAGATTGTGTTTTGTTCAGTGGGTGACAGTAAAGTATAGAGAAAGATTTATATGTTGCATCCTGCGCATTGTAAATTGGTAAATGGTCTAAGATTATTAAAAGGTGATATCACTGCCAGCTTTCCACTGAGAAGGGTGGGCACATGCAAATCTACAGCATCACACTCTCTGAATAGATGCTTAGAGAATAAGTAATATTTTCAGTTTGTAACGTATGGCTGTAGATACACATTCTTTGCATAGATTGTTTCGTCCCAGCAGGGGCTACTGGGTCGATGATGCAGATGTTTGAAATAATGCCCTGAACACAGTATTTCCAACCATAACTTGCTGACAAGCTAGTATGTCCACACAGTAATATTTTGTAAGTGTGTCCGGTGTTGACCAGGTAGCTGTTTTGCAGATATCAGCTAATGGGCGGTTAGCCAGGAGCGTCATAGTAGCTCCCCTTTTACATATAGAGTGTGGCCTTGGAGGGTACAGTGTCTACACGTTAAGATTTGGCATAGCAGTTTTTATGTACTCGATAACCCAGCCTGCAATGGCTGCCTTACAAATTGGTGACCTCAGTAGTATTTAGCAAAAGCCACAAAGAGCTGGCTAGTCTTGAGGAAAACTTAGTCTGATCAATATAATACATGTGTCCACTTTGTAAACGCTCTTTTTGCTATGGAAGCAGGTTCTAGTAGGAGAAAGGGCAGCTCAATAGCTTTTGTGGAAAGGAAAGAACTTTGGATTGGTTTTAAGGACTGCCTGTACCCTGATGAACCTGAACAAGTGGTTCTTCCTCCTTCCTCCTATTTTTTCTGACCTGTTGTTGTTGGCCTTTGACCTCTGGGCACTTTACCACTGCTAACCAGTGCTAAAGTGCATATGCTCTCTGTGTAAATTGTACTATTGATTGGTTTATCCATGATTGGCTATTTAATTTACTTATAAGTCCCTAGTAGAGTGCACTGTATGTGCCTAGGGCCTATAGGTTAAATGCTACTAGTGGGCCTGCAGCACTGGTTGTGCCACCCACTTCAGTAGCCCCTTAACCTTGTCTCAAATCAAATCAAATCATTAACATTTATAGAGCGCGCTACTCACCCGTGCGGGTCTCAAGGCGCTAGGGGGAAGGGGGGTTACTGCTGCTCGAAAAGCCAGGTCTTGAGGAGTCTCCGGAATGCGGAGTGGTCCTGGGTGGTCCTGAGGCTGGTGGGGAGGGTGTTCCAGGTCTTGGCTGCCAGGTAGGAGAAAGACCTCCCACCCGCCGTGGAGTGGCAGATGCGAGGGACGGCAGCGAGCGCGAAGCCGGTGGAACGGAGGAGACGGGTGGGGGCGTAGAAGCTGAGGCGTCGGTTGAGGTATTCAGGTCCCTTGTCGTGGAGGGCTTTGTGTGCGTGGGTGAGAAGTCGGAAGGTGATCTTTTTGCTGACTGGGAGCCAATGCAGATGTCTCAGGTGTGCGGAGATGTGGCTGTTGCGGGGTACGTCGAGGATGAGGCGGGCGGAGGCGTTTTGAATACGTTGCAGACGTTTTTGGAGTTGTCACAAGCATGCCATTGCAAGGCCTGTGTGTGCAGTTTCACTGCCACTTCGACTTGGCATTTAAAAGTACTTGCCAAGCCTAGAACTCCCCTTTTTCTACATATAAGTCACCCCTAATGTGCGCCCTAGGTAACCCCTAGAGCAGGGTGCTGTGTGGGTAAAAGGCAGGACATGTACCTGTGTAGTTATATGTCCTGGTAGTGTAAAACTCCTAAATTTGTTTTTACACAACTGTGATGCCTGCTCCCTTCATAGGCTAACATTGGGGCTGCCCTCGTACATTGTTGAAGTGGCAGCTGCTGATCTGAAAGGAGCAAGAAGGTCATATTTAGTATGGCCAGAATGGTAATACAAAATCCTGCTGACTGGTGAAGTCGGATTTAATATTACTATTCTAGAAATGCCACTTTTAGAAAGTGAGCATTTCTTTGCACTTAAATCTTTCTGTGCCCTTCAATCCACGTCTGGCTAGGTTTAGTTGACAGCTCCTTGTGCATTCACTCAGACACACCAATACATCTGCATTTTGAATGGGTCTTCCTGGGCTGGGAGGGTGGAGGGCCTGCCCTCACGCAAAGGACTGCCACACCCCCTACTGGGACCCTGGCAGACAGGATTGAACTGAAAGGGGGCCTGGTGCATTTCTTAGACACTCTTTGAAGTCACCCCCACTTCAAAGGCACAATTTAGTATAAAACAGGGCCTCTGCCCTACCTCATCAGACACTTGCTGGAGAAGAAACCTGAACCGGAAACTACATCCTGCCAAGAAGAACTGCCTGGCTGCTCAAAGGACTCACCTGTCTGCTTTCTCCAAAGGACTGCTTCCTTGCTGTTGGCCTGCTGCCTTGCTGAACTCTTGTCTGGCTGTAAAAGTGCTCTCCAAGGGCTTGGATAGAGCTTGCCTCCTCTTCCCTGAAGTCTCAGGACCAAAAAGACTTCTCTTTTTCACTTGGACGCTTCGTGCGCCGAAATTTTCGACACACATCTTGTTCCGCAGCAAGAAAAACGCCGTAAAACCGACGCTGATCGACGCGACGCCTTCGGGACGCCCGGAACTTCGACGCACGGCCTCGCAAGGACAACGCCGCCCGACTTCCAGAGGAGAAATCGACGCGACGCCTGTCGTGAGAGCGAAACTTCGACGCACAGCCCCGCGGAACAACGCGCAGCCAGAAAAAACAAGCAGGAGAATCCACGCACAGACCTGGGACATCTGGTAATCCCCGCGACCCATAGAAAGAGACTGTCCGCACGCCGGAAAACGACACACGACTTCCCCTCGTGGAAAATAACGACGCAAGTCTGTGTGTGCTGCGGAGAAATCGACGCACACACTATTTTTCCACGTATCTCTTCTTCTGCTGTCCTTTGCGGAGATTTTCTACTCCAAACCAGGTACTGTGTGCTTGAAAGAGACTTTGTTTGCTTTTTAAAGACTTAAGACACTTTATATCACTTTTCAGTGATATCTTTACAAATTCATATTGCATCTTTGATCGTTTTGACCTACAAATACCCAGATAAATATTATATATTTTTCTAAACACTGTGTGGTGTATTTTTGTGGTGCTATATGGTGTTATTGTATGATTTATTGCACAAATACTTTACACATTGCCTTCTAAGTTAAGCCTGACTGCTTGTGCCAAGCTACCAGAGGGTGGGCACAGGATAATCTTGGATTGTGTGTGACTTACCCTGACTAGAGTGAGGGTTCTTGCTTGGACAGAGGGTAACCTGACTGCCAACCAAAAACCCCATTTCTAACACACCTGAGTAAATTTATGGCTATGAGAGAAGCCACCTTCTAGGAGAGGAATTTTAAGTTGCAGGCGAGGAGAGGTTTAAAAATGAAGTACCATGAGCCCTGTAAAAAACACGTTAAGGTTCCAAGCAGGGACTAGAGGTGTTCTGGGACGTATCACTCTTGAGTCCCTCCTTGAATGCTTTGACCACCTGAGTCCTGAAGAGGGATGAGTGTTCCATGTTCTGCATGTATGCAGCTACAGAGATCCAAGCTAGAACTACCCTTTGAAGGTGTTAAAGATAGCAGATGATATCCTGAACCTTGACACAAAGGAGTCTAACTGTTTAGCGATACAGTAGCTGACAAATCTTTATAACTTCGCTGCATAGCATGTGCATGTGCATATAGTGGACCCAGTTGCCTTCTGCAATACTGTCATACACCCTTAGGAGATGTTTAGGTAACCAAAAGCTAAGACCTCAGGTGACAGATTGCTAGACTGAGCTACTTTATCTGTGTGTCTGATTTGGCCCTTCTGTTGTGTGAAGAGGTCAGTCTCACCCGTAGCTAATGGACATCTCAAGGAGAACTGAGGACCAAGGCTGCCTGGCCAAAGTTGGGGATACAAGGATGAGAGTCACAGACACCAGCCTCATCTTCTTCGCCACATCCGGGATGAGTATGAAAAGCGCAGGCTAATATTGTGACCAGATCACCCACAGTGTGCTGGTTGTGGGTACCTGGAGGCGAAACCTGGGCATTTTGCGTTTTCTGAGGTGGCGAAGAGGTGACTGTTAGGGATCTTACTGCTAGAAGTACCTTAGAAGGGCCTGCAGGTGGAGTTCCCACTCATGTATTTGCTGGTGTGTCCTGTTTAACAGGCCTGCAATGTCACTGTACACTCCCAGGAAGGAGTTTCATCAGGATATGGATCATGTATGGATTGCTCAGTGTCAGATCTCTCATGTAGTGCCAACAGCTGGATTGCATGTGTACCCCTGAGTCTGTATGTAGTATTTCACTGTCTTGTTGCCTGCCCATACAAGAACCGCTTTATCGCAGACAAGAGTATAAGGCTTTTAGGGCTGGGCAAATGGCTATCAGCTGTAAGTAGTGGAAGTGTCGCCCATATTGATGGAAATGGTCCAGTTGCCTTCTATAGTCATCTAACCTAGATGTGCGCCCCCACCCAAGGAGCGATGAATGGGTGGTATTGGTCACCTGTGGAAGAGGATCTAATAAAGGTCTGTAAGTCAAAGGTGGTTGTTTTTGTCACAGAGAGCATGCAGGCCTTTATCAACATTAGAACCTCTCACTGACCCTCAGCTTGTGATCATGGTCTTGTAAGGTACTGTTGTAGCCCGCATATACAATCTGTTGTGCTGCACAACAGCTATGCAAGATGCCATCATATCCAAGAGCTTCATTATAGTTCTTACAGTCAAGGTACACGTGGACTGAAAAAGCAGCAGCACCTGTGGAAAGGTCATCACCCTCTTCTAGGGTACACTTTTCCTGTGACAGCCTTTAAGGCAGAGTCCAGGAAGGGCTCGATCTTTTGTGGTTGGAAGTGGAACTTCGAGTTTATAGTGAATTCCAAGATGTCGAGTAGGCTTCAAGTTCTTGTGTGGTAGGCACTGTTGTCTGCTGCTGCTCCTGACCAACCAGTTATTGAGATATGGAAAGATGTGAATGTCCATTCTGCAGTGATCAGTCGCTACCACTGCCAGACATATGGTAAAGACCTTTGGAGCAATAGTGACTTCAAAGGGTGGTACTGAGAACTGGCAGTGTTGTTCACTTGCCACAAACCGAAGACACATGTGATGAGCGGAGTGGATAAGGATGTGAAAGTATGGATGCTTGAGATCTAATGCCATCATGAAGTTTTCCTGACCGAGCTGCAGAATGACATCCTGAAGGCTTGTTATATGAAAGTGCTGAGACAAGATGTACTGATTGAGAAACCTCAGGTGTAAGATGGGTCGGAGCGAGCCAACTTTGTTTGGAATGATAAAGTACAGTCAGTAGATGCCGTTGCCTCATTGGTCTTAGGGCACTGGCTGTATTGCACCCCTTTGAAGGAGAGACCCGATCTGAGTGAGGTGGTAATGGTTGAGGGTGTGTCAGCATGGTGTTATGTTGGGCAGGGTAGTGTATAATTTTAAGTAACAGCCCTGCTGAGTCACTCCTAGCACATACTGATCTGAGGTGATTTCCTCGCAGCAAGAGGGGCATCCCTTAACCACCCCCCCTAAGCAGCTGCTGTATGGTCAGGGGAAGGGAGTGTGGGCGAGTCAGTGCAGAGCCACCTCTACTCCTGCCCTTACTGCTGTTGCCATGCTACCTGCCCTCAAGTATCCTCTGCCTGCCCTATCTCATAAAAAGGCAGCTGGTGGGACTGGTATGGTCTTGCTTCTAACCCTGGATTGCTGTCTATGAAAAGTGCCCCTTGCTGATCCAAGCTGCAAGGCATCCATGGACTTCGCAATCTCTGCGCCCTTGATTTTTTCAAACATCTCAATCCACTTGGGGACCAAACAGAGGTTCCTTAATTGAATGGGATCTTGAAGAGGTGTTGTTGGACCTTCAGCTTGAAACCCGAAACACTAAGCCAATGCATGGCAGTGATGCAAGTTGCTAGTATTTACAATGAAAGAAGCATTATCCATAGGTCAAGATTAGTCCGAATGGATAAGACAGACTCAGACAGCAGCGTGAGAGGTTGTCAGCGGAGGTTCCCTTCTTCATACGGTATGGGAAAGTCTGTTCCTCTGGAACTTCTGAAGGGTAGGGTGGAGAGGCAACTCTCAAAGGTAATGGGAGTGCCCGACTGTCCTGACTCCCCACTTAAACACCCTTGGCATATGTAGCGACCAGTCTTTAAACAAATATGCTCTTCTCCTTTGCAATACAGCTCTAATGGAAGCCAAACGTGACACTGTTCAATTGTGGGGGAGAAGTGAATTTCCGAAACAGAGACACTGGGAGGCCAAAGTAGATTGGTGCATGAGATGGATGACATGCTTGTATTGGGAGGGATGGTGGCCAGGGAATGATGGGGTGCCTAAGATGCAATGAGGAGACAAAGTTATTGCTAAGCTTTCAACTCTGGGAGGTAGTCCAGTTCATGCCCAAGGGTTTATTGTGACTGAAGTGGTTTTATGTGGGTGAGAAAAATATGTTGTAGAGTAAACATGCATCTATATTTAAAAGCTGTATTTGATGAGTAGGATGACTGCTCTCCACCCTTCTTTTCTAACATCAATAAAGAGATATTTAAAAATAAAAAGCAGTATCCAGTGTCCAATGCACAAAAGAAATTCATGCTGGAAATTACTTTTCCCTCCACAACTAGCTCCTCGCACCTCTTTCAGTATGTCTTAGAGAGGTGATACAGCAGACCCACGAAATTGGTGATTTGCCACTGAATGGATGCACCAACTGCTACAGGTTTACCTGCAGCGTTGAGCTGCTTTGCCCTCCTTATCTCAGGGAGGGGTCTCCCGTTAACTGGGGGAGGCCCGCTTTCTTGCTATACAGACCACTAGGGTCAGTGGTGGACCTGGATTCGGATGTAAAGGGGATCATTTGGAGAAGCTATGAATTTATGTTTGACTT
This sequence comes from Pleurodeles waltl, assembly GCF_031143425.1. Classification (NCBI taxonomy): domain Eukaryota; kingdom Metazoa; phylum Chordata; class Amphibia; order Caudata; family Salamandridae; genus Pleurodeles; species Pleurodeles waltl. The sequence goes on along the minus strand of NC_090442.1, from coordinate 831,345,416 downwards.
GAGGCATGACTATCATGGCCTTACCTAGTTCCTAAAATTTCTCAGGGGCTGACCTAAGCATGCCTTGAGCAGGGGTAGGAACTGGGCAGTGTGTTATGTTTTAGAGAGGATCACCAGCAGGAAGTCGTTCTCGTCCTGTAGGACATGAATGTCAACTGATGGTGGTGGATAGCTCTCTGAATGATGGCTTGATATGTGTTGCTATCAGTCAGTGGAGATCATTTGGCTGGGTAAGGCTATAGGATAGGATTGCCAGCAGGGTAAATGCACAGGGTCATGTCCGTACCCTGACCATTAGTCATAAGGGTCTCCTCTTCCTCAAATGGGCTGTCAGAATAAAAAGTAAATGGACTGGCCTTTCACTAGATTCTGGTGGAAGTGGAGGGAGATGGTAAATGTAGCTGTGCTGCTGAATTAGCAGGTGGTGAATGCCTGGGTGTGGGAGGCTCTGGAGGAGGGCTTGCAACCTTGTATCCATATGCCTCTTGGATACCAGGTGCGGTAGCACATCGGAGAAACGTTCCTCCTTGAGAATCAGTCTTTGTTTCATGGCATTCAAGGGTACCATGGTAGATGGTTTCCAAGGAGGTGGCTTAGCAGAAATCTTGCCAGCGTCTGGGTCTTCGAATAGCTGTTTTTGCTTAGTGTCAAGTTCCTCATCCAGTCACTTTAAAATGGGTGCCTTAAACTCCTCTTACCTTGGCGTCGAAGAGGCCCTCTATGTTGACTTGGCACTCAGTTTTGGAGCCGTTTTCAGTATTTATTAGAGATCCAAAGGCTCAGTGAGAGGGTGTTGAGGAGTGTTTTGGCTCAAAGCCCTCTGTTGGTAGCTTGCATGGCACCTGATCATTTCAGTGAAACACCACCTAACCATACACCAATGATGCTCTGTTTTCCAATGATTACCAGAAACCTCAAAATGTAGATTGCCTCTATGAGTAACATTTTCTTGCTATACAAAACTTCCACAACAGAACAGTTAAGTCTACCATCTTTCTTTTGTTGCTACTGTCTCCTTTATTTTACTTTCAACAAGCAATTAGCCACCACACTGTCACTGGTACTAAACTTAACTATCTATTCATTCCTCCCTTTCTCAATTGTACCTGCACCCATTTAGTCCACATCAGGGGTAAACCGCCCCTTCACAGTGCCACTAAAATGGAATTCTGAAAATGTGCTTGCTTCCTGCTGATAGTAGGGTCCAACACTCGGTATGCAATGCCACAGTGAGGTGAGGATTTGACTCTACATATCACATGCAGCGTCATCAGGAGCACATGGCCTCTCAGGAAAAGCCTCGGAGGCTCCACGACGTGTTCTGAAACTAAGCGCTACCTTGGAAGGCATTCTTAGCAAATCTGTTAAAACCATGAGTGTGGCCTATCAGGTGATGTGACTGAAGAATATTCATTTTCTACAACTACACAGTTAAATATTATTCTGAACGACATTCTCAAGCCTAGTAAAATAAGAATGACACTGGGCCACATACACAGGTCTTGACTCTACCAAGCAAATCCCATATGCACCTGTTACTATTTGGAGTGCAAATTTCATGGTGGGTCACATATGGTTTTCAACTCTAGGAAGTTGGCGCATAGCTGATTTTATGGCATGACAAGGAGGCTAACATTATGCAAATCGTTTACTGCCCACTCACAGCAGCAACAATAGAAATAACTTAGAACTTTTAAAACATTCCAATAGATTATATAGTTCAGCACCAAGCAGGCATCCTCCTTCTTTTGTTGCTGCTGCACAAGATAAGTACTTCCTTGTTCATTTCCCCTTAGCAATCTTGTTTTTCCTGTTTTACTACAAATGTTAGTTAGAATGTTTGTATGCCTGCGCTACACTTTAACTTAACCTTCAAAACTCACTCTTTGTTTTTGTCTCTGTGTGCCTTTGATCCCCTATGCCTTTATACTTATCCCCCACCCCTTCAAACTTTATCTCCCTTGGTGGTCTTTGTTCTGTTAACAAATGGTCACACTTGTTTAGCTTATTGTTTCCTTTGAACACTATTGCCGGGAAGTGGACGCACGCTCTGCTTTTGAAGCAGCTGCGCGTCCTCCGCCTCTCACCATCAGCCCAGACGCTGCACTCCGCTTTCCTGCTTTTGAAGCAGTTGCACATCCTCGGCCTCTCACCTTCAGCCAGACGCTATGGGAATCCGCACTCAGCCCTGCAGCAGAAATATAAAAGTATTGGGCGGAGGACACGCTGCTTTTCACAGCAACGCCACATCCTCAATTTCATCTCCCTTTATATTCACATGCTGAATTTTCAAGCCGGATCGTGTCATTACAGTCGTAGGTGGGAGGTTTAAGATTTTAACTGAAGCACTTAGCAACAACCGCATACGTGGAACATCAGGTGGTCCCCGCATTGGTCAGCCGCCATTTTATCAGATTGGGATCTCTCTTAAGTGCACAATGATTACGGCCATTTTCTTTGTTTGAGTGACCTTATTACCACACTAGAAGTTTTGGGCAAAATGGACACCATCTCAGCACGTGGCTGAATATCTCTTTCGGCTGTGAAGGGAAATACCAAAGGAAGTTAGGTCTTGCATGAGATCCTAATGCCCTCGCTCACCTCTCTCACATGAAATAAATATGCCTCCAATTCTGGGGTCAAAGGTTGTGGCATTTTTTAATAGGAATGGTAAGGACCCAATAAAAGGGTTAAACAGGGGCTTATTATCTTGTCAAGATCACCTCCTGAATGTATTCGGGCCTCTTACTAAGATTTTTTAGATGGCCAAAGAGGCCCGTCTTAATGAGAATTCAGTCGATTCTAAAGATTTACGCTAGTAGGTGCAGAGGGCCAACTGCCTTTTGGGCAATGCCAATACAGCACTCTTCAACGAAAGAAGAAGAGTATTTAACTGAAAATCAATTCTAAATTAATTGAATTAAACCTCTTCTCAGGGCCAAATATTTGGTGAGCGTTTTTCAAAAGAGATGGTAAAAAAAGGTTGTGATCTTCAACTCTATTCAAAAGTCCCAGAAAGACATAAAAAAAAGTCTTTGCAGACAGGGTTTGTGGTAGGGCCTGGAGAATGGGGAGTCTGTTCCCAGGCCAAGGACAATATGGATCAAGACCCTTTTAGCTCATGGTGCGAGATATTCACAGTCAGGTTTTCGATCCCATTAAAAATTTTATCCTCCAAAAAAAAGGTTTTGCAGCAGATCCTCCAGCGGTGATAGGAAGCAGAAAGGAATGTCATTAGGTAAGATTTTCCAGATTCCCTAATAAAAGTGGGTGGCAGAGGAGGCTATAAAGACGGTTACCCAAGATGGGGAAGACTTGCTGGCAAAAGCAGCCATAGAGGAAGTCACAAATGGTGTGAAAGGGTTCACCAGCAACACATTTTTGTTTGAAAAAAAGACAAAGGTATGCGACCAGTAGTAAACTTAAGGAATTGAACGAGTGGTTGGTACACTGCCATTTCAAGATGAAGGGGACCTACCTGTTACAGGATGTATTAAGGAAAGTAGACTGGTTAACAAGGATAGATCTCAAGGATGCATATTCAACTCTCCCAATCTGGGAACCCCACTGAAAATGTCTCCAGCTCGGATGGACAGGGAAATTATGGCAGTTCAAAAGTCTCCCTTTCGGTCTATCCTCAGCACCCTGCTGCTTTACAGAGGTACATCACCCAGTAGCAGTTTGGCTACCGACAAGGGGTGTAAGATTAATTATTTACCTGGACAATATCCTAACTATGGGTCAGTGGAAGGAGGTGGTGTTGAATAAAACAGAGAGGCCATAGATTTACTAGAATTCTAAGGTTTTGTGCTAACTGGAAAAAAATCTTCTTTAATCCCAAAGTCAGGAAATTCAGTTCCTAGGTTTTATTGTGAACACAGCCCAGGCAGAATTGAAACTTCCAAAGGAGAAGTTGTAAAAACTGCAGAAAAATTGGGGAAAGCTTTGGGGATGAAAACAATACCTCTGAGGGTTATACCAAGGATTTTAGGCCTGTTATCCCGTACAATTCATGCAATTTTCCCAGGGCCACTATACAACTGAGCCCTTCAGAGACTGAAAATGAAGAGTTTGGGAATGAGTTGGTCTTACTCTCAGATGATTTCTTTGGATAGAAGGAGATAAGGTGGTGGCTCAGGAATGCAGAAGCATGGAATGGCAGGGCTATTTTTGGGCAGGACCCGAAAATTGTGATAGAATTGTATGCCAGCTGGGGTGTGGAGATCTGTCCACAGCCTAGGGCTGGACAACTCAAGAAAAGAGGTTGCATATCAATTGCTTGGAGTTGTTATCTGGTTCTTCTGCAGTTTGCTGTTTTACCCAGGGAATGATGAAATGTTGCCTGATGCTCCGCCTGGACAATGTCTCAACAGTGAGATACATCAACAGGATGGGTGGCCCTTGATCAAATGTTTTGGCACACTTAGCATAATGCTTTTGGGAATACTGCTTAGAGAAAGTTATTTCAGTTGTGGCAGAACACACCCCTGGTCTATCCAATGGAGTTGCAGGTTGGTTCCAGGAACCTTTAAGACTCAAGCAACTGGAGATTGAACGGACAGCTATTTCTGGAGATTCAGGTGAAATGGGGTCCTTCTGGGGTGGACCTTTTTACAGACAGATCAAACACTCAGTTGCAAAGGTTTTTCAGTTGGAGACTGGACCAGGATTCTTGGGGAGTGGATGCCTTCCTGCAAGATTGGAGGGATTTAGCACCTTATGCTTTCCCTCCGTTTGCAATGCTACTGAGATCCCTTGTGCAGGTATGTAGGTGCAAAGAGGTGGTGGTGATGGTTGTAATTTTTGATTTGGAGGTCAAAAGCGTGGTTTCCGATACTGGAGGAAATGTCCATAGAGTTACCAGTCCTGAGCCCAACTTTCAGAGAAGTAATCCTGGGACCAGCAGGAGAATCCTACTCCTTGGGAGAACAATGTCTTCTAGATCTGATGGCTTGGAGGATTTCAGGAGACAGTGGGAAACGGCAGGACTTTCAGCAGAAGCTTTTAGAGTCATATCACAGTCATGGGCATCAGGAACTAGAAAGGCATATAGATTTGCTTGGCAGAAGTGGTTTTGTAAGTGTTTACAAAGGGATTATGATCCAATTTCAAAAGATACAGTTAATGTAGTAAATTATTTAGAATTGTTTGGATCTGGTCTTTTTTACAGAACAGTGGATGTATATCGATCACCTATAGCAGCGGGTCACTGTTTAGTAGGTGGTGTCTCTGTCGGTCAGAATGTACAAAGAAAGTTATGCATGGTATGCGAGTTTTGAATCCGCCTGCAGCGAAATATACTTCTTTGTGGATGTTAAACAGGTTTTGCAAGTCTTAGTAAGATGGAGCAATAATTAAACCTGGTCATTGAAACAGATCTCTTATAAGTTAACACTTTTACTTTGCCTGGTGTTATTTAGACAATCCTCAGATGTAAGAGCTATAGATGTTACAGGTATGGCCCTAACAACCTGAGGGAGTTTGCTTTTACATTAAAAGGAGAACAAGACTTTATTGAAAACTATTTCCTACCTATATTTTGAACCAAACAAAAGGCTGTGTGATTAAATGTCTGAAAGAATACGAGAAAAGAACGGCAAGCTTGAGAACTAACATTGCTCAATTACTACTTTCTTACGGATGGCCTCATAAGGTGGTTTCACATCCAAATTTGGCAAGGTGGGTAAAGGAGGTGATGATAGAAGCTCATGTGGCTGTATCTAGATTTGGTGCTCATTCACTTAGAGGTGCATCTGCATCAAAAGCCTTTGTAATGGTGGGGTGGCTTGCAGGATATTTTAAAAGCTGCAGATTGGTCGAATGAAATCATGTTTAAAAAATTGCTATTTTAAACCTATTCAGAATGCAACTGATATTGTACTATCAGCACTTTAAACCTGCATAATGTTAGCCTCTGTGTCATGCCATAAAATGTAGATCTTCCACAGTTTGGTGGGCAGAAAATCTGGATTTTATTAAAGACACGGATATGTTGAAGTACATTATGTTTTCTTTTAGATTAAGAAAGTCTTTAGAGGTGGAGATTTGAAGAGATGGAGTTTTAATTATGGATTGGAAAATTTGTTCTTCCATACTTCGAATTTATCTTATTTGCAGCTTTGAAAAAGGAAGATGGCTGTGTGATGCTGAACTATGTAATCTATTGGAAAGCTTTGAAAAATTCTATGTTCTTTCTATTCTTGCTGCTGTGAGTGGGCAATAAAAGTAGATTTGCATAATCTTAGCCTCTGTGTCATGCCATAAAATCAGCTATGCACAAACTTCCTAGAGTTGCCCACCAACTCTGAAACATCTACATTTTCCTCTGGAGGCCATGAGGCATTTATTTCTTAGTTGTCTAGCTCAACCACTCAGCCTCAAACCGAGGCACCTGTGACTAATGCTGCATGATTCGTTGGAGGGCAAAACCGTTTTCCATTGAAAAAAGTGGAAAAGGGGCACACACCTATTATAAGTCGGACCTTGAGTGAGAAGCACTTTCTCTTCGAGATGACCATCAGGTTTCATCCAATACTGGTGGAGAACCCATTTCAAACGTCTCATTTGCAACCTTGCATTAGGTTTGCCACGATCAGGCGCAGGAGACTGAGTACTGACCTGGCCTTCTGCACCTCTTTGACGCACAAAACGGCCCAGCCTCTCTGCCTGGGGAAAAGCGCAAATGTGCTGTTGTCCTCTTCTGCCCCAATGAAGGGTCGAGATTGGGAGGGAATGAGATCTCAGGTTCTTCAACATCACACTCTGAGAGGAGTCTTTGTTCCTACCTAGATGATTGGTTGGTAGAGATGTATACTGTCCTGGTGAAAGTGGACAACTGCCACCACCTATGTGAAGACCCCGGTAGCTGATGACAGGCCAATTGGTAGGAAAGTAAACTTATGACAGCACTTGTTCCCAACAACAAGTATGAGGAGATTCCAAGGTTTCTTTGAAAGCGGCATCTGAAAATATATGTGGCCTGCAGAGTCAGAGAGACTGTCTGCTTAAAGAGCTTGGAAGGTTAGCAACAAAGCAGACATCTTAAGTTTCACATTTTGACAAGGTCTCGATTTGGGCACAAACCACCCCTTTTCTTTGAGACCCAGAAAAATATGTAGGAGCAATCCAAGTAACTGCTCTTAATAGTTTACTTTGTTCATCAAGGCAGAGGTAGAAATAATTTGAATCCTACCACAAGATAAATGGCATCCAGGAGGATGGACTAAGATGCTGCTATGATTGTTTACGAACAGTGAAACCAGTTCTGGATTGGTGAATTAACAAAAAAGGATGATTTTATAACTGACAGAAAAGTCCTTACAGGTATTTTGGTGAAAAATATTCAATATTTAGTTTTTTTAGAATTATATATTCTCTTAATGAAAGGATATAGGTTCATAATATGAAAGAAATAATCTGTAAGAAAAGCATTCTGCTTTTGGAAATGCACTTTTTGGATAGAATGGATATATACATAGGACTATGAAACATTGATCCTCATTGCATCTGATTTTTCTGTTCCTGGAATGCAATCATAGGTGACAAGATTGGGTTCAGCTTAATATTGTTTTAGAATAAAAATAAGGGGCAACCCAGTAACCATAGGGCCCCCAAGTAAGGAAATTAATAATGTGCAAATGGTCCTACAGGGGAGGGGAAGAGTATAAATCTAGACTCCCACAGCAATTACTTTGTACTACACATTCAATAGATAGTGTAGCCTATATAACAATTTTATTTTTGTATAAAGAAACCTTTATTCATATATAATGGACCTTACTCAAAATGTATATAAAGCTATACAAAATAAACCTAATATGAGATTTGAAATTCAAGAATTAAATTGTCGATATAGGAGCTTCAAACAGAGCTACAGCACTGTACAAGTGAGTTAGTGAGACAAAGTGCACATAAAATGGGCTATATATATATATATACACACAAATGTATGTTGAAAAACTATCAAATGAGGACAAACTCCACAGAAAAAGCATTATTGAAGTCCCTTGTACAACTCTTTTTAAACCCAGTCCATTATAAAACAACTGACGATGTTTCGACCCCTGGGAACAATCTGATAAAGGGTCATGATAAGGACTATGGACTTCAATCAGGAGTCACTTATGAAATAGAAAATACCTATCATTGAATTATATCTCAATCAATAACGTACAAATTATGTAATATTTAATTACAACAACTTACCCAAGGAAAGTACATGAATTAGAAACAAAATGGATATAACACCAACAGGTAAATGGAGAGCACAACTGAACTGTTATTGCCAAAAATGTATACATAGTGTGAGGGTGTGCTCTTACGCACCATCCATCTGGAATCGAAACTGAGAAAGAAGAAAATAAAAGGGAGAAACGCTGTACACAAATGTTAGAAAACAGATGCAAGCTTAAACATTTTTTAACCAAACAGCTTGCTCACCCACCTGACCAACAAGTTATACTCAAGGAAGGAGGATGTGCTTCAGGTCATCAACTTCCATATATTGTGGTATTCGAAACCCCATTATTAGGGTATGGCAATAATCAAGCTGGAAAAATAATAAAAAACTAAATACCACCTGTCATATATGTGCATATACGGATTTGTAAGGTGAGTTATCTGTCTAAGGCTAATGAGTTACACGGCAAAAAGTTAAAAGCTCCCCTCAACCGCATTTACTCAACAGTAAGACCGAACAGCGTGTGCCTGCAAGGATCAAGATGGCTAAAAGCACCAAATCACAAGAACTATTTTGTCATTATAAAAAGCAGGCCGAATGCTAAATTCAAAATTACTGTACAGTTTTGCTCCAAGCATATCACTTTGCAGTGACATGCTAAGGCAATGTACTGCGGGTAGTCTTAGTACACCAGGAGACAGGGCATACAAAGGAACCTTTTTAAATAGGTGTAACATCGTCCTGATGATTGTCACAATTAACGTGATACACTAAAGTCTAAGGAGTGGTATCAAACCTTGAGCGAAAACTTGTAGAAGGGGCCAAAAAAACGTGTCTGTTGAAGTCATGGATAAACTGCGGTATCATTATAGAAGACAAGCTGCATGCATACCTAATGCGATTAACATGCTGTAGTTCAGATATAGAAAATGTCAAGAACCAGCTGCATATCCATGCAGACAGCCACGTGAGCGTGCTTAAAATAACCGACAGGAAACAATGTATCACTAGTCAATAGTAACCACATGAAAACAGGGCACCTTACAACCAACCGTGTAAGCCGGCTGGCGTTGTACGAAAAGAAACAAGCTTATCCATTTGGATTCTGATAGTAAGCCCCTGAGGAAATGTTCCCATGTAGGCAAAAGCAGTCCACAAGATACAGCGATGAGGAAGAACAAAACCTCTGGCGTTATCAACATCCCCAAGGTGAATGAAAAATGGTGAGCGCCTGGGACAGTCTATTTTACCCCATGGCCGCGCAATGACTTATTCCATCAAAAAAACGAGAGGAGAGTTGAGGAGTGGACATCGATCAAGCAAGAAAGTCACAGTGTACCCCTACTTTATAACAAAAATGAATTGATTACACACATAAACGCCATTTGTAACATCCCTCAATATTTTGGCCAATACTGCAAAAGCAACAACTAATAGTGCAAAGTGAATGGAGCCAATTGTATGAAAGAGGATATCATAACGGTCATACACCTTGTATCAAATATCCCAAGGCACAAAAACAGGCCCCAGATACCTGGAGAAACATTTCAGTTGTAGTCTCCAGGAATAACTTAATTTTATCAGATGTGGTTTTTTCACCAATGAAAAAGAGGAAAGGGTATTGAAAGCCCATGGCGTACCACTAGTTTGGGTTAGCAATAATCAAAATTCAAAATGATTTCATACATAAAATGGGAGGAGAAAATGTGCGCTCGTCAGACAACAGATGCCATGATCAACAGTTTTGGTCGAATCCAGGAGTAATCTATTTGCTCCGGATACAATCAACTCATTGAAGGTCATAGTATTACAAATGCAAATGATGCGATTTCCATCACAACTCACTGGCATCGGAGGGTTGGAATCCACCCCAAGCCCTCACCTATATATTCTAAGAGAATAAACCAATGAATTAAACAAAATTAAACATAGTACCAAAGCATAACAAACTTTCTACAGCTTCTTAAATGTTTACACAGGCTCAAAATAACCCTAGTAAGGAATTACACCAAAAACCTGTTTCAATGAAGTTCAAATCACAAAAATCCTGCTTGTCCCCTGTCCTCAACTGTGTTCAGACCTTTATCAGTCAAGTCTAATTTGTTTATTCGGTACAGTTCCCGCTTTGATAGTATGCTGGATTTGTCACCACCACGTAAGAAGTGAGAAACCTGTTAATTCACTTGCCATTTAATATCTTCATGGGTACGACTCAGTCTCTGGAAGTGTTCGACCAATGGCGCACCAGCCGTTCTATGCTTGATCTGGCTTCTGTGCTGGAGAATTCTACATTTGACCTTTTGATTTACTTGCCCCACATACATGAGGTCACATGGGCACCAAATCACATGCACTACATCCTCTCTGTTACAGTTTGTAAGACTAGACAGCATAATCTTCAGGTTTCTGTAGATAAAGGTGTTAGTGTTGAAACTGTTTGATTGTTTATTTATTACCAGTGTTCGGTTAATTAAACCCATTACACAATCAATAAACAAATAAAATAGTCATAAAATACCAAAAGGCCGATTTTAAGTTAAAATATACAACTAGATCACAGAGTATTACAGAATTGCTTGCTAATTGTGCACGCGTTCAATTGGCTCTCAATCACCAGGAGCTGGCTCCCTAGTGTTGAAGCTATTTACACAGAACACAATTAGCTCATTTATAATGTCCAATTTCTGGCAGGAGTCCCCAGAAGGCATTTATAGTCCTACGAGGAGCTTGGGGTAATGCTGCTCGCACTGAGGTATCTTTAAGGTGGTTCCTATCTCTCTTGAAGGAAAACAAGGGGTTGTGTGCTTGTGGCTAGATGTCCTTTTACAAGACCTAATGTTACTCTATTATTTTTTTTAACCTCATTACTCACAGCATTGAAGGTAGTAACACAAACTGATCTATCAAAATTGTCCTCCTTCACTTTAGGTTCCAAAAGGCATTCCCTTTGGTTGTACCAGGCTTGTTTCACTAGGCGACGTGGGTAGTCACGTTCAATAAATCTTTTTATAAGAGTGTCTGATTCCCTGAAGTAGTAATCTCTTTTGGTACAATTCCTCCGTATCCACAGACATTGTCCAAAGGGCAAATTTTCTTTGAGACTTCTAGGGTGGCTACTAGTGTAATGTAATGTTTCTCTCTGTGGGTTTTCTAAATAAAGAAACAAAACATTTTCCTTCTTCATTTAATACCCTTGGATCTAAAAAATGGAATGCTATCGGGACTATGTAATCTTGTGAAGTGGATATCTGGTGATTATGTATTAACCCAAGCATGGAAGGGGAGGAGGTTCTCTAGTGTAACCCTCTGTATAAAAAACACATTGTCTATATACTATAGCCATTTGATTATGCTGCTATTATATGGATTGTTGGATGTAAAAATCTTCAGTGTCTCAAAGTTAGCCATGTATACATTCGCCAGATCTGGTGCAAAGTTTGGTTTGAAAATAAAAATCATTACCAAACTGGAAACAATTCTTTGTCATTGCAATCCCCATCAAGGAAACTATGAACCAGGTTGGAACCTTCCCAGGCTGTTTACATGTGTCCATGATTTGCCGGACTACTACCAATGCTTCTTGCTGAGGAATATTAGTGTAAAGCGATTGTACGTCTATAGCGACTAAAAGTCTGTCACTTTATTATACAGAATGTTCTCAATCATACCGAGGAAATGCATGCTGTCACAAATGTAAGATGCAGATAAGGGATCCCATGGTTTCAAGAAAAAGTCTTAATTCAGGCAAAGGGGTTCAAGAATCGACCTACAGCCTGATATAATGGGTCGGCATGGCGGATTGTCTAATCTCTTATGAACTTTTGGTAAGGTGTAAATTTCTGGTATCCTAAGATTGTCTCTGTTAAGGAATAGCATTGTGGCTAAAAACACCAAGATCTAATCCTTGTTGGGTTATTTCAGCTATCTGAACTCTTAGTTCCTCAGTGGGGTCCTTTCCAATCTTGATGTAACAGGCAATATCATTCAACTGATTCAGTATCTCCGTCTTGTAGGCTGAGGTATCTTGTATGACTATTCCTCCATCTTTATCAGCTGCTTTGATCACTATATCAACATTAATCCTGGGGCTTTTGATAGCCATAGTTTTGTCGTAAGTATGATTGTATTTGATATATCTTCTCTCCTTGCTTAACTTATCTAAATCTTTCATAATCATTTTTTCAAAGGTAATGACCTCGGGTGGCATAAAATTGGTTGGGGGCATTTTCTATATCTGAACTACAGCCTGTTAATCACATTAGGTATGCATACGACTTGCCTTCTATAATGATACTACGGTGTATCCATGTACCATGACTTTAGCAGACACACTTTTGGCCCCTTCTACTGGTGTTCACTCAAGGTTTGATACCACACCTTAGTCTTTAGTGTATCAGGTTAATCCTGATGAGAGGCAGAGGGATGATGTCACACCTATTTAAAAACCTTCCTTTGCATGCTATATGTCTTGACGTACGATGACTATGCGCAGTGCATCACCTTAGCTTGTCACCCCAAAGTAATATGCTTGGGGGATAACTTTACAGTAATTTTGAATTTCAGCAGCGTATAACCATGAGACACACACAGATGCTGCTCTTTATGAAAACAAAGTTGAGGTAAGCTTTTCACTTTTTGCCTTGTATCTCATTAGCCTTAGACACACAATAACTCACCTTGCAAATCCATACATACACGACAGGTTGTATTTAGTTTTTTTATTATTTTTACGGTTCGATTATTGCCTTACCCTAATAACGGGGTTTTAAATACCACATTATCTGGGAGTTGACAACTTGAAGCGCATCCTCCTTCCTTGAATTTAACTTTTTGTTTTTGTGTGGGTGTGTGGGGGGGTGTACGAGTAAGCTGTTTGTTTGGTTAAAACATTTTAAGCTTGCATCTGCTTTTTTTTTTTTTTTAACATGTTTGTACAGCGTTTCTCCATTTTCTTTTCTTCTTTCTCAGTTGGTTTCGATCCCCGGAGGGTAATGCATAACAGTACACCCTCACAATATGTACAAATTTGGGGAGATAACAGTTCAGTTGTGCTCTCCATTTACCTGTTGGTGTTACATCCATTTTGTTTCTACTTTGCTTAACTTCTCTACTTAAGTTGTTGTAATTAACATTACATAATTCTTACATTATTGACTAAGATATAATTAAATGCTGGGCATTTTCTATTTCATAGGTGTCTCCTGATTTAAGTCCGTAGTCCTGATGATGACTCCATATCAAATTGCCCGCAGTCGAAACGCCAATTGTTTTTAAATGGACTGGTTCTATAAAGAGTTTTACAAATGACTTCAAAAATGCTTATTCTATGGTGTTTATTTCCCTCATTTGATAGTATTTCACCATACGTTTGTATATATTCCACTTTATGTGCACCTCATGTATCACTAACTCACTTGCACTGCGCCGTATCTCTGTTTGGAGAATCCAAATCTACAATTTAATTCTTGAATTCCAAATCTCAAATTAGGTTTATTTTGTATTGTTTTATATACATTTTTTGAGTAAGGTCCATTATACAAGAATAAAGGTTTCTTTTTACAATAATAAGATTGTTATATAGGCTACCCTATCTATTGAAGGTGAGGTACATAGTTAAGGCGGTGGGAGTCTAGGCTTATATTACCCTTGCACATTATTAATATTGTATTATAAGCAGTAATCAACACGATCCGTGTGATGCATTCTTCATCGTTATAGTACTTCTCCTGTAGCGCAAAGCTACACTCACGAAACAAGAGCTCTGTACAACATGTAGTGTTGGTACACTCGTCCAAGAGAAGACAGACCTCAAATACATCTGCTGTTGTACCTGGCTTTCCAAATGGTGCAGCAGGTTTCACCTGTTCTTTAGAGTATCTTTCCTTCTGGAGACATTTCATGTCCAAAGAGACACTTTGCAAACACCACATAACCCTCCAACAGTTCGGACTCCTCTGCCAGTGAAGAGGTGGTAACAGCAGTCAGAGAGCTCTTTCACACAAAGGACACGAGGCTATACATGTTTATGTTGTGCAGTGCAACAATATATCCTTAAGAGTGAAGTTAAGAGAAGAGTCTTCCCGACCACTTATAAATCACCAAGTTTTGAAATAAAATACAAATCAATCGGGTTTCCACGCACTTAAAATGAGAGAAATATAAGAGCATTTTACAAAACTGTCACCTTCAAGCACCCTGCTCCACAAACTAAAAATTACATCTAGTGATCACAGTGGCAGAACTTTCAATCAACCAACTTTAACTTTCCCTGTATTCCAAGGTCCGTCAAATGAGAACTGTAAACTGAGGAGCAGTAACACCTGTTACTTACAGTGCAGAGAAATGGGAATAATACGGTTTAAGTGCTGTCTAAAATAAGCCACGTCTTCAGGCTTCCCATATCCTAGATCCAATACAGGCATCAATACCTAATCATGTTCTGTATCTATTATGTTAAAAGGTACCTAAATCTTTAGAAAGGACCTTTTGCTTTGTAGGCTAGTAGCTAAGCTTGCTTAATAATCATTAGAGTCAAATAGGAAGGTGGTCTTTACATCTCCTGCAGTCGAAGGCTAACTGCATGCAGAATGCTGTTGCATTTTCAATGTCCTATATATGCTCCCTGATGCTCTGCCACTCTTAGGCTTCTTATAGTATGCATCATTGTTCCCAAAGCAGTGCTCCAGGTAACACAGAGGAGCCTTTGCAGCCCAAAACGTCTACATACTGGAAATGTCTCTTAACTACCACCAGTCACATACTTTTAATTCATAGTCACCGTCCACCTGGATTATTAATACATTTAAAAACAGTAAAATGAGCAACTCAGTTAGATGATATTCCGATTATAATTGCAATACAAACGTTTCATCTGGGTGTTAAAGAAAGTATATTTAAAAATCATATCAAAACAACTGATACAATGTAATATATAATAATAATAGATTGCAAAATTAAAAAGATTTTCCACTGTGCCAATCTATTCCTTAGCATCATTTTCATACCTGTTCCCTATTCAACATGACAGACACACACATTATATCCATATACCTATATTTATATCTATACATTTAACTATTAACCTCTTTACTTATGCACGTTTTCAAAATGAAAACATGTAAAAGTGAAAAAGAAGAGCATAAACTCAATCTCTTGGCCAAACAATGACATACATGAGGAGGATGAGACAGGCTTAAGCCAAACACATCTTAAATTTAAATCAAAACTTCCGTAAGTGGGGACAGATGACTGGGCTCCAAAATCCTATCCTTATCTCCTTAAATGTACCTCAACCATTGAGCTGATAAAATACGGATTCAAGAAGACTCATGACTGCATTACTGGTTTTTTTTTTTTTAATGAAAAACCTTCATCAGCTAAAGAAGTCCAAAGGAAGACAGAAGTGACATGAAGTATGACTTGGCGCTTACCTCATGTCAGAGCAGAATGAAGACTGCTTGTGTCACATTTGAAAATGTATAGTTTTTATTGTTCGGAATACTACTCTGCCTGATGACAACTCCCAATGAGGAGCTATGGATGGAAAACTGAGACATCTGATACATCAGGTGAGAATGAAAAAAAGCATGGGTGGGTTGACTTTCAAATGGAGGACTGCAGGTAACCAGGTCAAAGTACGCAAGATGCGTGTGATGGCTGAAGCAAGAGAATCAATATTGGTATCTGCGCTGCATCATTTTAAGCAAGCAGCTACTCCTGGTTAGCCACTCGAAGCTTTCCATCCAACAGGTTCCAGTAATCAGGAAAGGCATTTAGGCCTACTGTTTCGGTATCTAGGGATAACCTGAATACCCACAGATCTAAAAACTCAGTACTAACTAGTGCAGCTACTTGAGCATGCATGTTCGGATGCTAAAGAGGCCACCACGGAAGCCGCACAGCACTCACAGCAACAGGAAACAAACACTCTCACCTTTCCCAAGACTCTCATTCACCCAATCTTAGGCATTTTTCACTACTTACTGTCATTTATTCAGAGTAGTTCTAATCAGACAAGGAATGAAGCGGCTTTCCTTCAAGACGTTTATTTCAGCTATTTAATACTCAGCCTACTACATCTCCTAACAACATTACAGAGCACACTGTTACACTTTCAGGTCAGTGTTTATGTGGTGGTGTAGCAGGTGTCTTGCAAGTATGTAAAGTTCTGACTTCAGGACGTAATAAACTAACAGCATTTCATGCACCTTCTTTATAACTGCTTAACAGACTTCTCTCAAATTAGGATACCAATTACATTTCTGAGTTTAAGAACAAAGTGAAAGCAACCACATTCCTGATAAAGTCTGTGATATCTGAAAACAGTTGGAAACTCGCCACCGGGTACTTTATGCACTTCCTTTGAAAGCTTAGGATGTGTGTGTGAAAAGTATGCATCCTTGTCCGGCCGCGGCCTGCCGAGCCAAATACAGAAAAAAACATAAGCCCAAGAATATCATCCTATATGCTGGACATGGTTCACAGAACGTTCTGTAATTCTTGGACTCTAGTAATTTACATCGTCAAAGGTTCAGAATTAAGAAATCATGAAATCTGAATGGCAGTACAAGCAAGAAAACACAGCTAGTTTATCCCTCCAGACAATTGTCCTGCAAAGGACACAGATGTGCAAAGTGTTTTCAGTTTGAAAATATTAGTTTCCCACACAAATTAATAATAAGAACATTTTTACAATGCTGATAGAAAGTTAAGTGCTGGTTCGCTTACATGTATGTTTATTTAACACAATCCTTTCCAGGTAGTGCACTGCTTTTCTCTTAGCTGTGGAAGCCAAGCTTTTCCAGGCTAATCAGCTAGAGTAACAGTTGCTGATGAGACCTATAGGCCTAAACCACTTGTTTACAAATCCTCGAACAAAAGAAAGGACATTCAAATATGGAGTAACTTAAAGGAAAAAAAAGGTTTAGTACCGATAAGCGTACTTCCTGCAGTTACTCAACGCTCTTCTAAAACTCAAGGTTACCTAATCATGCAGGAACCTACTATCAATTTGAAAACTTAGACGGCAAAGTGAATATTGTTTTCAAAGATAGAGTGAGTCTTTAAAGTACTCTCTAGTTCTTATTTTTTTAATTTATTTTTTTACTTTGAGATATGTGTGCCTGCATAAACATCACCAAATGTACATTAGAATAACATGAAAGGTTAGGAACATGGCAATTACAATACATAGGTTCCTCAGTGTTATTGCAATGCTATCAGTCTTAATTTCAAAGACCAACACAAAAGCTTTAGCAATAGTTCTGTTAGTTGCTGATTTAAACAAATACTTGCTGGTTTTCACGCTTTATGAAAAATGGATGCTCTTCATTGCTATTTTTACTGTACCATTGTTGATGTGCTAAATGCATACATTTACCTGAAATTCTAGTACAGCTAAAATGTATTCATAATTGGCGTGTGGTCCTTCGTTGAGCGTCCTTATTGACTTATACCGAACAGGTGTCAACCAGTCACCTGGATAAGACAGCTGCTGACAAAAACCTTTGTTTAAACAACAAAAAAGAAACTTGACACTGGTTTAGAGCTCATCTATTTCTTACCAATACTTACCATTGGATGGCTTCCATGACAATCTCTTTCCTTGCTTCTTATTGGTCACACCTCCAACTTCCTTCAGGCTGCTCACCTTCTCCTACTTTCTCTCAGGGCTTCTGTCCCTGCCTGTGGCCAGTGTCTCTTTAAGAGTGCATGGCACTGTACAGCCCCTCCTTCCTGCTCTCCTCCCTCGCTCCATTGTTGTTTCTTCCTCCTCCACAGCTCCCACATTTTGCTTTCCCCTCCCACTTCCTCCTCTTACTGTCCATAGCTGCTCCCTCTACCCTTACTCACCTCCCTGTTATTGCTTCCTCCCACCTGCTGTCTGTTGTTTCTTTTATGTCCCTCCTCCCCCACACGTCCCTCGTGTTGCTTGCCCCCAGCGATTTTTTAGACATTTTGCACAGCAACAAGGGATACTGTGTAACATGGCTTAAAGAAAAAAACGAACTATGATGCTGTCAACACTAGCCATGTCATGGCTCATATTTCTTTATTTTAAGCCATGTTGCAAAGAAGCCCAAGCTGCTATGCATTATGTGTTCAAAAAAAAACTAAGCCAATCGATCTTGCGTAGAGGAAATCATTTGGCTTACCCAATGCATGTTTATCTCAAGCAGTCTTATCAGCTGTCAAAGCCACATTAAACAGAAACCTTTGCTTGATTACTGGGCACAGACCCGTAACTAAATAACATGCTGTGTCCTATGTGTGGCTAGATGTTGAAAGTATGATTGGACAAAATGTAAGCTTCAGCAGCAGAAAATGAAGTGACCAGAGTTGCCCTTTAAATCTATATTCTAATGGTGCAAATGTTTACCTTTAATATTTTCTTCATCAATTAAGTTATATTGTATTTTCGAAAGAAATTCTGCCATTTTTCAGAGTTTAAATATAACGCACAAACACAAAGTTGTCGGATTACTATTGAGCACACAACAAATATTATTCCCTGCACTTCTGTTTCAAATTTTGAGGCTCTAAGACCTAGCCCCAACGTTAAAAGTTTATCTACTAATGCTGCTGGCATGGCAAAAAGCTCTTTAGTGATTTAATTTAAAAATCTTTGTACTGCATCCCAGTTTCAGCCATCAGAAAAACTGCACCATAAACTACAATCTGAGCTGCCTTTTCAATGTAAACAATTATTACAGAGTGACAGCCCTCCAAATCAACAATTAAAGTGACGAAGCCTAATAGTAGCCATGACAGCACTCTAAACGCTACATTTTCGGCGCCCTCCCATCTCACTCTCTATAAATATTAACCCTAGATTCGAAGAACGTTTTACTTAAATCAACTGATCATTTCCAAACTTTCAAGGGCGGCTCTTTTTCTTTCTTCCTAACTGCATAACTTGTGTTTTGCTCTTGATAATTGCTAGCTGGTTGTGGTTACAATTGGTTTTAAGATCATCAGTCTATGAAGGCGAATTGTTGGGCAATCAGTCAAAACTAAAATATCTGCATATAATAACAAGCTGGCACAGTGCCATCATACAACGGAGAGTTAACATTAGCATTTTTCCGTGATATTTGGGGAAGGTTATCTAGGAATAAAACAAAGACACAACCTTGCTTATGGAAAGTTCTGTTTTATTATTCTACCAGAGTGTTAAACTGTGGATCCAGTTGAACTCTATCCCATGTACTTTCATGCAGACTTTGTAAGATAAACGATCTACTGGGATGCGAAACATATTCAGCTTTTTTGCCTCACAGTAAACATTTATCTACTGAATTGAAGACTGCACGAAAGTCCACCAAATAAAGAGGTTACCCTCAGTTGAAGAAATCCACGCAATATAACTCGAGGAGAAGATCCAATGATTAGTACCATGGTGAGGCCTAAAAGCTGGTTCTGATTTCCTGTATAGATGTAAGTTTACTGCACAATTAAAATCATTGCAATCAATTTATATATAGACTTGGGCTTTAAATGAAAATATAGAAGTGTTGGTACTCACTATCCACAGTATCTATTTGCTCCTGAGACGTACCGGTACTCCACCATTAAATGTATTGAAGCAATGTTGAGAAGTGCGGGTACTCTCCCTTTCAAAGCAAAGTAGTGCAGGTACTCAATACTAAACAGTATGTGCACATTTAAAGCACAGACATAGACCGTAAAATACATTAATTACATGTGAGATCCTTTAATGAAAAATTCCGAGAGGCTTGTGTTAAATAACGAGAGTCTGGACTACTTACATCATCCTAGCAGAAGCAGACCAAATTTAAATACAATCAACTGACAAATTTGAGAGAAGTGTCACCATTCGAGGATCTGAACCTGAGAAACAGGCCCTCACCGCATCATGACATGCCCCAATGTTTCAAGAATGGAACCTTGACCTTACCTGCGATCTTTTAGCAACCAAGCACTTCCATACACAGAAAGTACGAATCCGAGACTTTCTTCTGACTGCAGAAATGTCATAGGGACAGTGATGTTCGTGTTGCCATTTAACTGACAGTGTCGAGGTCTTTAAAGTGAATGAGCAAGAATCTGAATCTAATTATCATGCATGTTTGGTTGAAGCGAATGGATGATTTTAAAATGGTTGTCTTTTATTGCATGTGTATGTACTGTTCACCATCCATAAGTGTTTTCTTGCCTTCCGTATGGACTAAATATCCATGAAGAGAGAAAAGTTTGACTAGTTTCATTACCAGCTGTCACAAGGATGTTCTCCAAGTCCCTTCTTGAAGCTTTGCTGCAAGCCTGCAGCAAAAGACACCGCCTATGGGGAAGAATACACTATAAACCATTTACTACCGAATCCAACACGAAGAACAATCTTCACTGTGTCCCTACTTTGAAAGTCCACTGTCAGTGACCTTCGATTACAGCTGAACTTTATGACAGGCTTTGGTGAGATGAAGATAAAGAATGCTAGTCTACAGCTGGCCAGCAGATGGCAGCAAATAACTATTAAACCTCAGTGCAACCGTCCTGGTGTGTGTCCATAAATACTGGCGACAGAAATGAAAACTTTCCCACTATACAAGCAGGACTCCTCCATGATCGCCGAAGGATGCTCAATATTTTTGCATGGTGCACAGTACACCCTCACATAGGGACTTGTGGTAAAACTAAAGGTCATCAACGAGGTCAGTTGAGCTGTCACCAGTGGTCATAAATGGATGTCATAGAACATGTCATGAATGATATAATATGTGAGGTCACAAGCATTGCATGGCGGGAGCACAAGTTATAGTTAGCTTTGCTTTAACTATAGCTTTGTAACTATAACTGGTGCATTTTTGTGCTTTTTGGAGTTCAAAACGTTAATGATGCCACTGACGTATTTACCTAATGAGAGAACAACTTTAACTTTAGTTTTTTTCAGTGAATATATGTACATATTCACTGAAGAAAAACATTATTACAGGAATGTTGTAGTTAGGAAATAGAATTTAAAAAGCCTTAGAAATTCACTAAAAAAACGAAAGGTTACAGGTACATTATAATTAGGTCCAGATTTTACACACACAAAACCATACAAATTCGGCAGTTATAGATACACTTATCTAAAGAAATATAACTCATGCCGTAAGTTAATTATAGCTCATGTCCCCTCCATGCACCGTTTTCTCATTAATAATTTTATTGCAAATATTGTAGTGATATTTTCATTGATGTCATAGAAGATGAGTGATGTAATATGTGAGGTAATTAGTGAATGGCAAGGGTGCAAATAATAGTTACCTTAGGGCACAAGTTACATTTAGCTGAGATAACTAACTATAACTGCTGAATTCCTACGGTTTTGTGTGTGTAAAATCTGAACCTAACTATAAGGTCCTTGTAACCTTTGGTGCTTTAGTGAATTTCTAAGGCTTTTAATTTCTATTTCTGAACTATAACCTCTCTGTAACCTTTGTTTTTTCCAGTGAAGTAAAAAAAAAATATATATATGTGTATCAGGTTGAGAAAGGCGGTGACACTGAAACGCGTTCCTGTGTGTAAATAAACTACTATGCTTTCAACGCTCGTGGAGTGCTGTCCTTCCGTATTGTGGGAAAGGAGTGTGGAATAATAGATGCGGTGGCGCATGTCATATGATTGGCATCGCTGGCGCTTTGGTGCAGGAAGGATACGACGTTCTCAAGTGCTTATATAGATATATATATATACACACACACACATACGTATATATATATATATATACATACATATATACACCAGCATCTTCGGGCAGGCTGCCTAACCCACACCATGTACACCCTTCAGCAATGTGCAACGTGGGTTGGCCATGTGCCAAGCCCTGAGCCCGACACCCGCTGATGCTCAACCTCTTTCCACTGATTATGAAGGGTGTCATTTTAAGTCAAGCAGAACTACTGACTTTTTCAATGGGCCACAACACTAAAACATAAAAAGTGGGCCTATTGGCTTTATGAAGGTGTCACCATATCAACACATGAAAACATATAAACCACATCTATTTTTCAATGAAAAAATCACCAATAAAAATAAATGTATATTTCAATAATTCACACAGTGCAATGTTTGATAAACGTGAATGTCTAACAAAGTTAAATAAAAGTTTTCTTTAAAAAAATAATCAACATGTCTGATTTTTAAAAAATAGTTTTCAGGCTACGAATTACAGTCATAGAACCATCTTCAAAGGGCTCTGTACTTTAGCAGAAGACCATAGACCTCCCGCTAGGAATGCTTTAAAAAAAATGTGGTAAGCTTTCCTGTAGTCGTTGATTTAATGACCCAGGAGACTTACTGTTTTTGTTTGGTTTTTAATGATGCTGGGTGCATGCTGCAATGCCTCCTGCCTCAAATTTAAATAAAGGCCTGGTGATGATTCTTCCTGATCGAGGGATACTAACAAGCTCAAATAAATATAAACAAAAAGCACTCGCAGGCCATTATGAGGCGCTCCTTCAAAGAGCAGTGAATAATAAATAAGCAGCTCCTGACACTTGTTTATTAGTAAGCTTTGTAATATGTGGGACACCAACATTTTACATTTTGTTTGAGGCTGCAGGAAAGCCCCATGGCCCCCGCCGACTCCTCATCTGGCAACCATTCAAGCCCACCATAGACATCCACAGCTCAATTTTGGTTGGGGGTTCAAGGGGGAGCCTCAGAGCCCCCGCCGGCTCCCCAGCCAGCACCATATTGTGTGCTTAACATGACCAGTAATAGAAAAGTAATCTATATTTAGAATTAATATAATATTGGGGTGGGGACAAGGAAAATGGAGACATGCTACATCAGATAAATAGCATATGGAAGCCACAAATCGAAGACAAATTAATGGAAGATTTGGCAGATTGAGCAGAGATGCTTACAAAACTGACAGAACCCACCTCCCCACCCCAAACTATAGACTGCCTTGAACCACATAGTATGCAATATGAAGCTATGTAAACACAAGCTCAATTGGAAAATATGTACTTAAAGGTTTGCTTAATACGTGAATTGAAAAAGGCAACAAGTATGTAATAAAAATCTTTATGTAGCATTAATTCTATGTTACTGTATAGGGTTAATCAAAATTAAAGATTTTTTTAAAAATTAATTCAAATTAGAGTTATGTTGTGGTTTCTAAAAGTAATGATGATGCTGTGTTTCAAAAGCTGCAAATGTTATAGTCCTGCAGTTATTTGTTAAAACATTCGGTTTAACGAACTAAGCCAAATGTTGTCTATTTAGCACACCGTTTGCTTTGCCCGAGGAGTTTCTCGTTTATTCGATTTGACCTCATACCTTGCTCATAATTAAGATTACTAGGCATCCGGGCGCACTCTTTGATGTTATCAGAGCCCTCTGATTCTTTGGAAGTGCTGAGGACAAAATGCCCAAGCATAAAACAATAAAGCCTCTTCCTTCTTCCCACATAAAATAGGAGGTAGGTTTACAGTTCCTAAACAACTGGCAACACCGGACGTCTGATGCCCGGGTGCTAAACATGATCCAGGGTTTCCAGACAGAGTTTTATGGCTCTCCATTACAACCCAGCAGTTCTTGGCCCATCGCATTTTCGCAACTTGATGCTTCTATGATAGACAAAGAGGCATAGAACTTCTGAGAAAAGGGCAATTTCTCCTTCCACCCTGCACCCAGCCGGCTTGCTCAGCAACTTATTTCTGGTGGAAACAGGAGATGGAGGCTGCCACCCGTTCATCACCAACCAAAGTTCAACGAGTGACTGGTATTCGGCCACTTCAAGATTGAGGGAATCCATCTACTCAGGGATATTCTGCAAATGCAGGATTGCGTGGCATACTCGTCATATGGAGTCCAGGAACGGGAGAGTCATCTTTCGTGCAGAGGTTTCCCCAGTGTTAAACTTTCTATCTGAATTGGCATTAACAGGGATGGTAAATTCCTTCAGGTCAGCTATATCAGCTGATCATGTCCCCATCAAAGGTCTCTGTAGGTGACCATTCCTTTGTATGAACATTAATGAGAGGTATCCTATTGAAGGTTCCTCCGCAGCCACGATATTCAGCCCTGTGGGATGTAAATAAAGTCTTAAATCAATTCTTATCACAGCAAAGCAATACGTTTCTGGTGAGAAAGGCGATGTCCAGAAAGTAGGCAATGTTACTTTGTTTGGCATCCTGCAGAAAAGTCTTGGATGTTAGGGGTCTCAACGTTACAGGTTGGGTTTTCACCCTTGAAGGAGGTCACATTCCATATATCCAGATGAACAAAGACTAATACTAAGGTGGTTTATCCTATCCTTCTTTTAATGATAATCGCAAATTATGCGTGACACGGTGCATTAAAGCATAGGCGGCTATGACGGAAGAGCTCAGGCCCACAGGAGAAAAGCAATTTCATATTTTTTTAAAGAGACCATTTAAAACACTCTCCTTCCACATTGCCCGCTGTGTCAGGTGGGTGAGGCAGGAAGTGGATACAGATACCAATATATTAGAGGCACATTCAGTGAGAGGTGCCATGCCATCAAAAGCTTTTATGCTGGGTGCACCCCTGAAGAACATAGTCAATGAAGCAAATTGGTAATCCGATTACACATTCCAGAGGTTTTACTTTAAACCAGTAAACTTTAAACTAGTGTAATCCTAGCCACTGGTCCTTACACAGAACAAATATTTCCCTATCTTAAATGTCAGAGAACTTTCAATTCTATTAAGGACACAGAGGAGAGGATTATCAGTCCCAAAGTTCGGAGATCTGTTTTCCCCACCCAGTGTTCAGGGTTCCACATTTTAGGGGAGGTACCTTGTTTTGATTAAGTAATTTTGATACTGTTACTGCCACATTTTGACAGAAGATGTTGTGGTAGTTCTGATTTGTATGAAAGTATAACAAAGAGGTACATAATTATGGTTCCATTGTAGGGAAAAGGAATTACAGTGGATACTTATTTTCTCAGTTAATACATCTTTTGCTTTCCTAGGTAACAAATCTTCCAAAATGGAGTAACAGAATGTGCTTAGATGATTTTATCGCATGAAGAAAAAAGGATAGAAAACAGACAGGAGGGACTCTATGCTAGTATTGGGACTTCCTATTGACTGGCCATGGTTAATGCTTTCCTTTTGAACTTTTTCTGGAGTTATGGAAAAGGTAGTTTGTTGAATGTTTATGCAATCCTGTACGGCTGCTATCTGAAATGAAGCAACTCCTTCCTTCAGTGTCCTTAATAGAATTGAACGTTCTTTGTCATGTAAACTAGGGAAGTTTTTAGCCTGCAGTAAATGTATCACCCAATAACATCAAATTGTTTCTTTTGGAGGTCTAAAGTATCACAATTTGTCCTTGAAGACAAGCAGAAAAGCAAGACTTGTTGATTTTACAATCCATTATTTACACTGTCAAGAACGAAACATGTTTAGCTAAAAGGTTAGTCTGATTACAAACGTAGCTATTATCTGGGAAGCTACATTGTGACAGTGAACAGACTGAATAAGAAATTTTGTCGCTAGGTAAAAACCCAATGATTAACATCTGCTTGAAATCAAAGTGTACATAGATCTACCCATAGGCACGAACAGTAGGTCCAGCTACACCATGTTAATGTGTGTAAATGCAAATATGCAGAAATTGCGTTTGCATGCTGTAGCATCTGACTTGCTGGCGTTGATAATGCTTTTTTATGCTGCTCAACATTTTAGGTCTTTCATATTAGAGGCTGCAAGCTGTGTGGTTGCAAAATAATAATTGGGGGGAGGGGTGGCTGTAACAACTTTCAGTGAGGGTGCTGCCATCAATGTTACAGCATAACATGCACACAGGGATTCTGAAATCCAAGAATCACTCATACAGCAAGTGTCAGAAATGAGCCACACCCATTCAGAAAGAGCGATGAGGGTGCTAAGGGTTTTAATACGTAGTTAGTGTCGCTGTACCAGGTCACAAAAGTATTACATGGTGGGGTAGTGCACGGTCATTAACAGACACTACATTTATCATCAAATGACCCCTGAATTTGCACAGACATACAGTTTTACGGAAAAAACTATATAGCGTACTAATGTTATTGTGTAGAAATAGCGTTTCAGTGAATATTTATCATTGCGCATCACCAAGTAGAGTGTCTTGATTTGTTTGATCCTATTAAAATCTTTATTTCCTCATAATTCCAAATTACAAACAAAACCTCCATTTATGCTTTCCTAACTGCTTATTTTGAAAAGTGTACAGTTCAGTTATATGCATTTCACTTGTGTTGACTTTCCTTTCACACTAACAAGACTGGCATATATTTCACCTCACAAAATCCTCCCACTTTGCAGTCAGAGAAAGAAAAGTAAACACAGATCTCCATATTAAAAGAACGAGCAGCATGTCAGAAGATTAGCCTGACATCTGATCTCTGTCTTTGAGCACAGAGCAAATGTGAGAAGATTTAAAAAAAAAATGTAAAACCATCTTTAACGGTGATTCACCTTTGGAACACCAGCATGGATATTTTAGGGATGCAGCAGCACCGTCGCACCCTTAATTTCAGTGCCTATAGAAGCCCCTAACGGGGCTTACAGCCCACCCCACTGCTCACTACGAGCTGGCTTTATTGTCACTCTTGCTTTCTTGCTTCCCATTTCAATGGCTTTCCTCATTTCGGTTTGTCCATTTTGTTATGTCCCTCCCTGGAGCATAGCCCCTTTTCAATCCTCTTGACGGACTGAATAGTGTCCTTCCACTGCCTACTTTTAGGAAACTACTCTTGTTCTGGCTAGGCACTCCTTCAGAATATATTTGTTTTCCTGTTCTTTCCATTTTGTGTTTCAATCCCTCTCTCTCCTGCCAAATTCCCCTTTTCCTCCCTTCCTCCCCTCCTCTCGGTGCGCTGTCTTTTCACTCTCCCTTGCGGCTGCTCACTCTCTTCTGTTTACTTCTTCCTCTGACACCACCTGATGCCCCTTTTTGTCATCTTCCTCGTGTGCTTCTTCCCCCATCCTGTGTCTCTCCCTCCTATGCTCCTCCCCCACCTGTGTTGCTCTCTACCTTGTATTCCCATGCATTCCTCATTTCCTTCCCCAATCTGCGTCCCCCAATGCTCCCACTGCAGTTATTTCTTCAAGTACAAATATTTCTTCGTTTTTGGACGGCCAGGGGGCAAATTGCTGCCAGGCATCCTTCTGAAGCGCTTCTGCACACACATGATTATTATTATTTTTTTCCATTGGCCCAGCACCAGCCCACCACCTTAGATCGATCAATAACAAAATAAATAAAAATGGTGCCTGTAACATCCTGCGGGGGCTTGCATGCATGGGGGCAAATGCATGAACCCAGAGAGGCGCTTGCCTATGAAAATACTTGTTTTTCTTTTTGACAATGTGGAATAGAATCTGCATAAAGCATTGGCAAAGCCAATAGGTCTGCAGTAGCACAGCCAAAAGGCAGGGTGTAGTGGCTTTGCAGGTGATTTTTTTTTTTTTATTCAATGGAGCAAATGACAAGCTTTACGAACATACTGCATGGACTCGCAGCTGTTTCCAAAAGTAAGCATCCTGTTAACCACAGTGACAGAGAACATGGACAATAAAGAGACAGAGGACACTGTGTTGGAAATAATGCATGGAATGTCAATTGTAAATCTATGGGTGAGACTGCTTTGACAACAAAATCAACTCCATCCCTCCTCGTTGTACCTGTATTAAGGAGCAATTAGGAGCCAGATATGTACTGTTACTTGGGCAATCCTTTACAGAAAAAAAAATACGTTTTTGTAAAGGGTTCCACCCCCACAACCCGTATGCATAAGGGCTGAGCCAGGCCTAGATGTGGATGAAGTGAATGGGAAAAGGGAAGTACAGAAGACAGATTTAGCATAACATAAAATGAATGGGAGTGACAGTGCTTAATTTGAGTGGGTGGTTGCAGGCTGGTGCCACCGGCAATTATTTTTGGGAACCTGTATTTATTTTTCTGCATCCAACATTTAATAAAAGCAAGAGAGGAAAAATGCACAAAGCAGAAAGACAGAAGAAGAGAAAGACAGCAAAACCTGTCACAAAGGGAGAAAGGCAAAACCTTCAATGAAACAGAAGGGTTGTCTGGTAGTGGATTTAAGAAGTCTGAGTTGAATTTAAGACAACACAGGTTTGGTATTCAGGCCACAGACATTTTATTGCCTCAACAGTGGACTTCTAGACACCAGCACTCACTAATTTACACATTAAGCACTGGGGAGTGAGGACATTCTTATTGACTACATTAAGATCACAGAAGCAATGACACGAGTGATACAGAAGGTGATAAAATGTATTTGATCAATGAGGGTAGCAAGGAAGCAGTTGAAGATACTTTTCTACAGACTACGGTAGAGGAAGTTTATTTTTTCCAACCCTCTCCAGATCCCAAGAATTTTTTGATGGAGGCATACACAAAGGGTAAAACTACTGTAGAATAACAGCAAACGCAGTCAGCAAACGCAGTGACCAGGTTCTGAATAGTACATAAAAAAATGCACCTCGAAAGGATGAAAAAAATAGTTTAATTCAATGGAAATCTAACAACAGATCGTCTGAGAGTATGGTGAATTCTGGATTGAAATAAATATGATGGAACTGATCACACCAGATAATGGCAAACAATTAAGGGCGGTGATTTAGGTGGCATGTGCTTCTTTATAATCAGACTGATGAATTTAGGAGGTATTCTGGAGTGAATCCTCTCCTTCCAGCAGGATTGAGTAGTCTTTCTTCAAGCAGAGTCTTCTTCGAGCGCAGTACTTCAAGGAATGTTCCGAAGAGGTGCTGGTTGAGGTTTCAAATGTATTATGTGCCTATCTTGTGACTTGACAAATTCTGTCACCAACTCCTTACTATTTTCTTGCAGTTCTGCGCCCTCCTTTTGCCGCACTTTCTCATTTCCTCGCTTTAAAATTACAAAGGAGTCCCCTTTTTCAACATGACAGCCCATTTGCCACCAAGCAGACCCGTCTGTCCTCAACCTCTTTGGCCATTACCCTATTTATTTAGATACACAGATGTGCTCACCACCCAACAGACAGGATTCAAAGTGGGTCACTTGCCTACTGTGACTGGATCTAGGTTGTCTGAGAGGGTCTTAGCAATGACAAGAAGAAGCCCTCCCTGGTACTTCCAAGTGAAAAGAGGTAGCCGAAGTCTGTTCTTGTTTAGCTAACTGTTCCTGTCCATTCCCAGATAGTTAAACCCTACTGCGTTATGGTCAGCAGTTAAAACCCAGCTTTTCTTCATGGGGTCAGAGGCAGGCAATCGTCCTCTGAGGCAGAGTTGTTAACTCTTCCCTGTTCAAGGATGTGTATGTGAGCTCTGGACATGTGTGTTGAGCGACAGAGGTGGATTTAAACCAGGACAGAATTAAAAAGTCTGAAGTACGTTTTTATTAAGTTACTTTTTCACTCAAGTTTTCAAAATTGATACCACCATTAAATTTGAGTTAGAAAATGAAGTAGGAAGTAAGGTTGTATGACCCAACCACTCATGCCTAAACAACACATTCTGAACCACGACCGTCTCTTTACCACACATGCCTTTCCTATGCATGCCTTTACAACGAACTTCATTGTAAAAGCATGATTGGTACAGGAATATGGGTAAATTCTCCTGTGCACTAGCACCTGATGCCCCAGCCCTGCAATCCACCCCACCTTGCCCTTAAAACTACACCTTCCCCCGCCCTGAGCCCTAAAAGGACGCCACCCTGCAGCCTAACACCCTGCTTCCTGCTAAAAACTACCCTGGGCCCTAAAACTGGTCCCCCACCCCTGAAAATTGCCAGTTCCCCCTTCCCCCTTCCCTGAGCCCTAAAACCCAGTCCCTGCACTTAAAACTACACCTTCCCCTCCATCCGTCCTGAGGCCTAAACCCTATCCCCTGCTAAAAAGTACCCCTACCACCCCACCCTGCACACTAAAACTGTCCTGCACACCACTTAAAACTGCCCCTTAGCCCCCCACCACCCTGAGGCCTAAAACTCTGCCCCCTGCTAAAAAAGTAGCCCAACCCCCCCGCCCTGAGCCCTAAAACTGAACCCCACCCCTTAAAACTGCCCCTTACTACCGCACCCTGAGCCCTAAAACCCAGCCTCTACCCTTAAAACTACTGTGACCCACCCGCCCTGAGCCCTAAAACTGACCCTGCTCTTAAAACTACCCCGAACCCCCACCCAGAGCCCTAAAACCGACCCCGCCCTCCCCCTATAACTACCCAGACCCCCCCCACCCTGTGCCCTAAAACAGACTCCCCCCCCATTAAAAAACTACCCCCTCCCAAACATGGTCCCAGCCCCACTTACCTCTGCCGATCCTTCCTGTTTCTGATCTACACAGCTAGACCACTCTCTGCCTTAACTACAAATATGTGTGCTTAAGGCCAGACAGAGTCGTGGTTCAGGAAAGTGTTATTCTGCTTGCCGGGAAATGGCACTCATGACTCAGCCTTCGTTGTAAAGATAGTTTCCCGTATATAACTATGAATTTTTATTTTATTTTAGCATTTTGCCAAGTGGAGATAGGAAATAAAGACCTGTACAGGGAAATGTCTAGCAAGGTTTACACAGTGAAATAGCTTTGGGTTTTATTTCACTGTAAGAGAACACTAACCCCAACATCTAGTGTGAGCTATTTGTATGATATGCTTTATATTTTTTTATATATTAGCACCCTGTCCTGTGGGCTTAGAAGACACCCTTTAAGAGTCATGTATGTAAAAAATAGGCATTTTCTACATGGTAGAGGAACTTTTCCTTGCATTGTGTCAATACAGTGCATTTAAACAGCACAACTGTACCCTGACATATTTTTGTTGTATATGTGGGGCCTGCCTTGCCACAATGCATTTTCTGCACTACGTACAACAATCTTAAAGGAACAGATAGACCAAATGGTTGAAACGAATTTGACCAATACTATATTAGAACTAGAGCTCACACACTGGGGCAGTTAAAAGACGTGTCACTATGCACAGAATCCTAATATAGGCAAAAACAGGGTGAAGAAAAGGGTGACAAATCTAGGGTGGCCACGCACACAAGGCGATTTTGCTACAAATCAAACACTTTCCTTAATACTTGTAAAACTAAAATAGAAGTATTTTTATATGTGGCTTATAATGTATGGCAAATATTTAGAAGGTAAGATTTGCGTTGGGTCCAAATCTGTAAGCTTTGTTATTGGTAGTTGGAGGGGAACGCAAATTTCATTCACTGTAGAGTTTATTTACTGCACGATTATAATGTGGCTTTTTTGTATCAGTGGAGTGTGATGTCCTCAAAGAAACAGATTGGGATCAATCTGTGGTATAACCCTTTATATGCAAAATCTGGAAGTGTCTGCCTCAAAACAAGAGTGATGTCCGTATGTTTCTTTGACTCATCATTTATGTCGGGAACCAAAATGTATACTGTCAGGAGATGTAAAAAAGTACAACAGATTAATGTGTCATGCTTGTGCCCTAGCCAGCAAAAGCGAGATGCATCCACCCTTCGCCCACTGCAAGAACATGAATAGGATGGGGAAACTTAAGCTGTCAATCCTTCTCACAAAGAACATGTGCATGTTATTACCTACAGGCATGAGAAGTATGTATTTGACATTCAATGCTAGGGTGCTGTTGAGATCGATAGTCAAACAGTTATAGCTCCTACAAAATAATTCACTGCTAATCCCTATGGATATTACGGGGGAAAGATGCCGCTCTGTATGTATATATGCTGCGTTTCCCAGTGCAAGGCAAAAGACTGGCGATGTTTATTTAGCGCCTAAGTGTAGTCTGTGGGCTGATGTCATTCACTGTAGTCATACTTGGTCTGGCATACTGCAGCTGCAAGAAACGTTAGTGCCAACTAGGAAAAAGGTGCTAACTAAAGACCTAAAATGCGCATGTTCCCTTTAAACATTACATGTAACGTGGACCGTAGTCACATCAGTATGCTAACCCAAAACACACTGCAGCAACAAGAGCTGCAAAGCTGCAGCGTTTAGTCCTATCACGAGGCGCCTCAGCTACTAAAAATAAATAGTTCTGCAGTTCATAAAGCGGGCTTTCCACACAAACAAGAAACAAAGGTTCATACTTTATTAGAAAAACCCTAAGATGTGTGCCAATTTATTCTACCTCATAGGAAAGAAAGGGTTCTTGGAAATCGCTTCTAGGATTAAATGGTCAATGTTGAGAGAAAAACACCAATGGACTACACTTGGGAATCTCGATGATACAAAAGCACGCCCTGTGCATTTGCAAATGCTTGGTCAATACTGCAGACAAGGGAGGAACTACTCTTCTGGTGCGGTGTGTGTGCTGCAAGCAAACTGCCCCAAGAAATAACAGCAGATTCTACAAAAATATGCACACACACACCTTTTACAACCTCTGTGCTGTTTCGTTATTCTCAAGAAAACCTTTATTATCCAATTATTTTCTAGGAAGGCCTGGACGAAAACGTAGCACTCTTTCTGGTCGACACAAATTCCTCACCCTCGGATGTCCCAGCTGCCAGACTGGAATCGGAAGCCTTCCCAGCAATGGCTCACAAGCACTGAGAGATGGCGCCATTGGACTCTGCGGCAGCTTCGTCCCACCGATGGAAGTGATGGCATGAAGGGATGTGGAAGCATCCCCCCGAAGCATTTACATCAGTTAACAATAAAGCATTCAGTGCCATTGGACGTGGAGATTCAACAAAAGAATGAGAATCTAACCTGGAACCTTAACTCCTAAAAATCCACATCACATAACGGGGATGTGGGTGGGGAGTGAGAAAACAGAGACCACCAGAAAAGGTGTTACAGAAGAAAATTCGTTTGTTCAGATAAATACTTGTAAACTGCAAAGTCCTCGCCTATTGAATAAATACCATGGCAGTATCTCCCAAAGATAGAGGGATTGAGGAGAGGACTTCATGCCAGGATAGCCAGAAAGACTGCAAAGCAAAATGGCCCTCTTTGCAAACCAGTGAATCAAGGAAGCAGGGCCTGGTGAAGGTGTATACAGACATTCATGGAGCAGCAATGGCAGATGTCCCGCACCACAACACTACTGGCAAAAGCTAAAGTGGCGGCGTTAGCACTGGTAAAACAAGCCCTAAGGCCCTCAGGAGGTTTTCTTCTTGGCCAAAGCATATCACATTTTAATGCAAAAAACAATCATCGGGATAGGGGCTGTTTCTGGACCACCTATTCTTTATTCGCACCAGAGAACCCCACAGTTTTTCATACACTCCATGCTTTTTAGTTTGGTTAATTGAAAAGCTGAGGGTTCTTTTGGGGTCCAACTGATGAAGCCTCTCCTCCTCTTTAGAGAGATGTGAGGAAGAAAGCAGGAAGCGTGATTGATTGGTCCACATGGGAGAGCAACACCACCTTCAGTAAAAGGATGCTTGGATTCTTAGTACTAGCTTGTCTGGAAAGGTTGTATATGGTGGTTGTACGAAGAGCACCTGGAGCTCAATCACATGGCTCAAAGACAGGTTTAAGGGTCAGTAGCCTCAAAGAACCGTTGTGAATAGGCTTGAAAGCATTCACATTAGAGAGGAAAGGACCAAATTTAGATTTCACTGTGGCATAACAAAAGGTGCAGGGGCAACACATGCAAGTCCTTTCAAAAACACATCAAAACTGGTGTTTCCAACAAGGAGAAATGATCCGACACACGTGGAAAAGCTGCAAGGGCTACAAAATAAACTTTGCCAGTGCCCACTGCAAAAGCAATACCTTGGTCTGCCAAACTGCAGTATAACCTGCAACTGAGTGACCTGATGGTCCTAGCACCAGGCCACAAACCTCACCCATTGCTCAGAGTTCAAATACTTCACAGATGGGTGGGGTGCCAAGACGATAACCTCTACAGGTAGATCAACATCACTCAACAAGCTGCACTCAATCAACAAACAGGTGTAGGTGGAGGAGATCTGGATGAAGGATGCTGCCCAGTTCCTGGGATAGCAGATCCTCGAGCAGGGGTCACATGCTTAGGTCAATAGTGAGGGTGCTCAGAAGTAACAAGCAGATCTTTCTAAAGGCATGTCCCACTGGGTGAAGACAACTTGAATTACCTCAAAGTGCAGATGCCACTTGTGGACACCTTGATGCCATCTGCTCAGTTCGCCTCTCTCTGTCATTCAAGGATCCTGCCAGATGGTTGACAGTCTTCAAGATCCACTGACGATCCAGATTGTGCCTCAGTCGCAGCACCTCCTAGCACTGCACCCACAACCCCACACCACTCTGCTAGCTCCAGTACAACATGGCAGCTCGGTCATCAATCAGAACTTGCACAACTATGTCCTTCACAGAAGTCAGAAACACCTTGAGAGCTAACTAGAGGATATGGATCTCCAAAAGGTCGATATGATGCCTCTTACTAGGGAAACCATAAAACTATGACCTTCACCTTATCCAGATGGCCTCTTCAGCCCAGAGACAATGCATCCATCACCACTGTGATCTCCGACTGTATCAATGAGAAAGGGCTGCCACGTCAGGTGGCCTCTTCAACCACCAGTGAATGTTCCATTCCTCCTCATCCGACATGTGGATGTCTTTTGAGAGTACCTCATTGCTGGACCCATTAAAAGTGAAGGTTGCCACATGGGTCAAAGCAGCAGATTAATTCAGGCAATCCATCCATCACTGTTTTGTATAGTAGTTGTGTCACCCTAAGTAGGCTGGGTTGGCCTAGATGTGGGTCCCGTGCAGAGTCACTGGAACCAAGCTACACCAGACTGAGGAGCCCATGGCTATGGCAAAACTGGTCCTGGGTTCCTTGTGTTCAATTTCAGGGAAGACCTGGTTTGGCGATTCGGGCTGGACTGCTCCGATTGGTGCATGGTCAAGACTGATTTGCATATAGCTGGGTCCAAACTGATGTGGCATGGTGTGCAGAATACCAATGGATTGGGATGCTGCCTGAGTGATTACCAGTGGCTGAGATTAAGTCAAGCATTCCAGCCATCACAGTTTTGCACATGTGTCAAGTGGCATGATGCACCGGCAGGAAGTTCAAGAAGGACCTGGCTCTTCCACTGATCAGCACCCCTACGACAGCGCCTTGAGACCCAATGGGTGATCAGCAGCACTATAAAAATTGTTGACTGATTGACAAGGGCAGACCAAAAAGTCTCATAACAGAACCATAAAGATCGGAATCTAGGATCAAGTCTGGATCATATCTTGATGTCCCAGACTCACTACAGGCATGGGAAGCATTTCAATCCCACTAAGTCCGGGACTGCCACAATAAAGGGAATTCTCTGCAATGACCATTGGTTGGATTTTAGATCACTGGTAGAGCTCCACTACGAGATGAAAACAGCAAGACGGCCATTCACAGGTGGTCAGAGCCATCCAGTGAAGATGGACTGCAACCACCACTATCACCTTTGTGAATACCTGAGAGGCGCAGTGAGCCCAAACAGCAGAACTGCAAACTGAAAACGTGTGTCCCTCATGACAAATCAGAGGAAAAGCCTGCAGGACTGTATGTTGGGCACATGAAAATACACGTTTCTTACAAATTGTCCCTTTAACCATTAATGACTGAATCTCTATAACAAGAGGAACTGGGGAGGGGGCCAGAGATTACATGGTGACAAAAAGGGAAGGTGGATGCCTTGATTGAGCCTGCAGGGTCCATTGGTCCATTGGTCCAAGGTAATCAGTTTGATAGGTAAAAACATTCTGCCCCAACTGGCTGCAAAAGGCTCTTTAAGAGGAAATAAGAGCAGTATGGCAGCAATGGGCACAGGGAATGCTGAAAATGAGAACTGGCCATGTCACTAAAGGCGCAGTATTTTATCAACATGAAACCGCCTAGAATCCCAAAAAGGCTTAACATGCTGCTGGACAGGCTGGGACGGCTCTTTCGGGTACAATCTAGCCTCAGGAAGAATCCCTTAAGCTTCTGGAATTGCAGGTGAAATTGAGAGGTTGGAACTAGTAAACCCAAGGAGGGAATTGTACCAATGTGATATTTGATCTGCTCCAAAGCTGAATCCGCCCAGGCCCGAAGGAGCGTGGCGACATTAAAGCACACGTTCTATACGTCCCTGAAAAAACCTGTGTCCTGCATCCAGGCATGATGGCGAATAACCAACTAGGGCCAGTAGTGCAGTTTACAAAGTTTATGGTGTCTAGAGCAGTCTTCAATTAGTATTTGGACCAGTGTTCTGAAACTCCTCAGGGAGAGTGGGCATGATCTAACTTGTCATACCCCAAAGGACTTGGGTGTATCTGTCAAGCAGACAGACTTCATTCAAAGACCTTAAGGATAAGTTGGGAGACCCCAATTGCATCAACACATTTAAATTATTTAAAAAGCAGAGCAGTAGGAAAGGCATTTATGTTTACTATCCTGGCTGAAGCATGCACCTCAAGGTTTTCCAGAGAGGGATTCAGAGTCAAACAGGCATCACCACCACAAGAAGATCTATAGTGCCTCATCATGGGACCAGGAAGCAAATTTAGGTCATAGCTTATATAGTAAACATTTGTGGCTCTAGAACCTCTTCTTCTGTGCGAACCGCAGCAAAAAAAAAAAGCATCTTCTTCGTTAGGCCCCTCAATAGGGAATCTAATTCAGTTTCCCAAGGTATCCTCACCACTTGCATCAGAATAGCTTGTTCAAGTCAATCATTAGCTAGGTGGGGTGTGGGGGGACAAGTTGTCAGCCCCTTTCTCATCATATCAATGAGTTTCAGGAATTTCCTATGCATCTGTTCCGGAGCAGAGAAAGGCCTTGAGGTGCTGAAGCAAAGGTGCTGCCAGAGGATCTTAAAGCAACACTGGCTGAGCTTTGATGATCTCATAGCAAGATACTAGTTGAGATCTGCTTTATTTTGCCCCAGATCTAAGATCGGTGTCAGAGTCTGACCCAGGACAGCCGGGGATGGCACATGGGGTCCGGCACGGCCTTCCACAAGGGGAATGGGAGCTTGGTCTGGTGGAGAAGAGGCTGGTTAGGGGCTGAAAGGGGTCAGCTGGTGCAGTGGAAGTGCCCACTGGGAGGAGTCTGACTGGGAACCTTGTGGATCTGTGGAACTCAAAGCCACCCCAGAAGGTCCCAGGAATCATCAAAAAGAAGATTTTCAACATTGCTTTCGAGTAGGCCTGTACATGCTGCAGCGTTAGATGACCTGGAAAACTCTGGGAGCATTGAATCCAACTTTAGCATAGGTCGGAACCTGACAATCTGAGTTGATTTGGACCCTAAGAGTGTGGACTTCTTGTGTTTCTTTCGGGACCTGTCCTTAGAATTCACCTCAGACTTACTCATTGATGCAGATGTGGATTGGCCTTGGAACAGGCCTGTGACTGAGTGTGACTGGCTATGCCTTGTCGCTCAGAGATGGAAAGCTTTGCTTCCTACTACGTGAAGACCTTTGGATGCATCTGGGAACGCTTGTAGCAAAACTGCAAATTGTGCTTGGACTCAAGACACCAAAGACAGACTTTTTGTGGGTCCATGATTAACATATGCTTCTGCCAGTTCCTGGATAGAATGACACCAGTAGGTTTCTGGAGAACCAAACCTAGCACAATGTCTTTCTGAGAAAAGTTGGAGGTAAGCAAAACACCAACAAAGCTCGGGACGTGTAGAACAGCAGCAAAAAATGATTGACCCAAAGAGCTGTCCCATTTCAAAAGGGATAATTCCATGCAAAAAAATCCGATGTTTGGTGCTATTTACAAATATTCACACACCTTTTAATCGACCTAACAAACCTGCAAATTTCACTGCTACTAAATTTGAGCACACACTGAATAGAGTGTGAGGCCACAGCTAATTTTACACTTTCATTATCACGTATATTACGACCTAGATCGGAGACATATTTGCCTTAGTTTCCCAAGTTCACCATGCAACTTAATGCCCTAAGATCAGCAATGTTTCTTAAAGTACATGAAGCTCTGTATGTGGCTTCTATGTAGCAAAACGTGAACTGTAAATACCATGAATTTATTGAGCCTTCTTGCAAAATACCTCTAATTTATGCTTCCAGTCTTATTTTACAAGCGATCGGCTCAAAGGCATTGGTGTACTGGGAAGAGGGACATACCTACCTGGTATCTCTTTTAATGTGAACTGGGCAATATTATCAATTCTTGTTGCTATCCAGGGACCCAGAAAGGCTTGTATTTAATGTTACCGCAATGCAATACTTTCCACTGGAAAGCAAAAAACTAAGGAAGTCCTTCAAGGACTGTGCTACTCAATCCTATAAAAAGGCTTTGGCTGCATTCACAGTGGGAAAGGATGAAGACTTATTTTTTTATCGTACTCCTTTGATCGTTCTTATAGTACAGTTTATAAACTTTCTGAAAGAAACCCTGTAAATAAGTGATCTTTATCCGTCATCAAGATATTGCCTTTGCACATGGATTCAGGTAGGCCTCCCTCTGTATTAGATAATTATACAGGTGGGGAACAGGTATGAGGGTCATAGGGCATGCAGGGCTTACTGTACACCAATTGGAACATTACCTTTGCTGTCCCAAGGCTTACATTGCTAATGGGCTGCAAACAGAGAACTAAGCGTACACTTTTAATGCCTAAAACTCAAAGTACCAAAGCAGAGAGAGACCCAATACTTACTTGGGGAGCTGGATTGGGGTTAGGTACTCAGCACAACAATAGCCCACAACAAATCAATGTCTAACCAGTGCTTCACCTTTTAAGAAGACAAGTAATATATATTAAGGTACAAAGAAATACTGTATATTTAAAAATGAGATTGAGATATCTATAATACCTTCTGAGGCTATCAAAGTCTATGGTTAACAGCAGTTATTCCTCAGGAAAAAAGGGTTCTGCCTCCACTAGAATCTGTGCTGGGTCAGTAAGCTGGCACAGAGTACCATTGGGTTTGCAGTCAATGGAACACACTCTTTTTTAGGGATAATATACGGAGACAAACAAGAGCTACCCATAGACCCCAAGTAGAAGATGGCTAAGTATTTATTTAAAGCGTCAATGTCCGCATGAGGTATTGGTTTGCTCTATATATAGTCAAGTGATAAAATAAATGATAACTCCCCCTTGCTACCCAATCAAATGACAAAAGAGTAAGGGAGCTATGAATAATCAGGGTCATGTCGACTGTTTTATCAAATAAAAAAGAAAGAACAGATAGTCAATTAACTTTCATAAATGTGCTCAGATTGGACATGTAGTGCTGCAGACGACATTAACAGCCCAGAGTGTGGACAAAAGTATTTAAAATACAAAAAAAGTGATAAACAAAATGACTTAAGAAAATAACAATTAGAGCCCAATAATCAAGTACATGTAAGTTTAGTCTTTAACTGATCTATCAAATATAACTTTAGTACTTTGCAGGCCATCAACAGCATTTCAAACTGGACACAACTTGTAGGTTCTTCATCAAGCCAAAGAAAAGTGAATTAAGCACTGGCTGAGGGAACTAAATGGTTGGAAAGAACACCTTTCTACAAGAAGTTTCATTCATTCCCAAAGATGTATCAAGTTACCAAAACCTACCACAGCCACAACAGATTTTTACCAAATGAGCATATTTATGAAAGTGTTTTGAATATATGCATTTGTTGTTTTTTCCAATACTTATATAAAATTGTTACAATATTAGTCCGTCTACATGCTCATGATTATTCACTGGTCCTTTATTTCTTAGTCACTAATCAGTGAACATTATTTTTTACATCACTTGACTACCTACATGTATCACAAATTAATAGCTCTTGTAGATACTGTTGTATGAGATATCTACATAGGGATAAGCCTCCCACCCTCTGTATTAATCTTCCCTCTTACTAGAATCTCTCAACGCCCAGGTGACTTCTAGCTGTAAAGGTTCACAGGTCTAGCCAAGTATGTGGATCTTGGTTCAGTGCCACAAGTTTTGCACTGGGCTGCTCTATGCCAGGTACACCTGTTAATTTTCTGGAGCTGGCTCCACCGCTTAGGAGCCCACTCTTAGCAGGCACGTGCTGAGACTAGAGAGCCAGCGTGGCTCTTGGTGGCTCTGGACAAATGCTGGCTGTGGTGTTCTTGCTTCCTATTGCTCCGGTTGCAGAATCCTCCCTGTGTAATACCACTTTCGATATTTGTCAATCTGGTGAGAGGACATTAGTCACTTTCAACAAAGGAGGGGTGGATTTGGTGTGCTCTTCCAGGACTCAGAGCCCCATTCTGAGCATAA
Source organism: Pleurodeles waltl (assembly GCF_031143425.1). Classification (NCBI taxonomy): domain Eukaryota; kingdom Metazoa; phylum Chordata; class Amphibia; order Caudata; family Salamandridae; genus Pleurodeles; species Pleurodeles waltl. Next base: position 831,305,071 of record NC_090442.1, on the reverse strand, counting down.
ATCCATGCCACAGCCTCTCATCGCACATGCCTGATTCTTGCCAAGGGGAACTTGGGGCAGGGGTGCATTCAAACTGAGCCATACAGGGGACATTCCAATCTTATCATCAGGTTCACAATAATTGGGAGTCAGTGAACCTGAATAGTTTCCAATAATTGATATGGAATCTATGACCAGATACAGGGCAGGAATGGTGTAGTCATTTTCACCTTTTCTATCAAATATGATAGGGGTAAAGAGGAAACAAGTAAACCCTTAACCATTGGTATGTGTTAATATGCAAATTAGAGACTGCAGATTGTTTTACACAAACAGTAATATTGTAAACAGACTCTGAAAACCCTGTTATTTGTTGCAAATCTTGCATACACCAAACGTATCTATTGTAGTCTGTTCCGAGATTGCAATTTGTGTCATCTTAGTGAGCCAGGACTTCCTTGGATGTGGCTGTATATTCTTAAAATTGTGCCCAGAACTTTGAGCTACAGAAGTTTGTTTTATATTATTTCATTTTTCTTAAAAGAAAACACGCACAGGCAAGAAGGATTCTTTCTCGTTTACCAGACAGTGCTCAATTGGTATATACACATACATCTTCTTTTAGTCGTGCAGAGACCAGTGGCACAAATGAATAGCCCCACCACTGAAGGAATTAACTTTTTCTGACGAGTCCAACTTTGGATGCTCTTGGTGGACACTGAGCCAGAAAGCAAAGAGTTAACTGTGCCCCTCTTATAAATGGCTGAGTCGAGTCCCAAAATGTCTGAACACTTCCTGGTTGAAGTGTTGGCAGCCAATCTGCTACCACCATGGGAATGTTTAATCCGTGGAGGATCTGAGTCCCTAGACATCTATATTTTTTTTCTTTAAATATCTCAAAAAAACTAGTGACCGGATTTACACCAAACAAAAGAAGAAAAAAAAAATGCTCTGTCTGGGCCAAGACCTACTTTTCTGTCAAATGCGGTGTAATTTCGTTTAGTGGTTCAGGCTGTCTCATTTAAGATGATCCTGCCAGAAAGCAAATTTTTGTCCTAATCTCCCTCCAGAGCAGCATGTATGGTGACCGATAGAAACTGTACCATGATTGTGGTTACTTTCTTGCATTTTGGAATCAATTTTCACATTTGCATGCTTCTTGGGGTAGGGCCTCAAGTAGGGTCTAAGTTTACACTAACTTGACCTCTGAGATGAGCCAAACACAACAGATCAGTCACAGAAATGGACAGAATATCTGCACAGTTCAAGGTGCCTTCCTGAGAAATCCCCTAATATGTCAACGTTATTCAAACTCCCCCGAATACTAGTCCTACTTCGCTTATGTCATGTCTCTGCCTTTAGTCACACACACTTAGATGCACCCTAAAGATGTTCTGCTGAACATATACGGACATAATGTTACTCAGCAAGCAACATTCCCTCATATAATTTTCTACACTCTTGTGGTTGAGAGCCATTCTTCCCCTCAAACAATCATTGAATGATTTAAGACTGACTCCAGAATGCCTCATCACATCCCCCCATCTACGCACACTGAAATCTTTGACTCTCTTCTGTCCTTGTGGGGCATCTTTATTCTACCTTCATTCTCCTGGACAAGTGACTTAGACCTGGGCACAATACTACAAGCCAATCAAGCCCTCAAAATGACAAGCATAATTAAAAAAACTTTTTATCTATATTCAAGTTCAGTGCACTCTAACGTTCCCTTGCTTTCAAAATGGCTTTTGTCACGTAATTCTCGAATTGTGAGGTCATTAGAAAAAACGCACGCAACATACAATGTTCAAAGACTTTAAATGGCCTATTTCCCATGTGTTACTGCTTCTCTGCAGTTTTCAGATACAATCATTAGTAGTTAGGTTTATTTGTGTACGGGTTGTCAATAACCCTCTTCCTTTCTTTGTTGAGTCTCGTGAGATGTTCTAAGGTGCAGGGCGAACTATCTAAACATATCCTGCATAGCAACAACGTTTGAGGCGTTGCTCTGCATCCATATGCTCACCAAAATCTATTTTCTGTTCGTTTTAAAGAGGACAGCACAGGCGAAAGAGTGTGTGTGGAGGCGAATGACTAACACTGGCTGGTATCCAGGCCGCATCCTTCAGTTGACATTCAGTTAAGGGGCAGGCTAACTAATTAACTACTAAAGTCACAGTCTTTAACCGAGCCTGACCGAACTGAGCATCAACTCATGAGCTGTCACAGTGTAATGCATAAACAATGCACACATGACTAACTTTCAGAGGACTTCCTTCCAAGTAGATGAGACGGTGAAAAGCAATACATGCTTCCTTGACTCCCACTGCTTATGCTAGAGTTTCTCCAGAGGAAGGAAGCCAGCAAATCTGAAGCATTTAGAAATGTGGGAGACCACCCCAGGAGCAACTGAGACCTTTTGGGTCCGTTTCCGAGAAGAGTCCACTAGGTAACAAACAACCTGTCATAAGATGCAGTGATTATTGTCCTCTGCAGAGAAACATTAAGGCAATGGTTTGTATTGAGAGCATAAGCAGTCTTCTCACCATCAGTCGACGAACTAGGGGGAGAACAGGGCACACTTAGAAAACTTTAAAAAACCTGAGAAGTTTGAAGGTCATTCTTGTCGTTATGGTAGTGCAGAGCTCAGAAGGGACCCAAGATCGGAGACCCTGACAGCAGAAGTAACTACAATCAAAAAAGCACCGTTTTAAGAAAACAGTCATAGTACTGAGAGCCCATGGTCCAAATGGCTTATGTATCAAAATTAAAAGAAGCAAAATAAGCTCCCATAAAGGAATGCCACCCTCCCCAATCTCCACTTTAGGGAACAAAATTATCAGAACTTGAAGGCAACACTTTACCATAACTTTAGTGGTGGGAATCTTAAATTCCGTAGGTCTCACAAGTAACAGAAAACCTGCAGAACTGTGAACCAGTCTCCGACCAGCTGAAAGTCTAACAATAGCATGGCCTCTAACACACCTGTCAGCTAAACCGAGTAATTAAGGGCACTGATGCAGCACTATGCTTTCTGCAGAAAAAGCACATCCACCCTATCAAATCGGACAACCAAACCTGGTTCTGCAACAGCAGGGCGACCGGAAAGATTTAGTGACTGCATGACTGTCTTAATTTGACAATTCCGTTGGGTATCAGAAAAAGAAGTTCAAGATATCCCAGAGTGAGTGACGAAATCCACTTAATCGGGAACCAAAACAATTACACTTGCAGCTGTGCTTGGACACAAAATATTAGAGTCCTACATCACCTATTTAGAAAGGAGATGACTCTGTTTAGCTCCTACCCATATTAAGTATATAGGGTTCTATTCGGGAAAGGTCTATAATTGAAGGATTCCCATGCTACAAGTGGTAGGATCCCACATAACTTACCATAAAAGAGGTCTTTTGGTCGTAATTATGTAGTCCTCTAAAACTGTGAATAAATACTTAACCACCTTGTGCAAGAAAACACCCACAGTGGTATAAGAAGATTCCAAAAATAAGGGTCACTGCGAGAACTCACATCATATCCGTTGAGTACACATTTCTACTTCTGCATTTCAAGAATCATGACATGTGTGGCAGAATTTGAATAGTAAATGTGCTGAAAATCTCCTTCTCTTTAATCAGGGAATGTTTACTAGTCAAGACAAGGAAAACCTAAACTTCATAATAGATAGTCAAATTACTTTGTGCCTAAATTAAAACTGCGGAATTCATCTGCCACCTCTAACAAACTACTCTACACCACTGCGCCTGATTCCTTCAACTCCCTAACCACCTTATGGTCATCAAATCCCTCCTCCGCCATCGCCATAAAGACCCAGTTTTAGGTATCCAGTTTTAACCCAGAAGTCATTCTGTTTAATGAAGATGGAGGGATTACACAGCTTGTCCAAATGCAATACCTCTTACCTTTGGTCGGACTGGGAAGGAAGACAGTCGATCACTGGGCAATGGGCCAGTATCTAAATTTCACATGTAGGCAGTCTTTTTAGGGACTCGGAAAACCGACCCCGCAGAGCCTTACTGTCTTCCCTGGTACATGACAGCCCACTTTATGGTTTATAACTTTTTATTATTATTTTGCGGTGTGAAAGAGCATCAGCCACCTAATAACATAAGCAGTGAAGGACTTAAACATGGAAATGTAACATACAAAGAACTATAAACCCACCCCACCCTCCCTATCCCAACTCCTTGGTGGGCACTCAAGCATAATCACAGAAGTAGGATAAGTTTTCAAAGGCATGGCAATTTCCTAGATTCGTAGATGGATTTATAGATGGGCTTCAGAGGTCGCTATTGAGTACTCCTTGGGACACCAGCATCAGGAAGAGTTTGCATTCCCTAGACCCAGTACCCCACCCGACCCCACTCTTTTGACGGGGGCTCAAGCAAAGTTACTGAAGGAGGGCGAGATGACAGGGAGTGCGTTACATTCTTTGAAGTACGACACGCTACGAGCATTCTAAAAGTCGCAACAACTTTACGTATCTAGGGCATGTCAGTTCTCTGAATTCGAGGGGACTTAATAAATGGTCTCCAGAGGTCGCTATAGGATTCTCCTTGGGACACCAATGTTAGGGAGAGTTTCTCCAGTCCCATGGTATAACGGAGTTTATGAAGCCAATAGCAATGGATGGGAAGCATAGTGGTACCTCTTATCACCAAGCCTATCTGTCGCTCCCTATGTGATATGAGTGGGAATGTATGTGGGCTGGGGAGGCCAAGTATAGTATAGTATACACCGGGAACCCAGGTAGCTGGTTGTTGAGGTGAGTGTCTACGTCCTGTGGGACCTGACTGCAGACCGGAGAGATCCCGGGGCAGTCCCACAGAATGTGGAGTAGTGTACCATGTTCCCCACACAATCTTCAACATTCAGCTGATCGAGAAGGGTAGTATTGTTGAAGTAGTGGGGGTATTTGATGCCAGTACGTAGTGATTTTGACAACAGTTTCTATGCTTTTCGAGTTGCGGGCCGTGTGATGCACTCTATAGTAAATCTACCCCCACTCGAGGGGAGGGGTCAGGTTTCTGCCCAGCTCCTGTTACCAGCGACGCTGTCCTGAGAGTCTCTGGAACGGGGGAGCCTGAAGGAGGATAGTGTATAAGACTGATACCATTTCCTTTGTCTGTGAGCTTCCAAAGAAGCCACGGTTCAAAGGGTGTCAATGGTCTCTGGGCCACAGATCGGAGGGCAGGGTGTGTGACCCAGTGGCGAACCTGGAAGTATCTATGTCCCTCTCATTCTGTCAGACTGAACTCCTCTTTTAGTTGCTCAAAGGATCAAACCTTATCCGCATCATACAGATGACCGATGGACCTACATCCGCTAGTCTGCCACCAATGAAACAACCGGCAATTTTGTCCTGGTGTAAAGTCTGAATTGTCCAATATAAGAGTCAGAGGGGACGAAAAGGTGGTCAGGCCCCCCGCTAGGGCCACCCTGTCCCAAGCTCTAAGTGTGGGCTCAGTGAACGTGGAAGAATAGAGACCCCAGGGGCACTGTGGTTTTCAGAGGAAAAGCACCTTCCATAAATGTAGACCCGCAATTGTCCGGGCCATGAAGATCCATGGTTTCTCTGATTCTGCCCTCGGCCAATCAACTAGGTAGAGGAGCTGTGCCACCTGATAACATGTGTGGCGATTCGGAATACCCAACCTGCCTTCCTTTGTGGGTTGGTGACTCAAAGTCCGGGTCATCCAGGGACGCTTATATGCCCAGATGAAGCATATTATCTTTTTCTGTAGCTTTTCAATTGTACCGGGTGGGGGAGCAGCGGGCAGGGTCAGGAATAGGAAAAGGATTTTTGTAAGTGTGTTCATTTTGACTGCCGCAATGCAGCCGAGCCAGGAGAGGGAGTACTGAGGCAACCTAGTAAAGTCAAACTTGACTTGCTGCGTGAGGGCTCGGTAGTTCATCTACGTGGTGGTAGGCACTGTTGTGGCCAGTTGTATACTTAAGTAGGAAATAGTACAGGTGGTCCATTGAGATATTCAGTACCTGCGATTTCTGGATGTTCATGATATTGTTAAATACACCCCCAGTAGGACCAGCTGCTCTTTAGAGATCAATGTGTCAGTGACTACTTTACAAATGAAGGTTTCTTGGCATTCGGAATGTATATCGAGCCAAGGGCCAGGACTTGATCACCCACCCGCACATAATATACTAGGACCCTTCCCCTAATCTCCACTATCTTGACTTCCACCTTCCCTTTGAATGATTTCGAAAGTAGCATTGCTACCCCGCTGACTTGCCAGCTTCCAAAGAGTGCAGTTGTTGTAGGAAAGCTCGAGACTTCAGGCGTTGCCAATCTTTAGCCTGAAGGTGAATCTCCTGTAAGAGGCATATGTCTTCTTTTGTTTGTTCTAGGTATGAGAGAATGGGCTTTTTTGACAGGGATATTCAGACCTTTCACATTAAGTGTGAGTATGTGCAGTGTATTCACAGGTGTGAATGGTGGACAAGTGTATGATTTTGAAAAAATGGGGCAAACCAGTACCCTGGGACCTGGGTAAGTGAATAATATAACAGAAAGATTTTTGGTCCCTCTGGGGGAAGGATATGAATCAACTTACCCAACAGTGGTTGTACCATAAAGAACTTTCTGTACTGATAAAGTTTGTGTATATAATGTATCACATTTATTGGAAACTTAAATTCCACAAATTCCACAACTTAAAGCAAAGTAATCAAGGTACTCCTGAATAACGGCACAGTGTGAGTGAATTATGTGTTAGCATAGGTGTCGCAATGCTATTTACATGAAAACTAAAACCAAACTGTGGTTAAAAGCATGAGGTCTCAGATAAGTACCGATAACAATAGGTGCTGTGAGCCTGCTGAATTTTTCAAAAGCCAATCCACATTTTCAAATTCAGTGTTGACGTTTCGACCCCCAAAAAAACTTTGGCTCAAGGAAGGTCATAGATTGTTCCAGGAAAATAAGGCAATTGTTTAAGGTCCTTTGTAAAACATGTTGGCTGGGTCCTGTATTAGAGTTATGGATCTGCAGATCCTTAACTCTAATATAGGACCCAGTCAATAGGTTTTAAAAATAATTTAATGGAACGATCTATGACCTCCTTGGAGCCATTAGATAACTATGGAGCAATTTTCACGTTTATTTTCAAACCCTATAGAGTAGACTCGCGCTTGGAAATAACAATAAGACAATTAACTAAGTATATATAATTTTTCTCTAGATAGTAAAGTAGAAGAGTGGTATTATAGATAACACACCAGGGCTACATGAAATGGAAGGCCGATTGGCAAAGTTTTATCGTGAACACGACTAGGATGTGTCTGATTGCTATCAAATAGGGGTGAGTCCCTCTTCAAATTGGTCTAGAGTCCAAATTAAGTAGGGAACTTTTTGTTTCCATCTCTTGATTAAACTATCACATAAAGAAGTAGTGCCCTCATGTAAAATATGGATTTGATAATATAACCATATAGTATATTGTTGTACTGCTGAATTAATAGGTGCTGACCAGAAGGTGGGCAAAGTACTGACACATGGTTTCTGTATTGTATTTGAGGTGCTTCCGATTTCAATATTCTGTCCTGGCAATGACCTGCCTGTATTCATTTATTTTTTGGGGTCAAAACGTCAACATTGAATTTGAAAATGTTGGTTGCCTTTTGAAAAATTCAGCAGGCTCTCGCCACCTATTAATATAGGTGCTTATCTGAGACCTCATGCTTTTAGCCACAGTTTGGTTTTAGTTTTCATGTAAATAGCATAATTCACTCACACTGCGCCGTTATACAGGAGCATCTAGATTAGTTTACTTTAAATTGTCGAATTGGTGGAATTTAACTTTACAATAAATGTGATGTGCTATTCACAAACTTCATCAGTACAGAAAGTTATTTATGGTACAACCACCGTCGTGGAAGTTAATTACTATCCTTCCCCCGGGAGGACCAAAAATCTTTGTTATATTATGGACAAGTGAATGATGGCTGCTCCTGTTTGTGGTGTCCCCACATAGCCCTTTACTATAACCCTTCCTTCTCTGTTTTCATATCTAGGTTAGATAACTCATGTGTAGCCCAGTCTGTGTTGTTGAGTGTCCCTACTATGAAACACCCGAAGTAAACAAGAACTTTGAACATAATGTCCCACGGTGGGGGTTTTTGAATCCCTCCCCTCCACCCTTCAGTGGAGATGAAAAAACTGGGGTCGTGTGCCAACGTGTCCCTCCATTCCGAGGCTAATAAAGTGCTTATCAATAAATGACCAAATTGTAAAATTGAAAATGTTCTGTAAATGTGAAAATTTGAACTTCCAGACTAAAAATTAACTTGGCATCCTCGGATTGATCCATGGGGGCAGTGCAAGTGCATCAAACAAAATAAAGTACAGACGATGAATGGATTCAATTTAATTTAAAAAAAAGCTCCAGCTTTCACATGAAATTAACTTTTAGATTTGTTTGCATTTGCTTTTGAATTAAGTAAGATGTTTAATCATTTGTGCATTTGTTTGATGAATGCATGTTCCTTTATTTTTGCATATCGCTTTGCACTTAAAATCATCAAAACTGCTTTGGTCAGGGTCCCCTGGATTCCAATAAGGACTCACAGAGGGTCCGCAGATCCCAATGATTGATTTGGGGTCACCGGATTTCAGTAAAAATTACATGGATCCATATAAGTCAAAAGGTAAAGATCCATTGCTCTACTGTTCTAAGCTAGGTTTGTGCTTTTTATGTTCCTATCTAACATACATACGTATATAGATGGACCACCCAGAACCACAGGCCCGGACCTGCCTAGGTTCAATTACAAGGCAAACGGCTGGTAGGGGGTGGGGTGCTTACAGCTAAAGAATAACATGGCTATGGTGTTGCCAAAGGAACTCTTGCCAAGCTGGGAGAGCAGGAAGGCTCTTAAAGTACCATAGAGTCTCATTCATTTGGGAAGGCTGATGTCCAACGGGGATCATAATGTGTGAATCTGAAATTGGTGACTAGCAGTAAAACCGGTATATCCAATGAATCAGTGTCCAACATCAGAGGGGAATGAAGACTGAAGCAGATACCCAATGAGATGTTGCCCTTCAGAACCTGCCAGAACTGTATAAGACTTCTAGATAATAGGGGTGGGGGGAGGCGAGAGACAAGAACAATGGATGGCCACAAATGGGACACAGGTAAAGAGCAAGGGAGACAGACGGCACAAAAGGGAGAGGAATCGAAAAGGATACAAGCACGCAGTGCACAAAGGAGTGATAGTGTATGGATTGTGAGCCTTCTTGACGGAGGACTGAAGGCGTTAGTGGAAGGCATACAGGAGAAAGAGAGACAACATCAAGGTTAAATGTGGGTTTCTCTCTTCTTATAGCCCCCCACCACAAAAAATGCGCCTTCTGGGATTCCTGACTAAATGCAAGCATTCTACTTTATTTAAATGGCCCATGAGGTATACCTCATGGGCCAAAGCATAATCCCCATGAAAAGGACAGCAGGCAAAATGAATGTCACTGTGACAGGAGAGGAGGGGGTGGAGCACCAGAGATGAAAAGGAGTGAACAAGAAACTAGAACAATGTGGGGAGGAAGCACCATGGATGACAGTGAATGGTCTCTGACTGAAGCATCATAAGGGTGCAGTAAATGAGGCAGAATTGGTGAAGAGCTGAAAAAGGACAAACTGTAAACTTGGGAAAGTGAATGGGACCGTGACAAGGCAAACGTGAAAGAAGGATTATGGAGGGGGTGCAGGAAGAGCATGACTGACAGCACCACACCTGGCAGTACCTTTGAGTAAAAAGCCTATCCCACGCTCCTACACAATGTACTGCAATTCCAGCACCAGAACTCTAGCAGGAGGCGGAGTTGGCGGAATCAGGGATGTGACTGTTGCCTTGTGACTCCTGCATCCTCTTCTTCCAAAATTATGGCAACACCTGAACTTTTTCAGTTGCACTAATAGGTGGCATATTGCAAAACAATGTTCTGGTTGTTGTCACTGCATCTGTCGCACACTTACAGGCAGCGCAAGAAATGTAGTAATGTAACAACAACACGCGTGCACAGAAAACAGTATAATATTTAGGGCCATCTTGCAGAATACATATGTGCCATACTTATTTACAAATAAACAGTTGAACACCCGACATTATAAATTACCTTCAAAACAATGTTCATAAGTAGGCTTAAGATAGACACTGAAAACGTCGAGTGAGCAAAAGGTTTCCTGGGTAATATTAGTGTAAATCATCATAAAGGTGAAGTGTTAGCCGTGCTCCTGCACATCTTTGTCATCAAATATGCGTATAATATATTTACGAACTTGAAATAAGAGAATACAAAAGACAAACAGAGGACTGAATCATCACAAGAGGAGGGTAACCAGCAGGTCACTTGGGTATCACACAAAGAGCACGTGTCAACTGAAAGCCCGGCAGCACTGACGCGCCCATACGTTTATTCAGCACTCAAACGGCCTCTAGTCGGTATCAAGCACCAATTACAGACTGCAGCGAAGAAGCTTTCAATGCAGAGCCCCCAGGTCTGGGCTACAGAGGGACGGGGTGGGGGAGCAGGACCATCATAGGGTGCAGACCCCGCAATCATCAGATCTTTCTCAGGCTGCTCTCCTCTGTGCGACCCAAGGCCTGCAAAGGAGCTAAGGAAAGCCAAACACGGGTAGGAGGAGCCAAACTGCTCGCGCCTACCTTCTGAGTGCTGCTGCATGTAGCCCTACTGCTTGGGAAATAATACATGTGACAGGTTTTAACGGGCACAGCGCCACGTGCACCAAGCTGCCCACAGCCTCCTGCGCTTCTCATTGGAAAGGCCCCTCGCCGGCCCCGCAGGCTCGCACCGGCGCAGCCTGCGGGGCTGACCCCTCTCAGCCACGGGGGCAAGGCACCCTGAGCAGCATTCGCTGCTCGCCGGCCCCCGCATTACTCCCAGAAGCCTTCTCTGCTCCGGGCAACCTTTTCAGAGAACTTCACCGACCTAGCTAGTTTCGACCTCAAAATAGCTAACAACAAAACAGTAAGCACAGGACAACTGTTCAACACATCAGCTGGGCGGGTTTGATTTGTTCTTTACTGGTGCTGTGCAGTGCTTAATGCTTAATTGAGCTGGCCGCTTCCACCGGAACTTATGTTGGCGACCGGAACTTGTTTTTTCGCCATCAGCTATTTACAGAGTGCAGGCAGGGAAAACATCAAATCGTTAAGACGGCAGGAGAGAAAGTGGGAGGAAGGGAAAGGCGGAAATAAATGCCACAAAGAGAAAACGCAGAACCTACAAGAGTGAGACAAAGGGGCAGGGGATGTCTTGTAGTATTTATAAGGCGTAACGTGGATTTAAGTCTTTCAGCTTTGCTATTAGGTACGCCGACGTTTAACTGCGCGGGCGGCAGGTTCTGCGCAGAGCTTTGGTCATCGGTACTCTTCTTTTACAAATGAAACATTGAGATTATAAAACTCCTACCCTTCCACTTCCCCAGTGCTGTCCCTTCTCCCAGTACTACATAACCGCCCCACAATATCTGAGCCATTGGACAAACTGCTAGATGCAAACGACAATCTCAATTTTACATTGCTCCAGTGACCTTCCAGGTGGTTTCCATGTGGATTTTAATCCACTGGAAAGAGGTGAAGTTTGCGCCCTAAAAACCAATGTGTGAGTGCAGTCCTGTGCACTGGACCGCTTGCAAGGCTCCATTACCATTACAATGAAGCAATGGCATGGTGTTCCCAAGCAGCTAAACACCTCGCCTTCCCTCGAAATCTACAACCGGCAGATCCGTACCCCTCTACAAATGCCCCGGTGCCCCTCGGCCAGCCATGGCAATCCCAGGAAGTTCAGTTATCCGTTCCATTCGGGTTATATTCACTTAAGATCTGAGCTCTATAGTAGTACGTATCTTTCCGTTCACAGGTTCTGCCTACTCTGGGACCCACAAATACCACCTACCCCTTCATCCCCACCCCATGACACAAACCTGCAGGCCGACTGCCTCAGTCATAAAGGGAGACAGCATCTCACAACGGGGGTCGAAGAGGGCACCCTGAATTATTATTTTTGTATTTAGAGGGTGGGGGTCTGGGGTGTAAGAGACGCTTTCCTGACCTGCAGATGCATTTCTGAACCGAGATGAAAGGAATACAACAAATATAGCACCATCACTGACAAGAAAACTTAGCGACTGCGATACAGATGGCCCCTATTAATATCCCTAATGCACTTAGCATTCCTAAACTGCAGTGCCAAGTATGTTTTCTCATTTAAAGAGAGTGTTTACTCAAAAATGGGATTAGGCTACACGCTGTGACTAAATCGGTCTAGCTGATTTTAGGCGCATATTAGAACATAATACACAGACACCCACACACCCTCTTATAAACTGATAAAAGATTTGGTAGTACTTGCTGAGACTGAAATAAAATACTGCGGGTCTGCGCGCTAAGACAAAGGGCCCAGGCCCTGGGACCAGTGCAGAGTTTCCGTTTCAGGACACAATATTTGAACTTCTAAGATGACACTTGAACATTTCTTAGTTCACATCATTATTCAGTGGCACCGCTCGCGAACGCAGTGTACTTGCTGAAGGAAATGCAAAAATAACATTCCACCAGTACTTCTAAATAAACACCCGACAGGGAGTACATCGGAGACATTTCTTCACTTGCGTGAGAACACAAGAGATGGAAAAGGCTACACTCGGACGCGCATAAGACATTTCATAAAGTCATGAGGCATCTCGCAGATGTAATGTGCTCTTAGCAACACGAACTCACTCGCTTTACGTTACTGCTGAGTTCTAAATGTATCTATCTAACCGTCCAATCTCATTTCCTCCAGGATGTTTTATTGCTGCTGAGTGATTCTGCACGTGACATCCGCTTGGTCTGCCTCCAATTTCCCATTACTCCCAAAAATAACAAGTAAACATATACAGATGCTCTCACCTACAACCCCTGTCTGTCATCTCCAAATGCTACGAGCAAATTAAATGGTTCTGAGGCCATAATCCGCAGATCGTCCAAATCCAAATGTGTCACGAGTACAACACTGTTGTGCAAACATAAACAACACCTTCTCTAAGCGTCTTTGACTAGTCGCGTGGCGGTGTTTTTGTAGTGCTTTTTAAACAAGACTTTTAGTACTGCCAAGCACCGCGATTTTATTATTGGCAAAGGAGTTAAGAATTAACATCTAAACAATTACTCAAATAGGAGGCAACTGCAACGCTGAACACTTTATAAGAAACTGTAAACTGGAGACAAAATAAATATAACAAATGGACAATGCGTGCGTGATTTGTGCAGTCAAACATAAGAGAGTCAAATGTGTCAAATAGACCGGCCCATTGCCTCATACTGTATGCTGTGGTGGGAGGAAGGAACATGGAGGTGAAAAAATATCAGACTAATGAAAGGAGCACGCTTACCAAAAATCCCCTTTGTATACGTACATTATGGATGATTCTTATTTTTTTAAAAGGCTAACACAGCACAAATCCGATTTCAAAGGCCAGGCCTGAAAAGAAAGTGCAAGCGACTCCTCTGGTCCGGTTCTGCACAGAAGACTGGAATGGATTATCCTGTACTGTCAATCAATTAACCCTTTCAAATGATGTATTTATTAGCAAATAAACCATCGAGAGTGGCTGGTCGCTGCAAGAGAAAGCAAATGTTCTAGGTAGTCAAGTGCAAAGTCCACACATGCCTTCAGTTGCGGCAGCTTCAGCCCAAAATGCACACACCAAAGCAATAGAATCAATGTATGCATACAGTAGCTGCAGCGCCTAGAACTCGCATCGTACAGCAGAGGGCTATACAGAGAAACTGTACCTGGCTCTGATATTACTTGTATAAACATATGACAAGCATGGCCGACTCCACCATTATAACAATCACGGTTATGCTCCTTGGGTATCAAGCTATATAGTCCAGGAGAACCTTTTTAAAAAAATGAAAAGTAAATAAATTTGTTTAAAACAATCCTTATTACACATGCTATGAGCCGTGCCTTCTCCTGTTACTATTTTGAAGAGGAGCATGAAGGAAGAACAAAGACACTGCACACTCGAACTAGCCTCCCGATTTCTCAAGCGGACACTGTTCTCCGTCAATTTTTGTTAAAACAAATGAATTGAAGGATAGTGGGTATCCTGAGATTTCACGTCACAAAAGTTAAAAATACTCATATAAAAATACGAACTGGATTTGCAGAATATTTCTTTAGCAAGCCATCGAGAGCAGAGAGATGGTATTTGCACAAAGGCAGCCCCGCTATGGCGGATGAGGGTCGCTCCTCTGCTGGAAGGCAGAAAAATAAAATAATAATAAAAATATTTAAATATCATTTTATTGTTCTGTGGACTTTAGGGCGGGTGGGGCCAGCATCCTCCACGTCACCAGGAAAGAGGAGGAGTGCTAGGTGCGCTCTAAATGCACATGTAAGTTTGGCCAGCCTTCTGAGACCGGACAAACTGACATCTGCACTTAGAACTCGCCACCAGAGCTGTATTTCACAGAGGGGTGGAGCCAAGCACAGGGTCCCACTCCCTCACTGAGCGGCATTTCAGCCCGCTCAGGCCAATCCCGGCGCTTCTCTCATGCTGTGTGACAGCATGAGACAAGCGTTTGGATTGGGTAGGGAGGGGAGCTGAGAAGCACCGAGGCTGCCTGAGCAGAGGAGCACCGAGGCGGCATCTGGCAGCTGCAGATAAGTGTTTTTCCCCCCTTTTATTCTCACCCTCCCCGCTCCGCCCCTCTGCCAATTCCTGCAGCAGTCACCACAGTATTTGCACAACGTTTTCTACAATGTGCTAAAAATATTCTCATAATCCAATAAAAATCAATGAGGTCCAGGGTCTGACCAACCAGTTCACATGCTTTATAAAAATGAATACAAGATTTTAAGCAAAATTAACTATGTGCTCCAAACAACCATGGCATGAAATTTGTTTTGTGAATCCATATATTACCCTGCCAAGTCAGTGATAAGAACCACAAAACACCTAGCCACGTCTCTTTAGAAACTGACTTTTCAATCTCTTTCATAAAGCTTTTTGTGTAGTCTGATCAGTACTCATGGCTGCTCTAGGGGGTTCGGAACAACGGCATGAAGAAACAAGCACTGGCAAAGCTAATAGGTTTGATACTGGTTGCTGTTCTTTGGCTTTGTCAATGCTCGTTTTGGGATTTTTTTTGTAAAACTTTATTGATGGGGGAAACTGTCAGGCCCTCACCAATAAGGAAAAAAAATGACTAAAAGCAATACATTTTTTGGGTGTCAAAAAGTACGCACTGCCACAATAGCCCCTGCACTTAATGGAACTGTTTTGTGCGTGGATATGCTCCGTGTGAAAGGACAGAATGCGGTCTCTCTCACTGAGGTTAGCAAACTACTGAAGACTGCTGCCCCACTGCATGCTGCAGTAGTAAGAAAAACGTGAAGGGCAATAGCAGACGAATGGATGAAGATGGCTGGCTGAAATCCTGTGTAAGTATGTTACACATTTAACTTTATTAAAATCAAACGGTCATGGCTAATTCTAGGTCCAATAAAGAGGATGGTGCCTAAAGATGCCAGAGAAAATCATGAGTCTGGGTGTCTTACTGCGAAAGTAGCACAGAGACTAAGGCCCTGATTATGACCTTGGCGGAGGGGATTAATCCGTCCCAAATGTGACGGATATCCCGCCCGCCGTATTACAAGTTCCATAGGACATAATGGAACTTGTAATACGGCGGGCGGGATATCAGTCACATTTGGGACAGAGTAATCCCCTCCGCCAAGGTCGTAATCAGGCCCTATGTGATTAGGAGAAGGGGTGCTGAATAAAGTGCTCTCTCTAATTAAGAAATAGTTAGATGAACAGAAAAAGATAGGGAGCTTAAAAAAACGTATCTTTTGGCTTTGTCCGTGAGAAAGAACTGCACTTGGGCCACTCTTGACACATCCCACCATGATACTGTAAGGTCTTCGCAGGACAGGTAACAAGATTATACTTGCACAGATGAGAAGTGCAACTGTCATGCTTACTCTACGGTAATTGTCATTGTCATCTAGTAGGAAACTACATGCCAGATGAGAGGGCCTTATACCTGTCTAGACGGCAATAAAAATGAGAGGCAGTATGCAAAGCACCTTGGCTAACTGTGGCTCTTTCGTCTAAGCCCTCTGAATGCCTTGAAAGTTCTTCAGGCTATTTTTGAGCTCAACAAATGAACAAACTTGTCAGGGTACAGTTAGCGATTTAGAAAGGAAAGCCAGATAGTGAATCAACGAGGGAGTTGAGAGTGTTTAGTATAATTTGCCTCCTGAAGCATGACAATAACAATTTAAAATTCTAGGGAGGAGAAAATGAAAATCTTTCAGTTTACGAGCCTCAAAAAATAACCAACCAGGGTTCAAAGAAAAGCTTTCTACTGACACCTTGGGACAAGCTTGAGAAACAAAATACAATTAGATTACCTTTGTTTGGAAACTTATGCCCAATCAAAGGGTCACTTTTGGAGATCATAAATCTGTGAACAGGTGAGTGCCTTAGCAAAGACAGCCATTCACAAATCCTGGTAGATAGAGCAACCAAGTTAAACATAGCCTGAAAGCTGGCAACCTGTTGCCCTTGTGATCTTCCATCCATCAGTTGAAAACACTGCACACTGTTAGCCAGAATCAACCAGTCAAAAAGACGGCATGCTTCAAGTATGTGAAGTGACATCCTCGTAGAAGTGAGCCTTGGCAGCACTGTATACACATGACTCTAGAAGTTACGGTTGTCTATGTCCATCTCATGCTTTGTGGAGATGTTTTTTTTTTTTTTTTTTTTTTAAATCAACCTACGTTTTTCTAGTCCCCCCACCTCCCAACTGCCTACAGTTCTTTCTGGTTCAGTCTAAAAGACAGGAAGGATGCTGCAGCTTCCTTTGTACATAACACGAGGGGGAGAATATAAACTTACATATCCCATTCAATCTCCATGAGGAAAGTTGATAACATTTTTCCTGAGTACAGTCAAGCAGGTGATAATGGAAGCGTGGGGGTCGAGCAAGTTACTGCTTTGAAACAATAGCGTTTCAAAATGTGGGACACAATGAGCATAAACAAGTTAACAGTAATAGAAAACAAAGAGGGATGGACTCCCAGAAGCACTGGGTAACCTTTCTGAAGCTTTTGGCAAACAAGTTAATTGAACTGACATGCCCCAAATATCTTAAACTGCTGAGGCTGACATCCCCAAAAGCGGCAGGAATGCAGACATGAATGTATATCTCAGAGCAGGCAAAAGGGACCTGAAAGTCTGAGTTGCGTGTAGGAATATGTTACCCTGTAAGCATCTGTTTGTGGCAAGCAGTGCTGTAGATTCACATTCTCTGCATACTCCTGCTATTGCATGTTGGGTCCAGATGTGTGCAGGTTGTTTTTCTTCAAAGAAAGTCTTTGGAGTCATGAGGTATAGTGGCTCCCCCCCTTCTCGGTGATAATGCCCATGGGCATCAACTCCATTGTTAGACTGTTTTCCAGCAGGTGGTTGAGAATGAAGTGTAGAGTAAAGTTAAGTAATGAGATTTTCATGTGCAATAAAGTGGGAAAACTGCAACAGCCACATGTGTCCAGGGAGGAGGGTAGGCACATGTGAATCTACAGCACTACATGCCACAAACAGATGCCTACAGGGCAAGTAACATATTCCGTTCGAGGTATGTGTTGATGTAGGTACACATGCTCTGCATAGACTGTAAAGCAGCCCTCCTCAAAAGCAATGGCTAACCAGTGGGTGTTGCAGTTGTTTGTAATAGAACACATAGCACTGCCTGAACTACTTTGGCTGTTGGCATGCTAAAGGAACTTTTTCATCGACAAACTGGACAAAAACAGCCACAACAGCAGAGAACTCTTCAGCATCGTCAAGGAGTTCTCCAACCCAAACGCCAACACCGTCACGCCCTCACAGGATTTGTGCGAATCCCTCGCCACCTTCTTCCACCGCAAGATCAGCGACCTCCACGACAGCTTCGGACACCAGACCCAACCAAACACCACCGAACCCGCACCCCCGACCATCACCCTCAACAACTGGACCCACATCAACACTGAAGAAACCAAATCCACCATGAACTCTATCCACTCCGGCGCCCCTTCGGACCCCTGCCCTCACTTCATCTTTAACAAAGCAGACAACATCATCGCCCCGCACCTCCAGGCCGTCATCAACTCTTCTTTTTCTTCTGCTACCTTCCCCGAATGCTGGAAACACGCCGAAGTCAACGCCCTACTAAAGAAACCTACGGCTGACCCGAGCGACCTGAAAAACTTCCGCCCCATCTCTCTCCTGCCTTTCCCAGCCAAGGTAATAGAGAAGACCGTCAACAAACAGCTGACCACCTTCCTGGAAAACAACAACCTGCTCGACCCTTCACAAACTGGATTCCGAACCAACCACAGCACGGAAACCGCCCTCATCTCAGTCACAGACGACATCAGAACCCTGATGGACAACAGTGAAACAGTCGCCCTCATTCTCCTCGACCTTTCGGCTGCCTTCGACACCGTCTGTCACCGCACCCTAATCACCCGCCTCCGCTCCACCGGGATCCAAGGCCAGCCCCTGGACTGGATCGCCTCCTTCCTCTCAAACCGTTCCCAAAGAGTTTACCTCCCTCCGTTTCGCTCAGTATCCACCGAGATCATCTGCGGCGTACCCCAAGGCTCATCACTCAGCCCGACACTCTTCAATGTCTACATGAGCCCCCTCGCCAACATCGTACGCAAGCACAACATCATCATCACCTCCTACGCCGACACCCAACTTATACTCTCCCTCACTAAGGACCCCGCCAGCGCCAAGACCAACCTACAAGAGGGTATGAAGGACGTCGCAGATTGGATGAGGCTCAGCCGCCTAAAGCTGAACTCTGAAAAAACGGGTCCTCATCCTCGGCAACACCCCGTCCGCCTGGGACGACTCCTGGTGGCCCACGGCCCTCGGCACCGCACTGGCCCCCGCAGACCACGCCCGCAACCTCAGCTTCATCTTGGACCCTCTTCTCACCATGACCAAGCAAGTCAACGCCGTGTCCTCCGCCTGCTTCCTCACCCTCCGCATGCTCCGCAAGATCTTCCGCTGGATCCCCGCCGACACTAGAAAAACCGTGACCCACGCCCTCGTCACGAGCCGCCTGGACTACGGCAACACCCTCTACGCTGGGACCACAGCCAAACTCCAAAATCGCCTGCAACGCATTCAAAACGCCTCGGCCCGCCTCATCCTCGACGTACCCCGCAACAGCCACATCTATTTTTTCACATCTAGTGTATGAAGAGCTCTTTCCGCAATATAATCTGGTTGTGGGAAACAACTGGTAAATTAATTGATTGTTTGAGGTGAAAATGAGAAACCATTTTAGGGAGAAACTTAGGGATGGTGTGAAGAACCACTCCGTCTCTGTGTAATAGGAAGAAAGGTTCTTTTAAGGTTAAAGCTTGGAGCTCACTAACACGCCTAACTGAAGCGATAGAGACTAGAAATTCCACATTTCAAGAAAGGAACTGAAGGAGGCATAAGTCTAGGGCTTCAGCCCACAAGTCGTGTGAGAAGAACATTGAGATTCCATGAAGGAGCAGGTGGAACCCATGGTGGAATAACTCTTTTGGGCCCCGATGAACACTTTAATGACTGGTATTTTGAATAAAGAAAGATGTTGCCTATTTTGTAGATTGGCAGCCACTGCAGCAAGATGTAATCTTATGGATGTGAACTCTAACCCAGCCTTTTGTAAATGAAGTAACCAACAAACAATATTTTCTACACTAGCTTTGAATGGGTCAATGTGTTTTGTATGACAGTAGCAGAAAAAACGTTTCCGTTTTGCTGCATAGCAAGCTCTAGTTGTAGGTCTAAGGGCTTCTTTAAAAATGTCCATACATTCTGGTGGCAAATTATGGTAACCAAACTATGGGAAGGTCCAGCCTGTTGGGGAGCTTCTTATGAGGAACTACAGAGAGGTTTAATAGTGTTGTGAAACAGTGTTGACTAGCCAAATTGTGAGCTACTAGGATCGTGAGAGGCGTCTGTCTGAGCTTCAGAACCAGAAATAGAAGGAGAGGGAGAGGAGGAAAAGTGCAAGCAAATATCCCTGACCAACCCATTCATAGTGCATTGCCCTTGGATAGTGGCTGCAGGCTGTCACGCATACCTAGAGTAGGACAACCATGTGAATGAGGTGAAGATGGAAGGCACTCAAGGCTAGGGGAACAGCTTGAAGCTTGAGAAAGATGATATGGTGACCTCGGTGATTAAAGTCCCATATACCCTGTATGGTGACATCGTTCAGATGTGCCCCCATCCCTTGAGTGAGGTGCCTGTTGTGAGAGTTATGTGGGGAACAAGGTCCAAAAAGGCTGCCCCTTCAACATGTTGTTGGTATTCCACCACTGCAAAGAGTGATTAGTTTGGCAATCTATCAACACTAGATCTTGAAATTGACCCTGTGACAGAGACCACTGACGAGCTAGACAATCCTGTGACGGTCGCATATGCAGTCTGCCATGGGGTACTATAGTGATACAGAAGGCCATTATCCCTAAGCGAAGCATGACTGTCTGCACCATTATTGAGGAAATAATGTATGAAAATTGTGAACTCTTACAGAATTTAGGTATGCTAGCCCAATTTGTGTGTTTAAAGTGGCCCTAGATATGGTTGTATCTGTAGGGGTTGTAGGTGGGATTTGGGAACATTGAATGTGAGGCACGTCTAATGTCATCTGAGTGGACTGTTAACGGAATATGGCTTTGATAAGCCAGTCGTTCAGATAGGGAAACATGTATTTTTTGTCTGCGTAGACGGGCCGCTACCACTGCCAGACACTTGGCAAATACACGCGGTGGAGTTGTGACCCCGAATGGAAGGACTTTGAACTGCTAGTGTTTCCCCGCCCACCACAAAACTGAGATATTTACAACGAGCTGGGTGCATTGGCATGTGAAAATATGCGTCTTTTAGATTTAGTATAGTCAGAAAGTCACCCTGTTGAAGAAGTGGAATGACGTCTTGCAAAGTGACCATGTGAAAATGGTCTGGCAGAATGCATTGGTTCAGAGGTCTTAGATCTAGGACTGGCCATAGAGAATCGTCCTTTTTGGGTACAAGGGAGCATAGAGAGTAAACACCTCAACCTTGGTATTGGAGAGGTACGGGTTCTATTGCTCCTTTGAGGAAGAGAGCCCGGACTTCCTGTTTGAGTAACATTTGATGATCTAGTGAGAGCCGATGAGTGCGAGGTGGAATGTTGGGAGGGATGGTAATGAGCTCTATACAATAACCATGTTGAATACTATCTAACACCCACTCGTCTTATGTTATTGTGTGCCAGGTGGGCAAAAAAATTATGAATATATCCCCGACAGGTGTGGTATTATCAGGGGAAAGTGAAGGAAGTCATTGCTTGGTGTTAGTGGTGCTACCCCGTGGGGAAGCACTTTGGCCTCTGCCCTTTGTATTATTTCTTCTATAGAAGCCTCTGTAGTAGGCTATGGTGGGGGAGTATTGGCTCTGACCACAATGGTATGAAGTGGATGCTTCTGAAGTGGTGGTCTTAGAACCTCTCCAATAGCTGGAACTGCGAAAGGAACCGTTAGGTGTAGAAGTTAGTAGGGCTCCCATGGACTTTGCAGTTTCAGCATACTTTTTTCTTTTTTCTAGGGCCTTGTTCTCTTGGGGACAGAAAAGATGCTCTTCATCAAAAGGAACATTTAAAATATTCTGCTGCACGTCAGGCTTGAAGCCTGAAAAACGCAGCCATGCGCGTCATCCGAGCACAATGCTAGTATTAATACTCCTGGCTGCAGTGTTTGCAGAATTAAGGGCATAGCATAGAGATTTATTAGAGATAAGCTTGCCCTCTGTGACATGTTCCTGTCCAATTTTCGTATGGTCATCTGGGAGATGTTGGAGGAGTTCTTCCATCTCATCCCAGTGGGCACAGTCTTACCTGGCTAACAGATCCACAGAATTGGCGATGCGCCATTGGTTTGCAGATTGGGCTACAACCCTTTTCCCTGCAGCGTCAATCCACTTGTTTTCTTTGTTAGGCGGCAGGGTATCGCCAGACACCTGAGAACAAGCCCTTGTCCTGCGACTACAAGTAAGGTACCTGGCCTGTGAGATATATATATACATATATTTACATATATGTACACACAGGTGTAGGAGGTTGGCTCAGTTTATGATGTACACCTATGGTGTGGCACCCGATACCGAGTGCAGACAACACTTATTGATAGTGTTTTAGTGCCTAGATAACCGAAGCTCTCTAGGGGTAGCTGTGGAGAGCAGCTCAGGCCCATCAAGAAGAAGTGTAAAGCACTTACAATACCAAGGAAACCAGTTAGTACAAGGAAGGTTCACTAGTGCCTCCACTCGTGGATACCCAGGAAAGAGGAGCACCTACACCAGGGAGCCCAGGTGCATAAGGGTAAAGTGACATCAGAAACCTTCATTGGAAGTCAAAGGGAGCCTTGCTTATCCAGCTGCTGTCGTGACCTGTTGACCAGAACGGTGGACCCAAGGGCAGATTCTGGACAAGAAGAACCTGAAAAAGAAGGGGACAGTATCCAGACCACTCGAAGATGTCCTGGCGGTTCAGGTCAGCAATGCTCACCCTTCTTGCAGAGAAGTTCCTGCAGGTTGGTGAAAGAAGAAGTCCAGCTGCGGAGTCCAGGTGATGCAAGAAGATCCTTAGAGTCGCCCACAAGCTGTCCCACGTGGGTCGCCGGATTGTTGATTGGTCAGCAGAACCAGCAACAAGCATTGGCAAAAGCAGGAAAACGCTGCAGGGAAGTTTGCAGGATTTTGAGGACTGACTAGCAAGGTCTTACCGACTCCACACTTGGAGGGGAGTCAGGGCTGGCGCTCAGCAAGCAGGGGAGCTAGCAGGAATCATTGAGCCCCCATGAGAACCCACTGGCAGCAGACACAGGGAGGCCTCAGCAGCACAATACAGAAGGAAGCCCATGCCGCAGGAGTTGCAAGCTGGATGCTGTTCTTGGAGTTGCAGAGTGAGAGAGATTCATTCCTGCTTTCTTGTGCAAACAGAGTCCTTGTGACCCTGGAGAATGCACAGCCACGGATATTGCAGTATTCTTGCAGGAGCTGGAGAAACAATGTTGTAGTGGGAGCACTCCCAACTGGATACGGTCTTGTTTCAGTTCTCAAGGCAGACCATCAGCGGTTCCAAGGCCAGGTTTGCAGAAGAGTCTTGCAGAGAGTTCCTTGTAGAGTCCTGCTTGACAAAGCTAGGGACCCACCCTCAGGGGAACTGGAAACTGTCTGCGGTGACCCACCTATCAGAGGGGGTCAGGGACGTCACCCACCTGGCCTTACCAGTCAGATGCTCCCAGGAGCCTCTAGACATCTTTTTTCCAAGACGGCAGAATCAAATGGCCACCTGGCAAAGCTCTGTGGACCTCCCTAGGGGAGGTGCTGGACAAGGGGGTGGTCACTCCCTTGTCCTCTGTGTGGTTTTGCACCAGATCGGGAACCGGGGGTTCCTGCACTGGTGTAAACCGATTTATGCATGGCGGTGCCCTTCAAAGCAATCTGGTGGCTCTGGGAGGCCACCCCAGCCCAGAGACACCCATTGCAAAGGGAGATGTGGTCACACATCTTCCCTACAGGAAATCCTTTCTACTGCCTTCCCATGCTAGAGTTAGGCTCATGAACAGGAAGGGAGAACAGTGTCTGGGGTCGGGAGCAGCGAAGGCTGGCATGCAGAATCTGCAAGGCTGTACAGGCAGATCTCTGGGATCCTCTAAAGAACCCCAAGAGTACAAGGCATCATGCAACTAACACTGGAATCGGTGTAGTTGCATGAGCCCAACATATTTGATACAAAACATGCCCATGTTCGGTGAAGTCATTATGTAGTTGGACTACTTGTGTTGATCAGTGTCCACTACGTACCTTAAAATTGCTTACCCACACTTACAAAGCTCAGGGAATGGAGTCTGGGGTTTTGTAAGAGCACCTCTGCTCATGCAGGGGTGACCACATACTTGGGACCATGCACCCTACCCTTGGGCTGAAGGGCCTACCATAGGGGTGACTTAGTGTCCAAGAGCAGTGACCGCAAAATAAGGCATGCCTTATATCTAAAGTGAAAGGTGCATGCACCATTTCAAGGAGGCTGCAATGGCAAGCCTGGAGACAAGGTATTCATGGGCTTCCTTAGGTGGCAGAATACATGGTGCAGCCCATGGGAGACCCCTGATGTTCCACTGCCCTGAGTACCTAAGTACTATATACTAGGGACTTACATGGGTGCACCAGTATGCCAACTGTGGGGTGTGAAGGTTACCATATAACTAAATTTAGAGGAGAGAGCACAGACACCGGGGTCGTGGTTACAAGGGTTCCAGTGTACTACAGTCTAAACACACTGACACCAAGCAAAACGTGGGGATAACTATGCTAGAAAGATGCTACTTTCCTACAACAGGGCCTGAGGGAGAGGGTTTATCATTTTTAATAAACCTCAGGAGTGATTTTACAAGCCCTAAATGGGTCTTTGAAGAGGTCTTCTTTATGGCGTTACATCCTTTTAAGCATGGGCAGGTACTGGGTACCCCTGTGTGTTTATGATAGAGTTTCAAATTGGAAATCCTATTCCAGAGGTTCCCTATGAAGCAGTACGCCATGAAATGTGGCTGCCATAGCTATGAGCTCCTGGTATGTGGTGGAATCATCAAGGCGTGTGGGTCTGTATCCCCTAGAGGATCAACATCGTAAGAATCCCAGGGGGCCAGTGTCTGGTGGTATATGAAAAGAGTCAACCCTAGCATCAGGGAGACAGTTACCATCTCCATGGGATCCCTGAGGAAAGTGTCCAAGGGATCTGCACCAGACTGTGATGAAGATTGCAAGTCTGGTGGTGGAAGCGGAGGTGGCAGTGGAGGTGGTGAGGGTGGTGGAACAGGCAAAGTCTGGTGGCTTTGTTCATCTTCTTGAGCTTTGGTGGAGCTGGGGTATCCAAAGCCTCTTGAAAAGATAATTATCTTTTGGAAGACTGTGGCAATGTAGGTGGAGGCTTGGCTAGGATCCATCCTGTTTCGGGCTGGATCTGTATTTTTTGCTGCCTAGAGTCCAATTTTGCCTAAAATGTATGGAGAATAGGCTCCACTGATGCCTCAATGGACTTCTTCAAAGTTTCAGTGCAAAAGACCCACTTGGCGCCCAGGCCGTGGATGACATTGATTGGCTCGCACTGATGGTTGTGTAGGACTCGAGGTTATTGCCGGCAAAGTTTTTGGCTTTGGTTGTTTCGGCATCAAGCCGGAGGGTGGGGGTCCGAACTTGTCTCTCGGTGCCAACCATGGCCTACAAGCAGTGGTGGTCTGAAGGCCTCGATCTGGAGGCGTTTGCCTTTTGTAATGTTCAAGTCAAGGCTGAGGGGCAGAGGGTACAGTGGGCACTGTGCAAGTCTCCAGAGTGATGTCAGTGATTTCAAGCTTGAACTCTGGGTCAGATTCCCAACTGGCCTCAACAGGAAAAAAACTCTTCTTCAGCAACCGAAGCCTGTTGATGCTGTTCCTCACAAACATCCAGATGCCCAAAGAGGTTAGGAGAGTCTTCAGCAGTTTTCTGCTACATTTTGAGCTTGCATGCTCGATGGCCTTTGAGCATCTTCTTCGAGTGGAATGCGCAACATGCTTCGTAATCTGTCTCCCCGAGGTCTGCCAAAAGACACATGTTCGCATGACAAGGCAGGCAGAAACAAACAGCGTCTGTTTCATTACCAGGAGGGCATTTTATGTACATCCTGCTGGAGACTGACTGAAAAGGTGAGGCCCTCTGCAGGCTGCGACGGAGTCTTGCAGACTGGATGGTTGGTTGTACCCCAACACGCAGGTTGGATATAAGCGATCAATAACAATACAGACGTGAAGTAAACTGGGAACCGTAAGAGAGATCCGGTGACGGTCCCGAACCGGAGTGCCCGCTCACACATCTGAACCCTCAAGTGGAGAGAAAAAAATCTAGCAATGGAGTCAATGCCCATATGTGCAGTATCACCAAGAAGGAGTCATTCTAGTTTGTTACCAGAAAGAAGTTTAAACAAAAACAACCTGCACACGTCTGGACCCAACACTAGACAGCAGGAGTATGCAGAACATGTGTATCTACAGCCACACAAGCCTCAAACTTATTTTTTTTTTATCAAGGGGGTTAACTAAAGTAGCTTTGAGAGTGGCCGGGTGGTTGTGGGGGAGAGATTGGGGAGAGATTGGGGCGGGTTGTGGCTTGGTATTTTTGCATTTCATTTGTTTCCCCTACCGACCAGCAGGAAGCAGGCAGTTGTAAGTGTTAAAAACTCTTACTAACTTAAATAAAAAGAACTGAGCCATGAAAGACGGGAATGGTGTAGTGTAAGGCCTGATCATCCTGAGACAAAAAATAAAGAAGGGATAACTCGTTCTTTCCTGGTCTCCGAAGTATGTGCTCGCTTGTTTATTTTAGTACGCTAAAGTGCAGCCCCTTCCATGCATAAACAACAAATGGCGTTGCATTTGATCCTTACAGTCTGAAACCGTTGTAAAGTAAGATAACTGAAAACAGCTTAAAAAACATATTGAGCTCCTTAAGAAGAGTTCAGTAGCAGCAATAAAAATTAAACATTTGGGATCATGTTCTTTAGAAAAACATCTATTTACAAACTTTAATTTCACATCTGAAATCACCCTGCCATGGCATCTAAAAATGAAAATAAAATCGTGCTTTATCTATGTAATTCACAAAGCCACAAAATAAGACATTTTAATCCAAACCAGCTATTTTCAGTCCTACATAATTATCTCGAGTGCCTGCCTTTTATTTCTGGCTACCCATAGACTTCACAAACATCTCTTGAAAATGTAAATGTTTAATTTTCCACTGAACCGTAACTCTTAAATCACTTTACTTCAAAATCCACAGAAAATGGCACAAAAGGTCACCACTTACGTGCTAGCGTGTGGGAGTCTTTGATCTCACCATGATGCTGTATTTTCAGTGTAATGGAAGGTTAAACCACAGTAGAAAAGTCCATGCCAGGCAGTGGCACACGGCAGAAGCAACAGCAGCAAACATTGGGAGCAAAGGGAATAAAGAAAAGACAATGAGTTAAGTTTGTCCTAGCAAGTACCGCATGCATTATCATTATTCTCAAGTAGGTATCTGAAAGATTAGCGTTTTGAAACATAAGAATTTTTTTTTGTTTTTTTTTATAGATGAGGCTGTAAGCAATAATATGGCCAAATAAATTGTACAAAGGGTTGCTGAGAACGAAACTAGATCTTGTAAATACACAACTAATTTTGTGATTGTTTGGAAAAGGTACATTCACTCACCAATGAATCCCTTGCTCACGTCAAAGAGCTTTAAGAGCAAAGACCATGTTCCAATTTCCGAGAGACTTGCCACTCCTCCCAAGTAAGTGGCTCGAGGCTCCTTCCATACCTCCCATCACACTCCATACTTTACTCCTATGTATTTGCATCACAACTGTACTTCGGGCCCGTAGTGAGGATAGGAGCAGGTCACTACAGACCTGGCGGAGTACCAACATAGTACTAAGCCGAGGATGTGCTGTCACAATGGACTTTGCAAAGCCAGGCTTTCAGGGAGCAGTGCCAAACAGGCTCTTAATACTGAGGAGCATGCAAATATCAAGCCGTCTTTTGAATGTCTTAAGACTGTCCTTTAGTTTAGTGGAACATACTGGTACCTTGTGATGGAAGTGGGGTTCTTGAATCAAGGTAAAAGACGCAGCAAACCTCTACTCTGTGTACATCACAAATATAGAACTGGAACCTCTGATGAGGTCTTAAAGTGCATTCATTTGCATGAGGATCCTAGGAACACATTAGAATACATGGTTGAAGGATAGTTGGTTGCGGTTTATCCTTTATAGGACTTGTTGGATGAGAAGCAAGGTTTTAGAAAATGGTTTTATCATGTTGCACAGAAACGTAACTGTTCATTAGCCTGGGGCTTTCCAGAGTTTTTAAGAATACGGCACATATAACGATTTATCAAATTTTAGGGAGATTTGTAGAAATGAGCATTAGATTTGTAGGAACAGGCATTGGGTCCAACAGGGTATATTAATCCTTTTTGTTAGGGCGCAACAAATTTACAGGGATTTATGGAGCACTGGAACCCGCATGTTATGGTCCCACTGATTTGATGTATCCCGGATCAACTAGGAGTAGGTGTTGCACCAAATCGTTTATAGAGAATAAGAAATACATTGTATCATAAGATTGAGCAGAATCGAACTGATAAATTATTTTGAAATAACAACCATTTTGGTGTACTGTGTGTTTAACCACCTGGTCAGAACAAAGGAACCATTTGGTACTATGTGAGAGATAATCAACAGCATAAAAATAGATGCCAGTTATACAGTATGATATATGAATAAAAATCATACATGTTGCAAGCTGCACACGTCAAGCAACAGAATAAATCTTTTTAACATCTACGGGTCTTAAAAAGGTACTACAAATAAATAAACCCACTGAAATGTGTATTAAGCATTTGTAGCGCGACTCAAGAATTACGACTCCGTCAAGTAGAATATATATATATATATATATAATATATATTACCTAGTGGCAGTCACCACTATGTAGTTATAGTTAAGATCATTTTTTCCATAGACAGAAAATTTTTTGTTTTGCCAAAACGTTTGGCACTGCTTGATGAATTTTCATGAAAATTTCAAAACTTGTACTTTAGTCAGTTCTGCTGATGTCTTGAAAGTTTCATGGTGATCCGTGAAACGGATGCTGAAATAAAGTGGGGGGGGTCCCAAAACACTTTTTCTCCATTCTGTGTCTATGGGGATTTTCATTTCTTTAGGTACGCCTGCAGCCCGAACCACTGAATGGAATTACAACAAATTTGGCACAAAGCTAGATTACGTTCCGCAGAACACTTTTTTGGCTTTGTGTAAATCCGTTCAGTAGTTCTGGAGCAATTTAATAAAATATAGATATCTAGCACCATGGATTTTCGCAGATCGATTCGCGGATTCACGCATCACAGGGAGGATTAGACTGGCTGGCTGCAACCTCACAGGAATGTTGCGGCTGCCATTTTATTTAATCAAGAAACGGTCCCCGGGGCTGAAATCTTGGCCGAATGTAGAGCATGGGTTAAGGTAGAGGTTCCCTGACCCCCTCTATGTTATATACTTGTGGTAAATAAGTAGAAAATGGTCTTCAAGTGCCTCAAAACATTTTTTTTTTTTACGGTTTCAGAAATCTGCGGGGCTCAGTGCTGCCTCCAGTGTAAATCCCTGGGTGGATCCAGGGATTCCGCGAAACATATAAAAAAATATATATATATCTAAATTCATACACCTATTCAAACACCCAGAAAAACACCCTAACAACCACTCTCACACCCAGATAGACACTACCACATCCACCCTCACAGACACTGTCACACCCACGCTGGCACTCTCACATTCTGATTTAGAGAGAGATACTCTCAAACCCACTCTCAGATTGAGGCACACACTGTCACACTCCCTTTCACCCCAATACAGAGACTCTCACACTTACTCTCACACACCAGTCAGGCATGGTCACACACAGTCTCACACTCAGACACACACTGACACTCACTCTCTCACCCAACCAGACAGTCTCATGGTGAGAGAGGCACTCTTACACCTATTTTCACATCCAGGTACACACTGTCACACACTATTTCAATCAAGAAAGAGACTCTCACACTCAGTGTCACACCCAGTGAAACATTGTAACACGTAGTCTCACACTCAGCAACACACTTGACACCCACAGAGATGTTATTATGCTTTTTCTCACACCCACGAACACAGTAACACCCAGTAACGACATCCCGTACAGAGAGTCTCAAATGCACTCTCACAGCAAGATGGCCACCGTCACATCCATTCTCACACTCACAGAGACAGTCTTAGACTGCACACCCAGAGAGACACTGTCACACCCATGGAGTTACTCTCAAACTCACTCTCACACGAGAGAGAGATACTCTTACACCTACTCTCTAATTGAGGTAGACACTGTTACACTTCGTCTCACACCAAGACCAAGACACTCACATCCATGCAGAACCAAAGGTTACAGAGATGTTATAGTTAGGAAATAGAATTTAAAAAAATAGAAATTAACTGAAAAAACAAAAGGTTACGGGGACATTATAGTTAGGTTCTGAATTTACTCTTACAAAACCATAAGAATTCAGCAGTTACAGTTAGAGTTAACTTAAGTAACTACAACCTGTGCCCTAAGGTAACTATAACTTACGCCCTCATCATGCACAGTTTTTCTTGAATAATTTGACTGCTAATGTTTCATTTATATTTTTAATGACATTATGGAAGTTGTCATGAGTGCTATAATATATGGAGGGGGGATTAGCAGTGCATGGCAAGGGCGGAGGTTATAGTTACCTTAGGGCATTTTTTATATATATCATTGGTGGATGTATTGCCAGTTAGAAGAAATAGGGTGGGAAATTTTGTGATATTTTTATACACAATATGGGATTTTCTCTCATAGTGACAGAAGCCCAGTCAACTGAAGACACTTTAAAACTACCAAGGGAGTAGGACATTGAATTTGGCCCTCACACCTTGAGATTTGACACCCCTCTCTTCTTAACTAATCAATCAATTTGATTTATTGTTTCAGCTGTCAGCCTTACAATACTCTACAACGACAATTTAAAAACACTAATCAAGGTAAAACTTGCAACAAATACAACATATACAAAGCAATCCGCTAAATTGTGGAATAATTTTAAAAAACTACATTCCCATCTTAAGTAGAATAAACAAATTCATTAAATATGTAAAGGTGCAAATGGAATAAGATAATGTAAATATATAATCAGATCAGAGGATTATGGCAGAAAAGTATATCACCAGCAGTTCAATAACATGAAAACAACCAGGAGCTGTATTCCTCTCAGGTATGGCAAGTGTGCCACACGCCTAATATTAAAGGTGCAAGTGCATGCGGTATTTAGATTAAAGCGGGAGGCCAACGGGATCCGTTGTGGAATGGCTCCGCGGCCACGCCGTAATATCCTTCATAATCCTCTGGCTACGGCGGGCACAAACAGCTTGCCAGCACACCATAGTTCCCATGCTTGTCAGCTGCGGAGGAGTGGGCTGCCTAAAGAGAGCTGGCAGGGACTGAGGAGCAGTGATTGCTCCTGTAGTGGCTGCATGGAATGCCGGATCTGTGGGCCAGCACAAAGCGGAGCCCTCCTGCCCAGAGGAGGATCACAGATGAAAGAATATGGCCGGCACAGATATCGCATTTATTTTACAGGGGTATCGGGTCTGAAAAAACCCACCCGTCTCTCTCCTCTGTCGCAGGGTGAAGTGAACCAGTTTTGCCGCACAGTGGTCCGTCTTGCTGCGTGGCCTACTGCAGAGTTGGCCAACTTCTTGGGCCCGACCGGAAGGACCTGGTGGGGAAGAGACTAACGCCAGCCAGAGTGGTGGATTGCCATGGCCTCCACATGCCAGAGTTGTGGTGGCCCATACTGTTGTTGCTGAGAGGGGGCCCCCTGACAAGGAGGGCTGACTGCAGTGAGCAGAGCGATGGCCAGGTCTCACTGAGGCCTAGACACAGGTGAGGAGGAGGGGAGGTCCCTGCTGGGGGGGGGGGGGGAACAATGAGAGAAGATACCCACAGGTGCTACAGTGGGAAAAAGCCAGAGGAGACTCCTCTTGAGAGTCAGCATCCTGTGGAGTTAGGGGAAGCACCATACTACAAAACTGAAGAGTCACCGGGGGCGTCCATCACACCTGGTCACATCAGACAACTAGAAAGACCCAGTGGACCTTTTTCCTTTGACTGTCCAGTGAGTGGTCACTTCGGAGGGGGGTACTGTGGTGATGCTGCGCGCCTCTGACCAGGGTTCCACACTGTGATATTCACTATCAAGGGAGATCCAGGGCCCGAAGAGGGGGTGGGGGTACACAATCGTTGCTCTGGCTGTGGCCAGTGAGAGAGAGGACCGCCCTTCACACCCCCTGGTGGGAAACATGGAGTTGGTTGGTGAGGCAACGAAGGGGTGGTCGACAGGTCTTCCCAATGGGCAAGAATAAACAGCCAAGGGCCCCACAGGTGAATACAGTGAAACACTATACAACAACCCCTGCATAGGGCCCAACATGGCAGGGGGATTTCCGAGGGGATGCAGCAGTGGCCCCCCAGTGGAAACGCCATCAATGGTGGAACTAATGCTAGCAATACTGGGATCCTGTGTGGTATTGAAAGAAAAGGTCGAGACGGTGGCCCTGGAGGTAAGTCTTCTCCACAATGACCTCTGGTAAGTGTCAGACAGGGTCCAGGTGGCAGAGAGGTCCATAACAGAACTTCAGTCGGAGGGAGGAGTACTAAAAAAAGCAGTTGAATACAGTCATGGCTAAGACTGAGATCAAGGAGGCTCATGCAGAGGATGTAGAGGGAAGGTCATAACATAATAACTTGCGCCTGTTGGGGTTCCCTGGTTCTCCATCCTACAGGACTCCTGCTGTTTTTTGCCACTGAGCGGACACATCGAGTGCTGGTGGCCCCTCCCCGGCTGCCATCTCCCCCAAGGGCCATTATAGCACTATGCTAAACTACAGAGATAGAGACTGTATTCTTTGTGCGGCCGGGGAACCAGACAGCACTTGTTTTATGAATCATGAGATATCTATTTTCCCGGACTATATACACAAGGTGCAAGGCAACCGGAAAAGCTTCCAAGAAGTCAAGAATAAACTGCACATGATGGGGCTCCGATACATGTTGTTATAGCCCACCTGAATGATTTTGGGGGACAAATCCCACTTCTTTAAATCTCCAGAAAAGGTGTGGCAATGGTTGGATATGTGGGACAATGTCCCTCGGGACAGCAGGGGTACATGAAAATTGAAAGCCTGCTCCGGTCAGGGGGCTCGTGGTCCAAACTGGAGGTCCCCTGAAAGACCAACTGAGCATGACAGAAGGAAGCCCAGCAATCGGGATGGTGAGGAGCCCTGCCCACATTACTGGTAGGAGCTTATTAGTGGAGGTAGGGTTAGGCTGTTTGTCCTGACAGCATTCAGATTTATGGACAGATGGTAGTGCTGGTTGTTATCGTTATGCTGTTCATCAGAGTTGGGGGGTTGGTTCCTATACCTTTTTTAGTTTATGTTTAATTCTGAGGTTTGTCACGGTGCGTGGATGGGGGTAGATATAGCAGACTCCTTTGATGGGGTACGACTTTAACCAATCTGCTTCGGGGTTGGTTGCAGGCATGAACACTGTTTGCAGATAACCATGGCTGAGGGAGTACATTTCATTACCTAGAATGTCTGAGGCCTGCAGGACTACATGAAACATTATAGAGTCCACTCGTATCTTAGACATCACAGAATCCAAATAGCCTGTCTACAGGAGACTCACCTTGTGAGCACAGAGGTGCAAAAGCTAGCAAAGCAACTATTTTCCACAAATTATTCCTCATATGTCAGAGGAGTGGCAAAATGGGTGGCCCCGGGGGTACCTTTCTGCCACATCTATAGTGAAGCAGATATAGAAGGGCATTACGTCCTCCTCCAAGGCAAATTAGATGGTAAGGCCCTTACTAGATTGAACACTTATGGTACTACTATAGATGATGGGAAGGTCTACTTCACAATGCAAGCGATATTGGAAGATAGTATAGAAGCACCCACTGTGTGGGCAGGCGACGTCAACTGTATATTAGATGGGGATTGGGACAGGCACCCACCCCACATACAGTCACCTCAACAGACTCCTTGTTGCGGGACTCGATCCTGGGTCATTATGAGAGTTTGAACACTTAGGCAGATACATGCTGGATCATGCCCAATGTTGCTCTCCCTGGGTTGGGGGGAAACCCACGTGCTGCATGATGCTGGCTCATGTCTCCCAACATGTTAACTGATACGGCCTGTTGAGAAACACTGAGAGAAGTGCTCCAGGCAGATATACAGTAACTGGGGATCAACAGAGACTTGGGGAGGAATGGTGCCGACTCTGCGCCGTGACACACTGACGGCCCTGGTGTTCCACTTCTGTACTGTGTATGGGGAGCACAGGGAGGTCAGTCCCACAGTGAGAGATTTTTCACGGAAGTGGCACTGCCCTGTATTGCACCAGACAATCCGTGAGACCTAGAAGCAAATAATACCCTGGAGGAGCTGCAGGTTGCACTCTGAGACTTGAATAGAACGAAGTCCTCTGGGGCGTTGGCTTTCCAGACAATTTTTATCATGCATACTCAGATGTCCTTGGCGGAAAATTGATACAGGTTTTTGCAGAGGCACATGACCTCGGAATTTTGGCCCTGATGACGCACAAGTGCTTTATTAACCTTTCACTGAAGCCAGGGGGAGACCGTCCTACAGACCAATCACTATGATTAATACCGATGTAAAAATTATCTGTAAATTATTGGCAACACGGCTGTAGGGAGTTGTCCGCACTCTGGTCCATGAGGACCAATGTGGTTTTATGCCCTCAAGCAGCACAACACTGAATCTGTGATGTTTAACACACATTCTGCAAAAGACAGAGGGGTCAGAACAGGACCCTGCCCTCATATTGTTAATAGAGAAGGAATATGACACGGTGAGATGGAGCGGATGATAGTGCTCCGGGAGATCGGCTTTTGCCCAGTCTTCCAGAAATGCGCATGTTTATTATATAAAAAGTAAGCCTCTTGTTTCAAGGTTGGAGAAGAAATTTCAGAGGCTTGGTCAATTGAGCACGACACCCAACAGGGGTGGCTCGCTATTATTTGCCCTGGCGCTCAAACCTATGGCTATCCTATTACGCAGCGAATTGGAGGTACGTGGTTTTATGCCCTCACGCAGCACAAAATTGAATCTGTGATACTTAACACACATTCTGCATGAGACAGAGGGGTCAGAACTGGACCCTGCCCTCGTATTGTTAATAGAGAAGGAATTTGACACGGTGAGATGGAGCTATCTGATGATAGTGCTCCGGGAGATCAGCTTTTTGCCCAGTCTTCCAGAAATGCGCATGTTTATTACACAAAAGGTAAGTCTCTTGTGTCAAGGTTGGAGGAGAAATTTCAGAGACTTGGTCAGTTGAGAGGGACACCCAACAGGGGTGACTCGCTCGCCATTACTATTTGCCCTGGCGCTCAAACCTATGGCTATCCTATAACACAGCGAATTGGAGGTATGAGGCATAAGAGTGCGCGGGACCACTCACGTCATCTCTTTGTATGCAGACTATGCACTGGTGTATATCCATTCCCTTATGGAGGCAGTACCAATACTAATTCAACTTCTAGAGACTTTCAGCCTTGTGTCGGACCTCTTCACAAATCTTAGAAAAACAGTAATGTCCCTTTGGGGGAAACTGGAGCAGATACCTCAGGACCAATGACCAGACATGGGAACCAGAGAGATTCTGAAACCTGGGTATTTTGGTCACCAGGACACCAATGAAACACCAGCGTCTTAATGTTGAGAGGGCACTACAAGGGCTCACTAAAATCGATAGACTTCTGGAATACCTCCCCATATCACTTATGGGGAGGGCAGCAGTCGCAAAAATAGTCTTATTCCGAGATGTTTTTAACCCATACAAAATGCAATCTTCCTGTTACAAGAAAAATTATTTCGGACCCTAGACAGTCTACTCATTTCACTGGTGTGGGCAGGGAAACGTAGCAGGGTCACCCAGACAGTATTAAAAGGGACTTGATGGAGGGGGGGGGGGGGGGGTTAGCGGTCCCAGATATACAGCTGTACTATTATGCAGCACACCTTCAGCATGCCTCAAGGTGGCTTACAGAGGTACAGAGGGTAATAACGGGGGGAAACCCATTGCCACGCCTGTTGATGTGGGGGTGGGGGGCAGACACCCAGATTCCCTTTCTGATCAAACGGACAGCACACTTATGGGAGACTGTGGTGAGAAAGGTACTGAGTAGAGCTCCCTTTGATAGGGAGTTACCCCTTTGGGAACTGGAGGCCTTCCGATCCATGGAAAATAACATGTTCATGGAGAGGTGGAGGGAAGGTGAATGTCTTTTAGCGGGGATCTCTAGCCCAGGGAAACTCATCACATTCCAGGAAGCACAGGTTACCTTGGAGGTAGGACAGGGGCATTTTCTACACTATGCCAAACTGGACAATACTGCAAAAGAACTGCGAAGCACACACCCAATAGCCCCTATACTCTCACAAACGCGAGGGGAGTTCTACTAGGGAGAAGGCATACACCACATATCCCTGTTCTACAGAGCGCTCCGGGCTGACCAAACAAACCAGGAATACAAAGCCAGAACCAGCATGGGAGGCAGATCTAGGAGAACCAATTGCTGATTCAGACTGGTAACAGGCAGGTAGCCTTGTAAAATCTGTCTCCTGCAATAACCAATTCAAATTACTCCACTTTAACTTCATGCATCATACATATCTAACACCAGCCATACTCAATCATACTGATCCTAATAGGAGTGCAGGATGTGACCGCTGTGGGGTAGAGGGAGCCACTTTCCTTCATTTGGTATGGAATTGTTTGGGGGTACATGCAAACTGGGAAATGGTAATACCCCGCATATCTGAAGCAGCGGGGATGGATATCCCTATGACACCTGGTCTATGTTTGTTGAAGGGGGGGGGGGGGGAGGGGGGGGTTAGGTACGATGGCCCAAGGGACACAAGATCTCTTAAAAGCTCCTGCAGCTGACATTACTTCTGGTGAAGCATAGAAAAGCAACAGGGTGGATGGTACCCCGGCCTCCTAGTGAGACACTGTGGGTAAAGGATGTATTGGAGTGGGGAGGGGGGGCTGAGGAACAGCACGAGGCTCTCTCGTACAGATACGGTTAAAGGGTATCTGGCAGCCTGGGATGTGATGCAGGACTCATTCAATGAACATAGAAACAATGACACTGATTCGGATTCTGGGAATTCAGAGCTTTGAGGAAACATTGCCTCACGCTATGTAAGAGGAATCTCATTACCGAGTGCAAACTATTTGGATTTAAGGCTTGTATAACCTGCTTACTGTCTCGACAAATGTACTGATTATGTGTGCCTGGGATGCCAATGACTGTGCCCCCATTTTACTCCCTACTTTATCATTCTGAAGTCTATTACCAGGCACCTTTTGTTTTGTTGATTAATACTAAATGCATAAATAACGTTTTTTTTTTATTTTGTTTTTTTTAAAAGCAGGAATTAGTAGCATGTTACAACCTAGAATATGTGCAAATCCCCAAAGGCTATCTGGGTAAGCTAATGCCTAACATTGTATGCAGCTCTCTCAGGCAAGGCCACATAATCCATAGAAAAGACGCTACATAAATGACCACGTACACGTCATCTGATTTACTGCACAGCGCCATGCTGGCTTAACAGGTCTAACCCAAAAGTGCTTAAAAAGGGGGAAGAGCCATCGCTGCAGTGCAAAATCGTATTTGTTGCAAAACAGACAAAAAGGGCTAACTTGTCTAATCCTCTAAAAGTGCAATCACATTGGTCAAATGTAACATCACGCATATCGGTTTGAATAGGATAATCCCTGGCCGGTAAAACACCTAACAGAACTTTTATGTACAATGTTCGCTTCACTTCCAGGTACAGCGTGTCCATGTACTCCGAGCAGGAGGGGCCATAGATTTTACTACACTAATTACTTGTAATGGAACCTGGCTTCAGAGACAGGCCTGTTTTTATAGCTGCACATATTCGTAAAACCACGCTTTAATCAAATCTGCGGTGTCCTGCCTGACGCTGCCTTGGGCTTCCCAAAGAGACAACATCTGCAGCTCGTTTTAAATTTCCTGACATGAGACGACCATGTGGGGCCCCAGCCGATACCACTGGCTGCAACTTCTTTTTTGGGTATGCAGATAAACTGCAGCCTGAGGGTTTCTTGCAAATCTAAGCCTGTAAAGAATTGGCCTGAGAGCTACTATTTCTAATATTGGTGTAAAATGTAACTCTGCAAAGAGCGCCACTAGAAGGGTGCCCGGTCTGAGTCCAAGCAGGGCTCTTAAAAAATTATTTTCGGCTACTTGGTGTTCAGACGGTCATGTTCTCCCATAGCTCCGTCCCGTTCAGTGTAGCTGCCACTGCTTATATATTTGCAAGATGACACTAATATTTCTAGCTCCGGCCTTATGCCTAAACACTAAGACTGTGCTTGCATTTGTTTCAATACTAATGTTGCCTACTGTATATGGTAGCCCCAACACGGAGTCTCTGAAAACTGACATACCAAATAATCTAACTGCTTCACGGTTTCCGGGGGTGGACTTTCGACCGAAGGCTTCCAGCTGGGAGAGGGCCTTAAGACCATAAACTTTGTTTTACTTCCATTAATGGTCAATGACTTCTTATAGCAATATTCCTCAAATTGTTTTAATAACCTAAGGGCGGAATTTCCTGTTTGTGCCATCAGAACAGTGTCATCTGCATGCTGTAATATCGGCAACCTTCTTCCCATCTATAGTGGGAATATCTAAAGAATCTCCCATCAGAAAATCCGCAACATCGTTTAGGAAAAGGCAGAAGTGCAAGCAACACACACCCTTGCCAAACACCTTTTCCGACGGGCAAGGGATCTGTGCACTTCCTGCCCAGCCCATACCATACTTTATCTGTAATACTGGAGTGCATGGCCCTAATGGCCATTACTAGGGAGGTATCCACTCCTAGGTCTATCGGGGATCTCCACAACTTTTCTGTTGACTAAACTGAAAGCTGCTTTCAAGTCGACAAATATCAAGCACAGTGATGACTTCCTCACCACCGTGAATTTGTCATATCATGAACAAAGGGAGAGCCTGGTCGATAATCCCTATACACGGCCTAAAACCGGCAAGCGCTTCAGTCAATGTTATGGCATCAACCCATCCCTGAAAGTGATTAAGCAAGACTTTCCCTAAGATTTTACCTGGGCCATCCAGGAGAGAGAGTTCGGGCAACAGTTAGACAGGCTAGCTCGATCGTCCTTCTTATGGACTGGTACAGTAATAGCTGAATGGCATGTAGGGGGCACATCATTCCCAGCGAGAGCTGCACTGAACACTTTGGTGAGAATCCTGGCTTCTAGGGTGGGGTTTCCTCACAATATATATCAATAGACACCAAATCTGGGCCTGGGGCCTTATGTTTCTCATATCAAGAAGAGCTCTTTGCACCTCAGGTGCTACAATAGTAATTGCACAAACCTCAATACAACCATTCTCTCGGGTTAGCCTCGGGACAATGGAGGTAATACTGTATAGTGCACTAAAGTGACTGATCCATACAGAAGGCCTAATATAAGTTTCTATAATATTTACTGACCTCTTTTCCATCCGAGATAACAGTTCACAGAACGATTTGGAATATATGTATATTTTTTTCCCTACACGAGGCCTCAACTTCTCCCAGAGTGCCAATCGAAGCAGCAATTTCTGGGTTCTCAAAAGGCGTTTGCATTCGCCCCAATACTCTCTAAATAATGATTCGCTTTGTGGGTTACGAAGTTGTTCTACTAGGGCAGATGGAACACCTCTCTTCATTCTATGGCATTCATCATCATACCAGTTTGCCCTTGCGCTCTGTTTCCCTCCAATCAGCCTAGCAGGATCGGTACCACTGGACCTAGACCATAAAGATTTCAGCTTGTTAACCATCCCATTACAGGCTGTTAAAATTACACTGCTATCAGAGGAGGAGTTCTAGATAATAGATCAATACTTTATCATTATACACTCTAGCAGTGGGAGTTTGAGTGAGTATTTCTCACTACTCTAGCTTATTCTCTTTCCGCTATCATAACGGGCAACCACATGCCCGTAGCTCAGCTCCCTTGAGTTGTTTGCAAGGCTTCCCTTCTCGGGGATGTTTTCAGGCAGAGTATGACAGGATCATGGTCACTCTTCACTCTCCTGACGACAGACATATCATACACTTGGTTCCATTTGTCTATATTGACTAAGATAAAATTAATTAATGACAAACGTTTTTATTAGGGTCTTAAAATCAAGTATTATCTAGCTGCCTCACAGCAAAATTGATACTTAGTTTGTATGCTTCCTTCTGTGTTGGCTGACGAGCATTTGGTTGTTGTCAAGTGGGATACTGACAGGGTTTTATCGATTTAGACTAAAGTCCTTGATGAAAGCGAGCAGCAAAGGTAAAGCCTAGGATGTAAAAATGAGCACTTTTGGGACGCAGACCCATCTGGTAACTAATGTTATGGCAATGAGTATTGCTACAGAAAATGGGGCCACAATATTTTAAAAGTGACACAAAGTCTTCAGGAAGAGCAGGTTTTCACAAAGCACATTTCAACTATCATGATTTGTGTATCACAAAATCACCAAAGTTGCTCAAGAATCTGCTTAAATGAGCGACAAAGCATCAGATAAATGAAGTATAGCCAGAAGACCTGAAAAAGGGATCAGTTCAACAATTCTATTGCTAGACTACAGACCTGAAGAGAGCGAGTGCTTTTCGGTATGATTACATGGAACAAGGATATTGTGTTCTTGGGGATCAGCACTCATGTGCAGGGAGAAAGAGTCAGAGTTCAAGAGAGAGACTTCAATTCCACTATGTGCAGAAGGAAATCTACAGGCGCTCCACATTATTTATCTATGGAGCACCTAGCAAAATGCCTAAACTACACTCCAACAAATCGAAGGTGCAAATATCTGTGGAGTGCAGGAGAAACCTATTAAAAGGATGGTCTGTGACATCCACTATCTCATGGAAGGAGCAAGACTGACTGTCCATCCAATTTTGTATTAAAGTGAATGATGAAATTTAACCATATTGCTCTACGACTCAAAAAAGAGCAAGTTGATTGCCTGGTCATTAGGAACTATGTGATCTACAGCTTTCTTGAAACACCATGCAGTGACTGTGAGGTTGATTTAGGAAGAGTCATCAGGAACCCCGGTAAAGGAGAAAAGGCAAAGCCCAACTGGATATTCTGTACTGTTCCAATGACAGAGAATGACAAAGCAAAGCACAAACACTCTCCCACTTTGCAGTGGAAAATTAGGGAGTCCAATGGTGTCTCAGTAGAGGTGGCTGTCACCAACCAATCATTCAAAGTGAGGTCCAAATGCTTGTTGATTTAAGTGGTCAATCAGTGTTGCCATCACCATTCTGAATTCAAGGTGGGCCACACCCAACTTTCAGAGGAGCACATTGTACTTCTAAGGAACACCACATCTTACTTCTAGGGAGCAACACACCTCCCATGAAGCGGAGACATGTCTTGAATGGAGGCCGCAAACAATCATGAAGTTTGCAATCCTTTTGTCAATCATGCACAGTCAATCATTCTTCTAGTGTGCAAGAAGAGTCTACTGAAGTCCACATCAAAACACTCATGAAGTAGAACTGGTAAATATTTAAGATTATTCTCTGACATGGCACACTCTGAATTGCTTCTTGTCCAATAGTTTCTGCATTACCACCGAAAATGCAGAACAAACTCGCTGAAAGTGAGAAAGAGATGTAGGATGATGGGGAAACTGGGAAGCAGAAGCCGTGACCACGGCTGAGAAAGTCCTTGGATCTTGGGTCATGGTGTCCTCAGACAAAGGGATGCAGAGATTAATTACCAGAGAATAATACAAATGTTCCCAGATTTAGCAATTGCAGTTAACTCTGCAAACAGCTTCTGCCTGTTGAGTGGGAGGTGCAACAACAGTCTCATGGACCTTCTGGGAGAGACAGGATGATTTCAGCTAGGTGTGTCACCTCACATCTGCCCTGACTTTCATACCCTGAGAAATAGTGTTAATGTACCTCAGGGCAGAGCCATGCAGTTTAAAGGTAGGCTACATCTGCATTCCAGGCCGCCTGAAAAACCTCTATCAATTTTCAGAGAAAGCATGTGGGACTCTGGTGAAAGACTTGATCATCATCTTCTTGCATCGTGCCAGCATATCATTCACATACCTTGGTGAACTGCACTAAAGAGTTCTGGTACACCTTACGCCCGAAGACACAGAAGATGAGGTGAAGATGAGAGGGTCCGGTACAGGTTTGGCTAAGTGACCCCTTGCCCCGGATGGGCCTGGAGGCCTTGGTGAGGAGTGCTGTTGGTGGCAGGCGCTCCTCCCCTTCGGCCAGATGGTGAGAGGAGGCCGGGTCAGGGGGAGTGGGCAGGGCACTGGCACCCCTACGCCAGAGGAGACCGCTGGGATAGGTGCCTCAACCCCCAGGGACACACGAGAGGGGGCACAGAGTGGCTGGGCTGGCACAGACCTGTCCCCTTGGCTCCGTGGGGAGATGGAGGAAATTCGGCCTATGTGTGAAATTTGCCAGCAGGGCGCTACAGCGCTTTGCGGGAGGGGTAGGGGGGTAGAGTCATCGAGTGCTGCCCCCCCCATGGGAAAATAGATGGATGCCTAGGGGATACCCAGTTTCCTGGGGAACCCCTGGACAGTGAACAAAAACGCAGGCGAGAGAGACAACCTTGAGCGGTGAGCGCGGTGCCCCCGCGGCCCTGCTGGGACCTGGGACAGAAGGAACTACTCGGCAGGTGTGCATCGACCATCTGCATACAAGCCTGGCAGGTAGGAGGTGACAAGGGGCTGTCGGCTGGGGACGTCTACAAGAAAAACGGACGGAGACCCAGGGGTTTTGAAGCTACAAGCGGCTGGTGGACCACCGGATCGCCTGGAGACCCCCGCAGCCAGGGGAGGACTAACGGTGGTGGCAAGAAGTCCCCCCTCAGGCACATCCATCTCCGTACTGCCAAGTGGTAATGGGACCCTGCACATGTGCTGCAAGCGCTCAGTCCTGAAAATGAGCAAGGTACGGAAGCACAGACTTCATACCTGACAGCACAACCCTCCCCCCCCCCTTGAAATGCATGCCACCTTACAAAAGATTCTAGAGGCAAATGGATTTGAAGAACACCCTTCTGCAAGAGATCGGGAAGGTATCGGCTGACCTGACCCACTTTCGGGCTGATAAGCTGACTGACAGGGTGAAAGCCACCGCTGGGGACTTGACAGACCTTGGAACACTGCAAAAAGCGCACAAAATGCAGCTGGCACCTCACGGAAGTTAAAGTACCAGGAGGAGGATACGGACGGCCAAAGTCAGAGCAACAATGTACGCATCATAGGGCTCACCGGAGGGGGCTGAGGGCGCAGACATGGTGACTTTCCTGGAACCCTGGATAAAATCACTCCTAGGTGAGCAGCAGTTTACACTATTTTTTTTGCACTGGAAAGAGCACGCAGAGTACCAGTTAAAGCCCCTGCACCAGGACGACTCCCCAGGCCGTTTGTGGCCAAGTTACTACATTACAAGGACAGAGATATATTATTGCAGAGAGCACAAGAGGCAAGTCTCTTTAAGGTAGAGAATAGTAGAGTTAACATGTTTCCCGACTACACGGCGATGGTGCAGGCTAAGCGGGCTTCGTATTTGGAAGTGAAGAAGTCGCTACGTGAGGAGGGGATCTGTTACGCTTTGCTATTTCCCTTGAAACTGAAGATAATCTGGGAGGGCCGTACAAACTTTTGCCAAAACCCTGAGAAAGCATAGGCCTGGCTTGAACTTATAAAAGTGGTAGAACTGAACTTGGAGTGAATGAGCCCACTGCACCTAGACGCCTCAGGAAAAGATACCATTCAAAGGACCAACAAGGTACAGACCGTGCAATGAGGCCAACACAACTACAAGCAAACCAGGAAAAATGTGCGGCGATCCAGGCTGTGGCATCACTGACGGAGTCGCCCACCTCAGATAAGGAAAGAAACGATCTCACAGATGCCAACGGAACGGAGGACACCTCCGATCTCAAATCGGTCACCAGCGTGCTGGAAGAACTCCATCACGTGACAACCCAAACAGCAGAAGAAATTATTTGCCATTTGATAGATGACACCTCTTAATCCTGAGAAACAAAGATTCCTATCGGGAGCAGCAGCTCGAAAACGGGGCGGGCTGGTCCTGACAAACCTGATGGTTTATTGTAAGAAGCCCGCGGCTATCTTACCCCCTACTTGCTCTTGGATTGCTCCAGAAGGGTGATAATGAGAGAATGCCAAATTTTGAATTTACTGGTTTGGGTGGTCGGCCGTTGCTTGACTGCTCTAGGGTCAGGGAGTTGAGGGGGGTTGACTATTTTTGTTCTTGTTACAGCCCAGATTTTCATTTGGCGAGGGGGCCAACGGTGTGGGGTACTTGGGGGTGATACAGGGA
Source organism: Pleurodeles waltl (assembly GCF_031143425.1). Taxonomy (NCBI): domain Eukaryota; kingdom Metazoa; phylum Chordata; class Amphibia; order Caudata; family Salamandridae; genus Pleurodeles; species Pleurodeles waltl. The sequence goes on along the minus strand of NC_090442.1, from coordinate 831,260,833 downwards.
GGGGGACTGGAATGCAAGTCAAAGGAGAATGTAAAAGTTTGTTGAACAATGCTACTATCATTAAACTGATGTCCTGGAATATACCGGGGATGGGCACCACATCAAAACAACACACCTTATTGATATACATGAAGAGGAGAGGGGTCCACATCGCTCTGTTGCAAGAGTCCCACCTCATTGAGGCCAATCACCTCAAACGCTGGCGGGAGCAACTGTTTGCCACCGCTTGTTCAACGTATACACGAGGAGCAATGATATGGGTGTGGGCGGGAGTGCCCTTTGAAACCATTTCAGTAGATGTTGATAAAGAGGGTCACTACATATTGGTGGAGGGACGCCTCTGTGGCCAGCCGATAGTATTGGGGAGCATATATGTCACCAACCAGGATCAGATCCCCGTCCTATATGCACTTTCAGGCCCAACTGGTGAGATACCCAGACGTTCCCTATCTCCTGGGAGGGGGGGAGGGTTAACAGTATCAGAAATCCAGACTGTGACCGTTCCACTCCCCCAATGCAGAGAGCTGCAACACTCAGGGTGGCAAAGGGACTGGCGCAATGGATGGATAGGTGGGATATGGAGGATGCATGGCAGACTCAACACCTCCACAGTAAAGAATTCTCATACTATTCTCCCCTCTATCAAGTACACACTAAGATAGATCATATGCACTGCTCTGTCAGCCCCAGTGGCGCTGTCCTACATACAGAGTATATGGGAGGTACAGTCTCTGATCACAGCCCGCTGATACTGACAATGCAGACATTAGAAAAGCACCACTGATCCAGGCGTGGCGCCTGCACCCTAAAGGCATGGAGGAAGAGGTCTTTCAGAATGCATTAGCAACAAAATTGAAGGCATACCTCACCCTGAACTCGGGGACCGCCTCTTCCAGTAGAGTGGAGTGTGAAACCTTAAAGGTGGTAGTTAGGGGTCACTGCCTAGGTCAAACGGTGGGATCAAGAAAGACCTAGAAACCTACCTAACTTGTGTAGAGACAGACTTGTGTAGCTGGGTATTATTGCTATGTAATGACCCGGAAGCTCCATGACAGCTCTTAGAAATGCGAGAAGCATTAGAATGCCTTAGGTGCCGCAACTATAAAGCTGGATACACAAAGAGGATGGGAGGACGGGGAGACTACTGGCTGGCCAGAGAGCAGGGGCACGTCAATCACCCACCTGACGTCTAGAGAAGGGCCCCCACTCTACTCCCCGACATATATTAATAATGAGTTTGGAGCTTACTATACATCCTTAAATAGCCCATTGACGGAGGTGGATTTGGACTCCCTCCAAAGTTATCTGGAGGGCCTGCAATTGAGGACACTTGATGAGCAGGTTGGCACGAAGCTGGGGGTGCCGGTGGACACCCAGTAGGTGGCAACTGCCATAAAAGCCCTCGCATTGGGGAAGGCCCCGGGCACAGACAGCCTTCCGCCAGAATTTTACATGAGATTTACGGGAGTCCAGTAGCCACGGCTGGTGAAGATGTTTATGGAAGCTTATAGGAAAGGTGAGTTGCCGCCCTCCACCAGAGAGGCCTTGGTAATCCACCTTGCCAAGGGTAAGCAGGTTGAAACGACGGTCGTTGACTTTTGTCCACGCTCAATGCTCAACACTGACATTAAGGTGCTCAGCAACGCCATTTCTAATAGATTGCTACCACATATGCATACCCTCATTCATAAAGACAGAACGGGTTTATACATGCACGTAGTACGTCACATAACCTATGGCACCTCTACTCCTTACTATGATGACTCACACCAGCCAGATATGACAGAAACAACAGTATCGGTGGACCTGGAAAAGGCCTTCGATACTGTCAGATGGGACTACCTTGAGGCAGTGATGATGTGAATGGGGCTGGAGCCTTATTAGGCGAAATGGGTCAACCTGCTCTACATGCGTTCTACAGCAAGAGTAAAGACTGGGCGTACGAGTTCAAGTAGTTATGAGGTCTGCAGGGGAACCAGACAGGGTTGCCCCCTCTCACCCTTATTGTTTGCCATAGCTATAGAGCCACTGGCAGAGAGTTTTGGGGCCATAGCTAGAGAGTGGGAAGTAATCAGACAAAGAACGCCACACATCATTTCCCTTTAAGCAGATGACTTCCTTATTTATTTACGGGATGGGAAAGCCGTACTGCTTTAGGTGCTTCAGATGTTGGAAGCCTGACGATTGAAGGGATGCCGTGACCGCTCTCCTGCCTAGAAGATTTTCTCTGGGCCCCCCCCATACTTTTCGATATCTGGGTATCCAGATTTATCACAACCTGAGAGATCTCCGAGAGGGCAATCTGGGCGGTGCATACCGGGTATTGAGGGCTACAGTAGCTTTCTGCCACTTGTTAAGGCTCCCCATCATGGCATGGATCACCCTTTCCAAGATGGTGATGCTCCCAGACTCCTCTACTACTTTGCCAGTTTACCGCTGACCATCCCAGCGTCCTGGTTCTGAAGCCTGGACGTACGCCTACGGGAGATAGTGTGGGGCAGGGCACGTCAGTGGGTGACTCTGGCGACACTCTGCCTGCCCCCTGCGGAGGGGGACTCAGTGTACCCGACATTGCGTTGTACCATTCAACTCCAGTGGCCAGCGCGATGGCTCACTGGACTGGATTTATCGGTCGTCGCTCCGGACGATGTGACTGCACGAGGGGAAGGGTTCCTGGCCTGTCTACTCCGTGAGAGGAAGGCCCTTCCCAGACCAAGTATACTGGTGGGTGCGGCCTTGGCCGTCTGGCGCAGGGCCCTTAAGAGAATGCGCACAACTGTCCTCTGTGCACAGGCCCTTCCCGTAATCGGATTACAGCATGGCGAACCCTGCTCCTCCTTTACCTCTGGACATCTAAAACCCTGGACAGAAGTGGTGATAACGACTTTGGGAGACCTACATCAAGGAGGAATGCTGATTCCTTTGGGAGACTTGAGGGAACAGACAGGCTTATCTACTGGTCAATTCTTAACATACGAGGCCATCACAAGAGCCCTAGAAGATATGTGGGAAGATGGAAATGACAAGCCTCCTACGGCTGCAGTCCTACAGACCATGTTGGCTCTTAGGGGCGAATCCCACCAGGTCACGTGGATGTACAGAGCACTGAATAGGATGACTGAACGACCGCTGGTGGGGGTGGGTTGGGGTCTGCAATATAAATGGGAAGCAGATATAGGCAGAAACATGACAGACACCAAACAGACCCGGACCCTAGCATAGGCACGCAAAATTTCACTAAACACATGTCTGAAGTATATTTAATACAACTACGTCCATTAACCTACCTCACTCTACATAGAATTTACCTGGATATACAGAGTAACGTCAGGGACATGCCCACGATACCAGTTGAGTGACTCTGACTTTTGCCACATGACCTGGGAATGCCCGGTGCTAAGAATTTTTTTGGGGGGGAAAGGGGGGGGGGGGGGGGCGGGGGAGTCTTTGCAAGGCTCAACACCACACTGGACAGGCAATTGGATAATGGGCCATCTGTCTGCTTAATGGGACTCTTCAACAGGCCTTCTCCAAAAAATATTGGGAGCAAGTTCGCCGACTTGGCATAGGGGTTAGCACGCAGGAGGGTGGCGATGGCCTGGAAAAATAAAAACGGGCTTAGATTGGGCACATGGGTAGCGGATGTCACATGCTGGGCAAGGGCAGAGGAAAGGGCACTACAGAGGAAAGAGACGAGAGGAATGAGACACAGACCGGTATCCCCCCTCTGGGCAGAGGTGGCAGACGCTTGGGAAACCCTAGACACGGCTACAGACGAGGATCCCAATGGACCACATATCCTATGGGGTTAGAGGTATCACAACCACACCCTCTCAACCCCCGTGTAGATTCACACACCTGATGCAGACCTACTGAACTCCCCCCTCTGCGCCGCACCCCCCATCCTTGACCCTGATGAGTCCCACGCTGTTACAGACGGGCGTGGGGCTACACTAGGGATCGCTCGGTGCCACGGCTGGCAACTGCACTCACACGTCACACAGCTACTTTGGCTTCCTGGGCAAGTTGTATGGTTTGTTTGTTACTTGTTATATTAGGGGAGGGTTGGGATATGGGTTCAAAGAGCTAGAATTGGTGGAAGCAGACTCCCTGCTTCGTGAGCATCACATGCTGAATCGGAGGCTCATGAGCCACCCACCAAGGACTTCTGTGTTAGGCTTTAAAATTCTAATTTCAAACGCCACTCAGGGGTGGTGGTATTATTATAATATAAGAAACAGTCATTCACTTTAATGTTGACATTTAATGGTGTATAATATGGCTGTGTAATCTGTTATGGCACTGTGAATAATGATATGTACCATTTAAAATACCAATAAATAAAAGTGTTAAAAAAATAAAATAAAAAGAGTTCTGGTACACCTTCTTCTCTGTAATGTCCAGGACTATGGCATCCTTATCCCAATATGATTAAATTAGGTTATCGCTGCATAGGTAGATGAAAGCAAAAAAGGATAATGACCTGAGGGGCTGAACAATCTAAAAGGGGTCCCACAGATCTTAACGAAAGTCAAAAGAACTGGGTTATACCTATATGTTGCTGTATCCAGCCAAGTTGAAGGTTCTCCATGCGGGCCGCTTCCATTTCTTACAGTCTCACAATACAGTGTGGGACTGTCTGGAAATGAGTGATGGGACAGGAACACTGGAATTCCTGCACGGGGAAAGTAGCAGGAGACCTTGAGCGGCAGCGTAGGTGCAGACCACTGCACGCAGAAGTAACAGATGCCACTGTACCGACCGTGGAGGCAGAGTGATTGTACGCCTGGATGGTACCCTGACTCTTGACCGTAGGAGACAAGAGCGTGAGGAGGCTAAACTGCTAGTTCAATATGTCACGTCGGAGGCGTCCTAACGCTCCAGGTCCCCGTGTGGCACGGGCAGACTGTCTCCAGAAACAGACAATGCAGACACCTGAGGGATTTGATGAACATTCAGAATTGGTTGGAGAGTCTTGTTTCAGGATTGGAGCTTAGGTTCTCCTCTCTTTTGGCTCTCCTTCCTCTCTCTGACCCCCCCCTCTCCTTTATGTCCTGCTGCCTTTTGGTGTTGGGGTGGCGGGGGACTGGGACCGCAACTAGACTGGGGGCTGAGGCGGTGTGGTGAGTCTGCGATACCCCCTGTTATTGTTCAACATTTTAAGTATAGTGTATGCGTGGTTCGGATGGTTTGCGTGTGGTGGGAGTGTTGGTCCGCAGTCCAGACCAGAACCTGGCTATCGAGCAGGGACTGTGCTTGTTTTCCCTTCTTCTGGGCACTAGAAGAGATAGTGGGGTACACACACATTTGGGCAGACACTAGTTGCGGGAGGTGTTTACCCGGGGTGGGATGGGGGAAATTGTATGAGTTCTAGTTGGAGTTCTGTTTTGACACTGTGAAAACTGTAGGCATTATACTGAGGAGGAGGCATGGACTTATCTTGTTGCAAGTACACCAAGCCGGGGGACTGCGGTGGGGGGCTGCCTCTGTGGGAGAGGGCGGTCGGTAGCTGATGAGTGGTGTGTGGATTGGCACAGATTATGGCAGGTATCCTAACAGGTATAGTTACATAGAATGTTAGAGGGCTGAAATCCTTTGTGAAGCGCTACAGAGTACATACATATCTTAAGACGGCTTGGTGTGCATATTGCTCTCCTACAGGAGACTCACTTGGTGGAGAATGAAGTGCAAAAAGTACAGAAAAAGTGGTGGGGTCAGCTTTACTCGGCGACATATTAATCCTACGCCAGAGCGGTCTTTATTTGGGTTGCCCTTGGAACTCCCTTTAAATCAAAAAGTCTAACTGCCGATGTGCAAGGTCAATACATATTCTTACACGGAGTACTGGATAGCCGACAGCTCTGCATTTTAAATATTTATTCCCTTAACACAGATGATGCGAGGTTCTATCAACAGCTCCAACAAGAATTAATACCTTACACAGGGATGCCTATCAGATTTTAATTGCGTCTTAGACGGTACTCTAGGTAGAGACCGCCGAAAATGAACACTAAGGGCCAGATGTAGCAAACTTTTGCGAGTCGCAAACGGCCCGAATCGCAATTTGCGACCCTGCAAAATCGGAGATGGGATGCAAAAACCCCATTTCCGAATCGCAAATTGCAACGCGAGCCATTACCGACTCGCAAAAATTGCGACCCGCAAATATGAAGTTGCAATTTGCGAGTCGCAAACCATATGAAATAGCCACTCGCAAATTGCGACTAGTCGCAAAAAGCCCATTTTGCACTTCCAATTTACCACTAACTCAGAGCAGGTGGTAACCATAACCAAAGTATAAAAGGGGACCCAGAAGGCACCTGGGTCACTCAAGATGGCGGAGATATATGTGATAGCAAGGAGGAGGAGAGCCCAGGAGGAGCCAGAGATCGGAGAAGATATACAGAACCAGACAGACACTTTTCCAACAAACAGAGGAGGAGATATATGATAAATACAGACTCAGCAGTGCAGCAATATTAAAATTAATAGATCTACTCAATCCGCAGCTTCAACGTCAGACTGTGTGCGGCAGCGCCATCCCCACACATGTGCAAGTGCTATGCTCACTGCACCTCTTGGCCTCGGGTAGCTATCAGGGGGTCATTGCAGTGGCAGGTGGGGTATCTCAAAGTGCACTCTCACGGTTCTTCAGAGCATTCCTAGATACCATACTCACACACATGTCCAGATACATATACCTACCCAGGAATGAGGCAGAAATCAACAGCACCAAGTTGGAATTCTACAGGATTGCAACTTCCCGCATGTAATAGGGTGTGTAGACGGGACACATATACAAATATGCCCTCCTGCAAATCTGGAATATCTGTTTCGCAATCGGAAGTGTACCCACTTACTGAACATCCAGGTGGTATGTGACGCCCATTATGTTATAACTGACATGGTTGCCAAATTTCCAGGGAGTACACATGACTCCTACATTTTCAGGCACAGTGGGATACACCAACGCCTAGAACGTGGGAAGTTTCGAGACGGATACCTCCTAGGTATAGCTGAATACACCTTGCAGACATACACACAGGTCAATGTGGAACCCATCTATGCCCAGCTAACATTGTTCATTTTGTGCCAAACAGGTGACAGTGCATATGCACTACAACCATGGATACTTACCCCGTACTTAACACCCAGCAATGAGACAGAGGCGATACAACAGTGCACATAGGAGGACCCGAAATATTATAGAGAGGACCTCTGGACTGTTGAAGGCAAGATTCAGATGCCTCCACAGAAGTGGAGGTGCCCTCCAGTATGCCACAATAACAGCATTCAAGATTGTTGGCGCATGTGCTATACTGCACAACATTGCCACCAGACGTGGGCTACATCTCACCCCTGCAGACCCAGATTCGGAGGATGACGAGCAAGAGCTACCACATCGCCATCATGGGGATAGAAGCATTGTAAATCAAGGCAGACAAAGACGGGACCACATTGCAAACCAATACTTTGGAAGGTACGTGGTAACTGTCACCACACACACAAATGTCACACACAAAGAGCCCAGGTGTGAAGTGGAACAAACAAGAACTTTAATGATGTGAACCAATAAACTATTTAAATGAACTATTGATCAGGGGCTGTAAAAGTCCACCTGCTATGAGGACACATTAACCTCATGTGCCTCCATTGTATGTCAGTGCGTAGCTCACACCCTATGCCTGGGACGCCCAGCATGGCTGGTTCCTGGAGCGTCTGCAGTTCCCTGCCATGCACTTTCACTACGCAACACCCTGGTGTCTGTGGCAGATGCACTACTTATAGTAGAGCCCTCCTCACTGTCTTGCGGCGTGTCTGCCGCGCCCCTAGCCACCTGTTGTGCCTCCATCATGTCCACTACGTGGCTTATGCGTCCCAGCCCAAGAGCCACATCGCTGGCAAAGTGGCCCATGTGGGACATAGGGAACACACTGTCAGTATCTACCATCTGTTGTATGCTTCCTAATAAACAGCTGCCTACTTGACTACATTGCCCATAATGCACCATTCTAGTGGTTGCTACTCTGAAATGTAGCTATTTTGGTTGTGCATGCTGCTGTGTACTAGGTGGGTGGGGGTATGGCAGATATGGGTGTACATCCATGTTTCATGGTCCTGGCGCTGACGTGTCCAGCTCTCCTATTCCAGACAATGCCTCTGGCTCCAGGGTCTCTTCCACTCTTTCCTCCAAGGGTGTGGGTGGTGGTATGGTAGATGGTCCTCCTCCAGTGCCCCTCATCTCCCAGAGGCGCTCTGCCACCCTCTCCTTGGTCCGGGAGCACAGGTCATACCACCTTTTTTTAAGTTCATCAATGCTCCTGTGGCTCACACCTATTGAATTCACTTTGTCTTGGATTTCAGTCCAAATCCTCCTTTTCTCCAGCTCTGGCACACTGAGGGCTGCTCTCCCAAAGAGTTGATCATGGTGCTGGCAGCATTCATCCGTCAGCACCTCCAGTTCTTTTTCAGAAAATTTTATCTTTCTCTTTCTGGCTGATTCCTCCATTTTTGCTGCTGTTCCTCCTGTTGGCCGACACCAGTTGGAAATGGGTGTGGTCCTCCCTCCTCCCAGGTGTATTAGTCAACTTTCTGGCTGTGATGTCATCATCAAGAGCCAGGAAGTGTTTCCAGAGTGTTCTGCTGCACCTGCATGCAATTTGCGGCACAGTCGCAATTTGCGACACCCACTCGCAATTTCCATGTTCGTTTTTAGCGAGGTCGCAAAAAGCGACCTCGCAAACAGCGGACTCGCAATCTGCGGTGCGACTTCATTTGCGAGTTGCAAAATGAAGTCGCTTTTTCTTGTTGGATACCATTTTGCGAGTCGGAAATTGTGAGTCGCAACGACTCGCAATTTCCGACTCGCAATTTTTTAGCTACCTACATCTGGCCCCAAAACACATATGACTGCCAAATCTACACTTCATAGATGTGTGGAGAGAAATGCACCCCACATCCCAAAAAAATTCTTGTTACACACCTACACATGGGGAATACAGAAGACTAGATAGATTTCTCCTTGCCAAAAATGGCACACTTGACGTCCGCTGAGTTGTCTATCAGGTCACGCTCCTATCGGACCACGCCTCCCTGCTATTGGAATGTGAGAGACACGTACCCAAACCAGCGATCCCCCTATGGCGTTTGAGACCTGAATTACTTGGCGATACTGAATATACAAAACATCTTCAGGATGTGCTGAATGGATATTTTAGTGCGAATTAGGGCACGGCTTCGAAATGTGGCATAGAATGGGAGCCTCCAAAGGTAGACATCAGAGCGAAAGCCTTAGTAAATCATATGGTTACAGGAAACAGTTAGACTGAGAGCTCACGCAACAGGAAGACGCATTGGCGGCCCTGCACCGCCAAGTAGATAAAGGTGACGCATCGGAGCCTGACTGCCTTGTGGTGCGTGGTAGAATAGAGGACCTTTGGGGTAGACTGGATAATTATGTCCGCCGGGATTTTACACAGCGGCTCTTTCTGGAGGATGACCATTCGGGCGTATGTTGGCTTGGCTCCTCCGGCGGGAACATCCCATCCCCATCATCCTGACGCTCTGCGAATTGTCTGGGGAAAAGATTTTAGGACAGTTACGAGTGAATTCACATCTGCGAGAGCACTTGAGGAATATCTATGCCTCACCATGGAGCGCAGGTGGTACTCAGATACTTGAGTACCTAGATGGACTCCGGATGCCCCGTCTTACTGATGCTCAGGTTGGGGAGCTGGAAGAGGCGGTGTCGTTGGAGGACCTATAGGATGCATTGGGAGGCATGGTGCCCAGGAAAGCGCCTGGCCCCGACGGGATACCAGTTGAATTTTACCGAACATATTCCGCAGTGGTTCTTCCCCGCTTGTTGGACATACTTCATAAGGCACGGAGTGAGGGTTTTTTGCCAGAGCATATGATAGAAGCATTGATAGTTATGTTACCGAAACCAGGGAAGGAAGTTCCGGGCTCCTATAGACCTTTGTCCATGCTTAACGTTGATACTAAAATGCTATCTGAAGTTCTGCTGACTCATTTAAGTCGAGTGGTGGCACATTTAGTGCACGGAGATCAATGCGGATTTATACCAGGGAGGGGGACTTGTATGAACATACAGCGCTTATCACATATAATGCAGAAGACTTGTGACTCTGTGCTTCAAGCAGCACTGGTGGCCTTAGATATAGAGAAGGCATTTGATACTTTATCCTGGGAATACCTATGGGAGGTGATGCGCAGGAAGGGCATAGGTCCGACTTCCTATCATTGGCGTGTCTCTTGAATGCAGTGCCTCGGGTGGGAGTGCATACGGGGGGCGATAGTGTCAGACTCCTTTACTATCGAACGGGGCACGAGGCAGGGATGCCCCCTGTTGCCACTGCTGTTCGCGTTGGCCATGGAGCCTCTGGCCATACAGCTGTGGACTAGCCTGGATAGGCGGAGCATCTGTGCAGGGACGAGAACACATATTATATCACTGTATGCAGATGATGCTCCAGTGTACATTACAGACCCGGAACAGTCGGTCCCCCTCTTGTTAAATATGATGGATGTTTTGGTCAGATATCGGGCCTCTGAGTTAACGGACGAAAAACGGTGTTATTCCTGATGGCAGGTCGCTTGACGGTGATGGCATCAGAATTACCTCGATTGGGTCTGACCTGGGAGACTGAGTCCTTTCCATATTTGGGCATCCAGATAACACACTCCCCGCAACTGCAATTTACTTTAAATATGGGGAGAGTGCTGGAGGGCCTCCGTGCCGCTATTCAATTTTGGACCTCCCTCCCATTATCGGTTATGGGTAGAATAACACTTAGTAAAATTATCTTACTCCCACGGTGCCTGTATGTTATGCAGAATTCACTCTGTGAACTTCCCCCTTCGCTGTTCCGACAATTTGATAAATTGCTATTGTCCATAGTCTGGGCGGGCAAGAGATGTAGAGTCCGCATGGAGGTATTGAAGCTAGACCTAGTCAGTGGAGGCCTGGGGCTGCCAGACCTATATTTATACTACTTAGCTGGGTTACTACAGTATGCAGTCCGGTGGTGCGATGATGCCCCTAATTGGGAAAAAGGTTTGTTAAGTGGCTCTGTACGTGTGGCACGTCTCCCGCTTATTCTTATGGGTGATTCTGAGTTTCCGCAGGGTACCACCTACCTGGTGGAGCAAGTGTTGAGGGCCTGGGAGCGAGCGGTTGTGCGGATTATGCGCAAGGCTCCATACACGCGCCTGCTTCCGCTATGGTGGATCCAGCCCTTTGCCAAAGCTGCTGAGGTGATGGGTTTTGCGCAGTGGCGTGCAGGGGGCTGTAACAATGCAGGTGATTTATATGAAAATGGCACGTTTATCACGAGGGAGGAGGACGAATCCCTTTTTGGAATAGCTCAGAGGCAGTTCCTGCAATATGCAAACATATCGCACACGGTCAGAGATTCGGACACCCTTTCCCGAGGAACCTGCCGAATCCCACCTCCTGGTGACACTTCTTGATCCTGGCGGTGACCACTGTCTCCTATCCCGAACATATAAGGCTATAAAAGGAGATAGACTGATAGGCATACAGGGGACTAGGGACCGTTGGGATGCTGGCCTGGGAATGACACTCACGGATGGGGAATGGAATAGAACTTGTTGCCTGGTACGGGATGCGACTAGCAACGCTAGATTTAAGTTGACACACTTTTATTATTTGCATAGAGCATAGCTGACACCTCAACACTTGCATAGAATATTCCCATTAAGGCCTGAAAGCTGTGCTCGCTGTGGCGTGCCGTCGGCTTCATTTGACCACATAACGTGGATCTGTGGCTCTATTCAACCCTTTTGGCGACGAGTGGTGAAGACACTGAGGGAGTGAAGGCCACAATGAAGCACTGCCTTCTGGGTCTGCTCCCCATTCCCAAAAAGGGACACAAAATGGCATATAGATTTGTGCAGTTGGGGCTTATTTTGGCGAAGAGGCGCGTTGCGATCCGGTGGGCCAGCCCTAACCCCATGATCCATGTTACTTGGCTAGGTGATTTAATTGAATGGGTGACCGCAGAGGAATGCCGGCTATGAAAGGTTCGAGTGGATGAACATGCTGAACGTGATCTGAAGATCTGGTGAAGTATGACTGATGAGTTACCCGGTGTGCAGGAGAGTGAGGGGAAGGATTCCTTAACAGATGCCTCCGCTAGTTGAGCTCTAGCCCTGGTTAGAGAGCTCGAGAAATGCGTATGGTAGTTATGGGGGTATGGTTGTGAGCTTTTGAGTTTTTGAGAGAAAGGGTGCTTCCATCTCTCCCTCTTGGTGTAGGTGTTTTCATTAGTTGGCCCTCCTCTTTTCTTAACTAGTGAGGGATCCCTGCTCGACCACGTGCGGATGTCCTGCTGACCACCCATTTGCAACAACACAGACTTGTTTTTTGGGGATATATTTCTTATAATGATCTTGGAGGTTTTGGGGCAGAGGGTACACAAAACATTTCTGTGGTATGAACGGGTTGAAGCGATGATATTTTACTTGCTTGCTTAAAAAAGAAATGTTTAATACCTTACAGGTATGATGACAAAAGGCTGCATCTGGTGCCGCTGAGAGATTTTGAAAACTCTTCATATTTGGAAATTGTTTTCAAGAAATTTGGTTTCCAAACTTTTTGGGGAAGTTATACATCACTGTATATCAAGGCGCTTTGGATTATCTTAGAAAAAAAATTACGCAGAAAGGGTGAGATTTAGTACATTTTCAGTACAATATGGTGAAAAACCGTAGCCTTGAGAAAGAGGCACACCAGCAAAACACGTTGCCTGTATCATAAAGGAATGGCACTTGTGTAAAGAATAATAAATTGCTACTATGATGCTGGGTGAACAATGAACTGCTGCTGGCATATTAAAAGGAATAAATCTTACAACTTCAAGAAAAGATTCCTCTAATTTGATTGTCTAATGGGCAATTACCTCCTGAATTATTCTGCGTTTTGTTCATTTAAATAAAGCATATATGAGATAAGGTAAGGTCTTCAAAACTACACTATGTATTAAACATAACGTTTCCTCAAAGGCTTTGTTAAATTTCTTCACCTGGCTCATTCCTGCATAACTATATTCTGACAGTGACTAAAACAGTTCAAGTTTAGATATGCCCAGCTTCAAATTTTGCAACATTAAGTTAACAGTTTCATTTTCAGTGTCCCGTCTGTTAGCTAACACTTCCCAGTTACTGGGAGTATTTCATGTAGGAAATATATCAAACTCGTATTTAAATCTATCAAGATCTCCAAAACAAGCATAAAAGTGAAAAAGGCACAAAGCAGCTCTTTCTATGCACCCTCTATATATGTAACGATAATGTGCTGATCCTGCCTTTTCCCATCTTACCCTGTTCCTAGCTCATCTGCCCTCCACTTTTTGTGGGACCTAACTGCCAAACCCAAACTTGGGAAGAAGCACACAGCAGTCTTCTGAACCTTAATCTCATGTATTTTTCCTGCACTTCGCTGCTGTACTGTATGTCTTCATCTGGTTTCCATTAAGGACAACAGAGTACCTGCTTTCTACTGACTGCCTGATTCCTCCTGAGAAGGCACTGTCCCATTCCAATTTTGTCTGAAAACCAACATCAGACGCAGTTTCATCATTACATCCTTCAAACAACACCGACATCATACTGTAGCTTGAAGCACACGTTTGCTATGAACCATTCAGGGCAGACCAACCAGGAACTCCTTTATGCTACACACACACAACTCACAGCACTCACATCAGCCTGTAGCGATGAGGAGCATTTCATTGACGTGAGCCATGTGGCCTGAACATGCCGATATGAGGCCATTTTGTTTTGTATCTGATTTAAGAATAGTGTTCACTAGATCGCTCTTACTAAATTGAAGATGCTGCAAGCAATGTGCACTCCAGTATCACGAACAGAGGTGGTTTATTCAGTGCTCACACCAAAAAGTCTAGGAACAAATGTTGCACCTTCAAAATCAGTTTAAGCAGCCTATTTAAATAGAAAACCGTGTTGAATGAGCAATTGCATCCTTTAAAACTAATAATTGAAACTCTTCGCTCTGAAGTGTCTGCAGTGTCTAGCAAATATCACAGCAGAGGGGAAAAGCCATCAAACCCAAAGATTTTACCTCATAATCCGCACAAAATAGTTAGTCTAAGCTTACATGTAACCACTATGGTTACATGGATTACTTCAGACAATTTAAAGTTTGCCCATAGAGAGGAAAAGTATGTTTTAAAGGTGGCGAGTTGGAACATTTTTCAAGTGTATGCCAGGGAAGATTCAGCAGGAGAATTTCACTAGTTCATGAGGCTGGTAACATTGAAGAAGCAACAAAAGAAAAATTGGTGTTGTACATAGGTGTGAGTGTGTGAGAGAGATAGATGACACTAGGTGTATAAAAATATACATTTTGTGAAGGCGATTTTCTTGAAACACGTTCACCACAGCTTTAATTGTGTTGTGTTGGTAATTTACATCATGGCACAGGCGCAGTTGGGGTGGTTGAGGTGTGTGTATATATAAATATATATAAAGAGATCAAACATTTAGGTGCGGGTATTGATAAGGAACCTTATGTTCCTCCTGTTTGTGAGATTATGGTGGATGGTAGAAGAGTAAAAGTCATAGTCTAATCTGGACCTCCATTTTCCATTCTGTCCTACTGCCAAGAATATTTTCACTGTTAATGCAAGTTCTGATCAGTTATGTCCATTTAAAGGCATTATAAATGGAAAGCCATGTATTCTTGACTATTACATCTGACATTGGTGTTCAAGTTACGTCATTCAAATTCCAGAATCTTTCAAAGAATCTTGATATAAAACAGATGGACTTCCTGCTTTGTAGGCATTTAATGAGTGGCTTAGTTGAATGCTTCAATAAAATGTGGCCGAGGGGTCACTACTTATCTCAAGAAGGGTATGGGTGTTAACCCCTTCTGTGCCGCGGATGTAATGGTTACGTCCTGCGGCACAGTGCCGCCTCTGTGGGGTTCCTAGCGCTCCCTCTGTGGGGTTCCCCCCAACCCCCCAAGTCAGGGATGGAAGGGGAAGCCCTTCCCATTCCACCCCCGACCCCCCCCACCCCTGCTATGACGTCAGAGCGCTTTGCATTTCTCTTCCGATCATGTGGGGGAGGCCGAGAGAGGCTTCAAAGGGAAGGAAAGTTGTTTCCTTCCCTTTGAAGTCTCTCTCTGCGTTTTGGCAGCCGGATTGAAAGCAATCCGGCTGTCAAAACGCCCACTAGACACCAGTGATGTCTTTTTAAAAATGAAATTGACATAAGGGAGCGACCCCTTGGCCAAGGGTCGCTCCCAGGGGGGGAATTTATTATTTAAGGCCTTTTCTGCCCCCCCCCGGGGCAGATCGGCCTATTATTATTTTTTTTTTTTTTTTAAGAGGTGGGGAGCGACCCCTTAGGCAAGGGTCGTTCCCATAGGGGGCAAATTATATTTAGGCCATTTCTGCCCCCCCCTTGGGGGCAGATTGGCCTATTTTTATGGGGCCAATCTGCCTCCAAGGGGGACAGAAACCACTAGACACCAGGGAGTTTTTTTTTTTTGTTCGTGAATTTCACGTAAGGGGAGCGACCCCTTAGGCAAGGGTCGTTCCCCTGGGGGGCAAATTTATTTTAGGCCATTTCTGCCCCCCAGGGGGGCAGATTAGCTTATTTTAATTAGGCCAATCTGCCCCCAAGGGGGGCAGAAACCACTAGGCACCGGGGATTTTTGTTGTTGTTTTACAGATGGGGAGCGTCCCCTTAGGCAAGGGTCGCTCCCCTGCAGGGGCAAATTGTATTTAGGCCATTTCTGCCCGCTTTGGGGGCAGATCGGCCGAAACCACAAGGCACCGGGGATCTTTTTTTTTGCGCCGTCACGCAAGGGGAGAGACCCCGTAGGCAAGTGTCACTCCCCCAGGGGGGGTTGGGGGGGGGAGCAAATTTATTTTAGGCCATTTCTGACCCCCCTGGGGCCGGCTGAGCTAGAGGCCAAAATCCACAGGTAGGCGCTTTGCAAAAAACACCTCTGTTTTCTGTGAAAAAATTTGATATGTCCACGTTGTGTTTTGGGCCATTTCCTTTTGTGGGCGCTAGGCCCACCCACACAAGTGAGGTACCATTTTTATCGGGAGACTTGGGGGAACGCTGGGTGGAAGGACATTTGTGGCTCCTCTCAGATTCCAGAACTTTCTGTCACCAAAATTAGAGGAAAAAGTGTTTTTTTGGCCAAGTTTTGATGTTTGCAAAGGATTCTGGGTAACAGAACCTGGTCAGAGGCCCACAAGTCACCCCATCTTGGATTGCCCTAGGTATCTAGTTTTCAGAAATGTGCTGGTGTGCTAGGTTTCCCCAGGTGCCGGCTGAGCTAGAGACCAAAATCCACAGGTAGGCACTGTTTTCTGTCAAAAAATGTGATGTGTCCATGTTGTGTTTTGGGCCATTTCCTTTCGTGGGCGCTAGGCCTACCCACACAAGTGAGGTACCATTTTTATCGGGAGGCTTGGGGGAACGCTGGGTGGAAGGACATTTTTGGCTCCTCTCAGATTCCAGAACTTTCTGTCACCGAAACATGAGGAAAATGTGTTTTTTTAGCCAAATTTTGAGGTTTGCAAAGGATTCTGGGCAACAGAACCTGGTCAGAGCCCCACAAGGTACCCCATCCTGGATTCCCCTAGGTCTCTAGTTTTCAAAAATGCACAGGTTTGGTAGGTTACCCTAGGTGCCGGCTGAGCTATGGGCCAAAATCTACAGGTAGGCACTTTGCAGAAAACACCTCTATTTTCTGTAAAAAAAAAATTGATGTGTCCACCTTGTGTTTTGGGCGATTTCCTTTCGTGGGCGCTAGGCCTACCCACACAAGTGAGGTACCGTTTTTATCGGGAGACTTGGGGGAACGCTGGGTGGCCGGAAATTTGTGGCTCCTCTCAGATTCCAGAACTTTCTGTCACCGAAATGTGAGGAAAATGTGTTTTCTTAGCCAAATTTTGAGGTTTGCAAAGGATTCTGGGTAACAGAACCTGGTCAGAGCCCCACAAGTCACCCCATTTTGGATTCCCCTAGGTCTCTAGTTTTCAAAAATGCACAGATTTGGTAGGCTTCCCTAGGTGCCGGCTGAGCTAGAGGCCAAAATCTACAGGTAGGCACTGTGCAAAAAACACCTCTGTTTTCTGTCAAAAAATGGGATGTGTCCACGTTGTGTTTTGGGGCATTTCCTGTCGCGGGCGCTAGGCCTACCCACACAAGTAAGGTATCATTTTTATCGGGAGACTTGGGGGAACATAGAATAGCAAAACAAGTGTTATTGCCCCTTGTCTTTCTCTACATTTTTTCCTTCCAAATATAAGAGAGTGTGTAAAAAAGATGTCTATTTGAGAAATGCCCTGTAATTCACATGCTAGTATGGGCACCCTGGAATTCAGAGATGTGCAAATAACCACTGCTCCTCAACACCTTATCTTGTGCCCATTTTGGAAATACAAAGGTTTTCTTGATAGCTATTTTTTACTCTTTATATTTTAGCAAATGAATTGCTGTATACCCGGTATAGAATGAAAACCCAAGGCAGGGTGCAGGTCATTTATTGGCTCTGGGTACCTAGAGTTCTAGATGAACCTACAAGCCCTATATATCCCCGCAACCAGAAGAGTCCAGCAGACGTAACGGTATATTGCTTTAAAAAAAATCTGACATTGCATGAAAAAGTTACAGAGTAAAACGTAGAGAAAAATTGCAGATTTTTTCACCTCAATTTCAATATTATTTCTTTTCAGTTGTTATTTTCTTTAGGAAACCCTTGTAGGATCTACACAAATTACCCCTTGCTGAATTCAGAATTTCGTCTACTTTTCAGAAATGTTTCGGTTTCTGGGATCCAGCATTGGTTTCATGCCCATTTCTGTCACTGACTGGAAGGGGGCTGAAAGCACACAAACATCGTAAAAATGGGTATCTCCCAGTACAATGGCAAAATTGCGTTGAAAAATTGGGTTTTCTGATTCAAGTCTGCCTGTTCCTGAAAGCTGGGAAGCTGGTGATTTTAGCACCACAAACCCTTTGTTGATGCCATTTTCGGGGGAAAAAAACACAAGCCTTCTTCTGCAGCC
Source organism: Pleurodeles waltl (assembly GCF_031143425.1). Lineage (NCBI taxonomy): Eukaryota > Metazoa > Chordata > Amphibia > Caudata > Salamandridae > Pleurodeles > Pleurodeles waltl. Next base: position 831,242,732 of record NC_090442.1, on the reverse strand, counting down.
CCCTTTTCCCATATTTTTTTAAAAAAACGAAATTTTCACTGTATTTTGGCTAATTTCTTGGCCTCCTTCTGGAGAACCCACAACGTCTGGGTACCTCTAGAATCCCTAGGATGTTGGAAAAAAAGGACGCAAATTTGGCGTGGGTAGCTTATGTGAACAAAAAGTTATGAGGGCCTAAGCGCGAACTGCCCCAAATAGCCAAAAAAAGGCTCGGCACAGGAGGGGGAAAAGGCCTGGCAGAGAAGGGGTTAAACTGCATGCTTTAGATTTAATTTCATCCTATTACTGTGCCCCTTCTAACACAGGTTTTTTTCTTCTTTTATTTTGGCGAAAGTGAGAAAACCTAGAAATAGTTTAAATCCCAGATGGTTAAACAGACCTTCTGCAGTAAGCCCGTGGAAAGGAGCCATTTGAAAGCTAAACAGAACGTGTTGCATAAACAAAACAAATCTGCTAACCTTAATAAGGCGTATTGCAAACCTCTGTACCAGCTGTCTGATATAATTATGTATTAAACTGAATAATGCTGGTGATAGTGTTTTACTTTTTGATTGTCCTTTGTAAATGAGCAGACCTATGATAAGATGCTAATCGATGTGTGAATACCATATCTGTCGTATCATATGCTGCTTTGTTCATTTTGAAAGTCAAAATAAAAGTTTTTAAAAAACCAATTCTTCTTAGTGAGTTACTACGTATGTTAAGTCTAACATGAAAACTGAGTGTTAGAGATTATGTAAAAGTAAAACTACCCTGGCATTTTGCAAAAGGCAATTCAAAGGTTTCTAATGTTTTTAGTGTTACATGTTAGTAAAACTAACTTTATTTAACAATGATTGTAGGTCGAGCTGCACAAGACTTGCTGAAGTCAACAAGGGTGTGTTTAGGTCTCAGGAGTGTGTTAATTTACCTGATTTTTCATCTGCTGTTTTTCACAACACAGAAAACTCTAGGGCTCTAGTGTTTCCAAGGGGTGCTGCACGATCCTCGGGCCATGATATACTATGACACGTTACCCTAATTTGCCAGGTGAAACGCCTATACACTTCAGTTGCAGTGCTCAGATCCCTTCATAACCAGGGCGAAACACATTTTATCATCTGCTCAACAGAATATCTTACTTCACCCTTCTGGACTAAACTTAGTTCAGGAAGTGTGATGATTGTGTTTTGTACTGAAATGCCTTGAGCTTATTTTTGTTCCTAAAGAAAGGATGAGTTTGTTGGCTCCCTTTACCCAGCTCACCCTGTTCCCAGCTTATATCCCCTACGCATGTGTAAATTCCCAACTCTTCTTATCGTCCTATGTGCAAAGCTGATTCAGTGGTGCTCCATTCTTTCATATTGGTCAAGCTGGTTAGTGTTTATCTTGTCTTCTAAACTCCTGGCAGTTGGGCTCCTACTGTTCCTGTAAAAGTTTCTGTGTGAGGGTGCGCCAATAAGTAAACACTATGTCCTATTTATTGTGTTAGACATCCCGGTACCAATGAGGTTCGGCACAACCCTGCTCCAATGTAGTGAAGAGCTGAAGACACAACCCTTTAAAAAAAAAAACACAATCAAAAATAGCAACAGGCCACCTCCATCTCAGGTGCCAGTTACTCTTCCGATCACTCGATGACTGTTTCTGGGACGCTGTACAGTATTCTGCTTTCCAGTCAGGCATGCACTATACAAATAGAGTTACATACAAGCATAACCATTTTCAGAGTTTTAATAGAGCAAGCACTGTGTTGCTTCTTTGAAAGGTGACCATCTACTTCAGAACAATAGTTTCTGACTCTACAAAGAATACTATACTAGTATGTCTAAACAATACATTAAGAGGCAACCTTTCTTTAGCTATGCTAAGTCAATACATAGCTATGTTCCGTGAGCGATACAATCATGATTAAAGTACGACCAGATTAAATACTGGAACAAAATTAAATGATTTGCTAATCGTATTAAGAAAACCAATACCATAAACGTTTGTGACTTCTAATGATATAAAATCGGCACCTGCAACTTAGACAAGTTCGTAGGTTTTGTGATGTCTGCCATAAACGAACTGATTATTTTGAGTTATGTTTTTCTTGCTTTTATCAAGACTAATGATATGAACTGCATCACTTTGCCAATGTATTTTATCTCTATACCTTTGCATCTTATGTTAGTGGGAGGACTGATCACATTATTCATTTGTTAATATGGTTACATTAAAAAAAAAAACATATTTGCACATTTTCTTCTTTGCGTGAACTCTAAAATCTACTTCTGCATTTAGAGAGTGTTCGATAACAATACTTATAAAAGCGATTAGGTATATTTACTTAACCTTTCAGCAGTCACACATGCAGCAGACCTACATAATACTGAAGGCGTAAAAACTGTTATAGCCTATGGAGATATAGGGAAAGGGTAAGAATGTTGCAAGGGAAACAACAAACTGTAAAAATAACAGCATGAAAAATTGTGATAGGTCTTTTACATGACCGAGGCTTCAGGAAATTGAAAACAAGGCTATCAAAACATGGAAAACATTACCGCCCAGTAGCTACAGGTCCTGGAAAACAGATAGCAACTTTCTCTTGCAGGATCTTCATTATTTAAAAAAGGCCCTAAGGAAATGGGACATGTGTGTCCTCCTGGTGAGCATGTGGGGGGAAAGAGGTAAGGTATTGTACACCAGCAAACATTTGTTTATGCCCTATTGTTTACAGTAGTAGGAAAGGTAGGGCTTTGATGGACTGGATACAGTTATGAGGACAGTATCATTGGGCTTGGTCAAAAAGGATTGCCCACGCTTGGCTATAAGTTAAGAGCCTAAATTGTCCACTTGAGGATGCTTCATCTGGATTGACTATTAAGCTGTATTTCCAACAATCAATGTCCTTCCAGCAGTACAATATCGGGAGGGAATTCGAATATTATGCAAAAAGCTATCAGCTATCTTTGGAGAACTTCATTCGTACCTTGCACTGCCACGGTATCTGCCGGTCTAAACTGCAACCATTTCCCTCTTCTCTAAAGTTGTGTTCTTTCTCCTAACTCTGCTCTCTGCTGTCCTCTGGGCCTAATGGAATTACCAGGTGTCAGCAGCCGGAGATGTGGGTTGAGTCACTGCTTGCCTGATCTATAGACGTGTTTTGTGGTATCACAGAACGTCTTCACATTCAAGAGCTTCTTCCAGTTCTCACAGTATTACGATTGACCCCCTTGTCTCAGCAATGCCTGAATTCTGTGGCACTGTGGATCCCTAATATGATTTGATTTTTTACCTCTGTTTAAATAATAACAAGGACTCAGAAAATCTCAGAAAATGTACTATTAGTGGACAAATGTTTATAAATTGGCTATTGATATTCAAAATATTAATAGAGTTTATACTTCAACTTAATTTAGGTACTTCCTTTACAACTGGCAACAAAGGCTGGCCTGGTTTCCAGTGATCTCTCAGCTACATCAGCATTAGTATATTCTAGCTGAGATGTTAAATAGGGTTCATCTTCAGTTTTATGTTGCAAGTTAGTAATTGGGATGAAGTTCAAGGTGTAATTTGGGGATGTTCCAGTGGAGTATTTTAAATGGGATTCTGATTTGGGCATAAGGTGGTCTATTATAGGAAAATAGGTCAGTGACTCACATTATCCTCTTGATGGTCTAGGAGAAAAATTGAAAGTGTGACCGAGTTAGGTCACTTAGTTACTCTGAATAAGGAAGTCGATACAGCTATATCTATTTCAGGAGGCAGGAGTCGACAAGAAAATACAGGCTGAACTTCAAGGAAATGCGGATGGGGTGAATAAGAATGCAAATGTGTTGACAACTTCGGGGTGGCGATACCACAGAGCAGGAATGGTTAGCTGAGTGTAAAATCAGGTTGCGTTCATTGGGAGACAAGGGTGAAGAATGTTAAGAGGAAGTTGACCATTGCTACCATTTTCTTGATATAAATGTAAACTGAGTCATCAGATGCAAGTAGAAATTAAGTGATTGGTACGACTCCAATCTAGATGTGGATTTGGTGGTAAACAGTTCTAGGCACATAAGCAGAACCACGTTTCAGAAAAAGTATGGGTTTGTTGGTACCTTGTACACAGAGTGACTGTGGAAACCTAGATTTATTGTATACACACCTTAGTATATCAGAGTCAGGAAAAATTGTAAAATCTTTTTCAGCTGCTATTCAATATCCGCTTTGATGCAATATGGGATTAAGTGAACATATTAGAGCCAACTGATTCCAGACAACACAAGCATTTTGAAGCTCCCAAAACAAAACCAACGGCTCAAACAATGAAGGGGATCTGTGACATCTCTTCGGGCTTGGAAATGTCTAAACCATGGGACAAACCAACCAAATAACCTGCATAAAACCTCACTCTCGGGTTCTTTCAGCATGGGCCTGGAATGTACCACACAAGCACCTATACTAGACTGTATTAGTACATAAGCATGGATGCTATCGTCTTACTATAACATACAAGAAAGATTTTACCAGGTTATAACAGAAACACGGCCAATGTCTTTTCAAGCACCACAGCACTGTAACTTGTAATTACGAGTTCCTATAGGCGACAAGAAAATAGTAACTTTCTGAGGACATTGTGACAACTGATGGCAAGCCCACCAGGTCGTAAAACGTTTACAAAGATACCGCTCTTACAAGTTAGTTAAAAATACACATTTAAAATAGAATCCGGAAAGAGCAATTATACCTCATACGGTTGCGTGAATGCAGTTCTGCCAGGTTTCCATTTTTGCACTGCTGGAGTTGCAACCTAACTTTCCCTAATCAGACAAAATAGAAACCGTTCCAGTGGAAAGCTGAGTAGGCTTCCTTTAATTTGTTATCTTTTAATGGCACAGCTACAGTCGACAAGTGATTTAACAGTAGGGCGAGAAAGAATTTCTCTTCAAACACATTGGTGAAATTAGAGAAGTCGCATTATTAGATTTGATGAGATTTTGCTTCAAATCTCATTAGGCAAATGTGAACTAAACACGCCCATCAAAGTATATTTCTGTAAGTGAATGCAGAGACGTTAAAAAAAGTACAGACTATGTTTTTTCCACGTTATTCATAAACGTCCAACATCAGTGCGATTCCAATTAACGTCAATACACCATTTTACACTGCATCTACGTTTTTCAATTATTCTGAACTATAAGGACACAAAGAACACACAAGATGTAATGGTGAAAAACGTTGTATCCCATGCACTTAATTCATACAACGCTCGTAGATTACAATGAAGCAAAGACAATAAATATCAATAAATAAGTTAATCAAGAAACTATGTTAAAACTGAATGAAAACTATTAGGAAAAAAAATAGAGAACATCAAAAACTTTTTCACATCTAGAAACTTAACATGGCGCTGCTACTATTCATTACACTCTGGAAGGCCCATTACCCCAGTGTTGGGTGTAATGTTTATGAATGATTTGTTACCTCATCTCTGCCTGACAAATGTAAGGCATCTCGTACAGCAGTCTGTCGCACACACAGACAGCAAAATTCACACCCCTGCAGCTAAGACCGAAGCATACCTGCAAGACTGATCGCAGAAAAGCCCAAGAGACTGCAGGTCTCCTCTAATTGTGCGCACCAATGTCCCATCCTCATGCCGGAATTTCGACAAACCAAGTGCAAATACGCACCTATGACTAATGTAGGACCTGCTCTCCAAAGTTTGCCTCATCACAAGGGTTTATAATGGGCATGCATAGTATTTACCTATACAGAGAACTTCAAGAACACTAGGTACCTCAGACTGGGAATTTTGAGAGAGAAGCTGGAAAGGAAGCTTTGTACCAACCAAGCTAGCCACTGAGGTTTTTGTTTTTTTGTTTTTAAACTTGCTTATTTTGAGCAGCTACCCACACTCTTTGGGATATCTGGGAGGACAGTTACCATTTCACAGAATGACTTGCACCTTAGAAATGCTCCACACAGCAAAAGAGTTGTGCTACAAGTCTGCTGTCCTGTTTCAGTACTTATGCCCATTAAGCAATCCAGCCTCTCTCAACCCTTTTAAATCCTGGTGTGACAGGAGTGGGGGAGAGGTGGGGAGGACGGGGGGCAGGGGCTCCCTTTACCTTGATTTTGGAGTTAATACATCTAACAGTGTATGAAGCCAGGCCACAGCACTTGCAAGTGTCATACTGATGGTGCTTGTCAGCCTGTTCTGTATGCAGTCTAACCTTTGCCTCTGTTTTTCTCTTCCTTACTGCAGTTCCTGAGCTTCTGAGGTACTGCCTGGTCTGCTGTTTTCTGCACAGTGCCTCCTTCATCTAAGCTTCTGCAAAGAAGCAGAGCAAGAGAAATAAACTGCTGTGCATGCCAACCCCTACCACCATTGGTTGGTTGAGTTGCAGTCCAGATCCCACAGCGGCTAGAGCAGCAGTGAAATCAACTTATTCAGAGGTTCCGAACAAGGACGCCCAGGACAAACTGTTTGAGGTCAAGAGCAACAGGTTTCCAGGTTTAATTAGTCCTTGCGACAATAAGGCCCTACACTCCCCTTTCCCCAGCACAAACCATTTAGCTGACACTTTACAGTACCACATTACAGATCGGGAAGGGCACTGTCCGCAGTTGAGGTAATATTTGTATCCATTTGTTAAAGCTGTTTGAACTTGCATTTATGGTTCATTAACGCAAAGCCTTTATTATTAGAAAAAGTGCTCCAAGGAAATGTTGCAAGCTCAGAGCGCACTACTAAGTTCCGGGATAAAAATGTGTACACCAAGTTTGCAAAGTTCAACCACTGAGGCTTTGTAAAATGCTCCCAGAATGCTATTTGGTAATATGCAAATATTTCCAAAGGCTTAAAAGCAAGGTTGATGATTCTCTGCTTTTAAAATAAAATGTTCACAAAAAACGCAGCTGGGAAAAACAATGTTTTCCAAAACAAATGCCTATGAAATTTTACATACGATTTCTAGTAAAATGTGTTGAGGCATTGTAGTATTTCCAAAAAATATTCATAATGAAAAATCAGTAAAACCACTTTCAACAAGATTATGTGAAACATGAAAGTAAATAAGCAGTGGCAAAGCCAATAGGTTGGATAGTGCCGGTCAGCCTTTTGGTTTTGTCAGTTTGTGTCTTGTTTTAACAAGGTTTTTTCAAAACTTTGTTGTGGGAGCTGTTGGGTTCTTACCATTATAACAAACCCATTGGAAAAAAGCAAAATTATCTTTTAGTCTTAAAAAGCACACATTACCACAGTAGTCCCTGCAACTAAGCAAAACTAGTTTGTGTGCTCATATGCTCCATGTGAAAGAGCAGAATGCTGCCACTCACAGTGAAGCCAGCCAACAGACACAGACAGACAATATAATTAAAACAAAAGGTCTTGGTTAACGCCAGAATTAATTAAGGACCCACTTCTTAAAGAAAGTCACAAAAGTGTACCTACGGTATATGTTTTGCATTAGTGCAGATTTATGGCTTCTCTGAATTCACAAGACTTTTGTCAGAATTGGAAAAAAATGCGAGAAAAACTAATCAAAACCCTAAAACATGAAAGTTAATACGTTTGCACAGACTCGAAAGTGGATTCCAACCATGGAACTATTGCTTACCATTACATCCTGCCCTAGTATGTAGATCTGCAGAAAGGTGGCAAAATAAGGAAACTGGTAGTATTGAAACCCTGCTTTAATATGAGCCCTGTCATAATCAGAGAGGCTCTTATCAGAGCTCCTATGAGGCTGCTGCCATAATTTGTCATTATACTATGTGGTGACAAAGGAATAAGTGGATTTTTTTTATGGGACAAGCAGATTTGTAAAGCAACCTGTTCCATGGACAAGTAGATATTTTATTAAATTCCACACCCCTGGGTTCCTGTATCTGAGTGCTAACTGGAGAAATTAAACACTTGTTAACTCTCTAAATAAATATCCATAGGCGTGCTACTAGACGTTGAGCTACGATGACTTTGAAAGTGCTTAACTATGTTTACCTAAGAGACCTAGGGACCCCAAAAATGATGTCGAAAAGAGCAACTGAGAGGTAACTTCTATGTAGCAGTATATCAAAGAAGTCTCTGTAAAAAAAAAAAAAAAACGTAAACGTTCATTCTCTGTCGGCTATTATTAACAGAAGTGCATTGCCTGACCGACTACTATAATGTTGAGAGCAGCAACTCCTTCTGATCCACTCAAAGGGACCATATAATACATCAGCTGCAAGCACATCTACTGAAAAAAGCTAAATCCCACACTGCAACTTAAGACAGTCATATGTAATAGGAATAAGAAAAGTAATGGTACGAGGATTATTAATAATTGATGGAAAAGCTTTCTGAATTCAAGCACACCATCATTATGCCTAATTATCTACGTTTTACCAAAGACAGACAAGAATCGTCAAGCACATAAAAGGAGACCATTTACAATCACCATCGGCGCCAATTAACAGAATCATCAAGTGTGTGTGTTGGAGTGATTTTTTGCATCACTTGCACCTTCTTAAATTAACAATATAATATTACTAACTGTGAGGAACACTAGCAGTATTTTTATTTCGACTTTGCACGGTCCTCACCAGAAAGCAATACAATGGTATATATTATTATTATTTTTGTTTTTTTACAAATGTAAGAAGGCTTAAAATAGCATATGCAATCGGTAAAATGTATAAACCAAGCCAGGAACACACTAATCTAAATGCCTCATCGCCTTCCTTCCTCTAGCCAAAAAAATGTTCTTTGGAAAAAAATAAAAACTTCTGTTTAATTAGCCGAGGTGCACTTATGAAAACTGCCATCAGTATATACTGAACAGTGGAATTTATTACATATCAGGTTATCTTGTTAGAGTGCTTGTCATGTACCTTGAATCCAAACAGTGTGATGTTTCCAGTTTATGACTTCCACTTAATATGAAGACCAGAAGCTCTAACAGTACATAAACATTCTCATCTGCTTGTGTTTCTTGATCAGACTCGCTATAAAACACCAGAGATATTTCAGGATTAATTTTCAGTCTGCATGGTTAATTAAGTCGAAAGGTGAATTTGGCACAGCCACACCCACAACATTAATTTATCAGTGTTCAAGGTTGTGCGTTGGTGCACAACCTCAGTGGCATAGAGGTGTATCAGTTATGTGCAAAATTTCCTCTTGGAGACTTGGACCAAAGGTCCGCAAAAGCAGAGAAGAGCCTACACCTCATTTAAAGGATAGCGCAGATGTGTGCTGGCCTCTAGCTCCACCTTCCCTGTATGACGAGACTGTGCGAGGCAGAGCGGGCACAAAGACACCCCCTGCCTGCACTGTTAGGCTCTTGTACATCAACTCTCAGGCAGGATATGAGTGTTGGTGTGCAGGATTTCATGACTAATCTTACGTTACGGGAAGGATTGAAGCTGCACACATTTCTCTACACAGTCCCTTTAAGGCTTGGCCAATGAAATACTATCTTGTCCTGCTTCGGTACAAGGCTGGTGGCCTGCTGAGAAGAAAAAGCACAAGCAACATTCCTTCCCCACGTGGCTCAGTGAGCACAAACCACATGAATACTAACGCAGTGTGTTCGCTACTTTAGCACTAACCTAGGGCAGGACTACAACAAGAAGCAGAGTATTAACACTGCTCCCCTGGCTTTTCTCCCATACTCAGACCTCATTGGTGAGTTGGAACCTACGTGCAGAGGATCAGCCCTCAATACATCCAGAGAGGGAACCTACTGCTAGCAAATGTGCTGGTTCTGTTTAGTGAATTTGTCCCTGTGGCTCTGTGTGCTCCTTTGTGTGGACCTTATATATTTTCACAGAGTATAATACAGTCCTTAAAGACAATGGAAAATGAACAAACTATGACCCCACTGCCTATGATGCAGAACTGCAACAGGACCAAACATTCACAATATATGGAAATGTCCATCAACGAGTTGGCATCACTAGGGATTTAAGCACAATATTAATTAACCAGCATATGGTTATTGTGAATGCACCTGTGATATGAGATAATAATGCAGTTCCTCTATATTAACACAAGTTTGACCCTGGTATTGTGTAAAAGTCTCAAGTAAAACCGCTGCAACAGTAGAAAGAAAAACAAAGCAAGACCACGCATGCCCATATTGCCACAAGCACCAGACTGTTGAAATATTTCCACAGTGTCCCCCCTTCCTGCCTTAGATCACACCTCAATTTTAAGCTGTTCTCAAAAATAGAGTAGCATTTATCTATAACCTCTGGGAGATTAATCAGGTGGTAGTCATCCATGAAGAGCGCAGAGGAATATGGAAATGCATTGCTATTGACCGAGGAGTTTTTCTTTTTTAAATTTCTATTCTTCGCTTACTATCATGATCAGAACAAGAAGCTATATGCTACATAAAACGGACGAGTTAAAAAAAGAAAATAGCAAGGTTCTGCAATCCTGTATGATCATGCAGCGCGTCAACCCTACATGTATGAATGGTCATTTATACATCTCAAATCTAGAGGATGGCTTGCATGCAACAGAGCTCTGAACAGGGGATGGTGCCCAGGATTACAATTTGGGATTGTTTCCAACAATAATCATGTATGAGGAGTTCTGATGTTTAGGGATGTAAGTCCTCTGAAGAGCGGGTTTTCAGATTTGATTTGCAGGAGAGTTGGGGCCATTTTAATATTGAATGAATTGGATGTTGTTTCTTTTGGAAGACCAAAGGAGGTGGGGTCTATATTCTGTTTTTTCTTAAGGGCAGTTTTTAGTTTACAGTTTGGGTATGTCCTAGATCTGTGTGACATTGTGGGTGGCAGCTCCAGCATACTCTGCAAGAAAAAAACATTAATTTAAAATGTGGCATAGGCGGAGTAGACCAGGTTACCGTTCTACACAACTCCACTGTGCTAAGCTCTCAAATTCCTTTCCATAAATAAAAAAGTCCAGTAACACATTTATTGGTGGGCCCACTTCAGGAGTTAAACCGCAAAGCAATAGACAAATTAACTAATGGTTTACAGCGAGAGGCTTCGGAGTTGGTCTCCAGCCTATCCTATAAATCAAAAACTGCAAAGACCTTCTTGGAGTCAGAGAGAAGTGCAATAAGGATATTTCTGAACCTTAATCTATTGATGCAAAGAATATTCTGACAATACAGGGATAAAGGAGGAATGTATGGGAAAGACCAGTGGCTTGTTTTGTAAATAGAAATCTTTAAGAAAAAAATTTAAATGAATTTATTCTGTTTCTTGTAAAGTATTATAATGTGCTTTTAATAAGAACATCGTGCCCACAACGCGCAATGACATCAAGTGGCCTTAACTAAACCTGGAGGGAATCAGGTTTATTTCCAAGCGAAGGGTTGGCTTAGCTTTATAAAGAAGATATTTGTGTGAAATGGGCCTTTAATCCTTAAACAAGCGAGTAAAAATGAATCCGTTGAAAAGTTTACACATGGTGGAACTGGATACAGTAGTTTATTTCAGAAACGCAGGTCACGCACAGGGCATATCGCTGTATTTGTCAAAATCGATCAGCTGTTGTCAACAGGTTTGCAAAGTAACATTCTGTGGAAAGGACACAATAAGCATGCACCAGAAACATACCGCTCTTTCCATATTTTTAAAAACAAATAAAAATGTATTGGAAAATGCTTTATTAAGGAGAGAAAATAAATCAAGAGGTTAGGCATCTAAAGAATAATCTTGCAGTTCGCGTGCTGCCTACTTACTGCCTTAAAGGACGGGATGAAGGTCACTCTTTAAAGGCATGAACAGGGAAATTTTACCTAATAGGTTTATGGCGCTACGTTTGACAACAGCATGTTAGAACAGTAAACCATTGTGCATAAGACGTGTAAAGAACTATTTCTAGCCGAGGATTTTGCGGCAGTGGATATAAAACATTGAGAGAGAGCCTAGGTGAAAAGGTGCATTAAAGTTCCTATGTATCCCCCAGACAGCCCAGTGTGTGAAGAATGTCCGTGAATGAATTAAAGAGGCAGAAAGGATGAATAGGGAGGACATCGGGTGAAAGCACGGACGTCAGGAGCTACAAAGGTCTAATATAGGGGGCGTGCATTGGTTTAAACGAAGTCAGCGTGGTGCGTCTCTATAGAGCTGTTCTTGTATTATGCTGGGAGGAGAGTGGCCCTGAAGTTTAGAATCAGAAAACCCTAGCTGGAAATTACTTCGCGGCGTTTTTATTTGTTGCAGGTGTAGGTTATTCAGTCTCAGATTTTGGGAGGAAATGGGACACTTTACATATATGCATAACCCATCGACAACAGCTATGAATACTCCAACAGCATTTTGCCAATTAGCGACAATGATTTTGGGAGCAAAAGCTATCAGTAAATTAGGTAGAAGCAAATTCTCGATATTTTTCAGGACTGCAGGCAGCTGGACTTGGAGTCCTAAACAAGCCCAGGAAAGAAGTGTCGCCAATTTGCAGTTAAAAATGTTTTGTTTTTTGTGTACTTCCTCCCAGGAAGGTTTTATACTCAGAAAGTTAAATAACATGTGCATTAAGGAGCTTTTGGCTGACGGTAAATGGCAGCAAGTATCCACTAAACTAAGACTTTATATCTTTAGGGGAGTCCAGGGGTGCAAAGAATAAACATATCTTGATTGGACAAGCAAGGTAGCCATCTCTGTCTGAAAGATGAATTTGAAGACTTTCATCCACCTACACCTTTTATCGTGGGTGTCTGCGATCATTTAGATCTTCCTGGTGACACTAGCATGTGGATTGCCACTGTATTATTATACTGCAGAGGATATTTGGCCTTTGGTACCCAGAGCAGTTAGGACCTTTAGTAGATGTGGTGGTAGGCGTGGCAACGTCATGTCAACCAAAATAAAAACAAAATATAAATACAAAAATTAGAATATACTCATGTGAAGATGGACGCCGTGTGAGACAAATGGTCAGAAGTCCACGCTAGGGGCGTCTGTACCTTTCTACAGACAGAATTGCTTAGGAACCACAGTGAAAAACTGTTCCAGAAAGGTTTTTGTTTTTTAATATTTTTTAATGTGGTATTAGACATTCTGAGGAGATGTGGAAACGACACCAGCTCTTCACTGACTCCTTGAGACACACGTGCTTTGTTTACTGCTTCTTCTGGATGCTAGGTACGGAGACTCTGCAGAAGCATTGGCGTAGGCTTAAAGTACAGGGGCTTAGGCTTAACAGAGCAATGCGGTTACCATGCAGGTCCTGACAAAATGCCCTCAGCCCTCCAAAGTTAGCACTGCAGGAATGAGAAAAGATGGCAATGTGAAGCACTTCAAGTCGCAGGTCTTTGTCTTTGTCTTTTCTGAAGAGATGGCAGCACATAGTTCTATGGATATTAGACATCACTACAGCCTCAGCATTACAGAGAGAAACTGCACTCAGAAAGGAAGAACTGATTTAGGCACCCAGATCTGAAAAGTTACACATGGGCAGTGCTAGCAAACCCTGCAATTAATGCAAACAAGTCAAAGATGGTAATGAGTTATTTGGTGTGAAAACACTTGTTTGGTAGACTCTCACTCATATAAACAGGCAGTTCTCACAGTGCATTTTTTCATGTTAGCACAAACTGAAAAACCTGCAGCAAAATATGGCTTAATTGATACCGGAGGCTTAGCCTCTGGGCTCTGGGGAAAATACAGAGAGCTACCCAACAAAGTAAGCATATTATCTGCACTTATTGGGACATGACTGGCGCTTTGGAAGTGGGAAAGGGATAATTAGACAGTTACCAATAAGGAAGCGCTGGTAAGAACACCACTATTATTCTAGGGTCAGGAGCAATACCCTAATCCCTCTTAACGGCATTGACAATTCTACAAGGGTGGATTTGGGAGAGGGCCTATTAAAAAGGAGTTATGAACATTTCTCTCAAAATCCATTCTTGTTGCTTAACTTAGTTTTGGATCTTTTGAACTCAAAAGCAGAGACATTCATTGCGGTGGTCAACTACAGAAAATGTTCTGATGCCTCCAACACTACAAACTGCCTCGGCAAATATTTCTAATTGGGCAGCTCTTGTCTCTTCTAAAACCATACTGTGATGAAATATATGCTCATCTCAGTTAAGACCTACAAACAAAATCAAGGAAGTAGCACTGAAAACAACTATTATCACAACTACAAGTAAGGCAATATTGAATTACCAAAATATATGGGAGAGAACTTCTAAAAATCCCTGAAGGAGCTCGAGGCATAACATGCCAAGAAAGCAAGCAAGAATGTATTTGATAATGATACAAGGATGAGATAAAGGGCAAGGTAACCCTTCTAAACCAAGATTACATTAATCGAATCAGACAAACTGCCATGAGCTCGTCAACGTCTGTCCGTCACGCTAGGTAGGGAATGCCTCTTAAAGGCATGAGAGCCAATACATTTATGGCACTTGTAATATGAATTTCAAAACTCTCCTATCTCAGATGTAGTCAAACAGGGTTCAACTACCACCAATAGAATGTTATTCAGAGGTTCTTCTTCAGTCGATGTTTAATGAGCTGCAATCTTGGGGCTTTTGTTGAGAAGTACAACGTGTGCCCTGTTTGCTCCTTTGTGCAAAGCCTGATGCTTCATTTCTTTTACAACTGAAATCTGGTCAGGATAATGGGGCAGACAGCGGAGGGCCAATGGATTCTTGAAAAACACAAATCAATCTTTGCTTGTCAGCTGGAGAGCTACGTGTACTCAATATTAGGCTTTCAGTCTCTACAGTATTGCATGTTTCAATTAAAGTCCACTGCCATCCGTGTACATTAATATGGAATGGAGCCGTATGCCTTCAAGTTGCCCAAAAGTGATGTTCACTACATTACAAAAACCCTCAAATAAATACAAGAAATCCTCTTTTTCACAGAGAATGCAATCTTGTAAATAGAAGCTTGCTTTCATACTCAGATATGCCTAGATAATGGCGGCAAAATGAAATTGCACAGTTACAGAGCTAGGTCCACTGTCAGTGGTTATCCATTAAGTAATACGTACAGATTGATACTTGTGTTTCATGCAGCATTTATTTTACAACTCCAAAAAGGTTACATTGCTTTAGATTAAACATCCGTTTTTTAGGTCAAAATATACAGATGCACCCTTCCATGACAGTTGGCTCTAAATCATTGCTAGATCTGCGTCTTAGTTGCTTACTCCCAACAACCCTAGATTGAATAGGTCAAGCCTTGTTATTCCGCACTTGCCTGCAACAATTCTTCATTGGTATTTGAATGGTATTTCAATGGCGCCAAGCGCTTGTACATTTTACATTGAACAGTATCAATAAAGCAAAAATTATAGCAGACGTATATTGCCAAGCATCAGACACTCGATCCAAAGAGCTACAAGCAGAACCAAGATTACAATAACACAATGTAGGGCAATCCAACTGGGCGAGAACAAGTTATTCACCAACATTTATACTCCAACGTAAAATGTTTCAGTGAGGGTTGACAGAAGGTGGATAGTGATAAACACTTTCTTCAAGCACCTAACACTGCAATAATGCATTCCTGAGGATGGTAATCTCTCTCCCTGCATGCCACTGTCTTTCCAAGGTCAAAGGGAACTCTATCCTTGTGAGGACACTATGCTCCACTTAACCACGGTAGTGGCTTGAATAATATTCACCTCTGCTGCCTCCCAAAGGTGGGCACAACAGTTCATGTCATTCTTTGTGGGCTGGTGTATTTTCTCACACTTTCTGCTGCACTAGCAGCCCTCCCTCCATTCGCTACAGCATCCAATCATCTCAAGAGAAGCATCAGTGTAACTGGGGGAAATGGGGATGGTAGCTGTGCTATCTTGGAAGATCCAGCGGCAATGATAGTCCCCTCCATATTACTGTCATGTCTCCCCAACAAAGATTCAAAGATGCCATTTCCTACTTATAGGACCATCGCCTCTTAGCTCACTTGGGTCACCTAACTGTGGCTATCCCTGCTTATGCCAGACAATAGGGTATCCGTAAGTTCTTAATAAGAACATACATGTGGTGCGATCAGCTCTGAGCAGCCATCTAGAAATAAGTAAACAAAAATAAATTAAATAGTCTTTGAGGCCTTGGTCAGAATAAGGTGAGCTTTCTACTACACTACAGCCAAGAAACATTCAAAACCAAGATCTAGGCAGCAACTGCAAACCATCCCAGGGGATCCCTTCTTGCTTATGTACTTCTTAGGGAAGTTAGAGTACACTAGTGATCCTTGCATCAAATTGCCAGCTGTCGGCCTTATGGATAGGAACTTCCTGACTTTGTGAGATAAATATAATATTATGTCACACCTCGGTCATAACTGTGATAGGTAATCTGCCGCACAGGTCTCACCTGTAGAAAAGCATGTGGCGTTGCTTTGACTCAACAGGTCATAGACTCTCTAAAACCACCATGTTCCCATTTTGTATGCCTTTCTAGAATAGAGACTATTGTTGGAGAAATGTTTGAAATGTCACTCACCAACTCTGCATAAATACTATACATTAGAGTCATCGCTCAAACCACAACCTTTATCAATCATATAGGGGTAAAAATAGTCTGCGGAGGACTGTCAGGCTATTTCACCACAAGAAAGCCAACTAGCGTGGGTGAGGAGCTTGAACGTGATTCTCTCGTTGACTGGGAGCCAGTGCAGGTCTCTCAGGTGGGTTGTGATGTGGCTCCGGCGGGGGATGTCCAGGATGAGGCGTGCAGACGGTGTTGACTTGCTGGGTCCCCGAAAGCGATGAGTCCAGGATGAACCCCAGGTTGCGTGTGTGGTCAGTGGGAGTCGGTGCTGTTCCCAGTGTGGCAGGCCACCAGGAGTCATCCCAGGCAGAGAGGGTGGAGCAGAGGATGAGGACTTCAGTCTATTAAGAATTCAGTGTCAGGCAGCTGTTCTTCATCCGTTTGGTGATGGCCTTCATTCCTTCGTGTAGGTTGGTTTTGGCAGTGGTGGGGTCCTTGGTGAGGGAGAGAATCAGCTGAGGGTCATCGGCGTATGAGACGATGTTAAGGGCATGTGATCGGGCAATGTTTGCGAGCGGTGACATGTAGACGTTAAAGAGGATCGGGCTGAGGGATGACCCTTGGGGTATGGCGCAGATGATCTTGGTGGCTGCAGCGCGGAATGGAGGGAGGCGCACTCTCTGGGTTCTGCCGGTGAGGAAGGAGGTGATCCAGGCGAGGGCTCTGTCGCAGATCCCTGTATCGTTGAGACGTGTGTGTAGGGAGTGGTGGCAGACAATATAGGAGGCGGCTGAGAGGTCCAGGAGGATGAGGGCTGCGGTTTCGCTATTGTCAAGTAGGGTCCTGATGTCGTCGGTGGCGGCGATTAGGGCGGTTTCTGTGCTGTGGTTGCTGCGGAATCCAGATTGGGACAAGTCCAGAATGTTGTTCTCCTCAAGAAAGCGGGTCAGTTGTCTGTTGACAATCTTCTCGATGACTTTTGCTGGGAAGGGGAGCAGAGAGATGGGCCGGAATTTCTTCAGGTCCTTTGGGTCCGCCTTGGGTTTCTTGAGGAGGGCGTTGATCTCGGAGTGTTTCCAGCTCTCCAGGAAGGTGGCGGTCTCGAAGGAGCTGTTGATGATCTTCCAGAGTTGGGGTTCGTGACGGAGCTCGCTTTGTTGAAGATGTGGTGAGGGCAGGGGTCGGATGGTGAGCCGGAGTGGATGGTGTTCATTATTTTGATGGTGTTGTCGTCGTTGACGTGGGTCCAGGAGAGCAGGAGGTTGATGTGGCTGGGGGTCTGTGAGTAAGTGGTGTCTGTGGTTGATGGGGGAGGGGGGTCTGGGTAGTGAAGCAAATAAAAAGTGTAGCTCATGAAGCATGGAAAGAAAGGCAAGAATAATGTTAAGAGGTCACAGAGTGGTAATAAAAGTAACACAGAGAATGAGGGACAAGGGTGAAGAAAATCTCTAGAGAGGTGGGCATAAAAAAACTAACAAAACAAAAATAACTGGCAAAGGCAATAGGCATTGCTAATGCCTGAAGTTGATGCACTACAGAATTAGTAAGCTGTTGTGCAGCATAACCAAAAGAAAGAAAGAAAAAAGTTTTTAAAAAAACAAAAAACATGAGCAGATGTGTCATTTTGTAGGAACATGCATGCATAACTATGTGCATACACATGCAGTAGTATGGTCTCCCACGCCAAAAACAATAAAATATACAAAAAACAAGACAATGGGTGTGGGTGAAATGGAGGGGGGGATAGGGAAAAGCAACGGGAGGGAAAGGCAGCACATAAGCGAGAGGAACAGGGGTGGCAGTGGAGAAGCACAAGCGGAAAAAAACAGAGTGAAGGGCAGGCAGGATGTTTGATGGGGAAGAAGCACACAAGAGAGCTACTCACACGAGGGAATTTGGCAGAGGTGAGGCATACGAGGGAGAGAGCTGGAAAACATGCACGTATGAAAAAAGTACTTCCCTAAAAGTGAGGAGTGGAAAGATAGAAGCCAGCCCATCATAGAGATTGCAAAGAGGTTATGCTTCAGGGGAGGCACAAACAAAATGGACAAGCTGGGGCAAGGAAAGTCACTAAATAAGAAGCAAGCAAATACATGACAAGAACACCAACCAGTTATAAGCAATGGGCAGGCTGTAAGCCCCTGTATGCCCCTGGTAAGCGCACAACTGGTGTTTTGCAACCAGACAGTTTGTGCTTCCTCAGTCAAAACCAAAAAAAAAAAAAAGGGAGCAAGGGGCCCCAGTATCAAAAACATAGAATAATGGAGCTAGGGAGGAAAAGGTGTCTAATGTGATGAAGGTACTGGGGTAAGAAAAGAACTTGGGTGATCTTGTCATGACCAAACAAAAAACTGTGAGACAGTTGATAGGAGGAGGAGCAGAATATCGTGGAAAATGACGTGAGAGGGTAAGGACATGTGAGAGTAAAACAGTTATGTGGTCCATAGGCAAAAAAAACATTTTGAAAAAGAAAGCAAACAAGACAACGTCCACTTATTCAGTTACATTTCAAAACTTGGTAAATGCCATTGATCCTCAAAACTTTGAGGAATTCAGTTAGAGGAAAATGCTCTTTCAAAGCCAGTTTTAACAGTATGATCTTTCACCAAGATCAGAGACAACAATTATTAGTAGCTACACCTTCATACGTATGTGACAAAAGTCTAACAAGTAACTTGTCTTGCATGTTGTTTTAGGAGATCACTTTACTGAATAGATTTCCATCGCCATTGTACCATGTCAGAATAACAACAGATGCATTTGGTGTACCGGTACAAAGACGTGGCTCTACAAGTGCATGCAGTAGAGCGGGTGGTAGCTTGGACACTGTGCTGACCTGTAAGCCTGCTCTGGAACACTTACAATGTTCTTCACTTCGAGCTCCAGATGTGACGGTTACTGAGGAAAGAAAAAAGTAACGACGATGTTGGCTTGCTACTTACTCTGTGGTGTACAGTGGACTGGGTGCTTTGCACTGGCAATAAAGATGGGAAGCTGGTGCCAAGTCCAGACCTCAACAAAACCTTCACTCCGGATTTAATTTCCAAATTTTCCTATCACAGGTTCTCACTGCAATAGGAAAAGTTTGAGTAACACTGTGTCTATCTGGTCTGTTTCAGTCAACTCTGCCTTGATGTCAACAATATTTTGACCATCATCTCTGCAGTGATCGATTCCAAAGAAATTCTGACCATCATCGTGGCTAGTTAAAAATCTATCCTCCTCTCGTCATATTAATTGCGACCATTTCTTCAACATAAGGTGGAACCCATTAAATCTCCTGCGTTCAAACAACACCACCCACTTGTTTCTCCAATATCACTGCAGTGGAATATACTTAGTAATTTGCATTGCCACAGAGTCTAAGCTCTTCCACCTGATGTTTCCCACCATCTAGCATCAATTTTCTCAAGATGAAATACACGGATCTCAAAACCGTCCTTGCATGTACGAGATCACCAACTCTTCATTCCCACAGTTTGTGTGACAATTAAAGCAATACAAACTTTACCATGCAGGCAACTAATTTACTTTTTGGCACAAACTGGTGACCTGCTCATATTTTCTTCATCTATTTTACTTTGAGTATGAACAGGATTGTTGAAGCTATGTGACAAACTGTGTACTTTACTGATAACTTGTTTGTGGAGAGAAAACCTGTCAATTTAATCTACAGTTTTCTTGGTCAACTGAAAGGGAATACCTGATTTTGCCTTATATGGACTATTCCAAATTTTCTCAGAAAACAATGGATTTCTCCTACTGATTTGTTTTTTCTTCGTTTTCTATAATAGAGCAAGGAAATCTGGAAACCAATGCAAACTATTATTCTGCTCCCGTTTTGTCTCTCATCTTGGTGAGAACACATTAAAATGAGCCAAATGGAAAAACGTATTCCAAAATTACGCACTACGCACTACGCTTACGGTGCTAACTTAGGAGAAGAAAGAAAATTAGTTATTTTACCTCGGTGTCTGGGTGCAGAGGGCAGGTGGAATTGGAAAATCTAGATAAAGTCCTACCAAAGATCGAAATTAAGTGAGAGGCAAAGATAAGAACATTTCCTGCTGAAGACCGGGGTCAGCCTTTTCCGTTCACACATGACAGAGAGAATTCCACCAGAAGCTCCCTATGCATGTTTTTTTAGGGTGAGTACACACCAAACGCTGGGCGGACGCTTGAGATTGAAATGCTGGAGAGGATGTCACGAGGATGAGAAACATGCACATTTTGTGGACATGCCCAATCATAGTGCCATTTCATTTTTCCTAGAAAACGCTCTGGAATTAAACTTAACCATTTATTTGCAGAACCTTATTTACTGCACGCCTTCATAATAAAGAGAAATACTTACTCCACATAATGGTAGCTAATGATACGCACATATGGCTGTCTAACTCCAAAGCACCCTCAAGCAAGCATTAAGGAGTAACATTAAAGACCCCAGAGAGCTGGACAGAAGATCACCAACATCTGTGGCATCCATGCTTTTTCTAGAAAGAGGAGTCCCGTACAAATCTTCTATACTCAAATGAAGTCAATAAGACTGCACTACCAATCCTTTAGCAGCCCTACCCTTACCATGAGAGGTAACCGGGAGCCTAAACACACTCCACCTAGGACCCCCATCACCACTCAACATACCAAAGTACAGAATTAATTAAATTACAAGGTGGTAAATATTTGAAAGAGATAGAACTAAAGACCTGTGTGGTGGTGGGAGATCGTGAAAGTCCTCGACAGAAATAGAGTCTTGCCCCACATTAAACTGTATTGGAGATTTCACTCGTATTTCACTTCCCTAGACTTAAGAAGTACCTGTTGCTACACCCAATACGTTGTTAATTAATTTTACCCTGTTGACAGTTCACTATTTAAACCCAATTTTTATCCTTGTTTGTTCTGTACCTATTTCCCCTTCCCACACCCTAAAAACAAGGAGAAGACAGTTAGGACCATGCCAACAACTGCGTTTGGCAAACACATTACAGAAATATGCAACTAAGACTCACTATTCCAGGGCATACCTTACCACTCAATGTTTTAGCTTTAGTTTAATCAGCAAACAATACAATTAAAATTAAGAAAACCATAAATATATTTTAGTTTCAGTTTAATATTTCACTTTAGGTGAGAGGTAAAAACACCCACACATATGCAACCCATGCAAATTAAACAGGTAATGCCCTGCATCCACTATGTATTTTAAAAAGCCAAATGAAATCCCATCATAAGGTTAAAAGTGAGAGGTTACTCTAATTACATCCGACTTTGTTCTTTATTTGTGTGTACCTGTTAAGGTTAGGGAGTGTTCCCTTTGTGGGTCAAAAAATCATATCAGTGAGGATTTTTTTTAAAAGAGTTTACATATGTTTAAAAGGTAGAAATGTGTCACGGTGCAATCCGCCTTTATTAAAGTAAATAAATGTAAATGTTTGAAGGGCAGTACAGATAAAACTAGGTATTTTTCTGTTTGTATGGTTACTCGATCTTGATGGCCCTAGGTGAACATTCTGTAGATACTTCTGTAGATTCCTTAGTGTCCAATATACAGGTGGGGGACCGCATCGATACCCACAAACAAAAAACAGTTCACACTGGTTTTCCCTCTATGATCCACTGCTTAGAGCAACATACTTTATGTTCACAGTAAACAAAGCAGACTGAAACCTTCCTGCGATAGAGAATATAACAATTCTCAGGCCGTATTTATTCACAACCATATAAACACGACATAAAAAACATCATCATATGTACAGTATTTCTTTTCATCCTTAAATTTCCATAATTATTTACAATATGCATCTTCCTCCAGTCCTCTGGAGGAGTGCGTCGATCGTCAGGGGCAGCCCAGGGTCAAGAAAACAACCTGACCCTAGAGGGACTTGAGTCCCCCTTTTAACTAACTCGGGCTGCCCCTGCTGATTACCTGGGAGCCCCCACCACACCCCCTCCAGCCAATCGGCTCACCCCTCGGGGTGAGCACGATTTTACAAAAATTTCGCGGCAGCCACAGTTGGGCTGCCGGCCGAAACCGGTCCGATCTGGCCCGCACCTGTATTGGGGGCGCGCTATGCCGTGGTGCGCGCCCCCTGCCCAAGAGGCAAGCAAACACTGGCCAAGCTAAAAAGTCCGATGTTGGCAGCCAGGTATTCTAAATTTTTTTTAAACTTTTTATTATTTTTTTGCAAAACCATTTTGTTGAAGCCATATCACGGTCGAATGGATCAAAAAAGCTGGCTGAAAGCAGCTACATATATTATAATTTTAGCTAAATCAAACAATATTGGCTGATGCCAGACCTAAAAACAGTGGATAAAGCTCAAAACCATAAAAAGAAAGACCATTTAATTTCAGAAGTGTTTTTCTGCTAACATTTTATGATGCAATGTAGGACAGTACTGACTTTTTCACTGTCTTTTTGTACTCTACTTTTTTGTAGCGTTGTTTTAATACATCAGATTCATTCTAAACAATTTGAATCCATGTGACAGCACTGAGCAATACATTTATTAAATGCTTGATTGTTGCCTGTACAACGTTTTAGTCCATCTTGCGTGAAATCTTATTTTCCAGAAAATGGTGGTGTTATACTACAGCATTTTCCATATGCAGTATTACAACACAACACAAAAGTGGCAAAAGTATAAATAAGCAACGGAACAAAAATGAAGATTGTTTAAAAAGACGAACGAAAGCATCATGCAGCTACACCATCCAAGTATAATGCGGGAATTACTTTCAGCTACTTTTTCATAGCGCTTCTCTCTTCATCTACATACGGCCTTCCAACTTTCAATGACAAATACATCATTTGCCAGATTTATGGATAGGGTAATTGAAATTCTTTCACTCTCCCTCTCTGTTAGGATGACTTTCTAGGTCCGCAATACAATACATCGTCCCCAGAAGACCACAAGC
The DNA here is from genome assembly GCF_031143425.1 of Pleurodeles waltl. Lineage (NCBI taxonomy): Eukaryota > Metazoa > Chordata > Amphibia > Caudata > Salamandridae > Pleurodeles > Pleurodeles waltl. The sequence goes on along the minus strand of NC_090442.1, from coordinate 831,219,429 downwards.
TAAACAATAGGGAGAACCTACACAAAGTTGGATTAACGTACTATCTTTTGACTATCCGTGAATCGTTTGTGTAGGCTCACTCTAGTCTTACACTTGTGGTAACAGAGAGTTGTCTGATGTCTAGAGATAATGCTACTGCTCCATCCTGTTGGGATTTTCCCCAAAAAAGGCAATTCTATTGATTAATTCTCCTCCAGATGTAGCACTTCATCAGGAACTTGCAATTTTCAGTTACCATCCAACTTTAACCCAAGTCCTTGCTCTCTTTTAGTCTGGGAAAGACAACGAACAACTAGCAGAAATACGAGTAAACCGAAATAGAGCTAGAAGGGATTAAGATTTTGCCAGATATTCCAGGTTTCCGTGCCACAGTGAGAGGACGGTATCCGGAATTAAACCAAGTTTGGAATAAAAGTCTAGATGGCCAATGTGAACAAAACAATGCAGTGGTGTGCAACTGCATAACCTACCGTGTGTTACATACTTACGACGCTATCAAGGGTTTGTAGCAGCATGATAAATAAGAGAGAGGTTGAAGTGCTTTAAAAATACATTAAGATCTGAGAATATGCACTACAGAACACGATGCTGAACCAGTGTATTTACATTTTACATTACAAGGAATTTGTGTTTTTTCCCTAAGGTTCCAAAATTCATAGAGTTAATTCATAGAGCTGACATCAGCACAAAGTCAATCCATTACCGCAAGTGAACCATGGTACACAATCACGCTCTTGGACTTTACAGAGTGATGAAGATGCACAAAGATACTCTATGGATGTACATCACGGTTTCTTTTTTTGGAGTTTACACACAGCGGTGCTCGTTAGTGTACAATGCATTGTTCACCTTAAAACCACCAACAAAAAAACTAAAATACAGGACAAAATACTGGGAAACAAAAATCGGAAACTCACATTTGCTATTCTGCAGGTACCAGTTCGTAAACTAGTCAAAAAAGTTATCACATAGGTTAAAAAAAAAAAAAAAAAAAAAACACTTTGGTTAACGCAGATAATCAAAGCAAACCTTACACAAATACTCAGTTTGTGCAAAATGTTCTCGCTAAGAACCGGCGTATTAAAAAGTCCAGCCTGCATTAGTGTAGCAGCGTGGAGATTATGTGCCTGCGCCATGTTCCACGACTGCTGCGAAGATTGAGCGGAAGAACATTCAGCGAGCTGACAGTGTGAGTTCTGCCTGCTGACAGGACTGAGCCAACCTACCGAATACTGTATACTTCGGCATTTCACTCGGAGAAGTTAATGAGCTGACTTACACTTGCTGGCTTTTAGTGGTTGTTGAGAACTCACAATAGTGCTGAAGGAACTCGCCTCCTGCGGGTTAATTCGCTTTCTTTCTGAAAACGTGAAATAATGTAAATGGCGCCTAGCAGTGCACTTTTTGACAGCACGCTCCTTAAAGAAAGGGATCTGCTCGCGCGGTGAAAGCGCACAGAGCACTCTCTGCAGACTGAGGGTTCCCTTCCTGGACATGTTCAAGAGCCGAGCTAAAGAACCCGCTGCTTACCCGGGGGATCGGGGGCGCTGAAGCGAGGGGGACAGGCAAGCGAACATTTAATTAGGGGCATTGTTGAGGGAAACTTATTACCAACAGCGAGCTTCCGAAAAGCTTACCGGCGTATTTATACTGAAAAAGACCACTTCTGCACAAATATTAATAAGCAAATAAATCCACAGTTAAGAGCGAAGTTCATAGCTACCTTGGAATAAGCGGCCAGTGGCAGGAGGTAAAATCTTCTCATATCAACTCTCATCAGGGTAACAGGACAACCACAGGATGTAACTGCTCAAAATTAATATGTAACCCACAAACTGTCCAAACTCTTAACGGCAAAATAGATGAAGATTAACTACAATGATTAGAAAGGGGCACGCGCGCTCGTAGTCTGTGTAACAAGCATTGGCAAATCTAACTGGTCTCGTGTAGGTGAGAGGTATTGGCTTTACCAATGTCTTTTCAGCCATGTTTTAGAGCAGTGTGGTTGCTGTGCAGCATGGCTAAAAGTTCTATATATAAAAAAAGCAATGATGTGGGAAGGTAAGGAAAGAAAAACGTTATTACGCACCAAGTGCTGGCCACGCATAGCACTTTTCAGGTTGAGCATAGTAGCGCGCAACTGCTGCTTTTCTGACGTGCTGTAATCTGTATGTGGGCTTCGACCACACCCATCTCACGCCCATCACTTTCATCCATTTCTTGGCCTGCCTTTCAAAATGCACACGCTTTCATTGGTAAATGCTTCATGTTTGTCCCGCCTTCAGGCTGCTTTGCTCCCACCCTGGAGACTGATCCTGTTACATGGATAATTGCACGATTGGCCACATAGCTTCGTCTGGTGCATTATTTTTTTCTTCTTCCAAATGCCCGCTTCATACTGCATGGCCGTATGTTGTTTCTTTGCTGTTTGAGGCATATCGCTATCGCATGCTTTGTACTGCGTAGCCGTAATTTGCTTCTTCATTGTTTGGGGCATACCGCTATCGCGCTGGTGGCCTAATAGGGTTTCTTCATTTTTGGGGGCATGCCACTATCACGCCGATTTGCGCTGGTGGCCGTATGTTGTTTCTTCATTGTTGGGGGCATGCGGCTATCGCGCCATTTCGCACTGGTGGCCATATGTTGTTTCTTTGTTGTTGGGGGCATGCCGCTATTGCGCCGTTTCGCGCTGGTGGCCATATGGTGTTTCTTTATAGTTTTGGGCATTCCACTATCGCTCCAGTTCATGCTGGTGGCCGTATGTTGTTTCCTTGTTGTTTACGGCATGCTGCTATCAGGCCGGTTCACACTGGTGGCAGTATGGTGTTTCTTCATTTTTGGGGGCATGCCACAAAGGCACTGGTTTGTGCTGGTGGCTGTATGGCGTTTCTTCATTGTTTGGGGCACGTCACTATCACGCTGCTTCATTCCTTGTTTTGGGCTTGTAACCATATTGTTACTGTTTACATTTCACATGGTTTACTTAATCTTGCATTCTCTGAGTGTTTGCTTTTCTTCCCAAGAATGTTGTTAATTATTTCACACCAGCATATTACTCTTGTCTGCCCTCTCTCATAACTGATTTATTTCATTTGATCTTCCCAATAAATTTTCAAAATACTTACAGCTTAGGGATTTCTTGATTTCTTCTTCTGGCCGCCAGCTTTGATTGATCTTGTTAGAACAGTATTAACAACATTCTTTTTTAAGGTAAACTATTTTCCTTCAATTAGTACACTTTATTGAGCTTTTTCTCAGTATGCTGTTGATGACAGTTTCTCACTGGCAGCTAAGTGAAGCAGGCTCTTGTCTTCAGAGATCTGTGTCTGAGATTCAGAGAGTGCTGGACATTCTTAATTTGTCAGTACATTCTGTCAACTTAAAATTACAGTGTGGTTGGTCAGCGGCAGATAGTGTGCATATGTTTTCTACTGGCACTGCACACCACATTTTTTGGGATGGAGTGTCAAAGTTAATCTCATCTGGTCTAGGCTTTGTGGTCCAATTTTCCTCTAAAAAGATTCTGATGGGAGTCAAGCCGGAGCAGGATTAGGGTCTGAAACGTCTGCTCGCAATACTAATTGTGTCTGCCTGGCTTATGATTGCCAGGACATGGGTTTGCCTCTCTGCTGAAATCCGCTGAGTGGTGGGCTCGTTCCGGCAGATTTTTTAATTAGAACTCGCATTAGCTGCAGCTAGAGGAATCCCCTCTCATTTAACATTTTATCAAATTTGGGCGGTTTTTAGATGGCACCCCCTAATCTAAGGTTAATTTTAGAAACCAGGCTTTTTGACTGATTCATGCTCCATTGAACTATTTTTTCTTATATCTTCTATTGTATATTTGGCGTTACTATGCTAATCATATTTTTTTCTTTTGTTTTTGCATTATATTCACTTCATTGTTTATGGTATTTTCTTTTATGTTCCCAGCCAAACCCTATTCCCATTGTTTTATCAATTATTGGTATGTACCAATATTTTGTGTGATCTTTTTGATTTTGTTTTGAATCTAACTTTTTTTTTTTTACATTTGTGACCACAATAATATATTTTTTAAAAAGCACTTTGAATAATTGCTATATTATGAATTTTGTGAACGTGAATGCTGTTTCCACTGCTCACGAAAATTAAGCTGGTTGAAGAAAACTTCGTTTTGCCTTCTTCTGATCATATTAACTCCATCATCGCAGACAGAGCTGCATATCACTCAACACAATTTCTTGACCCAAACACCTCTGAAAAAAATATTCTTAAAAATGTAAAAAAAAAAAAAAAAAAAAAAAAAAACACACAACAGGAGGGGGGATGAGAGGGAAGAGGCAACATGACAGGAAGAAGAAATAAAAAAAGAAAAGAAAACTAGCACATCAATCACAGCACCAGCAGTGAAAGAACCAAAACAAGATTAAACTATCTGCAACTGGTTCATGCTCCAGATGAAAGAAGAGGCAGTGAAGCTGGCATGTTCTGCCCAATTAGGAACCAGCAAATGCATGACATTGAAGCTCCCGAACTGTAGGCAATGGTCGGGCTCCAACCTTCTTGTAGAAGACAGTATCTCTCGCAATCTAGACCACATGCACTGTCATAGGTGAGACCTAAAAAGGTCTACACTTCAAAAGGCGAACCTCTGACGTGAGGTGGTGCAGAAAGATTTTCAAAAGACCCCAAGATCTCAGAGTGTTTCTTCCATGGATGTTCATCCCATAGAATACAAACATTCAATATGTGCATTAACTATCTCCAGTAATTTTGTATCCATAACAATGAGGAAAAAATAATAAGAGCACCTCAAGATGTCAGATTATGGAGCATGGAATTCTTTAGAGGTCATAGGGCCATTTGTACAAACACATTTTCCCATTGACACAGAATGGGAAAAACCCTTTGCTACATCTGGCCCATAGTCTCTGGAGTCTGGACTCTACCTTCTATTCAAATGTACAAATAAGCAACTGCAAGTTCTCCATAAGATAGTGCACCCTATTACACCCACTAGACACTTTTTAAACCTCACAACATTAGCCTGTGCCAGTAAGCAACCCAGATTCTCACACTGCTTTTTGCTCAGGGGGGAGGAATCTCCTCACCAGATCAGAAAATTGATGGCATATGCCCAGTACACACATTTCTGGCATCGCCCTACACTATTCCAACTGCATGCTGCCATGGAGGTGGAAGATATGGCCCATCAGTATCTCCTAAATAAAACCATCTACTTGCCTGTTAAGTGGCCATGGGACAAAATAGACACAATTGGCTGTACTGTTGGTTAAGGGATTGCCTCAAAGCTCCGCTTGTGTCTGGTTGCCGTAGTGGGACTGTTTCCCGGAGCATGGACAGTTGTAGGCTCATACTTGTTTGGACTATAATCCCATGACTGATTAAATGATAACTCTTCACCTTCTTTTGCAACTAAACACTGTTCACTTGTCACTGGTAAGGAGCTCTGATACCCAGCGTCCAGGCCCACGCTTTCTAAACACAGTCAATTAATAAAATAAAATAAAATACTTTTGACCGCTGCATTGATTTGTGGTCGGAGCCACAGAGTGATGTTGAAAATAATCCTCACATTTCTAACTCGTTATACATCAATGCACTTACTCCATAATTTCCTACTACCAAATAGGATTCCTACTGAGAGGATACACAGACACTGCCCTCATCACCATCTGAGATGACCTTAAAAACACAGTAGACTGACACAGGGTCGCTGCAGTACTTTTCGTAGACTTCTCAGCTGCCTTCAAAACAGTTGACCTTGACACTCTAATACAAAGGCTCTACGAACCTGGCATAGAGGGGACTGCTCTTGACAGAATCACATCCTCCTGTCAAAACAGATCAAATGTCATCCATACACCCCTTTTCTCATCCAAACCATACTTCACAAAAGGAAGTGTCCCTCAAAGCTCCATCATTGCACCTATGTTTTTCAACATGTACATTAAGTCATTATCGGCAATAATCAACAAATTTCAGCTCCCATGCTATAACTATGCAGATGAAACACAGAAACATCTTAAACTGGAAACCCACAAAGACATTGGAAACTCAAACTTATTCAGTTGCATCCAAGCCATTTATCAGTGGATGACATGTAGCCACATCAAATTGAATGCTTCCAAACCTGAAATACTCACTAGTGGCAAATGGAATAACTATGATTCACTCTGTGCCTAGCCGGACGATCTAGGACCACCTCCTGAAGTGGCTAAGGAAGTAAGAAACCTTGGAATTACCAGAGACTCCAAGTTACCAATAAATGCCTGAGTGGATAAAATAGCAAGATTAAGCTTCATTACTATGAAAACTCTGACTCATCTTTCTGCATGTAAAGTCTTAAGCCCCTATCTTCCCTGCCTCAAGGGCCCTACATTGGTTACTGGTTGCCAGAAGATCCACCTTCAAGCTGCTTTGTACCACTCACAAAGCAATAATATGGGATATTACCAGTTTTCATCAGGCATAATCACCAAATACATTTAACAAAGAAACTTCCATTCCAAATTGGCACCTTGCCATAAAATCCCACCATAAAAGAAAAAAACTATAGGTGGTAGAAAGATTCTCTGTTTAAGCAGCCAAACTATGGAATTCATTACCCCCCAAACGTAAGATCCACAGATAACTATCTTATCTTTATAAGACTACTCAAGAGTTAGCTCTTTCCTGCATAACCACTATCCTCAAACACTAATGTACAGGATATCCTTGTGTATGTTAACATTTGTACTTTAACTATATGCATGTATTTAAATAAAAAATTAAATATGTGTATTTCTTTGTACAAATACATATACTAACAATGTTTTAAAAAAATATATAGATATTATTTAGGTCTGCTTAACAATTGTATATATTACTTATGGTTAAATATATCTTATTTTATGCTTAATATGTATATTGTTAACTGCATGGTATTCATATGTTATTTGTTTAGATGCTTCTGGGTCTCAATTTTATTTATCGGTCACAATATGTAAATATTATCATAACTAAAGTGTTTCACTATTGAAATACTGGAGGAATGTATACAATTAAAAGAAAATATAAAAACAACAAATCATTTATAAAATACACAAATAAATTAGCTTCATTTACAGCAATAGTTGAAAGTCTGAGTCTATACAATTCAACTTTATATCTCAAAATATTATCTTCCTTATACATGTATACCCTTTCTTTGTAGCTATGTTGGTATATTTCCATATATTTATTGCTTTACTCCTACTGTAGAATAAAAAACGTTCTACTTTCTTCAAAGCACTACTCTATGTCTCATCCTATACCTCTACTCTGACTCGTCCCCAAAGCTCATTCTACTATTATGATCTCCCAAACAACACTTTCCAGACTCTTCCCTCCGTTATCTTATTAAATCCAGATAGTAGACTCGCATGTCCACCATTCAACTTAACTCATACTTTTGTATACTGATCCACCACTAATCCTTTTTGTCTTCCAGAGTAGCGTGCTACTCGCCGAAAGGCACTCAGGCACCTCGTAACAGGTAGTAAGAGCTACATAAATACTATTACAACAGATTGCCTTCTTTCACAGAACATTGCACTGGCTAGAAACCCCATGATCAAGGGGTGCGCCTTCAGTTAAAATGTTTGCAACTTCATATATTAGGTTAGTTATAATGGGATGGGTAATTTCTACAACTTCAAACTATCACCGACTACCCTAAATATACAGCCCTCTTGACAATCTCTGATATTATAGGCTAAGGGGTATTTGAAGAGGGATACATACCACCATGCAAGCTGCTCTCCCACCCTCCATGCTTCAGACAGACTTCTAGTAACACTGTCCTCCAAAAATGTTGATCATTCAGTTGTATACCTGCATTAAAGATAAGGCCTCTGTATGCACCCGGAAGGTAAGGACTGTATGGCAGACAGATTAATCCCTTTCTCCCCCACCGAAAAGCAGGGGTGATATGGCAGCACCCAGACTGGTGCACTCTCACCAAATTATAGATTAAGACTTATTCATGTAAAATTCCTTTACAGAATGTACTGTATGCCTGTCCAACTTTACAACATGAGGTTTCAACATAACACACACTGGCTGTGTGACAAATGAAGTATATTTTATTCACCTTGCGTAAAACTGTCCCCATTTGGCCACATTCTGGTCTAGTGCATTCAACGCTTCTGAACAAATCACGGACTACGGCCCCAGAGGACATCCTTAGTAACCACCCTAGGAAATGGGAAAGACGTTCCCAACTGGCATCTGGCACTTAACTATGTTGCACCTATTAGCAAAACAGAGTAGCCACGCACTGATGGAGCTTCTCCCCTCAAATAAAATGCTGGTTACAGGACGCCACCACATTACTGCCAGGAACAGCTTGAGGTGTACTGGGAGCTGATGCTTGTAGAGTCACAGTCCAAAAACATCTGGGCTCTTCTCATTAACTAGATAGAACCTGGGAGGGAGGTGCTGACCCATGATTCCTTGTGTAATACAATATGATATAGGATATCATGTATTGTCTTGATGCTGCTTCATGAGCAGATTGCTATGGGCAGCTTGTCTATTGTGAGATAAGTTGTACATTAATGTTTACTACCTCCTACAATTGCTCTAAGATGATGAACTTAACATCACATACTGGTGTGCGTAAACTGCATAGGATTGGTTGGTTAATATAATATCTATGTAAATGTCCTCACATGTATATGCCTGTATCGCATTTAATCTTACATTGCAATTTCTTTATATTGCCTCGGTGTGTACTTCAAATCACATGTTGACTTGTTAATTTTAATAAAAAGGAACAAAACAAAAAAAAGTACTTTAGAACAAAACAAATGGAACAAAGTTCTTTCAAAAGGGAACAAACTGGTGGGAGGAAGGATGTACTTTCGGACATGTAGGCAAACATTCAAGGGCCAATGCCAACTGTCTCACACCAACAAACCTCCTATAACAAGGGTAGACAAAACCCCAAAGGCCTCGCTTTACACTAAAAACAGGTGCATGCCCCACGCCAAATGGTTTAAAAGTCATCAAGATTGTCCACAGCCAGGAATCTCCATGAAAGATAAGTATTTATTGTAAATAAGTATTCTAAGGCGGCCAAACCTCTCTGGTAGCTGTGGGCAGTGGTGAGAGGTGGATAGGCACCTACAAATCTTCACTTGAAAAGACGTTCACTTACCCCTTTACCCAACCCACGTATTGTCTGGCTGTCATTTATTAGGCTTCGCGTAATTTAATTTAAGCCTTACTCTTATTTTTTTATTTTTTTTAAATCTCAGAATTTGTAGCACTTATTTCATACTAACTATGAATTAATATTTTCTTTTTTGAAGTAGTGGGAGAGACTCTTGTACCCCCAACAACAAAAAATACCTTTACTCTCTCCTTTCTCCACTAAAACCAACTGTAAACCTTGCATTCACTACTCACTCTACTTGCCATCCTAGGACTAGCTCTAACGATACCCTAAACACAACACTCATGAAACCCTTACTTTAATCCAAACCGTTAACTGATCCTTTAACCTCAATTGAATTTTGTGCAAAGAACATACCTCACTCCTCACAGACTTAGGGTAATATACGGAGGCAAACCCAGGCCTTGCCCCAGATGCAGTGCAGTATACTCCGACTTAGACCACATGCAATGGGAATGCCCTGAGATACAGGGGTGATGGCAGGGTGCCCTAGACGATCTTTGGGGAACTCAGGGCACGCGGCTGGACTTGGACCCCTCCTTCTGTCTGCTGGGTCTACATTCTAGAACTGTCTCCAAGAAGGTTGGCAGCAGGTTTCTAGACCTGGCCCTGGTGCTGTTCAAGAGCCAGATTCCGATGGCCTGGAAGTCCCCCAGGGGCCCCTCCCTGGTACACTGGAGACGGGATGTCTCGACCTGGGGCCAGGCTGAACTACACACACTGGGCAGAGAGGAGGCTCGGGGAGTCAGAGCGTGTCCCATTGCCCCATTGTGGACCGAGATCCTAGAGGCCTGGGAAATGCAGATATGTGAGACAGCTGAGACCCGGGCGCCCGGAGAGGATGAACAGTGCACGAGCCAGGCCGCTGTCTGACTTCTTGGGGAGTGGAGATATGATGAGATACAGGTTGGGCGACGGAGAGGGGACCTGATACTAACACCAAGACGAGTAGGAGACTGGAGCCACAGTGCTGACGCCAATGTATATGTACTGCCCCCGCTGATTGATGGAGGATTATGACAGAGACTGACTGGTGTGATCACAACCTCCCAGCAAAATACAAGGAAAAATTGCTGCAATGACACCGACATCCCTAATCTGGTAGCAGTAATCCTGACCACCCTAACCACATCACAACACAGAAATGCTCCCCCAGCACACTGTTACACATTTTAGTTAGTTGTGTTCTTAGAATAAATGGTACAAGCATTGATGTCAGCGTACTCCTACGGACTGAAGAGGGACAAGGGCCACTAAACCCCGCAATGAACAGTAGGCATGCTGTATATACGCCAGTCACCAGCACTGTACCTGGCAGAATCACGATTACTGTTTATTACTGTTTGTAATCCAACTGCCTTGTTTGCACATGCATCTGTATTATACATTTAGAAATCCTGCACTCTGCAGAATAATGTGATTTCATGAAAATACCAATAAAGCTTAAAAAAAAATGATCCTTTAACCGGACACAAATCTAAAAATAATCCTAAATATTAATCTTCCTGTCCCTATATGATATCATCCCAAATTATTTTCCTATCTCTATACCTTTGCTAAACACTATCCATTAACTTTACCTGGACCATTCCTGGGGAGTTACTTCAATGTTTTTTAGAGCTCTGATATTCTTAGATATGGATTTGTGGCATCTGACGTTTTAAAGCTGAGAAATTGATATATCACTCTGTTTCACACCTTCAGCTGAAACCATAACATGGGAAATGCTCCCCGACAGTGACTGGTCAGAGGCATCCTAAACACTGGAGTTCTTCACATATTCTTAAAATGAGGTACTCCTCTCAAAGACCACAACCAACACAACCATGTGTGACCACAACCACCACCACTGCATCATCCCTTTACTAGTGGCATACCGATCTTTAGGTACCACAAGATAGAAGGCATAAGATGATCAGCAGTCAATTAAAAAAGTGGATTTAGAGGGGGTCACACATAAAGCAAGGGGGAGAGTGTTCTAGTTTGTATGTAAGATATTAAAAAGAGATGCCCTATTCTGACTCTGCAGATGTTAGGAACTTGCAACAACACTGAGGTTGTTGCATCTGAAGACTCTAGAATCCGGAGTCCTATCTTCAAGGAAGGTTTTTAGCCTGGCCAAAGCTTGTCCTTGGATCCCAATTTTCCTTACCCTATTCTAGTAGAATCAGATGTGTTACTGTATCAGAAGCAGATGGTAGATCGGGTAGAACGACCATAGCTGAGAAGTCCTGATCCAAGTGAATTCCATTATTTCTATCATGGCAGATTCAGTGCTAATGCCTGGATGAAATCCAGACACAGGTATGAGCAAGATTATTGGATTCTAAGAAGGGATTTAGTTGCCTATTAACTAATTCCTCCAGAATCTTAGAGACAACACGATCTGAAAAATGTCACCAAGAAACAAGTTAACTGGATGAGCTTGTTCATTCTCAAAACTTACAGCTGCAAACACTTAATTTTTCTGTTGCACTTTACAGAATTACCAATACAGCCCCCAAAATATGACTTGGACAACTTACAATGGTAGGTCTTCAAACTGTCAGTATAACTAATGTTTCACCTTTTCACTTGCCCTCTGTATCCCCAACTTTGCTGTTTACTCCTTAATCGTTACATATTACAGATGCACATTTGCACCTTTGCTGTCATATTTGATACCTCACTCCTTCAGTCAGCTATCAAAATTAAACCTTTCAGCGTGCTAACATTAGTGCAGCTTGATCAGAGAAGTGAACAGTTATAGGGGGAAGGACTCCAAATCCACCAGCTTTTGCAAATGAAAAAATAAAAGATAAATAACAGCAAAGGAGACTTTCTGCACAAAGAACCCAAACTGAAAGTTCGCGAAATGGTGCAAGTAGTTAGTGCTTGGCTTTATTTAGTGAGTCCCTCGCTCTGTCAGGGTAGGTCGTGAATTTTCGTGTAGCTGCTTTTGAGAAATAAAGCAAAATCCTTGTGTTCAGTGTGCAAGCATCAGTGCTGTCCAAGTTCAGAAATGTTTCATAACACAGAGAAACCTTTGAGAACTATCAAAGTACATTACATTGTACATTTTATTTACCCTATATGTTCCTAACGGGACCAGTGGGCAACAATCGAAACTATGCAGTGTGGGTGAGGCACATGCTCTACCAGTCCCATGTGCGCACAGGCCCTAATTTATATAGGATGCCAAAAGTAGACATTAATTTACATTCACAATGAACAAAAACATAAAAAGAAGATGGTGTAGTTGAAGAACTTGACTTGGTTGGCACACCTATCACATCAAACACACAAAGGTGATGGGGAAATGCTTGCAGTCAAACAATCATTTGGTTAATCATTCAAAGCCATTGCGCTTTGGCCCACCATGCCACCTCACCGGCCATATGGAAATCAACCTCTGTCCTGCTCCAAAAGGAGCAGTCCAGCGCATGCTGGCATGCCAGATAGTTTCCTAATTGTAACACAGGCAACCCAAGACCGGTTTCAGCCTATTTGGACCTCTTCAGTGGGGTGCCCTTGGCTCAAGTGGCAAAGTAGGCCACACGTACATTTAGGCCACAAATTATTTTGGGTTAAAAATAATCAAACACTCTAACATCAACCAAAACACATCAACTAGCCAAAAACAAAGAATTTGTGAACTTTCATAAAAACATTACAACAGTGCGTCCTCGTTTCTAAACGGTACACCCCATTAGTTTGCTGAGGGCCAAAATAACTAATAAAGCAAAGAAGGATAAAGATATATATAACCTTATAATTAGGACCATGTTTCCATACAAAAAGCACTTTTTGACTTGCCTATATCTTGGGCATCGTTTGACGAATCTTCACAAACATTTCCCCAAAATAGTGCCCCGGTGATCTTGTAACTCACGGAAAGTTTCGGGGTGATCCGTCAAGCAATGGCTGAGAAGTTAGGGGGGAGGAGTGGTTTAAAAAAGTTGTGTTTCCCATAGAAACTTTTAACAGGGCTATAGCCCGAACAACTGGATGGAATTACACCAAATTTGGCAGAAAGCTAGCTGTCCGAGTCCAGATTAAGCTTTTTGGAGTTTGGTGTAAATCCGTTCAGCAGTTTTTGAGATATTAAATGGAAAATACATTTGTATATCTGAAGTCGCAAAAAATTTCACACATTTAGGCGCTGTAATTGCCTGGCCACAACCTGAACAGAAAGCTGCGGCCACTATTTTAAGGTCTCAGGACATGGTCCCTGGGGCTGAAAAACAAAATGAAAATTTGCATAAGGGGTCAGGGTGGAGGTACCCTGACCCCATGAGTGTGCTATAGGTGTGCTTGAGGGTCAAATTATGGGTTAAAAAGTAGTTTTCTTCACCATGCACAATATTTGCGATTAATCGAAATTATTCACAAATAAGAAAAACAAAAATGAAAAAAATTCACCCTCATTCATACACTAATTCGTTCACTTAAACATGCACTGAGACTCATGGGCCCACTCAGACTCACTTGTACTCCCACACCCACTTATGCACACACTCACGGACCCACTCAGACAATCACGGACCCACTCAATCATGCACCCACTCACAGACCCACTCAGACCCTCATGTATCCACTCACAAACCACTCAGACCCTCATGCACCCACTTTCACACCCAGACATACATATACAGACACCGTCTCAAAACTATTCTTTCAGGAAGAGAGACAGACTGTTTGCCTGTGCATGTTGTGGGGTTGGGTGGTTATGGGAGTTGGCCAACGGGCGTAAGGTTATTCACACGTTGCTGTAGCAGGCACTCGCCAGACAGATACCTTTCAGTGATAGCTTCAACCTTAATTACTAAGCACATGCGGTTTGGAGACATATTGCTGAGATGAAGGGTGGAGAAGAGGGGGGCTGCTAAAGATCACATGGCATTGAGTGGATAAACTCCGGTATGTACAGCTATTGAGCGGGCAAACATTTTCATCTCACTGTGTCAACAAGGCCTTTTATCCTTTGGTGGGACGGTAAAATTGGGAAGCAAAATGAGCTGATAAGCTTAGCCATGCCTGTGCCCCACTCTGCCTAGAAGTGGTTTCAGGCTCAGGTCAGTGAGGCAAGAGAGAGGAGATGACAGTCTCTGCCTTACTGAACGGTAGGCTCAGCATGCCAATGACTATCAAGTGGGCACCCCACCCCGTCTTGGCAGGCAATGTCAGGTATCCAGGAGTGACAGGGCACTGGGATAAAGGTAATGGTAATGTCTGTCTGCGGGTTTTACAATGTACAAATCAGCTGCGCTACTGAACCTACAGCCCAGGGTCCCACATCTCTTGTCAAAGCTCCCCATTACTCTAGGTGCTCAAGCCAATTGTCAGCTGGCTGTAGATTTTTTCAACCATCTTTTGGTTCTTGAGAGACTGGCCAGAGAAATATCACAAGTAATGCAGTCCTGATTTTTAAAAACAACATTCTGAATCCTACACCACATAACAGACAGATTACATTAAACTTTGTTCTCTGGTGGTGGGAGATCTGCTGGGATTTGACACTTGCTCCCCATAGTGCTTGATGCATATTGCCTCCCATGAAAGCCTGGCTCAGTTTGATCTTGAGATTGCAGGACAACCTCAAAGTGAGCCAAGAACCAGACTTCTGCCTCGAGCTTTTAGTGGCTCATCCACCTCTCCGTCAGACATAATTCTGCTGATGCCCCAGTCCAGCAGTTATGCCCTTCTTTTGTGCTGTCTATACACAGACAACTGAAATTAAAGTAGATATTTCATTTTGTCAATCTTCATTTATGCCGCTGCAGATGCGAACAGCAACTTATTATTAATGAGCATTTGGGCGGAGTTCCAGCACCCACTATGCACCAGCAGCCAGTAGCCAGTAGCAGAAAGCAAACAAAGTAAAGATGTGTTCGCCCCTCTGAGTCCCCTATGCAGTGATCACCTAATACACAAATCTGGCTGGCCCTCATCTCGTTGTGAGTAAAATCTCAGGGCTTTCAGTTACCAGTTTCCTCTTGATGCCAAAATGTTTGAAAGAGTATACTACATATAGAGGGGGAAGTGAGGGACTTGTCTCAGCATATAAATACCCTTAGACTATAAACAAAAATATATGAACAACTTCATGAGCGTCAATAAATAAACAAGCCATCTGCAACTGTGCCCAACATGTACAGACTATCACAATACAGTTATTAAACATGCTAATTTATAGAATACACACGGAGGAGACCTACCTAGAGATCCAAGGTTTTAACATCTGAACGTCAATTTATTGAGAACCCCTAAGCAATAACAAAGGGTTCTTGGAAAGAATAATAATTTTCAATCATTTCGTATCATCGTCATTCTGCACTACTGAGCTCCATTAAATAAAAGATCTTACATTGGGGCACATATCTTAGCTTTCATCCTTTTATGCAAATTATCCTAAAAACGCAATATGAAGCTGCCCAGTTAATTCTCGCCATTGGTCCTTAGTGAGAGGAAGCGCAAGAGAGCAGAAGGGGAAAATATAGCTGAAATTGTGTGATGGTTACATGCACCAGGTTCACCGAGCTAAGACCTGCTTCAACTACACAAGATTAAAAATTCCTAACATTTCAGCCGCCCTAGCGAGGAGTATATCACAGGATCTTAGCACAGTAAATTGGTCATTACGAGTCTTTGCTTTATCCAGCATACATTTATTTTCTAAATAATGTATTTCTATGTTACTTCATGGTTTTTCCAACTCTCTCATTACTACCAGTCTAACGTAGGACAAACGATATCAGTAGTAAGCTGAAGCAATTTGCAATCATCCTATCCAGTTTTCCTAGTTGTAGGCTAATTGATACAAAACCTTACACTTTTTTCCCCGAAGGAAAACTTGCGGGCATTTGGATCAGCAGTTCTTAACCTGGGGTTCAGAAACCACTAGGGGACCCTCAACTGTTTAGAAAAATAAATAATATTAACAGACTACTAAAGAATATATACATAAAGTATTCAAATGTAAAACTATTTTTTTAATGCGCTGAAAATTTGAAGGATATTGAAATTGGAGCCTAAAATTGCATGGGCATCCTCAGCTTTGTTCGTGGGAGCAACACTATTAAAGCAAACAATCTGGAATGGATGGCTTCAATGGAAGCACGGGTATGCACCAATTAGAAGCA
Organism: Pleurodeles waltl; assembly: GCF_031143425.1. Lineage (NCBI taxonomy): Eukaryota > Metazoa > Chordata > Amphibia > Caudata > Salamandridae > Pleurodeles > Pleurodeles waltl. The sequence goes on along the minus strand of NC_090442.1, from coordinate 831,203,106 downwards.
GAAAATAAAAAGTGATATGCTAGAGACTAGCATTTTGCTTTTCCCTTTAGAAATAAAAATAAATGTATGTTATGTTGGATTTGTCCCTAGATTTGGGGATATTACAACAGATATCAATATTCATTATTTATTAATAAAATAAAAATTGAAAATCTTACTTCCCACTGAAATTTAAATTTCTATCTTTGTAATTTGTTTTTGTTTGTGAACTAGATAAAGTATGTTATAATTTGTGTATTTGGTTGACACTAATGGTTTGAATTTTGTGTATTGTTATGCAGTTTGAATTATGGAAATTTGGCTTGGGGTCTTGGGCTTCCAGTATCGACTCAACGGTGGTCCACAGAAGTCAAACGTTTAAGGAGCAGGGGCATATTAATCAGGTCACATGCTCTTGCACCTTCAACACTGTACATGCCTTTGCTTTGAAAATTAAATAAGAAACCTATCAGCGAGGCGTGCTTCCTGACCCAGAGAGCAGTATCATGAGCGCGTGCACAGCTTACAGCAATGCCTTTTAATATCTGCTTGGGTTTCCAATTATTTTAAGATCTCACTTAGGCAAGCAATGTTTGCTCTGCTGATTTAGACTTTCAGCTGTCATACAACTTTGTTTGTATGTTCTCTGTAACATGCACTGTTAGTGCTTAGTGATTATGTTAATATAAATGATCCAATAACTGGCTTAGGAACTCTTTTAAGCATAAACATTCTAGGAGGCAGCGTGTGAAATTATGCCCCCCCCCCCCCCCCCCCCCCCGGGATGCAGATTTCAACCAAAGGCAGCATCTTTAATGGTAGGTTTACCTGTGTTTTTAAAGTCTGTACCACATAGAGGCACTCGGTCAGTTGGCCTTTCTCTTTGTGCCAGCCTTCAGGTGCATCCCGCATCTTCTAGTGTTTCTTCAGTTGTCGAGGACACTAGTAGCCATCCCGTTTTACTCTTCACAGGTTCTCTCATCCCCTACTGAATACCTACAACTACACCGCAGCAGGAGTGAGTTCCGAGATAAATCCTGTGTGCAGTAGCGGAGGTTAGAGAGAGATTTTAACCTGGATTCAGTAGCAACTAAAATCATTGGTACTCGTGCAAGTTAGACAAGCCATGCCTTTGTTGAAAGCAACTGGACAAAATCAGTCATAGTTCTGGAGCGCAACACGCACTTCCTTGATTTAAATATGTTAATGCAATAAAATGGTCTTAGTTTTCTTAAAATAAAGAACGGCACACTAAAATGTAACATGCTAGAAATCACAGCCCTTGAAGGGTGGTTGTTATATTCTACCTCCACCAAATGCCGATTACTTGGGAGACGCTAGGACCGTCAGTAAACTGCTCGACATGGAGACTCGCCGACCATTCAAATAAATCGCTCCCACTTGCGCCACTTCCACACCCGTGTCTGTGCAAACGTGCAACAGCAAGTGACGGGCAAATTCTTATTGTTATTAGATAAATACCACATTATCCAATTTTGCAAATGGCTAATACTTGCATTTGTTTGTTTTCGGTCATTTGTGTAGATGCCAACATTTTAGAGCAGGCAAGTTGGAGGTTTAAAAAACAGTCTGGAGAATGTATTTCCCCTTGACTTGCACTAAAGTAGAGGCAATCTGTCTAAAACGAGTCTATTGGCATTTATGGTGACAGGCAATCAGCATTTCATTTTTGGCAGTTTAACAGCGCAAACAAAAACAGAGTTCTAAACTCTTTTTTGGATGCGCTATGTAAAACTGCTCAAAATCAAATGTCCAGGCCTGTCACACCTTCTAATGCACCCCTCCAATAATTAAGGCAAAGCGTTCTGGCTCAGGATATGTATTTCTCAGGTCAAGCTGCCTGGTTTCCAGAAGATCTGGAGTCAGCGTTCCACATCAGGTTTTCGTATGCAGGAATCGGGAGGCAGGAGACTAGTCGGGAAATCGGTAGTCTGCCTCCTGACCAGGGAGGGTTGGCGTGTAGGATTTAGACGCCTCAAAAAGGAATATGCGCATTCACAAATTCCCTTAAGGGCTTACAACTCTGTCACTGGCTGAGGCATTTCTGGTTTGGGAGCATGCAACATATTACAATTCACAGTGTCCTAAAGGGCACGTTTTTACAATTACCTTATCTCAAAGAAAGCTGAACATAATTGTTTAAAATGTGGTTAGAAATCCAGATTGACAACGAGGCCATGCAATATTTTAGGGGTTGGGGCACGGTGTATAACGTTTCTGGGTTTTACTGGTAAAGAGCGAACTGGAACGGAAATATCAATATGATCTAAATAGGACATTCAGCGGGGAGGTTTCTTTCTTACTGTTAAAAGGTTTTTGATGCAGTGATGAGAGAACCCAAGAATTAATCCGCAATAGTCTGTCTGTTACCATTATAAGCAGCTATGTCCTATCTGGTGATAATTGCTAGGATGCTGAATCATCCATAAAGATAGCAAATGAAAACAAAAAGTGACAACGGTGGTTCTCTTGACTGCACGCTTGCATGCCCTTCATTTCTTTATTTTTGAATCAAAGTAGGTTTTTGATTGTGAATCGGTGCAAGCTAAGCCACTCTGTTCACTGCCAGTGCCAGATACTGAACCAGCAAAGTTAGTCAATTTCTAAATAGTGGGTCAGGACATTGACAGCTACCAACAATTACCCAAATAAAGAAACCCACGCACTGGGGCCACTTGTTCTTTATAGGTCATCCAACTCTTGCCGACATCACCCAGTGACGGATAAACGAAAATATTAAAACCAAACAAGAAGTAAAATCACAACCCTGCGTAATGTACCTTCTTGCTCTAGGTAGACCTGTCAGGCATCATTTCATCAAATATCTGCTGAATGACTGCTGCATGCTCAGGAACATCGTACAGCACATTTCATTATTCCCACTAGTGCACGCAGTCCATCTCATTCCAGTCATACAAACAGCAATTAAAGAGGAATTCTTATCCATATAAACAACACCTTTTTTATTTCAGGGTTCTTGCGTTAATACAATGAATTTGCAAGTATGGGACAGTTAAGAAATGAGAAATGTTCCAATTGGGTTATTCTTATACACTGTCGTCTCTCACTACGCCAGATGTTGAGCAAAAATGCCACAATTTCTGGAGTCTGGCAGATTACTTTATTTCAACAGACAGAAACAACAAATCACAGTTTGAACAGCTGTAAACACAAAAGCTAACAGCTGCCTCCCACATCAGTCACCGTCTAAAAGGCATGAAGTAAATCAACTGCAACTCTGGCTCAAATGTGCATAAGAGCTGAAATTAATCAGTTATGGATACTCACGAACACAACACATCATAACTTGGGCTGCCAACATGTTGTTATTTGCTCTCCTAATAACTGCTGTTCAGATGCTGTGCTACTGCAGAATGTGTGTTTTGAGCATGGTGGAAGTTGCGGGTTATGGTGTGTGTGTTGAGTACCTTGATAATCACAACTGTAAGATCTCAGTGCGGAGGGTAGAGTGTGCGGACTCCCTCGGCCAAGGCCTCCGTCCAACCCTCCACAGCTGTCCAACCTCATGTGCACAGCTTTTGATAAAATGCACAAAGGGTTGGTTGCAGGCCCTGACCTGCTGCTTGGGCCTTAAACATACCTGCAGTGGGTGCTAAAATCCACCACCCATGACCTCGCCTGTTGTCAATTATCAAGGATTTGCCTATGGTACTTTCCCTCCTGTCACATTCTTTTTTTTTTTTTTTTTTTTAAATATTTTTTCCACATTCACGCAAACCCTGAAGCTTGCATAAGGATTGCAATTTGATTCCTTACTCGTGATTACTCAACATTTAAACTGGTGGGTGGGCACAGCAGTCTCAGACTGCCATTTTAGGTGTTCGGATTTGTGATTCAGAAATAAGACTCACAAACGCCACAACTTTTCTTTGTCAAAGTTTTTTGCTTCTTAAATCCAACTGAGGGGAGACCTTTTGAGCATTCCTCTCCAAACCGCCCACTGTGGCCCGGGGGCTTGGATGTGCCTACTCTAGCCCCTTATAAACCATTTTCTTCAGAAAATATAGGATATCATCTGGCTGACAAAAGGATCAGCAAGACAGTTAAGTCAGCAAAAAGAGAAAAGATGGGAGGGGAGGCAAATAGATAATGGTTCATAACAGAGGAAATGGTGCACAGGTAATTGATAACATAGATGAAAAGTCAGATTAATAACTTTGTAGCTTGGTTTTTGTTGCATCACTAGCCTCTGGATAGATATTTATTTTCCTGTCAAAGCAGCTTTTGAGGTCTCTGCCCCAGAGTAGAGCCTGGTTCTTACCAGACTATAGATAATTTACAATCATGAACGATCTAGCATAAAATAACCCTAAACTGTCACATATAATAAAATGTAATACAGAAATAAATAAAAAAATCAAAATATTTTTTTTTTTAAACTGTAACCAATAGACTGATTTTGTGGAAGTGATATAAAGGTCTGTGCTTTATTAGCCAAGAATATTCCAAGTTAGATAATCAGTGGTTCTAACAAAGGTCTCTCCTGAGAAGATAATGATGGCAAACAAAAAAAATGAATAACATCTTTAATTCCATTGTTACATAAACTTTCGGTGCGTTTCTTGTATGCCAACCTCTCCCAAAGAGGGCATTTAGGGATAGGTCATTTTCTCTTAGTGGTACAAAACACGCTGCAGCTAATGATCAAGAAACAGATCTAAGTATTGTTGCAACATTTTCACCCTTGCAGAGTCAACAATAGTTTTATATTTACTAAACCAAGAACAGTAATATTATCAATTTTCATGCAGACATGGGGAAGAAAGAGTTTCAAAGCGGATTTTACATTTACTTGGAGAAAAACGTCCGAGGTAGCAGACGAGAACTCAAAAAGTCGCCAGCTATAGATGAAATTGTTGCAGTAGAAAGGGTACATCCCTCCCCGCTCAAATCTCAGTATGAAGTAGTTTCCTTGAGGAGTCCTCTAGATGTAAGATAAGCGGAGAACTGCAGCAAATAACAGCTAAACCTGCAACATAGGCACTATATGTACCTTAAATTTCAGTCTCCTAGGTTGAATCTTGACTAACAATTTCTTCTGGACTAACAATTTCATGGAACAAAGTTTAAAAAAGATTTTGCACTCTGATCAAAAACTGACGAAAAAGTAAACTGAGTGGTTTCAATTGCACAGGTAAGGGTGGGATATATTTTCATATTATAAACAGAGGTCAAATGTTTGAAGTGCCTAGGGCCGACAAAGTTATTACAAGTCCAAAGCCCCATTCCAAAGGCCAGGTTATTACTTCTTGAGAAATGAAATGCTTGTCACTTAGGTTTGAGTAAAATACTTTTTGCTCATAATGTCCAAGCAAATGTGGTGTAACTTTTAATCTTCCACTTAAACACCACTACCCTACTCTTTGAAATATTTACGTTCAAGAAATGGACACGTAGGTTTTCAAGACACTTTTGAAGGTCTTTACAGGTTAAAGCGAAGACAACCACATCATTAGCATACAAAAAGGCATGCGGTGAACAGGTGCTAAGCTTAAGAGGGTCACCTGTTATCTAACTGTGCCAGGGAAAACAAGAGGAGGACTAGTAGGCAAACGTTTTAAAAACAATTGTTTGTGAGTATCCTTGGGGAAAGGCTCCCAGGAGCACCGGCATCAAGTAGAGATAAGGAATGCAATAATTAATTTCAACATCCCTGTGGCAGGGATCTCCAAACAATACATTTTTTGCACAGAATCAGTCTATCAACTCTGTCAAGGCCTTAGGGAAGTAGATGAAAGCCACAATGGTTGAACCCTTACACCTACATATGTATCTACTACAGATTGTACAGAAGATGAGTTATTGAGAGTTGAGTAGCTTGCTTTGCAGTCGGACTGCTCAATTGGGATTATTCTTTAATCTAAGACCCAAGATTATCATTATTCAAGGCTTTTTACAACGATTTTCCCCACAAAATCAAAGAGAGCCATTGGATGTAATTACTCAGCAATTTAGGATAGTTCTTGTACAGATTGGGTGGAATTATAAGACTGGTCCTTGAGTGTAGAAAAATCCCAGATTCATTACACTACAAGCCCTACAGAAAGTCTATCCAAGATGCAGGTTCCTTTTCAAATCTTGCGTGTGACCAAGCGTGAGTTCTGGTCTGCAAGAGATATTGTATACCACAAGGTGCTTGTAGCCCGCCCATCGCCTAGCATTAGTTGATTTGGCTTCATTGTCACTCTTATTTGCTGCCTCAAAATTGTCCCACGTCTGCTGGCTTCACTTCCTCTTGTTTCAGCTGGAGCATGGACCAAGTACTGATTGCTTCATCTTGACTACTGTCCTTCGAATGATCACGCTGTTATTCAGTTACCACTTTTATTTTTAATTCTTTATGGGTGTCCTTGTTGAACCCCTTGCCATTTGTGGCTATGTTTTACTATGCCACACACATTGCAAAGACGCCCTTTTCTCCTCTGAAGTGATGGTGTATTGCAACAAGAAATGTTATCTGCTTTTATTGTGACCAAAGTTGTTACCTGCTTCCGAATGTATTTTCACTAAAACCTGGAGGCAATTGCAGTCTTTATAAACAGGGGAAAACATAAAATTATCATACTCTGAGAGACCTGGCTGATCAACCCAGTCCAGCTGGGCGGTTACATCCTCCTTCAAGTTGCATTTTCTGGAGATTATGGAGACCAAAATGGGGCCTCGCAGTTTATGTGTCAACAGCACTAAAAGTCACTTCTGAGCAATTATCCAACTTGGCTCCTAATTTACATGTAGCCAACTTTAGCATGCAACACAATCATCTTACAAGAACTGTAATTTTATTCAATGTGTATGCGCATCCCAATGTGCAGAAAAAGTCTGCACTTTTCAAGAAACTAATTTTTGACATAACGGAATTAAGGTTTGTGAATCCTACCTGGGAAACCCTAGCGACAGATGATTTCAACACCAATCTACTATACACCCCAGATGAAGACAAGCACCCTGCAGCTGAAAACGCAATTTAGGTGGTTATGTCACAGGCAGGCCACCCTGGAAAACACCCAGACCATAACCGGAAAAAGTCAGTCACTGCCCTGGAACATCTTGGCTTGAGAGTCATCAATGATCGAACCCAGGATGACAATCCCCACCATGTTTACGCACAATGGTGCAAATTCAAGATCAATTTTAGACTACACAATCCTCTCTCTGCCACTATTAAAATATCTGAAGAAATATGTAGTTAAATACACAATGTAAAGTGATCACTCATACCATCACCTCAAGTTGAATCTGAACCCTCCGCACCAGTGGAAGTAGGAAACTTAAACTCAACCAATCTGAAGCACTTAAGATGGACACATCATTCTCTACCGAGGCTGGCTAACAATGTAAAAGAAATTCTGGAGTCTAGCAGTGCTTCTGACAGTAACTTAATGGAAGCTTGGACACCCTTTTCAACAAGGCTGTTAATATGTAGTCCTGTCCTAAACTGGGGGAACGCGGTCAAGCATATGGATTGCCTGAGGGGAAAGACCGTAACCCTAAGAACAGAGCTAAGAGGGTTGGTACGGGAGGCAGGAAAACTCAGTGTTCCAAATCATGCTTGGGAGAGAAAAAAAAACCTGAGGAATCGATGCAAAAAACAACTTGAGGAAGATTGGAAAATAATCCCTGATGAGTTTTGGACAAAATTACTTTTCAACACTAAACAAACCAACGCCAGAGCTTTCTGAGAAACAGTAAACGGCATCAATAGAGACCCAAGAGTAATAAACTGCTCAAGCATGCCAGAGAAAGCCTGGGTAGTCCACCTGACAAAGACATTCATCAAGGGCCCGCAATCTGGAAACCCAGAACATACCATTTATCTGCTGGATACAGCCAACCTACATAACATTCCAGATTGCTCATTTGCTCCAACCAAACGCTACAGAATAGCAAAGGTGGTGAAAGGGAGAAGGGCAGGACGAATGAGCAGTGCTCCAGGACCAAATGGCATCTCACACACAAATTACAAGCTTGACCCTGAAAACTGGGCAAGCCCTCTATCGGCATTATACAGTGAGGTGGAAGGAACTGGGACAATCCCAAGTAGCTGGAGAGACTCAATAATAAATCGGACCTTCATGGGCAGGGATCGGTCCAATCTAGCCAACTGCACACTCATCGATCAAAGGGCGAGTATTATGCAAAGCTATTTCTGGAGGACATACTAGAGTGATCTAACACCAATAAACCTAACCCCATTAATCGAACAGGACTCCGGAGAGGATTTAGTACTACTGCGAATATCTTAGCTGTTACAGTGTATGCAGATAAATGTAAACACCTAAAGAAAATCTCCATGTATTCTTTGTAGACTTTACGGCAGAGTTTGATCATATGGATCGTGGGCTTCTGTGGGGAAAACGTAGGCAGTGGGGGCTCTTTAATAGAATTCTGCGTGCCACAGAGCAGTTATATTCTTGTACTTGGATTCAAGTTAAGCTGGGGGACAGTTCAAGACTTTCCAGGAGAATTCCTATGGAAGTGGGCCTCAAACAAGGGCGTGTCTTAGCCCCAAATTTGTTCAACTTGTTTATGGCTGACTTGTCCCCAAGGCTTGACCAGATAAACTCCCGTCCACCACAACTGGGTCCGTTAACTCAGAAGCATCTCTCCTACGCGGAAGAAATGGTCTTACTAACCCAAACAAGAATGAGTCTGTAGCGATAACTTACTGAATTAGAAGAATAAGGCAAGGAGGATAAATTAGAAATAAACACGTTTAAAACCAAAATAACATCCATCCGGATTCAACCTGGCCCTCCACTCAAGATCAAGCTGGGAGACGAGATCCTAGAGGAAGTCAGCAGTTATAAATATTTGGGACTGTACATAGACACCAAACTAACTTTCCAACTACACAAGCAGTACCTTGTGAAGAAAGGGAATGCTCTAATTCACACCTTCGTCTCCCTTGCTGAGAATCTGGACGGTTCTTCTTTTAAGTCCCTACTGGCAATTATTGCGGCTAAACTTATATGAACGGTGGCTTTTGCCAGTGCCGTCATGCAGTGCAAACATTTCCTGACCCTGGACAAACTGCAAACAAACACGTTCAAGCAAGATTTTTGTCTTCCGCAGAATGCCTCACCAGCACAAATTTGTTTGGAATTTGGATTAATGCAACAAATCATTGGGAGAAGCTACGTCACCATTAAAACATGGCATAAAATTTGGTAAAATCAAAGTAGTTTGTTCTTTATGCCCTCATGGCAGTAACTGGTAAAGGGTCCTTGCTCGGTCAACAGGAAAAATCTCTGGTCAGCACTTGACGATACAAATACAATGGACCTTTAGAACACGAATCTATCTTATTCTGCTTTTTGTCATGCAAACAACAAAGTTGCAAAAATGCACTCACTTATAAATGACAAACATACATTGACTAGACACATGTATGCCTGGATGTAATTCGGTCAGACAGTAACCTCAAGCCGGGAGCATATCTAAGTATGACATTTTCTGTCCAGTTAAAGAAAAAGCTGAAAACTATCCAATTTGGTGTGCCACCATCTTTGGCCAAACAACCATCATGGAAGCATACAGGCCCAAAGTCATGCAGGTTATGTGGCGCCCTAAAGGGGGACATCATCCATGTGGTCTGTGTATGTCCAGTTTTAAAGAATGTTTGTATTTTATGATTGAAAAATATTTTTCACGAAAGGGGCAAAAGAACCTGCAGAACCACCATACTAAAATGCCTCAATCCCTCAGATCAATTGTAAGCGGATAAAATTCCTAGTATTATTTAAAAACATATTGAAATGAAGCTCCTAACACTAGAAATAATTTCGTCTGGGGTCCACGAACTTATTTTAAGTTTAAATGTTCACAGATTCACTAGAGCCATGGTACCAAAAATCAGATAATATTTGTTGGTGGACTAGATGTCATTAATTCCTTAGTGGACAATTTTATCTGGCTCTTACAAATTTCTTATTATTGTTGCAGACTAATGCTGATTTTAATACACACTGTGTAGGAGGAACCGGTCAAAGTCGTATATACAATTTTATGAAATTACTAGCAAGTCTGTGCAATATTTTATTAAGATATTATGTGCTTTATGTATGGCGAACACTGATTTTGTGATGGTTTTTATTAACTTATAATAAATTTGATATGTTTGCTTCTTAGGTATGATCGGATTTTTGGCCAAATGTCATTTTTTTTTTTTTGCAAGGGAGATTAATTGATTTGCTCAGAATGAATCAAAAGGGTGTAGTGGTGAGAAGTAAACACTGGCAAAGCCAACAGGTCTCGCCTTTGAGAATATTAGCTCTGCCATTTGCCTTGTTTACATGCTGTCAGGGTATATGTGGCAGGAGGGGGGTTATGTGTTAAAGCATGCCAGAAAGAAGAGATAGGAAATGTTGCTCAACGAAAATTTACAGCCAGCAGAAAGCAATCTGCATACATAAGACAAGCAGACAATGACACATACCAAACAACTAAAACTGAACACATGCACAAAGAGGTAAGTGGAAGGTTTCAACACTGGTTCCTCCCCCTCTTCCTCAGAGCCTCCAGCACTGAACAGACTAACAATCATTAGGGAAGAATCTGCAAACTGCACCCCCGGGGCCAGGAAGCCGGGTAAATGGATAACGGGGCATTAAAAACAACTGTTTACAAAACTCTAGAAGGGCAGATCATTCTTAAGCGACGAACGAGGTTCCACAACCTCGGAGTCACAACAGAGAAGGCAAAGTTCCCGATATTTATGCGTTTGATAAAGAGAAGCGGCGTAGATTATTGGTTTGAGTTCTGTTAATATAAGTGCAAAATTAGGTGAGAGATACATGAGTGATACACTGGGCGAAAGAGAGGAAATGTGCGTGGAAACAATACCAGGAGTGTCTCCTTGAGAGAGTGTGTGCCTGCTGTGTTCGTTATAGTAGGGCGTAAAGGCCAGCGCTTGCAGGTATGAAGTACAAACACCGCATATGAGGCTGTGGCTCTGCCTTGAATGGTTGGAGCATTTCAAAAGATTTCAGCAGGTTCCCTAGCACACAATCTTCTCAATGTTGATAGGAACAAAAGATGAGTCCTCGTATGGTGTGTGCCAGACTCTATTTCTGTGGACAACACTTTCAATATAGCTCCATCGGCAGGGCCATGCGAGCAAGAAGTTAGTGCTGGCTTGTCTCGAAGACCACAGTGGTCTTTAATGGTGTTCTCTTCAAGGCTAACCACCCAGAAGCAGGCATTACTATACAAGCACTGGCAAAGCTAAATACTCTTAGCCATGCTGCACAGAATCCTTGATGACGTGCAGCATGGCTAAAGTAAAACAAAAAAATACACACCTGTCCGCATCATTTAGCGAGAGAGTGCACTTACAAGCGAACTCTGTTTTTTATCTTTTGCTTTTTTTGTTCTTACCTACAGATCCGAGTCAAATCAGTAACTAAAGCCAAAACATGCAGTGTGTGGCTTTTTTATGTATTATTTTTTTTTTTATGTGAAGGGGAGCAGTAGCACTGAGAGAGCAAAGAAACGGTGAATCAGGACAAACACAGGGAAGGGTAGACGGGACAAGGCAGCAAAATGGGGAACGGTGTGTGTGTGTGTGTGGGGGGGGGGGGGGGAGGCGAGGCACTGAAGCAACAAGGGAGGGCTGCAGGTGGTGAAGCAACACAGGTGAGGGCAGGGGGTGAATAAAATACGAAGAAACACAGCCGAGTGCAACAGGGAGGGATGGGAGGGGAAAAGTACACAAGGACAGACAGAAGTACAAGGGGACTAGAACTACATGAAGGAGATAGCTCGAAACACAAACTCTGCAAATTCTTACACAAAATGAAAAAAGTAGAACACTAACATCGAGCACAGACACCACACAACCACACACATAGTAAATAGGTAATGCTCCATGGCAGGGACAAGCAAAATGTTGATAATTTGGGACACAAATAAGAAACAGGCAAATGACAGTGACAAGGAAAGGCAACCAATGAAAAGCAATGGACAGACTCGAACCCCCTCTATGTCATGGTAAGCCCCAATCCGCCTCGCAACAGACAGCAAATGTGCTGTCTAGTAGGCTTGACCTAAAAAGATATGGGATATGCCCTGAAGTGGCATGCACACATTCATTGCTACAATGAAGTAAGTACACCAGCTCCAGATTAGACCCTGGACCTGGATATCTCCATTCTTTAAAGGCTACTCAGGCAATGGATCTCAGTGGCCACGCCTGTGCTGCACCGAAAGACACCTCCTCAGGCAGAAGAATCTGTGTATGAAGCTCCGCTGCTTTCACAGCACAGTTAGTGGTTCTTGCTATTTTATGTTCAACTGAAAATGAAACTTAATTCTCTTCTCTTAAGAGTTATTTGGTAGATGTCGCAATCATATGAGAGTACGCGCAGCACAGTTATTTTCCCGCTAAAAGGTACCCCTTTTACTTCCTTGAAACAGTAAAATCAGTTTTAAGGCTTGAAACAAATTAAGCCACTCACTGACAACTCAATCTCTTTTCTAAGAAAGAGCACATAACTTAAATGCAACAGATGCACCTCTCCTTCATTATAATACAGTGTGCTGTCCGAGACGAAAACTAACTGTAAACAAACATGTAGAAACTTCATAAACTGGTGTGTTGTCTATGGCTTCAACAGGAAATCCGACCTGAAATAGGTTATTCACTGCTCTGATCTTACAACAGTGGAGAACAACATTATTACTCCACAATTGTGGCATCATATCTGTACTATGCCCTCTTACGCACTTTCAACATCCTCTTTAGGGACTCTCATGCTGGTGCAAGGTGGGACAATACATGTGACATTTCCAAGCGTCATCTGCCCTCATAGCTGTTGCTCTGCGCAAACCCACTACTAACACCGGCTTCATTCAGCATGTGCTGACGAGCAGCACTGACAGAATGTCAGCATGCAGTCACTTCTCAGTGTCCCGTTTTGGTGGGAAAGAGGTGGGATGGTGTAGTGGGTGGTGGGCTGCATGACAGAACTGCAAGTATTTAAATTTCATATTTGGGTGGAGGAGAGGCAGGAAATGGCTGAGTCAGACGCGAGTGACCAGACACCACTAAATATATTTTTTATATTTTGGGCGGGGTAGGGCTGGGGGCTTCCAGACTGTGGCTGATGGTGGGGAGGCCATGTTGTGGTAGACTCTTATGATTCCCCACCTCTGCACTGCTCATCTGATCATGGGAAGATAGTGTTGGAAGGAGGCTGAGGGGAGGAAAACATACATAATCTAAAGTTGAAGATAAGTAACTGTCAATAAAAGATTTTTTTAAATACAAAAACTCAGTCAAAGTACAGGACAAGAAATGTTCCAGAGGGATCCTGCAGAAGAAATAATTATAAGGTCGAACCCTAGCGGTCAAATTGGTAGAAAGTGGCATCAATGGATAACCCAGCTGACACAACAGCACCATACTCAGAGCAAGGGCACTCTGTTTTCAGTCCAGGTTGTCAGCAAGGGCAAAAATCATCAACTACAATGTACCCCTGATGTGGCACTCCCAGTTGGTCTTGAAATATGCTTGAATTATCAATATCTCAGCATTCATCATGTTTAAAATCTTCCATAACATTGAGACCCCACCCAGTTTTCCAACTACTCATGTCTTCCCCTTAACAAATGAGTAATAATTTGATAACTTAGTTCCAAGCCACGGCTAAGGTCAAGTATCAACCATTGACCTACCCTCGATCCACAAATCTATTAGTCAAATCCATGTATTGCTGCTCTGCGTAACTGTCAATAAAGGAATGTTTTTTAACTCAAAGTTGACAGTGATATCAAAGACAACCTGAGCTTACCTCTCTTTGCCTAATTCATGTCCTCAAGAACACCACGGTGAAAAGCACCCATTAACTCACAGATACCAATGTGTAAATCTATATGTGATTTATTTATTTTATTTGAAAAATAAGCCACAATCTTTCTTTTGAACTGGTGTCCCAAACTTCAAATCCAAAAAGATCATGCTAGGCATCATCATTTCTTTCTACTTCAGTGTTGTACTTCAAATATTCCACACGTTTAGGAAAGAGGCCTACATTCACTCTTTCTACAAAGAGTTCTGTGTTTATGCTTGGATGCATTAGTTAAGTTAAACATGGTTTCCTTCAGGAAAGGTTCAACCGATCATGTGAAACATCAAATTCTGTCTTCATGAATAAATGACATTTGTCCATTCTCTGGCATGTTACTGAGGCAATATGCATTGTTAATGTTCCACTTCGAATATTACAATCAGTAGGCCGGCAGCAAATCAGATGATGACAACTACTCAAATATTGCTGTAGAAGCTCATCCTAAAGGGAGGTGTAGAAAAAGACGAGACAAAAAAAAAAAATGTTGCCATATATGGTGGAATAAGGACAATCATAGGCGATGCTGCAGAACAAGGTACCATGAAACGAACTATGAATTTACATTTTCAACAGCTCCATGTCTCCACAAGATGTTCTTTAAATTAACAGATGTTTCAGAATAATCAGAATTTGGGACAGAATGTTCCAAGTAGTGACAAATGCATAATGTAGTTCAGAAATCTTGGAATAAATATAGAATAATCATAGTGTGGGTGTAAAGGCAGCTGAAAACAGACAGCACTTTCCTAAATCAGGAATGAGGATACCTAAAGAATCCATCGGCCCTTACCTATAAAGAACAACTGTGTGTTGATGCAGATAGATGGCTAAGATGAGGAGATACACGTTATTGCTTGTTCAGTGTAAATGATATGAACAAAAACAGGTAGAATGAGTTTCTTTTTCCCCTCTCCAGTAGGGCAACAGCGATACCGAATTTTGTATTGACCATTACATAAAGTCAACTGTTGCCCTGTTAGGAAAGAGGGACCGAGAATGGTTGCTAACTGGCTGACATGCGGCATCCGAAAAAAAAAAAAAACATTTTCAATTGTGCATTTAAAAAAAAACAAAAAAAACAGAAGGTTCAATTGTTGAAGCTTCAGCATCAGCTTCACATCATACTTGGCAAGGTGGACTAAATTCACATTGCATAGCACATTGAGTTAGTCTACAAATTACCAGCTGGCCAGTAGTGACTTGCATTAAATATTTCTAATACTTTAACTGATACATATAATTATTCAACACACAAGTAGATGACTCATTTTCTATAATTGCTTTACTTCTAGGCCATTCTAAAAAAGCGATCATCCATGGCCTCATTATGGATGAGCCCAGTTCACCCTCAGCACATGGCCTTTAGGGAGGCCCGGCTATCATCTAGAAGACCCTACAGTAGAAACAACGTTTAGGGGGTGGGAGGGCTTATGGGGGATCACTTCCAGACCCCTCAGCGTTGTGAAACATGTAGACAATGGAATATTAGCTCAGGCAAAGTATAGGCTAAGAAACGGTCCATAGAAATCCTCCACTACAAGGTCAGACCCAGGGGATTAAATTGATGGAAAAGCGGCATCAATGAATAGAAGAGCTTACAGAACAGCTACACGCACACTGCACTACAAGCAAGGACACGCTGATAAATTGTAAGCAGCCTGGACTGAAAAACAATGTCTCAGCATTCAACATCCAGCCTCCAACTACTCGTGCCCTCCCCCAACAAATGAGTAATAAGCTATTACTGTACTTCCAGGCCACAACACACCAACTAAGAATCAAGAATCAACTTCCCCTTGATTCACAGATCTCATTCGCAATCCTCCACAGGTTAACACCGGTCCTTTAACCAAAGACAGATTCATTCTAAAATACAGGAAAGCTCCACTGAAGCAACTGATATCTGTATCAAGAGTGTGGTCAACGTTGCTCTCATCGTTCTCTTCAATATAAAATGTTTATGAGTCTCTTAATTAGAATTACGGTTAATAAAAGATAAACATACAAATAAATACCTCAAAACGTGTGTGCTTTGGTGCTTTCCTTCTGGAGCGTTATTCTCCTACAGGTAACATCACCAGGGAACACTCAAACGCCTCGTTTGAAACGCAGTGGTATGCCTCATCGTTTATCACAACGTGCTGGTTTACCCACATCCATGTGAATAACCTTGTCAATGGACTGCTCTCTTATCATTCATAGGTTCTCTACTAAGCCACAGTCCTTATCTTTCAGCAGCATGAGCCAACATATTTCGGTATTTTGGGTGTACATTATTTATCCTGATTGCTACTACCCGGTCTGGCAATATGGCTGACAAATAGCTAATTTAGGCACCATGTGGCCTCATCTTGTCATTGTCATTAGCCGTCAGTCAAAGGTTAAGCTGTCCTAATTCTCATAGCTGGTTCTGTTTTGAAAGAGATATTACTTTCGTATTTAAGGTGCGTACAACAGGGTCCCTTGCAGATTCAGTGGTGAGCGCATGTGGATGCTCAACTATAGAGCATTAAAATAGGGCCTGAGGGAGTGCATGGGTCTGACATAAAAGTGATGTAAAGGGTAAGGAAGGGCCTCCTTGTGTCTCCTGGAGAGGACAGTTTAGAAATTGTTACGAGTCTCAAGCAACAGTAGCTTTACTACATGCAAGGTCGTAAGAATAACCAAAATAGACAGTGGGTTGCAGAGTCATAATGAAGAGTCTGTGCGAACATCCTTATGTAGGAGTGTGATATCTTCCATAGCACATTAGGAATTTATAACAATATTGTTGATTATGCGTAACAACCCATATTGTACTTTTCCAATGATTTTCCTCTAAAGGAGGATGCATTACAAAAACTACTTTTTTATAAAAAAAACATGATAAAAATGTCTAAAGCTTTGCTTGAAGTTATCAAACTTTTTTTTGGAGTATTATACAGTACAGGGAAAACCCAGTAGTGAGTGCAAACCATTAAAATACTATTTTTATGTATATAATAATTAAAGCTGGGTGTCCAAGTTACAACAGTTAATATTATACATAGAATAATCACCAGATAAACGGAATATCAAAACAGCCTCTTAATGGCCAAGGAAGGCAATGGGTCAAACTGCTTTTTTCATTAGAAGGACATTCACATGCTGCTTTCGTACAGAATGGCTGCTGGTGTCTGTGGCAGCTTGTTATTTGGAAGGCAAGTCTCTAAAGTTTGCTCTTTCATAGATAGAATTCATTCTGCAAGGAAGTTACAATCATTCCTGTATATTCTGCTCACCAGGCCAAATTATCGTTTACTCTGCTAAGGAGGAAGAACACATGTAAACTGCGTTTCCAGTGTATTCTAGAATATTCATGTAGTCCTTCCTCATGAAATCAAGTAAATGGCATCTCTACTTCCTACATGGATGGTAAAAGTTGGGTGGAGGGAGGTTCGCAACGGAAGAATTTTCCAGAGGAAGTTAGAAGCAGTGTTTTTCTTACTCCGAAAAAAGTGTGTTGTTCTGGGGAGTTTGAGAGTCTTTATTCAAACATAGAAAGTCACGTGAAAGCAAATGATTTTGTTTGATTAAAAAAAATCACATTTCATTAATGCGATTGCTCTCGGAGGAGGTTCACAGCTCAGGATTCTGCAATCATTTTCACATATTTAGTTTAGCAGGGACAAACTTTACATTTTCGCTCAGTACTCAATTTGCTTACCAAAGTTTCTGTTCATGAACAATTTAGTGAGTTACCTGGAAAGTATGTCTGTGTTGAGATGCAGGGTGTTCTACGTCCTGCGGGTCCCATACCCACGCAGGGAATGAAAGAAACCTGCAGCAGGTGAATAATATAACACTAATAATAAGGAATATGGCAGTGGCCCTTAAATCCCATTGAGCTACTTCTGATGTAGGGCTAAAACTCTTGATTCTTCACTATCCTGTGGTCTCCAAGCCCCTTGAAATAAAACAGCATTCAAAGGTAGAGTTATTACCATCTGAAGCTTAGATGTTCCCACCACTCAACATGGGGTGAGGCAAAGACAGCTGGGCAGCAAAGACATCCATCAAGAAGTGAGGGACCGATGAAAAAGTCTATCTCAGCAACAGTTACCAGACCATGTACCATTAAAAAAAGTGTAGGCAGAAAATGGCTAAATCGTGGAGGGTTAAGGTGGAAAGTAGCAAAGCACCCAGATAGAGTTATTAACATGTATTGGCAACTAAGCACCCACAACATTAAGACTGCAGAACCACACAGCTGGAGCTAAACAGTGCAACCCAAGAGATGCACTCACTGGTGATAACATTCACTCTAACAGTGATGACAGGGGTCCCACGTTGCCGTAAGGGCAGAACGCATTTTAAAGTCCCTGTGAGAGATCTTCAACAGGAATTTGGTGCATGTGAAAGAAACGTAAAGTGGCGTCAGCCTTGAAGAATCCTAGTTAGCATATTGATTCCATAACACTGCAGCCAAAACCACAAGTGTCCCACCTTCACACGTTTCTTGAAAAAGCTCATGTAGACAATCCCTGCAAAACATATCTATTTCTTGCTTCAATGTACGGCCCAGGTCCCTGAATCTGCAGTTATTTACCGGTTATGCTCCGCTCTGAGAAAAGCAGTCCCCTCCTCAAGTTACCGCGGCGGTCATTAAATATACCGAATCTCAAAATTCAGCACATGATTAGTATTAAAAATGATTTTAGTTGCTTTCGATTCCAAAGCTCTTGAATGAGAAAAATTAAATTGAAGTCAAATTAAAAGATGATCATTTTTTCAAAAATAAAAAGTTATAAGCAAAGTCACAAAATTGTCTCTGTTGCAAACACCATAACTACCTTCACAGTGGTCAGATGGATGAAAAATAAGGTTGTTGTCCATTGGAATAGTTGCTGCATCCTCAGACACCGTTTTAATGGTTTCAGTGGCAGTGTGATTCTTGGGCCAGACATCTTACATGCCACACTAGAGAAAAATATATTGTTTATCCTCAATAATCATATTTCCAAGTGTAGGAATTAAATTCAATTAACACCCCTACGCTGAAATTGCAGCAACGATTAGTGTTCTGCAAAATCTGAGAGAAATGATACCTGCAGGCAGCCATGAGATGTCAGATGACAAGCCATATTAAAAAAGTGATCTTCTGAATGACGTTAAATAACAGAATCAAAGACTGGAGGAAGAGCCGTCCTTGGAGGTGACGAAGTGTCTTCAAGCCTTTCTGAGCCCTTTGCTTAACATTAACTTGTCTGAGCTCTTACAGACCTATAATGATAGCTTTATAAGCTAAAGGCTGCGATCCAATCGATTATATGTTGCAATATTAGCAGAAAGGAGGAGTACAAACCAAATATCCACACAACAGCCAGGTCATTTAATTTTTATCCTAAGGAATATGAGCTGTAGTCAGCAGATATAGACACGAGTCACGAGCAGCGCTCGCCACCAGACTGAATAGTAAAGTGAACTTTGGGGTGTCTCCCAGAACGTAAAACTTCGAGGGTCAGCCATTTTTCAGTGATGCAAAGCAGCAAGGCTTCTGTTCTTGGCCAAATGAACTATACTAGGAGGCTAAAGACCACAGCTGCATTCAGGCTGGTTTTTCAGCCGCCTGTGCACAGCTATGGAAGGCAAACAAATATTCCCTAGGAAAAGCTCAAATATGAGAAAAACTATTTTGTCTTCACGACCACAGGCGATAGGCTAGCTGGCAGAACAACAGAATAGAAAGAACCACTAAAACATCATTTACCAGTTGTTGTAGGATATTTCATTCAGGTGTAGTAATGGTAAGCGAATGGAGACACCAAGCACAGACAGATATTCCTTTGCATAGATCCAAGAGTACAAGACCTTAGACAGACGGTAACATTATTTTCATAAATTCTGGAGAACCACTGCATGCAATGGAAAATCCAATATCTCCTGCATTATTCAAAATAATGTTAATCGGGTAGCTAAGAGCATGGGATTAAGTGGTCACTGGGAAGGGCCTGGCTACTATAACCTTGTAAATCACATCACTTCTCAATAATCCTGATTTCACCCCTCTAAGGGGATTCTTACATTAGGTGGCAAAAGGTTAGGCGACGTCTATGACCATACCGCCCTAAAATCATTTGAAACAAACAAAACAGGAAACAGTGTCACAGAAAGAGAGGCTGCAATACAGGCAAATAAAACACCATGTCAGAAGCAGGTGCGTTAATCCATATGCATGTAGAAAGTGGGAACCATTTCTTTTCCAACCAAGATTTATTTGGTTATATGTTATTTTTTTTTTATACAAAGGAGTGCAATAGTAGACACTGTCACATTGGACCAAGTATTGAATAAGCATTCGTAGGACTACAAATAACAGAAAGAAGAACACTAAGGTGGAAGTCATGAAAATCATGCACAATGTGCTTTGGCACTAATGGTATAAATCCACATGGACGCTTGTAATTAAGTAGCACCCGTCAATCCATTTAGATCATTTGCAAGATGAGAATGGCAAACTGGGATTACATGAGCGGTGAAGAGTGAAGGGAAAAGAATGTGGGAGAAGAGGTGGTAAAGGTCTACATTAGATCCGGTCGGAGGACTTGCGGATAAGGGAAGGGGGATTGAGATGTAGTGCCTAGGAAGCAGCGTGGCGGTCATTAACGACCAAGTAGAAAGTTGACAACATCTTAAGATGGGGAATAAGTCCCTCTTATCAGATATAAACAAATTCTTACGCACCCAGTTCCCTGACTGAGTTCCAGTCAGAAAAGCAGGGAATGGAGGCTGGCCGCACAGTTAGTGGAAAAGAATGGAATATCTACTACAGAACACGCACTACAGCGCCCAACACCACATGTAGGGCAGACTCTGACAAAGATACTGTTATACTGGCATGTTTATGTACCATCAAGAACAGACAGCTGTGAGCTCTCTAAATCTGAGGGCTGCTGGCAAGAGTGTGGATGCGTAGGACTGCTTCGCTAAACGCTTTGGCACTGCCCTAAACTACAGCGGTACTGGAACGTAGACCTAAGAGTCACAGATGGAATGTTCCAGACAGAATTTCAGAGGCTTCCAACCCATGTCATTTTGGGCCTGCTTAACAGACAAACCCTGCACTAATCTAATGTCAGATTAATATCACTAGCCATCTGAGCAGTCAGACAAACTACTCCAACGCTGTGTGGCTTAGCTAAAATAACTGATCACAGAGGTTGGCTATATCGACTTTAGTACTTGATGGCAATGGAGAAAATTTCAATCATTCTGAATCAAAGAGTAGTTGACGTTTTGGACATATGGGCCCCCATGGTTGAATGTTGTCCTAGATACCTTAGACTTCCCAGACACCTCACAGACTAGGAGCACTTGACGAGCTGGCACAAGAAAAACTAGGGGGGGGGGGGGGGGGGGTGGAGGGAACACACAGGCTTAAAGTGAAGAGAAATAGGACATTCTTACTGTACAAGTACTCTCACCTTAAGCAGCCTTTAAATACATGATACAGTGCAAGATATTTGGGGGCGGGTGGGTAAAGTTACAATGTTTAGCATGTTCATAATTGGGCCCGGCTAGCTGGAGGATTGTAGGTGTATGTGCTTTGTAAAATCTCTCTAATAAAACAATACTGATCCAAATTCAAAGCAAAAGCCAGGGAATCCGTTGTAAATAAATCATGCAGAACCCAAGGTGAGCATTAGACTGAATAAGAGTGATCGTACACTCAACAGCAGCTGATTAAATCAGCCTAAACTAAAATAATTAACACGATATTTATAGCATGAATCATATAATTGCTCTTTTGCTGAAAATAATTCCTTCCAAGCCAGTGAGCACAGCAGACAAACTCAGCCAGCAATAAAGCAGGTAACCATCACATTTGGCAAATCTTGGACTATAACTATCTACAAGCTCCGAAAACAAAAATTGGAAAGCATGAAAATAGGGGGACACTGGGTCAGGGGAAGAAACATGCAATATGCACCATGGTTAAGGTGTTCAATTAGCAATTTTTGGTCAAAGCCTATCCGACAGCACAGCTGTTTGGTTTGCTAACAACATCTTGGGGCATTCTGAAAGCTTCTCTGGGAATGCACTTCGCCCACTGTTTACACCTGGCTTTGTGGTTTGTAACTCACATTTGCTTGCTTTCTATTTGCTGGCTTGAAGTGTTTTAGGCTGTCCAGGTTGAGCTTGTCCATTCAATTGCACGAACCTTGTTTACTGTATTCTTCCACCAGTACTAGATTTATGTAAACAGGCCTTTAAATCTTGTTCTTAAGCTATCATATTTGCGGTGAATTCAAATACAGAGGACAAATGTCAGGCTCTGACTTCCATGGAGCTTAGTGTTTACTTTTCTTTCTCTGAATTCAAAGTGAGGATTTCTAAGTGCAACCATGCTGACTACTCAGGAAGTGCTCGAGGAAGGCTGTAAGATGTAATTTGTTTTCTAGCACACAACAAAATTTAAATGTCTGTAAATGAACCGTGAGATGGCTCAGAATATCAGCACAAGTGAAGCACATTTGTGGTAATTCTGAAGTGTAGTGGAAACAAATATTTTAATACAATCAAAACAAATCAATACAATAGGTGATTACATTTCCACACACTATAATTTGTGCGCTTTATACTTTTATCAGTAAAGCTGTATATCTGTGCAAATGTAATGGTCACTTCAATTGAAGATGTGTTGTCTGTAATGGCAGTGCACTACCACAACGTGTATACTCCTCTTTCCCCCACTCCACACTGCGTCACTGTACTTTATGATGCACCACTCTACTCTACACCACTCAATGCCAATGTATGCTACCCCAAACGACTCTACCATGCAACACTGCACTCTTTACTGTTGCACTCTACACCACTCTATTCCACTCTACTCTGCAAAACTGCACCCTGTGCCACTGCAGTCTGCCAATGCACTCTACTGTGTGCCACTCCACTCTGTGTTAGTGCACAAAATGCCAAGCCAAGACATGGGTCCTGTTCTCGTTATGCCACAAAGATTCAAGCTAGCCTGGCAGATGAGGGGCAATACTCTGAAACCGATCCCAGGATGCTTGTTTCTGGTCAAGGGTGGATCTGGTCTGGCAGTTCAGGCTACTCTGTTCCCATGGGGAAAAGGGTCAAGACTGATTTGCATATGACTGGGTCCAAGCTGGGGTGGTGAGGTGAGCAAAATAATTCATGGATTAAACCCAGATCAGTGACTGCGGTTAATGATTGATTTGTTCTGCATTCAGTCCATCATTTGGTTCGTTTGCTTAGGACGCTCTACTCCACTCTATGGCACTCTACTACACCTTATGCCAATCTACAACACTACTCCACTCTACAAAATTCTCTCTATGCATCTTTACTCCACTCTATTCTACAACACACTACTCCACTCTATGTTACTTCACTCAACAACACTCTGCTCCACTCTATGCAACACACTCTATGTCACACCACTCTGCTCTGCACTAAACCCCTCCAGGACACGATGCCACTCCACAACACTCTACTCCACTCTGCACCACTTAACTCTAGTCCAATGTATGCCTTTTCATGCCACTCCACATCACTCCAACCTATGCCTCTCAACTCTACTGCAAACCACTCCACTTTATGACACTCTACACCACTCTCCGTTACCCCACTAACTTTAAGCCGTGCTGAACAGCAGCCATGCTTGTATACAACATGGCTAAAACATACTGGCAAAGCCAATAGCTCTTGCATAGGAGAGACGTATTGGCTTTGCCATTTCTTATTTTTATTCAACAGACAAGCTTCAAATGAGTGAAAAAATATCTTACCTAACTGAATTATAATAGACAAAAGAGAACAGAGACTGAATATTCACTTCAACAACCGGTACCCCTATTATAGTAGAAAATGTTAACGAAATGTTTAATGCCATGATATACCTTGCTACTGAACGTGATTAAGAAAATCAATAGTTAAAAACGTTTTTAAAAGACGAATACAAATATTTATTTTAAAAAAGTGAATATTTTCTAGAAGCAATGGCCACATTTTAGGAGAAAGTGTAACAAGCACAAGAGATGATGGCATAGCGAAGTCTCTTATACTTTCATGGCATTTAAATGAGAAATATTTTTAACACACTCGTATACTTTAAAAAGTCAGATTGGACATAATAGAGCCATTTTCAAAACAAATGTGCTCCTTTGTGCCCGTTTGGTACAAGAGAAGTTTGGAGTACAGGCATACTGGAGTAATTTATGGAAATTACAATGGCTAGCTTCCTTCGAGGATTTTTGCATCACTTGCTTTAACTATGTTTGGTAATTCCTACTTTTACTTATTTCCATTTTCTGTTCCTTTATCTGGTAATTTTTCCAGAACCATTTGCTATTTGCATTAAGTACCACTTAGGTATGTGCTATATTTACTGGGCACATATTCAAGAAAACGCACGGCTGCAAGTTACTCAGATATGCAACTCAAGAAAACTATACATTTTCCTTATACCGAATCTGTTCAGGATCAAATTATCCTTTTCTGAATCAAGATCAAGGTCTCTCACAAAAACTAAATACTTGCTTGCAGTGAGAGCCACTGTATGAAATCATCATGTAGTTAAAAAAAAACCTCCGTAGTTGAGTAAGAACTTCACTTTTTATAGAACACAAAAACTGCACATGGCATCAGAGCCGTAGTTAAACAAGCATTGGTAAAATCAATAGAAACCCCTCTGGGACATATTGGCTTTGCAAATTGTTTTGGCGGTGCTGTACGGTGGTCAGACGCTCATCAAGGGGCGATGCAGTTGAATCATTCAACTGACATACGCATTCATCCGAATGCACATGCACCATACGAATAACACAGCGTCATTTGCTGTAATTTTTTTAAAATTTACTTATCCAAGATGAGGACGACATTTAGTTAAGGAAATAATTGAAAAAAACAAATATACATATATATGCACACACACACACACACACACACACACATATATATATATATATATATATACATATACACACACATATATATACATACACACACGCACATATATATATTTCTTTGTGCAAAAAGCACACTTTTTTTTTTAAATAACCGTAGAGTTTGGCGGTAACATTGGCAGGTGGGGGGGGGGGTGAATGAGGAAAAGCAGCACACAGAGGGTCAGAGATAGAACCACGAGAGGAAGAAAATACCACCACACCAAGCGTGGAGTGAGGGGAAAGAAGTATGTGGACTTAAGAGAACTACATTTGCGGGAGTGGAGGCGTATGCACGAAAGAGAGCAACGTGGAGCTTAACTGAGGAAAGAAGCACACAAGTCAAACATCATAAAAAAATGCACTCTTGGGGTTCTTACACAAAAAGCAAAAAGTAGTACCCTAAAAAGGTGTGGAAGGACAGAAGTAAAGAGGCATTTGTAATTGCAATGGCATTTATAAAGTGTTTACTAACCCTGACTGGGCATTGAAGTGTTTTAAGCCAGGTAGCCTGCTGCTCCGTAATCCGAGGTTAGTGATTAGTCCAGTATTATTGCTGGCTACTGGGATCGGTCTTGTGTGCCCAAGGAACCCATTCCACGTATACACCCCGAGTTTCTTTGTGGTGGATACAATTAACAGGAGTTAGTTGTAATCATTACTTGGAGTGTGAACTTGCACATGTTTAGTGGGATTGAGCTAAAGAAGATTAGGTATTGTTAAATTGCAGGTGTACGACTTTCAGAGGAAGGAAAAGTTGTTGTGATGTTGTAAATTAAGTCATAGGCAATTTGCAAAACTACAACAACAGAGTGTAAGGCCAATGTGACAGAGTAGGTTGAGCTCAGAGTGGGCAGGCATGCAGAGGGTGGAAGCGAAGCAGAGAGTCATTTGAAACAGAAAAGGAGAGGCGATGATCAAAAGCTTTAATTAAAGGTCAGTTTTTCATTTCGGAGTTTAGGGTTATAGAGGTCATATTTGAGATAGCATGTAGTTTGAGGATGCAGGACTGTAGACAGAACCATTATCTGCATATGAAAAATTGCACTGTATTGGGTATTTTGATAGGTCCTAGAAAAAGGCAAACAATCTGTCCACTCACAGGCTATTGCTAGTCCACTGCTTTCAGCTAGGTCAGCTGCTCAGCTCAAGGGTTGGAAGCGAAAAGTACCAGCTTGACACATATGTCGAGAAATAGAGTATTAGGCGGCACTCAGAAGAAGCAGTAACCTCAAGCTAATAGCAGTGTGAGAAAATATATGGCTAAATAATGTACACACTGAAAAGATTCTGCAAATGGTGGAGCAGAAGATCCTCTAATGTTAATCCCAGGTTTGGCTCTCACTATTAATTACAAAGCAGAGTGGGGCCCATTTGGACTTGTACAAGCACACGATGAAGGGTGAGCCACAGGTTCCCACACAGTGGGAGCGCACTGCCTGCACTCCGGTAGCTGCACTGTGGAGATGCAGAAACGTGTGCAGATGGTGAAAGGGCTGCCTTTACAAATCAAACTTAATGAAGACTTTGTAAGCAAAGGGCTGCTGATTATGCTACCTGAAGCACCACTCTTTGGTAAATTGTGGAGATGAGAGGTGAAACTGCAGATTCTGTTGTGCAGGTTGAAGGGGGCCCTTCAAATGAAGCCAAGTTTTATCTTCCTTGATAACACTTTCAGTGCTGAAACCTCACACTTCTTTGTGCATCTGTTGTAGGTGCTCCAGACTGGAGACTACCCTGCTGTGAGGGGCATCACTACAAAGCCAGTGCCTGGAGAGCAGTGTGGAAAGGACATTTCAAAGGAACACCGCACCAAACTAGCTCTGAAGCACGAGTGTGTGGATACGCTGGGAGTGTGAGTCAAGTAGAAATTCTGATGTTCTACCATAAAGCAGGATGTTTAATCTACAATGGGACAGAAAACGTTAGAGACAGAAATTATTTACAAAGCCATTTCTCTTCCCACAAAGGAGAAAGCATCCAATCGCTGCACTGTATATGCCATTTAAGATCAGCCTACATACTCCAGTATGCAAAGGTAGTGTGTATGCAATTATGACTACATAATGGTATTTCTTAAATTAATCATATTTATTTTAAGTTAAAGAAGATAGAAATTTGATTTTTTTCATGCAGAGGCTGTGTTATGGGTAGCATATATATATATAAGCTGCCACATTTTAATAAGAGGAGACTATGGGAATACATGAAAAAAGTTTCTTGTTTTTGAAAGTTCAAAGTAGTTTTCAACACAATACGTCAGAACATTGCCTTCAGCAACTCATGACAAAATGTTTTCTCAGAAACGTCCTTGTGATAAGTATTTCATGTAGTGCCAGCATGCCTCCTGAATAGAGAGCTTCAAAAGCAGTCTGAAGTTTTAGTGTATGCCAGTGGTTCCCAAACTGGGTGCCGCAGCTCCCTGGTGCACCATCAAAACTAGCCAGGGGCGCCGCACACAGTTTGGGAACCACTGAGCTATTTTCAGTTCGGTCAAAAAAATAATAATAATACACCAGTGGTTCCCAAACTGTGTGCGGTGCCCGTGGCTAGTTTTGATGGCGCACCAGGGAGCCGCGGCGCCCAGTTTGGGAACCACTGTTTAAACCGCTTCAATAAGCCCAGTGTGCAACCCAGGGTTGAAAATTAAACTCACTTCCAGTTCTGCCCATTATGCAGCAAAGCCTCATACTACTGGTAACAATACCTCAATATAGTGTCACACAAACGAAAAACCCTGTTCAACGAGATAGGGTAACATTAGAGGAGAGGGCATGAACCAAGAGCATAACAGGATTTTAAATTAGTATAATGGACATGAAAGTAGCCCTCATGTATTGAATATAAAATAGTTGGCGATAACGATCCCAGGTATTTTACTGTATTGCAATATTTATATAGTGCTTACCACTCCTATGTGGGGCGCTGAAGCACTTGTCTATATGGATAACATGCTACACCGTGTAGGGTGTGCGGTTAAGCGTGTAATCTTTATTTTGATCCTATGTGGAAGTGTCTCCATGTCTGACCACAGAGGTGCGGTTTTCTAGCTGGAGGACAATGCATTTAGCAGTGTGACGGAGGGAGTGAGAGACAGGTGCACAATTTATGGTCTTCAGTAACCTAGCAACTTTGATCAGCTCTGAAGGTCCCGTTATGATATTTACTTGTTTACTGCAATAGGTTGTAAATTCTGAGAGATTTTTTTTTAAGTGTTAGGTGCTGAACATGGTGGAGAAATCTGCTGGGCTAGACTTTGTTGATATCACCCAATATCAGACGGTCATTGTGAGATGTCAAGAAGCGGTCCTATTACATAACTTATTATGGTGGCCTAAATTAACACACTCCATTGGCCAGCAGCATGTGGCAGATCTTTTCAGTCATTCTATGCCTGGTCAGTTTGTGTTGAGTGGTTTATTTGCTGATGACTAATACAGTGCTGGGTAATGGACATGGCCCTTTGCAGATTTTTCTTACATGAGTGTAATACTACCAAGTAGTAGAAGGGAATTAATATGCAACTTATATGAACTTTTTGACTGCCCAACTGCTGAGTATTATGGTATTAAAGCGGTCTATATGTACTATAGTGTGATGGCATTTCTATGGGACTTACAAACCCTGCCAAGGTGTTGGAGCACTTTATGCCTGTCAGCACTCCGAAAGCCATGGTTACTAGTTTCTTTTTTTGCTTTTTAGTTTATGCTTCAGGCACAAATACAGGATGGATAAAGCAAGTCCTCAAATAAGAACTAATCAAATGAAATTGGCAAAGCCAATGGGTGGACTAAGGGCCAGATGTAGCAAAGGTTTTTACCCATTCTGTCTCTATGGGAAAAAGTGTTCGTACATATGGCCCTAAGTCTATAGTAAGATCTTAGTAAGCTGATAACACACCTTTTGCAACTTGACAGCCTATGCAGTCTGGTCGGGTCGAGTTGACCTAAAAGTGAAAGAACATGGGAACAGCACATCAAAAATTTGGAAAACTGATTCTGATGCAAGTGTGTGGATCAGAGGAGGAAAAAGGAGAAGACAGAGGGTTATGCTTGCTGGTTGTTCTACCATATTCTCTCAGCAGTAGAGGGGAAGGCCTTCAATAGAAAACAGAAGCGCCTGCCACTTAACCAGAGGTTCAATGGATAACCTAAAAGAGTTCAGTATTTTAAATTAAAAGATCAAATAAAGGACACAGCAAATAAGCAAGGCAAGTTTATCTTCAAGCAGAGCACAGTGCTCTTTTTTCAGGATCTCTAGATTGTGGGGCCACAGTAAAAATGTGTCTTTCATCCCATACCAGATTTCCTACAATGCTCAGGAAGTGGCTTTCAGGTGGGAACACCCATTTCACAGAGTGAGATGTGCAAATGCACAAGCTTTGATCGTTGTCAGAGGCAAAGTTTCTTAGGCTTGAAGAAAGGCTAGGCGAAGATGATTACCAACTCTGCAACTATGGAGCTTCCAAATTTCTCAAGATAAAAAGGGGGGGGGGGGGGGAGAGAGAGCAAGCAAGCACCCAACAGTGGCTATCTGCATTTGGAGAGCCCTGAATTGCCCCCGTCTTATAAGGCATCGAAAAAAACTACTTGGTTTTAGGCTGAAGGGGTTGGTGGGAGTTTGTGCGCGACTGAGGAAAGAACATTTGGAGAATCTGTTGTTTTTAAATCTATGATTGACTTGCCAACAATGGAGTTTCGAAAGCCCCCAGGATCAGAGATATGGAGAAGAGCTCCAAGCAGACAGAAAGGACTGGCGCTATCCAAATGCAGAGTGACCGAGGGCGAGACAGACAAAAGACTTACTCTGTTTTAATCTGAAGGGATTAATGGAGCAGGTGTGAGCTGAGGCAGGTAAGGGATAAATGCAGAACTGGTTGCAATTACATCTTTAACTGACAAGGTCCTTCATTAAGTTCATCTGCAAAGTTCCTTCAGTTCAAATGTTCTGGAAGTGGGTGGAACGAGGGAGGAATGGAGTTCTACACAGTTGAGTTGTGGGACCTTCTAGGCTAGGAGGTTAAAGGGTAGTCTGCTAGCACAGAGAGCTGTATGTAGGGAGGAGCGTCAGAGAAGCCAAGAAGGAATAGACAGGATAAAGTGGGAGTTAAAGGCGATGCACTGTATAGCATTGTGGGATAGACACATAGCAAAGTTTGTCATTTTTAATGCACAAGGAATTAACTCCACAGCCAAAATGACTGGCAGGCCTGAGCACTCTCCATACCCAAGGTGGTATTAAGCCTAGTTCAGGAGACCCGCCTACTTAAGATTGGTTCGGCATGAAAACAAAAGTGTTCTGGGGTGGCTATTGTTTTCTCACCAGCCTTCATAAGTGATATTCTGAAAGTAGTAGCAGAACAAGTAGGCAAAGGATTACAGGTGTGTGGAATTTAATAAAATATCTACTTGTCCATGGGACAGGTTGCTTCATAAATCTACTTGTCCTGTTGAAAACAAACAACAACAAAAAACGACATGCCCTTTTGATGCTATGTAGTGTGACAACAAGTTATGGCAGCAGTCTCACTATATAAAAGCTCTGATAATAGCTTCAGATTGTGCCAGGGGTAATACTATAGTACGGCTTCAATACTAGCTGTTTCCTTATTGTGACACTTTTCCGCAGATTTACGTACTGGGGCTGGAGGAAGCAGTAAGCACTAGGTTCCAGGGGTGGAATGCTATTGAGTCTTGTGCAAACCTACTAACTTGCATGTATTAAGGATTTTTTCCACCAGCTTTTCTCTAATCTTTTCCCATACTGAGAACGGCTGAAAATTTACTCCTGACCAGGGCAGAAGTAGAAGTTCTACCAGGAATGGGAAAAAAGTGATTGTGGGGAAAATGAACTTTTAAACGATCAATAGATTTTTGCATGTGCAAATCTACACACACACATTTGCTCATGCTAAAATACAGTTCACAAATATTTTCTAGGAGTACAATTTCCCGCTCTTCTGTAAATTCAGGAAAGCCATAATTCTGCACTGATGCAAAGACATATACCATGCGTGCACTTTTGTGACTTTCTTTAAGAATTGGGCCCCTAATTAGGTCCTGCGTTAACCAAGACCTTTTGTTATTATTAAACATCTATTTCTCTGTTCATCTACCGCAGAGGTCTTCAAACTTTCTGACGCCGAGACCCCCCTGTCAAAGATTTTTAGGCATAAGTACCCCCTCCTGACAAAAATTTCTAGAACATGATACTCCTCATCATCGACAACCACAAATGCCCCAAATTCCCACAGCAAATCATTTTTACGGTAGAGAAATCATATTAGCCAGTGTTTAGCAAAACAAAGTTTTGTGGGTGACTCCTAGAAATGTTAGTTTGCTGCTGCTGCTGTTGGCTTCAGTCATGTTGGGGGGGTGGTGGGGCTGGAGGGTCTAGAACCATGTGATAGCGCTTCCTGGCCCAGTGGTATATCATCCTGTACTGTGCCTCCAAGCACCATAGGGCTTAATTAATGTGTGCACCTGCAACACACTGCTTTCTTTTTCTGCTGCTACCTGGGAGTGAGAGCTCGCCTAGATGCAGGGGTGCAGCCACATGCTGAGGCAGGCACTGTCTGGGCAGGAGAGCAGCTGTGGCAGCAGCTAGCACAGTACTGTAGGACAGTGCATGTCTCTACGACTTAAAGGTGAAGTGCCCCTCACATTAAAATACCTATACAGGGTTCAATTTAGCCCAAAATTAAGTCAATGTGCACACTGTCAATGAGGCTTGCACCAAACTTGAGGCACAAGTATCAGCGCGAAAAAGAAACATAACTTCTGCTTGCCGCCCGGGCTGACAGAGTCTCAGCTGTGGTCAGATTGCTGCAGCCAGTGCGACCAGTGCCAACTATATTGTGATGAGTGAACTATACTCACTAAGGTGTCAGTGCTGTGTGCAGTGCAGTGCTCCAATTCTTGTCAACCAACCATACAGGAATGAGCAGCCAGGGCAACCAGCTGTTGAAATGCATTAAAAAAAGTATTGGAACTGAGATGCTGCATGCAATTAGGGTGATGTCAGTAAGTGTGGGGGCCGGATCAAAGGTGTGGCCAAAAACATCATATTCTGTGCGGTTTTTAGGCCTCTTACCGTTTGGTAGCTACATATAAAATAACACACAGCTTAAAAGAAAATTAAATTTAAAAAAGTTGTTACTCATTGGGAATTGCACTACACTATGTTCCGAAACCGCATTGCAGTGGTCTGGGTGTAACCAGAGAGCCACACAATTAAACCTTGGGTGGTGCAGTGGAAAATAGTGACTTTTCTATTTTTAGCGCTTCGAGGTCACAACCTGTGACAGAAAGCACCATGAATATGCAAGTAATTATTTTAAACTTACATTACATGTAGTATGACATATACTGCTTACAAAATGCATTAAAAGTTTTATGATAAAATGGTGCTTCCGAAATATAGGGGCAGATTTAAGAAAATTGGTGCTGTATCCAATGCAGGAGCACCACTTTTCTTGTGCGCCCCCCCTAACGCCACCATATGTGTGCCATATTTAAGATACTGCACACCATGGCGGTAGTTAAGGAACTAGCGTAAAAATGTTTGACGCTAGTTTGGTGCTTTTCAGGATCAGCGTCAAACATTTTGACGCTAATCCTGCAAAGCACATTGAGGCCCATTGAGGCCATGCTCTGCGCAGGCATTAAAAATGGCGCAAAAAATGGCACAAAGAAATCCTTTAGATTTCTTTGCACCATTTTTCAGCCCCCCTTGCATATACTATGCCTGGCGCAGGCATAATGTTGTGCAAGGGGTTACAAAGTGGGGCAAAGCATGCATTGCGCCATTTTCTAAATATGGCGCAGCAATTTTGGCCTCGTTGGGCCACATTAACGTAAATAAAATTATGTTCATATGGCGCAAGGAGGCGCTAGGCCCTCTTAAATGTGGGCCATAGATTTGAGCAATACCCAGACTGTGATTGTTTTTTCTTTTATTTTTTTTACATACCTGCACCTTCAACATCTGGTAATAAGCGCTGTGTAATTACAATTCACATCACAGCTCAGCTGTTAACTGCACTACCACTCAAAAAGAACAAATCATTGTTATCACAACAATTCGATCAATTAAAGCCAGTACTGACTTCCAAGCAGTCTTTACAATTGCAGCTTACCTTTTACATTTGTAGACTAACTCTTTGCACACATTTGCATTTCTTTCAGGCACCAGGCATCCTGGCAGGAAGCTGTTTATCTTTCTGCCTAGCTTCGGTTTCACAGCGCAGGACACTCCCTGAATGACACTTCAGCGGAAGCATTTACAATATTGGAATTAACCATCACCTGACAGTTGTTTTACAAAAATTAGGAGAACAGTTTTTCATAAATCCTTTTTGTGCTGACAGTAAGCCTGGGGAATGTGGGACTCCCTTTCCATGACTCCGCACACCCCGAGGGTCACGTTCCACAGAATGACGACCCCTCATCTATCGTCTGGCTTTACTGTGAGTGGTAGATAATATTCTGCTCTTTCACAAAGAGCATACTGGCACACAAATAAATTTTGTTCAGTGCCTGCAAATAATGTGGTAAAGTATGCTTTTTGAGAAAAAGCTAAACTTTTTTTGCTTTTGTGAATGCTTGTTACAATGGTCAGGGCCTGGCAGCTCCCACAAAGTTTACAAAAGCCATGTCAAAACAAGACACACATTGACAAAACCAAAAGACTGACCACCAATTTTGCATAGGTTGACTTTGCCAATGCTTGTTTATTTGCATGTTTCCCATAATCTTGTTGAAACTGGTTACACTGGTTTTCCATTATGAATATCTTTTGAAATACTAGCATGCATCAACATGTTTTACTAAATGCTTCAAAAAATTGGTACCTAAAATTTTGCAGTAATTTAGAAAAACATTTTTTTCCTAGTAGCATACGTTTTCTGAACATTTTATTTTGAAAGCAAATCATCAATCTTGATTACAAGCTTCTGCAAACATTTGTATCTAATCAGAGAGCATTCTGGGAGCATTATACGTAGCCTCATATTGTTAAACTTTTCAAACCGTGTGTGCAAATTTATTTTACTGGGGCCACTGTCAGTTGTGCAGTCCGAGCTTGCCACATTTATTTAAAGTGGTCGCCCTAATAATAAATGTTTTTCATTAATGAACCATAAGGACAAAATAAATATGAAAACGTGTTGTCCTTGACCTTGAACAATATGTCCTGGGCGTACACCCCTGCCATTAGCACTCCAGATTATTCAACGTGAACCTGCCCCGTTACAGTGTCCTTAATCAAGCCAAAGAGCACTAGACCTTGAAGATTAAGGGACGAGTTAGTCCAGGAATAAATCTCAATGAATAAGTGCAGGGAAATCTTTCCCAATACTTGAAGTCGAATGATGAAGATGATTGGTCACATATTGTAGGAAGCAGTGGTTTGGGGAATCTTAATATCAGCTTCGGCCAAGAACAAGGACAAAAGGGAGAAGAATTGGAAAATCAGCTGGAAGAGCTAAAAACAATCCACACAAAGACAAAACTGATCAAAACTTAGCATACACTTGTACCTATCAGCGCACAAATAAAGATGCTTGTCACAGATAAGGCAAAATAGACCCTCCCTGCACAAGGCAGTGATTCTTTACTGAGGAAAAAAGGCTGTCAAACACATAAGCCTGCAAGCTGCAATCCTTAGTAACCAAAAAAGAGAATCATTCCATTAAAGAACTGGGCTGGACCAGCGGAGCGGGAGGATGCAGAAATAGCTAAAGCCTTGGAGATTATTACATCCAACTATGCAAACTGAATACAATTACTGCAACATAAGCAAAGGACCAGCTACCGTTTTAAAAAACAAGCTTGAAGAGGCGATTTAGCATAGCCAGTCTTGAAGCGAACAAGACACCGTGCCCGGGCAGCTTCATATCATACTTTTACAAAACTTTCTGCCATAATCTAGCTCTGATCCAGACATGCCTGTTTAATTCTTTTGTGGAAGCATAAGCAATGTCTGCCTCCATGCTAGAAAGGGTAATAAGTCATCCCAAAACAGGGGATTGACAACTTCTCATGCATGTTGTACAGACCTATATTCCTGATAAACGAAGCTATTCTCTAGTATTCTGCAGGCCAAGTACAGGACATGTATAGCCAGGTTGATTGATGTGTATCTACACTGTTTTATCCCATGAAAGAAATGCGAGGACAATAAGAGACTCAAAAGGGGTGCTGGCGTTCATGCTTGACATGGAAAAAGTGTTGAACTGTGTGCACTGGCATCTCTTAAGCAAAGGATAAGAGCTCCTTGACTTTGTCCCTAGACTGCATAGCTGGGGCTTCTGCAGCTATAAGAACCTAACAGTTACAGTTAGAGATGTCAGTTACCATTAGCCATTCAGAGAGGCGTGAGGCAGGGATGTTGCGCTAATGATGGAATCTGTGGCAACTGGGTACAGTTCTAGGAGTTGGAACGCAGGAGAATCAGGCACATTTACTATGTACGTTGATAAAATGCTGCTTACACTAAATTAGCAAGCCTGCTGTGTCCCTGCCCTGGTTGGAGAACTGAAGATCGCTGGGAATGTCTTGGAATTTAATATTAACTTGGGAAGGTCCCAGATTCAAAACATCTTGGTTCCACAAGATCAAAATTTACTACTGCACCTTATCGCCCTATAAACCTACTCAAGAACACAATTAGCTCCCTCTTTAAATTGTATACTCCAACTTACATGACTGAAACAAAGACCTAACGCCGTGGCACAAGGCAGGGCGTTTGTGGCTTGGAAGATTAGCAACCATCAAAATGACAATCTCACCTAGGATGCTATATGTTTTTCCCTTCTATCGCTGGTTCCAAGCTCAGTTATGAGCTACAGAGAGCAATAGAAAACTTAATCTGGGTGGGTAAGAAATCAAGGCAGGCCAGACGCACTGCACAAGGCAGTCTGGGGGAAGGATGACTGAGCATTTCCAACAGAATAAAATACTACCAAGCAGTCCAATTTCTGGTGGAACGGGGATGGGTAAAGTCCAACAAGCAATTGTGCCTTGTGGACCAGATAACTGCAGGAACAAATACAGTGCATGTGAGCTATATTCATCCCCAGTCACTCACACTACTCTGGCAGTTTTGGACAGAGTGGCGGTAAAATCAAAAATCTGGCCTCTCTACATTCCCATCCCCACTCATCCAAACTTTTAGCAGCCAGACTGCATCCTATGGGTGAATGCAGAGGGTTCATTAGAGATGCGGATGATTAGGGAGTGTGCTAAACAATGTGGATTTATTTAACTGGGCTGTCGTCAAATCATCCTAACAACTCAAAAAAAGACAGAGATTAAAGAAAGAACTGACAAGATTGCTCTGAGAGGAAATCAGAAAATATATACCATAGGGCCAATATTATAGCCAGGAATTCAAAGGTCTGGGATGCCGTGGTGAAGGTGGCTACCTACCTAATTGCATCAAAGGGAAAACTGTTGGCAAATGCATTGGGAACCAGGAAGGCTACTGCCCCTTCTTTGGTACTGTTCAAAATTCCCTTTGTTGCATGCATTGATATTCTGCTGTTTTACATCTACTAAACTGAAGGTTAGCTGATGGACTCTGGTACGAGAAAGAGTTTATGCTATGTTGATTTGTATAACACACTTATCACCTGAGAGTGTATCTAGGCACTTGGGCATGTGTGTAAGTGTGTGGTCCCTACTGTGCTTATACGAAGAGCCAGGTCTTCAGCTTCTTGAACTCAAGGAGTGAGGAGGAGGCTTTAATGTGCTGAGGGAGGTTGTTCCATGTCTTGGGTCTTCAATGTACCCCCAAAAATACCAAGGACTCACTCTCCTTGTACGAAGCCATTTTCCTGATTTTTGCACTTGTCCACAACCAAACCTTAAAAAAAATTCCAGAAAGAACCCCAGAGATTAAAACGTTGTTCACTCCAAAACAGAGGTTATAATGGAGGTGTAGGAGAAACGTTTTATGTTGATCTTTTTCCAAACAAATGACAAAGGTTTGTGCATATTTAAAAAAAACAAAAACAGAAAGTTTTTTTTTCTTAGCAAATGTCACCAATCATCACTTTAGGAGCTGGTAGTGAAGTTCCAATTTTCAGAGTCCTGATGTTTTGAATTAGATGAGGAACATGAGAAGCTAGAAAGTTGTGAGCTCTAAATAGTATGAAAGATCTAAGATCAGTAAGTGCGTAAGTTATCAAGTTAACAATCTTAGCTATGCACAACAATAAAATTCTGCCTGCTTTACATGGAAGGGACTTCTTTGCAGGACACTACAACAGAAAAAGACAAAATCACACTCATTGACTAAACTCACCTCTGCATTTTTACGGGAGATCCATTACTTCGGTAGATGGGCTCTCCAAAGTATGCCTTAACATAAAACGTTGTCTTCGTCTCGCTAAGAGATGTCCGGTTATACCAAAGTTCACGTAAAGGTAACACTGAGAAGGTAGCAAAAGCTTGAGGCGTTTGTCATGAATCTGCAGTTTCCACCACTGTCCTAGAAACTTCAACTGTTCAAATTAGGTTTCACTACATTCCAGGTACCAATCCCTCATTCATGACTATATCCCTGCAAAAGGTATTTTTTCAGATAACAAACACAACCTCACCAACCCCCACTACATCCTAAAACTGTCCTATTACAAATTATACTGTCACCACAACAAGCATTTGGTGAATAAAGTGAGAGAGAGAAAATCCTTGAAAAGTATATAAGTTGTGACGGGTACATAAAGGATCACCCACTTGTTTATACTGTTGGATTTAGCTCACTAAATCGATTAATTGATTAATCATTTGACCAGACAAACTATCATGATGTAATGGTTTCCCTAAATTAAATTTCAAGAATAAAGTGTAATGGTGAATTACAGTGGAATCGTATCCCACAGATGACAGGTAAATAACCACATCTATGTCATCAAACAGCTTAAAGTGGATTTAAACTTCTGAACATTCATGTCTCCTTACTGTGATGACAAGCAGGTGACGTGTGAAATAGGGTAAATATATCTCAGACACTGATAATCACTCAGGCCGCATCCCAGTGCTTCACTCTTTGCCCACTAAATCATTCTAATCACTCTAAACACAGACCAGCAATATACAAATCAACCTTGCTCCTGGTCAAAGAAAAAAAGTCCATTGCAAACTGCCATGCCACGTCCCCTACAGAAGGGACTACAAGCAACTCTACACAATTTCAGCCTGTATAGGCCTCCTCATGCTGGAATATGGCCCCAAAGAATTTCCAGTGTCTGAGACTAATTTAATACGACATCCAGCACCTTTTGATTAACCTTAGTATGATTCCTAAGTGCGGAGAGTTCTCCCTGATATGGGTTCAGTGCTCACTGTGCTACAGGAATAAACAATACCTTAATGATGGGGGCTAAATAGCCTGTGTTCCCTAATGTATGTATAAACAATGATTACCCAAAATGCCAAAGGTAATGGAAGTGACGTGACAAATCCGGCCTACGAACCAACGACATCACAGGAAGTGAAGTCATATGATATTTGAGACTGAATCATTCCAGGAAGTGAGGTCACACAATCTTGATCCTGATGACATCATAATAATAACTGACACTGCTGAAGTCAAGGTCTGCTTAAGTGAACAACTATATAACACTACATTTATTAATAGATTACAGTACATTCTAAATCCCATCTATATTTTAAGTACGGTGCTGATATTATAGAAATATTATACCTTTTTTATTGCACTAAAAAACGTCTAGTTGAAGAAGAGAATATAGTGGCACAGAAATTTAGAACACTGGGAACTCAAATTATTTATACCACAAAAAGGTCAGGATCTAATTGTTTCCCTAGTGTGTATCCCAATAATAATATATACTGGTAAATTACAAGAGACACACAAAAGGAGATTAAATTTTTTTATGGCTGTGTCCACCTGTGTTTATTCATGAATACCATTGATTAAATATGACCTGTATTATTTACTTAACTTATCAATTCAATTTTATTAGGGTGCATAATTACACCGTCTGAACAAAGAATTCAATTAAAATAAATCTATTAAAAAAATGTTTCCAATTTAAAACCCATAAAATAACCTAAAAGCCAATAGCAACAAAATAGAGTTTTAACATACTCCAATGTTTAAGCTTAAAAAATTCATATACAGTTCAGTTGCAAAAGTTTTTGTTTTTAAAGGAATAAAAGTAAGCATATAAAAAGACTCAGTCAACTGCCTCTTAAATTCATCTTATTTTGCACTTTCAGTTTTTTTATATGCAAGGCGCAAGAATTTTATTAATCTCACATTCAATATAGAGTCAGATGATTTAAAATAACGATCGCCGCTTGTCTGCACGTTCGTATAGCTCTCTGATTAAAGCCAACCTTCAGGAGTTTTCTGCGCTCATTCAGTGAACCCCTACAGAGAAAGACCAAATGGGTAAGGTTCTCCACTACACAACCGGATACTTAACTTATCCCTATCATTGTTAATAGATTTCAATTATGATCGCGTGTAAGGCATTAAAGCATAAAGTGAAGTTTTAATTCAAACATTATTTTCCATATTTTCACAATGATGAGCGTCTACAACATATTTGAAAATGTGTTCTATTTAATTCATTTCATTTGTTTTTCATGGGAACGGAAAGATAGGATTTATTTTACAAAAATAAACGTTTACTGTCAAGTCACTGAGGGAGCTGCATAG
Source organism: Pleurodeles waltl (assembly GCF_031143425.1). Classification (NCBI taxonomy): domain Eukaryota; kingdom Metazoa; phylum Chordata; class Amphibia; order Caudata; family Salamandridae; genus Pleurodeles; species Pleurodeles waltl. The sequence continues at coordinate 831,163,619 of NC_090442.1, read as the reverse complement.
GGTTAATAGTACTCATCAGGATACTATTTAACTTCTGTTCTTGGCACTGCCTTTGCCACAATTTAAGGCAAGGGTTGCAAGGGCAGTGCCAGAGAGCTTAAGAGGGAAAGTCAAAGCAATTATGACACCTAAATGACAACCATGATATGGAAGGGACCTGGCGAGGCCATTTGGGGTGAACTGTACTTACTGGAACAAGACCAAGATTGATTTGTGCATGGCTGGTCTCTACCTCTTGTGGCAAAAATGGTCGATGGAATGTGGCCCAACCAATTACAAAGCACTCAGATTAGAGTATTCCAACCACCATCTTTTTATTTTGGTCAGATTTTTAATACTACAGCTGTATGTTAATTAATGATACATTGGTGTAACTCTACAAGGACTTATTTAACAACCACAAAGAGGACATTCATCCATGCTTACTAACATGGGGCTCTCCTGGCTACCTCCTAGCCCCATGTCACAGTAGATATCTCACTTCACTGATGCTCATCTGGCCCTATTTATCTGCTTATGATGAACCTGCTTTGGCAGCGGACAGTACACCCAAGCAGGTTCACTATACATTATCATTATCAGTTTGATGTCATTTCAAATGTCAACATCCTTGCACTCCAGGGCCTGGACTATGTACTGCGGAGAGGGCAGAGATCAGGGCAGACAAGGAGGACCACCACCTTAGAAACAAAGGTTTGGCTGCAGTAGTAAGGACACCAGCAAAGGCACAGCTTTCTGGTGCATTAAACAGAAGTAAAAGCAGAGCAACTTTTTCCAATGCAGAGCAAGGTGCATGTACTATTTTACTGTACATTTCTGAACTGCCCATGTTCTTTAAGGAACATTATACAATGATCCAAGTAGGGGGAAAGGCATGACATAAAATAAAAGGAAAGAATCTATAATCTGGATTTTACAACTTTTAGATGCTTAAATATCACAAGACTGGTATAGTGATTCTTGGGGTGTGTGTGTTGTGTCCACTTGTCCCTTTTAAAAGTAATATGGATGCCACAATCTTTTGTACACTGAAGCATCTACTCTAGATCTACAAAAAATGCTGCTACCAACAATCTGCAATTACCCGTAGCACTTCCAAGTGGGAAGAGCCAAGGTTGAGCATCTACTTCGGAACCCCAACCAAGAAGAAAATTAATACATGTAGAGAATCATTCCTAAACTATATGGTACTTTACAGACAAAAGTATCACATTATTAAGCAATAATTCGAACCTGTGTATGTAGAAGAATGCATGGAACCTTAAGCGTGGCTCTCTTAAACTAAGCACGATTTCTAACAATCAAGACTGATACAAATGTTTTCAATATCAGAACAATCCAGTTAACTACACCTGGATTGCTAATGAGTTTTCCAAGCTTTTTCATGAAGTTGTAGTTTCATGCTTGATGGTTCCACCCAATTAACATCACCTAATAAAAGTTGTTTTAATTCCCATGTACTGTGAACGGCACCAAACAACAATAGGTATTTAAAGGTGTCAGAGTTTAAGTTGAGGTTTACGTTGGGTAACATACAGGGCTTCTAACTACGCTACATTTCCCTAACTAAACATATTGAGCATAATCCAAGAACTTGTGCAGACTTGCTATAAGTGATCCACTGTTCTGAGAAATGTGTCCAATGTACCCAACACAACTCAGCCGTACTGCAAATATTGACTAGCAAAGGAGCTTTAAGGTAGAGAACAGAACAAACTACGCTGCCTGCCTTTAGGTTGGAAGTTAAGTGAACGTAAAGGGTTCAAGTTACTGGTATTCCAGATCAGCTCAGGGCAGCTGCTCTTTCTCTTCAAGGACAGCCACAAGCTGATTGCATGACGACGACTCACTGTGTTTCATCTGCATGGGTAGCTGCAGCGCAAGCCAGAACAACGCAACTGGAAGCCTATTCTCTCACTGCACAACAACCCCTTCTAACACAACAAACCAAACAGTGAGTTTGGCATGTTAGATGGGATTTGACAAACCCTTTCCTAAATTTTCAAGTATAAGGTAATTAACAGAATGTGACGTATGGTGTAATAATCAATAAGCCCTACTCTCTTCTGCATTTCTAACACATCTGCTAAGGCTATTCGCTGAAGTTTTCAAGAAGAGTATCTTGGCAGCCTTGGAAGAATGGCTTGTCGGACACAAAATAATATTTCAGCCACCACCTTCTCGCTGGACATTATCACATACACTTTGATAATGCTGTGCCTCATCATAAACACTGCACAGCATCTCCAGAACCAAAAAAACTAGACAACATAGATCGGCACCCAATAATCAATAGAGCAACGGCAGAATGATACCCAAGATGTCATCCAAAGAATGCAGTGCCCAGAAACAGAAACTGTTTCACCATAGCAAGGCTGTTTGTGACTTCCTTTTTCTACTAACAAATTATTTCTATTAAATTGAACAGCATTCATGATTGACATTTGCGATACACGGTAACCGGGTATCAACACCTTCAGCACTACTCTCAAAACCATACATAACCTACACTTAAACAGGAAGCCACACCCTTTCCCTCTGGAGAGTCTGCCGGCAGCATTAATTCGTAATTAACTCAACAACAGTTATGTCAAAACAAGTACTCTATGCTCCAATCAAAGACACAAGTCTCCCAATCCTTTAAGAAGGAAAACAAATTCAAAGCCCTCAGTCTAGATTGGCAGGCCATTTACGGGAGGCAACATTACAAATAATGCAATAATGGGCTCATATCCATCTGATAATGTACGGGGCAGTGTCTACTTGGCTATGATGTTTCAGCACCACTAATTCTAATTCCTACCAAAGGCCATAAAAGCCAGAGTTAATTTTGCAGCTCCAGGCATTACACATCAACGTCTTATCTGGCAGTGTCTATCATTCTAATAGATGGAAGTATAAACCCATTACAACTGAGCTCATATTATTTGGCAAGGGGTATCCAAGAATATCCTTTATGGCTGCAAATATTTCTTACCAACATTGTATAACAGATGGACAATCACACAGCAGATGTTGAAAGTCATCCAAAAGCCTGCATCTCCTCCGGCATTATGGACCGATTTCAGGGTAAAATCAATTAAGTCTTGCCGAGGATAGGTAACGGACAAACATGACTTTGCAATGGGCTTCCCCATTGTAGAGGTACTCCTTAATAGGTCTTGCCATACTGGACCTCAAGAGGTGTCCCTTATTATTTTTCCCAGGATCTGCAACCATTTTTTCACATAAAGGCAGAGGCAAGTGGTTGTTTCCATTAGAATATTGTAAACACCAGATGAGGAGCTCTTCAAACCCACTGCTTAAGTTATAAATTTAACAAAAGATAAACGCTCTATAATAACCACCACTCTAATACAGTGTGAATCATTCAATGTCTCACTCCTAAGTAGTGAAACCTTTCTACTTCCTTTACCTTAAAATTGGATTTACAGTTTACAAAATATTTAATTTTACCCGCCCTAAAAATGCCAGGAAATACAGTACAACCCAACTCGCACCAACTGATGAAGGGCCCTGGTGAGGGTACCAGAGAGAAGAGTTTGCTTAAGTAAATTTGAGTGTATCGATAGGGAAAAACAGTCATTCCATTTACACCGACAGCTTAGTGGAGGTGATTAAATCACAGAGAAATCTCACCCTCAAAAGAAATGTAATGGTCGACATTATTTCCTCAGAAGAGTGTGAAAGAGGGTAATTTGCTATGCATCAGTGGCTTGCCCTCTCAGAAAAAAGGGGCTGGCTAAGTGAAATGAGCAACTGTTGAACTAACAAGTGTTTCAGGTCATGTGAAAAAAAGGGCTGAAGGCTTGCAGTATGTGTCACATATTTTTTATTTTATTTTAACAATTAGCTGATATGTTCCACAATGAAAAATGCAACTTTTTATCAAAATTCTTGCATTTCAGTATAAGGTCTCCGTGGTTTTAAAACCTTTAGGATGGCAATAAGTGGGTGGGGGGTGTGTTCTCACCATAGAGAGAATCCAAAGAAGGGTGAAACGGGCAAAAACTGGTTATTTTTGCTCCCAATGGCAGTTGAGAGATGCAGCCAGCCCAGTTAGGGCATGTGTTGTATTGTAGAGGCATATGAACAGCTCCTGGAAAGAGTAGTAATCAATAAAATCATGTCATTACAAGACACAATGCTTTTGTTGCATAGCAGACTGTGGGTTCGAGTGGGGAAGGTCATCAGTATTCAACCCTTCAATAGGGATATTAAGCCAAAAAAAGAGGTTCCTATCACGCTTTCTGGTGTTATCTGAAGAGCAGCCAAGATGTTTAACAAAAAAAGCAATAACAAAAAAAGAAGGAAAAAATACAATGCCTATGACACTTTGGAACACAGCCAATAGGAAGCAAATTGTAGCACGCCAAGTAGACCAACAATACCTATAATCATCTTACCTGCAAGCAACAAGTTCTCTTTTCTTGCTGCTCTCAATAAAGATAAGTATTCTTCTGTCACATTTATCATAATGGTGAGTACTATGGTAATCCTTCACAGTTCTATTGATGTTGGTTGATTATATTAAACTTTTTCTTTGCAGGCTTACCCTCACACCTTTTTTATTTGCCACTGCTCTCTTGGGCTTAGCTGTTGACCACTCACTCCCCAGAGAAAGCATCCTTGCCCCCAGGCACTGGGTGTATAGTATCAACCGCTCTAGCTTGAAGGCCTTGTACACACTGTGGGATGCTCTCTGCTTCAAAGGCCTCATCAGCCAGGATGAGTCCTCTGTGTCTATACCGGACATCTTCAGTGCTCCTCTTTCATCGTTAGACTACAGCTGCTCGAGGAAATGGGAAGGTCCTTTCAAGGCCTGCCCACGACATTATCTCATCAAAGCGCTTGAAATATTGAGGTGTGTTCAGTTGCCACCTATCTTCCAAAAAGAATTTAACTCCTTATTGGCAAAATAAAATTAAATATGTTTTCACATATTCTGATATTTTCATAAGTTGGATCGAAGTTGTAACATGGCCGTTCCTTACTAAAGGTATGCCCCACTGGAGTCTTCTAATGCGCAAAGGTACGTGCTAAGGCCTTGAGGACCATGCAATATTTATGCTGAACAAATTACATCATTAGGTATGACCTAATAAAAATTTAATTTATCTAGATCATGATTAGAAAAATAAATTCATTAAAGGGAACAAATTAGGTAATTGTGCTACTCACAAACAAAGAACTTCCTAGGATTAGGCATAAATTAATCAACTGTCTTGATGTAAAATATCATCAATATTAGTGTTTTAAAAATTAATTCGAACTACTCTTAATAACACAGTTGGCAAATATCACCCATAGGTTCAATTACTTTGATGCTGCCAACATCACTGAGCGAATGGCCACCAATATATACGTTTTAAGTATTTAATTATTAAACAAAACTGTACTCAAGGTTACAAACTGCTACTGTTGCAACCAGCAATGCTACTGCTGCCACCCAACATTTAGCAGCTTGGTAGATCACTGAATGTACAATTCACATAAGCTACCCATCCTGCAATCACCACAACCACTGACATTTGGCAGAACCAGAACTTCAATATATTAGCCTCGACTTTCCAGAGGCCTTCCAAGCTGGAAGGTTCCATCAGCTGCTGCCACTACAGTATGTATTCACACTTGTCCCTCCTGAGAAATCTTCCCTAAAGATCTGCAGAACTGACCTTGCCAACACTAGGTCATCCTTCTTTTCTTGTAGTACAAACAGGTTCAGTCCAGTTCCAAGGCGTTTTTGCAGGGCTCAGCTGCAATAATAAGGTGCGACAGTGTTTGTGTCTTTCTAGCATTGAAACGTGAAGTACCAGCCTGGACTTTAAAACATGCTAAAAAAATGAATAGCACATATAAAAATAATACCAAATTCTTTACATAAAAACGTCAGTATGATCGTTGCACCCAGTTCTTATTTCTAAAAATGGAAAAAAATACAACGGTACAACAACTGTCATTAAAACAAAAAATAAATCACAGAATTGCTCGCAGAATAGCAATCCTCCAACATTTTGATCTATATCCTAAGGGGATAACAAAATATTTTAGCTTAAAATAAATGAAAAACGTTGAAAACTTTAGTTGGTTATTTTATCATGAAAGTTTCCGAAATATGTTTAATAAAAACTTTGTTCACTTTTGAGTATATTGCTGTTTTAAGTATTTCTTTACTTTTTGCTCCGTATTCTGGGGGGTGTCGTGAGCATTGCTTCATTGGTTGGGGACCCAGTAGCTGTCCGGTTATACAACAGCAGGCTTCTATATTGACGGACATTACTTTAAAATTCCAATTCTTTACCCAGATGTTTAACTTACTCGAAAATGTAACCTTGCTGTGAGGATTGCAGAGTATTTTTGCAAACTGCAAAAAAAGAGCAATGATTTCAAAAGATAGGCTTATTCACTCTCCCATAGTCTGAACGTATCGGGAAAAAAGACAAACGGAGGTGGAACAAACCTTTAAGAAGTGGCACTGTTTAACGAAAAAGATGGGGGCATGGAACAAAATCAGAGGTTGAGGGTGGGGTCTACCTTTCAAAAGCATGCTATACACATTGAATACAATTGGGTATATTGTTATCATTCAGTGGGCCTTAAAAAATGTAGGCAAAGACCACCTTTGAAACCAAAAGTATACTTATCAGTGAGCTGCCCAGAATTTGAACAATTACTGGGGTTCAGTGCCCTTGTGAAGTAGGCCCGGTTCCCGGAATTTATATCTGGAGGGGCCAAGGGTGCATTTGGGTGGGCCAATGTGTGCCGCATTTTCCTCAATTCTGGAGGTAGCCTACAATCTGGACTCTGGTGCCACTGCACCTGCTGCATCATAGGCAGGTAAACCCCTGCCTTCTCTTCCCCAACACACACCTACCCATTGCAGCTTGCCTCAGACATGAGCTAAGCTCGCTGTCGGGCTGTGTTCTTTTTAGGGGCATGCGTGCCCAGAGTTTTGTCTCAGAGTAGAAAAAATGGGAAAATCATCTAAAGGCGATATTTTTCTCCCTATCAGTACACAATTAAATCAGCTATTATAAAATGTGTTCTTCTAGGGATTTCTCATTGAACCCTGAATGATAATTAAAGTAAAAAAAAGTGAAACAAAAAAAAAAATATATATATATATATATATATATATATATATATATATATATATATATATATATATATATATCACATTTGCCGACATGGAGGGAGGAAGCACTTAACATGTACTTTCTCTGTGGCTTCTTTTGCGGTTACTGGAAAGGCCAAAGGGCATGCTTGGGTGGGCCTGGCCCACCCGCTAGAACCGGGCCTCTTGTGAAAACAGCTCCGTGGAGTCTATACCCACTGACAGACCTTAAAGTATCAGCTCCTTAAACGTCAAACCCTCAAGTACTAACCCTCCTCGGCCTGTGAACATTCACGTTTGTCATACAGGATACCTTTCTAAGACAAAGTGCATCTGATGCACAACTCGTGTGCAGCTTCTGGGAACAGATACCATCCCTGGTAAGGCTGCCAATACAACATCCAGAGGGTCCAGGGAATAACCACCATCGCGCTCGTAAGATACAAGCACCTTTTATATACAGTGCCATCCAAAGTGTGCCCCGAGTGAGGAGCAAAAAGAAGTCATTATTATTAGTATTGGGTTTTGAAGTCCTGCGCATCTGGTCATGTGATAAGCCGGAGAGAGTATAAGTCTCCCAGGGTAAATAATGTTGAAATGGGTAATTACTTTTTTGTCAAACTACTATGGTGACCACTTTAGCAGAAAAGTATGCATGAGAAATGCAGATGACAACTTACATTTTATCCATCCACGCCGATCAACAACCGCGTTCCTTTCCTCAAATGTGTGTTTTACTTTGATACGATTCACCAGTGCGGAAAATTAAAAGGAATAAAATAACACTCCCGGCCTCTTCTTGTTGCATAATGGTGGCCTTCATACTACTGACGTATTTCCGTTTCACTTTAGTGAAATGGGTGCATCAGTCACAAGTGGATAAAAAACATCAATTGATATGGTCCAAGGGTCCATATAAGCGAATGCTAAGAAATGTGATTTGCGTTCATCAGCATTCGGTTTTGCCCTTCCTGGAGGGGAAAGGGCGGGTATGTGTGTGTATGTACACATTGAGCACGTGCCGGTGTACGTTTGGGTGTTTACGTGTGCCTCGCTTCCGTTTTCAGCTGGTATATATCGTTCGGTTTCCTTTGTTTTAAACCTATGTGAGTGTTCCTCTACTGTCCCAAGACACCGCGAGTAAACTGGCTGGTCTCCTTTGGATCATTCCCTATAGTTAAATGTCATGCTGCCACGACGCACGCATTAAATGAACAATACTATGAGTTTAATAACTGGGCCTGTGACACAGAAGCACAAAGCTACAAACTAACTGGCACATCTAAACTCATCTCGACACCATAATGTCACAGGCTTGGTTGGCAGGCGGGACATTAAAACTATAGATTTTTAATGTATTTTTATTTGTTGTCCCTGCCAAAATAATTTCCTCTCAGTGACTTTCAGAAGCGTGCACAAGACCGTCTCCCTTTAACCCATAACACCTCTGTGGAGAAGCTCGGGAGGCATGTTTAACTCAAGCAGACACTGGCAGAGAAGCGATGAACGCACAACGTCAGCTCAAGGCACATGTGGCGTCCACTTGTGACAACAGGGGCCTGACTGTTTTGGACCAGTTGAGTGCACGCGCCCCTGTCCCCACAGCATCTGCTACCACGGGATTACAGAACAGGCTGACAGCTATAAAAATAGAACGTTTGATCAGGCACAGCTGTATGCGGTTTTATAGAGTGACTCTGAAATCACTGCACTGGTACCCACCACACACAGCACCGCCTCGCCTGAACACACCGGTCGATACCGCAACATGGAACTGCACGGTGTCCAACACCAAGAGCTTGTCGCGGCACTTTCCCCGGATGCACACAACACACAATGCAATGCGTCAGTCGACCAGCAGACTTTGGCAGTAACTCACCGAAGTTCTGTCCGCCTCGGCGTCCGCGGCGGCCGTCTCCATGTCCTCGGTGCTGTGCTCGCCGGCTAGAGCCCTGCCATGGTACCAGCGCGGAGCCCTAGGAGAGAGAGAGGCACGGGTGTCAGGAAGCCCAAGATGCGCCGTGCAGCAGGCAGCGCGCACACTCAGACTGGAAATAACCTCCCAGCAGGCCAGCCTGCCTCAGACGGCCTCGTCACAGGAAGCGCCAGGGCCTCCCCTCTCCGCTCGCGGCAAGCGCGCCTGCTGCTGCTGCCGGCAGATAAAACATCTGCTGCCCCCAAACTCCCCCATCAAACATCATCGTGGCTGAGATTTATTTGGGAAGCAATCCTTTACGTGCACTGGGAGATTAATGCAGCTCTCTGCGGCTAGGCCAAAGTTAAATACTGAAACATCCCGCATTTCAAATGGCAATTAACACTACCCACTTACGCCGTTTCTAGGCGCTTACATTCCTATGGAAGGGAAGGAAGGCGCCAAGAGTCAGTGAGTTCCTCAGGATCACATAATTCGGTCTTTGGGGTGTGGGAGTCTCAGAGTAAGAACTCCAGTTTCCGAGGAATTTCACAATAAAAAAACCCATAGCATCTCAAACACAAAAGGTATCTTCTTAGTTTATCATGTCCAAAAAGGTTTGGAATACTGATTTTATGCTGGAAGTGAAGGACTCAATGTTCGGAAATTGTTCCCACCCCTTTACTCACGAAAACATTTTCCTTTGATGCAGTCATGGGATGTAGCAGAATCGTATGGCACATTTTGTGATAGTATGACTTAATTATTTTGTAATTTTTATCCAGTGTTAACATTGCCCTAGCAAAGATTTCGGCTCGTTAGTGCCAATTTAATATCCAAACAGCAATAAACTACGGAAGGGTGCAGGAGTGGCTCCTCCACTACCCCCCACCCCCAGAAGCAGGAGCTGCAAAACTTTTATAGAAACAACATAATAAACTCAGTTTATTATGTTGTTTCTGTAAAAGTGGGCGGGCCACAAGCATGACATGGACGGAGGGGGGAGTGCTCCATGCGCAATGTTTGGCCGGCCAAACACACATGCGCACAGTTCTCACTCCAGCCCAGCAACCCGGTTGCTGGGCTGGAGAGAGCCTGCACAGCCTTCCATTCCAGTCTGCCTGTGTGCGCCCAGGCTGGTTGCTCCTAGCCAATCCTGACGCTGCTTTGAGCAGCGTCTGGATTGGCCGCAGGGCAGGCTGGGAGCCTGTGCCTGCCTGCAGCCTGCGACTGAGGAATAGAGCGCCGCAGAGAGGGAAAAAAGGAAAGTTAATTATTATTATTATTTTTTTGTTCCCCCCCCCCCCGTCCTACTGGCGTCCACTTTCCATCCCGCGAGCCGCGACTGGAAGGGTGACCAGTAAGCCTTTGTAAAGGACCTTCCACTGCATGACAACACATGTTGATGCTTCTTTATTTAGTAAGTTTTGGCCCGTCTGAGATAGGTACATTTTTTTAGTTAAAATGTGCAAATTATGCAGCAAATTATGGAATATGTGGCAAATACAGCAAATTCATAACAAAGAAGAAAGCGCCACTACAGCAGAGTTGCATATTTCCAGTGGCCCTGGCATAATTAAGAATTCAGCTGCAAAAAGAATACTTAGAGCTACTGTCGAATACCACAATACAGATGTAAGTAAAAAGACATTAAAAAAATAGATAAACTCACATTATACCGTATGACAAAAACTCTCATTTTGCTGTGTGTCCCATCTAGGGCTAAATGGATACTATAATTTTATAACTTCAACAAACCATATTTCATGAGATCATTTACATATTTCGTCAATATTTTATTATAAAGCATCAATACAATCAACCAAAATACTATACAATAATAACTGGAAAACATCTGCACACTTTTTTTTTTTTTAAATAGAACCACCCACAAAGAAGATAAGCAAAGACAACCACTCAATCCTCAATCATACAAAAGCCATAAATAGATCAACATACTTTAATATAATCAATATATATATATATGATATAATAACATAATATTAGTATATTTATATACAAAAAGCTATAAAACCCAAAGCCTAATTTCACATTGTTGGTATAAATAAATAAATAAATACAAGAAACTGTAGGAACCCAAAGCCTACGCGCGTTTCGGTTTTCCTCTCATTAGAGGCCACCTTCATCACGGCGGTTCCAGACCACAGGTTCACATGTGGGTACAACGACCGTAGATGCGACAGACGTACAGAGTAATACGCCAATTTCCTGAAATATCACCACATCGATAGAAGATATCTTCCAGATATGTATAAATAGATTCCTTCAAAGGGAGAGAAACAATTCTCAAATATGATAGAACCAAATTCCTCAAGTTGTGTAGAAAACGCCATAGATTGTGATATCAGATTATCTCCAGATGCAATGGCTATTCTGAGGGTAGGAATACACCGGACGATAATATGAAATGCATCTCAGTGTAGCGGACGCGCTCACCATCATGTCGGTTAAGAACTGCAAAGTAATGGAGCCATCCTTTTGAAGAAGTTATACCCTCAGAATGGCCATTACATCTGAAGATAATCTGATATCGCAATCTATGGCTGGCTGTTTTTCCACATGTAGAAGTTTTAATCAAAGATATTTAACCACAAGCAGAGATCAGTTGATTAAATCCATCCCCTACATAACAGATTAGTAATTGCATCTTGCATGTATAAGAATAGGTATTTTGCCTTGCAATGTGATGGTAACAAATATATAAGTAAATGAATAAATACGTAACATCTCTGAGGTATGTCAGCAAAGGTTATATATACACATATATATCCACCTGACCCCCCCCAAAAAAAACTAAGTTTGAAAGGGAGTTACAGTTGCCTAATCTTAACAGGGGTTCCCCATAAAAACTAAAGTCACAAAATTCAAGTTTAGGTGCAACCATTAACCAGGTTATTATCCGGCCATACACTGTCAATCTCCATTCCTACCCATTATCACTTCAGAAAGCTTGAAATAAGATGTGTTTGAGTCATTGATTATTGTTCTAAGTTTGTAAAAGGACGCATGATCACGTGACTGAGTTCTTGAGAGGTCAGGTTTAAGCACGGATAAAATTGGCAAAACTATAATGAGTTCTTTGTATATGGTGATGGCTGTAGGGCTATATGATTTTTGTGCACATGTACAATGGTGGGTGTGCGGATGTCCAATGGTAAGTGTGTTGGCTTACAATGGTAGGTGCATGTACATGTCAGACATGGGGTAATTAATAAGGGAGAGGGAACCACTACTAACTCAATGAACTCACTCTTGTTAGGTCAAAACACTTGTGAGCAAATCTCTGTTCCACCCCAGATAGCTATAGCACAATCAGTAGGCAATCCCCAGAGAAGCGCATGCTATGTTTAAGCAGTATGAACAAGTCCAAAGTAAAGTACACAACACAATAAAATTCCCAAACCAAGTTATAAAAAGAGAGAAGCATTTAATAGGCAACCAGAGTCATGAATTTTTAAAGTTTAAGGCACAAAGCCCCTAGAAGAAGTAAAGCACCATGGAAAAATAACAGTTCGTAGTGGATTGGAACCTATGTACAATTTCAGGCCAAATGCAGTAGAGTAGAGGACAGATGCACCAAGTGGGTCATCGCAGTCAAACATTTTATCATCCAATTTAGTTTCCAGCAACCAGTCCTCCAGCACCTAGCTCCTCAGGACAGGTTACTTGGCACCAAGTCTCTCACCAGACAGGTCTCCTGCAGAGTCTAGTCATCTGGACTATCTAGTAGTCAGGATTCCTTCGGTTTTGCATGTTCCTGAATCAGGTAATCAGGAGGCCAACCACTTGACCATTGAAGTGCAGTTCCAGTCCCTAGGAGCCAGCAGGATTCAGTAATCCTCCAGTCCTTGTGCAAGCCATTTTCTTCCAGCAGAGCCTTCTTTAAATGGAGACTTCCCAGTTCCAGGAATATTCTGAGGAGGTGGTATTTGGGGTGTCAGATGTATACTGTGTACTAGCATGTGAATGGAGAAAATGAACTACCCAATCCCAACTATTTTCTCACAGTCCCTTATGGACCTTATGGACAGTGAGCTTCAGAAACTCAAAACCAAATGGCAAAGACAGATAAATGGCACATCCTCATCAGCGTTTGCCCAAGGAGTGCTGATATGAATAGCACTAGGTGTACCTTGATGAACCCATTTGGCTCGAGGAACTGCAAACAGCCATTTCTCAGACAGCCTGGAACAAAATACCTGGCACAGAGGGCCTGCCGAAAGAGTACCAGGTGACATATTCCACACTCCTTAACCAACGCATTTTGGAAGGGTTTAACAAGGTGTGGAAGCATGGGGAGGTCCCTCAATCGCAGCATGAGGCATTACTTGTAGTGCTACCTAAATCGGGATGCGATCCAATGGATGTGCGCTCATGTAGACCGCTATCCCTCCACAACCTAGACTATAAGATACTGGGTAATATCATTGCGAGTACACTAGAGCATGAAGACCAGTCCGGATTCATTCCGGTTCGCAGCACATTTTTTAATGTTAGGCGGCTTCTGCGTATCATACATGATACCCCACCAGCGGCGTGTGACCAGGTTGTGGTATCACTAGATATCTAAAAAACATTTGATACCCTCAGATGGGGATTCCGGTTTGCAACCCTACGTCATATGGGCTTTGGCCCAAGATTCTTGATATGGATTCACACTTTATATTCTAATCCAACGGCCAGAGTAAAAACAGGTCCACTGATATCCAACAGTTTTCTGATCTCCAAGAGTACTAGGCAGGGGTGTCCGCTCTCACCATCAGTCTTCGTGATTGCTAGAGAGCCTCTAACCTAGCACCTGCGCTTGCACACTCAGCAATGGGGTATCCAAGAACTGGACACATCATATTTTATCACTTTATGCTGACGATGCACTGATATACTTAAGAAACAGCAAGACCTCTTCTCCACGACTTGATGGCTCTCTTGGACACTTTTGGGAAAATCTCAGGCGCTCTTCAGTCTATTTGTGGGTTTCTCCACTTCTGGTGTCCCCACTAGGAACAGTGGTGGTAGCTAAGTTGCTGATACTTCCTACGCTGATGTATTTCTTCGCAGCATTGCCAACAGTAATTCCCAAGAGCTTCTTTCAGGAACTGAATGGCTTACTGCTAGAACTAATTTGTGTGTGTGTGTGGGGGGGGGGGGGGGGGGGGAGGAAAATGGACCGACGTCGAGTTACACTGGCTACCACACAACACGCTCCTAGAAGGGGGCCTGGGAGCACCCAACTTCGAACTCCATTATGCTGCAACACATCTATAATGGCCTCTACGCGGGCTCAGTTAATACCCCAATGCGGAAAAAAAGAGATGGTGCGTTGGTGGGCATGACCAATGAAAACCCCAGGCTGACCGGCCGCACACGTCCTCCACTTAAAGGAACAAACTTGATGTGGACAGCCTAGATATGCTGGGACCGATTTGTACAAAGCAAGTCTTGCATTTCCCCATATTCTCCCATGATTCCCATAACCCAAATACTGGGGAAACCTGCCTTGGCTGCAAGTCAAAACTTGGCCCCTTGGACAGAACCATGGACGGTGACGACAGGGGACTTCTTTGATGATGGATCCTTTATGTCCTACAAAGACATTCTGGACATTTCTTCCTTGGGCCCAGTTAATTTCCTAACCTATCATGCCATTCGTCATTTGCTGCGGGACACTTGGGGCACCAGCAATGCAGAACCACCACAATCGCCCATCCTCCACATACTATTATTGTCCAGAAGAGGACTATCTCACTATTATATGAAGACCTTCCCGTGAGCACCAATGCGACTATAGAGGTAGCACTTACCAGGTGGAATGCTGTCCTCCCACAACCATTAACCTGAAAATATGGACAGGTGCTCCCCAACAGGTGAAGGTGGCTTCCCATAATCCTGGATTCCGCTTTACTCAGTTCAACTACATACATCAAGCATATTGATCCCCTCAGCACATTAAAAGTTTGTTTCCTACATCTGTGCCTGAGTGCCCAAGACTAGGTGAGGCCAGGTTTTACCACATGGTGTGGAATACCCCCTGCTGCAGCGCACATGGCACACAATTACTGCTCAGACATCTGAAATGACAGAACATCCACAGACCCCTACCCCTGAAACATGCTTTTAGGAGTCCAGCCAAGGGGGACAAATATCTTCACAGGTTTGTTCACTTAGCGCTTATTTTGTTTAGAAGGCAAATAGCTATGCAGTGGAAGGCACTCATGGTGCCGTATACCTCCAAATGGTACTACACTGGGCAATGAAGGAAGCAAGTGTATTGAGATCCCTGCGTGACAGGGACCGGTTGTGCCAGGAAGCAAGTGTTGGGATATTTTTGTAGTGAATGCTGAGGCTAAAAATGACTTTTGTCCACGTGAGGAAGGGGGCTGCTTAATACTACAGAGATATACCATCTCAAAACGACACAATCTCATATAACAGAGACAAGGTGCTGTCCCCACCACCGATATCGAACTAGCACTGTCTGCAACCAGTGGTGTGCGGTGTTATGTGGGGTGGATCCTCCCCTATTCGAGTCCAAAACTGTTCATCTTTAACCAAGATACACATTACTCCTGCTCCCAAATAACTCACTCAACCATACTCCCGCAATCCAACACGCCTGGTGCTCCTCCCTCAATGTTCCTCCATATAATACCCACTAAACTTAAGTGTATTTATAGGAATATGAACACTGCAATATCTGCTGTGAAACATACTTGTACGAATATACTGTTTTTGTAATAAGATTGTGTAATTCATGAACAAACGGGGGTCTCTTTCTTGGTCTCCCCCAGTCCCCCTCATGGCTGCATCCCTGAATCTGACATTGTTACTGTTGTAAAATAAAATAATCAAAATGGATTTTAAAAAAACTAAGCAGATAAGAAGCAAAATCCACGGAAAAAAATAGGCATGTATAAAATTACTTAAATGATCATGAGGAATTACTTTCTTGGATGTGAAGTAATGGAACAATATGGGTGTCTTTAAATTACCTTCTTATGAGGCTACACATCTTTTACTTCTGACCAGCATCTTATATGGAGAGAACATGCAGTGTAAATATGTATATAAAATGTACATTTGGGTAAAAAATGACCATTGTCCCTTGAAAAGGAGATGTTTAGAAAATAAACCAAGTACTAAAAGAAGACACAAAATACAAGGGAATGCATGAGCCAAACAACCTAAAAAACACACAAATTATCTTAAAAAATGAAATACAAGGACTCCTGAGCATGATGAATCTATTTTGATGCACAATATGGTGAACTTGTGTGAATAAAAAAAGAAAAATGATTTATCAACAAGTACTGCTTATGGTTCTAAGGCTAATTAAAAGAGTAAAGGTAATATTGTGTGTTGCCTTTCTTGAGTATGTCTCAATGATAAATTATAACTCAATAGCGACTGGTACTAAAATGCACAGAGTCATAAAGCTAGCAAAAAATGACCCAGGAAAAGACAAAAAATCTGGGGTGGCCAGGCAGAGTTGCTACAGGATACACGTTAGTGAGTGTGGGTGTATGAACACCTTGTGTGGTTGACCGATTGGCAGTGGGTGCGCATGTACTGGCGGTTGACATATTAATGGTGTTTGTGCAATGGTTGTGGTTGGTGTGGACATTTGAGGGTGAGTGTATAAAGTATATCAATGACTATTGTGGCCTTCACACAGTTATCACAAATAACACACCTGCTACAAGCTCAAAATATAATACTCACCCTTCTCCTAAACAAAACAACACCACCACCACTAACACACTTTTTCTAAATTAGCAGCTTATAAATGCTCAATCACTCTAAAAAAACAAGCACCACATCTACGACCTGCTCACGGACACACAACCTGACTTACTATTCATAACAGAATCATGGTTGGGAGATGAAATGGCCCCAGTGTTGCATAAAGCCGTTCCTCTGGGCTATCAAACCATCACACAAAACTGTATAGGCAAAAGAGGAGGTGGACTAGCAATAATATTCAAACAAGAAATAAGTCTCAGTAAAATAGACAACTTTTCCATATAAGGTTGTGAAGCCCTCCTCACCAGATGCCACCCTGCTCCAACTTCCTCCTGTAACTTTCTCCTCCTTTACAGACCTCCACCTAACAACGCAACATTCCCAGATGCTTTTCTAGATACAGTCTCAAACCTATGCATTCTTGGGGACCTAAATATTTGGTTTGACAAACCCAATATGCCCCATCCGAAAGTTATCACCACTGGCCTTGTCACATTGAACCTACATCAGATTGTACACGATCCCACACACATCGCTGGACACATCCTAGATGTCATTTTTGTTAAGCCTGAACTGGTTACCGTTCATAACATCACACCAATCACATGGTCAGACCACAATTTGATAACTTTCCGACATAAAACACCACAAATCAACACACCCCACAACTACTTACAAACATGCACCTATAGACCATTGAGCAAACTCAATTTTGATGAGTTAGAAACCCAACTAACAACCAACAAAAATCCAGATATAATTAATTCTGTTCCAAAACTTTATGAGTGGCTACAGGAAGCTTTCGATATCCTAATACCACTCAGAAAAACTAAACAGGACAAAAGAAAACCAACACCTTGGAGAAACCCAGAACTTAGAAAGATAAAGCAACAAATCAGAAGGTTGCAGTGGACCTGGCTCAAAACAAACAACATTCAAGACAAACTTCAGCTACACAAACTTAACAGACTATACAAATCATCAATCAAAAAATCTAAAAAAGCTACTATTCAGACAGAATACAAAATACAAAATCTGAAACCAAATTTTATAAAATTCTCAATGAATTTCAAAAACCTAAATGCATGGAAGGAAATCATCCCACTACTCAAGATTTCACAAACAACTGGCAACTCATTTCACAACCAA
Organism: Pleurodeles waltl; assembly: GCF_031143425.1. Lineage (NCBI taxonomy): Eukaryota > Metazoa > Chordata > Amphibia > Caudata > Salamandridae > Pleurodeles > Pleurodeles waltl. The sequence continues at coordinate 831,145,680 of NC_090442.1, read as the reverse complement.
GGCAGACACATTGGACTCCTATTTAAAGCAGAAGAAAACTACCAGCGCCAACCCCTTTCCTAAAACCCCCTCTGAGAATAAACCAACCCAGCTTCTACAGTCCTTCAAACAAATATCACAAGGTGAATTTATGAATTTGGTCAAAGCAAGCATGCCTTCTGGTTGCCCTTCTGACCCTTGTCCACCACACACCTTCAAGAACATTCTTTTATCTACTTCTGCCAACACACCTGTAAGAAGAATCATCAACAACTCCTTAACTACAGGAACTTTCCCTGAAGACCTGAAAAAGGCATACATACGTCCGTTATTAAAGAAAACAAACCTAGACCTACAGGACCCCAACAACTACAGACCAATCACAAATGGACCTTTCCTGGGCAAACTGATAGAAACAGCAGCGTTCGCCCAGATGTCACAATTCATTGAAGACAATTCCAAACTTTCAGACTACCAAACTGGATTCTGCCCAGGAAGAGGCACTGAATCAGCACGCATAGCAATCTAGGATGATCTTAAAAACACAATCGACCGCAATTGAGTTGCTGCACTACTTCTCTTGGACCTCTCGGCTGCCTTTGATACGGTTGACCATGACACCCTAATTCAAAGACTCCACGCAGATGGACAAATTAGCACGAACAAGCTTCATCACCTTGAAGACTTTGCGACACAAACTTCCCCCTTCTCGGATTTCCACACAAGTTGCAGGCTACTATCTCTCTTGTACTATCGAAACTGGATTATGCCAATGCCCTCTACCATGGATCATCTCTATCTAATAGAGAAAAAATGACGTGTTCAAAACTCCTCTGCCAGGCTACTATTACATGTAAAGCCACAAGCCCACATCTCCCCTGCTTTGAGAGCACTACACTGGTTACCTGTTGCCAGAAGATCCATCTTCAAGCTGCTCTGTATCACCCACAAAGCTATACACGAAACAGGACTGCTTTTTAATCCGAAACAAAATAACCAACTACATTCAGCAAAGAAACCTCCGCTCAAGACTGGCACCCCGCCTTAGAAAACCACCATACAAGAAAAAGACTATAGGTGGTACTTCCTTCTCTGTTCAAGCAGCCAAACTATGGAATTCATTACCCCCAAATATAAAATCCACAGATAACTATCTTGTCTTCAGAAGACTACTCAAGAGTTGGCTCTTTCCTTCATAACCACCATATACAAACCGAAATGGACTGCGTATGCCTGTCTTGATAAATATTTTTAATCTGAGTATGTGTATATTCTAGCTATGTATAGTTGTTTAGGAAATATGTACCGCTACTATGTCATAATAATAAATTACACACATAATCTTTAAACCTGTTTAACAAATGTATATTTACTCAGGATTGAATATGTATATGAATATATATATACATATATATATATATATATAGGTGTATAAATAAAATCTAGAAATAAAACTCAAATTATAAAATCAGTAAATTAAAGTAAAAAAAAAAAAAAAATGGTTAAAAAAAAAAATTACAAAAAATATATATATATATATATATATATAAAAAATATAAATAAACATAATATGAAATTACTCTCTTGTAAACTTTACTGTCTACCCATCACCATATGTCATGTCTCTATCAATCATCCTCCATCCCCACTCCGACTCATCCCAAACCCATTCTACTACTTTCATCTCCAAAATAACCCTGCCTATGCTCTTCCCTCTTCTTCCACATCTAGCTCACCCAAACCTCACTTTACTACCATGATCTCCCAAACAACCCTAATAAATTCTCCCTTATTTATCTCACCTTGACTCATCCAAAACCCCTCCTGCTACTATGGTCTCCCTAACCCTTTCCACAGACTCTTCCCTCCTCCATCTCTCCTTTACTCATCCCAAACCTCATCCTATTACTATAAACTCCCAATTAACACTTCTGGATTCTTTCCTCCTCTATCCCTCCATTACTCTAGTCAATCCAACTAATAAACTCACATATCCTCTGCTCAAATTAACTCACAAAAATACTGAAACTGAACTCATATTTCCCTATACTACTCCACCACTAATTCCTCTTGGGTTCCAGAGTAGCGTGCTACTCGCCGAAAGGGGGTAGTAAGCTCTATATAAATACTATTACAATACAATACAATGGGCATAAAAAGGATGGCTTTAAGATTGTCTGATTGATACACCATGTAGGCATATACTAGTTGTTATGTAGACACCTAATAATGCATGTGTCTCATATAAGATAGTTGGTGTGTTGCTATAAGATAGTGGGGTGGAATCCTGTGAAGGTCAGTGTTGGCATACTGCAGTTGGCTTGTTGGCATATGATGTTGGTTGTGTAGAAATATGTGAAGGGTGTGTTTGCTCATGAAAGTGCGTGTGCTGGTGGATGACAAATGGGCATTCTGGCATAGGATAGTGGGTGTTGCAGAATGAAGGCCGATGTGTTGCCACACAATGTGCACTGTCTGACATAACATGGTGGCTACGTTGGTACAGTATGTTGGGTGGTTGTACTTATATATGATGTTGGATGTATAATGTGGGTATGTGGACATATTATGTTGCTTGTGTTGTATGATGTGGTTACGTGTCAGTATGATGGAGAGCGTGCAGCCATATAATGGTGGTTGTGTGGACGTATGAGGATGAATAATCGTGTATGAAAGTGGCTGTTATAGAATAATGGTATGCGTGCTAGCCATTTGTGTGAGCTGTGTGTGAACATATGATGTTGAGTATGTGACTTGTGCTGCAGCACGGTGGGTGTGTTGGTGCGTGATGATGGTTGCATGTATATAAGAGGAGGGTGAGTGGGGATGTATGATGTTGCTGACCTGCTCCAAACATTAGTAGGAATATCCTTTTTGAGTGATCAGTGAACATACATGCTTCATTACTATTGTCTGAAATCCGCGAGATTATGAGTAATCGTGAAAATATACATTCTTTTATATGTGCACCGAACTCTCAAATTGTCACGAAAGCGGCAGAATAGATTTTCACCAAACCAAGGAAATGTGTGAAGGACGGAAAGGCTGCTGTTCAATATAGCCTGGTGACTATTTGTTCAGCGGTTGCTTAACTATGAGCACATAAAAAAATCTCCTGTGGGAAATGACATCTTTTCCTAGGGTGAGAAAAATGAAGGGAGGCCTATCTTTACAACTTTTAAACCGTTTGACTCATCTGTGCCAAACTATTGCACACACTTAGGTCTTCTATGGAAAATTCTAACTGCCAAGTTTAGTGTACATTTGTCAAGGGTGCAAAATCCAGTTTCCTAAATTACCAACCTAAATTACCAAAGCATGAATACATCTCTGTAATATATTTAATTTCGATCGGCATGTAAAGTAGGATGGGATAAAAATCCTACCGTATTGTTCTTTTTCAACATAAACTGTGCTCATGTGAGAAAACATACGATGAAGCACAGAAAAGAACAGTCTTTTGTACACTGTTGAAGGGTTTGTGTGACTTTCTTGGAGTCAAGCTGCACGCAAGAACCTAATAGGCTTTTTGGCACTATTTCCTCAATTTCTGCTGGTTTAACAAAGTTTATACCAAATTTTTCGGCAGAAAAGAAAGGAACACCTTTGTAGCTAAAAGCAAAGGTAACCCAAGTAGGTCATTATAAGGCATAAAGCCATGTGCCAATACAGCCGCTCTCGGTTTCAAGATACAAAATATTTCATCGACCCAGCACAGAGGAGCCCCCTGATGTGAAGAAACTGATGAATGTTCTTTCAAATAAATGAAAGCGTCTCTAAGGGCGACGACGAGGATCTAAACTCAGATTATACCTACTCCAGCAGGCACGTTACTGTGACCCATACTATTACCTCTAAGAGCACAAATGGGCATTAACTGTGCTGCTGGTGCAGTTTAAAAAATCCTCTCAAAGTGAGAGGATAAAAAGGTTCAGGAGGACGTCTATGCTCAGAGGATTAACATACCACTGACACAGCTGATGCAACGCATGAGGGCCACGTGAAACACAAACTGTTCATTATTCCAGGCCTTCCACCCGTACCTCATATTGGTGCACTGAAGTTGTAGGGATAAGACAGAAGCTGTTGCTTGGACGGGATCTTAGCCACACACATGATTAATACATATAGAGAGGAACGACACAAGAACATAGGTAACAAAGACCAAAGTGACAGGATTTTTTTAGATGGAATTGTACGTCACTTTGACAGAGTAAATCAGTATCTAAGCAGCATTTTCCAAGTTACCCTGGAAAAAGCACCAAAAGCTGCAACGGTTAGCACAATGAGCTTTAGGAGCAGCCACTCATTTCAACAAGGTGTAAAGTAGGTTAGAAAATTTAAGTTACGATCTTTGGAATGAAGCTCCAATTAACTGTGCAGTCAACAGTTCATAAAGCATGATAACTTGAGCCCTAAGCAGCACTTCAGAGTGGGGCACCTTTTTCATCTTATTTTTTAATGTCTCCATCATTTGTATCATAAAGCACATTGCTTAGTGAGTACACTTCTTTAGAACACACAAAAAATATATCTGCAGAATAAATGTGTTGATTTGGTTTTAATCAATGTGTTGATTTGGTTTTTTTTCAAAGTCGTAGCACTTAGAATCTTGGAGGCTGGAGTACCTTCAAGGACTTCAAGTATTTTACAGAGCACAGACGCTCACATTATATCTGCTCAAGACTGGGTGTTGAGACTGCCTATCCATTCAATCTTTGGCCTCTCCACTAGTCAATAGTGAAAGTAGGCTTAACTGTAGTGGGAGTTACAGAAATAAGTAACTAGATTGTAGGAGATACCGTGCAAGTCAGTCAGTCATAAGCTTTATTTCGGCAAAGTGCCATAAATGAGCAAGTATCATAAATACAACCATCATAAATACAATATATACTACATATAAGACAATGCTAAAAACAATAAGTATGAAATTACATTAAAATTATAAATAAAACCAAGTAAAAGCATTCCAAAGAACATTGGAACAAAACCATAGCCAAATTGTGAACAATTAAAATCAAGGGCAGCGCAAAAATAAATTACAGTATAAAATGAAGTGATATGCCAATCCATCCCCATGGGCATAAAGTGCAAATGGCAGGTAGAAAAGGAAAATATATAGCAGCAGTGTGCCAAGTATGCAGTGGATTAACAATTAGTTGGTTCTGCTTAGGTTACACTTGGTTAAATATGGGCAGACTGAGTTTCTGCCTGATACACCACATAAAATATAAGAACCTACTGACGGCAAAAGCTATGAGTTGGCAGATATCAGTCTGCAAGATACTAAGTGCTTCCTTAAGTGCCTAGGTTGTGGTATACTGAGATTAGCCATTTGGCCCTAGACTTTGAATTCACAGTACAAAAGAAAAAATATATGGACCACTGTTTCAGGGGAGGAACCACAGAATGGGTGATCCCCCTCACCAGCGAAGCGAGGGTGAATGAGTGCAGTGGCAGAGACACAAATCTGAACTGAATAAAAAGCTTCCTAGCTAACATAGGTTAGATCTCGTCAGGATACTGCTCTACCATAAATACTTCCTTCATCAGGAAGAATGTATCCATCAGAGAACCAAGAGAAAACCTATTTAAAAGGGAGTTCAGTTGCTACCATTTGAAGTTACTCTTAAGGGCTGCTTTGGGAATGAGATGATTGCCCCCTGCCCCCAGAGTCCTCCCATAAACTTCAATACCCCATCATCCCGTAAGAATTTCTCCTACATATTAAATCCATGGAAACTCTGGACCCTGGACTTCCAAGGATTTCCTCCAGACCTTCACAGTTGGATCGTAGCTATGGGGTGGCCCAGATTCTTCTCCAATATTGGATTGGTCTAATGCAGAACTCCATAGAGATACGTCTGAGCCCCACATCCAACCTAAGTGGTAGCAAAGGGGTGCTGACCAGGAGAGCCAACAACTGCTGCAAAAAACAATTCTCAGAAATCATCAGGTTATTTGCATCCTTGTGCCCCCATAACAACTCCATGAAGAGCGGCACCAAAGCCTGGAAATTGTATATTTGAATTATAGGAGAAATTGGTCTTGCGTGAGAACCCTGATAAGCGTTTAGCAACTCCCTATAAGATGATCCAATTTAAGTCTATGCCTTGAAACAGGAGTAGCCCACTCCATCTGCTCAGTGAGGGCGATCCCTAAATGCTCAAAAGTGTGCACCTGCTCAAGGCAGGTCCCCATCAGGGTAGGATTGGGTCTTGTAATCTGGCAGGGATTAAAAAACATATTCTTGGTTTTAGCCATGTTAATTTCAAGACCCCTCCGTCTGCAAAAGCTATTAAAAGGTGTCAAGGATTTTCTGAAGCCCCATGGGATATTTGAACAATAGGAACGTATCGTTGGCAAACATTAGTGCGGGAACCTTCATATTAGCTAATTTAATGCATCACCCTCACAAAGAATTAGGTGGGCAATCAAATTGCTGACATACAAGGTAAAAAGAGTGGGGGCGAGGACACAACCCTGTCTTAGCCCTCTTTTGACAGGAAAAGGTTTGGTCACCTCACCCAACCAACACCACTTCACCTGTGCAAACTTTTGATTGTGAAGCCTGATGTCGATACCGAGCAAGTTATTTGGGATCCACATATCAGCGAATGCGTACCAGATCATGGGCCTGGAGACCAAATCAAGGGCAGAGCGTAGGTCCACAAACACCATGTACAGGCGTCCACTCTCGAGAATCACTGTTTTCTAATAAAGCAGCTGGAGCCCAAATACAAAGTCAACAAGTGGAGATGCACGGAAGCCCACCTGGAAAGGATAGAGAATGTCCTTAGCCTCCATCCATTTCTGGAGTCTGTCTAAGATGATTCTGCCAAACCGCTTTTGAGAGCTGTTTATAAGCTAATGGGCCATGGTTTGCAGGAGAGAGAGGAGAGCCCTTCTTATAGAGTGGCATAATTTCCAATCCTGCCGAATAACGGGTGTCCCACTCATTACTGCATTACAGAATAGAGTGAAAAGCGCACCACAAGCCTTTAGCTCAGCAAGGAACAGATCACCCGGGATCTTGCCCAACCCAGGTGCTTTGTTGGGAACGATCATCTTAATTGCTGGATCATGATAGGGTACTCCACACAACTAAATTCATCACTACACCCTAGCACAAGGGTACCACTTTCAGCTGGGGTGGAAACACTCTTGCCTTCCAACTGCATATACAGACTTCAGAAGTGAGCAACCAGTCAGCTGCGGCAATATTGGTCTCAACTGAGCTGAAGCCCTTTTTATTCCCGAGGCTACGATGTTCCAGAAAGTATGTTAGTCTCTCTCTTTAGCAGCAACCAACAAACCATCCTTTGGTTCCATTCTTTTTTTGCTTCAAAGACTGCTTTTTTTTTTTTATAAGCTGCCCTCTTAAGAGGAATCACCCCTCTATCCGGTTGCTTAATAGAAGAGATTAGGGCACCCTTATCAATTCTGCAGGTTCACCTGAACCAGAATGGGTGGCTTCTCTTACTGTCGTAGTTTGGACTCTTGCTCTGGGCAAGACTGCTGGTTTAAGGACAACAGTACTTTTGTTTGTAGGCGACTGCGTCTTTCCTACAACAAGTCGCAACTGTTATCCCAACCTTACCGGCTCACTAGCAGCACCTCATCAGAAACGCAATAGTAAAAGGTGATTTATGGCAGCCGTTTACGCATGGACTCGAAAATAAGACATCTCAGGGAGTGTCGTGGTTAAACGGAGATGACCCTTTTCTCACAGATATATTATGTCTCATACAAACACAGGCAATGACACAGATGCAGTAAAGTTATAATAGTTTTTTATTTAACATAACTGCAATTTGCGATAAGTTGCATGGACTGCAATGATTAGGATAATGAATATAGCAAGTAACAGTATTGTGAAGACAAGAGTCATTTTTACGAAGACCCCTACCATTTTGCAATACATAGAAAAGATATATGAGATGTAAGATACCCTACTATCCTAAGAAAATGGCCTAACCTCCTACCTAAAGGAGAGCTGGGTTCGTTAAACCTAATCTGCCAATGGCGTGTCCATTAGAGGAGCCCCCAACCCTCGTTACCTTGGAATGAGGTCTCTAACTCAGACTCCGCAGGGACATGAAGGCTGGGTCAGCGTCAAGATGACTGCAGCATCGGTATCAGCGATGGCGGAGATGCCCTTTGGTCGGAATCCCTCTGATTATCTTTCTAAAATGCGATGTATTTATACAGATCTACAAGGTCCCCTGACGTAGGTGTATTCCTAAACAATAGATAACAGGCATGCTTGGGACGGCAATTAATATCAACAATCCCTCGAAAGTATAGAGAGGGAAAATCCCTAAGTGTGAACACCTTCTGTTTGTTTGTTTTTGGTGCTTGATCCTGACGCCTTGGCACGGTGACACTGATAATGTAACTCATAACAAGTGGCCTAACTATAAACAAGGCAGCCATCTTAGCCCATTTAATAATTTATTTCTTCTAAGACAGAGCAAGCTAAGTAGGTTAAAAGTCACTAGGTGACGGGGGCACGAGTCTACAAGCCAGAGGCTAAGCTAACTCCTGCTATCCCATTAAAACGAACTAGGATTCACTACATTACCTGCCGCCGACTTAGAAACCACATAAAAACATTTCTTACGGTCGTCAAAAATTGATTTGTGAATGTCCCCGATTTTTAAGAGGGATGCAGCATGTTTCAATCCCAGGTCCACACAAAGCAGTTTCCCCAGGGATCCCTCCACCAGTCTATATATTGACCCAATCTGCTACTCTAAATTGGCCATGGTCAGCCATTTGACTCTACACCTGATGGTAGCTAATCTGATCCTACTGTTAAAGGAATAGAGGAGATTAGCGGGCCCTCCCTAATCAGGCAGATTCAATGCAAGAACTAGGGCATTATGATCACTATCATATCTAGGTTTGACTACCATGTCAATAATAAAAGATCAAAGCCTAACATCTACCAGGATGTAATCTATAAGGCTAGTGCTTCTAACGCAGTTCAAGGAATGCTTCCCTTCCCTGTCCGAGGAGGTTCTACCATTACAAGCACTAATACGCTGTTTAAGGACTAGTGAGTTTAATTGTAGGGCCAGTGGGACCATTTTCTGATGGAAGACATTTTTAAATCAGGGATGGACCATACTCTGCTTACCTCATTCGATAGATCAGTAATGGTACTGTCCAAGGGCTCAAACTAACAGTTAAAGTCCTCGCCCACAACTTTAAAAGCACTGTGTGCAAAGACTCTAGGTGCGAGGACAGTAACTCAATGGTGGGAGATTCCAATTTATTCCCCATGGGTCTCAAATAAACACTATATATATAGATAGATAGATAGATAGATAGATAGATAGATAGATAGATAGATAGATAGATAGATAGATAGATAGATAGATAGATAGATAGATGTTTTGGGGGGAAATGTTAGATAGACACTTAAGATATCATCTGAAGCAACTGTGATCTCTTTGACAGCGCACCCAGGGAAGCAGTGACCTAAATAATAAGTCCTTCAGATAGTCTACCTTTTCTCATTTTAGTAGCTTCCTTACTAAAATTAGCAAATCCCAAATGGTGGGCCTGTGTTGTTAGCCAAGCCTCTTGAAACAAGCAAAGGTCATGCAGATCTAAAAAAAGATAAAAGTGAGCACAATGTAGTTTAGAGGCCAACCCTGCAATATTCCACAAGAGGACTTTAATAGGAGGAGGTAGGCACCAGGTGGCTCCAGACACATCCACGTTACCTTCGCAACACACATGGCACAGTGCGGATCCGATTCTCAGGACGATGCCCCACCAAGACTCTCCCCCTCTCTACAGCAGCACAGTGGCTGGGCTCACCGGGCACCTAGGATAGATAGTCACCCAATCGTACTGGAACCAAACCCCCAAAACGAAGAGAACTGGGTGTGGAACAAGCCTCCTCCCATAGGGGGTGCTGGCGGTCTACTGGATAGTTACAAGCCCCAGTGCACTGTTCAATGTTGGTTTGGGGATCAAAATAATGGTAGCCCTGTGGCCCGTCTCCATCAACCTGTGATGCTCAACAGCTCACCATCCCCCCCAGCCTCCTGACACTGCCGAACCAGAGGACACCCATCACTGGCAACTGCAGACAGGGTAATACTGTCAACAGCCCCAGTATCAACGAGTCAGTCTACTCCATCAAAGGAGGAGGGAGGAGGTGGGTCAAACTGGTGAGGAATGGGAACGTTGAAAACCACTCTATTATGCTATAAGCCCTCAGGGACTGGGACTATTCGGAAGGGGATAGGAACTGTGATTCCTCTGAGATTGGTTGTGCCTGGTGAAATGGCTGGGTTTGTAAAAGTAGCCCAGAGGCATTAAAGCAATGCCTGACCCACCTTCCTTGTGACACACTGGACCAAAGACCAACCTGTGTACAGATTGAGGATTTCTAAAATGATGCCACAGTCCCCTTGTCAATCCACTGGGCCCAGCCCAATCCAGCCCACCCTGCGAGTGAAAAAAATGTTATTGGCCAAAGAAAGAGAAAAGTCTCTATTCTGTGCAAGCCAGTCCAAAGTTTTGTTTAACAGCTCATCAGGAGATTATCTCTGGTCCTCATGCAGCTGTGGGACACCATTCAAAATTGCCACATAGGGGCAGGATGTGGGAGGTAGATCGAACATTGTCAGTTTCCTACTGCAAGATGGGCTGTAGGACCCAGAGGAACCAGTGATGCCTTCTTTCCGGAGCAGAAGTCTCCATTGACAGTACTTGTTGGTCAAGGGTCCACATGACAGGGGCTTTCCTAATGCTGAATCAGTGCTACTGAGGTCAGGGATACCAGGACACAACAGGTCTCTAAGACCGTGTAGCAATCAAAGGTGCAGTGGACTGGCTCAAGGAAAGTCCTGTGCTACTTGTGGCGACAAGCCCAGGGGTCTTCTAGATGGGAGGCACAATGTTACAAATATCATGAGCCCAAGTTACACAGCCGAAAGGTGCTCCAGAATTGGGGCAAGTGCCACGCACATAATATCCTTGTCTTGAGAGGCTAGGTCCACCACTATAGGGGCCATCCATAGCAGTCAGCAATCACTGCCCTCTCCTACCAAGGTGCTGGATACGGAGGGGGGGGAGCACAGTTAATATCTGCTTGAGAACCGATCTTAGTGAGCTTCTTCAGAGTCACCCTTCTCGTCCTCTCAGAGGCAGTCAGAGATCAACAACACTCCTCATCGGGCACCTCCTGGAGAATGACGACAGATGATGAGCAATGAAGTACGGCACGCTCCTTACCCCTGGCTCTACATATCCCATTAGGTGAGAGAGCGCTAGAACCCAAAGTCAATCTTCTCTCTGCCAGTTCTATATCCGTGGATATAACCCCCACTGCCCTCCGCAGCATCCGATCTAACAAGGTGACTTTGTGAGGAGGGGAGACAGCCTTGGTCCCTGCCCCTTGTCGTTTCACCATGCTATCTGAGGGACCTGGGCGGCTAAGAAGGCACCAAAAATACTACATGCTAGGGCCCAAGGTGTGCAAGAAGACCAATGAGGCTACTTTGTTTCGCCACCGCACAGTGGCCTCACTAGGAAACAGTGGTAAGAAGCTTTGCATGGTGCCAGAGAGTCACAGTGTTTGGCTTCAAGCAGGCCTAGGGAAAAAAGATGGGGAACCCAGGGGCTGTAAGTGTCAGGAACGAAGGAAAGAAAATAAATGTCTCTCACCCAGAAAGTAAAAGCATGTGTAAAGGGAGTGGCCCAACCAAGCCACATCCGGCCACTTCCCCCAGGCATGTCCCCCTCCCCAGCCTTTGAGTGCTTTAAGAGTGATGTCCAATTGGGGTGCAGCCTCCTCAGCCCCAAAGAACCCAGGAGGACGAAGTTGCACTTAGGGTGCACCCAGAGAGATAATAAGGCAAGTAACAAGCCGTGCAACTGAAACTGACACAAATAAGTAATCCAATTGTAAGAAAAGTTTCTCTATTGAGAAGCATACACACTGAACAAAATGACTTTATTAAGAGGCAGCTCTGGACCAGAAATTGATCTAGCAAATTGGTATGGTTATGGTCCCGACCAAAATCCCAAGTCACTTTATCTCACTTCTGCATGGGACTACCATTGTTCAGTAACCAAGAGGTTTGAACCTCTCGCAATTTTTTTTTTTTTTAACTCTTTTTATTGAACAAAGAGGGTTCATACAGTAGAAATACAATAGATCACAGGCGTTACAGTACAACCAACAGTTGGTCCATTGCAACGCAGCATACATTTTACCAATCAAGTACGAATGGCGCTTGTATGACCTACATACAGTTATTATGGTCTCACTTGGGTCCTTCATGCCCCCGCCGCCCTCCCCAATACCTCTCGTAAACCACTTCTTAAACACTGGCCCCTATGGGTCACCCATGCCCCACAACCCACCAATACCTCCTCCCATTTTTTGGGGCATCTCCTTCCCTTGTAGCTCACACTCTCAGCCCTCTGACACCAGTCCACGTCTGACTGCTAGCCTGCCATCTCTGGGGTAGCTGGCCTGCCCCAAGCTCTTGCTATGTTACGTTTCGCCATACCGGAGGCCAGCCTCAGCCAAACCCCCTAACATTTGGCCATGTGTTATAACTGGAGACCCCCAATAATAGATTCCTGCGTTTAGGGGAATCTCTAACACTGAAACCTGGGACATCTCCCGGGTTATTATGGACCAGTATTCTTTTATTAGGGGAGCATTCCCAGAGTATGTGGAAGGACGAGTCCTCCTTCCAACAGCCTCTCAGGCACACTGGAGTATTTGCTTTACCTAACTCATGCAATAACGTCCTTGGTTAGTGTGACCTGTGCAATATTTTAAGCTGAACGAGCCGGAAGCAGGCACGTATGGCTATCTCCCAGGGCCCTCCAAAGGCCTCCTCCCACTCCTCGTCCCACTCTCACAATCTTAGACACTTTTGAAAATCTGGATTCACATTTCTTTGCAAAGTTAGGTTTACACACCTGAACCAAACCCATAAAAATGTTTACGCACAACCTCAACATTTCTTTTCTTTGTTTTGCGATAACATTTCTTTTAGCACATTTGTCCAAGATATTCAAAGAAACTCTTTACAGTTTAACCTGTGAGCCACTTGGGATTGAGCTTAGTAGGCCTCCTACATTTAAGAAGTTCAAAATGGATAAACCCAGTGGTGCTGTGTGAAGCACAAAACGTACGCACAAATCAGATTATAAATGTGTTCCTTAACATTGTACCCAGCCTTAACAGCAAGTCGAACTCCTTCTGTCACCACCCAGTTAAATCTCTCCTCTAAACCATTTATATTAGATATTTGAATGCAGTCTGCTTATGCAAAATTCCTAAATCTTTAATAAACTTGTGCAAGGTAAATTGTACCTCATTATCTGACAAAATAGAGGAAGGACTATATCTTCTCTTAAAACACCTCTCCAAAAACTCAAGAACAGAATCAGTGTTGAGACTAGTCGACTATTTCACTTCAACCCATTTAGAAAAATAGCCCATCACACTAACAGCATAGACCTAACAGGAGGTCCAACCTTCACAAGGCCCAAGCAAACCCATTGCTAACCCCTTCCAAGAAGCAAATGGAAAATGATGAACTTTTACCTCTGAAGTGGATTTTTTCAAATCTGTATCCAACTCCGGTCACTGCCTTCAGATCTTTTTCAAAAATGGAAACCTGATCATCCATGTAAGTGCCCCAATACTGTTTATCAGTTTCTACAGTATGGCCCCTGTGTGCCTATGAAATGATCTAAGGTCAAACTAAGTTAGGAGGCACACAACAAGAACCCCTCATTACCAAATATCTCAAGAAGGTTATGTGATTCCTGACTTTCCAAAATACTTGAAACTGTGGTTCTAATCCAGAGAGAATAAACATACATACCTTTTCTAAAGTTTCAGCCTCCCGTGATGCATTAACCCAAGCCTCCGCACAATAACATGTTGTGCACAAACCAAAATCACAGCAAACTGAAGTCATCACACATTCTTCCTTATTACTGAACAAGTCTTCCTGCCTACTTTGTACCGTAATATTGACAGACAATCTGCTCTTACATTGAAGGAACCAGGTATACATGTTACAGTGAAACTGTATTCATACAATTTGGCTAATACTTTACCCAAACTAAAAGAGGCTTTAAGAGTTCCATTGTTATTTAAAAGTGATATGAGAGGTTTATGGTCTGTTTAGATGATGAGAGATTTACCCCAATCATACGATCTAAAATACTCAACATCAAAGCACAAGCATGTGCCCCCCTCTGTGGTGGAGTAATTACCTTTTGCCTGGGACAATACCCTGGAGGCAAAAGCAACTGTTACTTCTTTGTCCCTGTGAACTAGGTAAGTACACCAACCAGAATTAATATGACTTTTGTGGAGTCAGAAAAAGGAGAAAGGATAGAGGCATAAACAATGGCATCCTCTATATTTTGAAACTCATGGGGGATTTCCTAAAAAAGGTACATTTGATTGCATGATCATAAGAGCTGCAACACAGGAAACATTCCCAACAAAACAAGAATAAAACTAACAAAGACACAAAAAAGATACAAGCTGGTTCTGCTCAATGTGTTTGGACACTTCCTTAATTGCGCTTAACAAATCATCTTTGGAAGAAATACCATTAGCAGAGATCTTGAGTCCTAAATGTGCTACATTCTTAAACACAATTTTACATTTTTTAGATTGAAGAGTCTTTCCTTTATCACGCAAAATAGCCAAATCACTGTCAAAAATAGAATTATGCTTCACGATGTAATCAGCATACACCAGGGTATCATCCTAGAAATCCACCACAAACTCAATGCCCCAAAACAAAACATACATTAGATTGTGGAACACTGAGGCTGCAGAAACCAAACAAATGGCATACTGGTATACCTGAAAACTCCTTCCAGTGTCCTGAAAGTGATAAGTTGTGACAACTCTTTGGTGAACTCTATCTCATAATAGGCCAATTTTAAATCCACTGAAGAAAAAAAAACAGAACTATCAATTTCAGTCAACAAACCTTGACTGCATGACAGTCCACCACAATTTGCTTCTTGACAGACCTATGGTTTACACAAAACCTAAAAAACACCAATTTTTTTAACCAAGGGAGAACAGTGACATCCACTGGGACATGAACTAATTCAATCATATTTGACTCACACGTCTCATGTAACATGTTGGATAGCTCTGCTCCTGGACTCATGGGAACATTTATCAGTTTGGTTTTGCTGGGTTAGCGTTTTGCTTCAGAACACTATTGTGTGTGAAACCCTTTACTTTCCCAAGTTCTTTGTAAAACTTCCTTATGATTATTCAACAAAAAAATTATGAACCTCATTTCACATAACAGGTATCCTGCAGATCCTGCATATCCACACTGTTAAGTGAAAATCCTCGACACCAAAAGCGTACATACTGTTCATCAATGGTCGCAAAGATTTTACCCAAAAACTGTCTCTCTTGAATCCTAACAGGGGTAATAAAATGCCCCAACATGTCAAATTTCTTCTTCCTGTATTCATACACTTTGATATCATCAGGTTCTAGTTCTGTACCACCAAACTGTTCATTAAAATACTTGTTACACAATAGTAATAGGAGAGCCAGCCATTACCTCCAAACTATTATTGTCAATGGTAATGATGCAATTATGGGGCTTAAATAATTCTTAATCAGCACTCAATGCCACTATTAAATGGGTTCAAAAAATGGGCGCTGTTGGAAACAGACCATCTAGGAGATGTATGGAAGGAGCTGGCATATGTGTTTGAAGATCTTAGGCAATGGTATGACTTGGCGGAGGGTGAACAGTTGCCGGACGCAACTCCGCTAGAGGATCGCCTTCTCTCAGAACCGCTGGAGGTCAAAGTGATTCCGATGATCTGTAGCAAGCTGATTAATAATTACCTTAACCCGTTGATTTCCATTCAGGTGGCTTGGGAGGGAAATCTGGGAGGGCTTGAAGTTGACGCCTTGGAGAAGGCGCTACAATGCCCTAGGGAGGTGGCCATACAAGCTTGTTTCAGATTGATTCAACTGAGAATTCTACACAGGCCATACTACTCCACAGTGCTTCTTCATCGGATGGGCCAGGGGGAATCTCCGCTGTGTCTGAGACAATGTAGGCAAGAAGGCAACTTCTATCATATTCTATGGACCTGTTCTGAGATCAGATGCTTTAGGGGAGGGGAGTGTGACCGGGATCATGACAAGGGTGCTTGGCGGGAAATCCCTCTAGACCCTAAATTACTCCTCTTAAACATCATTGGTGAAGAAAGTTGGCCGAAGTACCTTCGACAGTGGTTAGCCATTACAGCAATAGTAGCTGAACGCAACACAGCTAGAGCTTGGGAGCGGGATGGGCTCCCGATGTCGGAGAGTGGAAGTTTAACCTGGATTGGTGTAGGGGGGCCGAAGAGTAGTCTACTAGAGTTGGGGATGCCCCAAGAAATGGGACAAGATATGGGGCAGATGGAGCATGTACAGAGGGGATGAGTGAGAGGATGGCTGAATGGAAAGGGGTTGGCAAACAAACAGGGGCAAGATATACCTTCGACTCTTCTTTGACTCTGTTTTTCGAACCGTTGCTGTAAGCTTACTACATACCTGTTCATGTTGTTAAAACGTTCTCTGCAGGACTAAGAAATGCTTAGTCAATTGTGTGCAACAATTGTTTTGTGTTTACCAATAAAACGATTTTTTAAAACACTCAAAGCCACTAACCACAATCCAAATTCTGATAGACATCAACCTACAAAAATGCCCAAAACCACATTTTCAATGTAATCGTTCTTTTTGGTACAATGTTGTAGCATAAAATTCTCCTTGACTTACCCTTCATACACATATTTTCAACATTTAAAACATTCCCTCCTAATAGCAGGGCAATTGTTACAATATGCTACACATGTGGAATAAGATGTGACCCACAACAGGTGCATTTGGCTTTGTTTTCTCTAGATAAACCAAAAGAAAAGAATTCTCTAGATCAACCTCAAGAAACCTTTTCAGAGTCTTTAAACTTGCTTTGTTTAAATATTTGTTTGTTTGTATCAAAACTTTTTTGCTGTAACAGCAGCTTCCTCAGCATCAACTAATCAATTCAAATCATTAAATGAAGAGGTCTGCAGTGCCAGAAGTCTCTAGGAGAGTTGTTTTGGGATGTCAGAGTAGCAGCTCTTTGATTTTGTTACTAGAGCATTTAGCAATAATTGGACTCCTAATGTATGTATCAATAATGCTGCCAAACCACAATTAGCTACTACAACCCTCACAGTAGAAACACACCCGTCAATTATTAAAATTAGGGGCAAGATGTACATATATGCAATTTTGCACTTCCTAAATAGAGATTCTATAGAAATCGCTATTTAGGAAATGCAAAACCAAGGATGGCTATAGGCAAAATCCCCCCCGTGATGCACTCAAAAAAATAGTGGTGCACATGTAGAGCACACACACATTAGGGCATGTGTGAGCATGGTTGCACTGTTAAAACAAGCACTTTCGATGCAACAGGTCTCGCATTTGCTCAAGTTAGGGCTATTAGCGTTGTAAACTCCTAACCGGACTTTTCTTGCCACACAAATGAAAAGAAAAGAAAAAGTAAAATGCAGCGCGATCGTGCTAAAAATTGAAAACTGAGTGCGATCGCGCTATGTAAACCCCAGTGCGATCGCGCTGCGTGCAAAATAAAGTAGTCCGGAAACTATGTTGAAAACATCGAGCCTCGTATGCTTTTAGCAGTTTACCGGTGCTGTGAAGGTGGGCTCAACACAGGAAAAGGCATGACGTATGCATGCTTTTCACAAATGAAAGCAAGAGGATTTTAAAGGGCAAGCCCACAAACCAATGTAAGGGACTGACGTGACATGGGTGTGGTTGGAAGCCCAAAGAGAGATTACTATAGGGGACGGAGCGCTTTGCGCTCTCCCCTAAAAAGCATCTTTGTGTGTTTTATTTTTAAATTGCACATGGTTACCATGGATTTGGAGTCCATGGTAAGTGGATTTCCTAAATGCCCAATTCACATTCAGGAAACGCTTTGTACATCTGAATAGGAATTGAAATTTAGTAATCCCTAGCTGAGATTTCCTATTTAGAGGATTGCAAGTTGTGGTGTCCACTGGGTACAAATCGCAATTTGTGATTTCCCAAAGAGCTTTGTACATCTGAAAAGCCCATTTAGCATTCCTTAACGCCCCAAAATAGCAATTTAGTCCATTAAGAAAAGCTAAATGACTTTGTACATCTGGCCCAATACCTCTCCATAATAAAGTGAGACTTCTCCGTAAAGTAGGTTTTTGACCTGTCTAAAGCCTCAGTGCACCAATCATAATTCGCAGCATTCACTCTCAGGCAGCCGTAATTGCGGTAGATAGGAGAAAATTTGCTCCCCTTCAGAACCCAAAAGATTCAGTGAAAACCATTTAAAAAAAAAATTCAGGCCAAAAGAAATTTCTATCTATAGCCAGCATATAATTAAAGTTTATGTTACGTGGAAGACACATGCAAACTCTGGTCAAACAAACTCCTGGTTTTAGGAGTGAATAATAATTAAAAAAATGTTTAGAGTACTCCACCAAAAAGAGTGTTAGGAGGAATGATAAATCATTAATGTGACCCCCAGCACAGTGACACTAGATCCTTAAATGTGCACAGCAAAGTTGCAGGTTGAACATGGTAAAGATGGCCCTGAAAGAAAGCAAGGGCGCTGCCAGGCAATAAGGAAACGCGCTGAGCGTAGTCCAATAAGTTATCCCGAAAAACGTAGAATAATAGACCGAGCGCGCTCCAATAACTGGACAGCACATATAATGCGTTCCAATGATGTAGAGTTCTAAAAGCCAGTCAGTCTGCTGCCAACCGTATGTACAAATTGTACAATGTGTTACATGGACATCATTGAGAGTGTACTGAGTAAACTATACTTTCCAATAAAGCACTGAAATCCACACTGATTACGATGTGACCTGAAGTTGAAAGTCACAGCATATGGTGCGTTTCAATGATGCCGTAAAGGAAATACTGGATATAATCCTGTCCAAAGTCAGAAGAGAACAATGTATGTTCTGTTCCAAGCAACAGAAGTCGAGCCCTCAAAAGAGAAACTCAAGGCTGAAGTGCACATCCTTTCAAATGTTTCATTCAGTTCTCACGAGCAGGCCCAGACTTTTCCCCAAATAAGCTTTACTGCAGCATGCAACCAAAGGTAATCTTGTTGGAGACAGCAGCGTAATAAAACGAGGCAAAATGCTGACCCGTAAAGTGGGTTTGAGGTAGGTGACAGGAAGAGCGAGATGGCTGAAAGCAGCATCTGACAAAGTGTACCAACAGGGTGTCAGCTGTGGGATCGAGTCCACTTGTGTAGAATATGAAGTAAGTGGAAGCAATTCAGTTTTAAGAAATATCTCTTTATTAAGTCCAATCACGGGGTGCAGGTGCTAACGTGTCCCTTTATGATAAATTATTACACATTGGGACTCGTTTTAGGCCAATTAATCTTTTGACCCTGTTGAGAGACACCTTAGGACGAGATAGCTAATCAATATGTCAATTAATACATCAATAATGTCATCAATATGTATCACAACAATGCATTTCACTTTAATCAAAGACATTAATCAAACTCAAGACACCACCATGACCTAGTAGTCATGAATAACCACACCAGTTTAGTATGAATGTTAGTGATATTTATTCCCTATTGATTACAATACTACTAGCAAGTTTATTAATCTCAAAACCAAGAAACACAATAGCATATTCACAATATGGCAACTCTGATAAGATTTCATCAAAGCAAGAACCACAAACATTAGAATATAACACGGCGCAAACCTAGGTTATTCCCAAGCAGAGTATATTAGCGCATTGTTCAACAAAACATAGATTCAGTCATTTGTCTATTTGCGTCAATTCAGTGAACCCCTCACCTAACCTCAAATTAGCATTGGCATGTTGGGCTTCATGCAAAACAATATAGTAACACCAATTTGGAAAACATCTAACTATGGTCTCTGTCAAAAGAAAAGCAGTTGGTACCTAGAAAGGAAAAGCAAACAGACAATTACAATTTCATTGTCATATAGTTAACCTCCAAGTTTGGTCAGCACTCAGGTTCTGTCTTCGTCTTCAGGACATCAGTTGATTCACCATCAAAAGAGATTCAGCTCCAGCAAAAGGCAAAAAGGGGGACACTTCCCTCATAAGGAGGTAAAGTGTAAATGGGCAATCTAAGGACAAGGATTATTCTAAGTAAAATCAGCAAGTCACCAAACAGAGTGACAAAGTTTCTGGATCATATCATCAGCATTTCCCTAACCAAATCTCTGTAACTCCCCGTGTCATAGGTTTCTATCCCTTTTTCGTTGTACATTCCCTAAAATCTAATTGGACAAGGGGTTGCACCCACTATCTTTAGCCAATTAAAATCACATTACTTAATCGAATTTGTTACCCCATAACAGTTCTCAAGTATTCTATTGGTGCTTATGATTGATGTCTTTGGCGGGTGGAATGTCTGGTATGATTTCATCGTCTTGTGGTCCTTCGGGCAGTGGCTCCATTGTCCGTACCGGTTTAGGCGACCTTGTGCATAATGTTAATCTACACTGTTGCATTTAGCTAAAAATGTTACTACTTTAGCGAGTCAGCACATTACACGTTAGGAAAAATACATTTAATATGAGAGTCAGGCAGCTAGGCCTCGACTCATGCTAACTAAGGCCTAAAAGATTTATTAGCAAAAGTCTACAACATATACATATTATTATTAGTGTAAATCACATTTAATATAAAAATGTCTTCAACATTAGTCATTTTCATTAGTCCCCGTATACATTGGCAGCCACTCCCCGTGGGTACATTTCAGACGAATGTTATGGCAAAATACATTAGTACATTTTCTAAGCGGCATTATCACACGTTAGTTCATAAAAATGTCATGTTAATATAGATTATATAAGCTACGCTCTCTCACGGGTATGTCAAAGTTCCTGCCAAACTGACATGTCAGACAGAATACCACAACAGAAGCCATAAAAACAAAAACATAGAATGCAGAACCCAGAGAAGGATCCTGGGACAAAACTAGTTAATAACTAGCAAAGGGGTAGAGTGGCATGTAACACAATAGAGCGATACGGTGCAAATGTGCAGTGCACAAGATACAGAAAAGCGATGAAAAACTGATGTAGAAGAAAAGAAAGGGAGATTCAAAATGAACACTAGATAAAGAGTAGGAAATTAAGGGGAAAACTGTGTGTGAGGTAAATGGAGTGTGAGGGAAAATAGTAAAGGGGATAATGCACAATAAAGTTAAAGACATTTGACGCAAAACGTTAACGTAATTACTATTCATTTTCAGGCATTACTTTAATATGGTGTTACAACCATGTGTGTCTATTAAACCTACTAGGTGATATGTTCACTTTAACACATCACAGTTAATTACACATTTACCTGTCAAGCATTATTGTGCGTGAAAGGTATTTTGGAAACAGACGTTTAGTAATCAACTCAGATAAAAAATGCAATGGTTGAGAACAAGGTTCTTTTTAAAGTTTGGATTTTATGGTGTTTCAGAAGCATAAGTATCAACAATGTTGGGTTAGGAAGGGAATGCACAGAGTCGTCCTTGGCTAGGATAGTGCCTTGGGTGGAAAGAAATCTGGCGCCCTTGCTGCTGCTAGTAAATAAAATTAGGCAATAGGGAGCCCTTCTCAGGTAACAGGTCAGTCTCTAGCTGAGCAGTGACTAGCCTCTGAACACAAGACTCTCCAGACATCCCTTAACTCACCTGAATCAGCCAGAGTTTAGATCCATCACTCAGCTGAGGGCACTAGCAGCAGGAGTGAGAGGAAAAAGAAAGGGTGAGGAAGGGGGCTGATGGGTTGATAAAAACATTACCTATGGCATGTTAATAAAGGACTACAACCACTGTAAACTGAATGACTGGAGTCAGGTGAGAGGCGTGCTGCTTTCTGCATAGCCTTGATGCACACACCTCCATGCACCACTAGGAAAGCTGCCACCCTGGGCCCTAGGCCCAGCTCGCCATGCCTAAAGCTGGCCCTGGGACCTCACACAACTGATGCTCATTTGAACGGTGCTCAGCAAAAAAGTAACACACGACGAATAGAGTTGAGATTCTGCACCATTACTAAGGTAGTTTCCTACTTTACTTGTACGTAATGTTAAAGATATAATGTCCTGACAGTGGTCACATAGAAAGCAGGCATTTGCTTTAATGGCGGTGTGCATTTCACAACACAACGGACTGAAACAGGGTGGTGTAAGTTCTGCTTTTCCTAAATTATAAGAAATGTTTTGGGTCACATGCCTGTTTTGTTTCACAATTTTGTTCACATATTCGTCCACATTAAACGGATCTGAGTTTTTGTCTTAAGAGCGATGTTATGCAAGATTATTAGAAACCTGATTATGAGACACAAAGTGAATGCGCAAACGCATTTTAAAAATGAATTAGTTGAAAGTCTTTGAAAGATTTGTCTCTTTAGCAGACAACATCAGGTTTAGACTGGAAGTGCTGCTACACTACGGCACTATTCTTAACTTTTGCCTAGCAACACAAAGAAATAAGCATTGACATACACAATAGGTCCGACTTTTATAAGGCACCCGCTGGGCTGATGGCTTTTCCAATGTTTGTCTGTAAAGAAAACGTTACTTGTCCCTGTTAACTCTATTTCTGGTGGTTAATCTATATACCTGCAGATTCCTCACCTCTTGAATATCCTTTTGGTGGCTAGGTTGGGCTGGAAATACTTGCTTCACAGCTCTCCTCCTGAAGACAGGGACACCGGTTTCATATCTGCACTGGAAGTGACGTCATGAGACATCACAGGAGCGACAAGTACCGTCGAGGCGTTAGTTTCCCATATACTTTTTCCATGCCACCAAAGTAGCAGGGAAGGAGTGAAAAGGGATTGTGAAATGTAGTGCAACAGCAAAAGAAAGTGAAATTTTGTGATAGTGGACCGTAACCACCCACCAGAAAAAGGGTGGGAATGTTGTGGACTGGTGTGGAATCTGGAGGTTGGTAGGGAATCCACCAAAATATTGTTAAAGGTAACATTTTCTTCTGAGATTCCCGAACAATACGAACCAACTAATGGAGGGTCTAATGGATGGGTATGCTAGTAAGTCATGAAGCACAGATCAGGCAATCTGTCCATCCCTCCTCACCTTCGAATACAGGCACTAGTACTTGGCGAAGGTGTGAATACATGACCTAGTGTCAGCTCTAAACATCATCTACAGGGAACACGCAGCCAAGCCAAATGTTGAGGACTTGGCTCTCGTGGAGTGAGCCCTTTTGTCATCAGGGGGCTCGTTCAGAGCCATTGCATTGGAAATCTTGACACGAAAGATACTCCATCTGCACCCTTTTTTACTTTCTGTTGCCAACGTACCCAACAAAGAGTTAATCATCCACCAAGAAGGAAGCATCCCTAGTTCCGAGCACAAACCTATCAGGGAAAACAGAAGTGAAAAGGGGTCCTGATGCTTAGTACTTGTTACTCTATGACCTGCCTGGCAGAAGGGATGGCAACAAAAAAGCAACCTTAAGAGTCTAGAGATGCAAGGATCGAATTACAATCCATTAAGCGCTACGGTAGTTTAAAACTTCCCCATGGCATACATATAGACACTCCTTCTGTGAACAAGTTGTCCTTATCCTGTTGGTACAAATCCTTTTATGGCAGGAGATACTGACAGCAGAAACTCCAATATGGAAGGGCAATTGGCTCAAACATACAACATATTTAGAAAACTTATCTGCATGTGATATTATCAGGATATTAAAACTGGTGTTGACTCAGGGCGCTATACTAACATGCATAAATCCGTTTTTTTCGGGGGAAAGCCCTAGAGACATATCAATAAGAATTGCACTGTCTTCCTGAACCTAACCCAATGAAAACACAGATTGTGACAGAAGAGCTGGGAAAGATAGGGATCTAAAAAATGCAACCTACCATAGTAAAGAACACCTCAGACCCCATGAGATTATTGTGGGAAAGGTAAGGGACTGATGTGGGCTCCTTGGAGAGGGAGGAGGAACGGGCTGAGGCAAAGATGGCCCCAAGGGTTTTGCTAATCTTTCTGAGATTCAGACTAATTTAGCTTAATTATCTGCACAGGGTAAATTATAGTCCCACGAGGTTGAGTTAGATGAAGAGGGGCCTGGACCCCTACTGTCTGGGAAGTAATGTGGGCTTAGGAATTATATATCACACAATATGGAAGTTCAGTGTAATAAAGAGCTATTGGTGGTATGTGCTGTGTAATAAAGAAATACTGGTGCCATATTTGTGACATTCTCACCCAGGTTAGGGGAAGATTGGTTCAGAAGAACCCAAAATAGTGCTTTTAGGCTTGATGGATGAATGGAAAGCTAAACACACTCCTAGACAGTTGGTGGCCACAGGACTTATTGCCAAGACAGATACGGCACGGCACTGTAAAATGGAATCTGCCTCAGACAGCGGGATGGTCCCAGGGGATAGACAATCATGCAAAAGCACCGCAATATGTGTGCAAGTCTAGGGATGTTAACTAGTGCATTGTGAGGTGTCAGAACTCATCCAGATTGTGTACTTGCTATGACAGTTAGGATTATTATATAACCGGTTTGACTGACAAATGCTGCCCTAAGAAAAACAAATAAAAAATGTTATGGGGAAAAAAAGACACATAATTATCAACTATGTAAGGAGTAGTAGGAAACATGTTGGTTAGACCTTTCACAAAACTTCACAACACAAAAGGAGATTTGAAAAGGCACAGAGTTCAGGAGTCAGAGGAAGACGACCATACCGCCAGATATACCTTTAATGTATGTACAGCACACATCCTTCTTGGGCCAATGAAAGCGCAAACTTTAGGATTTCCAACAACGACACATAAAAAGAGTCTGGTGGTCCACATAACAAGTGACAAACCTATGTCACCTACCGGAGAAGGCAGACTTGATGACAGATAAGATCACATCCACCACATTTTTAGACAGCTCGAAAAACAGTTCCGCTCAATCTCCACCCATGAAGTTGTATGCTTTCTTGATTCGGTGGGGGACCTGGCCTTCAGACTGGAAAGGAAGGTTCACACTGACAGGAAGACTGAGTGGGGGGAGAAGGGGAAGGTCTGCATGACACACCTTTCTAGGCCAAATCCACAGCCACCAAGATAACTTTAGCCCGGTCCTGATTGAACTTTTTATGAACCAGATGAGTCAAGAGTACAGGATGGAGAACAAAACGAAGAAGACAATCTCTTTTTAACTGAAACAAATTCCACAAAGGCCCTTTTGTCTGATACTGAAGGGCATAGAACTTCCGGCAATGAGAAATAGAATTAGTGGCAAAGAGATCCACGTATGGCAGCCCCCAAAGATTGAAGATGCTCTTCACCACCTCCAGATGGAGATGCCAATGACAGTCGGCTAGATGACAGGTTCAGATCATTAGGTAGGTATTCATAGAGCCGCTGAGATGATCCGCCACCATCCAGATTCCTTGTTGGTGTGCCCAAGACCAGAGCCTCAGAGCCTTCCAACAGAGAGGCTGAGACCCTACGTCCTCCTGTTGATATACTGCTTCACGGTCATATTGTCTGTCAGGGGCTGGACTGATTGACCATAAAAGGAAAGGAGGAATGCCTTGAGTGCCAGGTGAATTTCCCTACATTTGAGCAGACTGATGTATAATTTCTGCTCTGCCATAAACCAGAGGCCACTGCTCTCCAGTTCCTCCAGATGAGCTACACGTCCTAAAGTGGAGACATTCATCACTATCATTGTCCCGGCTGCAGAGGATTTGAAGGCCAGCCTACTGGACAGGATCTCCTCTACACCACACCAGGCAATCTCTGCTACAGGGTCCAGGGCAAAAGGCAGACAAAATCTAACCTGGGTGAACATCTTGAACTGGTATTTCTGCAGAAAGGCACTGACAGGGAAAAAGTCTAGTATGGAGGGAAGGCCTTGGTCCTTCAGCACCAAAGAGTAGCTGGAGTATCAGTCAGTTACCACTTCTGACACCAGCAACCTCTCCATGGCTCCTTTGGCCTGAATACCCTGCGCTTCCTGCTGCAAGAAGGACAGATGATTTTCCAGCAGCTATCCTGGGATAGCAGCTTCTTCTCAGAGACCTGGGTGGCCTTTGGATTCATCAAGGCACAGATGCTACAGGCCTGAGAGTCATTGTCCAACTTCGAGCACCAAAGACAAAACTGGTGCGGGTTGGGCACACACAATTGCTTGCAACAATCTCTAAAAGGCTTGAAGCTGTTGTTTTTAGGAGGTGATATTTTTCCATGCACACTAGTATTTAGTAGGTCTAAATTTTTGCAAAAGTAGTCTCATGAAGAGACAAAGGTTAACACCAGATCCGCGTCTGGTGGGGTTAAAAGAAAGGAACTGATGCAGCACACATGTGGTACCTATGTGACTTGGAGCATCACTTCTGGTGCAGAATGATGTCAGCATGGAGCCGCATGATGCCACTTACTATGGAGCAGAAGTATTGCTAAAGATTTTCCTCATCAAGTCTGATGGCTGGGGAATATTCAAAAGGTAAGGAATCTGTGGTTAGAAGTTGGCCATCAATATAACCAAGCTTTCAGTTAAAGGGAGTTATGAAAGAAACTGGGGATTGCCGTGCTGGTCTGTACCTCCTGGTTCTGCCAAAGGGGTTGTAGGCTGCAGCATCTCTCTTAAAAATGTGTCCTTGGTTTCTACATTAGGCTGGGATAGGCCCAAAATGTCAGCTGCCATCCTAATAGTGGTATGAGAAGGGGCCTGAAGGGTACAAAAAAAATTCCAGCTAGGTTAAGGTGTAAATCCCACAGGCCTCCTGAAGTTCTAGAAAAACTCTTAGGCACTTTACTCTGTTCTTGACCTCTGTACCACCTCTGAAGGCTGTGAAGCCAATGGGGCCTGCTTTGGTATCAATGTCTATTGCGTTGAAGCTATGACAGGGATGGCCGTCATTGTGGCAAGGGCAACCAAGGTCTGGCTGGAATTGAGGTCAGCACCACGGAAGTTATCAATGGAGCCACTGACTGGGGCATGAAGGGTGTGACCAGAGCCATTGGAGGGCTTGCTGACGGAAGTCCATACAGCAACCCAAAAGGACCCGTAGAGCCCAGAGGCCCTACAGAGCAGACACCAGCCCACCTGCATACTTCTTATAAGGCCAGCTCCAATCAGGTGTCGGAAAGTTGGGCTAGGGTTGTGCACTGGTTGATGGAGACCGCGGTGGAGAAGGGAACTACGCTGGTGCTGTCAACCAAGGGGCCTGAATTTTCACCAGTTTTGGACCCAAAAACAAACCTAATAGGAGAGGAGAACCCCTCAGAGACGTACCTCTCTTTCTGCTGTGTCTCCTCTTCATGTTTTTGTGGTGGGAAGATCTAAGAGTAGATGCTCCTGGTGACGTAGATATAGCTTCATGTGTGCCACTTCTGTCATCCTTGACTCGGCCCATAAAGAGTTTGTTTCTCGTCTCCTTAATGGCTTTAAGGTGCATTGTTTGTCATGACTCACAAGCCTGTGAGTCATAACCGCAAATGAGACACCAGAGGCAAACGTCATGGCCCTGGTAACTGACCCTCTCTGTCCTTACCCAGTTTGAATCCTGACCATTTTAGGGATGCTATGCCTCATTTGCACTGTCTTAAAAGAAGAATTGTTTCTTAAGAGATAAACTCTCTGAAGAATTCTCTGTACCGCCTCGAAGGTGCTGAAAAAGTAAACTGATATTGTCTCAACTGTAGGGGCATGTCCTGAGTCGGCATAGTGGTGCCATAGTCTTTTCAGGGCAGACAATGGCAAACTTTGCGGGACCTAGTGCCTAGAAGGATATTAAAGATGTGAGGAATCTGCAGGTAGAAGTAGCTATCAGAGTTATCGTTTACAAAACGTAAAAGAATCAAACATTTCTAAATACGGGAGGAAACGCAAAGACAGATTTTATGTACCTTTGTATTAAACCTGGACATTGAATTCATTGTTTCAACCTTTACAAATAGCATGGTTTACTTTTCAACAATACTTCACCCAGGAAACGACGAAAAGATTCGAAAAAACGGTGTTAGAATGTAAAGAGAAGGCCTAACACACTTTTCACACGATTAAGCCATTTGGTCCTCTGTTCTAACCCAGTAAGTAAATTAATGGGCCTTCGGTCACTCTAAGCACACCTTCTGTCTCAAGCGGCAGTTAAGTGAAGGAGATTGTCTTCTCACCCCCACATGTGCCAAAAACGCCTTTGTGTGACAAAGCTTGTGATTTCAAGCAAAATGAGAAATGCGGGAAATAAAGCTAAAACAACTCAAAGTCTGCTCTTCAATCATACCCCTGAAAAAATCACTGCTGCTGTCTTTTGCAACCACACAGCTCTTGCTGTCTGGTAGACCTAGAAAAGGCAATTGTTACCCATTGTTAACCGTAAAAAATAAGATGTGGAAGCTTCTACTGTTAATGCGGAGTCCCAGCAGCACTTAAAATGCTTGAAAAGCTCAGGGACTGTGCTTCTGTTTGCCGTTGCATGGGAAGGATTTACTTACCACATCTGGCCATCAGATGACTACCATTAACAAACCTTAATGACCACTTTAATGACAACAGGATACATGACCAGCAGGTTGACAGGCTGCATAGGAAAGGCTTGCAGGCTACATCTGCGTTTGAGGAAGACAGACAAGACAGTTAACAATGTCCTACTGTAAACTAATATGTGCTGAAAACATATGAAAGGTGAACAAATTAGGGACAGGTCTAGGACCGGCACTGCAATTGTACACCATACTTTTGCGTGGCACAGGGGAAATGTCCGCAGTTGTAGGTACAACTTTTTCCAAACTGTGGTTTAATGATGCACATACACCCCATGTAGTGTGTTTGGTGGTTTCAACATCTAGGAGAGATTGAAAACTGTCTGTGGTACTCAGCCAGTAAACTCCTATGCTGCTGTCTGTGAAAGATGAACCCTAATGTCTCCTGATTGTTCTAGTGACATTAACGCTTCTGCAGCACATTCTCTCCTCACATGTAAACTGCTTAGCGGATCAGAGAGTTATAGATTTTTGGGGGGGGTATACAGACATCCCCTTCTAAGATCCAACAACGCTCCCAAAACCTTTGACCCTTCCTGCAGGGACCCTCATTGTATGGGAAGAATGTGTGTTTTTGGGTGATGATGCCCTTTACACAAGGGATACATGTCGGATGTGCCAGAACCGAGACTAGGGCTATCCCCATTTTCCATCCTCCATCCTATGGCTCCTGTCTTCCCTTCTCCACATTCTGAGGCATTCACATCCCGTCTTGTCAAGGTAGCATTTCTAAAAGGTGTGAGAAGCTATTTACAAATATTCTGTGTCACACTAGGAAGGAAATCCATAAATGAGGTTGTTTCTCAAAGCATATGCATCTATCCCTAGTCCTAACTTGATTCCCAGACACAATCAGAGGCAAAAGGCCAGATTTTTGCGCCACATTGGCTGACACCTTAAATTATGAACCAGACACAAATGTTGCCTGTAGTTGCATTGTGGTCCAACTCTTGAATCCATACTAGTCCTTTTGAGCTAGTGCCATGAAGATTCTAACTGGCCTGGCTTGTGATGCTTTCTGGGCAGCAATCTAACCTGCATCTCCACAATAATGAGACCAAGAATGGCAAGGATCCGTTAATCTGCCTGAT
This sequence comes from Pleurodeles waltl, assembly GCF_031143425.1. NCBI lineage: Eukaryota > Metazoa > Chordata > Amphibia > Caudata > Salamandridae > Pleurodeles > Pleurodeles waltl. The sequence goes on along the minus strand of NC_090442.1, from coordinate 831,115,980 downwards.
TATGAGAGCAGAAGATAGGGGAGCTTTAGGTAAACTCACTACTATTTTTAGAGGAGACAAATCTTCCCCTTAGTTCAAGGGAGGAGAGGCTGTTTTGTCACAAAACGTTCTAGTCTACCCATTATGTTAATACTGGTTTCCTGCAGATGACTATGTAAAGCAGACATCCAGAGAAAGGGGGAGCACACAAAACGACCTAGACCTCTGTTCAGATAATCAGTGACCGTCTCACCTTAGACAGATGACAGCAGGCCAATAAAAGCAAAGTGCAGGTGAGCCAACTATGCAACTGTAAATGTGCCCAGCAAGCATACTCCCTTGATCAACACAATTTTGTTAAAGGAAATCTGTCAAATGCTTTCTACCACAAACACACCATAACACCACCTACTGTGGCATTGAGCACAAGTGGCCACACCATCTTAGATTTGAATGCCATAAGACCTATCCCTAGAGACACAACTGCATCATTTAGACCCCGCTGGCTCCTCAGCTTCTTACAAGAACTGCAAGATACATCTGTGAATTTATTTCCCGCAATCGGATAGGGTAAATTTGGGGCAGGAAAGACTCATAACTACTTCTATCAATAAGGAGTCCCAAGCCATCCAGCACTGATACACTTGTGCTTCTACTGCCTTCTGCTATAAAGTTTAAAAAAAATCCTAATGTTTAGGAAGCTTCTACAAGGGGGCAGCCAAGTCCCTCTACAGCAAAAACAGCTGTAACGTTTTGACTGTGAAAATCAGTTCAAAAGATATCGTTATTTTAATTTTGGGGGTCACCTCCACCTCATGGGAGGCTAAGCTAGTGTACCTGTACCCGACAGGACAATGGATTTTCTCTACCACAACTAGTAGATGTAATCTTTTCAGGCACCCAGCAACAATCCCGATTCCAAGTGTGAGGGACTAGGAGATCCTACGAGTCCTGTATTTTGGAGAGAGGGGAACCTAAAGATTTTTAGCCACAACCACTATGAACTGCACAGACTTTTTGAATTTAGTTTATTTTACTTTGGGTTAATTACATTAGGGTAAAAAGATGCCTGAAAGGCAAAGCTATCCCAAAGGTACAGCACATTCCTGTGCAGCTAAGCTCTACAACTTGTGACTTTTGACTACTGTATCCGTCAGGGCATTTCCATGAGCATAAAAACTGTTTTGCAGTCTGGGAAGTTCATCTCCATCCATGGTCTTAAACACACGCATAAAATAACTTTTGCCAATTATAACTTGTGAAGGATAATTTTCCAAAACAGTGGGCAGACCCTAAATCAGTCCACAAATCATAGAGCAGTCCCCTAACTTTAAATGTATTATCTGGCCAATCTCTTGAACAATTAGTTCTAAAGACTTCACCAATCTTTCCAATTTTTACAACACTGTATTGTCAGAATATTTATTAAAGAATTGTTCAACTTGAAGTTAACACTGACCAGAACTTAATATTCATTGTACATGAGAGATGCAAATGGTTATTAGAGTGACAACCAAAGGATGGAAAGGAATACAAATAATATCTCAACACACATGGGAACAAAACAGCACCTTAATAAGATGAAAAAGTTATCTGTATCGCTTCTGAAGAAGTACTCTTTAGTTTCAAAGGACACATTACAAAATCAATGCTATATGTTCCCATCAACAGAGTTTGACCAAGAACTTTCAAACCGAACCAGAATGTATAATATTATGAAACTAGTATCAAAGGATCCAAGTTAGAATCTAAATAAGATTACAGTCTGCTGGAAATGTGTTATACTTGTAATGAAAAGTCTTATATTTAGTTAGTGCGCCCATATCGCATTCATAAGATAGTAATTTCTTATTTTTTTTAATTAAGAGCTTCCTAATTGTCTTAGGAAGTTATGTGAGAGTAGATAGTGACGGCAGGTGGTGATTTTCAAATAAGAGTCTTAGCTAAGTCTCGGTGGCCACAACTCCTGTAATTTTAAGTCCTTTCTAATGAGGTCCATCTATTTAGAAAAAAGCTTCAATAATTTAATACACTGATTTGATTTATAACACCTAAGTGACTGACACCAAATTCTAATCTAATTAGAGCACATGGTGTTGAAGGTCTTAAACTGAAAGTTTACTGAACAATTTTAATGAAGATAGTGTTGTTTAAGGCCTCAATAATTAAAAAACTACCGTCCTGTATAAAAGAACTGGACACATTTCCATAGTTAGAATGATGACTGTAGGACCAAATGCACCTCTCCCATATAAACGTGCAACTGCATGAGCAGTCATTAATCTATTTGTATATCATTCTTTATGTAAAGATCAATTTAATTTTGAATCAAAGGTAAATGCCATCACTTTCTCCATTTCCATATTCATTTGCCATAGGAATCTTGATTCTGACTTTCCAAATTACATTTTTGCTTCACTATAATTTATATATAATCCATGTAATAAGGTATATTCCCCCAGGTATATTCCCCCAGGCGTGTTCATTGTTTTAGAAGACCGATTTGTGGAACGGATATTAAGACTAGGCCATCTGCATATACTAGATGGGAGATTCTTCTTTTGCCAAATGTGGATTGATCTCCACCATCCTGATTGAGCATTGGGGTTAAGTTGGCAATGTGAGGAGCAAACACAAGAGGTGCCAGGAAACAACCCTGTTTAATGCCACTATAATCATTGATTTTTGGTGTCAGTCCTTGACCCTTGGTTAATTTAACGTGTATCCTCTGTTTGTATGAAGTTATACCAGTAAATGTAAAAGTGCACAATCGATGCCCCAAAGTTTATATCTGATGACCTTGTCAAATACCTTGGAAAAATTAATAAAACAAAGAAACTGATTTTTTCCTTTTGATTCCAGTGAGCGAGGTGTCAAAAGAAGTTTAAAAAAATATATATTATCTACGGTTGAGCATTTCGATCTGTGACCGGTCTGATTAATTGTAATCAGTTCGCCTGTATTAGTCCATGTTAACAACTGTGACAGGAGATGTGTGGCAAATATGTTACCACCTGCATCTAGCAAGGCAATTATACCATTGGTGCTTGGCTCAGTTTTTGGACCCTTTTTTCATAATGGCTGGCTATAGGAGACTTTCCAGGTGGTAAAAACGTGACCTTCGAAGACTGCGTGACTGAATAGTAAGAAAATAATATAACTCCAATTTCCAGGTGCTGCTTTAATGACAGTAATTGGAACATTAGGCCTGGCAGCCCAAGAGTCTTGACTACGCTTTTTTAAAAGTTCAGCACCCTTAGATGGAATTATGTATTTTTCAAAATCCTTTTCTTAAGCTGATGTATTTTTCAGGTACCTGGTTTAAGCTGTAACTGTTTCCCAATGAAAGGCTGTGTTTTATAACTTCCTAAAAAAACATCTAGATTGAAAAATATAATGATTGGTTGCTAATAAAAATATTTTTAGTTTTTAGAAGGGTTTGAAGATTATTTGAAAGTAATATGATAAATGTGTGCTCACCATCATCTCCAGTAGATATTAGCACTTGAAGACAACAAATATGGTTCATGTATGTCACGGACAGATTTTTGGTGGGTCGCAAAAGTCCTAGTATGCGTCACATTAAAACTTGTGCTCAATTTTTTGTTCACTCCTTTCAGGCCCTAAAGTTCAAAATATTTTGTTTAGAAAGTAAATACAGAATACCACAAGTGGATAGGTGCACTCATGTTCTCAGTGATATGTGTTTTCTCGGCAATGTGTGATTTAAATCATTTTACAGCAGATTAATCCTGTTCTAGACGAAGATGAGATGTGAAGACGTAGAAATAGGTCAGTGGTTAATTTACTGTATTTTTACCGTTAGGACTGGGAAAGAGTGAGTTACAAATCACGCACAAGCTTTAAATGTGAATGCCCATCTCAGGTCTACTCCACTTTCAGCAGGACTGGCCCGCAAATAATTTCATTAAAATGTTTAGGTAGCCTTGTTCCCCTCTGGTCCTGAAGAGAGGCACTTGCAGCTGACAAAACTAAGACATTGGAGGCTGCAGCCCAAAACGCAGGTTGAGGCAACTGATCTGCAAACACAACAGAACAGCAGATGCTGCACAATTGCCTTGGTCAGGAATATCTGTGTATCATCTTCTGAAGGAGCTTGGTCCGCTTTTCAGGGAGCAGAGGCATACTATATCCATATTTTATGATCTGTAATACAACCCAAAGTCACTCCGTGGGGCTTGAAAAATCGGATTATATTCTACCAGACTGGCTTAATTGTGCCAGGCCATAGCAAAAACTCTTGAAAAGGCACATAGATGCCCCGGGTGCTAGCCAACAGATTTCTTTCTTTACAGTTTAAAAAAAAATACCCGCCTTATGTCCATGAAATATAGGTAAGATGCAAAAGTTTGACCTTCTAAAAATTAGGTTGTGGTTTCAAAAATTTAGAAAACAATGGTCTTGTAGGCTCTGACAATCAACTGCCCCAAATGTAAAAATTTGCAACTGCATTTTCTACCTAACAGTAAACAATAATTAACGAATTGCATGTGCCTAGCAAACTTAGTCATGTTCTGCATGATAATTACTTCAATGATCAGTATGATAGATCCTGCATGTGAATACACAGTGCCTCTAAGTTCAATCTATTTTCACGTCTAAATATACATTTCTACACTATCAAATACATCCAAAGTTCTGAAAGCTCTAAAGTTGTATGCTCTCTGCAGCCACCATTGATATTTTTTTTAATACACTTTTTTTTTCGCCACCCCTTTTGGTTTAGTACAAAAACACTTCTTCAGCTTGTATTTTGTTTCAGGTTGTTATTTTGTGTGGTCTTAGGCGGGTTTTGTACTACTTCATGGATAACTCTGGGAGGCTAGCCTTTTTCAGTCTGTCTGTCAAAGGAAATAGATTTGATATCACTTTTACTACTGAATTAAGTGGGTTTTCTCACTTTGTGTACATATAAACAGTTCAGTAGCTTACCAGTTACTACCATTGCTCTTATTCATCATAGCAGTCCTCACTTAGGATTTTCTGTGAGCCTATTTAAAGCATGAAGGGCACGGCAAGTAACCCTCTACTTAAAAAGTTGGCCTTTCCCAGCGGAAGCCACTAAGTGAAATCTCAGCTAAAAGTCTATTTACATTTTCCTTTTGTAACCAAATGGATTCGCCCAATGAGTATTCCTCTATTTTGTTGCAACATTATTGGGACTACACTACATGTGAAAATTCCGGGGAGCAAAGAATTGTTTAAGGCATATGACTTAAAATAAAGCACACTGGTTTCGAACACTGTCTGTATTTCACCAATTACCTTCGAATTCCCTTCCCGTCAGTTGGCAATTTTGTATTCTTTGAACAGGGACAAGGTCTCTCGTGCAGCATGATGGTGGAATATAAAAAAAACTGTGAAATGTGCCAAAGCCTTCGTTACCATTCCTCCAAGGTATCTTTCATTTATGATGACCAAAGTAAACAAGCAAAACAGGTCTTAGAATTATGGTTGTATTCCAGAAAGTGATTTTATGAATCCCCTGTGTGATCAAGTGGGGAATGTTGACTCAATGTTCAATTAAAGCAGAGCTCCTTAGGCCTATTATAAACTGCAAATAAGCATTTTGAGATCAACAGAAATGTAGTAAAACATGAACTGTCTGAAACCCCGTCAAGAGAATAAGATGTCCGTTCTTTTCCAGAGCTGTTAATCAACTGGGCAATTAACAGCTTTCTCATCCACATTTTGATGAAGATAAATAGTTTGTTGCTACTCGTGGCAAATATTGTCCTTTTATTGGTTTGGTTTTAATCACAAAAATATTCAACAAAATGTGTATGAAGATGATTTACGTTTGAATTGATGGGTGGATGAAGACAGAATAAGAATATTTATCAGTGCTGGAATGAAAATACCCATATATAATCCACTCATCCTAGGGGTCTGTTTAGATCAGTGGTCTCCAAACTTTGTAATGCCGCGCCCTCCTACTTGAAAAATAAAAATTATTGTTTTATAAAGATGGCAATATTTAAATATGTCTAGACCTATTTAAACATTGCAGTTAAGTACAGTTACATTTTTAAAAATGCAATAACATGCTTCTGCTTAAAACAAAGGCCTGTTATCTGTATAATGCTTCTTTTGGCCAGTGTCTGGTCCCCCCCGGGATCACTTTAGGCCCCCTTAGGAGGGCCTGCCCCCCCAGTTTGAAGACATCTGGTTTAGATATATCACCCCTGGCCACGAACATTGGAGATGAGCAGTGTAAGCCCTGTAATTTATACAGTAGACTATTCATTTTATCTTTAGAAATAAGACAGCAACACAGCAGATTAAACATGTGAGTTGGTTTTATGCAATTATTTCACCTGTGTAAGTAGGACTATGAGAATCAAAGGCAGTCATGTGTTTTCTAACCAACTATGAATAGACATCTGTCAACTTAAATATCTTTCTAGTGTCACAATTGTTGTCATAACAAATACAAGAAGGTGTGTGACCTTCATAAACACTGCTATCAACTAATGGCATTGTCTAATGAATTTACAAATGTATTTAAATGAGGATTCTGCTTCTCTTGATGACATTTGTGCAACATAATGCAATTAAGTCATTTTAAGAAACTAGATCCACTTTGCATATTAAGAAGCAAACTATGCGCATTAACAATTGTCATTGGGATGAAATGGTTCAGGATTTGGAGCAACCCTCACTTGATCTGGCTTTTATTTCTTCTATTTTTGATTTTTTCCTTCAAATATATCTTTTAATTGAAAAGTTCACAACATTTATAATTTTTAGAAGTAAAGTATGCTTACTCAGCTGCCATTTTGGATGCGTCTTACCTAATCTACAGATAGGCTCTGAGCCACTTCTCCGTCTTTTTGTGGTTCAAAATACATATTTCATGAGCAATGCCAGTAGCCCCCAACCTCTCAAGTTCAAAGATCTTTTCTTGTACAGGGGTGTGGAATTCTATAGCCAGACCTCCAGGACATATTGTTTGGGGTCAAGAACAACAAGTTTTCATATTCAGTTTGTCCTTGGGACAAGTAAGCCCAACCCTTTGGCTGCCAGTTTACAGTACCACATTATGGATCTGGGAAGGCCAATGTCTGTAGTTAAGGTAATATTTATATCCATACGCTAATGCTGTTCAAACGTGTATTTATGGTTCATTAATGCAAACCCTTTATTATTAGGGTGAGCAGTACAAAGACATTTTGTAAGCTCGGACTGCACTACTGACAGTGGTTACAGTATAAAAATGTATACACACTTTTGCAAAGGTTCACAATATTAGGATATGTACAATGCTCCCAGAATGCTCTGTTTATATGTAAATATTTGCAAAACCTTGAAAGCAAGATTGATGATTCTTTACTTTCAAAATAAAACGTTCACAAAAAAATGCAACTAGTAAAAAATGTTTCACACAAGTACTGTGAAATTTGCGTACCATTTCTTTGAAGCACCATTTAGTAAAATATTTTGATACATGCTAGTAAGTCCAAATATTCTCTTAGTGGAAAATCAGTGCAATCGGTTGCAACAAGATTATGGGAAACATAAAACTATAAAGAAGCACAGCAAACCCAATAAATCTGACATTGGTGGTCAGCCTTTTGGTTTTGTCAATGTCTGCCTTGTTTTGACTTGTATTTTGAAAAACGTTATTGTTGTGGGAGCTGCGGGGCCCTCGTCAGTATAAAAAACATTGGTAAAAAAACAAAAATATTCTTTTGTCTCATAAAGTACACATTGCCCTTAGTCCCTGTCACTGAACAAAACTATTTAGCGTGCTGATATGCTACTTTGTTCAAGAGTACAATGCTGTCACTTATAGTGAAGGCAGATGATGCTGATAGAAAGATAGAATTTTAATAAGAACAAAAAGTTTTGGTTAACGCAAGACTTAATTAGGGGCTCAATTTTTACATAAAGTCACAAAAGTTCACCCATGGAATATGTGCTTCCGTCAGTGCATATCTATGGCATTCATAAATTTAAAAGAATTTACTGATATAGGCTAGGAAATTATTCTTCTGGAAAATATTTGTGATCTGCATTTTTGCATCAGCAAACATGCATGTGTACATTTGCTCATGCAAAAATCTGTTGAGCGTTTACAAGTTCACTTTTCCTCCAGCCCCTTTTTTTCAACCCTGGACAACGTTTTACTTCGGCACTTGTCAGAGGTGAATTTCCAACCTTTCTTAGTCTGGGGAAAGATTACAGAAGAGCTGGGGAAAATCCCTAAACATGCAAGTTAGTAGCTTTGCACAGATGCAAAAGTGCATTCCAAACCGCAAACTATTGCTTACGGCTACCTCCAGCCCCAGCATGTAAATCTGTGGAAACTAGGCAAAATGAGTGAATTGCTAGTACTTTAGAATGATCTCCGGCATAATCAGAGAGGATATTGTCAGAGCTCTTATATAATAGATAGCTGCATAATTTGTTGCTGCATTATGTGGCACCAAAGGGACAAGAGGATTTTTTTTACAGGACATTTAGATTTTTTTTTTACAGGGCAAGTAGATTTATGAGTCAGCCTGTCCCATTGACAAGTAGATATTTTATTAAATTCCACACCCCATGCTGGTATGTTTCACACTGCATCCTGTGAGACTTAAAATCGTCTTCAATTGTATTTCAACATTTACAGCCTTACTGCTGCGGTATTTATATGTTCATTGGAGCCAGTGTTTGTTTTCCATGAGCCTGTCCAAAATTACGCTACAATTTTCTACACATTTTTAATGCCTTTTAGAAGTTTCACGCTGTCATCCTGTGATACACAGATCTGACGAGACGAGCTTCTTTTTGGCGTCACTCACAGTTTTAGGAAATATTTTCCTATTGCCTCAGATATTAAGTGTTTTTTTTTAGAATTGCGGGCTAACTAACGTTTAGATGCAACGGTGGTACATTTCAACAAGGGACACGTAATCCTTTTTATAAAATGAACCCATTTGTTTCATCTTCATTGACTGCACAAATTCTGTACAGGTAGATTCATCTTGAGCTGTTACTGAATACTTCTAGCTTGTACAATGGCTTTTCCATTAATTAACTTTTTGTAATAAAGTTGGGCTTGTGATTATCTTTTGCCCTTATAATGATGGCCCTTGGAAGTAGCCTTAATAACACGTACTAATGTATTGTTCAATAACTATTTGGCAACATCTGAACCACACATTGATCATTGCACTTTTTTGCACCGTTTTATTTTATGTATATACTGATTGTCACCATTCTACCTCTTCCGAATTGATTTTTTAATTAATACATGAACAAATTTGAAAAAACTACCGAACACGTTGTATGAATGTAATCTCCCCCTTCCGCCTGATTCAGTGATTGGTCCAAATAGTGACTGCTTTTCCAGTACCTTAGTTACTTAAGATGATTAAATGACTTCTGTGGGAACACAGTCTTACTCTTGGGAAATAAAATAACCGGATCAACGGAATTAATAAAATATAGCAACTGGTGAAAAAGATGTCAGCTCAATTCAAGCAAGAATCATGTTGCTTTATAAATAAGTACAGCAATTATGGTGCAGATACTGTCTATCCTCAGGCTAGTAGCGTGAGAACATGACTCTATTAAAGGATGACAGCTACCGCACACTTTTAGTTTATAAAATAAATTGTGCTAATGGCCTTAAGTATGAATTTACTTAGTGATTAAAGTAAATGCTCACATCATATAATAAAGGTGCTTTGAGTCATTGAAATATATTTAAAGATTATGATGATATAGTTATCACTGTGTAGAAAAAAAGACTACATTGTGTTGGCCCAGAAAAGCGCAACTTGGTATCTTGTGCTCGTTCCGTCCTAACAGTAACGAAATATGCCTGTCTGATGATCAGTTAGGAGTGAATGCCATTCAAAAGATACATTTGGTGCGTTCTCATCTGGCACAGCTTTAAAGAACTAATTAGTGCATCACAAGGATTTTCTGCTTCAACACTCTTCAGAAAATGCGAACAATTGACTTTAAACATAGCTGCATGGAATAGATTTCAAAGAAACTACTAACTTTGCAAACTCCTAGTAGGCGTCTGTTCCAAACTAATTAAAGAAGCATAAGGACCAAACCGAGTGGGTAGGGTGTTGGGGGAGGGGGGGGGGTTTCAAAGCCCTCTACACACTCACTCACTCACTGAGGCAGAAGGTGACGGACTCACCAACACCGTTGTAGGTAACACTAATGGAATCAAACACAGCAGTCTATCAGTAGATCCTCATCTAGAACCCTTCATTAGTAGAGAACTAGAGTTGACCCAGTGACCTGAAACTACAAAAAGATATCTTTGCTAGAGGCAGCAACTGAAGAATCCTCACAGGGAACCTTGGAAAAATAGGATGCACTACCTGCTGTGCAAAGCAACCTCATGTGTGAGCAGGTTTTGATTGCACCTTCACATTTGAGGTCCTTTTGGTGTGTCTCCCTGAGATAAGACCAATCCTGTGGAATATGGCAAGGCCCTTGGAGTACTCCAATGGTACCAACTTCAAGAAAGAAGTCCCTAAATCTACATTTTTACATGGCTTATTCCATGGGGGGGAAAACCCAGACTTGCAGCTCAGTTCTTCCCATATGAGAACTGCAACGTTCACGCCCAGAGTGACATACCTCCACGGAGTTATTAAAAAATAACTTGCATATCTAAAAATCATAAGGTCTGATTCATGGTACAAACCAAATCAAGCATCTTTGCTATCTACGGTGCTTGCATGTGAAGACAAGTCATTGTTATTTTCACTTGGCATTTTGCTGAATATCAAATAAATTCCCACAAAGCAAAGTATTAAATTAATTGAATAAAAGAAAGCCCTTTTCACGGCAAAATGTATATCTATTGCCACTTACAGTGCAGGAGTCAAGGCGTATGCTAATTTTACCACACTCCAAACCATAGAAAATATTTTTTTACGCAGACTCTTAAGGGTTCCTCAGGGAACCTCATCCTTTTTTTGACACTCTGAGGTGGGTATAAAGTATTTGGAGGACTTTGTAGGCCTGGCACCCTTGCTTCTGTGGTTGAAAATATGGCTAACCCTTGAGCTAGAATTTTCCAGACTTATCCTTCAGGATTGTGTAGCCCTAGATAAAGCTTAAAGCATCCCATGGCTTAGAAATGTACATAATGGCCTGAATGAGTTGGCACTTCTGGAGTTCTATAAGGAACTAGCTCAAATCCAGGTACTCAGCCAAAGCGTTAATCAGGTCTGCCTATTACAAACACTTCCAAATCAAGCGTGGATGCAAATTCCTTTAGTCTTCCTCCCTGGCTAATGTGGAATTCGCTGTATTTAACCAGGAGATGCAACCTTACCTCACTTTTATAGAAAACTCACAAGAAAGATTTTACCTGACCAGGACTAGATTGAGTGTGGTTTATTTCCTGGGTGCATTCTCAGGGCAAGGAAGATGGTCAGATAATCTTCATCCAAGTCCGTGTGGTAACCTTTCTAGACAAAGCACCTCGCACTTTTTGCTTTTCTGTGTACTTTATAGAGTCACTAGAGCAAGGTTTTTAGTCCCTCCTCGGCACACGCACAGTTTAAACTCATTTCAAGAAGGTATCAGATTTTTAACTAATCTCAATACCTCGGAAATCAGCTATGCACTTTGTATCAGGAAGTCGTATGGCTAGACTGTTTTTCTTAGAATCTGTGGGTTGAGAGTAACGCATTTTATTTTATTGTATTTTAATGGTTGGTAAGGTGCCGATCTGTTTGTTGTATTAACTGAAAAAGTTGATATACTGTATTTATGCTGCATGAAATATTCTTTTATGGCTGCATCTGCTGAATAAAGATGTTCTGATCTGAATAAAAGAAAGATTAAATTATGAACAACTTGTGTACAATTGGTCAAAGGAACTTATGGAGATGTGGCCTAAAGCTAGTTCAAGGGTTATATTGATAAACAAGGATCAAATGCAGATTTCATTTTTTTTTTTTTTCTTAAACATACACCCCATTAGATTATTCATGTTCAGATAAACAAAGATGAGTTGTCTACACCTGAACTGTCATATTTCATTTGTCAAGTGCAGAAATTCTAATCTTTCATAATGATGTTTGTGGTGAATACTATATAATCTTACCCCCCAATCCGTCAACATATGAATATCCTCCATGTGCCATTCTGAATACGGAAAACCTTCCCCATGCACCACCAGATGGTGCCACACGACCGCAACTGTAGCTCTGTTTAGCCTGAATGTGACGATGTGTGATGAGATGTATATATATATATATATATATATATATATATATATATATATATGTGTGTGTTCGGCTCAATTCTTTCTGTGGTTTCCATACCCCCATTGATGCATGCAGAAAAGGACGAAAATATATTTTTAAGAAGTGAAAACACATTTTTCATACCCTAGAATATTACCATCATATCCCCAGCACCAATTCATCAAAGGAGAAGTGAGGGTGGGGAGGAACCTCCCGGAAGATAAAGTACCCTCCAGAAATCTTGTTACACAAGGTAAGCAACTTTTTCATCTGATAGATACTTCTTCCTGCAGATGCCTCACCTTACAGTGATCCCAAAAGTATTGACCTCATTGAAGGTAGGACTGAGTAGTGTTAGTTAATAATGCAAACGTTTTGCCTTTGTATACCCTGGTGCTTGCCGGAGCTGTGAATGTATGCAATGAGCACCAAGTTACAAATCCTTGCAGGGTGAGGAGGAAAGAAGCATAAAAGACTAATGAGTGGCCTATGTGGAAGACAGTATCAACCTTCAGTAAGAAGGAAAGACTTGCAAAGTACCATCTTGTTTGGATAGAAAACACTGAAGGGTGGCTGGGCCGAAAGGGCCTGCAAAACACCAACGAAGAATGCAGAAGTTATTTAAAGCAAGAAAACAGTCTTCAGGTAAACCCATGAGGATGGTTAACATCAGAGTAAAATCTCACTATAGAACAATTAAAGGTGTGGGTGAAAACATATTTTGGATATATATATATATATATATATATATATATATATATATATATATATATATATATATATATATATATCTTGACACTGGTGACAGCTACAGGAATCCCAAAACGTCAAAGAGATAACACTGAAAGTGGTTCACACCCCTAGAATTGCAACAGGCAACACATTTTAGCCATTGGTTAGCACATACTGCTTCTGCAGCAGGATTTCAGGCCACCAGGATGACATTTGCCACCTCCAATAGTAAACAAAAGGTCTCCAGAGCTGTGTGATTTGTCTGTGGGCTACTGAGCCCAAAAATGTTTCCCCGAGGTAGCCAGGAGAACTTTGTTGAATGTCAGCAAGTGTTCTCCAATCACAGAGGATGGCTGCAGGATTTCAGTCAAGGTGCTGGACCTTGTTTCAGCAGAGGGCATGGACAATTTCAGTGCTTATGCTGCTTTCTGTACCACAGAAGAAAAGGAATAACCCTATACTGAAGCGGATTCCTGACAACCTGTCTGGCCCTTTCCATTGTGTGGGCCTAAGTAAAGGCCGGCATCTCTATTACAAGGGAGGAGGTTTGTAGCCGTCAAATTTATTTAGTCCACGCACCCATAATCTGCATGAGGCATATCTAGGGAATCGGACTCTGGAGTCTCCATCTTGGCAAACCTCAAGGCTCTAGAGAGGTACTGTCAAAGAGGTTCTTCATTAAAGCAGGCACAAACTTTTACCAAGCAAAACAGAAAATATTTTCCAACTGCAGAGGTGCTGTGGTGTCAGCTCAAAGGCTGGCGCCAGACATGGCATCTGTTGGTGTGGCTGACAACTTACTAGGTAGAGGTGACAAGGCCGGATCCTAGGAGCCATGGAGTCCTGGGATGTTAGAGACTGAATCACTAAATAGGAAATATATAGTCCACCATTTGGAGTAAGTGGTACTGAGGGTTGAAGAGCTGCCCTGGGAATAAGGCCTTGAAAGGGTCAGTGCAGCTGAGTTTTCAAAGGGTTTAGAATGTGGGACCATTTCCATGAAGAGAACAAAAGGGCTCCTCATTCCTATGTTGTTTTATTCTTTGTTCTGGGGGAATTCCTTGGGAGGGTGGAGAGGGGGAGGGGGGGAGGGGGGGGAACACCCTCCTTCCCTGGGCACTTACCTGAAGGAAAAAAGAAGACCTTTTTGGAATGTCCTTATAGGCCGTTGCCAAAAATATGTAAGCTTCCCACATCAATTGTTTTTGGCTGCCTGGAAGAACAGATGCAGGACGAGGGGTCATGACTGTTTCAGAGACAACATCAACAGATGTCACCGGGGATCTGATATGGACATCATCAAGAGGCTTACTTTTACAAACCTCAGGAGGTGACATTTTACCTATTCACTCTTGAATTCATTGAGGAATTTAGTAGGGTAGACCCTGAGACACCAGCACCTCTTAGCACCATACACAGACTTTTATTGTCACATTCGACGTGAACAGAGCCATGACTGAGGTCACTGGAGAGAGGGCTGTGGAAAGCATTTCCAGATTCAATCTGGCACCTGGAGAATGTTCATAAAATTTGGAATCTCTGGGAAGAAGTATCCATGAAAAAAAGCACATTTGATTGCATACTGAGTAACTGCAATATCATGTGAACAGACATGTTAAGGTTATTTATTGTTTTATACAATGTATACTCCGTGTTCATCAAATATTTGATTTAAACCACGATTTACTCACTACTCCTTATTTTAACCAACGTGGATATATGCAATGGAACTTTTTTTTCTGAAAGTGAACAATATAGAGTTGTGTTTAATTTAAGATTAATAAAGGTATGTTACGTTAAAGTGCCCTAGTAAAGTGCAAACAGCCACCCAACTAATGGGCATACCGGCACAGTAGAAAAGCAAAGAAACAACCATTATCTTATAATGTTATGCTGGCCCTCCATGAACAGGTGAGTTTTTAATTGCTTTCTAAAGTTCAGCAGGTAATTGTTGGACTGTGTATAGTTTTGAATCGAATGGTGTGGTATGTTTCTGATGATGACGACTTTGTTTTAATATTGCCAAAAAAAAGTCCACCAATTAAAAAAGTTAAAACAAATACATTGGTGTGCTGGGAAATCAGATATACTGTACCACGTTTCATTCTCATCAACCTGCAACAAGATACAGATGAGATGGAAGTACTGCTAGAAATTCACGTAAAGCGACAATTTCCTCAGTTGTTCTTTGCGTGATATAAGTGCATTTTTTGTTTTTACTAAAGCTTATAAACAAATGTTTGTGAAAGTAATTTGCGAAGAGGACAAGCACCCGGGAATTCTATGATGACTGCAGAAGAATTTGCCCCTACGTACACTTTATAAAAGCAGCTAGCAGGCACTAACCATTTGCCTTTGAATTAACTTGACATACAGAAATACACCCACCTTCCCCCCACAGAGATGCCAGAACCATACAATTAAAAATAAAATTACAGATTTTTATTTTTGTACCAAGGGATCTGGTAAAGGGCTGCTGCCGTAAATACAAGAAGGCTGCTGATTCACTATGTGGCCAATTATTTGTGAGTGGATTTCATTTCTGCAGGGAGGCTAATACATGTCCTCTGTACTCCTATGTTTTGCCCTTTCTAAGATCTCTAAATGTGACCTATTCAGTGTTCTTGGACCAGCAGGCTTTCCCTTATGCCTGGGAGCACCCAGGAAGCACAGGATGTAGAGACTTTTGGTCATCTTCAACATCCCATAAAGTCATCTGATATTTTTTACCTGCAAGTTCAACCTTTTCTCTGGCTAGCTCAGCTCCAATCCAAATACATGGCTGAACACAGCATTCTAGTGACAGTTGTCCATGACTTTTCCACCCGCCTCATACTTAAATGAATCCGTAAAATATAAGTTTATTCTAAAAGGGTAACTGAGATTTCCTGAAGGCTATGCGCAACTCAGAGGGAAATAAATAGTTGACTTTGCCTGCCCAAATGAGCTGACCAATCCCGTTGTATTTATCGCACACACCATCACCTGGAGTACTTAACTCCTTTGTCCAAACTTTCCTTTCAAACAAAGAGTTAGAAACGCCTTCAGAAATCTTTCGATTTTGTCTGTCCTTGAGCAACCATGTGCTGGTGCTGAGGGACCTCAGGTGTAGCCCTTAGGGCTTTCACACTCTACCACGCCAGTGTCTTCCTTGAAGATTACCCAACCTGGGATCATTGTCAAACTGTGGGTTGCAAATATTAGTATACAAATAACAAGCGAAAAGTTACTCGCCCGCCACCGATGTGACAAAACACCAAGCAACGTTACTGCAACACCTTTTATTTTATAGCACGATTCTGAAGTCGGAGGCACCAGAAAAATGTAAATTAGGTTTCAGCACTTGCCAATAAAAGCCAAAAATACTAAATTAAGATCGAAATTATAACAAAACAACGCGTGAGTCTTCACTACAAAGGAGTTAAACGTTCCATGTGAAATCGTTTCCTGTGCGCTGTATCTTTTTCCTCACAGCTTTGGAAAACTAATCATGTTTATGCCATTATTTACCAGTGGAGCAAAAATAGCACCGCTCACATTTTTAAGACCACAATAAAGCCTGATTAAGCGTGCTGAAAACGCCATTTTGCACGAGAGTTGAAACAGTAGTCATATTTATACATGCCGCAGGCCTGTTTTTCAGAAAGCACTAAGCACTCTCCGACAGCAAGATAAACAAACCCCTGATTAGACAACGTATGCACTGCAGAAGGCTGGCTGCAAAAAAAGGCGCCAAACACTCTGACAGAATGATAAATATACTGCGATTAGCAGGTTTGGCTGAAAGCGGCAGCTGTCCATCAAACAAAAGCACAGCGCGACAAAATGAACATGAGTCACAGATAAACAACGGGGGCGAGGCTGAAAGCTGCTGTCACAGTGCGACTTATCAGAAGGCCTTGTTACACATGAAGGTGCTCGTTACAGGTGATGACGCAGAAACAAAGGTTTTACATTTATTAGCGCATAAACGTAGTGCCGCGATAATCAAGTGTGACTTTAACCGAACTAATAAAGATTGTACGGGGACAAATGTGCCCTCAGAGTAGTTCGCCAACATTTATAAGCGTGCTTTATATAACGTGATGTATTAGAATTGTACTAATCTGACATAACCGTAAACGTGTGCCGTGATTTGCTTGTTTGAAATGTTTTAACTTAGCAGAACTTTAGTGGAGGCTTCGGCCTAGTTGCCTTGTCTCACGGTTTAGATGCTCGTGTTTTTCTAATGTGCTAATAAAACGTGTATTCTTGCTTGAAGCTGTACTTTTCCAGTGAGATCGGTTCACATGCTTATCTTTAAGGTTTCGTGCCAGCCTGGCATCTTCTTCTTTGCTCCAAGGTCAATCTGCAGGTGCAGACAATGGAAGCTCTGAAAGTGAGTTAATTGGTAAAATATGTTGCAACTTACGTTCCCGACTCCAAGGATAATGTATGCCTAGGTAGAAGCTTGTGAATTGTTGTTTTTGATTGGACAATTTGAAGCCAACCTATGAACCCTCCAATGGAAGACCTTACTGGATTTGAACTGTTGTTTATTTAAACCTGGTGCACAAGAAGAAAGCAGCCATTAGCCAGCAGCCATTAGCCATTATGGCCCATCTTGCCGACCTCGTAATTTTTCCATCTTCTACGATGCCAATTGATGTTCGAAGCCATTTTGAATGAGACTTTGATGCTTTCTCTAATCGACAGAAAGAGACTTTAAGAAATTCTCGCCCTAGAGACTTTAACTTCGATTTGCCCCTTTGCATAAAGTAGTAGTTTTGTCCTTTTATCTTGCCGCTGTGAGGCAATTGCCCCGTCCACCCTGCCCCTTTGCCCCCGTCCCATGCTGATCGAAACCGGTACCTGCGAGACGAAGACTTCCTTGAATGCTGATTGAATTTGGTAAATATGAAAGGAAAATGTACAATTGCATTGTGTTTCTTTTTAGGTAACCAACTGCTGATTTTTGATAAGAGCCCTAGTTAGGAGTTTTCCAAATTAATGTTTCTAAATTGTTTTTGCATGAAATCCCACATGCAGATGTTAATTTGAGGTTAGATGAGGATTCATTTGTTGCACAATGCAATTTGAGACCTTGTTATGCTGACTAATGTATGCAATTAGCCCATTACAGATTATAGTTTTAGTGGTTTGCGTTGCTATCATCGAATGCATTGTTATTCAAATGCTGCATAGATTGCATCTTTTTCGCCGTTATGGACAGCTATTAATGTTCATTTACATATATCATTTGGTGTTGAGACACATTTATATTGTGCTAGCTTTGTTAATATAGGGAAATAAATTCATTAACTTTGAATAAACTGGTGTGGTTATTCATGGCCGGAAGGTCATGGTTTGCCGAAATGTTTTCTGGATTAATTTTGAAGTGTTATGTTGATCAGGGCATTGCTTATGTTCATTATTGATTATTGATTTGATTAAATTGACTAATCTCGGGTGAAGAGAGCCCCACTTCGTCAAAAGATTCATCGACCCAAGAGCGTCCAAATACAGGCAATTTATTAGGACGGAACGCTCTATCAGTAGATGGTAGCAGAGGACGGTTTCGCCCTTTGGGACCCCACTCGAGAGGTATATGGTGTTGAATTGACGGTTTCGCCCTTTGGAACTCTCACTCGAGAGGTATATGGTGTTGAACTGACGGTTACGCCCTTTGGGACCCCACTCGAGAGGTATATGGTGTTGAATTAGATTTTTCTTGGGTAAAACAGATTGAGAGAATGATGATGCCCTAAGTCCCCCGCGACTTTCCCGGGATCTCGGAGCTTGCGAATGGAGAGAATGGAGGTGTGAAATCGGCGTTGGCGGTACTAGTGACGGTATGAGTGAAGTCAGGGTTTTGCACTTGCACAGCTTATTGCCGCAGATTGTTTGAAAAGGTTGCGAGGATTTAGAGAATAGCAGAGGTGCGACTCCGAGTGTGAGAGTAGGGAAGTCGTCGAACTTCATGTGTATGTGGCGCTTTGTGCAGAAAAAGGTCCACGTGGTTGTTGTTGTTGAGACGGGCCCTGCGAGGTCAAGAGACTCCGGAGTATGTTGAAAAGTGTATGAGACACTTGTTTTATGTTGTGGTCTGGTCGGTTTAATAGGTTGACCGGGCGTGGTCAACGAGTCGGTACGTGTGTTAAGGGAGTGAAAGAAAACTTCGACTTCGGGCTTTGACAAATTCTAACTGCACTAGAATAGATCACTGACAAGTTGAGAGCAGAGTCTGCGGATCAGGATTTGCTTGCGAAAGTGGGGACCGAGAAAGATGGAATAACTGCCGAGGCTAGTGAAAAATCCCTAAGGTCCTGAAGCGATTGTGTTACCCTTCCTGTAGTAAACCGACAGATCTGTTTTATTATTATTTGGTTGCTCGCGATACATGCCAGAAGTTGTTACGAGAGGAGCTGAGTGAAGGAGGACTAGCCGCAAGGCTTTGTCAGCCGCAGAGTGTGTGAGTGTGACGTCACTAGGAGCCGCGCTGGGATAGGTTGGTTGCAGAGAAGGGTCGCGCACGGATTGGACGCAGTCCGTGGGGCTCGATTGGAAGGGGAAAGGCAAGCGAAGAGTATTCCGGGAATTAAAGTCACTTATTGATTACAAATTTTGTGAAATAAAAGACGAGAAAATGACATTTTTGAAAGCATTAAAGAGTGCGATGAAGGGGGAGTCTTACATTAAAGCGAGTGTAGGAGAGGAGACGCCACCCGAAGGTACACCAGCTTACATTGTAATGGAGGAAAGGGGGGTAGCGCCGTGCCTTTGGCTAAAGCAATGGCACAAGCTGACAGAGAGACATGGGAGCGTAGCGTTCCCGATCCATGGGACATTCGATATAAGGATCCTAGAGAATTTGAGATTCGCGATGTACGACATGAAGGTACCTCCAAGGCCAGCACAGTTTGAGGCTCTAGCGATTTGGGAACTAATGGCTAGACAGCAACAGCGAAAGAAGTTCGAGACCAGGATAAGAAAGGTAGAAAAGACACTAGCGGACGCTAGGTGGGATAATGCACAGAAGGTGTGGAGGTCAGATATACTGCAGGGGATAAAATTGTTTCCCGCAATTGCTAAGGAAGAAGAGGCGACAGGCAAGAAAGCTACCTGTAAGACAAACAGGAGGTGTTCCAAAGATAGAGAGGACGAGGAAAAGTTAAGGAGAGAAGAAGAGTCAGAGGATGAGGAGTTGATCATGCAATTGCTGAACAACCGTCCACCACCTTATGTAGAGAGTGAACAAGGTCCAAGTACCAGTTCTGCCCCTCCGGCACCGGTACAGAATAATGAAACTCCGAATTCAGAAACGCCATCGGGATCTAAGGACCCGAGTTTACTGTTCACCCCGCAGATACCGCAGGTTAGGAGAATATATCCAGATGTGCCTATATTGAAAACAGCAGAAAATTATCAGCCGCAGGTCCCAAGGTACTACAGCAGTGACAACAGTACGGGAATGATTCTAGATCCAACCGTAATGGGAGTACAGAATGGTCGCAACCCAACATTGGCACAAGCTGAATCAACCCAGTTTTTGATGCCTCAAAAGCAGATGCAGGGGCGAACCGCACATGCTCAGATGACGGGGAGTCAGACGGGCATGCCGGCAATGATGACCCATAGTGTGGGAATGAACATGCCTCAGAACCTGGGGAATGGACAGAACCCAGATGCGATATCCCTACCCATTACTGTAGGTCCACCGGTACCTTTGTACATTCAGCCTAACTCCGGTATGGGCGGTCAAGGATCAATGGTACAGAATGGGACGGAAAGGAGGTGCATAGAAAACACTCCAGAGACAACTCCGATAGCGGCTCAGCCAACTGGATCTGGGTCCTTGATGGAGTTTAGTCCCATATGTGCTCAGTCAACAGTGGTGAGGTCGAGTCCCCCACTGATGATACCGCTATCATCGAACACTGAAAAGTTGCCGCAACCATCAATCGCAGTCGATGTGAATGCTACACTGATGGGGTTGAATGCGCAACAGCTAACACAGTGGTTCAACAGTCTGAATTCCACACAAAGCACAGCCGGTGGGAAGGGAGAAGACTATCTGAATAGGGTAAGGTTGAACATGGAAGCAGAAGAATTGGTGGAAGGGACTATGGGTTTGAATAGGTTAGAGTCCTACTCGGAAGAAGAGCTGAGGTATCTATGTCCCAGGATTACGAGAGAAGTGAACAAGGTACATAGAAGGTTGCAAGAAATAGCTGACAAAAAACGGGGTTGAGATAGACAAGACAAAACACTTGAGCAGGAGCTATAGATTGGATTTCGGGACCACAGACTCTGAACACATGAGGTCAGCAGGCATGAAAACACACCTTAGAGAATTGCTGCAGAGTGCACAAGTGTGGGGGTGCTTAGACAAATGGGAAAGCAGATGGGCAAAGAAAAAGGAAAAGAGGAAAGACAGTGTCCCAGAGCACAACGAGAAAAGATCACAGAGTAGTGATGCAATAACCATGTTACCAATGAGGGAGACAGCAGGGGGAAAATTAATACATGTACCGTGGCACAGAAGCGACATTCAGTCTTTTACGGATGATTTTCCCAAACTGAGAGAGAAACCGATTGAATGGTATCAACAGACTGATAGGTTTGTGAAGCTTGCAAAATGTCTTTGGGAAGACCTGAACACCCTCTTTGAGATTGTGGTTCCGGCAGATTTGTGGGAAGACTGCAAAAGGGCTGTAGGTTGGCCGACAAGTGAACCAGAGAGAGACAGGGATACGGGTGCACCATCACCTATGGTAATGAGCTTGTACTATAAGGTGATTGAGCATTTGAAGACGAAGGTTGCCGCGAAAAATGTGGATTGGCAGAAGATTGATCGAACTGCCCAAGAGGCTAAAGAGTCGATTCATGGTTACTATGAGAGGTTGTTGAAGGCGTTCAAGAACTACAGTGGCACGGAAACAATAGAGGCGAAGGACATGCTTCATTTTGTGTTTAGATTCGTGGAAGGGCTGAGACCAGAGATAAGTCAGATGATAAAGACGCATTTGATTTGTTGGCAGTCGAAACCTATTGATGAGGTGTTGAATTATGCGAAATACTGTAGCGACGAAATTGAAGTGAAACAGAAAAGGTTGAAAGAGAAAGTGATGGTGATGCAACTTAAAGCAGCTCAGACAGGTTTGCAAGGGTTGCAAGGGTTGCAAGGGTTCCAACAGCAGATGCCGCAGCCGCAGGGAAATATGATGTTTCAGCCACAGGCGAGAGGCAGAGGCAGAGGAGGCTTTGGGAGTAATGGTCCGGATTTGAACACTGTTGCGATTCCGAATGGTGTGCAGGCAATGAAAAGGGTGATGCCGTGTCACGTGTGCGGAATCGTAGGGCATTGGAAACGCGAGTGCCCGATGGTGGTGCAGGAAGGTGCAGGTGTTGGTCAGCAAAACAATGATGTCAATGCATTCCAGACAATGAGGGGACCGAAAATGAGAGGTCCAAACCCAAATTTTCAGACCATAAATCAGCTGCAGGGATTACAGCCCATGCAGCCGCAGCAGATGCAGATGCCCCGTATGCAGATGACGCAAATGCAGCCAATGCAACAGCAGTTTCCTATGGTACCTAATCAGCAAATGCAAATACCCTTGGCACCAGTGAGTCAGCAGCAAGTGATGGTTCCTCCACAGGTCTCGGGTCAGGTGATGAGTACAAATGGCACAATACAACAGTTCCCGCTACACAGTGAGAATGGAATAAACAATGTATGGGAGAGTGAAAGTTCAGATGAGGAGGGAAATTGTGTGCTTGCAGCATCCTTGGAAGTTGATCAAAAGGGTCCATATGTGGAGGGAAGAGTTATGGGTCATCGTGTTTCATTCTTGGTTGACACAGGAGCCACACGTTCAACTGTTAGGAGCATTGAAGTACCAAATTTGCCACTCTCAGGGAGAACAGTTCAAGTAGTGGGAGTAGCAAACAGGCACCTGACAAACCCAATCACAGATCCAGTACAAGTCAGAATTGGTAACTATCAAGGGTTACATAATTTTGTGGTATGTGACTCAAGCCCGATAGCACTGTTAGGGAGAGACCTATTGTGCAAATTGGGATGTTCGATTATGTGTTCGGACGATGGAATTAGGATTCAGACGAGCAGTGATGGGGAAGAAGAGGACAGTGTAGAAGGGGATGAGATGGAAACTGTCGATGAAGAATATCCTCTGATTAACCTTTTTCCGATGATAACTGAAGCAGATATTCCAGCTGAATTACGGGAAACAGTCGGAAAGGAAGTGTGGGATATGACAGGAAAAGAGGTGGGATTGGTGAAAGGAGTAGAACCAGTGAAAGTGACCGTAAAACCCAATGTAACCTTTCCCCAGACCCCACAATACCACATGGCACAAGACACCCTCATGAAAGTCGCCCAACTCATTGACGAGTTTGTAAAACAGGGAGTATTGAAAGAAGTGTTAAGCAGTCCATGTAATTCACCAATCATGGGACTAATAAAGCCGAGTGGAAAGGTCCGAATTGTGCAGGACTTGAGGAAAATAAATGACATCATAATTAAATGCTGCCCTGTAGTACCGAATCCAGCTGTAATAATGTTTCAAGTCCCTTGCGATGCCGAGTGGTTCTCAGTCATCGACTTGTCACAAGCATTCTTTTCGGTGCCTCTTCATGAGGACAGCCAATTTCTCTTTTGTTTCAAATTCTTAGACAGAGTTTACAGTTGGTGTCGAATTCCTCAAGGGCTTTCTGAGTCACCGTCAATTTTCAATCAGATTCTAAAGAAAGACTTGGAAGCGTTAGAATTGCCATTCGAGTCAACCCTAGTACAGTACATTGATGACTTACTGATTGCATCTAAGACAGAAAGTGGCTGCATAGCCGACACCATTGCTCTGCTGAACCATTTGGGAAGGAATGGACACAAGGTGTCTCCTTCAAAGTTGCAGTTCTGTCAGAAGAAAGTGAAATATTTGGGTCATCAAATAGAGAAAGGGTCACGGAGAATAATGAAGGAAAGAATAACAAGTGTACTTCAAATGAGTCCACCAAAGACGAGGAGGGAGGTGAGGAAGTTTTTGGGGATGGTGAGCTACTGTCGCCAGTGGATTCCCAACTTCTCAACTCTAGAAAAGCCTTTACTGAAACTGACCCAGAAGGATGCCATGGATGAAATTGAGCTGAAAGGAGATGAGATGGATGCTTTTATTGAATTGAAAGAATGCATGTGCAGGGCTCCAGCTTTAGGTATGCCTGATTACACAAAGCCTTTCACATTGTTTTGTCATGAACGTGATGCATGTTCTTTGTCTGTCTTGACCCAAGCCCATGGTGGCATAAACAGACCAGTAGCGTATTTTTCAGCTACTTTGGATCCGGTCGCAGCAGCACTGCCAGGGTGTTTGCGCGCCGTAGCAGCAGTTGGTATCAGCCTCACTCAGAGTGAAGGAATAGTGATGGGACACCCATTAACAGTCATGGTCCCTCACTCAGTTGAGATACTTTTGACCCGCTCCCGAACGCAACACATGACTGGAGCAAGACTCACAAGGTATGAAACAATAATTCTGGGCTCACCGAATGTGCAGCTGAAAAGGTGCACTACGTTGAATCCAGCAACCTTGCTTCCCAGTGAAAATGCTGAAATTGAGAACGCTGAAGACGTCGAGCATGACTGCCTTCAGGTGACTGAATTTTGCACAAAACCCCGACCTGACATTAAGGATACTAAGCTTGATGAAAATGATCAAATTGTTTTTGTTGATGGGTCATGTTTAAGAGATGCATTGGGAATATTGAAAGCAGGATATGCTGTATGTACTGTAACAGGTGTCTTGGAAGCGTCCTGGCTTCAAGGAGTCTATTCCGCACAAGTAGCAGAGCTTGTAGCCCTTACAAGAGCATGCCAACTGTCTACATTGATGAAGGTTACCATTTACACTGATAGTCAGTACGGGTTTGGAATTGTGCACGACTTTGGGCAACTATGGTCACAGAGAGGTTTCCTGACCTCTTCAGGGTCCCCAGTGAAAAACGGGGAGAGAATAAAGGAATTGTTACACGCCATTCAGATGCCAGCCGAAATTGCAGTGGTAAAGTGTAGTGCTCATACAAAAGGACAGGACTATGTTTCCCTGGGAAATGCATATGCGGATCAGGTCGCAAGATTTTGTGCCTTGAACTGTATATTGCTCAGGGATGAATGGAATTTGATAAATGAGCCAGAGCTCGAACCAGCTGAAGCATTTGCCTTGAAGGTCGTGGATACAATGGATGAACTAAAAGCATTACAGAATAGCGTCAGGGAGGATGAAAGAGCTTCCTGGATTAAGTCACAATGTACAAGGAGACCAGATGAGTTATGGGTTTCAAATGAAGGAAAATTTGTTTTACCAAATAGTCTCTTATCGCAGCTAGCGCGGTTCTATCATGGGCAGGCTCACCTAGGGAGAGATGCCATGATAAGATTGTTCAAAACTGATTGGTTTAACCCCAGATTCCGTCAAGTTGCAGAAGCAGTTTGCCATCGTTGTGTCATTTGTCAACAGATGAACCCAGGAAAGGGAACGGTTGTGAACGTGAGCCACATTGGCAGGGCGGGTGGCCCGTTCAGCAGAATGCAGATGGACTTTATTGAGATGCCTGTGCATGGAGGTCTGAAGTATGTGTTGGTGATTGTGTGCATTTTTAGTCACTGGATTGAAGCATACCCTACACGTAGAAATGACAGCCTTACAGTTGCAAAACTATTGTTGATGGAGTTGATACCACGTTTCGGATTCCCGATCTCTTTAGAATCAGATAGAGGAAGTCACTTCAATAACGAGGTGATAAAGTTACTTTGCGCAGCGCTGAACATTGAGCAAAAACTGCATTGTAGCTATCGCCCTGAAGCCACAGGACTGGTGGAACAAATGAATGGTACACTGAAATCAAGAATGGCGAAAATATGTGCATCGACAAATTTGAAATGGCCTGACGCATTGCCTTTGGTGTTAATGTCAATGAGAAACACCCCTGACAGAAAGACTGGATTGTCCCCGCACGAAATTCTCATGGGCAGGGCCATGAAACTTCCTGCAGTTCCCGCGAACGCGCTTTTGAATATTACAGATGATATGGTGTTAGACTACTGCAAAGGTCTGGCTGACGTGGTTCGCTCTTTCTCTCACCAGGTGGAAGCAACCACCTTGTCACCGATCCAAGGACCAGGACACACACTGAAAGCAGGTGACTGGGTCGTGATAAAGAAGCACGTGAGGAAGTCGTGTCTGTAACCCCGTTGGAAAGGCCCTTTCCAAGTGATCCTGACGACCACTACCGCTGTGAAGTGTGCGGGAGTTCCCAACTGGATCCACGCCAGTCATACAAAGAAAGTGTTGTGTCCCACAGATGAGGAAGTTGAAGCGCTGAAACTGCCAGTACCTGATAACAAAGTGCCAAGCGCTGAGAAAGAGCAAAACAGAACTAGAAGCGAACAGGCAGAAATAGAGGAGAGAGAAATATTCTCTGAGGACGAAACAATCGATTCACTTGGGGAAGACCAAGGAGAAACCTCAGACAGCGACGAAGCAGCTGAAAGTGACAAAGAGCCTGAAGAAAGTAACGGTGACAAAGGGCTCGAAAGAGGTGAAGAAGCAGGAGAGCCTGATCAGAGGAGGGCTTTCCCAGAAGCAGACGGTACAGAAAAAGAAAAGGAAAACCTGATTGACTCCCCAGAAGGAGGGGACAAGGCAGAACAGAACGAAACTGTTCAAACTTCTTCAGAAGAGATCGCAGGTCCATCAAGTGGACGCAGTGCAAAGAGAAAACCAAGTATATCACCAGTAAAAGTAAGGACTAGAGAAACGTTGAATGACGGTGAAGGGCCAAGAGTGAAAGAAAAGAGAAAGGAAGTGTCTGTCGTGATACCAACATCAAGTGAAGAAAAAGACTTGGCCAAAGAGGAAAGTACCAGTGAGGCAGAATCAAAGAGAGATGCAAAATTGAAAAGGAAAAGGATACCAAACAGGAGATATTCCGGTCCAGAATGGGCATTTGTAGTCAATGACGATTGGACCGACGAATTTGTATCTCTTAGCCTCGAGAACGAAGAAGAAGAGATACCAATAGAAAAGAAAAGTTTTATGGACACTATTGACTGAAAAACTGATAAATGACATTGCTTGCTATAATCTAACTTGATACAACCAGCTGAGACATTGCTAAACCGAATGAGACATTTGCTAACTTGATAAGACTTTGATAACCTGATTGACTCTTAAACCCGATTTGAGACAACGTTGCTAACTGATAAAAGACTGAGTTAATGCCGAATTGAGACAAATGCTGCTAACCGATAAGTGACTGGGCTCCTGAAGAAAACTGTGTGAACATTGCGCTCGTTCAGCTTCGTAACAATTTGCTAAATCGTTTCTTTTATAAGTGCTTCTAGCTCTCTGATTCTATACAGATCATGACTAAGTACGCTACACAGAACAGTAGAGTGAAATATTGTAAATATGCGTGTATAGGCTTGATAACTGCATGTGTACTAATAATAATGGCAATAGTGCTTGCAACGCGTGGTAAGGGTGAGGATGCGAAAATTGATGCTTCTACTTCTGCTCCTGTTACTGTCACTGAACTAACCGCATTGAAAAGACTAGAATTAGATGAGAGACACTTGCATGATAAGAAGGAACTTTCGTATAATGTTTTCTATCGCCTGCTAACAGAATATGTTGAGACTATGGATGCGAAAGATTGTTATGTGTGTACACAGATACCGACATCGGTAACGGAAGGGGTGACTTATCACCACATGCCTCTTACATATGGGATTACATGTAGTTTAGTAACTTCTAGATTTTATGGTCAAACTAACATACAGTATTTTTACTCAAATTATGATGTTACCTTTGCATATGTTCCTATAATAACGCAACTAAGCCAGATTGCTAAAGATTGGGATGCTAAAATAATGAGGGAATTTTTCGAGCCAATGCAACCTTTTGAAACAGCTCACGCTCATAGGGAAAACCTTACCTGCTCGCTCTCTGCAGTAGAAATAAGCTTCTTAGATCGCACAGATGATAGAAGGGCACAAATGAATGCAAAATTAGAAAAAGAGCTAAGTAAGAGGACTTCAGTAGATAATTATGCTTTTGCCGCAATAAAAACACAAGGGAAAATAGCTTTAGACGCTTGGCATGTAGGGAAATTTTGTATATATCGTGGTGAATCTTATTATGATAACATTTTCGTGGGAGCGAGTGAATGTAAACATACGTTTATCTTTAAGGCCAAATGGACATTCATGCTGAACGGACTTGACCCTGTCATACCTGGTGTATATTACATTTGTGGGCATAATGCCTATTATCGTCTTCCAAAGGGATGGTGGGGGAGATGTTATTTGGGTATAGTGTTCCCAAAGGTTTATCAACTGGATGACCTATCGGTGATTCCAAAGACGCCTGGATCTCATCGTATCCAGAAAAGAGAGACCGCAGCTGCTGTGGTAGGAGATATATTTGGAGCCATGATTCCTTCATTGGGAGTTGTGTTGAATTCCATCAAAATAAGAAAGTTGTCTACTATAGTGGATAACATGTTGACAAAGTTTTCAGGTGCTATAATCCTGATGGATGCTGAACTTGCAGCAGAAAGAGCTAGGACTCTTCAAAACAGGCTTGCCCTAGACATTCTTTTAGCAAAGGATGGCGGCGTTTGCAAAATGCTTGGTGCGCGTCACTGTTGCACGTATATACCAGACAACAGTGTGAAAATTAAAACAATGCATGCAAATCTAACAAAAGAGAGTGCAGACTTGAAGGAATTGAAAGAACCAGGAGTTTGGGAGAAGGTTGGAAAGGGAGTTGCTTCAGTGGGAAATTGGCTTGGTGGCATTTGGAATGGAATATTACTAAAAATAATACAGGGAATACTAATAGTACTAATTTGCATCTTTGGGATTTGGGGAATAAAGAGGGGAATACTAATGATCATGGCAAGGATTAAAAGAAGGAAGGAGGAGAAAATAATGAAAAGAATGGCAGAAGAATACAAGGCAAGAACAAGGGGAACTAAAAGGCAAAGAGAACTGACAGAATTTTAATGGAATAACATTTGTGGGAATGGTTTTGTGTGATGACAAATAGTCATCAGAGGAGGGATTGATGACGCAGAAACGAAGGTTTTACATTTATTAGCGCATAAACGTAGTGCCGCGATAATCAAGTGTGACTTTAACCGAACTAATAAAGATTGTACGGGGACAAATGTGCCTTCAGAGTAGTTCGCCAACATTTATAAGCGTGCTTTATATAACGTGATGTATTAGAATTGTACTAATCTGACATAACCGTAAACGTGTGCCGTGATTTGCTTGTTTGAAATGTTTTAACTTAGCAGAACTTTAGTGGAGGCTTCGGCCTAGTTGCCTTGTCTCACGGTTTAGATGCTCGTGTTTTTCTAATGTGCTAATAAAACGTGTATTCTTGCTTGAAGCTGTACTTTTCCAGTGAGATCGGTTCACATGCTTATCTTTAAGGTTTCGTGCCAGCCTGGCATCTTCTTCTTTGCTCCAAGGTCAATCTGCAGGTGCAAACAATGGAAGCTCTGAAAGTGAGTTAATTGGTAAAATATGTTGCAACTTACGTTCCCGACTCCAAGGATAATGTATGCCTAGGTAGAAGCTTGTGAATTGTTGTTTTTGATTGGACAATTTGAAGCCAACCTATGAACCCTCCAATGGAAGACCTTACTGGATTTGAACTGTTGTTTATTTAAACCTGGTGCACAAGAAGAAAGCAGCCATTAGCCAGCAGCCATTAGCCATTATGGCCCATCTTGCCGACCTCGTCATTTTTCCATCTTCTACGATGCCAATTGATGTTCGACGCCATTTTGAATGAGACTTTGATGCTTTCTCTAATCGAGAGAAAGAGACTAAGAAATTCTCGCCCTAGAGACTTTAACTTCGATTTGCCCCTTTGCATAAAGTAGTAGTTTTGTCCTTTTATCTTGCCGCTGTGAGGCAATTGCCCCGTCCACCCTGCCCCTTTGCCCCCGTCCCATGCTGATCGAAACCGGTACCTGTGAGACGAAGACTTCCTTGAATGCTGATTGAATTTGGTAAATATGAAAGGAAAATGTACAATTGCATTGTGTTTCTTTTTAGGTAACCAACTGCTGATTTTTGATAAGAGCCCTAGTTAGGAGTTTTCCAAATTAATGTTGCTAAATTGTTTTTGCATGAAATCCCACATGCAGATGTTAATTTGAGGTTAGATGAGGATTCATTTGTTGCACGATGCAATTTGAGACCTTGTTATGCTGACTAATGTATGCAATTAGCCCATTACAGATTATAGTTTTAGTGGTTTGCGTTGCTATCATCGAATGCATTGTTATTCAAATGCTGCATAGATTGCATCTTTTTCGCCGTTATGGACAGCTATTAATGTTCATTTACATATATCATTTGGTGTTGAGACACATTTATATTGTGCTAGCTTTGATAATATAGGGAAATAAATTCATTAACTTTGAATAAACTGGTGTGGTTATTCATGGCCGGAAGGTCATGGTTCGCCAAAATGTTTTCTGGATTAATTGTGAAGTGTTATGTTGATCAGGGCATTGCTTATGTTCGTTATTGATTATTGATTTGATTAAATTGACTAATCTCGGGTGAAGAGAGCCCCACTTGGTCAAAAGATTCATCGACCCAAGAGCGTCCAAATACAGGCAATTTATTAGGACGGAACGCTCTATCACAGGTAGGGCGTGGAAACCTACAGGTTGATTTCACATGCAGAATTACCGTTATCACGGGGCAATGACCGATGAAGGTCTACTGTATCATTAGGAGGTTTCACCCATGAAACAGAGAATTACTACAGAGACTTGAGCTCCTGCACAGATTCTACTAACCAACCCCGCCCCCTCAAATTCAAATCACTTCTCTCCCCATGTAGTCTACCAATAAATTTGTCCCAATAAAAATTTAAAGGTACGTTTTTTCCAGCAAGACTAGCTTTTAGGAGTCGAATCTGGACTTATGAGAAGCAGGTATCGCACGCCTAAGTAAACAAGGTTCGCTGGGCTAGGAAAATAATTTAACATACTCTGAACTGAAGGGCTTGAGAAGTAAATATTTGGCAGAGTGTGATCTAAAAATTTCCTAAATGAAAAAGCAGTGGGCCTCAGGGTGAAGGTGTGAAGTAGCCAAAGCTCGGGACAGACTGTTTCCATGAGAAGCCCGATCAGTACAGATCTGCATTATGTGGACCTCTGGGGCTGACAGAGTAGGTGTTATCAGAAGTAAGCAACCCAACTGCCCACCCTATTTAGAGTGGTCAGATGGGATTTTTCTTTTCCTGTCCATCACCGGCAGAAATATACTGGAGGGGAAGGTCAGTAAAAAAAAAGAAAAAAAAAAAAAGGAAAAAAGAAAATAAAATAAAGAAAAAGAAAAATTAACCCCACACCATGGGAGAGAACTGGTGTGGGGATATTGTCTTTTTTTTTGTTATTACTATCACTCTAAGAATTGTTTTCAGGGTGGGGGAAGAAGAATTAATGTTTTCTAAATTCAATTTGAAAACTAGCACTTAATTTAATACTTCTCAATGCACTGATATAATCTGATGTACTAAGAAAAGGTTCTGCATGTTAAATACTCTGCTCGAATTTTGAACAGACTATTTTTTTTTTTTTTTTTAACAGTTTTGCTACAAGGTGTCTTTAAAATGAACGTGTTCCTAAAGTTAAGTGTGCAGGACAAGCTACTTACTTCCTTTCTTTCATATCAATTAACATTTTTAACCAATTTAGCCTGTTTAACATATTTTTATTGTTAGTGCTGAGTGGAGTAAACAGCAGCGCACTGCTGCTGTTGTACAGGAGGCTGCATGCGGCCCCAGTGCTGTACTTTGCGTATCAATGTTCGACAATGAGAGGAACTGCCAAGACATGGGTTCCTGTCATAGTATGGAGATGTCTAAGAGGCTGGAAGACTTCTCTTAATTTGAAAACAGATTAAAGACAGTAAAGTCCTCCACCACGCTGTCAGCTTTTACTCCGTCTGATAAATCCTAAATCTGGACCTGTGTGTAGTGGTACAGTGGACAAAAAGCAATGGTTTGGAATGCTACTCAGAGGGATTGCCACTGGTTAGCAGCAAATATTCTTCCCATCACCTTTTGGGTGTCTGATTGCCAGTAGGATGTCTGGAAATGTGACTGGAATGGCTTTCCAACTCTACTACTGCCAAAGTTTGTGGATTCTAAAAAGTAGTACATTTGATACCATTCAAGGAGTACTTCTATGGAAGGGGTATATTTACAAAGAAGTGGTGCAACACAGTGCAGCAAGCAAAGAAGCTATGCAACGTAACATGAAGAGAGTAGAACCACACCATCTCCTTAAAGTAATGGTGTAGTTCTGCTCCTTCCATGCACTGGTGCACTTTGGGCTTACTGCACAAAAACTATCCCTTGAGGCTTATTCCTCCTCTGTGTAGGTGTGCCTCATGAAGCACACATGCAAAGAGGAAGTACCAAGGAGAAATAAAGAAACTTCTCCTCATTAGGCATCTTCAGGCAGGCACACCATTTTGGTGTAAACCCACATCTACAATTCTTTGTAAATATGGTTTTGTGTGAAAAATCAATGGGTGGATGCATGGGGATGCATATGAACCACCTATGGAACACCCACCTGACACAAAATAACACAAACAGCTCAACGCGCTGCATTAATTTTTCTTACAAAGCCATGGAAATCAACATTTGTGTGGCTTGGTAAATACCAAAATGGATTTTGCTTCAGGGCTCCATTAAAAAAGTGATGCAACCCAGATGCAAAATCTTTGTAAGTCTATGCATATGTTAATTTGGGTTTGCGTCAAAATCCATGGGTGGATGCACAGGAACGCCCAGGCACCAGGCACCACCCATGGAACGCCTACCCGATGCAAAGTCATGCAGGGCAGCTCAGTGCGTTGCATTACTTTTTCTT
This sequence comes from Pleurodeles waltl, assembly GCF_031143425.1. Taxonomy (NCBI): domain Eukaryota; kingdom Metazoa; phylum Chordata; class Amphibia; order Caudata; family Salamandridae; genus Pleurodeles; species Pleurodeles waltl. The sequence goes on along the minus strand of NC_090442.1, from coordinate 831,083,056 downwards.
ACAAAGCCATTCGAATCAACATTTGACATGGCTTTGTAAATACCAAAAAGGACTTTACATCGGGCTGCGTTAACAAAGTGACAGAGCCCTGATGAAAAATCTTTGTAGATCTATGCCTATATACATAATGAAGTTCCTGATCCAGAAATGAACAAGTTAAAAACTCTTAGTGAAATTAGGTTGGCAGGATAAACAGACCGACTTAGCAGACCCACTCAGGGCCCCAAGACCCTCCTACCAAGCCAATAATGCATTTACGTGGAAGGTGTCACACCCCAAACACCCCCTGAAGCTGTGCCCCTGAGCTGGCTTGTCTGTCAAATTCAGGCTTTCATTGATCAAGGTCTTTCTCCCATTGGTCAGTTCCTGAACACTTTTCCTCGATGGAAGGAGGTTAAGAGTAGGACAGCAGGGTGGTTCACTGTAATAAATGCTGGCCTTTGGAAACTGTGGTGATATGTGGGTCATGCAGAACTACTGGAATTAAGTGATTGTGCGGATGCAGTGTTTTTCGAATAATAAAAGATTTGCCACATTTGCCATATAATCCTTCATCTGCTGCATAACTGACAGATTTGAACAAAATGTAGTTTCTATCTCTAACGGATCAAAACTTACTAAAAACTCAGCAATGTGTTGCTGCACAGTGGAAGACTCTTTGCAAAGATTGACAGGTCATCATTCTGTTGCTCATTGCTAAAACTGGTACCTTTGGAGGTTTAACCAATGCCCAGACAGTGTTAAAGTGTAAAAACTGCAAATCAATCAAGTAATACTATCACAGTATAGACCACATAATTTACTCAACCCTAACACATAATTTGCCCTTTCCTGCAGCATAATTTCAGTGGCCCTGCTCATGTGTCGGGAAAAGCACCCGCACCGAAGTGCGGCCCGTTAGGGGTCGGTGCCTCCAAGGCCCTGGGGCACTCCCCCTCTTTTTTCTCACGTGCTCGCCAGGTGTCCATGGTGTCGGCCGGGTTTCCGCCCTCGCTCCTCGCGAGGCGTTGGGGGCAGAAGTTTAGCAGGGGGCATGTCGTGGGGCTGACGTTCGCTGTTGGGGCCGGATCCACCCGCCGCAAACCGGTGGGGGGCTATTTAAGAGCCCCCCCCCAAGAAAGCTAGTCCTTCTTTACCTGTGTGCGGCAGCCGGGACCTGCGCAGCGGCCCGCGATTGTGGATCTGGAGCAAATTATTGTTGTCCTGGTCTTGGAGTTGGTCGTACTTCGTGAGGAATTGGGTTCCTTTTCCTTTGTTTTTTAATCATCTTGGAACCATCTGGTGATTGGGCTGAATTAATCGCGCAGGGAGCGGAGAATACCTTTTTACCAACTCGGCGTCTAGTGAGGTGAGTGGCAACCTAGACTGCTGAGTGCGCTTTGGAGCACGAGCGCGGGAGAATTTTGGTAATGGTGGGCCATCGAGTATCTGCGAGCGCTGTTAATTCACTGGGTATTTCAAGCACGTCGCAAAAAAATTAGCTTGGCTTAGTTACGTGCGTCGCAAAGAAAAGAAGAATAGCTCGGTAAGGCGAGCGTCGTTTGTTTGAGCGCCGAGGACACACAGCGCGTGTCTGCCCCCCACCCCCACCTCCCACGTCCTTCCCACTGTTAGCGTATAAAAGCAGCTGGGTCCCGGGGGTCGGTGGAGCAGAAACCTCGCGCCATTTAACATAAGGTGGTTGTTTATTTATACAGCAGGGTTTTTGTTGAACTGATTTATTGACTTAAGTCAAGGTTTATTGCCAACTTTAGGGGCCATTTCTGGGGGCAGGTATTGGCACACGTGTTTTAATTTGTTCAATTTGTTTAAATTTTAAACAGTCACCCGGGTGCTTGTAAGCCCAGGGGTCGCGGTGATTGGCACAGTTCACCGGACTCTGGGGCAAGCTTTCGTAAGGGCTGAGCAGCTGCCTAGCTGCGTAATCTTGTTGCAGTGTTCTCCACTAGGCTCGCTCAGACTTAGCCACAGGCCTTGGGGAGCTGCATGGTGGCAAAACATTGTAAAATGGTTGTCTAAAGTTAAGAATTCTCCTATTATTATTCCTTGTTTTGACTGTTTTGTATTTTGCTTAATTTTACCCTCCCTTCAAAAATATACATTATAGGTAAATCTTTTCATTTGTACCTCAGAATAATTGTCATCCTTACAGGCCAGCATGCCACCAAAGAGAGCTGGCACACAAAAAGGGACAGGTCGAGACCCCGAGTTATCCCAGCTTCTAGGATTGGTCTTACAGAAATTGGGGAGTGAGGACTCAAGTGAGGTCACTGGGTCCCCTGAGGAGGAGGTGGGTAGTGTTAGGGGTACGCGCCCAAAACTATCCCATGTGGCCCCCAGTGCTGCCTTCCCCCCAGTTAAGCGCAGAAGGAATGGGAAAGTGCTGATGCCGGCATCCATCAACCTGACGCCTCCCACATAAGTTAGTATGCCTGCACAGATTATCTTACCTGATACTCCGGCCCCGCCTGCTGTGCCACCCCCCTGCGCCTCCCGCATCTATCACGGACATCGCAGCTCCACCGGGCATGGGTGTGGAGGGGGTCCTAGCGGATATCTGTAAATCCTTGGCGGCCTTGGCGCCCACAGCTCAGTCCAGGGCATCACCCCCTCCTTTCCCAGGGTTAGTTGCTTCCGTGCCATTAGGTTCCCCGCCAGTGCGCTTGCCCGAACAACAGGCGCAGGACCAGAATCCTTCCAGGTTGGCGCTATTAGAGGTATCTAAGTTTTTGGCTGGTATTAATGCTCCTACTATCACCGTACCACCACTTGCAGCACCGTGGGGGTTAAGTGACTTTTGGCAGAATGCTGTATCAGACCTAAAGCGTCAAGTGGATTCACTGGTGGCAGCTCATACTTCAAACCCTTTGCAGGCTTCAAACAGTAGATCGAGCGCCGCCCCGGCTCTGAGCACTGGTCTCACCTCTCCCCCTGGGGTTCAAAACGTCTTGCCCAGCGCCAGCAAGGCTCCGGATCAGGTCAACCCTACTAAGGAAGGGACTACAGACTCGTTACTATCCAGACCAGGTAAGCTGGCAGCTCACATTAGTGCTGAAGTTAAGGAGAAGATATGGAAGGGGGAATTTGTGGAAATTTTTTCATTGATGAGGGCAAAAAGAAGGGAGGTAGAAGTAAAGGAGAAAGAAACTAAGTCATCCTCCTATGGGGAAAGGAAGCCCAAAGTTGAGGAGAACATCACAAATTGGCTGTTTGGTTTTAACGTTTTTATGTCCGTCCTGCTGGAGAAAAAAAACGGAGTTGGGCACATCTTTGATTTATTACGCTAATAAAATTTTGAAAGCCCAACACACATATGGGGGAATGGCCTGGTAGAATACGCTAGAGATTTTCGTTGGGCAAAGGTTGAGGATCCATCCATTGGGTGGGATCAGACTGAGGTTAATGTCTGGCTCGAATGCGTTAACAACAAGGTCCCATGGAGGCTGCCCTTTCGGCCGCAGTTGTCAGGTGAGAAGAAAGGGTCGTGCTGGGCTTTCAACAGAAAGATGTGTACACGTCCTGCAGGAACCTGCAAATTCAGAAATAATTGTTCCTTTTGCGGACACCCCTCCCACCCTGAATCAAAGTGTATCAAGAAATCAAAAGAGCGGGGAAAAGACCCTAGTAAACCATCAAATTGAACACCCACTGCCCTCCCCGATTAGGTTAGAGGCGTTACGCCCTTGGTTGCAGGCTTACCCTTCATTGGACTCGGCACTGGTACTTCTTCACGGTTTTTCCTTCAGTTTCCGGATACCCGCCCCCAACGTTTCTCCTGTAAATCACTGTAAGAACCTAATATCTGCTTCCCAGAACACTGCAGTGGTAGCCAAAAAATTAGAGAAGGAGAGGGCCCTGGGCAGGCTTGCCGGCCCTTTCAAACGCCCACCGCTAACTGGTTTTGTGTGTTCCCCGTTGGGAGTGGTTCCTAAAAAAGATCCAGGACAGTTCAGACTGATTAACAATTTGTCGGCCCCTCGGGGGTCGTCGGTCAACGATGCCATTGATCCCCAGCTTTGCTCGGTCCGCTATGCATCAGTGGACAACGCAGTAGATAAAGTGAGGGCGTTGGGCCGAGGGGCGTTGTTGGCAAAAACCGACATTGAGTCAGCCTTCCGTCTGCTTCCCGTCCACCCCGACGACTACCACCTATTGGGTTTCCAATTCCGGGGTGAATATTTTCATGACCAATGCATGCCCATGGGTTGTAGTATATCATGCAGTTATTTTGAACAATTCAGCTCCTTTCTTCAGTGTTTTTTTTCTATGCGTACTGGACACCGCAAGATCATCCATTACTTCCTGATTCTGGGCCCCCCAGGTTCTGACAGGTGCAGGTGGGCCCTGCGGGCATTGATCACTTTGTTTGAAGAATTCGGGGTACCTTTGGCACCAGAGAAAACGGTCGGCCCTTCTACCTGCATCACTTTCCTGGGGATTGAAATTGACTCAATGGCAGGGGAGTGTTGCTTGCCTTTGGATAAGAGTCCATTTGTGCTGTGTTGTCCCAAGAGAAGGTGACCCTGCACCAGTTACAGGTTTTAGTGGGCCAGCTGAATTTTGCTCTGAGAATCATCCCCATGGGCCGCCCCTTTTCCAGGTCAATAGCTCGCTCAATGGCGGGGCTGAGGGAAAAACATAAACACACTTGTTTATCTAGGGAAGTTAGGGACGACCTACGGTTATGGGACCTGTTTCTAAGGACGTTCAATGGGTCTGTCATCTGGCCACAAAAAGCGATACCCAGCCCCACGCTGGGCGTATACACTGACTCCGCAGGTAGCATAGGTTTCAGCGCAATTCTGGGCACATTATGGTGTAGGGCAGATTGGCCTGAAGAGTGGGTCGGATGGGGGTGGTCCAAGAATATAGCCTTCCTGGAATTATTTCCAATTCTGGTCGCTGTAAACATCTGGGCAGAGGAATTAAAGAACAGGGTTGTAATTTTCTGGTCCGACAACATGGCGGTAGTAGAAGTTATTAACCGCCAAGGGGCTTCATGCCCTTTGTTCTTGCATCTGTTGAAACACCTGATTCTGGATGTCTTCAGCACAACATTAGGTTCAAGGCAAAACATGTGCCTGGGGTCCATAACAATGCAGCTGACGCACTGTCCCTCTCATTAATGCAGGATTTTATGCGGTATCACCCTCAGGCGATGGAGAAGATGACGGAGTTCCCAGAATCTCTGTGGAAGATTGGTGCCCCACCCTCCCAGACTTAGTAGCGACGTCTCTGGCTCCACGCACAAAAGTAGCTTATGAGAACATTTTTTTCCTTTACAGGCGGTTTTTGCAGTCACATCATATTGCGGATACATTCTCTGAGTCAGCAGTTGGGGTGTTTCTGCAACACTTACAAAATACAGTGTCATGTGTCATGCGCAAAGGCCTACTTGGCGGCTATACGCTTCTTTGCAAAAATACGCAATTTAGAGAGGCCGCTGAATACATTTATTATAAGACAGGCTCTAGTGGGTTGGGCCAGGGGATCCTCAGGTAGCACAGATGCCAGGCGTCCCGTCACTACCCCTTTGTTGGAAAGAGTTTTAAGGGCACTCCACGTCATCTGCTCTTCTCCGGGCCGAGGCGCCACTATTCGCCGCGGCATTCGCTTTGTCCTTTTACGGGGCTTTTCGCATCAGCGAGTTGGTGGGCTCTTCCAGGGGGGACCATTCAGGGGGTTTACAGCAGAGAGACGTGCTGGTATGCGCCGGGTCACTATCCATAACGTTGCGCAAATCAAAGACGGACCAGCTTAAAAAAGGGACACCCATCACGCTCTATGCTGCGCCTGGTTCCCCTTTATGCCCTGTGTCACTTACAAACAGTTATCTTGCGGTCCGTCCTGCAGCAGGCTCTCCGGCCTTGTTCATTCACCCCGGCGGAGACTGCCTTTCACGCTACCAGTTCTCGGAAGTCTTTAAGTTGTCCCTGAAAGCAATCGGGTGGATCACAAAGGGCACTCATCCCATTCAATAGGGGCAGCCACGGTAGCGGCGGCAGCAGGCCTTCCAGCGACCGCGGTGAAAAGCATAGGTCATTGGTCTTCAGAATGTTACAAGCGGTACATCAGGCCAGATTTGGTGTAATGGTAGCTCAGATGCTTGGTGGTGATGTCTCACGCTCCTGTTTCTTTTCTTTTAGTCAAATGTCTCAACGTGTGGTCTGGGTTTTGGGTCATTCATTTGTTCGTCGGGTGGCGTACCGGGTGCAACAGCTCCGTGGGTCGAAGCCGGCAGACATGCAGGGCGTGGCATTCCGCTGGTGCGGCATTATTGGAGGAGGCATCACGCAACTACAGCATCTGGTCAATGTGGCGAAAGGATGTGGGGGACTGCAGTCTCCGGATCTAATCATTATTCACTTGGGGGGCAACGATTTAGTGCGTTTAGGTCGAAAGGCCCTGAGGGAGACAGTATTCCTAGAAATCACAAGCGTGTCAAAGCAATTCCCAGGGGCAGCATTTGCCTGGTCACATATGGTACCGCGTCAGAAGTGGGGGCCAAGGATAAGATCTAGGACCATCAATGTGTCAGTTCGCCGGCTTAACGCTGAGATGGCAAAACTCTGCCCAGGCCCGGGGCACCTATGAAACATCCCCCACAAACTGTTGAAGGGCGCCCACATGTTTCACAAGGACCAGGTACATTTATCTGACGAGGGAACCGATCAATTTATCCGTGACATGTGGGGTTGTGCCCGCAGCCTCTTTTTTGGGGGGGGGGGGGGGGGGGCCGAAGGACCTTTTGGGCCCTGGTCGCCCTTGTGGTGGAAATTGAGATATAAATGTGACTAGAAACAATAGGAGGGGGTCCCCAAGGTGGGGCCCCAGGGAGGACATCTGGGATGGGATCCTGAAGTTCTGATCCAACCAGCGGATGTATACACCAGATCAGGGGGTAAGAGACCTCAGATCGCTGGGGGGAACATGGGGCTCCAGCTCTTGGCTCCCCCCATTACACCCCAGGGCTGATTGGTGTTTGGAGGGGGAACAGAACCCGAAACATGAGGACAAGGTACGGTGTAGTCAGGGTAACCGCCCCTCCTATGGATACAGGTGAGACATGAGTCACCTGTGTGGTCCAATGGTGGTTCAGGACAGGAAGGGATCCTGTCAGATTGATTTATGGTCACAAGAAATTCTCGTTAACATGTACATAAAAATGTTTTCTTAAATGATTAACCTTTGCTATACTTGCTATTAACATTTTGGCTTGTTGAGTTATGAGATGTTTTGAAATATGTCTTTAAAAATAAAATAACCTCTTCCAACGATAAGAACTTGTCGCTCTGTGTGTTCCTGGCAGGGGGGAGTGTGGGCCGTTTTGGAGGCCTCCGGATCCTAGGGAAAAGCACCTGCACCGAAGTGGGGGGGGTGCAGCCCGTTAGGGGTCGGGCCTCCAAGTCCCTGGGGCACTCCCCCTCTTTTATCTCACGTGCTCGCCAGGTGTCCATGGTGTCGGCTGGGTTTCCTCCCTCGCGAGGCATTGGGGGCGGATGTTTAGCAGGGGGCATGTCGTGGGGCCGACGTTCGCTGTTAGGGCCAGATTTGGCCGCCGCAAACCGGTGGGGGGCTATTTAAGAGCCCCCCAAGAAGGCTAGTCCTTCTTTACCTGTGTGCGGCGGCCGGGACCTGCGCAGCGGCCCGCGATTGTCCCACCCACCCTCTCCTTTGTGTTAGCAGTTTTGGAAGTAAGGTTTGGGAAATTGAGATATAAATGTGACTAGAAACAATAGGAGGGGGTCCCCAAGGTGGGGCCCCCGGGAGGACATCTGGGATGGGATCCTGAAATTCTGAGCCAACCAGCGGATGTATACACCAGATCAGGGGGTAAGAGACCTCAGATCACTGGGGGGAACATGGGGCTCCAGCTCTTGGCTCCCCCCATTACACCCCAGGGCTGATTGGTGTTTGGAGGGGGAACAGAACCCGAAACATGAGGACAAGGTACGGTGTAGTCAGGGTAACCGCCCCTCCTATGGATACAGGTGAGACATGAGTCACCTGTGTGGTCCAATGGTGGTTCAGGACAGGAAGGGATCCTGTCAGATTGATTTATGGTCACAAGAAATTCTCGTTAACATGTACATAAAAATGTTTTCTTAAATGATTAACCTTTGCTATACTTGCTATTAACATTTTGGCTTGTTGAGTTATGAGATGTTTTGAAATATGTCTTTAAAAATAAAATAACCTCTTCCAACGATAAGAACTTGTCGCTCTGTGTATTCCTGGCGGGGAGAGTGTGGGTCGTTTTGGAGGCCTCCGGATCCTATCGATCCCAGCATCTCCAACAAAGCTTTCTGAGTAAGACCTGCAATTTACAGCGAATATGTAGAAGTGATCTGTGAACTACAATATGAAAAACAACTGATTACAAGCACTGCAGTAAATAAATTTATGAACAATCCCACTTCACATCTATTCAAAATGCCATTCCAGTAGGATAATATATACACATTTCTCAGTCCACTCTGCACAATACAAATCTAAAAACTACAAGGCTTCAGGATGTTTTGTGTCCAAAGTGGGCACTGACAATTTTTGATTGGGTTGAAACAAGAGAAGGTCTAATTGACAAAAAAAAAGAATCATGTTTCGATTGCAGAGTAAAAGACTCCCTTTAAGGAGCCTGTAGAGACTAGTTGAGGTTTGTGAAGCAAAATGTGCTTGAACCTCATACTCACGGTACAACTGCTGTGCTTCACTCGGGAAGGACCTGGGTGTGCAACTGCAGCCTGACCAGTTTATTTGTGGGGGATTTTGCAAGTGGTGGGTACGGGCACTAAATACTGGAGACAGGAACGTATCCTTTAATCATCGCAATGAACAAGACAGAGAAACACAGGAAAAAAAGAGAAAGGACATAGACGGGAAAGATAGGAAAATAAAGACAAAGCTAGAAACCTGGGATCATTAGAACCAGCAAGAGTGAGATAAAGAGACAGGAAGTGTGGGACAGTGGAAAGGAATAAGATGGAATCAAGGCTCAACTGGCTTGGTACTTGCCATTCGCCAGTGCCGTTTGTGGGCTTTTAAGAAACATTTTGGGCTCATGCACACGTGTTTCTTTACTAACTAAACAGTAAGAAAAAGGGTCTTGCAAGTTTACAAATTAATAAGTTTAACAAGAAAAAGAGTTTGTGTAAAATAGACAGAGGACGCTATAACGTCGATCAGAAAACACGAATGGTAGAAAGTACACAATATCAAGGTACGTAATCCCCATCTACCAGAACAGCATAGTGATGTACTAAACAACATCACTGAAGAGCTTCACTGAAAATTCCAAACCAACAACAGCCTCCCCTCTGAGAATAGATTAATCAGACAGACTAGCCCTGTTGCTGCCCATTCTTGTCATGAAAACAACTGTAAAATTATGGCTGCCCTCAACCCAAGGCTGAAAACAGCACCCACTTCTGGAAACTACAAAAATCTGAGACACTACCCACATTGCACCACTGAAATATGAATAAAATGATACAATACAAAAGCCAACTTGGTGATAAAAGGAAAGTTATGAACAACGTATCTCTAAAATCACATTTTTAATTACGTTTTCCTTTTTTTAGAGGCTCAAGATAATGCACTTTTCCGGGTTAGTATTACCTTTTCTGTGTCATCTGTATGTGGTCACCTATTTCAACCTTAAAAATGTCAGAATAAATTGTTTTTTTAGAGCCAGGCTGACACTTTGGCAGTTTTTAACATTGGCAATTTTCTACTGCCAATTATGTTATATTCTGCATATACAAGCAAAAAGAGGTTCACTGAAGGCGTTGCACCAACGTGGCAAACCCTTCAAAACAAACTTCAAAAAATAGAAAAATAAAACTATCAAATTCTATCTTCAGTATTTTTTTTCTCCAGTAAATGTATTTTAGAAACACAGTAACCTCTTTTGTGACTGATGGAAGCGTCAAATGATGATCCCTGATAATCTGATATTGAAATGTTACTGCTTTATCACAGCTACATGTTTTTTAAACCATAGAATTGAAGAGACCCGCCAAAAAGGAAATAGAAGAGACAATCTTTTAGTTTAAGGAAAAAAAAAGGCAATTGCCGCTATGTGTGTTTTTTTTTTTTTTCCAGAGTCACAATATCATGAATGGAACCTGAACACTTTGCTATCTTCAGGGCCAAATGCAGAACAAAATAGATTGTGTGCAAACTAAAAACTAACATGAACAAACTGCAACGTTTTGTATACTTTAACTCCTTTGCTGCCAGGCCTTTTCCCCCTCAGGTGCCAGGACTTTTTTTGGGCTATTTGGAGCAGTTCACGCTTAGGCCCTCATAACATTTTGTCCACATAAGCTACCCATGCGAAATTTGCTTCCCTTTTTTCCAACATCCTAGGGATTCTAGTAGTACCCAGAGTTTGTGGGTTTTTGGAAAGTGCCTAACTGTGGATTTTGGTCTGTAGCTCAGCCGGGACATAGGAAAACCTACCAAACCAGTGCATTTTTTAAAACTAGACACCTAGGGAAACCCAAGATAGGGTGACTTGTGGCGCTCTCACAAGGTTCTGTTACCCAGAACCCTTTGCAAACCTCAAAATGTGGCAAAAAACACTTTCTCACATTTTGGTGACAGAAAGTTCTGAACTCTGAGAGGAGCCACAAATTTCCTTCCACCCAGCATTTCCTCAAGTCTCCCGATAAAAATGGTACCTCACTCATGTGGGTAGGCCTAGTGCCCACGTCGGGGAATGACCCAAAACACAACGTGACACATCACATTCTCCCAAAGAAAAAAGACCTGTTGTGGATTTTGGCTCATCCGGCACCTAGGAAAAGCTAGCAAACCTGGACATTTCTGAAAACTAGACACCTAGGCGAACCCAGGATGGGGTGACTTGTAGTGCTCACACCAGGTTCTGTTACCCAGAATCCTTTGCAAACCTCCAAATTTGGCAAAAAGAAACACTTTTTCCTCACATTTCGATGCTGCAAAGTTCTGGAATCTGAGGGGAGCCGCAAACTTCCTTCTACCCAGCATTCCCCCAGGTCTCCAGATAAAAATGGTACCTCACTTGTGTGTGTAGGCCGATGACCCGTGACAGGAAATGCCCCAAAACACTAAACCTAAAATTTAGCTTTAAAAAAAATAAATAAAAAATAAATCACACCTTTCCCACATTTCTGTGTGGGATCACTGCACTGAGACAAATTTCTTGCCACCCAACGTTCCTCTCAGTCTCCTGGTAAAAATGATACCTCACTTGTGTGGGCCAAGTGCCTGTGACAGGGAAGAGATAAAAACATGTCGAAAATGAGGGGGAACCAAAACGGGTCCAAAAGGGCAATTAAAAAAAAAAAGTTTTTAGGCTGACAAGTGGGGTAGAATTTTTATCAGTATAAATGCGACAGTGTTGGGTGGTAGGAATTATGTGGATTCCTGCAGATTCCGGAAGGTTCCAGCACAAAAATGTGGGGAAAATGTGTGATTTCAAGCAAAGTTGGAGGTTTTCAGGGCATTGTGGACTCACCCAGATGTTTACTTTTCAGATGTGTCTAGGTCCTGTAGATTTTTCTAGATGGCAGCGCCCCAAAGCCCAAAAAGTGCAGCCCTCACCATTCCAAGTGGGACGATTTTGAGAGTTAGACAAGCTCTCATGGCCCAAATGAGAAACCAGAACCCATAATAATCAAATGTCCTCTTGTTTGGGGGCGGAGCTAGCCTGCCAGCAAGATGGCCGGCACCTCGTGAGGCTCTGCTGGGCACTGGGTCTCATTTCTGCATTTATCCTGTTGGGGTGGCACTTACTTGGATCTTCTTGACGGGCGGCCCGTTGGAGGTGTTGGTGCTGCCGGCTGTTGTGACGGGGGTGCGAGGGAGCCCTTGCCGTGCTGATCTTTTGCCAGAGGAGGAGGACCTGGCCTGCGTCGGGCAGGGCGGGCGGAGATGTGCCGCCGCGGCCTTTCCTGCCGGGGCTGGGCAGACTCGCGCTGAGTGCGCCATCGCCGGTTGAGGCGCCAACGCCTGCTGGAGGAGGAGAGAGCTCTCTGCACAGGCCGGATCAGTGGTCGTGTTAGACCGCGGCCTCCGAGGCCCCCGCTACCCCCGGAGACTTGGGGCAGATCGGCCCGCCGTTCCGGGGAGGTGGGCAGGTCGCCGCTTTTTGCGGCCTGCTGGGGTTTCGCCTGGCTTGCGGCTGGTGGCAGTTGTCTGAGCCCTGGGCGGGGCGCTGGCCCGGGGATTTGCAGGGGAAGTCGCTAGGCCTCCTTTCCTGTGCCCTGGGGGTACCAGCTACGGCTCTGTTGGCCGGGCTGGTGGCCGCTCTGTCACCTCTGGGCAGGGCAGGCTCTTTGGCGGGCCTGATGGGTGGCGGATACACCTGCAGGAGCGGGCAGGTGGCACCACTGAGAGAGCTACTTTGGGTGTCATTTTTGGAATTGTTCTGCCGCTCTGCGAGTGGCGTGGCACATTGCGGGGCCCGGCTTCTGTCTGCAGGCTGTCCGGATGCGGACTGTTTGTCCAGGTGGCGCTCCGGACCTGGTGGAGCTGTAAGGTAGAGTTTTGCTGCTTCAGAGAGATAGGCTGTCCTGGGAGACCCGTGACCAGGGAGGGCCGCTGCTGGGGAACCTCTGCACGCCAGCTGCGAACTGTGATAAATTGGCGTGGTGCCCTTTTGAGGGGACTCGGCTGCTGCAAGAATGGGGAAAGCAGAACAGCGGCAGGCGAAAATTTCCTTCGATGGAGGCCGGAGGAAAGGTGGGGTCTCTTCCTCCCAGTTGGGAGAGGCGCTGCCGGCAGAAGGGTCATCGGACATGTCGGTAAAAGACATGTTTCTAGATTTGAAGAACAGTTTGACAGGTATTGACGCTAAGCTCGATCACTTATCTGAGCAACTGGATCGCACCAAGGCTAGGGTGGATGATCACGATTCTCGATTTGAACAGCTGGAGGGACGAACTTCGGAACTGGAAGATCAGCGGCGTGGTGAGTGCGAGCAACTGTTGCTAATGGAGAGGGTGCATGAGGTAATACGCAATAAAAATGAAGATTTGGAGGCACGCTCGCGTCGCAACAACATTAGATTGATTGGCCTTCCGGAGTCCACAGACATGAGTAGGATGGAGGACTTTGTTGAAGGTACGCTCTCTGAACTTTTTCCCGGTGACCTTTCGCACCTGTTGGTGGTGGAGAGGGCGCACAGATCGCTGGGACCTCGGCCTCCGCCTGCGACACCGCCCCATCATCATCCATCTGCTGAATTACTGCGACAGGGATGCGGTGCTTCGACTGGCTAGAGAACGCCGACCTGTGATATATATTTTTTCCGGACTACACTCCCAGGGTGCAGGCGGTGCGCAGGGCCTTTCTACCGATTAAGCGCTCCCTTGGACAGACGGATGCCAGGTTTTCTCTTATATATCCTGCAAAACTGAAGGTGCAGTATGGGGGTAAACTGCATTTCTTCACTGATCCAAAGGTGGCGGCTAAATTTGTTAAGACGATTCCTCGTAGCTCTGCGGCCACGGATTAGAATGGGCCTGGAGCAGAGCGTGCGTCTCTCAGTGATAATGACTGAATGGCCATGGACATTGGTGGATCAATTGGCCGTTTAGATACAGTGCTTACAGTATTAATTGCTGTCTGACATTCTTGTTCTTTTTTGGACCTTATGCCCGCCCTTCCCAGTCCTGGCCGGGACGACGGGTTGGGTGGTTAGCTCTTTGCCTCTTGGATGAGTCCTGTTACTATGACACCGGTTAAGTGGTGGGCTTTCGTGGTTAAAGTGGGGTGGCTGCTTGCTATGACCCGTTTGGGGGGTCTGTGTGGGTGGGGGTTGGGTTTGGTCACATGTTTGTTTCTTCTTGTCTTTTTACTCCCTTTTCTCTGCTTTCTCTGTTTGAGTGTGAGTGGTGGGCGTGGGGCGGTGGGGCAGCACGGTGCTTCGGTAGGAGTGCAGGGATGACACAGGCGAGGGTGACATTGATTTGTTGCCTTACCTGGAATGTGCGAGGTTTGAACGATGAGCGTAAGCTGCGACTCATGTCTGCGCACGTTAAACGCCAGCATATAGACATATGCATGTTGCAGGAGACTCATTTAGTGGCGGCTAAGATGCGCCGATTGAAGGCTGGCTGGATTGGTGAATGTCACGGCGTGGTGTATTTGCGGTATGCCAGGGGTGTCGCAAATATGCTGCGCAAGAGACTGCAATAGCGTACCCACAGGGTGATAGTGGACCCTAATGGCTGATATGTGTTTCTGTGTGGATTGCTGTTGGATAGTCTTTGCAGACTCGTGTCTGTGTAGGGTCCCAATACGGACGATGTGGAGTTTTTTAGCGAGGTCTGGCGGCTGGTTGAATCGTTGGGGGCAGGTGCAGTGATCTGGGGGGGAGGAACTTTAACATGATCTTGGATTCGAAGCTGGATCGGGAGAGTGTGGCCAGGGTGCAACATGTGGCTGCAGCTAGGGCTCTGTCGGCTGTTATGGCAGATGGGGCCTTGGTGGATCTATGGCGAGCGAAGCATGGAGCTGAGAGAGAGGGAACATGCGTTAGCTATGTCCATAAGAGCTAGTCTCGAATAGATCGCTGGCTGGGCTCGCAGGATGTGGCGCCTTGGACGCAATCGGTGGAGCACTAGGCGCGTACGCTATCGTACCACTCCCTGGTTGTGCTGGAGCTGGCGGTGCCTGGTGGGCCGGGATGCACTTTTGCGTGGCGTTTGCCTCGGGGGGCACTCCGGGACAGGGTATTCCACGGGGAGATCCGCGAGGCCATTGCCCACTATTTTGAAGAGAATGGTGGGTCCGTGAGCTCGGCTGGAACGTTGTGGAAGGCCTTCAAAGTGGTCATCCGTGGGATATGTATTTCGAAACAGCATGGAGTGGTGCGAGCGTTATGCCGCGATTTAGCTGATCTGGAGGCGCGGATAGTGGACTTGGAGGCGCGTTTGGTGATGGATTGGTCTGGTGACATGCTGGCGGCTCTGCGGAGCGCAGTTTCTCTTTATAAGGAAGCCTCTATACGGGAAATTTGCTTCTTGGGGAGGTTTTGCCAGGGTGAGGCGCTACGGTGAGGTGGAGAGAGCCGGGCACGTGCTGGTGAGCATGCTCTGTAAACCTTGGGCCAGCAGCTATGTCACTGAAATAGACAGCTCTGAGGGAGAGCATGTGGTGGGAACGGACAGAGTCATGAAGGTGTTCACTAAGTTTTTTGCAGACCTGTATTCTGAACCGGCTGAGCTGAATGCCGAGACCATTCAGGACTACTTTGCTGGTATCAGCTTGCTTTGGTTTGAAGATGTGCACAGAGCTTACTTTGACAAACCCTTCTCGGTGGAGGAGGTAAAGGCTGCGATTCGTGCCCTACCTGGGGATAAGTCCCCCGGCCTGGACAGCCGGACTCCTGCATTTTAAAAGGAGTACTCCGATATACTTGCTCCTCAACTACTGGAGGTCTATGCTGAGGCAATGGAGACTGGAATTCTGCCCTCTTCCCTCCGGGAGGCGCTGATTGTCACGATCCTTAAGCCTGGTAAGGATCCGTATAGCTGCGATTCACATCGCCCGCTTTCTA
Organism: Pleurodeles waltl; assembly: GCF_031143425.1. Lineage (NCBI taxonomy): Eukaryota > Metazoa > Chordata > Amphibia > Caudata > Salamandridae > Pleurodeles > Pleurodeles waltl. Next base: position 831,067,509 of record NC_090442.1, on the reverse strand, counting down.
TGATTAACATAGACAAAAAGATCTTGGTTAAAATGATAGCGGCACGGTTGCAGCCGTTGATGACGAAGCTGGTGCCCCCGGATCAGTCGGGGTTCGTGTCGGGGTGGTCCACGGCGCATAATTTGCAGACTTTTTTGCGGTCGTCAGTAGGATTACTGGGGAAGAGGATGCAGCGGCGGTGTTTTTGGATGCAACAAAGGCCTTCGACTTGTTGGCGTGGAAATATCTATTTGCGCTTCTTGGCAGAGTGGGTATAAGCAAGCGCTTCGTCAATTTGATACGTCTGCTGTATACAGAACCCGTCGCTCATCTGCGGTTGAATGGTAGCATATCGCCCCCCTTCCGTGTAGCCCGGGGAATTCGACAGGGTTGCCCTTTGTCACCGTTACTATTTGCGGTAGCGATGGAGCCACTGGCGGCTTTTTTGCGACAACACCATAAGTACAAAGGGTTGCCGTTCCGGCAGCGGCCTATCTTGATATCTATGTATGCCGACGGCATTGCACTGTACGTGCGTGAGCCGGCATAATCTAGATACGTTGCAGGATGAGCTAGTTCGATTTGGCGTGATTTCTGGCATAGTGATCAACTGGTCTAAGTCTGTTGTGCTGCCTCGCTCTTCCGGGATGGCGTTTTTTTCATCCCGTTATCCTATCGAGTGGGCGAGCAGTCCGGTACAGTATCTGGGAGTCTGGTTGAGCTGTGATGTTGAAACGCTCTGGATGGCTCACTATGGCAAGGTCATGTCTTGGCTGGAGGACAGGATTGAGGTGTGGCGCTTGCCTCCACTGTCCTTGATAGGGCGCATCGCTATCGCTAAAATGGTAGTGCTACTGACATTTTTGTATTTGTTTGTACATCTACCTCTCATCCTCACAGCGGGTTTTATTAAACGCCTTCGCTCTGCTATGATTCGACTGGTTTGGGCAGGTGGCCAACCTAGAATTGCATGGGAGACATTGACGTTGCAGTTTGAATTGGGTGGCCTTGCTGCTCCGGACCTGGAGCTCTATTATCATTGTGCGCAAGCTCATGTCGCGTATTACTGGATTCATCCTGTTCGATACATGCCGCACCTTGCTCCTGAGAGCGATGCGGTCTGGCCGGAAGGATTGATGCGTGTTTTGGGGAGTCTGTCTCGGCCCAGGTCTAGGGGAGTGGATACGGTGGAGTGCACTATAATGGCATGGATGGCTTTATTGAAGAGATCAAGCATATGCAAGCCCTTTATGCCATTGATGTCGGTGCTTGCTGTTGCAGATGAAAGGATGTTCCGAGATTCACAGTTGCTGAGCAACCGTTGTGGCTCGGACCTGTCTCTATTAGGGGACTGGTTTGTGGAGGGGCAGCTCATTTCTCCGGAGGTGGCACTTGGAGACGCGACCGATTTTGCGCTGCATCTGTTGTATGTCTTGCGTGTACGTGCAATGCTTCACATGCGCTATTCTGGTCCCCCGGAGACCCTGCAGATATGCCGGGCGCTGGAGGTACTATGGAGTGCACAGTCGCTGAGGAAGCTCATTACCAAGTTGTATGGCTGCTTGCAGGAGCAGCGGGGTGAGAGAGCAATGTCTGCTAAAGCAAAGTGGGAAGCGGATGTCAGTGAGGCCATCTCTGATGAGGTATGGAAGAAGTGCTGTGCGCATATGAGGGAACTGTCGCCGAACTATAGGCTGCGACTCATTCATTTCATTTTTGCACAGCCTTTATCACACTCCGAGGTTTATGCGCTATGGGGTTGCGTGCGGATGCTACCTGTGAGCGAGGTCATTCCCCGGACGCTGATTTTCTCCATCTGACGTGGCACTGCAGAGAGGTACGCAGGTTTTGGCTGGAGGTAATGCATGTAATTGAGAAGATAACCGGCCTGACGTTGGCTCCCTCTCAGGTGTTGGTGTTGCTTGGATGGAGTGCCGGTAGCTATGCGGAGACTAGTGGGCATGTTGCTGCTGTTGGCCAAGCGTAGAGTTGCGATATGTTGGGGAAGGGGCTGACCTCCTCGTGCTTCTGAGTGGCTGCGCGATGCTGCGTTCTGTCAGGAACAACTGACGACTTACTGGGAACTAATGCCTGAGGGCTCTAGACCTCGAGATATTTGGGCGTCGCTGCGCTCCTTTTTGGAGACTACTTACTAAGAAACGGGTGCTCATTCAGACTGCTCATGCATTTGGGAATTAGCTTTGAGTTGCCGATCCTGTGTGATGTTGCTGATTGTGGTGACAGAGTGCTGCGCTGCCTATGCCCCTTGTCTGCTTTCCTCTCTATGTCTTTGCTAGTTTCAGATCTGTTCTTCTCCCTTCGGTCGTACGCATTTACTGTTAGCAGTTGGACTTGCGCCCTACGGCCTAATATTCTGGCACTACGGACGGATTCTGATGTACTTGAACTGAGAGGGGGACACTCCTCCTGATACCATCCTTTTGTGAACTGCTGGAGCGGCCACGGTTGTTGCACGCTGTGGGGCTATGCATGTGCTGATATTGCTTCGCCCGAAGGACTTTCTTGTATGTTCATTTAAAACTGAATAAATAAAATTACAACAAAAAAAACGTCCTCTTGCTTGCCGTCGGATAAGATCTTTTAATGTGCAGGGGGAAAGCTGAAAGACTGCTACCCACCCCCGTCAGGTGGGGTGGGGGCATAACCATGCCGATACTGGTTGGTAGCCACTAGTCCACTATTTCTTTTTAATTTCTAGGCATCTAGTAAGCTTTCTGCCCCTCCATCCCCGGGGAGTGGATCGGGGATAATTGCTTCACCTGCCTCCCGGTGGGCAGAACAACTTTGTCCCCATTTATTTGGGGTGGGGTTATGGCCATACACCACACTTTTTTTGAAAATAAAAATCTTCCCTGGTCTCTGGTGGGCTTTCTGCCCTCCCTCTTTGGGGGCAGATGGGCCTTACAAAAATAGGGGGGGGGGGCAGAAATGGCCAACAGTGATGTGCCCCCATGGGGGCATGACCCTTGCCCAAGGGGCTGCCCCCACCACCCCCTAAAAAAAATAAAAAAAAAGGAAGAACACACAAGTACAAAAAAAAAAAAAAAAAAGCACTGGTGCGTAAGTGGTTTCTTCCCCCTCCGGGGGCAGATTGGCCCAATTGTAAACTGCTCCCCTGGAGAGCGGCCCTTGCCAAACGGGCCACTCCGCTTATGCATTAATATAAAAATAAAAAAAGATCCCTGGTGTATAGTGGGCATTTCTGCAGCTCGATCACTTCAAGATGCTTACAGAGACAAAGGCCTTTCCTTTCCTGCCTCTGCCTGCTCTCCACCTCACGGTCGGAAGAGAAATGCTTTGCATTTCTCTTCCGGATTGCACTGGAAGCTCAGCTTCCAGCGCGATGGGAGTTGACCTCTGATGATGTCAGCACGCGATGTGCGCTGACGTCATCAGACATCACTTGGGGGGTGGGAGGGGGCGATTCTCCTTCCATCCTTGACGAGGGCTGTGGGTGGGAGGCCCACGAGGAAGCGCTAGCGTGCCCCCCCCCCCGCCTGTGGGCCGGGTGCAGGACGAGCTGGTCTCGTCCCTGGCACATGGGAACCATGGCCAAGGATGAGACCACCTCGTCCCAGGTACCCTTGGGGTTAAATACAGGTTAAACAACAGCACCAAATATTCTTCTGAACTGTCAACTAGAAGGCAGTAGATACCTCTGGAACAATGGTGACGATCAGCGGCACTTGAGGGCTGATTTTCAGGGTTACTAGGATTCTCATCAAGATACAATGAATGTCAATTTACTGCCTGCAGAGATCCCGAAAGCCTGGCACAGCTGCAGCCTCAGCCACACAATTGGACATTCAAAGCAACAGATTTTCATATGGTCACTGACAACAGGAAAAATAAAAAAAACAAAGGCAATAACTTTGGGATTTCCTAGATTTTGGAGCATTAAGTTTTACAATGAAGCAGATTCCCAGACCCCTGGAACACTTAGAAATCCTCTTAACCTGAAGCAGACAGCCTTGTCCAGTCTTAGAGGTATTGGTGGTAACCAAACTGGGACTGTGAACAAAAGTGTTTCATATATGCTCTCCTCTTCATGTGGTGAATGTGACCATTTACACTTCCCCTGCTAAGGTGAAAAGAAAGCATCCTTGTCGCACTGAAAAGAAAACTGACGCTCTTTCGTGCAAGAATCACATTTAAGACAGTTTCCCCAAAAGTTGAACAGGTGTGTGAATTATAACATTCTGCACATATTCGCAGAAATAGTGATCTCCTTTAGTGTTTGCCTGTGATACTTAAAGAAATCTGGGATTGTTCCACATTTGTTATAACAAGCACATAAAAAGTGTATCCTCCTTCTAAAGGAAAAAGGAGGCCTACTGTTGGACTGTCTTAATGTCTTTACTGTAAGTTGCACTGCATGGAACTCAAATGTAGGTGGTTGAAAGGGCACTGGATCCAGGAGGGTTGAAAGGTGAAGTACAGGTTATTGGGATGGCGCACAGAATGCAGGGCCACTCTGTCACAAGGCCAGTGCTGTAAGAGCAGAATGGTCCTCAACATCTTCTTCATGTCAGGATAGTCTTGAATTGCCATAGACAACCAGGAAAAGAGTTTCAGGCGTCTGGTCAAACACACTGATTTTCCTTCCACCTGACTTAATTTTTCTGGTAGAGGAAATGAGGAAATTGCGGGATTGGATTTGAGGGTTCTGGATCTCAGGAAGTAAAACCCGAGATAAATTAATCCTTTTTTCATGGTGTTTCTGAATTGGATGCATGCTACAGAATGAAGCCAGTGCAATTTGAATGAGGTTTTAGAGTAAGGGTGCGGATTTTCCTGCCATCAAGATTTTAGATGCCTTAACGATGGACCATGATCGGAGCCCAGTGAGAGTGCACTGCATTAGTCATGGCAAGCTTTGGTTTAGAGTAAATATTCAGGCTGTCTTTATGAGTAGCCTATTACTTGATGCTGAGTTATAGAGAAGAGTGTTTAGTGGGGGAAGATACAACTCCAGCTAGTATTCCTGTATCAAAAACATGCATTACAAGTTAGTGATCCTGAAAAATAGAAGAACACACAGAACAAGGAATATTGGGTCATTTATTACACGTTAAGACTGATTCCTGTTCGAATAATAGGCCCACCATCACTGCTATTTACCACCCACTTTGACAAAGGCGAGTATTTATCTAAACCAAGGAGCTCTACCGGTATGAAAGGCCAGCGAATTAAGGGTGCCACAGTAAACCATAATCTGAACAAACTAAGCTATAGTTTGTTCTCACCAAGTATTTTACAAGTGTGTACTACTTAAAATGCTTTAGGAGCATAGGGTGGCTATTTGGTGTAAGTTTTATTGGTCTGAGTTAAAGTATAGATAGTAGCTGTTTAAGTCTTCAGGGTCAGTTTCTCGTCCATTTTTTTTTTTTTTTTTTAACACTGTGGTGTGGCCTGTCCTATCTTTAGGGAGTATGGGACAGCTCTTAGTGCCAGATGCAGGTTTATGATTCTCATACAAACTAAGTTAAGAGCATTTAAAAGTGCAAGTAAAGAGTTACAAGTTGGCATTGGAGGCTTGGATCACGAGTTTGCCATTGATATAAATTGAGCTGGACATTTCAGCACTGAAATTTGTTTTGGAGTTTGTTGTTGTCCTTAGTGAGTGTAGCAAGACTTTACCATAAAAAGGTGTTTTTTCGTTGTCACAATTTTTTTGTGAATTGGTATCAGAGATTAATACTTTGCAGTACTTCTTTAGGAGTTTCAACTTTTATTTTTTTAATACGATTCTTCCAGAGATCTCAGAGTTAAATATTTTAAATGAGTTTGCTCCTTTTTTCTTGAGGATATTTGCTGTGTGCATAATTACCTATGATTCTGTTCACTGTGATCCAATTCAGAAACATTTAACACAAGTAGAGAGTGAGAGACTTTGTATTTCCATGTCACTTCTTCTATGAATATCTTATGTGGGTGTTGGCTACAGGTGGAATCATAATTTAACTTAGATGATGGCTGGGAATTTGTGTGTGTTAATTATGTCAATGCTAAGACTGGTTAATAGCACTGAGAAGCAGGAAGCACTTCTTGTTCTTAGTGTGGTGTAGAAGGCTACTGGATTCACAGGGTCCCTAATACATTCAGTCTCAGTGCCAGACTGAGTGTCTTTCTACAATTTCAGTAAAGAAGGTACCAGGACTATTCTTTTAGTCTTGCTTGCTATAATGCTGCACGACTTTCTACCCAGGAAAGGCTGCTGGTAGACAGTCTTTATTCAATTTCCATATATCAGGCAGAAGAGGTCTTCCTGAGTTCTTATTTGGTTTTATCAATGACTAGGCTCCTAAAGCATTTTAAGTAGTACAATCTTGTAAAAGAATTGGTGAGAACAAACTCTATAGCTTAGTTTGCTCAGATTATAATTCACCGTAGCACCCTTAATTCACTGACCTTTCTTACCGGTAGAGCTCCTTGTTTTGGATAAACACTGGCCACCTTAAGCCAGAATGTCTACTGCACCAGCATAGAAGTATGTGACAGGAAGAGGACTCTGGAAGCTCATGTATTCCCCAAAGGTTGGGTACAGGTGGAGGTCTTTGGAGGCAGCCACAAACAAGGACCATGTGGCACAGTAGCCCCAAAAAAAACAAAAAAACTAAAAACAACTGATTTACACGAGAGTCAGACATGCAAGAGACCTGAAGGGTCATGAATATAGCAATACTGCAATACCCTGACCGATTACACTTCCAGGATCTTTATGTGCCTGTGTCATCTTTTTTACAGGCAGAAAGGGTTAGCAGGGCTTTCCCCTAACCCCCTACATCTTTGGGCATCGTCCCACTGATTTGGCCTCTATGTCCTCATTCAGTATATAACTTAATTTATGTTCTAGCCCTTACAGTTAAAAAACTAACAGGGTTCATAGGTGCTGGAAGAAGGGGTGCTAGGATGGGTAGAGGTACTGTTGCACCTCTGAAGAAGACATGCTGGAGTTCAGAACGTGAATGAGCAATATAGGTGCCATTAAATTTGCCTTATCGTGTCACCTTTGGAGTGTTCAAAGACAGAAGTTAAATGTCAGGTAATGTCTTAACAAATTGTTGGCTATTCTTTTTGCCATGTAGATTGGTGGTTATTTTTCTTTCTCTGAGAGCAAAGTTAGAGGAGTTTGTGAATGAACTATCTGACAATCTTGCTGGAAAGGATAGGGTGTAGAATGTAATTTTTTCTAACACACAACAAAATATAAATACCAGTAAATGAACTGAATAAATATTACAAAACATATGAGCAGTTAGAAAAGCACAAAGTATGCCATCTTTGGAATTCTGAAGTGTGATGGAAACAAAGATTTGAATAGGATCAAAACAAACCAAACAATTTACTTGGTGATGTGCAAATGATAAATATGTGCTGAAGTCTGATCACCTCACTTTATTGTTTTTGCACTATATAGTTTTATCAGTAAAACTACATGTCAGTGTGATGTTTTCACCATTTCAATTGAAAGTGTGGTGCCTGTAAATGACACTGTGCCACCACAGTATGTGTTACTGATATATCTGACATTTTGCTCCAAAATGTGCCACTGGCTACATACCACACCATAACCACTATCCTGCTAGAAGGGCGTGGCTCATTTGGTATACTTGTTCATGAAACACTTGAGTGTTCACAGTCCCTACAGTTTCAATTATGTAACATTCATGGCAGCACGCCCGTCGGGAAATTTTTCAGTGTCAACAATCAGAAGTGACAAGTAAATAGGTGTGATTCGGATTTCTAAATTTCGGCATTAGAACCGAGTGTACAATCATAAAATATTACTAATTTGGTTGTAGAAACACAGTTAATTCACCAGAAAAATGAATTTATACTAGGAACAAATAATTGTGAAAAGTCCGCTAGGATTGCTTCGTCAGAACACTTGCACCATATACAGGTCTGACTGATGTTGATACGGCGAATAGGCAATCATCCGTTTAAAACCATTTGAAAAACTATTGAATCAAAAACGCAGTTGCATGGTCTCTATTACCGTTTACTGAATGACAAACACACACCACACCCATTCCAAACCGAACCATCTTAATGTGTGTTTATTGCTATGAGTCAACATTTCCTTTTGTCTGTGCACTGGACACGGGTTGTATTAAAAAAAATAAAAAGAACGGCTCTGCACGCAGCCGACGACTGATTATTGGTAAAATACTAATGCATCAGCACCGAGCGGCGGCTTCATCTCTCAGGAAACAACCACTTGGTCTTGAATGCAGAACACATCAAACGGGAAAAAACAGCAGTGAGTGGTTTGCGTAAAAGGAAAGAACCACATCATCACTCAAGAGGAGGATTATGTGCTCAAACGCCATTTTGTGAAAGTCATGAGTCATTCTTTAAATACTGGTATTACCCAGAATGCAATACAGTAAAAGCCACTAAATTCAATGTCAGTCAGGCACAAAAACATCTGTACCTTTTAGAATAAATAAAAATGTTCCTACTTGAATATTAAGGTTTGAGAGCCTGCTGCAATTTAAAATCGAACTGTTTACATGTATCTTAGGTTAGTCTGCTAGGATAACATCTAACTGCCTCAGATGACCCTCCTTAGACTGCTTTTTACCCACGGCAGAGGAAGTGATATGAAAGTGTGAAGGGAGTTTAGTTTGAATATCCATTAAAGCAGCAGAGGAGCAAGTAAAAAAATGTTCTTACTTATTTGAGGGGAGAAGGAAAATATAGGGATTTATTTTCATCCTATGTTGGATTAGAAAACCACACTCTTTGTCCTCCTGATAGCAGCTGACAAAATGGAGGAAAGCCTCAGTGAGAAAAAAAAATACATAAATATAATATAAATGGAAGTGCATGCCTTCCCTCTTGGTGCAGAGCCACCATTTCAATCTCCATTTAGAACAGAGGAGTTACACACTGGCCCACATGCACATATCCAGGCCAGCTTTTCAGGATACCGCCCGAATTATTAAATCAAATTCCAGTTGAATTCAATGTATCTAATTAAATTCAATGTGCATATTCTGAAATCAATGCTTTTTTTTCCTGTTATGTGTTCTTTTATTTTTAGCTATCGTTGTGATTAAATACATTCAGGTTACAGTAATTCAACCTCAATAGTACCCTTTTTTTGAGCAAAGAAGAATCATATTTTTCAGCTATGTTCATTAATATAAAATGAGTTTATGCATCTGACTCAAGTACCCCAGCCTGCCAGGAAGCACATACTATTGTAAGAAAAGTATATGGAAAGGTTAATGTAGTTTTAAGGCCTCCAAGTTTGAGCAGCAGCATATTTTCTTTTTTTCCACTTTGTATTTTGTGGCATATGCGTGCCAAAAAATAAAAATTAACTACTGCACCTAGGTGGGACCGAATGGCTTTGTCAGTATTTGAGTTTACAGTGGGATGGACGACCACAGTAGGCCAAAGTATTTTCTGTGCCCTTTTAGGTCTCGGCTAAACAGCATGTGCCCTGTTTCTTTGAGAGATGTTGTTTAGTGGGCTTCGAGGACACCCATTACAACCCACTGGATAGCTTCAAAGGAACTCTCAATTGGTTACTTCCCTGCTGGTCGGCTCTGCAGTGGCCATTTCTCTCTTTTTGCTCGTGACCCCTCTTCTTGCATGTGTAGCATGGCCTTAGTACTTGTGTCCTTAAACTGGTCATGGTTTTGGGAGCTATTTTTTTCTTTTTGTTGAGCCACTCTATAGAGTGCATCTCTCGTAGCTGGCTGTGTTGTCTACGTTGTCTGTGCTTGCTTATTCCCCCTTGCTCCTATTGCCGTGCCCCCACTCAGCACAACAGATGACCCAGTTGCCTTTGTCCTGTCCTCGGACCTTTTTTTTTGTTGCAGCTTTTATACAGCACAGACTCAACCTGAAGGTGTTGGAGTGCTTTACATACGGAAACAATCATTGTGTGAAGGCACAGGAAGATTAAGTGATTTGCCCAGAGTCACAGGATGTTGAGTTGGCACAGAGACTCTACCCTGGTGCCCCAGCCCCAAAGTCGGTAGCTTTGGCCATTACACCATATCCTCTCCCCTGGCTTAGTTGCAGATATCAGACGGCAGATTTTGCTTCTCTGTTTGAAGTCTTCGAAGTCAGAGCTTCCCAGTACAAACACAGACATTATTTGTTTTTGTACTGGCATATTTATCTGTAAAACAATTGGCATTTCACATCTGCCTGAAAGTTTTGTGGAGAAATAGGCCAACAAATAAACGCATGGCATGTTTACTTTACTTGTATAATCCTAAGGTTTTTCTATAGAACTAGATAAAAAATACGACAAAAGCAGCTTTGATATTGGACAAACCAGCTCTGCTCCGTGGGAGAAGAAGAAAGAGTAAATTGTTTGATAACTTTATTTGTGTAGACACAGAAAGGTCAAGTAATATGCCCAGCTACAGGATGTTGGCTTTCTGCTAGTCAGCTCTGCCGTGGCCACTTCCCTCTTCTTCTAGGTCTCGCCTTAGCAGTGCATGTACTGCCTTTTCTAGGCATGTGCTCTCAAATTATAGTGTAGCGCTATTAAAGAGTAGGACTATGACGCGGCCAGTGCTGGCTGTGTCATAGCGCTTTTTTCCATGACTTTCAGCCATGCAGAACAACAGCTGTGCTGCTATTCAAAATGGCTAAAAGACACTGACAACGGCAACAGCTCTCAGATTGCTGAGACCTACTGGCTTTGGCAACTCTTGCTTTTTATTAATACTGTAGGGACAATACGGCTGACACTTGCTCGCAGTGCCCAATTCCATTCATCCAGCTGCAGATCTAGAATGATCTTATGTCTTGTTTACACAGATCACCAGCACCTTTCAGGACAAATACAACAAAGGCTATACAAATAAGTGAAGGAGAAAGCATTCCATTGTCAGTGCAAGTTGAGAAGACAGATCTCGAGCTGACATCAGAACTGCTTATATATGTCACTCTGGAACTGGTCCAAAACAGTGAAAAACATACATGGAACACAGTGAAAAACATACATGGAACAAACAGGAACAAACCATAAGATCTTAACTCCCACGCTTTAGACCTCAATGGCCTTGAACCATTTCTATCCCACTCTAGTTTCACCACTGTGTGTAACAACACATTTTGAAGTGTGGGGGCCCAAACGTTGCAATCCTCTGCAGCCAACATAGAGGAGAAGAAAGCTGGAGGATTGAGACTTCTCCGGGATGGCAAGGAGGGGTTGGATAAATCACTGTGGACTGCACACAGTAAAGGTTCAGTAAGTGTGTGTGCCTGGAGCGTGGAGACTGTGGGGTGTGGACTGTATTGTAAACGTAGGTGTGATGTGAGCTGGGTCCATCTATAATGTGGGGTAGATGTGAGAGGGGGAGGATACAGTGGATGTTTTATGTCGTGCAGTAAAGTGTGTGTAGGAGTGTGTGTAGGCGTGTAATATCAGTTTGTGCAGGTAGATAAGTGAATAGATTTGTTTGGTGGGTGAGTATCTATGTTGGGTGATTCTGGTAAAAGATTGGTAATTCTTGCATTTAATGAATGCTCTCCAGGCTGCTTACATTATTCTCTAGTTGGGTGTATCTTATAATAAATTAATTTCACTCTCCCATTAAACTTATGACACGTGGTCACATTCCCGGACACACTCATCATTATCAGCTCTATTGATCTTTGCCATGTGCACTCTAGTGTAGTACACTCTAAGAGGGACATTTAATTGAATGAAGTGAAACCCCAGTTAGATCGCAATCTCTCTGGGCCCCAGGAGTGCCTCCATCCGTTCTTCATCTAAAAATTCCCAGAGGACCTGCTCCTGCAATCCTCTCAAGGCCTCCAAGGCATAACATATATCATGAGTTTTCTATTTATAGAGGGAGATCGCTTTGTGCCTCAGGGGTTCATCAAGCACTCTAAACGCCAGTGAGTTAGTATCTGGTAACACAGTTCCCTTCTGGACGTCTTTATAAAGACCATGCATAAGGCATAGGTAGCAGAAGACCTTCCCCTCAAATATTCATCTTTGATTGCCTGATAACTGCTTAATGCCTGGACTCACCCATATATTTCGCTATTGCATCCCAGCATTCAAAGACAGGCAGGCGTTGCACCTCAGTTAGCCTCCAGGAGTCCAACAGTGGGGTGCCTGAGTCAGAATCGCATACCACCCCATCTATTGAAGCACCCTGTTCCACACCTTTAGCACCACTTTAATGAATGCTGGCCAGTTAGTCCTGCTTCTCTTACCATATTTGGCTGCAAGGTAGCCTTTCAGTCACATTAACTCCCTCTCGTGTAGTACAAACAGGTCACATTGATCTGCAAAGACCTAGCTGTGCCGGCCCAACAGTATCATCTGAGGTTTGGAAGGGTTATACCGTCATCATAAACTCCCCAAACTAATTTACACAAAGCGATTCTTGGGGTGCAACAGCAACTGCCTCAGTTTCCAGTCTACACTCTGGAAGAAGCCCTCCGGCACAGCATAGGGCACAGAGGCATTTGGTATCTTATATAAATCTGACCTACTAAGCAGTGAAACTGGTAGTCTACTCCAGTGCACAGCATCATGTCAAAAGTTCTCCAGTACGCTACAGATGATTCCTCTAAGAAATTTGTCAAGAGAGCAAACAATGCGGAATCCCAAATATCGACATCTCTGCCAAAAGATCTCTATATTTCCTCTTACCAGTATAGATGGCTCCCAGATCATCAGAGGACCGATTTGGACCATCTAATGAGAAACCCACTATACTTCTTGAAGATATGCATCACCTGCCTTATCCTGTCAATGAAGATGAATACTTGAATACTTAGTCGCAAGCCCCTTGTCTGGTACCCCTATAGTAGGCAGTCGTCCAGAATTTCTAATGCATGTCCAGTTTACATGTGGGTATTTCGGAGCAGTTTTAAACCAATTTTGTTAGAGGGTGTCATCCAAGGAAGTTCCAAATGGGTGCTTTTTAAGCTCTTTAAAGTGACACAGAAACAGTTGTTTCCAAAACATAAATATATATACTTTTAGAGATGATTAAGCGATGGGGCAAGTTTTGTGCTAGTGACATTACTAATCAAAAACAGAGAATGGAGGCCAGGCTCTAACACTAATATTTTAAGGGTCTCCTCAGAAATCTAGGTTACCAAAAAAAAGGTGAATTTATGGAAGGGAAGAAATTACTAAAATGAATAGCAAGAAATCAACTACAAGAAAACTTATTTGAGATGAGCTAGAGTGAAACAAACACATTAGGAGTTAATCAACCAAGGGCCCTGTGTCAAGTATTATGCCAAAGGGAGCTTCTGTTACAACCAATATGGACTGATGCACTAAGAGGCGATGTCTGGAGAACATACGACCCCCAAAGGGACTGATATGTTGGCCAGCGGCAAATCATCAGCATCCCAACATTCTGAGCAGAGGTGTGTGAAATAAGCTTAATAGCCCTTAAAAAAGAGAACCTTTTATAGATTAGATTAAGGCTCGCTAGACCGGAGTGGTTTGAAACTTCAGATGACTTCTGTTAAATCTGTTATTTTTCAATGCAGCAGACAAAGATGGCAAGCCAGGAAACAAAGGGTCTCCATCTTATCCCGGCTGCATAGAAATTAGAAAATACAGGCCTGGAAACATACTGGAAGACTAGGAATTATTATCAGATAAAAAGGATGTCATGCACTGACCACCTGAACAAAAGATAGGTTGAAAAACTAAGAACTCTTCCATGATTAGTACACCAAACAAGGTGGAAGGAAGGTGCCGCAAAAATACTCTGTTCGGAGGGCATGACTTGAGGATGGCAACATTTAATTCGACTGCAGAGGTGTGTTACATTCATAACTTTATAATGGTTCATCGTTTGTTGACTTCAAAGCCTTGACTGTGGAAGATAGTCCTTCTAAAAACTTGATTTGCTCTGTTTATCTCCTTCAAAAACTTACTTTTTACGTTTCTTTTCACCTGCTGTTTTTAACGCAGCTACCTTAGCCAAGTTGGAAAAGTTTGGAAAAAAAAATCCTCAAGAGAGTGGAAGTGATTACGCGGTTTCCCATATCACCTTGGAGTAAGCTGTAAACTAGAGAGAAAGGAGAGTTTTCTACTTAAACAAAGTGCCAGTGGGGTCGGTAAACAAAGTGGCACAGGATACCACCAGTGGGCTCATGCAGACATTTTTGCTTAATACATTTCATATTCTTCACAAGCTGGACTTACATTTCCCGAAATGATCCCTTTGTAAAGGTGACATATTACATATTACAAATTAATATTTTGTGGCAATATGTATAGTAATTTCCTATGCAACTGAAGCTTAAATGAACACCAGATTAGCCAGAGTACTAATTTCTACTCGAAGCTTGACATTTCTAAACAGAAGTGAATATCTATAATTCAGAAATAATGGGGGATCTCGACTACTCCTTCAACTAAGGCTATAGCAATTACATTACTGACTGCAGAGGGTCTTGCAGTTAGATTTTGGTTGTCAGAATCACCTAGAGTATAACTGTAGGATAAATACTTTCATCTGAATCATATTTTTATCTTTTTCATCAACAATGAATTTTACGGAAATTATCACATCCCCTAACCCCCAACTTTTTGCCACCTCCTCTGTTTTTCCAACTTCGTTTTCGCTGGCAATAGAACTCTGTTCACGCTCTCTCCACCACACATGGTAATATTGGCTTATCCCCAATTGGCATATTTAATTTACTTATAGGTCGCTAGTAACATGCATTACTTGTGCCCAAGGCCTGTAAATTAAATGCTATTTGTGGGCCTGCAGCACTGACTGTGACATCCATTTAAGTAGCCCTTTTAACTATGTCACAGGCCTGCCATCGAAAGGCCTGTGTGTGCAGTTTTAAAGTGCTATGTCAACCTGGCAAAATAACCTTCTGCGAGGCACAAACCTTCCCTTTATATTGATAAGTCACTGCTAACGTAGGCCATGGACAACCTAGAGGGCAGTGTGCAATACATTTATAAGGCAGGACATGTACCTTTAAGTTTTACATGTCCATGTACTGAAAAACTCCCAGTCGTTTTTCACTACAGCAAGGCCTATCCCGCTCATGGGATAAAATTGCGATTACATTACATATTGTACATGTAATTCACGACCTGGAAGAGATAAACGATAAGAGTTTGGTGTCTCTGAAATCACTATTTAAAATAACAACTTGTGAAGTTGGCTCTTAATTTGCCATTCTGGAAATGCCAGCTTTAGAAAGTTGCAATTTTCTGACTTTAGTCATATTATCTCTGATCGTTTGCCAGTGTTCTGGGTGACAGCTGGATTTTGTGCATTTGCTCGAGTCAGCCACATACAATGAGAGCTTAGGTCTGACTTGATGGGCCATCCTTGGAGGGAGGGAGGGAGGGAGGGAGAGGAGCTGTACACAGCCTCATTTACACCTGAATAGGTTGTGTCCTGTCCCTACATAAAGGGCTGCATAACCCCCTGTAGTGAGTATGGAGCAAGGGCAGGAAGGACAGGACCCCTGTGCACTTCAAAGGCCTGTCTTTGAAGTCTCCCCTTCTTCAGAGAAACAACTCGGTATAAGTACTGGACCTCTGACACCCCCAACTCAGTACTCTTCTGGAGCTGTGAAGATTGTCAGGAAGGACTGCTGTGCTACTGAAGGATTGCCACGCTGCTGTTTTGATGGACTTTACTGTGCTGCCCTGCTGCCGTCTATTCCCCTGCCTGGGTGAGAAGGACTTGACCTACATCACTTGAACCCAGAGTGACTCCAAGGGATAGTTGGCAGGCTCCTTGATCTGAAGTCTCAGGGACATAAAATACTTCCAACCACCATGCTCCTGCAGTTGGACTCTGCCATCTGTGAATCTGCCCTGCCATGTAGTGCCAACCCAGTTCTGGACTCTTGGAAGTGGGCCTACAGTGTTTGCACTAGTAAAACCAATGCATCGTTGCTGGTGGGGGGAACAAAACTGGTGCATCGCTGATATTGCATGTATCGGAACCGACACAACAGAATCGCATTGCTGCTTCTTGGGACCAGCACATAGTCTCTGGAACCGCCACTGTGCGGCACCATCCTTGGCGCCAGCTCCTCACATCACTCATCAACGGTAGCCTCAACTACAATGCTACAAGCTCTGCATCTCAGCCTCTGCACTCAGCGGAACTGACGCATCACCTCAGCTGCGCACCACATTCCTGACATTGGCCTTGGCATGGCAAGCCTTGTTGACAGAATCCTCAATGACGCAACAGGATCTCACATTGCAGCCTTGATGCATCTCAAAACAGACGCATCATCTCAGCTGCACAATGTAGCTGTGTTTTGGATCCACACCATGCTCGACAACCAGGATTTACGTTTTGTTGACCATGCCCGATAGGACATCGATGTTCCTATATAGGAGCCACACCAGCAGTCTGTCAGTTTCTTTTCACGACTTTGCACAAAAGAAGAGTAGAGACATAAAAAAGCTGACTACTGTTGTGTCAAAACTAAGGCCCTGAAATGGGAGTCCCTGCCACTAGAAATCAATTCAGAGTGGGGAGGGTGGGTAGGTCACTAAGGAACCTCAATTAGATATTGGCTCTAACAGATAAGGCGTTACCAAAGGCGAGTAACCTGTTCATCTGATAGAGAGAGACTTTCAGTTGAAGATTCCTTACCTTTGAATAGATACCCAAGCAATACCATCCCCAGAGGTGGGTCTGCGATCTAAGTTCATACTAGAAAGTCCTGCAGGACCTAACAGGCAAAGTGTCCATACCAACAGACATGATTGTCTAGGCCGTAGTGTTTTGTAAACGTGTGCAAAGATGCCCCCGATGCTGCCTGACCGATGTCAAGGACTGGAGCTTCGAGTGCTAATGCAGTGATCGCAGCTTTACTGCTGGTAGAATGAGCACGCAAACCCTTGGGGTGTTGCTTTTTGGCCAGTGAGTAGCAGATCGTAATGCAGAATATTACCCATCTGATGATGGCCCACTTCTACACTGCCTGACCTTTGTTCGCACACAAACAACCTACAAAGAGTTGATCATCCACCTGGAATTCTTTTGTACGATCAAGATAGAGTGCCGACAATCTTTTTGGGTCCAGGCAGTAGAGCCTCTCAACTTCCTTAGAAGGATGTGGGGGTGCGTAAAAAGTGGGCAAGGTGATGGATTGGCCTACATGAAAGGGCATAACCTCTTTTGGAAGAAAATAGGCCCTAGTGTGAAGCACCACTTTGTCAGGATCAATGGAAATGTAGGGTGACTTAGATTACAATGCCTGCAGCTCACTCACCCTGCGGGCAGAAGTAACAGCTACAAGAAAGGCTGTTTTCAAAGTGAGAAGCCTGAGTGGACAATTGTGGAGAGGCGTGAAAGGAGCGCACATCAGAAATGTCAAAACCAAATTCAGATCCCATCGGGAATGAATGGGAATGGAGGAAAAAGGTGTATCAGACCTTTGAAGAACCTAAGTACACTCAAACAAAGAAGGTTTGTCAGACAACCTAAAAAAGGCAGAAATAGCAGACAAATAACCTTTAAGAGTGCCCACAGCAGAGCCCTGTGGGCCAGGAAAAGTAGAAACAAACAGGACCTCAGAGAGAGGAGCAGAAAGGGGGACAACGGACTTGTCTGTGCACCATGTCACAAATTTCTTCCAACGACAGGCGTATACCATTTTGGAGGAGGAACATCTGGCTGGCAAGATTACATTACAGACTTCAGGAGGAAGGTCCAAAGCGTTCAACTGTTGCCACTCAATCTCCACAACAGAAGGTGAAGTGGACAGGTTTGGGTGCAGAGCCCTTAGCTGCTGCTGCTGTGGTAGAAGATCCTCCAAAGGGGCAGTCTGATCGAATCAGAGGATCAGTGGACATTCTCAACAGCTTGGGAAAACAGACTCGCCATGCCCAGTCCAGAGCCACAAGGATTACTTGGGCCCGATCATTCTCGATCTGTTTGAGAACTCTGGGCAGAAGTGGTAGGGCGGAAAGTTGTATATGAGGCCAGAGTTCCACTCAAGATGAAAAACGTCTCATAGCGATTGCCACCTTGAAAATGCCAATGCACAAAACTGCCATCACTGCGCAATCTCTACCGAAGTCTGGAGGTGGGAGACGACTCCCTGGGGTGAGCCGCCTTCAACAGTCAGTCATCGAGATAGGAGAAGACTTAAGCCCCTGATCTGTGCAGATGAGGTGCAACCATCACCTTGGTGAACACCCGAGGAACGTTGGAAAGGTCAAAGGGGAGCACGATGAACTGTAAGTGGTCATGGGTTACTGTGAAGGCAACATCTGTGGGCCAGTAGGACGGGAATATGGAGGTAAGCATCCTGCAAGTCCAACACTACCATCCAGTCTCCTGGGCCCAGGACAGATAGAACCTGAGCCAGAGTGAGCATCTTGAATTTCTCCTTCTTGAGGAAGAGATTGAGGGACCAGAGGTCTAAGATAGAGTGAAGGCTCTTGTCCTTTTTTGATACCATAAAGTAACAAGAATAACAACCAAAACCTGCTTCTGGCTTGGAAACACTCTATTGCTCCGCTGGCCAAGACAGCCATAACTTTCTCGCAGAGAAGGGACAAGTGATCCTCCATCATATGACTGTAGAATGGTGGCATGGATGGAAGGGTAGTTTCAAGGGGGAGGGAGTAGCCCCTTCAGACTATCTGCAAAACCCACCTGTCTGACGTGATAAATTGCCAGTGGAGCAGGTGATGGCGCATCTTGACTCCAACTGCCCCTAGTTGGAGAAGAGTCAGACTAGAAAGGCTTCGAGACTGCTGCAGAGGCGTGAATAGGGAGGGGTATGGGGCAAAAGACTGTCCAGACCACAGGGCACCTCACACAAGGTTGGTGGATCCTGCAGCCTCAGTCACAGAGGCTGGGCAGCATATGCAGCACCAGCAATGGACGCAATTGGAGGCCACTTCGGTAGCCACAAAAGGGGCGAAAAGCAGACTAGTGAAGACAAGGGGCTGCCGTGAGGCCCAAGGACCTGGCTGTAGCCTGAGAATCCTTGAAGCGCTGGAGTGCAGAGTCTCAGAAGAGAAGGGTGCCATCAAAGAGCATGTCTATCAAGGTAGCTTGGACATCCCCTAAAAGGCCAGATGTTCAGTCAGACGTGGCATCTCAGTGCCACTATCAATGAAACCACTCTGTCTAGCGAGTCAGTTGTGTCCAGTCCGCAACGGATTGTGAACTTCGTTGCGTTTTGCCCATCAGCAACAGTCAGAGTACAGCCTGGGCCTCCTCCAAGACAAGTGGCAGGACTTACACAACCTTATCCCTGGGTGTGTGGGGATAACAGCCCAAAAGGTATGTGGTGGTCATGGAGCAATGGTGGGCAATGCAAGGCTGGTGGAAGAAAACATCTTCTTCCCAAGTGTGTCCAACCTTTTGGATTACCTATCCAGGGGTGCGGAAGGGAACGAGTCCTGGGAGGTAGAGGCTTGGATAACTAAGCCCTCAGGGGTTGCGTGTGGTATTAGAAACTTGGGTCTCCTGGAACAGGGCGATGGTGGTGCGCAATTGTCCTGTTCACAGGAGCCCATGTGCTGGGTTTGGTTCAGGTACCCAGTAGAACATTGGTGAGGGCCTCATTAAACAAGAGCATGGTTTTGAGGTGGAAGCTCCTGGTTAGTCCTGACGGCCACCAAGGGCAACGCAAGGTCCATGACCTCAGCTGCCCTCCTCACCATCATAGAGTAGGAAACTCCCTTCTCTGTAGTCATGGTACGGGGGAGAAAGCATGCAAGTCAGGAGAAGTATCCAAACTGCTGGATTCACCCAAGTCTGTATGCCAGGCAGTAGGTTGTTCTTCATGGAGCTGGAATTCTAAAGGATCCAGCGACCTCTCCCATGCGTACCCGAAACCTAAACCACAAGATAGGGGCTCAGGATCCAAACTAGAAGGCAAGGCTCTTGCCGGCATTGGAATATGTGTCGTACAACACCCACCTGGCTCCATGTCAGCCTCAGGGATTACAATGGGGGTGGTGCCGCCCATGGGCACAGACGGCACCGGGAGCATCGGTGAAGGTCAGAGTGGTACGACCAATGCTGGTCCGGATCCAGGAATGGATCCTTGGGTGCTCTTCACAACAAGGACAAAGCCGCCTGCTTGGAACCCAAAGGGATCCTTTCTGACTCCAAGGGCCCCACAGGAGCTCAAACGGTGTCAGACTGCCCAACAAAGAGACGCATGGCCTCATAAAACTCCGAGTTGGGCGGGATCGCTAGGCTCCTGGAAACTCAGGGAGTCAGTCCAGGTGCAGGCTCCACAGAGCGAAGCCTAGAACATAGACGCTCCCTCGTCTAGTCAGCAAGCAGACGAAGAAAGCTGAAGAATGCTTAGACTTCTTAGATTTCTTCTTGAGTCTCGACGTACCTTTTCATCCCGAGGACTTTGAGTCGTACGACGACGGAGGACTCCGTGACCGATCACGGGACCTTCCAACTGAGATCACGACTTGTGCAGAGCTGAGCACCGGGCCGCCATCAGCTTTAGGGACAGCTGCCTCAAAGCCTTTGGATGCATGGCCTGACACTCTGAGCACAGCTTCTTGTCATGGACGCGCTCCAGACACCAAAGACACATGATGTGTGGATCCATCACCGACATTGCCCAATGACAAGATCCACAGGGCTTGAAGCCGGTCTTCCTTGTTGACATCCTCAATGCATCAGGAGTGGAAAAGTCGAAAAAAACCTTTGATAGAAAGTTGAAGACAGTCAAAAATAAATTCAAATTTTTGCATAAATCAGATATTTTCTCCCAATTGCATAAAGTGTGTATTTATATATGTATTTTCTGAACCGACAACGAAAGCAAGACTTGGTTAATTCAGGAGAACATTTCACAAGTGAAGAGCGCTCAAAGAGGCATCAAACAAACCCCAGCACTTTGTTCACCTACAAAATTAATTATTCTATGTATAAGAGAATTTTGACTGACACTGTATGGAAGAGGGTTAGCATTGACCCCTCCAAAAAAAAAAAAAGTGTCCTAGTATAGTAATCAAATGCTGGGCAAACACTAAGAACGGGAAATACTGATCCCCTGTTCATTCATTGAGCCAGAAATTGTTTTTGTGAACAGTTTCTTGTCACTATGGCCACAATAGGGCTGGTAACCCGGTTTTAGGTGCAAAATGTATCCCCTCAACTGGAATTACTTTGAGTATGACAATCGCTGGTGCAAGCAGAACACATATACAGTTAGTGGACAGTGGAACGGGGAATACCATGTACAACTTAAAAACATTATTTCCCATTTCTAGGGTTAAAACACAACTATGTGTAAATTGCGCAGCTGCTAATTTGAGTGCTCCATGGAATCAGGGCACAATTTGCACTTGTTTTTAGGCAATCAGTCCATACGCAGTAATAAACACACATTTTATTTGTAAGTACTGTTAGACTGTTCTGTCTTTTGCTAATGCCTTTGACCAGGGGACTTTGTGTTCCTTTTTGTAGAGCGCCTCGGGATTAACAAAACTAAATCTCATTCACCGTGTAAGGCTACGAGTTGGATGGATCAAATGCCAACTGCATTTATTATAGTGTTCTGTAAAGTAACTGGACAAAAAAATTGGAAAACCATAGCCAAATGGCCACCAGGTCAGAAAGTGCTTTGTTGTATCCTGTTTGCAGGGCTACATTACACCAGAAACTGAAAAGAGATTGAAATAATTCATCAAGAACACACATTCGAAAGAGAAGGCACAAGAGTACAAGCCAGTGACCATTAAATCTACTATAAAGTTAAGCCAGTTTGGGGAAATAACTCTGATTCTAGTTTCCTTCAGATTATAATAAAAAAGCGCTAATATTGAAATGAAGTGTCAGAAGAAACCGTCTGCGTTTCTTCACTGGCAAAGAACAATATGTAAAAAAAATGCAATGAATAACTATGCCAATACAGTGAGTCAGCAGACAGAAATAAGGCCAAACGAAAATATCTTCTAACCAACAGATGTTCCAGTCAAACACATTTATTCTACAATCAAGCATATTGTAAAGGCACAGACGTGAATACTCATAAAAAAGGAAGTTATCAGCCCAAGCGATCGGAATGAAAACTCTGCAAGCAAGAGCGTAAATAAGAGTGTGAGGTGAAAGGCCTTTTTCAACCTGTAAACCAGGTGGAAATCCGCCAAAAGTGATGCACTAGATCAACGTAGGAGCTGAACTCTGGCTTCCTTTCACAGTAATGGAATTTGCTAGCACTGCTTATGGAGCAGCGTGCTTATATCAGCAATAGTCCATCGAGAGAGGTGACATGATGCAAGAGGAATATCAGCCAACTCCTGCGAGGATGCAGAGGTGTACCCTAGGACTAGGAGAGTATGTATGTACATGGTAGTTCTATAGCGCAAACCCAGCCAAAAGACTAAACTTTGCACTTGTATAGTGCACTACTCACCCGTTAGGGTCTCAAGGCGCTGTACTCATACCGCTATGGAACCCCTCCTGGCTTTTCCCTGTGAGGTGCCCACTCCTGGGCACCCCCAGGGTGAAGCCAGGCATCCAAGCGCTGGTGGGGCCGTTGTGGAGATTAAACCAGCTATTGCCCAGAGTTGCAGAGTGGGACTCATTAATTAGATTAGGCACCGAGGCGAGAATTATCTGGTCCAAGGGAATTGAGCCCAAGACCTGCCGAAGCGGGACTTGAACCCTGGTCTTGAGCCAGATCTCTGCTTCAGGGTCTGCCGCTCTAACCATTGTGCCACACTTCTCCACTGAAAGACTGAAAGACTGCGAAGTGCTATACAGGGTCTACGTTAAGCATAATGTCAAGAAGTAATAGGAGAGAGTGCTGGTTATGCATGGCTAATGCCTTGTGGAATAGTGTTCTTTAAAGAGGTACAGCTTTAACTTTTCTTAAACTGGAACGGCTTTTGAGCCCTCATGATAAATACAGGATTTTTTCCAGATCCTGGGTGCATACAAGGTAAAGGTCTGCGCCCTTTTTTTCTTTTTTTGTTTACACTTAGTCTGTAGTCTGATTGTATCATGGCTGTAGGTGTCCAAGGAACCACCAGAGAGGGTTTCTTGTCTGAAAGATAAGCAGGGGGTACTGATCATGATGTAAACAATGCAGTTTTGTTTTAAAGATGGTGCGGCTGGCAAGGGAGAGCCAATAGAAATCATATTTGTTCAGGCCCTGGATGAGATATTCTAGAGCATGTAGAATGCACGTAAGGAGTCTCAGTGTGCAGTCTGGAAGGCCACTGAGCAGGGTGTTACTAACATGCAGATGGGATGATAAACGTTCTTGAGCAGTAGTTTTGAAGTTGTTTTATTTTTAAAGAAAGAGAAGCTGCTTCTTCGAGAAAAAGCCTGAGACTGGTGTCAAGGGTGAACCCAAGTGATTTGGCATTTGGTGGAAGTTAGAGTTCAAAGGGGTTAGGAATGGTCACTCCAATCGCTGGAATATTAAATGAGTAGCTAACTAAAAGGTCATCAACATAGGCAAGACATGTAGGAACCGTTTAACTAGCAAGGCTAAGCGGTAGGAAAAGTAAACATGGAATTGGCAGGCTGTTGAAAACAGTAGTTGATGATTTAACACAGCAGATGAGGAAGGCCACCCCACTGCCAGCAGACAAGGAGGTACAGATACTCATTCCACTTGAGAAATAAACGTAGGGGACAAATGATCTATGGCAGCGCAGGAGGTGGGCAGAAAAGGATGGGTTGGATGTTGCTTACATCGTAAATCAGTTAACACTAGAGACTTGTCTGAAGCTAAAATAAGGGCAACCAGATTGGATGCGATTATTAATGAACATGTCTCCTGGCTCTCAGAGGATGATACCAGAGTTTTGAAAGAGTCATTCAAAAACAAAAAACCAACTAAGTTACTGAAATGAAAAAAAACACTAGAATTACGAAACAAGAATTACACAAGAATTTTGAATCTGAAGAAAAATATCTGTCAACAAAATAAAACTGTCTGGAGACACAAAATTGCCACTTAAGCTTCACAGAAGTAGTACAATGTGCCTGATCCCTTGTCATCCAACTGCAGATCTTCCAAGGGCAATCACAGTTAAAGAAATGAGAAATTAGATAATACAGGAGTACAGTAAATGGGGCAGCTTACATAGAATTCTACTAACTGTATGTGAAATATGATGGTCTTGAACTACAAATCTAACAGACCAGACTTAATTAAGTTGACACTGCCTGCATTTATTTGAATTTTTGTTGATCAGTTTAACCTTTAACCTATAACATGTGCAAATGGTGACTGGCCAATGGACCCCCTTATTTGAGACTGCAATGACCCATACTTTCAGAGGTTGGCAAACTTTGACAGGTTTTTTTTTTTTTTTTTTTTTTTTTAAATGTAACCACCTAGTTAGAAAACGGGCAATTGTATTTGTGTTAAACACTCTTATAAAACAAAAAAAATACTTGCGCTTATATTGAAAATCCAACCTCACCACCTATCTTTCACTAAAAGGTGCACTGAGAAGCGAAGTGTTCTAAAGAGGAATCAAAGTACTGCACAATATTATCTACACCAATTAAAACACTATCTAAAAGGAGAAGGAACAATTAGGAAAAAGCCAGATGGATAGAAGAAGAAAACCTTCCAACTGCTACCAACATACTGCAAGTTGCTATCTTGCCAGCCACCGCAGGAAGTGAATTTTTAGCTTCTGGTGCAAGTTTTAAGAATGCGCGGTCCCTATGATCCGATGGATCTTTTCTGGTTGCAATGGGTGTGCCAATAATGACTGTCTGAGCAAATACACAGCAACAAGTTCAATGGCGAACTAGCACATAAACTGGGAGGTTTAAATGATTACAAAGATTTCTAAGCATTAATGCAATGCTGTAGTTCAGAGTAAGTTAGAGCAGATAACAGACAGTAGGCGTTGTGTGTCCAACATGACAACATTCCTCAGCCTTCAAACTGTTGTATCCTACAATGGTCGTAGCATCTCAGATCTTTTCCACAGAGGGTCATCTAGTAATAAAAATGCACTCATAAAATGACATGGACTAATATTTATAAATCAAAGACGCATCAATTAAGGTGGAATTCCACAGCAACCTAGTTATCACACGTATCAGAGTAGTCGCATACTAGTATAATAGTTCAAGGCAACTGTCAAACAAAACGCAGAGCTTGTGTACCTACAAAGTAAAGATTGACCAAGTTGCATTAATCAACGGAATTCAGAAGATCCCACCACAATTTGAGCTAATCATCTACTGCAGAAGTCATCTCTTCCAAATAGGAGCTTAGTCGTCTCAGGCTTTCGCTTCAGACATTTCTGTTCTTATCCACAGATGTATCGAGTAGGCACTCAAACAGGCTACAGACGGTAGCACATATATCTACAGTGAAGGGGGCTGTGGAGAGTTGCACTGACTGTACTGCATACTATGTCTCTCAGGCAACATCACCTAAATGCCTCATACAAATGCACTGAACAATAATGGGCAACAGTGAATATTAAGGGCTCCATAGTGTACCAGCTAGGATGTGAAAAGGAGCGCAACACTGGAAAAATCAAAAACGTCTGTGTCTTATTCCGCCAGAAATAAAGAAAACAACTCAAAAAAGGTTCTCACAAAAACTATCAAAAACAGTTGGTACTGCAAAGGTACATAATGATGAACCATGCTGAAGGCCACTACAAAGGAAACATCCTAACTGTAGGAAACTGGGTTATTGCTTTCGGAGGGGTTGGAAAACGTTCTCAAGCAACACCCACAATCCCTGTCAGGGTGAACCACAGTCACCAAATTAACCAGTGCTTAACCCTCTGGTAGCATGGTAGAAAAACAGTCAGGCCTAACTTAGAGGCACTGTGTTAAGTATTTATGCAGCACACAAACAGTAACAAAGTAAATACACCACCCAACAAAAGTACCATGCCATTTTAGCAAAATACAATACACCTTAATATATAAAATAAAACTAAAATGAAAAACAACCAATCGTTAGAACTGGAGATATACAATATTCAATTTTTAGGTAGGTACAGTGCCTAAAAGCGTAAAGTGATTCTTGCAGTCATCTGGTGGTGCTAGACCAGAGGAAAGCCAAATGTTCAGGCCCACCATGAAGGACCACAGGCCAGGATAAAAGGACCAGGTTAATCCTGCTGAAAAAGATTCCCTTATCAAAGCCCTCTGGAAAGGGTCCAGTACTCCAGGAGTTCTCCCTTTCTTGTAGATGAGTGAACTCAGATAGCAGCAGATGGTCCAAGACTTTGGAACTTGTATGGGGGCAGGCACCTCTTGGGGTTTAGGAACTCCGGGAGCCTGTTGTGTCCCTGTAGCTCAGAACAGGAGGTCAGCCAATTGACATTTAGAGTCACTCATGTAGCCTTGGATGAAAGAATCAGGACTAGTCTTCCTTTGTAGAGAGCAGGGCAGGTTCAAGCAGCAGGGCAGTCCTATGGGGAGGAAGGTTGGCCTCAAGCAGCAGGGCAGTCCTTTAAGGAGCAGGGCAGTCCTCTGGGAAACAAGGCAGGCTGTAAGCAACAAGGCAGTATTCTAGGGAACAAGGTAGTCTTTCTGTAATGTCCGCATGTTCTGGAGTGTACTGAAGAATGGTTCAGGAGGTCCAATATTTATCACTGGTGCCACCTTTTGAAGTGGGGACATTTTCTAGGCTAACTCCACATGTGGTCTAGAAAGGTCTTCTCCTTCCCTGCCATGGCTCAAAGACATCTATGGTCACAAAAGAGTAGTGCTAGGTTTGTGTGTCCTGGAGGGCAGCCCTTTGAAATCTACGTGGGGCAGGGAAATTCTCTGCACCCAACCACCCAAGCAGGATGGCCAGTCTTGACCATATCTAGTCCCTTATTGTTCACTGCATGGTGCCAATACACATTTTTAATGGGGGGGAGCCATAAACAGGCACAGGGAGCTAGAAACCCCTGTAAAGGCTTAGTTGCTTTTTAGGTGGGGAAGTGCCAACTTTCTAAAAGTGTCATGTTCAAAACTGTAATCTAAAATCTGACTCTACCTTTAAAGAGGATTTTAAATTACAATAATTTGAGTCCAAACATGAGATTTCTAACTGCTACCAAACAGAACCTAGCACTTATTAAATGTAATAAGGTAACCCAATGTTATCCAATGGGAGCAACAGGCCTTACAGTAGTGAAAAACATGATGTTTTCACTGCCTGGCTCTATGTAACTCAGAAGTGTATGTCTTACTTTTCACATGCAATGCACCCTGACCTTTGGGCTTTTTAGGGCCTGCCTTAGGGGTGACATATATATTAAAACGCAAGGTTTAGGCCTGGTATTTTACCAGGATGAAAGGGCAATTTAAAACTACACTAAAGGATGCAATGGCAGGCCTGAGACTTGTTTTAAAGTGCTCATTTAGTGGGTGATGCAATGAGGACAGCATGTCCCACTAGTAGCATTTAATTTATAGGCCCTGGGTACATGCATTGCCAGTTTACCAGAGACATACAAGTAAATTACATGTACCAATCAGGTGTAGGCCACTTTTACCATATTTAAGGGTGAGAGCACAATCACTTTGTGCATTTTACAACTGTTAACCAGTTCTATAGTCCGAACGCCAGCAAAAAGAATTCAGCAAAGCAGGAGGGGAGAAGGCAAAGAGTTTGCGCATTACCCTGCAGAGAGGGCCAAGTCCAAAAATTACATATCAGGAAACACCACCTGTCAGTAAGTAGGTGATCATTTACCATGCATGTCAGAGTAATAAAAAAAACCCTAGCTGAGCGCTAGACACCAAATATACCATATCTAATTTGCAAGCTAATCTACGGAAGGGCTATCTGGATTGTCTTTTTTTATTTATTTATAGGAGGTACTTGACAGAGGGGGAACTTGGCTCCAAGGAGCAAGGGACTGCCTTTGAAAGAACATTTTTATTGCAAGAGAAATATCTCAAACGTGAGATACTATAAATGGAACGGTGTTGTGCATGTAGATTCCAAATGAAAGCCTATTACAGAAACCAGCATATGATGGGTAGGGGGACGGCACAAATAATTGGAAGAATACAAGACAGCACCGGTATTTCTATCCCACATATTATTGTTACATACATTTATATTTTGAGGCACAGGGAAATAAAGTGATTTTCACTAGATCACAAGATTTATGGTCAAATTTGAGAACTAGAGTTAAAGCGCATTACTTTTGGATGGAAGATAAGTAACTGAGCTGCTTAAACAGTGACAACAACCTTTTCCAAAGCAACCATTAGTATGAACGTCTGAGGAGACACAGTAAGATGGCTCACACCACCTCTTCCGCCTTCACTTAAATTCAAGGGAGAATACATTCATAAGGGGTAGGCAACTAGCACAGTCATCCCTGAAATAAATGGTCCAAAGTTGTAAGCTAAGCATTAACAAATCAATCACTAGCATTTTGTTACAAATTGATTTCAAAGGTTAAAGTGTTCCACATCTAGAAAATTACAAAGTAAGTACAGATATTATGATCAAGATTGTTTTCTTGTTGTATATGGTTCTTCATTGTGAATTATGTAAATTAAATGAATTAGCAACAGCTAGATGTGACATACTCCTTCTGTACACCGATTTTCCAAAGAGACCACCTCCCACACAAAATCAAATGAGGTGTTGGCATATATAGAAAATGAATTCATGCCTCCAGTTCAATGAAATGCACTTAAATGACCTGCACTGAAATTGTTATCAGACAATAGGATGGCAATGCAGTGCAAGCAGCAGATCAACAAGGCAGTGGATAAGAAAGTGTTTGGTCAGTGTGTACTCAAGTGAGGTCAGACAGTTCTTTTCTACAACTGAATGAACATTGTCCCTTTGTAATGGGTCTTTGGCACAAATGGGAACTTGTTTCAAATCTTGGCAAAGCATGTTGAGATCTCTCAAAGAAAAACAAGTGGGAAGCAGACTACAAATGTTATGGAGCAGTGTCCACCACCCAGGTGGAAAACAAAAAGGGTGATCAAAAGCCAGAGTTCTGCAGTGATGGATTGACCTGTTGGACATTCTGGCACTGCCAGATAAGCTACACTGAAAGGGCTAGTTGGTGGGCCTTTTTTGTTGTTCCTGTGGGCCATGCCAGGAACACAAAGCCAGTCCACAACCTTGTACTTTTAGCTGGCCCATCTAGCACTGCCAAACAACCTGAAAAGCCAGTCCAACACAGGGGTTGTAATACAAAGTACATCTTTCTCTGTCGCTATGAGTCTCTTTCTCTTTGAAGTCCACATCTTCTATTTCCTTTGTCCTTGTGACCAAAGCAGCATCCTCCAATCGTCCAAGAGGCTAACTTTGCTCCGCCAAGGTTGCCTGACTTCCTGGGTTCATTCCAAAGATCAGACTTCCGCACAAATGGTAAGGCGGGACTGACCACAGTCCTTTCCATTATTGGAAAGGAAGACAGCATCTATGAGGCCTCTTCTATGCAAGGGACCGGTCGGTAGTTCTCTGTTACAGAGGGGATGTGTATAGCCAGTTGGGTTAGTTGTAAAACACAGCTAGCATCTAAAACTTCACTGTAGCTCAAGCATGCTTTTGATGCATTTGTGGCAAACACTGAAGCACAATTCTCACACAACCTCCTTTGCAAGTCTAATTGCAAAGTAAGTGCCATGTCAGAAAATCAAGTATTGTAAATAGTAATTTAAGCAGTGACCCCACAAAATCAAGTACTGTAATAGTCATTTAAGGAGTGACCCCACTTCATAGGAATGGGATGTAGATTAATCACGCGGCTCTATAAATCACTACTATTGCTCCTCATCCCCACCCCGACAACCCCGAACCCCAGCTAAGTTTAGGCTTTGCTCTGAGAAAGACTTAGAGCACCCACTCTCAGATTAGTTATGGGTCAAGCTGCTCAAGTATGTAATACTGTATCCTTTTCCCAAAATGTTCCTAACAAGAGTCCAGTAAACTACAGGACTAACAGACAGTCACGCCATATGGACAGTGTATGGTTGAGAGACCATCAGCATTAACACCTCAACATTTATTTTGAGGTGTCAATTAATGCGAAGAGTATAAGAAAGGGCAAATCATTTAAGTCAGCAAAGCGTGAACTGAAGAATCTTTTACATGTTCATTCAAAACTTATTCTTCACCAGCCAGCCCTTGATGCTCTAGAAGCATGGTGTTAAATAAGTTCACAACAAGGTCTGCTCAGGGTACAAATGGTCATCACTCATAGCAAAGCCCACAGCTTGCAATGCAGCATTGTGTACATTATCAAATGCTCATACTTTAGAGCGACACAACTTTTTACAATAAGCAAGAGAGGGGTTAATTAACTAAGTCAATGTGCAATGACATTACAAGTGAGGTTACAGGAAATGACCGCACAGGAAGTAACAGGTCAGCCATGTCGTACCCTCCACTATATCGGTAACAGGCATATTTTACCGTAAAGGCTACATCAAATATATAACTATGATAAGAGTGTGAAAAAGATTCAAGTCAGTATTTTATCTGCAGGAGATGATGGTCAGTACACTCTGGTACAAAGCCCGTCTAACGTACTTTACTGGTAACAATACATTCACATTAACAGGACTACAGGGACTTCTCCAACAGCGTGTTCCTGAAGAAATTGTGCAACGTTAATACAGGATTAGCTTTTTAACTCAGTGAAAAGGAATTACAACTCCAAATTATTAAGAAAATCAAATCAAATTAGCATGAAGTTGTCCTCCACGTAAATAATGAAATGTACACTAGGGAGCCACAAAATGTTCATATATTGGGTCTGATTCATGCAGTGCAACGCTTTGCATGGAAAAATATTTTGAAATTCATTTTACAATGGGACACAAGCCAATGCTCTATTCATATTAATGAGCGAGAAGGCATGGAAAGCCAGCTTAAATGGTGGCTGCAATTCAAGGTAGCTCTGCTTGTATCCAGGAAATCCTAAACAATCCCGTCCTAATTCGTAATCCAGCTGATCAATGGTACTGACTTAAACAGCGGGGAAAGGGGAGTCTGCTCTGCACTTTTGATGTGGTCTCATGTATGTGGTAATCAGTGAAGTGGGTGTGTAAAGGATAAGCGCTACTGACTGATCCAAGAGCACTCACGCTTGTGGACAGGGGTGCCCCTACACAGTAGTGACTGTAATGAGGACGACTGCAGCCAAGAAAATCTGCACCCCACCACTTGTGTGCATGCAAGATGTCTTGTGTTGACTAGTGCCCACAGTGCAGTGGAGATCCCCGAGGTAGGCAGGTATGGCAGCGGACATCTTGCACCCGAGGATCTCCTGTGGACTGTGGCGTGCAAAGGCAGAGATTGTGGGCGCGGTGTTTGACACAGAGTTATGGCAGCAGAAGAGGTCCAAGTTGACGGTCTCTGAAGAATCATGAGTAGCCATGATAAGCTGTACCCTCTTGGCCAAGTAAGAGCCCACATTCACAGTGGTAATGCCAAAAGAGTGGATGACACCGAGGGGTGGCTGTGACATACTGTGAGCCCTGGACCTGATCCACTGTGCCCCAGAATGAGAGACCCTGTAGCCGTCTCCAAAGTGATGGTACAGATACTGGGAACAAAATAATACACACTCCAGACTATGAGCGGTGTGGCCTGGCACAGCAGGCATTATGGGCAATTAGAGCTAAGAACTGGTGAACTGCTCTTTTTCCCGAACCCTTGCAAAATGTGAATGAGTATGCGACTGAGCAGTGGGGCGTGGCAAGTCTGTCTCTGATAGACAGAGGATTAGTGGAGCCACTAGGTGAAGTACTTTATCTGCCCATTTATTCACTACAGATGGGCCGTGCTGCCTGAATCTCCTCTGCCTCTTTCCTACACAGAAATTTAGAGAATCAGGGCAAGGTGGTAGGAAAACCTCTAAAAATAAAACTGAATTCCACCCATTGATTTTATTCTTGGCTGCAAGGGGAGTAGGTCAGCACTGGAAACAACGAGAAGGGTGTATTAGAAGGTCTTGCTTCAAAGTTCCCACAGGTGTGGAATGACCCTGGGGCCCCTTCATAGGCAAGTTCCAATCCCTCAATTTGAGCTCACTCGCCCTTGCTCCACTTACCCTCCAAAGGAGAAATTGACAATTAAAAGGGGTTGTGACCCCAAACAAAAAGATTGAAAAGAGTGAACCCTGACATACTACAGAGCTGCGCCTACCAGGTCTGGTCCCGGGGGAAGGACTGAGTCAACCGGTGACCCACACCTATCCCCTTGATGAACAACATTATCATAAGACAGATGACCCACCTACTGCCCCAGCAGTTAAAGACTGACAAATCTGCCAAACACACATCCACAGCGGAGCCGCAGTAAAATCGGACGAGTGCAGGAGGCACGATCAGAGGTCTGATAGGACAACAATCCTTGAGAGTCGCAGGGGAGGATCAGTGAATTTTAGGACAATGTAAGGGAGATGCAGACTGGTTTGCGTAAAACACTTCGTGTGAGCAAAACTCTTATGGCAAGAGTGGAAGATGCTGAAGGGCTGGCCCATTGGAATAATCTCTGTATGGAGGGAATGGCTAGTCTGAAGCTTACCTACATAGATGGCTGTGCTCCTGGAAGCCTATAATGTTGAGTTGCTTCATCATTGATAAGAGTTCACCAAACCTTCACACAGCAGCCACCGCTTTTGGTCCCTTTTGTTCGAATATTGCTCGGGTATTACATTTTAAGAATAGAGATTCCATCCTCCTCCTGACTCACACAAGGGGAACTGTCAATCACAAATCATATCAGACTGTCATCCTCCTTGAATGTATGAGAAATGTGCAACAGCAAAGGAAGTTGTTCATGGAAGTAAAGCAGACACTTCAAGGAATTCACTTGGGAGTGCAAGCTAAGAAATACAGCAAAACTAAAGCCATTGTTTCAAGGCCCACTTTTTTTTAATTTTTTTTATTACACACTCCCTGAGGCAGAATAGCATTGGGCAGTGTTGACAAATAAATAAATAGGATAAACTAAACATAAAAAAATATCTAAAGTTGCTATCTGTAAAGGATATCATGAGCTGTGGTGGTGCCTTCAAGTCAGCACCAACTGGTGGAGGATCTGCATAAAGGGGTTGGGCGTCCCTAAAATTGCATTCACTACTCCATCATAGTGACTAAATCACTGATGATATCTGGCTGACTAAAGGACCCTTGAAATCATACCCGCAATAATAGCCAACTGGCACTTCAAAGCCACTGCGGAGCATACAAGCCTAGAGTCAATGAAGTAAAAATAATCCACTACTCTCGTCTGGTCTCAGAAACGTCCTGTCCCTCAAGAGAACTACAAAAAATGATTTATGAATACCAAAAGTCTAAATGCTTAAACTCAAAATAGACACACTGCCAGACATTATTGCTCCTCTCTGTCTGACCACCACTTCATTACGGTGAGGACACCCAATCTGTATTCAAGCTTTCTGAAAAGACTGAATAACAGATAGTCTTGAAATGAAATCAGAAAAAAAAAAAAAACTGAAATTCTTTTAGTATCAAATATAATTTCCAAATGGAATGACTACTACTGGACCACTACCTTGGCTAACTGCCGCACACCAGCAATAGCAATATTCTTCTGAACAATAACTTCTGAAAAACCCCGATTTCCAACTCAATGTGGATAATTAGATAACATATATATCTAAATCTTGTATGTTGCATCCGAAAACCCTAAAGAGAATTCCCTTTTGCTACCATTTCCACACACAGTGGCAACTGCTAACAACTATACTCAAGCAAACCTTGATTACAGAAATGTAAATTATTTCAGTTCATTTAAAAATTCTAGTGACCGAAATGCAATAATTAGACTGGTGTTTAATCTACAAATACAGCCAACTATCAATATACTGTCAGCATCTACATTGGCTACCTATCGTCAAACAAACCCAATTCAAAACAGCCTGTACCTAGCAAGAAATGTATGCTACCCGGAGTCCACACTTCTTGGCACACAAATTGATGAAGTACAACCCAAGTAGATCCCTAACATGTAAACCTCCATGTTTCAATAATATACATATGAAAAAAGGGGATCTCACTCCCTCCTGAACCTGGTTGGGTTCAGAAAACAATTAAATACCTTGCTCTTAGCATAATAAAGTTAATAATGTCTGTTTCTTTTTGGCATATGTTCCAGCAACTAGAGGCTCTGAGAAGAGTGGCACTTCACACTATAAAAATGCCCAAAAATAACAAAAAATATATTTGAAAAAAAAAAAATGCATAAGTCCAAGACCTGTAAATATATTTTTGGACGAAAAGGAAGAACATAAATCCCCCATCCAAAGCTCCTTTAAGTCACAAAACACATCAACGACAAAAAACATTTTTTGTAAAAACATTATTATTATTTTTAATAGAAGCACAATAATACTGGAGTTCGACCAGGCACGGTGGTGCTCCAAACCTACATACCTGTGACACTGATGCAAAGGTGCCATAGATTAATTCTAGATGCTTTATTTCAGAACGTATGCCCAGAAAAACATACAATAAAGTGTATTGGGAAGAATTATTGCAAAACATCTAAACCATTGGCCATCACTCTTGGTAACATTCAAACCCATAACTTTTATCAAGTACACCACTCTAGATAAATGCCTACTTTATGCAAATCAGTAATGACTCTGTTCTTCATGGGAACAGTCCATTCCGAATAGCTAGCCAACGCCCCCTCCAGAAGGGAACACAAGCAACCCTAAACTAGTTTCAGCCTTATTAAGCCTCATAAGTGAGGAATGGCTCGGATCCTGTGGCACCGAATGGAAAAGACTCATGTTTGGGCATAACTTGTCCATCATAACTCTTAACCAAATCATTCTGAACTTTTTTGTTTGAAACAGTTAAAGTTCCTTCATCAACTCCTGTATCCACTGAGGCATAAGAGGCACTGCTAGAGCACACATGAAATACTGCAAAGGTGGGCAGTGTCACCCCAGGGAACTTTAACGCCATGGGTTAGGGAGTGGCCAGGAGCATTCCACCACCCACAGGCTTGTGCCAGTACATTCCTTAGAACAATTTCTGGACCTGTGGAAGAAGAGAAGAGTACTGTCTCTGACCGAAGAAGAGCACAGAATACTAGACCTCCTCTTCCTCTTGTACCCAGGAAAAAGAAGTGGACTCTAAGCGCAGGCTTTATCAAGTGGATATAGTTGTTGTATACGGACCCTACGGCCCGGGTATAGACCTGTGGGGTGATCTCAGCTGTCTATAGGGTGGCGAGGGGCACCAAACAGGGCTGTCCACTCTCCTCACTGTTATTTGTACTGGCAGTAGAGACATGGGCAAGTGCAGCTTGAACTTGTAACTATTATGATGGGGTGCTCAGCCACAGCAGCATACATCATATCACAATATATGCAGATGACATGTTGCTCTTTCTTAGGGATAAGGAGTCTGACCCAGCCACTGTTATAAGATGGGTCCTATCTACAGATGTACATGCATTATTGTAATTGTTCTGGAGATTACAATTGCGATATACATGGATGTTGCTTACCATCCTGGATGTTTCCGACCTATTTAGTTTGAAAATTGCACACTAAATGACCATTACAGTATACTGTATAACTTGTAATTGTAAGTGCTGTTCCACTAAAATGTAATAAAATCTGTTTAAAAAAAAATGTGAGCGACCCATGCAAGGCTGTTCAGTTTATGGGCTGGTTTAGGAATATTTCAGGCCTCAGGGATAACCGGAGGAAGACCTGCCAGTTTTCGATCCAGTCGAGCGGGGACGAGGCTCCTCTAATACAGGATGTCATCTGGGAGCCTACCTCATTTAAACACCAGTTGGTTGAGGACAACATCAGTATGACCCTAACCTCCCTGCGAACGGCAATTTACATGTGCAAGACCCTTCCACTGTCAGTGCAGGGAGAGTGGCGGCAGTTAAAATGGTGGCACTCTATAGACTCCTCTATTCTTTGGTACCCTGTCTGTGGTGGCTGTGAAGGCTACTTTATAGGAACTGGATTACTTGCTGGTTGCCTTTCTTTGGAGGACGGGGAGTCAGTGGGTTGCACTTGCCAAACTTCAGGGACCAGTAATCGAAGGAGGCTTGACAGCTCCAAACTTTGAAGCATACTATCTAGTGGCTCAACTGCAGTGGGAGCTGCACTGGGTGCGGGTGGGTGAAGAAGAATTTGCTCTATATGACCTTGAGGGGCCCCAGAGGTAATGGCTGACACAATTGCTGCTAAAGCCCCGCCGTGCGGAGGTGAACACACAGGAATTGCGGGAACTGGCTAAATATTGCTTGACTCTGCTTGCCGAAAACTAAAGTGAAACACCCATACTCGCCAAGTATTCCACTGTGTTAACTGGTCGACCGTCTCACAGAGGACCACCGGGGTTGGTTCCAGACTTGGGGAGAGCAGGACATAGGAGCTATTGAGGCTCGTTATGGAGTGAGGGAGCGAATGCCGTTTGAGGACCTGCAGACCGAATATGACATGCCTTCCGGTTACTTTCTTGTGCATGGGGCAGTAGTGGTGGTGCTTTGGGGGACCTGGTCGGGACACCTCGAATGCATCACAGCTGCCACTTTCTCTGTGCCTCTGCTGGAGACACTAGGATTGTTCATTGCTCTTAGAAAGGACATAGATGCCTCATTAGAAGCTCTGAAAGAAAAATAGGAGGTGGATCCTAAGGTGTCTAGGAACACGT
This sequence comes from Pleurodeles waltl, assembly GCF_031143425.1. Taxonomy (NCBI): domain Eukaryota; kingdom Metazoa; phylum Chordata; class Amphibia; order Caudata; family Salamandridae; genus Pleurodeles; species Pleurodeles waltl. Next base: position 831,030,919 of record NC_090442.1, on the reverse strand, counting down.
GGTTTAAACTGATTAATTTATCTTTTTCTGTGTAGGGTGTAACTGACCGCTTGCAGAATTAATAAGATTTCACTGTGGACCAATGTTGCTTGCCCTTGTGGTGGTTTGCTAGGTGCAGAATTCTTGCATATGGTTTGGGACTGTTTTGCGCTCACAACTTATGGGGGTGATATCCCTGCGCTGTTCAATGCTGTTACAGGTCACGCTATAGCTATGTCGCCAACAGTGAGGCTGCTGGGATACTACCCATACCCTGCTAAACACAAGGTTATGTACACATTATTGGACTTATCCCTTATCCTGGCCAAATGGCAAATTATGTTCAACTGGAAGTCAGTGGTGGGCCCTATGATAGATGGGTGGAAACAAGAGATGCTCCGATGTGCAGATTATGAAAGTGTTGTCCTCCTGAGAGACGCAAAGAGGGGCGTGGTCCATAGATGTTGCAAGAGCTTGGGAGGCCTTGGAGGAAAAGCTGAAAAAGGCAGATGAAGGCTCTGAGGAGGATGCAGCCTTGGAAGAGCCTGGGGTTGAGCAGTTGAACTGAATCAGCAGTAGGGGGGCTAACATGGGGGCAAGAAATTAGCGAGAGGGGGATGTTGAGTGACCACCTGGACAGGTCCCATGATGTGCAGCAATGCTCCCCCTCCTGGAACTCATTGTATTGTATTGTAATAGTATTTATATGGCACTTACTACCCCTGACGAGGCGTCAAAGCACTTTTCGGCGAGTAGCACGCTACTCCGGAAGCCAACAAGAATTAGTGATGGATTAGTATCGGGAAATATGAGTACAGTTTTAGTATTATTATGAGTTAATTTGAGCCGCGAATATGCAAATTTGTTAGTTAGATTGACTGGAGTAATGGAGGGGTGAAGGAGGAAAGAAATCCAGATGTGTTAATTGGGAGTATATGGTACTTGGTAATAGGATTTAGGCTTGGGATGAGTTTTAGGAGGATGGAGGAGGGAAGAGTCTGTGGAAGGGGTTAGGGAGATCATAGTAGTGGGTTGAGATAAATTAGGGCGAATTTAGTAGGGTTGTTTGGGAGGTCATGGTAGTAAAGTGAGGTTTGGTGAGTTAGATGTGGAAGCGGAGGGAAGAGCTTAGGCAGAGTTATTTAGGAGATGAAAGTAGTAGAATGGATTTGGGATGAGTCAGAGTGGGAATGGAGGATAGATTGATAGAGACATGACATATGATGATGGGTAGATAAGTGTGATAAGATGAGAGCAGGGATTCATAGATATCTAGTATAACAACCCACCCAGGAGCCATGCAATGACCACGAACATGCCAAGCACAGAACAACATATATATATATATACACACACACACACACACACACACACATATGTACATACAATACATATTTAGAACCATGGGTAAATATACTTACTTAAACAGGTTTAAAGAGTGTGTGTGTATTTTATTGCTATGACATAGTAGCGATACATAACTAGAAATATACACAATCAGAAAAAATATTTATCAACATAGACATAGGCAGTCCATAGTTGTTTGAATATGGTGGTTATGAAGGAAAGGGCCAACTCTTGAGTAGTTTACTGAAGACAAGAAAGTTATATGTGGCTCTTATAGTTGGGGGTAATGAATTCCATAGTTTGGCTGCTTGAACGGAGAAGTATGTACCACCTATAGTCCTTTTCTTGTATGGTGGTGTTCTAAGGCGGGGTGCCAATCTTGAGCGGAGGTTTCTTTGTTGGATGTATTTGGCTATTTTCATGTGATACTCTGTGTCCTGCAGGGCTCTGGCTTGCCTTGCTTGTGAGGGTGTGCAATAACATGCAAAGTGTGTTGGGGACATGGTGATTGTTGGGATACGGCGAAACCGATTATGGTTGCTGTCTTTGTTTAGGATCTGCGTCTTGGTTTTTACTGATCATACAAATGCCAATAAACTTTGTTTAGGGAAAAAAGGTGGACTCCAAGCCTCCTCCTGTTCAAGCTATAAGAGGCCTTTTCTACACCTGCCCAGTTCCAACTGGACTTGCCCTGAATCCAGCTGCTGGCATTTGCTGGAGTGAATCTTGATCCGCAAGGGGTGTCACGAAGGTGCTGGACCTTCGGCTGGTGTCTACATGTATTCTTCCTCATTTTTCCTGAAACCTGGGACACAGAAAACTTTTGGCTCCATACACCTCCACAGGACCGGGAACAAACTGTCAAGCCGATCTAACGTAGAGGTGTGTTGCTGCTGGGCCAAAGATTCAGATTGCTCCTGCTTGGAGCTTTTCGAAGCAGAACTTCTGAGTCAGCTGAACCTCTGAGAAGTATCTGGACTTGTGAAGCCCTCTTCGGCTGCACTCTGCAGACTTGCCCCACTGGAAGAATACAAGCTCCAAAAAAGTTACTAAGTATGAAGCAAGACATTTTCACCAGGTGAAAGCTCCAAAGGTATCCAGTCATGAAGGGACCTTCTCTGGGTGCACAATTCAAATTTCTCCTACTCTGTGCTTCCCTGCCAAAAGTCAACAGCTTCACTGAAATGCCATCCAGCAGCTATAAGATAATGTGGAACCCTGTTTGGCCACATCCTGTTGTCTTGCCCCGCTGAGGATTTATTTACTTTAATTTCAGACTAAGTCCGAAGGTAAGACTTATGACCGGGTCAAACCCAATTTCTGTATTCGGCACACACTCCATTGCAGTTGGCCTTAGCTTGCACCTAGGTACCAATGAAGTGCAACCATATGACTAAAACTGGAGCTTAACACTTTGTGGTGCTATTTTGACATTTCAACTTTACAAATTCACAACTCAGGTTTCGCTTATTGGATTTGTCATTTTCAGCATCATTCTATTTAATAAAATATTCCTTTTCCTAAATTGGTTTGGGATTTTTCTTGTGTTGTATTTTGACTTTATTATGCTTTTGATACTGCATACGTATCTTTCACATTGCCTCCAACTTAAGCCGGTCTTCTCTGTGCTGTAATTACAAAGGGGTTAAGCTCTGTTTGATTTAGTAATGTTAATAGGTCACACTGACAACGGTTGTGGGGATTACTTAAGGTGGGTATTCACTCCACTCAACTAATACCCCAATTTCTTACATCATTCTTCACTAGGCCTTGAATATCACCCCAGCAGGCTCTAGTACAGGGCATCCAATTTATTGGGCCTTTCCACAATCACAGCTGCAACTCTCCAGATGCTCATTCCCTTTTTCATCTACTTCATCTCTTCCTACAATCCACTGGATCTTGGCCCGGGCACCTTTGGAAAATGGATACAAGCAATGGACTATTCAACGATAGCAACTTCAAGCTAAATATCGCAAAATCCGAGTTACCAATGTCCGGCAAATGGATTGTTACAGTCAATCATCTGGCCTCAAGAGCTCGGCCTCTCGCCATTGAGTGCAGCTGAGTTGTAAACCTAAGGGTGATGACTCACTTATATCACAAGGACATCTGGACGCCAAAACGTCTACATGATGAGCTACCTTCAGCAAATATTCCAAAACCATGGCTCCCTCCAAAAACTCAGGTTCCATTTCCTTAGTAGTGTTTTTTTACTATGCCACTTGACTGTACCTTGGCGCATCTCTGTTAATACTACAGAAATTACAGAGACCTGAGAATACAGCTGCAAGACAGCCACTCAAAATATCAATGTGGACTTGCATCGCAAATACCATGTACATACTTTAGCTACCTGCGGCTAAACACAAACAACACTTTCAAAGTAAAAAGCATTGTTCATCCTGCAATCATTGGAACTGAACTGCACTTACATCAAAAGAAACTCCACTCATTTAGTCAAACCAGATACCCCTTCTTTTGATTGTTGCTTCGAAACGTTGCAAGCTGGTGGGACCTCCTTCTCTAGCCAGCCTTGGAACTTGGGGCCAGATGTACGAAAAATCCAAATGGCGACTTGCAATTTGCGAGTCCCTGCGATTCGCAAATTGCAAGTCGCAATTTGGAATGCAGAAAGGTGTCTCAGACACCTTCTGCAACTCGCAATGGGGTCGCAAAGACCCACCTCATTAATATTAATGAGGTGGGTCGCAGTTTGCGACCCCATTGCGAGTAGGGGCACTCACGGGGATGGTGGCCTGCTGGAGACAGCAGACCACCATGTCCGTGACTGCTTTTTAATATAGCAGTTTTTTTTTTCTAAGTGCAGCCCGTTTTCCTTAAAGGAAAACGAGCTGCACTTTGAAAAAAAAAAAAAAAAAAAATCGAAAACTTTAGTTTCGGATTTTTTCAGGGCCACTGCCTGCTCTGAAAAAATATTTTCTATTCCAGTCACAAAGGAGAAGGGGTCCCATGGGGACCTCTTCCCGTTTGCGACTGGGTTACCATCCACTTCAAGTGGATGGTAACTGCGCTTCCATTTGCGACCGCTTTTGCAGTCGCAAATGGAATTAAATCGCATTGCGAGTCGCAAATACATTTGCGAGTCGGAAATGCATTTTGTGAGTCGGATCCGACTCGCAAAATGCATTTCTGCATAGCAAAGAGGCATTTGCTCCTCGCAAACGGCGATTTTCGCTATTTGCGAGGCACAATCTCTTTGCTACATCTGGCCCTTGATCCCTTGGCAGCGTTAAAAACTTGGTTCTTTCCTGCCACAGAATTAAAATACAAAGACAACAAACTAAGACTATTTCAACATTCTCTAAGACACCAGACTCGAGGGCAGCAATGATTGCTGCAACATATATGAAGCAAGTCTTTGAAGCTCAACCTACAGCTCCAATAAGGACATACTATATCCAATATACTTTTAACCACAAGCTCAAAAGGACGTTCATGAAGACACATAATACATAACACTCTCTAGGCAAGGGTCTGGAAATATGAACACAGACTACAGATTTACATCCGCTTTATTGGCGTTCCATTTACAGATACAAACAGCTAAGCTTAGAGTCATTTGCAGCACAAAAAATCACTTATCTCCCACAGGGAAAGTGACTCACTAAGCTATATTAGAGTCGGCTCTAAAGCTTTAATGCAAATAATTAAGCACGTTTTAACACAGCATGTTTTTACCAAGGTAGATCAACTGATCTTAGGAAAAAAAACATAAAATGTAAAATATCAATGTCAAATTAGAATTGAAAATGTGATTTACCAAGGCCAGATCCACTGCAGGAAAGCATGTGTTAAGCGAATCTCTTTTAGTTGTAGGTAGATATGCTGCATTTAAGATCTATAAATGTGATTAGGTTCAAAACTAAAAGTACATTGAAATATATGGCTACGTATATTGCTGACTAGATTAATAAGATATAAAACTCTGAAATAGGGTTCAGCAGAGCCCATTTGCAAATGCAATGTGAGAAAAGTCTTCCCAATGTGCTTTAACGAAATAAACAACTGCCCTGGGAGCCATGTTCGTTTTTTTTGCCGAACATTCACACCTTGGCTGGTAGTTTTGGTCACTCCTTTGTGTCATTAATAACAGAGATGAAGCACGATTCTTAGAACAATGGTTCAGCAACACGAAAAGAGACTACATTCTTTCTTATTAAATCTCTTCTCAACTATCCCCATACCTCGAAAACAACGGTGTTCCCAAAGGCTAGCAGTCTGACACCCGCCCTTCCCAGTTAACACAGTCTTCTAAAGAAGAGAGCTCCTGGACGTATTAATTGTGGACATGATTGCACATTCATACTATTGGATCGATCTGCAGCCTTTAATACCATTGATAATTGTATTTTGATCAGTCATTTAGCTAGGTAATATTATACAAAGCCCTAACTCGGTGTACTGTTGTAATGTAAAAACAGAACAAACAAGTTGATAGGCTTCTTTAGTTCTGCATGCCTGCATTTTCGACGCCCATTATACTCTATCACATGTATTCCTGTAACACCCAAATTCAGACACACAGTGCAAAACAGCAGACTAGCACCCAGTAGCAATTTGCATTTCCAAAACTGGATGTACCAATGGTGCCTCTGACTATATAAAGTAAATACAGATGGGCTGAAACTAGGGGCAACCGACTGGCAAAACCTCTCCTTCATACCACAAGGAGATTAAAAAAACAAAAATAGGCTGTATCCTCCGTCGTCTACCAGGTGGTTTTCATGCCCTTAAAAAGCACCTATAAAATCCCTGTGATGCAAACAGAGATAATCCCCATCCTCGATTACTAAAGAGCCAATCATACTTACCAAACTCTCAAGAGTCCAAATTTACACAGCTGTCTCAGGTCCAGTTGTCAGTGGTATGGATGCATTACACTTGTCAAGAAAACCCTCCAGTAATGGCTGATCAAACAACAACAAAATTCAGAGTAAGATTATGTGCAGTACTACAAGTATCTTAGCAGTTGTTCTCTAGGCAATTAAATCCTGCCCTATCCCCTTAACCACTTCTTTAGCTAGGGAGCAGGATACACGATTTGGATTACACAGCATGCCCAAGGTTCAATGTTAAGACTACCAAAGACTCTGTAAAGAAGTAAGGATTTGTTTATTCTTCGCTGTTAACTGAAGACGAAGCTCTCTAGCAGCACCCATGGTCTCTACCTTGTCAGAGACCTGAGATCGGTATTCTTGATGACTGGAGATATTTCAGCCACATAGGTTTAGGGCACCATTCTTTTTTCACTCTCCTGCTTAAAAACGTTACAGAATACTATTACTGATACACAAGAGGACTTCTTGAAATATGAACGAGACCATGGAGTTTCAAAGTAGACAAGTGGTAGAGTCCTATCTTTATTGCACGCGACCCCCTCCCTGTATGAAACTGCATAAAGGCTGAATAAAGGGATCACCAAAAACTTTAAATAAACTTACACCTTTTGAGCAATCCTAAATAAGACTTTACCAACATTCTCTGCAAATAATACTTTTATCGGTCATCTAGGGTTTAACTATAACGAGTCAACTGGCCATGTCTTGCCCGGTTTCGCTTGATAATGTCGTCCAAATGTCTTCTCTAGTCTATTGTGGCTGCCCTATATTAATCCTTAATCCTTCAAGGATATATAGAGACCTTTCATCAGAACAGTCAAAATCATATAGTCCTCCCCAGCACGTGGACTGCATTGTCAGCACTGCATTGTTCTTATGCTCTTCAGCACTTATTACACAATCTTACATCTGGGAATTTTTTTCCAAATGGCACTCTTCAAAATAATGACGTAGGAGGATGGGCGACAACATCTATATTTTTCAACTCCAACTTCTTCAGCTCCTATAAATGTGCTCTGTAAACGTGAAGGAATTTGAAATTGGAGGCTAAAAATGAAGACTGTGCCCTTAGATTGATTCCCAGGGGCAGTGAAACAGAGCTTGGCAAACAATTGTGTGCTAGCAAGATCCAGTTCACTGCTTGCACCAATTTCTTCACCGTCAGACAGTGAAAAAACATCCAACTTATTTTAGTACTACATGACCAAGCTCCACCAGAAACAGGAGGGACCATGGCCTAAGGAAGTCAATGTGATTCTATAAATCTGGAACCTGGGGGCCACACAACAATCTGATGCACTGACCAACTAGTGACACATGCTTTGTAGACAACTCAGCACAGACAGTAAAGGACATGTTTCCCTTTAGTGCATCGGTCTGTCTGGTACTTAGATTGCTGACAGCAACACTTACAACAATTAGCAGTTCAGACATGATCGAGGCCCGTGACTGGTAACTACAAAAGACCATCATTACATTCATTCTACATTTGTTTCTCTCACCTAAAAAATACTTTGTGCTAGCAGGGCAACCAGCGCAAACAAATCTGGTTGTCGGTGGTAATTCAGTAATAGTGTAAGCCAGTAGTAAAGAACAGTCAAAAAATCCAGAATGTGACCAATTATAAAAATAAAATAATGTTAAACATTACACAAGAATGCAGCGCTTAATGGTAGAGAAAGAAATAAAAAATGAAAGAAACAGCCATCAGGTCAAAGTATTTAAGCAACAGGATGAACAGGGGACGGGTGAAAAAAAAAAAAAAACTGCTCTTCTGCAAAGTGTTTGCATAATTTGGAAGCAAAGAGAAACAGTGAATATCACAAATATTGGTAATGCTGAGCGTTTCCACATCACAACAAGCACGGGCAAAGCCAATAGGGTTCATATTGGCGAGATCTATTGGTTTGGTCAATGTTCTTAGACATGTTGCAAAGCAGAACGAGCTGCTGTGCAACATGCCTTAAATAAATATATATATATATATATATATATATATATATTTTTTTTTTTTTTAAACTCACAGTGACTCAGCCAGCACTCACCTGATAACAGCGTTTTTTTCCCATTTCAGACCTGTTGCACAGAAGCTCATGCTGGTGTGCAATATGTGTAAAAATAGTGCTGGGCGCCCTTGTTAAGCACTATGGAGGTGGAGGGTGTGTGGAAATAAAATGGGCAGCAGTGGGGGAAGAGGCGGTCAAACAGACAGACAAGGTGGTGGTGGTACAAAAGTGATGGACGTGGTGGGAAATGGACATACCGTCTGCCGAATTACAATCTCATTATATGCTGTGGAAAACGCAATAAGGCGGACGGGATATCCATCATGTTTGTGAGAGTAACCTGTCCGCCAAACTCTAAATCAGGTACCCCAAGTTGCTCATTTACACTCACATTACGGTTGTATAAAGGAAAAACACATGTTGCACTGTTTTCTGGGTAGTTTCACATTCAGATGTCTGACTTATTTAAATATTTGGAACCTCTAAACAAATGCAATTTGGTGTTAATCTTCAAAGTACAGCACCATACACTGACGTCCGATAATTGAAATGGCAAATAATCCATCACCAATGAAGAAGGCATATTTAAATAAGAAACACTACAGCTTTAACCAGAAGATATTCTGCAAAGTGACACTGAATCACCCCAATAAGCAACCAGGTTGTTGGAAATTGCCCCTTTTTGCAGGGTTATCTCCAAACGCTTTGCCTCGGACTTCCTACTTTTGCCTGTGTGCTGCATTTCGTTTTTTTCTGGCATTGGTACTCTGGGCTCTTTAACACTGCTGACCAGTGCTAAAGTGCAAGTGCTCCCTGCCTAAATTGTATTGGTGATTGGTTTATTCATGATTGGCATATTTGATTTACTAGTAAGTCCCTAGCAAAGTGCACCGTGGTCCCGACAAATGCTACTAGTGGGCCTGCAGCACCGTTTGTGCCAAACACATGAGTAGCCCTGTAAACATGTTTCAAACCTGCCATTGCAGTGTCTATGTGGGCAGTTTTAAACTGCCACTTTGACCTGGCAAGTGCAACCACTTGTCAGGGTTAAACCTTCCCTTTAGCTACATATAAGTCACCCATAAAGTAGACCTAAGGCCTCCCATTGGCAGAGTGCAGTGTATTTAAAAGGTAGGATATGTAGTGGTGTGTTTTACAAGTCCTGATAGTGAAATACTGCTAAACTCGTTTTTCACTATTGCAAGGAGTATCTTTCCCTCAGGATTACATGGGGATTGCCTTGAAATATCTTTCCAGTGTAATTTCCCATTAAGAGCAGCTAGAGATATGGAGTTTCTGAACTCACAACTTAAAATAAAACTTTTGGTGAGGTCGGTTTCTGAAGTATAAGTTTGAAAATGCCACTTATAGGTAGTGGGCATTTTCTCGCTTAACCATTCTGTGCCTCTGCCTGGCTGTGGAATACACATCTGGGAGAGGATTAAAGTTGGGCTGTTTGTGACTTCACTCTAGAGAGTCATACAAAGGGAGCTGAGGTGTGCCCTGCATTTCCTGATGGGTCTTCCGGAGCTAGAGAGATGGGAGGAGCCGATACTTGCATCTGAATAGGGCTGTGCCTGTCCCCACACAAAGCAGCCTCCAACCCCCAGGGTGTGGCCAGAGCCGGGGCAGGGAAAGGCAGGGTCTTGTGCACACCAAAAGACTTCTTTGAATTTTGCCTACTTCAAAGACAGAAATGAGTATAAGTACTGGACCTATGACATAAGGTTACAACAATTCAGGACTAAGGATATTTTGCCAGTAAGAAGAGCTACATGCTGTAGGAGGGCCTGCCACTCCGCCTGTTGCTTTGTTGTGCTAGTGTGCTGCTTCTGTCCTGAGAGTGAAAGGACTGGACTTTGCTTTCTACATCCTGCTTCCCAAGGTTCTCCAAGGGTTTGAACTGAGCTTGCCTCATGTTTAGAAGTCTCAGGGACATCACAAACTTCATCTGCCAGTGTTGAAAGAAAAAAAATTAAAAATTGACGCAGCACCTGCAGATTTGACCCAGCGCCTGTTTCACCATGGTTCCATCATCAGTGAGTCTGGTCCCTGGGGGTCAATTTCTAATCACCTCCACACCGCAGTAAGGAACCTAGGCTAAGTTTCTGGAAATCAACGCATCGCCTTTCCTACGAGGAAAGAATTGATGCATAACCTCCCCTGAGCAGTAAGGAACCAACTCATCGCTTTGATTTTTCGGGACCTCACCTCCCCTGCGGCCCGACTCAGCTTGTTTTTGACGTATCCCAGGTATTTTGTGCTAAAAACATGCAACCATTGATTCCTATGGAATAAGACTCATTTAAACCATTAAAAGTGATATCTTTACTTGTGTGTGTTGGGTTTTTGTCGTTTTGGTCTTGTTTTACTCAGATAAATATTGGCTATTTTTCTAAATTGATCTGAAGTACCTTTGTGGTGTTTTCACTGTGTTACTGTGTGTGTGTGTATGTGTGTGTAAATACTTTACACATTGCCTATGAGATAAGCTAGACTTATCGTGCCAAACTACCAAGAGGGTTTATCTTAGCTGTGTAACTCCCTGACCTGGACTAGAGCAAGGGTCTCTACTTGGACAGGGGGCAAACCACTGCCAACTAGAGACACCATTTCTAACACAAGTGAACGCAATGCTGATGAGAACAAAACATTAAAAGTGGACTGCATTATATACTTACAGTTCACATACTCCTATACACTGGATTCTGATCTTCTGATTAAGTGCAGATCAGTTCAGACAGTGAACATATACATAATCCTTTTGTTTCCACGTTCTGTGAACTCCAAAATGTCCTCGGTGCATAAAAATCTGAAAAGGGAATAAAATTAATAGGAGACACATTAAAAACAAACTATTGACTTGCCCTAAATATCTACATGCAAACAGCTATAGTAATATTAGTAAGTGGTCTTCAGAGTTTCAGCATCCAGAGCCCCATGTTCCCAACTTTCTCAGGCCAGCTTGAAAGGTCATTCAGTAGAAGGTCTTGTGAATACCCCCAGACCATTGAACAGGATATTAAAGCAGACATGCTGCTCACAGAGTTTATTACAGTACTGTTCATTCACAAGCTTCTCCACACTACAATCCGCTAGATTTAAAGGCTGGGAGACTGGGAATGCTGGTCAGATAACAAATTCTAAAGGCATGGCTATAACAATAATCATTAATAAGTATAACTGTTGCCCATATAAAACAAGCATTGACAATGGCAGAAGGTACAGCCGAAAAGTGCCTTCTCAGTATCACTGCCGATCCAAAATGGCAGATATCCTGCTTCTAAATTTGGTTGTCATCTTGGAACAGTAAAACAATGACACACCATGGATAATACTATTTCAAAGGGGCCACCTGGCTCAAAACTAGAGGCCATGTGTAACGCAAAGCATTATAGGTGAAATAAGTGACAAGCAAGCTTTTGGGTAGCACTGTCTGTTGAAACTGCCAGGCACTCAAAAATAAAAAATAAATGAGGACCTATAAAAACACAACAAGGAAAACTAGAGGGTTGGTCCACTAGGCTCAGTACCAGAGCACTTTCATTTTTAAGGGGATGTGTACATGCATTTAAGTGAAATGCAGTCACTCACAAGGTAAGAGAACCAATGGCCAAAGTGGGCTGCCCAACTGCCCTCAATCTATTTTCTGTCATGACAGAAGCAATATTTGAATGGATGAAGAGGGGTGGTCCAAAACCCCTCTACATATGTGTAAGCATGGAAGTATTTTTATGATATTTTTAATTAGAGGAGCCAAGCACACAACCAGGACAGACCTAACAAAGTACATTGAATAACACAAAGGTAAATGTTAGACTTGAAATTATAAATATGTACCATAATACTGTAACAAAATATAACCCCCCTCCTAAAAGGTTATAGAGCAAGAATTATTGCAGTGTAACTCTTCTACTTGCAGGGCTTGTCTAGGGGCTAACCAGCACCAAACCCTTCTCTCTACAAGTTTAATCCAGCATTAAAAACTACTGGCTTTAACATAGGCTTTTAACAATGAAGAAGTCTGGCCTACAGCCTTTAATGTAACGTTCCATACCTATGTCATCTGATAGCTTCCACTAGAACCCCTTAGGCCTATGGCCTTGATCACTGGCTTGTCAGCACAACAAACCCAGTCCCAGTGTATTGAGCATAATCAGTGCTATATAAGCACTCTTTCAGCAGAAGAGAAGATAATCATGTAGGAAGAGCATACGCCACTCTTTCGGTATGTCTTCTTGAAGCTCCTTTTCCTAGCCATCACATAAGATCATACAAGAGATGTCCTGATATACCTGAACTTAATAATTGAACAGGTTTGTGTTCTGGTGCTGTGCTCCATAAACAGATAGACCAGGCTCCTCTTTCTTAGGCTTGACCTTGGTATGAAGCAGAGTGAATTCGATCATACATTTTAGACAATTCTCATAAGAAGGATGGTTGGCCAACAACTAGCAACTTTCTACAGTTCTTACAAAGGCTGCATATTCTAAAATGTAAATTAAAAAGAAAAGTGAAATATCTGAAACTGAAATACTATAAATTAATTGATTGGTTATTGACAATTAACTGTGGTATCATGGGTGCTCCCCTCCACACACCCCCAAACCAAAAAAGATGAAGGTGAATGGGAAACTAAGGTAACACATCATAAATATTGAGGGCTGCTGCATGTTCAGCTTAGCCTTCACAACCATAACTCATGTAAACCCATGACAAGAGAACAACAGTGCATCCGTTAAGTCTGCACGTTTTGATTTTGTAGACACACATCGTATAATTCAAAGTGAGGCAATGTAATCTATGATCATTTCTCTCTCAATTTTCTTAGAAGTATAAAAACTCAAAATGTTTTCTCAAAGTGTGCGGAAACCCCATTGTTTACTTAGAGCTGAGTAACACATTTGGAATTGGGAATTGTTGGATAAGTCAAGGGAAAAAAGCCACCAAATCCACAAACAAAGCCATCTGCCTCCTTCACCCTGACAGTCTATCAAAAGTGAGGTCTTTGGATCAAGAAGAACACCAATTCCTGGTTGGCTGTGCATTTGTTTATAACAATGGACAACAAATATACAGCCATGAGACCTCGTTGGTGGAAGTGTGCTTTGTAAATAATTAATTACATACCAAGAGACATTTTCACATTCTTCTTTCTGGAAAACGCTACCTAACTTCCACATAACATTCATCCAAACAGTGGAGCACACAAAGGCAGACAAGGCCAACCAATGTTTTGAATGGGATTCACTGGTCGTCCTCCTATCTATCCAAACGTCATAAGCCTCATTACATGAACACTTCCATATTCTAGAAGTTCCTTTTCCTAGAAACTCCTGATCACCTCCTGGCCTTCAGAGTTCTATCTTCACAACCATCCTCTGCAGCCACTATGTGAAGCCTCTTGGGACCTTATTCATGGTAAAATGGCATCAAAGTGCACCAATGGACAGATAATGTCCAATACTACTTGAAGGTCTCATCTGTTCCAGACCTACAATGCCTCAAGCAATGCCTGCACTTCTTTCAGAAATGGATTTCCAGTACCTACATGAAGCCCAATCACACCAAAACAGAAACCTTGCGATTTCTCAATAACCAGCTTGTCCAAACACAGACCAACAAACTGAACCTCAAAAGATTGGAACACCAACTTTCATTTAACTCCAAGTTACCCGGATTTACCCTGGATACAGACTCCACCCCCAAGGAGCATATTACCAAGAAAACCAAAGTGACCTTGTACGGACTTGCTCTAATAAAGAAACTAAAAATGTTGCACCCAGAATGCATCTTTAGAACTGTTGTGAAAGCCCTGTTGCTATTCCACCTAAATAGTGACAATGCCTTTCGCCACGCTCTCCAAAGGGTCACTCTGCCTACTTTAGGGCATCCGACATGAAGCACTATGCCTCGTCAAGAGCCTTAAGAAATAGAAGAACATGCCTCCCCCTCCTTGATGGCCCCCCCACTGATTCCCCTTGCCGGCATTCACCTTTTTTTTTTTTTTAAACCAGCTGCATCATCTACAAAGTTATCCCAACAGCACCCTACCTACCTAGCTGACCAGCTCGCCACCCTTGGTGGCTCTCAGCACAACCACAGGCAGGACACCATCAGGCTGGAGACAATGTAGTGTAAAAAAAAGAGACATAGTAACAGGCCTTCTTAATCTAGTCACTCAGGACCATTTTAGTATAAGTTCAGTTTCAGAGCTAGTGGCTTTGTCAATGCTTGTTCTCAACTCCTATCAATAAATATTACTCCACCTGTCCAAGAAAGCAAAATGGTGGGCATCTTCGAATGGTAAAGTAATGCTAAAGGGTAATCAAAAGCATTCTAAGATGGCTGCCTATTTGGGCTCATGCATACAGATGCATGGGGGATTCTTGTAACAGCTTTTGATAAAAACTTTATTCAAAACCATAATAGAAGGCCATCCATGCAGCCACATCTATACGCAGCAATCTTGGAATTATTTTATTTTTAAATAGCCGCCCATGCATCCGCATACTTGCATGCAGGAGGAGAATATCTTGTAATGTTTTTTCTATAAAGTATGACAAAGGCATTAAAAATGTCTGGCCATTTAAGGATGGGAGAAGCTTGCTGGGCCCACGCAACATGCAGCACACTGGAAGGAGCAGCAAGGGCCCAGGCAGCAGTGTGTGGGAAGCTGCAAGGCTCTTGAAAAAGAAAACATCTTTATTTACAGACAGAAGTTTTTATTTCGTTTTGTGCTAAAGGACACATTTGCCCAACTGTCCCTGGCACTTAAGAAGCTCTTTTTGTCGCAGATATGCAAGCAGTTACTCGAAGTGAGGGGACCAAAAGGCTGAAGTGGCACTAAACTGTAGTGGGTGGAAGTGAAACGTGAACCAATGGATGGAGAGGTCTGACTAAATGTCCCTCTCGATACATATATCTGTATGTATTAAAAGAAGAAAAACAAAAGTTATTCGCTAAGGTCACCTGAAAGGAGCTGAAGAGACACCACTTTAAAGAATGCTGCATCAAGATGGAGCAACATTCTGCATCTGCTATTTGAATTCAGCTACTCTTTTAATAAGCTTGTTGACTGGCTATTTGCTTTTGACCCTTTACAGCACTCTGCTGCCATTCGCTAACTTTGGTGCTCTGCAAATACCACATACATATATACCAACTAAGACTTTCTAGGCATTAAAGCTACACCACAAAACCAGAACACCTAAGATACAGCTACGACAAAAACAGAAAAAAAACATAGAACAATTGAAAGAGGAAACAAGACCAACAACCCTCTTAAAAGCGGAGAACAACTAGCTGCCCAAATCTTAAACAGTAGCTCGTAATTATATGACCATATCACTAAGAGGTAATTGACAGTTTTTTACTAAGTTGCCATTATACCTTGTAAATACCAGTATTTGTTGGTACTATTCGTAAAACTGACTCAAACACAAAAATTTATATTTTCTACATGGACTCCATTCTTCAAGACAACTCGATGCAATCAGAGTTTAAATAAATTACAGAAAATTAAGTTTTTTCTAGTTAAAATTGATAATCAAGTCGCAGTTGTAACAAGTTCCAAAGTTTAGGCCCCAGGATTTAAAATTCTGCTTTTTTCAGTTTGTTTTTTTGTGTTATTAATTTTGGCAACTTTAAATTTAAAAATAAAAAAATAAAAACACTAATAAAGCACTTGGATAAGAAATATATTTAATACCATACACAAAGGATATGAATGACGCTCATGCCTCATACTGAAAAAACGCAATTGAAAATAAAAGCAATACTTTCTAACCACTTCAAGTGAGAGAACTCAAATAATAGGCTTACTGTTTTTACACTCTTTCCTTTCAGCACCGTGTGGTGGTGACTGGTGCCTTAATTCAGGAAAGTAATACAGAATCCGCTTCTGTTTATCAAACAATGTTGTCAGAACGTAACAGGAAGGAAAAGAAAGGCATTCATATCAGGAAAGTGTAAACCAGCTTATCCAGTTTAATTTTATCTTGCTGTTCAATTCTCTGCCTTTTTTTATAACAGACGTAGGAAAAACACAAATCAACGTACGCCAATACTGACCAAAATTAATTAAATCCAACCAACTTAAAAGGGCAGACAAAACTAGACAGACTAAAGCTAGTGACATGATAGCTTCTGTGTTCCTTTGGAAAGTATTTTCAGTGCTATTTGTGCTCTTTTCAGCACAGCCCTGTCACCCTGATAAAACATTGGGATTTCAAGAACACGATATGAACTCATAAGTGCAGATGCATGCCTAGCGTACAGCTAAAAACAAAACAACATAAATCCATTTCAACCTGGTCAGTATTTCATGGGCGTTTGCAGCCCATCAAATTCTGAGTAGAAGCTGTACAGGCCTACTACATATGTACACAGTGTACTAAAATACAATCAAGTACAACAATTTTTACTTAACTTCGATTTGCTAGGGGTGAACCAGATGAAATAGAAATAAAAGTCATTCATGACCCCAAATACCCCTGTCAAAACAATTACTGGATCGCCCACTAATGTTACTAGCGAAAACCAAGTATCTGTCTATCCATGGCTATTGCTGGAAAAACTTGGATTTTTGCAGAACTTCCCATTTTTCCTTCCCCTTTTGAGTGGGGAATTACTACTGACAATCCTAAGTCTAGACCACCAATGCGTACCCCAAAGCCCCTGCCAGAGCCGTTCCTCCTCACTCCACTTATATGACAACCTCAGAATTTGTGAATCTTTATGCTTTTTCACAGTTACAAATTCTTAACTTTGCTGTAAACCATATGAATAGCCGCACCTCAAGTAAAACTATTCCTTATTAAAAACCGAAGCTCCTTCCGAAAGCTCACAATTCCTAGAGTGAGGTAGTGAAACGCATGCTTTTTGGTACGCTTCACAAAAATGTAATAGACTTAGTTACTGACAGACTTGGTTACACATTCGCACTGGCCAGCATTATCAGTTCACCAACACAGTGTCAAAGGTTGGTCTCTTGTTAGCTGGACTCCCAATGGGCAACTGTTCAGGCCGCCAAACCACCACATATGTTCCATTTCACCTTTCAAAACTATCTCTTGCAGAAAGCGCTGTCTCTCCATTGGCTGATAATCCCAAATTATTAATATTGGTGAATTTTATCTCGTTCTCCAAGTGTTCCACCTTGAACTCCACATTGGCGATTAAGGTAACTGCATAACTCTAGAACTTTCAGTACCTCCTTATATTGTCACCTTGCATGGATTTTGACCCATGTCATTTAGAATATTCATGTCACAATTTGTGCAGTGGTCCTACCCATTACCTCTCACAATGTTTTCTCCAAGGAGATTTCATTCTCGATTCAGTGTGCGCTGTGCTGCTGGACTTTCAGCAATGACATTATGATAGATTTTCCCTGGATCTGACCCAAGTCTGCGCCTCCGCGGCCTAAGAACTACTCTCCCAAGAAACATCTTGTACCTGACCTTTAGGGGAGAAAAGAATATCTATGCTCCTCCACGCACGCTGGTTATTCTCTCGGGAGCCACTGACACTGTCCGGACAACCCCGGCACTCTGTGATGCACATAATGGAGGACACTCTTCATTCTGTGCAGGGGCCGGGCACCCAGTCAAGTATACGCTCTGCTCCTTCTTTCTGTGAATGCTCTTCTGCACGGGTCTGTTTGTCATACAGTTCAAGTCCCCTGAGAGATTGCTCCACAATCAGGTTCCCCCCAAGGTATACGGATCACCAGGCCCTAGAGTAATTCACCCAGGTCATTAGCACACTAAAACTCCGGAGTCACCATCCCTCTCAGACCATGTATTTGTTTGTCAAACAGACAACGGAACATGGAACTCCAGCAAGCACCGGAGTGGCAAGATACCCCTATAAAAGGAACAGCACCATCCCTCCCCTAGCTGCGGATGCTAAAGAACAGCCTCAAGGCCAGAGCTGTGCAGCACGTAAAGACTGCAGCGCTCTTGGAGCCCAGTAAAATCTACCCCTTACACGGAGATTGTTTTTCTATAACAGCAAGCACCTACCGCACTGCATAACTACTTAGCTTAAAAAAACTGACATAGCTTTGCACTCTACACAATTCAAAGGTTTGACCTTCTGCAAAACAACAACTTCAAGGTTCTCCAAGCTTAACAGGAAAAGCAATGGTATGGTGTAATAGTCCTAAAATAAGCAGTTTTATATTTTTTTTATGTTGAAAACACTGTACACATTTATAAGAATATAAAGACCCTGCCAATTAAAAACGCATGTTTAGTGGCATTTTTTGCCTTGCAGGTATAGTACAGCCACAGATTGATATACTTTGACTTAGGAACACCATAGAAATATTTAGGTGAGTGGTTGTTTTTCATATTGTGTTTATTTTATTTTTGTCCAAGCACAGAATTTGCCACTCTCCTGCCTTCTAGTAACAGTGGAGAGTATGTGGGTAACGTGTTATCTGCATGGTGTAAGTTTTCCCATGGCAATTCGTTAGTGGGTGGTGGGCAGGTGGATGGGTCTCTGGATACCCTCTAGTGCAGCTTCTCCAATGAGTAGCTGGTGCGCTACTGGAAGTAACCCTCCGATGTGCAGCCCAGCCCACTAAATTAGAAGCCTGTGCTTGGTCGAATTACTATATGAATACCAAAAAAAAGAGTGTATTTGTGACAATGTGTGTATTTTCAGAACTTCTAAACTGCCATTTGGAGAAAAACAGGTAGATGCCCAAAATATATTTCAAACAGATATCGGAGTGATTAATCAAGTGGCTTTGGGAGTCCTTTTACTAATATTAGGACCTTGGTGCAGAGACAATGGAGCTATGGCTGTCCTATATGACCCATGCAAATGCATTGCAATCTGACAAAGCCTTTTTTACATTACTGCTGGCAATCCTGCCTGATGCACTGGGGTAATCATGGCTAGTAATCTTGCATAGGTTGGCCACTAATGTAACCGTATGTGGTCACTATTACAGCAATAAATATTAGCAGCTAAAGATTATTTTCTTTGAACATAAGTAGCTCTTATTATGCAAAAGGTTGAGGACCCATGTTCTCGAGAAATTCTAAGCGGTACGTCTGCGAATCGAGGACTATCACAGTGGCAGGATCTCCATGCGAGGAAGCCATTCATCCTAATTAATGAAAGTTTAATCAATCAGTATTGTGATTCAGTTACAAAGTGCGACTCAGTATCTTTCAGTTTTCATGTAGGTTGTCTGTTAGTTGTAGGATTTTTCCATGGTGGGTGCCACATATGTGGAAGAGTCTTTAAACTTAACAGGAAGTATCAAGCGTTGTTCTCGGCATCAATGAATCACTGGCCCAGTGCATCCTCTGGCTCAAAGTCACTGTCGTTCTTCCCCCATATTTTCACAGTTTCCCTTTGCTGGTGTTTTCCTTGTTTCACTGCACCTGTTCTTCCTATCTCGATTTTGGTGTCTAACACAGTTCACTTATTTTTAGTCATTATATATGCCAACCTCCACACGTGCATACTTTCTTGTCCCAAAAGCAGTAGGTGCTCCACAGCCAGTGCCCATCCTAATGCGCAAGTATTACTGGACACGGTTTCTCACTATCTCAGTGCGTTGCAAGATGTTTTTTTCATAGGGTATCTTTGCCCACTTGGAATGTCTCCTGGTCATTTCTGTCCCAGATTATCAGGAAGGTGGAATATGTTCCAGATTAATGCGTGTTTACGCATGTTATCTGTCCGTGTATTTATTTATTTATCAATATCAATTATCTTCCACCTCCGGTGTAAGTGTACTTAATATCCTTGAGACAATGTTTGTTCACCACCACTTTGTGGGTGTGTTTCAGTCTCAAGAACATGGAGCCACAACTCGAAAAAAACAATGTTCTTGTTTCTGTGTGTTTCCAGTCTAAAAAACAAATTGATTTAATTTGCTGTGCAAGAAAGACTGTATTTAACCTTTAAAGACGAACACGGACTTGGGGGTAAAATACAGCTCTTGCGCATTCAACTTTGCTTCAGACTAATGTTACAGGGGGAAAAAAAAAAACTTTTTTTTTTTTTTTGCGCAGACACCCCATCCCTCGCTTGTTTCTCACACCCCTCACATCCATATACAATGTGCATAACTGCATTTCCCTTGTCTACATTCACGTTTTTGTTGCTGCACATCTCAGGATGCATAAATATAGTCTTTCAACGCCCTTCAACCCAAGTTGCTCTTCGCCACTCCACACTCTTCGCCCTCATGGTCTCTACCTACCAACCTGCTCATCGTATTCATTCAATTTTCTGTGGCTAAATAAGAACACCAAAGAGAGACTGTAACACGTCTTACCGGCCGGTGTCAGGCAGAGGCGCTTGTAAAAAGGTAATTATGGATACCAAATTGGATAAGAGCACAATACTGTAAAAGACAAACATTACATTACACACTGTGTTATGCTTAAAGAAAAACTAAAAACAGAGAAAATACTTTCTAAATGGTACAGCAGCTCCCAGGACAAGAAGCAAAGTTGTCTTTACGGAGTTGTGTTTTTCAGTTGGTTTGTACAATATCACGTAGTGTACAGAGTTTCCAAAGGGCAGTGACACTCATTCGCCACTCCCTCCAAGTTGTGCTTAAAGACCGACAATGCCAGAAGGCTGCTTGGAAGTTGCATCCATCTCGCACACTGGGCCGGTTATATACTCCACAATAGGAGAGAAATACGGGAGAGAAGGCCCGCACGCTATCTTCTGAGAAGTGTGACTCAGTCAATGAAGAATACAGTGCACGGTCCTACTCTAGCCACATACAAAGGAGAATAGGAGGAGCCCTGTCCTCACCAACTTTACCCACACTATCCAGTGATATATTAACATTAAAAAATACTTCTGATTGATATTTCTCACCTCAGATTCCTCACATTTAGCATATCCCTAGGTGCTAAACTGGATCTGGAAGATTTTAACAGCGTTGTTCATGGAAGTGATGAACAGAGTCCCATATAAGCAGACCGCTACATTCTATCATCAGTTCCTTTCTTTATACACCTTCGTACAGGGATATAGCTCTTTTGCACAAACCTTTCCCAGTCTACCAGTTTTTACTACAAATTATTATTTTCCAGTGTGCAATGGCTAGATCCCCTGACACAAAACTATGGGGTGTAAGCCTTGTAGAGCCTGTTTTAGTTGCAAATAGATGTCTGTGACACATCCAAATGAGGACTGCCTCTGGTGTTTTGGTTCAGTGTATGACTCCAAGTCCTGCAGGGAGTATACACTTATGATCCCAAAGACGATCCAGGACCGCAAAGTGAAGCAGTAATTCGCAAAACCCCAAAAAGAAGTATATGAAGTCCAGATTGAAGGAGAGGGCACGGACCCGTTCCTGTTCTAAAGGACATTCTTGCAGCAGGTTGTCGTTGAAGTCTAAGTAGTTCGATAAATCTAAGGCTCAGGGAAAGCATATAAAAAGACCCAGCATGGTCTGTCCCAGTCCTCCAGACCTCCACTCGCAATATGAAAAGTTGTGAGGATGTTCGGATAACTCACGGTCCTGCTCTTGATCCCCCGATGAAGAGGTGGTTCCACAACTGATCCCAATGCACCATGCATTTTCAGGTCTGTCAGTAACATAGCAACAGGATGAGGCCATCTGAGTTGTGAGTTGTCAGCACCCTTCGGATTCCTCCTGTGGAAGTTTGAGCCCAAAGGATCTGCAAAGGCCTCTCACCAGGATGCCACCAGAGTTCCACCCTCTGCACTATATGTGACTCCATAACCCACCTCGGGTTCCTCTCTGGCACCTGAGCCAACTTGCAAACCAGCACCAAACCTGGTCAAAGCCCTGTTGCTGCCCTCCAGCAAACAGGTAGACTGACAGATGCCACAGGCCGGCGCCAGGTGACCCTAATTTTTTTTTTTTTTTATACAGTACACCAGAAAGTTTGTGGTTCAAGCTTCAATCAATAGGGTGAACCCCAGGTCTTTACACACAACTCCTCCTGACAGTCAAAGCACCTTCAGACCTTTAGGAAGTGAGTGTTTTCCTTTGCCAGTCTTGCCCTCCAGTCAGTCGATGCCCGCTGCTTGTTAATGAGATCTTGACAGAATGCCAAGGAATTTCAGGCTAACTTGGCTCAAACCATTCAGGATGGTCAAGGCACAGCAAAGGATATTATCTGCTCTTGGTTGGACACTACAGACAGCCATGGCAGAGCAGCTAGTACTAGAGTGGTGCTTTGGCAGCATACTTAGATGATATCCACATGCTTCTCCTGGAGTTGTGCAAGCCTTTTTAATATGCCATTTGATGAGTGTTGCCTGTTTGATAAGAAGGCAGATTCGGCATTGGATCGCTTTGAAGGAAGAGGGCCACACCGCGTTCCCTAGGAGTTTTTAAGGCTCTCCTTCATTGGAGCTGTCCTGGATAAGTTGCTTCAGGCCTTCTCTCTACCACAGGTAATCCAAGACATTCGGGGCTTGATCCTGATGTTTCCGGCTCTGTGCACCCTGGTACAAGACTGACGGGTGGCATATGCAGGTTCTGCATTGGAACTGGAATACTTAGTGGGTCTAGCGTGAGAGTAACCTAATGGATTTCATCCGGGTTTTGCATTAGATTGCAAAACACCTGCAGTGGTGGCCAACCGAAACAAGTCAAATAGCTTACCCCTCTACTTGCCGTACCCAGAGCAGACAGATGCATCATTGCCTGGAGGTCATCTGGAAGAGGTGGAGATTGGAGGACTTCAGTATCTGGCAGATACCAGTCTCACATCAAACTGCTGGAGTTATAGACCATTCACATGCCATTGAAGATCTTCCTAATATTCAACAAAAGGTGGCAGGGACAAGATCTCACAGACAACACTACTGTCATGTGGTACTGCAACAAGCAGGGCAGGTGTGGTCCTGTGCCAGGAGGCACTTTACCTTTGGAGCACACTGGAGCCAAAGGGCATTTCCCTGGTCATGAACCACCTAGAAGGATCTTTGAACACCAGGGTGGATGAGCTCAGCTGGTGGATCTTGAATTGCAATTGAACTCTGAGATAGTGCAGGGCATCTTCAGGAAATGGAGACAAGGGCAGGGAACTCCTATTGCCCGATGCCGGAGACATATTAGATTTTTTTTTTGGGGGGGGGGGGGGGACATTAAGTTATAATGTATATTTTGTCTGACGGGAAAGTACACATTATATTATGGCCTAATTTATATATCATCCCAAAGAATTCAGCACTGCTGGTGGGAGACTAGCTTCAACTAAATTAAGTTAATTCCCAAACTGTTGTTGCAGTGTAAGACCGCAGAAAGTCTGTGTGGAACACGACCCCTACCACTTTCCCAGACTTAATTTTATTGTATTTGCTTATATACCATTTTATACCACTAATGAGGGTTTAAAGCACTATAAAAATATTCTAGAATTTGCCAAGCTAGTCCATCCTCAGCCTGACTGGTAGTCTTAGTGGCTACCGCCTGTCACCGCTCCCTGCGGAGGGTGAGCTTCCTCAAAGTAAGATTTTCCACCAGGAAGTGTGCATACTATAGTATAGGTCAGTCTTTATAGTGTTTGTATCTATAACGTCTTTGTGTGCATTTAAAAAACATATCTGTAGTGGGGGGTCTTTCTGCATAGTGCGGCTGCATTGTGCGGAATTGTTTGCATGCATGAGTCTGCAGGATGTGTGTCTGTGCAGTTTGTCAGTTGAGACGTTTGTTTAACTCTCCAGGATGTAAGTGTGTATGCTTTTGTGAGACTGATTGTAAGTCTCAAGACTATATATGCGCAAAGTGGTGTGTGTTTGTGCATTCTGTGTGTGTATCTGCAATACGTCCCTGATGCATGTGTTTTTCATGCAGTATGTGTCTAAAGTGTGGTCACTGCGTGTGTGCCTGTAAGTATCTGTTTAGCTTGCAGATAGTATACTAGCACAATTCTCAGGGTATTGTACTGTCTACAAAAAAAAAAAAAAAGTTACGATTCAATTGCACCCGAAATACATGTCCTAATAGATTTCTGCCTCCTAAAAGCCAAAAGGATTGAAAATATAAACACATCTACATTCTAAAAGTATTTAAATATTTTCTATTTGGAGCCAGGCTTACGGGTTGTTTACTATCTCAGCACCCCAGTAAGATAGATGGTGGAAATAACTAGTCTCATCTAACAAATATGCATGCAGAGAATACATTTAAAAAAAATTAAAACATTTAAGCTTCACAACCATATGTCTCTCTAGAGCAGAGGTCTTCAAACTGGGGGGCCTCAAGTGATCCCTGGGGGGGCGCCAAACTCTGGCCAAAAGAAATATTATGCAGATAACATGCCTTTGTTTTAAGCAGAAGCATGTTATTGCAGTTTTAAAAAGGTAACAGTACTTAACTGCAATGTTTAAATAGGTTTATGCCTATTTAAACATTACCATCTTTCTAAAATAATTGGGAAAAATTCTGAGGGGGGCCCAGTGATTTGAATTTTTCAACTGGGGTGGAGCGTCATTAAAAAGTTTGAAGACCACTGCTCT
The DNA here is from genome assembly GCF_031143425.1 of Pleurodeles waltl. Taxonomy (NCBI): domain Eukaryota; kingdom Metazoa; phylum Chordata; class Amphibia; order Caudata; family Salamandridae; genus Pleurodeles; species Pleurodeles waltl. Next base: position 831,006,237 of record NC_090442.1, on the reverse strand, counting down.
AGAGTGTGGGTGCTTTTTGCCTCTAACCGCAAGACTAGCTTGGAAACCCCAAGTAAGCCTAATGTTATTAAAAATGTAAAAGTATTCAACCCATTGCCTATGGAAACGTGACTACGGAATGATTCCTATCACTCTCCCTTAATAGGAGGTAGGCGCAGACATGCCATGCCCCACAAAACGAGTGCCATTCCATGATACTGTGGAAGTAACCAGGATTCCTATGCATGCAGGAGATATATTCAGTAAATATCAACATTTTAGCTGGACAGAAGGGTCACTTGTTAAATTACACCCAGAAAAAAAAAAACATAACAAGCATACGAGGGAGTTTTTTGGCTAGCTATAAACACCGTGCCTCTAGCAGGAAAGCATCAAATTTCACTTATTACAGAAGTATACATGTAGGAAGAAAAGAAGTCAACGAGCATATGACATCAGGAAGAACATAAACCAAACTGCTGATATGCATACGGATGGTTCCTGAATGAGGCGTCATAGTGATGAAAAACAGAATGGACTGGATTGCGGTCCAGAATAATTACCAGAGGTTGAGATTAATCAAGCAATAAACTCCTTGCTTTTTTCATTTCCTTTTTTACTTTCCTCAATGGCACATTAAGTGCAGTGTAATACTCACTGACCTATAGCATTCAAATGACACACTCCCGACAAGGCATACATAGCCTGAAACCTGCCTGGGGTTTGATGTGTTCCTGTGAAGAAAGGAATTAGTAGTCTGCACTATACTGTTCATGGGGCAAGTGTGTGGCGGCATGTTGGGCAAACAGCAACGGACTAGATTGCAGCTAAACACACAAACTTACAAAAGTTTTTGGCCAGAATTCGAACTCCAGGTGTCCGTACGGGTGTGACTTTTCATTACTTCAGTTTTATATGGATTCAGCTTCAGCAAATGGGTGCCACTTCAAATCCCGCCTTCATCATAAATTGTCTAACAAGAGATGCTGCAAAATCAATTTAGGAGGTCCCAAAACATAAGAGAAATAACAGGACTAATCAGAGTGCAAGTGAGCCAGGCATGGTGTGAGCAGTCAATCTAAATTTTAGACTAAAAGAGTAGTCCTGGCCCATTAAAAATCGACTGAGGAAAAAAATAAAGATAGTTTGTGGTAGTGAAATATCATTTAGAGGTACGAGAGGATGAGTTTTCCTTAGAATAGTATTTCTAATTTACATCTGAAAAGGCTCTTTATTTTACCAACTGTTAAAATCCTTTACATTTGTGATAGCAACTGAGTTTATCTCAAAGAAAATGTAATCTTGAATGTTTACCTCCCACAAATAAGTGATCTGCTTGATGCTCAGGACAACAATACTTCCTTACCTATTTTTAACATTTTACCGCCACATGACCATGTGAGTGGCTTAAATGGTCCCATTGTCATTACTGACCGACAGTCATTGTCAGTATGATTATTTTTACAGAAACACCTGCCCATACAAATGGGCTATAACCTTCTTCATGAAATGACCAAACTGCAGTATTTTAAGTTAATTATTTAAAAAATATTAATGTTGTGTAGTGGGTTTGGGTGAATAATAATAATGACACTTTCCTCAATAAAAACACTTTTTTTTTAGCACTGTTGCAAAACTATTATTGTCAGCTTCATGGAAATGAAATACAAATGTAAGAATGTTAACATTTCTGTGCAGGTACATATATTTTAGAAAGCAGGTGGGACAAACAGTTTTCACTTCAGACATGTAGAATTTTGACCCTTTGCGAAGTAGAATATTAAAAAAAATTCCATATCCCTATGGAAAAAACCTTGGTTAGATCTTTCCACCACCACAGAGAATGCATAATGTCAACATTTTTTGCACAGAAGATTCCAAGGAATGTTCTCTCTGAGACATATTCCAAATAGCACAGGGCTCCTGTCAAGCTTCTCTGCTACCTCTCCTTCCCAGAGTTCTGAAGATGATTAGGAACGACCAGGTCAGTGTCATCCTGGTGACTTGAGATTTGGCAAGTAGTGTGGTACCAAGACCTTTTCGGCATAAGCATGGGTCCTTCAATTAGGCTACCGCTTTGGGAGGACCTCCCGTCACAGAAGCAGGGTGGTGTTCTGTACCAGAGCCTGTACAATGTGCACCTCCATGTGTGGCGATGGGAATGCTATTTTAGGTAGAAACCAGTGGAGCTACCCAAAGGCAAAATATGCCGACTACTGCAGAAGGGCACATCAGGGACCATGAATGCGCCTTGGGCTCACGTGGGTAAAGAAGGGCTAAGGACCAAATTGCCACTATTGTTCGATGTGACAGGAAACAGATCTCATCTTTTGAGAAAAACAGAGTGGGAATAAACCTAGCCAAAGGTAGTGTTAATGGTCAGCTAAGCAGTCTTATCGGAAAGCATACTAAAGCAGTGTTCGCCAGATTGCACATCCCAGCAATCACGCTGACAAACACCAAGCATGACGGGCCCACATTCAATTCTTACGGGCACCAAATATTGATGGTCCAGAGTGAAATGTTCCCTGACCACCCAGATGTAGGAGGGTTAATGGCAGAAACTATGAAACCCAGGGGCACGATAAACGATTTTCTGGATAGGATGATGGAACGATGAGGCCAAAAGACTGAACAGCCACGGTCCAATACGATTCCCCCCCAGGTTGCTTTCTTTTACAATGTCCTCAAAAATGGGCTGCCTGCCAAAAATACCAAGTGGATTGGACAGCGTAGTAGGGTGTAATGCTATCTGTATTTAACCACAAGCTCCATCTTGACCACTGACTCCATTTTGTACTTAACAGCTTTACAAACCATCACATTGGTGGCGTAGGACTTTTTCCGTGAATAGCTTGTGCAACGTGTTTTCACTCTTTTCCACTGAGGATGGGTAAATAACATGGGGAAATATCAGAGATAACATGTACCAGTCTGAGAATGTTTAAGGTAAGGCAGGGAACAGCTCGACCTTGAAAAAAACACTGAGTTGGCCAGTCTCAAGAGTGTTCCTTTCCAACACTGACCTGGTGTGGTCAGCGTTTGAACAACAACAACTTACTGTATGGGAGGGGAGTTTCTAGAATTCTACACTCCAGATTGTTTAAAGAATATAAGGGGAGGAAGTTTGAACACTGAGACTAGAAGGAACTCATCTGGAGAGGGAACATCTTGCTCAGAATCCCATGCGGTTGGAAAAACTCCCTCTTGTTTTGGCTGCGAGGGTTCCTCAGCCTGAAGTTGGCAGAAGAAGGGATGGCGTCGATGTCAAGCCCCATGGTGATGCATTTTTAATTCTTGTTTTTAGCTTTGTGTTGTGCATGTGTGAATACGTAATCAATATATATTTATATATATATTATGACCATTGTTGAATTCTGTAAATCAGTATTATTTCACTGCTGTGATATTTTTCATTGTTGAATTCTGTGATCAGTATTATTTCACTGCTGTGATATTTTTCAGAATTGCACAAGTGTTTTTGAATCTGAAATAAAAGCTCATGTTATTCTTTTCGTTTATGAAACTTTGGAATTGCCTTATTAAATTCATTAATCAGACTAAGTATGCTGCATTCTTGGCATTCCTTTCATTTCGTCCCCTCTCAGTCAGAAATAGAGCAGAACATAGGGCTAGACACAAAACCCTGGTGGGAGATGCATGCTCACATATTACACTATCACAAAGAGAAACAAGAAGAGGACAGGGAAAGACCGGATGAAGCCCAGAGAGACACCGCTAAGTTGGTCCAACACAAATTGATAAGGACTGCCCTCAAGGGGGCCGTGTTGGCAGCAAGCGTGCAAATGACACCAGTTATGAAGGGACCTCTGCCGCAGAACCCCAGCGGGTTTCAACCTAGCTATAACAGCAGAAACCAGGGAGGTTGGCAGTAGCCAGAACTTAGGGAATGTTACTATTACCACAGAATGGGACACATGGCTGACAGATGCCTACCGAGTCATTATTGAAAGCCGGGGACCCTCAGCCTAAGCAATTTATATGATTTGAACTTCAAACCAATAGACACAAATACAAAAACAAGTATACACCAAACAAACGTCACATATTGAAATATTCTGTTTAACTCACAATCAAATATGGAAAATGTCTTTAAATTTTGTTTTTTATGCTGCTTCCATTTGCTTGTGCCTTATTATTTTTAACTTATTAGTGGTAATCTTATTTAATTTTGTAAAACTGTTACAGACCACCAAGTAGGCCTTGCCCACACCCAGGGGTCCTCAGACCACAGGTTACGAACCACAGGTTTAAGGTAAGAGACTGTTCAAACACAATTGCTCCCTCATACACCTCAGAAGTCCTTCCAGTCCATAAACTTTAAAAGGGTATCCACTGTACACTTTAAATATACTTTTTATTTGAAATTGCCAGCACATTCAGTACTTGAAGTCCCCAGAACCTGCATTATTTATATCTTGCTTTTGCTTATATTGGCAAAACAGGTCTATTTTTCCTTGGAAGCAATCTGAAATATTGGGTTTGGTGTGAATTTATGTGATTAGGCCATGAGTTTATTACCAGATTAGTAAGTGGAGTACATAAACTGGGTAATAGTAACATCTGTTATTTAACACTTAGAAGCAGCAGAAGTATGGTATGAAGTACTAATAATAACAGGTCACTATAAGAGCCCATAACACGGTCAAGGAGTGATGTATTAAACACGTTATCCCTACCCATCCATATATAGTTGCAAAATTATCTGCCTAGGAGTCATAAGAGGTGCAAAAGCTTAGTCTTCTTGGAGAAGGCTTTGGCCCTACAAGACAATTTTAAAAATGAAGAGCTCCATCATCCCTGGAAACAACTCCATCTTCTGCACATCATTGGTATGTGCTGTGGTGTCACACCCATAACACCCCTAAAGAGATTTCTTTGATCAGGACACAATTTGTTAAATTATCTTTATATCATAACTCATGTTATACAGTACAGTGGTTTACAAATTACCTGTAATTACCTCTAAGGGCAAAAGCCTTTTGGGTCTAATGAAACTTGGTTGTGTGCATGTTACAATATTGCTATGACAGAACAGTATTTTCTTAAGAGAACATAAGATGCAAGTTGGATTCTCCAAATAATAGTTGGAGCAATTTGATATTTTTAGTCTGGGCTACTGACCGCTCTAGGATGGTGGATACCACACTACCTATTGCAGCAAAAAGTCACTGAGCAAATGGGCCTAGTAACTGGTTGATAAAGACTCTTACCGAGCAGCATTTCCCATGCACCTTCACCTAGCAACGGGTTGCCATGCCATCACCACCAGGCAATTGCTGTATCCAGGTACAACACAGACTTTATAAACCAGTCTCCCTTAATGAGAGCTGAAAGGACATTCTACAGGCATTGGAGCCGACCCTATTCCAAGGACAGTTCTGCCAACAAACCAGATCATGCCAGGCAAATATAACCAGGTGTGCCTCAAGAAAAGGGGGTTGCTAGAAGTAGGGGGAAAATGCAGTCTTCAATAACTTAATTAGATCTCCTCTGCATGAACAAATTTCATCTAAAAGCTTCAGATGACCATTCAATTTACCTGAAGTATTTTAGAGTCTGAATTTTCACTGGACACTTCTCTCTTCTAGCAGAAATATGAACATTAGTGGACAGATTTTGTATGGAGCAACAGGCAGGGTTCTAGAGCCAAGACCTCATACTAGTGCTTCAATGATCTCTTCCTACAGGTGAGGGGGCAATGGAAAACATCCCCAAACTAGATCAATCAACTTTCGGTTACACCAGCTCAAGGTAGTTGATAAAGAGAAGCAAACATAAAGAACCAATTAAGCACCAAGAGCCACCTTTTTTTCAGTAAGGGTCCGTCAGAGGGTAAGACACTCCAAATGAACTTTTGGAGAGCTAGAGTGCTTCACAATAAAGGTCCATTACCAAAGCTGCAGGGCATGCCCAAAATGTAATCTCCATTAGACCACCACGTTCTCAAAAGGGGGTGGGAAACCAGCAAAGAAGGAAATTGCATTTTTCCTGGTAAAAAACATGTGAATTATACATCTCAAGCCCACACAAGAGGAAGTATGTATAGCACAAGAACAAGCTTCTCTCATACACAAAGTTACAGCACAGACAGCAGCAGTGCTAAAGTGAACAGCAGCAATGTGAAGGTGCGAGTACCTTTTTGCATTCATTGTACTCGTAGCAGCTCCTGCAGGCAGCTAATGCCCAAGGTGGAGGCTGCAGAAACAGGAAAGGGGGCTGTCCATGGAACAAGTTATGGAGATTGACCCAAGCGCTACAATGGCAGTGGCACAGGGTGGGTCCAATAACTTGGCGAGAGCCTCCGTACTCTGGCTCACATCCTGCTGTAATTTGTATAGTAAGATTAGCACACCAGCAGAAAAGGGGGATACCTTTAAAAAAAAATAAAAAACTCAAAACGGGCAATATCGAAAGAGTAGGTAGCTCAAAAGATCATTATACCGAAGCTTTGGAAGATGGGAGTTAAAAGGAAGGTATAGGAGGGCATGATGGAATCAGTCTAAAAAACCAACAATCGTCTCACACCGTGGAAATAAGGACCTACAAAATGGCATTAAGCAAAAGTAAGCATATACAAACTGCAATGTAGAAAGAATGTGCTAGGTCTTCTTGGAACTATTCAAGGTAAAATATCTAGTGTCTAGTAACCATAAATTGTGTAAGGAGTCTTCGTCTCAGAACAGCACGATCGATCTGTTCAAGATTGCAGGTGAATTTCAGAGAGTCTTACCCAGGAGACAGCTCAAAAGCAATGAGAATGTAAAATGTTATTACTTATGATTAACTATTCAAGTGTTGAGGGTTGGCAATAAATCTGGGAAGATTCCATGAAACATTAGGAAGAGGAGGCAGGAGAAAGGAAGGCAGAGTGGGATCATCTACACTAGAGCGCTGAATCGCCTACTTTTCCCTCCTATAGCCCACAACTAGCCATGATCCGCTTCTTCTCTAAATAATGTACATAGACATGCAACAAGAGATTAAGCCTTTCTGAAGGGTGATGTCGAAAACAGGAAAGACAGAAAAAGCTTGTTTTTCAGGCTCTCATGTGCTCTTTGCCAAGCCCTGAGCAGCTTCTCTGTGGCCACTCAAGCAGCTTATAAACCACTCCTCTATAGCAACCTTTTTTTGTGCATATGCCAAGGGGATGGTTAAGTGGCTGTATTGGACATTAAAAAGTATTTATTTTTTATATCATTTAGCTCATATACTTGTTGAAGTACATTTTAATTATAACCGAGAAAGTGAAATTAATCAATTTCAACCATGAATAACAAACACTGCCGGAAAATAACTTATCAAAATGTTACAACCAATAATGAAAACACGGATAAAGCAGATAAAAAACAGGCTTTCCACTAGGGAGCTACAATGGTGAATAAGTGACAACACAGTGCTCAAGTTACAAACGTGCAGAAAGTGGATACATAAAGTGCATTGGGAAATAATAAAACAGGGGCTGCCAATATCTCAAATCATTGACTTTCCTACACAATCACTCTATTTTAAGATGGGATGTCAAGAGTCCAAAACCCGACAAAAGTTGAAGGTTTGACACCAAAGACATAAGTTCAAGGATAATCATCGGAACCAAAAAAATGTAAGTGGGTGGTAACAAAACCTGTTAACAATAGAAATGACAGGGATAAGACTTTAGTGGTGCCATGGTAAGTGAGTGTCTGTAGTCAAATATCCAGCCACATGGCCACTATTCTTACTTAACTTGTAAGAATGTAGAGCAAAAACTTTGGAAAGTTAAAGGAAAGTAGTCCCAAGCACTAAAGGGCTTAAGAAAAGAGGCTGGAGTGTCTCAGCCAAAACGCGATTCATCAAGTGCTTCATCCAACTCACCTCCGAGTTATCATGGCTCTTTCAGAAGAGGGAGTTTGGAGGGGGTGGAACAATAGATGCAGCAGCAGCAGCAAAGGCAGAGGAGAAGGGAAAGCCATAACAGAGAAACCCTTACATCACAAGTGGCATACATCCAGCACTCAGTTTCAAGCAACAAAGCCTCAACTTTAGAACCGAAGTCTTACAAACCTTTTCACTACCAACATTTGCCCAGTTCAATTCTCGGACTCATTTAGATGGCTCCAAAGGGGCTTCCTTTAAAGCAAATGGCCCCTCCCCCACTTATGAGTTTTGAAAACCATCTCATTGCCAAAAAGGGATACATTTGTACAACGGTAGGATTCCAAAGGTAGTTACTGGTTAAAACTATATATGTATTACTTCCTGTATGCATAAAACATGCTTTGGGGAAAGTTCTGCGCGTTTCTCCTGAAAGGTAAAGGTTATCTTCCCTCTTTCCTGCAGTTTGTCACCATAGACCATCTTGCGCATTTGTGCACCTGCCCACCAGTCTATTATAACTACTCTAAAAGAAGATGGGAAACCACACAATAGTGGATTCTTTTTCACTAGGGAAGCATTTTTCCACACTTAATATCATTACCGGCTACAGTTTGATGTAGATTATGTTGGTCTCTTGAAAGCTGCAAATGATGCTGCTGATACTTTCTTCGAATGGGCACCCCTCACTCTCCAACCTCCACCTGCCCCAATAAAGGAAGCATCTCACCTGCCCTTGATCACAGATGAAATAGTAAGCGGAAAAACAGGGCAGATTAGCTCTGCCTCCTGGAAGCTGCAACATTGCCATCACCCAAATGGGGTTTACTCTTGGATCCGGATAACCATCTGATCAATAAAGTGCATGTATGTGAGATTTCAATGGTAACGTCACTTTCAGGTGCCTGGACCTGTTCCCATCCAAAAATTACATCTTATTAAGGGAGCCTATAATCAAACTAACCATATGTTCAATGAATTCAGCATCTTCATACACCCAAGCACCAGCAATAGTCCTGAACAAAGTATCCTCTCCACAAAAGAAAGGCGATTTTTATTGCAAGGTTGACTGCAGCTCTAGGGCACCAGAGCCTCTATTAATGCGTCTCCAACTAACAAACCTTGGAGAGCTGAAGAAGGAAATTCTCCAGACGTATCAACTGTAACAGGAGGCTTCCAAATTTTGACTGTTTGGTAACTTAAGTCCCCAAACTCCTTGCAGCCCTTTTGACACGCCCATGCCAAATCACACCTAGTATATCTTGTGTGCAAATGAGTATCACAAATGAGGACCAAAGGGATTTGACATCATTTGCAAAACTGATTTTATTTATGTGATAGAAAGTTATTTTTGTCAAAGTTAAACCTCAAGGTATGCAACAATCTGTGCTATACACGGTTTCCAATGTTTAAATATCTGCAACTTGACCCTACCTCTGGTCTATTAGAGCTCCAACGCTTTGCCCGGTGTAATGCAAGTAAGGTGTACTTTAGATTAGCTAAAAAGCAAACCTGTTTTCACACAGAAGCAGCCTTCCCCAAGTTTGAGCTACGATTAAATAAGGCGCGCGTATATTCATTCACCTTATCAAGGCTTTTCTTTTTGCGATAAGGACCATTATTCCAACACCTGCTTTATCTTATCTTTCATGTGCTTCCTGCTTTCCCATAAACCTTCCTCCACATAATTATCACTTTGTTCTCTCCACCTGTATGGACAATCAAACACGTCGTATTAGGAGAAGTCATTGGGGGAATGGCTTGCACATATAAAAGTGCATGGTGTTATTTCATAAATACCAGCTAATTTTTCATGCTGGCTGACTTAAAGAAATCTGCCCCGCTAACATACAGTTGAAAAATGCTCACTTACTTTGTTATAGCATGGTCAGTAGTGTTTACGCTGCATATTAATGATCACAGTGCAATAAAACAAATTATTTGATGAATGAGGTACTTGCAGAGGGCAACAGCTGGCATACAACAGGGCATCCTGGCACTAGAGACTGCAGAGGATGAAGTAATGCTCTCGTTTGATGCAAAAGCTAGGGTTTGAGTTGCTCTCAGAAAAAAAAGTTTAGTTGGTGCACTTCAAAAGTCAAATGGGAGAGAATTCCAGAGTTCGACTACAAAGCTCTTCATTATGAATTCAGGGCTAATGCGATCCCCGAGCAAACTGATGTTTACACAGGGAACAGGAATTATGAGTTTGTATGATACTTAGCCCATCCTCAGAGTTTTCCCTTAATAAATTCCAGCAGGTCAAAAGTGCCGACATTTATCTGGGAGGGGGAAGGTCCGGTAAAAGGCAAAACTTGGAGCATTTGGGTGTTAAAACCGGACTCTGAGCAGCCGCACGTTTTCCAATCCGAGTGCCCTAATAGGTGTTCATTGCTTCCCCAGCTTCTGGAAAAACCTGGAGCGGTTCTTAGCTAGGGACAGATCAGCGGTTGCTTTGAACAGGATTCTGGTGTGGACATGGGAGCTAGCTCGCTGTTTAAGATATGAAAAGACCGACACATGTCCAAGGCTTTTTCTCACTACTCGAGTTCGCCTCTTGCTCTGCTCCACTTACATAATATTTTCAAATAATGATTTGCGAGCATCCCCAGTATAAACACAGCAGGATGGAGTTTAAATAGGGCCACTGGAAATATGCAGCAGAGAGGACTAAATTATGTGGCAGGGTTGACCAAATTAGGCAGCAAGAAAAGCGAAATTATTAAATTATACAGCATAGTGTATCACACTTTGCAGCAACATTTATGCATTATTCTGTAACTTTTACAAGTTATCACTGCCTGGGATAAGCTTCCCTTCAGTAGTATTAGTTTAACTCCTCCCTATGGTAATCAGCAACTGAAAGGTGACCTTGCAAAGGGCTTGCAATAGTGTGGTATCGTGTGGCGGCTTTTTTTTAATTATTATTATCAGCTTTTAATCTGTTTGAGATAGAAACATTTTTGGAGCTACAATCAGCAGATTATGCAGCAGACAACTGATTTGGCAAATGAGGCCAATCTATAATTTTGTGGATAACGGCGTGGTCAAAGGATTGCATATTTCGCTGGCAGTACACATGATGGCAACAGTTCTTTAAAATACTCAACCTGACCAGGCAATCTTTTTGATGCTCAGCAGTAGGCACGAACGTTTGCACCAAAGTTTTATCTTCAAGAGCAACATAAGTCATTTGCCAGCGGATCTTGGACAGGTAGTAATTGTTCGGTGCTCTGCTCCGTAGACAACAACCACAGATAAGGCTGTGGCTTTCTTGAATAACAACCACCAAGTGAAAAGTGGAAGGTGATGGATTATATATTTTGATTATGGAAACTAGCATTAGGAACTTAACACTCATTCGCTGGTGCGGAGCATGCTAAACATATAATATGGTTATGCCACCTGGCAGAAATAAATATATCCAGACAAATTATGCTGCGCACATCTACAGAGCTAGTATCTATGATGGTAGCGTGGTATTCCAATAATATTAGTTTAGAGTGCCATGGCGATCTAACATGCTAAGTAAGCCAAGACTACCTGCCCTAGCACATCTCTCCGATCATTCTGTAGCTCCCAGTCCACTTCAACCCGCCTCACATGCCATCGCCCCTTTAGTAGGTATGAATGATTCACAGTTGAGGAAGCCGATCCTCACACTGTGATCCTTGGCAGCAGGTTCTGTCTACCATTGAGCCAAGTGCTTAATTTGAGCCGGTGGGGCTTCTGAAGACAGGCACGCATGTTTTCCTTATTGCACATTTCCCGATAGCACAAGAAGCAAAAACTAAGGGGAGAAAGAGGGAAACCCGTTCCAAAGGTAGAAAGCAGGACCCTGCAAAATTGAGATAAAGAGGGAGGAAATGTGCAGTAGTAAATTAAAGAAGCATGAAGTGGACTGCAGACTATGCAGTCTTGGTATCGGAGACGCCGTTACTGCCGGCTTCAGAACAGAGCTTTGGGCACTGGCACTCACTCTTGTACAAATTAAGAACTGACCGTGACTCTCCTGTTAACATGAACCATAGAAGCGCTCAGGTCTTTCCCATTTATGCGCTACCATTAGCTGATTATTTAAAGGTTTAAAAAAAAAAAAAGAAATATAACTACGAACACGGAGTTACATTGAATACCATTTGTCTGAGGCAAAACAGCTGCTTTAAACTTTGAAAACCAGGATAAACCAAAACAAGCAGAAACCACAAGTGGCGGAAACAAATTGACCGCCTACCTAGAGTTGGACTTGGACTGTTTTTCACTGAGACAATCTGTGATAAATTTACACAGGTATTCTATCTGCTCACTGCATTTATGCTTATCTGAAAGCAGGCCCCGTCAGGAAGTCTGGTACATAAATGTACATCTATACTGATTAACATCTATGGAGCCTGAGTCTCTTTTAGTCACATCTCCTTGACTCAAAATACTGTGAGCTCCGGAAATGGTGACCCAGCTGCTACATACTAGCGTTTAACAAATTCAACCTAGGCGTGGGTTCCATCGCCAGCTTTGGAAGCTGGAACCCCACAGTTTGTGGATGGTCTCGAAACTTTCAAACAGGAAGTGACACTTTCATTCCGAGGCTGAAGAAGCTAATGATATAGTTGCTTGTGAAGCCCAGAGCCTTACTGTTAGAAATGGGGTCTCTAGTTGGCAGTCAGTTTGCACCCTGTCCAAGTAGGGACCCTCACTCTAGTCAGGATGAGGGAGATACCCGCTCAGATAACCCCTGCTCACCTCCTTGGTAGCTTGGCACGAGCAGTCAGGCTTATCTCAGAAGCAATGTGTAAAGCATTTTCACATAACACACAGTAATAGGTGAAAACACTACAAACGGACACCACACCAGTTTTAGAAAAATAGCCAATATGTATCTATATAAAACAAGACCAAATACGATAAAAATCCAACATAGAGCAATAGAAATATGAATTCTGCAAAATTTACTCAAAAATATAGTTCCTTGAAGTCGATAACTCCACCTGGGGCTATCACAGCATCATGATCAACAAAACCAACAGTTCAGGCTGGCTGTGGCGTTGCAGGCCAGCTACGGTGTCAGGAAGATCCACAAGCAGTACCTTGGATTTGCAGGGCGTTGTGAACCTCGCGGTGAGCTCCAGAGAGCGGCGTCGCTGATGTTGCAGTGTCGGTGCAGGAGTCGTCAGGCCCTTGAGGTCACACGCGTTGCGGATCGAATTCCGGGCTGATGAAGTCAGGTGCGCCGGCATGGATGGCGTCAGGGCTGCGGTGCGAAGCAGGACGATGCGACGTGCAGTGCCCACAGGTCACGGTGCAGGCAGCGGCTCGGTTATGGTGTCCTGCGGAGTCGGTGAGACCAGGGCTGCAGTGTGAAGTGGGGCAGTGCGACGTGCGGTGTCAGCAGGCGGCGTCATTGCTGAAACGCTATCGTCAGTAGGCCCAAGCTAGTGGTGCGGGATGGAACGGTGCTTCGTGACCTTCATGAGCGGTGTCCACAGACCACGGTGCAGGGAGGATGCCTGGTGATGACACAGGATTTAATGGTTCTAGTGTCGGTGGACCGGGGCTGTGGTGAAGGACGGGACGGTGCTTCGTGTACCTCACAAGCGGTGTCTACAGGCCATGGTGCAGCAGCAGCGCTGGTGTCAGCAGGAGCGGCGTCATCGGGGATGCCTAGGCAGCGGTGTGAGCAGACGATGCGGGAGCGCGGGGCCCAGAGGTCGCGGTTCGAGCAGCGGTTCGGTGAAGTCATCTGATAACGCCGTCAGTGAGACCAGGGTCACGGTACGAAGCGGGGCAATGCTACTCCGTGCGGCATCGGCAGGTCACGGTGCAGGCCAGCGGCATCGTTTGCGGCGGCCCAGTGGTTTCTACTCTTGTACAGCACACAAACACACAGTTCCCAGTGCTGCAGGTCGAGGAAACTAAAGTCTTTGGTGTCCCTGAGACTTCCAACAGGAGTCAAGCTCTACTCCAAGCCCTTGGAGAACTTTCTCAAGCAGGACACACAGCAAAGTTCACCCTTTGCACTCTTTTCAGGCAGAAGCAGCAACTGCAGGCCAGTACAGCAAAGCAACACAGCAAAGGGACAGTACTCCTTCAGCTCTTCTCCTGGGCAGTGGTTCCTCTTGATTCCAGAAAGATTCTGAAAGTCTGGGGTTTTGGGTCTTCTTCTTATACCCAGTTATGCTTTTGAAGTTGGCAAACTTCAAAGCAAAGTCTCAAGTGTTTGCAAGATCCTTCCTTGTCCAGGCCAGGCCCCAGACACTCACCAGGGGGTAGGGGACGGCATTGTGTGAGGGCAGGCACAGCCCTTTCAGGTGTGAGGGACCACTCCTCCCCTCTGCCTCAGCACAGATGGCTAATCAAGATATGCAGGCTACACCCCAGCCCCCTTTGTATCACTGTTTAGAGGAGAGGTGTGAACAGCCCAACTGTCAAGCTGACCCAGACGGGGAATCCACAAACAGGCAGAGTCACAGAATGGATTAAGCAAGAAAATACCTACTTTCTAAAAGTGGCATTTTCAAACTAACAATCTAAAAACCAACTTCACTAAAAGATGTATTTTTAAATTGTGAGCTCAGAGCCCCTAAACTCCACATTTTAATCTCCTCTCAAAGAGAATCTGTGCTTTAAGGATATTTAAAGGCAGCCCCCATGTTAACCTATTCGAGAGATAGGCTTTGCACAGTGAAAACCAAATTTGGCAGTATTTCACTGTTAGGAAATATCAAAAAACACACTAGTATATATCCTACCTTAAACATGCACTGCACCCTGCCCCTGGGGCTACCAAGGGCCTACCTTAGGGGTGCATGACATGTAGTAGAAGGGAAGGTTTAGGCCTGGCAACTGGGTACACTGGCCAAGTCGAATTGGCAGTTTAAAACTGCACTGGCAGGTCTGAGCCGTGTTTACATGGCTACTAATGTTGATGGCACAGCCAGTGCTGTAGGCCCACTAGTAGCATTTGATTTATAGGCCCTGGGCACCCCTAGTGCACTTTACTAGGGACTTACCAGTAAATCAAATATGCCAATCATGGTCAAACCAATCAACAGTACACTTTAAACAGAGATCATATGCACTTTAGCACTGGTTAGCAGTGATAACGTGTCCAGAGTCCTAAAGCCAACAAAAACAGGTCAGAAAAATAGGAGGAAGGAGGCAAAAAGACTGGGGATGACCCTGCAAAAAGGGCCATTTCCAACACTTACTTTGCAGAAGATCTACAAGGTATATATTCCCAGGCAGTGTAACCACATCCCAAATTCTCTTCCTTACGCAATCTTGCAATTACACTGAATATCGTTATTCCAGCTGAGGAATGTATACAGTGACAATATTTGCTCCTGTACAATGTGCATTTTCTTGTTTGTTAAAATCCAAAATGAAGTTGATTAAAAAAAAACAAATTTAAAAAAAAGTAGCACAGAAGGACAACATGTTCAGACTATCTTTGGCCCATTTCTTTAGTGGCAGATCCTGCCACTGAAGTTAATTTGAGATCTACCTTGACCACACATTTTCAGTGCAATCTCAAATAAAAATTTCACCTCTACCAATTATTTTCAACGAAGAAGAATCCAGAAAGCAAGTTTTTGTTTTGCCCTCTGAGACCTTCAGGCTGTTTAAGACTGCCTAAATTGCGCAGCAGATTGTTGCAGCTTTATTTTTCTAGGCTTACCCAACTCTTCTTTGAGTCAGCTGCACAAAATCAAAATATAGCTGAGAAATTGGCCTGTGGGCTAAAGAACACTGACCAGGTCTCACAGGCACAAGTGGACTCTGCTGGTTACTGGTAAGACAAAAATAAATTGAAAGCTCTAGCTTTAGGTTTAGTTTTCTTCTGTCTAAAAAAAAAGTGTTCACTAGCTCAGCTTTTTTTATCTAGGTCGAACGTAAGCGTTCGACCTCATGTATACTTTTAGTATACTTCTTATGGCTTAAAGCAATTTCATTTGTTGTTTGCAGTGTCCTTTAAAAATTCTTGCTCGCTTGAGTTTAGTTCTTTCTTTTTCTCCCTCCTTTTTCTGTTTCGGAGCAGAGACCAACTACTGTATTATTCCACTTAGGTTTCTTTATCTGGTGCTGTGACTGACTATTTTTGTCATTTCTTTGGTGCTCCCATTTTCACTGGGGGTGTTTTAGGCTGGTAGCTGCCTGTGTTTTATTGCAGCTTTCCGTTTCTCCCATGTTGCTGATATTTGTTTTGGCTTTATTCGAGTGCTGTCCTCGTTTAGCTCTGGCTCCTAAAATAAGCTTATTTTACAAAAGAAACACCTGGTCGTTTAGCTCACTGCTCAGGAAAGCAACAATTTGCCCGTTCTGGTAACATGCAGCTAAACCTAGAAGCAACACCTCACATTGCATCTCAATTTTCTATCTCCAGGGTCCCTCTCTGCCAGCACCAATGACAACTCACACAGGGCATTGCTTCTCTCCTTTATTGGGGCCATAAATCTCCTCCGGCTGCTCTGCTCGTTGAAATGGAGGCAAGAATGCTTGCAAAACTTTTCATTCTGTTAAAATAAAAATTAAATACTTTTTCTTTCCAATTTCTGTTCAGACATTTTCACAACGTGAGGTAGCGCAATCATCTTCTTGTCTCTGTTCAAGGGCTTGTGATTTCTGATGACCGTAACAGTCAGTGACCACCAAAACATGGCAGAAAAAGACAAAATTATGAGACAGGGTTGACCAATTTATGTGGCAAGAAAAGTCCAGTTCTGAATTTACCATGCCAATAGCTCTAACTCAAGAAAATGAAAGAACAATTGCATTGTAAATGCTTGTTTTTACATTTCCACGCATGAAGAGAGTTGGGTGGTAAGGTCTTTGGCTTGTGGATAGGCCACTCCGTCTCATTTCTTAGCATCCAAATATGGAACTATCGCTTGGAGGGTGGTGGCGAGGTTGGGGGAGAGGGGGAATCTATCTATGATGAGACTTTTCTATATTGTTTGAGGTTTCCTTTATTCTCCCTCTCATCCCAAATCTGTGTCTTAGAGTACACTCATTTCAGACCTGTTAGAGATCCCTCTCAAACCTGCCTCGCTGAGTTGGAGATTAAGAGATGAGGTCTGAAAGAGGACTTTGAGAAACAATGACTTGGTTACACTAGTCCCATTCCTCCCCCTTCAGGCCTTGCCTCTCCATCTTACTCTTGTGGTTGAGAAGGGTTGACAGTGAAACGGATAGTGTTTCCATCCTATACTCGACAGGGCCATGGAATTCCCATCGCCCGATGCCCAGGGCATATTGTTTGTCTAGAACAACAAGTTTTCATGTTTATGTTGGAACTGGACAAGTAGGCCCAACCCAGACAGTACAAACTGTTTGGCTGCCAGCTTACAGTGAAACTATATGGATTTGTGAAAGTGACCAGCATTTTCACCATCCACAAACTTTACGTTCTCAGTGAACAGCAGTTCTAAGCCTGAATTCTTAAGTATCACTGGAGGCACTCCTAAGGGTATGTTGTCTCCATAGCGTCTTTGACTTCAATGAATAGCTACTCTACAACAGCACATTTGTTCTGTTAAATCTCCCAGCAGTGTTAAAAATAATAGAATTCAGCACTGCTGGAGAGGTTATTTTTTGTTAATTTGAGGCTCTTTAACTATAAATAAAAAAGCAAGGAAGCCCAAGAATATATCCTCATTGTACTTCCCTAAAGACATGTCACTTTTCTACACAGCATAGACAGTTATGTAGAGTGTTATTTGACACTGTAACAGGTGCTCATGAAACTTGCAATATAATTTGAAGATCATAGTCAGATATATACTTTTGTACACCTAGGCCCTCATTCCGATTTCGGCAGAACCTGAACCAGCACGCCAGCGGTGGTGCAGACCGCCTAATAACAAGAATGGCGGTTTGGCCTGTTCCAAACTGCCATATTCCTGTTGCTACCGCCAGGGAAGCTGGACCCGCTGGGCCCGAGACGAGCATCTCCGACCCGGCAGGCCACTCAATACTGCCGGTAGTATTCAGAGTTCCTGTTCCGCACGGGATTCCGTGGCAGGAGCACCGCCGCAAAATCCCTGGCGGAAAGGCTACCGGCAACAGGAATAGATGACTCCTCCCCCCCCCCCCCCACAGGATTGACCCTCCCACCCCCTCAGTAGAGACCCTCGATCCCCATACTGCACCCCACCCATAAATACACACACCCTGACACACACACACAAACATCCTTACACACACGCATCACCACAATTACACAGACATATGTGCACACAGACTCCCCCTCCACCCCCCCCAAGCATTACACGCACACAAACACTCATTGACACCCCACCCTCCTTGCAGCCGAAGAGGTGCTCCTCCCTGAAGGGATGGGACCCGGCTCTCCCACCGCCAGCCCCGCAACGCCATCACAACACCGTCAGGCCATATTACAGATCGAAATACGGCTGGCGGAGTCCTTTTGGTGGGGCGGGGCAGGCAGTCGGCCCGCCTCTGCATCGCTGACCGCCAGCAAGAATACTGGAGAATTTCCACCCAAATTGATTTGGACGTCCTTCAGTACTCGGAATATGGCAGTCAGAGGACTCACAACACTGGTGGTCCTCTGGCGGACGCAACTTCGGCGGTCTTACTAGAAGACTGCCGAAGTCGGAATGAGGGCCGTAGTTTCTTTTGATAAAAAATTACACAAGGTTATTCCTAAAATAGGTAGCTAAAAAACTATTAAGCAGGTTTTGTAGGGGAGGCGTGGCCTGCGGCCAATGAAGCTGCACGCTTAGCGAGGCGCTCCGGTGCTGTGAACGGGGCCCGGCCGAAATAATAGCACTTCCAAACCCCGAAAATGATCGGCAAGATAGGCCCCGGTGAGCGGAGTCCTGACCGATAAATGCGGAGTAAACTCCGGCGAGAAAAGAATAGCGGCTGAGGAGGTGAACGGGGTCTCGCCCCGACGACATCGAAGAACCAAGATGGCGGCAGCCTCTGGACCCTGGCCCGGCTGAGCTCAGACCCCAGAGCGGAAAGACCAAAAACCCAACTGAAGCGAGGCGAGATCGCCCGCACCCCGGGAGCGACCCAGCGGCTACCCCACTCCCGCAGAACAGGGCACTTGGTGAGCACGCGATTGTAGGCGAGCAGTATAGCAGCGGCCCGACGGAGCATCGGCCCGAAGTGAATCATCTTGGTCCGTGACACTGGAGAAACCGGCCGAGATCCACGAATGAGTTACCTACAGCGGAAAGCAGAGCTGTGAGGTTAAATCTTCCATTGAGAGACACCGGAGGAACCCCTACAGTGAAAGGTACAGATACCAGGGACGGGAGAGGGGGGATTACGCAGGAGTGTGAGCCAATGGGCCTACGCTCCGACCTCATGGACGGCCCGGAGCGTTCCCTTTTGACCGAGGCTTCGCCATACTGAATAGGGGGAAAATACTCTGAATAGACAACTACGCTGAAGAAGCAGACGGCGAGAATAACACGCCTGATCCCGGGGTCTGTGTCTTCCCCCCCTGGAACCCCCCCGGTCTGTGAACAATCTGGGAGTCGCGGCCGTGAATCGAAGAGGGAGTGGCCTTAAAATTCAGCACGCGCTGATACAGCTGCCCGCCTGAGCGGGCACTGAGTAACAAGGATGGAGAAGCCCAGGAAACGCGAGGGGCAGGCCCCGGAAGACACCGATGGCACTCAAACTACAGGACGGCCCCAGAGAATAGACCCCCGTGATGGCACGGCTGACCAGGAAACAACTTTGGATACGGTGCTCCAGGCCAGCAGAGAATCTCGAGAAGCACTAGAGCAAAAAATTGATAACCTGACTGTAGACCTATCCCTACTGCGTGATGATCATCGTAGGCTAACGGAGAGAGTGGGAACAAATGAAAAAGAGATCAAGCTCATGGCCACAACCCAGAAGTCTTCTTCTAAAGAACTTTTGGAAATCACCTCTCGTGTAACAGCGTTAGAAGCAAGAGCGGAGGACGCTGAAAACCGTGCCCGCAGGAGCAACATCAGGCTGATTGGCATACTGGAAGGAGCGGAGACAGCGGCAGTAAATATGGAATCTTTCCTGGAACACTGGATCAAAGAAACAATACCTCCTGAAGGTCTATCAACGTTTTTTGCCATAGAAAGAGCCCATAGGGTGCCTAGCAGGCCTCCTCCCCCAGGAGCAAGAGCTCGACCAATAGTGGCAAAACTCCTGCACTTTAAAGACAGGGATTACATTCTGTCACAAACGCGCCTGAAAGGTGAAATAGCACTAAACAACCAGCGTGTTATGCTCTTTCCAGATTTCACCAAAATAACTCAGGAATCCTCAGTGAAAATGGGATAAAATACGCCATGCTCTTCCCGGCCAAACTCAGAGTGGAATATGAAGGGAAAGTACATTTCTTTACATCCCCGCAGGTAATCGACAAATGGCTGGAAGCCAAGAACATCATAGCCAGGGACCCCCACCGCGGAACTAGTAGCAAAACCCCCAGAAAGCGCAGCAGATCCTCCAAACAAAATAAAGAGATTGCTCCTCCAAGGCACCAAGCTCTCCAAGAAATGCGCAAGGCGGTGGACGCGGCTGCAGCACTGGGTCGGGGCTCTTTCCCCTCCTCCCAGAATTCTGGACACACCTCGGACCACGACTCGTGCAGTGGAGACTCATTGAGCTCGTCGCGGGATACCCTCACCAGCCTACCAAAAGTGACCCTGAGATCCTCGGAAGAAATCATTGGACTCTCCATTGTTAGAATGGTTACAAAAGGAACACTGAGAAGTATCAAATAAGTAGGGCCTAGATAGCAGAGGAACAACTCTCCAGAACATCCACACGCAACACGCCTTGGGCAATACCTTACTGGGTAGCTAAATATAATCTCGCTGGGTCCCGGAACCGGCCTGGAGTGTAGGCTCTCGGTCGCTAACACACCACCCTCCTATAGGATTCTTAGACAAGTTATAATGGTTTGGACAGGAATAGTTCTGACCACCGGTCCTGGGGAGTGGGAGTTGGGAGTTGAGTTTACCAAGTTAGCATTAAGGGATAATCTAGCACTTACCATTTATGAAGCTGACAGCTCACGCATTGAAATCACGCCGCCACAATATAATCCTACACACAGTAATTCCTTCATCCTTTCTAGTCTCTTCAAGGTTAGTAACCAAAATGGAAACTACAAAGTATAAGATAATAACCTGGAACGTTAGAGGTCTAAACAATATGTCCAAACGTTATAAAGTATACAATTACTTAAAGCGCAGGGGGATACACATTGCTCTACTACAGGAAACGCACCTGGTAGAGCAGGAAGTTAACTCCCTCAAGAAACGGTGGTGAGGTCAAATAATCGCAACTAGTTACTCAGCTTTTGCAAGGGGAGTACTGATCTGGATCCGCCCAGGGGTGCCCTTTCAGCTTCTTCACAAGCGCATAGACAGGGAAGAGAGATATGTAGTGGCCTCCGGGAGACTGGGAGGTAGAGACGTAACATTAATGGGGATATATGCACCCAACCAGGACTAGGGGAAATTCCTCGATAAATAGGACCTGTTAAGAGTGGGCCTATTTCAAGGGACAAACATAATCGGAGGGGATTTCAACTGCATAGCTAACGTTGGCCTTGACAGATCACCCCCCCCCACCCATTTCACAGTCCCCTACTCTAAAAATTGCTAAATCATTTGCAGAGTGGCAAAAACACCTGCATCTGGGAGACTGTTGGAGACAGCTTAACCCTCATACTCACTCCTTTTCATATTACTCGGCGGTACACGACCTACATGTCAGACTAGACACTTTTTTAGCCTCCCCTGAAATTCAAATGGACGCAATCTCCGCTGAATATCTGTGCCGTACAATATCTGACCATAATCCTCTGATTCTATTGCTATCCTGGGGAAGGGAGAGAACGACTATTCCAACATGGCGTCTGAGAGCTGAGATGCTTGAGGACGAGGCACTCCAACATCTATTGCATTCAACCATAGTTGATTTCTTTAAACACAGCGCGCAGACTGCGTCCTCCAGATCCATTGAATGGGAAGCATTCAAAATAGTTATAAGAGGCACCTGTATTAGTGAGAACGTAGGGGCCCGGAAATCTATGGAAAACGAGCTCCGTAGCCTGGAGGATTCCCTCAGAAACCTTGAGCGCAGACGCCCTACACAACATGATCTGGCCCCCCTCCTGAAAGACACCAAAAATAAAATAATAGAAGTAAACAATAGGCTGTCACGATATGATTACAAGCAGTACATAATCAAACAACACTCAGAGGGGGATAAGCCTGGTGCCCTACTGGCGTGGCTGGCTAACCCACCTAAACAACAAACTGTCATAGTGGAAATAGAAGACACCCCAGGTACCAGTGTTTATAGCCAAAAAGAGATTAACTCTAGCAACTACTACTCAACACTATATGCGCCCCCCACTGAGACACTAACTAACCTCCAACTACAAGACCTAGAAGACCTCGCCCTCCCCAAACTTGGGGAAGAAGAGAGCTCAGCTTTAGCAGCCCCAATATCGATCACAGAGATTAAAACAGCAATCCAAGGCATGGCCAAAGGTAAGGTCCCAGGATCCGATGGACTTCCACTGGAGTTCTACCTCCTGTACCAGGACCTGTTAGCCCCTCATCTCAGCATAATTTATGCTGAGGCTTGGAGCGGGGGCAACCTACCACAATCTACTAATGAAGCCATCATGATTCCCATACTAAAACCTGATAGGCCCCCAACGGATGTCCGTTCTTACCGTCCATTATCCATGCTTAATATAGACTATAAAATATTAAGTAGGATTCTTGTGAACAGACTACTGCCCCACATGACCTCGTTAATCCACCAGGATCAGTCTGGCTTTATCCCGCAACGTAGCACCGCACAAAATATTAGACGCCTGGTGTCTGTTCTTTGTTCCATGCCTCCGGAAATGGCTCAGGCAGCGATTATCTCGGTCGACATAGAAAAGGCATTCGACTGCCTGAGATGGGACTACCTGGAACAGACCATGCTGAGAATGGGGATGGGAGAGGGATTCACATGTTGGACTAGGCTGCTATATTCAAATCCCACTGCTAGGGTGAAAACAGGTAACATATCTGATTCATTTTTGATTGGCAGAGGAACTAGACAGGGTTGCCCACTATCCCCTCTCCTATTCGCAGTAGCAGTGGAGCCCCTGGCCCAAATGGCTAGAACCGGGCAGCACTTCCAAGGCATTTCAATTAACGACTGGACACACTATGTCACCCTTTATGCCGACGATATGGTGCTTTTTTTCCGTAACCAAGGAGATGATCTACCAGGTGGAATAACCATGCTTGAGAAATATGGAATGGCCTCCGGACTTCGGATCAACTGGAGGAAGTCCACTATATTCCCCATGTCATGTAGCACACCAGAACCGAATGAGACAAGAGGGCTACCCTGGTCTCCTAACACTTTTAAATATCTAGGTGTAAACATATACCATACTGCAGAAGACCTGCTAGAAGGAAATATTCATAGAGCAATCAGAGGAGTCAGAACTAGCATGCGCTTCTGGGAGACTCTACCATTAACAGTGCCCGGCAGAATTGCCCTACTTAAAATGATAGTGCTACCCCGAATGCTATACTACTTCTCTACCATCCCATTGGTGATCCCGAAGGCAGTATTCAGAAGCACTGAATCCATGATCGCGAGCTTTATATGGGGTCCGAGCAGGCATAGAATTGCACTAAATTCATTGCAGAGACCCACTGCAGAAGGGGGCCTTGCTGCCCCAGACCTAGACATCTATTACTGGGCAGGTCAACTACAATGGCTAGCAAACCTTATCAGCGAACCCCCAGGTGCGACAGAGGTCTCAATAAGTTAGAAGAACACAACATAACAAAACTAGGTGACATTTACAATAACGGGAGACTCCGCACTTACTCGGAGCTCCAAGACCAATTTAATCTCCCATCAGGTTTGTTCCTTACATATCACGCAGTCACCAGAACCGCACAAAAAATTTGGGGGTCGGCAGCTTTCGAACCTCCAACTCATAAGGGCTGTAACATCCTCTGCACAATAGGAGAAAGGAAAGGAATGATTTCAGAAATATATATATATTATTACAAAGCAGTTCACACACACCCCTAAATAAAGTTAGAGACAAATAGCAGACTGATTTAAACACAACTATTGAAGATGAGCAATGGACAAAGATCACCTCCCCATACTTACTCCGTATATGGAAACGCCAGATTCAAATTAATAAATCTTTACATTTATCATAGGGCCTACTTAACCCCGCAAATGATAACTAAAATATACAATACAAACACAGCGAGATGCCCTAGATGCACGGAAACAGCTGCAGGGCTAGTTCACATGCTGTGGAGCTGTTCACAACTCAAATCATTTGGTCAGAGATATTTAGGAGAATCTCCGACAGCACTAGCAGGAAGATCACCCTGTCCCCACTAGTTGCCCTGCTAGGAGTTTTCCCCCGTCCTACTGCCCACAAAATGTCCAACAAATTTATTGACTTGGCTCTAGTCTTGGCCAAAAGGGAAATCACCTCACACTGGAAAGACTCAGTAGGCCCGCAAGTTAAGAGGTGGCAAGAAGAACTAGAAAAATGGGCAGAAGTAGAGGGATCTGTGCTGCTGAGAGAAGCGCTACAGGGCCGGAGGCCGAGAGAGGGTGCTACACAATGGGACTCAATACTGGAAAGTCTGAAAAACCTAGATTCCCCGACACCCGAAAACGATCAGACGACTTCAGACTCCGATCCAGAAGAACCCCCCACACCCACGACATAGAACTTTTTTTTATTTTTTTATTATTTTTTATTTTTGTTTATTGAATTTTTACACATAGTAACATAAACAGGTCCCCTCTTCTTAGTAATAACAAAATAGTATAGTAATCCCACTCATCTCATCGCTGCCCCAGCCAGCAAGGAGAAAAAATCAATAATATGTCTCACAGTGAGCGTCAATATCGAGGGTCACGTCTTTAAACTTTCTCACTGGTCACCAAACAACAAGGTCACCAGTGCCGACTTAAAGGAGATACATGAGCAATGGAAAAACTTAGTGAAACATAGCTGAGGGGAGAGAACGATAGAAAAACATAACACTCAAACAGGCAGGTGGAGCTCTGAACTGACCATGCAAGTCCATCTCAACAGCATGAGATCACACCAATTCCAATGGGAGGGGGAATGAGTCTCTCACGTGGGCATCTCCAACCGCATCACTTACACACTGCATGCAGCCAAGTATTTATTTAAGGGGGCCCAGATATCCCTAGGGCGAGACCCCCCAGGCATGAGATCCAAAAAGACCACCAGCTGGTCATGGCAAAAAGCAGCATCTCGTAGCCATTCAGACTTACGCGGAGCCCTCTTCCTACCCCAGCACACGGCAACTCTTCTCTTAGCCAGCAGCAAGAGCAGACCAACCAAACGCCTGTGCGGCCCCTGAATTTCATCCACCCATCCAAGCAACCCAACCCTGGGGGAAAGAGGTAGCTCCAAATCAACCATTGTAGTGATCGCTTGCCAGACTTCTACCCAGAAATCATGTACTTCCGCACACTCCCATGCCAGATGCAAAAAGCCCGCATCTGGCGCCCGACAGCGAGCACAGCACGCGTCCGAACGCAGGCCCATAGAATAAAGCTCCCTGGGTGTATAACACAGGCGATGCAGGAACTTAAAGTGCAGCAGACGCAGCCTATAGTTCGGGCACAACGCTCTCATATGTGCACAGCACCCGCGCCACACAGCCTCAGTGATGGGCTCGCCCAATTCTTCCTCCCAAGCAATCCTGGAGGACTCCCCAGGGCCATCTCTCTTATACAGCTTAGTCACCATCCTGCCGGGGGACCGCGCACTGCAGAGCACCTCCAGAGCTCAAAACTCCGAGGGGGCTTCAGGCAAGTTAAGAAATCGCTCACGCAACATAGCTCGGACTCGAAGAGCACACAGGCGCTGCAGCGCCGTACCCTCGCAGCCAGCCAGAGCATCGGCGACGTCAAGAAGACATCCGTCCACCAGCCAGTCTCCTAGTTCATTCAAGCCAGCAGCGCGGAGAAAGCGGCGCACCCCGCCATCCTGGAACATCCTAGTGTCTGCAATTGCCATGACGGGCAGCGAAGGGGGAAATGGAGCAGTAACCCCAGAGCGCCGCATCAACGCCCCCCACGCTCTCATTGTACATGCCACCGTATCCATTCCTGTGACCCGGGACTGCACCCGACTTCCAAGCACACGCACCAAGCCATCCGGCCACACGGAGTCACTCTCAGGCTCCAAATGCGGCATATAGCGAATCGGATTCAACCAATAGTACGCGAAGTGCGCCTGCGCACAGTAGTAATAAAGCTCCAGATCCGGAGCAGCAAGCCCACCTAGTTCAAACGGCAGTGTCAGTCTCTCCCAGGAAATGCGCGGCTGACGTCCTGCCCACGCCAAACAGATTAACGCAGATCGCAGCTTCCGTAAATAGCCCCTTGCGAGTGGAAGTGGAAGATTCACAAACAAATACAAGAACTTAGGTAGCACTACTATCTTAGCAATGGCAATACGTCCAATTAGCGAGAGAGGCAGGAGCGCGCCAGATCTCAACTCTTTCTTCCAACCATGCCAGTGCAGCGCCGTAATTATCCTGTCGCAATGTGTCAACATCTCGACACAACTGGATGCCCAAATAACGCACCGGCCCCTCTGCCCATACCAGAGAGTATCGAGAATCAAATCGCATCTCACTGGGGGTTAAAGGCAATACCATCGATTTCAACCAGTTAATAGTGATACCGGAGAAGCTGCCAAAGCGCACAACTTCATCTAATAAGATATCCAGGTTCTGACCAGGGTTCCGCACATACTGCGCGATGTCATCAGCGTACAACGATATCAAAACAGGCCGTTGTCGAAACTGCAAGCCTCTATCATTGTACTTCTGTCGCAACCTCGCCGCCAAAGGCTCCATAGCTACCGCAAAAAGGAGGGGAGACAGCGGGCACCCCTGACGCGTACCACGCTCAACCGAGAATGCAGCCGACACACTTCCGTTGAGACGCAACCTGGCGGTAGGGAGAGTGTACAGCAGGCGGATCCACTTCACAAAACGAGCGCCGAGTCCCACCCGGCCCAGAAGCGTCAACATATAATCCCAGGCCAGGGAGTCGAAGGCCTTGGCAGCATCAAGAAATACCGCAGCTACATTGTCTCCAGCCCCCAAAGACCCCGCCACCGCAAAAAAAGTGCGCAAATTGTGACTCATAGACCTTCCAGGAACAAAGCCGGACTGGTCCGGTAACACCAACCGAGAAAGAAGGGGCTGCAGGCGTGCCGCAATCATCTTTGCTAGGATTTTATTGTCAATGTTTATCATAGAAAGGGGGCGATACGAGTCTCAGCGAGTCGGGTCTTTCCCAGGTTTCAGAATTGTTACCAACAAAGCCTCCCGGAGGGAGGCCGGAAGCGACCCAGCCTCCAGGGACTCCATGTACACCTCCAACAGGCACGGGGCGAGAATATCCACATATTCTTTATAAAACGCCGGGGTCAGGCCATCCACCCCGGTGATTTATCACCAGGCAACCCACGGATCGCCGCCGATACCTCCTCCACAGTGAACGGTTCATCTAAATACGCCCTGTGCGCCTCCTCAAACCATACAAGAGCAATGTCCTCAAAGTAGGTCCGCGCAGCCTCCACACTTAGGCCCACCGGGGCAGCATAGAGCCGCGCAAAGTATTCAGTAAACACCTGCATAATACCATTTGAACCAGTCACTCTTCCACCACCATCGTCAACAACCTCTGTGACCTAATTTCTGGCCCAAGGCCTACGGAGCATGCCCGCGAGAGTTCGCCCCGCTCTCTCACCTTCTCCATACCGGCGAGCTTGGAGCATGTTTCCCAGCAACGCAGATTTCTCTCAGAGGCTTCCTCATACAGGGACACCTCTCGCCGAATCTCAGCTAGCACCTCACTCGACCAACTGGCAGCCAATTGCCTCTCCAATTCTACAAGCCTTCCCTCAATATCTGCCATCTCCCGTCGCATGGCCTTCACGATGCCATGTTGCTTTGAAAGACACACTCCGCGAATAACAACCTTGAATGTCTCCCATAAGGTGCCCACAGAGTTCACAGACCCGCGGTTTTCAGTAAAAAATAACTGTATCGCCTGCCTGACCCCCCACCGAAAAATCTCATCTCGTAGCGCGCCACTAGGTAACCGCCACAGAGTCATCTGACGCAGCTCACTGGGTATCGATAGCTCCAACCTTACCGGCGAATGGTTAGACAATATGCGGGGAGATGATCTACTGCTCTCGTCCAGACCTCCACGTCTCTAGTGCTCAGTCAACGATCTATACGAGACCAGCTGCTATGAACGTAATTCAGACACGTTCCTTCTCTCACATCTACGTGCTTCCGTCTCCACAAGTCCACCAGCTCACCACTCCGCATTACTGCCGTCAAAGACCTTGCCGCTGAGACGTGCTGCACCCTGGCCTCACTCTCGCGATCCATCCGAGCATCCAGGATCACATTAAAATCACCACCCCAGATCACTGCACCAGCCCCTAGAGACTCCACGAGTCGCCACAGCTCCAGGAAGAACTCTGGGTCATCAACATTCGGTCCACACACTGCCACAAGCCTGCAGGCTCTGTCGAGTAACGTACCGCTCAGCAAGACGTATCTACCATTTGGATCTGCAATAACTTCTCGCGTGCGCCACTGTAACCCCTTTCGGATTAAGATTGCGACTCCTCGAGCATACCCAGAATACGTGGAGCAGTGTACCTCGCCAACCCACCCAGCTTTCAGTCTACCCAACATGGTCGCCACCAGGTGCATCTCCTGCAGCATACAAATGTCAATGTTATG
The DNA here is from genome assembly GCF_031143425.1 of Pleurodeles waltl. Taxonomy (NCBI): domain Eukaryota; kingdom Metazoa; phylum Chordata; class Amphibia; order Caudata; family Salamandridae; genus Pleurodeles; species Pleurodeles waltl. Next base: position 830,977,540 of record NC_090442.1, on the reverse strand, counting down.
TCGCTTAACATATGCAGCCACCAATCGAGCCTTCCTCCAATCATTAAGCCCACGTACATTCCACGTCAGGCATCGAACCAACATCGCATCATCACCCCTCATCCCATGCCACAGTTACCCATCGTATCACAAGCAAGCTCACCTCCACCTGCCAGAACCAGAAATAGAGGCCAACCTTGGCAACTGTAAAACCAAACATGTTACGATCAAAAAAAAAAACAAGCCCCCCCCACCCACACAGGCCCCCCAATCGGACCCTTACAGTAACCCGCTCATTCAACCCCAAGACCCACCCCCCACATTGAAAGCAGAAAGTAATAGGACTCATCCCAGGGGCTGTAGTCGGCCATCAGCTCTCCGCCCAGAGTACACCAGGGGGAGAGGGGCCCATGGGCCAAGTAGCAGATCACACGGCGGACATAACCGCGCAAGAAGTGGCCCGCGCACCCTCCGGTAGCCCCAATCAGTGCTCTTAAATTAATCACAGCCGGTTAGTCATTGTCACTTAAATCGGCATCCTCGGCTCCCGGACCTCCCGACCCCGCAGCCCCGCGCTCTCTGGGTATACGTCTTGCAAACTTCATCGCCTGCTTTGGGTCCATGAAGTACAGCACCTTTCCCTCGTGCCGCACCCGCAATCTGGCTGGATATAGTAGAGCAAACCCGACTCCAGCCTGGCTCAGCAGCCGTTTGGTCGGCAGAAATGCACCCCTCTGAGTCTGCACACCAGGGGTGTAGTCCAGAAAAAAGTTAAGCTCGGAATTCTTGTAGACTAGCCGCCTTCTCTCCCTCGCCAGATGAAGGACAACATCTCGGTCTCTATAGTTCAACAGGCGTGCGATAATTGGCCGTGGAGGCGTTCCCGGCGGGGGCCGGGGCCCCAAGGATCGATGCGCCCTCTCCACCACCAGCATCCGGGAGAGTTCGCCAGCAAACAATTCCAACAACATGCTCTCCACGAAATCTTCCATACGACCCATATCAGTTGCCACCGGGAGTCCCACAATACGGATGTTATTACGCAGAGATCGCGCCTCCAAGTCTTCGTTCTTATTCCGTATCACCTCCAGGATGCGCTCCAATTGCGCGATTTGGTCTCTATCTCCCCAGTGCGCCTCCTCCACCTCTGACGTGCGTGACTCCAGTGCCTAAAACCGGGAATCATGATTGTCAATCCGGGCTCTTATGCGGTCAAGCAGTTCCGTCACATGGTCCAGCTTGGCATCTATGCCAGCCAGACTGGTCTTGAGCTCTAGAAACATGGCCCGCACAGAGACCTCCGGGCTCTCTTCTGCAACATCCACTTCACTAGACTGGGAAGCAGAGGCAGCACTCCTCTTTTTCCCCCCCTTCAAAGGTGAGTTTTGCCTGTCGGTGATCAGACTTGCCCATAGTTCAGCACAGCGTACGCGGCCTCCCGACTGCACCAAAGCGTCAAGAATTGACCAGGACAGCGGGCGCTTAACTCAAAAAACATTTTCCCAGCTGCCCCGCTCACCTCACCGGGTCCACAGTTGGAGTCTAACTCACCAGGCCCACAGCGAGCCACACCGCAGATCAGATCACGTTGGCACCCTCGAGCGGCTCACCGGCCCTTAATTCAGCATAGAGACTGCACCACAGAAAGTATCCAGATCTCCCATCAAGCCCAGATTCTGCGACAGAAGGGCCCAGTGCAGCTCCAAGCCCTCAATGAGTCTCCACACATGAGAGCGGCATGCCTCCGCTAGGCCGCCCTGCACGTTATCCAGTAGGCAGCCCAAAGAAACTCCAAACATGCCCTTCAAGTATAATAGCGCAGGGTCTCCCGCGTAGCCAGGCAATCCCTCCCGGGAATCCAAGGGGAGCGCCGCAAAGCCAGGCTGCAGCTATCCCAGCCGTTCGCTCTCCTGCGCCAAAGGCTCCCAGGCGCCGCAGTCCTCAGGTCTGTCCCGCTTCCTAGGACAGACCAGCATTCACGGCAGGCCCGCTCCAAGCACTCCCCCGGCCTATCTCAGGCCAGGCGCCATCATCCTCAGCAGGCAGCCAGGTAATCCAAAAGGCTGCAGGGCCTAGAAAAAAAAAAAGCCTTCACTGCTGCGGGGCTGCGGAAGCCCCGAAAGGTACACTCTCGCTCCCGGCCGTAGTCCTCCTCCTCCCCTCACCACAAAAAGTGCGCGAGGGGCAGAGGACAGCACCAGGCCCGCCCGCGCTGAGCCCGACTGCGGTGCCGAACTCGGCCGCCCCGCGGTGTTCTGATCGTCTCCGGGGCCCCTGGGGAGGCACCGCCAGGCCCGCCCCCACAGCAGCCATCCACAGGATCAACGATAAACTGAGTTTTAGCCCGAGGCCCGGCGGAGCCTCACTTGGTGTCGGCCATCTTGCCCGGCGGCCAGGCCAAGCCCCTCACCCACGACATAGAACTTTGGTAGCGATTAATACTCTACTTAAACCATCAAGAACTGTCAGCTCAGGAATATAATGTGTTGATTTAAGTGCAATATGGGGGGACTAACAGTGCAAAATTGGGGATTTATTGTTCATGGTTAAAAATCAATAAAAGATATTTAAAAAAATAAAAAAAACAGGTTTTGTAAATATAAAAATTGTGCATTCGTTCATGTTCCTTCCAATGTAGTCATCTTAGATTTCAGTTCTGATTAACAGTCAATGTAGTCCTTCAGGCACCCCAGATCATTAAGTGACTTTCTTTGTAAGCAGGAGACTTTTGCTCAAGCCATGGCCTAATGCAACATTTGTGATTAAGAAACACTAGAATTGTGAGTGGGCTATAATCAGAATTACATAGCAAAGCTAACTCTGGTTACCTATCCTTCTCCATAACTTCCAATATATTTGCTCAAAAAGGATATTTTCCTTGTTCACTGTTGTGCTTCTAGCTTTGACCTCTTGAGGAAGAGATTAACTTATCCATGAACTCAGGGCTTAAGAAGTCAGTCTCCCCTATCTCCCCCCTACCCCACACTTTCTGATCTCCATGTCTGATGGACCATTCACAGATACAGGCCTTTAAAGGGCCTCACCACGCTGTCTCAATCTGAGATTTCTTTCAAATTCCAGTCCTCTCTTCATGCCGTAACACTCAATAAGGTTTCCATCCTTCACTAGTAAAAGGGGTGTGGAATTCCCATCATCTCACGCCCAAGACATATCGATTGGTGTCTACTGCAGTAGGTTTCGTGTTTATTTTGGCATTGGACAAGTAGGCCCAAGCCCTGCAGCACAACGTCTTTGGTTGCCAGTTACATTGCCATATTATGTATTTGCGAAAAAGGACTATCAGCAAATAAGGCAACAATCGTATCCATACTTATAAGTTGCTTAAACTTGTATATATGGTTCATTAATGGTAACCCATCACTATCACAGTGAGGGCTAAAAATAAGTGCAGTACACTGAGCTTGAGTTGCAGACAGAGGTTCCAATAAAATTTTTGAAAAAGTGTATATTTTTCAAATTTTAACAATTTGATGCTACTGCACATCTGCAACGTGAATATAAACTATATGCCATTTCTCTAAGGTATCATTTAGTAATACAGGTTTGATTCATGCCAATATATATATTTTTTTAAGGATTAAGGAGAACAGGCATAAAACCTTTTTGGACAGCATGAAAATCCAAATAGAAGGGTCACAAAAGTGCACCCACAGGTTACACGTCCTTGCACTAGTGAAGATTTACAACTTTCAGTAATCCACAGGAGTTTACAACCATAATTCTAGCAAACCTCTGAATTCCTTTTTGGCATGAGCAAGTCAATACCCATATTTACGCATGTGAAAATTTGCTTACCGCTGGCAAATATTCTCTGTCTACAACCCAGTTTCCCCCACCCTAGAAAAAAGGGTTACTCTTGCCCAGTGATGAATTTATGAAAAGGTAAGTGCCAGAGCCCTTCTCAGGAGGCAACTGCTGCTTTCACCACCCACTTACAATGCTGACAAAAAAAGTACCAACACAACTACTAATCAAAACACTTCTACCAGTGTGATAATTCAATCTATTCAATGCCACCCAAAGGTATAAGAATGGTGTGGGTGGCAGGTATTATTAATGAATATTGACTGATTAAACAGCTTTTGTTGTGCTCATCTCAAAATCTGACAAACTGTCATGAGAGCCAGTGCTGAGAGTTAAGTGCTGGTGCTGAGTACCGGAAACTACTGGCTCAAATTAAGCACTACTCTTGCCCTTGGTCAGGAATATATTTCCAAATGAATGGGGAATACCCTTAAACATGTATATTTGAGGGTATGCATTCTCAGCATTCCAACCTTGGAAGTACTGTTTCTGGACTAAATCCTTCCCCTGTATGTAGATCTGCAAAAATTCGGCAATAGTTTTACCTTGCTAGAATCCAAATATGAGCCCTGACATAATCAGATCTCTGACATACTGAGGACGATGCTAATATTTGTCATTTCACCAAGAAGGATATTAACATTTCTGAAACATTCCATATTTGTACAAGTAGTTATAGAAAAAAATGCAACACCCTTCAAAGGGGAGATAGGAGCTGGATAGCAAAAATCTGCAATCAGAGATCCCCAAGTTTACTTCGGACGGCTCATCACTGTAGTGACCTCACACTCCTTCCATCAAGGCGTAAGAGGTAAGGTTTTACATCAGCATAGAGATTCCTTCAAACTACCTCAGCAAAAGGTTTGTTTTGCATTCCTTAGCTGCGTATAGAGCATTAAGTAGAGAAACTTTTCAAAGCTACATTATTTGCAATTTCTTAGTTGGTATTAAATTGACATGCAGATGTAAAGCAACTGACTCATCAAATATTAACAGATCAACCTATACACTTAATCAAATATCTGGACTGTCTATAAAACGTCATTGAATTGAGTTGCAAATCTATAGTCATTTAAATGTTCAATACAATTTTGTTTTCAGCTGTAAGTGCACAGTCATTTGGACAAATGCGTGCAATCTGGGAAATTCAAGTCACTGTATTGCTACAATAATGTAATGTATAGAGCATAATACATTTTGAAATGCACATGACATGGGATTTACTGGAGCTCCAATTAATTACTGGATTTGGATTTTACTGCAGTGTTAGGGAATGAAGGCAGGGGCAGTAAGAGTGTGCCACAAAAACACATTCAGAAATAAATCAGTTGAGGGATAACAGGAGGGAAGATTGCTTACAGGTAAGAATATTTATGCAATAAATCGGAACGATAATCAGGGAAAAGACAGCACTTGGCATAATCAGAATCACCTGACAAAGAGCTAATCAAACACCTCAAATTACACCCAAATATGTCTAATCGCATCAGCTTACAGATCTCAAATCATGGGGGGCCAGCTCCCTTGGCATCTTCAGGTGCACTGAACAGCACGTGAAGACCCGTTACGCATCTTTAGTTCTCCTCCATGCAAAGTGCATCCCGACAAAGCACTGCCCATCCCCCACAGCCACTCTAACGTCTGCTTGGCACGGTGCTGTATGCAAGTGGGGGGCAGCAGAAAAAGAGGCCATTCGATACGAGGAGTTAGGCCGGCAGAGTAAATGCACAATTCCCCCCCCCCCCCCCACTGGGCCACAATGCTTGCGCGCTTCCATCACGCAACAACAAATGCTGTTCCGCCCTGTCAACAACAAGCTCATCAGCCTAGCTCACCCCCAACACCGCACTGCTAGGATGCTTGCGCCGCTGTCTTTCATCACAGGCTTGTACAACGCCCATACTAACTGCTCACGCTATTAGCTGTGCCTTCCTGTTGCCCTAATACGCACGACTGCTCACCGCCCACCACCTTACCACCCTGAGTTCAATCTCTCCTCTCCCTATTCTGTTTATTGTTGGTTTCACTGAGGAGCACAGTACCGCTGCCCAATTTGGAGCATCGCAAATACTTTGTGCAACCCTCCATGAACTGCTGTAATCCTTATCCATTGTACTCTGAACTCTTCTCAGAATCCATTTGGGTTCTCGAGCTATGTCAGATGGGACTACGACTATGTCAAGTGCTATTTTTGTGTCCTTACTTTCTTTATTTATAATTGGGAATTCAAAATTCAATAAAAATATTTAATTTAAAACAAATTATACAAAAACCTCCAAAGCTAATTAAAAAAAATAGACCTTATTTCTGTGAATTTGTAGACACCAAAATGAGGGTTTCGGAGATATGAATTATTAAGCAAATCGTAAATCGCAAACAAGCACTGGCAACTACTGCAGTTAGCGGTCACTTTGAAAACCTTCAGTTACGTTGCCCCACTTTGGGCGACCAACTCTAGCACAGAGCACGTGTCAGGGGACAAGGCACAGCTTGACAGTTACCTACAGTCAAAGCACTCTCCAGTTCAGTTCTAGGCTCTATTGGGCGAACCGCCATAACCATCAAAGGAGTAGTCTTGATGGCAAGGGATACAAGATGCTGACCTGGTGAACAAGGGTTTTTCCTGGGGCCATCTCTTGGTCCCCGAACGCAGTGGGATGACTTTTGCCACAGAGGTCGATGTCCCTCGAAGTCATGGTGAAGTCCAGCTAAAAACCAGTTGTCATTGGTTTATCGGTCTCCTGATGCAGCAAAATCAGCAGTTTCCATTTAACTGAGGCAAGTGTTTGTCATAGATGACCAAATCAACTCTGTCAACTCTCCAGAGTACAGGAGAATAGGATACACCTTTTGAGCACCAAGACTTGGTCTCCCAGGCTGCGCTTCAGTGGTCAGTGGCAATCAAGTGATTGTGGCTACAAATTTGCCAAGACAGGCTTCTTCAGCTCTCTGGCCCAGGAGCTGTAACAGAAAGTCAGCCAACTGACCCTTGGTGCTCAACGGTCTGTCTGGGACTACTTTCATAAAGCAAGGCACCACAAGCATAGTCTCTTTCTTTGCTAGTCCGTGGATCAGCAGGTGTAGTCTAGTCTTTGGTGCAGCTTCTCTTTGCAGGATCCAGGGAACAACAGAGCAGTCTTTCTACGTTCCTCACTCCAGTGCAGATGTGATCTGAGGTCAGGGCATTAGGGGTGCCACTTTTATGCCCACAACTTGCCCTCGGGATGCAGCTACTACTAGCTGATGGGCTACCAGCTCTCCTCCCATCTAATGAGGACTTCCTGCAAAGCATGACATCTCTGGCTATCACAGAGTGCAATATTCTGCCCACTCCAAAGATCGCAGAAACCTTCTCTCGGTGTGTGGAGCTTGGCAGCCCACAATAGAGGTATGGCTACCAAAGGGCTACATGCCCACAGGAAAACCAGTTTTGCAACTGATCCCCCAACGCTAACCTATCTACCAGAACAAAAGGGCAGCCCCTCCTGTGTGCAACTTCCTCTTTGAAGCTTGACTTTTGGGCCCACACCCTGTTTTGGCTTCCCTCCAGGGAGAGGTAGCAAATCTTTTTATGGCAGGCCGCTAGTGTCGCTTTCCTGGGAGTCGTTCACACATCTTCCCAGGAGGGCAGAAGGCTGTTTCTTCGCCAGCAACAGTCAAAGGACTCTGCAAAACTTGAACAATAGAGTGGTACCTTTCTAAACTACCACCGTTAATTGACCACTCAGCTGTGCTAACTTCTGAATGGGACTGAGTGTAACACTGTACTTGCCAGTGGGGCTACTGGCCCTTCTACAGTAAAAGTGACAACTTGAGGTTTTTACAGTTAGGGCATTTAATCACATCTCCTACTTTTCAAATATTCAGAATCCTGCCTTAGGGCTCGACAGGCATACCATTTTTTATACATATATACACACATGATATGCATACAAACTCATTGGTGCTCATTATAGTGAACATTGAGGACAGACAAAAAAATAAAACAGTACTAAAGGAAGTGCCATCTTTGAATGTGGCTAGATACATACCACCATCATCTGATTAATCATGGCTAGATCCATTTAAAAGGGCAAATATACCAACAAATTATCTTTATTTATAATATTACATATTGACTGATGGGACAATCAGTCATGTTTCAAAAACCATGCCTTTTATTACCAAAATTAACAAACAAAATAGCAAACAAAATGACATGTGTCATAATTCTTAGCAGAATAATCCCCTAGTGGGTATTCCCTCAACTCATACATAGCCCTAGTGGGCACTGTTCAGCACTCGCTTCATACTCAGTATTTTGAAAACGCATAAATCTTTTATGCAACCAGGCCTCCAACAATAACTGTAAAACACCAAAAACATTTACCACCTTTAGATGGTGCATTAAGATTTTTTTCTATGTATCCTGCCTGATAGTTCTGTCCCTGTAAAAACATACCAACAAAATCCTAAAAACATATTCATTAAATGCATTTTAACACTACAGATAATACCTGGACGGTCACTTTCAAGGAAAAATATAATCAGAGGTGGACATATAATTCCTCGTGTCAAAACCGAACGGTTCTTTGGTATCTATCTCAAGAAAATATTTCAATTCCAACCTGCAAAACTCTTTTTACCCATCTCCCCCTCTGAGTTTCTTGGGTACATAATCTATTGCACTACAAGACAACAGAGTACGATTTCCACCATGCATCTTGTAAAAATGTCAGGCAGCTGGATAAGTCTTTTTTTATTGCTCGTAAATGCTGGAGTATACGCTTGTGTATCGGGGAGAATCATACTCCCTACATACACCTTCGAGCAGAGGCAAAATATTATGTAAACTGAACTCTCTTTTACAGTTCAAAGGTGTTCTTATCCTAATTGTTCTTCTGAAAGGTGTCTGAATCTCTATCGTATATTTCTACCATTTTCACATGCCCTACATTTAAGCCATTTGTGAAATCCGCGTGCTGGTTTGAGCCATGTGTGTTTCTTAGTAGTCACTTCGCTCTTACCAAGTAATCTCTCATAAACCTGGCTTTCTGATGTTTCTTTCAATTACCGAGTCATTTTTAAGTCGAGCGTTACCATTCGACCTGATGTATACTTAACTATACCTATACTGCAGGTTAAAGTGATTTCATTTGTTGGTTGCAGTGCCCTTTAAAAATTCTTGCACGCTAGTGGTCAGTTCTGCCTTTTTCTCCCTCCTTTTTCTGTTTCAGAACTGTGACCAACTACTTTATTGTTCCACTTTGGTTTCTAGATGTTTTGGCCTTGGTGTGGCCTGAAAGACAACTGCTCTGGTCACCAGCGCACTCCACTTTTTATACTTAAACCATCCCCAGCTATGTTCCTCAAACTAAATTGTTAAGTGCACATGCATCACTGATCTGGCAACAACATGTAATAAGTTAATTCCCATGAGGACTCTGAAAAAACATCCATTCATGCCCACTTCCACCTCAGATGTTGCAAATAGCTCGGAGAATAAAACTCTGGGTTCTCTGCTCCAATGCTGTTAACAAATGTGTGTGTTTCCTAATTCTAAGTCAATAACTATACAGACAAATACATAACACTAGTGTTAATCAAAAAGTATGCATATTGCTAGTTCAATGCAACAACTCGGTATAAAATACAAAACAGTTCCTACTGGTATTCACGGGACTTCCGCCTCATATGTCATTTACAGGTGAAACTGCAGACAGAGTTGCCAAGTTTTCCCTTCCAAGAATAACTTAATGAACTTAGGTGATTAATAAAAGGATATCTCTTCAACATTTGGCAAACATGAAAATCATCTTAGCAAACCTGGTATGCCTCATGCAACCATAAGAGGGGCAGCTCCACATGGCGGAGCTCAGGTCTAACCTGCTATTCTGTTCAGAAGATTTGTCAACTAGCAGTGCTCACAATGCCCAGTTTGACTAGCAACTCAAACAGAAACCCATTTTTTTAAGATACCCTGTTCCTCCTACGTATCATTAAGATGTTCCAAAATAGATGAGCAAGTGATCATGGAAACCTTCTGTTAAGGAACTCTTGAATACAATCATACACCTGAATCTCTAATTGGAATATAACCCACAAACATCTGGATCAGCTAGCAGGCAGCTGGATTACACAAAAAAAACCTTGCAGCAACACAAAGCCATTGCAGCAGGAAAATACATGAAACTATTTATGTTAAAACAATTTAACAAAAAGTAAATAAGCACTTGACAGAAATTATCAGGCTACTTAAAATGCAGCACAAAAAAAGTAACCTTTCAGAAGTATCTGTGATTATAAAAAAAAAAAAAAAAAAAGAAAGGGGGAAAAGAAAAGAAAAAAGCAATACACTCAAGCCATTTTTCCTCCGGAGCACATTATAAAACTTGCTCCAAATAAAGGAAGTAAAAGGAATCTCGAAAATACTCCGAATTTTGATTTCCACCAAATCCAAATTAAAGAGGTCCAAAAGTCTCAACATCTCTGTGTCTTTGATCAAAAGAATATATTTTAACATACATCAGTAAATCCAGATTGAAATTAACGCTGCAAACAATACCACAGCGCCCAAGGTACAGTCAGTCAATTATTCTATCAGAACTCCGAAACCTGTTTCACTTTAGCCAATTTCCTTGTCTTAAAACAAAGTACCTGTGCTCTCCCAAAGATGTGTGTCTGACATATTTCAGTGGTCTTGTCCAACTTTAGAGATGACATTTGAGTGACTGAATTAACTAACCTATTATTGATTGCAGGTTTCCCAGGACCTCAAGCAGACTGTCTCGTCCCCTTCTCATGAAGGAATCTATTGCCCACCAAGGATATTTGTTTAACTAAAGGCCAATATCAAATCTGCTTTAGTTATACAAGCTTCAGGATCAAGTAGAGCCATTCATTGCTGAAATTCTATCTAACTTGAGAATGGATCTCAATGAACATTGTGGCATGGTCATGATCTTGCTCGATCCATCAGTGGGCTTTAACAATATTGACTACTGAACTATTAGTGATACACTGCATGAAGCGGGGCTTAATGACTCAGCAGTGGTATTGACAAGGCCATCAAGCAAAAAGATCTCAGGTTGTGATGATCTCATTCCTTCAAGCTCCACTTCAGATGATCATCTTCAACTTACCCAACGGTTTGGGCTTCTGGACTCTTAACATATACATGGTTCCATTGATCACATTAAACCATGCCTTTCGCGTCCATTGTATCAGTTACAAATGATATGCAGCTGCTTCTCAGACTTGAAACTGGGTAATAAGAACCCAGTGTGTGCTCTCAATTTCCCTTCTAGAAGTCAATGACTTGATGTGACACAACAAACAGCCCTTCTACATTTAAGACAAGTCCCAATGACCTTGCCGGCGCGTAAGAATGTGAAGGCTCTCGAGCTACTTGTACAGTCAGAAGTTACAATGACCAGATATTGAATGTGCATTCAGGGGTCACAATTATCAGATCATGAATGTGCGTAATGTAGATCTTTCATTTCGCAAACAACTTCCAGTTTCTCAGATTTTCTTAAAATGTTTACCAGTACTGGCAAACGTAGATTACACAAATACCCATGGAAGGATTTTTCCCATAAGCTGTTGCTTTATTTGAAGTGACAATACATCTCTGCAGCACAGGTGTTTTGCCTTAAACACTATGATTATGTTTAATAGGCTTTTAGAAGTAGTCAAATAAAAAAAATAAAAAATAAAAACATTGTCATTAAAATCTCTTTTCATAGTGCACCAGAAAATTCATGGCCATTTATGTTCTTTGCTGATTTGTTTTTCTTCCCTATTGTAAAGAATGGATATCACACTGCTCGGACCACTTCTGATAGACTAGCATCCCCAAAGTTAAGAAGACTTTCACTAGTACCTGGGGTTTGCCAGTACAGGACAATAGGTAATGAAGCACACTGTGTGGTTGGATACCTGAAAAGATTGCCAAGCACATTCAAGGCACACAATTTCCCAAAACACATCCATTTCATTTACAGTTTAGAAGCAGTTCTTGGTTGCGGTTTCGCTATCAATTGACCAAGAGGATACATGGTGGAAGAAAGTGCACATCCAAGAAATCTCTAGTATATTACACTTCAATGTGCCTTCCTTTAAAACTCTCACTAGAGCCTGGGCTCTTCAAAAGATCCGGAACCTTATTTAGCTCGAACATTTACATATATACTTCTTTTAGCTTCCCTATTCACACAACGATTCCTTCTCTTGCTGCACGCTTATTTCTCTGGGGGTGAAGAAACGCTGTTCTTTTTAATAGGATAGTTAATGAGATCTCTCAGGACTTCCAGCCTGAAAGTTTGAAATTAAATCAAGATCTAAGAACACTATGAATGCTGGATAATTTACACAGTAGGGAATCAGTAACAAATCCCCAATTGGAGATCAATTAGGAGGATGGGGAATCTTAAACGAGAAATCAGAAACCACTATTTAAAAAGTATACGTTTAGAAACACTTCACGTTTCCAAAGAGGTGCTTTTCAGACTGCACAAGGAATCTATGCGTCTGATCCACCGTTACATGACTATGCTATGTAATGGTTGAAGAGGAGCTGTTTTCACTAATTGTATCAGAAAATACAGTAAACAATGGGTGTGGGAAAAGGCAGGCTTTTAAACCATGAATTGGATGTTTTGTTAAAAACAGCCCGGAAATGGGTTTCATCGATCTAATATATTAGTCAGGCTGAGGTCAGCAGGTCTCAGGCTTAACCTCGAATACACTGAAAGCAGAACTTTGAAATGACTGAGCACCATCAAATGGAATAAAGCCGTTGGTGAGAAAGAGGACAATTTAGAATAGATATGGATGCAGTGCTAGTCAAGAATCGTGTTTCAATTATCTGCTCACGTGCATCTCTGTTGCTAGTTGAAGCATTGACAGGATCGATGCACACTTGTCACAGAAAGTCTTTCCTTAAAGCAGGCCAAAGACAGATAGTTGCAAGGAGTTGCTGACAGAGACTTTAGCACTGGCATAAATCCTGCAAACGTCAAAGTCCCCTGTCTATCTTTCACAACAAGAAAAAGCCAACTGCCACCTAAAATATCACTATCTCTGAACTCAGGCAAAAGTACATCCAAAATGTTTCTAATGAAAGTACTTCGACTTTGCATACACCCCAGGCCGACCTACAACTCACAACAGTTTGTAACCAAGTCCATATGCCAAAAAAAATTCTAAACCATTCAACCAATAAAAGGACACATATCTGGGACATTATTTATTTTCAGTGTTTGGCTTAGCACCGACATGTCATTGGTCAGTCACTCTACAACGATTTGGGGCTCTGGAGAGTGAGAGAAAGAATAGAATTAGAGGCGGCAGTAAATGTCTGTAGAGATGTGAGTGAAGCTACCTAAGGGGAGTCGAAGTGGAGATGAGGTGCAATTAACTTATTTTCATTCATTGATTCATTCATTGAGGTCCTATATGAACACTGAAACAAATGGCAATACCTTCTTCTGGTTTTACAATGCTGAAAGCCTTCAATTCGTGCCAGTTACGGACTAGAAAGGAACTGGAAAATCGTTTTGCAGTGAAAGCAACGAATCTGCTCCTAGGCTGTTTGCAAAATAGAGCAATACCAAACAAGCACTTACTGGCAAAGCCAATTGGTCCCGCCTTGGGACTTATTGGCTTTGCCAATTGTTTTAGCCATGCTGCACAGCACCCCCGATGCTGTGCAACAATTAATGAATAAAATCAATAAATAAATGCACACATTTGATGCGATCCACTTTGTCATTTTGTAGGTGTAGTATCGCTCATTAGCACACCTACAAAACAACACAGCTGTTTTCTTCGTAGTTACCGATCCGAGCCGGATCGGTAACTTTAAAAAAAATAATAAACCTGCAAAATATTTTTAAGACCGGTGTCGGAAGACACAACAACGGGGGCAGAAACAAAGCGGGGATGCAGGGGAGAAAGCAACACAGGGAGGCACGGTTGAGGTAACAGCACAGGGGACGCAGGTGGGGGAGCAACAAAGGGCGCCGGTAGAGAAAGCAAACTACAAAAAGCAAAGTGCTGAAGGGGAGCAAAGTACAAAAAAAAGAGCAATGTGAAATGAAGGGGTGGAGAAGAGGAGACCACATGGACGAGAAACCAATGCAGGAGTACATAAAGGGGAGCATAACATGGAGGGGGCTGGGAGAAGCAGACACTGTGTGTGTTAGGGGGAGGGAAGTACAGAGGAAGACAGCTGGAAAACACATGGAGTGTACTTTACACTGGATATGACTTGATGATTAATTATATATGATTTTTTGATGGATTGCTAAAACATTTTAGCCTATTGATATTTTCCCTCTGTAACACAGCATTTATTTTAATGTGCTTGATCTAAATGTTCCCTGTCCTGATGATAACCCTCTAATGAGATATGGGTCAAAACGCCACCAATAGCTAACTGGCTGAGAGATACTTTCACTGAATGACCCATATGTGCAAAATCCCTTGCTTTCCTTCGGTGTTTAGTTTCTTCAATATTTTGAAATCTGCACATATATTTAGATTGTTTTTGCTTTGTCTCGTGTTTGTGATTCCCCTCTTTTTCTTGCGCCATCAATACAATTGTTGACCACTATGTTCACACTGCACTGAGCACTTATTGCACTGGTTTTAATGAATGTGTATGCGGCATATAGTTACTCAGGGGTAAGAAAAATCTTGTTGTATATATTGCATTATTATGGTTATATTTTATTTGACGACTCCTTTTTGCAGTGTACAATACATTATTTGCTATTGCATAAATGTTGACTTTTGACCTATATTAAATTACGAGATCATACAATAAATTTTTTAGTATTGCATAAATGATGATTTTTGACTCGTAATGATATCAGTTAGGACACTGTTGCACATTAATGTTCGATACCCTTATCCTTTTGGGTCTATAGGCAGCTACTGTGGTCCATATTGATCTTTCCAAAGATAGGCTCTCAGTCTCACAGGTTGTTTTCTTCTTTCATATGGCCCGGTGCTCACCTGCAACTGCTGCCATGAACCACAGAGGTCCACACCTTGAGCTTGATGCACGGCTGTCACTGCCTTCTCACCAAGCCAAAGGTCTGCAGGAAACCCGGTGTTCAAGTGAGTGGTCTTCTTTACCCAAAGCCTAACAGGCTAGCACGAGCACTCCAGCAGCAGGCTCTTAGTTATTCTCAGCATATCATTTAGTGCCCAGGCCTAGCGCTTTTCAACGGCCACTGCTGTTCGCTGCTGCGCCCAGCTGGGCCATGGCTAATCACACTGCCTTTAGCAGCACTGTCTCACCCACACCCTGCCTAGAGCATGTAGCTCATGCGCCGTTACACTCTGGGTGACGTACATGGCAAGTAAGCCTGATCAAGTTCTAAGAGTTTTAATGGCAGAAAGTATGCAGCTCCCATCCTTTCCTCTGAGTCTACTTCGGTGAGTAATGAGTACCTAATTGTGGCTGTCCATTTTCTTTGTTCCAACTGCATTATTTTGTTGGTTTTGGGCTCCTTAACTACCCAGCCATCTTGGGCTGCGACTTTAGTACCTTCTTTATGTTGGTTAAAGACAACAGAACGTCACTTCTAAAAGACATCCCTTACTTTGTTTATTTGTCTAAAATATCTCCACGCTGTAAAGGTCTGTTGACAATTGCCCATCTGTGCTTCTTGTCTCCAGTACCTTTTTTCCAGAATCGGCACAAGGAGTTTGCCCTCTGCACCTTTCCTAAGCATTACCAGCCACTAAAATCATAGGTTCTCACCCAGGAGGCACTTTTATACTTTGTTAAAATATATGCACATGGACCAACAATGTATTCCGGGGGGTTACCTCCAGCACCAAAACCTAACTTAACTTAAGAAGAACATGGTTTGGGCACAGTTTATTGTCAGAAATGTAATTCTAGTCACTCAAAAATGCAAGGATGCATCCACCTTGCTCATCAAATCCAAAATGGTTGCACTCAGAGATACAACCAGAATTGTGTGGAGAAAATTAATCAGCAGCAATGGTAGATATGTCACCCACCCAGGTATCCATTTCTCGTAGCACTGCTAGCTCCAACTCATGTCAAAAGCTTTTATTTCATGGACAAACGCATGAACTGATTTACTTGCCCAAAGCAGTGTTTAAAAGTACTTATTTACAGTACAAATCTGAAAGAAACTCAAAACACCCACCTACCAGTCACGATAAGGCAGTCAAGTCCACAGACTCTCCCACTAATTCCAGTTAACCGAACTCATGAAAACCCACCAAGCTATATACAACCAAAATTGTCTGTTTAGCACATAATATTCGTATTTAGACTTCAGGGCTCCCCTAACTCCTAACACATCTTAAATATCGACAATGAAACATCAAATATCATCACACTACCAGTTACCAACCTCAGCTTGTGACCACTGGACACCAATGTGCAAAGGCATCCAAATGCAAGAAACTACTTAAACCAACCACAGCTCTGGCGGCAAAATGTGCACCTTATAAATATATAATAAGTAACCTAACTTGCATTCATTCCGAATTTTTTTTCATTCCCCTGCCTGATTAGTCACACCTTGACCAGTTCAGCTCTACCATGTTCCCCAAGTCATTTTTGCTATAGGCAGTGTAATGCTGGATGAAGTATTGCACAATTGTGATAGACGGCCACAAGTTACTCAAAAACGCCTCAGCCTACCAAGAAATACTTTCACAATTTCATTAAAAGTCCAGTGACACATCTGATGACTCTCAGGGGGCACCTTTTTTATAAATTACATTTGTGAGACTTCAGATGCAAACCCCAAAATAATAAAGTTTGTCAAATGTGAGAGCACATAATATTCAGCTACTTAATCATACAAGACAGACTCTTATTAACATGTGGAGTTAAGCTAGATCTGCTGCTGGCGTTCAAACACATTGATCTTATCAGTTAATTGTCCAGAGCAGTGATTCTTAACCTTTTGACTTCTGGGTATCCCACAGAAATCATTACTAGAAAACAGGAAACCACAGTGAAACACTATTGGAAGTAGAGATCCCCGACCTAAACATTTTATGATGTTAAGTACAAAATTATGTACCAAAAATATAGAAACGAGCATTCACTATAATAAATAAACACAAATTAGGAAATATTTTATTTAATTCACAAATATAAAAAATCAAAACTTTAGTTGTAATGGAAAGTTTGGACCATTTCTAAATTCAATTGAGGCCACTCATTGTCCATACTAAATTCTGTTTGATGCACTTGCACTCCTCCCACGAATCAATACGAGAATACCAATTAGATGTTAGGCTTCTAATTCCCTACCATTTACTGAACATTAAACATTTCCAATTTTACATTTTCTTTATTTA
Source organism: Pleurodeles waltl (assembly GCF_031143425.1). Classification (NCBI taxonomy): domain Eukaryota; kingdom Metazoa; phylum Chordata; class Amphibia; order Caudata; family Salamandridae; genus Pleurodeles; species Pleurodeles waltl. Next base: position 830,960,392 of record NC_090442.1, on the reverse strand, counting down.
TACACAAGTTATTGATCACTTAATATTACCTAATTTTCTAAGCAGTAGCAAACCCCTTGAGTAGGATTCGTGGCCCCCGTATCACAGGTTAAGAGCCACTAGTCTAGAGTGAATTCCAATAGTAAAAATCAACTTTAAAAATAGCACTACTTATTCATTTGATCACTTGCAACTTGAGGCACTGCTTTTTGTGTGCTACTTAGGTTAGTAAAATTATTACAGTGAACTGGTGCCCGTCGCTCTCTGGAACTTCACAGTTATCAGAGGCATGTGGTGGAATGTATGGCTGTGGAGTGCACAGATGCAATGTGCCCTACTTAGGAAGAGTCTGTGTAATGTGTCCTAGTTAGGAAGAGTCTATGTTATATGTCAACTGTCCCTGAGAAACAATGCAGCAGATGAGCATCTTAAAGTCAAACAAGTGTTAGCAATTCCAATAGTTCTGGCTTTACTGTGCAGCGCTCTTCACTCACTTTGACAGTTTTTTACATCTGGTGTATCGGGAAGAAAAGCGAGAACCAAGAAAGATTATGCCTCCTCTGGTTTGAGGGAACATGAGCACAACCAAGAGTGTACGAGAAGAGGAACAAAGGATGCGAGACAGCATTTAGGGCTGGAAATGAGAGCAGAGATACTCCGGCAAAGCGCAGCAAGAGCTCTGTGCACCAAATCTTAAAACAATACCTGTTTATTCACTGGTAACCTTTAGAAGATGCCTAGCTGGGATTTAACAAAACAGCACGGAGGTAAATTATGTCTTCTGTGTTTCACTCTCATCTGTGTATGATAATGCACATGTCCAAGGGTTTTGATGAGTTCTGAAACCAACATAAATGTGGTTTTGTTGTTGGTACCAGCGTAACCTTATTGAAGTTTACACTCTTGAGAACGGTCTGCACAGAAAGGAACTGTTCTGTACTATGTAGCGGCTTTTTGTTTGAAATATCGTGCAGAATAAAAGTGTGCACAGAATACAACAGGTTCATAACATTCAGGGGAAATGGGGAAGGGAGAGGCTGGGCACGAGGTACATGATAGTAACCCACTCCCTTCTTGGAATTTAATCCATTAACGGTGGAACAAGTTCTGAGTCAAATTCAAGCAGCCAAATCTGGGTCTCCTTTAGACCCAGGTACACCATGCGTGATCAAACTTGCTTCTCATATTATCGCAGGAAACCTAACTAAATATTTAATAAGATATTAAAATCAGGTCAATTCTATAAAGCATGGACAGTGGGGTTCATCCTTCCCTTGATAAAAAAAAAATCTAATCCGAGTAACAGCGATCCAAACAACTTTTACCCTATTTCACATCTTCCATTACCAGCTAAATTTATAGAAAAAGCTGTAAGCACTCAACTATCCAATATTATTCAGGATAATCAGCTTCTTGATTTAACCCAACATTGCTTTGGAAGCAGACACAGTACTGAAAAGATTTGATTAAAGCCTCAGAAAAAAAATCTGAGCCGCTGTAGATACTGAAGGAAATGCTGACTTGGTGCTGTTGGACCTATCAGCAGCTTTTGACACGGTCAATCAGTCTTTTGATTGACAGTTTTAACAGCTTTAGCCTTGATCCGTTCCTTTCTTTCTGAGCGCACTCAATCTTTTGCCCTTGATTCCTTTGTATCAGAACCTTTTTCCCTGCCTTTCAGAGTTCCCCCATTGGTCTTTGCTGAGCCCCACACTGTTTAATGTTTATGTATCTTCATTGGTTTCATTGATAAAATCTTATGGTCTTTCACTTACTTCCTAAGCGGATGACAGGCACGTTTTTGTTTCATTAACAAATCAGGTTGAAAGTATAGGATCTAGATTTCACTATTGTACACTTGCCATCAGTAGCTGGATAGGAAAGAATAGTTTAAACCTTAGTTTTAACAAGATTAAAGTCATCCTGTTTGGAAATCATTTTGGTCGGCTGCTTGGTGGCTGGAGGATTTGGGTACCCTTCCGACTCTGGTGTCCAAGGACAGAAATATAGGCAGTCAAATGGACAACAAGCTTACTTTCGGGGCCAAGTAAACGCAGTTCCTTCAGCTACCTTTGTGCTTTGAGAATGATTAAAAAAGATAAATAAATAAATTCTCAAATCTATCCCCTCGAACTTGCAAAAAACAGTAGTCACCTCTAGGGTGCTTTCCTGCAAGGGGTTACATCTCAATATGCATCAACAACATCTCAATAAATTAAAACGCTACAAACTTCTGCATTAAGACTATTAACCGAGATCCCATAGTTTAACTCAGCAACCGCTGCAATAAGGAAGCTATACTGGTTACCTATCAGACAGTGCATCATGTTTAAAGCACTTTGGACTGATTACAAAGAATTACATGATCAAGGCCCCCTTTATCTAACACAAAATTTACACTGGTACAAGCCCAAAGAAATATGCGGTCTGAGGGCACCAAAACTTTGGTGGTATCCAGATTTAAACAGTTAACTGGGGAGGAAGAAGCTTTTTCATTAGCGCTGCTAAAATTTGTAATCAAGTACCTTTCCATATTAGATCCACCTCAAGTCTGTTATCATCCAGGAAAGAGTTTAAGACACAACTTTTCAGGAATTAGACGTCAGCCTTCTCAGTTTACTTAGAGCTAGCACCAGGACACCTTTGGGTAACCGTGCGCTCTATAAATATGTATAACAATGAGGAGCAGTAGGGTTGGCATCATATCACAACCTCCCTGACCTTTAATGGGAGGCTGGAGCAGGTGTGTGACCTGGGTGAGTAGGCCCCATATCCACAGTGACTGTTGTGTACAAAGGACATCAGGCCCCCAAAGTGCCCAAGCACATAGCAGGCTGAGAGTGAGAGTCAGCTTGCACTGCTTGACACTATAACTAAGAAAAAGCAATAGCAAACTACTGCCTTTGTCACAGTTGATGTTTCTCACACCAGGAAGAAGTGGGGCTACCTCCAAGTAGAAGTACACATAATACAGTCAAAATTATGCATGAGAGCTCTGCACCTGGCTGTTACTAACCTTTCTGGTGCAGCTAGTGGGAACATGTCTGACCTAGAAACTTCGTCACCTTGTATAACAAACTCCAATCTCGCCTTTCATTCCTATTGTCTACCAAATGGCAGTGCTCAGGAAGAACTAATAAACACCCCTGCCTAATAAGGCTTATGGAATTTACTAAAACTAGCCCGGTCTATATCCTCCTCACTCCAAAGTATGGGTCTCCACCCTCCAGAAACAGAAATATAAGCAATACACTTCCATTGCCCGGGGAAGATATTGTCAATCCACTGTTGTGCCATACAGATCAAGGGGTATCTGAAATGGATCCCTCGTCTCTTTCACAATTAACAATGCAAGACAAACTTAAAAAGTAAACATTAAGTGACATCCGCTCCAGTATTTGCAAAATCTATAATTTGATGTCTGCGTTATTTACGCTGTATACTCTCATATATTGCTAAGATCACAAGGTTAGTGCAGCTTTTTCAGTGCAACCTAGAGTTCATGGTATTTCCAAATATATGCTTCCGAACATGACTTTACCCTTTCAGCCCATGAGCTGATTAACTGTTCTAGCAAAAGTGGCTGTCTACTAAGTGGTGGTCTTTTCGGGGGGATAGCCTCGTTGCCTGATTCTAGAAATTATCAGAAGTACCCAATATAGCGCCATCTCACATGCAAATAGTGTTTTTTTTCTAATTTATTTCATTCTCAGATTGCTGCATGCACTCTTAAATATAAAAAACATCTATGTATTTTGATGAAAATTGACCTCAACTTAAAACCTTGAATCACTGCCTTTCCTTTTCTTCCTAAAGAACCTCCCCTTACTATGCATCGTCTGCATGCATCCAATCTCTGAGCACAAGCTTTGTTAAGTCACATACATGTTTTTTCCTAATTCCTATTTAGTTTTGAGAATTACACACACTTCTTTTGACACATCAAATCCTCCCCTTTAAAAGTCATACCTCTGAAACCTAACAATATCTAATCTCCTGTAGCTCATCTGCCAGTACTGCCACCCACTTGTATGAATTCACATACCCTCCTCCTACTGAAGATCGCAGCTCTAACGCCTATTAATTTTATCCACCACAGAAGCTGGAGCAAATGCAACGGAATGATTTTCTTAAGAATGAAAGACTACTCCCAATACCTAACAATTACCACTAAAACACTACCCTTGGGTTCCGAAGCAGTGTGCTACCTGGCATAAAGTGATTCAATGGCTAGACAGTGGTAGAACCATCGTACACATGCAAGTACGAAAGAGTACAATGTATTACCCTCGTGGCCCAGACTGAAACCATAACAGCAGTTGGCTGTAGTTTTTGCAGGCTGCATTATAATTATCTTCTACTCCTTGACGCACCTACACTCACTTAAGAAAAGACTGCTACGGATCATGTCCACTTCACAGCAGTTTAAAAACCTTTCACCAACTGAACAGGCATAGAATAAATGAAGGCATTTCCACGTGCTGCGGGCAAAACAAACATAAAACAAATGGCTCTGGGGAATTTATTTTGTTGAACCATTATTATAATTTTTTTTCTTTAAGGATGGCTTTCACCAGGTTTTAAAAAATCAAATTGCAGAAAGACATTATTGAAGAAACACTGGTCGCTTTGTATATTTTAAAGGGGATGAGACCCTCCCCCCATGCCCTGCTTCCTGCCTAGCACTTCAATTACTCCTTTTATAAACCCTTACTCACCGCTTCAGGTTCACACCCTTTTTTGACAACCCCCTTTATCTGCCCTACGGCTATACTCCCTTTGTCAAAACTCTTACTCCTTATCCCACTTTACTCCTTTTCACAAACTCCTTGTAGTCCCCTTCTCCTTTACTCTATTTTGAAACCCTTTATTCCATTTCCTTCCTCCAATTTTCCTTTATACAAGTACCTTTTACTCCTTTTTTGAAAATCTCGACTACCTCTCCCCTTTTTCTTTTTTTTTTTTTTAAACAAACCACTTACTACCAGTCCCATTTTTTTACAATCCCTTAATTTCCCTCCCTCTTTACTCCTTTTTAAGCAAACCCCTTACTGTTCCCATTCCCTAACCTGTAGATTCACCCCCTTCTTTTCTTACCTCTTTACCATGGTGTTGTTTAAAACAAATATTTGCCTTTTCCACTAAAACATATTCTGCAGACAAGGTACTTCATCAATTTAAATTCTCTCTAAAATGAAGCTTTCTCAGTTGTTTTCATTAGGAGGACTGTCTTCTCTTTACAAAATTATCAAAATGACGGATTATCCTGGCCAGTGAAAGACTTCAATTCGTCCACTACAGCAGGTCCCAATAACCTACATATTATGACTGTTTTTAACATCTCAAAATAATAATGAGATTTGGGGTGATGTTTAAGTCCATCCCAGCAGATCTCTCTACCATGTCTCACTCCATTAAAGTTAAGGGTCCTGCCTACTAAGGACCTTAAAATGTAAACAAATATTCTTGGAATTGACAACTTAGTGCATTAACCACTTAAGTGGACTATTATCGTAAGCAGCACCATAAAATGACCTGTTGAGCTTTTACAAATGTTGACAGTTTACAATCGGACTGCGTACCTCGGTCATCATCAATCGAACAAAGCTCGGCTTCCCATAACATAATGGCTGCACCTCAGTGGTCATCATGCACGACATAGACCGTTTCTTATACAATGACAACACATCCAGCCATGCACGTTACACTGTGTAACTTAATAGTACAAAATAGCCGAAATCGTCATGGTACACGTTAGGTTTATTTTACAAGCTCTTCAACCACACAGGTGCCCATCCACTCCAGCGCTTGCCTTCTAAAGATGCCTTCATTACATTCTGTTACCTCATTAAGTTGTGGAGAGGAAGAAGATATATATGCATCTTTATTAAAACAAAAGAATAACCTCATAGCTAAATACTACACTATCACCTAGTAAACAAGTGCTTCAGCGCCCCCACACAGGGTTTGAAAAAGATGCGACTGCTGACAAAAACGGGTTGAGTGCTGAGAATGTCTAAGACTAATGAAATGCATACTACGATGACTACCTGCCAACTACTTACACAGATAGTCCACGAATTCAACCTCACGTCCATAGCCCAAATTCCGATTTATTTAACGAATATAATTTGTCCGTAATTTTACCACTTCCGGGTCGCATAACAACCAATCGCCATCCTGAACACCTTCTGGGCGTGGCCTGTGAGTGGGCGGTGCTGCTGAAGCGCAAGACGACAGCGTTGACGTATGGGGCACCGCAGCCGTTCGTAGTGCGCCGTACAGAATTCTGAAGTGCGATTGGCTGTGGAGTCCGAACTTGCATTTTCCGCTACTTCTGACAGTAGGCGGGTTGACCTGCTTGGCGAGCATGGGTAGTAAGTTAGACAGGGACCAGTCTGTCTCGGTAAGATAAGTCGAACAGGGCCCCTGCTGCCTGCCGTTCTGAACAGGAGGGTGGGGCGTGAAAATGTGAGGAGTAGCCCTGTTATCGTCTGTTTACAACCAATAGCTCCTGGTTGGATACTGGGTGCTGTTGTCTGCGGCATGGGTGCCATTTCTTACACGTATTGATTAGAGGCGGTAAAGCAATGAGGTGAGTAAAAGGTACACGATATTTGTCCCGACCTGGCGCGCAACGCCCGTTGGGGTAAAGGGGCTTAAGCCTCCCCCGCTGTAGTCACAGTCCGAACTGAAGCCTGGTCGGTGCTTGTCTCTGCCTGGACACGGTACGGCCTGGGAAGCCGGAGGACTCCAGAAAAGATTCTCTGTTTTTTTGAGAGACATGTTTAGCATTTTCTGTTGCTGGAAAGTCCATTTAAACCATTGGTAGAGGCGACCAGTAATAATAAAAGATTCACAGACCCCCAGGGTGGGCCCTATCACTGTGGATAGCAGGTACTTTAGAATTCCTTCTTTAGACAATGATTGGCCATTATCGTTGTGATGAGGGAGGCAGCATTTGTACTTGAAAAGAGATCTCTACCAAGGTGGGACCTGGCCCTACTCGACATAGGGCAAACTAGAGGCTGGAATGGGGGGGGGGGGGGCGCATTTCTTCTTCTTCTCCTTCTTTTTGTTTTTTTGTTTTTTTTTTGTTAAAATTTTGCAGCAGTTTTCAAAGCACTGCAGAGTTCCTTGTGTCTCCAACAGTTTTCAGGCAACAATAATAGTGCAAAATAGCTATTGATGAATATACCTGCTGGACAGATACCAGAGTTTTGTCTAGTGGCAGTTTTGAGTCATTTAAGGTAATGCAGAGGGTTAATGCCCCTGCTACATAGAGCGTGTACTATGCTGATTACTGAACAGTATTTCATGTGCGTAAATTAGTGGGATGCTGATTTTGTCATAGAGATCATTTTGTTAATGTGCCGCAGTATAAACCAATAGCAACAGCAACTGAGCAATAGAAACAACATACATCTAGATTTAACAGATGAACAAAATCAATTTGTGGTTAATAACAATTGTCAACAGTGCACTTACTAACTTACCCTCCAATTAGCATAGCATGTTTGGGCTTCATGCCAAAGCAATTTAGTAAAAAGTTAATTTGGAAAACATCTAACTAGGGCTCTATCAAAATAGCGTTTGGTACTATAGAACAAAAATCTACAGCAAAGACAATATCATTTTGTTATACTTCTCCTCAATGGAATGGCGAGCTGCGATTCTCTTCGTCAGTTAGACATCCGCCTGGTCAGCTTCAGCAGTGGGTCAGTGAAAGGGAATGGCTCAGCCATGGTAGGCTCTAAGCTATCTGAACCATTTAGGAAGCAGTTACTAAGGGATAAACATCCACTGTTAGCAACGTAAGCAATAAAGTTAAAGTTTGAAATAAAAGTCATCAGGAAACAGTTTTTAGCTCCTCAACAGAACCACTGCAGAGAAAATCAGAATAAGAAAGTGAGCCCTCTCCTCTGTGAAGTAAAGCTAAGTTAAAACTCCATAAAGAATCTTCCCACACTGTCATTGGTCAGGAAATCGTACATTTACAGAAGGCAACATTTTTGCAAATATTTACAGCGTTTAGTCTCTTTTCCAGAGCTTTTTGAAAAATAAATAGCCAATTTTGACAAGTTACCTATCGTCGTAAATCGGTTTAGCTGTTTGTCAAATCAGTTTATTCAAATGTCTCTTCCGGTTATTTTCAACTGTTTCTTTTCACATTTCTTAGTTCAACAACTTTACAAAGTTCAGTTTAATAATCTCCTTCACTTACCAAAATATTGATCTGGAATTTCGCGATCAAAACAAAAAGACAAAAATTCACTCTGCCAATCACTAGTTGCTGCGTGCCTTCTGCTTGCAATCCGCTTTCTTTTCTGTCTTCGATCTCCATCACTCAAATCTTCTCCTCTTGTTGTCTATTTCTTCTTCTATTGTCAACACTGTAATTGATTCTTTTTTTTCTTGGCTTGTGATTTCGGCCACTTATCTCCTTTCAGTGGACCCTTGGTCAATATTCTTTTCAGCATTGGACTTTCAGATTCTTCTAGTTCTGCAGGATTTTGACTTGACGTACCTGGGAATTCTGTCCGAGGAGTCAGATCGTTTTGATTTATATCCACCTCAACTCCTTCAACCTCGGGGCCTGTGGCTTGCTCCGCTTCTCCTTCCAGACCGTCTGCTTCTGGGAGAGGCCTCCTCTGAGTAGACTCTCCTGCCACCTCAGTTGAGGATTGTTCGCCATCACCCTTCTGTATGCCTTCCACTTCATCTCATTGGAGTGCCTGAGTTGTCTTCGATCTGCTCAGAATCAGTCTCTAATTCTCCAGTTTCCTACTCCTTTTCTGGAGATCATCCAGAAGTTGTTTGTACTCTCAGCAACTTGTCTTCATTGTCCAGAGGACAGGGTACTTTCTGAGTATGGCTGGCATGAATCCAGTTCGGAACTCCTGTTCACAGCTGTAGTAGTAGCCAGTACCTCTTGATACAGGCCTTTCCACTCAGGCTCCAAACAAGCCTTCCTTACGTGTTTTATGATCACAACCCAGTCGCCAGCTTTCAGGTTGTGGCTTTGTTCTTGAGATGGTTCAACAGTGGTGGCTTCCACCCGATTAGAGAAAGAGCAAACCACATCAGCCAGACCCTTGTAGTATTCCAAAACCATATCATCTGTTATGCTCTCAAGAGCATTCGCAGGAACCGCCGGCAACCTCATTGCCCTGCCCATGAGGATCTCATGTAGCGACAGTCCAGTCTTCCTATCAGATGTGTTTCTCATACTCATCGGAACTGGCAGTGCACTACTGGCCATTTCATATTCGTTGATGCACACATTTTAGCAAGTCTTGACTTCAAGGTACCGTTCATTTGCTCAGCAGGTTCTGATGGTTCGGGGTGATAACTACAATGCAACTTCTGCTCGATGTTTAAAGCTGAACACAGCAATTTATTTACTTCATTGTTGGAGTGACTTCTTCTATTTGATTCTAAATAGACTGGAAGCGCAAAACAAGGTATCCGTTATCTAAGCAGTAGCCTTGCTACAGCACGACTATCATTTCTTCATGTGGGGTAAGCCTCAATCCAGTGACTAAAAATGCACACAATCACCAGCACATATCTCAATCATCCACACACAGGCATCTCAATAAAATCCATCTTCAAATCAAATCATTAACATTTATAAAGCGCGCTACTCACCCGTGCGGGTCTCAAGGCGCTAGGGGGGAAAAAGGGGGGGTTATCGCTGCTCGAACAGCCAAGTCTTTAGGAGTCTCCGGAAAGCGGAGTGGTCCTGGGTGGTCCTGAGGCTGGTGGGGAGGGAGTTCCAGGTCTTGGCCGCCAGGAAGGAGAAAGATCTCCCACCCGCCGTGGAGCGGCGGGTGCGAGGGACGGCAGCAAGTGCGAGGCCAGCGGAGCGGAGGGGGCGGGTGGGGACGTAGAAGCTGAGGCGTCTGTTGAGGTATTCCGGTCCCTTGTTGTGGAGGGCTTTGTGTGCGTGGGTGAGAAGACGGAAGGTGATCCTTTTGCTGACTGGGAGCCAATGCAGGTGTCTCAGGTGTGCGGAGATGTGGCTGTTGCGGGGTACGTCGAGGATGAGGCGGGCCGAGGCGTTTTGGATGCGTTGCAGGCGGTTTTGGAATTTGGCGGTGGTCCCGGCGTAGAGGGTGTTGCCGTAGTCCAGGCGACTCGTGACAAGGGCGTGGGTCACAGTTTTTCTGGTGTCGGCGGGGATCCAGCGGAAGATCTTGCGGAGCATGCGGAGAGTGAGGAAGCAGGCGGAGGACACGGCGTTGACTTGCTTGGTCATGGTGAGAAGAGGGTCCAAGATGAAGCCGAGGTTGCGGGCGTGGTCTGCGGGGGTCGGTGCGGTGCCGAGGGCCGTGGGCCACCAGGAGTCCTCCCAGGCGGACGGGGTGTTGCCGAGGATGAGGACTTCCGTTTTTTCAGAGTTCAGCTTTAGGCGGCTGAGCCTCATCCAATCTGCGACGTCCTTCATACCCTCTTGTAGGTTGGTCTTGGCGCTGGCGGGGTCCTTGGTGAGGGAGAGTACAAGTTGGGTGTCGTCGGCATAGGAGGTGATGATGATGTCGTGCTTGCGTACGATGTCGGCGAGGGGGCTCATGTAGACATTGAAGAGTGTCGGGCTGAGCGATGAGCCTTGAGGTACGCCGCAGATGATCTTGGTTGGTTCTGAGCGATACGGAGGGAGGTAAACTCTTTGGGAGCGGTTAGCGAGGAAGGAGGCGATCCAGTCCAGGGCCTGGCCTTGGATCCCGGTGGAGCGTAGGCGGGTGATTAGGGTGCGGTGACAGACGGTGTCAAAGGCAGCCGAGAGGTCGAGGAGAATGAGGGCGACTGTTTCACCGTTGTCCATCAGGGTTCTGATGTCGTCTGTGACTGAGATGAGGGCGGTTTCCGTGCTGTGGTTGGTTCGGAATCCGGTTTGTGAAGGGTCGAGCAGGTTGTTGTCTTCCAGGAAGGTGGTCAGCTGTTTGTTGACGGTCTTTTCTATTACCTTGGCTGGGAAAGGTAGAAGAGAGATGGGGCGGAAGTTTTTCAGGTCGCTTGGGTCAGCCGTAGGTTTCTTTAGTAGGGCGTTGACTTCAGCGTGCTTCCAGCATTCGGGGAAGGTAGCAGAAGAAAAAGAAGAGTTGATGACGGTCTGGAGGTGCGGGGCGATGATGTCGTCGGCTTTGTTAAAGATGAAGTGCGGGCAGGGGTCCGAAGGGGCGCCGGAGTGGATAGAGTTCATGATGGATTTGGTTTCTTCCGTGTTGATGTGGGTCCAGTTGTTGAGGGTGATGTCCGGGGAAGCGGGTTCAGTGGTGTATGGTTGGGTCTGGTGTCCGAAGCTGTCGTGGAGGTCGCTGATCTTGCGATGGAAGAAAGTGGCGAGGGATTTGCACAAATCCTGTGAGGGCGTGACGGCGTTGGCGCTGGCGCTGGGGTTGGAGAACTCTTTGACGATGCTGAAGAGTTCTCTGCTGTTGTGGCTGTTTTTGTCTAGTCTGTCGGTGAAAAAGTTCCTTTTGGCAGTGCGGATCAGGTGGTGGTGTTCGCGTGTAGCGTTCTTGAGGGCGGTCATGTTGTCCGCGGTGTGGTCCTTGCGCCAGGCCTTCTCAAGGGCACGACAAGTTTTCTTTGATTCTTTGAGGGTGTCAGAGAACCAGAGAGGTTTTTTGGTGTTGGTCTGTCGATGCGTGCGTTTGAGGGGAGCAAGGTTGTCAGCGCAGTTGGAGATCCAGTTTGTGAGGTTGAGAGCTGCGTCGTTGGGGTCGGTGGTGAGGGTGGGTTGGTTGGCGGCGAGAGCGGAGAAGAGTTGCTCTTCAGGGATCTTGTTCCACTGTCGACGAGGGGTGGGTTGAGTGCGGAGGTGGGAGGTCTCGCGTCGGAATGTGAAGTGGACGCAGCTGTGGTCGGTCCAGTGTAGGGCAGAGGTGTGGCTGAAGAAGACGTGTTTGCTGGCGGAGAAGATAGGGTCGAGTGTGTGTCCGGCGATGTGGGTGGCGGTGTTCACCAGTTGTTTGAGGCCGAGGTTGGCGAGGTTGTCGAGCAGGGTGGTGGTGTTGGGGTCGTTGTTTTGTTCCAGATGGAAGTTGAGGTCGCCTAGGAGGATGTAGTCCGGTGAGGCGAGGGCGTGCGGGGAGATGAAGTCGGCGATGGCGTCGCTGAAAGAGGCGCGAGGTCCGGGAGGACGGTAGACGAGGGATCCTCTGAGGGTGGTCCTTGGGTCGGTGCGAATCTGAAAATGCAGGTGTTCAGCGGCGAGGGGGGGGTCTTCGGTGGAGGTGGTGACGCTGATGGAGTCTTTGAAGATGATGGCGACACCTCCTCCTACTTGGTTGGTGCGGTCTTTTCTGGAGATCTTGTAGCCTTCGGGGATGGCGGGTAGCGATGTCTGGAGCAGAGGAGGCGTTCATCCATGTCTCCGTGATGAAGGCGACGTCCGGGGCTGTGGAGTCCAGGAGGTCCCAAAGTTCAACGGCGTGCTTGTGGACGGAACGAGCGTTGATCAGGATGCACTTGAGGTGGTTGATGGCGCGTGGGCTTGTGGTCGTGGTAGTTGCGTGGTGGAAGATGCGTTTGCAGGAGTTGCAGGCGAAGGGTCCATGGGTGCGTTTGGGGTGAGCTAGGAAGCAGGTTTTGGAGCGCCCTGGGTTGAGGGCGTGGAGGGTGGTGGGGTCGTAGCGGATCAGCGGGGCTTGGGGGAGCTGGGGACCAGGGGTCGTGGCGCTGGGCGCGGGCCAGGCGCGGACGGGCGCAGACGGGCTTGCTTCTGGCGCGCCTCCGGCGCGCCAGCGGCGTGCCCGCTGCGCAGTCGTGCAGCGGCCGCCATAAGAGGTAGGAGGGGGGGGGAGGGGTCAGCTGGGGGCGAATGGGAGCTGGGGGGCGGGGGCGTGCAGGAGGTTGCGGCGGGAAAGCGCGAGGGAGGGGGGGGGACAGGTAGAGTGAGAGGAGCTGGGGGAGGGGGTTTAGGGTGGAGGGGGGTGAGTGTTAGGAGGTTTGGAGATTAGGGAGAGAGATAGGAGTAGGGTTGTGAAGATAGGGGAGGGGGGGTTGTAGAGGTGGGTGAGGGAGAGAGGTAGAGTGAGAGGATAGGGAGATAGGTAGTAGAGGGGGTGGCGGGAGAGATAGAGAAATAGATAGAGAAAATAGATAGAGAAGTCGATAGATAGGGAAATAGATAGATAGACAGATAGGTAGGTAGGAGGAGGTGGAGAGTGGGGGAGTTAGATAGTGAGATAGGAAGATAGGAGGAGTGAGGGAGGTAGATAGCGAACGGGTTAGCTAGGGGTGAGAGAGGGGGAGGCGAGTGAGGGAGGGGGATGAGGAAGGAGCAGGAGGGCAGGCTCGGGGGAAGAAGACGGAGGAGGTAGAAGAGCCGAAGACAGGAGAACAGAAGACAGGAGAACAGAAGACAGAAGAACAGAAGACCGGAAGAGCAGAAGACCGGAAGAGCAGAAGACCGGAAGAGCAGAAGACCGGAAGAGCAGAAGACCGGAAGAGCAGAAGACCGGAAGAGCAGAAGACCGGAAGAGCAGAAGACCGGAAGAGCAGAAGACCGGAAGAGCAGAAGACCGGAAGAGCAGAAGACCGGAAGAGCAGAAGACCAGAAGAACAGAAGATCGGAAGAACAGAGACGAACAGAGACGAACAGAGAAGAACAGAGAAGAAGAACACAGAAGCACCGAGAAGAACAGAGAAGAAGAACACAGAAGACCGGAAGAACACAGAAGAACAGAAGGGAAGAACAGAAGAGAAGAACAGAGGAACACAGAAGAAGATTGCAGAGGGGGAGCGAGGAGGAAGAGACAGAGAGGAGGAAAAGAAGCAGGTGCAGGAGAGAAGGTGAGTGGCGCGGGGCAGGGCGAGGGGCTGGGAGGAGGGGGGTACTTACAGTTAGGTGGGTCTCAGGAACACAGGAACTCGGGAACTTGGAGGAGCTGCAGCGGCAGGGGGAGCGACCTACCCTTGGGTCAAGGGTCGCTACCACTGTCGCGCAGCGGCCGCCATAAGAGGTAGGGGGGGGGGGGGAGGGGTCAGCTGGGGGCGAATGGGAGCTGGGGGGCGTGCAGGAGGTCGCGGCGGGAAAGCGCGAGGGAGGGGGGGGGACAGGTAGAGTGAGAGGAGCTGGGGGAGGGGGTTTAGGGTGGAGGGGGGTGAGTGTTAGGAGGTTTGGAGATTAGGGAGAGAGATAGGAGTAGGGTTGTGAAGATAGGGGAGGGGGGGTTGTAGAGGTGGGTGAGGGAGAGAGGTAGAGTGAGAGGATAGGGAGATAGGTAGTAGAGGGGGTGGCGGGAGAGATAGAGAAATAGATAGAGAAGTCGATAGATAGGGAAATAGATAGATAGACAGATAGGTAGGTAGGAGGAGGTGGAGAGTGGGGGAGTTAGTGAGATAGGAAGATAGGAGGAGTGAGGGAGGTAGATAGCGAACGGGTTAGCTAGGGGTGAGAGAGGGGGAGGCGAGTGAGGGAGGGGGATGAGGAAGGAGCAGGAGGGCAGGCTCGGGGGAAGAAGACGGAGGAGGTAGAAGAGCCGAAGACAGGAGAACAGAAGACAGAAGACCGGAAGAACAGAAGACCGGAAGAACAGAAGACCGGAAGAGCAGAAGACCGGAAGAGCAGAAGACCGGAAGAGCAGAAGACCGGAAGAGCAGAAGACCGGAAGAGCAGAAGACCGGAAGAGCAGAAGACCGGAAGAGCAGAAGAACAGAGACGAACAGAGACGAACAGAGAAGAAGAACACAGAAGCACCGAGAAGAACAGAGAAGAAGAACACAGAAGACCGGAAGAACACAGAAGAACAGAAGGGAAGAACAGAAGAACAGAAGAGAAGAACAGAAGAACACAGAAGAAGATTGCAGAGGGGGAGCGAGGAGGAAGAGACAGAGAGGAGGAAAAGAAGCAGGTGCAGGAGAGAAGGTGAGTGGCGCGGGGCAGGGCGAGGGGCTGGGAGGAGGGGGGTACTTACAGTTAGGTGGGTCTCAGGAACACAGGAACTCGGGAACTTGGAGGAGCTGCAGCGGCAGGGGGAGCGATCTACCATCTTCATGCTGCTAAATGGACCTCCCGCTCTTCCAATATGGCTCATATTGACCACAGTCCTCTTTCCCACGTTCATTTGCTGGCAAATTATGCAATGGTGGAAAACTGCTTCAGCAACCTGTCTAAACTTTGGATTGAACCAGAGCTGTTTGAAGGTGCGAATCATGGCATCCCTCCCAACATGTGCTTGACCATGATAATATCTGGCCATTTGAGTCAACAGGTGATTTGGTAAAACCACTTGTCCCACCTGGAAACGCAGACGTCGTCTTCTCGCTGGACACATTTCAATTTAACTCATGTTTACTTTTCCTCCTTATTAACATTTTCCACAAGCACTTTCAGTTCTTCCCAAGTGTCAATCACATTTAGGGCTTAATTTGTACATCTCTCTTCCTCCGGTAACAATTCCCATTTGTCCTTTAAGGATATACAATTAAAGGCGCAAAACCTTACTACTTGATCTGCATATTTATTTCCCATTAATACAAAATCTTCTGATTTCAGGTGTGCACTGCATTTCACCACAGCAATCTCTTCGGGCATTTGTAAAGCTTGTAAAAAGTCATGTATTCTTTCCCCATTTCTAACTGGAGAACTGGAAGAGGTCAGGAAACCGCTCTGTGACTATAGCTAACCAAAGTCATGAACTATTCCAAATCCATACTGACTATCAGTATAAATGGTAACTTTAAGCTATGCAGTAACATGGCATGCTCCAGTAAAAGCGACTAATTCCGCCACCTGTGCGGAATACACTCTTAGAAGCCAGGACACTTCGAGTATACCAGGAATTGTACACAAAGCAAATCCCGCTCTCAAAGTTCCCATGTTATCTCTTAAACAGGAGCCATCAACAAAAATGATTTGGTCATTTTCTTCCAGCCAAGTATCCCTAATATCAGGTCTCGGTTTTGTGCACAAGTCAGTCACTTCCAGGCAGTCATGTTCAACCTCCTTCAATTAATCAGTTTCAACATTTTTCTTTTGGAAGCAAAGTTGCTGGATTAAGCACTGTACACCTTTTCAGAGTAACATTTGGAGAACCCCACATTATAGTTTCATGCCTAGTCAACCTAGCATTGGTGAGATATTGGGTCTTGGTTCGGGTAAGCAAAACATCAGTGGAGTGAGGGACCATAACAGTTAAAGGATGTCCCATCACAATGCTCTCACTGAGTGAGGCTCAGTCCAACCGTTTCTACTGTGCGCAAACAGCCAGGTAATGCTGCTGCGACTGGGTCCAAAGTAGCTGAAAAATAAGCTACTGGGCAGTTTACACTACCATGGACTTGAGTCAAAACAGACCATAAACATGCATCACGCTCATGACAAAACAACATGAATTGTTTCGTGTTGTCAGGCATTCCCAAGGCTGGAGCCTTGCACAGACTCTCTCTCAGTTCAGGAAAAGGCTTTCATACAGGCTTGGTTTCACACTAAGGTATCAGTAACTTCTTTGCATGTCAGCTTCTGCTATGGCTTTGAAATGATTGAAAAGTTGGGAATCCACTGACGACTGTAGCTCACCATTCCTAGAAACATTCTGACATCTCTCTTTGTGACAGGGGGGATTTATCTGTAATATAGCTGTAGGCCTCTTCCTGGAAATTTTCTTAGCTCCCTTTTCAATTTGGTGTCCCAAATACTTCACTTCTTTCTGACAGTACTGTAATTTAACCGGGGACACTTTGTCCATTCTTTCCCAAGTGATTTAACAAAGCAATAGTATCATACTTGCATGCTTCTCTTGTCTTTGAAGCAATCTATAAATCATCAATGTACTGTACCAAAGTCAATCGGAAAGGCATTTCCAATGACTCCAGATTCTTCTTCAATATCTGATTAAAAATGGACGGAGGAATTCTGCACCAACAGTAGACTCTGTCCAAGAATTTAAAGCAAAACATAAATTGGCTATCCTCATGAAGAGGTATAGAAAAGAATGCTTGTGACAGGTCCACTACGGTTAACCATTTAGCATCGCATGGGTTCTGAAATAATCTCACTGCTGGATTTGGCACCACCGGACAACATGTAATCACAATATACTAACTTTATTCAAATCCTGAACAATTCGAAATTTCCCACATGGCTTTCGCAATCCCATCATTGGTGAGTTACATGGGCTGCTCAGTACTTCTTTTAGAACACCTTGATTTACAAATTCTGCATTTATAGGTGGAATCTGTAGGAAAATCGCATTTGGCTTGATTGGGACTTTAACTGGCTCAACTCCTTTCATTGAACCAATGTCTTTCCCTATAAAATCCCCCACTTTTATCGTAACTGTTACCTGCAAGTCAGAGGGACGATCTTGTATTGTAAAAAAACGGATAGAAACTGATCAAAGGGCGGTACTCATTCGCTGAGTCACAATCAGTCCCTGCAGGCAAATCATCTTCATCATCACTGTTTGTTTGGATGGCAATGCCATCGTTCGAATAGGTAATTGAACATCTTGTTTTGCATAGCGAGTCTCTTCCTAGTAAGGAAACCGGACTCGAATAACAAACTACGAATTTGTGTAATCCTCTAAAGTTTAAATTTTAACTGAAACTGGCTTGGTACTCGGGTTTGTCAAATACTGATTTGAAACTGGCAAACTGTACTGTTTTTTTTCTGAAAGGGGCTAGTTTGGAACATCTTCACTTCTCACAGCAGAGCGTGCAGCTCTTGTGTCAACTAAAAATGAGTATGACCCATCACTTAACCCTTCACGTTTCGACCCTTCTGATCTACTTCTAATGAAGTTGCTGACACACATTCCTCCTCATCCGAACTCTCTCTCACCCAATCATCATTCGCTTCATCCTCACTGTTTAATGGGTATTGATGTATGGTGTTATTATTGTTTTACATCTGTAACTTGTGACTTTTTGAGGAAGCATCACCTGCTGCTGATCCATCTGAGCTTGAGGTATCTGAATTTGTTGCCTAGGTACCATTTGAACTTGGGTTGCATTTGCTGCAACTGGGGAATCTGCAAACGTGGTATTTGCACCTATTGCAGAGGCTTAAAACCTTGTATATGGTTCACATTATTGTGGAAATTTGGATTTTGACCCCTCATTCTTGATCCTTTCATATTTTGAAAATAACTGATTTAATTTGGCTGCTGAACAACACCTTCCTGACCTAACATCGGACACTCCCGTTTCCAATGTCCAAGGCCTCTGCAAGCGTGACCATGTAACAACTTTTTCACCTCTTGCACGTCATTCTGAATAACCACAGTATTCAAATCGGGACCCTGGTTCACATTTCCAATTCCACCACGACCTCTACATTTCGCCTGGTTCTGTAACTACACTTTTCCTTGCTGCTGCGGAAAGCTTCCCTACATTCCTGATTGTGCCGCTTTAATCTGCATCACCATTGTTTTCTTTTTCAACTTTCTCTGGTTCAACTCAATCTCGTCACTACAGTACTTGGCATACTGCAGCACTTCATCAGTCGGCTTTGCTTGCCAACAAATCAAATGACTTAATCATCTGACTTATATTATAGGCCTCAATCCTTCAACAAACCTGAACACAAAATGAATCATGCCTTTCAGCTCAGTTGTTTCTGTCCCACTGTAATACTTAAAGGCCTGCAACAATCTCTCAGAGTATGCATGTATCGACTCTTTCCCTTCTTGAACTGTCCTGTCTATCCTCTGCCAATCAGTATTCTTGGGCGAAATTCTCGTTTTCAAAAATTCAATCACCTTATAGTAATATTTCATTGCATTAGGAGATGGTGCATCTGTAGCTGTATCTCTCTAAGGTTCTCTTGCTGGCCAGCTTACACTACTCTTGCATTTGACCCCCAAATCTGCTGAAACTACTATTTCTAGTAGGGTGTTCAAATCCTCCCACAAGCATTTCACGAGTTTCACAAAACTATCTGTTTGCTGGTACCATTCCACTGGCTTCTCTCTCAACCTGGGATAATCATTGGTGAACGACAATATGTCACTTCTGCTCCAAGGGACATGAACAAAATTCCCTCCTGGAATCTCTCTCATTGGTAATATTTTCACTGGGTCCTCAACCTGCTGTACATTTGCAGTAAGATTCGCAGAATCCCTTTTCTTCTTGTCTCTTCTCTTCACCCATCTGCCTTCCCACTTATCCAATGCTCCCAATGTCTGAATGTTCTGGATTAATTCCCTAATCTGAATTTTCATTCCCAGTATTCTCATGTTCTCAAAGTCCTGAAGAGTCAAACTCTCATCTGTAACTATTCTGTAAATGCTTAGTTTTCTTAATTTCTGTGTCCTATTTCTCTTCCTCATCTGCTAATTTCTGAAGTATAATTCCTGCTTTCTTGGTAATCAGTTTGCACAAATAACACAACTACTCTTCACTGTATGAGCCAGTTCGGTCTAACCCTATTGTTCCCTCACTTAATTCATCTGCTTCTAGTCTAAGCTTAGTCAAAATCACTGCACTTCCACTGGAATCTCCTTGTGTGCTACTCAGCTTCTCCAACCATTCAGTTAACAGCTGAGCTGTCAAACCTTGTAATGAAATGTTGGTATTATTTGCACCGCGCACTTGCTGTAACGTTACGCTCGGGGTCTCTGGTGTTATCAGGCTTGGGTAGGGACCCATGTCTAATCTCCCCTGATTATTTGGAAGTTTCCTAAAGGAGCTCAAATCCATTAATGGCCCTTGCCCATCGAATGTCGGTCTCTTCATTCCTTCATTTTCATTGAACCTCTCCCTTTCTACGCTTGGATTAAGGCTTTTGTGTTCACTGCTCTTATTGTTTCCCTAGGCAAACAATGGTATAACTGGACCTATAGTGACCGGTACTGACACGGCATCTGGACCTGGTCGGACGTTTTGATCTCTAGGGTACATTACTCCTGTATTCTGACTTGTCAATGCAGACATCTCTGTCCGTGACCCTGTTACGGGGTATTTCTCGGGATCGTATGTGTTTGTATTGGAGACATTAAATGTGGGGTAAACTCTATCTGGATCAGCGTCGGATTCTGATAAACCTGTCCCGTGTGCAGCCTGTCCTGTCGGCACCAATACGTTTGTTGCAGTATCTATGATAGGTACATCTTGATAAATTCTGGGTATGTCAACCTGTGGCATAGGCATCTGCAATGTAGAAGCAGTAGGATTATTATGGCTAACCTGTATCTGCCTCTGCGCAGTTTCAGTAGGCACCGGAGCTGTAGATTCCACACTAGTACTTGGACCTGACTCGTGCTGCATATGGTGGGGGATGGTTTCTTAATAACTGCAAAATAAACTCATCATCATCTGAGCCCTCATCAGAAGTCCAAGTCTCTCTAGACTCGGTCGGTCTCTGCTCTTTGCCATCCAAAGGATAAGAATCCCTTTCCTTGATACTTTTTCTGGCCTTGCTCTTGTTCTCTTGTGAAATTGCAGGAAACAACTTAATTCCCTGCAAAGTCTAAGTTCTCCAAAAATTCTGCTCATTATTCCATCGCGCCTCAGCCAAAGTTTCTCAACCTTTCTCATTCTCCTCTCAAATTTCTGCTGCTATTGCTGTCTGGCCACTAATTCCCAAATAGCTAATGCTTCAAATTGTGTAGGTCTCAGAGGAGGTTTCAAATCATACAGCACTCTCCTCAAATTCTCTAAAAATCCTCAAATTAAAAGTTCCATGGACAGGGAATGCTAAGTTCCCGTCTCTCTCTATTTCTTTGCACCATTGTTTCAGCCAAAGACATGGTGCAGCACCTTGTTCTTCGAATACAATAAAGTTGGATGTACCTTCTGGTGGTGTAGTTTCTCTTATTCTAGCTGGAATGAACGTATCTCCCCTTAGGGCACTCTTTAACCACTTTGCTGTCAGGCCTTTTCCCCTCCTGTGCCGAGCCTTTTTTTGGCTATTTGGGGCAGTTCGCGCTTAGGGCCTCATAACTTATTCTCCACATAAACTACTCATGCCAAATTTGCGTCCTTTTTTTTCCAACATCCTAGGGATTCCAGAGGTACCCAGACTTTGTGGGTTCCCCTGAAGGAGACCAAGAAATTAGCCAAAATACAGTGAAAATTTCACTTAAAAAAAAAAAAAACGGGAAAAAGGCTTGTGGTTTCTCCCTGAAAATGGCATCAACAAAGGGTTTGCAGTGCTAAAATCACCAGCTTTCAGGAACTGGCAGACTTGAATTAGAAAATCCAATTTTTCAACACAATTTTGGCATTTTACTGGGACATACCCCATTTGTACTATTTTTGTGTGCTTTCAGCCTCCTTTCAGTTAGTGACAGAAATGGGTGTGAAACCAATGCTAGATTCCAGAAAGCTAAACATTTCTGAAAAGTAGACACAATTCTGAATTCAGCAAGGGGTAATTTGTGTAGATCCTACAAGTGTTTCCTACAGAAAATAACAGCTGAAATAAAAGAATATTGAAATTGAGGTGAAAAGCCCAGCCATTTTTCTCCACGTTTTACTCTGTAACTTTTACCTGCGATCTCAGATTTTTGAAAGCAATATACCATTACGTCTGCTGGACTCTTCTGGCTGCAAGGATATGTAGGGCTTGTGGGTTCATCAAGAACTCTAGGTACCCAGAGCCAATAAAGGAGATGCACCTTGCAATGGGTTTTCATTGTATACCGGGCATACAGCAATTAGTTTGGTGAAATATATAAAAGTGAGAAATAGGTATCAAGAAAACCTTTCTATTTCCAAACGTGCGTGGGTAGGCCTAATGCTTGCGACAGGAAACACAACATGGACTCATCACATTTTTACATTGAAATCTGACATGTTTTTTGCAAAGTGCCTAGCTGTAGATTTTGGCCTCTAGCTCAGCCGGCACCTATGGAAACCTACCAAACCTGTGCATGTTTGAAAACAAGACACCTAGAGGAATCCAAGATTGCGTGACTTGTGGGGATCTGACCAGGTTCTGTTACCCAGAATCCTTTCCAAACCTCAAAATTTGGCTAAAAAACCCACTTTTTCCTCACATTTCAGTGACCGAAAGTTCTGGAATCTGAGAGGAGCCACAAATTTCCTTCCACCCAGCGTTCCCCCAAATCTCCCGATAAAAATGGTGCCTCACTTTTGTGGGTAGGCCTACTGCCCGCGAAAGGAAATGCCCCAAAACACTATCTGGACACATCAAAATGATCAAATATAAAACTACCTGTTTTTGCGGGGGGAGGTACCTGCATTTTTGGTCCTCGGCTCAGCAGCAATCTAGGGAAACCTACCATACCAAGACATTTGTTTAAACTAGACACCCGAGGGAGTCCAGGGAGGTGTGACTTGCTTGGATCCCCCAATGTTTTCTTACCCAGAATCCTCAGCAAACCTAAAAGTTTGCTTTAAAAAATCAGATTTTTCCCACATTTCTGTGTGGGATCACCGCACCGGAACAAATTTCCTACCACCCAACATTCCCCTCAGTCTCCTAGTAAAAATGATACCTCACTTGTTTAGGTGGGCCAAGGGCTTGTGACAGGGAAGAGCCAAAAACATGTTGAAATTGAGGTGGAACCAAAGCGGGTCCAAAAGGGCAGTTTGGAAAAAAATAAATATATATTTTTAGGCTGACAAGTGCAGCAGAATTTTTGTCGGTATAGAAGAGACAATGCTGAATGGTAGGAATTTTGTAGATTCCTGCAGATTCCGGAAGATTCCATCACAAAAATGTGGGAAAAATGTGTGACTTCCACCAAAGTTGGAGGTTTGCAGGGCATTATGGGTAAGAAAATGGTGCAGGGTGCATGTGAAGCACACCACCCTGGAATCCCCCAGAAGTTTAGTTTTCAGATGTGTCTAGGTCTTGTGGATTTTTCTATATGGCAGCGCCCCAAAGGCCAAAAAGTACAGCCCACAGCAGACCACCTGGGACGATTTTGAGAGTTAGCCAAGCTCTCATGGCCCAAATGTAAAACCAAAACCCCAAAAAATTAAATGTCCTCTTGCTTGCCATGGGGTAAGATGTTTTAGTGTGCAGGGGAGAGCTGAAAGACTGTTACCCCCTTCAGTTGGGGTGGGGGCATACCCAGGCACATACTGGTTAGTAGCCACCACCCCACTATTTTTTTTAATATATATTCCCTGGCATCTAGTAGACTTTCTGCCCCCCCGGGTGTGGATCAGGGGTAATTGCCCCATCTGCCCATTGGCAGGCAGAACAACTTTGGCCCCATTTATTTGGGGTGGGGATATGGCCATACTCCCACCCTCTTATTTTGTAAAAAAAAAAAAAAACTTCCTTGGTCTCTGGTGGGCTTTCTGACCCCCTTTGGGGCAGATGGGCTTTCTAAAAATAGGCCTATCTGCCCCCATGAGGGGCAGATATGGCCAACAGTAATGTCTGCCTTCTCAACCAATTATGATTCACGGTTGTCCACCGATCCGTTTGAGACCTTCCGGGTATAGTGACATCACGCTCACGCTTACAGCTACTGACAAAGCCTTTTTGGCTTGTCCTCCTGAATTCAAATCCAAACAAAACTAAGTGCAAAAATTGCTAGCACTAAATAAAAATCAACACACAACTTGTCTGTGTACTACAGGTAAGTAACACAATCGCTTCAGAAACCTTACTGAATTTTCAAATGCAGTATTTTGCTCTAACAGATACTTCTCGATCTCAGTTTCCCTGATTCGCAAGCAAAATTCGACCATCAAATTTTACTCTGAACTGTTCATTGGATCCTCCTGCTGCACATAGGACTCACCAAATCTCTGTTAAAAACCTTTCACTCACTTTTAACACGCACTCTGAGTTTGTCAACCAAGCCAGATTGGCCTATTAAACAAATAAATTACAACTTAAACCAACTGTCTCATACACTTATACAATATTCCGGAGCAGGAGACCATGCAGGGCCAATATACCAACAACTATGTGGGCAATTTGTGAGTACAAAACACCACACACATGTGAAGTTCGACGACTTCCCTACTCACACACTTTGGAGTACGCAAACTCCCTATCCACTCACAAACATCACAGTTCACCTGCGATCTGCTTAAGTTGTGCAAGCTCAAATCCTGTTTCCTTCACATTCTCACAAGAACGCCAAGAACATCTTCAAACAGGCATTGGCAAACTCCAAGGTTTCGGTAAAATCATGGTAGACATAGGGCCTCATTATGACCCTGGCGGGCGGCGGAGGCCGACCGCCAGGATCCCGCCCTCCAAATTACCGCGCCGCGGTCAAAAGACCGCGGCGGGTATTACGAGTTTTCCCCTGGGCTGGCGGGCGGTTCCAGTTAAACCGCCCGCCAGCCCAGGGGAAAACGACCTTCCCACGAGGATGCCGGCTCGTAATCGAGCCGGCGGAGTGGGAAGGTGCGACGGGTGCTACTGCACCCGTCGCGTATTTCACTGTCTGCAAGGCAGACAGTGAAATACATTTTGGGGCCCTCTTACGGGGGCCCCTGCCGTGCCCGTGCCCATGCCATTGGCATGGGCATGGCAGGGGCCCCCAGGGGCCCCGCGACCCCCCCTACCGCCATCCTGTTCATGGCGGCTTTCCCGCCATGAACTGGATGGCGGTAGGGGGGGTCAGAATCCTCATGGCTGCGGAGCGCGCTCCGCAGCCATGGAGGATTCCAATGAGCAGCGGAAAGTCAGCGGGAGACTGCTGACTTTCCGCTTCTGACCGCGGCTGAACCGCCGCGGTCAGAATGCTCATTGGAGCACCGCCAGCCTGTCGGCGGTGCTCCCGTGGTCGGTGGCCCTGGCGGCCACCGGCCGCCAGGGTCAGAATGACCCTCATAATCTTTTGTTTCCTTTACCAAATCCGAAATATTGTAGCTGTCATGTCTGGGAATCATTGGGGTGTCTACTGAATCGCAACACTCTGTGATTGCTCCCAGGAACTGAAAATATTGGCCTCTTGAGATGGATCATCCGATTCTTCTATCAATACTCTGGTAATGATGGTGTCCTCTTAAGGAGACCAGCCATCCTCTGCTACCAAAAACTGTGAGCGTGTCTGACCATATTTGGTCTTTTGTAATTTATTCATAAGGGTACGCGTTAGAGGTTTGATGGACCTTTTGACCACACTTAGAGAAATCTCACCATCCTTTCCTAATAGTGCTCCTAATCAAATCAAGTGACGACAACGTATACAACAATCAGTTCGTCCAAAATCTTGAGTCAGTAAATGTCACTCACATAACCCATGTGGCCATGAATGCACCTGAATGAACCTTTTTATGTCCTCTAACAGAACCACTACAGAGAAAATCAGGATAAGAAAGTGAGCCCTCTCCCCTGTGCAATCAAGCCAAGTTAAAACTCCATAAAGAATCTTCCCACACCTTCATTGGTCAGGAAATCGCATGTTTACAGTATGCCCAATGAAAACTAAAACCCAAATCTAAGATATAACTAAACTGTCTTTCACACGTCGGTGATTGGCTCCTCTTCTCCTGTTCCCATCATCAGGCTCATGTTTTGCTTTTCACTAATGACCGAGCTGACAAAAACCCTCAGGAATGCACTTCTTAGTCCACAGAAAACATTTATTATTTCACTATGCAAGGTTCCTAAAAGGAGATTAGCTTGTTGAAAGCACATGTTTAAAAATAGTCACTGCAATGAAATGAAAACATATCAAAATGATTCTCCACTGCAATATACACAGTAAATGTATGTATCTATATTATAATACAAAGCAAATAATTATAAAAATGCATCACTGTAGGGCCTGTCAGGTGCTTATTCTTTCTCATGCCAGCAAGCCGATGACCTCGTTCTACTGCAAGAAAGAGAGATCTCCGCCCTCACGGGTAATCTATTTCAGGCATTCGACGTCTGAATCTTGACTGAGGCCTCTGAATCTCTAACTGTTGCACTGGGTCTGTTTTATATCTTAAAAAAACAAATGAGCTTTCTGGAAAAAAAAAAAACAGCTGCCTCGATTCAAACATGCTGACTAGTATAGGTATGCTTTGAAAATTACACGTTTGGGTTTGGCCACAATCCCAAGATGTCGAGTCAAACAAGGCCTGTTCCCTGCCGTCTGAGTACATCCTTATCAACAAAAGCCCTTGGTGAGAAAAAGCACGAAAACAAGACCGAATGCACAGTTTACAATGTGGAAAATTACGGGCAGCCTTTAACATGGCAGTGTCTAATGCTATGATAAAGTCAGTAGGCAGAATGAAGCTAAGGCTAAACTGAATACAAAATTTAGTCTGTAACAGGTGAACACTGATGTGACGGTGGGCAGCTAAGCCAAGTGCAAAGTGGTGCAACACGAAGTCTGGTCAAAATATTAAATAGTGTCTCTAAGATAGCAAGTTGGTATGGAATTAGATGGAAACATCATGAGTTCTAGTCATGTAAAGGTACACTGTCCACCTGTAATGTTTGCTGGAATATAAATAAAAGTGAGGTTCCAAATGAGAATAGTCAGCCAACTAGCAACTTTGCTTAATGAGACTGGCAGCAGTCATCAGGTGATAACAAGCCATGGGTTAGTTCGAGGAAAAATGTAATCAAACATGTTGACAGAACATTCATGGTACTCTGCATTGTTCCCATGCAGAACTTTGAGCTGTGAAGCACAATTAGCGCTAAATGGATCCATAGGTTTTGTACTTTAAAAGCAGCAGGAGCGTTGCACAATGGTTGATCAATCAGGTTCAAGTTGGTGGTGCTGTCCCTCCCCCGACCCCACACGCAAACGCCCGAAGGGAGACCACACAGGACACTCATGGTCAGTGGCAAGTCATCGTATGATCTGTAAAAGAAACAAGTATGATTTTTCTTGCAAATAACATTTGTCATCTGAATTGTGATCCCATTTTTCCTTTAGTTGTTTTATAATCAGCAGGACGTTATTGGGGCCCTTAGCTACAATTTCTGTAGGTTCTGGAGGGCCATTTGGGGATTTAACCCACACCTTAGCACTGGGGTTTTTATCAGCTGAACCACAACTTCCCCTTCCTTGCTCTGTCAGAAGGGCTGGGACTGTCCCCTTCCTCACCAATCCTCCATACACTGAACTTATAACAAATTGGACAATTCTGTCTCTAATCCATATGAATAAATCAGCTTCTCCACTATTTAACAGAATAGTTTTGATTTCTATCTGTCCTGGTAACTTTCCTCTCCCCAATTGACTTTTGTCTGTTTGAGTGACAGATCTCTGTTGTGTGTGCTGACAAATAGGACATTGCAAAATCACATTTTTATCAAATCTGGGGAATGTGCATCCATCTAATCTCTGCCCTCCTGTAAGTGGCTTTTTTCCCAGGTGTCCACATTTCTGGTGTGCCCAGTTAGCCATTCCCACCATGTAGGAGTTCTGGGTCGCCACTTCTGCCTCTGAAATTTTGGCTGTTGTCTGTAAGGGAATTGAACCAGCGTTCTAGTGAGTCAATGGAACAATGAGCATCTATGACATTGCTCTGTCCTAACATTTCCCAAATTTCCTGCCACAAATCTTTGCTCCACACCTCCTTTGTGCGAATGATCCAGTTATGTGCATGCCTTTGGCAGTGGACCAAGAATCAATGTAAATATAACAAGTCCCAAGAAGCTCTTGCTTTACAGCTTGATACACAGTGTACAACTCTGCATATTGGCTACTTTTTCCTTCTCCTGTGGTGGTCAACAACTTTTCAGTAACTGAATTATATGACACTGCTTTCCAATGTCTTTTGGTACCCATGTATTTGAATGAACGATTAGCGAACCAAACATGCTTCCTATCCTCGGGGGACAAGATTTCAAAGGGCACACACCATTTCACTGGTGACTCTTTGACCTGTGGTACCTCCTGCACCCTCTCCTCATCCTGTACAGGGGCTTGTGACAGCTGTTCATGTAGGGCTGCAGTGCCTGCCGGTCCTACGCAAGCCCTGTCTTGTATGTACCATTTCCAGCATATGATACACGCCTCTTGTGCATGTCCTATGCAGTAAGATTTAAGTGAACTCATTACCTACTGCATGATTGGTATTTCAGGTCTCAGAATTACATTATGATCTAGTGTTATTTGCTCAGTATCCACTAGAGCCCACTAACAGTACAAAAGCTGTTTTTCAGAAGGAGTATAATGTTCCCCAGAGTCGGGTAGTTTTCTAGTCTAAAATCCTAGGGGCACCCTCGTCCTCCCTTGTTTTAGCCACATACAATTTGCATAGTGTCCCTGAACAGTTGCATGTAACTTAATGTCTCCTTCTTGCACTAGCCCCTAGCCACAAGCTTAAAGCCTGTTGAATTATTTCATTTGCCAAATCAAAAGCATACTGCTGCTCTTCACCCCATTCAAACTCATGTTTTTTTCTGGTTACTTAGTACCAAAGGGTTAAGATTTTACTCAGATGAGGGTCATGCTGTTTCCAAAAATCAAACAATCCCATGAAACTGTGTCTCTTGCTTAGTGCGAGGAGTAGCAAACTCCCAATTTTTTATTTAGTTTTTTTACCTGTAACAACATCTCTCTCTATGTTCTGGATCCCACTGAATTCCTAGAAAGTTCACATTTTGCAACAGTCCTTGTGTCTTGTTTGATTTAATTGTACACATCGTACTCTGCATAAGTTCTGTGACTATATCAGTAACATTCTCAACTTCTTGCTGGGTGTAATCTTTTAAAGAATACATTTCCACTCCTGCCAAAAACTGTGGGCTACTCTGTATTTTCATCCAAATATTGGCTGTACACGAACTACATTCTGCTCATGCAGCTCACACTGGCCCCCACCTTTTTTAACCTCCTCATTACTGGAATGTGAAAAGTCATATTTCCCTGTGACATCTTGGTAGATTTCAGTTTTATCTTGTAATAATTTATTTTGGCCAAGTTGTTCTCTCAGTTCCTTATTTTCATATTCTAACTGTTTACATCTCTCATGCATTTTTCTGAAAGCAAACAAAATTATCCAAACCCTCCTGTCAAGAACAAAAGGGATATCATTCCGTTCAAAAAGCACCTTTTCTATACATGTGCAAACATTCAATAATTTTGTTTTATTCAAGCACCCATCCCAAAATTTAGAAAGTCCTGATAAACAACAAAACACATTTGCCAAGACATCATAAGGCATTTTAATTTCACATGCATTTTCAAACATGGTTTGCGGTGCTTCCTTTTAACTCTCTGAATAAAAACATATTTACACTTATAAATTGTGCACTCTCAACCTCCAACCTCTCTTTAAGACTGTCTGATCTACACCAAAATGTTTTGCTTTTCACTAATGACCGAGCTGACAAAAATCCCTGGAATGCACTTCTTAGTCCAAAGAAGACATTTATTATTTCACTACGCAAGGTTCCTAAAAGGAGATAGCATGTTGAAAGCACACGTTTAAAAATAGTCACAGCAATGAAATGAAAACATACCAAAATGATTTTCCACTGCAATATACACAGCAAATATATGTATCTATATTATAATGCAAAGCAATTACTAAAAATGTAGGGCCTGTCAGATGCTTCATCTTTCTCATGCCAGCAAGCAGATGACCCCGTTAGACTGCGAGAAAGAGAGATCTCCGCCCTCGCAGGACATCTATATCAGGCATTCGACGTCTGAATCCTGATTGAGGTCTCTAAATCTCTCACTGTCACACTGGATCTCTTGTATATCCTAAAAAACAAAAGGAGCTTTCTGGAAAACCCCCTCCTGTTGCGATTCAAACATGCTGGCTAGTTTAGGTATGCTTTGAAAATAACACGTTGGGGTTTGGCCACAATCCCAAGATGTTAAATCAAAGCAAGGCCGTTCCCTGCTGTGTGAGTACATCCTTATCAACAAAAGCCCTTGATGAGAAAAAGCACGAAAACAAGACAGAATGCACATACAATGTAGAAAATTACAGGCAGCCTTTAACATGGCAGTGTCTAATGCTATGAAAAAGTCAATAGGCAGAATGAAGCCAAGGCTAAACTGATTACAAAATGTAGCCTGTAACTGGTAAACACTGATGTGACGGTGGGCAACTAAGCCAAGTGCAAAGTGGTGCAACACGAAGTCAGTGGTCAAAGCACACATTTAACTACAGCTCGTCAGGTACTTCTCTTGTTGCAAACCATACTCCATTCAGTGCATCCATTGTCTGCTCCTGAAAGAATTTCTATCTCCCGCATCAAGTTTACAATGTTACAGTCTCTAGTACAGCATGGTTCTACAAGCAGTTCTCATGAGAAAGTTAGACATTTACAAATTGTTTGGTCAGCACAGTGTGAACAGAGAAAACATTAATTCTCTAGGCTTACAATACATTTTTGACCATTTATTAAACATTGCAGCTTGACATGAGGTTTTGCAAGCTAGGCCCAAAACTCACAATCTTATGGCCTAAAGTTATTAAAGCAAATACATAGCATGAAATCATTAATATGATGTACTAATACATTTTTCTCTACACATGCACATTATCTAATAATAATATGCATTGACTAGTAGCATTACGTATTTGATGGTGCCACTCAAGTGGGCACATTGTCTAAGTCGCACATGATTTTCTCTGTTAGCCTAATTCTATACAAATTCCTAACCCATAATAAATGCAAATCATTAGTAATGAATTCAGCTTTCACAATGGTGAGGGAATCACTGAAGAGCCCCAATAAAGATTGCCATATCCTGTGCTCTGTAAGGTCACCATTTACTATGCTTTAAACACTAAGACAATTGAATATATAATGAAAAATGTGTTGTAGAATGTACTATTTTTGCCATTTGTTTCCCAAATTGTCTCAGGGAGCCTCTGTCATAATTAGACCCCGTCCTATTGAAGAGTAGAGCACATTCACACATGGGTTTAACTTTTTTCCACAGTTTCAAATAACACAAACTCAACTGGAAGGTAATGGGGTGCTTTACATGAGCTCCATTGACATTACTCAAGGTCACATACATTTTTAGGCATTGGCAGATTAAGGGATTTTCCCAGATGAGCCAGTGCTGAGACCTGATCCTGGTTTCTTTGTTCCAAAGGTGGCAGCTCTAGCTGTAACAATACAGCTGAGTCTCTCCATACATAGTCCGGAACCCCTGCACAGAAACAAAAGAGTTTGTGCAAGGATGTAGCTGAGCTCCTCCAGATATAATGTTGAGTTTCTTTGCAGATAGCTTATTTCTTGCACTGAACCAGAGCAAAGTTTCTGTATACATAGACACACAGTTTTGTTGATTCATACTTTGTGTTGAGCCAGTTCACAGGCAGAGTTCAGCTCTTTCAGCATTCATTTCTGCAATGTAAAAGTCGAACTTGTGTGGAGATTTAGATACCAGTCACCAGTTCTTAATTTGTGGGAGTGGTTACTGTCTGTCCTAACTTATCTCTGCAAAGGAGTTAGTAGGAGAAGATAGAAGGGAGGATAAGAGTGAAAGGGAAGGGACTGAGATAAGAAATTGTGGTCAAAAACAGCTAGAAAGACAAGATAGAGAATATTAATAGAGAAGAGAGGCAACAGGTAAGGCAATAAGGTGGGATGAAAGAGGAAAAAGAAAAAAGAGGCAAATGTGACTGAGATGGTAAGAGGAGAGAAAATGCATTTTTTTGTTTTTTAAAACTAAGTACAGCTGCTACTTTCATTCTTTGAATGTCTGTCAATGAATATAACTTGTGCCATTCTCCTGCTTCTTCAGGACATCATGCACAATGCTGTCATTCAATGTCACCCCCTCTGCTACCACCTCTCTGGCCTTGATTACAGTACTCATCCCCAAATTGAGTTGATGGATGTGTGAAGCATAAAACCTGTGAGAGTAGGTCAACTTCAAGGATGCAGAAAAAGGGATTTTCTTCAGCAGCTCCAATCACGGTTCCCTCAGCAGGCAAAAGGTCTAAGCACTCCCCTAGACTGGTAGCTGTTCCTTTCAACTTCGTGCAAGAGATCATCGGCAGCTGTGCAGGTGGACAAACATGAGCTCCTTATTGGCTGGTGGTGCCAGCTAGCTGGAGCTACAGCATTCCAGTATGAGGGGGCAGAGGATTGTCAGGTGTGCTCACACCTTCCCACATGCATGTGTATATGCCCAGGTCTCTGTCTGGTTATCCTCATATCACTCATTTTAATCCAGCAGCAGTGTGTCTCGTGCTGTTGATAGTGACCATAACAAGATTTAATCACATTTTTACACAGCTTCTTCAGAGACATGACTGATAAAATTATTTAACCAACAACGGAGCACACTGTTCCTAAAAGAAAAAACAAACTTATGGGCACTTTTAAATTTAGAAGCTAGAACCCTCACACATCCTTTGGATGTCAAGCTTCATCATTGGGTCTGCTCCTCGATGGGCTGGCGCTGCAATGCCCGACGGGCCCCTGCGAGGGGGATCTGTGCCGGAGGGTTTTTATAGTACACGTGCCACAGAAGTAAGTAGGAGAGAATTCAGACCTACTATGAAAGTAGAGGGAACTGAAAATAAAATTGACTCGAGAACCACCCAAAATCAGATTTATTAGGGAAGGTGGGTCTCGGGCAAGATTAAAAACACGGAGAGTAAAAGGAAAATAATGTTCCTATGCTCTAACCATAAGAATGAGGGATATAGAGGACAGTGGCTCTCCCCCTAACTATAAGGTCAACATGTTTCACGCCTCAGCTGTCCTACAGGATCAATTGGCGTTGCTGTGACTATTTTTAAACGTGTGCCTCCGATCTACTAATCTCCTTCATTTTTTAGGAACCTCATGGTGGAATAATAATAAATGTCTTCTTTAAACTAAAGTGCATTCCAGAGATTTTTGTCAGCTTGGTCATTAGTGAAAGCAAAACACCTTGTAAATGTGTGTGCACGCTAGGGTTGTAAATCTGTACCTGTATGTACACACACCAGTGGTCAAAGTGGGCGCGATCGGAGTGGCACGATGTGCCTATACTTTTATGATTTATGAAGCACCATTACCCTACTTTTTGTAAGAAGTTAACCGCCCCTGGACAGTTAATGCCACCAGTTTAAATACCTTATTTGAAGTGTCAGTAAGTGAGTCTCCTGTGTGGTGAAACTGAAGCCAGACACACATGCCTTTGTGCCAGGGTGTCTTTGTCCCTGAAAGAAATGCAAATGTGTGCTAAGAGTTAATTGGCAAATGTAAAGGATGCTTTGGAGCTGGTACTGGCTTTAAATGACCTAATTACTTGAATATTTGTGATGACAAAGATTTATTCTTTTTGAGTGTTAGTGCAAAGAGTGAACAATTGGGCTGTAAAGTGTGTCCTTTTAATTGTAATTATATCACGCTTACACGCTTGATACACCTGGAAGCGTTGAAGGGACAGTATTGTGTAAAAAAAAAAAAAAAGCACTGCGTACACTCTGGGTATTACTACAATCTATATTTTGGAAGAAGCTTTTTATCTTCGACATTGCGCAAGTTGTAGCAGTTTTTCTGTGTGTAATATACATTAGTGCATTTCCCAATAAGTAACTTTTTTTTAAATGGATTTTTCATTTAAGCTGCATGTTATTTCATATGACCGTGAATGACCAAATAAAGTTACAGAAATTTTTTTTTAACCACACCCTTGACCCTGCCACCGGCTCATTGACCCTGCCCCCACTGCATGCAGCACCACTGTTCCCATACTTTTTTAAATGCACTTCGACCACTGACACACAAGACTACGTTAACATTAGGAATGGCAGTACCTGCACCCCTTGCCCACTCTGCTGATAATTCATACCTTTCAATTCTGCTTCGCATGAAACCGGGACACCAGGCAGTCCCCTGAAAACCAGGACTGTCTGGGGAAATCCGGGACGTCTGGTCACCCTATGAAACAAACACAGTGAAATTTTGCATCCTAGTGGTTACAACAACACAACACGAGTTATTCCAACACTGTCCATTTTTCAAAAGAAGTGCTGTACTCGTTTTCTCGATCACCTTACCTGGATCACTGAACATACTAACGTTGTTTTTCTTCTCAGCATATTTAATCCTAGCTTGGTCACCAACTTGGACACATGAGTCCTTGACTATTCCTATTGGCATAGTTGTGCTTCATTTCGTACTGTTTGTCTGCCACCAGCTTGTGCAATTCAAACTTTAAAATAAATTGTTTTTATTGCCATTTCGTTTAACCAGTGGACAGTAACACATGAAATAACAATTGAATTGGTCACACGTGGAGGATCGGAGATATCGGGCCTAGCAGTGAGGTGGAGAGTTTCATTCTGCGTCAAACTTTGAAAATAATAAAAGGAAACAGAAAAAACCAAGGGGGATGGAGCTGGAGAGTAACGCTGTAAGGAGGGGAAGTATCAACCTTATTGCACTAGAGGGCTAACGAATAGTGGGATATATGCTAGGCTGCCCGTTGTGGAGCAGTGTGGTGTGGTGAACAGGAGGTGGGTAGCTGTTCTTGTAAGGGAGAGGTAATGCAGCCTCAGAGAGTAGGAAAGATGTTCAGGATGAGGTACTGCCATATTTGAATGGTCTCTTTAATGAGACTTTCGACTTGTTCTTCCTGTCCGTTTCTTTGTGGATCATAGTGAGATGATTTAATATATTAATTTCCATTAGCCTTGAGGAAATTTAATATTTCTTCGGAAGTGAATTGTACTCCATTGTAACTTACTAAATGGCAGTGAAAAACCCTCACAACAAAAAACTTCATAAGGAAGTTTAGAACTTAGTGGCGCATGTTTATGAATCCGAGGGTCCACTCCTAGAAGGCGGTGAGCCCGGTGCCAAGAGTGCAGCATGGCCTGCATTACTGGGTGAGCGGTGTCAGGAGTTCTGACGCCATAAAGCACATCCAGGTCCCGTGGCATGTGCAATAGTGTGCGTTCTGCCTTTACCCACAGGGGTGGATCTGGTACACCCAGGAGCATTGAGCCCAGCTGAGACAGATGTAGCGCCAGCGAATAATGATGTTCCACAGAAGATAATCCCAGTCCTCCGTATTCCCTTCACGCAGTGAGTTTAGCTTTGGAAAGCCATGGCCTCATAGAGCCCCATACAAATTTACATATGCAGTTATCTACCTTCCTGAGCATTGGCAGAGCTACTAACGGCAGTAACATCCGAAGGACATATGTGTATCGTGGTGAGGTAACCATGGGGATGGCCTGCACTCTTCCCCCAGGGGGAGAGTCCCAGTTGGAACAATTTTTTCAAAATCTCGTTTGGTGTGAGCTAGCAGAGGTTCCAGGTTTTCCTGCACCATGTAATCCAAGCCCCTGTTGATAAGGATTCCTAAGTATTTAAGGCACAATTGTTTCCAGGAAATTGGGAAGGCCTTTGTAGCTGCGCTCATGGTCAGTGGGGACAGGGGCAGCGTTTCACTTTTATCCCAGTTGATTTTATACCCCAATATCGCTTTAAGTTCCTCCAGAATAGCTTGTAGTGCTGGAAGGGAGCGAATAAGGTCTGTGAGTGTGAGCAGTATGTAATCGGCATATAAGTAGATCGTGGAGCATCCTCCCGGTATGGGGGCGCCAGCTATGAGGGGTGACCTTCGGATAAGTGCTGCCAGATGCTCAAATGTCAGGAGAAATAACAGTAGCGACAGTGGGTAGCCTTGCTGTGTTCCTCAGTTAACGGAAAACACCTTGGAGAGGAATGCCCTGCAGTTGACCTGCACCGTGGGCGACTCATACAGCCAACCGACTTTTGTAAATCCATCCCCTAAACCGAAGTGGTTCAAGGTCTCAGAGATACCACCATTCTATTCTATTGAAGGCTTTCTTAGCATCAAGGGACAGAGCCACAGCTTCTTCACTAGAGTCTCTAGTGGTCCCAAGTGTATGTACTAGCGTGTGAAGGTGATTACTTGATGACTGCCCGAGTACAAATCCTACCTGGGTTTGATGAATAAGGGACGGAATAACCTTATTGAGGCAGGCCACCAAGACGCCAGCCAGTTTCTTGACATCTCCATTGAGGAGGGAAATGAGGCGATAGCTGTCGCACAATAATGGGTCCTTCCCTGGTTTCGGTAGGACCGCTATGGAAGTTCTATTGGAAATAGGGTTCAAGGAGCCTGTACTTTCCGCACCCTGGAAGGCTCCATATAGGGAGTCCACTGTTTCCGCTCCCGTCCATTTATAAAATTTCGTTGGGAAACTGTCTTCCGCAGGGGCCTTGTGGTAGGGTAAGTTGGATATCCTCCTTGGTTATCTCTCACCCATCCCTCACCCCCACTAGTAGTCCTCTTCCCTCTGTTGTGAGACTAGGTACACGGGCCACCTCAAATAACACAGCAAGTCTGTTGTGATCCACTGCCGTTTCAGGGGTGTAAAGGGTCTGACAGAAGCACCCAAATGCACCAGCTATGTCCTGTGGGGGTGTGAGGAGCGTATCATCAATATCCTGTATGGCAGGAATAGCTAGCGCTGCCTCTTGCTGGTGTAGTTGGGCTGCTAACAGTCGGACTGCCTTTTCTCCCTGCTCATGATGCCTGCCCTTCATCCTTTGCAGTGCGTACTTTGCCTGGGAGGTATAGAGGGCATTAAGCTCCATTTTCGCCTTTTCAAGGTGATAGTGCGTGGCCGGGGAAGGAGTCGCAGTGTAGTCGCGAGTGCGTGTTGCTATTATTCCCTCCAGTTCTTGTTGACGAGAGCGTCGCTTGGCGTTAGCAAGGACTGTCTCTTTTATAAGCTGTCCTCTGATTGTCGCCTTCGCCGCAGCCCAGAAAACCTGAGGACAAGAGGCCGAGCCTTTACTGTCAGCCGTGTAGGTAGAGACATAGGCACAGAGTTGACCCTTGCCCTGTGGGGTGCGGTATTGTGATACACTCAGGCACCATGGCTTGCGGCCAGGAGAAGCAAGGCCTAAATATAGCACTAAGAAAACCGGGGCATGGTCGGATAGTGCTGCATCCTGGATCTAGGAGACCCTAACCGTGGCAACCAATTTATGGGAAATGAGAAAGTAGCCTAGCTGGGACTGTGTCCTGTGGACCAGCGATATAAAGATGTACTCCTGAGCGAGTGCGTGTGAAAGGTACCAGTGGTCTACCAACCAGTGGTCCAACAGTATGTCCTCCGACAGTGCTCCATCCACGTTGTTACTGATATCCAATCTGCCCGTTCGATCAAGAACCACGTTCCAGTCTCCACCTGGGAGATATTGTGAGGCTCCAGTCTCCGTCGGGAGATGACTGAGATGTAGAAAGAATGAATGTTTAGAGCCCGTAGGGGCTTATGTGTACCCTCCGCAGAGTGTACGATCTCAAAGTTTGAGTTTGTTAAGGATGTATCGACCATCAGGGCCGGGCCATGACTTGAGCACCTTGAATTATAAGGAACAGCGGAAAAGAATCGCGACCCCGCACTTTAGTGCGGAGCTTGAGCCTCCTGACGTGGGCGGCGGCCATCAACATTCCACTATACTGTCGTCAATTGGAGGGAAGTCCCCATTCTTGGAGTTGTCGTGTTTGGTCTGCGGGAGTAAGATATGCACAGTCTGGTCTATGAGGTACGGCGTGACGATTCGGACTATCAATGTCTGAGTAGAGGGCAAGGGAGAAAGGTGAGGGGGGAGGATATGCGGTCGCACTCAGAAGGTAAGGACCAGTCAGAGAAAAGAAAGAAAAGAGAGGGGAGGAAAAGGAAAGAGTAAAGAAAGAAGCAAAGAAAGAAGGAGAGAGAGAGAGAGAAAGTTATGCGTCTCACAGAGAGAGAGGAGTAGGTAGACTAAATTTGCTTTGAGATCAGCTCGTGTGAGCTTAACTCTGTGAAAACCGCGGGTCTAATCCTGTGAAACCTGCCGGGCGTGCACGGGGGGGAGGCGGCAGAGAGCCAACGCTAAGAAAGCTAGGACATATCAAAACCAGAATGAATGAGGGTGGGGGTGCCAAGACTTAGAGAGGGGGTCTGGGGGGGAGGAGGAGAAGAGAGGGGAGGGAAAAGGAGAGAGTAGGCAGGGGAGGGAGATGGCAGGGAGGGACGTGTCCTGAGTATGAAGGCTGGATCGCTGGTCTCTCGCAAAGACAGTGGCACTAGCTGGGGGAGGTGGTCAGAAGAGAACACAGACGAGGGGTAGCAGTGGCATGGCGTAAATGAGTGAAACCATCAAGAAGTGACAAGGATGAGGAAAAAGGGGTGTCTAATGGGAAAGGTGGGTGGGGAAGAGGAGGGGGCCCTGATTTGGTCACAAGTGTGCCCTTAGGTCTTTGCGATAATGGAGGGTATGTCAAACCAGGACGAAAAGGGAGTGTCCGAAGGGAGCCCCCTAGACAGCAAAGATGCACTTAAAGATATATGGTGGTGGACGGGGGTAGGTGGGCAGAAGAGTGGAGACAGATTCTCTGGAATACAGGGTGGGAGGGGGGCACTCAGTAGCCGCCAGTCGGGTAGGACAATGGGATGGGTAGCCCAGCAAGAGCGAGCAAATTGAGGGGTACCACTCTTTCTATGAAAACAGAACCTTGATCATAGGAGTATACAATACTTATATGAGAACAGTGCAATAATACAATAATAAACAGTTGATTTGTGTCGAACAAAATGGTAGGTTCACTGTAACCACTATGTGCTGGGTCTGAGAATGTCCAAAGAGGGAGTAGGGGGAGTGTATCCCTAGCAGGGCGACTGATGTGGCTATTACATCAGTAACAACAACAACAATAAGAACAGCGATAACCATGATATGGTAGTGATTTTAAACATACATGGTACTTAGCGTTCAACAGATGATCATTCTGGTTGCCCATAGTTGGGTAGTAGATGGTCCAGCAATTGTCCCCAGAGATCCTGCCGGGCAATCAGTCAGCAGGGGTCGGGGGCTTCAAAGGGGACCTCGAATTGTCTCTCTGCAGCCCCGAGTGATGTTTGCCACCACATGGAGGGCCAAGTCTCTGCGATCCTGAGATCTCGGTGGGCGGTCCAGAAATCGTCCCTTTTTCTGTGCTGCAGAGCAAATGTGAAAGGCGCCAGGATCGGCGTCCTGTGTAGAATAGAGTCACTTGGCTGGAGGGGCTTGACGTCAGGTTTGCGGGTTCATGGTCCATGGGTTGAAGGGATAGGCCATCCTAGAAAGAGAGCAGATCCGTAGGCTGAAAAAAGTCTCTGAATTTGCCATCCATCATTATCCACATTCGGGCTGGCTCAAAGAGTCCAAATTTTATGTTCAAATGACGCAGTTGGGGCCCAAGTGCGAGGAACGCCTTTCTTTTTTCATTCGCTTTAGGGGAGAAGTCTGCAGCAATACAGATCTCATGACCCTCGTGGGGGTATGGGCCATGGGTCCTTGCAGTCATTAACAGCTGGCAGACCTGTTCATGCCATAGAAAGCATGCTATGATGGGACGTGGCCTCCCGCCAGTATTCTTGTGGAGGGGGCCAATCCTGTGGACTTGTTGAAATTCCAGGATGGGAGAAAAAGTAAGGGCTGTGAGGATAGGGATGAAGTCTTTAAAGGGGGAGGGGGCGATAAGAAGGTGGAGAGGCGAGAAGAAGGTGGAAGGGTACTCCGATTCGTCAGTAGGCCGCTCCGGCCGATAGTTCCCTTGCTAGCATCCACCCCAGACAGAGGGAGCGTCCAGCGGGTGAAGATAAAGAGGAAGGTGCGGTTAGAAGTCCGAGAAGTCTAGCCCACAGCCTTCCACGCTGCTACATGCTGGACGGGCACCTCCAGGTGCAAGAGATTTTTAGTAAGGGGGGGGAGGACCCCTCTGACAAGGCTCACCCAGTACTCACTGCCCCTGTTACCCAGGGTGCTGAAGAGCTCTGACAAGCACTGAGAACGGCGAAGTCCTGGAAGAAGCAAAAAGCCCTGTATATACTTGAGGGCCTAAAAGGTGCTTAAAGTGTTGGAAATGCTGGTAATCCTGGGAAATCGGGAGAAATCGAGCCCACAGCTGCTCCCCACAGTTTTAAATTTTCAATACATTAACAAACAGTTTACTTACATATTACAACATCATCTTGGAAGACCCTCACGAAAGAGACTGGAAGATGGGAGCAGTTGTTGATGAAGTACGAAACAATGATAAATGTATGGCTAACTATTATGTATACACCAATGGCAGGTTTGAAAAAACAAATAAAAAGACTGGGGGGGATCCTGGAAAACCTTAACTCAATTTATCTCTTTAAATAACTGGTTCATAATACTTTGGAACACAGCTGATGCGGAACAGATGACAAACGTCATTCAATAACATTGATAAGCATCCTCTGGTGTGATGAACTCTGTATATTTCTTGAAGTTTTTGTGAAGAAGTACTTCATTGTAAGTCAAGAATGTAAAACACTTTTGCTGCACTTAATGTTATCACCATTTTATAGATTAATGCTAAAGGTTGGCAGCCTGACACCACGCATCGATTGAATTGGTGTAAATGATGCACACTTTGATTTTTCTGTTTTTTGATGACAGCAGGAGATAACCACTCTGATGTGTTGATGGGTTTGGTGACTCTGTCCTTGCACCACTCTTTAAGAATAGACTTAACCTCCGATTACGTTGCAAGGGGTATGTTTCTAATTTTTGTTTAAAATGCTGGTAAAATTATTTTATGAAGAAAGCGTTTCAGACATCTATGTTTCTTGTTAAACACTTCTTCCTTTTCTTCCAGTGAAAGCATTACATAAAATTCTTGCACTCTAAAAATATGCAGTGGTTGCTTGGTTTAAATACCATTTTCATATTTTGTTGCTGAACTCAATCTAGGATAATAAATTATAGTCAACAACTTAAGACACTTGGTTATTCCGTTCTTCCATTAAATGTTAATTCAGCATTAAATACCCCTTCCAGTTTGACTTTTTTGTCCTTCTAATGCTCCAGCTACTATTATGCTACATCTTAAAGTCTCCTTTTTTAGGTGTTCATAGGTTCTCCTCATATTATTATTGTTATTTTTAAGCAAGTGTCAACCATACATCCATTACTGCTCCATTAATGTTAAAGTTATATTTTGGTTGATTGTCATCTTCATGCTAGCTGATGATATCAACCAACAGCACTAGATTCTCCAAGAGTTCTACGTCGTTTTGCATTTCAACTCCTTTCTTTACAGCATACAGTTTTTGCCTTGTATTGGTTTGTCTACCTTGAGAAAGTGTCCCTTTTTACCTCAACCCTTGCATGTCTTTCCCAGGTATGGACCGGATTTATTTGATAAGAAATGGTATGTTGAACCACTTCTACAAAATGAGCTTTGGGCCTGTTGCTTTCTTCTCTTTAATGAGTTATTCTTTTAAAATAATCATCATCCATATACACCGAATTGTTATGAATCCAGCTTATGCAACAACTTGACACTTTTTAAAGATCTCGCCACACTTTTAATAGTTGACACCACTTTATCAAGGCTTTGGTTCTTTTGCCACCAAAGTTTCTCTTGTGCTTCTGCACAAGTTGTGTACATTACAACTTGGTCCCGGATCATTTCCTCCATATCCTTGAATGCGCATGTTCTTGCCAACATTCTCAGGGTTGCAGCATATGCTTCGATAGATTCACCAGGCACTTGGTAGCGATAGTAG
This sequence comes from Pleurodeles waltl, assembly GCF_031143425.1. Taxonomy (NCBI): domain Eukaryota; kingdom Metazoa; phylum Chordata; class Amphibia; order Caudata; family Salamandridae; genus Pleurodeles; species Pleurodeles waltl. Next base: position 830,919,043 of record NC_090442.1, on the reverse strand, counting down.
AAGTTGTATCTTTCCCTGATGATGCTCATGGTAATGGCAAAGAACAATTGCATCCTGAATTTTACTTTGATGAATATGTCCCATTCATCCAAGTCCTGTTCCTCTTCTACTGGGCAATGTTGTCAAATAACTTTCTTGCCTCTGTGCCCAGACAGTTTTAAGGTAAATATTGTTTACTTGCTGGAGTAAAACCAGTGGTAAAGTGAAAGGTGGGCATAGGGTATCAGTAGTTTTTATGTCTGTAACAACAAGAGAACAGATAGCGCCTCACACTCACTATCTTTGTTCAGAAGTGTAGGAGTCTTACTTGAAGGTGGGTGGGAGAATTCTGATTCCTAAAAAGAGAGCTTGCACTCAAGGAGAAGCCACTGTTGCACTTTCCTTCACTGTAGGGTTAGTATGGGTAAGGGAATACTGCCAGTAGTTTCTCCTCTGGTTTTAGCACTTCCTCAAGAAATCAATAGATTTTATGTTATCACCAAACTATAAACTAGATCATAGACCTCTCCACTGCCAAAGGCAAAGTAAGACCCCTTCGCTTTCCTAGCTTACCATTGGAAACATGTAGAGCTAAAGATGTGCGCAACAACAGAACTAAAGGTAGTTGAAAGTTAGTGTGAATAGTTCAAATCTGCAAATGTCAGTGTCTTCTACAGCAGGCAGCCACTGGTTACTACTCTGTGGAATCTTTTTAGACAAGGTCATCATGAGTCACTCACCCTCCATCCTTCTCTTTATCCAATGTAGGGCCTAAAGGTACACAGTAGAAAAAACATCTAGCTGCCATAACCGGTAGATGGCACCTGTCATTTTATAAAAGGATATGTTAGTGACCACAAGCACTTCAGAAGTGTTTTCTAACAATTTCTAAACCATTGCATTCCTCAGAATGGGACATTTCAGATACTTATTTCATTAACATAAGTACTTTATTCTACTCACTATAGAGTGTCACTCTAAATGTCACACATAAGCATTCTAAAACATGGAAATGTTACACATAAGCAAACTGGTAACTTGGCAACTAATTGTGTTGACTACAATAACTTGCACTTTCTCACTCAAGCATTGGTGTACTGAACCAAGTTCAGGCACCCATGGTTCTGTTGTGTTTGCATTTTCGAAGACTACTCAAAGGTTCATAAAATCTAAATGTTCCACATTGGGTGCCATGTTGCATATACTAGGGCGCTAGCCTAATTCTAGAAGGTTTGGCTTTCCCCTCCCATGGGTGCCTGACCTTATTCAGTGCACCAATACTTGTAGAATTAGGCTAGAGCCCTAGTTTTATGCAACATGGCACCCAATGTGGAACATTCAGATTTTATGAACCTTCGAGTAGTCTTCGAAAATGCACACATAAGAGAACAGTCATTACAAATACAGAGAGGCATCCATAGTAACCATGCTTATGTTTTACAGGAAATAAGGACACACTTATTACTGTAGGTTTGTCAAGCTTGACTCTTAAATGGGAATTTCTATTTTTTTGAATCTTATTGAGTGTAATATACTTTTAACAAGGAAAGCTCAACCTACTCAGACAACCTCAACATAAATAGGATGTTAGTGAATTATTCTGACACACAGAGGCAGAATCAGCAGACACAGCAACATCATTTATTAAATAGGCAGTTACTCCATCTACCAGCCAAAGTCCTATCCCTGCTGCAAAAGAACTACTAACACATGTCTCTGTATCTGCAGTTTCCATAAATCCTTCTACAACTTTCATGCCACTATTTGAAGGAGAAAGAAGACTGTTAAGGGTTACTGTGCAGGGATGTATGTGATTAGCATGCATACCTTTTCCACCCAGCTTGTTTTACAATGCAATGACTTTTACTACTTGGGTTACATCATGGTAGTTTTCCAACCATTGGGCATGGTAATAACTGCAATGCAAACATATATTATCTGATAGAGACTTCTAGTTGCAGATTTCTTACTTTAGAATTTTCCCCAGGCGTCTGACTGGGTCCAGAGATTTTTCTTCAAGCAGTACCCCTGTGCGGCGTCCGGTTGCGTCAGTTGACTCTGCGGGTGTCGTGGTCGCCGTGATGACATGGCGGTCGTATATAGGCACCACTCTGGCCCGCTGATGTCAGTTTCATTTCTTTCCGTGCCAGCCTACACGCAGATCCGGAGAAGAGCTACCCCTAGTCATTTTTTGACTAACTGCAACACTTTTTTCAAATACTTCTTGACAAGTTTCAGATGCATCGAGGGAAATCCCGGAAGACCGGTTTTAAAGCCTGCAACTCCTGTCACAGAATGATGTCTGTGACGTATCCACATCACGTCTGCCTTTGGTGAACGGAGCGCGACCACAGCCCAAAGTCGTGCTCCGAGTGTTGGGCCATGAACCCGAAGGCTTTGAGAGAGCGGTCCCTGAAGCTCATGGAGGCCCAGCACTCGACTCCGCGTCGCTCCCGGTCTTGTTTGAGAGGAAGGTCAGGATACCGGTCACTGAGTCATCACCACTCTTCTTCGTCCAAGTCATCGGACCATTGGGTCACAAGAAAAAGAAGTCAAAAGCCAAATGTTCCTAGACTTCACCCTGTCGCTCGGACAACGCGACACAGGAAGAGTGTTGGCGCTCTGGGCCACCACCTTTGGAGCCTGCGTCTATGTCAGCTCTGCGCCTCCCCAACTTTCCAGGAGCCGGTGCCACCCTACCCAGCTTAAAGAGTTCTATGAGGCCATGCGCCTCATCTTTGGGCAGACGATCCACCCTTGGCACCTTTGGGCCCCGGAGAGTCAGTGAGGGCCCCCTTGGGTTCCACTTTTTAAAAAAAAGAAAATATTTTAATATTACATTGCCACTGAATTTTTTAACTAACTATAATGTCATTTCAACCTTTGTTTTTTTGCTTAGGTTTTTTTAAATGTAAAGTAATATTTTATTACCATATGTAAAGCCAGCCCGCTTCAGGCAGCAAACCTGATGCCATGCACAGCCTTTGGCCATGTGCGTTGTGGGTTTGGACGCAGGGCCTGGCCAGGACTTGCATCAAGTCCACTGCACAGGAGAGGCAGGCAGTTCCAAAAATCCACTTCCTACTCACTACATCATAGAGTGCAGTCACTCCGAAATCTTGCAATGCATTTTGTGCCTACTTTAATACTTGGCACCTGGTTATCATCTGCTTCCAATTGCTGGTATTTTGCACATGCAGTTTGCTGTGTTTTGACCAATTTCCTAATTGTGAATGCATAGTATATCTAGATAGAAATTTGGTAATTGGTAGCAAGTCAGTATTTTTCATAGCTATGGAAATCACAAATTATTTGGTACTGTGTACAATTTGAAAGGACATACGATTAGCAATTGGTTGTGCTTCAACAACATCCTAACAGTTTGCTACTTGTTTGCCACTCACTATTTTTTGTATATGAAGCCCACAATTAGCAAAAAGACACCTAAAATAGGTTCAGAGAAACTATAGATATGAATGTTTGTATTTTTAAGGAAAAAAGTATTGACAAAGAAGTCAAGCACTATGGAAAAACATCACTTCACAGTGAACTGGGACTAAGATGCAGTGTCAGGCTGATAGCGATGGAGTGAAGGTCAGCTACACTAAGTGGGTTGTTCGAGTCAGATGGTTTACCTTCAGACTTAGACTTCAACTTCTGGGAAAGCTTTTTCTTGTCAGTCTTGCAGTCTCTCCAGCCAGGTCTCCTGCAGGGTCTATTCCTCTTTTGTCATCTAGGCCGCCTTGCAATCAGAAGTCCTTCTGCTTTTTGTGTCTCTGAAGCTGGTAAACAGGAGGCCAACCTTTCAATCCTTGGAGAGCCATTGTAGTCCCTTGGTGCCAACAGGACTCTGGAGTCATTGAAGTTATTGTGTGAATTTATCTCTTTTGCCAGGAGTCAGGATTCTTCTTCCTGCAGGGCCTTCTTCAGATGGAGTCTTCTCAGGTTCAGGAATGTTCTGAGGAGGGGAATGGTGGAGGTGCTAGATTTATCCTGTGCACTAGCTAGTGATTGGAGGAATTCTACCACCCAGTCCTCATGATTTTGTTGTAGTCTTCACCTCCTTTGCAACATGTCCTATTTGATTTACTGTAAAAGTATCAAGGAGTCCATGTTTCACAATGGAAGGGCCCACCTCCCACTAGGCAGGCCCATTTTCAGCTTCTTGGCCATTACCTACCTAAGAGGGTCAAAACCGGTTTTCCATTCTGCTGTGACTGTAGCCTAACTTTCAGTGAGAGTCCTGGGAATGAATAGGAGACGCCCTCCCTGGCTTCTCTAAATCAGAAGAGTTAGTGCTAAAGCAGTTCTGTCCACTCACTGATAGGCAATCCCTGTTAAGTCGTCAACACCCTTTAGCCTGTCAGGGACCCAGAGGAAAGCCATTGTCCACTCTTTCAGACTGTCACCCCCCAATGCCGGGCTGACATGAGCTGTTTTCTTGAGAACAAAAATATAAACAAAACTCATTTAGGAATTGGCCACTCTCTCCTATTGATCCCAACTGCCATTTACCCATACTTAATTGTTTATCTATCAACCCCTACTTCGTTCCAGTCTGTGTAGATGAAAGGCTCCTAAAAGTGCATCCTCCCGAGGTCCTGAGTCAGCTTATATGTGTATAGGTTCCCCTTCTGGGGACAGCAAATATAGCACCTTAAGATATCTGGGACAACTCAGCTTATTGAATTTGGTTGAAAAGGGGATGATATGAGGCCAACAGTTCCTGGTGCGTATCTGGGATGTGGATAGTGTTAGTTTCTCCATCTCTAGGATATGCCATATCTTGTTTGGCCGTGTGGTATGCTTGGGAACTCTTTGTCCTTCAGAGGGAGAGAATTGCCTGATGTGCTGCCCCCAATGCCAAGGTGATTAGGTGGTTTCTCCAGGATTTTAATGGATGTTAATAGGTCGGGTAACCAAAATGTGATATATGCTTGAAAGAGAGTGATCTGCGTTCCTAGACAGGTATCAATGTCATCTAGGATCTTCTACAAATATTGAGCTTGTTTTGGGTGGGTCATTAATAAATAGAGCAGTGTAACAGTGGCGCCACATCTGCACAATCATTGCACCATTTGTGCAGACCAACAGTGGTAAAATACTAATATGCCGTGTTGTGCACTGTAGTAAACATCCTCTCATTCCTTGTGTGCAAGGCATTTCCCTAATTCTGCCTCCCAATGTTTCTGCTCTGGATTTATCTCTCCTGGAGGAGACTGTCCTGTGATTGCATAGAGTTCATTAATTATGGATTCATCCCCATCTTTCAGGAAAATCGATTTCTCGAAGGGGGTGTTCTTTTGCTGGGCACCTGTTCTGATGGAGGGGTATCAAATCTGAAGATAATGTAGGCATCCTCTTTTTAGAAACCCATAGTCGACCTCCAGTTTATCAAATGGGGTAACCCCATACGTGCCAAATAGTTGCCTAATTTGTTTACAGCCCGCCTGCTGCCATTAAAGAAAATTGGTCCAGTGGAGGCCTGGAGTAAACTCAGGATTGGCTTGTGTGAAATGTGAGGAGTAAAGGCCCCGTGTTTCCTCCGAAGCCAAGGGACCGTCCATATGTGCATATTTGCTATCACACAGACAATGGCGCACCAATGTTTCTTGGTTTTGGTATGACCATTCCACCATATAGCATAGCTGTGCCACCTGATAATATTTGGGCAAGATCAGGTACCCACAGTCTCCCTGAAAATCAGGCTGTGCTGTGATTCATGCACAGCCGCTTTACCGCCTGAGACCAAAACAATTAAGTTCAGTATGTAGCGTTTTCAAAGTCGCGGGCGGAGGTGCCTGTGGGAGGGCCTGGACGAGGAACAGTGCCTTAGGGAAGATGGTAATATTTCTAGACTGCAGTGTGACGTAACCATGAAATTCAATATTATCGCCATTGTGTAAGATCCAATTTCACCTGTCAATGTAGGTGCAATAGTTGGTTGTCTCAGTATCGGTTGAGGCAGTCTGTTCCCCCAAAAAGAGGATAGTGGAGGCAGCCCATTTTATCAGATACTAAGCTGACAATTGTGCCTGATGGGGTGGAGAGACATTGAGGTTGGGAGCTTGAGAATTTTGTAAGTTGATATTAAAGCTCAATACATCCTCGAAGCACTGAAGTTCATCTAATAGGCTGAGCAAAGGTTGAAGAGGATTACTTAACGCCACTGTCACATCATCCGTGTACAGGCTGATAGTGTGAGTGTCCCCACCAAAGCACACTCTGGTGGTTAGTAGGTCATCCCGAATGAGCCGGTCCATAGTTTCCATATAGAGCACAGAGAGCAGTGGAGACAATGAGCACCCTTGTCACATCTCTCTGTGTACTGGAAAGGGGCCAAACGTAACCCTGTTCACCTGAACTGCTGTCCCTGGAGAGTTATATCCCCTTAGAATCAATTGACGCAACCTGTCTCTGAAACAAAAATGTCTCAAAGTGGCAACCCGGTATGGCCAGTGAACCCTGTTGGCATTCCACAGCTAGAAACATCACCTCCAGCTGAGACCGCTTAACCTTATCTATGAAGTATCCTAATGGTTTTGTGCCCACATAGCCTGTGTGGGATAAACCCATCCTGATCCGGGTCCACCAATATGGGCATAAGAGAATTCAGTATGGTGACAAAAATGCTGGTGAAAAGTTTTGCTTCAACATTTATAAAATGAAATAGCTCTGTAGGAGCTACCCAGGCACTTATCTTTCCCAGGTTTGGCAGTCACTGTTATGGAGGCCTCCAATATATAGCACTGTAGGGTCCTAGTGTGTGCAAAGGAGTTAAAGAGCCTTGTAAGAATTTGAATTAAGTGTTGGCAGAAAACCTTTGTAGTATAATGAGGAAAAACCATCTGAGCCAGGAGACTTAAACAGCTTCAGTCGTTCTATAGCTGATATAACCTCTTCAATCCGGTTTGTCAAGGCTTTTGGTCTGCTGTGGGGTAAGTTAGTTTAGTCATATGGTTATCCTGCAGATATGTAGTGATATTGTTGTCTTGCATATTTTGGCAACATAGAGGGTTTTATTGAAGTCTATTAATACCGCTGCTATGTGATTGTCCCCGGTGACCTCTGTTCTGCCTATATTGAGTATAGGGCCTAGTCTATCACTATGTCATTTGGCGCACAGCTTGTGTGGCAGTAATGTGCTACACCTGTCACCCCTTTGGAAAAGGTATGTTGTAGATGTAGCATTGCACTTTCTGGTCGAGGCCTTTAAGTTGGGTTTGCGCTGCATCTTACTTGCCCCAAACCCTCGCGGCTCCGATACATTTATGGTTGGCTTTGAGTTCTTTCATCTGTCCCCCCCAGTTCTGCCCTTTTTTCATTTTGCAGCTTGTTTTCACTGGCAGAGAAAGAAACCATTGTCCCCACTGACTACCATCTTTAGTGTTTCCCACAGTGTGTCTATCGAAACGTGCCCATTGTTGTTTGTCATAGTCGGTGATAGTTTGAGTAAGTTATCAGAGAATATCTGATTTTTGGACAATGCAACATGAAGCCTCCATGGTTCCGGCCTTCTCCACCCGGAGGGAGATAAAGAGCGGGGCATGATCTGATAATGACATGGGTTCAGTAGGTACTCCTCAGACTAGTCTGGAGCGGAGGTGAACCCAGGAAATAAGCAATGCTTCTGTATGTTTCATGGGTGGTGGAATAGTATGTATAGACTCTGTGGTCTGGATGTGTCAGTCTCCAGAGTTCTTCAAGCCATCCCTCTCGCAACCACGCTGTACCCCCTTAGGAAAGGGTCCCTGTCTGCTCAAAGCGCTGACCCGATTTGTTGGGGTCGTTGTTCAGAACAAGGTTGAGGTCCCTTCATATTCAGACAGGTGCGTACGGGGACTGGAGGATCTCCGGGGCTCCGCCTGGGTGGGTCTGCTCCTGTTTCTCATTGGCTGTATAAATAGTTGCAATTGTGAGCAGGTGTCCCTCAATCTGCATTCAGCTGGCAAGTGCTCTCACCTTTATTTCAGCAACCTTGCCCACCACCACCCCTCAAAAGTTCAGGGATAAAAGAATGGCTACCCCCTTTTTTTTGTTGGGCAAGAAGATAGGTATTGATGTGGGTAATGGTATTATTTCAGTCTTTGCAAGTCCTGTGTTAAGAGATGTATCTTGTCTCGCCTGTTCTGTTCTAGAATGCTCTCTTAACTGGGTTGTTTAAGCCTCTCACATAAGACTAATTATTTTCACATGAATGGTAATATCAGGGAGATTGTTGGTTGCACTGCTGGGGCCCAACCTAAGGGATAGGGCTCGGCCCCAACATGTAGTGCGTGTAGAGGACGCGTCCATAACTGAGTAAGGTGAGGTCTGCCCTTCTAGTGTAGCTTGTATCCCCTTTACCATCCCCAGACAACTACATGAACAAAAGAACAGGTTAAAAGTCCATTCAACATGGCAAACCATACTGAGAGTCCAATGGACAGTGGCAGGACAGGAGTAGGGGCCATTAATCGTCATTCACTGTTTAGGAATGCTTTCCAACATCCCCCTCCCCTCCCTTTGTGCTTTCAGAATGGGGTAAAGGGCTGCAGTTTGAGGGTAAAACACAAGCTATACAATACATGAACAGTTCTCAAAGTCATTCTATTTCTTGGTGGACAGCCTCTATGGTGAGGCTGTCCAGAACTGCCTGCCCCTTCTGTGCAGTGGTATCAGGATCGGGACATAGACACTTTGGTGATCTCTGAACCTGCTGCCATTGAAGCAAACACTCTTTTGTAGTCTTGCAGGATCTCTTCCGTGACTGTCGTGGGGTCTCTCTGGTATATCAAGAATCTGACATGTCTCTGCCAGTGTTTTGATTTTGTCCTTCCAGCAGAATATGATGTGGAGTGAATGGCTGCAGGCAATGCATTTGTTTTTTAGGTGGTTTGTGATAGATCCAAACTCTACATTTCTGTAGGGTCAGCTTGGACAGGACATGAAAGAGTGAACATTTATGGTCCTGGAACACAAGAGATTGAGCTTCTTTGATCTGGTAGTCGTGGGCCCATGCGAGGATGTCTTGCGAGCATCTGTTGATATCCCCAGAGCAGCCCATCCTACAGACTTTGTCCACCTGAATGTTGTTCTGTGTTGTAGCCCCAGGATTTGGCAAAATAGGATCTGCATGAAGCTCCAATATTACAGTTAGGCACAGGCTCCATAGATTTGTGCTTCCAGGGAGAGATCTATGCCTCCCTCTCTGCTGCACTGCCTCTGCATCTGTATCAAGTCTACTCTCTTCTAGGAAGTATATGCAGCACTGATGCTGCACATAGCAAGTGTCCCCTGACTGGTGCCTGCTTTCCTCACCTGTCACAGTTCCAGCAATCGCTACTGGCGCTCGAGGCCTGAATGTGGCAGCTTGGGCCCAGGAGTCCCTGGAAGGAACAGCTCGCCCTGCTATGAACGCACCCATGCTCCAGGAGAGACACTACACCCAGGTAGGTTGAGTTGTGCCTCAGGCATCTGACCCGTAAGGGTGAGCAGGGCTTCAGCTATGATTCTCATCACAGAGGGGCTCTCTCCTCTCTAACCCTCTGTGTTCTCCTTCACGGCCACCACTTTAAGGGCTGCGGTGTCGGATCCGCACACGCGCCGGTCTCTGCATTCAGCAGAGTGGGTCGCCCACTGCTCAAAAGGGTCGTTAGAGGAGTCGTGCATCATTCACACTCCTGCTGCCGCGTTTCTGGTCCCTGGATGCCCCGCCATTGCAGTGATATTAGTGGCTGGTGAACGGAGGAGTTCTGGGGACTAACTATGCGGCTGCCAATCTTGGCCATGCCACCTGTATTCCAGCTTTGAAGGTGTGATGTGTGGCTGAACTGGTTTTGAGCTAGTTCTTGTACCGGCAGCCTCAGGTACGTTTGGACAAAGTTACTTTTCTGCTTAAGATATGAAAAATCTGATTTCACTTTTAAGTTGAAGTTTGAGACTCCGCCCCTTGTGACCAAACCCTCTTTCTGCTCCGCATCTTGCCCCCTCAATTTATGGCATCCTTGAGTAAACATTTTCCATTTCCAGCACTGTGGTCTGCAAGGAAGGGAAGCTTGCACTGCAACTATCTTCTAAGTGAGCGAGAGGCAAGTTTTGCTACCTCCATCCTGTACCCATAACTGTTCTGTGAGAGGGAAAGCTTGCACTTCTACTGCCCAAAACTGTACCTTTTCAGTGAGAGAGGGCACTCGTATCGCTGCTGTTCTGATGTCTGTTTTATATGGGTTACTTCCATGGTGTTTCTCCGTCTACACCTGTTCTGTGATGGAGAGTAACTTACATCGTTGATTATCTACTTGTACTTTCTCTGAAAGGAAATTTGCTTTGTTTCTACTTGGGTTACATGTGTTCAGGTTGTATGTGTGACAGTAACTTATGCTGCTCCTCCTGCTACTTTCACCCGTTCTTTACATATTGTCACCTATGGTTGAACTGATGTTGCCTAAGTGGCTCTTGGGTTGTGGGAAATTTGGGATAAATCTTTTCACAAAATGAAAATCCGAATCACTGCTATTGCCAGTGCTTCTATGAAATTAATGAAAGACAATATCTTCACAAAGTATGTAAGCAAAGCTTATTGGTTTGCCTGTGAAACAAGCACAGATTTTGAAATGGACTTAATGACTTTGGTAATTTAAACTAGAACTTTCCTGTGACCGTGTGCCATGTTTGACTCCTTAAGCCATTTTTGGCTCTTTATGCAACTTTGCTTTGCATTGCAAGATTTTGTGCCCAAAATCACAGTATTAAAAGCCCATAATGCAACATGCTGTTGCATGAAAAGCAAGCCTGACTGAGGTAATGGAGTCACTTTGTAGTCTTATGAAACACAAAGTAAAATTCGTTCGTGATTTTCTGCTTTAGCTGTTGTAGGAAATCAATGGTTAGTTCAGTGGGAAAGAGTGGAGATGGAAGCATCCCACTTCTAATGCATTAACAGTAAGATTAATCTAAAACAGGCATGCTAAAAAGATATTTTGCATCGATCAATGAGAGCCTACATGGAGTTTGGATACTAGGACATAGCAACACCTTCAACTTCCAACTTGGCCACAATAATTTTTGAGGGAAAAAATGTTATGAAGGGTTAAGTGTAAAGTACTCGAAGCATGAAAAAGGGACTCAACCCTGGCGTGGGAAAAGCCTCAGCAGTTAAGTGACACAAGAAAAGAAAACAAGCACTGACAATGTCAGTAGGTCTAGCTTATGAATGAAAGTTGCCTTTTGTGTCATTGATGAGTTTAGGCACTCAATGAATTAAACATTTTCTAGCTATTGCATCAAGAATTTTAGATTCTATTAAGGACACAGAGGCGAGGATTATACTTTCTCTTTCATTTACTGACAACACAGCAGCCAATGAAACATTACAAAACTTTAAACTACAAATCCCATGAACACTGAGTCATCCAATCATGGCTCTTCCCTGTTAATGTAAATAGCATTAACGTTTGCGAAAAAACAAACATTAAGAGTCAATAAAGAACTTGCAGAACATTGGTCTTCTGAAGTCTCTCCAGAAATGTGTAACACCGTCCCAACAACTCCTTCTGGTTACTTCAACCAAAACAGAACGTCCACTTGATCCATGAACAGAACCGAAGAATTCAAGAAGCAGTGTTATTCGCCCCTGCAGAAGAAGACCACCAAAAACTAATATCTACACATAAACATCAGGTGGGTCTTTTATTAATTATTAACGTTCATATTCTATAAATAACAGACATATTATACAAAGTATGTATAACATATATTTACAACAGGTTGGATAATCCTCGCCTCCGTGTCTTCTTGACGCAATAGCTAGAAAATTTTTAATTCTATGTCAGGACCGGAGGCTTTGGATTATGCTAGTTTAAAGTCTATTCACCACATCAAATACAACATCAACAATAGTTTTGTGATAAAATACTTTGAAAGTAGAATCATTTGACAAGTCTGCTGCTGCCATAATATCGTCTAATCTTGCTCCTGTTGAACAAGCTTTAGAAGCCATAGCTCCTCTAACAGAATGAGCTCCAAATATGTTTACATCTATACCTGCTTCTGCCAATAACCATTTAACCCAACAAGCCAAAGTTGCCGCAGTGATTGGACAAAAAGGCTTCTGCAAGGAAATTACCAATTGACCAGAAACATCCTGTCTAAATTCATGTGTACAATCTTCATAAACTTTTATACATTGAACAACACAAAGTTTTTATTTTTTTATTTATTTATTTATTTATTTATTTATTATGCGGAAATGACGGATAAGAAAAACATTTTCATGAAGTCTTAGTACGTCTGGTAATGGCAAATGATACTCCTTCAGGAATAAATACTCTACCTGCTAAGTCTAAAGCTTTAACATCTGAGACTCTTCTACAAGAAAACAAAGTAAACATAACAAAATCGTCAGTTTTGCTGACAATTGTTTATGAGTCAGTCCCTCATTATCAGGCCAATTTCTAAGAAAATGCAGGACAATATTAACATCCCATAAAGATGTATATTTTGGTTGAGGGGGCTTTACCGTACGAATGCCCCTAAGAGTTTTACAAATCAAAGGGTGTTCCCCCACCGGTCTACCCTGAATATGAGGGTGACCAGACGAGAGAGTGGAACGACAATTATGAATTGTCATATAAGCCAAACCTTGTGAATCCAAGTCGGACAGAAAATTGCCTTTGACATGAATCTCTGACCCCACGGGATCCAAACTCCTACTGCACCAACATAACCACTTCCTCCAGGCTCGCTCATATCTTTTATGAGTGGAGGGAGCCCAAGACTGGGATAAGAAAAACAGTGCAGATTCTGACACTCCAGGCACTTGCCATCGTCTGCTGAAAGTCTCCAAGCCATTAGGGATGACAATCCCTGCAGAATCGGAGGATGTGAACTGCCTGTCTGATCCTTGAAAAGATCCTCGCACACTGGTAACATCACTTGAAAGTCGCACAAGAGGGTCATTGCAGATGGGAACCAAGGCTGTGCCCTCCAAAATGGAGTCACCAAGATAACCTCCGCTTGGTATCTCCAAACCTGGGCCAGGACACTTGGAATCATAGCGAAGGGAGGAAACGCATAAAGCAGATCCCCTAGCCACGGTTGAAGGAAAGCATCCATCCCCATGACTGAGCATCTGGCTTCCAGCTGAACTAACATGGAACTTGGTTGTTCAACCGGGAAGCAATCTGACAAATCTCCCACCGCAGTTGAAGAGCATGGAAAATCTGCGGTTTGAGCTTCCAGTCACTGCCATCCCCCAGAAAGCACGAATTCCAGTCCGCCGTCATATTGGAACGATCCGGAATGTACTCTATCATCGAGATCTGGTGATGCAGGCAATAATGCCAAAAATCCTTCGCGATCTCCGCTAATAGACGAGATCTGGCCCCTCCTAGGTGATTGATGTATCTGACCGCGGACACATTGTCCATCCGAAGGAGGATGCAACAATGGGCTTTGCGAGGGGAAAAGGATCTTATTGCAAACGCTCCCGCTGAGAGTTCCAGACAATTTATTAGATAGTTCAGTTCCCTGGGGGCAAACCACCCCCCCGCCCCCCCACTTTCCACTGAGCCGCAACGAGCTCCCCAGGCCCACCGGCTGGCATCCGACTCTATTATCATGTCTGGACTAGAGGTAAAAATCACTCTGCCACTCCAGGCATCCATGTGGGAGAGGCACCAAGATATTTAGATCTTAGCTTCCTCCGAGAGCGGAATCAACTCTGAATACTGAAGACCCCTTCGAAGATGTATGATTTTCAGCCTCTAAAGGGCCCTGTAATGCAGCGGCTCCAGGAAAATTGCTTGAATTGACGACGTAAGAAGGCCAACAGCCTCAATGATATAGTCGGAGAGGTAAAGGTTCTCCTCAACTCCTTCTTGATCTAATTCGGTTTGCTTAAAGGGAGTAGTAACAAGGCTTTGACAGAGTCTATCTGAAAACCTAAAAACTCAATAGTGTGTGCTGGCACCATGCTGGACTTCTCAGAATTGATGACAACCTGAGATCTTGCAACAAATGGATTGTCCAATTGAGGTGACAAAGAATCGTATCTCTGTCCTGAGCCGTAATAAGAATGTAGTCAATATCTATAATCAGTCTCACTCGTTGTTCCCTCAAGAATTGGACCACCGACCACCGGTCGAAGACGTTTGGTGAAACAGCAAGGAGCTGAGGACAGCCTGAAGGGAAGAAGGTTGAATTCAAACCAATGGGAGCCCCACTGGAATTGAAGAAAATGTCTGTGGGGAGCGGGATTGTAAGATACGCATCTTTGAGATCCAGTCGTACCATCCAATCTCTGTCTTAACAGATCTCGGAGAAGGTGTATTCCCTCCATCTTGACATGGCAGTATACCACCCAAGAATTGAAATGTTTGAGATTTAGAACTAACCAGGAACTGCCTCCCTTCCTTTGCACTAAGAAAATCATGCTGAAGAAACCCACGAGAGTGAGGTGTAGTCTGTACCACCGCCCTTTTCTGTATGAGTGCAAAAATCTCCTCTTCGATAATTGCACAGTCTGCGAGGGGAAAAAAGAAGTGGAGGAGGAAGAACCCTCTGAACCGGGGGAGCATAAAACTCTAGGTGGAAACCTTGGACTGTTTGTAAAATCCATGGATCTTGAGTAATACTTTGCCATGCCAGAAGAAACTGTTGCACCCTGCCCCCCAAATTCAGAGAAAGGGATAATACTTACCTGGGTTACTGGTGTCTTGAGTGGAACCACCTCCACGATCCACTCTGGAGGAGCGACCACGTCCTCTATAACAATTTGGGTAGAAAGTTTGATAATCTGCGGAACCACCTCTGCTCCTTTGAGAAGCAAATCTGGAAGCCTGGAATCTACGGACTGGTGCTCGGCTCCTGAAGTGCCCGGCCCGGGCAAAAAGAGAATTGTTGAATACTTTCTTTATGGTGGATTGAGCTTTATCCAAAGCTGTGGAAGTTGCAACATATTTGCCCGAATCTTTAATGAACTTGTCGCCAAACAGTATACCATTGGTTAAAGAACCAGCCTCGTTAGTTGCTAATTCTGCCGATTTGGGATCTAAGCGTATTAAAAAAAAGAACGCCTGTGTTCCGTTGACATGGCCAGTTGGCGTTGCCCAAAAGACAGATAGCTCGCTGCGCCCATTCCAGCATGACTTCTGGATCCAAAGGTGTCTTGAGACTGGATAGCTTGATCCAGGATTTTTGTCAATGGACCTGACAAATCTAATCGTTTGTCCTGGCAACCACGCCAAGCGCGATCCAGACCTTTTTTGGGATCTTACCAAATTTTCTCAGAAACGTCGCCATTCTGGGATCTAACTTGGGAGTATCCGCTACTTTGCCGACTAAGGAAGGCCGTGGGCATTCAGATCTGAGAGTGTTGCGCACTTCCTTTTCAAAGCTTTTGCGCAGCCTATCCTGCACGTAACGAGCCACCTCAGCCGTAGGAACCCACTCAGTGGAACGTGGGTGGACTATATCTTTAGGAGAAAATAAGAGATTCTTACCAGCCGAAACTGGAGCGTCAGGAATGACATGACGTGACTTGCGTTTCTTTTTGTGTGGAACTAAATCTGTCTGCGAGTCAGAAGATGGTTGCTCATGCAAACTTGATTGTGAAAATGAGGACTTAGGAAATATATTTGGTGCTTCTTGAGGGAGGAATCCCCCATATTCATGATCATGCAGCACTGAAGTTGCCATCTGTTCCAGTGTTTCTGCTGAGGGAGAACCCCCAGAACGTTGCAGAGAGGCCAGACACCTCCCTAGACTCTCCAGCTTGCAGGAGAGGTTGCTGACTGCCTTCGCCCAAAAGTTCTCTCCTGTGTAGTACGCCATAGTAATGGGTGGGAGGCATGGAGAAGTTAGCAGGGGGGAGTGGGGGACCCTGAAGCAGGTGAACAAGAAAAAAACACCTATAAGCTGTTTGGCCAGCAAGTATTGTTTGTGGAGGGAGCCACCTGTTCTTAACAAATACTCATTTGAAAATTGTCAATGAAGATTGATAATTAATCAATCCCCCAGTACCGGGCCCACTGCGTACTTTTGTATCCCCGTCGGGCGATCTTAAGGCCGATTAAATTGATGAGGAAAATGGGTCAAGTCCGACACACGCACGTTAAGCCAATCGGAAAGAGAACTCCGATCAGGCTCAATGCGCAAAACAAAAAGAGGACTACGTCCTCTGAAAAGAGAGAAAGAATGCCTCTTCTATGGCCCTGCTCTTGCTCCACACCGGCCAAAAAGAACAAAGGGATCGTAGATCCCTTTTAAGATAAAACAGACGTGAAGCTTAAAGAGGGAGCGTGTGCGTGCACGTAGTTAAATATACATAGAAAAACACACAAATGGTTAACCTGCAATAAAATCGCAGTGTAATCGAATCACTTAACTGGCTGCAGCAACAGCAAAGAAAGAGGAAGGACTGTAGCATTTATGCTATTTATATTAACAGTGAAGAGCCATGATTGGATGATTCAGTGTGCATGGGATTTGTAGTTTAAAGTTTTGTAATGTTTCATTGGCTGCTGTACTGTCAGTAAATGAAAGAGAAAGCGTAATCCGAAGCCTCAGGTCCTGACATAGAATCATCATTCATACACTCTATTACTCATCTTTGCGTCCGTTCAGCCTTCTGTTGACTCATTCTTGCATTCACCCTCTAAAACAACGCAATAAAATACACTCAAACGCAACAGCTTATGCAAGGTAAATTAAAACAATACAGGTAGAAACAAGAAAACATGCTGTTTCTATACGTGGTGGGTATATACTTGCAATAACAAAACATAGCAGCCAGTGTCTGTCTTATAGAGGTACTGAAAATAATCTGTCATTGTTTTAAAGTTCCAGCGTGGCGCCCAAGTTTAGAACCAACATTTTGACCATCTTGAAATGGTAAAACAAAGATACACTATGGGCAACAGCATTCCATAATTGACTCCTGGTTTAGGGTTTAGAGGAAGTGACCATGTGGGATGCAGTGTGCAACAGATGTAATATGCAGCAAGCAAGTAACCCTTTTGCACTGCCTTGACAGCTTTAGTATCCTCTTAAAGAACATTAAAATGAAAGGAGAAGAAGCAAAGAAATAAAAGAGGAAATAGAAAAAGGAGAAAATTGGAAACAGAAGGACCGGGCAACCTGCCCTGGCACTGAGGTGCACTCATTTTCAGGTAAGTGTATGTGATCAGAAGATGCTGTCATTGACAGGGCCTGAAAGCCAATGACTGATATGGACCTAATTATCCCATGCAGGATACTGTCATGGATGGAAGCAGAGTGTAAATGACATTCTGATCAATAGCAGAAAAGAGCTGACCAAAAGGGCCTCTATGTATCTATAGGGATATGTATTTATATATATGAATGTATATATTGTTTAATGATTTGTTTATTACAAGATTCTGGCAGGCAACTTAGAAGAGAAAATAATCAAGAAATATTACACTGCAAATCTTTTCTCCCTAGCATGTGTCAGACAATAGAACCAGCACCAAAATCCTTCTCTGTAAAGGTAACCTGTGGCATTTCATGCAGAAAAATACCGATCTCTAGGCTGCAATAAAGAGAAATAACAATTCACCCCTAAATGCTGATTGATTTTAACATATGCCTTTCACAATCAATATGTCAGTCCTACTGCCATTATTGTAACGTTATATTATAAACAATCAGGCCTGTAACCTTTTTTCATTGAATTGCCACCATAACCAGCTCAGACCAACTGTGTTGGTCATGGGGCTTCTTACAAGGCAACTATCAGTTATACTGTAATACAATACATGGATGTATAAAATAAGGACTACCAAACTGGAAATCTTCTATCCCCATGGTTTCTTCAGGTGGGTCACCAACACCTTGCCTACTACAGTAATCCGCGACATTCCATGTAACAAAATATCTACCTACAGTCTTTAGCACAGTGTAATAACAATCCACAACTGAAACATATTGCCTTTAACACATACTTTTCACAATAAGTACTTAAAGCCTACTTGGTTGTCATAACTTTACATTATAAACAGAATACACTTAAGAAATCTGACATACCTTTTCCCAGTGAACCGATAAGGCTTCTAGCCTTTACCAATGGATTGATACTCCCATACAGCACAGGACTCATGAGGTATATATAATCTGGCAACCATCCAGGATACATTTATAAAATTATAAATATGTACACAGTTACTGTTGGCAGCACAATATACAGCCCCTCTCAATAGTGTCTAACAAGATCACCGTGAAATTCTACTTCCAGGGTTTGTCAGAGAGGTGACCAACACTAAAGCCCTTTCCTGCTATGGTAATCTGAGATTACATGCAACTAATTGCCTTTGGCCAGCAATACAATGTGATACTAATCCACATTGAGAGGTCTGCTGGCTTTACCATATGTATTTTCATAATTTATAAGCCTGCCATACAGCCTTTTTAATAACTTTTAGTAAGAAATAGGCCAGCCCTATGACATTGGGCATAACATTTCCCTGCACACCAATCAAGACTATAACTGTTATCATTAGGTGATACTGAGTGTAGGCTTTACCACAAGGTAAATATCAGGCATACAGTCATACAAATGCAAGTGAATACAAAATTGCAATTGGCAAACCAAATAATATTTCTCCTCGCAGGGTTTGACACGAATCTTCACAGTGCAAATCTTATAACTCATAGTTTGCAAGAGGGTCTAACAAACTCCAGAACCCTTTGCCTACTAGGATAATCTGTGAAATTCCTTGTCACAAGAAACAAAGATCTAGGCTTTAGTACAGAGACATAGCAATCTATCCTTACATGCATATTGACTTTAATATATGCTTTTCACAATCAATATCCCAGACCAACTTCCTTTATTGTAATGTTTCATAATAACCAATAAGGCTTATAGCCTTTATCATTGGTTTCACACCATAACTAATTCAAGCCTATTATACTGAGCGTAAGCTTTCCACTGTCATAAAGGTTTAAATGTATACAAAATTACAGTTGGTGAAGCAAAATACTATCTCTTCTAAAAGAGCCTAACAAGGATAGTGCATATCTTCTATCTCTACCGTTTGTTCAGGCGAATCGCCAACACCAAAACCTTTACTTACTTTTACTACGGTAATCGGTCAAATTCCATATACCAAAGTTCCCGACTAAACCCTTTAGCACACTGTAATAATCCATTATTAAAAGCCTATAATCTTTAAGACATGCTTTTAACAATAGGTAGATCAGGGCTTCTGGCTTTGTCATAATGTTTTGTGACAAACAGATCAAACATATGAAATCTGGTAATTTTTCCAAATGCACTGATGAAGCTGTTACCCTTTAGCATTGGGCTTTACACCTTATTCAATACAGGCCTGATCAAGTGCATATATACTAGCAACCATCATACATATAGTTATAAAATTCCAAATATGTCAAAAAATACAGCGTGCAAAACAATATACAACCCCTCTCATAAGGGCCTAACTAGTTTCATCACAACGAAACCCCCCCAGGATTTGCCAGAATGAGTGGCCAACGCCAAAACCCATGCCTGCTCCAGTAATTAGTGTAATAAAATATTTCTCTATAGCCTCAAACACAATATGATAGCAACCAATGAATAAAAGCCTATTGGCTTAAACAAATACTTTTCACAATTAATAAGCTAGACCAACTGCCTTTGTCATAACGTATCATAGTAAGCAGACCAGACATAAGGCTTGGTCATAACTTTTCTGAGTGCACCAGTCAGGCCTATAGCTTATCACCATCACAGGTCAGAAGATTGGAGTGGAAGCTTTTCCACGAGGCAACTACCAGACACACAATCATAAAATTGGAAAGGTATAGAAAATTACAGTTGTCTAAGCAAAAGACTATCTCTCTTAAGAGAGCCTGGCTAAGATTTTCACAGAACAGACCTTCTATTTCTACAGTTTGTAACATGGGGTAACCAATACTTAAACCATTGCCTATTACGGTAATCTGTGTATTTCAATGTATCAAAATACCTGTCGGTAGACTTTAACATGATCTAATAATGATCCACGCTTAAGTAGCTGTTGATGTTCATCATACATAGGCATTTCACAATAAATATGTTAGGCCTACTGTTTTTATCTTAACATTTAATTCTAAACAGATCATTCCTCTACCCATGATCATTGGCTTGCCACCATAACCACATTTGTCCTGTTGTTTCAAGTATAAATGGTGCCACAATCCAAAAAGAGCAACACAAACAGTCCTCAGAGAGGAATCACACAAATTCGGCCCAATAAAATCCTGTAATCAGGAGAACCAATATGTGGGTGGAGCATAAGCCCCTCTCTCATTAGTACTCTCAAGCTCTTTTTTGTTGATCACATAAGGTCAGGTGACTTTTTTTTTTTTTGTAGTTTTATATAGCACAGACTTAACCAAGGTGTTTGAAAGTCTTACATAGGCACCAGTTACATTATACAAGGACACATTTATGCATTTATTTTGTGAGAAGGAGATTAAGTGATTTAACCAGCATCACAAGATGTTGAGCCGCCCAGACTTGCACCTCACTTAACACAGCAAACACGTTCTTGTTTGGGACTTGCAGACCATGCCACTTGTTAGTGAAAAGGAGAAGATGAGTTGCACGCCGCAGATCCAACCAGTGCCTTAACAGAATAAACCAGTGCCATGGTTTTATGCCGAAATAATTGCATTTTAAATAGATCCCAAAATGAATATTCCATTTTCCCGGCGTGATTAACACAAAATGTAGAATACTTGTTACTCATGAAGTTGCTGTTGGGTTTTAAACTGACGTCTTCTGAGCGTTGTAGTAGTATCAACCCTGTGCGCCTAGTGTGTGCGTCGTTGTACACCTGTGCCCGCAGCTGCTGACACACAGAACAGGTTCAGCTTGTTGAGCAGTTGTCCAAGCTTCCCTGAGGTACACGCAACACCTGCAGCACAGGCATGGGCAGCAGTGCACGCGCTCACACGCACACAAAAGCAGAAACATGTACCGCAGGAGTACAAATGCAGGTCTTTCATCGTGTTAACTAGATCAAACCATAGCGAGCATAAGGGCATATACCTACTTGACTGCTTAAATATGTCCCCTGGGGCAATGGCATAGACTCTTGCATCACAGACTGACACACACCCGTTCCCCGGTCTTCACATGCTTTGCGTTAGTCCCCCGTCTGATTGGTGTTTGCAGCTATATCCAGGGTTGGGGTAAGAATCATGCATATACCAGCTCCAGCTGGTTACCCACTAATCCTACACCGTCACAGTTGTAGAAGCGACCTGATTTTGGCAAGCAGCCCCCTGCATGTGCAGATTCTTGCTGCCTTCCAGATGGACCCAGAACCTAGAACTGCCATCCGGTCTGCCCTGCACAGAAACCGCAGGTGGTCCCAAGCCTCCCTCTTCCATCCCTGCTGAGATTAGTTTTGCCGAGGCTAGTGTTCCAAAGTCAGACGGGTACTTTTGAGGTTTCTTTTGGGAGAAAACAACTTTGTGCTGAGTTATTCAAGTCCTTTTTTCTTTCTGGAAGTGTCCATCAGAGAACAAACCACCAGCCTTAGCAAATCTAAATCAAAAGCAGATAGAAGTTTGTGTGTCAGAAAAGACCCACAGTGTCTGTGCAGGGCCAGGCTGGGCGCTTTTTACAGTGCCTGGTGGGTGCATCAAGGAAACAGTTTATGGTGGCAGAGGTTGCACCTACAGCGTCCATTACCTGCTAGAATCAACCCTATAGCCAGGCCCTGTGGCGTGAGGAAGAATAAAACTTACGCCGTCTCTGAAGTTTTTGTAGGGCATAGGCAAAAAGCCCTAAGACTCGTGTATTGAATTTGAGGCCACGGCTAGTTGCTCTCGCCTGCTAGTACACCCAGCATTAATTTCGTTCACACAAAAAGTTTAAACTACAAGGCTAGTTGTTACAGTCGGTTGATACACAAAAGCATCAAAGCTCAGGGATAGACCATCCTTGTGAATGACAGGTCCGTACCTCTCCCGGTCTCTTCCAAACCCGTTTAGTACAGCTGTCACCACAACATGTGATGGGCCATGATGTTCTGTCAGATACAGTCTGGACCCATCTAGGTAGCTCATACATTGTTTACATTTCCAAGGCTATACATGGAGGCAAACCTGATGTAAAGTAACCTAGAGAAAAAATACAGGGTGGCACTGTTAACTCTGTAGGCAGTAGTGGATCTTAACAAATCGCAGCCTATCATCTAAATCTAGAGGCTTGGCAAGTATGTCCGGTTCTACCAGCTCAGTGAACACATTAGTGCGACACTTGTGCGACTCAAACTCCTTTACCAAGATGGCTGCCAAGTTCTTCTTGTGATTGATTAGTTTTCCATGTTACAAGTTGTTAAGAGCAATAGGTAACGAGGTGCACTTTTTTCATAGTGCTTCAATAAGTGATAGATAAATCGAGTTACTTCTTGTTAAATTGTCTATTTCGTTAGCAAATAATATTTGCCAAATATGTGCCAGTAGTTTTCCATAGTGGCAATTAATTAAAAAATAAATAAATAGAATTCCATAAAAGCACTAGTCACAGGCAGCACCCATTTTTCTAAAGAATACTTATCCTTTGAGATTCATCATGGTGAGGGTTGATGGAAAAGGTGTATTTTTATGAGAAGTGATCAATGGCTCTTTCCAGATATGACCCAGCATTGTGCTGTAGGGAAAGGGAGAAAGAGGGAGTCAGCTCAACACTCAAGTTCTGTCTTGCACCCTCAGGCGGTGCATGAGCTTATCTGAAATTATTGTCCAGGGATCAGGTGTAACTGGTTTAAAGGTACAGGCTCTTAGTCGGTGGTGTAAGGAGGTGTGGTTGACAGGAATGTGACTTTTACACATAGCAACAACAGTGATTAGCGAGGAGGCAGGTATGAAGAGGAAAAGCATTCAAAGTGCAAGAATGGCAGACAGTTACTGAATACTATCTGCAGTGGGAACCATACAACCAAAGACGGTTGCGAGGTGTCTGTAGCTACCCACTGCCTCTTCTTAAATCGACCCAAAAGTGTCAATCTTCCTCCTGGTTAGCTGTTTCTTATCCAATCCCGAGCATCTTGTCTGTGTATACCCTGGAAGGTCTCCCTCTGCCTATGACACCCTAGCCACCTTCACCAGTCCGCCACCACACCTTCCATCCTACCCACCTGTCTCCCAATTTTCCTGTTTTTTTGTTGTTTTTTTTTTTACGAATCCAGACGTCCCCCCATCTGGTCATGTGGGAACCTCCAGCTTTTCCTACCATTTTCAACCAGTGGCACTTTGGATTGTAGTACTTTGCCTTTAGCAGTCCCTACTGAAATAGCTGTTGATTAAAAAGCAGGAACTGTCTGAAAATGTCACTCATGATCTGAGGCCACGTTACAGCAACTGGTTGTGTATCTAATTGCAAAAGGAACTTCCATGGTGAGTAAAGGTGGCATTTTGAAATATTTGCTGCACTTCTTTGGCCATGAAACACAATGACTTCATTCAAATCTCATCAGTTTGTTGTGTGAGATCCAGCATGTTTAGGGGACTGCCAAAGGTTGCCTTCTTATGTAATATTTCCAGCATTTGTATACCACACATGGCTTTAGAACGCTGAAAACTTTCTACAGTGTATTTTTAGCTACATTCTCCCCTTTTTCACAGACCGGATTAGTGCTATGAAAGACCTGCCTAAAAGTATGCACATGGAATAGTTTGACTCAGCACACATTAACTCCAGCACAAAGCCAGATGTAGGAATAGCCGCAATAACTGTGAGACGTGCACATGCAAAAGCAGGCACATTTGTTGCCACAGGATGCGATGACTCCCAAGCCAAAAAATGTAGGTATCAATTTCAGATGAATGTTAATAGAATTAACTGCACTAATGAAAGACAAATCATTTTATACACCTCTTATGCAGCACATAGACGACCTTCACCTTGATCACAGTCCTGAACTTCTCTTCTTCAGTGATACCTAGCTAGTGGACATTATGTGCCTCATTTTCCTTGGAGCAATCCATGATGGCAGCAAGATCATCCTCCAGGACCGGCTAACTAAAGTGAACGGGGGTAGGCTTACTATCATTGTCACCCGCTCTCACGTTCCTGGCAGTTTAGACTCTTGCGTGTAAATCCTTCCATTGATGGCTCTCAATCACTCTCCCTTGGTCAAAGATAGGCCCAGGTTTTGACGCATCCCCAGGTTTACATGGCCTTGTAAATCTGGGGAGGCGTCAAAATCCATGGGTGTTGCATGGGAATACCCACCGAAGGCTCATGGAATGCCTCCCTGATGCAGAGTAAGGCAACACAGCGATTTGCGCTGACTTGCATTACTCTATATCTATTAGGCTATTCAAAGCCACGCAAAGTGGCTGTACGTGGCCTCCTCAACATGATTAAAAGGTTTGCACCACCGTTGCATCACAAAAAGTGACAGAAAGCACAAGGGGCTCATGAATAGGGCTCCAGGTTTTATGGTATTAATTTTTAACATTTCCATCTGTATTTACCCATATTTATTTTTAGTAATTTTTATGGTATTTATCCATATTTATTTTAAGCTTTAAGAATAAATGGAGTTGTAAAATGGTATATTTCCACATTTATTTACCTGATAATCATGCACTCATACTTTGAGCGTTTTAGCAAATTAAGGAGAGAAATATAACAAAACGCTACACAGAGAGGTAAATACTAGCATTATATACAAATATATGTTAACATAAGCCTGAATTTCAGGGAATCTCATTCTGTATTTAAATCCCATGGTGTCTAGCTGCTTAGCAGTACTTTGGAATTCATGAAGCACAACAGGGAGCGTCACTCACAAGAAGCACAATTTTCAGTCTTTTTCTGCTTTAAAAAATAAATACAGACGAGAAATAGATTGCTTTCTGTCTGTATTTAGCTGTAAAAATCAGTAAAAACAGAAAACTGAAAGCCTTACTCTTAAATATGTCCCTTAGTTGCTTCAGTGTTTCCTTCGAGGAACCAAATCAAGACATAGCAAATCACCACAGACCTTCATCATTGTATGGGTGGACCCACCCATTCAGCTAAGCAGGACCTGGATACTATTGTCTCTATCTCAAGCCACTGACATTCTTCAGCTCTGCCTACTCATCTGGACTAACCAGTATCCCCCCACCTTTCTTTGAGTGGATGCCACCTAAAAACGCTGCAGTGGCCAAAACTTTCATCTGACCTTGGAACAAATTATGCTGCACCAGGCTGGAAGACCTTATGGAGTTGTTGACCAACTCAGGCCCTATCTTCAGCGAACACGGCCTTAAACCTCACGTGCTACTGATGAAGTCAAAGTTGTAGCCACCATGCAGCACTTACTTGGCCTCACCAGGTATATCAAAGAATTCAGTATAATCAAAACAAGAAATTGCTGCAAGGAACACACAACAGCACAGCATTAATTTAACTGACAAGGCGCTACACAAACAGGAAGTAGTACGGTGCCACCCATATAATGCCATATGCCCTTCTAATACTCTTCAAAATCTTTTTCAGGGCTCTGTAGCCGACTATAGCTGAATCAGCTTCAGCTTAAAATGTATTTAGAAAAAAAAATGTTAAATTCAACATGTGCATCAAATCCTATACCCATCTATTTAAAGGTTACAGTGCGATCCTCACTGTACAATGTATATACAGTAAGGCCATTCTATAATTGAAAACTAACTAACCTCTTGCTGGCTTCACCTGCCAACTCGCAGGATCTACCTCCTCTCCATATATACAATGAACTGTGGAGTATGACACACATTTTCTCGAGCATTGGCACCCACATTTGGTATTATCTCACTTGTTGCATTTCTGTATCAATCAAGTGTAGAGCTCTTAATGTCAGAGGTAAAGAAAAAATCCCTGTCTTCACACGTGTAACATAGGACTGTGAGCCATGTCGCCAGGAAATTGTCCTTATTCACGTCTCTTGACTTTTTTTTTTACAATACGCTGGCTGAACACTTTGCCAAGGAATCTGTGGATATTGAATCTCAACCTGCCAAACATTTGACAAAGCTTAGCACCATTGTATGACTCTGAACTGCCATTTTCCACTCTTAGTTCACAGACACTGATTTATTCCCGCTTGTTGTTTCATGACTTAAATCATGATCGCCAACTAACCACAGCCCGTTGACAGTGTTAAAAAAAAATACAAAATCCACTCAGCCTCCTCAGAAGATCTAAGGAGAGTCAGCTCCGCCGTGAAATGTGTACTTTTTCTGTATAGTTTGAAAACCTCATACATTAAACCATATTTAATGAAGCCCACACATGATCCCAGTAACCCAACTGCAGATCAGTTGGCAACTGATCCTTCCTTGGTGAGCCAATTAAAAGTACAGTGTAAATCCTTCCTGTACGGGACGCTCTCTCCCCTCAATCCTCTCTCTCTCCTTCCTGTAAATCTACTGGAAGCCTAACAAGTACATGGAGGCCACGGGCCTACCTGCAGACACCTAAGTTACCTCCGGCCCTTGCTGTGGTGCCACCCCCGTCATGTTTCTTGACCTCTTCGCTGCTTTTCATGTGGTCATCACCTGCCTTCCCGCGGCATCTTCCTGAGGTGGGTGTTCAAGGCAAGGTTTTAAATTGGATCGCAGCCTTTGTCTGAAACCACAACAGATCACCTTGCCTTTTCCTTTTACCCCTCAATGCACTGAGTTGTACTATTGGAACCCACCATTACTACTGTTCTGTTTAAAATGTACATGAATGCAGTGCTCTGCACAAAGATTTTGCACAAACTGGAACCACACTTGGACGTTAACTCATGTGTTGCTGACGCCCATAAAGGGATGAGCAGAAAATTATAAAGATTTTTTTTTTTTTTTTTTTATCTATGCCATGTATAGTTATTTTTTATATTACTTTCGTGCAAAGTAGGTTTTGGAGGCAAAGGGGATTGGCGTTTATTACAGAGGCAATAGACTTTAGTGCAAGATGGATGGGCGATGGCTACAAAGTAAGACAGAAACCATGTCTACATATGACGTGGGAGAAAGTGGAATAGCAAATGTTTGTCATGAGAGTAACACTCCATTCTGAATGAAAAGGTTTAGCAAATGAGAGATGTCTTTCATACATTATTCATTTAATTTCTTTTCTTATTGAGGCATGGGAAGTAGATACTTGGATCGCTAAGAGGAGAGAGCTCCAAATTTAAGTGTCAAAGCTTGAGAAAGGGCGTGCGAGGTTGCTGTGCCTTTTGAAACCTAGGCAGTGTGGGGCATTGCAGCAGGGCGCTACACTGCCACGCGTCAAAGGGAAAGGGCATGATTGTGCTGTATGTATGGCATATGGCACATTCCTGTGCTTTTCCATTGCGCAAGCGCCATTTCGGCAGCTTAGCACCATGGTGCAAGGATGCCTGCATTGCAAGCCTTATTGTTTTTGTGCAGGAAGGGGCACACATCTCCTTGCACAAAAACAATCCTGGGAGGTGTTTTCCTCTTTCTGTGTGCTGCAAAATGCAGCACATATCGAAAATGGAAAAAAACGAGGAGAAAAAAGTTATTTCTCTTCTCTGCGCTTCCCCTTGGGGGTGTAAGGTTTTGGCCCAACCCCAGGTTTACAAGGCCTTGTCAATCTGGGGATGCGTCAAAATCCGTGGGTGATTTTTACTGCCTTGCCTTACTCCATATCTATAAGGCCATTCAGAGCCACACAAAGTGGCTTTGCGTGACCTCATAGATACGAGTTCAAGATTTGAGTCGCTGTTGCATCACAAAAAGTGACAAAACTGCGGTGCAAGAACTTATAAATATGCCCCCAGTATCTGCTGGCAAATCGCCTCAAAGCTTCTCAGTGATCAAAGACCCTCAAAATGTTAAATGTTTGTGCCACATTTGGAGAGATACGTGTGCCTGATTCTACGGACGCAGGTGATTTTATAAAAATAATCAGCAGTGATAGGAAGCCATTGCACAGTAATGAGAAATGGGGGATGTGATCAAAACTCCTTCTTACGAATGTTGACCACAGGACTGTGTTGCGTGGTCTTTAACGTATCTCTACATCTATCCGATAAAAAGAAACCAATTATTGAAGGTGTGCTTGGTATTAAAAGACACGACAACCCCATTGCCTGTCAGTTTATTGCTAATGATTCCATCCGTCAGAGCTCACGAGACGCCCACCCGAGGAATGCAGAAGTGTCCAGTGCTTGAAGTGTGCCCGGTCCGTCGGGGCCTCAGACCCGGGAGTAAGTAAAAACGGGTCCCTTTCAGGACCTATATTCATGTTTTACTGGTAAAATGAGTAATTGATTTCTGAACAATGAAGATAAATAACATTCAAGTATTGCATGTTGTTCCTGTTTATATTTCGTGTTCCTTATTCAATCTTGCATCCCCTAGGGGTCTTAGCTCTTTATAGGATGTTGCGTTTTTGTATTTTGTTTTCGTTTAACATCTCACCCGTGAATGGTGAATAATTTGAACGGAGTCGCCTCAGGTGTTTATAACGAGCCACGTTTGAGAACTCTGGAGCACAGGCTAGAGGCAGAGTGAGTTTCTCGTTCTACCTGTCAGTGGGTCAAAAAGGGGTTCAGAATTCATGGTCATCCAATCCTCGGCCTCTCTGCAGAGCGCACAGCCCAAAGGTCAAGTATTCCACTTGCAATCGTGAGTCTCTGCAAATGTGTGTGAAGGACGGATATAGAGTTGCCCAAATATTGACAATGTGAAAGTAAAATAAAATACAGTGCTTACATGCGGGTGGGCGCTTTGTGTGTTGGGGGAGGGGGGTTGTGAAGTGAAGGAGATGTGAAGAAGCGCGTTCAGGAGACCGTGAAAAGGGCGCTGAAGAGGGAAGATGTGAGTGTAAGACGTGTAGATTGATAGGTGTGGAGAGAAAAAGGCCGTACATGTCTGACATATAGCGGGAAAATTGTGGGAGTGAAAGAGATAATCCGAAGAGCACGACCTATCCACAGGCCCAGTAATGTTTAATTCACACTCAAAATTTCAGAAATAAAAACGTTTCAATATTAGTTATCTATAACAAAATTATTCTTGTTACTCTTTTAGCTTAAACAGCTAACAACCATTGGCAAAGCCACTAGTCCTGCCTGGTTTTTAGGTGCGTGGCACTTGTGTTATGTATCCAAATGGAACAACAGAAAGCTTGGAGAGGCACCAAGATACAGGCCGGGTGGCACGCTGTCGGACCAAAGAAATGTAGTTTACATGTTTAAGCCACATCCAACTACAGGGGCCACGCACCTTATAGAGACTGCCTCGCTGTTTCACCCCACTTAAAGCCCGGGCAGTAGCTAAAAGAAGCACCACTCTCTTGGAAAAGTACCAAACCACCATTCATTCGGCAGAAAAAAAATCAACGCGTCAGTAGTTTTTGTTCTAGCAACGTTTGCAGCCTGGTGGGATTAGAAATGCACGTTATTTGGACATACCCAAGTAAATGGATGGGACATGTGTAGGAGGAGAGATAGGATGAGAAAAAGACCCAAAGCTAATAAAATAACAGGAAATAATGTCGAAAATACATCGAAACTGAGCTCAACGGGCTTTAAGTGTCAGGCTATTCTTTTCAATATTTGTCCGAGAACAATACACCTCATTTTACCCCGCCTCCCGCCCCATTACCTGTCATTGATTTTATAGCAGTCAAAATGTTATTTTTCTTGTTTAATATCCTATGTGTAATTGCTCACTCCAGATTACTAGTATAGTTTGCTTGTCCCTGCAGAAGTTTGAAGTGAGCGGCTGTTGAGCTCTTCCTTTGCTTGGCGATCATACATTTCGCCACATCAGTGGCAAGAAGTTAACAGAATGCACAGCTTGACAGATGGATTTATAAATGTTAGACTCCCTTCCAATCAAGCTATGTAGACATCATTTTACACATTTTGATTAATGGTCGAATGCAGGAATTCCATTATGTGAGAGATAAAAAATGAGAACTGAGCACAAATAAGCACAAATAAGTCCAGGTTGAGCAAGGGGCCATGGGACATTCAAGAGATGCAACAATTGTCCCACTCACGCTCTCTGCTGAGAGTTTAAGTGAAGGCACACCAGCCGGAGAGAAGAGGGGCAAAAGGGGAGCAGAGAGGGGGAAAGAACCCTCCCCCCCAATGTAATCTTCAGGTACTTCAGCAGGAGTCTGCAAGTAAGAAGGGTATAAGTTCTTATTTGTAAAGAAGAGTAGTATTGTTCTAAGTTTGGTAAGTACTTAGCATACTAAACAAACAATTAAATGTATCAGAGCTCCTCAGACTCCAAGGTGGATTAAGGTGTTGTGAGTCCCTGTGCCAACTAGGTAATGGACCAAGAACCCCTGGATGTCATGGAGCAAAGAAACTTTCAAAGGAGGGGTTCGGATTAGGCAACACAAACAACCATAAAGAAGAACACTGCCTGATATCCTAACAACTCAGAGGAACGTGTAGGGAGGAATACAAGCAAGGTGAAGGAACAGGTAGTTGTGTGCCAAACTAGCCAGAAGCGTAAAGCCATATAACTAATCGGAAAGCTGTCAGACAGTCTCTGCATGTTTGTAACTGACTCGACTCCTCCAGGTGCCTAAAATGCCCCAGAAATGGATCACCAACCCACAAAATGACAACACTGGTAGGTTAGCGGTCTACTTTAGTGGCCTATGTTTTCATAGCCTCCATGGGATGGGATACTAGGCCCAATTCTTCTGGGATGTGCGAGTGCATAAGGTACATGAGGACTTTCCTATCTCTTCACTTGCGTTCTCTGTGTCTTCACTCTGGCGATCTCTGTCTGTAGTATCATCCTGATGTCCTCTCAAAGTCTAGAGAGAATAAGACCTATGAGCAGGCTTTGCATTTTGCTTCTATACATCATGGACAACTGTGATTAGTTTCACGATAAATCTGTGCCAAGCTTTCAGTAATATAGTAAACATGATGTATCATCATGCAAAGTTGTCAGCAATACTGAGTGCCTTATACCGTTTCATAGAAAAAAGAAATAGTCGTCAACCAAATATCGTCATTAATAAAGATGTTGTATTGCTGCCTCACACTCCAAGAAATGGGCATTTTGGCCATTTTATTGGTTAGTACGTGGAGGCTGAGATGATGTAAATTTAATAAACTGGTTTGGGACCATGATAATGTACATCTTGTAGCCATACATATAGCTCTACAGAAGTTTAGAACACCCACTTAAAAGTATATATAGAAAACAACCTACAGACAAGTTTCACTCATTTTTCTCAGCCTACGGCATTATCACCACTTTTCTTTCTTACAAAGAAAACGGGTGAATCAGAACAATATTAAAAAACTAATATCTGATGCCATTTATTTTGATGCTATGTGTTTAGATAAAGAGAACATACATTTTAATCAAGCTACGTCTATGTGGAAGTTGTGATTTTGTTTTTTTAAACAAGGGTTGGGATAAATCGAAGACTGTCTTTTGGGCAATATATGGGCATTTCAAATTTAATGTATTTTTTTTTGTCTTGACAACTCAGTTCAAATTTCAGTATTTCATCAATGCAGTGCTTCACGAGCATGTTGACAGATCTCCAGCTGTTTACAAATCATCTATCAGAAAACACATGACATATTTGAGCTGCCATACCTAAGCTTAAGGAACATTAAACTTTTTTGCTGTCAGAGAAGTGCTGCTACCATTTAGTCACCAAAGATTTCCTAGTGTTTGTCATCCACCTAAATATTTTATATAGTTACCCTACAAATTTTCACGCGATCATGGACTGACTAGTGTCCACTTGCATCGGGCATATCAAAAAGCTTTTTGTTGCAGGTTCATCTGGATATTTCATAAATAGGAACATCAAACTTCAAGAACTTGAAAGTGTTTTGTGTGAGCAGAGAAAGTCCACCTTGCATGTGTAACTTTTGAAGGGGAAATTCACCAGGACAGCTGTTTTAGTGCATGCAGATTGTCTCTGACAGGTGAAAGATGGTACTTTTGGGTCAAAGGTTATTTATGTGAAGAAGCCAGATTTCCGTCCGGCATCTACCTGTTACTGAGAAACTAACCGGTAGGTGATAACAGTTGGAGCCTCAAAGCCCAGCCACTGAGTCCTCGGGACACGGGTGCAATCATGTAGCTCCCAACACAAGGAATTATACCAATCCCTAGGGTGGAGGTTTTAGCATGCATTTATTATAACATACATATAATGATGGAAATAAGCACACATAGTATATTTATAGGACTAGAAAAAGGGCTGTAACGAAAGTAACCCATGTGATACTTCGCATTCCAGTCTTTGCTTTGCATTGGTGTCCGGAGACCATGACTGTGAAGCACCCCTAGAAAGAGCAGCTATGTAGTGTAGCACTGTGGCCCACGTCTACGTCGAGTCTCCATCAAATATATGCTGTAGAGCCATATTTAGATAAAGTTGGTAACAGCGCCTTCTAGAATCTTCTTGCTCGAAAGCCTTCTATTTCCTCATTGTACTTTTATAAGCATTACGTGTCTACGAAGGTGCTTGTGCTCATTGCCTACTTTCTCACTTCTTTTCGAAGGTTGGAAGAACTGGTTTGCAAGAAAGTCTAGATAAAATACAGTGATTAGCTTGTAATTTGCATTTGTGTTAGGGCGACCAGATTTTCACAACCAAAAACCGGGACGGACACAAACATAGAAATAGGACTAAGTGTTGACACTTAATTCTGCAATATATATATTTATGTGTCATTTAGTGATATATACATATATATGAGATAAACGCCCTCCCTCATTACCCCCCCCCCCCCCCTGCCCCCCCCCCCAATTGCTGTCAGAAGCTCCAGGTTTGACTGGATGAGCCCGGCCCTGGTTTATGGGAGACCTTATTCACACCTCATTAAATCCTGCTGTGCTGTTTGAATGGTGCAAGCAGCACAACAGGTGACTCTACAAATGTTAAGTTGTGTCTCTAGTGTAATAAGAGGGCCGGGTGAAATATGAGCTTGCACAAATCTGTGATTAATGTGCACGTTCATCAGACCCTCTCTCAAAGTGGGACATTTCTTTGTTTTGACAAAAAGTGTCGGGACACCAGGACAGCCCTTAAAAAAACAGAACTGTCCGGGCAAAACCGGAACATCTGGACACCCTAATTTGTGCTCTAAGGATTTATGACGCTTCAACACAAGATAAACATGTGAATGTTGTGTTTATGAACTAGGATGCTATCCCAGCTCCTGCCGCTCCCATGGTACATCTTATCTAGGGTACGCCATAGCATTATATGAAGCCACATCTCACTCCTGCTTGAGTGCACAGTTGTGCCACAGTTTTACTGTTAAACCTTTGGCACTCCTTGCTTGCAATGAGTTACATCACTCCTGTTCCTGGAAACCACCTAATCCTGTGCCCCTCCTATGCTATCCTTACATTCCTAGATGCTGTCACTACATTTAAGCACTATACTAAGGGCCAGATTTACAATGCCCTAGTGCCATTGGAGCGTCACTTTTTGCGATGGTCCGGTGGGGCTACCCACTTCTCCATATTTATAAGGAGGTGTAACAGCACTTTTTGTGGCTTTAGGCCTCTTTGTAAATCTAGGCCCCTCCGACACAGTTTTCTGAGTCAGAGGGGCGTGCAATGGGTGTTGCTGTGGGTGCTCCACCACAATACCCGTTGCTTTTGATGCTGCCCCAGATTTACAAGAATGCGTAAATCTGAGGCAGCGCCAAAATCTAATGCCACCCAGAGGTGGCGTGAGCATGGCACAGCAAAGATTAATACTTTTATTCCTCCTCATGTTTTACTTTTTCTATGTGTGCTGCATTCTGCAGCACACAGAAGAAGCAAAATGCCATGGATGATTGTTTATGTGCAGGAAGGAATACCTTCCTGCACATAAACAATCACACCTCTCAACACAGACACCCTTGCACTATGGTGCAAGGATGCCTGCATTGGTGCAGGCTGCTTAGTTTCGTGCCAGCGCAGGGGGAAATACAGGGGTGTGCCGTATCCGTCAAAACTGGTGCGGCGCTGCTAATTTTGGTGCAGCCCCAGTTTCTAGTAAATGTGGTCCTAAGTGTTCACAATCACCTATCTATGACACAGATCTACAGGCAGATGCTCCTGCATTGGACCTAAATGCTATTTGTCAGAAATTGGGTTTTTGGTTGGCAGTCAGGTTACCCCCTGTCCAAGCAAAAGCCCTCACTCTAGTCAGGGTAAGTCACACACAATCCAAGATTATCCTGTGCCCACCCTCTGGTAGCTTGGCACGAGCAGTCAGGCTTAACTTAGAAGGCAATGTGTAAAGTATTTGTGCAATAAATCATACAATACCACCATATAGCACCACAAAAATACACCACACAGTGTTTAGAAAAATATAGAATATTTATCAGGATAATTGTAGGTCAAAAGAATAAAGTTACAATGGGAAATTGTAGAGATATCACTGAAAAGTGATATAAAGTGTCTTAAGTCTTTAGAATATAAACAAAGTCTCTTTCAAGCACAAGTACCTGGTTTGGAGTGGAAAAATCTCCTCAGACGGCCACAAAGGAAGAGGTGCGTGGAAAAAGGGTGTGTGCGTCGATTTCTCCCCAGCACACACGGACTTGCGTCGTTATTTTCCACACGGGGAAGTCGTGCGTCGTTTTCCGGCGCGCGGACAGTCTCTTTCTGTGGGTCGTGGGGATTACCAGATGTCCCTGGTCTGTGCGTGGATTTTCCTGCTTGTTTTCCGGCTGCGCGTCGTTCTGCGGGGCTGCGCGTCGAAATTACGATCTCACGGCAGGCGTCGCGTCGATTTCTCCTCTAGAGGTCGGGCGGCGATGTCTGCGAAGCTGTGCGTCGGGTTTCCAATCGTCCCAAGAGCATCGCGTCGATCAGCGTCGGTGTGCGGCGTTTTTCTCGCTGCGGAACAAGCTGTGCGTCAAAATTTTCAGCGCACAGAGCGTCCAAGTGAAAAAGAGAAGTCTTTTTGGTCCTGAGACTTCAGGGAACAGGAGGCAAGCTCTATCGAAGCCCTTGGAGAGCACTTTCACAGCCAGACAAGAGTTCAGCAAGGCAGCAGGCCAACAGCAAGGCAGCAGTCCTTTGTAGAAAGCAGACAGGTGAGTCCTTTGAGCAGCCAGGCAGTTCTTCTTGGCAGGATGTAGTTTCTGGTTCAGGTTTCTTCTCCAGCAAGTGTCTGATGAGGTAGGGCAGAGGCCCTGTTTTATACCCAAATGTGCCTTTGAAGTGGGGGAGACTTTAAAGAATGGCTAAGAAGTGCACCAGGTCCCCTTTCAGTTCAATCCTGTCTGCCAGGGTCCCAGTAGGGGGTGTGGCAGTCCTTTGTGTGAGAGCAGGCCCTCCACCCTCCCAGCCCAGGAAGACCCATTCAAAATGCAGATGTATGCAAGTGAGGCTGAGTACCCTGTGTTTGGGGTGTGTCTGAGTGAATGCACAAGGAGCTGTCAACCAAGCCCAGCCAGACGTGGATTGTAAGGCACAGAAAGATTTAAGTACAAAGAAATGCTCACTTTCTAAAAGTGGCATTTCTAGAATAGTAATATTAAATCCGACTTCACCAGTCAGCAGGATTTTGTATTACCATTCTGGCCATACTAAATATGACCTTCCTGCTCCTTTCAGATCAGCAGCTGCCACTTCAACAATGTATGAGGGCAGCCCCAATGTTAGCCTATGAAGGGAGCAGGCCTCACGTTGTGTAAAAACGAATTTAGGGGTTTTACACTACCAGGACATATAACTACACAGGTACATGTCCTGCCTTTTACCTACATAGCACCCTGCTCTAGGGGTTACCTAGGGCACACATTAGGGGTGACTTATATGTAGAAAAAGGGGAGTTCTAGGCTTGGCAAGTACTTTTAAATGCCAAGTCGAAGTGGCAGTGAAACTGCATACACAGGCCTTGCATTGGCAAGCCTGAGACAGGGTTAAGGGGGCTACTTAAGTGGGTGGCACAACCAGTGCTGCAGGTCCACTAGCAGCCTTTAATCTACAGGCCCTGGGCACATATAGTGCACATTACTAGGGACTTATAAGTAAATTAAATAGTCCAATCAGGTATGATCCAAAGTTACCATGTTTAAAAAGGGAGAGAGCATATGCACTTTAGCACTGATTAGCTGTGGTAAAGTGCGCAGAGTCTCAAAGCCAGCAAAAACAGTGTCCAAAAAGTGGAGGAAGGCAGGCAAAAAGTTAGGGGTGACTACCCTAAGGCTGTCAGGTCTAACATGTGTCCCCCCAGCTGAAAGTGGGGAGAGCTACCCGACCTCCTGGGAGCTCTCATCGCTAAGGCGGAAGTATCTGGAGAGACCATCAGCATTGGCGTGGTCAACCCCTGGGCGATGTTCCACCGTAAAGTCCATCCCCTGTAGGGAAATGGACCACCTCAAGAGTTTTGGATTCTCACCCCTCATCTGCATGAGCCATCTGAGGGGCCTGTGGTCTGTCTGAACCCGGAAGTGAGTCCCAAACAGGTAGGGTCTTAGCTTCTTCAGTGCCCAGACCACAGCAAAAGCTTCTCTCTCAATAGCACTCCACCTCTGTTCCCGTGGTAATAGCCTTCTGCTAATAAAGACTACCGGTTGGTCTAGGCCCTCCTCATTTAGCTGTGCTAGAACTGCCCCTATGCCATGCTCTGAAGCGTCTGTCTGCACGATAAATTCCTGGGAGTAGTCAGGGGCCTTGAGCACGGGGCCGTGCACATGGCTTTCTTCAGGGCGTCAAAGGCTTTCTGACAAGCCTCTGTCCAATTCACCAACCTAGGTTGTTTCTTGGAAGTGAGTTCTGTCAAGGGTGACACAATGGTACCATAGCCCTTGACAAATCTACGGTAGTATCCTGTGAGGCCTAAAAGGCTCTCACCTCCGTCTGCGTTCTAGGTGGTTGCCAGGCCTTGATAGTTTCAATCTTGGCCTGGAGTGGCTGCACCTTGCCACCACCCACTAGGTGTCCCAAGTACACCACGGAACCCTGCCCAATCTGGCACTTACTAGCCTTGATGGTCAGGCCTGCCTGTTGCAGGGCCTGAAGCACCTCCTTGAGGTGAAGCAGGTGTTCCTCCCAGCTGGAACTGTAGACAGCTATGTCATCCAGGTAGGCTGCACAGAAGGCATCCTTGCCAGCTAGGACCCCGTTAACCAACCGTTGGAAGGTGGCGGGGGCATTTTTCAATCCAAACGGCATCACCCGGAACTGGTAATGGCCATCAGGGGTTGAAAATGCGGATCTTTCTTTAGCCCCCTCAGTCAGGGCGATCTGCCAGTACCCTGAAGTAAGATCAAACGTACTCAGGAACTTGGCAGCGCCTAGTCTGTCAACGAGCTCATCAGCTCGGGGGATGGGGTGAGCCTCAGTCCGTGTGACTAAGTTGAGACCACGGTAGTCCACACAGAACCGGAGTTCTGGCTTCGCACCTGGGGCAGTAGCCTTAGGGACCAACACCACTGGGCTGGCCCAGGGACTACTGGATTTCTCGATAACCCCTAGAGTCAACATCTTGGAGACCTCCTCCTTGATGCTGGCCTTCACCTTATCCGACAGCCTGTAAATTTTGTTCTTCGCAGGGAGACTGTCACCGGTGTCAATATCATGAACACAGAGGTGGGTCAGTCCAGGAGTAAGGGAGAACAGGGGGGAGAACTGCTCCAACAGCTCATAGCAGTCTCCTTTCTGGTTTAGAGTCAGGGAGTCAGAAAGAATGACCCCGCTTACTGACCCATCACCTTCTTGGGCAGAGAGGAGGTCGGGGAGAGGTTCACTCTCCTCTTCCATTCCTTCATCTGTGACCAGAAGCATGTTGATCTCCGACCTCTCAAAATGAGCCTTTAGTCGGTTCACATGGAGCACCCTTAGGGGATTCCTAGGGGTTTGGAGGTCCACTAGGTAAGTGGCCTCCCCATTCCGCTCCTTTATTTCAAATGGGCCAGACCAGCGGTCCTGGAGAGCTCTGGGCTCTACTGGCTCCATTACCCACACTTTGTCTCCAGGTTGAAACTCTACCAGGGTGGCCTTTTGGTCATACCAGTGTTTCATTACCTCTTGACTGGCCTCAAGGTTACTTTGGGCCTCTTTCCAGAAGCGGGTCATCTGGTTGCGGAGGGCCAACATGTAGCTGACCACGTCCTGAGGGGGTGCCTTTGGAGCTTTCTCCAATCCCTCCTTGACAATGCTTAAGGGTCCCCTGACAGGGTACCCATAGAGAAGCTCAAAGGGACTGAACCCTACCCCCTCTGGGGGACCTCTCTGTAAGCAAAGAGAAGGCATGGTAAGAGGACGTCCCACTTACGCCTCATGGCCTCAGGGAGGCCACCAATCATGCCTTTCAGGGTCTTGTTGAATCTCTCCACAAGACCATTAGATTGGGGGTGATAGGGTGTGGTGAACTTGTAGGTTACACCACACGCATCCCACAGAGACTTCATGTATGCAGACATGAAGTTAGTGCCTCTGTCAGACACTATCTCCTTGGGGAATCCCACACGGGTAAATATCCCCATCAGAGTTCTGGTCACCACCGGTGCAGTTACGGTCCTCAGAGGGATTGCCTCTGGGTAACGGGTGGCATGGTCCACCAAAACCAGGATGAACCTGTTGCCTAAGGCAGTTTTGGGATCCAAGGGACCAACAATGTCGATGCCCACCCTTTCAAAGGGGGTGCCAACAACAGGAAGTGGAATCAGGGGTTTTTTAACCCTTTTTCCTGCTTTACCACTGGCCTGGCAGGTAGGACAAGATCTGCAGAACTTATCTGAGTGTGTCCTCATTTTGGCCCAATAAAAGTGGGTGACAAGCCTGTTAAAGGTCTTGCCTTGCCCCAAATGTCCTGCCAGGGGAATGTTGTGTGCCAGACCCAGTAGGAAGGTTCGGTAACATTGGGGGACCAACAGCGTACGTGCTGCCCCAAAGGCCGGAACCTTAAGCTCACTGTAGAGGAGATCATTCTCCCAATATAGGTGGTGATCGCCAGAGGCGTCACCTGCCGCCTGGTTTGAGGCTTGTTTCCTCAGACCTTCCAGAGTGGGACATTCTTTCTGCGCCTTGCAGAACTCCTCCCTGGTGGGTCCACCCTCAACTTGCCAGCCAGCAAGCTCAGGTAAGTCACCTAGGGTGGCAATGTCTTCCCCAGTTGGCTCGGGAGCCTCCTCCTCAGGAGCCCCGTCAGCCACTGCGGGAACTTCTGGGGCCGGTTTCCAGCGCCCCTTGTCCCTCCTCTTGGCAGCTCCCTGGGCCATTGTTCCAGGCTCCAGACGCCCTTGACTTCCCTCTCAGTCAGCCATGGACCGTGTGGTCATGCAGACCCACTCAGGTAACCCTAACATTTCAAGGTGAGACTGGAGCTCCACTTCTTTCCAAGCAGTATGCTCAATATCGTTGCCTAACAGACAATCTACAGGCATGGCAGGACTCACAGCTACTTTCAGAGTACCAGAGACCCCCCCCCACTCAAAGGGAACCAGAGCCACCAGTAGGTGACTCTCGCGATTGTCAGCGACTATGACCTGGTGGAATGTATTAGGGACTATCTGCTCTGTTGACACCAGCTGACTCTTGATAGTAGTCATACTGTCTCCTGTGTCACGCAGAGCCTCCACCTTCTGCCCATCAATGGTGACCCACTGCCCGTACTTGGAAGTATTTTTGGGCATGTGGGCCTTGGGCACCATTTCTCCTTCTCCCAGGGACACTAGGGAAATCTCTACCTGTTCCCCAAAGCTATCTGGGTCCATCTCCCCCCAAGCGCTACACTAGTCAACCCAGGTGCCTGTCCGGGAGTGGACGGTGCCCTCTTGGGGCTCTGGGGATCGCCTTTATAGTGACCATACTGGTAACACTCCATGCACTTGGGGTTAGATTTCCCTGACTTGTAATATGTCCCTGGCTTTTTCCCAAATCTGGAAAAGGAAGGGTTGCCACCCCCTCCCTGGGAATTCTTTTGGGGGCCTTTGGAGAGTTCCTTATCTGCAAGTTTATCTCCCCCCTCTTTCTTCTGTTGGGAACCCTGACCACCTTTGTGGGAGTCCCCCCCAGGTACCTTCTTGGACACTCTGGTGCTAACCCAGAGGTCCGCCTCCTCAGGAAGCTTCCTGGGATCAGTCAGCTTACTATCCACTAAGTGCTGGCGCAACTCTGTATAAGTAGTATTAAGCATATGCTCTCTCAGAATCAAGTCATATAAACCTTTATAATCAGCTACTTTGTTGCCCCGCACCCATCCATTCAGTGCCTTACTGGAGAAGTCAAAGAAATCTACCCATGTTTGTGTGGTTTGTTTGGTGCTGTCCCTGAACCTCTGACGATATCCCTCAGGGGTCAGCCCAAACTTGGCAAGTAAAGTGGCTTTCTGAAGTGGGTATGTGTTTTGATCAGGTTGATCCAATGTGAGGAGTGTATCCCTCCCCAATGGCGGTACATAACCCCACATAACTACCCCCCATTGCCCTTCAGGAACCTCATGAGCCCTTAGTGCAACTTCATAAGCAGCTAACCATTTATCTATGTCATCTCCCACCACAAAACTGGGCACCACATTTTTGGGTATACGAACCTTCTTTTCTCCAGCAGGTCCTGTCAGTATGCTGCCACCATTATTGCTGGATTCAGACTGTCTCGCCTTGATCTCCAGCTCTTTGAGACTCAGTTCATGAGCCAACAATAGTTTCTTTTCAGCCAAAGCTCTCTCAGCCTCCACCTGTTTGGTTGCTCTCTCAGCTTCAGCTTGTTTGGCTTCTCTTTCAGCTTCAATTTGTTTGGCTGCTCTTTCAGCCTCAGCTTGCTTGGCTTCTCTTTCTGCCCTTCTCTCCTCCTGTTGAGCCTCAATTTTCAGTTTTGCCATATGCAATTGGAACTCCCTTTCTTCTCTCCTTTCCTCTGCGGTCAGGCTTTGCACAGAGACACTGCTCCCTGGTCTGGAAGGGGGCACAATTGCAGTGGTAACACCATCCACCGATAGTGAAAATTCCTCTGAGGGGCCATTTTCTGGCTCCTCTTCCTCATCATCCTCTAAATGGGCTTCTGCCCAGGCCCTCAGCGCCACTTGAAAGTCCTCCTTTCTGGAGGCCCCTTGGGTGGGTACCCTCATTGCCCTGCAGAATCCTCTTAGTTGTTTGACCGTATATGTATCCAACTGGACTAGGTCAAAGTCCCCTGTCTGAGACCCAGTCAGAGACATGTTGAGTGAGGATTTAGTTTTTGAAAATTGTCAGGAAAAAAACGGATTTGCAAAAAGAGATAAAAACCAAGTTGACCTTCAACTGTGGGTAGGTAGTGAAATACTTAGCTACTGTATGTCACTGCACAAATACAAGTCCTATCCTCACCGCTGATCACCAATGTTAGAAATGGGGTTTTTGGTTGGCAGTCAGGTTACCCCCTGTCCAAGCAAAAGCCCTCACTCTAGTCAGGGTAAGTCACACACAATCCAAGATTATCCTGTGCCCACCCTCTGGTAGCTTGGTACGAGCAGTCAGGCTTAACTTAGAAGGCAATGTGTAAAGTATTTGTGCAATAAATCATACAATACCACCATATAGCACCACAAAAATACACCACACAGTGTTTAGAAAAATATAGAATATTTATCAGGATAATTGTAGGTCAAAAGAATAAAGTTACAATGGGAAATTGTAGAGATATCACTGAAAAGTGATATAAAGTGTCTTAAGTCTTTAGAATATAAACAAAGTCTCTTTCAAGCACAAGTACCTGGTTTGGAGTGGAAAAATCTCCTCAGAGGGCCACAAAGGAAGAGGTGCGTGGAAAAAGGGTGTGTGCGTCGATTTCTCCCCAGCACACACGGACTTGCGTCGTTATTTTCCACGCGGGGAAGTCGTGCGTCGTTTTCCAGCGCGCGGACAGTCTCTTTCTGCGTGTCGCGGGGATTACCAGATGTCCCATGTCTGTGCGTGGATTTTCCTGCTTGTTTTCTGGCTGCGCGTCGTTCTGCTGGGCTGCGTGTTGAAATTACAATCTCAAGGCAGGCGTCGCGTCGATTTCTCCTCTAGAGGTCGGGCGGCGTTGTCCTAGCGAAGCCGTGCGTCGGGTTTCCGATTGTCCCAAGAGCGTCGCGTCGATCAGCGTCGGTGTGTGGCGTTTTTCTCGCCGCGGAACAAGCTGTGCGTAGAAATTTTCGGCGCACGTAGCGTCCAAGTGAAAAAGAGAAGTCTTTTTGGTCCTGAGACTTCAGGGAACAGGAGGCAAGCTCTATCCAAGCCCTTGGAGAGCACTTTCACAGCCAGACAAGAGTTCAGCAAGGCAGCAGGCCAACAGCAAGGCAGCAGTCCTATGTAGAAAGCAGACAGGTGAGTCCTTTGAGCAGCCAGGCAGTTCTTCTTGGCAGGATGTAGTTTCTGGTTCAGGTTTCTTCTCCAGCAAGTGTCTGATGAGGTAGGGCAGAGGCCCTGTTTTATACCCAAATGTGCCTTTGAAGTGGGGGAGACTTCAAAGAATGGCTAAGAAGTGCACCAGGTCCCCTTTCAGTTCAATCCTGTCTGCCAGGGTCCCAGTAGGGGGTGTGGCAGTCCTTTGTGTGAGAGCAGGCCCTCCACCCTCCCAGCCCAGAAAGACCCATTCAAAATGCAGATGTATGCAAGTGAGGCTGAGTACCCTTTGTTTGGGGTGTGTCTGAGTGAATGCACAAGGAGCTGTCAACCAAGCCCAGCCAGACGTGGATTGTAAGGCACAGAAAGATTTAAGTACAAAGAAATGCTCACTTTCTAAAAGTGCCATTTCTAGAATAGTAATATTAAATCCGACTTCACCAGTCAGCAGGATTTTGTATTACCATTCTGGTCATACTAAATATGACCTTCCTGCTCCTTTCAGATCAGCAGCTGCCACTTCAACAATGTATGAGGGCAGCCCCAATGTTAGCCTATGAAGGGAGCAGGCCTCACAGTAGTGTAAAAACAAATTTAGGGGTTTTACACTAACAGGACATATAACTACACAGGTACATGTCCTGCCTTTTACATACATAGCACCCTGCTCTATGGGTTACCTAGGGCACACATTAGGGGTGACTTATATGTAGAAAAAGGGGAGTTCTAGGCTTGGCAAGTACTTTTAAATGTCAAGTCGAAGTGGCAGTGAAACTGCATACACAGGCCTTGCATTGGCAAGCCTGAGACAAGGTTAAGGGGGCTACTTAAGTGGATGGCACAACCAGTGCTGCAGGTCCACTAGCAGCCTTTAATCTACAGGCCCTAGGCACATATAGTGCACATTACTAGGGACTTATAAGTAAATTAAATAGTCCAATCAGGTATGATCCAAAGTTACCATGTTTAAAAAGGGAGAGAGCATATGCACTTTAGCGCTGGTTAGCAGTGGTAAAGTGCGCAGAGTCTAAAAGCCAGCAAAAACAGTGTCCAAAAAGTGGAGGAAGGCAGGCAAAAAGTTAGGGGTGACTACCCTAAGGCTGTCAGGTCTAACACTATTCAATCCCAGAGACCTAAAGGTAGTGGACACTCATCTAGTGGCATTTTTATTAGGAAAAGCTATCTGGGAAGACAAAAAACATCTAGTGGCCAAAAGCAGCAG
Organism: Pleurodeles waltl; assembly: GCF_031143425.1. Lineage (NCBI taxonomy): Eukaryota > Metazoa > Chordata > Amphibia > Caudata > Salamandridae > Pleurodeles > Pleurodeles waltl. The sequence continues at coordinate 830,875,591 of NC_090442.1, read as the reverse complement.
GGGTACTAATCATATAACAGTTAAAGGAGTGCCAGACGTAGACCAGCTCAGTGTACAATATCACAGAGAATGTGCCTGGGAGACAGTTCATTAGTGAAAGGTGGACTAGCTGTTTGAAGCTGTTTATTTGCCTTTCACTATTAGGTGGCAATTGACCTGCATTTGAAAAGAGGACAGGGATCCCCTGCAGGCAGGTAAGTGACTGCACCCAACCTGCATGGGGTAACCTAACTTTAAGGGTTGCCTTTGTAGGGCACACTGTGCGCGGCCTCAATGTGGTGCACAATCAGTGCGCTTCCTGATAGCTCCTTTGATTTGAACCTAATCTGTGATATGGTATGGGCAAATTAATAAAGTGTTTGCTCATTTGCATGAGACCATGCACCGAAGCAAATGAGGGATCCCAAACTTAGGATTGTTTCAGAGGTGTATGTGCAGGTTACAGAAGAGGCCACACGTGTGTCTGTGATCACTTCTGTAACCCCAAAGTGCCTCATAGACTGCAAAGCAGGTGCACTCACCCATAGCTGCCACGTTTTCATTGTGATCATGTGTGACACTTCTGTGTTTTCATGCTGATTATGTGTGACATTTCACTGTGTTAGGTGTGACACTTTGAGTGAGCCATGAGTGGAGGAAAGCAACCATGGCCATGTAACTAGTTACATTTCACAAATTACTTTTTTGTGCCCTTAAAGGTATATGAAAAGTCTTGAAACAGCTGTAACAATGTAGAAGTGGTTAAACTGCTAGGTCTGTAACCTACATCTCTTTTCTAACAGGATTAAACTGAAGACATTTGTGGCACCTCATAAACAATGGAAACGTGATTTGAAATGGGAAAAGTGAGGTGTGGGCTCACAGTTTGAGAAGTAACCTATAGTGCCTAGAAATGGAAGGCGTATGGTACACCTCACTCTATAAACATTTGATTAGTGTGAAGGTTATTTCCACAATGCAATGTATGAAAGTCTATGGGGCATGACATAAATAACATGGCTTCATGTAGCATTGTGTTCTGAGAAGTCTCTAGATCAAGTTTAAAGAACAGGGTCAGGTGTGACTCGCCCATGTACTGCAGCTGGAGGCCTAGGATAGCGAGGGACCTACGTCAAAATGAATCTTAATCCCCAGGAAAATGTATATCTGGGATTTTCTCATGACATGCCCCCGACCTAGCTAGGGAGCACTTGCTCCATGTGCCTTTAGAGACACTATCTGGGGAAGAAGTTAAAATGTCCTCACATTCACCCAAGAGATTGTTATTTCTATCCATTTCACAATTGTTTGCTGCATGCTTCTGCCATTTTTGTTTATTCTTGAGAACCACCCCTGCCCCCCCACTAAATCGCTTTGTTTTTACCCATCAAAGTGCTTTAACCAATGGATGGTCCCTTAATGGTCAATTAGATCAATAGAACAACCCACAAGAGGCTACAACAATACAAAGGCACCAACAAAGCCTACTTGATAGTAAATGTTAGGGGGGCAGCGCAGCCCAGCCCAGCCTCCTTTGGTTTCTGACGGGCGTGGACAGGCCTGCCCCTGGCTTGCCCGGGCACGTCCCATGCTGTGATAGAGTTCCTGGCACTTTATTGCGCTCATTGGTGTGGCAAGTGGGAGCAGCTGAGCCTGGAAATGCCGCCTCCTGGGGCCAAAAGCAGTCTGGTATATGTAGTCCCCCTCCTGAGGTTTAGCGCATCCCGCGCTGTGATAGACTTTCTGGTGCTTTATAGCTCTCACTGGTGTGGCAAGTGGGAGCATCTGAGTTAGAAATGGACGCCTCCTTGGGACAAAAGCAGTCTGGAATATGTAGTCCCCCTCCTGAGGTTTAGCGCATCCCGCACTGCAATAGATTTCCTGGTGTTCTATAGCGCTCGTTGGTGTGGCAAGTGGGAGGAGCTGACCCTGGAAATGAACACCTCCTGGGGACAAAAGCAATCTGGGATATGTAGTCCCTCTCCTAAGGCTTTGCGCGTCCATTTCACAAAAGCAGCAACTGAACTGCTTTTTAAACAGTCTTGCTGTGACAGAAGTGCCTGTGGCGCTGCTGGTGAGGGAGTGGGGTAGAGTGGGGGGGATGCGGTTGGTCGGGGACGTGTGTGTGTGCTCTCTCGCGAGAGATGAGCGCCGAAGGCTGAAACCTTGATAAAACGAAACATGAATAGAAAGTAAATCTCACCAAAATTTATATTGAGAGAAGAAAAAAAACGGTTTATACTGTACAAAAACGAAGAAGTCTGATTGAAAAAGTAAGTGCACTAACACTTTTCATGTTGTGACGATCCAAACTGTTCAAAAAATCTTAAATTTTAAAGGAGTTAGTAATAGAAAACACAAATGAGGATAATTTTTGTACCAGTCGCTGAGTAGGTTACAAGTTGCAGCAGAAATGGGCTGTATTTAAACATTGGGTGAGATTTACTTTCTATCCATGTTTCGTTTTATCAAGGTTTCAGCCTTCAGCGCTCATCTCTCACGAGAGAGCACACACACACACACACACACACACGTCCCCCACCAACCGCATCCCCCCCCCACTCCACCCCACTCCGTCACCAGCAGCGCCACAGGCACTTCTGTCACAGCAAGACAGTTTAAAAAGCAGTTCAGTTGCTGCTTTTGTGAAATGGACGCGCAAAGCCTTAGGAGGGGGACTACATATCCCAGACTGCTTTTGTCCCCAGGAGGCGTTCATTTCCAGGCACAGCTCCTCCCACTTCCCTATCGCAGCATGGGACGTGCCCGGGCAAGCCAGGGGCAGGCCTGTCCACGCCCGTCAGAAACCAAAGGAGGCTGGGCTGCGCTGCCCCCCTAACATTTACTATCAAGTAGGCTTTGTTGGTGCCTTTGTATTGTTGTAGCCTCTTGTGGGTTGTTCTATTGATCTAATTGACCATTAAGGGACCATCCATTGGTTAAAGCACTTTGATGGGTAAAAAGAAAGTGATTTAGTGGGGGGGCAGGGGTGGTTCTCAAGAATAAACAAAAATGGCAGAAGTATGCAGCAAACAATTGTGTAATGGATAGAAATGACAATCTCTTGGGTGAATGTGAGGACATTTTAACTTCTTCCCCAGATAGTGTCTCTAAAGGCACATGGAGCAAGTTAGCTAGGTCGGGGCATGTCATAAGAAAATCCCAGATATGTTTAAAACATGTGGGACACAGGTTGTAGCTCCTACAGGGCAGGGATAAAGGAGAAATTTTATTACCCACGTTTGCTTAGTATCAGTGAATGAGCTACCACTTGCTGATATTGATGCTCTTCATTGTATCAATCGCTTTAGCCCCCAAAACAATATTTCAGACCTACATGACAATCCTGACTTAAGTACCATGGTGGGTGGGCCAGTAGATACAAATGTGAACCCAGATCTGTCCAAAGCTCAGCACCTCATGCATACAAGATCTAAAGAGCCAGGTGTCTGAGCTCAAATCTATGGTTCATTCTTTAATTTCAATGGTTAAACAGTTAATGCCTTTAAATGCCACGACCACCATAGATCGTACTCGCAGCCCCACGCTTAAACCCGCAGGCTCCCCTGTGATGCTTCCCAAATTGCCCTTGACTATCTGTAGTAAGAATCATATTTGTGCTTCCTGCTCTGCTGCGGTCACTTTGGCACCTTGTGCTGGCTATCTTCCAGCAGGCAGCAGGACTGGTAACTCTTGTCAGGCTTCATACGTAATAGCTTAAGTGTGGGCAAGGAACCAAGACTCTGTTGTCAGCTTTCTAAACCTATGAATGATAATGTCCCAAATTGTGCTGCACAGCCTGTTGTTGACCGGTTCAAATTTAACACACTGTTTGAACGGTTAACATGCCTAAATTACATCCATCGGCCCAAAGAGAAGTGGGAGATTCTGTCAGAAACAAGGTGATCCATTGGATTCATCAGGTGAGAGGTTGCTATTCTATAATACCTGAGGATATAATCGAGGCAGTCAGAAGGCCTGATCCGGATTCATGCTATGATATGATTGAGTTGACACTTAGGGACAGGAGTATGCTGGATAACCTGGTGGCCCTAGATGCGAGGACAAGCGCCCCTGGGTACTCTTGTATTCAGTTTAAATATCCTAGGCTCTCCGCGTATCAAGGGGCCTGGTTTACCCACCATTCAGCGGGTAATCCATCTGCTCTAAATGAGAACAATTGACTTGGAGTACCATCTGAAACCCTTGTTGACTTACCACTTCACTCACATGATATAACTAACCCTGGTTTGGTTGTTTCTTCTATCGCTGATTCTTAAGGTATTTACACTCTTCTTTTGGATATACTCTACCAGTTTACTGAGGAACAAATGGTCAATTGTGATAATACCACACCCTCTACGCCTCATCAATTTTATTTGACAACTCAGGATCAGGTAACCGATTGTGCGAATATTACATCTATGGTCAGGTCAGCTCCCTTGGATAGACTCCGCCAGTCAACTCAGGACCAACTGGTCAATCGTGATAATATTGCACCTTCCCCCACCAATCTCATCTGACAACCCAGGATCAGATAGCCAATTGTGCAAATATTACAACCATGGTCAGGGCAGCTACCCAACGTGTTGGGTGAGATATATTTGCTGGAATGTGGCAGGTTTAAGTTCTGTCCTCCCCCTTCCAACTTTTATTTCTTGTATTGAGGAACACAACCTATGTCTCCTTCAGGTATCACTCTTCCTGTCTGGCTATTTACATTTTTATATTCCAGCCCTTTCTAGTACTATGGCTAGACCTTCTGGTGGTTTGACTATCAGGGCCAGAACATCTTTAAACTGTTGTATATCTCAGCTATCCATTGTTTCCCCCGACCCATTAGGCATCCGGTTATCATTTGTGGTAACAGCAGTTGTGAACATTTTCAACATCTATGTTAGAGGGGTTAGGGGTGGTCAGGCTTCCGAAACCCTTTGTGTTTGTGTTCTGGGGACATTCCTGCAGAAATGCCCCAGGCATTATAAGATCATTACGGCAGGTGATTTCAATGTCACGTTTGAACCTCTTGATTGGGATAATCTTGGGTTCACTCATGAGGAGGATCGGGTATGGTCTGTCCCCGCATTGGACATTCCACCCATTAAAAGGTGGTCGCAAGTTGCCATCCAGGCAAAAACATTGACTATTGAATTTGGGCTCAGAGCACTCAATGGTAGGACAAAATCTGATAAAAAGGGCTGCCACACTTATAACAAGGTCAACCACACTAGCAGAATTGACTATTGCTTAGTTGATATAAGGCTGGCCTTTAGTTATTGATATGACGGTTATTGAGAGAATTGAGAGTGATCATAACCCACTCTCAGTCCATATGCTTGCTTTGTGTAATCAAATGTTTGCAATCAGCTCCCCAGCTATATCATCCGTGGGAATCGCTCTGACCAACAACAAACGCCACCTAAAGTGGAATAAGGCATTGGCCTGGTCAGATATCATTAGCGCTGCTAATGGTGTTTTGAAGATCTCATTGTTGCATTTAGAGGCGGGCTTCACTACGCCTAATGAACAAATAAGTGTATCTCATACCTTATGCTTTGAGGGTGCTGGGGCCCATTTTACAGCAGGCATTGACTCTGGTGGTGGAAGGCCCAAGGGCAAACATCACTGGTTTAATAAGGAATGACGATCATCGAATAAGCACTTAATCCAAGCCATTAAATCCAAGGATGTAAATGATATTCGTTCAGCTAGAAAGTCTTTTAAATTAGCTGGTTGCAGAGCTAAACGTGGACAAGATGATAATTGGTGGGCTGCACTTAATGATGCTTCACGTGAGAGGAATTGTATCAAATTTTGGTCCCTGGCAGCGCGTGGCCCCAACAGCAGTGCATTGAATATTACAACGAATATTGCTCCAGCGAAGTGGGTAGACCACTTAAGCCGAATGTGCTCTGCTGATCATCTTAGTACGGTATCTGAACAAGATAAGGACCTTTGTCCCATTATAGACCCAAACCTTAGCCCTCCACCAATGCAATTGTTCACCCTCGGGGATGTGCACACTCATTGGGTACTCTAAAGCGTGGGAGGGTGTTTGGCCCAGACGGTGTTCCGGCTGACCTATTTCTAACTGATATTCAAGTATGGTCAAGACACATTACTATCATATCAAATGCAATAGCTACAGGGGCACTAATCCCTGAGTCATGGAAGGGTGCCATTGTAGTCCTGATTTTTAAAAAGGATGATAGAGCCCTACCTTGTAATTATAGACCAATTAGCCTATTAGACTGCGTGCAGAAAGTCGTCTGCCTTTTGAGGAAGATCCATGATTGGTTGTCTGAGTGTGATATACTTAGGGGCATATTTATACTCTGTGCTGAAATAGCGTCATTTTTTACGCTATTTCAGAACAAACTTAACTCCATATTTATATTTTGATGCTAGACCTGTCTTTAAAAGTTAAAGTCAGACTGGAGTTAAAGTCATCCTGGAGTTAAAGTCATTCTTTGTCTGTGGAAAACTACCTTGCGTCAATGAGAGGCGTTCCCGGGCACAAAATGACTCTAAGGCTGATGTGCCTTATTTATCCTCCGTGCAAAAATGGTGGACAGACGGGAGGTGGGCCTTAGAAGCAAGCTTAGCGCCATTATTTAACGCCTGGGTCAGGGCAGGCGTTAGGGGACCTGTGGGCCTGTTGCCATGGTGTAACACATGAATAAGTCCACAGGTGCCCTCCCCAGGCCCCAAGGACAACCTCACCCACACCAGAGGGACAGCGGAGGATGGGGGACCCCATCCCAGGTAAGTATATATATATATTTTTTGAAGGTGCCATTTGGGGCCCTGAAATGGGCCCCCATACATGGCACTGGGTGCAGTGACCATTCCCAGGGGACTCTTGTCCTCTGTGCTGACCATTGGGGTGGTGGGCATAACTCCTGTCTTCCCTAAGACAGGAGTCATGTGGTATGGTAGGTTTAGCATCAAGAAATGACACTAGGCTGGCTAGAGTCATCTTTTTTTACTCTAACCAGCCTGACGTCATTTTTTTGGTGCAAAAACCCCTTCTCCCATACTGCCACCCGGCTAATGTCATTCTCCATGATGTTTGCCCACCCTTTGCGCTGGATTGCGCCATTCCAGAAATAAAACACCCGGCCGGCGTCTTGGAATGTGCTAGCTGGCGGTATACTTTTTGAAGCTAAACTGTGTTAGAGCAGTTTAGTGTCAAAAAGTATAAATCAGGGCCTTAGTCCACTACAGGCTGGCTTCCATAAGAAAGCATCCACCTTTGAACAAACCTTCAGGTTTCTGCTTTTAATTGGAAGACACTTTTTATTTGCATGGGGAATTTGTATGCTGCCTTTGTTGATTCGAAATCCATGTTTGACCTAGTGTCTCACAATAAGTTGTGGGAAGGTTTTTCTGGGTTGGCAATCGCCGCGCACATTCTTGCACTGTTAATACGGCTTCATGAGGGCATCTAAGCGCATGTTAGGTGAGGTGACAAGGGGCAGTTCACTGACAAAATTCCAGGGTCAAGGGGAGTACGCCAAGGGTGTGTTCTTGCTCCCACATATATATTAATGATATAGTTTCCTCTTTACTCAGGGTGGAGGCAGACGCACCATCATAAGGCACACATAAAATTGCGGTTTTGCTATTTGCTGATGATACTGTTTTGATATCTAAGACCCCAAGCGGCTCACGGAAACTCCTTACATGTTTCGAGGAGTTCTGTTCTGCACTGGAACTTAAAATCAATACTTCCAAAACTAAATTGATAATGTTCAATCCTCATAGATTCCTCAAAGGGAAGTTTATGCTTGAAGGTATTCCACTTGAAAAGGTGAACAAATTTAGCTACCTGGGTTTAATGTTAACAGAGAATATGTCTTGGAAGTCACATTTTGCAAAGCAGGTGTTGAAACTAAAGCAAACCACAGTGGTTTTAAGTAAGGATTTTAACCTTTCGCACACCAAGCCGATACGCTCTGCACTCCAGATTTACGAAGCTAGGGCTGTGAGCTAGGCTCTCTATGGGGCTGAATTATGTGGCTGTGCCAAAGCTCAAGAACTACCAACTCTTGAAACAGATTTCCTAAGAATTCTAAGGGCATATTTATACTCCGTCTGCGGCGAATGTGCGTCAAAAATTTTGACGCACATTCAGCGCAAACCTTGCCCCGTATTTAAACTTTGACACCCGAGCCCGCGGACGACAAAAGTCCGCCGTGTGCGTAATTTTTTGGATGCGGCTACCCGCCTTGTGTTAATTATATGCAAGGTAGGCGTTCCCGTCCCAAAAATGACTTAAACGGCCGTGCGTCGTATTTATGCTTTTGGGCAAAAATTACGCATGGCCGGGAGGCGGAGCCGGAAAAATAACACACGCCCCGATTTGTGTCAAAATTTTACGCCTGGGTCAGGGCAGGCATTAAAATGGGGCAAACATACCCAGTGCTTGAAATGGAAAAAATAAAGTGCCGGTACTCTGTGCCAGAGTACCTGCTTGTTTCCGAGAAGTGCCGGTACTATCCAATTAAAAGTATTACGTTTTTTCTGAGATGTGCCGGTACTCACCCTCTCAAAATAAAAAAGTGCTGGTACTCAGTACCGGACAGTACCGGCCCATTTAAAGCACTGAACATACCTATATTTAATCAGAACACACAGAAGCAACAGCAGAGCAGCAGAGCAGAAAAAGGGAGACATGGAGGTGATTCTTATCCAGCGTGCACGCAGATGCAGAGCCCAGCAGCTACAACAGCAGCTACCACAACACCAGCAGGGACCCCAAAGGCAGCGCAGAAGGCAGGAGAGGATATTCCGCCCCAGAACAACCCTTCATGGCCTCAGTGAACACAACATCATTCAGAGCTACAGGTTGAACTGGCAGGCCATTCAGCAGCTGCGGCGAAACATTGAGCCGCAGTTGGCACCCACTTTGCTGACACCCCGCACCATCCCAACAGAAACCAAGCTGCTTACCGTACTTCACATGCTGGCAAGTGGCTCTTTTCAAACAACTGGTGCCCTGGTTGCCGGAATATCACAACCATCATTCTCTGCCTTTTTGCCCAAAGTACTGGATGCCATCATTGGACTTACAGCCCGCCACATCTGCTTCCCTAACACACTGCAGAAGCAGCAGGAAACAAAACAGGGATTCTACCTCATTAGTGGCTTCCCACACGTCCTTGGTGCAATCGACTGCACACATGTACGCCTTGTGCCACCTGCTGCAACTGAACACCTCTACCGCAACAAGAAGCACACACATTCCATCAATGTGCAGGCCATTGTCGATCACCAAGGACTGATCACCAACATCGTGGCTAAATATCCTGGGACTGTCCCTGACTCATTCATCTTCCGTCACTGCACCATCAATGAACACTTCCAGGATCGACGGTATGGCAATGGTCTACTTGTTGGTAAGTACAGAAACCTACTTACACACTGCACAGCAACCCTCTAGGACACACAACACATTCTCCACAACAGCAACATGTTGACAGGAACACACTGAGGTCGTGACACTGCTAGGCATGTTTCTTAGGTCACCATTGAACCTGTCACACATCTGAAATTAGTGTACAGTCTAATGTTAAGACGTCAAAGATCACAACGTATGGAGTGGGTTGCCTAAATGTCACCTTGCAAATTGTAAGTGTCCCAATGATTACATTAATCCATTGCATAAGTATAAAGGTATGGGATGTCCAGGGTACATTGATATGAACATGTTTACAACACTGTCAAAATGAATCTGTTTATGGAACTATCATCTCACCCCCAGTGAAGGCACAGGGACACCTGTATCACAAGTCACGATGCTAGGGAGGGCACACTGTACTGCAAATCCCAAAACATACTGCTGACAACCGGTCAGCAGGCAAAAACTCGTTCAGCCAAGGAAACAACACAATGCAGATGGTACATCCTACAAGCCTAGGATGCGACATAATCACACAAGAGTCACAGACAACACAAGACACCTACTGCCATGAAAGGTCATTTCAATAGGGCTAGCTACATCAACATGATCCCCTTCATTTTCTCTTGCAGCTGATCAGGGGTATGGCATCCAGCCGTGGGTAATGACACCTATTGGCAACCCGAGTACTGCAGCAGAGCGTGCCTTCAATGACGCACATAGGAGGACACGCACCACAGTCGAGAGGACCTTCGGCATCCTCAAGTTAAGGTTCCGGTGCCTCGACATCACTGGTGGTAGCCTCCTATATTACCCGGAGATGGTCTGTAAGATCATCCTAACGTGCTATTCTGCACAACATTTGCATAAAAAGGAACATTCCCCTTCTGGAACCCGAGCCACACATGCCTGAAGAGGAGGATAGTGGCCTGCAACATGAGGGGGAACAACAGAGCTGGTTTACGAACTAATTTAAATAAACACCTATAATAATCACCATATCATCGTTTGGCTATTCATTTTTGAACTATCAGATTAAGAGTGTTGCCTCATGGAGCATTGCTGATATACTGATTAGGACACCGAAAATCCCAGAGCTAATGTGATGCGTATCATACAATGGTCACATACACACACACTGTAAATGACATATATCATGTACATTTCTCCTTTGAAGGCCAATAGCAGAGGACCACACCTATTTCACACATATATGTTGAAATCATGGTCCAACGCAGCATATGGCACACAACTAAGACACCATCACTCAATAAGGGGAAAACAAGCCTCAAACATGAGGCAGTTGATGTGCTTTTGCATCAGTAACAGGAATGTCTGACCAGACCCTTGACAACAGTAAGTCCAACTGCATCCAATACTTGCAAGGACTATCTGTGACCAGAGTTCGATAGAAGCAGTACATAGACAGCACAAGTGCCACACTTATGAGCAGCATCGCGCACATGACATTCCATGTACATGTCAGCCCATTTCCTAACTCCTGACACACCCATGCACCTGGTCACAACCCACCTGTCTGAAGAGGTCCCTGGACTACTAAGATGTGTACCCTGATATTCCCTCTCCTGCACACACAGCTTGTCAATAGCAATCCAGTGTGCTACATCCTTTCCTATGATTTGTTGTGTAAGTGCTATTTATTGAAAAGTGCTGTAGTGCTATATGTACATTGTCCATGATTGTGAGTCCATTAGAGTGACATCTTACATTGTGATCCTACACAAGGGGTTACGGAAATGCTTTTGACAGGCTGGGGTGATGTTTCAGACTGTGCAGAGGGACAGGATTTTCCAATGAGTAAGAGAGAGACAATCACTGGGCAGGCTGACAAGATATATAGTGGTAAGCAGAACAGTCATTAAGTAGAGTTGTTGTAAGACTGGCATGTTACAAAACGCAGGACCTTGGTAATAGTTGGCCATGTGGCAGGGACTAGTGCTTCCGGGTACTTTTCCGTGTGAAGGTGATCTGGTCCATGTCTTCTTCTTCTGATGTGTGTGTTGCCTCCTGTCTTCTTGATGGTGGTGGTTGTGGAGGGGCAACACACACCTCAGTGTTAGAAGACGTGGAGTCAGACATCCTGGTCGCTGCTACCTGTGAAGGTCTTAAGGGCAGTACTGCTGCAAGGAGGATCTGCTGGTTCTTAAGAATAGCAGCCACATGACGATGGTAGGCAGCCAGGTCGGCCCTGAGGGGGTCATGATTGCATTCGTGCATGCAGTGGAAGGTTTGGGGTGCGAGGTGTTGTGGCAACTCGCCTACTGCAGTGGTGAATTCCTTGACAGTTTCTTGTAGTCCTTGCAGGATGGATGTTAGGGCTTGCATAGCTGCTGCCTGATCTGCAGATGACATCATGCACGAATGCACCCCCTCTAGGCTGGCTGCCATAGTTTGCATCCCCACCCGCACCTCCTTGGCCAGCTCCCACTGTACCCCAACTACAGATCTCTCAAAGCTGGTGCCTTTGTCGTCTGAGTCCTCAGCTGTATTGGAGCTGGCAGGTCTTACAATTGGGGTGGTGGGTGGATGCTCTGCGATGGCTGCTTGTTCTGTGCTCCTCCTTGTGACTGAAGGTGGGGTCTGAAGGGTTTCAAGGACCTCTTGGATGGTCTCCTGGGGAATGTTTATCAGCTCATCATCCATGTCATCAGGGTAATCTGGGACAGGCATATCCGCAGGAGATCCATCGTCCTCTGCAATGAAACGGGGTACAATTAGTGTATCTGTGTTGTGGCATTAGTGATGTGACATGCCTGCCTTGTGATGAATTCACATTGTGATCTTGTTTCGTGTTTATTGCTCCAGTCTTTCAGATGGGCATTCTCCCAGGCCTATGGCCCACCTGCATGTCACATGTATGTTATTAAGTTATTAAACTTGTCGGCATCATCTTTTCTAGGTGTTGGTTTTGGCCAAATAGTGAATTGCCACCATCTTGTCCTACTCAACCCTCCGTCTACATCCATTCTCATGGTGAGACCTTTCACTGGCTGTGGGTGTTCTGATGGCACTGGCAGCACACTTACCAATCTGGACCTGCCCCAGTCTCTGATCTTTCACATCCACTTAAATGTAGTTGACATGTAGCATATCCTATGCATAGCAATGTTATGGCACAATATGGATGTTGGCACTGGTAATGTGTACAGCTGATGTTGGGAATGTGTGGTCCATTAGATTCCCCTGATAATCGTATCAGTGTCCTATTTCCTCCTCAGACTGTGCAGGTATATTTCAGTGACCAGTTATATGTGTCCTCCCCCTCAATGCTGTTGTCTGAGCAGTATGACATTTGGGATGTTACATTGTGACCCAGGAACAGGATGGGCCCTGACATATGCAGCATGGGTATGTCCTTAGTGATGTGTAGGTCCTATTGTTGTTGACATTGGCTGATGTTTGCAACAACTATGGGCATTGACATTTGACAGTACTGGGGCCTTTGTCTTTTTTCAGGGGATTGTTGAAGTTGTCATCCTCAACCCTCTAATTTAGGTGTGTATGATCCATGGGGAGGTTACTGCCATTGGCTACTTGAGCTGCACACAGAGCGGAGGTGGTAGTGGCAACTGTTGTCGTAGTTACATTACAGTTGTCGGTATGGCTAGAGGTTGTTAATAGGGCCCTAGTTAATGTGGGGGGTATGGTGGCTGACGTGTGCTGGGATGTCAGTTTGACGTTGTGCCCTTCCCTCCTGGCATGGCTTTCTCTTTGCTCCATCGTTGGCATGGCAGCATGCCCCAATGGGACTGTTGTTGGTGTAGTGTAATGGTGTGCCCCAGCTTCTGTCTGTGCAGGCCATGCCCCCATGCCGTGCCCCCTTACCCATGCCACTCCATGTATATAATAACTTACATGCAATGTTTAGTAGGTATTCCCCCCCCGGTTGCAGTTAACATTAGTGCATTTTAATTCTCCATACGACTTACCCTGCATGTGCGTTGTCTCCTGGTAGTCTGCGCTGTCCTGTCCTTGAATCCCTGTGACGATCTCCTCAGGGATGACTGCTGCGACCATCTCCTCCATGTGGTCTAGGGCCTCCTGGTGTGCTGAACTCCCACCTCCAGTCTGCAGTGCTGCCTTCCTGTTCCTGGCCATCTTTTCCTTGGTCCTGCGCTTGCAGTCATGCCAGCATTTCTTGCACTCGATGACTGTTCTGCGCACTTCTGCCACACTGTTGATCTTGTCAACAATTTGATTATATATTGCCTCTCTCCTACTAATTGGCTTTTTTGAGGTGACAAACAGTTGGTGCTGATGTTCTGTCACCTCTTTTACCAGAATCTCCTGCTCCTCTGCACTGAAGCGACACTTTCTTTTCTTCTTATAAGTGTCCTGGTTCTTGTGTGGGTCCTCCTGGCTGGTTCCTGGTCTGTTGTCATCTTCCTGGGGTCTGTAGTGGCATCTGGGTTCCATTTTGGCTCTCCTCTGGTGAAATGGCAGTGTTTGCGGGGTTTTTTGACGCTATTGCGTCAAAAAACGGCACATATCCGGTTTGCGGGATCGTAAATCGACCCACAGTCATTTCCGCTGCGTTAACGTCGTTTTGCTTTACGACTTGACGCTGCAGTGTGCGTCAAAATAAATGACTCCCACCTGTGGTTTGCGCTACCGTGCGTCAAACTATAAATTTGACGCCCGCACAGCGCACCAAAATGGCGTTAGCCGGCGGTATTATTTTGGATCCAAAACTGCCCCGGCGCAGTTTTACATCAAAAAGTATAAATATGGCCCCTTGTTTCTCTTCCATCAAGCACTCTGCTGTTCCCTCGCCTTATGGACTAGGTCATACGCTATAAGTCTTGCCTACATCCTCTCTTGTATTGGCAGTGTCTTTGGACTACACCAGAGCGTGCCTCCTTTACTGCTGCCCTGCAGGTCATCTTAGAGACTGACCTCTCTCTTAGCATTCCCCGGCTCAAATATATCTTTTTGGGATGTATTTCCGGTCTCTAGAGAGAGGAAATTGTACTTGCAGTGTCGTGTAGGAACCTTGCCATTAAGATTATTTACCAGCCGTTGGTCACCTGAGGGGACAACCACTTGTCCAGCTTGCAAAGCCCCAGTCCTCATTTTTTATTTGTTTGTCCTGCCTATGCTACCCCTCGCAGGAAATGGCTTGCTCCTTCCTGCAGATTGCTGGGAGTTTGCAGGTACTTTGCTGCTCGACGAATTCTCAGATCAGACACCCGCTTGACATTGGTCAATGCTGTCGCCAAGTTCCTTGGGACAAGTTGGGTTCTTAGAGCAAACTTTTTATCTGTATGATGGATTTTAGCAACCATGTATCGAAATTGTACAGGAAGAGCACTTAGGTTTTATTCTTTTAATATGTACTTAAATTATGTATTTTATATATTTGTTGATGTATTTATTGTGTCCTTGTTATGTGCTTTTATGGCCCATGTGGCCGAAATAAAGTTCTTTGATGATGATGAAATGCAGCCTTGGTGTACCTCTTACTCGGGTGGTCCCAGGGGGAGCTGTTATGCGTGACTAAAGCTTTTTAGTGCAGTGATGTGGGAACCAGCACTAAAATGCATTAGTCTAACTCCTGATGTGTGGAAATTGGCAGGGTTGCTCACCTTGTGCGCTGCCAGGGTACTTTTGAAACACAGCCCCTGGTATTTAATGCACTGCGAAACAGGACGAGATGGTTACCAGGTTCTCAATAAAAAAACACTAAAATGTGTAATGATTAAAGTGGGGTGACTGTATCTGTGGCATGGTAACCGAGTGATTGACAGGCTGCCAGTTCAGGAGATTCCTCTGGTAGAGCGTTGGCTCTGCTGATAGAAATCCATCAGTTATCCCACCTCAGTTTGGGATGGAGGAGCCCTAACTTTGGGGAGGTGGAAGCATTGCTAATTTATGAGGTAATTTGTAGTTTGTCTACCTCTAAATGATCCCTTTTTTATTTTGATGGTAAACAGTGTCTCTGACATTAGTTATGCAGAAGGAAATCTAAAGGCACACTATTTGGCCTAGAAAAATATAACCACTGTGACCAATACAGCTCAGATATCCCATAGGTGAGCATTAACAAGTTGGCTACAAAACAAGTGGAAATACAACACTCGCAACAGTGCACACTGGACAGAATTGCATTTATGAGCACAGAAATGTACAGATACAGCAGTTACTTTGATGTCACTGTCCACACAACAGCACCCCAGAATGAAACAACACACAGCATGCAAAAGAACACATTAGATGTAACACTGGCAGACATTCAACGCATCTCTGATATTCTGTATAGCTGGGTGACCAAGAGCTCACACCTGCACCAACCATAATGATACTCACAGCCCCTCAATAGAAAAATCTGAACAATGCACACTCAACCAACACAGCTCAGAGGGACCATTATGCTGTACCTTACCAGGCTCAAAACACAACTCAATTCTTCATAAAGCAATATATTATTCCATAACAACAGACAGCGTGCTAAACCAACACTCATTTAGTGCCGCCACAGCTAGGCTTGTTTTAAGAGTAACTATGGACGCAACAAGAAGCCATTTTCTGAAGTGACTCGGGCAAATACTTCAAGCCAAGCAATGCACTCAGCAGTTCTCTATGATGACAAGTACTAGGGGCTGGGGTTACTAAAGTTTCATGTAATGGAGAACAGAAAGGGAACTTGCATGAAATGCAGAGAGCAGAAATAGGCCATATCTACCAAGATCTGGCACACTTCTGCTCCCTCCTTGCGCTGGCGCACTGTGTGCTGCCAACCACCAACCATGGCACCCTCGCGCAATAGTGCAAGGGTGCCTGCATTACAGGCAGGATTGTGTATGTGCAGGAAAGTATTCTTAAGAGGCAATTTCCTCTTTTTATGTGTGATGCAGAACGCATCACCCCTAAAAGAGAAAGTAACAAGAAGAAATAAAAACGTGGTGCACCGTTTTGGCACAGTCCTTGGTTCACTTTATTTTAGAAATCTTGGATTGAATCAAGAAGTCCTTTGGTGGATCACAGGAACACCCATGCGCCAACCATGGAATGCCCACCATTACGAAATGTAACACAGCGCAAGCGGCTGCATTGTATTACAATTGTTTACAAAGTCATGCAAGGGGTAGCAGTCGCCTCTTATGTGGCATGGTAAATATCACTTAAGGCCTTTTGCCTCATGGGCCACAAGGGCAACGCAAGTCCTTAGTAAACATTAGCCTAAATTTGTAAAGATGTTTGGCTATGTATTACAAACAGCACTAACCATTACAACATACAAACGAGCAAACATGCAAAAGATACCCTAAAAGTAATGACCCAGACCAGGCAATCTGAAGGAGAGTCCATCCCCTGAAGGACTCCATGAGGGCAAGGAGTGTATATAGCTACCTCTGACATCAGGGAGAGGCCTTTTTACTGGCAATACGGTGATATTATCCACATCTATGCGCAAAAAAGGTAGTTGGAATTACAACAAGCAAGCTAAAAGAGAGAGCTGAAGAGGCAAGGAGTGGCTGTAAATGTATTAAAGAGGTCCGAGATGGCTCGTACATTTAATGGCAGCATCCATGTGTTTCAGAGGAGAGCTTTGGGCACCGGCACGTTTTTATTGACAAATTAAGCACTTTGTAATGTCATTATTAAATGATCTTTTAATGTTTTTAATTTGATGTAGGATGCAACACCACAGTGGGAGTTTGAAATTAATAGGATTGTATAAGAAATGTACCCTGAACGAAATGCGTTTGCTTAAGGTGAGTAAATGTATGAAGTGGTAATGCTGAGGTGAGCTTTATCGGTAACATGATTCTACCAAACTATTTTCATTAATGCTAAAATAGGAAAGATCGGACCATTTATTTGTAGCAACTATCTTAAAATAAACCTTTTAAAAATGTGTAAAATAGAAACCGCATACCACCATTTTCTGAATAGATGAAATGTTTTAATGCTTTCTCACTTGCTTATCATTCTACCTGGTACAATGGCGTGCATCACGTATCTTTAGTTGAAGAACGTTGCCAAACTTATGACAGTATTAGGGCGACACCATGTGGTTATTTGTCAGATCGGTGCATTGCTTGAGCAAAAGCCAGTTGACAACTAAGAACGTGGTTTGGGATCGAGTGTTTTGGACATCACTGCCTATCCTGCCCTTACTACAGAAGAGGTATTGATGTCTAATCTGGAGAGATTCGACACGAGTCCTTGTACTGGCATGACATAACACACCTAAAGTATCTCCCCTCGAAAGCCACGCTGCCTGATTTATATGCACTGTTTTTTAAGTCGAATATTTGCACATTGTGAGTTTCTCCTGAGGTTTGGTTCGATTTCTGACTGTTTTAGGATTCACAACAGTCCGCAGGAACAGTCATTGGAATCTATGACTTGCAGATTACTCTTCCGCTCCTACAATTGATTACTCCCGAAGACCGTCTTCAGTGCCATTTCTGCATCACGAAATGTGGAGGAAATGCATATTAGCATATCAAGCTTGCGTTTTTCTTTCCTTGTTCCTAGGGAAACGTTGGTTCTAGCAGAGAAGGTCGGCAGCCGGGCATGGCGTGTGCCGGGCTGCCTGCGGCTGGAAATGACCACTCCGCCTCCACTCCTGGATCCCAACGTGCATGGCCTTTCTTACATAACTCTGTACCTGCAACTCACTGGCGCGCGGTGGAGCATGCCATGTTCCAGGAGTTCTTTCAGCAACATAAAAGAAGGGTTAATTAGCGCCATTATGCATCCCTATTTCGCAGATGCACTTAGGCCCTGATTTAAGAGGGCCTAGAGCCACTTTATCACCCCTCGCCTCTTTACTAGTGACTCCAGAAGAGCGCATTTGAATGTCAATCCAGAACACGGAGGGGCAGATTTACGAAGACGACTTCTTGGGGAAATGGGGCTCCTGCTTCAGCATTTCCCCCACACAATGACATCTTCTCGAGGTTCTCGCTAGTCACACATGTTCCAATCATGAGCATGTACGCAGGGGCGCAGCTCGGCAACGTGGTACCGGGGCCCAGAAGGACCACTCGAACCCGGATAATTGCAATACCTACTACCCCAACAGCAGTCAAAGGGGATTTTCCCGTGGTTGTGCACCAGGACCCGTGGCATCCTTGCTATGCTTCTGCGGGCACAGGAGGAGTTATTCTTACATCAGGGTATCAAAGATGGTAAACAAGCTTGTGAGTCCTCACAAACTGTAAACTTTGTGGTTGTCAACTTCATCCCAAACGGCCACTCCCCAGCGCGTCCCTCTCCTGGTTTTGATGTTGTAACACAAAAGCATATTTGTTGAAAATAGTTTAGAGCAAGTTCAGCATTGTCCGCTTGCCATTTGTTATACATAATTGCAATAAGCCCTGGGAAATGAGCACGAGACAGCTATTAACAACTACTCTCTGTGAAATGTGAACGCTACTTTGTGCTACATCCTGTAATCTTAAATATGCATTCACGAGTGAGTAATTTTACAAGTCTGATGTTAAATCATTACTTTTTATAAATGTACCTGTTTTCAGAGAGTGACAAATATCTTCATCCATCCAATTAAAATGTTCATGCTGTCCAACCGACTTTTAAAGCCCCAGACGGCTTTATCTTAGCCATCTCTCACCTCAAATTTCCCCCGCTTCCATGCAAGCCAGCAAGGAAAATACATTCCCCTGTATTTTTTTTCACAATCTCCTTTTTTGCAACTTAAAATGTTGGTGTGCATGTGTTAAATCTACAGCACGTGGTGCACATGAAACATTTCCCTGAGAGGTCTGGCTCGGCGGCTTGCTCGACCTAGGAAAAACCTTTGACACAGCCACAGCCCGTCCTTTAGGGCAGAGGGGACACCCCCCCCTCCCCCCACCTTTTGCCCCTCATAAAGAGTGCCTGTCAGGCTGAGCAAAGGTCAGCCTGACAGACACTCTTCATGTTCATCTCAGGCAGCCATGAGCGAGAAATGAGTGATTTGCGCAGACTCCTGGCTGCATGAGCTGAGCTTTGCTGTGCTGAAGTGGGTCACAGCTCATATGGACGTGATCTCCACGGCTCTGGAAAGGGCCCTCGAGGCCCTTCCCCTCGGTGACGAAGGGAAGTGTCACCCATTGACTTCGACCTGGGTGCTTTAGGTTTAAGCCCTAAAACGCCCAGGGCGAGTGTCAATCAGTGACACTTCGTCACGGAGTGGGGTGGGGTCAGAGGTTTCACTGACCCCATCCCACTCTGTGACAAAGTCGGGACTGCTGCCTTCCCTCAGCCAGTGAGGGAAGGTGGCAGTCCCAACCCACCTGGGATTCCCGAGCTGAGAGGGAGAGAGATTATATATATATTTTTTTAAATGAATGTTTGGTGCGTGTGTGTACGTTTGAATGTTGATAAGTGTTGTGAATGGATGTGCGTGCATGCGTGTGTGTGTGTGAATGAATGAGTGAGTGTGAGTGTGCTGCCTGTCCGCCCCTCTCCCTCCTAAAATTACCGGCTGCCACTGCTTTGACACCGTGGCACGGAGGTTTTTTTGCTGCATGGAGCCGGTGCAACTTTGGCCCACATTTAATTGCCTGGATTAAACTAATGAGCACGACCATGACAGAAAGTGTCGAGGCACATTCTTTTATTTCTATATTAAGAGTGCCAGGTCCATGGTGTTCCTCCGCAGGTCTCTGAAGCTTGCACTGCTACCTGGATCTGCCATTGCTGCTAAATGGCAGTATAAACGCTCCCAACTAAGCATCACGCTTGCCCAAATGTGTCAGGTTGGACAATTCCAGGCCACACAAAACTGTAAGATTGGGCTGGACGTGCTAGTACTATTTTTAATGTATATTTAGTTGGTAAACCAACATACTCTGCGTAGTGAGTGCAGTTCCCTGCATGCTAAGACAGGTGCAGGGATTCACAGCAGTCATAGGACTTACTGCAAATTGTCATACACTTAAATTATTCCTGATGTGGATTCTGTTGAGTATGGATATTTCAATGTTTCCAGATCTGGGCCTGTCTTGGTGGAGGGAGCCCTTAAATATTTATGTATATTAATAGTACTCTCTATATGTGAAGATTCCGCACTGGCACCCTTTAGGGGCATCCTACATTCCACAGTACACCTCATCCAGGGCCTGAAGAAATACGAACACCCTCATCTTATTGGAACTCCATTGGCTCCACTCGCAAGCTCTTTATAACCAGCAGCATTATTATGTACAAAGCCATCCTGACCAGCATCCCCACTTATCGTGCAGACACCTCTAGTGGATCCCGGCACACCCAGAGCCAGGACACCATCAGAATGTAGACTAAGAAGTGTAAAAAAGAAAAGAAATATGACAACAGGCCTTTTCCTTCTATACACATAGGATCTGGAATAATATCCATTAGGGCCACTCAATGCTGCCCCAAAAGGAAAGAGTTGAAAAGTCACTTTTTTAAAGAATACTACATCACAATGAATCAGCCAACCACAAACCAGCTTGATCTCCTATTACTCATTGACTTTATACTGGTCTTTCACCCTATGCAGGGTTGTGCTGCATTTTGATTAGATTTGTGCTATAGAAATACAATATACATACACATATTCATATGTGAACCCTTCCACCTTAACATTGGAAAGTTGATTGTTGTACTTGGACAGTCAGCATTGTCCTGGACATGCTCACATCGTCATATTTGGAACACAATTCACTCGTTATAATGGTGAAGCTGCATCCTTATTTATAATAAGCAGAATGCCAATGTACATATTCTTTGCTCTTGGAAGTATATCATTCATTCTACGGCCAAGGAAGAGAGTGAGAATTAAATGATGACCCTGTAGAAATCCTAGGAATAAGACGGTCTCGCACTTCCAGACTTAATATTGTACTATCTCATCTTATACCTACAATATGTGGCAGACTTGGTGAGTGAGGAACCCACAGCTGAGAAGGAATTACTGTGAGGTACACATGGGTGGTAAGACTTGGGACATTTACTTATGCTGGGACATGTGCTGTCTGAACAGTTCCCACCTGCAACGATTGACACACCAGAGAGCGGGAGGCGGTACCCCATGGCATAAGGGGTGGTGCATTGACAAGGTAGGGCTCATGCAAGTTTTACATTACAGTAAAATACACAGTGGCAGTAAAAGCGTACGCACATATTAAAAATAAGAGAAATTAAGTGTCAATTCCAAGTATATTCTTCTCTCCTAGAACCTTGGAACAATAATAATGAATCTGTTTGAGGTCATTGTCAAAGATTTAGTTCAAGGCAGACTAGCAATCACCCAGTGTGCAGCACTTAGCCTGGTCTCATCTAAATTGTAAACAAAATTAGTTGTCACACTGGAGGAGGATGAGCTTCAGAAGCTTGTTTTGTTTTGCATGGAACATCCTGGTGCGTCAGTCGCCAGGCATGGTGGTCTCTCCACTATAACTTTTTTATTTAAGGTGCATGTTGGGGGTCCTACAGGATTAGTGCCTTATTCTTCGGTATTTGCCATGTCACTCACTTACGCTTATTCGATACTTTGACCGAAATATGTGAAAATTTCCTGATGGTCCGCAGTGGGTGTCCATGGTTACCTACACCAATTATGCTCACAGCACAATTTTCTAATTGTTTATCAGGTAGCATCTAGAGGACCCGTACCTGTCAGGGAACCAAAAGCAGCCCCAGCAAAAATGCTCAAACCAGCCCCATTTTCTTCCTTTCCTCGGTCTGTCTATTTCCATCCGTCCTCTCTCCTTTTCTCCCCTCTCTGTCTGTTGATTCTCTGATTCCTTCCTCACCATCACTCTCTCCCTCTGAAGCCCTCCTGTGGCTGCTGCACTTACCCTCGGGGCGCTAGGAAAGGTGGTGGAGGCACCAGAAGTGGCCCTGGGGTTTCCCAACTGGCCTTCAGTGGCCCCAGGGAATGCCTGATGGAGCAAAGGCCGCTCCGGCCCACACTAAACTGAGCATGAATGGACAAGCATGAACGGGGAAGCTTTTGCCTGGAGCTTAGGCGACTGCCATTCCACTGCTGATAATCTTGGGCATAATACAGGAAATACAATGCTTATGTGAATTTGTTATTTGAGATGTATTGTGATTATATGACCTGGTCCAGAAATAAATCTTACATTGATTGACTAGATATCAAACATTGTGACTCTCTAGCTGGCGCCTGTAAGCAAGGAGGGCTGCTTCTGCCGCGCCTTTAGAAGTACATTTTCCTTTACTCTGTTACCACCACACAACTCACGCCATGTTGAAACTGGTCATGTCATATACACATGCTTATCTCATGCTTCACCTGAGGCACAGAGACGGAATCCCACCGGCCTTCACCAGCGCACACTGCGCCTACTAGGCCACTGATACTTCATTCATTTTACATTTAAGCACCATGAACTCACGCACTCTCCATGATCCTCTCCTGGCTCTTCCAAACTGAATAAGGCAAGAATGGGTGGTGGATCATTCAGGCTCAGAATTACCCCCACCTCTCTCACATATCCTACCCACAGAGGCCCACCTTTTCAGAAAGCTGCTCGAAACACAACACATCTTTCCCTTTCAGAGAACACCGAACGTTCCTAAAACAAGGTTCAGTATATCAGAACTTTCTGCTTAGTGTTGTGAGGTAATGTTACACGCTGCCAAGGTGCTCCACAGTGGCATGAGTTTATAATAGCTATTTAACAAATGAAAATACCACGCCGACGGCTGCATCCATCAGCATGCATGAATAAACATACACACTTTATGAGAGTCTCAGAAGGACATCCTTTTGAAATTAGACCGCTGTGTTTCTCGGGCAGTTAGTTTATGGTCAAGAGACATTGCAGTCTTCGAATATGATGTTAATTTACACTAAAATCCGTACGGATTGTATCCAATAAACTGATCTGTAAGATTTCACAGGATTTACTTCAATTAACTTTTAATGATGGGTACCCCTTAACACCCCCATTCTGCTTCGTCTACTGCTACCCCACACAACAAATGCATTAAAATCCCATATATGCTGCATTTTACCTCTCATCGTCTCCTATGTCTTTTTTTAAAACTTTATTTGTAAAAGGAATATATTTAGCAATTAAATAATTACTCTTTGATGAATACCAACTTCCTTGCCACACTAATTGCATAATGCGATCGTCTTCAAAAACAGATTCCAAAATTATATTAGTTGCACAGGACATTTTATCAGCTGTACATTTGCAAGTTTCAGTAACAATTAATCAATACTGAATAATTTTGGAGTAGGCAATTCCCCTGCACACCAAAACACGTGTAGCGCCTTCTTAAATATAAATTAGAGAATACAACTTTTCAAACTGCATGGCTGGCACAATTTGCACTGCTTCTCTTTATTCCCCACCCCCCCCAAATGGAAATAGTCACCACCAGGGGAGGGTTCCACCTGTATTGAGTCCAAATAATCTGGCCAAACGTGTCTCTCTGAGAACTCTGGAGCAAGGTGGATAGATGCTTTGTTTCTGCTGAAGGTCACCCTGCTTGTCTTTCACTGGAGCAGGGGTATTATGTTTTATTTTCTGTCTCGCTCCTTCGGAGAGGCCATTTTTCTCCATTGCTAAGTTGTCTCTGACCAGTAGCTTGATGAACTCTGGTGACATTGGTACATCTTACTGACAAGTCAGGTCAGACTTGTCCTCATGTCACCTCTTTTGGACAGGACTTTGCTTTTTGCGAAGCTAGAATCCAGTGAGTGATTTGTTGCACTTTGTTCCATAGAGATCAGTTGCAGAGGTTACCTTCTTTTGCTAGGTAGGGAAATCAGGACCTGTACAGGGAGACATCTGTTGACTATCTAGAGTGTTGCAGGATTTATTGGATTTAAAAATAATGTATTTGCTCAGTGGAACACCATGTGTCAAGTTCTGCTTTCCACGGAAAGCCAAATTAGCCTGAAGGATCACGCTCTGGTTCACAAGCTCGGTGGAAGCAGCAAAAAATGTCACATGTAGTTTACAAAGAGTTGTTCTTGCTATACATTTCCTCTTGTACTCTATCTTAAATATGCTTGTACGTCCCTGGCAAGGGGACCCGAATCTCAATTCTGTTGCCCTGGCGGTGACAAACATGGAAGAAAAATCCTTAGTTGAGCCCCTAGCAACCTAGCCACGTTTTTTGCAACTTTTGAGGGTGGATTGCACTGAGATTTGCAGGGAGGCGAATTCCTGTTACTAACTTACCCTGGTTAGCTCCCCAGCCATGAGTGGGCACCAGGATTAAGATGTTGACCCGCCCTCCCCCAGTCCCACACCCCAAGTCTTCCATCAACGACAAGATCTTTTCATTTTCTACTTTTATAGGGGATGTCAACAATGGCACTGGAGCCTGGCAGGGGGCATTGCACTAGGGCAGGAAGTGTCAAGAGGGATTTGGGGAAGCTAAGCAGGTGGCACTTGGTAGATAACCCAGAAAGAAACATTACTTACCTGTAATCCTAAATCTTCAGTAACTGCACCTTCATCAAATCCATTATCACGGAACATCTTGCCTGGGAAAAAAATATGAGCACACTTATTCTAAAAAGAAATAGCTCTCCAACAAACAGACTTGCCTTTTTTTAAATAGTCGATTTTTAAGTAACTGCAAAGCACAATTGTCTCGTTTTAAACCTATACAGGTACGCAGTTAACCTTTGAAAAGAAAATTACCTGCCATTTTAAGGGAGCCCAGAGGCTCCAGATTCCCTGAACACAGTGTAGTGTCAGTTGTTCAACTAATTAATTCAAGGAAGAAAGAAACATTTATTAAACAAACTTAAACACTAAATAAAGCAGCAAGCGTATCCTGCAACAATGTGTGTGGGTATGAAAAATAATAACAGAGAGATGCAGCAAAGTGTTCCCCATGTGTAGGAAATGGCCCTTTTTGCAGGGTTATCTGCAAAAAAGTCTCAGGGACACCAAAGACTTCAGTTTCCTCGACCTGCAGCCCTGGGAACGGAAAGTTTTGTGCTCTTCAAGAGGAGAAACCACTGCGCCGCCGCCAACGACGCTGCTGGCCTGCACCATGACCTGCCGACACCGCACGGAGTTGCACTGCCCCACTTCGCACCACGACCCTGGTCTCACTGACCCCATCATCAGACAACTTCACCGAGCCGCTGCTCGCACCGTGACCTGTGGGCCCCGCATTCCGGCATCGCCTGCTCACACCGCAGCCTGGGCCTCCCCAACGCCGTCGCTGCCTGCACCGTGGCTTGTGGACTCTGCTCGTGAGGAGCACAAAGAACCGTCCCATCCCGCACTGCAGCCCCGGTCCACTGACAACAGCACCATCGACTCCAGTGTCGTCCCCAGGCATCCCCGCCTGCACTGTGACCTGTGGACACCGCTCGTGAGGGTCATGAAGCACCATCCCGCACTGCTGGCTTGAGCCTACCACTGACAGTGCTTCAGCAACGACAACGCCTCTGCCTGCACTGTGGACACCGCATGTTGCACTGCCCCGCTTCACACGCCAGCCCTAGTCTCACCGACGCCACTGGACGCCGTCACCGAGCCGCTGCCTGTACCGTGATCTGTGGGCGCCGCACGTCGCATCGTTCCGCTTCGCACGGCAGCCCCAACACCATCCACGGCAGCGCTCCTGACTTCATCAGCCCGGAGTTCAATCTGCAAAGCGTGGGACTTCAAGGGCCCAACGAATCCTGCACCGTCTCTGGAACCGACACTGCAACATCATTGAAGCCACTCTCTGGAGCTCACCGCGAGGATCACGACACCCTACAAATCCAAGGTACTGTTTGTAGGCCTTCCCAACCCTGTAGTTGGCCCGCACCACCGCGGCCAGCCTGAACTGTTGGTTTTGTTTATCACGACACAGTGATAGCCTCAGGTGGAGCTATTGACTTAATGGAACTGTATTTTTGAGTAAATCTTGCAGAATTCATATTTTTATTAATGTATGTTGGATTTTTATCGTATTCGGTCTTTTTTTAAATAGATCATTATTGGCTATTTTTCTAAAACTGGTGTGGTGTCCTTTTGTTGTGCTTTCACCGTATTACTGTGTGTTATGTGCAAATGCTTTACACATTGCTTCTGAGATAAGCCTGACTGCTCGTGCCAAGCTACCAAGGGTGTGAGCAGGGGTTATCTGAGTGGGTATCTCCCTTATCCTGACTAGAGTGCAGGTCCCTACTTGGACAGGGTTCCAACCTACTGCCAACTACAGACCCCATTTCTAACACGAGGTGTTACATGTGGCTCTGAATAACTGTCAAGCAGGATTTGACACAATGCCATCAACAGGACGACCACATGTCTCCACCCTGTGTATTCCATGGAGTTCAGAGGAATATTCTCTGTCTATTTAGGTCATCGTATTGTTTACTCCTGGGAGGCACTGCACACCTTTTCCACACCTACTGGGGCTAATTGCAGACTGGGAGTAGCTGGTGAGCCAATGCAAATTAGCCTCCTGGAATGTCAGGCACAGAAAATTAACTTTCTAAAAGTTGCCTTTCCGTATCATTTATTAAAAATCCGACCTTTCCATTCAAATGGACTTTTAATACCTATTAAAATAGTTGTTTAATTATGTTTCTATCTGGTCACTTTCCCGAGATACAGTTTTAATTTGTAATATTGCTTCTGAGTGTAGTGGTTCTCTATGAACCAATCATCCTCCCTACAGTGAAAATAGCTGTTGGGTGCTAGTCACTATAAGGACATGTTAATGTTAAACTTCTACATTTCTGCCTTTTAAATACTATGCCCCCTGCTTTCTGGGCAACAAAGCCTACATGAGGTGACTTAGTAATATTTAAAAGGGAGGTTGTTACTTGTCAAAAGGTGTTTATTTTTATGAGTTGCAGGGCATGTTTGGCATTTTTACACTCTGGCTACAGTGGTAGGCTTACAGTCACGTTTGCACTGCTACTATAGTGGTTGGCACCTTAGGTGCCTCCAGGACCGATATATTTGCACCATATACTAAGGAGTTATAAACAAGTTAAATATGCAAACTAAGAGTATGCCATTTCAACCATGTTCATAGAGCAGGTACAGACACTTTACTACTGGTTAGCAGAAGTAGAGTGCAGAGTTCTAAGGCCATCATAACAGTAGGGTCCAGCAAAAGATGAAACATCTGGAGTGACCATGCGTTAAAATGGCTTTTCCACAGCTGGTTGAATGGACTTTAGATACAGAGGTATGCTATAGATGCATGACTATAAGCCAAATGACAGAGTGCTTGGAGTAGGCATTTCTGTATGTAAAGTTCTGTAATTTACATAGACCTGTTTAAAGTTTCTAATCTCCTTTGATTCTGTTGTGTGGTACTAAAGTGTTCTTTTCACATGCAAAGAGAGACTTCTCTGCTTGGGAGGGAAGATCACGAATGAAAGATAAATAGACATTATTTGTTTTACATAAAAGGTCACAATACCTATGGAGAAAATAAAATGCATTCCAAGAGAAATTCTATTATGGATTGTGGCACATATCTAATGAGCAGAGATAGTATCTGAATGTTGCTGTCTGCTAAGGCCTGTACAATGACCACTAAGAAAGCTACTCTCGAATATGGATGTTGGAGGTCTACTTTGTGTATAGGTTCAAGAGACATGGCTTATCGGTATGAAAAGCACTGGATTAAATTTCCAAAAAACACGATTTGTAGGACATTTAGCAGGGCTAAACAGAAGATTTTTTTTGTGTCTCTAAAAGTTATAAAACACAATATTGGTGAAAACAGATGTCCAAGTAGGGTATTTTCTATATATATCATGAAGAATGGTTAACCTTAAAGGAAGTGATCAGCAGTCTGGCCTCTTCTTGGCAAGTTCTTATTGACTCTTCTTGGTTAAACAGCAATTACAGAATTCAATTTAAATGGATCTGAATATTTGTAGATGGCATCCTTGAAAAGTCAATACAGCCTGAAAATGTTTAGGGGGTAGATATTTAGGGGTTGTGCTAAGTTTGGGAAGGGGACACCATGATGGTGAATGTTGCTTTTCATTCTGAACAGGAGTTCTTCTCGGCATCAAAATTGTCTGTATGGCTTCTCCGATCAGCAAATTAAGTTTGAAAATCTCCATAGGTATAGACTCCCTGAATCCATGAATACCA
This sequence comes from Pleurodeles waltl, assembly GCF_031143425.1. Taxonomy (NCBI): domain Eukaryota; kingdom Metazoa; phylum Chordata; class Amphibia; order Caudata; family Salamandridae; genus Pleurodeles; species Pleurodeles waltl. Next base: position 830,847,148 of record NC_090442.1, on the reverse strand, counting down.
TCCATAGTCTGGTTGCTCCTAGTTTGAACAGAACATTAAGCAAAAAAGAAAAATGGGAAAGCCGTACAAAAAATGTCTAGGCAGGTCATGACCCTTGGAGTATAGATTCAGACACCAGGATGCGAGGAGTATGCGTTTTGCATTTTTTGCTATTGTTAAGATGCATTTTAACAAGATCTTCCTACCCCCTCCACGCCAACCCCCAACAAGCTGTAGTATTCTCCGAGCACAGGGTAATTGATGCTGTGTTTACGATTTTCTTAAAGAGACATACCAAAGGCTTCTTTTTACATTCTCCACACATGGAAGATGGACTGTTGTGAGCTGCTCAGCGGGAACAAGTGACAAAATACCTGAGACTTTCCATGATGGTCTTAAGCTCTTTTCTCTTTATTTGTTTAATTGGTACATGGTGCTCGTATTGTCTGTCTGCAACAGTGCTGTGCTTGATCTTATTGAGAGAATAAACAATGAGGGCTAGATGAACTACCCTTAATTCCAGCATGTTGATGATGAAAATTGTCTCCTTTTTTACTATCGACTTTGGATTGTCATGGAGTCCATGTTGATACCCACCATGCCATGGAAAAATCCATCATTTTTGACTGTGAAGGTATTTGTTTCTGGAAAATGCTCTCCTTGAAGCCTTCTTCTGACATCACCAGCTAAGGAACTGGAGAGCTGGTTGGGTTACCCTCAGGTTCCGTTCCCGTTCTCCTGATGTTTACCATCACAAACCTTCAAAACATTCCTGTGAGGTCTCTTGTGAAGTCAGGCTTATATACAATGACTATCCACGATGCTAAGGAACCAGGAGAAGAAGCTACGTGCCTGGCCAAGAGGCAAGAAATCGGTTAAATCAGCAAACAGTCCTGTCAAGCAGACAGTGGTCTCTCCTCTGAAAAAGATACTTTTAGATTACCTATGTCCAGCACAGTTTTATTCTTTCTACCTATACAGACATTTTCTTACTGTAGTTTATTTGGAGCCCCCAAATAGTGGATGAATATTAGGTCATCGTGGAAATCTTGAAGGAGTTTCAGGTGGAAATGGTCCAGGATTAGACATCCTTAGATTTTCAGTGTGATGAAATGGGTTATTACCATAATGCCTTTGGAAAAAGATGTGACACTGACTTCAAGTAATGCTGATTGTTGCAACAAACCTTTAGTAATTTACAATATTTCTTAGCATTGAATATGTTGAAAGTTACATCCTGAGAGTCTATTAAGTACATCCAAGTGGTCTTTCTTCAGTTTTATGTAAAAGTGTTTTCTTGGACAATTTTCTACTCCCTCCCCAACAGGATCCCTAAAATTCAGATTTACCAGGATTAGGATATTTTTGATCATTGTTGTCCTCCCTAAGCAGTATAATACATAAAATGATTATCCTGGGAAACTAACAATTCAAAAACAAGTTTTTATCAAAGCAATAATCTTAATTTGAGCTACAAATAATAGAGCATTCTGGGATGAAGCAGGTGCATCCACTTCTTATGCTCAAAGGGACGATAAAGGACAAATATAGGCATGCTGATTTTCAGTGATAAACAGAATTTAAACTATGTTCATAAAGAATGAAGGCATAACACACACACAAACACCTTCTGCACCAAATACAACATGAAAGTGGGATTCATGCAAAGCACTTGGGATTTCCCCATCACTATGACCAACATTAAGAAAACAGGAAGGCGCCAAGCATCAAATGTTTCAAATAAAAAAGTGCCTGTGCTGAAATGGAGCTCATATCCTAAATGTAAAACATAATTCAAGGCTCCGTTGATGGAAAACAAAACAATTATTGGAACTACATTCTGGAATCCAATCAAAATAAAATGGAAAGAAAACATTTTGAACAATGTGCCCATACTGCCAGACAGTCTTTCAACATAATTACTTTCAAGTCCTTCGTAGCTAAGAACATTGCAAATTCTACCAGTCCAGACCCAGCCACAGATCCCATGATACTGGAAATGCTCGATGCATAACCCCAAAAGTGCTCAGACTCCATTCTAAGGAAGAGTTTGACACGATGATTGAAAACCTCATGTGTGCCAAAGACAGCAGTTAGGATGCAGGTGACGGTGACTGAGCTTCAGAAGTCAGTTGTTGAAGTAGTGGAAGTAGTGGCATCTACTGCAGCAAAGGTGATCCATGATGACAACCATAATTTTGGTAGATGCACCCAATGTCATTTCTAAAAGCAGTCCAGCACCCTCCAGAAAACCAGTGCTATTAGAGAGAAGTCCACGCAAAGGATGCCAATCCTAAATCCATGGCAGTTCTACTGTGTTGCCTAAAATGGTTAAGACTTGTATCTTCCATCGAAAAGTATATCAATGCAGCATGGCTGGACGGTTGCAGAAGAAACCGTGGAATGCATATTTATGGACTACAACACCAGTTCTCATGAATTAAGCAGCGGTATCTATTGCTTCAAGGAAAATACACAAAGCATGTCTAGAGGGGAAACAGCTTTTACCGCGCAGCTGGAACCACGCAGTGCCTTTACAATGCGGGCAATACAACAAACGCGTCATTACCATACGTTCCTTTACCACGAAAGTTGTTACAACAACTTGCTTTAGGGAATGCTTCAGGGAATGTGTTGCTGGACTAGTGTTGGCTTTTAAGTCCAACACCTTCCCAACTGTTGCGCAGACTGGAGTTTGAATAGTAAATTATACTATTCCAAAGTCCAGCGCTTCCCTAGGGCAAGTTGTTGTAACGTCTTGCGTGATAAAGGAACATTTAGTAACGATGCGTTTGTTGTCTTGCCCGTGTTGTAAAGGCATGCGTGCTAAGCGGATGGGTTGCTCCGCCATACAACCATCCAGAGGCCTCTATGCCACTATTAAGCATCTGCCCAAAGGAGCTTTCTGTATTCTCAGGTAAACGTAGAGAGGTCGTGTTTGCCATTTCGCCACAAGACATGGGAGAAACATTTATACCTGTATTGCTAACGATAAGTCCTGGACCATAGACCCAAAGACATTTATGCCTTTTCACATATATATTTTTTTTATGGTGGGGTAGTGGGGGATGGGGAAGACAGTGAAATGCGTTTGGCTGGGACTTGGCAAAAGATTCCTGAACCAGCAGTCTCTCTACAATGCGGCGTGTTCTCAAGAAAGGAGGCACCACAAGGGTGGGAAATGTTCTTGAGCCGCTTACTAGTTCTTCAGGCACGGCCTGCTGCCAAACCAACAAAATGTTTTGCATAAGGCTTTATCAAAGTGTTTCAATGGCTCTGGCCACTTGGCTGCAAATCTCTGATCACATCTGTTCCATTGCAGCAGTAATGAGCGGGATCGCCGGGCCCTTGGACGCACGATCAGTTACCGAGGCAAAAGGGGAGGAAAGTATTCAGTTCAGCTGGTACCTTGCAAAGTAGGCAGTCTCAAAATGGAGTCTGGGGAAAACAATGTTCACCCTCTGTGGAAGAGAACTATTTTATGGATTGGAAAACACAACCTTAATCCTGATTCTGAAAAAGTGTTCCGTTGAGCATGAGAGAGACGAAGGAGACATGAGTGACTGCGCTGTGCTGTTCACGCGTGCCAGAACCCTAGAGCACCAGAGTGTACGGACAAGAGAGGCGCACGTATCCCTCCTCCTCCTCCACTCTTCTACCTGTAAAGGGGCTACAGGTAGCCCATCCTTCTTTCTGTTGATATGAAGGAGAGGGGCTTAAGGCTCTGGTAGCACAGTGTATAACCAGTATAACAGTCTAACCGCACATGTGGCGGGACAGCCCTGGCTCCTGGAGCTAGGAAGTGCCAGGGAGCCACAGAGGTGAAGTGCTTGTTGGACTAACTGACTGTCAAGACACCCTTCTCATAAACCCCACCCCCTCAAAAAAAACTTTTCTTGGTTTCAAGCAAGATCAAAAGATGCATCGTAATAATATACACGCAGATTTATTGCTTCTGATACATTTTTCAAATGCTGTGAATTTTCTTGCCAAACTTTGGAGACTATAAAAGCACATGAAGTGCACCTCACTCAACAGCAGAAACATTATAGCACTGGGCGAAGTTGATCAAGCTTTGCTGGGTTCGTTTTCCTTTTCATTTTAAACTTTGCAAACTCAGCGAAAAACTACTAAAAGTTAAGATTTTGTGAATGATGGCAGAAGTTTCCTGCAAAAGGTTTTTGTGTCAGCATTCCACAAAAAAAGGGCAGGGAAGTTCTCCGTCACAGTTTTTCTTCAGATAACAAATCACCTAAATTAAAGTTGTGTGAAGTCCATAAACCTGTTAAGGTGAGAACTCAAAACAATTCACCGGAGGAACTTACACAAAAATTTCTTGGGTATGTTTTTTTTTAAACAACATTAGAAATATAAACTCGGGCAGACTGCAATCAGGCTCCATGTAAGGTATTTCTTTTCGGTGGCCGTACTTACAAGTGTGGCAAATGTAGGTGTATTAGAGCGATTAAATTCAACTACTCGTCATTGGCTTTATTACGCAACCATATCAGGCAGCTCTTAAAATAATAAACTAATAATGTCATAAAAAAGAAAACAGTTTGTAAAATGTATCACAATGTCAATTGTCATTTTATTTTCGAGTTATGATGGACAATGAAATTACATTATGGAATAGCTCACACAAATACATAGTATAAAATACACGTTTAAAAATTTCTCTTTAATTATATATTTTTACAAGAATTAAGAAATAAGTTTACTACATTATAAGGTTTATTAATAGTGCAAATAAAATATCCTTGCTATACATACAATGGTGACATGCAGCAGTGGCCACTATACTGATGGACGTCCTATGATATGAACAGAGCTACGATGCAGTGACGAAAACAAATAAAGGAATATTGCAAAAGTGTGGCTGATGCTGCATGTACCTAATGTATCCTCAATTAAAACTAAACCATTCAGTCTTGATGACGAAGGCTGTCAATTGTGCACGGTAAATCCCTTTACTTATTAAATCCATTATTCCCCAGAAAACCCTCCCACCCCTCCCCTGTCCCTCATTCACAGCAACATTCTGTAAAATCTCAGTTGCTAAAAGTAAATATTAAATTATCAAATTGCACAGAAAAATACAATCATAATGTAAAGTGGTAATACTGCTTGCTGTAGCAACCGGCAAAGTAGTAATTAAACTACTTCAAGTAGATGAAAATGTTTTCTTCACTGTTTGCTTTCACCATCTTTTCAACAAAAGCAGTATTTTAGCGTAGGCAGCGTTCATCAGTCCACCCTGTTGTCATGGGCAGCCAGGATCAAGGCTTGTGTTCAAGTGACATTCGTTTGATGTGATGGAGAAGGCTGTCTCTCTCCATCTGGGACTCAGCAAGAGCTAGTTTCGTCTTGGCCAGTTCTTGCTTCAGACATTCATTCTCGTCCACGAGCTAAAATTATAGAAACATAATACATTTTTTTTTGTTTTAGAAAGCGAAATTAAAGAGGAAATTCGAGTATCCCACATACTTCCTTTATTACGACTATAGTACCTGTCTAATAATTATGTGGCTTATGGACAATCAAAAAATTGAAAAAGCTGGATTGAGCAGGCAGGGATTGTTATTTCTTAAGAATGATTAACCCTACAAATAGTGCTTAAAAACGTCTGCACTGGAGTTAGATATACATATTCATTTGGTATGTGTCGGTCTATACATAATAAAAATGCATATATTACATACAGTGTGTAGCACATTCCTCTATCTCCCTATATCTATTCATGATTTATTTTCACTTCACTCCTTCGTTTATTGGGTTTGCTCCTCCTCATTCTTGTGTCTATAATATCGTGCATGTGAAAAACAATTACCATAATAACATTTAGTGTGACCTGCTGACAGAACCACATCTCCATGCTCCAGGGGCGTGGCCAGCGTTCCCATGTGGCAAGGAAAGGCTACTGCCTTAGACCACAACCTCTAGGTGGCTCCACATTACAAGGATAGGGAAATATCACTCTCTGCTGTGGAGGAGACTCCACAGGCAATTTTTTCGTGGATCAGGATGGTCCAAGTTAATTGAACCATTACTGTTTTTAAGACACAAAAATAGAAAATACATCTGCAGTACTTGCCACCCTGTAGAAAGTGTGAAGTATCAGATTCTCTCTTTTCTAAATGTGAAGTACCTCTTTCAGCCTGAAGTTATCAGCTGAAGGAACTGAATGCAGCTCTGAAATACAAAATGGACACCCTAGATGGATCTTCCCAACCACACCTTCCACACTGCCAAATAGACCAGCTTCTCATGAACCCTCAATCGTTCGTGACCCAGGAATTCTAGCTGTACCTGTGCCCAGTAGGAAAGAACAGCAACCAGGGCAAAGCGGTCATTTGCATACCGAGTCATTTGCACTTCAGGTTATTCATTCATACTTTACCTTCACTTTAGTTGTTTAAGTTGAGCTAACATGGGCAACTCTTCATCTTTCGCCTCAACTGAATAAAGACGGCAGCGATTTTTGTCAACGGTCTAGAGTTGCAGCTAGATATTCATCGAAGAGGATGCCTATTTGAAGCTGCTTGCAGCGCGTCCGCGCTGTGAGTACACTATAGGTATGTCAAAGGCAAGCCTGTTTGCACCCTTGTGCGCCTTGATGACATACTGAGTAAACACTTTAAATGTGCTTTATTAAATGCATGTTCTTTATTAAAACAAGCCACTAAACTGTATAATACTATTGGCACTGAAAATCTAGATCTATTTTTCACAACCAAAGCATGAACTGTGGAGAAGTTGTGCCATGTTTGCCACAGGATTGTGGGGTTCACTATTATGCATCCTCCTAAATACTCCATTGGAGGTGTTCTTTGATATCAACCTCTTAGGTACTGCACAAGTTCCAGTGATTTTTTAATCCCCTTGTTAAGCCGTAGTTTGGGGAGACTTCAGTGTGTGATCAGAGCTACCTAACACTTAGCCAGCAGCGGCCCTCGTCAATGTGCTATCTGCGCTAAACCTAACACAATCCATTGACGGGTTTACACTTCAGAGTGGACATTACTTCGATACAATTTTTGCTCCTGATAAGTAAATAGTTTGCAAGAGTATTGTTCCACTAGTTTAGACTGATCATTTCTTCATTAATTTCTAACTACTTTTTGTCTTATCTGAGAATTTGGTGGCAATGGCTAAAAATGCTCCAGCTTTAAAGTCTTGCTCATGTGCTCGATTACTATACAAGAAGTTCTCTATGGAACAGCTCAGCAACACATAATTATGGTAATTTTTAAAAGGGGATTACTTGCATGCTGGAAGTGGTTCTTCCCCTTTCCTCTTCCTGTTACCATCGTACTCGTTCTTCTGCCTTCTCCCAACAGCCCTCCCCAGGTATGATGCCTCCTTGAAGGAGGCTAAGCATGCTGGCAAAAACCTAGAGCCTCGTTTGAGGGAAGATTGTACCTCTAAGACTAAGGTGGAGCTAAATTTAGCTTTGAATAAATATTAAAAGCAGATATGATCAACCAAAGCCACTTTTTGCCAGTAAAATTCTTGCAGCACAGAATACTTTGAACTTTCCACTGTTCCCTTCTGTGGGCTCGTTTCTGTTTCTCCCAGACAGTGGAACATAAGGAGCTATGCAATATCTTATCTAATTTTGTTATGGACTAAATCCACAAAATCTCTGAGTATTGGACTTCCATCTGGTAGCTCTACTAGTGAAGACTTAGAATAAAATACAAGGGTTCATCGTCTCAGTAATTTTCAGACACATTATTTTTGGAAAATTTTAGAGAGATTTCGAATTCCAACTCACCGTGGTCCCCTTTGAATCATCTTTCGTCAGGGGGAAAGAAAATGGCTTCTTCTTGCTAGGCTTTATCTTAATTAAGATTGTTTCATGGAATAACATTATATCTCTGTATTCTGGATGCGGCTAAGTCGTGATCTTATCTCAGTCGTAGGATGGAAACTGACAGTGTCTATTCTGGATGACTGCCGAATGCTGGCAGACAAAGGCCACTCTGTTGCTTTGATATGGTTAGATTGGTCTAATGCATTTGACACAATTTATCATGAAGGTTTGCTCTGTAGACTTGCTGAGGTTGGTATGCAGGGATCAGTATCACAGTGGTTCAAGTTTTATCTTAGTTCTAGGTATGAAGCTGTTCATAAGCCCACTTTTTGTTCTGAGTTTATGGCCTTGTTGCTGGAGTCCCCCAGGGTTCTACACTCCGTTTAATGCATTTTAACATACAGTTGGGTCCTCTAGCATAGCGGATTTGCTTGTATGGTTTTAATTTTATGAATTATGCAAATGACAATATCTGAAAAAATCTGACCTGGGTGCTTATTTCAAGATTGCATGGGAGCAGTTGTCTCTTCGTTACCAGATAATTATCTGCAATGCAATGCAGACAATCTACAGGTCGTGTTTTTTCCTGGCCATGGTTAGCCTCATGCCCTTCCATCCAATTGTTTTATTAGTACTGTTGGCAGTCTGAAACTGGGCTTTCAATTACATAACAAACTGTCTCTGCCTGGTTAGGTTAACCATCTATGCGGCACTTGTTTTTCATTGATGCAGCTCCTACATAAAATCTTGTCTATTTTTGCCTCCACATGTTTGCCAACTAATAAATCGGGCACTAGTTCTTTGCCACATGGACTACTGCAATTTTCTTTTTTTGGGGGCCTCAGTGGGGCTACTGAAGCACCTCCAGTGCATTAACAATGCTGTTGGGCGGTTGGCTTTACAAAGTACTGGATGAACGAGTTACTTACCTTCGGTAACGACTTTTCTGGTGGATACATTAGCTACCTGTGGATTCCTCACCTAATGAATACTCCCATGGGGCCAGCATTCGACGGAAATCTTCTTACTAGTCTCTGCACGTCGACGAGGACGTCACTCTAGCCCACGCGACGCCGTCTGACGTCATACAGGCAATAAGAGGTCCTCGACGACGTGCGGACATCAGTACCAATCATTTTTTACATGCATGAGAACAACCAGGCAATGCAATGAAAGAGCAAGGCAACATCCCATTACATTGTAAAAATACACAACATTGCATGAATAACTGTAAATCTTTTATATATATATATATAACTCTCTCTTTTTTAAAATATATATCTACACATCAAGTATATACACAAAGATATATACATATATACATATAATATATACAACATCTATTGCACCCTCAAAGACCAAGAGGAGCGTACTCAAGGATTACTTGGTAAGACCAGAAAGGCAACGGGGAGGCGGGTGGGACCGTGAGGAATCCACAGGTAGCTAATGTATCCACCAGAAAAGTCGTTACCGAAGGTAAGTAACTCGTTCTTCTGATGGATACAACTACCTGTGGATTCCTCCCCTAATGAATAGAGTCCCAAAGCAGTACCACGCCCGGCGGTGGGTGCCTAAATGGTCAAACCAAGAAATCCTGCAGCACTGACCGTGCAAAATGGCCGTCCCTTCTAACCTCAGAATCCAAACAGTAATGTTTTGCAAAAGTGTGAAGGGACGACCAAGTTGCGGCCTTGCAGATGTCGACCACAGGAACACCTCTGGCCAAGGCCGAAGTGGCCGACTTAGCTCTGGTGGAATGAGCTCTAATGCCCTCAGGAGGATCCTTCTTTGCCAAAGAGTAACAGATTTTAATGCAAAGAACAACCCACCTGGATAGCGTTCTCTTGTGGACTGCCTTTCCTCTCCTCTTGCCCATGTATCCAATAAACAGCTGATCCTCCAGCCTGAAATCCTTTGTTCTATCAATAAAGAAGCTCAACGCCTTCTTTGGGTCCAGACGGTGCAGTCTTTCTTCCTCTTTGGAAGGATGAGGCGGAGGATAGAACGTGGACAAAGTAATTGCCTGAGCCAAATGGAAGGGTGAAACAACCTTCGGGAGGAAAGCAGCCTTGGTCCTCAACACCACCTTATCCCCATAAAAAGTTGTATAAGGGGGCTTTACTGATAAGGCCTGCAACTCACTCACTCTCCTTGCTAATGTTATAGCTATCAGGAAGACTGTTTTTAAAACCAAATACCTTAAGGGGCAAGAATGCATAGGTTCAAAAGGGGACCCCATAAGGAAAGTCAGGACCAAGAACAAATCCCATTGCGGCATAACGAAAGGCTTTGGAGGATATTTATTTAGAAGACCTTTCAAGAATCTGATAACAATAGGGGATTTAAATAAAGATGGTTGGTCTGGAAGACATATGAAGGCTGACAAGGCCGATAAATAACCCTTAATGGTAGCCACTGCACAACCTTTCTGCGCTAGAGACAGAGCAAAAGACAAAACGTCCGATAGATGAGCATGCAAAGGATCAATCTGCCTCTCTCCACACCACGCAACAAATTTAGACCATCTATTAGCGTAGATAGATTTAGTGGAGTGTCGCCTGGCCGCTAATATAACATCCACTACCTCAGGCGGGAGAGAGAAGGAACTCAGGTTGCCCCGTTCAATCTCCAGGCATGTAGGTGCAGACTCTGGAGGTTGGGGTGTAGAACCTGCCCCTGCGACTGCGAGAGGAGGTCTGCCCTGAAAGGGAGACGGAGCGGAGGGCACATTGAGAGTTGGAGAAGGTCGGAGTACCATACCCTCCTTGGCCAATCCGGAGCTATTAGGATGACTAGAGCCCGGTCCAGGCGAATCTTCCTCAATACTCGAGGAATCAAGGGTATGGGAGGAAACGCGTAAAGCAACTGGCCGCACCAGGTTATTTGAAACGCGTCCCCCAACGCTCCCTGCATCGGATACTGGAGGCTGCAGAATAACGGACAATGCGCGTTCTCTCGAGTGGCAAACAGATCTACCCGAGGAAACCCCCACCTCTGGAAGATTAAACGGACTTGATCTGGATGGAGACGCCACTCGTGGTCTGCCGAGAATTGGCGACTGAGACTGTCCGCACGCACGTTTAAGACTCCGGCCAGATGGTTTGCTATCAAGCAAATCTGATGGTCCTTTGCCCAGGACCATAGTCGAAGAGCTTCTCTGCAGAGAAGGTACGACCCCACTCCTCCCTGCTTGTTTATGTACCACATCATGGTAGTATTGTCCGTTAGGACCTGTACCGACTGACCACGAAGGGAAGGGAGGAAGGCCTTGAGAGCCAGACGTACAGCCCGTAACTCTAACAGATTGATGTGAAACATCTGTTCCTCTGGAGACCAAAGACCTTTGATCTCCAGATCCCCCAGATGAGCTCCCCACCCTAGAGTGGAAGCATCCGTTATGACTGTGGCCACTGGTGGCGACTGCTGGAACGGCTTTCCTTGTGAAAGATTGTTGCTTGCAATCCACCACTTCAAATCCACAGCAGCATCTCTGGAGATCTTGACAGTACCCTCTAGATCCCCTTTGTGTTGAGACCACTGCCTTCGGAGGCACCACTGAAGAGCCCTCATGTGCCAGCGAGCATGCGTGACCAACAGAATGCAGGAGGCAAACAGACCGAGCAGACGAAGGACCTTGAGGACTGGAACTACCGCTCCATTTCGAAACATTGGAACCAAATCCTGAATATCTTGAATCCGCTGAGGCGGAGGAAAGGCCCGACCCAATGTTGTATCCAGTACTGCCCCTATGAACAGGAGGCGCTGAGAGGGCTCTAGGTGAGATTTGGGCTCGTTCACCGAAAAACCCAGGTCGAACAACAACTGGGTTGTTGACTGCAGATGATGCGACACAAGCTCCGGGGACTTGGCTTTGATCAACCAGTCGTCCAAATAAGGGAATACTACTATCCCCTTCCTTCTGAGTTCTGCCGCAACCACCGACATCACCTTCGTGAAGACTCGAGGTGCTGAAGTAAGACCAAACGGAAGGACCGCAAACTGATAGTGCTGCGATCCCACCACAAACCGGAGATACTTCCTGTGTGACTTGAGTATCGGGATATGAAAGTAAGCATCCTGCAACTCGACAGACACCATCCAGTCTTCCTTGTTCAACGCCAAAAGCACCTGTGCTAGGGTCAGCATCTTGAACTTTTCCTGCTTGAGGAACCAATTCAAGATCCTCAGGTCCAGGATTGGTCTCAAACGACCATCCTTCTTGGGAATCAGGAAATACCTTGAGTAACATCCTCGACCCCTTTCCTGCTCTGGGACCAACTCCACCGCGCCCTTTGAAAGGAGGGCTTGTACCTCCTGTTCTAGCAACAGGAGGTGTTCTTCTGAACAATAAGAAGGGCGGGGCGGGATGAGGGGCGGGAACTCCCGAAAGGGAAGGGTGTAGCCTTTTCCCACAATACTGAGAACCCAAGTGTCCGTTGTAACAGCCTTCCATTTGGTGAGAAAATGCTGTAATCTTCCCCCTACAGGAGAGGAGTGAGTGGGAAATGGTAGAAGCCTAAGGCTGCTTCCCCTGCTGCACCCCGCCAGAGGATGAGGAAGAGGCAGAGTGCTGCTGAGAGGCTCCTCTGGTGCGGACCCTACCTCTCCCCCTAAAAGATCTATAGGGATGGGAAGAGGCAGGTTGCTGATATCTTCCCCGAAAGGAAGAGGAGGAAGAGCCACGCCCAAATCCACGAAACCTCCTGAAAAATCTGGAAGAGGCCGTGGAAGAAGGAGCTTGGAGCCCTAACGACTTAGCCGTGGCCCTGCTCTCCTTAAAACGTTCCAAGGCCGAATCAGCCTTGGCTCCAAACAGTTTGTCCCCATCAAACGGGAGATCCAACAATGTGGACTGTACATCTGCAGAAAAGCCCGAGTTACGGAGCCAGGCCTGCCTCCTTGCCACCACAGTTGTGCCCATTGCTCTGGCTACCGAGTCGGTCGTATCCAGTCCCGTCTGGATAATCTGGGTCGCAGCAGCCTGGGCATTTGAAACAACATCCAAAAGACCCTGGGGAAGCTCTGTAAATGATGAGGAAATGTCATCCATCAGAGCATGAATATACCTCCCCAGGATACAGGTTGCGTTGGTGGCCTTCAACGCCAGACTGCAGGACGAAAAAATCTTCTTGGACTGCGCCTCTAGTTTCTTTGAATCTCTGTCCCCAGGCACCGTCGGGAAAGAACCAGGCGCTGACTTAGATGAACAGGAGGCCTGCACCACCAAGCTCTCCGGCGTAGGGTGCCTAGACAGAAAACCAGGGTCAGTCGGAGCCGCCCGATACCTCCTGGCCACGGCTCTGTGAACTGCTGGGGAAGATGCCGGCCTCTTCCACACCTCTAACACCAGATCCAGCAGAGCGTCATTAAATGGCAAAAGAGGTTCCGCCGCAGCTGAGGCCGGATGTAGCACCTCTGTTAGAAGGTTTTGTTTAGCCTCCACCACCGGCAAAGGCAGGTCCAAAAAACTAGCTGCCTTCCGTACCACTGCATGAAAGGAAGCAGCCTCCTCAGTGTATTCTCCCGGGGACGAAAGATCCCACTCAGGGGAAGTGTCCAGCCCACTGGCCGACTCCAGACCACGCAGCCCATCACCCGAGTCCTCTAGCTCTCCTTCCTCCAGGGCTCGTTGGTACTCCTGCTCCTCTAATACACGGAGAGCACGTCTCCTCGAATGAAGCCGTTGTTCAATACGCGGAGTCGACAATGCCTCCGCCGAAGTCGAAGATCGGCGCCGATCTTCAGAAGCCACCGACGCCGCGTCCGGCGACACAGGTAACTTCGGCGCCGACGAAAGAGCAGTTGAAGCAGATGGACCCACCGGAGTCACAGGCCGAAATCCCGACGTCGACGGGATGGAAATCCCCGGGGCCAATCCTTCTGAAGCCACCGGAGCGGCCACCGGCGCCGACACTGGCGCCGAGCCCACGTTCCCAAAAGGGAGAAAGGGCATAAAGGGTGCCGGCCGAAGAGGCGCAGGATCACCCAATGAAAAGGCCAAAGGCCCAGCCGGAGCACCCCCTGGAGCCTTCTGTTGGAAGATGGCATACATCGCATTCAAGAATGCGGAACTATCGGCTCCAGGGGTGGGAAAAGCCGGATACTGTGATGCCTGTCTCGGAGGCGACCCCGACGCTGGCCTCGACGTCTGCAACGCCGGAGAAAACTCCTGAGGCTCCAATACCTCAATCACCGACGCCTGTCCAGGTGAAGTTGGAGACGCCGGAGAGGGCAACGGCGTCGAAGGATGCAGCGTAACCGTGGGACTGATCTCCCATGTCCTTTGGCGCCGATCCGAAGACCTGGAACGAGTCTCCTTCGAATGACGCCGAGATTCTCTACGGCGCCGGGAGTCTCGATGACGCCGATGTCTTGGAGAAGAAGACTTCTTGTGATGCTTCTCCTTCGATTTCGCCATAAACAGCTTCGCCTCACGTTCCTTGAGGGCCTTTGGATTCATGTGCTGGCATGAATCACAAGTCGAGACGTCGTGGTCGGAGCTCAAACACCAAAGGCAATCGGAATGAGGATCCGTCACCGACATCTTGCCTCCACACTCACGACAAGGCTTGAATCCAGACTTTCTCTGCGACATTATTACCACAGCGAAAGACTACGCAGCAAAAATACACTGTAACCACAAAAGTAACAGTTGCTCCCTCGAAGATAACCGTTTCGAATGCACGGAAAAAAGGGAACTGACGTCCGCACGTCGTCGAGGACCTCTTATTGCCTGTATGACGTCAGACGGCGTCGCGTGGGCTAGAGTGACGTCCTCGTCGACGTGCAGAGACTAGTAAGAAGATTTCCGTCGAATGCTGGCGCGATGGGAGTATTCATTAGGTGAGGAATCCACAGGTAGTTGTATCCATCAGAAATAATCTACCACGCAGTACTAAATGTTTCTTATCGGCTTTTGTTTTCCAAACAAGTCCGTTTAAAATCTCTCGTTTTTTGTGAAGTTAAGTTTCACATTTTTGTGCCTATTAGAAATTTGCATTAATTTGATGCCGTTTTGATCACCATCCCCAAGTACCATTGTATAAGACTGGGTTGCAGGACTTTTTCAGTGAAAGATGATCAACTTTGGAATTCCTTGCCACGCTCCCTGTGAAAGTTACAACAGCTTTAACCTTTTTATAAAGCCTTAAAGACCTGCCTTTGTACCCAATAATTACGTGTTTTTACAGTTTACTTGCCCTTACCTGACTGCCAGGATATCTTAGCAGTAACGTTCCTTAAGAAAATGAACGCACACCTGTCATGAGTTGTGACAAAATACAATACAGGGCAAGATGCTAATTTAAATGAGGTTATTCTCTGAACCCTGGCCAGTGGCAAACCAAGCCATCTTGTGAGCACAATCTTGATGTCTGATAGCATTCTGGCAAAGGCGATCATGTAAAAACACTTCTGAGTACATCCACAATCATTTGTGTAGTTTAGGAAATATAGGAGACAATAATTGGCTTAGAACAATAATAAAGTCTTCCCTTTTAGTATGTTACCTGACCTGGTAACTTAAAAGAAAATATCATCTACAAAGGAGGACATTTTGCGGTGGACCTCATAATGCTCCATTCTCATAAATATCTTCTTTGAATCGCAAGCGAGGGAGGAGGGATGAAGGTTTCAGTAGCCTGAATTAAAGACAAAAAAGAAAGGGAGCAGCTGGACGTGTGCCTGCTCCTGTATGACTATTACAGATGGCTCGGTTTAATAACACAGGTGCCTGAAGAAGTAGCATAGAGAAAAATAGTGCCTTAAATAGAAGATGGCTACATAGAAGTCTGACTATACCTATCTGTGGAAGGGGATCTTCAGCAAAAGAGTGTCAGTAGGCCCATTACCAAACCTACGGAGGATGGACGGAGCCCAGAGTCTAGATGACCTTTGGTTGAGACAGAAGACGAAGGTTAAAAGCACCGGTGAGCACTGTAGGGATCTGTAGTACCTGGCAGAATCCTTAGTTCATTATGTATTTGAAAAGGAAAGCAACATATGAGGAAATGAGTTGCTGTTTCCCAGAAAGGTAAATGCTTGCAGCACTCTGGATGGCAGGAAGCACCTCTAGCACATAAAACACGATACTCAATACCAATCTTCATCCTCAACCTTAGAAGATGGGCCAGAGCGTCTTGATCACCAAGTGCTGATCCAATTCTAGGTATTAGGACTACTTACTATCATTACTTCCGCTGGGGGCCCAGAAGGGATCCCTGCACAGACGAGCGCTTTCCTTTGTTATCTGCGCAGATATCTAGGAGCAGCGGGTGCTTGAGGGTCCATGAACGCCATGAATTGTCACAATATGTCCTTTGAAAAGTATCATGATATCTACACTTCCTTAAACTATCAGTATGCATTCAGGCATTTGCCGTTCTAAACAGCACTCACAAGTTTCCTGTTGTAAAACACTGCTACCAGTAATACACCCGATGTTAACTGTCAGACTGTCATTTATGTCTTGGATTTATGGAACCGAGTAAATCCTTGGAGTGTAATAAGCGCAAAGGTAACTGAATAAAAAAGGTATTGTGATCCTACAACAGATTTGCAGTGCCTTTAAGACAGATGCAGTTACAAGACGTAGTCAGACTATGAAATAAGTCAGCGATGTTGCTAGATTTGTGATAACAGGCGTTTCATGGTTGGTTAAAGAAACACATAACCTAATTCCTATGTGCTCTCTACTGGTGACTAAAAAAATATTACTAGTTTGGCAAAGGAAAATGTGACCCAGTATAGAGGTTTTGCTAATCGGTTATTCTTTTTTTAATTACAGTATGAATTATGCCAAATACTGGGCTCCAAACCACCTAAAATGCAGACGCTTTGGGGCGTTTCCTGTTTTCACTCTTTTCTACCCTATCTTTAATTTTCTGGTTATCTAGCAACACTTTATTTTACATATATTACGGCACAGTGGCTGCTTCCTCAGTACTGTCTAGGTACCCACGTGTAGCGCCTCATCTGCCTGGTACACACCTCTGCTTGGCTAATGGACCTCAGAGGTCTGCCAATAATACCACCAGCTCAAGAAACTCTGATCCTTGCAGCGGAGGTTGTGCCGGGCGTTTACCCAGTGGAAGGGAGCACGGATTCTGTTTTTCTCTGATGCGTACACAGTGGCGTCGTCATGCAGATTCAACCACCGCTGATGCACAACATGTACATAAATGATAGAAGCAAACTACCCAGTTATATGGTGAAAATCACCAAATTAAATATTTATTTTCTTTCAGCAGTCCATCATGGGTGTGATGGTTCTTTTAATATTGTTCTTTAGAGCATTTTGCTTATGACGAGTTTGTTTTTAATAACAGATTTTTTTGTACTGGGGGCAGCCAAAACATGTTTTGCCAGTCGCAGGCCAGGAGCTTTTTTTTTTAAAGGTGAAAATATGTTACAGTGATAATCATTAGAGTAGTAAGGCAACCAGACCTTACATATGTTATAGCAAAAATGCATCCACTGATGAGAAATACTTTACGATTGGTGATTCTTAAGTCAATGAGTTACATTGGTGTGGCACAGCAACCCTGATGCTCACAAAGTAGGGACAGTGAAGTTGTGTGTGTCTGGTTTACTCTGTGTGAAAAACAGAGTCTTGTAACATAAAAGACCATTAATACAAAAAATAATCACTATCATTAAGAATTGTTAATACTCTTGTAACACTCTTACACAATTAAAATAACACTGACAATTGAGACTGAGCTTGTTTGTTTCAGCAGATGATTTCAAACGCATCTAATGGATGTTATACAAGGCAAGGTTGAAATCACAGAGAGAAAAAAAAGTTAATGGGGCAAGAAGTATGAGAATTTAATAATATTGGTGAAGGTCGGTTTTTAAAGTAGCGTATAAAAGCAACACTTTTAATAAGATAGGGCAGCAACAATAACATCTCTGTGAAAAATAAATTATATCAAAGTGAGCCTTGCGAAATTGTCAGTGCCTGGGGGTGGGGCGGTGATGGGTTCAGCAATCCATAATAAGCCATGTGGCTTACTGTGTGGTCGGTAGAAGACCTGGCTCAAGTCGAGGGCTACAAACAGTCTGTGGGTGCTCTGTGTAGATTGGCATCTATTACTCACAGTCGCATTAATCTGCACCTCTGTTCTTAGGCCTCCAGAATTTTTTTTTTGAGACAACAGCTACATGCACGGCACACCAGCAAGTCCCATACAGCGCAGTCCCTGCAGAGACAGCGGCTTGATTAGTTAGGAGCCTCTGTGCGATAGGGGGATAACTCAATGTTGCTGAAGCTGTGCGGGCAAGAGTATTTGTCAAAGTGATTGAGGGGATCTTAGGGACCAGAGTTTAGTTATTAGTGTATCAGGAACATTGTTGATCTACTTTTCTCCCCTTTAATGTCAAATGTAGGGGAGATGACCTAGCAAGAACCCAATGGAGGCTGGCAGTAGTGATAGCATGGACCAGCCACAAACATTCTGTAGGGCTGTTTCAGCAAAGCACACCCTGCCCTGCAACAGATGTGTAGGGAGAATGCTTAAAGAAAGCATCTGGAGTGACCAAGGTAGGCACACTGCACACCATGACAAACTGCACATTACACTATAAAATGTGAATCCAACTAGCTTAAAGAGCATGCATATTTTCTCGGGATAGAGCTGCTTAAATGAATATCTTTTGTCAAAACACACCTCAGCATGTCTGCTGGTAGTGAATTACCAGCTGTCAGGTGGTATGTTTAGTCCTCAGCAGCAATATTAAGGTGCAATACAATTAGGTTAGTCAAGTCAGGCAATAGAAGGTCATTACACAGCAAATCAAAAGATGAAAAAAATATAAAATCTGAAGGCAACCAAGAAAACAGTTAACTACAACAAAGTTCCAAGAGTGTGTCTGGGTGTCTCTGTGTGGGTGTCTCCCTCTCTCCCTTGCAGGAACAGCCCTCTAGGGGATCGGGTCCCCGTTTCCCAGCCCAAGTGTCACACGTCAGTCACCTACTGTTTTAAAACAATATGATGTTTCACACTGGAGATTGGAGTCATTTTTTAATGCTAGTCTAGAGCTTCTAACATAGATCTATACATTCCGATGTAGACTGGTCAATGAAACAAATCCATCTACCTGTTCTTTGCTAACATCGGTTGGTTTCCAGGCTGAAGATCTAATGATTCGAGTACTGTCAGACAAAACAGGTTTTTCTGATTCTGTCTGAATGGCTATAGAGAAACATTCCTTCCGCTTTGTGAATTTGGTATCGTCAATATATTGAAGTGGAGCTTGAATTTTTGTGGGCTGAAGTGCGGTTTCGCTGTTCATGGATGGCACCCCTAGAGTAAATAGAAAAATATAAAACTCATGAATTCATTACATCAGTTTATTACAAACAGTAATTTATAGAGCAATAGTTAATCATAATGTAGCTGCAATCTTTTCTCTCTGTACGTTCAATGAAATTGATGCACACAATTTAAGACTTCATTTGAAGCACTTATGCCAATGTCAAGGTGTAACTACCAAAGCACGTGGTGACTGCTGAAACCTGAAACAGAACAATGGTTATTCATTCTTTACACTTTACAATAGTTCCCAGACATACCTTTTCACATCCAATACCATCGTGTTGAAATTTACCCAATTATGAAAAGACTTTTGTAAAACTACATAACAATTGTTGCTGTTAATTTTTTTAATCGTCCTCGAGCTGACTGAAAGCTATTATGAACACCAATTAATATTTACGAAGAATTAAAATTTAGGAAGGAAGCTAGCAAAACCTCAATCATCATTTCAAATTAACAAAGCTGATAAAACCCTGCCAAATAAAAAAACACAGACGTTGGCAAAGACAGTAGGTCTGGCTTGCGTTCTGACTAAACCATTACTGCTCAGTTAAAAAAAAAAATGCTTTCTGCATACAATGCATCTATGAGAGAAAGAGTTTAACTTGTGATGATTGAGTGTACTTCTAAGATATTTGTTATACAGTTCCCCGATGCATTGCAATGTAAGCACACCATATGAGGCTGAATTATACACCAAACAGCCAATAGCATGTGGTCAGAGAAGTACTCCGCTGGGTGGAGCCAAGGGCCACTCTATGTACATTTTGATGAACTAGTAACAGCATGTCAAGCAGACAGCGGCACTGTCATCCCTGATTAATCAGTCCTACACATATACAAATTCATATTTAAACAAGCATTGGCAAAGCCAATAGGTTTAGTCTATGCAAACTCTATTGGCTTTGGTCAATGTGTTTTTTTGACATGTTGCACAGCAGCATGACAGCAGGTATGGGGTTAGGTACAAAACAGTGGGAGGAAGACGGGGTATCAAATGGACTGTGGGAGAAGGGTGGAGGTACGGAAAATGACAGACTGCGGGAGGAGGGCTGTGGGGATGGGGAACACTAGAGACTGGGGGAGGAGGGTTGGGACGGGAAACACGATAGGCAGTGGGAAGATGAATACAACAGTGGGAGAATGAACACAACAGACAGCAGGAGGAAGCACACAACAGACAGAGGGAGGAGGCGGGGGGAATGGAGAACACAAGGGACAGAGGGAGGAGGAGGAGGGCAAGGTGTGTGGAACACACAGACAGCAGTACGAGAGTTGGAGTGAGGAACACAACAGACAGCGGGATGAGGGGTTGGGAGGTTGGGACACACGTGAGCTGTGGTTTGGTGGGAGAGCAACTATAGACAGCAGGAGGAGGGCGGGTGGGGAGACAATAGGGTGCATGGCAAAAAAAAAAAATAAGAACCTGGAGCAGCATGCGGCCAGTGGAAGGACACTGGCCACAAACAGGAAGGGACAGAAGGCCTGGGAAGAATGCAGGAGGGGGCGATCAGCAAGCATGAAACAGGAGGCGTGATCAGTAAGAACTAAGGGAACTAGAATGACGTGGAAGCCAACCAATGGTAAGTACTGGTATGTCTCTAAATCTGCTTTAAAGCTTTTTGCATTCTTTAACAATAGGGTTCACTGACAGCACATGCACGCTGTAGGTGAAACCTAAAAAGTGCTATGGGTGCATCATAGTCCTTATTTATGTCAGATTTCGGGGAGCGGGGGGAAGAAGCAAAACAGACAATCGGAGGGTACATGTGGAAGGGATGAAGCAAAACAGATATCAGGGGAAAAAGAAGCAACACAACAGGTGGGGAGCGGGAGGGGAAGAATCAACAAGAGAAGAATAAATAGTATCTGAAGCACAGCGAGGAGTGGATGGACAGTGGAACAACATTCATAAAATTAAATCAATAAGTGCTTTGGTCGCTGCTCCAAACTTTTGAAAAGAAGTGTCATGTGCAAACACTGGCCAATTAGGAGGCAGCAAATAAGAGTGACAACAAAGCCAACAAATGGTAAGTAATGGTTTAAGAATCTGAGCCTCTAACAATGAACAATACAACTAGCAGCAACAGCGCATGCCCTGCAGCAGGCGAAACCTAAAAAGGAAAAAAAATGCACCACCCGCAAGTCAACCAGGAACTCACAGTAATTAATTTCCAGACTATGTGGTAAGCAAACATCTAAGAGAGTCATGGGGAGGGGGAAGGGGTTAGAGACCTTTCTCGATCACACAGGTTGCCTTTGAGATTCAAATACAAGAAATAATTATGCACCTTACGGACACGCATCCACAAATTAAAATGTGTAATAAAACTTTTCAAAAGCAGGAGCTGCAAGAAACAGACCAGGCCTCCAGCAGTTTGACGCAGGGCCAAGAACCTCTGTTTGATTAGCCGGACGGCACCTTGTGACTTTCAGTTTGAAAGGAGGAGAAGAACGTGCAGGAAGTCTGCAGAGGGTGAAAAAATGTATTTGAACAACGGAGGTCAGCAGTATCAACTCAGTAATCACACATCTGTCACAGCAGGAAAGCCTGAGCTCTGCAGTACAGCTGGTGCTCCTGGTGGGACGAGGCCGGCCCAGAGACAGACAGACAGACACACACACGAGCTTCCTACGGTCTTTAACCTGCGGCCAGTGGAAGTTTACACATGTACAGGGCTAACTCCCCAAGTTACACATTTTCATGGACGCTGCACGCAGCGCAGTGATGAAGATCAGTGAACAAAAACTACAGTGTTCCCCAAAACGTGCTCAACCTCAACCATCACAGATTACTTGGAGATGGAAGAGATCCATGACCCGTGCCTATAAAAGAAGTGTGCCAGAATTATACATTCTCACAAACAATACTCTGTTCGCTCACACCAACTCTAAACCCTCAGCCCGCAAATCACATTATGTGCTCCGAGCTTCAGAGGCCTTTTCATGGGGTACCACAGCAGTCAGAAATCACTGCCCATTCGTTGGAACCATAATGTTGTTAGCAACTGTGTTTTTTCACATAATATTAGTTTTCCAAATAAGTAAAAGGCACTCCTTGGAAATATGTTGAAGCTGTTTATTAAGTCAGCAAACAAGGACCCCTGACCGCAGCCTTCATCAACTGTCCTCTGTCTCCCACTCCTGGAATCCCCCCTCCGGTTACATTCTACATTCCATAGCTTGTCAGGAGCAGTACAATGAAAATAAAAGTACATAGAATAGATTGTCATTTGACATATCACAAGATATAACACATCCCCTTTCCTAAACATTAAAACAAACTAAATATAACAACGGAAAAAAAAATGAAAATAAAAAAAACGTAACATCTATGCTTAACAAAACAAAATATATACAGGACCATATAATGCATGGTAAGGATGCTCGCTCTAACCAATCAATGAAACATACTTAAGTACACTCATAATCGCAAAATCTCTTTGGCTTTATCTTAACGCGATTAGATGTTCTATTTTCAGTGACCTCGGTTGCAGTTTTTTTCTTTGTCCCAAACCATTGTCTCATTTCAATCTCGCTGCACAAAGTAACCTTCCTCATATTCCACCACTTTCCATCTGACAATCTCACCAAGTTTCCTTTGGTTTCGAGCACCCCTTTAGGATCTGACCATTTGGAAAATCCCTTTTTAAACATACCCCCTTCACACACTCGGACATACATTCCCTTTTCACACCTCCTTCTCCCTTTTATCAACTTTTCATTATGTCTTTGCACATAGTGGTCTTGGTACTTCCTAACCTTTTCTTTCATTGTTTTTTCCTTCAACCCCTGTCGATTTGTCCTTTCCATCCAAGCAGGCACGGCCACTGTGCACGGCACTCTACCTTTCATCAACTTGAATTGCGTTTCCCCAGTTACAGAATGTGGTGTAATTCTGTAATCCCATAACATATCCTTCACTTGTTTTTTCCAACACAGGTTTGCAGACATAGCTAGTTGTATACAATCTCCTAACACCCTGTTGAAACGCTCCACCAAACCATTCCCCCTGGGATGATAGACAGGTGTCTTGTGATGCTTAATACCCCACTTGCTAAGAAATTACTCAAATTCCTCAGAAACAAATTGAGGACCATTGTCAGACAAAATAATGCCTGGACATCCTTCCCTTCTAAAAACCTCCTCACAAAATGTAATCACATTGGATGACTTTATATCCCTCATGAACGCCACTTCTGGCCACTTAGAATGGTAATCCATCATTACTATTGCAAACCTGTCATTAGTACCTAAACACTCAAAAGGACCACAAATGTCTATGACTACTTTTTCCCACGCTCGATCAGGAAATGGAATGAAATTCAAAGGTGTGTCCTGTGATGTGTGCGACTTGTCACTACATGCACATGGAATACAGTTCCTGACAAAACGTTCAATCTGTATATCCATGCCTGGCCACCAAAAGTCAGTCCGGGCTTTTCGCTTCATGGCTGACATTCCTCCATGCCCCACATGTAGTAACTCCATTAGCCTGTGACGTACATTTTTGGGTACCACTAACCTTTCACACCTCCTCACAATACCATCAGAGACAGACAATTCATCCCACACATTTTTGAAAACACACAAATCTTCCGACATCTTCCAACCCTGCTTAGATAACAACGCCCTTGTAAGCAAACTCAATTCGGTATCGTGTGATACGGCCTGTTCCCATTCCTCCTCACTGACGGCACCATTGCTCACTTCAGCTATTTCTGCCACCATCCATTCCTCGTCCTCAGGATACTCTTCCCCAACCAATGGTAGTCTCGACAAACAGTTTGGCGTTCACATTCTTTGTCCCTGGCATGTACTTTATGGTAAACACAAACTCTTGAAGTCGATATATCCACTTAGCTATGCGTGGAGTAGCTCTGCTAGCTCCCCTCGTGGAAAACAAATCAATTAAAGGCTTGTGATCTGTGCGCAATTCAAACTCCATACCCCACACAAATGTTCTAAAGTGTTGTATACCCCACCAACAAGCCAATGCTTCCTTTTCTATGGTAGAGTATGTGCTTTCAGCACCTTTGAGTGTACGAAAAAGCAAATGCCACTGCTCTTTCCCAACCATCACACTTCTGCATTAACACTGCTCCTAGACCGTAATTGCTGGCATCTGTTATGATTATTGTCTTATCAGCAGGATCAAAAGGTTTTAACACTACCGCTTTTACAATAGAGCCCTTAATATCCTCAAACGCCCGTTGGCATTCCTGTGTCCAATTAAATATCATTCCTTTTTTCATAAGTGCTCGCAACACATGGACCTTTTCAGAAAAATTATCCACAAACTTCGAATAATATTCTGCAAGCCCCAAAAAAGAACGCAGTTGTTCTTTATCTTGAGGAACTGGTGCTTCTTCAATCGCTTCCACCAAATTGCACTTGGGTTTAATCCCTTCACTTGTCAGTGTGTGTCCTAAGTATTCAACCTCTTTCACCCCAAACTTGCATTTATCCAAACCAATAGTAAGACCAACCTGTTCTAATCTTTTCAAAACCATCGATAGCACTACATCATGCAGTTTTTCATTTTTTTCCCACACTAATATGTCGTCTTGGAAAACAAGCACATTTGTCATGCCCTGCAATATCCTCTGCATGACCCTTTGGAACACTGCCAAAGCTGATGCTAAGCCAAAAGGCATGCGAGTAAATCTATAAGCCCCTTCTGGAGTTACAAAAGATGTAAGATGCCTGGAATCCGAATGCAGTTGTATTTGATGATAAGCATTTGATAAATCTAACGTAGTGAAATATCCAGCATTTTTCACGGACATCAACATTTCATTAATGCAAGGAAGAGGATGCCGGTCAACCCATATACACTCATTAAGATCACGCAAGTCCACACACATGCGAATCTTGCCATTGGGTTTCCTCGCTATAACTATAGGGCTCAGCCACTCGGAGGCTTCAATAGGCTCAATCACACCAGCATCACATAAACGCTTCAACTCCTCCTTCAATTTTTCTCGTAATGCTAATGGAACATTCCGTACTTTATGTACCTTTGGGGTCACACCCTTTTTTAAAACAATTTTGTGTTCAAATCCCTTCAAGCAACCCAAACTTTGAGCAAATAAATTTGGAAATAAAGAGCACCATTTACTTTTCTTGTTGAGCTCTGTCAGCAACACCTGGTCAGGATGATTGGGGTTCAATATCATTCCTAACGCTCGTTGCTCCCTCCAACCCAGCAACGTTCTCCCTTTTTCAACCACATAAATTTTGCCTTTTGCTTTCCTTCCCAAAAATTCTAGATCTGCTGTGAAATATCCCTTTATAGGCAATTTAGTCCCACAATACCCTTCAGGCTCAACATCAGTAGGACACAACTCATACTTGCCTATGCTCTCCCAAACGGACTCATCCACCAATGTAAAAGGCGAACATGAATCTGCCCATGCTTGTACTTCTTTGGCATTCATTTTCACAGTACATTTTGGAGGATTATATTGTTCACCTAATTGATTTACCTTGTATTGTGATTCTACACCACATACTACCATCACTTCGATTTCATTATCATTATCCGTAACCATCCGATGTTCAATTTGAGCATCACCTTCATTCACCAGGTTTACTCCCTTTTTCACATACATGCTTGTACCCATCTTACACACTCTGGCAAAGTGTCCCATCTTCTTACACTTAAAACACTTTGCATTGCCAGCAGGACAATTACTTGCTTCTGCAGTGTGTCTTGCACTTCCACACCTATAACATGTCTTTCTTCTATCTCCGTCCTGTGATCTCATCAAGCCATTTCCGAACTCTCTCTTACTACTAGTGCGTGCAGGTCTTTTAACCACATTCACAGCCGCAATTTCACTTTGCTCTATTTTTTCCTTGAATGCATTGCTGCTCAATTCTTTTACATATCGGGAAGTGTCTTCCATACGTCTGGCTATCTCTATGGTTTTTTCTAAAGTGGGATCCTTCAAATCTAACAATTTCTCTTGAATTTTAACATTATTGGTTCTATTAATTAATTGATCCCTTATTATTTCATCATGTATATCTTTAAACTTGCATGAAATGGACAATCTTCTCAGGACTGCAACATACTGCTCAATAGTTTCACCCTGCAGTTGAGCTCGCGAATTTTTTTTATGTCTTTCAACCACTACACTTATTTCTTTTCCAAAATTATCTTCCAAAGCTTTTAAAGCATCTGCATACTCATCCTCCTCTATCCCATCTGCGTCCGAGCTAGCATTTTCATCTCTATACTCATTAACATTTATAGGTAACGTTCTCAAAACTCTTCTTCCTTCCACACCCAGACAATACTTCAAAATGGCCAATTTCCTTTTTGCAACAAACGTGTCCCCCTCAATGGCCTCTAAATATGCTTCAAACATGTCCTTCCAATCTTCCCGTGCTATACTTGGGCATCCTGGTTCTTGCACAAACATTGGCGGTGCAGATATAGACTGTCCTGCCATTTTTACACCAATGTATTTTTAGGTCTACACCAGTTAGACATGCATGGGGTGTAAATATTCTTTGCTAAATAACCTTTTACAATTATAATTCAATGTACAAGGCTAATTCCTACTACTAAACAGATTAATACAAAATAAATATGTGTGGTGAGTTTGAAATTTCGCCACCAGGTGGAGCTGTTGTTCAATTATTGTCCAAGAATTTCGACCATATCAAAAACCGAATGAAACACTTCCTTGTTGTTCCCAAATTGGAAACAGATGTCGTTTTAGACTTTTCCCGTGACTTCCTTTGTCATGACGTTGTGACGTGTGGCTGCGCCGCCGTACAAAAGAGACTCGATTGTGCCTCCGAGTGTCAAAACGAAACCGTAAGTTCAATGTTAATGTATCTGTGCTAAAAATAGAAATTCCTTCAGTCACAGAATGTTCAGGGCATTTCCAAGGTCTCTCCCAAGCTTGTAGTTTCAATCACTCGCACGCATCTCTCCAACTGTTTTTCAGTTATGCTTCACGTGCTCACAGCGCGAGCTCCCTACGAAGTTCTGACTGTTCAATAACCATAAACTTGGTTATAATATGTTTTTTTTTACTGGAAATCACAGCAGTCATGCAGGGCAACAACGATCACTTTCCTTTGTAATTTACAGTTTTACTTGAATTTGCTGCAGCACATTTCAAACTTCCACACTACTCGGAATGCGTAAACAACCACGGCACGGTCGCTCTCCAATTTGACCCTTCGCACACATCAGCAATAAACTGGGTTCCATCAGTCATTAGCCCAATCTTCTTTTTCTTTTCTTTCTTGTGAAATACTTGCCACAAATGCTGCAAGCACACTGTTCACTTCACCAACGTCTTCAGAAATGAGTCAGGGGTCCAATATCTTCATACAGGTTTCGCCAGTTCCAACCATAGAGTGCTTAATCTCCGCATCCCACCCTCGTCGCCACTTTTCCAAATAAGTAAAAGGCACTCCTTGGAAATATGTTGAAGCTGTTTATTAAGTCACCAAACAAGGACCCCTGACCGCAGCCTTCATCAACTGTCCTCTGTCTCCCACTCCTGGAATCCCCCCTCCGGTTACATTCTACATTCCATAGCTTGTCAGGAGCAGTACAATGAAAATAAAAGTACATAGAATAGATTGTCATTTGACATATCACAAGATATAACAATTAGCATTACAGCAACTTGGACATTTCTGATTTAGTTGCAGTCATCCTGCGACCTGCGTCGTGCCGTTTATCTCATCAATCGCCGAGCATTTCTCAAGAAAAGCCAAGTTATCGAACAGGTTTAAGCTGGCTTCGTTTTCACTGGCATATTTAACGCTAAGATTCACATTTACCTGCTAGTAGCTCTTTGCTAATATGGTTTAGCCAAGAGATTTACTGTTCCTGTTGGTTTTTAATGTGCTGTAGGCAGTGCACAGTGTCTGTTGCCAGTTCTGGCATACTTAACTTTTGCACTGGGTAATTATTTTTTAGTTAAGGTGGACTTCACTGTGCCCACTAGAAGGTGACGCTTACTATGCGTCACTCTGCTCACTAGAAGGTGAGGTTTACTGTGCGATATTGTAATGATTTAAACTTAAAGTGACAATGCACCATAAAAAATTATTAAATATCTCAGCTGATTACACACAGTCCTCCTTTTATACCACACCGCAGAAGCAGAGACTGCCTGACATCCAGCTGAGATTATGGTAGAAATAAAAACAGCGCACAGCGTGAGCAGTTCACAGACACTTCAAGTTCGAGATGTACTAATCTGTGGTGTTTTGTATACAGCAGTTGTACATTTCATCATATCGTTCTATGTCAAAGCTGTTCACATAGGACTAAGACAAAACAACAAACGTCAAGACAGCTGTGCTTTGAATCTCTAACCTTGGAATGAAAAAAGCATAGCGAATATTTATACATAATGAAGTTTTAGGAAAAACATCCGGGAAGTGTGAACGAGTTGACTGCCAGGTGGGGGTGCTTATTCAGAGAAGACTGTGACTGGGCTCACAGCACTGACAAAGAATAGTACCACCTACTCTGTGTGGCACGTTTCCTCAGCTACCAGTGGATCCAATAATTCGCACTTCCTGCAGCCCACATAGAAAATGAGAACCTAAACTAGTTTACATTTAAATCTTGCTGAAAACAGAGTGCTTTTAAGTTTTCATGAACTGCTCCGAGCAGCAATTTCAGATGTGCCCATGCTCACAGGCACATCTCTAACTCACTCATTCACTACAATTCCTTTTGGCTGAATAACACAATTTGCAGGAGCAACTTGATGCATGTTACGACTACCCCGTGCTTCCTAGCTTGGCAAATAGTTAAGCCACCGCTTCGGCAGCGCTGCCATGCCATATATCAAAATTAAACTTGTGGTCTGGAAGGAACAATGTGGGAAGAGCACCGGGGTGAAGAGGACAGGGCCTGCACATCCACGTGCATAGAGTGTGCAATAGCAAATAATAAAAAATAAAAAATAAAGTACCTTTAGGGTGTGTAGGCAGTGAAAAGACAGTGGCCACTAACCAGTGGCCAGTGCCTGGAAGCTGTACTCTGTCAAAGAACCACGGCAGGCAAGGATGGCAAAGCAAGACGAAGTGAAAGCGGACAACTTCCGGAGGATGTGCTGGCCAGTGAGAAGCACGTAAATCAGAGCAACGTTGGAATAAACCAATGGTAAATTCAGGTAAGTAAGGGGCGGGTTCTAAGCTCCTTTTATTTATAAAATTCTAAGCAAGCACAGCGCAAGCCCTGTGTACGAGAAACCTATAAAAAAACTAGTAGGAAGCAGGTGAGCCACAGAAAAGTAATGTACTAAACTTTCAAAATGTAACAACACATCAAAAACAAAAGTATCTTACAATGACTGACTGCTGTCAAATGCAAGAACCTGCTGATGACTGACCCTAAAACTCTACTCAACATGGAATTTATAGTGGATCACCTATGGAAACACAATAATACATCCAGAGACTACTGCATGAGTGAGAGCAAAATGCTTTTTTGCGTAAGTGGCATGGAAGACCAAAAATGTAGACAGTGAAGATTAAAACATTAGGTTGTGTTGGTTTTGAAGACAAAATGGCCACTGAACGATTTTTAACAACCTAGGATTATTAAAAGATAAAACAAGTTTTGCCCTGAACAATGTTTGCATGGCAATGTGGATTTTTACTTCTTAAATATCGGTGCAAAAAGTACCAAGCCATTAAAACATTGTATTGTAAAATATGTTAATAGGCAGTTTGCAGGGCACAATTCTACATATAACTTCTTAGTCTCTTAGGGCCAGATGTATCAAAGGGTTTTACCCATTCTGTGTCTATGGGAAAATGTGTTTGTACATATGGCCCTTAGTCTCTAGCCACTTGAGGTAGGCAATGGCGTAATGCAAAATGATGGCCAACCCCCCCCAAGAAGGTGATGCATGGCACCGAGACTCACACATCTCGCCATTATCCATAGACTTTAGACTTAATGGGGAAAACCTGAATGATGCCGCTAAGCCACAGGGGCCTGCATTAGACCCCGGGAGGTAGGGATCAATGCCCCATATATCTTTTAGTATGAGAAATGGCTGGGAAGAGAACAAATATGTGCTGGGAAAAGGAGAGAAGAGGGTAAATTCAGTTGCTAAAATATTCCTTCCATATATGACTTAGATCCCACCTTTTTAGTTCTAAATTCAGTAATATTTTGGAATGCAGGCCATTAAGATGTAGGTACACAGAAGAGAAGTAGTATACAGGGAGTGCAGAATTATTAGGCAAGTTGTATTTTTGAGGATTAATTTTATTATTGAACAACAACCATGTTCTCAATGAACCCAAAAAACACATTAATATCAAAGCTGAATATTTTTGGAAGTAGTTTTTAGTTTGTTTTTAGTTTTAGCTATGTGAGGGGGATATCTGTGTGTGCAGGTGACTATTACTGTGCATAATTATTAGGCAACTTAACAAAAAACAAATATATACCCATTTCAATTATTTATTATTACCAGTGAAACCAATATAACATCTCAACATTCACAAATATACATTTCTGACATTCAAAAACAAAACAAAAACAAATCAGTGACCAATATAGCCATCTTTCTTTGCAAGGACACTCAAAAGCCTGCCATCCATGGATTCTGTCAGTGTTTTGATCTGTTCACCATCAACATTGCGTGCAGCAGCAACCACAGCCTCCCAGACACTGTTCAGAGAGGTGTACTGTTTTCCCTCCTTGTAAATCTCACATTTGATGATGGACCACAGGTTC
Source organism: Pleurodeles waltl (assembly GCF_031143425.1). NCBI lineage: Eukaryota > Metazoa > Chordata > Amphibia > Caudata > Salamandridae > Pleurodeles > Pleurodeles waltl. The sequence continues at coordinate 830,816,292 of NC_090442.1, read as the reverse complement.
TCAATGGGGTTCAGATCAGGTGAACAAGGAGGCCATGTCATTAGATTTCCTTCTTGTATACCCTTTCTTGCCAGCCACGCTGTGGAGTACTTGGACGCGTGTGATGGAGCATTGTCCTGCATGAAAATCATGTTTTTCTTGAAGGATGCAGACTTCTTCCTGTACCACTGCTTGAAGAAGGTGTCTTCCAGGAACTGGCAGTAGGACTGGGAGTTGAGCTTGACTCCATCCTCAACCCGAAAAGGCCCCACAAGCTCATCTTTGATGATACCAGCCCAAACCAGTACTCCACCTCCACCTTGCTGGCGTCTGAGTCGGACTGGAGCTCTCTGCCCTTTACCAATCCAGCCACGGGCCCATCCATCTGGCCCATCAAGACTCACTCTCATTTCATCAGTCCATAAAACCTAAGAAAAATCAGTCTTGAGATATTTCTTGGCCCAGTCTTGACGTTTCAGCTTGTGTGTCTTGTTCAGTGGTGGTCGTCTTTCAGCCTTTCTTACCTTGGCCATGTCTCTGAGTATTGCACACCTTGTGCTTTTGGGCACTCCAGTGATGTTGCAGTTCTGAAATATGGCCAAACTGGTGGCAAGTGGCATCGTGGCAGCTGCACGCTTGACTTTTCTCAGTTCATGGGCAGTTATTTTGCGCCTTGGTTTTTCCACACGCTTCTTGCGACCCTGTTGACTATTTTGAATGAAACGCTTGATTGTTCGATGATCACGCTTCAGAAGCTTTGCAATTTTAAGAGTGCTGCATCCCTCTGCAAGATATCTCACTATTTTTGACTTTTCTGAGCCTGTCAAGTCCTTCTTTTGACCCATTTTGCCAAAGGAAAGGAAGTTGCCTAATAATTATGCACACCTGATATAGGGTGTTGATGTCATTAGACCACACCCCTTCTCATTACAGAGATGCACAACACCTAATATGCTTAATTGGTAGTAGGCTTTCGAGCCTATACAGCTTGGAGTAAGACAACATGCATAAAGAGGATGATGTGGTCAAAATACTAATTTGCCTAATAATTCTGCACTCCCTGTACATATTACAGTTGCACCTTCTTTTTCTTCATTGGTTCACTTCGCAAAAACAGGACAACATCTTGTTTCTAGTACAAAATTTCACTTAAGTGGTTCCTGGTGCCAAGAAAGATTTATTCATCTTTTCTAGAGTTGTGGAACTGAATGAAGCTGTTTGGTACATTCCCTAACATTTCATGTGTGGTAAAGATTCTTTCTGAGATGACCTAATGCATGCCTCCGGTACAATGCAGCACACTCAAGATTTGGGTTCCTCAAGTATGTGCCAGTAGCAATCAGAATGCAAAGTGTACACTCACTGTCTCCTCAGAGTGTGCTAGTGCAGGGGCCCAGTACACAATCCATGCCTACAGAAGCCTATGGGCCAATTACACACACCTTAAGGGTACCTAAGCTGGTTCCAGCAGCAGGAAGGTGTAAGTAATTGTTCAGCTGGCCCACAGAATATTTGTGGGCAAAATAAAGTCAAAAATACTCATAATCCCCATGATGAGCTTAACTGAGCACAAGTGCCTTACCCTTACCCAATTTTTGCAATAAGTACTCTGCGCTCAATTATTGCCACTGGAAAAAATGTGTAGACTTTCTTTGTGACATTCAAACCCCATTAATGGGGTCTGGAGTAGTCCCTGGAGTAGCCCCAGAAGCAGGAGGTGTGCATAATGTGCCAAAACCACCTCTGGCATGGCCAAGATTAGAGATGTGAAAAACGATTGTATATGAATGCAAAAGCTGCAGCTATACGGTTCCTGCCCTATCAATTCTATTTAGGAATAGCGGGTGACTACGTGCAGCAAAGTCCTCAATCAGGTGCTGTTCTGTTCCTTTCTTGAAGACAACATATAATAGTACTTTTTGGTTTAACAATGTCTCCGGTGAGTTTCTCTGTGTTGGTCCTGGTCACAGTCCTCACGGTCACTGTTCCCTTAGAGCAAAAGTTGTGCATAAATGGCCTGAAAACCAGATAAGGAGCATGACAGCTAGTTACGTGAATGCATGACTGTTAGAAATTAGGTTCTGGTTGACAGAGGTATGCACTCTGATCAAGAAGGAACCACAATCCTAGTCAGGGTAAGTCACAAACGCAACCTGTGCTCACCACCAGGTAGCTTGGCACACAGCAGTCAGGCTTAACTTAAGAGGCCATGTGTAATGTATTTGAGCAACACTTCAAACAGTAAAACAGTGAAAACACCACACAAAAAGATACCACATCTGGTTAGAAATATAGAATTGAATTTAATACATAAAACAAGTCTAAAATAACAAACATCCAACAAGTAGAACTTGAGTTATGACATTTTAACGAATAAATTGTACAATTGCATGCGATTAAAAGCAAGAAGCGCCAATCAGGGATTTCTGGTCGCACCGGATTGAGACAAAGTCAAAGGTTTAGGCCAACCGTGATGGAGCACGGGCCAGCTACACAAACCCAGCGAGGTCCGCTGAACAAAAGTACCTTAATCCTGGTTGCATTGACGTCGAAGATGCAGGGAGAAAGCTGAAGCGACGCATCGTCATTGATCTCCGCAGCGAAGACAGTGCATCAATATATCCCGTGCAGTAGTGAAGATGCGTTGATTTTCTCCACACAACAGCAGAAATGCATTGGGTCTGAGCTGCGGCAGCTCCAAAAGCGATGTGCCGAGGTCGAACTGTGTAGTAGAGATGATGTGTCAACTCCAATCCATGCTATGAGGTGATGTACCAAATCTAATCCATGCAACAGGGGCGATGCACTGGTTTGCACAGTGGCGTTTCAGCTGCAGCAAGCACCTTAGGCCAGCTTCGAAGGGTCTAGGACTGGGGTGGCACCACTTGGCAGGGAAGACTCACAGATGGCAGAGTCCAGGTGCAGATGTAGATTGGCTAGAATTCTTTTATGTCCCTTAGACTTCAGACCAGTCAGCAGGCCCTAGGAGGCACTCTAAGCTCTGGGTTGGAGAGATGCAGTTCCAGTCCTTCTCACTTCTAGGCAAGAGGGCAGCAGGCACCAGGTCAGCACAGCAAAGCAGGAGGCCAGCCAAGTAGCAGTCCAGTAGAGTGGCAGTCCTTGTAGCAGCACAGGAGTCCTTCTTCCTGGTAGAGTATCCACAGGTCCAGAAGTGTACTGAGTCGGTGCTGTCAGAGCTCCATTACGTATGCCCATTTGGGCCTTTGAACTGGGGGAAGACTTTGGAGACGTAGCAGGATGAGCAGGACATATGTGCAGTTCAAAGGCATCTCTCTAGATTCACTACAGGGGAGTATACAGCCCTTTGTGTGGGGACAGAACACAACCTATTCAGGTGTGAGGCTGCGGCCAGCTCCTCCCTCCCATCCTGCCAGGATGGCCCATCAAGTCATATCTAAGCTCCCATTATGTGTGGCTGTCTAAGGGGTAATGCACAAAGTCCAGCTATCACCCACTACAGCCATGTGATCAGAGAGAGGAAACTTGAAAGATCCATCTCTTCCAATTTGGACGCTAGACTTATAAAACGTAATAAGGCAACTCCAATGTTATGGGAGAGATATGCCTTGCAGTGGTGCAAAGCAAATTGAAGAGTTTATCACCACCAGGACACCTAAAACTCAAAAGTACATCCTACTTTTTAAATACACTGCACCCTGCCCTTAGCGCTGCTTAGGGGTGATTAAATTAAAAAGCAAGGTTTGGGCCTGCCAAAAATGTTTTTTTTTTGGCAGTTCAAATCTGCACACACCGGCTCTGCAGTGACAGGCCTGAGTCATGTTTAAAGGGTAACTTAAATGGATAATTAGTGCTGCAGGCCCACTAGCAGTATTTAATTTACAGGCCCTGGGCACATGTAGTGCACTTCACAAGGGACTTATAAGTGAATTAAATATGCCAGTTAGGGATAAGCCAATGTTCCCATGTTTTAGTAAAAGAGCACAAGAACTTCAGCATTCGTTAGCAGTGGTAACGTGAGCAAAATCCTAAAGACAGCAAAAACGAAGTCACCAAAACTCGAGGTCTGAACGCAAAAAGTCAAGCGAAACCATGCCAAGGATTCTAGGTCTAACAATGACCATGTTACCAAATAGAGTGAAGCAGACCATTATCTCGAATAGATTAAATTAACACTCAAATATGGGAGTGGGACAAAATTGCCCCCACCTTCGCATGAAAAGTACTACAAATTGCTTGATACCGAATGGAAACATCACAATTATCTGTAAGCGTTATGACTGAATAAAACATTAACTCTGGGATTTGATTCACTGGAATGCTACCTGTTCTCAAAGCGATTCAGTGCAACATTAGGGGTAGGTAGTGGTATATAAACACCAATATCAACATGAGCTACTTAATATTTATCAACCTGGCCTCCTCCATGACCATTAAGATGAAATGCCATTGCTGCATATTATAGACCATTCATTTTAGACAGAAGTTGACAGAAGGCCAACAGCAGTGATTTTATCACATCGGTCAGTCAATTTCTAAACCAACTCTTGGTCGAACAAGGTATTAATTGTGGTAAATGACAGAAATGGACTTGGCCCTTTTTGTGATGAGAAGACATAGATGAAGTATGATATGACAGATAAGATAAATCTATTTCTAGACAGTGCGCACACCATAGTTTCTTGACAGAGGAAATATATTCACATGCCGGATCACAGACCTTACCATTTCCAGATAAGAACTCTGAAAAGCCTACCTCATGATCAAATCTCAAATGTGGAACCACCAGCATGTTCGGATTCATGAACAGGAGAGCAGAGAAAGGAATGTATCTGTTGAATTTGGTAATGAGAAAGCTGGACGCAGTTCCATAAATGTATTTATGCACAACTACAAATAAATGTAAATCTTTTTTCTTACTGGCAATCATGGGAATTTCACTAAAGTTTCTACGATGTGATCATATTTACACAACTCGCACAGGAGACTAGCAGCAGCATGTTGTATTTGATGCAGTCGAGACAAAGTTTTTTATCAGCTCTTGTAATTGTGACTATTAAGTACTGCTGGCACTAATTGGATTAATGCATATCCAAAGTACTTTTATTGGGATTCGGTGTTCCACAAGGAATACTACCCACTCCAGCACTTAATGTCTACGTGCAGCCACTGACACAGGTCAAAAGGACCAATGAGATGAATATTCAGATATATGCCTTGAGCTAGTAGTGCCTTTGCTTGTGAGAACTGAAAAATGCAACTGTTGCAGCCTCTCCTGAACACTCCTTGAATTTGGTGAAATGATGATGATACATGTACATCTGTGCGCAAACCTTAGGGGGTAGTTTTACCCAGTTCTTTGTAATTTGCGCCCACGAAGATTTTGAAGGTGGGAGTGGAAATACTTGTGGTCCCCTTTGGGCTGGCTTAGGGCCAGTGTTCCTAATCATCCCAAGAGTTAAATGCATAGGGCCTCATTTAGGGTTTGGTTTAGTGGGAGTCGCTAACATAAATCAGCAGTGCTTCCCTCCAAGTACTAAACCTGTGTGGCCAGCAGCCCGGTGAGAGGTAGGAGAACTGCTGATTATGCACTAGTGGCACCTCCACAGGAAAGAGATCACCTTGTGTGTCAGGGCCATTGTTAATTTTCAGAATTAAATTCACTGCTTTCGAGTTTTGTTTTTGTTAGAACAAAAAATAATGCTCAGTGACCCATTTTTACGACATGATGCCCTGCCCTGCCCTGCCATGCATGCAATTCTAACAAAAGTGCTTCCCCTCTGTTGGCGGGTGCACATGCATTAGAAATTAACCACAGAAGCAGTTTTTTCTGAAATGAGCAAGCCATCTGCTGCAGCAGAGGCAGGGTCTCTGTCGTCAAGCACCAGGATTGCCAGGTGGTCAGACCGAAATGACTCCCTTAAACTTTTGGTATGGTCAGGACGTGTCACTATTCAAGCAAATTTCGTAAGTATCCAAGACCCACCATTACCACTTTATCTTCACAAAAAAGGCACCACCCTATTGCTGAACATCCAAGCCAAGCCCTCACTGATGAAAGCCACCATCTTGCTGCAGATGGGCCAAGATGACCTACTGTAATCTGGCTTTCTGGCCAGTTCTAGTACTAGATTACAGCTAGTAACAAATAGAGCTGTGGGAGCCATTTGTAAACTTTGAGATCAAGGCCACATTTTTGAAGACTTGGCTTATTACTACTAGCAGGCCATAAATTCTCACAGCATATAAAGCATTTTTATGCTGAGACTTAGAATTAATTGACAGTAAGGTTTTTACATACAATGAAAAGGGTATATTAACGCACACTGCACCGATTACCTGAGGTCCTCAACACTTACCACTATTAAAGCTGCCATTTTCATGAGGGAATGATCACTAAATTGTGCACTAAAATTACCTAGGAACTATTTTTGGCACACAATCCCTGCCATATTCTAAGCTGAGGAGCAATATTTCAGGGGAGATTTGCAGCCAGCACTTATTCAGATATTTCTATGTACAGACTTCTTTCATATGTAATACTGCAGACATAAAATAAACAGCTCCTTCTCATCATATGTCGTATGCATAACTCATATTTATAAATGTAACGATTTTAATTAATCAAACAATAAAAAAAAAATACTTACCAGCTTTTTAGGTTTAACTATTGTTACATTCATACTCTAGGTAATGCAATTTGTAATTTATGCAGAAAGACTGGAAATTTCACATTGATTTTTCATATGCAGGATAAACCTATACCAAACAAGACCTGATAATTTCCTCTCTCTGACACATTTCATACAAAAAGTATCCAAAGGTTTAAAAAACCAACAGTTCTAAAAACTTTGGAAGGTCGGATGAGACGCATGTGATTTTGTGAGTGGAGAAAGGGATGAGAAGAATGGTCCTTTCTGATCACTAGGGTCTTCTCTTGAATACTTTTCGTAACATTAGAATGGGGTAAACATGTGACCTTCTTTATAACACCAGGAACCTTAATTTAAAGGGGAGACTAGCATTGACATCAGAAGCAGTTGATCTGCATATGGCGTTCCCAAGATTTTTACAATTTGTTTTTTCAGGTGCAAGTTAGGCTGTAATTCTGAAATTACTTAACATAGTGCATTGTCAACTAAAGGGGTGGGGTTGGCGGACTAGCCACTGTGCTCCTCGTGGCTCTGGGGACTTCTTCTAAGAGGGACAGCATGCGGAGGTCTGGGCCCATGGCTGGATGGTGGGAGCATGCAGAGCATGTGAAGCTGCAGTACTACATGCTATGAACAAATGCCTACAGGGTAACGTGTCCTCATGCCCTACAATGATATTGCAACACATGCAAATAATGTTATTTCTTCTACAGGTTTGCATTCTCCCTCAAAAGGCCTCACACAATAATCCTAAACGCCCTGCTTAAAAATATAATTTGACATAAAAGTTGTCATTCCAATCTCATTTCCATCCTCAGCATGCCTTCTCTCTCTGAGCACATCCTACTTTAAGTCACAAGGATCTCGCCTTAATCCCTATTATTTTATTTCTACAAACTGCTCAAACCTAATTTCAAAGATCACAACCTCTCCTTTAAAAGTCATATCCCTGCAAACTAATGATACCTAATTTCTTGTACACAAAGGCACGTTGAAGTACACAGCAAGATGTTTCCACAGCAGTAATAAAAGTAGTCAAAGGTTTGTCTCAGGGTTGTCGTTAAGTCTATTATTGTTCTTAATTTATTATTATTTATTAGCTCATCTCTTAACACCGCCAACCTCTGCAGGAACTCACACATCACCCATAAAGATCACACCTAACTCCTATTAATTCAAGCTGCCACATAGAAGCTGGAGAAATCACATGGGGTGGTTTCCTTAAAAGTGCAAGACTAATCCCAATAACCGACAATAACCAAAGAAAACCTACTAACCCTGCGTTTCCAGAGCAGTGTCCTGCCCAGAGGTAAGCACTACAATACTTCTTTAGGTGTAGTGAGTACTATATAAATACAATACAATATATAAACCACACTAATATAAATTTCATAACACTCAGTGGTTGGGCTGTCAATTGTAATTCATACAGACTGCATAACAATTTCTATGTATTGCTTGACATGCTCACACTAACATAAGACAAAACTGCTACAGGTCATGTCTATCACCTAGTAGTGTACCAGTTCATGGCAATAAACCACCCTCGCCAACTGAACATACATGGAATACCGGAAGAGATCTGCCAAATGCGGTTGGTCAAGGGAGGACTTTAATTTATTCCACCACTGGGGGTCCCAACTAGGTACACACTATGATGTTTTGACATTTCACAATGGCAATCAGATATGGGAGGATAGTAACAATTATGCCTGCTCAGAACCATAAACTGCAAATAAAATATTTCAGTTCAGAAACCAGTTAAGTGGACTGAACTATGAAAATAAGGAATTCCCAATAGGGACCTGCAGAGCTGCTCAAAGCTGTCAGCTTACTGAAAACCATAAGCTGTGCATGTGTCTCTCACTCTTCTTCCTACCACCCAGTACGGTGTATTGTGCTACCCATGTAGGTAAGTGCTTCAGAGGCCCACAAAGCAGTAGTAAGCGCTATATAAATGTTGCAATACAATAAACACCTACCTTTCATACAAAACACATACTTTTCATAAAAAAACACATACCTTTGATACAAAAGGAGCCATCATCATTCCTTTCAATAAGAATGTCCTTAATATTCAGCGTTACAGGAGCAGACTCAGGAATTGTGGGATTGTGACTAGAGCTATCATCCTACAATAAAGAGTAATATAGTTAAATTATTGTCTCTGATTACTTCTATCTCTTAAAATATTACAACTACCACTGCTGACAATTCTTGGGAGCCGTTATTAAATTAATGAAAATACCTAAACAAAATTTCTTCACAGTGCAATTGTGTAATGCTTTACAGTCTTACTTGATTTTTATACACTACTGGAAACATAACTGCTGCCAAAAATGAAACAGAGGTAAGAGTGAAATGGAGGTAATTCTGATCAGTCTATACTGGCAAGCAATACATCATATTTTTTTAAAGTAATTTGTGCAGATGTGGCCCACTTTAAAGCATTGGCTCATGAGTATGCATTCTAGACAACAAACATGACTCAGTTACGCAATATTCTCTGTATTGACTATCTGTGCTTAATTAGAATTGAACAAAATGCCACCAGAGCAGTGACAACATGATGATAGAACAAACTGAGACTGGACCAAAGACAAAACAACTACATACTTTGAGCCATGTTTCAAAATCATGAATATTTTTAAAATAGTGCCACGTTGAGGCTTGTTTTAACGATGCTGTATTCCCGCTATGGTCATCGGCCTTCTCTTTCACATTCAAAACCAGTCTTTTTCAGGTCATTTTTAATACTCCTCTCCAAAAACATCCTAAAACAGTTCTGGTGTTAAAGATTAGAAGTTAAACCAGGTGTCTACAATCAGGCAGCACTTTGTCTGCTCATCAGTGAAGCCCAGTGTGTAGTAAGTTATATGTATACTTCTCAACATTTTGGACAATAAGTCCAAACTCCACCTGTATTGTGTTCAAGTACTTCATTGTTCCCACTTCCCACAACCAATTGACAGGAATGGTTCATGTGTTCTTACATTAAACCTGTATGATAGTTTGATTTTCAACTTTTATAATGACATGGCCAAATGGTAGCCTTTGCAATCCTGGAAGGAGGCAAGGCAACCTATGGGCTCTGCACTATACCAGTCTATTGTCATTAAAGGCTGGGTGTTGTAATGTCTCATTTGTGTCCGTCTGTAACTTTACACTAGTGGGAGTACCTGTATCATACACAGCAACTATTATCAATAATGGTTCGAATTTGTCTTTGAGCGATACCGAATTCAAATGAGCTAGCTGTTGTACCAGAAAACAGACCACATAGTTTGCATATTCATAAAGGTTTCACCACCCCACCGCTGCTCCTTTCTGAATATCTAAAGCATATGAATTGCATAGTTATATTCCCATTTTGGTGTTTCCTTCCTTAACAGGTTTGTTTTGCTTACTTTCTTATGATAGTCTGTACTGTACATATTAATCAGAGGTGTTTTTTCCAAAAAGTAGTCCGGTTGAGCAGGTGCCACCTTCTAAGTAATTGCAACTAAGCCCCAAATTTGTGATCCCTGCTTGCTCCAACTACACATCATATTTGTATGTTATGCCTCAGGGCTGGCACTTTATTCTTGGCTTCCAGTCTCCTGTTACTTTACACCCCCTACCCACCAACAATTTATACTCCAGGGTACAATTTAAAATTGCACTTGGAGAACATCTCTTAAGCTAGGATTGCTGACCTCACTATTTAATGTTGGTTGTGTACTGTATAACTGATTTAACAAAACACCTGCACCATTACAGTTTTTTACAAATTGCTCTCGAGTATGTGGGCATGAAGCTTGTGATACCTCCCTGAAAAGTTGTTTCTACTACAACGCAATTCTGATCAGTCATCTGCAGCTGTATGACAGGGGTGCAGGATTGCTCCTAGCATCACAAAACATGATTCCATTATTTAGAGAGAGGAAGTCGAACGGCACATGGCCTGGGGTGTTAGAAACTATTGCCCTGGCCAGGGCCCATCAACCTTCTGCCATGCATATGGTAGCTGCAAGAATCAATAAGGAGCTGTGCGCAGTCACTAACTGTATTGCCTTTGTTCCCTGATTCCATAATAAAGCCCACAGTGGAACACACTATATTTGATCTAAGGTATCTCACAGTTTCCCTAGATATATCCATCTTAGTGAATACACCTAACAAGTGAAACTTTATATTTCAGGCCAGCCTGTAAGACTCTGCTTCTCCTCTTGTCATACACAAATTCTAATAGATTTTGTGATTCATTTAAGTTCCAGTTTAGACACAGATTTTTATTTGGGATTAGAAGATTACAATAGCTGTTAACATGCATCATCGCAGGGTTTTCTTCCGATGAACAAGGTGCATAAAATGTGAATTGAGCCAGGGACGTTGATTCACCAAATATTATGAGTAGCAGAAGTGTCCCTTCCCACAGTGTGACGCCCAAAGTAATCACATGGATGTCACCTTGTCCTACACAAGGGTCCTGAACAGTCTGCTGTATGCAGTTGAGGACAGGAAAATGTCAACAAGGCTCTTCGAGCTGTTGACTTTCTGTGCAATCGCTGCCTGTACGACTCCCAAGATCAGGTGAAACACAGGCATTGCCAAGGGTACGAAGGGGAACTTTTAGGGCTAAACTGCTACTCCTGGCTACTAATAATTGGCATCCATTATGTATACTTACTATAAAAGTACTGAACTAGTAGAAGAAATTGGTAGACTCATTAGAACATATTTAACTTACTTTTAAACAGATGCATGTGTCAGAAACCTTTATCCTCATAGGCATGACTTCAGCAGCAGACTCCTCTTCTACGAAATGCTGAATATTCGTAAGGGAAGATGTGAGGAACTCAGATTTAAAGTTTTCAATATGGCACTGCAGATATCCATTTTTCTCAGCAAGTAGAGAGTGTATTATTGCATTAGGCCCACTTTCTAATCTTAAACTTATTTCAGGAGCGGTTTTCTTCTGATCGACACATGCTTTACAATCAGAGCCTGTACAATACAAGAAGTAAAGACAAGAAATTATAAGACATACATTGTAAAAGAAGGACTAACGCAATTACATTATTTAATTTTTAGTTATATTAAAAATAATAATGTATACGTTAACATAGGTATTGTGAATAAAGCCATATATGGATAGATTGGTTTTTAGCACTGCAACCTGGGATTACTGCTTGCAGAAATTATTTTATTAACAATTTAGTTTCAAATCCCAAGTTATAGCTACTAGAACAAAGATTATGGCTAAAATGCAGAGAGTGGTTGCAGTTTATTGAGATTTTAGCAATTGTGTTGATAACAAAAATGTCTTACAAATAATTGATTTAAATCTGCCTATTTACAGACATAGACATGATGGTTAGCAAACAAATCATGAACAATATTTTAAATACTTATATATGGGATTACTCTCAATGGGTGCATCAAGCTGACAAAACAACTTCCTACTCTTTAATAGAATAAAACTAACATTTTCTTCTGGGGTGTTTGTGTAGTCCACAATTATAGGATAGATTTAAATACCCTTAGATGTAAGGCAATAGAATGTTCTTAATGTGGTAGAGGAACTGATCAATCATCCTGTGCAGTGCTTGGTAAGGAAGTAAAAGACACCTGCTACTGTAATGTTCCCTGCAGGTCTGTGCTGCAGCCCTTTGAATTCCTTTAAAATTGTCAAAACCAAACCATTCCATTGATTAGAAGCTTGACCCTCATAGTGTGATGTACACATGAGCAATTGTCCTTGGGACGGAAATGGAGAAAATTCAAGGCCACAAAGCCTACTTCGGGTTCCGATATATGATGTGGAGTTGGATACCGCAACATGACTAAATGATGAATGCCTTCAATAAGCCCAGAATAGCCTTGAATTTGATTTGGTGAAGAAGCGTTACAAACCTGTGGTGATCTCCAGTTGCCCCACTGCAACCTCTCATTGCCTGCTACAAACTTCAAAGTCCACCTCCCCTGCAGTAAGGCAAAGGAACATACTGAAGTGCACTGTTCCTTGGTGAAGGGGGCATTCTGTTCAGAGCTATAGCACTAATATCTGCCTCAAAGAGATCCTCTAACTTGCATTAAAAAGTCTCTAGCCATTGTTAATAGTCTCTCTAAGACTGTGACCAAGACAGAATTGGATTGTCAACTGTACTGCTGGACCTTTCAAGGGAAGAATAACAGGATGCTTCTTCTTTGCCCGGATAAGTTGACAGTGGGTCTTATGTACAGCTCCATGTGAATGGACCCTCCTGGGGAAGGTTTTTCATATAAGTTCAGGCACCCCAAATACTTCAAGAAGGTGCTGTTAAAGTGCTTGCAGGCAGCTGCTAAGTGTGGTATGGGGTCAGGTCATTCCTGGGGATCCCATACTATAGCAAGTTGTCCTCAGTATTGGACTCACCAGGGACCCCAGAATGCTTGGTGAACCATTTAGCAAAGCCCCTGAGGTAGTGTGTTAAAATTAACTTGGGACACTTGGTTGAAGGTGCAGGGTCCTATCCTGTATCCACTTGGATGAAGTTGACAAATAGGGCACTTTCCAGGTTAAAATGATATCAGCTGAATGTACAGTGTAGAACTTAGGAGTGGACTGAGACTGAGAAGCACTATGGAAAAGGACATTTACGAACCTAAGGCAAGGAAGAAGGAAGTGTCATATTGGTATCTGTATCTTTCGGAGGATAACATGAAACCCCCTCAGCATCTCTGGGATGGATTCCTGTCTAGCTTGGATTTGGAGGAATTATGGCAAGTATTAACAAACATGTTTTATTCTGTGAATAAATCTGCTGCACTAAGGAGAAATCACTTCTTCACCTTTCACAGAGCCCATTGGAACCCACTGAAGATGAATATGATAAGAGGAGTAAGGATCCCAGATGCAGAAGGTGGGGTGCTCAAAATGCAGAGGATGTCCACATGTTTGCCAGTTGCCTGAGTTTGGAAGGTTACTAGTTAACTGTGGGTAAGAATCTCTGATACCCTGGGAACGACCATGGAGGCAAGACTTGGGACAGGAAGAGGCTGGAGTTGTGACCCTTTGATATTACAACATATGTTGATCTATGATTTGATCCTGTCTGCAAGGAGGGAGATCTGTAAAAAAGTGGTGTCAACCCTCAGCCCCCACTAGATTTGACTGGTGGAAGTCAGTGAGGTATTTTAAGGAGCTGGACAATAAGAGCAAGAACGGGATAGAGGAAGAAGGGTTCAGAAATGTGCTTAAAATTGGATGAGGAACATTGTGTCCAATCATTAAACCTCTCAAGTCAGTAGTGGCTGTGGAGGCCTAGGCAAAGAGTCACAGCCTACTCAATTGACTAAAGTCAACCCCAATATTCAGCATGAGCGGCAGTCTAGGTTCTGAGTGTGCTTATTTGAGGTGAAATGAGGACATGTACAACTTTAAAATAAAAGAGACAACCTTCAATTAGTTTGCACATTTGCAGTTAATCCCAGGCAGATGGTTATCTTACATCTGGTTGAAAATATATGTTGTAAATCAGATGCTTTCTCAGGGGCTGGCAGGCACTGAAAAATATCTGTTGCAGCTGGCATTACTAAACATGTTGGAAAAATAAAAACAAACAGGGCATAAGGGTGCAGGGCAGGGTGAGCTTCCCCTGACCTTCAGGCTCATGTTGGGTGGCAGAACAAGGGGGAAGGGACTAAACGCACTCCCCACACCTGGAATTAAAATAAATGCCAAAACAATTATTTTAATCAAACTGTGCACAACTCCTCTCTAGGTCATGTGGACCCTCCAATTTTTGGATTCATGAATCATGAACAAATAAATTACAAAAATTATAACACTCTAATACTGCTCTTTGCAAATGGTCTCATGAGAGTGATGGCCATCAGCATGGGCTGTAGAAGGATGCACAGGACCAAACCCTTTTTGGTGGTAAATCGGAACATGTGCATAGAATAAGCACAATGGTTCCATGGGTCGCATTCATAAGTTACCATGACGGATCCACTCAAATCCCGATATCAACAATGATTACAGTATTTAATCTTCCAGTAGGTGCTTCATAAAGTGAAATAGTGCAGATAGCGCAGTGCTCATAAGTGCAGCCATGTGAACAATAAAATGATACATATATACAATAGAGATATGCACAATTATATATAATGCCGATTTCTGTATTGAAACGTATATACTGGTTAATCCCTATTCCAGTGGTGACATTTCAACCCACACCCTACTTTCAGTGGATCTATTCAGGACAAAACATGTAGTGTATATTTAAATATATGCAGGGGGGTCCAGCACTTACAAGACCTTATAAAGGCATCATATTTAGTGCTCAGAACTCAAGTTTTGCCTTTCCGCCAAACACTTTGTCAAACATAGGAGGGTGAAAATCTGAGCTGGTCATCTTAAGATTTGAACTCATGACTTACATGTGATACGCAAACAAAAATTTAAGTAGAGGATGCTTACTTCACTAAGATCGCTTCCTCATAAGTGTATATTACATTGTTTGTATGTGACATTGATGCTTAAAGGACCAGAGGTATCAATTTTTTTGTGATCGCAAACAGGCCGATTCGCCAAATGGGCCAGTTGGTGACCGCAAAATAGCATTTTGGTATGCATCAAATCCAAATTGCGAAAGAAAGTGGCCTCACGATGCTGACCATGAGAAAGAAGGTCAGCTGTGACATGGGGCAATAGTTTCTCAAAATCAGTAGGACCCAATATTGTGTTTTAAACAATTGCCTCACCCTTGTATTCTTCTACTCATTTGGGTACACTCTAGTGAGAAATAAGGTGTTTAAGGTCTCTGCTGCTAGAAGACCCAAAACCAGAACAAGTGTTTGCAATACTTTAGGTGGGCAAGGGCTCAGGGCAATGCTGAGGGATGTCAGAACACCAGACTTAAAAATGATTACACCATGGATATTTCAGATGTTCCACTGGTTTACACACAACATGGATTAACAAACAGAAAAAACTTTTAAATAGAAAACATGGTGGTAAAGAGTGTTGTAAGAAATAATAACACAAATTAAATATTTATAAGGGAATATCTTAATTAAGAAGCATATTGTTACAAAAAAACATTAAAAAGAAGGTTCTACAATTTTGAAATTCTTATAATTATTTTACACAAAGCACTAATGGTTACATTGAAGGGGGAGTATAAGAAATGCTTGCAAAAGTTCTTACCCATGCTTCGATTGCTGTAGTAGTGTCGAATAGCAACATTGCCCAGCTCCTTAGGTATCACTTGACCCACATAGAGACAAACTGCCAAGTCTTTACCTCTGATGTCAATCCCACAGTTGACATCAAAGATGTTAAAAACAACAACCGATGTCTGTCAAGAAGTAAAGTCAAATGTAAATATATTGTATTTTACCTTACTCACTTTACTGTCTATCATTGAATAAACTTTGTTTGCAAATTCTCTCCAATAGGCTATGGCCTTAAAATGCTTTTATTGCTAGCCTGTTACAGGTTTAGGATTTAGTGGGAGTTTTAGGTGTTTAGAATCAAACTACATAAATACCTTGGTCTTCATCATTAAGATTATCTTAACTTATATCCACACATTATTTTGAGCAGACAGACTATTCAGCTATTATTGTACACTTATAATGTCTATGACCAGGTCACATTCTCATACACAAAGCATTCACAAGACAACTATCATTAGTCCTAGGAGTTTATAATCTTATAATTTTTCTTTCAATAACTTCCAAGAGATCAAGAATGGTAGCCATCTTTACTGGCTGATGAAACGTAAATTATGACAAGATACTTGAAATAACCCTAAAACTTAACTATATTTAAGGAGATATTCAGAAAATGGGACAAACGTTTTGAAAACTATATTATCCTTTTTATCCATGGCTATGAGCAGGACACACCAATTTAGTAGCAGGCTGTAAATCAAAATAGTATGGGAGGACTCATCGTTTGAAGCCTGTACCTCACCTGTGGAAACAATAAAGAGATTTTTTGACTGAATTACATATCTATCACAATGACACTACATACAACCTAAATGATTAAAACAAAATACTCCAAAATTAGATTTTAATATACTTAATGTCTTTTAAAAAAGTGTTTCCTAAATGCGAAGTAGGTTCTGAAATGTGTGCTAGATTTCGATTTGGAAAGGGCATGTTTAGAGAGTCCCTTCCAAATTTTGATTAAGTATCACATTTATCAATGACTTACAACCTGAATTCTAGTTGCATGGAACTGATTTGCTACTGACTTGTAAAGGGTGGTAACTGATTTGCAAAGGGGGGGGTGAGGTGGCTAGCAATGAGGTCACCGGAGAGAGATCTCTCCCAACCCTTTTTGACGATCCTTGTCTGTGTCCTGCTCACCTGCCCGGTCGCAAGACTACTACTGTATTACTGGCCCTGAAGCTGCTCTGCAATTACCGATTACCAGACGATAAGGATTTGACTGTATGGCCCACCTTCTCCCCATTGTGGATGCTGTCAGCTGCTGCCGGACTGAATGTGGCAGATCCTGAGCCAGGGCATACACCAAACTTCTACAACCACGTTCTTGAGTAAATCCAGGGCACTCAAGGACGGTACAAGTATCCGCATCATATCAAAGGGCTAGGTGATGGCTTTTTCCTGGGTCACTGCTGGCCGCTCTGGCCAAGGAGCTTGCAACTTGTACAAAGTTGGAGCCGACAGCAGAAAGGAAGACAAGAGGGGCCACCGACCAACAGTGCGGCAACCTGTGGAACCAGATGAATCTCTAGTCGGGCACCCGATCCAGTAATTGCTGAGTTCTGGCACCACTTCCTCGATTATCAAGGTGCATGAAGCAGAGACTCTGGAAATCTATAACCAGCCTCCGCTCACTGAAGTGCAAATGGCGGCAGCCTGAGCCGGCAACACTGATCCAGGAATCACGGAAAGGGGCAACAATGTATTGAGAACAGGAGTGCCTGGGGGAACTAACTCATTGATACCAGGTTGCGGCTCACCATTTTTTTGGAAGTCTCCAAAATTGCTACTCCTGGCGGAGGGGGCTGCCTCTTCGATACTATAGCTGATTCTGAAAGAATAGGAAGGGGGGCTACTTGAAGTGTGGCGCAGGAAAACAACAGTGCCGGGGGGGTAGAGAAGTGACTGTCTGGCTAATTTCTTAGTATCAACCACAAATACTCAGGACACATTCCCGCTGGCCCTGCCCTCACTGTATTCACAGAGTCTTTCTCTGGGCTCTATCCTGAGCAGCTTACTCTCCGGCCAGTGTATAATCCTGAAGTTGCTAACAAAGGAGCCCTACCGTCAGCAGACGTGACATTAACAGAGACAACTATGGAGTTGGGACATGGTACTGGCACACTGAGCTGTCAATCCAAACAACCAATAAAAGCCAACTAATGCTGCTCTAAGAACCCTCAGGGAAAGCACGTGAATGGGAGAGCTATGAGAGGTACTCCTGCCCGGTGGAGAAGCCATACAGTGAGTATCTCATCCATGGGCAGCCCACTATGAGACTAGGTGATGACTAAAGGACGCCTGTCATCTACCGCTTCAGTCTCTAAAGCTCCTACTAAACTGAAGCAGCAACGGACTGGCAGATTATCCGCCTCTGCATCCAGCACATCCAGTACTCCAAGGGCTGTTGACGCGTCAGAGCCCGGTATTGACCTTCCCAGCGATAGCCCTACATCTAGTGTTGTTATAGGGGCTTCCGTAGGTGTCCTTCCTGATCCTCACCCTCCTACACAGGAACCATCATTCCTTACTATCTTGCAGGCTTTATAGACTTGCAGGAGGAGACCCGCCGTTATTATGCGCAGGCCACAGCAGATAGCGCTATTATTTACGAGTAAAGTAGCATCACTCTCTACTGACGTGACTGAGCTCCAACAGCGCATATCGTATCTGGAGGACTCGGGAGCGACAGCTGGGAAGTCACTAGAAGGTCACAGGTGTGCTCTGGTCTCCTTGCAACTTAAATTGAGGATCTTGAGAAAAAGCAGCGATTAAATAACCTCTGGATATTTGGTATCCCGGAGGGGAAAGAAAGGGATGACCCCCATCAGTACACAGTGCAGCTACTTGGAAAGGCTTTTCTGGAGTTGTCTGACTGGGACTCACAAATTCAGAGGGTGCACAGGCTGCCTATCAATTGAAAGGATAAACCAGGTACTACAACTACTAGTCTTAGTACAGGTCGTCCCCTCCCTATGTTGATTTTTATTGGAGACTTTTTGTTGAGAAAGGTTAGCTACATCAAAGTTCGCACTGCGGCACCTGTAACAGCCAACTCAGCTTGTTCGGATCTCTGTAAGGCTATCATGGACCGGCGCGGGCAGTCTGTCGATGTCTTTTTGGTATCGGATTGGCTGTTAGTTGTTGGGTAATTCTATAATGGAGGTGGTCTATTTCTCTTGTTTCGCTTTCCTGCACTTTATGTTTCAGGAGGGCTTTTTGCATGGGTATACCACACTGGACAGTCGGGCAGGGGACAGGAAAGATCGGGGATTGGAGGGGGTCATAGCTCTCATGGCTTCCAGCTCCATCAGCAGCCATAGGATGGAGGTGATTCTCTTAGTCAGCGGTTTGTGGGAGGGTGTCCTTGAGAAGGCGGAGGGTGCAGGCTGTCCTGTAGGGATGGCGGGGTCTCTTTCTTGGGGTAGAGAGGACGTGGGAAAATTGTCAAGCGATCAACTGATTAACTGGTACAATACTGTGTTCAGGAATTTCTCCTGCCATCGCTATTGGCGCGACAAGGGGCACTTATTCAATGCACTATGGCTAATAAGTCTGGGATCTGAGGGAAAGTACCATGGGTCTTATGAAGTTTATGTGAACGGAATGTGTGCGGGCTGAACTGACTTGCTAAATGTAAGTTAGTCCAGGTGGAGATCCAAATGTATAAGCCTCATTTTCTTTTTTGGACTGAGAGGCATTTAGCTTTTAAGGATACATCTTCATTTTGGCAATCTGGATATAATTTGATAGTTTGCACCTCTGAGTCAATGTCTATTTGGGGCGCAGCCATGTTGGGTGACAAACTGTTAAATTACAAGATATTAAAATCTTCTGACGACACCAGGGGATGCTGGGTAATTGCACAGCTTTTGCTCTATGGAGTAAAATATGTATTCTGTACAATATATGGCCCCAATGTCGATGATCCTGTGGTTATAAATGGGCTGACCCCGGAGTTACTCGAGTGGCCAGGTGAGCTTATGTTCCTGTTTTTTTTTAGCTGTGTAATGAACTATGGCATGGACTCGACGAATCACAGGGCTTCTTTACAAATTATTAAAACCAGGGCCACCAGAGTTGAAATGGTTTGAATTCATTGTTTTACATACATCTGGAGGGCTCTTCATCCACTGGCTCCCGCATACACGGATTACTCAACCCCACATAAGTACTATTCTAGAACTGATTTGGTCTTTGCGCATGATGGCCTTCTGCAGCAGGCTTCTATGGAAGTGTGCCCTAGAGTCACCTCGGATCACAGCCCGGTATTAGTATCTATCCAACTTCAGGTAGGAACTTGTCAGGGACGTTGATTTTCTTTTCCCTGTTACTCACTGACAGACCCAGAGTATGTTGCAATCATTACTAAAGAACTGACGGGATTCGTTCAAACTGACCCGAGTACGGCTTCCCCATATGCTGTATGGAATTCTATGAAAGCCTTTTTTGTGGGGGATTACCCAACAGTATACTTTTCATCAGGATAGAGACAAATCCACTATTTTACAGTTACTCCATCAGCTAGTGATGCAGCCAGAACTTTCCCATGCCAAGGAAATTCTTAAGGGGGTGCGGACCAGCAGAAATGATATCTTACTCTCTTTGCAAATCAAGATAATCTAGGGAGTGAACTGAAATAAAAAGTTGCGGCCAGATTCTGTAAGTATCGCTCCCTTAAACATGAGTATGGCGAGCAAGTGGGCCGGGTGCTGGCACAGCAAATCACAGATAGATAGTCTACGACCCGCATTCACTTGGTGAAAGGGGTCGATGGAACGGTATATACAAGTCCAGAGGAGATTGCAGAGTAATTCTCTGGCTTTTATCTCAAATCAAATCAAATCAAAAACATTTATAAAGCACGCTACTCACCCGTGAGGGTCTCAAGGCGCTAGGGGAAGGGGGTTACTGCTGCTCGAAGAGCCAGGTTTTGAGCTGCCTCCGGAATGCAGGGTGGTCCTGGGTGGTCCTGAGGTTGGCGGGGAGGGAGTTCCATGTCTTGGCCGCCAGGTAGGAGAAGGATTTCCCACCTGCCGTGGTGCGGCGGATACGAGGGACGGCGGCGAGAGCGAGGTTGGCGGAGCGAAGTTGACGGGTGGGCGTGTAGAAACTGAGGCGACGGTTGAGGTATTCGGGTCCCTTGTTGTGGAGGGCTTTGTGTGCGTGGGTGAGGAGCCGGAAGGTGATTCTTTTGCTGACGGGAAGCCAGTGCATGTGTCTCAGGTGGGCGGAGATGTGGCTGTTGCGAGGTATGTCGAGGACGAGGCGGTCGGAGGCGTTTTGTATTCGCTGCAGACGTTTCTGGAGTTTAGCGGTGGTTCCTGCGTATAGGGTGTTTCCGTAGACCAGGCGGCTTGTGACGAGGGTGTGGGTCACAGTTTTTCTGGTGTCGGCGGGGATCCAGCGGAAGATCTTTCGGAGCATGCGGAGAGTGAGGAAGCAGGAGGATGATACGGCGTTGACTTGTTTGGTCATGGTGAGAAGCGGGTCCAGGATGAATCCGAGGTTGCGTGCGTGGTCTGAGGGGGTTGGGGTGGTGCCTAGGGCCGTTGGGCCACCAAGAGTCGTCCCAGGCGGACGGGGTGTTTCCGAGTATGAGGACTTCAGTTTTTTCTGAGTTCAGTTTCAGACGGCTGAGTTTCATCCATTCTGCAACGTCCTTCATTCCATCTTGCAGGTTGGTCTTGGCGCCAGTGGGGTCCTTGGTGAGGGAAAGTATCAGCTGAGTGTCGTCGGCGTAAGAGGTGATGTTGATGTTGTGTTTGCGTACGATGTCGGCGAGGGGGCTCATGTATACATTGAAGAGAGTCGGGCTGAGCGAGGAGCCTTATGGGACGCCGCAGATGATCTCGGTGGGGTCTGAGCGGAATGGAGGGAGGTAGACTCTTTGGGAGCGGTTAGAGAGGAAAGAGCTGATCCAGTCCAGGGCCAGTCCTTGGATACCGGTGGAGCGCAGGCGGGATGTTAGGGTTCGGTGGCAGACGGTGTCGAAGGCAGCCGAGAGGTCGAGGAGGATGAGGGAGACTGTTTCTCCGTTGTCCATTAGAGTTCTGATGTCGTCTGTGACTGAGATGAGGGCGGTTTCTGTCCTGTAATTGGCTCGGAATCCGGACTGCGAGGGGTCGAGTAGGTTGTTGTCTTCAAGGAAATTGGTCAGTTGCTTGTTGACGGTCTTCTCTATGACCTTGGCAGGGAAGGGGAGGAGCGAGATGGGGCGGAAGTTCTTCAGGTCGCTGGGGTCCGCCGTAGGTTTCTTCAGGAGGGCGTTGACTTCCGCGTGTTTCCAGCTCTCGGGGAAGGCGGCAGAGGCAAACGAGCTGTTGATGATGGTCTGGAGATGCGGGGTGATGATGTCGTCGGCTGTGTTGAAGATGAAGTGTGGGCAGGGGTCTGAGGGGGCACCGGAGTGGATGGAGTTCATGGTAGCTTTGGTCTCCTTCGTGCTGATGTGAGTCCAGGCGTTGAGGGTGATGGCTGGGGTAGTGGGTTCTGTGGTGGTTGTCTGGGTCTGGTGTCCGAAGCTGTCGTGTAGGTCGGTGATCTTACGATGGAAGAAGGTAACGAGGGAGTTGCAGAGGTCTTGTGAGGGCGTGATGGAGTTGGAGTTGGTATTAGGATTGGAGAGCTCTTTGACGATGTTGAAGAGTTCTTTGCTGTTGTGAGTGTTCTTGTCCAGTCTGTCTGTGAAGGAAGTTCTTTTGGTGGCACGGATCAGCTGATGGTGTTCGCGGGTGGCGTTTTTGAGGGCAGACATGTTTTCTGCGGTGTGGTCTTTGTGCCAGGCTTTCTCGAGGGTATGGCAGTTTTTTTGGGATTCCTTTAGGGTGTCTGTGAACCATTGAGGTTTCCTGGTGCTGGGCTGTCTGTCTGAGTCTTTATGGCCCATGCAGGGCACTTGACGAACCTGGGTTTAAACACTATCTTTTGGATTCAAACATTGCCCCTCCTAGTGGACTCTGACTCTCGTCGGACTCTGACTCTCGTCGGACTCTGACTCTCGTCGGACTCTGACTCTCTCTCTCTCTGACTCTAACTCTCTCTGACTCTCTCCCTCTCTGACTCTCTCCCTGACTTTCTCCCTCTCTGACTCTCTCCCTCTCTCTCCCTCTTACCGCCTCTGAGATCAATCAAGCTATATCAGCACTACCTCCTGGTAAAGCTGCTGGGGATGATATTACCCCATTGGAATTCTGCAAGGTCTTTATGAAAATCATTTTTCCTCTCTTTGTCCATGTTATTCAACATACAGGGATCAGCAGCAAGGTTCCCGCATCCTGGAATCTAACATGGATAGTTGTCTTCCTAAAAAAAGGGTAAGCCCCCGGAGGAACTTGGTTCATACCCCCATATTTCTCATTAATGCAGTCGCTAAGCCCTTGGCTGCCCAGCTCACCCCTCTAATTTCGGGCTTGGTGTCACACTATCAGCATGGCTTCATCCCCGGGCGGGAATCTACGGTACATTAACATGGCGATTGTTGCTTTTGATATTGCTGAGGAAATGGGGGTAAACATGGGGAGGATACTTCTGAACAGAGAAAAGGCATTTGATTGTGTTGTATGGGAGAGCCTCTGGGCTATGTTAGCTGCTTTTGTCTTTAGTGGCTGCATCCTTAAATGGGTGCAGGCTTTTTATAAGTCTCTGCTCCCAACTGGCTTATGCTGGGATTTTGTCTGCTCCCTTCAAAATATACTGGGGCACTAGACAGGGGTGCCCACTTTCCCCTCTTCTATTTGCGTTGTATTTAGAACCATATCTGTGCTCCCTCCACTGCAATAATCACATTCAGCCTTTTGTCTCTCAGGGGAGGGAGCTTAAAATTACAGTCTATGCTAATGATGTGGCACTATATATTTCTAATGCAGTAGGTGCTTTAGATTGTATTAAAAACGAAGCCGGCAAATTTGGTACATATTCGGATTATAAATTAAATCTTGCTAAACACAGGTACTTGCTAACTTTCAGCCTGAAATCCCGATACCTGGGGCTCTCACCTGGGGGTTCAACTCACGCCACGGGTGGGTCGAATCCTCAAGCTTAACTATGGGCCTCTCCTGAAAATAATTGTAAAGAAGTTCAAAGGATGGCATCGGCTGCCAATAGGCTTAGTTGGTCAGTGTAACATCATAAAGATAAATATTTACCTAAAATTCTAGATCTGTTTCGTGCAATCCCCCTGCAAGTTCGTAACTCCTTCTTTAAACAACTAGATGGTGTTATCTGTAGTTTTATTTGGGGATATAGACGGACCAAGCAGGAAATCAGATTTATCTCTCCTACAACCAGGTGGGACTTCCTGTCCCCAACTTCAATCAGGACCCCACTGGCTTTTCCTTTTCGCTTAGCAATCTGTGAGGAATGTGGACTATTTTTATATAGACTTAGTGACCCTAATTACTTAAAGCGGGTCAGATTTAAGTATATAAGAGATAAGATAGATATTTGGAGGGAGATTTCCATTAAATATACCATTCCGCTCATCAGCTCAGATACGCCTCTGTGGGTCAATCCTATGTTACGGGCATCCTTCACTACTTTATAGCTATGGCATGGTCCCATTATGGGGGGTCTCGGGTAGGATATCTCTACAATCGGAATGGCTTTCGTACCTTTGGTGGCCTACAAAGCTTTTACGAGCTCCCCCAATGTTTTGATTTCAGTATTTGAAGATTAGGGACTATTTATTGGTCAGGTGTTGGCTTGCAGCCCTACCTCCAGGCTCTGACTTGCTCTCTGCTTTGCTTAATGCACCAAGGAAGTCTTTAATTAGTATGGTATATCAAAGTCTCTGCCAGCAACGAGTTAATAATAGTTCTTTGCTCATGGTGAAATGGAGTAAGGTTCTCAGTCAGGACATAGTCTTGTCAGAAATACTGGCAGCATGGGGCATTTTGGAAGGTGCGGTACATTTGACGAACCTGAAAGTGCAACAATTCAAGACAATGGGGGTCATTCTAACACTGGCGGGCGGCGGAGGCCGCCCGCCAATGTTCCCCCTCCAAAATACCGCTCCGCGGTCGCAAGACCGCTGAGGGTATTTTGGGATTTGCCCTGGGCTGGCGGGCGGCCGCCAAAAGGCCGCCCGCCAGCCCAGGGCAAATCAACCTTCCCACTAGGACGCCGGCTCAGAATTGAGCCGGCGGAGTGGGAAGGTGCGACGGGTGCAGTTGCACCCGTCGCGTATTTCAGTGTCTGCAAAGCAGACACTGAAATACTAAGTGGGGCCCTCTTACGGGGGCCCCTGCAGTGCCCATGCCGTTGTCATGGGCACTGCAGGGGCCCCCAGGGGCCCCGCAGCACCCCCTACCGCCATCCTGTTCCTGGCGGGAGACCCGCCAGGAACACGATGGCGGTAGGGGGTGTCAGAATCCCCATGGCGGCGGAGCGCGCTCCGCCGCCATGGAGGATTCCCCCGAGCAGCGGAAAGTCGGCGGGAGACCGCCGACTTTCCGTTTCTGACCGCGCCTGAACCGCCGCGGTCAGAATGCTCGAGGGAGCACCGCCAGCCTGTTGGCGGTGCTCCCGTGGTCGGTGACCCTGGCGGTCACCGGCCGCCAGGGTCAGAATGACCCCCAATATGTATGTTGTATTACATCCTGACAGGATAGTATGTGGGCTGGGAATGGCAGAACAGACAGGCCCAAGTGTCCCAAATGCAGCTCTGTGACTGTTGATATCCTAAATATGTTTGTATCCTGTCCAAAGCTTGGGGGGCTCAGGTCAGAAGTGAGTCGGCCCACCTGTGCAAGCGTTAGCAACATTCTGCATCTCTCTCATAAGTTAATCATGCTGGGCTACAGACTGGGAACAGACTTCTGTTTTAAACGACTGCTTTACATTGACATGGTAACAGCGAGGCTCTGCATTGCCAGAGCTTGGGTTTCTGTGTTATCCCCTTTGGGGGAAGTGGTGGGTTACTCTTAAGCTGATTTATGAGCAAGAATTGGTATTTGCCAAGTCAAGGGGCATTCACTTGATTAAAAAATGTGATCATATCTGGTCCAGATTTAACTGGAGCTTTAATTTGTATTAGTTGATCTTCCCACACTCATACTGTATGAACATGTCTTGGCTGACTTTCCCCTTGCTTTAATTTGATTCCTATTTTCTGAGGGCTGAATCTCTTTTTGGTTGTTGTAAAATTTTTCGCTCTTTCACGTCTTTTTGTCAGCAAAGTCTTGTTTATGTAATTATTCTCCGATTGTTTTGACAATAATAAAAGAAGCAAAGGGAAAGAGATCCTCTTTGTAACCCTTTGGGAATTGGGTAGCAGCTTCAGGCGGAGCGAGCAGAGCTGGAGAGGACTACTACTTGCGTGCACTTCCGTTTTCCAAGAACTCAGGCTGTTTTTGAAAATAAAACAAAAACAATGTTTTTTGTTTTGGAAAGAAACCACTGGAATGGCAATCTGCAGTCCCTTGCAGGTCAAAATCCCTGTGACTGTATTCAACCACAGAGGTGGGGGCTGATGGATCACAAACTGCAACATGTGTAATGAATATTAACTAGGAAGGTCATTCCGTAACCTCATATGATTCAGTATTTTGTGAATACACAACCCATAGGTGGGTTCGTAAAATCAAGTTACATTAACAAAACACCAGTGAGCAACTTGTAACTACTTTTTGTAAACGTAACCTTAATACATATGGCCCTGCTGAATAAACAGACATATTAACACACATAAGAGAAATACTTTTAGGTGCTAATACATTCTAAAGTTAAACATCTAATTTGACAACTGTCAAATGCATTGTCAGCCCTGCAAATGTAAACACTATAAGATGACTTCTTGGATGTCAACAGCAACTTCATGTGTATCTTCAAAGAAGGTGGAAAGTGATTGCTAACAAAAAGTATGTAAAAATTGGAGAAATGTGTTTGGCAGTTTCTACAAATGAAAACGGAAAATTAAGACATACAAATGAAACAGCACAAATAAGACAGAGTGTTACATTAGCCTACTTCCCCATACAAAGAAGAAGGTTCTGTAATTGTGGGCAGAAAGGACAGCAGCTTTGAGGTGAGAGCTTTCAGAGGAGCAATTGCATGGAGTTCCTTGGAGAACAGAGGGACACAGAGGATGAGAATAGATATCAAGAGTGTGGTACGGGAAAGGTCTGCTAAGCAAAATCATTCTTGGTGCATTCTAGCCCACAGTAACACCCACTGCAGTTGTAGGACATAGACTGAAAGGCCCACAGACCTGTGCTCAGGGGTGACTGGTGTTCATGAGCAGAAGGGGTGTTACCCTGCCACCCTCGGGGGAGAGGCGAGAACAGGGGAAAAAACACAGAGCAGCTGAAAAGAAATTACTGCTCCGAGGCAGTGTGCAAAATCTCTTGTGTGTACTCTAGCGAACTTTGCATATGTCCTACTGTGCAATTGACAACAGGGTGAGGTTTTCTCCGACCTGCAGACACTATCTACAGCAGTGACATCATACGAGAGGGAGTGCTGAATCATAAAACCATGGATCTGGTTGCTTTTGGGACACATAAACAGTGGCCCTGGGAGGAGCTACAAAGCTCCATTCACTACAGTGACTGTGGGTAGGGCAGACCGATGAGCTTACCTTCCTATTGGAAGACTATATTAGAAGTACATACTGACCCATTAGCACTGTCTTACCATTGTTTTACCACAGGCCATCAGCTGTTCAGCAATCATTAGCTACAATTAACACATCTTAGTTTCAACAAACCTATCTTAACAAAATAGTGTAGTGAATCTCAATGTGGTTGTGTAGGCAATTTCAGAAATGCACTTGGTGATTATCAATCAATCAATCACTGCATTTGTAAAGCGTGCTACATACCCGCGAGGGTCTCAAGGCGCTCGGGAGGGGGGGGTGCTACTGGTCGAAGAGCTAGGTCTTGAGGAGTCTTCTGAAGGCCAGCAGGTCCTGGGTCTGTCGTAGGATGGTGGGGAGAGTGTTCCAGGTCTTGGCGGCGAGGTAGGAGAAGGATCTGCCGCCAGCGGTGGTTTTTCGGATGCGGGGGACTGTGGCGAGGGCGAGGTTGGCTGAGCGGAGGCTTCGGGTGGGGGTATGGAAGCGGAGTCGGTTGTTGACGTAGGTGGGTCCGGTGTTGTGCAGTGCTTTGTGTGCGTGGATCAGGAGCTTGAAGGTGATCCTTTTGTTGACGGGGAGCCAGTGCAGGCCTCTTAGGTGGAGTGTGATGTGGCTGCGGTGGGGGACATCGAGGATCAGTCGGGCCGAGGCGTTCTGGATGCGTTGGAGTCGTCTCAGGAGCTTGTTTGTAATTCCTGAGTAGTTCCCGTAGTCTGTTGGTGAGGAGGGCCTGGGTAACGGTTTTTCTCGTGTTGAGGGGGATCCATTTGAAGATCCTGCGGAGCATACGGAGGGTGTTGAAGCAGGACGCGGAGACGGCGTTGACTTGCCTGGTCATGGAGAGAGTGGAGTCGAGGATGACCCCCAGGTTGCGTGCATGGTCCGTGGGTTCCGGGGCTGTGCCTAGTGACGTGGGCCACCAAGAGTCGTCCCAGGCTGATGGGGTGGGTCCGAGAATGAGGACCTCCGTCTTGTCTGATTCAGCTTCAGTCTGCTGTCCTTCATCCAGTCGGCTACGGCCTTCATTCCTCGGTGGAGGTTAGCTTTGGCGGTGTGGGGATCTTCGGTGAGGGATATGATCAGCTGGGTGTCGTCGGCGTAGGAGATGATGTTGAGGTTGTGTTGTCGTGCGACATGGGCGAGGGGGGCCATGTAGATATTAAACAGTGTCGGGCTGAGGGAGGATCCCTGTGGGACGCCGCAGATGATCTCAGTGGTTTTGGAGCGGATGGGTGGGAGGCGGACGCTCTGGGTTCTGCCGGAGAGGAAGGATGTGGTCCAGGCCAGGGCCTTCTCTTGGATACCGGCGTCATGGAGGCGTGCTGATAGGGTGCAGTGGCAGACCGTGTCAAAGGCTGCTGATAGGTCCAGGAGGATGAGGGCGGCTGTTTCTCCTTTGTCCATCAGGGTCCGGATGTCGTCAGTGGCGGCGATGAGGGGGGTCTCAGTGCTGTGGTTGCTGCGAAAACCGGATTGGGAAGGGTCCAGGATGTTGTTGACTTCGAGGTAGCGGGTCAGCTGTTTGTTGACAATCTTCTCAGTCACTTTTGCCGGGAAAGGGAGCAGGGAGATGGGCCGGAAGTTCTTGAGGTCCTTGGGGTCCGCCTTGGGCTCCTTTGACATTACATGATTACATATTACATATTACATGATTCTTTCTTGATGTAATATAAAGCTGCTTCTAGCAATATTTATTAACATTTTCTCACTAAAACCTGCCACATTCCACACAAATACTAAAATGAAAGTAAACAAAAACAATTCGCAAGAGGAGGGATGAATCAGCTAACAATGGGTTTGCAAATTTGTAAGAACTATATGTTGTTTTGTAAACTGCACTATTGTTAAAACGTAACGCTTAATATCCTGTGAACATAACATAACCTTGCTATTCATTAATATTTTAATGCAGAATAAGAATTACCATTTCTTGAGTGTTTTCTTGTACGCTTTCAGAAGCTGCACTTATTGTGTCTGGAGATGATCCATTGAAATTTGCATTTCTTATTGCTTCGTTTGTATTGTCTGTCGAGCCTTGAAAAATGTTTGCTGAAGTATTTCCAAGAACTGCATTATAAAAAAAACACATACTTAATGTTGTAAAGTCAAACCTTAAATGCAGCATGTCTGGGGAAAATTGAACTATGTGAAACAAATTGAAATGATGAGGGAAAAAATGACAAGTATGATACACATACGGGATAGATCTTCCTGACCTTCATGTGAAACATTTTATCATGAAAATTCAAAGTGATTAACGTGTTGGGTGATAATGGCTTTGATTAGAATATTGTGAAATGAACCAAACAAGTGAACAGATTGCATGGGAAGTTAACTTGCAGATCTAGGTCTTAGGAGTCACTATCATCACTAGTACCGTGATGTATTTGTAAATGATAGAGTGAATGAAAGCCAATTCATTTGCTAGTAAATTTGAAAAACATATTTCAAAAGGCAGAAAAATACAGGCAATAGAGAATAGCCAAAACAATTAATGGTTAATAGAAAAAATGTACTTCTGATAAAGCCGGATTACAGGAGCTACATAAAAAGCCTCGAGACAGAAGTTAACAGCAACCTGTTATGGATAACAAAAATGAACAAGTTACTTACCTTCTGTAACGAGGTATCTGGTAGAGACTATCTAGCTGCAGATTCCTTACCTTAGAATTCCCTGGCGTCAGCTTCGAATCCGGAGTTTTTTCTGAGCAGTACCCTGGCGCGCGCCGTCGGGCGGCATCATTCGGATACATGTGCGTCGACCAGCTCCGCGTGCATCGTCAGCGTCGTTGGAACCGTCTATGACATCACGGTTGTCTATATAGACACCGTCTCGGTGCTTGTACGTCAGTTCTTTTCCACAACTTCCCACGCCAGAAGCGCAGAGTCATGGAAGAACCAACTATCATGTATTTCACCTCTATAACTGTTTGGAGTAAAAAATTCTTTCATGCCTTTAAGAAAGGCAAAAAGATGCCAAGATCAAAAATATACATATGTACACATAAATACATATATATACATATCTACATGAGAAAAATTTCCCCAGAGCGGGGAGGCTTGGGCGGGTGTAAGGAATCTGCAGCTAGATAGAGTCTCCACCAGATACCTCGTTACCGAAGGTAAGTAACTTGTTCATCTGATAGAGACTTCTAGCTGCAGCTTCTTTACCTTAGAATAGATACCCAAGCTATAACCCATGGCGATGGGTCTGCAGGAGATTTTTACACATGAAAAGTCTTGCAAAACAGACCGGGCAATGACCCTCTCTCCTCACCTCGCTATCCAGGCAGTAGTGTTTTGCGAACGTGTGCAAAGAAGCCCACGTTGCAGCCTGACAAATGTCCACCACCAGTACACCACGTGCTAACGCAGTGGTAGCAGCTTTTCCCCTAGTGGAATGAGCTCTCAAGCTCTCGGGAGGCTGCTTCTTCGCCAAAGCGTAGCATATTTTTATATAGAGAACGACCCAGCGCGAAATGGATTGTTTCTGCACTGCCCGACCCTTCTTTGCACCAACATACCCCACAAAGAGTTGGTCGTCCACCCGGAACTCTTTAGTGCGGTCAAGGTAGAACGATAATGCTCTTTTTGGGTCCAGCCGATGGAGACGCTCCTCTTCCTTAGAGGGATGCGGTGGTGCAAAGAAGGTGGGTAGGGTGATATTTTGACCCAGATGGAAAGGGGTCACCACCTTGGGGAGGAAAGAGGTACGAGTTCTGAGAACCACTTTTTCAGGAAAGATTGTGAGATACGGCGGTTTTGATGACAAAGCCTGTAGCTCACTAACTCTTCTGGCAGATGTAATTGCCACCAAAAAAGCTGTCTTAATAGTAAGCAGCCGAAGAGGACAGTTATGCAA
Organism: Pleurodeles waltl; assembly: GCF_031143425.1. Classification (NCBI taxonomy): domain Eukaryota; kingdom Metazoa; phylum Chordata; class Amphibia; order Caudata; family Salamandridae; genus Pleurodeles; species Pleurodeles waltl. The sequence goes on along the minus strand of NC_090442.1, from coordinate 830,785,037 downwards.
GGGCTCGAAGGGAGCACACATAAGTAGGTAAGAACCAAATTAAGATCCCACTGGGGCATAACGAAAGGCACAGGCGGGAATAGATGTACAAGCCCTTTCAAAAACCTCTGTACTATAGGTGATTTAAACAGAGATGGTTGATCGGGCAACTGAAGATAAGCCGATAAGGCTGCAAGATAGCCCTTGAGAGTCCCCAAGGAGGAACCCTGCTGGGCGAGAGACAAAATAAACAAAAGGATGTTAGACAGAGAAGAAGAAAGAGGATCAATAGACCTCTCTGAACAATACGAAACAAAACGTTTCCAACGCCAGGCGTAGATCGACTTAGTAGAGGGATGCCTGGCTGCCAGAATGACATCACAGACCTCGGGAGGGAGGTCATAAACCATCAACTGTCGCCGCTCAATCTCCACGCATGAAGGCGCAGAGTTGACAGGTTCGGGTGGAGAACCTTCCCCTGCTGCTGCGACAGAAGATCCTCCTGAAGAGGCAGCCTGATTGGAGGACCGATGCTCATTTTGAGAAGCTCTGGATACCAAACTCTCCGTGCCCAATCCGGAGCCACTAGGATTACTTGGGCCCGGTCGTTCTTGATTTTCTTGAGAACTCTGGGCAGAAGTGGTATAGGCGAAAAAGCGTACAGGAGGCCTGAACTCCACTTGTGACGAAAAGCGTCGCCTAGCGATAGCCCCCTTGGAAACTCCATCGCGCAAAACTGCTGACATTACGCGCTCTCTACGGAGGCGAACAGATCTAACCAAGGCTCTCCCCACTGCTGAAAGAGTCCTTGCGCCACCTCCGGATGGAGACATCATTCGTGATCCTCTAAGCATTTTCGGCTGAGTTCGTCTGCTCTGGCGTTTAGAGAACCTGCCAGGTGTTGAACCACCAGGGTCATGCCCTGCTGTTCCAGCCATGGCCAGAGACGTAAAGCCTCTTGACAAAGGGTCCACGACCCCACACCGCCCTGCTTGTTGCAGTACCACATTGCGGTAGTGTTGTCTGTGAACACCTGCACCACCTCCCCTTTCACAACAGGAAGAAATGCTTTTAATGCTAGCCGGATTGCCCGAAGCTCCAACAAGTTGATGTGGATCCCGGATTCCGCCGGAGACCAGTGACCTCTGATCTCCACCTCCCCCAGATGGCCGCCCCATCCCAGAAGTGACGCATCTGTCACTACCGTTAGATCTGGTTGGGGAAGGGAGAGGGGTCTGCCCTTCACCCACTCGCAGTTCATTAACCACCACTGCAGATCTTTTGCAGTCCCCTCCGAGATCTGAACCACATCGGTAAGATTTCCCTGATGCTGTGTCCATTGGAACTTCAGGTCCCACTGCAGAGCCCTCATGCGCCATCTGGCATGCTTGACCAACAGGATGCAAGAAGCCATGAGTCCCAGCAGCCTCAGAGTCTGTCTCACGAGATCCAGGATAGAGGCCGAAACATCGGAATCGTAACCTGAATATCCTGAACCCGCTGATCGGGAGGATAAGCCCGATACTGCACTGTGTCCAGAACAGCTCCGATGAAAGTGAGCTTCTGAGAGGGAGTCAGGTGTGATTTCGGCACATTTATAGTGAACCCCAGCGAATGCAAGAGGTCCGCCGTCGTCTGGAGGTGGGTGACTAGAGCCTGGCGGTGTAGGAGCCTTCAACAGCCAATCGTCTGGGTAGGGGAAGACTGAGATCCCTGACCTGCGCAAATGAGCTGCCACCACCGCCATCACCTTTGTGAACACCCGAGGGGCACTGGTGAGACCGAAAGGAAGCACGGTAAACTCAAAGTGCTCGTGGCCCACCTCGAACCGCAGGTAACGCCTGTGGGCTGGCAGGATAGGAATATGGAAATATGCGTCCTGCAAATCCAACGCTACCATCCAGTCTCCTTGGTCTAGGGCAGACAAAACCTGAGCAAGAGTGAGCATCTTGAATTTCTCCTTCTTGAGGAAGAGATTGACGTCCCTTAAATCCAAGATAGGGCGAAGGCCTTTGTTCTTTTTGTGAATCAGAAAGTAGCGGGAATAACAACCACTGCCTACTTCTGATATAGGACTCTTTCTATGGCTCCCTTGGACAAGAGAGCTGTAACTTCCTCGCGGAGCAAACCTAGATGGTCCTCCATCAGCCATTCCTTTGTCGGAGGGATAGAAGGAGGGAAAGACTGGAAGGGAAGGGAGTAGCCCTTCCGTATGATCTGCAGGACCCACTTGTCCGTGGTGATGGAAAGCCAGTGAGGGAGATTAAAAGGAATCCTCCCTCCAACTGGACGGACATGATCCCGCAGAACCACACTAGGAGGGCTTGGGCGCAGTGGAGGGGGGCTGTGTGGCGGCCGACCTCTGGCCAGACCCTCTGGGTCTGATGGTACCATGACCACGTCCTCTTCCGGGATGCTGTGAAGCCTGAGGACGGTGGCTAAACGGTGGCTGGCGTGGTACCACACCCCTTCCGAAGCCTCGATAGGGGCGAAAGAGACTGCTGTCGTGCCGGCGCTGAAAGGCCCAAGGAACTGGCCGTGGCTCGAGAATCCTTGAACCTCTCAAGTGCGGAGTCTGCCTTTTCACCAAAAAGGCAAGAGCCATCAAAGGGCATGTCCATCAAGCTAGACTGGACATCCCCTGTAAAACCAGTAGAACGTAGCCAGGCGTGGCGACGTAGGGCCACTGACAATGAAATCGCTCTGCCCAGCGAGTCGGTCGTGTACAAGCCACACCGGATCGTAAACTTGGCTGCATCTCTCCCATATTTGACAGACTGGGTGAGAGTGTCCCGTATGCCCTCCGGGACCTGGAGCAGCACTTGCGCCACCGTATCCCATAAAGTATGGGAATAATGGCCCAATAGGCAAGAGGTGTTTACGGACCTCAATGCCAGGCTGGTGGAAGAAAACATCTTCTTCCCAAGATGATCCAGCCTCTTGGATTCCCTATCCGGGGGAGCAGAAGGGAAGGCACCACGGGAAGTAGAGGCTTGGACAACCAAGCTCTGAGGAGTGGGGTGTTGAGTCAGGAAACTAGGGTCGCTGGGAGCGGGCCTATGGCGGTGGCCCACCGTCCTATTCACAGGAGCCCCTGTGCTGGGTTTGGACTACGTACCCAGAAGGACGTCTGTAAGAGCCTCATTGAAGGGCAACAACAGCTCTGATGTTGACACCCCCGGCTGAAGCACTTCTGTTAGGATATTCGTCCTGACTGGCACCGTAGGCAAATCTAGGTCCAAGACCTCAGCTGCCCTACGAACCACCATAGCGAAAGAAGCACCCCACTCCGTAGCCACATTAGGAAGAGAGAGCATACCAGTATCTGGAGACGTGTCCAGTCCACTGGCCTCCCCTAGATTCTCATACCAGTCCTGTTGCAATCCAGATTCTAAAGGTTCCTCAGACCCCTCCCATTCCTCTCCTGCATCTGGCTGTTCCAAATAATGCTCAGACAATGATCTGGGCCGAATTGGCTCTGTCGAAGTCGGAGTCGACGTCATACGACGTCGCTCCGGATCATCCGGAATAAGGATGGGGCTGCCACCGGAGGGTGCCGGAGGCGGAATCGTCGACGTCGGACCCGGCGCCGAAGGAGGCCGACTGTGAGAGACCGGCGCCGGTCCGGATCCGGTATCGGATCCTGGGGTCCCCAACGCCGCCGAAGCCGTCGCCGTCAAATCCGAAGGGGCCCCTGCTGACCCCACAGGGCCCGAAGACCCACCCGAGGGTGCAGCCCGCTCAAAAACGAGCTGAGCGGGGGTCGATCCGGTCTCCGGAAAGGGGGGGAAGATGCAGAGTCGACCCTGGCGACAGCTCCGCAGAACTGCGCTCGGAACGTCGACGTTCCCTAGACGCCTCGTCGGCCGACGGGCATAACAAAGACGAAGTCCGCTTGGACTTCTTCTTCTTCTTGTGCCTCTTACCTTCGGAAGACCTCGAATGCGAGGAAGAGGACTTGGGGTCGAAGCAGGGTAGCTCTTTCCAAAACTGCGCTTAACCGGCGCGGAAGGAAAAGAACTGACGTACGCGCACCGAGACGGCGTCTAAATAGACAACCGTGACGTCAGACGGCTCCAACGACGCCGACGCACGCGGAGCTGGTCGACGCATGCGGATCTGAACGACGACGCCCGACGGCGCTCGCACAGGGTACTGCTCAGAAAAAACTCTGGATTCAAAGCTGACGCCAGGGAATTCTAAGGTAAGGAAGCTGCAGCTAGAAGTCTCTATCAGATATCATAATTTCTATGAGGTTTAAAGAGCCCTACATTCACCTAACTGTAACCAGTGCCTAAAGATAATCCAAAAGAAAGCAAAATAATTTGTGAAAAATATCCTATTAGGAGTCAAAATGTGATCAACCCTTTCTAACAGATTTAGCACTAAAATGGTATCAATAAACTCCATGTCCCACCATCAATTTAGGGAACTAAGCTTCACAAAATCTGTGCATATGACACACCTGAGGATGGCCAAAAGCTTGATGGCAGACCCCACAGAGTGAAGTGGTGTAGAGTGGAGTGGCTTAAAGTAGAGTGGCATGGCGTAGACTAGAGTGGAGTGGCATAGAGTGGAGCAGCATAGAGTAGAGTGGAGCAACTTAGATTAGAGTGGTGTAAAATGGAGTGGTTAGAGTGGAGTAGAAAAGAGTAGTACAGTTGTGGATGTAAGTGACTAAAGCATCAATAGAGACGGCAGATAGGTTAAAAGCAACATAAATAAGAAGCTGTATGCCTGTGTCAAAAGTAGGAAAGCACATTGCAAATCCTGGGATTATACCAAAACGCTTATAACATGAAAAAATTAAAAAGCATTGCACACAGTTGAGGAACAACAAAGACAAGGAAGAACACATGTACTTGTTCCATGCTCCTACTTGGTCCATGCTCCTGTGAGGAGCGAACACAAGAAAGGAAGGTAAGCTTATGGGACCTAAGCAATCAAAAGATTGTAAATGACGGCGACAATGAAAACAACTAATGGTATATCGTGGGCACTGTGTAAATGGACTCAACAAAAAAGCCTTCACAGGAAGTTAAAGTTCAAGCCAGTTTTGCACAACAGACTAATTAAAGGCCCATGTCACTATGGCATTAGAAGGGCATGTGAGGTGTATTTTTGTGACATGGAGGATGCCTTCTCACTGGCCCAACCTCTCATGAAATGTAGTTTCATGATTGTGCAACTGGAATTGCTCTTCTTCTTACGATTCTTATCTAAAAACTAGACCTCCAGCATGGCATGCTTGGAGAAGTTACCTACTATACTCCATGCACCAATTTAGTAATGTAATGCGGTAATAAAATAACAGAAGTCCAGAAATTTTGTACTAGGCATTTTTAAGCCCACGTCATTGGAGAGTTTCAATTCTTACTCTCCATTGCAAAAATACTGAGCATTGTCATGAGGAGCCTTTTGGGTGAAAGCAGTGTGGGCATGAACCATAGTGTTAGTACACAGAGGCACCAATGGGGGAATTTCATGGTTGACCCAGTGAAGTGTCCAGCAAAGTGATCTGTTCTTAGATTACTAATGGCATTTCCTACTGGGAAGAGTCTGTCTGAGAGGAACATATAAGTGGAATTGTTGGCAGACACTAAGAGATGCATACTTAACTTTGCTTTCAAGTGCAAAACACTAACTCCCAAAGAGCAAGTACTTCAAAAGTGTCCATCAATTGATGCAAATATTTAAATCATTTCTATTATAACAGAGTCGCACAAAAGCAAAAAAAAGCATAAGGGAATAGGCATTCTAGACCCTCCAGATAAGACAGATGAGATCATTCTATGCTTTGACAAAAGCGGTTTAGCAGCTGCTGTGGTCCATGAAACAGGTGTTTTGTGGAATAAGTTGGAAATTAAGAAATAAGGCAAAGAAGTCAACAGGGAAGAGAAACTCACGCTTTGCATACAGCTCAGAGGCAGCTAGTGCAAAAACATGCCCAATACCATTGTGGATGGAAAGGACTAGGATCAGGAAACCCAACTGGCTTCAGACAAAGGAGGTTTGGTAGATGTTTAGTGAACAAATGGTAGAAAGATCAAAGGGAAGAGGATGAAGGAAAGGATGATTAGCAGTGAATGAGAGTAACAGCATTGGTAAGGAGAGTGAAGTAGAGCATAGCATAATAGTTACTTTCCAAGAGAACAAAGGGAGCAGAAGAGCGAAGGGAAAATCGTCCAAACTGAGTCAAAGAAGAGGAGCAGGAAAATGAATAAAGAGAACGGGAATGTGAAAAGGGAGAAGAATATGATATAGAGAGAAGAGGATAAACCAGAAAAAGTTATAAAATGAGAAATGTAGAGAATAAAACATGCTCAATCTGTTTTTTATCCTTCCGTGCTACCAATTACATTATAAAAAAAAAAAGAAAGGGTGAACTGCTCCTCTTTTGAGTGCTGTTTACTAAATAACCACACCTACTAACTGACTTTCTAAGACTCATGGCGAGAGGTCACATAGTTGCCTTCCAGTCTACTTCTTCACGTAAGCTACGGAAGCTGTGGAGGGGAGCGGCCATGTTCTATATAGGCTGCACAATAGTGTTAAATATGTCCCCAACAGTCACAGATAATCTCTTGCAGTCAAAATGTATCAAAAGCTTTCAAGCAGTCCTTCCTTTTTCTTTTTAAACAAAATACCTGCATTTTTTTATTTATTTTTTACAAGTTCTTCAGTACCACTTAAAGCTAGGAATATCAGTGCACACCTCCTGCTGCCACTGGGCCTCTGTGATCACGTGATTAATTGAGGCCAGACTCAGGAGACTCAGGATGGAAAACAAAGGGAAAGGTGAAGTATGGTGCTGCTGCCCCTTGCCCTAAATAGTGACTGCTAAGATTTATTTTATTTTAAAAAAAAATTAAAAAAAACATTTTTGAGGTGAGGGTTTCACAATCCCTGCTCAGGAAATCATGTACTGAGACCCATTCTATAAACTATCAACTGAGAGGTCACAAATCAGTCACTATATGAGAACACAAATAACATAAGGCTCTACTTTGCAAATAAAAAATAGTCAAACAAACTGCAAGGAGATTAATCAAATAATGCTAAATCTTCCTACTTGTTTTAAGAAAACTATCTGTTAGCGAATATAAAGAATTCAAAGCAGATGAATACATAGATTTGCATACAGATTGACTTTTGCAGTTCTTTGTATAAGGAATACAAACCAACTGGATAAATCCTTTTTAGAGGCAAGTGCAGTGATCTAGTGATGGACTGATGCTTTTTATTTTAGTTTATTATATTTACCCAATGTAAATATAAAATGAAGGAACGCTTTATAAACACTTGTTAATGTAAACATGGGTATACACGCATATCAAAGTAACCAGCGCTATAAATGTGACATGATGGAATATAAAACACACAGACATTGGGATCAAAGTCCCTATTTGTCTCGTAACCTATCTACACTTTACAGTAACTTGTTTTCCTTCTACTCACCTTCCATGTGCAGGTGTATAATACAGCTAAAAAACCTTCTGTGGATTTCCAATGTTTTTACGTTTACTGCTCACCTTTTTCGATCAGCATGGCATCATCACTGTCTAGAAGATTTTCTTCCAAAATACTGTCATATGAAATGGTGTCCAAAGAAGCTTGTGATGAAGTTCTCTGCATTTTCTTGTAAGAAACTGAGAGGGCTGGTAGATCAGACGGGCAACTCTCATCGTCCATTTCACTTTTCAACACATAAATATAATAGGCCAATATTATTCAACCACGAAATTAAATCAAATGTGGACCAATACATAATAGCTCTAGTGAGCCAATCAAATACACAAAACAAATACATGCTATGCAAAACTAGAGAATACAATATAATTAAAACATCTAAGTTATACCGTTATTACTTTACATTAATACAAGTGTATTCTGCACTCAGACCAAAACATGTGCATGTTCCTCATTGGTCTTGACTTTAAAAATTGTGGCACTCTTACAACAACCGGTAAATGGCAGGCATGATAAGCTATGGCTGCATACAAATTTAATAAATACTGACTGCCAATGAAAAACACTCTGTTGCATTAACGCCAGAGATGAAATTACTTTAGGTGATATATTGATTACAGCCATCATGCCCATAATTGGTAATAGGACTGTCCAAAAACGTAGTATTTACCACCAACATAAGATCAGCTCCTCACTGGCCTTAAATAGGCCAACAAACAGTGATGGTGAAGTGGGGGTAAAGCGGTAGAAAGTAATGGAGAGTCTTTCTGATTGACTCCTCCTACCTGGAAAGGGAGCTAGGTATTTCAGTAAGGACTAAGACAGGAACTGTTTGTTTCATTCTTCACAAGGCATTAGACATAGGACATACTTTACCAATTTGATCACAGACATTAGACTTACCACAAAGCCAGGTCTGCCAGTTATGTTAAACCTTGAACCTGGAAATTAGTTAAGAACCATTTTTCTGAGGAAACTAAACTAAATAAAGGACCAAGAAAGGGCTGATGTCTCACCTGCTTTATAATTGGCATGCCAAAGAACTTGGTAATACTCTAGATTCAAAGGGCTAGAGCGCAAAAATAAAAATAAGATTAATTTGTTTTCAGATTATATTTCCTTTCTGAGGAGGAACTTGAAATTCACATTTCCTGTGCTTCAATCTAAACTCTAGCCAGGAGTAACCGGATTTAAAAATGTAATTATGTTACCAAAATTAACAACACTAAAGGTCTCTGAATCTGTCGAGAAAATCCACTTCCTGAAACAAAATGATAATCGCACTAGAAGCACATCCAGTGAGCGTTTGATGGCATAGTGGTGGCACCTCGTATTGCAGCAAATTCAGTGACATGATAAATGAGGACTATGAGTAATGTCTTATAATTAGAGTCAGTTTATTTAATCTGTTACTGCAATTGTGCCCACAATAATGTTGTAACACCCGGGTGTGAAATGTAGGTGGATTATTGTTTTTGATGCTTACTATCTATATGGGATTAAATGTACAAGAGTACCTGTAACCTGTTTTAGGTCATACGACTGGGTGTAGGTGACAGTTAGGACTTTGTGAATTCCTCCCACATGGTCACACAGTAGTGGGATTAGCAGAGCCTGAATGCCCCATTAACTGGCAGGATGGGGGTGGGGGCAGACGGAGCTGAGCACAGCCCACATGCACCAGGACAGGTTGTGCCCTGTCTCCTCACAAAAGGCTTAACATCCCTGTATTGTCAATGCAGCCAGCTTGGAGCCAGGGCAGGGGAGGCAGGAAACTCCCAGAATTTCAAATAATCATTCTGGAAAATTCTCCCACCTTCTAGGAGAAGGGCACCAGGGTATAAATTAAGGACTGTCAGACACACTCTTCAGTTCACTACTGGACCTGCGGAAGGACTCTCAGAGGACTGCCTGCTGATGTGACCTGCTGTGCACTTTGCTGGACTGTTGCAGTACCTGGAAGGACTGCTTTGTTGGCTGGACCATGCCTTGAACCCACAGAGGCCAGCCATGCTGATGAACCCTGCTTCTTCACCTGAATCCAGGACTTCCAGAAGTTATTCCAAGGGCTAGTTTGCTGGCCTTCTGTTCAGAGCCAGAGGAACATATCAGACTCCCACCATCTTGAACCCGCACCAAGACCCAGCCTGAGTGAGTCCTGAACCCACAAGATGACTCCATTCACTCCTACATCCTTGGTTGTGGTGCTTAAGGTGGATGGGCAATTTCCAAAACTGAGGACTTAGATAAAATTTGGCCAAAAAGTGCTGTGAGAACTGAAGGTGACCAGGACCAACTTGCTTGTTTATCCGTCCAAGATGCATCGACGGTCAGACTGACTTTGCACCTTCTCCTGCTTTGTTCTTCTCCACAGCAGCAAATCAGTTTCAGCGGTCCTTCGCCAAAGGGGTATCCGACCTCATGAACTGTCTTTGGCTACAGCCTTTTGGTTCGTCCCGCTGGGGATTTTCGACTTCCATTTTGCCGACTTAGTCCAAGGTAAATATCTTCACCGTGGATTCCCTCCATGGCTATCCAATGACTATGCTCTCTCCTCTGACACCTCTGCAGCCTTGCCCGCTTAACTTCTACCTTCTCAGATACTTTTTCTTCAAACTTTTCCAAGTTCGAAGGTAAGCTCTGACCAGGCTCAATCCACTTTGTGCATCCAACCTGCCTCCATCATGGTTGGCCTAAACTTTTGACTTCACCCTAGTTTAGTGCAACCAGATGTCAGCGGGTGGCGCTTTTTCCTCCTAGGTGGCATGTTTAACGTTAAACTTTTAAAATCATAACTCCGGTACTACTGATTGGATTTTGTTGTTTTGGTGTCAAATCATTTTATTAAAATGTACTCCATTGTTCTAAATTGGTTTGGGATTTTTATTGTGTTGTGTTTCTCTTTATGCAGCACACAAATAGTAATAAATACTTTACAGATTGCCTCTAAATTAAACTACTTTTTCTGCCAAACTACCCAGGGTTAAGCACAGGTTAACTTAGTGTCTTTTTGTGGTTCACCATGCAAGCGACTGCAGCTGTTGCTTGTCCAGGGCTTACACCCAGTCAACCAACAACACAATTTCTCACAAGAGGTTTATAGGGTCTAATAGATGAATTATGCCGGAATAAGAGGAGCAGGTGTCAATAAGTAAACAGTTTAATTGGAACAACTCTTTGCATTGAGAGGAGGGTAGTTTTAAAAAAGCTAAGCTATTTCTGGCAATGCCATTATCAAGTACGTAAGAGCCTATATAAAACCCAACCAACATGCTATGTTTTTTCAGTGAGAGCAATTCCTTTGTATCCTAAATGGGGGTGGAGTCTTATCATGTTTCTAGTTAACACAGTGCAAGCAATGGTAAACCACAGAAATGTATGTCAGGCAACATAGAAAGGAAGCAATACTATAAAGGGTAGAGAAGCACAGATAGATCACTATTTCAAAGCAACACTGAGAAAACCCAGTAGCCTGACATGCTGGCTGTCACTTCAGAGGAGAACAGGCCCAATTAGGTTTCGGTGAAGCAGTTTGTAAATGTGTAGATCTATTAAGATCTGTGGCATGTGTGAGAGTAGAAGAAGTGAGTTGGGGGTTTCATTGTCTTATAACTGGCTTATTTGATGACTTTAGAGGTTTTGAATGGTACTTGTAATTGCCCTTTGGCTATGGTGTTTCAGGAAAAAATCTAGATACATAGTACAACTGCACAATAAAATACAACTGTATCAAGTCGATGCTGCACCACAGTGTGTGAACATGCAGCTCTACTCAATCCTCTTAATGCTTCAAAATTACCACCAAGTGCCCTCTAACTACTGTAATATATTATATCCTGAATACTGCACAAACTCATGGCCACACTCCAAAGACCAGAATGGGCCTTTCCTTCTGCATCTGGGACTACATCAATGCTACCCTTAAACCCTCAATTTCCTTCCAGTAGATACCAAGAATATATTAAAAGCCTTGTGCACCATCCATAAAACATACTGGGGCAAAGGCCCTGAATATATACAGAAACGTACAACGTATTATGTCCCGACCAGAGACCTTTGCTCAATGTCTCCCATCTAACGAACAACACTTTAAGGGAATTATACACAGAAACAGATTATTGGACATAAAAGGGCTCAGACCTTTTATATACGTGCCCTAATTTGAGATTTGAATCAAACTACAAGCAGCGTGTGAATCTTTTGAAAATAAACTAATCAAAATTGCTATTAACTAAACCCGGAAAAGGACAGGGGTTCTTACTAAAAATACAGTTGCATACCTCCTGACAGGCCTTTAACTTCTAAGCTGAAGATACTGCTTTGAAATAAGCAGAAGTCAACATATAGTGCTTTACAAAAATCACAAATAAACGTAAAAGTAAAATATAAATAAATATGAAATTAAAGCATTTGTAATTAACACAAAGTAATTACACTGTTTTGTGAGAATAGCATTGCCAGGGGCTGGGATCTGATACTGCTATACCACACTGCCGACTATGGCACTATGTGCTAGTGGGTGCCAGATTGTTTCTAGAAGCATAAATTTTTCCATTGCTATGAGAAGGCGATAACTAAACATCTCTCTCTCTCTCTCCGTATCAGAAAATCTTGCACTGGGCCTGCCAATATCTGCAGTTGTAGGAGGCACATGGGAATGGCCTCAGTAAAGTTTTTTTGATTTCTCTTTACCAGTAGAGCTTCAGGATGCTCTCTATTGAGAGAAAGTATTAGTTGAAGAAAGCTTGCACTATTAAAGACAGCTTTCAAATGCAAAATCAGCACAAAGCTGTTTTTGCCATCCATTCAAGAACAAAATAATTTTTTTTGTATGGCAGAAGGACCTAATATTCCTTCTGTGACCAAAGCAGGCAATATACACTAGAGGTTTTATCCCTAGCACTCACCTAAGCCAGATTGATTTGCTACAGAAGGGTCAGAAAGCACAAGTGATTTGCAATTTTCCAGAAGAACCTTTTAAAGGGGGTGAGAGGCTCGTCCATGCATGCAGGTCCAAGAAGAGGAACTGATACACTGTGGTCTCCTCTATTGCCGTTCCACACTGTAAACTATATTACAGATTATTTTTTTATCCCTAACCTACACAAATCAACATATGTGAAATAGTTCTATCAAGGTGTAGCTTAGACAGTTTTCTAAAAGTATAGCACTTTGTTTGCCACACATCCAAAAGTTACATAAAGAGAACATGAAAATAAACTTTTCTTATACCTTAAAATTAATGGAGCTGAATCCAATGAACAAGCTGACAATGTTCCTTTGCTCATTTCAATATCTCGAGGATTTAAAGTTTCTGGTTTAAAATCATGGTCTTCTATCAAAGATTCTACATGTACCATGTCCTGGACTAGTGAAAGACTTGACAAATCATCTTCAGTTCCATCTTTACATATGATTTGCTTGTTGGTATCCTCTTCACAATTACCAATCACTTTCACTGTATCCAAATTACACAATGTACTGTTTTTGTCATTTACTGTCAAGCAGCCATTGTCTGAGCTGCCTCTATTCAGAATTTCACCATGTTTTTCTGTTTCTAAATCCATGGTATGATTTGCAAGTGTGTCAGGAAACACACTGTTGTGAAGATCTGGAACACCTGCGGATTTGCTGAGGAGGGGATCTGACGCAGGGATCTTGTTGAGGTATGTGTTCAGAGAATTACTGTCACTCACTGTCTCGCAGGTCTGATCCACATTTCTGCTGTTTAGGTTGTTCTCTAGTACATCAGCAGGACCAGGGCCATCTCCATCCTCACACATAGGAGACTTGCAAGAATTGTCTTGAGGAAGAGGATGAAGCAATAAGGCAATTTCAGCACTCTTAAGAAGAGTACCAACACATACATTTGTTTCTTTAGCTGGTTTGCCTGTGACTGCCTCTCCATCGTTTTTTAAATTTTCCAATACCTGCTCCATGTGCTTTTGAAGCAAAAGTAAGAAAATATATTGATAGTGGTTTATCTGCATGCTCACGTGTTTCTGACAATGAAGAAGGACATGTATGTCAGCAATGGCAGAAGAGGGTGGAGATGCTACTGTCGAAATGTTAGGTGATGAGTTTGATTTTTGTACATCAGAGGTTAGTCCAGATTCAGTGCTGTAATATTCCTTTAAGAGTTTTTTGCGTTGAAAGCGACTGGCAATGTCCAATGAATCGCTTTTTGGAATATTAAAAGTACTGTGACCACCCGAGGTGAACTCTGGCTGTGATTGTGCATATTTCACTGGCTGGCAAATCCAAACAGAAAGAGGAAAAGAATCTACAAAGTTAACCGGTCGACCTTTTCCACTTTTCATTCCTTCATAGTCAACCCAAAACTGGGAAAAGTGTATTGCCCAGATATCTCTAGCAGCAGAGGCCTTCAGTGCATGTACATTCAATTTTGGAGCAACATATCCTTTGTAAACATCGTGCATCTTAGTGTCTTGTTCAAAAGCATGTCTTTGGAATATAGGGTGTAGAATATCAAAACTATCAGAGCATCGTGGAAAGTCAGTGAAAGATTTATTAAAAAAGTTATATTTTTTAAAGTCTTGGAACAAGGATTCCAGGTCTGAACGTCTGCAGTTTGGTGACTGCCTTGTATTGGTAGCAATCATTTCAGAAGTTTGAATGGAAATAGCCTGGGGTTGATCAGGATGGCAGTTCAGCTTCTTTTCCGAAGGTACAATACACTGAAAGAACAAAACAAAGTTTAAAAAGTATAAACATATGCATCATCAAAACAATCTATGCATAATACTTCAAACCATCAAGATTTAAGCAAGTTACTACCATCATTTATATTTTTTAAAAACAAAGGTTTCAATGACAACCAATGGTTTACAGCTTTCCAGAATGCTTTTCAACTCCTGCGAAGAAATATAATTAACTCTTCATGGGCGTTTCAGTCACAAATAGGCTTCTACTACTTGTTTTCTTCCTTCCTGTTCTTACATCGGTAAACATTACCATTCATTAACAGGCACTGGGAAAGACAACAAGTTATGCTTTGACTGCTGCGCTATTGGCTTTCACTATGCTTGCTTTCTTTGCTCTTTAAATGCTATTCTTTGAACGTCTCACAAATCATTCTAAGGTGGCCACCCATGCATGGGCTGCTATTTGGAATGGTTTTAAAACCCATTTAAAGATAGGTAATACTAGTACAGCCAACAAGAGAGGTGGTACAATGCAAGCAGCAGCGAGGGTCTGCCAGCAATGTTTAAGAAATGTGAGAGCCTCGCAAAACAAAAACCAAAAAGAACATTTACTAAACCGCCTCTGTCACTGAAGGGTTACAACTTTTCTGGCACATGTTTACACTGTGCACAGACAAAATGGCATCACTCGCAGGGAGGGGACAGAATTGGTGGGGTTATTCCCCTGCTCTATGCTGTGGTGAGTGGAACCAAATGTAAATGATTCCATAACAGACCAATGGATGAAGAATGCTGATTGAAAACCCTTCTGTGTATATATGAATGTTTTAGATTTATTTAGAAAAAACAAAAGGGGTAGGCTAATTCCGTGCCTAATAACCAATGGTAAAGCCAATAGTCTAGTCTTGGGCAGCTGGTGCAATGGTTATGTTTTAATATATACAGGGAGTGCAGAATTATTAGGCAAGTTGTATTTTTGAGGATTAATTTTATTATTGAACAACAACCATGTTCTCAATGAACCAAAAAAAACTAATTAATATCAAAGCTGAATATTTTTGGAAGTAGTTTTTAGTTTGTTTTTAGTTTTAGCTATGTTAGGGGGATATCTGTGTGTGCAGGTGACTATTACTGTGCATAATTATTAGGCAACTTAACAAAAAATATATATATACCCATTTCAATTATTTATTATTACCAGTGAAACCAATATAACATCTCAACATTCACAAATATACATTTCTGACATTCAAAAACAAAACAAAACAAAAACAAATCAGTGACCAATATAGCCACCTTTCTTTGCAAGGACACTCAAAAGCCTGCCATCCATGGATTCTGTCAGTATTTTGATCTGTTCATCATCAACATTGCGTGCAGCAGCAACCACAGCCTCCCAGACACTGTTCAGAGAGGTGTACTGTTTTCCCTCCTTGTAAATCTCACATTTGATGATGGACCACAGGTTCTCAATGGGGTTCAGATCAGGTGAACAAGGAGGCCATGTCATTAGATTTCCTTCTTTTATACCCTTTCTTGCCAGCCACGCTGTGGAGTACTTGGACGCGTGTGATGGAGCATTGTCCTGCATGAAAATCATGTTTTTCTTGAAGGATGCAGACTTCTTCCTGTACCACTGCTTGAAGAAGGTGTCTTCCAGGAACTGGCAGTAGGACTGGGAGTTGAGCTTGACTCCATCCTCAACCCGAAAAGGCCCCACAAGCTCATCTTTGATGATACCAGCCCAAACCAGTACTCCACCTCCACCTTGCTGGCGTCGGAGTCGGACTGGAGCTCTCTGCCCTTTACCAATCCAGCCACGGGCCCATCCATCTGGCCCATCAAGACTCACTCTCATTTCATCAGTCCATAAAACCTTAGAAAAATCAGTCTTGAGATATTTATTGGCCCAGTCTTGACGTTTCAGCTTGTGTGTCTTGTTCAGTGGTGGTCGTCTTTCAGCCTTTCTTACCTTGGCCATGTCTCTGAGTATTGCACACCTTGTGCTTTTGGGCACTCCAGTGATGTTGCAGCTCTGAAATATGGCCAAACTGGTGGCAAGTGGCATCGTGGCAGCTGCACGCTTGACTTTTCTCAGTTCATGGGCAGTTATTTTGCGCCTTGGTTTTTCCACACGCTTCTTGCGACCCTGTTGACTATTTTGAATGAAACGCTTGATTGTTCGATGATCACGCTTCAGAAGCTTTGCAATTTTAAGAGTGCTGCATCCCTCTGCAAGATATCTCACTATTTTTGACTTTTCTGAGCCTGTCAAGTCCTTCTTTTGACCCATTTTGCCAAAGGAAAGGAAGTTGCCTAATAATTATGCACACCTGATATAGGGTGTTGATGTCATTAGACCACACCTCTTCTCAGGAGGGTCCCACAATTCCAATAATAATTCAGCGGGGGTCCCTAAGTTTCAGTGATGATACATTGGGCATCCACAGAAGTCATAAGGTTGGGAACTACTGCCCTATAGCATTCAATCCTGAAACCAAGATGCGATCCAACTTTCTATAAGTATTATGGAGATCATGACTAAGAGGTACATACTGTAGAAGAACCCCTTAACTGGAAAAATGGCAGTTCATATAAGGCTGGCTGCAGTGAAAGCAAAAGGGCCATGGTCAATTATTTAGCATCTAAGGCTCTTAATCTTCTGGGATTTTCTGTCCTTCTTCAGGTACACAAGATGGACATTAAAGTCTGAGTTCACAAGTGCATAGCCCAGAACATGTTGCTTCTGGTCAAGTAAGAATCCAGAAGAGATTAATAAAATGTCCGAAAACAAGTGTACAGTATAATTTACAACAGAAAAATCTACCCTTTAACAAATAATATTGCAAACATACATTCTTTCATCCGTATGATTGCAAAAGCGCACCTTAACATATAATAGGGAATAACACGTTCTAGCATGTAAATGAAAGAGGACTAATCTTTTTTTCTTACCTTTAGCATTAGCCCATCGACTCGGACATCAATATGTTCTTCAGATTTGGAACTGTCATTTAGTTTGTACATAGCCATGAATTGACTAAGACTCTGTTTCAAATCCAAGGCAAACTGATTGAGCCAAAGGATGCTTCTGTGATCCAGAATTATCTGCAGAGCATTCAGCTGGGCATACAAATTGGGGCAGGGAACTGAAGGGAGGAACAAGATGGTAAATGCAACATTGCAAAAGTAGTCATTTCAATAACATTCCTTTACAAATCCAATAAAACAGCTTTACAGACATTAACGCAAACTTGTACGCCAACCCAAGCTAGCAATTAGTTGTCAATTAGTTGTCATTATACATGGATAGATATTATCTGGTAAAATATATATTTGTGGGCATGTTATTGTTATATTATGGAATTAGTAAAGACTGTAGCAAAACCAGATGTTTGTATTAATCCACTTTTAATGCTGTAGATAGGCTAATCCAAAATTTGTCTGTCAAGCTTTTCCCAAACCCTTTAAGTCTAGTTTTTGAAGCTTAGTTGAGCATTCACATGTTACAGTTCAATACTCTGCTTTTCATAAACAAGTCAGAGCTTAATGTCTTTTAGCTCAAACACCGATGTCCACATCTCAAACTTAATTACAAATAGAGCAAGACTATAGCAACGGCAAACCACGCAGCGCCATGTTCTGAGTACATGGAAAAGATGCACCATGCACATACAATGGTAAGACACAGCAAGGGGTCGGCAGGTAACCAACGGTGAAACCCACATCAGACCACTGGGTGTGTCTATAAAGGTCTCCAAGGTAACTATAGAATAGAGCAGAGCAGGTGATCTTTCTGCAATGTAGACTCCCAATAACATGTACAGCAGGCACAGATTCACCCTCGACACCCAGGACAATTTCAGCTCGCCATATGGTGCAGAATGTCTCTGTCAAATGTTTCAGATCGATTTAATGAATGTCGAAGTTAAGATCTTTTTGTAAAATATTAAAAGCATTAGTGTCAGGGCTAAATGTGAAACAAATGTAAAACAACCTTGAGTTTTACCTTTAATCAATAACTACGTATTTATCCTGGCGGCTCCTCCGCTAAGGCAGAGAAGCGTCGCCCAACTGGATTGTGGGGATAGGAAAAATAAAATGATAATAATGCAATTTTATTATCATTTTATTTTTCCTGGGAGTAAGGGGATGAGTTTGAGGGAGGGGGCCGTAGGCGAGTTTTTGCTGCACAAAGCGTGCATGTCTGCTTGGCCTGCCATGTTGGGCCAGCCAAACAGACATGCACACTTTAATTGTTCTCAATCCGGCTGTATTGTACAGCCGAGTGGAGAACTTGCCCAGACTCCCACTCCTAGTCTGAGCGGCGAAGCAGGCCGCTCAGACCAATCATGATGCTGCTGTCATGCTGGTGACCGCAGAGTTTTTATTGGCTGGAAGCCTGTGTGTAGCCAGGAAGAGGACAACGATGAGGACGGAGGGGGGATGAATGCGTCTCCCCCGAAGGTAAGCTTTTAAAAAATAAATGAAAAATTGTTTTTTCAACACCCCTCTCCAACCCCATCCCGCCTAAACCCCCCCCCGTTGAGTGGCATCTATATTATTTGCAGAACCCTATTGACGAATACTGGCCACTCACATATTGATTGATATTACCATTCGGCAATATGCAAATGCACAGCTATACATTGCACATTCAGCAACGTAGATCTTGCTTAGCCTCACCAAACTGAATATCTACCATAGACCTCCTGTGAATTTTAGCAAAAAACAGTCCACTGTGTGCATAAAACCACCAATATCGAATCCAGACCTCCCTGTCAGGTAGAAAAGCCCAGAGCTTGACTCAACTTTGCAATTCTCTCGGCTCTAGCCTTGTACTCAAGGATCAGAACCCCAAGAAACCACAAGCTGAACAGTAGTGGCTGAGACTCCCCTCCCCCATAAAAATGGCATCTCCACTCAACCCAACATTTGCTCTACACTACAAACTCTAGTGCTTTCCCCTAGTGACAGAGGTAATGCCCTGTTGAATGGCCTATGAAACTCCAAACTCAGCTCTCTAAAAACAGTCCTCCTATGGACTGCCCACCTAACCAGAGGTCAAGTGAAACTCTACCAATCACCATACTCTTAAAAGGTATGCACTGCACCCCATACCAGTTTGTACCAAGTTCAATACTTGTTCGAAGCTACTGTATAATTTACAAAGTTTTTCACACATGCAAAGCTTACTACCTCGCCAAACAAATTGTAATTTCTCGTGTTCTGAGGGAAACATGCAGTTCTTTCATCTTCTAAGTACAAATCCAGAAAACCAGTAAAGAAGTGACTTAGAAATAGGCACACTTAATTCTCACCCCTAAACTCTGGATTGAGCAGCCTCTGCCTTCTCCAGATCAGTAAAGAAAAACAATCCCCATAATGCAATTTTCATCCACTCCCGCTTCCTAGTGTTATCTAGACAGGGCTAGTTTAGTGCAAGATAATCTCCAGCTTGACAACACTTAGGGGGTTATTCTAACTTTGGAGGAGGTGTTAATCCGTCCCAAAAGTGACAGAAAAGTGACGGATTTACCAACAGCCGTATTACGAGTCCATTATATCCTATGGAACTCGTAATACGGCTGGTGGTATATCCGTCACTTTACCGTCACTTTTGGGACGGATTAACACTCCTCCAAAGTTAGAATAACCCCCTTAGTGTCTCATTCAAATACCTGCCGCTCAATAAGTTGATCTGTAAACTTTTGAGACTATGGTAGCTTTCACACTTTTGTAAGCACTGTTAAACATACTAAGTATGCCTTGATTTTTCTGCGTCTCTTCTTGCCTTTACTCACATCTCTTGGTTAATGACAATAAATACCCTGACATTTTTTAAAAAGTGCACAATCTGTTAATTGAAAGAAATTTGGGTCGCAGAATTCAAATATCTAGCACACATCAAATCAGCAATCAGCATGTGGAGTAACAACTGAAATACCGAGTTCTCTTCTTAGAACCTATACTGAACACCATAGGGGTTTGGTAGTGTAAAACGTGAACACTGACATTTTGAATACATTCATAGTTAATACATCACATCACGATAATCCAACTAGCTTTAAAATCCTATATCAGGAATAGACCTGATTTAGGAGTCATTACATTTAAGAAGAGACGGTAACCTTGCTGGGATATTATAGATATGCTAAAACAATCACTATCTCACCTAGAAAGAGGGATCTATGTCAAATGCCACAGCCCTTTACATATCAAGTGTAACGTTTCTTAGACATCATTAACATTTTCCTTTACCACCGCTGGCCGTTTACATCGAGCACTCAAATTTCCTTTTCACGTCCTGTAGACTTACTAAATTTGAACTTGAGAATTCTTAACAGTCAGGTTTTGGTTCTTTAATGAGTTGCTACTTGGAAAAACAACTCACAAGAACACTTTATTAAAACGATGGTCCAGGAAAGGTTTCATGAGACACACTTGAGTGATCTATCTCCGTAAATTATTTATTATAATAAGAAAAAGGGAAAACCTATGATGTAAAAGCAGCTTTGTTGCATTAGAAAAACTGCTGAATTAAGAACGACCTTATAAAATAAACATTTGACATACCATCAACAAATACTTGTTTACACCACAACAAAACAACTAAGATTCATTGGATTCACCCAATATATGGGAATTGCATGACACTAAATTTGCACTTTAGGATCATCTTAGGGGTGAAGTTGAATTATTGTTTGATACCGGCAGAGTTACAGAAGTGATCAGACGGGGTGGAATGACGATTTAATGTCACTTGAAATACAAGTATATCACATTTCTACTGGAATGAAAAAAAATCAACACACAAAATCCCGATTTAATATGAAAACAAGTATATTTATCAATTGTTATAAAAACCACTCTGACAGTGGAGCATAGGGTATACTCTAAAGCACGCTGTTCTATGCACAAGACCTTCAACACAGCCAACACGGCATAAATAAACAACTTAGGGCCTGATTTAGATCGGGACAGAGGGGAATACTCTGTCACAAACGTGACGGATATCCCGTCTGATTATGATCCCATTCTATCCTATGGGGATCGAAATATGGTGGACGGGACATCCATGATGTTTGTGACGGAGTATTCCCTCTGCTAACATCTAAATCAAGCCCTTAGTTGGATATCACAGGGCTCACAACATCATCCACCTGACCAAATATGCTACCCACAAAGCAAAAACAGAACACATTAAGCAGATTTATGACTACTCCACAAAGAACAGATAAAACAATTCATGGCTGTCATGGCTCCTCAAAACCAGTTAATGAACTCATATACCATGACAGGCAATTAGCAAGCTAATTAGAGCGGAATTACAATAAACACGCTGGCAAGACCTTGAACCAATATTCATTAAACCTCATCACCTGTCAACCATTCAATCAGCATAGCACATGTATTGTAAATAAAAATAGTTACGTTTGATGGTATGGCCTTCTTGGCACTGGACCCTCAATGTGAAATCACTGCTGATTGTTCTCTGGCAAATTTCTTAATCATAGTTCTTTCTGTGGGGCTTTTAAGTTCAACTATGTTTGATGCTTTACTTTTACCCTTGTATATACTCATAAAAATGGGGCAGGAGCTTCATTCACTGTTGTATACTTGTTTGATTCCTACTGCGCTACCATGAGTACCCCCCCCCCTTGGTTAGGGGGCATTTTCTTTATGGATGGAAAAACCTCACCCACTTGATCGTGGCATGCTTCATCATTGGCTAGTCCAACCCACTGGGTTAAAATGATACTGACTCAGCAGTCTCAACCGTAACTCCAGGGGAGAACTAGGTCCTCCTGGAGTAGGGAGATCTATAAAAATTGTCTACAGGTCAGTAGGGTACCAGTGTGGTAAAAAACATTAGAGTTGAAACTAACTCAATATATATAAAAAAAATTATCTTTATTCAGGGTGATATAGGGTAGAATTAAAACCAGTTCACCCTCTTCTATACGATGGGGCGTGTGGGTCTCTGGTAAATCTATGATGGATCCCTACACCCTTTTCAAATGGCCAACATGTTTCGGCTGTTGCGGAGGTACTTTCCAGCAAACTTAGGGGGTCATTCTGACTTCGGTTTCCCCTGACAGAATACCGCTACGCGGTCAAAAGACCGCTGCGGTAATTCTGAGTTTCCCGCTGGGCCGGCGGGTGCCTGCCAGAAGGCCGCCCGCCGGCCCAGCGGAAAACCCCTTCCACGAGGATGCCGGCTCCGAATGGAGCCGGCGGAGTGGAAAGGGTGCGACGGGTGCAGTTGCACCGTAGCGATTTTCAGTGTCTGCTTGGCAGACACTGAAAATCTTTGTGGGGCCCTGTTAGGGGGCCCCACGACACCCGTTACCGCCATCCTGTCACTGCCAGGAACAGGATGGCGGTAAGGGGGTCGGAATCCCCATGGCGGCGCTGCAAGCAGCGCCGCTGTGGAGGATTCCCTGGGGCAGCGGGAAACCGGCGGGACACCGCCGGTTTCCCGTATCTGACCGCGGCTGTACCGCCGCGGTCAGAATGCCCACGGAAGCACCGCCAGCCTGTTGGCGGTGCTTCCTCCAACCCCGGCCCTGGCGGTCCATGACCGCCAGGGTCGGAATGACCCCCTTAATTCTCAAACATGGAACAAAGATACAAAAATGTGTTAAATCTATAACACCATCCAAATGACAGAATGAGTGTCCTAGAAACATGCCTCACATAACATAACATCAGACAGAACAGTTGCGAACAGTCTATGAAAAGAACTGTTAGATATTGAGAAGCACCCCAGGTGCAGGAAAGAGGAATATTATCAATTTATTTATAGACGGTGTGTGTGTGCCCTCCATATCTCATCTAAAACAGGGTTACACTTCAGTTTTTATAACATGGTAACATTTAGGATGTGACATAATATTAGCGCATATAAACATTGATTTCAACAGTTATGCTAAAGGATCCACAACAATGTTTTTCTGTGTCTTTTAAAGTACTACATTGTTGTTTCTTTAAACAGCTAGTTAAGCATGTAATTTTATATAACATAAAATAGTTTAACATGGTCAATCAAAACTTTAATAACGCCATAGTAAGCTTCTTACTAGGATAATCTTTTCCATCCGGGAAGTAGTACTCAGTAAATTCTATGTGAATTGCTGACATTTCTTGTGGAAGATAAAGTGACTTCTTATTGCAGGAAAGCATTGTTTTAGGGGAGGACCGACACATGTCTGCTGTAGAAACCTTTAGAAAACAAGGAAACATGAATTGTGCATTCCAGGGTTATTACACAAATATAATCAAGAACCGAAAGCCTAAAATATATAAAATAATTAATGATTTTGGTCGAATAACAGAAACGGTAACCTACTGAAACATTGCTTCTATTGATCACGTCAGAGACTTTTAGGTCGTTGGGATGAGGACACATTAGGGAAGTAAAAATATAGCTTTAGTCACAGTGAAACTGGGTGCATCCATTTTGTAGGTGCAACATAAACAGGCACTTTCTAAGCGAATCAGTATTGCATTTAATAGCCAGACACAGCTTGTTTGCATTGGCACAGTACATTGCTATCAGTAAATTGAAACTCAAGTATAACAAAAAAACACTAGTGCATCAGTACACAGGTGCACAAATGGGTGGCAATCTTGAAATACATTCTCATGTTCTCATGCATGCTGACACCAGTGAATTTCTCATACTTTTATTATGAAGAAAATGTTTGCACAGCATGCCTTGCAATTCACTGCACCACGCGTCTGGCAGTAGCGTGCTAATGTAGGGTCGTCATAAAACAAACAAAACAAATAAAAACCATAAACCAAAACTGGGAAAGCAACGGGCGGGAGACCATGAGATGAGTGGGACAAGAATGAGAAGCTGGAAAAGACAGAAGAGGGGCAAGAAGGGCTAACAGAGCAGAAGTAAGCTCTTTCACTGGGAGAAAATAGTTCCTAATGTAATACAATGCAAAGACTCTCTAAGAGGCAGGACACAGAAACACCCCTAAGAATGATGTGATTGCCAGTGAGATGGTCTAAGATTTAACTGATAATGTCTCAAGCCAATGGTTAGAGGAAGAATGCCAATTGTATGAAGTGGACTGACCCAATGCCGACTGTATATGTTAAAGTATTAACACACCAGAGAGAGGTGGGAATTCTCACAGTGGGAGACTGTTACTGAAACAGGGAAATTATCCCCCTACAGACGTTTATGGACAAATATGGCCTGGACACTTGTCAAATTCTGAATTATAGAGTGATGCAACAAACATTTTAGAAACTGTAGGAGGTGGAATCAGTTGAGTTACCACAACATGCACTACTCCGACCCCTAATGACAACAGGGAATGGTTGGCACCTGGTTATAAGGTTTTTATGACACTTAACAAGATGGTACACAATAGATTAGATAAACCAAGGCACAAAAGGAGGCGGAGCACATTGACTGGCATACCAGCATACAATTAGCCCAGATGCATTGTGGTAAATACAGTGCATAATAACACTCATTTTAGTTGAGTCTTTAGTATTCACCATTGTTGGTGCAGCCAGTGCTCTGTATCCTTAAACACGTGTTTCAGGATTGTTGACCTTCTTAAGTGAAATTGGTGGGTGCTGCAATGCTGCTCAGAGTCTCATCCGCTTTATTTTTGATAAGCATTTTTTATTAGTTTTATATAGCAACATAAAACCCAGCAGGTCACAATTACACTTTGCGGACTGAACATTGCACAAGTCCCAAGCAGATAACAGAGGCATACGATCAAGAACCGTCGTAGTAGTCAAAGACAAGGCACACAATATTCCTGCATGTAAGACAAGCCTGCAGCACAATCTCCCCAGGTCCCCATCCATTTCCCCCACACTCTGTCATGTTTAGCAGGGTAGCCTGTCGCCTCATATACAAGTTTTTCTTGCTGGGCACACCAATCTACCCCTCACTGCCACTTCGCGATTGTGGGTGCTGTCTCCGCCTTCCAACTCACTGCGATGTCTCTCTTGGCCACTAAACATGCCATTCCCACAAAGGCCCTGTCTGCTCTGCTGGACCCCACCCACTCAAGGACCCACAATAAAATTGGTAACGGGGTAACCTCGACTTCCACTTGCAGGACTCTAGAGATCTCCGTCACCACTGCTTGCCAATAGGGTGCTATGTGGGGGCAGCTCTACACCATATGGAAAAAGTCAGCATCACGGCCTGCACAGCGAGGACAATCAGCCTGGGGAAGGAGGCAACATCTATGTAACCTGCCAGGAGTGAGGTAAGCCGTGTGGAGGTACTAGGTCTGCACCACCTGGAGACGGGAGGTCAGAGTCACTGTCCTCTGGGCCATCAGAGCATCCCTTCAGTCCTCGTCCTCCATCTGACCCAACCACTGCTCCCACTGCTCTCGAAGTTTGTCAAGTGTCTGTGTTGTATTGGTGACTAAGGTGCGATACTTCCCCTGTACCCAGGTCGTCCATCAGTGTCTTAGCCTCAACAGGGCTAAACTTGGGAAGGACCATCTCTGCCTGAACATGCACGTTTAACGCGTGTCTGAGCTGCAGATATCTATGGAACTGTGTCCTAGCAGGCGAAAACCGCTGATGAAGCTCCTGGAAGGACCGCATGGGGGAGCCCACCCAGCAGTGAAATGCCTATGAGGTCCCATTTATGGAACCCCTCTAGTGCCGAGACCTCTCCCAGCCACGACCCCTGCCACAACGGGGTCTGCTGAGTGAGACGGAGCCACCACCCCGTCACCTTCAGCACTGGCCTTTACCCCTTCATCACCACCCTCGTCCCCTCCGGGACACAACGCGCAAGGGGTCACAGTACAGCATCCCGAACAGACCGGGAAAGCCCGTTGTCAAGAGTTCTAGCTGGTATGCAGGATCTGACCAACCCCCCTCAGCCAGTCATCAACCACCAGTAGATGCATCGCAAGGTGGTAAAGATAGAGGTTGGACATCCCCAGACCACCCTCGTACACATCACCCTGACAGGTGCAAAGTGCCAGCCGGGGGCGGGAACTATGCCATAGGAATTGCCGCGCAGCAGCTTCCATTTCCTTGAACCTTCGCCTACGGATGTGGTAGGGGAAGTTGAGGAGCAAATAGAGGAACCGGGGAAGCATCATTTTATACAGGGCTATCCGTCCCAGGATGTTGAGGGGTAGAGACCGCTATCTCTGAAGGTCCTCCTTGACTCTCTGGGTAAGTGCCAAGACATTAAGTGACCATGCTAACTCAGGTAGCACCGCTATATTCATCCCCAGATACCGGAAGCTATTGCGTCAGATAGGAATGGCACTTTGCCAATCATAGCAGTTCCTTGTGGAACATAGTGGAACCAACAGTGATTTACTGGGGTTACTTATCAAACCTGAAGCCTCAGGTAACAGCCCCAGCAGTTGCATCACCCTAGGTCCAATGCTGGCCTGATTGGCCAGAAACAAGAGTACATCATCTGCCTATAACGAGATGCGGTCCTCCCTCCTGGTGGGCCACGACCAGCCGCCAATCAAGGGATCCTCCCTTATGAGCTTCGCAAGCAACTCCATCGCCAATGCGAATAGGAGCTGGGACATTACCTAACGGGTTCCCCGGTGGATAGGAAACTGGTCGGACACTGCCCCATTTACCTGCACCCGGGCCGTTGGATTAGAGTAGAGGAGTCCCACCAGTGCTCAGAATCGAGGGCCAAACCCAGCACTTGAAATCACTCGCTGAAGGTAGGACCAGTCTACTGTGTTGAATGAATTTTCGAAGTCCAAGAGGAAGAGCCCCAGGGGAGGGGTTAAGAGGGCCCAGTTGGCCAGCACAACTTGCAGTCGCCTAATACAAAGTACTCGTAGCTGGCATAATGTCACACTGGTCCGGGTGGATCAGCGAGGACAACACTCTCTTCAATCTAGTGGCTAAAACCGTGGACAGTATCTTAATTTCAGTATTTAGAAGCGAGATGGGGTGATACGCAGAACAGTGCTGTGATGGGGGCTAGTCTTGGGAATCACCACTATGGTGGCCTGATCTAGGCCAGGGGGAAACCCCCCGGTCTTTTTGGCTGCCTCAAACATTGCAAGCAGGTGGGAAGCTAGGATATCACAAAACTTGGTGTAAACCTCCGCCGGGAAACCATCGGACCCGGGGTTTTGCCCGCAGCCAGCTCCGATATAGCGGTCCCAACTTCCTCAAGTCTAATGGGTTTGTCTAAGTCCTGTCTTTCCACCACCGAGATCCTTGGAAATGACACCCCCTCCAACAAGGGTGTCTCACTCTCCACTTAGGGGCCTAGGCCGGTCTACATAGAGTCTTGTGTAGTAGGTGCAAGCCAATGCAAGAGTTTGCTGTTTTAGTCCCCCCACCCGTACACGCGGGACGCGAAGGCTCACCACATGTGCTTCGCTGTCTCGAGAGTAGCGTGCCTAATCTCCTCCCTAACTAAGGTGAGCTGTCTTGTGACGGATGCATACGTGGGATCTGTGAGTTGGCCCTCCAGACGTACTGCCTTGGCCTCAAGTGCTGGCACCTTTTGGTTATGCTCGCGCTCCGGCACACGAATGATATGTTTGGCATGCCCTGTAAGGGTGGCTTTGCAAGCAGCCAAGACTGTACCCAGAGACGGTACAGACCCAAGATTATAAGCAAAGTATTCAGTAGGCCGGTCCCCAAGGGCCAGAATGTAGTTGCTATCTTGCAGGTGCCAGACATTAAGCCGCCATACCGGATGCCGGACAGCATCAATATCATCCAGCCGAATAAGGAGTGGCGTGTGGTCCGAGACCCCGTGGGAGAGTATCTTAACCCCCGTGACACAAGAAAGAGGTCTATCCTGGCATGAGTGTGGTGCGCCACCGACGTGTGGGTATATTGTCGCAATTTGGGGTGCCATACCCACCACACATCGCAGAGACCAAGGCCTTCCACCCATCTGTGCAGTCCGGTCTCCTTGGTAGCTCGGCTTGAAGACAAAGGCCCGGTGATGTCCATCTCCGGGTTCATAACAGAGTTGAAATCCCCGCCCAATAAGGTTAGACCCGGGGGAAGCCCCACCACCACATCCCTGAGGGCCACGAGAAAGCGCTCAGCACTCCCGGAGGAGCACAGACACCTAGGATATTGACTGAGTGCCCCCGAGCAGTCCGGATATCGCCACATATCGTCCCTGTGGATCCAACCGGGAGGCGGCAACCACCATGGGTAATGAGTGGTGCAACAGGGCAGCCACACCCCTAGAGCTCCTGGAGAATCCCGCAGAATAAATCCTGTCATACCCTCCTCGGATGAGCATAGGGCACCAGGTATCAAGTAAGTGAATCTCCTGGAGTAAGACTATAAACTGAGCAAAGCGGCAGAGGGTACTAAAGACCGCAGATCGCTTAATTTTATCTAGGAGCCCATTGACATTCCAGGAGAGGACCCGCTTAGCCAGCTTTGGCATGTGTGAGGAATCAGTAGTATTATGTGCAGTGTGTCAGTCCTGATGCCCCACTGTGACCAACTAATCAAAAACAAGATAGCGTAACACATGCTCAACCACAAAACAAATGCTAGTGAACATTCCTGTAAGTCCCCCCAACTGCCTCCGACCCCATACTTTCAACCCAGAAGCATCTGTTGCCCAGATCTGTGAAAACAGAGTGTCGGTAGCAGGTGTGAAGTGGTGGACCCCCTCCATTGAGTCGGAGTTCTGCAATGCGGCCATCTGCCGCCCTGCGCCCAGTGCCGGGGAGGGAGAGTTCGTCCATGCCAACCCCCAAGTGCATGGGGTCCGTGCAGGTCAGTCTCAGAAGAGCAAGGGAGACTCCTCCGCAGCCAAGGCAAGTCTCTACTCCCCTGGGCTGTCTGGCGTACTCCTGCCCCCCCAAGAGACTCGGACGACCATCCGCCACCGACACGCCGCGCAGGCCACTTCTTTTTCTCAGGCGGGACCGGGTGCACCTGTGCCCTCCCCGTGGTCCCGTGGAGCAGATGGGGCTGGACACCGGTGGGCCACCCCCAGGCCGGGGGGCGGCCCTCGGGGCCACCTGATGCTCCTCAGTAAGACAGTCCCATGCTGAGTCAAAAAAGAAGGATTTCCCGTCCAAGAGGACCTTGAGGCGCGCGGAAGTAGGACCATATAGGTCAGTTGCACTGCCCGAAACTTCTGCATGACTCCTTCGTAGGAGTGATGCCTGGCTTGCGCCTCGCAGGTGTAATCTGGGAAGATTAGGATCTTATGGTTGTCCCAGCGAAGGTCTGGACATGCTCTTGCCTCCCTAAGAATGACGTCCCGGTCTTTGAAGTTGAGAAATCTTACAATCATTGGCCGCATGGGGCCGCCCGGCGGGGGCTGAGGCGCCAGAATCCTAAGGGCGCGTTCAAAGGCAAACTAGGGGGGGAGCCGCTGATTGGGGACCCACGTTCTGTTCCACTGCTCCTGGAAATCGATCGCTTGGCTCGCCTCCGCTCCCTCCGGGAATTCCACAAAGCGCAGGTTGTTATGTCTGGAGAAATTCTCTGTGTCTTCGGCCCTATGGTGGAGCTCACCCGTGCAAGTCTGCAGCTGGGCGACTTTGGCCTGGAGGTCTGCAATCTCATTCTCTGTCTTTGAGACCCAGCCTTCAATCTCTTTAATGCGACCCACAGCTGTCCGCAGATCCTGTTGTAGCAGGCCCACATCCTCTTTCACCTCAACGACCTTAGTCTCAACTACCAGCTGCGAGGATTGGATGGCCTGAAGGATCGTATTCACCCCTTCTGCAGCGGTAGCCTCCCGCATGCCTGGCGAATTGATCAATACGCTGCTGCGACGCCGGCGGCTGCTTACTTGATTTGTCTTTCCCCATGTCCACCACCCAGGTCCAGTGCGGCGCAGATGCAACCGGGGCTTCGTCCAAGGATCCTGGTGCCAGAAGGCAAGTGGAAGACTTGCAGCAGCAGCACTCCGGTCGCCCAAAGGCCAATCTCCGGCGGGCAAACGAGGGGGCTGGGTAGCAGGCAGTTAAGACCTTTTCAGAAGCTGAAACTACTCAAGCCCGCCTGGGCAGCAGCACCCAGCCGCCACATGCCCGTGTCATGCCACCAACTCAGGCCTCGCCGGTCGCAAGCAGAACTCCCCCTCAGTCGCCTTCTGTCCCCCACTTCTCCTATCGGGGCTGGCCACCCCACCACTGGCTGCGCTGCACCTCAGGGGCCCGCACACACCGGCTCCTGGCCTCTGCACCTCCAGGCCGCCGTGCACTCCATGCGGCCTCAGCATAGGCAGGGTTGGGACGGCCGGCACCCCTACCCCACAAAGTCCGCTGGCACCCCTCGCTGGGTGCGTCGAGCCGACCGCCTAATGTGTGGCCCGGGCCTGCCGTGGCCCCCGCCAGTCCCGGCGACCACAGCACCAATGCCAGTAGGCCACTGGCTTTAGCACCAACAGCTACTCCTGTTCCCGGTTGCTGAGCAGGATCTGCGGTCACTCCTCTCAGGCCCCGGTCTTTCCGGCCACAGGGCTCAGGCCGCACCATGCGGCGCTGGCCTCTCAGCAATTGCATCGTGGGGCCAGCCCAGGCCTCTCCTGCTGAGGAACAGCCCCACACCTCCAGCCACAGCACAGGCTTCAGGCCATAGCTCACGGGGCAGGGCACCTCCCGCCGACTTCGCCACGATCGAGCGGCAAGAATCAGGCGGCACTTCAACCCCGGAGCACCACCACAGGCACAGTGCGCTGCTCCGGGAGGCCACAGCAGATACTACCAACGGCCTCCCTAGGCTGTGTCGCAGATATGCTGCAAGCCCAGGCCCCCACGCCGTCTCAGCCGACTCCCAAACAGGCGGGGGCCAACTGAGAACAAAACGGCTGCAGGGCTGGCAGGGCATATCGAGGCAGATGACGGGAGGGTCCTGAGCACTCAGAGTGCGACTGCCATCTTGACGCCCATAGCCATGCCCTCTCATCAGCTTTATTACCACTTCCAGAGTACAGGTGCATCCCGGAGCTCGCCAGCCCAATAACTCAGCAAAGAGCCAAACGCATAAAGAGGAGGGAGCACACTGCCTGGCATATCTAGAGATACACAGCACCGGCTGCACCAACAATGGTGAATATTAAGGACTCTCAAATAAAGTGAGTGTTATCATGCCCGGCATTTACCGCAATGCATTTAGGCAAACTGTCAGCTGCAGTTTCTTCACTGGGGTGTGGGGGCATTGCCCACCTGACCCCGGGCCCCATTTTAAATGTTTTTATTAGCCACAGCAGTGCATGGCAAGGACAAGAAAAAGTTCATTGTTTTGTATATTTGAAGTGAAGTGCGGGAGAAGTCAGACGTGGGTGGGAGTGGAGCTTGAATGGCTGAGTCACTGTCACTGTGACACACAGCTGGGCTCTTTGGGGTGAAGTGCGCATGTCGGGTTGGACGGTTGCCTTGTTCTGTCCAGCCCGACATGCGCACTTGAACCCTCGTCAACCTGCAATGATACGAGCCCGGAGTGGATTACATGCACATCCCCCATGTCTGCAAAGGAGCGTTGGCTGCCCCTGACCCAGCCAATCACTGTGCTGCTTGCATGCTGTTTACAGCAAGAGAGCTGCCCAAGGATTGGCTCAGAAACTGGGAGTGAGGGGTTGGAGGACCGTTGGTCACTTTCGCTCCTTCCTGCACAGACCTCCTCCAAGCGAAGGGGCCCAGCTCCATGCTACGTAGGCCGCTTTGCTTCGGAACACAGGTGAGCGCAGTGCCCAGGACTCACACTAGAAGAGCAGAGAGCAGAACACTGGCACTAGAGCAGGCAAGTGGCTGAGGTGCATCCTGTGTGTTTATATCATGATTATCACTGGGTACACTGCTGCTGTGGCAAGTCTTCTGTCCTTTGATATTCTCCTGGCAGCACTGATGGCACACGGGAAACACAAGAGTCTTTGTACTACACAAAGTCAGATATTTGGAGGCACCGAGATTGAAATTCATATTGACAAAATGTGCTTGAGCAGGCAACTTTTTCATTTCACATTTTTCAGAGAAAATTTAAAGAATGTTGATGTTGTTCGCACTCTTTTCAAGCACATTTTGTCTAAAAGACTTTCAATTATCTTAATGAATAGGGAGGGACGCAGTTGGTGTTGGCCTCATGGGAGAGCTGGGTTGGCTCGATTAAGTGGGGAGCTTCTATCCTGGTGTTTCCCCGAGTGTCATGGCTCATTCCCTCAATTGTGTGTTATGTAGCACCTTGAAGTCCGGTCCGGTGTTGGAGAGAACAGACAGAACCCCCAGAAAGAAAGCACCTCCAGCTGCAGCACTGGTGACAGGCACTAAGAAGTGTAGGGGTCCTCACTTCACTGTAGTGATGAAGAATGTTACTGTGCTCGGGTGAAAAGAAGTCTTAGAAGTGAGGACTGGTGCATACGTGACCCAGCGAATGAAGGATGTGAAGAATTAAATGAGTAAAATTGCAAATCAAGTATTATTGGACTAGTATGCTATATCTCGGTTCTGCAAATATTTTATGTTCTCTATTTAAACTTTTGAAATAAATGTCAGTTCTACACGCAATGAATGAACAAGAACACAGGCGTAAGATACTCTTATCCTCGCACATCTGCGGTGCCAATATTTCTGCAAAATTTGCCGCCTCTGACTAAAGTCCTTGATTTCTGATCAAGGATCCTCTTGAACACAAGCAGCGCTTTCTGTCGTTCGAGCTTCGTGATTACTACTGAACTCTGGTGTGTTTTTGAGCCTAAAAATACACCAGTATTCAATAGTAATCATGACGCTCAAGTGATATTTTTTCAGTGCCCGGATTGTGTTTATCTGACAGAGCTGCACCGTCTTGAGCGCAGCATAAAAGAGCTCTGTATATGGCGCGTGGGAAGTTAGGAGATTTCATTTGTATGAATGTTTGGTATGGTGCCTGGTATTTGTTCAAAGCATGAACACCTGATTGTCGCAATGAAAAACTCACTGTGTAAATTACTGGTTTTATTGTTGGGAAGTCATAAATGTTGAGCTGCAATGTGTTCCTCCCTCGTGACTGCCTCTAGCTGGAGTGGGTCACAGAGAAAATAAAGAAGGTAAAGCAGGTCTGAATTTTAGACAGTCACAGCCACATTTGAAGCAATTGAAGTTGCTTAATTGTTAACTGACATTTGTTAATCATTCTTTGCAGGGGACCATCTGCACTCAATGGCAGGTTTTGCGCTATGGTGATCAGTCAAAATATTTAATCATAGCTCCCAAGTCTTCAGATTGCTTATGTGCAACATGTTCATAGTACTTATGACCAATTGTACAAGTGGCTCACTACCATAACTGTTGAACATATTGAGTGCAGTAACATATGGGGCAGTTTTTGATGTGTTTATGTGCTTTAAAACTTTCTTTCTTTCTTAAATTTGCTTTAAAATGTACCTTTTGCCACTTTTCTTCAAATTTTTCTCTGGGAAAGAACTCCCCAAACACTCTTTCTGTTCGTCACACTTGTGCACTTCGCACGCTTGCAACATAACACTTATGCCCAACTTTTACACCCCAACACTTTCAAATATCACCAGCTGCCACCGTTAACTGTATGCTCGTATTCCAGTGTGCTCCCTCCTCCTTTTGTGATTGGCTCCTTGCTGAGTTATTGGGCTGACGAGCTCTGGGATGAGCCTATGCTCTGGGAGAGGAAGTGGTGCTAAACATGAGAAGATTGTGAGCAGCACCCCCAAGTGTCACTTTTTACTCTCTGCCGAAGAAGGACAACAATCCCGAAACACGTGTCTATGGGTAAGCAGCACTGACTACATCACAGAATACTAAAGACTTTCAACTGAAGTGAGTGTTACCAAGCAGTGCATTTACCACAATGGATCTGGGCCAATTTTATGCTGGTATGCCAGGGAGGGTGCCCGTCGCCCTTATGCGATTGGCTCCACAGCAAGATAAATCCAAGGACAGGTGAGAGACATGTCTAGAACATGAGATAGAAGATAAGGAATGGCAGAAAATATTAGGGTAGGACCCCTGCTGTTGAGACACACTAGGCTGAACTTCACCTAATTTTATTTTGTGTATCAGACATTATCCCTTCCCCATGAAGTGGATGAAATATATGGAGGGAGCATAGGCCTTGTACATGGTCCCAGTTGCTCGATACAGATTTCTTTTTTTACATGATTTGGAGTTGCTCCCAACTAAGTCAAGAATGGACACAAATAGCTCAGCATTTAGGAAGGTCTCTAAACAAAATGACTGAATGTAAGTCTGAGGTTTGTCTACGGGCTAATTCTTCTGTCCCAACCCTAGAAAAAAGCAGGTAATAGACAAATTTATTTGGCAGTGGCGTTTTCCAAGCAGTTGGTGGCAATCCCATGGAAGACAAGCAGCGGACCAACACGCGGTAGATAGAAAAGGAATGTCGAATTATGGGCTAGAGCAGAGTAAGAGGCGTTGAGAAGAGACGAGGCATGTGGTCTGCATAAACGTTCATTGTTAGAATTATGATGTGAAGTGACACACTGCTTTCCTGATTATGTGCGGATACAAGGGCCACAACATGTATGCACCACACAAGTAGACATAATCCTCTGGGTTATATCTTTCCATAAAGTCACGTGTGGCAACTCATGCTGCAGGAACAGACCTAATTCATTCAGGGCTTGCTGCATTTCACACAGTGAATTAATGTATATTTGTAAGGCACAGTGAAAAAAATATTTCTGGCTGGTTCACTGTTACTTTTGTGTTTGCTTTTAAAATGATATAACGTTGAACTTAAAAAATACTAACACCATGCCAACAGAAATATATGTACGCAAGTATATTACAACATTAGTGCAATCAATTCCATGTAAGTTGAAAATCGAAAATAATAATAATAAAACTTGTTTAAGAGTTTTAAAAAGTGTTAAATACAATTGGTCTGCCAATGACACACAGCTAATCGGCCTGTTCTGATAATGTCACATAGTTGAATTTCTAGCTAAGTACCTACTTCATTGGGTGTGCACATGCTCGCAAGAGTTATTGTACACACAAATCATTGGATCAAGAGACCATGTAATTCCTCGTCGTGTGCAACAGAATTCTACTACGATTTTTCAGTTACTTACAAGAATGAGTCAAATCTGTCAACAACTGAAATATTTTGAGGTTCACTTTCTCTGCACCTACTTAAATTGACCACCTCACACCAAGTGCATTCAAATATGAGAATCTGATCAGAAGTGGGGAACCCACTATAAACTACCCAACAAATATTAGTACTCATAATCTGTACTATTCAATTCTTAACATTTTACTAGATTTTTTATAAAGCATATTGTAAAGAAATGGCTCCCTGTTGCAGTTACCCCCCACTTTTTGCCTGATACTGATGCTGACTTGACTGAGAAGAGTGCTGGGACCCTGCTAACCAGGCCCCAGCACCAGTGTTCCTTCACCTAAAATGTACCATTGTATCCACAATTGGCACACCCTGGCATTCAGATAAGTCCCTTGTAACTGGTACTTCTAGTACCAAGGGCCCTGATGCCAAGGAAGGTCTCTAAGGGCTGCAGCAGGTCTTATGCCACCCTAGAGACCCCTCACTCAGCACAGACACACTGCTTACAAGCCTGTGTGCGCTAAGTGAGAACAAAATGAGTAAGTCGACATGGCACTCCCCTCAGGGTGCCATGCCAGCCTCTCACTGCCTATGCAGTATAGGTAAGACACCCCTCTAGCAGGCCTTACAGCCCTAAGGCAGGGTGCACTATACCATAGGTGAGGGTACCAGTGCATGAGCACTGTGCCCCTACAGTGTCTAAACAAAACCTTAGACATTGTAAGTGCAGGGTAGCCATAAGAGTATATGGTCTGGGAGTTTGTCAAACACGAACTCCACAGCACCATAATGGCTACACTGAAAACTGGGAAGTTTGGTATCAAACTTCTCAGCACAATAAATGCACACTGATGCCAGTGTACATTTTATTGTAAAATACACCACAGAGGGCACCTTAGAGGTGCCCCCTGAAACTTAACCAACTAGCTGTGTAGGCTGACTGGTTCCAGCAGCCTGCCACACTAGAGACATGTTGCTGGCCCCATGGGGAGAGTGCCTTTGTCACTCTGAGGCCAGTAACAAAGCCTGCACTGGGTGGAGATGCTAACACCTCCCCCAGGCAGGAGCTGTGACACCTGGCGGTGAGCCTCAAAGGCTCACCCCTTTGTCACAGCCCAGCAGGGCACTCCAGCTTAGTGGAGTTGCCCGCCCCCTCCGGCCACGGCCCCCACTTTTGGCGGCAAGGCTGGAGGGAACAAAGAAAGCAACAAGGAGGAGTCACTGGCCAGTCAGGACAGCCCCTAAGGTGTCCTGAGCTGAAGTGACTCTAACTTTTAGAAATCCTCCATCTTGCAGATGGAGGATTCCCCCAATAGGGTTAGGATTGTGACCCCCTCCCCTTGGGAGGAGGCACAAAGAGGGTGTACCCACCCTCAGGGCTAGTAGCCATTGGCTACTAACCCCCCAGACCTAAACACGCCCTTAAATTTAGTATTTAAGGGCTACCCTGAACCCTAGAAAATTAGATTCCTGCAACTACAAGAAGAAGGACTGCCCAGCTGAAAACCCCTGCAGCGGAAGACCAGAAGACGACAACTGCCTTGGCTCCAGAAACTCACCGGCCTGTCTCCTGCCTTCCAAAGATCCTGCTCCAGCGACGCCTTCCGAAGGGACCAGCGACCTCGACATCCTCTGAGGACTGCCCCTGCTTCGAAAAGACAAGAAACTCCCGAGGACAGCGGACCTGCTCCAAGAAAAGCTGCAACTTTGTTTCCAGCAGCTTTAAAGAACCCTGCAAGCTCCCCGCAAGAAGCGTGAGACTTGCAACACTGCACCCGGCGACCCCGACTCGGCTGGTGGAGATCCGACACCTCAGGAGGGACCCCAGGACTACTCTGATACTGTGAGTACCAAAACCTGTCCCCCCTGAGCCCCCACAGCGCCGCCTGCAGAGGGAATCCCGAGGCTTCCCCTGACCGCGACTCTTTGAACCTAAAGTCCCGACGCCTGGGAGAGACCCTGCACCCGCAGCCCCCAGGACCTGAAGGACCGGACTTTCACTGGAGAAGTGACCCCCAGGAGTCCCTCTCCCTTGCCCAAGTGGAGGTTTCCCCGAGGAACCCCCCCCTTGCCTGCCTGCAGCGCTGAAGAGATCCCGAGATCTCTCATAGACTAACATTACAAACCCGACGCTTGTTTCTACACTGCACCCGGCCGCCCCCGCGCTGCTGAGGGTGAAATTTCTGTGTGGACTTGTGTCCCCCGCGGTGCCCTACAACACCCCCCTGGTCTGCCCTCCGAAGACGCGGGTACTTACCTGCAAGCAGACCGGAACCGGGGCACCCCCTCCTCTCCATTCTAGCCTATGTGTTTTGGGCACCACTTTGAACTCTGCACCTGACCGGCCCTGAGCTGCTGGTGTGGTGACTTTGGGGTTGCTCTGAACCCCCAACGGTGGGCTACCTTGGACCAAGAACTGAACCCTGTAAGTGTCCTACTTACCTGGTAAAACTAACAAAAACTTACCTCCCCCAGGAACTGTGAAAATTGCACTAAGTGTCCACTTTTAAAACAGCTATTTGTCAATAACTTGAAAAGTATACATGCAATTTTGATGATTTGAAGTTCCTAAAGTACTTACCTGCAATACCTTTCGAATGAGATATTACATGTAGAATTTGAACCTGTGGTTCTTAAAATAAACTAAGAAAAGATATTTTTCTATAAAAACCTATTGGCTGGATTTGTCTCTGAGTGTGTGTACCTCATTTATTGCCTTGTGTATGTACAACAAATGCTTAACACTACTCCTTGGATAAGCCTACTGCTCGACCACACTACCACAAAATAGAGCATTAGTATTATCTATTTTTACCACTATTTTACCTCTAAGGGGAACCCTTGGACTCTGTGCATGCTATTCCTTACTTTGAAATAGCACATACAGAGCCAACTTCCTACACATATCTTCTCCGAACAAAGATATCTTAGCGATGTACACCACACCTGAAAGGCAAATAACCCACAGGATATATTTAAATAGATTTAAATCATCATATCTGTAATAGTTTGCAAAGCCTGAGTTGGTAATCATTTTCTTGCATCAACTAGGTAGGCGCAAGGAATTCCAGGAAGAGGTGGCCAAATTTACTGTAGCGGAAATAGGCCTCATCATAAGTTTCAGGAACGTGGTTCATATATCTAAGTGCCTGTTGCAGATGATAAATCTGAATTTGTTTCTGGAGGAACAACTGGCCAGCACCATTGAGAGTACAGTGTACTGAGACTCAATGGACCATTTTAAGTGTGCCCCCAAATTGCTAAATAATTGTTAGACATGTAAGTGTTAATTAGTAATGCATCATTATCCCTGTTATCACCTTTTATCCTCCATACATTTTACCTTGCCTCAATTTCCCTGCTCGTTTAGTCATTACCTTTTCACTGTAAATTGGTCTCACTTTTCGTAGCATCACAAGATGTTACTAGTATTGCATATATGTTTGTCTGGCGTGTATACCCGTTTTTGAGTGCTTCCGGTATATATATCAATGTTAATTGTCAAATCAGAGCAGTCTTCAAGTCTTCCTGTTGTCAACTAAAGAAGGTGATAGGAGCCCTCTCACAGCACTCGGGGGTCTCTTGCACTTGTTTTACTGTATGGGCCTGGGTTGTCAGCAATCAGGAGTCTGGCTTGCAGAGAGATGTTGTTTCTTTGGAGTAGCTGTCATAGGGTATGTTGGGGAGCGTAATATGGAGCATGCTATGGAAGTCGCTTTCGTTACTACAGGGAGTGCAGAATTATTAGGCAAGTTGTATTTTTGAGGATTAATTTTATTATTGAACAACAACCATGTTCTCAATGAACCCAAAAAACTCATTAATATCAAAGCTGAATATTTTTGGAAGTAGTTTTTAGTTTGTTTTTAGTTTTAGCTATGTTAGGGGGATATCTGTGTGTGCAGGTGACTATTACTGTGCATAATTATTAGGCAACTTAAC
This sequence comes from Pleurodeles waltl, assembly GCF_031143425.1. Classification (NCBI taxonomy): domain Eukaryota; kingdom Metazoa; phylum Chordata; class Amphibia; order Caudata; family Salamandridae; genus Pleurodeles; species Pleurodeles waltl. The sequence continues at coordinate 830,745,948 of NC_090442.1, read as the reverse complement.
AAAAAAATATATATACCCATTTCAATTATTTATTATTACCAGTGAAACCAATATAACATCTCAACATTCACAAATATACATTTCTGACATTCAAAAACAAAACAAAAACAAATCAGTGACCAATATAGCCACCTTTCTTTGCAAGGACACTCAAAAGCCTGGCATCCATGGATTCTGTCAGTGTTTTGATCTGTTCACCATCAACATTGCGTGCAGCAGCAACCACAGCCTCCCAGACACTGTTCAGAGAGGTGTACTGTTTTCCCTCCTTGTAAATCTCACATTTGATGATGGGCCACAGGTTCTCAATGGGGTTCAGATCAGGTGAACAAGGAGGCCATGTCATTAGATTTCCTTCTTTTATACCCTTTCTTGCCAGCCACGCTGTGGAGTACTTGGACGCGTGTGATGGAGCATTGTCCTGCATGAAAATCATGTTTTTCTTGAAGGATGCAGACTTCTTCCTGTACCACTGCTTGAAGAAGGTGTCTTCCAGGAACTGGCAGTAGGACTGGGAGTTGAGCTTGACTCCATCCTCAACCCGAAAAGGCCCCCCAAGCTCATCTTTGATGATACCAGCCCAAACCAGTACTCCACCTCCACCTTGCTGGCGTCTGAGTCGGACTGGAGCTCTCTGCCCTTTACCAATCCAGCCACGGGCCCATCCATCTGGCCCATCAAGACTCACTCTCATTTCATCAGTCCATAAAACCTTAGAAAAATCAGTCTTGAGATATTTCTTGGCCCAGTCTTGACGTTTCAGCTTGTGTGTCTTGTTCAGTGGTGGTCGTCTTTCAGCCTTTCTTACCTTGGCCATGTCTCTGAGTATTGCACACCTTGTGCTTTTGGGCACTCCAGTGATGTTGCAGCTCTGAAATATGGCCAAACTGGTGGCAAGTGGCATCGTGGCAGCTGCACGCTTGACTTTTTTCAGTTCATGGGCAGTTATTTTGCGCCTTGGTTTTTCCACACGCTTCTTGCGACCCTGTTGACTATTTTGAATGAAACGCTTGATTGTTCGATGATCACGCTTCAGAAGCTTTGCAATTTTAAGAGTGCTGCATTCCTCTGCAAGATATCTCACTATTTTTGACTTTTCTGAGCCTGTCAAGTCCTTCTTTTGACCCATTTTGCCAAAGGAAAGGAAGTTGCCTAATAATTATGCACACCTGATATAGGGTGTTGATGTCATTAGACCACACCCCTTCTCATTACAGAGATGCACATCACCTAATATGCTTAATTGGTAGTAGGCTTTCGAGCCTATACAGCTTGGAGTAAGACAACATGCATAAAGAGGATGATGTGGTCAAAATACTCATTTGCCTAATAATTCTGCACTCCCTGTACACATGCAAGCATGCCCATGGCAGCCCAGTTATATTTTAAGCCCCAGATCTTGTGTATGTGTTGTATTTTATCACTCTTAATAGTCCTTTTTTATTTCCTAGACATCACAGTTCCAGAGGAGCCTTCATTTTGTGACAGAAGTGGCTAAGGCTCCAATTTGGTGATTTTATTTGCCAATTTGTGTTTTTATTCAACACAAACATGTCACTTCTCTCAAACTACATGAACCCAGAATGTCCTGATTTATCTTTAGTGACGCAGTGCATCACTTAACACAACTCAACTCAGCTTACAGAACACTACAAGCCCGCAACCAGGGCCCGAGATGCTGCCCAAATATTAATAAATCTCATCTTTTGCCACACACAATGGAGCAACTCACCACCCTACAATCTTACACTAGGCCTTGCAACCGTATGAATACTGTCACCATCACTAACAGATTCTTGGTTTCTTAAGGCACACAAAGTGTAATTACATTTTTTAAGCACTGAGGCTACATACCTTCACCAAAACCCTTCACCTTTTCAGCCCAACAATAGAGATAATCTTAATCGTAGAACTGCCACACTCCCCTGTTATTAGGTGCTTGGTTCCTACCAAATCCTAGATACGGAATCTTCAATTTAATTTATACTCACACACCAGATTTATTGTTTCTTACCAAACCTGGTTAGGGAAATGCCCTTGCACTGGCATCAAGCCTGTGAGCCCTGAAACTATTGCATATGTAGGCCACAAGTTGCCCATAAACCTGGGGGAGGTGTGACAGTGGTTTATCGTTCCATTTTTTCCTGCAAACCCTATGAGACAATATCGGCAACACTCAATCTGTGCCCTGCATTCAGAAAAAGAGTGTGGATCCATTTTTAGGTCGTAGCCTGCCATACAGCGTAGCTGTGTGGTATGCTAAGGACATCTTGGGGAGTTTCAGAAAGTTTACCTGGGGATGCATTCTGCCTGTCGCTTGCCATTGGCTTGTGGTTTGTAACTCACGTTTTCTTGCTTACCAATTGCTGGCTTTATATGCTTTAGGCTGTCCAGGTTCAGTTTGTCCTGCCTGAAAAGAAAGCTGTGTTCACTGAATACTTCCATAAACTCCCTTTCTGTCAACAGACCTTTAAATGTTGTTCTTATCTGTCACGTTTGCTGGGCATCAAAGACCGAGGTCAAATGTCAAGCTGTTTTCATAGGAGACTCGTTATTTTGTTTTGCTTTTTGCATACTTCATAGTGACAGCCTTCCTCCATGGAGCCTGCTTGTGCCCTTGTTTTATTTTATTTTAGACATAGCCATCTGAAAAGGTATCTAGTTCTTCATCGGCTCAAAACATTTGTAAATTTTTTGCAAAATTCTTCTTTGAGTCTATTTAATGTTTGAAACTGCCTTTTTAGGAATAATGTACAAAACCCCATTTCAGTATTTCAATCTCAGCAACAGCCTAACATATGGTAATCTTGGGCAATATACACTGTTTGTGGCCCATTCACTGTAAAGCACAGGACAAAGTCATTTCACAGAAAAGAGCCAGTGCCACAATTAACAATTTAACCATGACTGGTATTCACTTTGATGTGTAAAGCATATCCTTTATTTATTACTAATTTGGCTACTTGTTTTGGAGAGTTAGATAAGTTTAAGGCACTTTCTATGAAAGCATTTGTGTTCGTTTACCTGCAGAATAATTTTGTATTTCGTCTTCAACTGTGCTTTTTTCAGAACACATACATTACTGGATATAAATGATTTCCCCATGCTACCTTTCAGGCATGAGGCCATGATTTGGATGGGGCAACAGGTGCAGTGGCACAGGGGCCAAAAGCTCTAGGAAGCCCACCAAACACAAATTACTGCGATCGATTACCACAAGGCAAGTGGTCACAAGTGCAGTTACCTTGCAGGTACTAGGGCCATGATTTTGATGATGCAGCAAGTGCAGTGGCACAGAGGACCAAAGTCTAGGAATCTCACAGACCATCAATTATTGCTATATGCTGCCACTGAACAAGCATTCCCAAGCGCAGTTACTTTGCAGGCACTAGGGCCATGATCTCGATAGTGCAGCAGGTGCAGTGGCATAGGGGCCAAACGTTCTAGGAAACTCACCGAGCACCGATTATTGATAAATCTTGCCACTGAACAAGCAGTCTCAAGCGCAGTTACCTTACAGGCACTAGGGCCTTGATCTGGATGGTGCAGCTGGTGCAGTGGCATAGGGGCCAAAAGCTCTAGGAAACCCACCGAGCACCGACTATGCTATATGTTGCAACTGAACAAGCAATAACGAGTGCAGTTAACTTTCAGGCATGAGGCCATGATTTGGATGGTGCAGCAGGTGCGGCGGCACAGGGACCAAAAGCTCTAGGGAGTACAATGAACACCTATTATTGTTATATTGTACTACTAAACAAGCAGTCAGGAGAGTTTTTTTTTATTCTTTTGTAACCACTGCACTCAAAGTAAAACATAGCCTAAAGCATCACTGGAATAAAAGGTGTAACCTATTGGACTTTTCTGTCTACCTACAACTTAAGTTACATTCAGCGCATTTTTATGGCACAGTTTCCCAATTTTTGTATGGTCCTAAAATACTTCTGAATCTGGACAAGGTAACACCTTAGCAAGAACATTCTCTATTCTATAACTTAGCATTTCAGCCTTTGTAAAGCCAGTAGGTCTCGCCCATGCAGGATCTATTGGATTTGTCAATGTTTTTTAGCCATCTTATACAGCAGTGTTAGCTTTGGTGCAGCATAACTGAAAGAAAAAAAAACGGTATAACGCAGGCAACGCTAGCTGTGTCATACAGCCTTTTTGCAACAGAGCTAAAAACCAGCGAAACCCATAAATCTCACACAGGCAAGACCTACTGGCTTTGCCAGTGCGTGTTATTCTTTGATTCCACAGCCTAATCACTGGATGGAGAGAAGCCTCCTCCTGGCTAATCACGCACTACCAGAGCTGCCCATGTGTCCCTGCTTCAGGATGTCTGGCCCCCACCTGCAAACATTTTAATCTCATAGCTTTGAAGGTGTCATTTTAGCATTACTATTTCAGAAGCAGATCAGAACTGCTCATTCTAGACTGAGTCACTCAACTAACTGCCTTCCACCTGACGAGAACAGTGGATGAAGAGGACTGATTCAAAGCCCCTGTACGTCTATACTTTTTGTTACACGCTGATGGCAAAGGCTGACTCAAGGCAAGGCCTAAATTAAAGACCCGACACTGGATTTCTCCATAAATTCGGTTTCTATGTAATTATCCAAACTACGCTTCATCTGCATCAGATGTGGGTGTGGCTGGTCTCTAGTAATACACCCAAAGTCTGGCTTGCATTAGTGTTTCATTTGCCTCATACTAATTAATAAATCACAAGTGTGATCTGTTTTTTTTTTTTTTTATCAAATCCTATATTGTATGTTTAAAGTTATGTTTGGGGGAGGACAATCACACCAAACTCACTTCCAAGCCGTGGACTTTGCGCTGGGGTCTGGCAGCATAGTTAACTAGTTTCCATATAGTTCTTTCTTGCAGTTGTGCTGGTTCTCCCTGTGTCCCTCCTGCAGCAACAATGTGCAGAGACACACAAGCAGCCCAGGGGGAGCTGCCAGCCTATTACCAAGAGAAGCTGTGGCGGCCAAAAGCCAGTGCTTAATTTGTGTCTGCTGTTGTCGGTGCTCTGCACTGGCACTTACTTTTGAGGGCTGGCACTTATTTTTCTGCCTCAAGCATTTACTGCTAACAAAAGACATATGTGATGAGGGAGGAAGATAAAAATGCAAAAGCGTCACAAGGGGAGAAAGCAGAAAGCTGCAAGAGTGAGCTGATGGGGCAGGGAGTGGCTGTAAATGGATTGAAGAGGCCCGCGATGGCTTCAGGATTATGCTGCCTCAGTATTCGCACATTTAATTGCAGCAGCTGTTAGTTTCAGAGAAGGGCTATGGGCACCGGCACGTTTTTATTTACAAATTAAGCACTGCCAAAGGAACAGCACTAGCAGTGCACACAGTTGTGTACAGGGCAGCTGCTCTCAGGACTTTAGCTACATTTTATCCGCTGGCTTATAAATATGCATGAGTCGGCTTATATGGTGTTCAACTCCTAGTCACGGCGGAAATGGGCATCACAGGGAAGAGAGAACAAGGAAAGACATTTTAATAGTACTTTCAAGTAATTCTCGTGTTACAAGTGGTGATCTATAACGACAGAAATCGGCACCCAAAAGTGCTGTTCCAAAAAGAGAGCAGCTCAGCCAGAGCAGTCAGGATGGGGAGTATGCAATATAAGGGTCAACCTATGTCACTGACTTCATACTAATAAACATTCCTAAACAAACCTAGTATAACTCTTACTTTCTGCCTTCGTCCTGTTATGTACTGTTATGAGAGGAAAACGCACACAACTGTGGTGTTAAATGTCGTTAACGCACACGTCTTCAGACAGTAAAAAGCATGAGCAATTAAAAGTGATTTGCAAACTGGAGGAAATACATATATGCAAAAGGAAAGGAAAGAAAAACAGGAACGTGTGTGATCAATCAAAATGACTAAAATGCAGCTTTTACTCATGGTCAATTCCATCAAAACGGTTAAAAGTGTTTTAAAATATGTACAGCATTTGTCAACACATGAATCCTGTTTCATTCAGCCTGCTCTCTCAAACACAAACACACATATACATGCACACGGCCCTTTCCATTTCCCACCCACCTCCCTGACCTCCTCTGAAAAGTCAAAAGGTTTATGAGCAACTGCACTTGCAGTTTAATCTCGCAGTGTGGACGCAGTCCCTTTGTCTCTGGTTTGTTTATTGTATTCAATTAATTTACCACCTCCATTTTGTCTTAAATGATCTGTGCCTCACAACCGGAAGTGGCAATGGACTAGTGAAATGCCCTCCAGGTGCTCTTAGCGTAGCTTCCTACAAATTCACTCGGGCTTCACGGTAGGGAGAATATACAATGCAAGGGTATGTGGCATGTTTACCTTCGACTACACCTCTGATTTTTTTGGACCAAGATAACGTTATTTATATAAGTGTGTTTGCTAAGTTCTGGGAGTCGCAGATGTTGAAACAGCAAGCAGAGGTGTATTGATTTTCACACTCACGGACTGAACAGCAATCAGTCGTACGGCAGTGATTTATTACACCTTAAAGAATAAGTTTGGCAAAGTACAACATATAATACAGGACATTAATCTCTCGTACCCCTAATGTACCCCACCTGCATGACAACATTAAAGATCACCATAGCGTTTCTGAACAGTGAAGCCTCTTCCCTTGCTGCACACAATTATTCAACTATCGATGCAGCTGAACGTCTTTGGAAGACCTTGATACCAGCCTGTGATCCCTAGCCCAAAACCTTCACCATCCTCCGAGACTTAACTCTGCCTGAATTAGCTTTTAATGTACGCAGTCTTCCACTAGAATGTGCTACACACTCTGCATTGCCTCCCCCACACTCCCATCATCCTAATAACTGAAATATTATGTCACCGTTCACCCTAAAACTTCACTCCTGCTCATTTGACCTGTTCAATAACACCCTGGAGTCGGTCTTCGAATCATATTACCATCTCTGAATCATAAGTTTAGCGGCACCCAGATTCCAACCACGGATCACACTAACAATTTGATCTGTCAAGATACTCTATACAAACTGCTAAGCAGATGGCAAAAGGTGGCAATTCGGTAGCAGTACATATACGCAAAGGAGGACTATACGCATACTCATGACAGCACTAGATGCCACTGGACTCATTTTCAAACTCATCATATCTCTGCATTCTCAACCATCAAAAACAAGCCACGATTATCTACTCACCACTGTTACCCCATCTTCGATATAAATCACTGCTGCCTTAAAAGTTTGCCTCTAACTGCTCCTCTATAATTTCCACAGTAAGAATGACTCCTCTACTCACTCCAACACCTCTTTCTGGTGCAGGATTCCAACAGTCACCTAGACTACCTCACTTGCTTCCTTCTTTGCCACATCTCCTGGGAATGCATCTCTTTAATGTAGTTCACAGACTTTTCCAGTTCTCCTTCTCACATTTTTAGTCCACAATTGTCAAACTGAGCTCCCACCTTCAGAGTACTGTACTTTCTGACAACTCTCTTTAATGACTTCCTCTCACTTGGTTCCCTCCCACAAGGCTTTACAACCACTGACGTCCTAACACTCATATGTCTCAGTTACCCTTCTGCAGTGGAATGTCTTGTGCTTAATCGGAATCACACTAAGAAGGAGCTAAAGGTACACCTGCCACACATCCTCCACAAATATCCTATATCACAAAACCGACCCACAGTGTTAAGATGACACTAACACGGTGGACTCAACCTCATAGAGGAGGGAGATCAGAAAATTAATGTCCTGCTCATAAGTGGGATCCAGTTAATCATAAAACAATCTAGGTGCAAACCCAAGGCCTTAAGAACAACAACGGAGAGCACCAACGCCAGCTAAAGGTCAGACACAGGAAACTGTACCTTGACAAATGTGTGACTACAGGAGAGATTCCTCCCCAGTGTGTCTGAAAGGCACACCACCGACTAATATAGGGTGACAAAGGTGGACCGACAGGTAAGACTTTTTCTTACCAACACGAGGGACTGACTGTAGGGGTACCTGGACTGCCCTTACAAAGGCCCTAGACCCTCCTATGAGGGATCCAATTTGAGGCTGAAACATATTGGCGATTACATTCTGATGTGATGCTCGAGACATAACTCCCAATAGCATCCAGATGTTTTAATCCAACAAAGTGTACCCACCAATATAGAAAATACTTGGGTTTACAGTTAGCTTTTATATCATGATTAACTGGACTCCAAGTATGACCAGAACATTAGAGGTTGAGACCACCATGTAAGTATCATCTTAACACGGTGGGTTGGACTGTTCGATGATGAAGCATGCCACAAAAGAGTGGGGGAGGCCTTTCCGATCAATATCTTTATGCTTTCTCAATATCTTTATGCTTTCTTGTGGCCACTATGCTGTAGTGTGGTTTCCATTGCCCTGAAAAACAGAACAGAAAAGACCCCTGCCATACTAGTTGTGTGATATTTGTGCATAATCAGCCCACCGTCTATCTCACCACTCACAAGCCTTTCCACCTGCTTTCATGTGGATCCGGATTACTTCCCTCCACCAATAGCACCCTAAGACATGTATCTAACATACACCGCAGCCAATCGCAACCAGCTTCCAATGTCCTCATTCTCTCTGACTCTACCATTATTTTCCTCTGTTTCAAGCCTAGTATTTTTGTCTGTCTTAAGGCGATTCTTTCATGGATGACTCCCGCTCAATTATGATTAACATCTGTGAAACATGAACCATTATTATCTCCTAAATCCTCTACACTTACCACTATCTCATTCTAACAATTCCCCCGATACCATATTGCAGTCTTCCTCAGGCAGAAACCTCAGTGCCATTTTCACTAACTGTATTAATCTCAAGGTATTCACCAACTCCACTGCTACTATTGCTAGGATTCAGATGTTGAACATACACAATGTTCTCCTCTAGCTTTAGTTCCACAAAAGCCAAGTCTTAGTCAATGAACTGTTACTAACATTGATAACAATGGCAGCCTCCGGGTTGGCCTATTTCTGGGCTCACGTTACCTTTGCCACAATCACAAAGTTGGACCAGTGAGTCTCAAGACACGTCCTCACTGACTTCTATGAACACCAAGTAGTTTGGTTATCAGCAAAACATAGAACCATACTAACATTGCTTACCCTGGTCTTTCAAGCTATCCCCTGCAATGCTCTAACAAATTTCATGCACCAAAAGGCTCATGTTATTCCCGATTATTGGGGGAGAGGGGATGATTTTGTTATAGGTGCTATTCATTAGCTCTGGGACACTCGTAATGAGGGCAAAAGTTTAGCCCGTTACATCACTGTGTGAAATATAAACTAATTAGAAACTTACTATCTAGTCCTCACTCCTATCCTCCTGCCTAAATGGAGGGAATGCTTGAATCAATCTCAGACACTGGCAATCACTTTTTGCTGCATTTCAGGTCCTTGCTTTTTGCCCTCTATGCCACTCTAGAGAAACCAGTCATATGCAAATCCGCCATGGTCTGCTCCCAACTGCTTGGCCTGGTCCCCTCCAGATGAGAACACAAGCACCCCTAGAGAGGTTTTGGGCTACTTAGGCCTACTTAGGCCTCATCAGTGAAGTAAAGATTGAAGTGAGCTGCCCCCCGCACATAACTCAATAACGATTGCAGAATGAGCCCCTACCCTCTCCTCGATTTGAGATTGCAATAAAAGGATCTCACGTGCTTCAAACACCAATAAACTAAATACTCTCGCTCATCCATACCTAACGATTGTTCCCACACCAGTTACAGACTATTTAAAGTAAGCATGTGATATTTTAAGTATCTAATGGCATTTTAGGTGAATGTCTCATAATTCTAAATGCAATGCATGTTTACGCTGCACAGTAATTATGTTACAAGTACTCAATCTATATTTAAATGATTGTCACTTCAACTGTGATGTCCTAGCTACCTTGAGTAACTTGTTAATTTGAATGCTAAACATGAACTAATTAAAGTGCAGAATCTATGAATTGGTTTCAGAGCACCCTTGTTTTGTTCTGATTGAATGTAGTAATTATTTCTACGTAAAATTAATGTTTGTGTTTGTCTCTACGTCATTAACCACCAACAACCGGATAGGTATGGTGTGACAGCAAAAATGCTGTGGTACGGGCACGTGCACTATTTTACCAACCCAGACATCTTCTAACACTTTGGAAGTTCACAGTGATCCTAACATCGTCCTCTGTAGAAGAATGGGGCCGCAGGATTTCTTTTTAGAAGAGACTTCCGCAGCCCTTTTATTGGTAACCGCAGCATATTTAGGACTGTGGGTGGACATATGAAACCAGCTGTTTAGATGGTGTAGTAATTTGGCCACTGCCTGGTAGCAAGCTGAGAACCTCCTGAGTTTCCACTTCTCAGCTGCCATTTTGTAGCCGAACGCTCTTACTGCATGGCATAGACAGGTGCGGCTCCTCCGCTAGGGGGGAGGAGTGTCACACCCCCGCCAGTAGCAGCTGCTGCAAACCTTTTGCTAAAAACGATGATAAACTATGTTTATTATCGTTTTATTAAAGGGGTGGGGCCACAGGCTGCTACAAGCACTGGGGGGGGGGGGGTGCACAGCACTCCCCTTCACGGTGCATGTATGTTTGGCCGGCCATCTTGCGGCGGCCAAACACACATGCGCAGTAGGCTCTCTCCTGCCCAGTAACACAAATGCCGGGCCGGAGAGAGCCTGCACAGGTTCCCAGTCTGCCTGGCAGCGCCCTGGCTAGGTGCTCCCAGCCAATCCTGATTGGCCACAGGGCAGGCTGGGAGCCCGCAGCTTTCCTACATTAGAAGAGCAGCGCAGCAGTGGTGAAGGCAGCAACAATGAAGGTAAGTTTTTTTTTTGTTTTTTTTTTAAATTGAATTTCACCATGCCGTCCTGCCCCCTGTTACCACCGCAAGCCACTCCTGGGCTATAGAGCATACACGACACTATTCTTTGCCAAACATTAGATTCGGCTCTAGTCTGTCACTATACTACAGTTTGTTGGTCATGAATAAAAAACCGTTATGAAGAATGTCATGTGTATACTTTCTTCTGAAGTGTTAGGAGTTTTTCTTTTAAGTGGCTTGTTTTTGATGCCCCAATTTACATTTATTATTTCCTGGGTTGGCTTATTGGGCTTGCCAGGATACAGAGGAAGTCAGGACTGACAAAGAACAGTTATAGCTTATCCCGCTCAGAGTGTGAGGCACCGGAAGACATTCTCATCAGGGGAGATAGAAATGTGATGCTAAGAAGCAATGGCAGCTTCACGATCGGAAGTTATTCTTGGCTAGGTAAAAATTACAGATTTGCCCATACACTCGGAAAAAAACACCCAATTAAAAAAAAAAAAAAAAAACAGGGGCTAGTATTATCGCACCCACATTACTATGCATTTTCTGTAGCAGATCTACAAGCTAAATTCGGATTTTCCTGGGACAGCAGGTCAGCAAAATTACTTCAGACTAACCACAAAATGGCCGCCACCACACCTCAATCTGCCCCTGCACCTCGGAATGACAAGTGCACGTTTAGGGAATGTTCACACTGCAGCATCCAACTGCACTACCCAGAAAGCAAAGATGTAAAGAACGAATGAAAATCCTAATACTCTTCACTGAGCAGCAGTGTCCTTCTAGTATTAAAACAATTTAGAAAGAGGGCTTGCTCCTCTAGCAAGGACTATAGAGGCAGAGGTAGTGATCTTTTGTGTTTGTTATTGGACAATTTGTTTATAACCAGACTTTTTGTGAAACGGCATGGATGTTATACAATGTTACACCAAATCACTAAAATGACAGAAGAGGAACAGAATAGAAATAACATGATACCACTAAGGCCAGAGGGATGGAAATGGACTGAAGCAAAGATGGATGGTTAGGCAAAGATAAAGGCCACCAAGCAGAGCGGGACCTTAGGCCTGAGAACAAAAAAGCATGAACATCTAGGGAATCAGGCCTAAAAAGTAAGGCTCTGTGCCATCAAGGCTAGGTTTTTGAAAGAATGCATTACTTGCAGGATGGAAAAACACCAAGTAGGAGAGGACTTAAATATTCGAACCCGAGGTTTAGTTAAAGTAGTGGGGTGTGCTACTGAAACAGCACTGATACAAGTCTGGGTATCCACACACAGTAAAAAGAACTGGGGTAAGAACCAGGGAAACCACAGAAATACTCCCCAAACATTAGGGGCTCGTATCAGAGAAGTGTATGAATCTATCAGGAACTAGTGAGGGCCAACTTTATTAACTTTCTGGTGATAGTATTTCTCCCTATCCATTAAAGGGGTTCAGATGCCGAAAGGCAGCCAGAGCGGCGGTATGTTTGTTTAGACAAGGTCTGCAACCTTTAATGTGAGGGAATCTCCGAAACGAAAATAAGTACTAGGCATCGGAAAACACCCTCCTTATTTTCTGCTCGTTTTTTTTATTTTTTATTATACTAATCGTGAATAATAGCCTACAATTCACTGAATTGGGAATTGTAGGGTTAACAAGTAAGCCTGGAAAGCTAGAGCCCGTGCGGTGCATCAGCATGGTGCATGCATTGTACAAGTTTCGGTTTTTAGTCGTCAGTGCTTGAGGCAGGAGGGAGCCTTGCGCCTGCCACGATGTTCTATCAGAGCACCAGCAACTGGAGGGCTGAAGGTAACTGTTATGCAGTTGAGGGAAAGTTAATAAAAAATACTCAAATGCAGGGGAAATAGAGAGTTTGTGTGTGTGCTTGTGTGCATGTATGAAAGACAGTGAGAGTTAGAGAAATGAGTGTGAATAGGTGATAGTGAGTGGCAGTCAACGAAACGAAAGTAGAATGAAAGAGTGACTGAGAAAAAGTGAGATGGTCATACAGAGTAAGTGTGAGAGACAGAGTGTATAAGTGAGAATGAGTGTGAGACAGAGCAAGTAGGTGAGCGAGAGCGCGAATGAGTGCAAGAGTGAATGTACGCAAAAGTGAAAGTGTGCATGACTGTTACACTTTCGAGTCTGCTTTGATCCTGGCCCACGGCAAGTAATTCTGGGCTTATCGAGGCACAAAAATGCTGGCACTGGCATCTGTAGATGATTCTAGGAGTAAGGGGCAACTATGTCAAAATTATGGAATTGGCATACGGGAGGGGATTCTTGGCACAAAGGTCACCATTGACAAAATGCTGACGCTAGAACACTAGAGGTAATTCTAAGCACATGGGACATCCACGATACGACCACACCTACTTTTGGTTTTGTTTTCTTTTTCTTGTATATTTTTATGTCCTTATTTTTTACGAGTCCATAAGTAAAGTGCACTGGGGATTCTACTAATTCCCAATAAACAAAGCCACCTCTAGAGCTGTGGGTCAAAGCTGCAGAGAGGAAGAAACGGGTATCCTTTTTTTGTCCCTCCAAATATGGGGAATCCTGATTTTTCACCGGTCCTTGAGGGAAAAGAACTAGGTAAATAGTGAAAAGAAGGAAGCAAAAGAAGGTGTTGCCTCTCCAATCATTAGGGGGTCATTCCATTCAAATAGTTCAAAAAAAGATCAGGCCCTACCAGAAACAGAGAGACTGAGATAACACCAGAATTGTCACCAGGTCAACCAATTCGTAATGAATAAATGGGAGGAGATATTTCATAGAACTCAAATAACTTCTAGAAATGCACCAGACAGACAACAATGAAGATAATGTAACATTGATACCGAACTCCAGTCAGAATACCCAAATGGGACCTGAATAAAGCAGGGACATGCCAGAGTGGGGATTGAGTACAGTTCACTCTGCTGCACCTGCTCTGGGACTGCACAAAACTGACAAAATATAAGGGAGGCAATCCTAAATGTCATTAAGAGATGATTTATATCCTGATTCCCGGACTCCTGGCTTACATCATCTTGGGTCTGCGCAACATACAATGACCCCTCTACATTCACAGAAAGGTAAGCGGATGGCCACAAAACAGACCATCAAAGTACCTAATCATAGGGCTCTGTTGCACCAGATCTCTGACGTTTTGGGTGTAGAAAAACTGCGATGTCATTCAGACATCAGAGTAACAGCTCTGGTAACGCCTGAGTGACTTTAATTAACTTCTGCGAGCTCACATGTCCAAATATCAATCAATCAATCAGAGGTCTTGTAGAGTGCAAGCTTGTCACCCGGAGGACTTCAGACGCTGGAGAGATGCTGCGGGTCTCGTCCGGCTGGTGATGGCTGTTGAAGATCCAAGTCTTGAGCTGCCTTCTGAAGTCCTTTACAGAAGGGGAGGTGTGCAGGTAGAGGTTGTTCCAGGACCCGGTGGCAAGGTGGGAGAAGAAGTGACCTCCAAAGTGTTTTTGGCTAATGCAGGGGATGTGGGCCTGGGCCAGGGAGGCTGAGCTGAGTTCTCTGGTTGGTTGGTGTAATGTGAGGCGTTGTTGATATAGGCAGGTCCGGTGTTGTGGAGGGCCTTGTATGACTGCGCGAGGAGCTTGAAGAGGCATCTTTGCTGGACGGGGAGGTGTTGGTGTGATGCTAGTTCTTATCAGGAGGTCGAGGACGTGTCTTGCTGTTGTGTTCTGGATGGTCAGGAGGCAGTTCATGAGCTGTTTCGTGGTTCCGGTTGAGAGCGGGTTGCCGTAGTCGAGTCGGCAGGAGATGAGGGTATGGAATGACTGTTTTTCTGGTAGAGATGGGGATCCATCAGAAGATCTTGTGAAGCATGTGGAGGACGTGGATGCAGGCAGATGAGATGGTGTTGATCTGTTGCTTCATGGTGATTTAGGTATCCAGAATAATCCTGAGTGTAGTCGGTGGGTGAAGGTGGAGGACTGAGGGCGGTGGGCCACCACGTGTCGTCCGAGGGGGAGGCCTTCTTCCCGAAGATGAGGATCTCCGTTTTGTCTGAATTTAGCTTGAGGCAGTTGGTCCTCATCCAGATGGCGATGTCGGTCATTGTGTTTTGGAAGCTGATTTGTGTGGTGGTGGTGTCGTCTGTGAGGGATAGGACGAGCTGGGTGTTATTGACGCAGGAGATGATGATGAGTCCCTTGATGCGTGCAATGTCTGCCAGTGGAGTCATGTAGGTGTTGAAGAGGGTGGGGCTGAGAGAGGAGCCCTGGAGGGTGCCACAGATTATGGGGGTTATTCCAACTTTGGAGGAGTGTTAATCCGTCCCAAAAGTGACGGTACAGTGACGGATATACCACCAGCCGTATTACGAGTTCCATATGATATAATGGACTCGTAATACGGCTGGTGGTAAATTCGTCACTTTTCCGTCACTTTTGGGACGGATTAACACCTCCTCCAAAGTTGGAATAACCCCCTATGTCTTTGGGTGCTGATGTGAAGGGAGGGAGGAGGAGGATCCTCTGTGTTTGGCCAGGGAGGAAGGAGGAGATTCAGTTGAGTGCATTGTCTTGGATGCCAATGCTGTGGAATCTGATGATGAGTGTGGTGGAAGACGGTGTTGAAGGCTGCCAGTAAGTTGAGGAGGATGAGGGCTGCTGTTCCCCACCAGGTCGAGGAGGTGTCTGATGTTGGTTGCTGCGATCAAAACAGTCTTGATGCTGTGATTAAGCCAGAAGCGGGATTGGGATGGGAAGAGCATGTTGTTGTGTTCGAGGTAGTCCATGGGCTGGTGGTTGATGGCCTTTTCCAAGACTTTGGCAGGAAATGGGAGGAGCGAGATAGGGCAGTAGTTTTTGAGCTTGTTGGGGTCAGCTGAGGGTTTCTTCAGGAGGGGCTCGACCTCAGCATGCTTCCAGGCACCGGGGACAGTGGCTGTGGAGATGAAGGCATTAAGGAGTTCTGTGAGGGAAGCTCCAATTACTTCTCTTCCTAGGTGGTAGAAGCGGTGCAGACAGTAGTCCATGAGGGATCCGGAGTGATAGAAGTCATGATGGAAATGGTGTCTTTGGTAAATAGCTGCTTCTATTTAGTTATCTTGGGGAGGGGGCTGGGTTGGAGTGCGGGGGTTGGTCCAGGTTGGAAGGCCGGGGGTCAAAGTTGTTGTAGATGTCAGCGATCTTGTAGTGAAAGTAGTCCAATAGCGTGTTGCAGAGGGCTTTGAAAGGGTGGATTGTGTTCTCTGTGGCAAAGGGGAAGGAGAATTAT
This sequence comes from Pleurodeles waltl, assembly GCF_031143425.1. Classification (NCBI taxonomy): domain Eukaryota; kingdom Metazoa; phylum Chordata; class Amphibia; order Caudata; family Salamandridae; genus Pleurodeles; species Pleurodeles waltl. The sequence goes on along the minus strand of NC_090442.1, from coordinate 830,729,906 downwards.
CTGATGATGCTGACGAGTTCTCTGGCATGGCTGGTGCTTGCCTCAATGTGGGTGGTGAGTGCTTCTTTCTTGGTCTCCTTGAGTTGAGTGTGGTATCTGTTGAGGGCGGACCTGATGGAGTCAAGTTTGGCAGGGGTCTTATTGGAGCGCCAGTGTCTCTCTAGTTTCCTGCAGTGATGTTTGAGGATCAGAAGTTCTAGGGAGAATCATTTGGCTGGCTTTGTGGGCTTGCTGTTGGTGGTGTTTTTCAGGGTGGATGGTGGTGTCAGCGGCTGAGGAGAAGTTTGGAATGCGGCGTTCAAGGGTATCTGAGGGGATTGATCCAGGGTGTTTCTCAGTGACTTTGCTCCATTTGCAGAGGAGAAGGGTGTGGGGTCTCGTTGGGGCTTCAGGCTGTTCCTCGATGGTGATGTTGTGGTCCATGTTACCTTAGTGGTGTGGGAGAACTTGGCTCTGTCGCAGGTGGAGAAAATGGAGTTCAGTGAGCGTCCTGCGCTGTGCGTGGGGTGGTGACCAGCTGAGAGAAGACAATGATGCTCATGTTTTCAGGGAGTGAGGTGGAGCTGGTGTCGTCCGGGTCTTCTAGGTGGAAGTTCAGGTCCCCCAGTAAGATGTAGTGGCTTGAGTCGATTGCCAGGGAGGGCAATGAAGTTCAGGATGGAGTTGCAAAAGCTGTGGCAAGGGCCAAGGGGTCTGTCGACGAGGGTTCCTCTGATGGTTGTTTTGGTGTCAGGTTTGATCTGGAAGTTGAGGTGTTCCATGATCGGTGTTGTGTCGTCGTCCGAGGAGGTGCAGTAGAGGGAGTCCTTGTGGATGATGGTGATGCCTCCGCCATGTCTGTCAGGGCGGTCACTGTGGATCACCTTATATCCGGGGGTGTAGCTGTGGCGATGTCTGGTGCAGATGCAGGGGTGATCCATGTTTCAGTGATGAACATTATGTCAGGTGCAAGGGTGGTTATGGTGTCCCAGATTTCTATGGTCTGCTTGTAGAGGGATCAGATGTTGAGTAGTGTGTAGTGGAGTTGAAGTTTGTGGCCAGGGGTCTGCTGGGTAGAGATTGTGGTGGTTCGAACGTCACAGGAGACACAGCAATTGTGGCAGGAGAAGGGGTCTTTGGTGGGTCGTGGCGAGGAGATGCTGTAGTCGGAGTTCTGTGTCTTCAGATTGAATGTTTTGATCTGGTCAGAGAAGTACCTGTGCCAGGTTGCAAATCCAGGGGTCCTGGCATGGTGCACGGTTCAGACGCTGACATGCTTGCCTTTGTCGTGCCAGCTTTGTGACAGTAATTAAGTAGGTCTTGGGGGAGGGTGGTGGACTGGGACGTTCAGGGAGCATTCAGAAAAAGAACAAAGGGGCACAGTGGGGCCTGAAAGGGGCAGGAAAGAGCGCAGTGGAGAGCCTGAAGCAAGCTAAGTTAGGATGGCGGCAGGATGCAGCAACCAGGGATCAGAGGCAGCAGAGGCACTGTACTGCAGGCGCTATATAGCACTTAGCAGCAGTGCCAGGGCAGTTGGAGATGCCTGCTCACTGGGGTTCGTGCAGCGACTGCCACTAAGCAGGTCCAGGTGTGGCAGGATCAGGTGTGGGGATGCGGGCAGGGAGCAGAGAGGGGGAAAAAACAACAGGACACGGGGAGCCTGAGAAGAGGCAGAAAAGAGCGGGAAGAGCACATGGGAGGCTGGGGAGCCTGAAGCAAGCTAAGTTAGGAGGGCAGCAGGAGGCAGAAAACAGAGGTAGATGCAGCAGTGCTACTGTACTGCAGGCGCTATTTAGCGCTTAGCAGCAGTGCCATATATAAGAGTTTTATGAATTATTACACATAACATCAAATGTGTTTAAAACAGACCGACTACTAATCAGTATCCTAGAGAAGTCACTGATACCCACCAGGCCATCACTGGTAATCAATCTATAATACCCATACTCTACAGAAATGTTGCCTTGGGTGCAGAGTTGCGGGTGGTGGGGGAGGAGGAGGGGTAGAACATGGTTTTATTGCCCAATTTAATGTTCACGTTTTCCATGCTGGCCAGTGGATGTACGTGGTGTATGTGGGTGTGAGTTAAGCAAACCTACACAGAATAAAAAAAGAATTAACCGACAAAGTGTCACGCAGCACTCAATGTAAAAGAATTTGACCAGGAATCTCGTGAGCCATGGAGATTCAACTGGCGTCAGGTACAGTTATATTATATTTCCATTATTATTATTATCATATGTCATTTTATTGCAATTGTTTTCCAGGACAAAGTACTAATCAATAACTCACGATCTTCTTTTGAAATTATATAAAAACATATATCCCTTGACACGCAATGTATTATTCAATGGATCACAATTTTGGACCTCAGTTCACGTTTTAATCTATTCATAGACATTTCTTGCTTCTACTCTCCTACTTCCACTTGTTTCCTCTCTATATTCCACTTTTTCTAGTATTAATATTTATGATTGCTGGTTATTTATTACAGTTATATCTTTCTTTCTTCCCCCTCCCCTTGTTTTACTTTGTTTTCGTATTCCAGTGTTCATTTTTTCTTTTTTCTTACTCAATTCCCTGTGACACTCTCTCTTACTCTGGTTTCTCTCGCTTGTTTTCCTTTGTTTATCGTGAATTGGCTCAACCTCATCCTGTACTTTTCTAGCACAGTGGTCTTTCTTGGATGTCCGCCATATTTCCTCTTTGCGAGGCACTTGATCAACTTTGCTGTGCTACGTCATCCTGAGTAAAATAATTAAGCGGAATGCACGCAAATAACATAAATAGCAGCACAAAATTTAAGATTAAGACCAGGGTATAACATTGTAGTGGGCCATAGGTATTTCTACACTGCTACTTAATTTCTGAAATGAAATATATGCAATATTCAGAAATTATGTTTTGCCTTCTGATGTTCGTTTTGCACACAAAAATCTAGTATGCAATGGGACGTTATTCTCCAAGAAGATCATTACAAAGTGTGTGTTAAAGGTCCATTTATTTTTAAACAACATGTTTAGCTTTAAAAAATAAGCAATGATGTTCACCTTTGTATTTTACATCATTAACCCATTCTAGTATTCATACGCATGTAATGAGTAGTTGTATAGAAAATTTCTGCCATTAGTATGGTCTTGTTGAGCTCTTGGCAATTCGGAAGGTGAATTTCTAAAAGGCATTACTCTTTCACAGTTACAGGAGTCAAGGTAGTACAGTAACTCTTTCTAGTGTGTACATTGTAAAATGTTTGGCAATTATTCCTATTGATGTAGTATATGGTCCCACTGTTTGGGTATGAGTGATTGAGTTGTGGGGCATGAATGATTTCGTATTGTTGTATTGGGCTGCACAAGTAAGTGGCAAAAGTGTACGGCTATTTCACTCTGTGGTATTTGTAACGGTTGACTGTCTGATGAGCTGTGCTGTAGTGGAGAGTATTGTATTACTGGGAAGCATCCATGGTGCATTGTGGAGCACATGAAGACAAGCCAGGACCCCTCCCAACTCTGTCCATTGCATAACTGGTAGACAGATCAACTCTCTCTTCAGGTTAATGGTTAACTTTGTTTTGGATAAAGTCACTTCTGAGACGTCAAAGTTTCCAACCACACCTTCAGGCTCCCAGTTTCCCCTGGAACAGGCCAACCTATCATCCTTCAAATTGGAGTCCCTTCTAGAGCTTTCTACCTTTTAGAGCAATTCAATTGCACAATTCATTTTAGTGTTTATTGCTCAACATCTGAAGACCTGTTATCCATCACCCTCTGCTAGGTCAGAAAACCATCCAACTTAATTGTTTTAGTACATAGCTTTTTGGGGTGACCCTTGCACACATAGACCCTTGGCTTGACTCAATTGTAGTCAATTTCAATTAGACAGCATAAATTATTTTTTAGCCCAGAGGTGCCATCAGCACTCTCTTCTTTTAACAAGCTTGCCAAAGAATTTATATAAATCTTTGGTCACAACGGTCATCTCTCATTGTGCCCTTCTGGGGGCATGGCCAGACCTACAAATAATCCTCCAAAGGGACCCCATTCTTGGTCTTCCTTTTGGGGATTCACTAGTGGCAGGCTGTTGCGCTTTCTTTAGTTTCACCATATGTGCCCAGTGGTCAGGTCGTCACTTTTTTAATGCATGGACTGGCTACAGAATAATCCAAAGGCACTGGGCTGTGCTCAGCAGCTTCACTCCCATTGCAGCACACCTCAATTAATCCGACTTGTGGAATTACAGAGAGGAAGATACCAGCGCCAACAACACTGACCGGAGCAGCAATCATAGCTCTCACATGTTAAAACATTTTCATATTATGATTTTACAGTGTATTCACAGCGAGTATAAGGGCCAGTGTAAGAGGAAGCCCCCTCTTCCCATGCAGAAAGTCAAAGGAGGACAGTGAGGGGATTACATTGTCTCTCACTAAAGCTGATGGACTAAAGTCTGCCAAATCCTACTTAAACTCCTGATTCACTATCCATGGGTGAGAATGGGGAGTGGGCACTGCCAATGTGATGTGAGCATAGGGTATTCCTGTGGATAGAAAAAACTGCTACAGTTTTTCTAAGTATTTACACATGAAAGAATGTACATCTGGGACATTTACTCCTGGCTAAATGCTCATTTATGGTTACCTATTTGAAGTTGCGACTATTGCAGCTTCCGCAGGGTAATCATGAGAATTTCAAAAGAATGTAAAATGTATTCAAAACATGGGAGTCAACCTAAAAAGGTGTTCTCTTTAGACCTAGATCTGAACCTAAATAAAAATACCAATAAAGTTCACATAGGTCCCCCTCTACATCCACAACCAGGAAAAATAGAAATATCCATCACTAACCACTTCACTGTCCTATCAAGCAAAAACACCACAATCGTCAATGCATTTTGTTTTTTTACAAGTCTTTAAAATGAAATGAAGAACTTGGCGTGTTGGCATTCTTCCACTCAAATATGAAATAATAAAACCTTCATATGTCGATTATGAAGATAATCTTGTCATGATAAGGCCAAATGACTTAATTGGGTTCTATTTAATCTATTGTTCACCTAATGTGTGTAAAAGCTTTACTTGGGAACTGTTATAGAGCAAATGTTGCGGCGAGGACTTGAAGATCGGGATCTATTCCTAGAAAATTTTCAGCAGTTTTCGCTTAGCCTAGAAACACCCTTCTCCAATTGTCGCACCAGCCAAAATACTAACTGCTAGCTTCAGGTCAAGTCATATTGTCAATGATATATGCATGTTACCAACATTTGATGATGCCTTTTGCATTATTGTTTGCAACCTCCAATAGAGCATCCTATAAAGGAAATACTCTTTGTAGTGTAGTTCTTTTTGGTTTCCTGTGTTTTCAATCTAGTCAAATTCTCTTTAAAAAATTTTTTAGGGCACATGTTTTTAGGGATACATCTAATTGCCTGTTTACTTGACAAAATGTGCATTAATAACACTCCAAGGTCAGTCTTAATGCCTCTATGTTCATAATGCGTCACAATCATAGCTTTCATTTTCAAACAAAAATAATACATGTACAGTCCAACTTCAGAAATATATATATATTTTTATTTACATCATCTTCTCCATCTAGAAAAAAGTGATATACTAAGCCATGACTGTGTTACTAGCTCCAAAACAAGCATGCAGATATATTTATTGCATTGCACGAGTATGCTTTCTCCCAAACAACTTTGCTATTCCCTTCCACTACCACAGATAGGGCAGTTATGCCTCATATTTAGGTTTGAACTACACAGTGCTTGTGAAATTTCTTGTAAAGAAATGAAAATCTTAAAAAGGACTCAAAGCCCACCAATTACTTACCTTTTCTTAACACTCTTTGGCTCCTATGTCACTCTTGTTTCCTTGCTTTCTATTATTAGCGCCTCCGGCTTCCTCCTGGGCTTTGAGTCTTTGTACTGCTGTGGAGCATGGACCAAATACAGCTACTTATGTTTAGTGTCCCACTGGCCGTAGGCTCCTGCTGGTACTCTATTATTACTTTTTGGGGTGCACTCAGAGTGCATTGCCTCTGCAGTCCCTCTCCTCCATTTTTTTTTTTTTTTTTTAAAAGCCCACTACATGCCCTCCTCGTACTCGCAGTTATTTTTAAAGCCACCCCTATCTTCATCCTGATCGCTATTATTTTTTAGCCATCCCACTCCTCTTGCTCTCCTTTGTTTTTTGTTTTTTTAAAACCCACCCGCCCTCCTCCCGCTCTCACTTGTTTTTAAAGCCAACCCGCCTTCATCCTGACTGATGCTATTTTTAACCCTCTCCTCCTGCTTTGTTTTTTTTATTAAATCCATGCCCCATACTCCTCCCGCTCTTCAGTGTTGTTTTAAATCTTCTTCCGCCCTCCTACCACTCTGTAGTTTTTAGACCCACCTCCAACATCCTGCTCCCTCTTTCCGGCTCCCAGAAGTTTGAAAGTATGTCATCGGGTTTAACAAATAAAAAAATGTGTGATACTATTTTAGAATTCCATTAAATCAGGAGAGACAGCTGACTTCAACAACAAGGTTGCACTTCATTAACATGGACAACGCCATTTTAGTTACTCAATGTTCCACGAAGCAAGGTTTGAGAATGTACCTTCATGCTTTAGTGTGCATCTTGCAACGCTCCCAAACAAAAGCAGCCATTGGCTTCTCCAACTTGACCTTATTGTGTGTAGGGCGTTTTACAATTAAGTTCATGAGTGTTAATGGCAACAAGCATGCTTTTTATACAGTATTTTTAAACTAGCTAAAAGCAAGGCATTACTGCCAGAGACATCCGTGCCCTTGCACTGACCTTGCTCCAGGGATCACCTTTTTCAATTCACCTCTTGTTTATCTAGGCATCAGGGACTTTCCAACTACTTTGACCTGATATCCCACCCCTTGTGTTGGACACTATTTCCCTATCCTGGGTAGGATTATCGATACATGGTACTAAACTACCATGAGTTCTTCAGGCCTGGCTGCTCAAATCGCATTAAGCTGAAAAGTTCTCAAAAAGATGTGTGAAAAACTATTTTCACAATTGCTTATCTCTGTTTGAAATAATGTTCATAATCAGACTACAATTAAAAGTGCAGGGTCCAATATGAAATTAGTATATACCCAGCTGCTTTAACTGTATTTTCCCACAACAATGTATATTAAATATAAAGTTCAATCCATCCTTACAGGGATAGTACTCTAGTGATTGGTAACTTTTGTGAACATGCTGACTGACGATGAAAACAATATTGCGGTGTTTATTCAACAAGTACAATTTTAAGAACTCAAGAACTATATCAAGGGCAGAAAATTGGGTGTTACCTACCTAATGCCTCAAGTCATCTCCTCTACCAAGTCACTCTACTATTAGCCAAATTTATATTTAAATAATTCATATTTATTTATGTCATGCCAACAGGCCAGGCTCAGGAGGGTGTTTGTCTCATCCACTTGCATTTTCAGCAATGTTCCTACTATAGTGTTCCCCCAACATTTGATGGCATCTTCAAACAATGTGATAGCTACATTTACACCGCTTCATCCTTTCTAATTTCTCATCTCCTGTGTTAAGTTCTCTGCCATCTGAATAAAAAGTCTACCGCAATACAGATCAAATTACTGTACATCAGGTTTTTCTTCCAATCAATCTATCCTGCATTCAGAGATCACACGAAATAACCCTTAGATTTTTTTTTATTTCTTCAAAAGATCCTCACTTTTTAAGTGCAACAATTGTTGTGATGCTGACCAGAACAAGAATGTGATAAAGAATACATTTTTATCATTAATCATTTGACCCATAAAGAAGGTACCTGAAAAATAGTGAAATCCGCAAGTTGAACCACAACAGAACTTGACATTAGTTTTGCCCTTGGCGGAGGAGGAGGTGGAAAGAAAGAACCTGAATTTGTTGTAGAAATTTTTTCTGTGGAAAATAAAATGTAAAAAACCTTTTAAAGATCAATAATTTTAATGATTACATTTACAATTAGAAACCTTAACTGGCAACAGAAGTCTACATATGCCACACATTGTGCAGCTAACCGATAAAAACAATGTCCCAGTTGCAAGAAAAGGCTCCCGTTGCACAGCTGCACTCAAACTACTGACATTCTGCACACAATCGCACACACCTTGGAGCCATCAATGAAATCTATTGGTGTAAATATGTGTCTTGCCCACTTATTAGATAAAAGTCATTAAAATGAATTTGGATATCAATAATATAGCACAAGGGAGTGTTTAAGGTGAATCTAAACATCCTTTCTAAAATTAAAAAGGGTGATCGCCAAATTAAACATTCCTGAAAACAGGGGATATTTTGGAGAAAATAAATACAATTTCCATGAGCAGGGGGACTTCAGATTAAGAATAAATAATTCACAATGTCCACATGCTCCTCCTCTCTGATCCATGAAACTGCAAGACAGACAGCTAATTACCAAAGGAGCTGCAGCTAATTACCAAAGGAGCTGCACCTGAGGCCAAGACTTCCTGCATGAAAATAGTCTGCAAAGACTCCAGGGAGGTGCTGTGTGGAGAGCTGCTGTTGTTATCTTCTGCTTTCGAGGTATCAGGCACCTGCAGCAACAAGGAACTGCAGGCAGAGGAAAACTGTAGGTGTCCCCTTCCCAAGGCCAGGCAGTTAAGCAATTGTGACGGGGGCCGTTTTATCATGGGCCCAGGAGACCATCCACTGCCATAAGACCCTAGATTACTGTGGGATCTTAGGGGGAGGGAGTGCATCACTAAATTTGCAGCTCTGCAGAACACGCTGCATTTGTTTCAGTTTACTGGAAATCTCCTGGGTTCTGAGGTGTTTTCTGGAGCTCTTCTGCAATCCCTGAAGTTTTTGAATACCACATAAGTATTTTCACTTACGTACTGTGGCCCGTGGATCATTTAAGGCTGTAAACCAATGTCTTATACACAGGAAGATATTTATAAGGGTACCAAAGGTAGAGGCAAGGTGGGAAAGAAAATATGTAAGGAAGAGAGGCAAGTGGAGGATGTAGAGCCTAGACAAATATGAAGTAAGGAATACTTTAAAAAGAAGAAAAGATGTCAGTGGAGCAATTATGTTTATATGGTCAGAAAACAGAACATTTTGATGTAGTGCCCCAACTTGTTGTCCGAAAATGACATGTCTTTGCTTTAAGAAAGGCCCAACTGCTCAGCCAAGAAGTTATGATAGCTACATCTTGTAAGACATACACATTTCATTCCCGATTAACATCAGATATGACGAAAAGAAGATTTTGGCCTTGTTATGTTGAGAAGTGGCAGCATTTCATTCATGGCAGATCTGTGCAGGCACACCAAGAGGTATTAGAAGGCAAGTAACAATCATAACTTGTAAAGAGCTACAGATGGCCCAGAAATGACTCACTTCTGGTTATTCATGAAAATACAGTAGAGCTACTTTGGTTTAAAATTAGACCAAGATGATTCAATTGGATAAAACAGGTTTTCCTATGATATGGAAAACTCTGTTATTAATGACACCAGATCCAACCATTCCATGAAAGAAACTTGAAGTACATTTAACTATGCATAATGCTTGCAGACGTCTCCTAGGAAGAAGTACTAAGTGTAGAACATAATGAAGAGAAAATCAGCAGTGGAAGAAACAAAATCCATTATAAAAGTTGTAATTAGAAGTGATTATGTGAGGTTGTGATTTCAGAGGATTAGCGAAATCATGCAATCGCATTTTGACATTTTGTGGCATCTAAATGATTGCGCTACTGATACATCATGGGATAATAAGACATTGATTAGGAAGGTGTATACTTTTACTCTTAAAGAACAAAAGAGTTCCGTTCTTATTAATGAAAAAAAAAATGAGAATTCTACCACTTCTTTCCTTACAAGTAAAGCAACAATCTGACATTTAAATATCATTACCCATTGTCCTCAGTAAAAGAACTGTAGGACACAGTATTGAGAGCAAGTGTCCTCTGCAAATTGGATCTAACAGCAGCCTATAAGCTTGTAAGAATTCAAGATGCTGCTGACATGTCAAAGAAGGACGTATGGTTGATTGGACCATGAGATGTGTCCAGGTGACATGCACAAAAAAAAATAGATGAATCTACCTTTATGGGTGGATAAGAGGAGCATAAAGCATCATGAACAAATTAAAGGAAAAGAACATAGTTACATTTTCAAAAATATATTTCATTAAATGTATTATCAGAAAGACTAGAATTTACAGGAAAATAAAATAAATAAAAATAAAAGAAAGTATTTACATTGTTCTAAAATGATTTATGTTTGTACATTTGATGGAAAGGAAAAGTAAATTGTTATGAAGGAGCACAGGGAATGTAATTACACAAACATATTTAATTTAAACTAAAGTCCTTGGGAAACCAAACTAACCACCCAAGCTTAGCTGCTTATCTGGAACTATTGTGAGGGTATTTCAATCAAAGAGAAATCAAGACTGCAGATCAGAATATAACAATAAACCTTCCTGGATAGGGAGCCACAGGGGGCATGTGTCTGACGAGGCTTGAGTAAGTGGAGATGGTAATAGCGTGTCAGAGGAACATTGTTATAGATCAGGCCAAGCAAGGGTGGAAGAGGGTTAGTACTCCCAGGTGTCAGGGTGTGCATGGTTGGGGCCATACACTGTGATGCCTGAGGGGCCATGGCATAGTCATGTCTCAGTGAGGAATAGGCAGGACAAATGAGTCAGAAGATTATCGAGGGGACATTGATGACAGGTGGGGTGCCTTAAGAAACACTGGATGTGCCGGGCATGGCAATGGATGCTTTGACATGTCAGTGGGAAATCCAAGGGCACACAAAAGAGCCTGAAATGGACAAAGGTTTCAGATATGGCATGGGCTAGCAGTGGGGACAAGGTCTGTGCAGACAGTTAATCTGTTTTTATTTGTTAAGAACTTGTACGATAGGTAAGCTTCCAATGCAAGGTAAAGTGGCACAATAGGTGAGCAGTCGATCACACTGTGAGCTCTGTAGAAAAAGCTCAAGAAAACGGGCAGTTCTTTTAAGTGGAGTTCCATAAGTTTATATGGTGAAAGCAAAATATGCACTACAACACACTGTAAAATGATCAGAGATCTAGGTAATTAGCTCTGTCATCTTTAAACTTCATTTTAGGATATGTGAAGCCTAATAGCTCCTCCTGCTCTACCTACCGAGACACAGGGGAAATGGAGATAGTATGACTAAGAACGGAAGCAGCAGCAACAGGCTTCTTATTTGAGAACGGGACAATAGGTTTATGAATTGGGTTGGGGCAATGAAAAGTGAAGCATCATGCTGCTGAACAGAGTGAGCAACAGAGTCCTAAACTGAGAGGACAAGAAGGTAATACGTGAATAGAGCAAAAGGGATTAATGCTCATTGTATGTATTTTTTAAGCAAGGAGTGAGGAAATGGGGTGCTAATAGAGTGAAAGAAATCAAAAATAGCTTTAGTGTGAAGAGCAGTTTTTTAAGTAGAACTCAAACACAGTCAACAGCGGGGTAAGGAACCATGGGAATACAGAAGTTTAAAGGTGTCACCTGAGAATTAAACTAGGCAGTTGTATCTATCGGCTTTGTAAGACCAAGTTTCAAATTGCTGCAGCACTTGCAGACCCTCAAAGTTTAGCACAAATGATAGTAGTTGACTTAAATGCAACAGCAACATACAGAAGCTGGAGATATCTAAAAAAGATGAGTATGGCATCTAGAGATCTTACTTCAAGACAGGGTACAGGGAATATAGAATATCCTCTTAAGCCTTATAGAGGAGCTTTCACAGCCTGGCCCCTCTGCACTCCACCCACAGATTGATGAGGTGCTTTCTCAGACAACCTTTACATGGCTGGGTACTGCGAGAGGCTACATATGTATAGAACTGGTTCAGATCTGTGTGACCTGAGCCACTGTATTTTTCCAGACTTTGTTGTGCCCAACAAGCAAACTTACAACAAACAGATCCAAGTGTTAGGATACCCAGATCTCCTAATTGTGCAAATTTGGTTACATACTAGGTCACATTGCTAAATACTGGCATTGGGCCATACATTGCCACTAGACGTGAACACCTGTTTGCACTTCAATGTCAATGTCTGGTATCTCAACTTAGTACCTAAAGGTAGTTACAAGCCCATGTAAGGTGGGTGCAGTGACAGATGGACCTCTTACAGTGCTCAGGACCAGAGGCAAATAACTATCTGTACCCATGGTCGAAATTCAACTACGCAGTTTGCTGAGCAACTAAGGCAATCAGAACCCATGAGGAAGGTATTTAGTGACTCGTGCCCTAAAATGAAAACCTACAGTCTGCCTTAATAAAGGGAAGACTTATTGTGCCTTGCACACTGCATTGACCCTCTGATCAGCTGCACTTGGATAGTGAAACATGATCTCCTTTGTGCTGTACACTTTGAAAGCATGGGAAGTACCTGTAACTGACCCAATTCAGGCAAGTTAGCTTCTGTGCACCGTGTCAGGAGAAAATACCTCTAACTATGTACAGTAAACAGAGGGTTTGGCAGTTTTAGATTTGTTTCATGGAACCTGTAAGAGTCTATACTAAGGTTCTGATTAATCCATTAAAGCACTTGCTAATCTGATCATCCCCTGCAGACATATTGTATTGTACTGGTATTTTAAAGGCATAAAGATCTAGCTTGTTGGTCAACTTGCATTATTTATTTAGTGCAACACAGCACAGGCTAGGTTGTGAAGCTGCCAAATTGTAAATTGCATTAGGTTCTGGGCGTACTTCAGGTTACATGGTTGAAAGAGTATTGTTTGTAGTGTGGGCTACATGGGACATGCTGGGCGAGGCATGTATGGTTTGAATGATGGGGTAGAAGAGAGATGAGCCTAATGTCACTCTGCAGAATGACACAGTGTACCAAAAAGGGTGAGAATAGATGCAGTTGCACATGCAGGAACATAACTCCAGGGGGCTAGTGTTAAATGCTGAAACCAGCAAAAAATATGCAGATGTGTCTAAGTTTGCTTTTCTCAGTAGGTTAAAACATTGAGCTTATTGGAGAGACTATTATGCTAGAAGTGACAGAGATCACATCCACTGGAGGGGCTCGTAAGCCACAAAGGGAGAGCTTTGTTGAGTGTACCCAGGTTCAACTGAGATCCATCGCATTGGAGGAGCTGTATAGCCACCAAATGAAAACTGAGTAGACCCAAGGGCGACAGAGGACCAACCCACTGGAGATGTTTTAAAATACCAAAGAAGTGTTACGTTGAGAGCAACATGAAGCAAGGGGGACAAGGGAATAGGGAAGAGGTTATGGGCAAGACCCTTTTTCCAGGCTCTTACATTCAGGAACAGGAAAGACACCACAGGGACATATTCCTAACCTTTCACTCTTAACCTGGAGGTCTGGGTTGGACATCCTCAGAAAGACAAAGTTAAACAGGACCAAGGATGTAGAGATCAAGCCCTAGACCCTGAGGGCCTTGAGGGCAAAGGGTCAGGGATGGAAAGCACAAGGGGCAATGGGCTGGCGCTAGATATCGGCCACAGGTGGTTACAGCAAAGCAATGTACTATAAGGAAGTTTCACAAAGCAGTATGCCAACAAAGATTCAGACACTTTAAAATTGACAGATCACGACCCGTATCAATATTTACTTGTATCCCCAGTGCATATACTTCCCCAAAAACAATGCGTTTCATCTGACTTACTCTTGTTTGTGAAGAGGTTAATGTTTAGCTCATTTAGACACCTTGATTCCAGGCTGTTCACTGGAAGTACAGATCTCCCTCTCTCTTGCTGCAATCTTTTAGATCCCCATGGAGGGTAATAAGCACTTTATTAAACTATAATGATGGTAAAGTCCCTACTACCTCTGTACACTGAAGAGGATCTATGAAGTTCCAAAATAATACAAAGAGCATCACTCAGATGCTTTTCTCTTCCAGGACCAGAGAGAAGTGGATGACTGACTAGGGCTTGTGGTAGTCTGAATACTGAGCGAAAGCACTTAAACAAAAATACAGATGTGCTGCATCATCAGAATACATACATTCTAAAGCAACAGAATTTATGTATTACTCTTACCCTACCACAAAGCACTTAAGTGCACAGCAATTCTGCCACTGTTAGATCAAACAGTGCTGTTGAGTGACCCAAGTGGAGACCTGGACTTTTCAGTTTAGTGCTACCAATAAAAACAACAATCTGTCTTTAGATTTTCAAACATGGTGACAAATACAATACACGTTTATTATTGCACCACAACTTGGTGCATAGTTTACCCATATTCGGTTATTTTATTAGTAACTGAGTGCACACACATAAGCAGCCTAAGTTATAGGGACATGTCAAATAGGGCTTGTTGGCTGAGGCTCCTAAATACAATTATTGTTACTGCTGAAGTTTTTTTTGTAAAATATGTCCTTTAGCAACATAATGTTTAGTGAGCTAGTGTCAGCCCATCCTTACAGTGTTGCTATTTTCAGGGTTTATAAATAGAACTATAATAAAGTAGAGTTAAAAAGAGAATTCCTAAGCTGTTTTACATTATACTACCCATAATCTATAAAGAGTATAGCCATTTGAATGCATTTTATATGATGTACTTACAAATTATAAAATATAATCAACTCTCCCATGTATCGCCATCTTAAGAACATTAACGCAAACTACTAATGAACATGTTTAATATTTTAATATCGCCTTTTTGCACATTAGTTCAGTTAGTAGAGGAGACATACCTGTGGTTGTGTGCTGTGGAGAGCCTTGGGGTGGGGATCTTGCTGGTGACCCTGCTTTGTGGTCCTTTACAGCCTGTTTTAACATATCCACATTACATTTGAACTCATCCAAAAGTTCCTTTGTCCAGCCACATCTGGTTTTAATGGCATCACCATAATGCATCCAATGACAGCAACTGTCCCCTATAAAGAAACAAATACAATGAACACAAAGTAAACTAACTTAATACACCTGTCGGGTGGAGTTCAGCCACCCTCACGGACTAAGGAATAAATAGCTGATGCAATCTCCATATACCTAAAAAAGTTTAACATATGTGCTTCTCTTGTAAAGTGCTCCAATGCCTTTGAGCCAAGTTTGTGCCATAAAAAACTGCAAACAATCTGCTCAACCCTGTAATGCTAAATTAAAAATGCTTGGACCGCATCCAGTTCCAAGTGAAATCTCCCTACAACCTGTTGTGCCTTTCCCATTAACATCTAGCGAAGCTGCCCCTATTGGGATAGAAAAGTCCTCTTCACAGTGATGGATGTGCTCCTCTGCCCTTAGTACACCAACTATACTGATGTCTGGATACCTAAAGCTGATTTTTGTTTTCACAGACAAACTAGCATCATGGGTGTGTGCCATGACAAAGGCCTGGCTCATGAATTGCAATCTTGTTGGACTGGAAAGGGTGCCCAAACCACTACTCTCATAGAGGTGAAAGGCTACTGCCTTTACCAGGATTTAAGCAGCACAAGCATGGGGAGTAGCAGCATACGTGTAGTGATTAGTAGAGGTTAACAGTTCCTTTTTACCTGTGTCACTGGAGTGGGGCCTATAGGCTCACTAATTTAAAGTTCTGCTACTGTTGCTTAACTCACATTTGGAATACATTGGTTTGGTGTGTAGTGCTGCGCTGTGCATGTGTGATGTGCATGTGCTGGGTGTATGTGTGCCTATGAGTGGTACAATACAGGGATTATGCAGTACTGTGCAGTGTATGTATTTTGAAAGCACGTGCTTTGTAAAAACACTTTAAACCTATTAGTAAGAGTATATTTTTACTTGATAGACTACCTAGCACAAAAAGGAACAGATTTCTCATGCACATACATAAAGTTTCACAGTGTTGCTGTAATCTGGATTCTTATCTTGCCGCTCTTACTTAATGGCACTGTATGTTCCAACACTTCAATGATTATGATGAAAAATTATATTTATAAGTTAAGAAAATTACCCAACTATGGGTATCCTAGAGCTGGGAAAATAACTAGGTAACAAATAATAACTATGAAAAGAGCCTGGTTTCAACCTTCTTCCTAAATTTTAGGTAACAGGTGATGTTCCTAGGAAATGTGAATATCCTATTATTGTGGAATTGCCCCAGTTGCCTACTTGAATGTTCTACAGTATATTCTCAGATATTATTTATTAGCGTTTTATGTAAAGCTCTATGAACTGGAATATCACAGTCTCAGCGGTGGGAGAAAGAAGACCCACTTAAACATTTCAGCTTTAAAAGTGGAAGGTTAGTGACTTTTCAGTGGCTGAAGTCAGGTGCTTTCTTGTTTGGTAGGATGACAAGACTATGTAAATTGCCCAGACCATGGTAATAGAGGTAGGCCTGGTTTAATCATTCCACCTTAATCTACAAAGGGGGCACAGCATTTGATTTTACACCTATGCTACCTGCATAGTGTTTTCTTGTAAAGCCCTGTCCTGGCAGCTCTTTCACTGGTCCTGGCATGAAGACAACACATTAGGACTAGAGCATTTGTTTAGGTGAATAGAAATGGAGGACAACCTAAACCCATCATAGATGGGAAGAGGCTCAATTGATGACTATTCACATGAGGAACAAAGAAAATATCTTTGTTGAGGAACATTCCCCAATCAAACACCTCCTGACTGGAGTTTGGAAGAGGGAGGTCAGGAAACCATGCATTGAGGCCAATTAAATGAAAGTGCTGAGAGGTCCAGAGAAGAAACTAACAAAATAACTCTGATCTGACTGTTTTCGGTCAAAGCCAGTTAATTAAGTGTTGGGCCTGCTTCAGACAGTTGGCTACACACTGTCCATCTGCAAAACTGCCCTCAAGTTTAAGATGCATCTGTGTGACATGTGCACATAAGTCATAACAATGTAGTATGAATGTCAATGAGGTCAAATATGCATTGATAATTGAAGGCAAATACGGAGCTTTTGGGGACTTCACATTTTATGGTTGTTGAATTCGATAAAGAATGGCTGAATTTGGCTTGATGGAATTTACTAGAAAAGAAGAAAGTGATCCATTTAAGGAAAGTATCCCCTAAACCACAAGATTTCCAGTTAAATATGAGGAGTTTTAGATCAATAATATTAAATACAGCTGAGAAGTCTAGAAGTATCAAAGGCTGCTATGTGCAGTGTCCTGCATTGAGAGCAACTCTTGCATGATATTCATTAGGGTGAATTCAGTACCTCAGGGATGGATGAATCCCAGCCTGGAAGTCACAACCACCTAGTTATTAGGTGTGCATTCACTACTAATGCTAATGTATTTGTAATGCACAGTAAGGTTCAGACTTGTTTATACTAAGAAAGGGTGTCAGGCTCAACATTTTTTTTGAGGAATGGTTCCAGAATGGCTTGCTAGAGTTTTAATGGAACTATGACCACTGAAAGCAAAACACTGGTCTGCTGTAATTACAAACTATAGGAAGATTTGATATGATAAAATAACAATTTTCAAGAGTGGAGCACAAGCAGTGACAAGTCCAAATGCGCAGAAACTGCTAATAAACTATTAGACATTATATACATGTTAGGGACAGTCTATGTAATTAAGGATACACTACAATGATTAACTTACTGCAGTGGGCAAGTTGGGTAATTTAACTGATTATATTTTTTCATCTGATATTATTTAGATTTTAACTCCTGCCATTTCTACATGTAGCTATAAATGATAAGGAAAATGTCACTTACCCAGTGTACATCTGTTTGTGGCATGTAGTGCTGCAGATTCACATGCTGTGCATATATCGCAATCTAGTGTTGGGCTCGGAGTGTTACCAGTTGTTTTTCTTTGAAGAAGCTTTTTCGAGTCACAAGATCAAGTGACTCCTCCTCTTGGTGATAGTGCACATGGGCATCGAGGCCTTTGTTAGATTGTTTTTCCACTGGAGGGTAAAGTAAGGAGCGAAGAATTGTACATGTACAGATATATAGTAATTAAAGATGTACATGCAATGTATATACATATTTACATATTAAAGTACTACAACAGCTACAGGATTTCGGGTAGGAGGGAGGGCATGTGTGATTCTGCAGCACTACATGCCATGAACAGACGTACACTGGGTAAGTGACCTTTTCAGTTCGATGGCATGTGTAGCTGCAGATGCACATGCTGTGCATAGACAGAAAAGCAGTTCTCTCCTATGTAAGCGGTGGCTAGCCTGTAGGAGTTGGAGTAGTTTGAAATAGTGGTTTAAGCACTGCCTGACCAACATTTGCTTGTTGGCGAGATAGGACATCTTCACAGTAGTGTTTAGTAAATGTGTGTGGTGCAGACCATGTGGCTGCTTTGCATATGTCTGCAATTGGTATATTTCCTAAGAATGCCATTGAAGCTCATTTCTTTCTAGTAGAATGAGCTTTAGGAGTTACTAATAGTTGCCTTTAAGCTTTAAGATAGGAAGTTTGAATACACTTCACTATCCATCTGGCTAATCCTTGTTTTGAAATACGATTACCTTTATGAGTCTGTTGAAAAGCCACAAAAAGTTATTTAGATTTTATAAAATCTTTTGTCCTGTCTTTATAATACAAGAGAGCTCTCTTGAGATCAAGAGTTTGGAAAGCTCTTTCAGCAACTGAATCTGGCTGTGGAAAGAAAACTTGCAATTCCACTGACTGACTGATGTGAAATGATGAAACCACTGTGGATACCATTTTTTGATTTGTCCTAAGTACTATTTTGTGTTTGTGAATTTGGAAAAATGGGTCTTCTAAAGTGAATGCTTGAATTAAACTTACTCTCCTTCAGGAAGTAATGACTACCAGGAAAGCACATGTCCAATGTGAGAAATTGAAAAGCATGGGTTCAAATGGTGGACCCATAAGCCTTGTGAGCACAATGTTAAGATTCTAAGCGGGAGCTGGTGGAGCTCTAGGTGGAATAACTCTTAAGGCCTTCCACAAAAGCTTTTATGACAGGAATTCTAAACAGAGAGGTATGCTGTCTGTTTTGGAGGTAGGCTGATATTGCTGTTAAATGAATTTTAATAGATGAATATGCAAGAATTGCTTTTTGTAAGTGAAGCAAATAACATACAATATCCTGAGCTGATGCTTTAAGTGGATCAATGTTTTTGGGTTGACAGTAATATACAAAACTGTTACATTTAGCTGCCTAGCACTCCCTGGTTGCAGGTTTACGTGCTTCTTTTAGAATGTTCATACATTCTGATGGAAGCTGCAGATTTCCAAACTCTATGACTTCAGGAGCCAAATCACCAGGTTGAGCATACTGGGATTGGGATGCCTGATGCCTGATTTGACCTTTGTTTTGAGTCAACAGGTCTGGTGTGTTTGGAAGCTTGTGATGTGGTTCTACAGGCAGATCCAACAGTGTTGTGTACCAGTGTTGATGTGCCCACGTGGAAGCTATGAGTATCATAGTGAGGGAGGTGTGATGTATCTTGTTGACCAGAAATGGAAGAAGTAGGAGAGGGGGGAAAGCGTAAGCAAATATCCCTGACCAATTGCTCCATAGAGCATTGCCCTTGGATCGAGTGTGTGGGTACCTGGATGCAAAGTTTGGGCATTTTGCGCTTTCGCTTGTTGCGAAAAGGTCTATGTCTGGTGTTCCCCACATGTGAAAGTACTGTTGAATCACTTGTGGGTGAATCTCCCATTCGTGCATTTGTTGCTGTGTCTTGCTTAAAAGGTCCACTAGTTGGTTGTGTATTCCTGAGATATACTCTGTCAGTAGTTGAATGCGATTGTGAATTGCCCATTTCCAAATTGTCTGAGCTAGAGGGGACAATTGGGATGAGCGTGTCCCCCGTTTCTGCAGGTAGTACATTGTTGTCATGTTGTCTGTTCTTATTAACACTGTCATGTGAGTGATCTGTGGCTGGAATGTTTTGAGTGCTAGGAACACTGCTAACAATTCAAAGTGGTTTATTTGGTAAGTCTAGTGGGTCCCATTCTCCCTGTATGGTAAGATTGTTGAGATGGGCTCTTCAACCTGTTATTGATGCATCCGTGGTGATTATGGTCTGTGGCACAGGGTACTGAAATGACCGCTCTTTTGATAAGTTGGTGTGATTCTGCAGAGAGTTGTAAGTCTGACAGTCCAACAACACTAGGGGGGTCACCTGGCGGGAACCGCTGAATGACCGCACCGCGGTCAAAAGACTGCAGCGGCCATTCTGGCTTTCCCGCTGGGCCGGCGGGCGACCGCCAGAAGGCCGACCGCCGGCCCAGCGGGAAACCCCCTGCAACAATGAAGCTGGCGGACTTGTAGGGGTGCGACGGGTGCAGTGGCACCCGTCGCAATTTTCAGTGTCTGCAAAGCAGACACTGAAAATCTTATGGGGCCCTGTTAGGGGGCCCCACAACACCCGTTCCCGCCATCCTGTTCCTGGCGGTAAAAACCGCCAGGAACAGGATGGCAGGAAGAGGGTCGGAATCACCATGGCGGCGCTGCAAGCAGCACCGCCATGGAGGATTCCCTGGGCCAGGGGTAAACCGGCGGGAAACCGCCGGTTCCCCTTTTCTGACCGCGGCTTTACCGCCGCGGTCAGAATGGCCCAGGAAGCACCGCCAGCCTGTTGGCGGTGCTTCCGCGGTCCCAGGCCCTGGCGGTCATGGACCGCCAGGGTCGGAATGACCCCCTAGATCGTGAATTGACCCTGTGCTTGAGACCATTGTAGTGAGAGACCCTGTTGTAGGGGTCTCATGTTTAGACGTGCATTGGGTACTACTGCTATGAACGATGCCATTATTCCAAGTAGTTTCATGATAAACCTTACTGTGTAAGTTTGATTGTATTGTAGCTGTGATATAAGATTGTGGAAAGCTTGAATTCTCTGTGGGTTTGAGTACGCTAATGCTGACTAGGTGTTCAGAATTGCTCCCAGATACAGTTGTATTTGCACTGGTTGGAGATTAGATTTTTGGTAATTGATTGTAAACCCTAGACTGTGTAGGGTGTTGGTTGTATATCATGTGTGCTGTAGACAGGTTTCAATGGTGCTGGCTTTTATGAGCCAGTCATCCAGATAGGGAAAGACATATATATGTTGTCTTCTGAGGTATGCCAATACTCCTGGTAATGTTTGCCTGCTATCACAAATCTTAGATTTTTGCAATGTGATGGATGTATGGTGATGTGGAAGTAAGCATCTTTTAGATCTAATTCTGTCATGCAGTCCTGTTTTTGTAGTAGGAGAACGACATCCTGAAGAGTGATCATGTGGAAGTGCTTTGAGAGGATATACTGATTGAGAGGTCTGAGATCCGGAATTGGTCTGAGAGTACCATCTTTTTTTGGTATAAAAGGAAGTATAGAGAATAGACTCCTTGAGCTATAGGTACCACTTCTATTGCACCGTTGAGTAGAAGTGATTGTACTTCTTATATTAATAGAAAGAGATTATCTTGAGTTAGTTTTTGTGAATGAGGTGGAATGATTGGTGGAGTGGAAGTGAGTTCTAGACAGTAACCATGTTAGATAATTGACATACCCCACTGATCTGTGGTGATGCTTTGCCATTGTGGATAGAAATTTACCAGTCTCCCCCCCCACAGGAAATGTGTGCTAAATGGGGATGGTGAGAAAGTCACTGTTTGTTTGATTGTGAGGAACCTCTAAATGTGGAGGGTTTACTTCTTCCTCTACTGTTGGACCCTCTATAGGAGCCTCTAAATGATCCTCTAGTGTAGAATTGTGAGGATTGTTTTTGACTGGCGGGTGTTTCCGTAGCTGATGGTTTCGAAACCACCTCAAAATGGTGGTCTACGAAAATTACCCCTGGTGGTTGTGGTATACAAAGCCCTCATGGCTTTGGCTGTTTCTGAATCTTTTTTTAAGTTTGTCTATTACTGTATCTACCTCAGGGCCAATATATGCTGCTTATCAAAAGGGCATGTTTACAACTGCCTGCTGTATCTGTATTGGAAACCTGAACATCTTAACCAGGCATGTCTCCTGATCTGGCTGCTGCATCAGCCACATCCATAGCAGATCTAATAGCAATGTGGGATATTACCTGCCCTTCATTAACTATTTGCTGTCCCCTCTTTTAGTGTTCTGGTGTTTTGGTGTTCTGGAGGGAGGTATTGTAACAGCTCCTCCATTTCGTCCCAGTGTGCTCTGTCGTATCTCGCCAAAAGAGCTTAAGTATTGGCTATTCTCCAGTGATTTGCGGCTTGTGAGGCCACCCTTTTTCCAGCTGCATCTCTTTTTCTGCTTTGTTTATCAGGAGGAGGGGCATCGCCTGTGGCCTGACTGTTGCCCTTTTTCTGGCTGCACCAAATACAATGGAATAAGGAGGTAGTTGAGCTCTTATAAACACAAGGTCTGAGGGTGCTGGTTTATATTTTCTGTCCACTCTATGAGCAATAATCCTAGCTTTAACAGGCTCTTGAAAGAGATCAGAAGCATGTCTGAGCATGCCAGGGAAAATAGGAAGACATTTGTATTGTTTATGCATTGATACCAATGTGTCAAAACAGAAAATCCTGCTCTATGTGCTCAGTGTGCATTTGCACATTATGGTAGGCTGCAGCTCTAGCCACTACTTCATTATATGCTGTAGTGTCTTCAGGTGGTGAGGGTCTGGGCAGGGTACACATGAGGGTCATTTGGTAAAACGTGATTTGAGTCATATGTATCCCATGGGTCTGTGTCCGGATGGTCATCACTAAGATCATCCCTATGTGGTGAGACTGAGCATGTCTGTGGTGATAATTGTGCCTCATCTGTGGGTGATGGTGGTGTGGAAGGAAGAACAGGAGAATGTGGTGGTAAAAGTTGTTTCTGCTTTGAAGCCTCTCCCTGCTGTTTTTGCTTAAATACCTTCCTTGAGGGAGGTACATCTTTTGAAGTACCTTTAAAAGTCAATTTCCTTTTAAAAGGAAAATTTAAAATTGGAGTGGAGGCAATTATTCTTCCTGTTTCCTTCTGAATAAGTATCTTTCTTTGTTTGGCATCCATTACCTCTATAATAGGTTGAATATCTGTTGATTCCTGGGTAGAAGTTGTTTCTATGCGACTCTGAAACTTTATGTTTTGGTCAAACCGAAAGTGTTGGCTCTGAAGATGATGTAATCTTTTTGGGCTCTGAAGATGTTGCTGATCTTTTAAGCTCCGAAGATGTGCTTTCAGATTTTCGGCTCGACTGAGAGACTGATATAGGAGTCTGTTTGATCGAAGCCGAGTGCACCTTGGTCTAAAATCTCGGTGCCGAACCCGAAGGTTGGTCATCCGGACTTTCTTTTAGAATCCAACCATGGTCCTAAGGCATTGGAGGATCGGCGACCAGTGCTGAAATCTTCTTAGTTGTTTTTGTGTGGTGTGATGGGGCAGATGTACTCACGTACTACGTCACAGGCATGTAGTGACTGTTGTCATCTTAATGTTCTACGGAGTCCAAGTCTTGGATGGAAAAGACTGCGCCTTGTCGAACTTCTTCTTGGGCATGTTCTTCGCCGAAGATGTCCGGTGTTTCTTCTGTGGATCTAGGCGCCATCTAGAGACGATGAGCTCTATGGTCCAGAAGAATCTTTTTTGATCGAAAAGATCTACAGGTGTCGCAGTTGTCCTCTTGATGGTCTGGAGATAGACCATTATTGCACACAGAATGCTGATCAGTGTACGGAAATTTAGCGTGACACAGAGGACAGAATCTAAACGGAGTCCGTTCCATCAGATTCACATTGAAGTAGGCCCCTAAAGGGCGTGGCCCTGGTAAAGACAAGAAATTCGACCCGGATGGTCTAAATCGGGTCAAGTATAGATGGAAACACGAACGAAAACAATACCAACGATATTATAGAAAGAATAGAATAAGTTCAGAATTACGGAACCGAGATTCACCGGATCGAGAGGAAACACGTCCAAACACGGTGGCGGAAAAAAAAACAATCTAACACAGGACTCAATGCCCATGCACACTATCACCGAGAGGAGTCACTCGATCTCGTGACTCAAAAAAGCTTCTTCAAAGAAAAACAACTTGTAACACTCTGAGCCAGACACTAGATCGCAATATATGCACAGCATGTGTATCTGCACCTACACATGGCATTGAACATATATATATATGTATATATATATATATATATATGCTGTTGGTCGCCAGTAGGTAGTTATAGTTAGAACCAAGTTTCCATTGAAAAAGCGTCTTTGACTAAATCTTTGGCGCCGTTTGACGAATCTTTACAAAATTTTCCCAAAAAAGTGTTCCAGAGAATTTTGTTGTACATGGGAGGTTTTGGGGTGATCTGACAAGCAGGGGCTGAGAAAAAAGGAGTGGGTAGTAAAAAAAAAAAAAAAAAAGTGCATTTCCCATTATAATTCCCATAGGGATTTTGAACACGGCTACAGCCCAAACTGCTGGACAGATTTACACCAAATTTGGCAGAAATGTAGCTCTTGGTGCAAAAGAAGCCTTTTTTCCTATATGGTGTAATCCGTTCTGTAGTTTTTGAGGTATTAAAAGAAAAAGAAATACAGATATCTAGAGGAGCGTAGGCTTCACCAATAATAACAAGCTCGTGGAGAGATGTGCAGAGCTCTGATTGGCTGCCAACCCTCCAAGCAGCAAGGCTTGGCAGCCATCTTGGAACTATGTTTCAGCCAAGTCCCCAAAAAAATATTTAAAAAAGAAAAGATAACGGGCCAGGGGAGGGACACCCTGACCTCTTAGCTCTGGTGCTGGGGTGCCAGGGCAAAAAAGTACTGTAAAAAAAATGTTTTTGCCACAAATTCATACAAACAAGCCTAGACTCCCATGATTGTCTGGAAAAGAGTCCCTGAGTGAGTCAGGTTTTATCCCCCCCCCAAAAAAAGTGGGGGGCACATGCGCCCTCCCCCCCTGACGCTCTGTGAGCCTTGGGACCACAAAAATCAGAGAAATTCAGCAGTTATAGTTAGAGGCATTTCAGGTAAATATACCTTCGGTCTAACGTAACTATAACTTGCACCCTCGCTACGTACTGCTAATTACCCAGATAATACAGCATTCATGACAACTTTTATAACATCAATAAAAATATCAATGAAACATAATAAGTGAAATTATTGAAGAGAAAACTGTGTATGGTGGAGGCAGGAGTTATAGTTACCTTAAGCCGTGAGTTATAGCTACTTGAAATAACTAACTATGACTGCTGAATTTCTCTGGTTTTGTGCAAATAAATTCAGAACCCAACTATAACGTTCCTATAACCTTTGGTTTTTTTAAGTGAATTTCTATGTTTTTTTTAAATTCTATTTCCTAATATACTTTTATATTAGATGTCTTAGTAAGGACCAGGTTTCCATAGGAAAAGCAGTTTTTGACTTGCCTATACTGCGAAAAGGGGTAAAAAAAAAAAAGCGTGTTTCCCATGTTAATTCCTATAGGAGTTTTGAACACGACTACAGCCTGAACCGTTGGACAGAATTACACCAAATTTGGCAGAAAGCTAGATTTTGTTCTGCAGATTGTGGTTTTTGTTATTTGCTGCAAATTCGTTCAGTAGTTTTTAAGATATTAAATGGAAAATACATTTGTATATCTAGGACTGCGAATCGCACCCACACACAGACCCACTCAGACACTCACCCACCCACCCACTCAGATACTCTATCTTCTGTTTTTGTACTAAACATTTTTAATTTACTATATAAAAAAAACCACAGAACATAGCAGATGTTGTAGGCAGATCATTTGAAGACAAATTATTAACACAGTATAATACACACTGTAAGGGCCACAGCATAGACCAACAAAAACATTTTAAGGCGTACTCCACCCAGACTGCCCAATTTAAATCTTACAGTCAAATATAGCACTCAACAGTCAAGCATTGTTACACTTGCTATTGTGAGGAATCTACATTTTCTTTTTCCTACCTTCCTGAATTTAATATGCTAGTTTTAATTTAGAAATTGAATAAAAAGGTGTTTAATAAAAGCCAATTCAGTGCTAGACGTTCAGCAAAAAGGTGGCTATATAAAAAGGCAGCAGCATTTACCTGTGATGCAGTCTTGAGTGGGCTTCAGTACAGGGCAATCTGGCTACAAAGGTGTTCTTGACTGACCCTCTGACAGTGATGAAATCCCTCTTAACAGACCCTCCCACCCTATGTCTGCATTGACTTCCTTTCATGCAATGAGCTTAACAGAAGATGCATGTCTTATTTATTGATTCTTTGTGAGAACAGTATTGAACATAATACGACTGACATTCTTTTAAGCAAAGGGGACAGCCGCTAGCATGTCCATGGCATAACTGACTAGGAATTCAATGATGTACTGTACAAAATCGAATGTAAATCTCTTCCGACAGCGGGCTTTCTGCTGATGCAGAATCCTCCATGTAGTCCATGGAAGACCTGCGGAAAAAATACTTAACTGGTAGACACAAAGGTAAATAATCATTGAAAGCCACAAATTCTGACCTTTCCAATGCGGGAGCAGTGGCATTTGTCAATAATTTCCTCCACCCGCCCCCCCCTTCACCAAACCAGCTCTTGGCTGTCCTACATGCACACAAGTTTTTCTCTTGCTTTATTTTTAGTTTTAGTTTCATATCAAAATGGCAGCCTCTCTGTGCATTACTCTGTAGTCAGTTAAGAAGGTTTTTACCTGCATGTGAACTGATTTTTTCCAAAGATTATTGTTGCATTAAAATCTATCAATATTATCAAACGAGTTAGATTTCCACTGCCACCCCAACATATTCATTTGCTGAATTTCTTAACCATTTATTCAGACCATTCGCTCTGCAGCGGTACAATTTTAAAAGTTCTTCCTACCTGTTACCATCTTCTCTGTTATGTTTAATTTTTACATTTAATGGTTTCTCCAAGACTTCACAATTTTTTTAATTTGATTCAAAGCATTGGAGATTATTAAAGTAACGATGTGAGGCAAGTCTCATATTATCCTTATGGTGTGCCTCAGGCTATATATGATCCCTCTGTTTAAGCACAGTGAATGGCTTTTTACTAAAGAAAATTGGTATGTTATTTAGTCATTTATTTTGAATGCGTTTTTAAAGACAAAACACTTTCAGGTCACTTAAAATGAAGATGATGGACACAGCTGAGGAAGTGAGATAGGGTAAATAAGAAAGAATCCCTTCAAAATAGTGTTCAGCAAACAAGGTACTGACACAGAGGCCCTCATTAGGAGTTTGGCGGTGGCCTCCGCTGCCTGCCAACTCATCCCACCACCTGCCCGCTAGTCCGGGCAGAACACCACCAGCCCTATTACAGGTTCACCGCAGGGCCGGCGGGCAGAAACAGCATTTCTGCCTACCAGCGCTCCGGTGAACATGGCCATCACATTGCAGCAGACTCGTAATTGAGCCAGTGGCGGTGTGGCATTCCACTGCCTGTAATTTGGGCAGAGGAATGCACGATGAGCCGGTGCATGGGGGCCCCTGCACTGCCCATGCCAAGTGCATGGGCAGTGCAGGGGCCCCCAGGGCCCCCCCGACATCCACATTGAAAGGCTGGCAGTATGAGGACTCGTAAGCCCCAGGGCAGTGCTGCTCACAGCACTGCCCTGGTGGATTACAACCGACGGGACCGCCAGGCTGCCGGCAGCCTGGTGGTGTCAGAGGTCCGACCGTGGCGGATCCGCCACGGTCATAATATGCCAGTCCCACCGCCAGTCCATTGGACCGCTAGTCCCGGAATGAGGGCCAGAGTGTGGAGCTTATCCATGAGATGGGAGGACCGAACTTCTAGTCATAGCCAGAACGAATGTGCATGAAGCGAAGTGATTTAGTTCTATTCTTAAGGGCTACATGGCATATAGCCTTTCAAATGAGCAATCTGCTTTCTAAAACCCTGTCCCTGGGAAACCGCACTTTACTGCTGAAAAAATGGTTCAATCTGCGGTTCAAACTGGGCAAGTAGAAAGTAGGTAAAGTATCATGGGCCCCTCGTCCAGACCTTGTACATGGGACATGCGCGAAAAGGACATGCATTATTCCAGGGTCGGCCTTAGAGTTTTTGCTGCCCTAGCCGAGAATGCCATGTGCACCCCTTAAACCTCTCCCTCACATCCATTCACACCATAACATTAACACAAGCAAATCTAGTGCCATTTTCATCTATCATAAACCACATGTATCGCTTTCATTCTTTATACTAGAGATTGTGAAAAGTGAAAACATTTTCAACAATATACTAAGTTATCTTAGTATTACATTTTAAAATTTTCGTTTTTCTCTGCCACTGAGTACATAAAACACAACGTTTGTTTTTTGTTTAAAAAAAAAAAAAAGGTACTGGTTTTGTGTTTTATGAGCGAGGAATAGGGCAGGAACCCATTATTAAAATACAAGCAATGCATTTTATATAGCGAGTGATGATATACTGAAGATAGCTATTGAGACTGGGACACGTGTGTCTCAATAACAACCTTCAGTGCGCCAATTACTTTACAATGTTCGTTAAGAAATAGACAACCTGGTAATCAAGATTGGGTGAAAAGGCTTCCATGTAAGAAAGGACTTTTTCGGCCCTGGTCTCTTGCCTTCCAATCCAATGCCTGGGTATGGCATTGTATTGGCCCTGCCCTGCAGAAAATAATCCTTTACAAATTAACCCAATACTACTACTACACAATTGGGAAAGATTGACCACAAGATGTGAGACTGAATTATTCTGAGGTGGTATCTGGAAGAGGCTGTAATGTTAGGACATGTAAATAGTCTTGTGACTGAAGTTTATTTCAGAGTTGCTTTTAAATATATGTTCTTTGGTAGAAACAACAATGCTCATAAAAGTTATACATAAATAAACGCGGAGCTGTCTGAACTACTCATGGGTCATATTTCTGCTCTGACTGCCAAAGCAAGATGTTAAACGGATGGAAACCCTGGAAGTAACCTCCGAGGTACGTACATTGCCTGAAGTTACTTTAAACACATTTCCATTGCAGACAAATCTGATGTGATTAGCAATAATAGAGAACCACTCTGCACCCATTAACAAATGTCTCCACAAGGTGAACCGAATCAGATGCAAAACTAATGTTCATTATAAGTTTAAAAACATGAACAAGAAAATACTGCATGGAGCCAACAGTAGAAAACCCTAACAATATTTTAACAACTACTGGTAATCCTTTTTTACAGAGGCTCAATGCGGGTTGAACAATTACATATCACAATTTTGGTAACTGTTTTGCCAACACGGAAAGATTTTTAACCTTTCACTGGATTGCATTTTTTAAGAAGTGTGTTTTTTCCAGTGAGTTTAACCTCCATTTTATTTCTGTTCTAAAACTGCTTTTGGTTTGCAAATCCAGGGAGAGTGGATAAGGAGCTTTGATGAGAAAATCAACACAGGAATGTCGTTTTGCACCCAACACAGAAAGTGATTATTTGTAACCTTTTGGATTACCTACATCACACTGACCTCAAACACTCTCCAGGGGTTTTCATATTGAACTAGGTAGTCATATAATGAAAATTGTTTGTTAACTTGTTCAGCTTAACATACAATTAAAATGCCTGGCAAAAATCTAAAACACCTCGACCTACCTGCAACATGGGAGGGATAATAGTCCACAGTTATTTGGCTAAACGACAGCTGCATTGCACCTCCTGTAATACGCCGGTTAAATCCTGTAAATATAAAGTGCATGAAACTGGTTTCGTTTACAATGGAGATGTAACAAGCGCCTCAATAGCAATGCATGGAGCACAGGAAACCACAGATAGCAAAGCATGACATTTTAAATTGAGTTTAAAAAGGCATAGCAAAACCTGTCTTTGTAGATAAAGGGATGACAATTTATGTGTGCAATTGTGTCCAAAACGAGATCCAAATTCGAATACAGACTATGTTCTTTTAGTTCTTAATTAAGAAATCATATCCATGGGTATTTGTTTTCTATAGGATAGCACTTCTTTACTGTACGCTTCTTAGATAAAATAAAAAGAATCTGACCATTAATGACTAGGACTCCATTCATAAAACTGTATAACTGATCTGAAATATATGCATGCCCTTCAATTTCAAGTTAATTCATTCCAGCACTATGTACACAGGATTGGCTCAGGTTCTTGGAAATGAGCCTCTATCATATAACTACCTCCTAATCGATTTTAGAAATAGAAAATACAGCACCATAAAGTTCAGAAACACCCCAGGAGAATATATTCAAATAAGTCTGATGGTCAGAATGTTTCTTCCAGTTTACCCATGTTAAGCCGGACCACAATATTAGATCATCAAGATGAATGGAAGAAGATATTCTCAGGGATCATGCATGCCAAAACGGTGCTTTTAAAATTGTGGCTGAGCAAGAGATTGAAGCAGTAGCAAATTATCAGGGAGATATAAAAAAACTGGGAAAATCAAATTTTGGGAGTGTTAAGAAAATTATGGCCTCTGCTTCTCCAATAATCTCTTGAAGCTAAAAAAGAAAGTGACAAAGGCGCATACGGTAACCTCAGTAGTGGTATGTGAGACACAACGGCTTCATTAACATGCAAACCAAGAGGGACTAGGACATGACTCAGGAGATAGGCAGGATATCTGGCCTTTTGTCTATATTACCCAAAGTCTGTCAGTGCATGGGAAAACTTCACCATTCCCCCAACTGCAGTTCCAGGCAGTAAAGTAGGCCACTACTGGAACATTTCATGGCTATCTCTGTGATGGCAGGTTCACTATTTCAGGGTAAAGCAATGCCTTTACCGAAGTCAACATAGTCAGGTGTCACTGAATGTGCAAATGTTCCAATGCTGCAGCCAAACTGGGGAAACAAAGATAAGGGCACTCTGCTGATCACTTATTTGGGCACAGTGCAAGAATGGGCTGAGTCCACTGCCACTCAGTACAACAATGAAGCATCTGAGATAGACAGAGTTGTTGTGAGCTGCCTCTGATTCTGTCCCTTCTCCAATGTAGACCTATCCCAAACACCCTAGATGTCCTGTGAATATCTCCTACAAACTAAGCGTTCTCTATCTCCGAATTCCCTGCCAATCACAAGCTCCCACAAAGATTACAGTGTAGCAAACTCAAGTCAAACACATGGCAGCTGTGGCAGGAGAGCAGGAAAATTGAAATCAATCATCCTTTCTCTCTTTCAAGGGCTGGATGCCCCTTAAATGTTGGTGTGTTTTTGCCTATCCTTATTTAAAGGCAAACCGCACTGGAGGCAACTTTAACAATTCATTCAATACTGACTTTTGCAGACTAAGAGCATTCAGCAGCGCTTTGTCCATCTGCACCATTTTGGATACCATGAGCATCAAGGTTGCCTGAGAGCCCAGAATTAAATCTGTGTGGCATTCCTGTAAAACCAAGTGTGCCTACTCCTAACCTTTTAAGTAACAAATGCATGGTTTTGTGTTGGCAAACACTTTGACTTGTCAACCTTGAAATAAAAGATAGCAGCTCCGCTTCAGCAAACTGATGTGCTATATCGTCTCATCTCGGGGCTACAAGGCATACAAGTGATGCACCCCTTTATAGGGTAACCTTTGGTCAAAATTGATGGATTAGTTCACACCCTGCAGGAGGTTAACCTGCACAGACCATCATGGTAATTCCACTGAAATGTGAGCTGAGACCAAGACCACAGCTGACAAGGGATACCTAAACTGGTTTCATTGTACCCCAGCACCCACTGATCTTAATTCTAACTGAAATCTTTTTTGAAAGTAAAGTGCACATGTCCTGGACCACTGGTTCTCAGCCAGTTTATTGGCCCTGTCATCACTTTTTCACCAATTTTAACCAACTGATCCATTCCTGGGGATGGGCCTGCAGGTGAGGTCAACCCCAGTTTCACCTAATTGAGCTTGCTAATCTCAGGAATTCCAATCAATATTAGACTGTTGCTAAAGATGCTTTGAAATACAAAGGCTACGGGTTCAAATGGAAGGCTGAGTTCAAAATGTGGTGCTGGTGAGAATCTCCTAGGTGGAAGCCATGCTGCTGTCACACTGGGCAGCCATGGTAGGAGAGCAGAAAAACTGAAATCAAGGATACATTTGGGGCCCAGAAGAAATGTACATAAAGAAGAAGAAGAACTCTGATTGGCTGTGGCATTCTTCAATTGCATGTGAATACAACAAAAAACATGTCACACCAGTTTATGTAATATTACTGTAGAAAGCCAAATACAGTCTAAAATTCCAACTGAAATTATAAAAAGATTTTTCACCTTTTTCTGTGGAATGAATGTCATCACATATGTGCAGGTCCAAATGAGAAATTAGTAAATGATGTGATGTTTCTTTTACATCAAATTGATAGAAGAGCTTTGCAATTGCATCATTCTGTTCAGGTGTTGCCGATGTCTGATGGGGCTTAACTTGCTGAGAGCTCACTGCTGGAGTGGACGTCTACAAGACATAGTACCACATGTAGAGGTGCATTTGTAATTACTCAAAGGTCTTAGAAAAACAATAACAATCTTTCTTGTACATGAAAAGTACAAGGAGATGTAAGGGAATTTCAAGAATTAAATACAATAACAATAATACAAACATGTGCATGTATTTACATTACAATTACTAAAAGGTCAAATTAAATCAGTCATAAACCAATTTAAATCAAACCTAACTGGAGCTGGTCAGAAGCAATCATATAAAAAGCCTTAATACAATTATTTACAAAAATTAATAATCAAAACGGTGTCTACTCAAGTTGGTTTTGATATCAAACCAATTGGCTGCATAGTTTCAGAACCACATAAAGAAACATGACCAACAAGCAAACCAGCTGCATGTATGTCTTTCTACTCAGGCAGTAAAAAACTGCTTTGGCCATGTTCACACTCCAAACAGGGCCCGGGTAGATTTGATACAATGCATTCCTCAAAAGAAAGCTTGGGACATAGGCAAAGAATATGTTGTAATGTCTGAGTCTTAAAACTAGAGAAGCAGCACACCCCTCTTGCTGTCTATTAAAGGACCCCAATCAACAAAGAGAAGCAGGAGAAATATTAGCCATACAAATTTGTGTCAGACTGGAGTCACTATTGGCTGCTGTAAAAGTCTGTATAACCCAAATTCACAAGTGGTAACTACATTCTTGAAATTTTTCCTTACTGTGCAATCATGCCGGTCTGATTACAAGCTTTAAAGATGAAGCTTCATGTTTACCATTCAAAACGAACAGTAAGTTTCCACTCTCTAATGACTTTCTGGTTTTCCAAAGCACTAGCTAAACAATTTGACCATGGATATCAAATACTATGATTTGATCAATCTGAAAATGTAGGTATTTTGTCAATGTATTATTTTAGCAAAATGCCAATTTCTCTTTTCTCATTAAAAATGTCTATGTTATATCAAAATGCTGCATGATATGTGGAACACAAGTGCATGCATGCGTGTATATAACTGTCCATGCATTACCTGTACAGTGCAAGCCTAGCTCAAGTGAAATGAAGCACTGAAAAAGGCATGGGTTCAAAGGCACTGGAAATTTTCATAACCTGGGTGTTTAACACACATTGTCAAGATACATAATTTTTTATTTTAATGTAAAATCAAAAAACCGAGCTGTGTACCTGGATATGTTCTGAGGCCATGCTCTTTCTCTGTTCTGCAGATTTCTCTATTGCTTCACTAAGAGACTTTGCGTATTGCACCATAGCCTTCAACTGGGAATCGGTTAAGACCCACAGCAAGTCATCCAGTATCAATATTAATTTTGATGCAACCACATTGCAGTCCTTCAACTGTTGAATAAATATAAATGTTGTTTAGGAAATTGCCACAAAACACAAGCAAAAACATTTGGCACACTTAGCTATTTGAGACTTATGCACATTAGAGGTTAGGTATTAAAACACTTTAGGATGTATGTCACAGGACTATTATTATTCTTGCAAACATTAGTACAGGCATTCAGAAGTAATCAAATTTCAGAGGAGCCAGAACATTTGTGTGGTTTCAATTCCTCAGCGTTTTAAGATTTCTTCTACAATTGGCCCCCCGGTGAGAAGGGAACTGATAATTGTTGCAGACACAATGAACTAAAGAAGGACAATGAATGTCGCAAGGCAAGGCAACAGTGAATATCAAAGGTTGTACGAGTCAAAGGTCAGCAAACTGCTTTGGTCAGATAATTAGGGAATAATGCCTAAAACATGGGTATAAAATGTACACATGGAACAAGCAGGCATTCATTAGTGTTATTTTTGGTCTCATACAGATTTCAGATCTAAAGAAAGGTTTATCTTTAATTTGTGGTCTTCAACTCTTTTTACAGTCAAAAAATATTAACAGTATCGCTAGGAAAATGGGAAAAACATAACTTGAGTGGTCAGCAGTGCTTAATTTGTCAAAGAATAAGTGTTGGGCCTAATATTTTCTCAGAAGCCAACAGTGCCGCTACTCAATCTCAGGTTGCGGAGTTGCAGGGATGTTTAGTCTTAATTTTACCTCATGCCTCTTTCATCCACCAACATACTATTTGTGCCACTTTTTCTCATTCCTGCAGTTTCTTGATCATCCCTGTTTTTTTCCTGTTACAATTTTTCTATCCTTGTCTTTCTCCTTCTGCCCCCACTTTGCTGCCTTTTTCCTCTTTTTTTCTGGGTCAGAGTCTGATGAAAAAAAGATAAGCAGAAGTTCCCAAAAAAAGAGTGATGGTGGTCCCATCGGCTCAAATTAAGCACTGATGGTCGACTTACAAGGATCAGAATGGGGAGAAGGGATGTGAATTCTGCATGACTCAAATTTTGGGGAATTTTCCATTACCAATAAATGCAACTACACTTGGTCTGTCAGAGGGATTCCTACGTTTCTACAACATAATAAAAGGGCCTAGCAATTACAGCTCAGTGGCTACTGAAGCCAAAAGACAATAATATTTCCCTGGTGGAGTCCTTCCCAAACACAACACTTAACATGAGTGTACAAGAACTACTTTCTGCTTTGATTGTGATGCACTTCCCACTCAGAGTTCTAGGAACATTTACAGAAGATCACACAGAGATGAGCAAACTAAAACCCACCTAAGGGCTTAAGGGGTTAGTGGTGGGCTGTTGTCAAATAACCATTGAGTGGATTTGGTAAAATACAAATTTCATGGCAGCTGAGGAATATGCCCAATCCACGGTTATTCAATGGGGTACTTCTGAACAAAAAGGAGCTTCTCTACTTGACACTGTTATTCAAGAACACAAAAAATGTTTAGAAACCACACTGAAAAAGAGAAATAGTTACTGAAATTAGGGAGCACTTTTTACATTCACGGACAACATTTGGCATTTGTAATCAGTCACAGTTTGTTATTAGGATCTGTGTCTTTGTAAGGTATCAGGCCTACTTGCCCATTCAGTCAAATACTGCACTTTTCGTTGTATTCTCAGGAGGCAGGATTTTCCAATCACTGCTTGTTGCAAGATAATTTACTGAAATCCCACTCCAGTTATGGATTTTTTTAAAACAAATTTTACAAAATACATTGTATGAAGAAGAACAGATTGTGTATGTTAACTACCAATAGAATGCACATCTCTTTCATGGCTGGATTTATGATTATTCTTCACCATTTCATCAAACCTAACCAAAAAACTAGAACCTCTGAAAACAAACCTAATATATCCATTTAATAATTAGAATGTCCAATGAATCTTTCAGTGCTTTGTTCACATAAAATTTCAGTTCAAGAAATACAACCCTTATTGAGGTCTGTATCTGCCTGATTTGAGAGTGACCATGATTCACATATACCAATTAAATCAGATTGCATTGCCTAAGTGTTTTTGTTTATGCATTTCCTTAAGTATATGTTGCCTAGTTCATTACAAATTATTCATATATACGCTATTGGTTACTACCTTCAATGTGCGATTTTGCTGGCGTTCTAAGTAGTTACTCTAATTTTATGAATTTTAAGATGTAAAACAGATAATCCCCAGTTAATTTATAATATACAGCAAATGAGAAAACTCTCAAAGATTTTAATATCTTGACTTAGTAGTGATGAGTAATTCAGCAAATGTGTAAAACATCACTGAAGGCAACACATACAACTACCACATATGAGACATTTGACTAGAAATTCATTAAAAAACAGACCTCATAGAGCAAAAGGGAAAGATGAAAAATAAAAGTAAACCTCTAACAGTCATTTTCGGCAGGATATAACATTTCATACATTATGACCCAACTTGTAACTGTATGAACAACAGTCTCTCACCTTGTGACAACTTTTAACTTTATAAGAACCCCAAGGTCATGGGTTGACTATGGTCCCTCATTTATTAACAACTTAAACTCTTGTAGGAGCAGGTCCATCATATGAGTACAGACAAATTAAAATTCCAGTGTTGTGAAGTTATTTCATTAGCAATAGGTTTAAAATCGTGCCAACAGGAAAATTGTATATTTAATATACATTTTACAATAAAAAACGAGAGAAGGAATTACCTATATATTAATATATATATACTTTGTAATACAATTTTTGCTTTTCAAACGTATAGTGACATTTAACATGAAAGAATTAAATATGATGTGCAATGATTTTTATCAATACTTGACTGGGATTTTTTTTGCTAATAGCCCTGTGCTGCACAGTTCATTACTAGTAACCTTGGTCCAACCCAGGTCTGACGTGCATTTCCTCTACTACTTCTGTTGCACCCAAGTTCTCTTTTATTTAAGTCACTCATTTTTTACTACACTGCTGTGCTACACTGCTTTGGAGGTAGGTCTGCACTATATAAACACATCCAGACATACACCCTGATAAGAAAAATAAGCATTTGTAGTAGTAGATCTATAAAAAGAAATATCTCATGCTGCCTTCAGTGTAAAGGCCACAGACACCAGTGCGTAACATAATTCTGGGTACTATGCCAGCAAATGAATCTACTTTTGGACACTAATATACACACTCACTACCAAATTTCTAATTACCTGACAAATTACTAAACAGAGCTATATTAGTGTATTTTGGAAAGCCAGTCCATCTAGAAACATTCAATCTGACAGGTGCCTGGTAAAAATCAGAGCAAGCTTTACTTAAAAACCCACATAAAACGACCAAACAATACACCCCAACTACACATTTAAATGCAGAATCTAGAAAGAGGTGGTGACCCTCTATTTAGTTTATTGTCCCTGTTTGAAACTGCAAAGTATGCTAACAATTTAGAAGAAGGTATTTAAACTTTTACTGGATGCCCACATGTGGCAGCACTCACTTAAGACAGTAGTTTCTCTTGACTGAAGCTGAGTCATCTTTAGGTCTGGCGTTTGCCAATACTAAACATCTGACAAAAATAATAAAATCGTGATCCACAGTCTAAAAATTCACAATATTAAGGGACAGCAGATTAATCTGTGTGGCCATTTCAAACAGTTACTAAGGGCCTGATTACGAGTGCGGTGGTCCTTGGACCGCCACACTCGCAGTGGCTGTCGGATCGCCGCGGTTGTGGCGGTATGACCGCCACATAACGAGGTCTACCGCCATCGCCACTGGGATCTTCGGTCCCGACAGGCTGATGGTGGTGGAGGTCAGAATCAGCCAGGGCGGCACTGAAGTCAGCACCACCCTGCTAATTACGACCTGGTTCTCTCCAGCCTTTTCATGGAGGTCGAACCGCCATGAAAAGGCTGGCAGAGAAAAGGTGCAAGGAGGCAACAGAGGGGCCCATGCACTTGGCATTGGCAGTTCTGCAGACAGTGAGCACTACAAGGGTGCTGGTGCCCCCTGCGGTTGGCAGCATTGCCGCCAGCTCGATTACGAGCTGCTGACAAAGCTGCTGCCACTTTGCCGCTGGGCTGACAGGCGCAAACCCAGTAGGTAAAGTTGTAATGGGCTTGGCAGGGAGGAACTCAGTATGGCAGCAGCCTTCCCATCGGAAGTTCGGCCGATGGGTCATCCCGTCCGCTAAACTCAAAATAAAGCCTTTAGTCTAAGAAGGTGGGCTTATGCTAATCAAATCCCAAAGAATAGGATACCTGCTGACATTCTATAAACACACTGTTATAATAAAAATTTAATTATTACCCTTCTTTTAAGTGTTATTCTTATTTTTGACTGGTTGGTAATCAATCGGACAGGAGCACTCATTATTTCATGATCACAGCTCTGGATAGCATCTGCTTCTATTCGGATCATCTGCCAAGTTATCTCCTTAAATGTCAATACCTTTGAACAGAAAATAATTATTATGTTTCATTATTTACATATCCTTCGAAAGAAAGAACAATATTAATTTTGAAGCAAAGAAAATGGGAAAAATAGTTTAAAACAAGTAGTGGCAAAGAAAATAAGTCCATTCCTGACAAGCGTGCAATGTTAAATTTATTTATTTATGCACAAACATGCAAAAAAGGCATGAATATAAAAATAAAGGAATGGCCCAGCAGCCCAGCTCTGGCACTCTAGACACCTTTCAGACAGATGTGTGCAAGTTACCAGGCAAAATGCTGTCACTCATACAGCAAGACAACCAATGAATGAAGCAGGCTGGACAACTAACCGACAGTGTGTGACTGATGGTGTGGAGCACCTCCACTTACAACGTTCTGCCAAATCTTCTGTTAAACCCCACCATATTTACAAAGTACAAACACCTGAACACGTGTCCATCAGGTCCAAGCGCCTCAAGACACCTACTGGGGACAAGCAGCGAACCATGAAATAAATCTATACCCTACATAAGACTCTTTGAACATCAGTCACACAAGAACCCATATCGTTCTTGCTGCATTCAGTCTGTAGATGAAGAAATTGTGTTAGGTCTATGGAGCATCTTGAACTGCAGGACAGAGGGAACTGACTCTGTACTCATGCTCTGGCTGCACCCTTTTACATACCACCCTTTTCTTTTCTAAGTTCCTGTGCACCCCTGGTCCCGAAACAGAGTTGACATGAATACAACTAACCTCTAACCCAAGTCTTGTTTAAATTCCCCCAGCAAACCTGCAACTACTACATCCAAGAACCACTCAACACAGTTAAATCTATTTATGACATACAATATATTCCTATACACAATGCAGCATACCAGAATAAAAAATGTTTGTCTTTAAACCATGCCATTTTCTCAATCTTAAATCCTGAACTCCTACGCAATAACTAAGCTAAGAATGTGAGCGCTATTCCTTTGGACGGAATGCTGAACAATGCAAACACTCACCCCCAGTCACAGATCAGGATTTAATCCATCGTTCTTTTGCTCACCATGCCACCCCAGTTTGGACCCAGCCATATGCAAATCAGTCTTGACCCTGTTCCTCATGGGAACAGTCCAGCCCAAACTGCCAAGCCAGGTCCTCCCTGGATCGGAAACAAGCATCCTGGGGCCGGTTTCAGGGTTTCGCCCCTCATCAGCCAGGCTAGCTTGAATCCAGTGGCACAGTGAGCACGGGACCCACGTCTGGGCATACCCTTCCCACTTAGGGCAACTTTAGCAACACAAAAGGATGATGGACGGAGTGCTGAACAATGTAAACACTTACCCCCAGTCACAGATCTGGGTTTAATCCATTGTTCTTTTGCTCACCATGCCACCCCAGTTTGGACCCAGCCATATGCAAATCAGTCTTGACCCTGTTCCTCATGGGAAAAGTCCAGCCCGAACTGCCAAACCAGGTCCTCCCTGGACCGGAAACAAGCATCCTGGGACCGGTTTCAGGGTTTCACCCCTCATCAGCCAGGCTAGCTTGAATCCAGTGGCACAGTGAGCACGGGACCCACGTCTGGGCATACCCTTCCCACTTAGGGCAACTTTAGCAACACAAAAGGATGATGGACGGAGTGCTGAACAATGCAAACACTCACCCCCAGTCACAGATCTGGGTTTAATCCATCGTTCTTTTGCTCACCATGCAACCCCAGTTTGGACCCAGCCATATGCAAATCAGTCTTGCCCCTATTCCTCATGGGAACAGTCCAGCCCGAACTGCCAAGCCAGGTCCTCCCTGGATCGGAAACAAGCATCCTGGGACCGGTTTCAGGGTTTCGCCCCTCATCAGCCAGGCTAGCTTGAATCCAGTGGCACAGTGAGCACGGGACCCACGTCTGGGCATACCCTTCCCCCTTAGTGCAACTTTAGCAACACAAAAGGATGATGGACGGAGTGCTGAACAATGCAAACACTCACCCCCAGTCACAGATCTGGGTTTAATCCATCGTTCTTTTGCTCACCATGCCACCCTAGTTTGGACCCAGCCATATGCGCTATTCCTTGTCATCGAATAATCTTGAGAATAATCAGCTTTTTGATACCCAGGCTTAACACTACTAAAAGGAATAAAATTGGTTCTAAACATACAGTACAATGTGTCAGAATTAACCAATCACCTTCACTAACCCAAGACTCAACTACCGCCCTTCGAACAAGGAATTTTTAGTTCTTCAACAAATGTTAAAATGGCTGACAGATGGAACTTAATTTGAGAAATGGGAACTTGGGGGGGTGAGAGTTAGGCTCACTGTACTCCATTACAGAAAACACAAAGTTGCACACATTACACTTCAGACAAAATAGATTTACCTCTCCGCGCTGAGGATGTTGTATTCGTGTGAATCGGAGATCACCGTGTTGCCAATTAGCATTCACACTGTATATTCTCAGCTGGGAAAGTTCAAATGAGGCATTGAAGGCTTTTGCACGAATCCGGATAATTATTGAATTAACAGAAAGAGAAATTCCTTCCACTACTTTTTCAGCAAAGCCATATTCACTAGGAAAAGAATGCAGAGTTTTAATTAAAGGCAAATGATCCTAATGGTAATAGCTTAATAAGGGTAATAGTTTTGAAGAAATTTAACTGAAACGTAGATCAATGTCTTTCATGTTCATTTGTTAAAAAAATAAAAACTGCATTTCCGTTCTAGATGTATAGAAGACCTTGTGAATCACAACCTTAAGTCCCATCACCATGTTACATGATGATACATAATGAATATATCAACTACATTCTACCCAAACTATGAATAAGGTAACAAGATCCTGAACTTGTCCATGAAAAAGTTTTTTTTTAAAAAAAGCCATAGATGTCCAACCAGAAAGTGGACCTCTGGGGAAGAAGAGTGCAGAAAAATAAATGGGACTCATAGGGCTTGATTACAACCTTGGTGGATAGCATACTCCATCACAAACGTGACTGATATCCTGCCCGCCGTTTTACAGTTCCATAGGATATAATGGAACTTGTAATACGACGGGTGGGATATCCGTCACGTTTGTGATAGAGTATCCCATCCGCCAATGTCATAATTAGGCTCTTAGTGTAGTAATAATCAGCCTGATGCAGGGATGGCAAGAGAGAATCAGGAATATGCTCTCGTTCTAGATGTGAAGACAATTTTCAACATTTCAGGGTTTCTCAAGACTCTCTCAGTCAAGGGATACTACAGCAATCATAATTTTAAGTATGTAGAATTTCAACCAGGAGGAAAATTCTGCCTTTGAAATTTTAACACTAATGTCCTGTTGTACATTAACTTTATTTTTGATTGTCCACCGGGAACATATTTTATCTGTGGATAAGCCACTTCCTTACACATTGACTATATAAAAACTCACTTTTGGGTCTACTTTTCAAGTACTATTTTGACAAATAATTGAACATTTCTGCCAAATGTTTTTGTCCTACATTAAATTTTAAATTATCCCCACCTTTATTCCCAGCTTCCATATCCACACTATGGAAATACCCCCATAATTTAAATGAACTAAAAATGACACAACATCACAAATACTATCACAACAATATCCCTTTCTTTTTTAAGCCGTCTGGGACCTGACTGAAGAAAAGATGACAGACATTGTCATAGCTTTGTCGCCCATGCCGCCAGCAGACAGACCAGGCCCTACCCTGCCTCAAAAAGCTTGAATGTATTCCGTACACGAAAGAGGGTTATGTGTGTAATTAGTTATGACAAAGCATGATAATTCAGCTCTATTTACATCCTCTAGTGTTGCAAGCAATAGTGTGTGAATCATTCAGTCATCCAAGGACAGTTGTACTACGTCCAACTCATGCAGAAGGCCTAATGAGGCAGCAGCTGTTTGAAACACAGACACATTAATGACTTGGCTACACACTGGACACCACCGGACTCAAATTGCTTCTTCTCCTTCAGAGACTGAAATTATCTCACAGAACTGTCCAGGGCGAGGGATGTGCAAGTCTTTGTGCTACAGATTTAGAGATTACAGGATGTCTCGAAAAGAGGTAATGCCATTATCCCTTCAAGGATACCATTTTAAATAGTCTGTAAGAACAAACTGTCTTACTTCAAGACAAGTGAAGGGTTTCTAGTGACCTGAAATCTTACAAATATGGTAAATGAGTACAAACCCTGCCGCAACTCATTAGAGGGGAGTGGGCAAGTGGAATTCTTGCTGAGGAGATGACAATTATTTTGCTGGAGATAGACTTAATTTTCTCTCTCTCTCTAGCCTGGCTACAGTATTTAGATGGTCCCCGAGAGAACATGATTGATTACCTCCAATAGCTATCTATCTAAAAAGATTTATTCTCACTTTTAAGTGCAGAATTTAAAATGACCTCTGCATGCTACAGAGCATGGATTCCTGGCACTGAATATATCTTCACTGCTCAGAGGAGGAAGCTGGGTGAGGCTTGAAAAGATGCCCTTCATAAAGAAACTTAGATTTTGGATATTCCGTTAGCATGAAAACAAACCTGCCATCAGCAGTGTCGTGGGTTATAAAAGGTTGCAGATCCTACTTACACTTCAAAAGGTTAACTTCATAAAAGCCTCAATTTGGGTTTCACACACTTATTAACCCAAAATGCCATCTCAAAAGAAGATCTGATTTTTTAACAGCTTAGCCTTCCGATCCATGACCCAGAAGGGATGCCTTAAAAACACTAAGTGCAACAACAACAACAACAACAACAAAAACAAGGGGATGGATAGAACACTTGAATTAATCTCAGCTACTGGCAATCGCCGAAGATATCCAGTTTTGGGGATAAACAGGATATATTCTTCAGCAAGCCATGCGAAAGGTCACCTGACAGTAACATATTGTGGCCAATAGGAAAACTGGAAATGGATTGGAAGAACAGGGAAATAAACAGGAACCAAGGTGAGACAATAGCATCAGATATGCATGTTACTATGCCCAGAGTGAAGAGACTGTCACTCTTTCAACATAATGGTGATAATGTATTGTATACAGTATGTGACATAACATTGCCAAAATTCCTTACGGTCACTAGTGCTACATGGTGACAATTTGCCAATAATATGCTGATGGCCTCCATTCTTGCACCTGGGTCATGATGAATCTGTGCACAATATTTATTTTAGTTCTTTTGTATCACTATCAGTCCTAAAGTATGGAATCTACCACTTAAAGTCGAGGTCTATATTTCTGGATTAACATGGGTATAATCTGCAGACAGAGAACTACAAATATGGTGTCAGCACTATTGGAAAACTAAAGCAGATTACATTTCTGCGGTCTCGCTCTAGCTTACCTTGTAGCTGAAAGAGGATTCATTCGATAAAAACCTACCCTAATGAACTCATAAATTTGACCATGTATTCGGCTTGTGACGGTTCTAATCAGTGATAATGCATACAACGTTTAAGTATATAACGTATAGGTTTGTAACTGAACTATCCAGTAGAAACATGCCTTGCTAAAATGATATGCTGCTGTGATGTTATTATGTATATGGGTAGGTACGATGGAATAGTTGCACAGTCCATAATATATTCAGTTCTAGAAAACAACCAGAGAGGATGAAAAACTACACAATCCAGGAAGTACGCGCATGATGGAGGCTGAAGTAGTTGTAAGCATAGTTGGAGATTTTTCAAGTTATTTTCTTCTACACTGCATTATGGGGAAAATATGGGTCGAGAGATACCCTTTTCTCAATTTGTATTTATTCACGTGGTACCAGACAACCTTGGTGTTTCCTCACTTTATCTTATTTTGTCCAACGTAGGTCCAGGATCTATGGCTAATGATATGATGCACACCTCCAACTAATCTCATAAAATAATTCAAGGCACAGACTTTGGCCCAGGAGTGAGTAAACTGAAAGTGTTACACAACACGATGCTTTCTCTCACTCAGTTCACTAATACAAAAAATATAAAAGGCCAAGAGGAATGCCCGAATGTTGTCTCGTGTGCTGTAATTCTCGTTGTCTGGACATATCCGTACAACGTGCTGCACTAAGAAAGTGTTTTCATTGGAACTGACCTTTGTCCTGATGCAGTTGCTAGAGGTGAGGGGCCGTTGCGGTCACGTGGTTCTTCGCAGGTGCTCATTTCCATTATTACTTTATCCAAGGACTTTGAAAGCATAAATGACAGATGTTACACATGTGAATACAGAAGTATACAAAAACCATTTAAAATGAATAACGATGTAGGCGTCCATTAAAAATGATTTACTAACAAACGTGATACAAAGCAAAAGAAAACATACTCAATTATATCTTACTACGGTCGTAACACCCAAAAGCTGAGGTATGCGTTAAACCGCACCAGGTACAGTTTACAGTGCTGTTTATACATTCAAAGTTGATCCCGTGATGGAGAACATACAGGCATTAATCAGAAAAGCTGGGTTTGGCACTACTAACCAGCCATGGCGTACGATAATGCAGGACTGGCGGCAGAATTATTCAAAGCTGCTGACAAC
Organism: Pleurodeles waltl; assembly: GCF_031143425.1. Classification (NCBI taxonomy): domain Eukaryota; kingdom Metazoa; phylum Chordata; class Amphibia; order Caudata; family Salamandridae; genus Pleurodeles; species Pleurodeles waltl. The sequence continues at coordinate 830,685,378 of NC_090442.1, read as the reverse complement.
TAAAACCAGAGCCATGAGTAAATATATATTAGCACCCAGAGTGGAAGGGTGCCAGCTGGCGCCAGCCAGAGAGAATGCCTCTCTTGCTGGCTGTATCAGCATCACAGGCTGGCAAAGGGGGCATCCTGGGAGCGGCCAGCTCCCGGCATCCCTCGGGCGTGCTGCGTGCGCTGCAGGAGCTGCCTTTAACCTCAGTGACGAGGGGAACAAAATGTCTCCCTTCCCCTCCAGCGCTCCCTCGGCTTCTTCAGCTGGGTCTCACAGGCTGTCTGGTGCCTTTTTTATGAGAGGAAGGTCAATCAGCCATATAAAAACAGAAATCGGACGGGGCCTGGCAAGCATACTCTTGATGTGTGCTACAACAAAATGACATTACAGGTTTTGATAAATGTTATTGGACTAACAAAGTAAAATACAAACAGGCTAAATAAGTTAGCTTTCAAACTCTCACAGACCTCTTCTTTAGATGACATTCAAAAATAATTACTAAAGGTTTAAAGTGCTGAGTGCATAATCTATACATATGGAGAATGGTTCCGAAAAAAGTTGGGAGACACCAAATAAACATATCAGTATAAGACATATCTTCCTTGGAAAGGTTCTCTTTCCAAATAAAAGTATATCACAGCTACAGACGTTTAGGAAGCATTGTGTTTAAGTTCAGAAAGCTCCAGAACGAGGAGCCAATTCTAATTTTGAGTGGCGTGGCTTGATGAACTGCGCCCATATTTTGTTACAGATTGAAATTGGAATGATAAGATTTTGCTTAGTGTTCATCAAGACGTTGATAATTGTGCAACAGTCAATGCTAAAGTTTTCTACGGTGATTTGTGGGTGCCCTTAGCTAAATGTTCAGTTATCCTTACATATTAATGAGGTAAAGGGAAAAATCGGATTGAATTTGAGACTCCATTAGTATGAAATCCTTAGGAGTCTATGAAATATTGGTTTTATTTTACACCATGATACTGTGTACGATAAAACATTCAACGATATATAAGACAGATAGATGCAAATGTTCACAATGTAATATTCTGCTTATTGGCATTGTTGAGCGTGGGAAAGAGCCACGTTTCAGGAGCGGGGAAGCCTCCAGCGGGTCATGATGCTCCTACCATCACCCAATGCTACTAAATGCGCGCTCAGTGAGGGAATACACAGTGTTTACTGCAGTATTAGGGATTGTAACCTTTGCATTATTGCAATACATGTGAGTTCGCGTTCATTGGTACGCTTGCTTTAAACAGCTGGTCATTGAGCCACACCTACTGTCATTGACTCGGAGAGAGCGAGAGTGTGTGTCACCGTAAAGCAGGATCCGAGGTACCCGTCTATGCTGCTTAACTGAGCACCACTACACTGAGTGATAAGCGGATCGCATTGACAGCGTTCAGTGAAGTAAGACGTGCCGTACTAAAATGATGATTCGTATTATTATCGCCAGAGTGACAAAGGAACGGCGATGTGTGGGTGGCGGGGGTTAATGTATATGTTAGTAACTCCTACCAGCATACAGCACAGTGCCAAGCATGACACCCAGCGGGGAGGGCAGCAGCACGCGCAGCACTGTTTATGGTAACCAGGAGAACTGACACGTGAAAGCCGTAGCTCCAGCTAGAGCCTCCCTTCCCTTACAGTAACAAGCGTCTGTGCTCATCAGAGCAGTAAAAACAGCGTAAGCTGCAGAAGGATCTGCCGTGCTCTGCCCGGCTTAGGGACTGACTCTCCTCTAGTGAGGCACTATTGATTGCTGTACAGCAAAAGCAATTATTTACTTGCAAGCCATGCACCATTTATACAGAAACAGAAGCAAGATAGTGACAGGGCACTTAATGAACAGTGATTGATGCGGCAGCCCACAACAGGACGAACCCGACCGCAGAGGCATCACCACAGGAAACAACAGCACTCAGTGCTCCCTGGTGCCCTTAAGCAAAACCACACCACACTTTCAAAAGGAAAGCATCCTTCGAACTCAGATATTAGGAGCCCATTGCCAGTTTCACCCTCACGAGACAGCCTAGAGAGCGCTACGTTTTGTCCATGTAACATTTGTTTGACATATCTGCCACTTTAATGTGGTGACCTGTAGTTCACGGGGAATTGGGCAGATGATTAAATAGGTCGAATCTAACTTAGCTATTAGACAGGAGTGCCCCTTTCACCTATGTGGTTTGTGTCACCATTAGACCCACTGGCCTGCTGCATCTGGAGGGAGCACTTGACTAGAATCTTGGTCAGCATTTCTAATGGGGAAAAATAATCTCTCTATGCGGATGATATTCGTCTCCACACTGCGGAGCCTTAATCCTCCTTTTTATCATCTTTATTTGTAATTATGTAGTCTAACAGGACAGTCATACAATACAGTAACAAACCAACTGCCCCGGGCACCAAGGCAAGGCAACACTCCATGGAGCATTACATAGCAGGCATTGGCCCACACACCCCTTCCCAGCTCTCTTCAGCCACTGAGGCACCCACATGACTGACCTTCACAGAGTGAGTCACAGTTCTATTACTGTGCAGCAGATCATTTTCCTTCCATTCATCCCAGATTATGCCAATCATCATCCGATGCAGGATAGAGCACCATTTGGTTCATCATATCCGCTCACTCCTTTAGATCCTCCTCTGGCCGATCATCTGTTCGGATACTTTTTAGTTGTAACTCCTCTGCCAGGGTCCATATCCGTGGTCCACTGTAAGACGGCGGGCCCTCTATCAGGCAATGAGTGGCTGCTTTACGATATTTCCCAAGAAGTAGGCCCAATTTTGCAAATATGTGCTGTACTGCATTTGGTTCAGGTACTATCCCCCGAAACAGTGACACATTGATATTTGGAGAGAAACACGGTTCATTCGTTTAAGTCTCATCGCCACCTCCTCCCTGCACCGCGTTAGTGTTCTGTATGTCCCGATCATATGGAGGAAATCTGCATCCTGCTCCATAAATTTCGGGCAGGTGGAGGGTCTGCTGGGGTATATTTTGTGCATTTTAGTTGGCGTCATGTACGCCTGATGAAAGAAATGAAAATGTATCAATTCAAATCTAGCATTATTAGCCACTTCTTGTACCTTAGCACAAGCTTGCACCCACAATGCGTCTATTAGGTGAGGCTGTGGGCTTCTGTCCCAAGCTTGTCGTTCCTTATACACAATGGGCGACCTGCAGTCCTTCAATGCTTTATGTGTGCAGGACACTAAGCCTCTTCCCCTCCACGAGCAATTCCAATGTCAGTGAGGTATGTGGTTTATCAGGGAAGCCAGTCCAAATCCCCTAGCTGTGCGAGTCAGCTTGGCAATTTGTAGAAACTGCCTTATGGTGTCCCCAAAGGTCTCATGTGGAGCATGTCACTCAAATGACAAGAACTCCTCTCCTTGGCAGAGGTCACCCATAGGTAAGCAGCCTCCTGCCCTCCAGGCCCCCAACGAGATTACCTCCCTTATTTGGCAAAACAGTTGTAGTCAGACAGTTGGTAGGCACCTGCTAAAGGTGGATTGCCTCAACAACTGTCTAACTGCCAAATCGCTGCCACATGTTTAATTACTTCAGGTGTACCGTCTGGATGTTCCGTACCCCTTGTCAATAAAGTGGGCAGCACACCCCCTATACAGTTCAATCCAAGAGTCGGAGCTCCCAGCTGGATTTATCATCACACCATTTAGTGGCATGTCGCAGCTGTGAGACCGTTTAGTAGAGTGCCAGGTCTGGTAGGCCAAGCCTGACCCACTCCTTGTCCAGTTTCAGCACTCTGAGTGGGACCCTACTCCTTTTAACGGACCACATTAAGGAAACCATGAGGCCATCTAGCTCTCAAAAGGTAGCTTTTAGTACTGCATATATGTTATTTTGTAGCAATTACAGATATCAGAGAAATAGGACCATTTTCGTAATCTCCAGCCTACCCATTATCGAGAATGGGAGAGAGTTCCAAAAGTCTATGGAGGAGCTGAGTCGCTGCAAGACCCTCCCAACATTGAGCTGCTAGTGCAAGGCAATAGTGTCAGCCATCCAGATAACAGAACATTCTCAGTTCCCATGGAATTCCGACTGCTGGGAGATCAGTCTGGGAGCCACGCCCCTCAGACTTGCTCAGGGTTACAGCACAGTCTTCTGCTTATTTACTCTGAGACCTAAAAGCAGTACAAATTAGTCCAATCCCTCTAAGAGGACAGACTCTCCATGATAAGTCAGATACACCAAGGCGTTCTCAGCATACACTGAAACTATGTGTAGCATATCCTCATGCCTCCAGGCTGCATCATCAGACACCATCGTACAGCCAAAGGTTCCACTGTAAAGATGAAGAGCAGTTGAGACAGGAAGCAGTCATACCTCATATCTCTCCATGGTCTTTTGCAACAAGAGCTTCCTGCCTCACCTGACCCTCGTGGTCAGGCCCTCGCAGAGAAGTTGTATCAGTTTGAACATTTTTGGACCAAAGCCCATTCTGTCCAAGACCTCAAACATGTAATGGCAACTGTGGGAGTCAAAGGCCTTTTCAATATCGAAGGCTACTAGGGCACCTTCTAAAGGCGAGCTATTCATGTACACCAGGACATGGCGCAAGCACCAAATGTTCGTCATGGTATTGCGACCTGGGATAAATCCATATTTGTTCTTGTGCACTAGGATTCCCACCTTAGGCAGATGTCTGGTAGCTAACACCCTGGAAAGCACCTTTGTGTCAACATTCACCACGGATAGGGGGCCTATCGGAGGCCAATTCCCCAGGATCCTTGTCAGGCTTGGTACTATTATGGCCTCCCTCATGGCGGCTGGCATAGACCAGAAGGAGCCTATCAGCTCAGCATACGTTTGATACAATTTAGACAGGAACCCATCTCTTAACAGTGCTTTCCCCATTACTAAACCACTTATGGCAGCTAGTGGCTCCTCCTGCGTGGTTTCCGTCTTCTACTCCGCTCTGTCCTCCTGTGATATTGTCAGTATACTAAGTTGTTCCAGAAAAGTCTGCAAAACTCACCCATACTCTTCAGTTTCTTATAGAGTTGTGTCAGGTAGTCAGCTAATACTGCATTCATGCTGGTCTGTGTCACTGCCCTAGTCCCTTCTGGCCTGTTCCGAGAAAACTTTTCAAGGGAGAGAGGAGTCTTGCTCTTCAGGAGCCCTGCTAACAGTTGTCTTGATTTGTCTCCATCTTTATGTAACTTCTGTTGATATTCTTGGAGTGTGTGTTTATCAAGTGTGTCCCAGAGGGTCGTTATTTTGTGGTCAACTTCTAATAGGGTCTCCACAGGGGGGCGGAGTACATGACATCCTGTGTCTTTAATTGTGCTTCCCTGGCCTCCTTTTGTGCCAATTCTCAGTGTTAACTGTAGTCTGACACCATATGTCTTAGAGAGACATTACCCCCTCCATGCTTCTCATTCATTCGCTCTTGTGCCTGTAGACCCCCAGTTATGCTCAAGGTAAGTTTTTAGGTCCGGTCTAATATCTGAGCAAAGAAAGACATCCTTCAAGGCCTCTGGATTCAGTCTCCAGGGAAGTGGCTGTCCCTGTCGCCCATTGTCAGAGTAGGTCACTAGTAATGGGGCGTAGTCAGAGAGGAACATGCATAGGTATTGGGCTTTTTGTATTCTAGTGCTGAAGTCCTGAGTCACTAATATACAGTCCAGTCTACTATGGGTGTTACATGTTGTGGAGTAGTGAGTAACTCTTGGGTGCTGGATACAACAGATATCTATAAAACCTAGCCATTCCATAACTTGTGATAATGCAGTAGTCATTCCTGGCTTTCTGTGAAGTCTAGGGGAATATTGATTTATGTTTCCCCCATCAATGCAATTGATGTCCCCCACCTCCTCAAATGAGAGGCAGATATATGTATGGTAATAGCAAGTCAGTAAAAGGTTTTATGAACAGTGATCAGTGCATACAAGTTTATGAGACAAATCTCCCTCCGATCAAGCGACCAATATATGTCTATGTTGAGAGGGCACTACTGGAGCCATCCATATCTTGACACCTTGTGCATAAAAGAACATCTGGCCCATCCATTTTTTCCATTTTATTGGCTTCCTAATGCTTAATGTGTCCCTTGCAGCACGGCAACACAAATGTCATGTCACTGAAGGTAAGTGCACCCTGTATCTCTTAGTATAGTCGTTTAGGCCTCTGAAGTTCCAGGTAGCAATATAAAGTGTCTTGGTAAACTCAGTGAGGTGCATTCGTGCAACCTTCCATTTCCACTGACTTGACATTTGTCAAGGGGGTCCAGACCTTCATAGACATAATGCTCAATATCCATGCTGCCACCGTGTGCACACCCATGTGCATGAGCCACCCATCAACCCTAATACCCCATGGGTAAACAACCTTTCAACTCAAAACCTCGTGATTTCCCAGGTCACCCCAAACAGCAGGGCTGAATGCTAACTAAGTATTCCCTACGAGTGCATTTCAACTAAAATGCACTCCTAGCAAGTATTCACCTAAGCAGTGGAAGGTCTACCAGTCTTAACTTCCTGCAGGCCATTGAACAAGCTGCGTTCACAGGGACGGAGACTCCTCTGCACACATATTCACCGTTCATAGCAGTTTTTTGGTCTCCACTGCACAACACCGCACCCAGGAACCTCTTTTGCTGCATTCCCTGCTGGATGATGGCATAGATTGTATACTCACTCCCGGGCCCTTTGTGAAATGTCTATAACAGCCTCTTCCTTTACCCCCATTGTGAGCTCAAAGTTGGAGACATCATACATGCCCCAGAATATGTATGCAATACTTTACCAAAACATGAACATATTGCATAGTTTGTCCCAAACTTCATCATCAAATCTCATGAATAAGTGTCTCTAAGTGCCAGGTACAACTCCATCCTCCCTGTCCATGAATATGACCAGCTGAACAACCGCTGCGCTCTCAAAATAAGTGGCCCCATCAACTGTGTGGTCTACAGTGGCAATCAATGCCAGAGTACCGGCTTGTTGCACCTCTATCCGAGGAAGATTGCTCCGCCACCATACCCCATCTCCTTCACTCCTCTGATCCACTAGGCGTGTAGTTAATTCTGGTGTACGGTGCTCTTAGTGTGTCTGTTGCAGGTCTTCTTGCGTGTGGACACTCGCACCAGTCATACATATCCCTAGGTTTAGTGAAGAAATATGTGCGGGCCTTCTACTCGTAGGATTTTTGCAGGGAGAAAGAAAAAGAGCATGTAACATACTCAAATTTCTAATTTTCTTCTTCACTCTAAGATGTGATTTTCTTCGAGCCTGAACTACCTAGATGTAGTAAGAAAAAATCCGAATGCTTTTTCCCTCGAACTCTATAGCTTCCTGACATTTGACCCATTTCAGGATTCTGTCACTGTGCATATAATTGAGTATTCAAGCAATCATTGCTCTGGACAGGGCCTGGGCATTACGACCCTGTGGGTTCTCTCAACCAGTTTGTCAGGTACTAGCCATCCATCCAAGAACAGTCCAGTGCAGTCCTCTTCGCCCGCTCTGGGAAACACACAAAGTGAAGGTGTCATCTCTGCAACCTTCCCTCTGTATCCTCTAAGCACTCATCCAGGTATGCTATTGTCAGTGAGGGTGCGCACAGTTGCTCATAGATTCTTTACTTCCTTGGTTAGCCCAGCCACATTTTGCTCTGTCACCAGCTCATTAACCTTATGGAGGTCCATTCTTAGGATTTCGACATTGATGGATATGACATCCATCTGCTCTATGATCTGCTTAAACATCCATCAGGATCTGAGCTGTGGACGTTTTTGTAGCCAATCCTGGCTGAGCATGGTCTCTTTTCTGTGCATTGCGTGAGGGCCCCCCACTCCTGTTTCTGTGTAGTCGTCCATTTGAGTTTGTTACCCTGTTCTGGAGATCCTGTCAGTACCCATAACAGCAATGGAGAGCAAGCACCACAGGAAGTCTATGGGCTCATCCACCTCAGACCACCAAGCTATCTACCTGCTGGGCATCCAGCTCTCCGGAGACAGTGATCTACAGTTCGCAGGTATCTTCGTGGGACGTGTCTGAATGTTTTTCCTTTAGCTACTAAGAAGTAGTTATATGATAATAGCTAAATGCCAGAAAAGATGAATCTTAATGTACCCGACTCTAAATATAAGCATGGTGTATTTCAAATACCTGTTTACAGCAGTTTCGGTACATAATCAATCAGAATGATGCACAATCTGCAATGTGCAGTGGACTAAGTAGTGTCGAAGGAAGCTCAGGCAAATATTGCTGCAATAATGAACACAAGTTTATCAGTGTACCAACTCTTGTCTGAATTTTTTTTAAACAGATATGGTGGAACTTTTATTAAATGTTTGGTTTGGCCAAAACAAATCCCTATTTCATGACTTGGGGATCCAAGGACACGTCTGCATTTCTTACAGCATCCGTGATGACTACTTCCTTGTCATGCTGCAAATAGAATGTCGGCTTGCAAGAAATTACAGCTACTGTCTCTTTCATCATTACAAAAGGATGACTTTGGTCTCAGCAATAAAAAGCAGGAGCCACCTGACTTTCCTCCAAGCCTTAATGCTGCCAAGAAAGTCTTAATGGCTTGAAATACAATCCAATGTCACCATTAAGTGTATGTGGCATCTACATAGGAGTGACATATCAACCTTTATCTGTGAATGAAGGAAAAGGGGGAAAATCATACATGATATGAAATTATGGGTGACGGAAAACGCCTTGTGAAACCCCACAAGCCACATGAGAGTCCATCCAAAAGTAAATATGTATGATCTAGGACTCAGCCACAGGTCCTTAACTCACATAAGACAAGGACACTGGTAAGATAAAACTTCTTAACAGTGTCAAACTAAGAGAATGTTTTGGAGTGCTATGTTTGAGAAATAAAGGCAAACGCTTTGTACAGAAATTACATGTCAAACCACTGTCTACAAATGTTTTTAAACTACTTTTTGGGTAGACCCCTCTGTTTGTAAAAGCAGATGAGAATAAAATTGGTCCTATACAGTTTAAATAAATGCGTATAGGCAGAGACAGGGATTGCTTTTCAATACCTTATGTTTTATAATATGGTGACAGTTTTAGAAGTGATCACTGGAAATCCAGGTAAATGGTAAACTATTTCCCTCTTGGAAAAAAGTTCAAATGTGCTCAGCACATAATCCTATTTAAAATGTATTTTAGTCCGGGTGATTCAAGTAAAGCCACTCCAACTGGCATTTGGCAGAGTTCCCAGTCCGAACTCCAAAAGTGATTTAGTTTGAAATGTGTTCTGCATGGGCAAATTCATATTATGGCAAGAAAAAATAATGACAAGCAAAAACCAAGAACATTATTAGAAACTCTTGAAACAGGATCACACTTTGGAGAAAAATGTAGACATCCTCTTGAAGTGTGAAATGTTTTCAGGAACTTCATCAGAAACAAAAAAGAAAAAAAGTGCAAAGTCTGCTATCGGCCATTCATGAAGTATGTGGTCTTTTAAAAATAATATATATATAAAAAATTCGAAAACTACTTCAACTAAAGGAAACCGTCATATATTTGGAAAACTAATTTAAAGAGAAAACGTTTTTAACACTCACCAGACTAATTGGATGGGTCTTCAGTTTTGTCCATGGTATCTACAAAGAAACAGATACAAACCCAAATGACTGATAAGAGACTAATTGCACAGGAAATAGATCATATTGATTGATTATTGAGGCTCTCACACATGACATCGGCAAAGTGCACATAACAAGCTGAGTTGGTTTAGGTAAAGATTGTCCCTTTGGGTATTAGAAACAGTAGCAAATATACTGGAGAAGAATAATGTATTATTTACCACAATACTTTCATAGCTTTACCCGTCTTTCACCGCCATTTTAAAACAGAGGATATGATAACTGTCTGCAAGTACAGAGAAGTAGCCATATCCTAATTTTAAGATGGCAACGAAAGCTGTATCTGAATATACACAGGATCGCAAAGCACTATCTGAACTCATTGCAGTCAATCGGAGGGATACACATTCTTGCTCTGATAGCCTTTATTCACGTTGAAATCCTTTAGCCACATAACTGTTAACCAGATCTGGCTCTTTAATGAAGACAGCTTTTTCGCTCTAAGCAAGGCAACCTTTTCCTTGCTTAAGCTTTTTTCATTTTTCATGAATTTTTTAAAAAAATAATGCGTTTTCATCTCTCTCTTTTCCTGGTACAATTCTTTCTTTGTCGGAGGTGGAATTGCCAAATTAAGGCGGAACACATTCCAGTAACTGGCAATGATAAATCAGCTGAATTCGCCTTCACATTTCCGTTCACATTTGGTCTGCCTAAACTGACTGCCAGAAAGCCCATCTAGTTCTAGCTTACGTAGGGTGCAGTGAAACCAAACGTGCAGGGCATTTCACACATGCTAAGTTTTACATCTGTGACGTAAGAGGAGTCTAACATTGCAAGGCGGGATAATGTTAAATTATTTTTGCTGCCGTGGCACTGATCGACTCCAACGCTGTTCTTATTAAATCTTGGATACTTTCCATATGAAGTTGGCTACTATTTATATAAAGCTGAACTAACTGATTGACTTGCACATGCAATGACTGCCAGGATGAGCCTCTGTGCTACTGTGGTAATGAGTTTCGTTTGTGAAATTGCTGGATCCTATGAATCTCAATAAATGTCCAATGCCGCAGAGAAACCCGTAACGAGCAACCTCAGATGAACTATTCCCCTTATCTGTTTGGATAGTGAGTGTAAGGTCCTTTTTCCTTGTGGACAAATACCAATGCTTCCCCAGAGTAGTCTCAACACATCCATAAATCCCTCTAAAGACTAGACACTTGTTTCATCAGCCGCTACTTCTGCCAAATACCTTCCAGACTCCATGGAAAATCATTAGGTCTAGGTTCCTGAAATAGCTTTTTAGCCTCACCCAAAACGTTTTCTCCTCGCCAGCCATCTCTAAAAAGCATCACCCAACTGGAACAATTGAGTACACTAATCACTGTGTTAGTTAAATTGTGCACATTGCATTAATCAACCATATTGTAAGACGGGGGACCACAATGCTGAGCAAGAACTCTCTAACATGAGAGAATAATAAGGAAATCCACAACCACGCTGCTCTATTAGATAAATAACAAATACTACCCAGTAGGTTTTTGCGCTAACAAATTATAATATCTGGTGCTGTACCCCTTTCTCTTCAGGTTGCCTGTCTGCTTTCACCTTTGTAGAAAAGAATGAGCAATCTGAGGTCAATCACCTCACTTCTCCTGCCCTTGCATATCATGGAAGAGTAAGAGCTTGTTACCGATTGGGTGCCTTTCAACCTCATATTCCCGCTATCCCCCCAAAGTTACTGATACTGGGTGCATCACTAGTACTGGGGGAGGACCTACCGTGGATGGAGTGGCAATAATCCAGAATATTGGATCTGTGGGGAATTTGGGGAGTAACATTCAGGAATCTGTGGTTCTTGGTATCAGTAGGTCAAGGGGAAGGAATATCGTGCCAAAAATGACTGACTTCTATTGGACCCCTTCATGGTAATCAGACTTTACTTTTCTAGGGTGAAAATACACGGCTAACTCTACAACTAGATAGTGTTTATTTTAGAACTGTACTGCTGTTTTTTGTACACAGTTCTTATTGTGCCTATCTGCAACAGTACTGAGTATTCCCTCTTCCCCACCTAAACATACTTCAACTAGGATGGAGAATAAAAAAAAACAACCGCTGGAAATCCTTGAGGGAATAAAGGTTTAGGTAAACATGGGAACTAAGGACATAGGGCAATGTAGAACACACTTCAGAAGCCAAGGATTTGAGCATCATAACCTGGCTGTAAAACATGCCTATGTCAATGCATAATAAGTAATTTACACCAACTCTCCATCTCAAACACAATAATGAATCAACACATTAGAATAGCATTAATAGACTGTGAAGTATATAAGTCAATGACACCGCATATGACACACTACACTACAGCAGTGGTTCTTAACCTGTGGTCTGGGAACCCCTAGGGCGCCGTGACGCCTACTCAAGGAGTTGGCAACTTATTATGAAAATATACCATTAGTGAGAGATTGATAAAGTATAAAACTTTACATTTTTAAACAATCTGTAAATGAATTTGAAATTGGAAGCCAAAATGGAAGTTGGTATGCTCAGACTGATGCATGGGAGGAGTGCAAGTGCAACAAGAAGAATACAGCATGGACAATTTGTGGACTCAACTGAATTTAGAAAAGCTCCAACCTTCACATTAAGTTTTATTTTGTATAAGTTAAATAAAATATTTCATTATTTGTGTACTTTTTCGATGAATGCTAGTTTCCAAAATTGTGTTTGGGGTTAAAATTTTCAAAACTGCTTAGCTTGGGGTTCCCCAGATTCCAACAATAATGGCTCAGTGAGAGTGCCCGTGTTCTAACAATGATTACGTGGGAATCCACAGAAGTCAAAAGGTTAAGAACCACTGCGCAACAGCACTCCACCTCCACAACACAGCTGGAGGGGTCAGACAGCAAGTGCCTTCTGGCGATAAACTCCACAGAGATAGCGCACACATCTAGCAACACAGGTTTGAATGGTAGGTTGCATACAAAAAAAGACTCCAAAAGTGGAGAGGGTCCAAAGGCACTAGCTTCCTGTATAAAATGCCTAGTTCATTGCATATTATGTGGGGACTTTGCCGGGGGACATGGACCCAAGTCCTCCAAAGAAGAGATAAAATGAGAAAAGTGGAAAAGTCCCTCGTTAAGAAAGTTTTTGTTTAAGGTCCTGATGCCATAAATTAAAAAGAATTCAGGTGGACAAGATTTCAAAAGGCGTCATTGTTAATCCAATATTTCCTTATTTATTTCGTTGTGAACGAAGACAAGATATTTCCAGAAAAAAGGTACATCAATAAATGAATCCAGAAGAGAGACAAAGGAGTCAGCCAACACGTGTTTCGCCCCTAACAGGCGCATAAGCCGGGGCTTTCTCAAGGCCTTTGGATAGAAATCAGCATTGTAATACAGTTGTAATGTACATGATTAGAAATTTTCTTAATCGAAAAAGGGCATCAGATTGCAGGGTATCGCGTACGTCTCCTGTGAAAAACAGCCTGTTAGGGGCGAAACACGTGTTGGCTGACTCCTTTGTCTCTCTTCTGGATTCATTTATTGATGTACCTTTTTTCTGGAAATATCTCGTCTTTTTTCACTACGAAATAAATAAGGAAATATTGGATTAACAATGACGCCTTTTGAAATCTTGTCCACCTGAATTCTTTTTAATTTATGGCATCAGGACCTTAAACAAAAACGTTCTTTAACGAGGGACTTTTCCACTTTTGTCATTGAATGGTAGGTTGCAGACCCATATCCAACATGACTCCAAACGAAAGGACAACCCTTCACTTATTCCACACCACACTTACTGAAGGGGCAAGGGCATGTCCACAGGCAATTCACCACAAAGCACCTATCCCTGGGCAAACTCTTAATCTCGTTTAAAACTATGCACCAAAGCACTAAAATACCAAGTCACTAGTGAATATGTGCTATAAAAAAAAGATTATATTAAATAACATGTCATGTCCAACATAGAGAAATTTGCTGAGGGGAGGGCTCTAATTTCCACCCAGGTTCTACTTACTTCCCATGGATATTTTACAACGCCGGTCTTTAAGCTAATGGAACACTCTACTAAAATCTTGGTCGTTTCTCTTGAGCTGACCTAAGATCAAATGCCTGATGCCTTACACATTTCCCTTAAAGAGGCTCTTAGGAGTTTAGGGATGTGCAGCCACAATTTATCACTGCATTAGTAATACCCTCTTTAGTGCACTCCAGTAATGATCATCGCATACATCACAAAAATGGGACTTGCATGTCCAACTAAGCGTTATCAATCTGCTGGAAAGCACAAATATGTTCATGCCCCTTCTTAAGACATTGCTTCCTAAATTAATGGTTTCATTTTCGAAAGGGAACAGCCCTTGCTTTGATGACCCTTTAAATGACCCATGCTAGAACTGGGCTGATTGAGCCCACCCCTTCTAAAATTAGAGGATAGTATGGTTATGAGGATCAGGCCTCTTTTCCATGTGCAACTAGCAAAAAGGCAGAAATGATAGTGATGCGGACTCCTACAAATATAATTTGCAGCCTTTTACATCAGGCATAAACTTCTCTGGACCTCCCTTCACTCTCAAGAGCTCCACCTTCCTGTACCCTAAGATGGAATCCATTTTTGATTCTCATGAGCTGCATGACCCTAAAAGTAACAGGAATGGGCTTCAATTGACCATGTTTCCAAGTTTGTTTAATGCTGGCAATCAACAAATGAGTGTTTAATCATGACTGAACCACTCTTAAGTAAGAGTGCCATCAGCCTTCGGCAGAGAAAATGTTGTCCTGTATCTCCGAAGTCGACCCCAACATTGCTACCTTCCTCCTTTGATTAGGGAGCTTCTCCTGCAAAGGCACTGATGGCAAATACTGCCAGTACAAACTCCTTGATTCTACAAGCTTCTTGTTAGACCCTTCAATACGGACAAAAAGGTGAACCATGAGCAATGCTAATGCCACATTCACTCCAGAGTGTATGAAGTCTGTCTTATAGGGATGGACACTGAGAGCCCAAACCAATCTCCTGAGGTTTGCCAAGACTCTATGAGACGCTTTCTTTTCAGAGATCTTTTTCTGAAGATGTCAAATAAGTAAAGCAATTTAGAACCCTGGTCCACACTCAATCTTCATTAAGGATGTTTTTTTAATAAAAGGCACACTTTTGTATCTCCTTGCAACATAACCTGCCAGTTGCACACACTAGAATGTCTGTCCCTACTACTTCGATCATTGTCAAGGTAGTGTCAAATCCAGGGTTTTTCTTGAGGTTCACCAGCAGAACAGGTGGATTTACCTTCAAGCAGAAGCCATGAAGCCTCTGCACCTACATTTCAGTCATCTTCTGGACATCAATATGGAAGTCTTATATTCCCTTTTCAAAACCTTCCCCATCTTTGCAATCATTCTTTATATAATGCTTCACCTCCATTTCTGCTGTGCTCTTCTGGTGCCGGTGGCTCCCTGAGGCCTGGAATTCATCATGGTCGAAGTGTATATTGGGCATTTCATGTTGAGACTCTGGAATGAGGAGTATTGTGTAAGACCTATTTTGGATCCTGCACAATCTAGTTATAGAAGGTCATTTTCCCTTGCAAGGATAGTAGGATTACAGACAGTACACACCTTTGTATACATATTCAAAGCTCACTGGGGAATCTTGCACTCAAAGAGCCAAGCATGCCCACTGGTCCAGCTAGCTATCATGTGTTCACTGGTGAGTGGAAAAAAATCTGGATACCGAAAATGCCTTTCATGTCCTCTTAGCTAATTTTCTATTGGATCTCTTTGACAAGGCCTGTCTTATAACACCATCTACTATTCTGAGATAACTATGGAGCATCTCTGTGGCCTCAGTGCTCTTGGACAAGGGGACGTGTCAACGTTTGCAAAGTATTCACCTCTTTCTCTCATCCCCTATATCTGACAATTAATAATGTGAATATACGTTTT
The DNA here is from genome assembly GCF_031143425.1 of Pleurodeles waltl. NCBI lineage: Eukaryota > Metazoa > Chordata > Amphibia > Caudata > Salamandridae > Pleurodeles > Pleurodeles waltl. The sequence goes on along the minus strand of NC_090442.1, from coordinate 830,669,852 downwards.
CCAGGCATTAATCATTGGCTCCTTAATTCAAGTTTGTTCATCCAACAGCTATTTACCAAGCTCACAATGTTTCTCTTATTACTCATCTTCAAGAGAGTACCTGATGTTAAAGAGATTATAATTTAAAAAAAGATGTTTTTGAAAAGGGTATTTTTTCCACATCATTGGATGAACTAAAACAGGCTCTTGGGTTCTCTTTCACTACCTTTAGATCGTAACACCTTAAGAGATTCTCTTAGATCTAATTCTGTGTCTCGACTCTTGATTTCCTTTAAGGAGCCTGAAAAGGCAGTTACCATCATCAGATCTATTTGTCTCCAAAAGAAATGGTAACTGATAATTCAAGATTCAGGGCCCAGTCAACTCAGGGCACAATGTCATACTAGGTATATGCAGTTAGTTGCATTTTGGAGGATGTTCTGAAGGCAGAAGATAGTCAAATGCACCCACTTTTAGATCTTTTTACTTTATGCCTTTTAAGATCGCATCTAATTTTGGTGAACAAAGGGAAGTGAAGAGGCATATAACGTGTGCCTCATTGCCTTGAAATAAAACAGGATTTTAATAGTTGATGCAGAGATAATCTGCATTTTGGTAGCTGAACGGCCTTGGTATTTTCATGGCAGTAGATTCCTACAATATCCATCATTCAGGTGATATGTGAAGGTTTGGTTTATGCTGCTAACTATTCTGCTGATGGCTATCATTATCCAAGTGTCGTGTCTTGTCTTTTCTTGATAAGACATTCCCAAATGATATTTTTTGTCTTCAGTACTTTCTATGGTGCATTTCACTCACTGCAAATCTTTCTTCATCCTCTTTCCACGGAGCCAAACATCTAAAATTGCAACATCAATACTAAAGTCAGGTCTAAAATATGAGCTGGATTCAAATTCAAGTGTAATTTCTTTGTCTTTCCCAATAAAGAAAAAGGTGGGAAAATGTGAAGCCTTTTTGCATTATGTAGAATCAGTTATTGTTTTGTTGGGCTTGCTGCTGAGAGTTGCAGTTAAGGGAGTAGTTGCAGAAAATATTTGGCTCATTTAAGAAAAATTACATGTCATCTATGCTGGTTAGGGAACTTTCGATAGCTTAAAGTGAAGATTTGCGGCCATGGTGGAAAGACCTTTGCAAACACTATCTAAATGCAATTCCAGTCCAAACTAGTTTGAAGGGATTGCTACTCAAGGTCGAAAATAAATACACGGTGTGGTGCATTTTGTGTAATTTCCATCCTGATATTCCTCCGTGGAATACATTTATTTGAGTACAGGGAAGTGGTCCATTCATGACACAAGTAAATTAAACTTTGCATTCAGTTAGGATGCAGATAGGTCAACATTCAGAACCTAGCAGGTCATGAACAGGACGACAACCATCTTATAGTGCTCTTCACATTTTTGTTGTGTGCGAGTCCAAATGCTCAAATTGTATAAATATTTTGCATGCCCACAAATGTTTTTGAAAAGAGCTGCATTTTACTGCCCCAACTGGAGTCAATTAATGTTGTCTTCTTTTTAGGTTAGAGTTGATGGCACAGCTGTCTGCAAGTACTACTGTTTACCATATACATAACATGGATGGGTAACATCCCTTCAAACATTAGCTTTTGTGGATCAGGTTCTTTCAGCCAGTGGCTTGAGACATTGTCAATCGCAACTTAGGTCAGCCCGAAGGAGTACTTCACTTTTGCCATCATGGTATTGCCTATTCGAGCATCATTCCATCTTCCATCAAGTCCCCTCAATGCAATGCTTACAGGGCTATTTTACATATAAAAGGTACACAACTCTTTCCCTTTCAATTCTTTGGCTCGTCCATGCAAAGTATACAGAATGCAATCTATTTTGTCAAGTATTTTTCTGAAATTCTTTTGTCATTACTCAAGTGTAGACACTGACCCTAACATCAACTCCTAACTGCTTTTTGTTTATCGCACTGGACTGCCATCTTTGAGCCAGGTACTCCTAATGCCCCTGAGATGTACAAGTGTTAAAAAAGGCCACATGGTCAGAATTCTATGATACAGGACTACAATGAAGGTTCCCTTGTTGTCCAAAGTCATCACCAATACTTCCACCACAAATATCAATACCATCACCACCAGTGTTAATGCCACCGCCAATATCATCAATACTACAACCACAAACCCAATACTGGTATACCAACCAGCACAACCAATACCTCCATCACAAATACCACTACCACTACCACCACCAGCACCAACATCACCAACACAATCACTATCATGAAACATTAGCAAATCCAACAGGCTTGGCTAATGTGAAAATATAGTTTTTAAATTCCTGTGCTATCATACATTCTAACTTTAAACCCAGGCCTCCTGACTTCACCTTAGCTGTATGGTTTGTAGACAAGAAAGTAGGATATTTCATACCACTGACAGCCACCAACACCACAAATAATTATTTTGGACATTGTGAAATACAAACTTGCTTTCTGATATAAAAGGAGTCAAGTTAGGCTTTTGACACGTCATAAAGGCTGCTTTAGGCATATCTTTCTGTAAAAGGATGAAAGAATGTGGACCTTGACTCACCTCTGAAGTGGATCAATCAGCAATCTTAAGGTGCAGACATGCCATTTAAAAGTGAAAAGGTAATTCTCTGCTGCAGTCTCCTCTTAATCTTGCTTCAACTCTAAATCAGACTTTAGATCTTGCAAAGGAGGATGAAGGTGAAAAAGCTCTATTTAGGGATTGGTTAAATGATAGAGAGGTGTGGGGGAGTGTGGTCTATTTTGTGTGGAATACTTAGCAACTAGCACGTTGAAAACCACAAATACCATCACAATTCACAAAGATCTTAAATATATTCAACACAGCCAAAAATGGAACAGAAGTGTGTAGGTGAAGTACTGGACGGGACGGGTGAAGAGACTGAAAAGGAGGAAACTGTACTAGATGCTGGATCATTCGAGAGGCATCCTTTGGTGAGAAGACTAACAGCGTGTATGGTAGAACGAGTACTTCATTTTATAGCCAGAGTGGAGTAAAGAAAAGAAATGCATTTGAAGAGGACATGTTGAAATCACCTATAGAGACTATTAGATATCAGAAGAGATTGAGCAGAAAACAGTAAATATAAAAGCAAAAGAGTGGAAGCTTCACTTTATTCTATGTTCTCCTGAGGATACTATGGGTTACTAACAGGTCAAAGAGATCTCATAAGAGATTTTCTTGTTTTTAAACCAAAGATGGCTATTTATCAATTCGAGCCTATGGTGATAAGAACAAAAAACACCATCTCCTGCTTTGCAACTAAATGTCAAAAGGTTTATCCCTAAACTCCTCACTGACTTGCTCCAAAAGTGTTTCTATATAGTTAAATGTACAATGTATGCCCATAATTTGGTGACTTTTCAGTCAGTCAAAGGGAAGTTCCTGCCTTTTGAAAATTTTCCATTTAGCACTTTATAAATGGATATAAAACGAGAAAATTTGAAATCTGAAACCAAATATTTAAAACTTTAAACAAAACAATAAATAATTTAATTTTGGACTTTGGGAAAATAGATGCCTTCATTTCCTGAAATTTGTCTATTAGGAGATCGATGAATAATTTGTGATGGCACCTCTTTGCGCTGGGCCACGACTGTACACCATTAAAAAAACATAATACCAAGCATAAAGCCCTACCTTGTGAGAAAAAGTCAGCAAGCTCTTTGACTCCTGTGACCAGAGTGTCTCTTTGTATCAAAGTAAAGCTCTAGAGATATTACCTATTCAAGCATATAGAAAAGTCATGCCTTATTGGGGATATGCACTCATTGTCTAATTTGCAGGTAGAGATTATGGGTAGCATAACCCATTCAGCTACATGACTAAAGTGGCCCCCATGGTAAAAACGTTTACTAGGGCAGAAGCGTAGGCAATTGACTGAAGTTTAGGAGAATGAGCATAGAAGTTGGTAGATAAAACCTGGGTAGTGATAAGGCGGCATATAGGCGCAGACGTCAATTAAATATGATTTATGCTAGGCAAAAGTGGTGTGGTGCTTCGTGCAAAATATAACATCCCGGAGCTCGGTGGCAAAATTACTGAACACAGTTCATACGCACGTCGACATGTACTAAAACTTCCAAACATTTTATAATTTACAAATGTCTTTCTAAAACTTAGCATAGCCATTTATCTTAAGGTTCACCAAAAGGTACAGACAATTCACCCCAAGAATATTTCACTTAAGGTATGCTTTGAGCATGTAGTTCAGAAAAGGCTACTCTTAAATATCAAATTTGATAGGTCACTATGCTCCTCTGCCTAACATTCAATATTGTTTACTACTTATAGACGTAATCTCTCCCCACCAACTTCAAGATAAAAACACAATTCTTCCACGATTATTTTAAAACATTTTAAATGAAATGAGGCAGTTACTCGTATTTATAATTGTACAAACAAGCTCAGGAACCTAGGTAGTACTCCTTGAGGAGCATAATAAGGAGGTCTTAAAAGGCTATTGTGTATATGGCATAATATTCTTTTGAGGCCTCTTTGTCTCCTAGCTCACAGAAAATTCAATCACAAAATGTTTATGGGCTACTGGACACTCTAAAAGACCACAGATCTTGACAAGATGTATTTATTAAGGCAACAAATTAATGATATTCTTCCACAGAGTGCAACCTCTTCTCTTGTTTAAGATCCACCATAGCTAAGATTCCAGACACAAACCTTCAGTACTCCTTCAACACTTATCAGAACATGAAATGTAATGTTCAGGTTGTATTCTATATTCAGATAATTTAAAAACAGGACACTAACTTGCAATAATGGCCAGCTTTATGTGCAACAAAATAACTATTGTTTTTTTAGAAATGCACCACCATTGGCTGGGGGAAAAATATGTGCTTTATTATTTGAGGGCAGTTCTCTCCTGATTTCCAAAACTCTTATGGGATTCCAATCTCTTATGAGTTTTCTGTATTCTGCCAGGAACGGGGGATTATTACTAATGCAGCAAAGACTATATTTATGGCATTTAATCCCCATGGATCTTTTAGAGGTAACCTCTGCTCGGAGGAAAAAAGCTGGAAGGGGTAAATTAATTTAATTCTTGCCGATCAATTAGCAGCTATTGCACCACGTTCCAAACTGATCAATTTGATAAGAGTCAATGCTACATTAAGCTTTGCCAGACAATCAAGCAAGTAAGCAGTTTCACCAGCTCTTGAGGTGTATAGGGGTCCAGGCACAATTAGCTGTACTTTAAGGACCACATATATGGGGTATGCTACCTCGAAAAACATAGCAACAGCTGAGAATTAGTTAATCAACATGAGCACTCCTGTTACTTCTTCCTTTCTAGAGCTGGTGCACAATAATATTGAATCTATAGTGAACGTAGACAATGATTTCTGGACTGGGTTTTGGTCAAAAACACTTCTAAAAACACACTTCATGGGGTTTTCCAGACGGGAAATGCTCAGAGTTTGCCGTGGTTTTGACATATAAATCTAGCACTGGAAACACTGGGCTTGTCACATTATTGGAACAATACAGCATCCATTAGCCTTAACACTTCAATACTTAAACAATATATTGGACATTTATAGATTGCAAGAGGGTTGCTGAAGCACTGCAATGTGGTACAATACAGGCCATTTTGAGATTTAAAAGGACAACATTGAACCTCAATTTGCTAAACAGTTACCACCTGAAGTTCAGATTAGGCATAATTCCTTTACCTACGTTCAATCAAGAATGGGCCATATAGAAGATGTTGGCAAAGTATTGCTATTTTTTGGATTTAATTGATGCGATTGTGGTCTATTTTGTACTGCCCAGTTTTTCGATCTACTGGATGAAAATGGATTGTGCAAATTCTACAAATTTACTGACAGAGGTACTTTACGGTACAATACAATTTAATTTGACCCTAGTCACAAACAGGGATGAAGTTTTCTCTATCCCATATGCGATTTAAAATACCATTAGGAGGCATGGCTGCATGAATAAAATACACATATTGTGTACTCCCTCACAACTGAGTGACATTTTGCTTCATTTCAGAGCTTGCAACATCACAGGTTGCTGTAGCACATAAAACACATATATGTACACCATGGTACATAACTTAAATATGGACATTGTTTGCTTGATTTCATTTATAAACATGTATTTTCAGCCTTGAAAACCCCTAAGCACTAGCCGTATGAGGATGAAATGCGTCTGCTGACTGTTTTTAAGGTGTTGTAACAAATAAAAACAGGAAAAGTCAATATACATCTAAGAAAAGACTAATAATCATTATTAACTACTTGCAGTTGAAGCTAGGTATCAAACAGGCCGATCTCATCAGACACTCCACTACTTACTTGATGATATAATGCATTTAGTCCAGTATATTCTATCATTCTCTAACCAGTTGGGCAGAGTTTGAAATAATCATGTCTGTAGCAGTGATTTTTTTCTTATCTGCCTAGTGGCAAACTCTTTCTTTGTTTCCTATCTGCCATTAGGGAAATGAGCATCAGAACTTCTTCCACTTCACCAAAACATAGTACTTAAGAATTTGAATAAATTGAAGTGTTTGGTATTTTCCATTTCTGTAGAAGTGACACTGATCTGCTATTATTAATAGCTCACTGGAAAAGCTTTGGTCACCCAGATATAGGTGTGTTTCCGCAATTAACCTGTGAACCCCAAAGAAGAGAACCGCTGGCATTCAGAGGAACAATGTGAGCATAATCCTCAGGTCGTGCGTGGACAATGCTCGCAGATATGCACACAGGGGCCTAATGTTTCATGTTGCTTGCATGTGCCAGAGCCCTGTGCTGGTGAATGAAGGGGAGTGGAGTTAGTTATTATGTTGCCTTTCTGATTTGCTGTAAATCAAAAATGTGCCATGGACATCCTCGCTGTACAGGATGCCAGCCTAAATATTTCTATACCTTTACAAACTCTTTAATCAGTATTGTATGCAAATTAGTGGGACACTCTCTCTAACAAGTGGCCCTTCTTAATATCTTCAATTGCTCACCCTCAGGGTGGGAGCTAGAAAGGGAGGGCAATGCCTCTTGAAAAGATAACACTGAACTTTTCTATGGGCTCAACTGGGGAAGCCATGCTACAAAAGAGATGCCACTTTCACTGTGAGGCCAATCAAATACTTCTCTCTCTGTGCATGATAATTTCGTCTCCAAATCCTCTGTGACCCCTACAGTACCTGTCACTGTGTTGAGATGCACCAACTATTCCAAGGACCACCAGGGAGTTGCATTGTTGCTCAGAGCACTGCTGGTTAACTCTGCACTCCCTGACATCACAGCTACTTGGCCAGTCTGAATTTTGGAGCTAGCCAAGTAAATGCTCCAGGGTCTGTGACCCTCACTGCAGAGTCCTGGCTGCATCCTTACGAGATCCAAAGATGTGTCTCAAGTGGTCCAAGAGCTCAGTTGGGTTCTGGAGACATGTCAAGCCAGGTTCAGCTACTTATGGGACTTGCAAATCTTAGGCTTAGCTATAAAGTCTAACCCTCAGTTCAAGACCTCAGATCCTCACATCTTATCAGTTAAGTATGGCCCTCTAAGATGTAGGTTAGGCTTCGTCACTCCAGTAAGGTCCATCTGACTCTTTAAAAAGCGGTCTTCCTAGACAAGTCTGCTCAGCCCCTTGCCATGATCACTGCTCAAAGGCTACTTACTCAAAATGGGGTGGGTCAGACTCCTCAAGTTTAATGGTCAGGATCCTAGAAGGAACACAGCCATACCATTACACTGCAACTGTATCTACCATGTTTGTGATGGTATGCATGGTCATGAAGAAATAATGCAAAAGCAATAGTGGTAGCTTTTCAAAAGGACCTTTTATATGTGAAACTTTAAAATATTTCTCCTCCCAAGAAACTAACTCCTCTTCAAAATATTAATGTGTGTCGGGAAGCAAACATATCCACCAAATAATTTTTAATTCCTCTGAAAATCACATGAGACATTATCCAAAAATCCAGAAAAGCGTTAAGTTACACTTCAATACACCACAATGGAAAATGTGCAAACCTCCCCTGAGGGATCGCCTCAGTAATTCTCAAATATAGTAAAAGTTCTCATTAATCATGATTCCATAAACAGCTAGGAAACTAAAATTTGAATTAATATAAAACACCTTTTGCAATATTCACATATATCGCATATTTTAAACAAATCAATACATCTACCATCATTTTTAAATGTAGCAACATTCTTACCCTAATAGACGCTTTATTGCAAAAAACCTTGTTAATGGCCAGCCATGTTGGAAGATCCAACATGTTCTGCAGAACCTCTTCATCCAGCTCCAAGTTTGTCAATTGGCCTTCCCCTTTTAGAGTACTTAGGTTGATTTTGTCGGGAGACAAGTTTTTGGTAAACCTGAAATAAAATAAAAAAAGTAAATTTTTAGCAAATATGCTGTGAAACAGATATGTTTGCTTCTAACCCTGGATCTCTTACACAATACATTCAGTTCAGATTATCCTGCTAACTAGGATACATTTTCCTTAATCAAGGACCTGTGATATTGGATTATTAAAATAAGACATGCAAATGTGGGAGTACAGCACTCAGAGATTTATCAGGGGAACTGTATAGCAGAAGTGGCAGTGGATCCGAGACTCATCATGGGAAATGGAGGTAGGTGACCTAGCCTGTGGCCAGACCCTTGCTCCCACCTACTATGTGCCACGGCAGCTCTAGCTCCTTTCAAAAGCATAACATCAAAACAAAAACTTCAGGTAGAGGTGTGAAGGGATGACCCATTTTGCACATCCCTTTCTCTGCTTCACAATGGTACACATAGAAAATTACAGACATTACCCCACAGAAATGTCTCTTCTGCTCAAAAGCTTTTGCAGACAACACACAATGGAGCCTGCATGACTGAGGCCCTCCCGTTCATTTTCATGGAAAGAATAACAGTATGCTGGGTAAATCTCGTAGAAGGCTCCATTTTCATTCAATGGTCTTCATGTGTCTGTGAAGACTAGTTTTCTTTTGTGCCTTTACACCTTTAGTCTTCAAGAGGAATGAACTTTGCGTTTTTATGGGCGAGCGCAAAGCGCTCCGTCCATAAAGTAATCCCTCTTTGGGCTTCAAACCACGCCCAGGTCACGTCAGTCTCTTTCATTGGTTCTTGGGCATGCTCTTTAAAATCTGCCTGCTTTCATTTGTGAAAGGCATGCATACGCCATGCCTTTTCCGGTGTTTAGTACGCCTACACAGCACCGGTAAACTACTAGAAACATACGAGGCTCGATTGTTTTGAGCCTGGTTTCTGGACTACTTTATCTGTTAATTTTCCCCATACATAGCGCGATTGTGCTTTGTTTTTTCGTTTTTCAATTTCAGCATGGTCGCGCTGCATTTTACATAGCGTGATCGCGCTGTGTTTTTTTTCTTTTAATTTGTGTGGCAAGAAAATTTAGGTTAGGAGTTTACAATGCAAATAGCTCCAACTCGAGCAAATGTGAGCCCCGTTGCATTGAAAATGCTTGTTTGATTTTATGCCAAGAACAGAGGCTAGTATTGTTCACTACCTTCTTCGCTACACCCTGCAGCACTCCTTAACAGATAAGCAGACATGTGACCACGACTTTGCCCCATCTACCTGAGAAGGGCAAGTGTGTCAATGGTTCAGCGGAGTCTGTAAGAATGCAAAAAGGGTCAGAGTCTGCTTCGGGACGTGTGTTGCTTTTAAAAAATGAGCCACTAGCGGCCAAAAATACCCAGAACACTGTGTAGGTTTTGATTATAACTCATTAACATGCGAACACTTCTATTCAAAGCAATCCTAAGTTCTCAAAACAAACTTCTCAGAAAGTTTCACCATTATGGCAAATCCAATATTACGCAGGAGCAATGTAAATTTGAGAGAATAGCAGATGGTAAATGTGCACATAACTGTGGGTAGAAGGGAACATTTGTCCACAGACTAAGGAAATGTACCAAGATAAATAAAAAAAAGACTCTGGCCAATGATAAAGGCGGCACAACAAGTAACAATGAGGTTTCCAACACCAATGGAATTAACAGCAATACTGGAAATATGGGAAGCGAAAAACCTAAGTATAATTTTTTTTTGTGAATCAAGGTGTGGCAGCAGCCGAAAGAGGCACTGCAAAAAAAATGGGGGTGCACAGAACCACCAACCATTCTGAAATGTTAACATAGCATGAATAGGTTTAGGGTGGCTGTAAACATCGTGTATTAGGGATGGGGTTGTCCCCAGAAATACTACAAAATCTAGAGTAATACATTTTCAGTATAGTCCCACGCCTCCCCCACCTGGTTTTGGGTGGAGAGAGGGGGGTACTATACTGAATATGTATAACTCTTGCCAACTTAATGTGTAATCACTGAAACACTATCTTGTCAATAGCAGTTTGGTTTTGAAATATGTTTAGTGTAAATATATTAAAACAGAATTAAAAATATTTTAAAAAGACAATAGCCAGTTTAAGACATAGTCCATATACCCCCAACATGCCTGTATCTATAGTCACTAAAAAACCAAAATGTTAAAATGGAGTTTTATATGGGTCTTGTAATCATCAGATTACCATTTTAAAACCCCAAAACACAGAATTCACCAGTTACACGTAATTGACATAAGTATAACTTGAACCACCACAGATTTCAGAGGCCATCAGTGATAAATATGTGAGGTCATAAGCAGTGCATCATAGTGGTGCCTGTACAAGATACAAGAGATAATGCCAGTGATCAGCTGCTGGAATAGAGTGGCACAAGAGCAGAAAACAGACTCACATTGGGATCTGTAGTGGTAGGAAAACAGAAAGCCATACATTGAATGCAGGGGTGCTAATGATTACTATGGAGAAGTAATGTAGAATCCATTAACTTCATAATATTTCAGCTCCTAATAAGAAGACATGAATCATGAACCATACCGTGGAGTCCTTCGCTCATACAAGCACTCTATGGCCCTACCCACCAGGCTCAAGGAACAGATCTCTTGAACCATCTGCTTATAATAACAAAAATACAAGAGAGCTTTAGGCAGAACACAATAAGTACATTATCGAAAAGTTCATTGCTGGCATTTAGGAAATGTTTTGGCTCATCTACTACCAACTTTTGTGTTTAGCATACATTAAAATTGTGCGATTCATACCGCAGTAGAACTAGAGAGGCATGATATACTAGGCAATGTCAAATCAGATGAGAAGCAGATTTGCCAGGAGTACGTGAGAACCACACGCGGCAGAAGGTAGATTGTGACACTGGTTCCATGGAAACTGCTGGCAGCATTTAATGGTCATGGCCCACTTTATATTTGTCTGGGATCAGGGTGTAACTGTCTACACCAAGGACCTTTCTTCTAAAATAAAATTTTAATGTTAAGGTGCTACTGAAACCACAGGTTGCCAATGTGGTGCTAGATGGCTCACCTATACCCTACTCGCCACATATCTGCAGCTCCTTGCAGATATCTTACAATAACACACTATGGGGGTTATTACAACTTTGGAGGAGGTGTTAATCCGTCGCAAATGTGACGGATATACCACCAGTCATATTACGAGTTCCATAGGATATAATGGACTCGTAATACGGCTGGTGGTATATCCGTCACTTTACCGTCACTTTTGGGGACGGATTACCACCTCCTCCAAAGTTGTAATAACCCCCTATGTGTCTGTGTGGACTCCATTGTGGTCAAAGCAGAAGGCTGTCACTCTGGCTCAGTCGTTTCCTCTAGTTAAGTCTGAAATAGTTTTTTTCCTGGACAGAGTGGATGGTAGGGCACTGAAAATGACAGACTCCTGTCTCAAAGATCATGGCTTTCGATCTCCCCTACCATACCCAACTGAGCAAGAAAAACACACATCATCTTAGATTCCAGTGCACATTTGACCAAAAAAACGCCTTATCTGAGAATCACTGTCTCATGTTCAGTACTATACCAGTGCAGCCCTAGATCGTCTCAATAAAATAATCATATACTTGCAGAAAATACAGAATGCTGCAGACAAACTGTTAAGTTTGATACAGAAAAAGCTCAATTAGAGACTCCAGTGGAAGATACGCAATTAGCACAATGAAGGGTCGTTATCCATTTGAAATGTGGTAATATAACATCACTGCAAGGCAAGGCCGTGGCCTTTAACATCAGCTAAAGCACAAGGGTAATTTCAAAACGTTGAATGTGGAAAGTACGTAAAACCACCATTACCTTAGGCTTTTTAACATTTAAAGATAATTTTATTGTAAAACCATAAAAACTGGGTGCAATAGTGTCAGTACAGATATGTGGTATTACCCCAGATGTCTTAACTCAAAATGAGAGCTGCAACAATGGTAACAAGCCAGACTCCCAGTCCATTCAGTGGCTTCTAATTGAAAAACAGTGACAGCGAAAAAGCTCACACTGATGTTTAAAAGCTGGTTCAAAACTGGTTCTCTCTTACTCCTGCTCAGAACAGTGGTGTAAAAAAACTTATGGAGGGCTCCCCTGCACAGTAAATGGAGCACTCCCCCCTCCTCCCCTCCCCTCGGATTTATTCAGGAGCTCCCAGGCCCAGGAACTGTTCTGAAGCGTCTCCCTGAAGCACGGGGCCCGCTGTACTATGGGGGCTGCAGGGGCCTTTGTTACGCCAGTGGCTCAGAACTGTGATACTAAGTCGTCATTTAGGCGTTCACTCATCAGCTACAGCTCAACACTTGCTAAATATAAGTAAGAAGGCCTTACAAACAGCAGGAACATAAATCTAGAACAGAATTAACTCTCCTTTCAACCACCGGTGGAGCTTTGTATCTGGGAGAACCTCAATTTTGTCTACATCAAAGTAGTGCTGCTTTTTTAGGACTGGCTGCAAAACTGTTTGGTAGATGTGTTGTTACTGCCCAGAATAAATATCAGTCTCTCGCTTCAAGCTACTGTTTAAAGTAGCATTCCCTGCTCCCCATAACGGAGACTATTTTACATCTTAAAATATAGTGAATTATGCTATATTAAATTCTTTATCTATTGGGTGCATTATGTATAGAAACCAATCTTTTTTGTCTGCAATAGGCCTTAATATTTTAGCCGAGACTTAAATGAAAAATTAAAACGTAAGCCAGGTCTACTAAATTTGCCAATGCTGATTCTGCTCTTTTTTACTTTGCTGTATTTCATGACTAAGATCTTATAATCCTTGCATGTTCCACCTTTCAAATGTATCTTGACACGTGTGGTTCAACATACACGCATCCCGTTTTCACTCAATCCTTGCTAAATCAGACTGATAGAAATTAGAATTGACAACCAGAGTCACACGGGTCACATGAAGTCACAACTGACAAAATGTTGAGATGGCGGTTTCATAAATATACGCCTGGACAAGTGGACATGTGAAATGCTAAAACAAACTAAAGAGGGGAATAGGGATTAGCTGAAGGTCTCATCTAGTGAAAATGATCTATTTAATGATGTAATCAAGAACCAGGGTGAAGTAGTGGAACTGAAAAGCATCCTTTATTGGTTAAACAAATGTAATGCAAGTTAAGCGTGTGGGTTAAGGTAGCTCAAAAAGGTATTGTCCAAATGCCAAATGAAACTCTGCCACTAAAATGGAAAGCTTTTTGAGAAACTAATGACATTCAACATCCAGGTATTCAATCCGAAACTTTGACAAGAGGTTTATCTGCAAAGCACTGAAACCTCCCTGAAGAATGAGAAAACACATACCACAATTTAACGATAGAACAATAATGTTTGAGTCAAGTATAGTTTTGGAAGAGTTCTGCTTTGGGTATTGGTGCCAACATATCTGGTGAATTAAATTATACCACATGGAGTAGTTTTGTGCACAGAGTATGGGAAACCAGAATTTTCCTAATTAACCTTTATGGTAAATGTACTTCCTACTGACCAATTCTCCTACAAAGCAGCAAGAGTGAGAAGATGGTGCACACTTCATGACAGTGCAGCAACACTTTCCCACAGCCATAGAGCCACCCACTGACACAGGCCATACATCTATGTCTTGTCTTTTAAAGTCAAAAATATTGGAATGTCGAGATTGAAGAGAGGATTACAAGTGTTTAAAGATGACAATATTTGCACACACACACAGAGCACTGTAAGGCGGCTGCACTTCGAGGTGCAGTGCAAGGGCGCGGCTGTAAAGAGTGTATGGCATGAAGTCACTATAAGAAGCTGCAGTTAGTAGATTTTTTTATCAAATTAGCCTTTATTGTACACTGTTAGCTAAAAGACAGCGCACCAATAATTCGCCTGGTCTTTATTTAATTTTACAACAGTTGTAACACATAATTCTGGGATATTGGGCATGGCGCCACTGTAACCGATCCTTCTGTACCTTGGAGTGTACAATCAGGTATACGTGGTATCCATGGACGTGCCTTTCCCTGGTATTAACTACAACTGCAGAAGCTGTAAAATTGAGTCGTACCCCAAAGAAACATGCCTAAAAACACTTGCTTGCGCCATTTCTTCTTAATATCCCGTGTAAATTTTGTGCCTTTGCTTTAGGGGGTCTAAAATCCTTGTGGTGGTTTATACGGAGTTATACTCAACAGGGTACTTAAGGACTATATTTACGGATGGGCCGAACACTTCATAATATATAATTGTTGGGGGCCGGGCACCTACATATTCTTGGTTTGTGCGCTAAGGGTCTGACGCTTCTTTCCCACTAATTTCAGGACAGGGTGTTTTCTCCGGGTAGGGTGGTTTAGTCTTTACCCAGATGGTCTAACAGCAAGTCAGTAACCTAAAACACAAGCATGCCTTACTCTCTGTGGTGAATGTCTGGCAAGCCAGGCATTTTACACCTCCGATATCTGGAGCTTCTAAAAGGTTTCAGGCTTCCCTCCATGATCGGATGGTTACAGGTAACATTGAGTAACATTGTGCAACAAAGCCAAAGTTGCAAAGAAACCAAAATAAACTGGAAGCGTCAAAGCAACAAATACATTGCGTATACTGTACTTTGAAACAAATTGCTGGACAGTCTTCAGAGGCAGCAACTGAACCTGGTTGGAGCTTTGCTCTCAGGCTGGTCTATTTCTCCTCTTGTATACAGGCATGCGGGCTACATGATCTTGTAGCCTCCAGACTACAAGGTCCTAGTAACAGCGCTACTTCCTGTTAAGGGGCCCAAGTTAACTACTGGGGTAGCTGGTTGAAGTCGCTCTCTGTCCGGTCTGTAACCACAGGGACATCACTGATGTAAGAGGCTCAATAAACGCTCTACCACCGCTTGGAACCGCGCGGCTACCGCAGCCATTATTGAATATTATGTTCGATACTGACAGGTAGCTCTGCTGTTTAAGGTGGTACTGAAAGCTATGTAGCTAGATACAGTTCTCCTTTCTAAGGTTTTCTGAGATCCAGCCGTATAACCTGTGTGATAGCTGAGCCGTCTCCAGTATTCCAACCACCTTGTTCTTTGAAGAATAGCTTTGCCTATCTCATTACTGACGTTTGTGGATTGAATTTCCAAGGACTACTTCATCAATCTGTGTCTGACAATAGCTGTGTAATTCGAGGGCTAGCTCTGCTGCCTTGTGCCACTTTAAGAACTGTGGGGCACTCTAAGAGGGATTTGGAAGCATTTGCTGTGTACAGGAGATCTATGTGAGTTAAGACAAATCTCTGTTCCCAAGGCAGACAGCTGTGTAACTTAAGGTTCAACTCTTTTGTCTCCATCACTACGAATATCTCAGTAACCTGAGTTAGTTAGCTGTGCAAATCAGAGGCCAGAGTCTGTCAAACATGTAGACAAAGGACAGCTCCACTATTTATCTTGGCTATGTGGCAAGTGTAAAAAATACATTTACAAAGGATTCCCTTCGTGAAAAATCAATGCAATGTACTATTAACTGAGACACTCCTTTCGGGGAAGCACACCAAAGTATACACCAAATAAATCCTGTGAAACTGTACTCAGACTGGCGTACATAGTTCCCATGGTAACATGTCGGATGTTTACTATAGAGCAGGCAAACGTCGACAGCAGTCCACCATGACTAGCTTTCTCATTAAATCCAACAGTGAAGCAGCTCTGTGAACTACCTTCTTCTCAAGCACAAAATGGGCAAATGACCACTGGTGTCCCGGGAGCGGGGTGGGGGGGAATGAGGTACCCAACTCCTTTCAATACAATGGAGAATTGGTTTGAGGGAATACATGATCCTACAGATTTGCCTAAAGCCTTCAAATATTTAAAGTGTGAAATAATCTGACTTTGTTACATGTTCTACACACACACATTTTTACAAATCGAATTTAAACCTTAAACATTTTAAGCAAATATATATATATATATATATATATATATATATATATATACACACACACACACACACACACACACGTATACATACATACATATATGTATACATATACACACACACTGTACGATTCTCTGTTGCAGCTTTGATCAGTGGCCCAATGTGTGCCCCCCTCTAAAAATCACTTCTAAAGACGCCACTGGAAATGACTGAAGGAGAAGATTAGGGCTTTTGTGAAACCCAGCTGAGGTGCACTGGTTTAAGATGGGGAGAGATGGAAGTGTGGGAGAGAAGCGATCTAGTTTCATGGATTTTAGGAAGTTGGAATTCAAGTTACATTTCAGTGAGGGGTGACAACCCTGAATATAATACCTAGCTTATAAAGAGATAGAAGGAATAACATATCCTCGTGAAGCACCCTTAAGCAAAGATGCAGATAGTGTTAACTAAATTTGTAGTGTCATTTTTGCAGATAACCCTATAAAATGTCCACAGCAGGTTAGAAATGTCACTGGCAGCAGTGTGATGATGTGTTCCAGGGGGGAATGGGAAATTACTTCTTAACTATATTATTACCTAATGATGTTAGATCGCTTACTTTGTACAGTCAGACAGATCAAAATAACACATGTTATTTAATCTATGCCATCTTTCCAGTCAATATTAGTTGATGAACCCTGATGGTTAAGTGTGAACCTGTTTTAGAGTGGGTTCCAAAGCAGCCAACTTGTGATTGAAACTCTACAGACCATTCCTAACAGGACTGGAAAGTGACGGTTGAAGGTAAGCTGCTAACAGTAGCAGTAACAGATGCTGTGGGATAACACATTTTCACTGAGATAGCTTTGTACTACAACCCTAGAGTTCAAATGTGATTTTCACATAGATTAATCAGCCTAAAACTGATTCTCTTGGTCGGGGCCAGGAAATACACAACATGGCTACTTACAACTGGGAGCGCCAGTACTTAGTCAGCCACCTCTTCATCCATGCCTGCAAAGTGGAGGCCTGGGAGTTCCAAGGAAGGTGCATTCCTGCCTAAGTAAGGTACAGCTTCCGGAGAGAGGGAAGTTACACCAAGGGACAACAACAAGGGTATCTCGCCTCTGCTACCCTGAGTGACACGCACCTCAGCATCTCAGGCTGCCAGGGCTAAGAGTCCGACTATGCAGGGCTAGCTCCTTCTAGCCAGAGTTGGATTACTACAACAGCCTCCGTACCACCAACGTCTGCATGGTCCATCGTGATTTCAAGCTCTTGAGATGATCCAGAACCACGGCTAAGGTCTGTTGCACCTGATGGCACATCAGGGCTGGTGAGGAAAGGATGAAGGCTGTTGTTAACCACCACAGGGCATCGGCTGGTATCGGCCCTCCTACCTAGGATGACATGGTTCCAGCAGAAAGGATGTGAGGGGACCCAGTGCTGCTACATACCCTACCACCACTGATGGACTGTCAGGAAATTTCCTCTTGAGAACGAGGTGCTGAGTAACAATTGTGAGACTCTTCTGACTGCCAAGGGTCTGTCCTTGCAGCACAGGAGTCAGAGGGCGTATAAAACATAGGAGCCCTTTTCATGCCCCTTTTTTGTGGCATTTTAGCGCGCCAAGTGATGAATATTTGTGAGTTTCACATTTACAAATGTTCGGTTGTGCTAATTTCAGGACGATGCATAGAACCAAAGGGGAGCACAACATACCCCCACAAGGATTTTTAAATTCATATGATAAACAAAACAGAGACTATTTAAAGTCTGGCATTTCCCGTTGAGTGTGAACTGTATATTAAGTAATTCCTCAGGAACCGGGAAAATAGCTAAATAATGCATAATAAAAGTGTTGCATCTGTTAAAGTTCGAATCTGGCTCTCCTTACAGACGTTTACAGTGGTTTTAGAAGCGGGATCTATACAACATGGTGCTCATACAGAAATTCAATGAGGGTTAGCAACAACTAAAGCAAGCCGTACATACAGCAACACTTTCTGCAAGCCATACAAGGCCAGGGAGCCCATCAGTTAGCAGCCCACAAAATGACCCAGGATTCTATGGCTTATCTGACAGATGTTACAGCTGTGTCATGGTCCACACCAACATACCATTATCTGCTCCTACTGTGCAGCACTTCTTGCTGAGTGTGAAATAATCACTCAGGATTTGGAACAAAGGGCCAAGAAAATAGAATAAAAGTGTGTGTCTGTTAATCTTCATAGCTAGTAGTCCTTACTGAAGATTTCACTGTGCTTTGAACATGCACTGTGAAACACCAACCTGGTGGTGAGCAGTCATGAAAGTCATATCACTCACCAAGTATGCCTTGCACATGGAATGGTGAAACACTGAAAACCTACAAGCATTGGTGGTATTTATGAGCCCCGTAACGGCTAAACAAATGGTTCCTAAATTAGAAAATAATCATCTGCCTCGTGACTCCTCATGTCTCAACCATCCCTCATTCGCAAGCATCACAGCTGTGCAGAGGAAACCAGATCTTCCTGCCTGAAGGAAATTTGATTCTGTCACTCCATGATGACCGACTCACACACTCGGAGAAGAAGGGACGGCATGGTGAATGCCCGGGTCTCACACACTATTGTGGCAAGACTGCCACAATGATAAACTACAACACACCTCACCCATGCTATTGACATTGTATACCTGATCTTCCCATCTGGCAGCTCAATCACTTAAGAAAGGCTTCAGTACTCAGACAGGGTCCCAGCTTTTTTATACACAGCTCAGAAGACTTTGTAACAAGGACATAAAAGCAAAATGAAAACCTGATGTCAAAGAGTAGGTTCTCCTTTAGACACGAGATGTCCTGCAAAATTAGTTTACCGTATGAAAGAGACTATTGCCCCACTGATCATTTCTGCAGCAATCACAGCACCACCAGAGTCTGCACAATGCAGGAATAGCAACTGAAAACCTATAAGACAATATTGAGACCACTTTTGTAAAAGCCTTCTTTAGATCCAAAATACCTGGCAAATTTTAGACCACCCTCTCGAATACCTTGCACTGCTAAATTAGCAGAAAGAATTGTGGCTTCTTAGCTGCAAGAGTTTGCAAAGAGTGTTGCTCTTCCCCACGAGTCCCTGTCAGATGGAAACACAGTTAGTCAACCCAGTTATGGATAATGTGAGGATGATAGTGGATGGAGGAAGAATTACTGTGATACTATTAGATCTTTTTGACATACTCAATGCTGTCAATCATCACCTTCTTGCAGCTAGACTGAAGAACTGTTCCATTGAAGGGACAGAGCATCAACACATGGACTTATTCCTAACAGATGGAATGGAAGCAGTCTGTTGTGAAGACCTCCCAAGTGGGTGTGCCCAGGGAGTTCCCCCATCTCCATCATGATCAATATTATTTAATGTGTATTTATGTCCTTCAAAATCTTCTGTAGACATTTGACATTAAATGTTGTTTATGTGCCGATGATATAGAAACTTGTTTCATCTACAACAAAAACAGCCCCTATTATTGGAAAATGTACAAACGTATATGTTTAATATGTTTTCAATTACATCTCTCAAACTACAGTCATGTTTGTCAGTGGTGGCTCCACAGCATAGGGGTGATGCCCTCTGACCCTCTCTTCCTCGATCCCCTCAACAGTCACATTGAAAGAGGTGCGCAGGTAAGCAATGCTACTCGATTCGCTTTTTTCGGATTGGGAATCAACCAACTCAAAATCCTGCTTTCATCATCGGAGAATTCTACATACAAGGTTCGCTGTTTGAAATTTCTCAAATAGAATTATAATTGTTCAATGTCTCTGTACATTTACGAGCACATTTTGGCAATTCATCTTCTCTTGGGGTACCCAAGTAAAACACTGAACACATTCAACTGCTACAGAATGCGGCAGCGAGGTTATTATGCCAATTAAAAACAACGATTCTGCTTCCATTCATTTGGCACAACCTCATTGGCTCCCAGCATTCCGAAAAAGGATTCTGTTTAAATCGGCCTTTATAGCGTACAGCATCTTGAATGGCAAGTCCCTGCAGTTTTAAGGAAACAAATGCATTCCGGGCCGTAATAGAGGTCTGCAGCGGCCCACCTGTTCGGTATTACATCTCATACACGGAGGACACGGGGTGCCGGGGCCTCCAGAGCACAAGGAAGGCGGCTGCGCAGTAATATCCACATGGACATTAGAGATTAACCCACCTGAAATTACATAAAACAACTGAAGAACTTGCCTGCCCTCTTTGCGGTCTTCATAGCCTTTGGTGTACACCTTGTTTGACTAACTAGCAATCTTTCTTCACATTTAAAATTGAACTGTTTACTTTCGCACAGATAGATTTCAGACTGCCTCATTAGCTTTTCCTTAGGGGGGGTACAGCCCAGCGATTTCTCCTTGACAAATGCTTCTGATAGCGCCAAGAGACTTGAAAGAGTGAACGATTAGCTTAAAAAAATATCCAATTAAAAATAATTAGAATAGCAATACATGTTTACCCGTAAGATTCTGCTACACAAGACAGTTGCAAATCCCCTCTTAAACCTCTATTCTGGATGAAATACTTCTAGAGTATTTCTTAAATCCATTCCCTCAGACTGATTATCACTTTGGCGTGGTAACCAGGTAATAATTAGCTTCATGCCAAATCGATTATCATTCAAGCTTATGCAGTGACAGAAGGAAAAGGTTCCATCCTACCTGCGAGGCGAGGCTCATCAGATACATTACCTCCCGTCCCTCCCTCGCCTTCCTTTTAACCAATGAGGCCTCCCGCCTCCCCCCTAGACCCTCCCTTCCCCTTTTTAAACCCCCCCCCCACCCTTATCCCCTCCTGTTCTTTTGTCTAGCCACGCTAGACGTTTTATTTTCTCTTTTTTACCTGCACGGCGGGGCCTGTAGGTCGACGCTGGAGGCACTCCTCGGGACGCGGGGCTCCGCGAGGAGTGCTATGGCTGGTCGCGTCTTTGACGAGCAGCAGGGCTGCTCGGGAGGCGTGTACTGGGGGCCGGCTGACGGGGTCAGCCGGCCCTTTGTGGCTGGGGCATCGGTTTCCGGGTTTCCGTGCCGCGGAGCCGCGGGGAATTGAGGAAATACGAGTGTGATTGCTCTGCAGGTAGAACGGGCGTTCGGCCCGAGGATTTTATGGTTTTGGCCATTAAATTTGACCTTTTTAGGGATTGGTGGATCCCTGTTGGGGGTGGTCCAGGATCCTATATATGGGGAGTGAGTTTAGGTGCCAAACTGTGTTATTTGGATGTTGAAACATGCCTAAAGTGCCGGCGAAAAGACGTAGGATTGTCTCTTCTTCCTCCTCTGAGGAGGAAGGCGCGGCTGGCATTTCTACTCCTGAGAGCTCACAGTTGCCGGGTGGAGGTACTCCCCTCATGTCCAGAGAGGAAGTGCAAGATATGATTGAGGTGGCTGTTACCACGGCTCTTCAAGCAGGCATGGCCAGGACTGGTCAGTCTAAGATTGCTCATTACTCAGTAGCTGCGAGGAAGTCTTCATCAGACAGTGAGGATGAGGCCCCGTCTACGTCATCTGGGGGGAAATATGTTTCCAGAGAAGAAATGTGGGAGGTGATGGCACATGTTCGGGACAATTTGGGTTTCCCAGTGTTTCAGCCTTCGAACTCGGATTCTCACTTATTTCCTCAATATCAGACACCTTCTAAGTTTGCCATGCCTTTTCAGGGACCTGTGAAGGAGATGGTGTTTCGTGAATGGAAGGATGTGGATAAGGCTCAGGTTCCACGATTCCTACAGAAGCTTTACTTGCTTGAGGGTGAGGAGGTATTGCCTCCTTCGGTCCGACTGGATTCAATTTTAGCTACTCTGATTGGCAAAACGGCAGTTAATCCGGAGGATTGTGTGCCTACGGATGCCACGGACCGTAAAGTAGATTCAGGTCTTAAAAGGGCATTTGCTGCTGAGAATCTGGCGCTAAGGGCAGGTATATATTCTGCTTATGTGGCCCAGTCGTTGGTGCAAGACTTTGATAAGCTGGCGGTGGCTGTTCAGGAAGGGGCAGAATGTTCAGAGCTCCTGGCTGGTATGGAACAGCAGGCCAGATTATTGGCAGATGTGTCATCGGATGTGGTCCGTACTTCGGCTCTGGCCTCTGGTGCTTTGATTGGGGCTTGTAGGTCCCTCTGGTTACGTTCATGGAAAGCGGACCCAGGGGAAAAGGCGGCCTTGCTGAGACTGCTGTTTGAAGGTCGTAGCTTGTTTGGAGAGCAGTTGCCATCCATGCTTTCCAAAGCGTTTAAGGAACGGAAGCATGCCTTGCCTTATAAAGGGGGTTCTAATTCAAGTAAAGGGTGGAAGAAGCATTCCCGATCTTCTCCGAATAGGGATGCCAAATCCTTTTCATTTGGGAAACGGCGTTTTCAGCCACGTTTTTCTCCTAAGAAGTTGGCTCCTGCGAACCGGGGTGGGTTCAAGAAGGGGTCCTGACAATCACTGTGGGCCTGGCATAGGGCCGGTTGGGGGAAGGCTGAGTCACTTTCTTTCAACTTGGGAGGAGAGTGTCAACGATCGTTGGGTGCTAGACATTGTGGCCAATGGTTATGTCATAGATTTTGGGGCAGTTCCCCCAGATTCAGGGGTATGTCCCACCCCTCTACCTTCAGGGGGGTCACGGAGAAGAGCATTATTGGACGGAGTTCGGGACTTGCTGGTCAAAGGGGCCATTTCCCGCGTTCCGATGGAGGAACGAGGTCAGGGCACTTATTCGGTCTTGTTTCTTGTGCAAAAAGTTTCAGGGGGATTTCGACCGGTGCTCAATCTGAAGGAGGTGAATGCTTGGATCAGGACGGTGCATTTCCGCATGCTGTCTATTCAGACTATCTTTCCATTGGTCAGGCAAGGGGACTTCCTAGTGTCGCTGGATCTGCAGGATGCTTACCTGCACGTGCCTGTGGCAAGGTCTTCTCAGAGGTTCCTGAGGTTTGCGGTGGATCAGGAACACTACCAGTTTTGCGTTCTTCCTTTCGGTCTAAAATCATCTCCTCGAATTTTTATGAAGGTGCTGGCCCCCCTGGTGGCTTTGCTGCATTCGGAGGGGGTGTTCCTCCATCCTTGTCTGGACGACATCTTGATTCATGCCCAGTCACGAGTCCTTTTGCGGAGGCAGGTGGCCCAAGTTCAGGGGGTCCTGCAAAACCACAGGTTTTTAATCAACTGGGAGAAGTCAGATTTAGTTCCGTCCCAGGATCTGGTGTTTATGGGGGCTCGGTTTCAGACTCGTATAGGCTTGGTGACGGTGTCAGAAAAAAGATTGGGTGTGGACGGGATGTCATGTCCTTGGCCGAGGGGCCTTTTGTATGCGTTCCTACCGTTTCAACTGATCAGGTCCTTTCTGTTACGGGTGAGGGATCTGGGGTCCGGGGTTATCCTAATTGCACCACTTTGGCCGCGAGCAAATTGGTTCCCGTTGTTGAGGCTGATGGCAGACGGGAGGATGTGGCCTATGCCTCTTTGTCCGTCTCCCCTGGAGTTTCCTTGCCTCCCATTGGGGTCATTGAGGAGGTTACACTTGACGGCCTGGAGGTTGAACGGCGGGGCTTGACAGGTCTGGGAGTTCCTGTGGCTTTGAGTTCTACCTTACTGGCTTCCAGGCGGCGTTCCACTTTACTTTCTTATAGTAGACAGTGGAAGGTTTTTTCTTCTTGGTGCTTGAGTCATGAGTTGGATCCTACTTGCGCTTCTATCTTTGAGGTGATGCAGTTTCTACAGGACGGTGCTCATTTGGGGTTGTCGGTGGCATCTCTACGGGTTCAGTGGGCGGCTATTCAGGCATTCAGAGGTCCGTGGCGTAATCTTCAGGATGAAGGGCGCTTGATGCCTAGATTTTTTCAAGGTCTTATTAATTTGTTTCCTCGCCCTGTACGTTTGTTTCCTTCTTGGGATCTTTCTTTGGTTTTGGATGTGTTGACGGATTCCCCCTTTGAGCCATTGGGGGGAGTGTGATTTGCGCCATTTATCCTTGAAGACGTTCTTTTTGGTAGCCATTACTTCGGCTCGTCGGTTGGGGGAATTGGGGGCATTGGCTTGTTCCTTTCCTTTTTGTAAGATTTTTCACGATAGGGTGGTTCTAGTTCCGGTGCCTTCCTTTATTCCGAAAGTCAATTCTTCGTTCCATTCGCGTCAGGAGGTCATCCTACCTTCATTTTGTCCAAATCCCTCCTCACGGGAGGAGGTCCATTTGCATTCACTGGATGTCCGCAGAGTTTTGTTGGAGTATCTGAGGGTGGTGGCTCCTTTTCGTAAGGGGGATTCGCTTTTTGTTAATTTTGGTCCGGCACGCAAAGGTGAAAAACCTTCCACGGCTTCCTTGAGTCGGTGGGTAAGATCGTTAATTCTGTTGGCCTATTCCTTGAAAGGGGTGGTTCCTCCTGAAGGGATTCAAGGTCGATCTACCAGGGGTATGGCGGCTACGGTGGCGGAGCTTCAGGGGACTTCTGTGTTGGAAATTTGCAGGGCCGCCACTTGGGCTTCTCCTTCGACGTTTGTGCGTCATTACAGGCTGTCGGACTTGGGTAGTTTGGAGTCGGTGTTAGGTCACCGAGTCTTATCCTCTATGAGGTAATAGGGGTGGGATTTTGGAGTGATCTTGGTGCAGGATATTGAATAAAGGTCTTGCATCTCGGTGTCCGTCTCCTGTGTGTTTTCTTGCTATGTCTCATTGGTTAAAAGGAAGGCGAGGGAGGGACGGGAGGTAATGCTTCCATTTTCTGGTGATAATGGCATTACTCCTAGTCCTACTCCCTCGCCTTCCTTTTCCGTTCCCTCCCGCCCTCCCGGTACGGACGGTCCGAGTTGCGGCTTGGGCTTGGTTTTTGTACAGGAGGGGATAAGGATGGGGGGGGGGTTTAAAAGGGGGAAAGGAGGGTCTAGGGGCGAGGCGGGAGGCCTCATTGGTTAAAAGGAAGGCGAGGGAGTAGGACTAGGAGTAATGCCATTATCGCCAGAAAATGGAAGCATTTAAGAGTACTGCAATGTCACCAACAACTCCAACAAGAGCAGACATAATGAGTCAATCTGTGTTCTTATGCCCCTGACGTCTGACACTATTAAACTCCATTTACATTTGATTCTATACGTAGCTAGGCTTAGTCTTTGCATCTGTCTTTGTCACAGTCTTTTCATTCATTCCCCACGGTTAAGCCTGGAGCTGGTAAAAGTTGTTATTCTTGTGACTTTTATTCAGTCTAGAAACAGGGAGCTAAATGAGTTCTTGCAAAAAAGGCACCAGATAAGAAGTAGAAATCCAGTGTGGCAGCAATGGCCTCAGGCCAGTCTATTGGTTTGGAGCTGGAGAGGGTGTTTGATGCTTTACATTGGGAAAACTTTTTCCAGGTGCGGCCTTGACTCAGCTTTGGAGTCCGCACCATCCTGTTGATCTGACTCCTTCATTCAGACCTTTCGAATACAGTCAGCCTCTCGAGACTGGTCTCCGCTCCCGTTCAACTGCAAAGAGGAAGCAGACAGGATTGTCCATTCTACGCGCCCACCCCCCTCTTCTATTTGTATTGGCAATAGAGCCCTGAGCAAAACAAGCCCGCCCCTGCGAGGAAGGATGGAGAATACTTGTAACCAACAAGCTTCATTCAATTTCACTTTAAGAGGACAATGTTCTGTTTTACCTCAAAGATATTGCAGGCGGTGACTGCACTATAGCACAGCATCCTGACTGGCTTTGATTTGGTATCTGGCCTCCGATTCAGATAGAGCAAGTCATTTTTTTCCATTAAACCCAGGTGTTGCTCCGGTTCAGCTGGAACTGGGAACTGTCCCAGTCTGGTGGGAAGGAACTTCCTTTAAATATCTAGGCATCCGCATATTCCATACAGAGTGTGACTTGATGGATTACAATCTTTATGCAGGGGTGACCTCCATTTGAGCTCAGGTTGCTTTTTGGAGAACTCTCCCCCTATCAGTCACTGGTCAGGTTGACATTTCTAAAGTGGTAATGCTCCCCAACCTTTGTATTACTTTGCCAACCTGCTGGTTTTTCTCCCTCATAAATTCTTCTGCAGTCTTGAAAAACTATTGGGGGAACATATCAGGCACAACACCCATCTCAGAGTGGCTCTCTTTCAAATACAGCTGTCATACGACCAAGGTGTCCTGGGTACCCCTATTACAAATACCATTATTTGGCAGCTCAGCTACAATGGCTGGTGGCACAGTCCCTCCAAGAAACAAGAGTCACAGGAACCCACCTCGCTCACACAACAGTCCTGGCCCTCATGATGCCACGAACATGTCCTGACAGGGACCACCCCGACATCTGTCTGTGGTGCTGAAATGCCTGACCAGGAGTCTTCACATCACCGATTGATAACCAATCCAAGACAACCCCCACCCTCGTCCATCCATCCACCTCCATGCTCTGCTCGGTCTTTGGAAAAGGACAGGCTGCCTGATGAAACAAGACCTACAACCCTGGGACCAGGTGCATAGTTCCATCCTGGGAGACCTCTTTCAAAAGGGACAGTTACTCTCATTCTCAGTCGTTCCTGAGTAATTTAGGGTCATATGTATGAACACTTTTTCCCATAGACACAGAATGGGGAAAAACCTTTGCTACATCTGGCCCTTAGCCTCCATGAAGGTCAGTTTGAGTTTCTCACCTATGGCCTCATGTAGCAGTCCTGCTGATCAACTTGAATGCTGAGCCTACCACTCACACACTCATGCAGACCTTGCATAGGATGGACAATGGCTATAAACTGGTCGTGTGACTCACTGGGGCCCTGGTCACACATAAGCAGGTCTCACTGCAACCTATCAGAGAAGCTTAAGAAACTGAATTTGACAGGGCCCTCAATGACAAAGAGTGGGTGAGAGCACTGGAATGCCCACAAAATGTTCTCACAATGCCCGCTTCAAATTAATTAAATTTTATTTTTTTACACAGAGCTTACCTCTCTCCTCCGAGAGTAAATAGGATCTTTCCATAGGCTTCACATGCATGACCCAGGTGTAATGGTGCAATACCCAGCAGCGGATCTCAGACATATGGTATGGGATTTCCATAGATGACCTTACTGGACCAAAGTGACCGAATCTAAGACATAACAGGCCTACTAAGGGTGTATTTCTGGGAAATTGGGGCCCTAGGAATTTACAAGGGACCAAAGAAGGTTAGCACAGCCGCCCAACTTTCTTGACCTTGCGCTAATACTTGCAAACAATTATCACTAGGGATTGGAGGAATTTGATACCCCACTCTAGTGGACCCCGCTAACATTCCCTGAAGCTAGGGGCAAGAGTTGAAGTGGTCGCCCTATCCAGAGAGGAATGGCAGCACTGGCCAGAGGCCACTGCCAACGCTGAGTGGCTGAATCCTGGGAGAGATTGCTATCCAAATTAGCAGACAATTACCGAGAGAGAGTCATCCCCTTAACGCCCTTATTTCCAATAAGCAATACAAGCTTGCATTCCGTCCCCATTACCTCTAAATCTTTTTTGTACCTGCAAGTTATAAAGATAGCGACCCATACATAATTCTTGCCTTCAACCCCTTTGGAGCAGATTTCCTTACCCTCATTGTCTTCAACTTCCCAATGCCCAGTCCCAGATAGGCCCCTAGTCCCTTAATTCACTGTTGGGCGCACTGAAGACTGCATTGGCATCTGCTGTGCTCACTCCAGCTTTCAGTCTCCCTTGATTCATTAGTTCTGAATTCTACCCTGATTCTACACTTCCTTCCTGTTGAAACTATATCTCTAATTTCACACCCTGTGTATTATATGAACCATAACTGGGCCAGACTCATCAATCCACAACCAACAGCTCTTCTGCACCCTTTCATGTCCATACTACAAATAGATGGATATACCTGAAAGGTTCACACATGGGATCTGTTCCAGGATGAACTTTGACAGTTATTCCTATGTATAATGTCTATGCTTTATTGCTATTTGAAAAACCTCAATAAAGATGGTTTAAAAAAAATAGAAAGCCAGTGTGGAACTGTGGCATTTACGCTACACGATATAAAGGCCTCTCTCTGTTCCTGGGGTCACTGCACGCTCAGAGAGGAGGCATTTATTACTGGACCAATTCAGGAGTAATTATGCCAATTCTGCATATACAGTTTGAGGCTCAACCTCTTCTGTAGTACCTATTGGCGATCATGAGGCTCTACTGCAAATATGTGGGATACTGCCAATTACACTTCATCAACCATTCTCCTGCTGGAAATATTCATTAGTGGGAAACCTTCTGGCAGGTAGGTCCATCTCTAGAAATTGGTAAGGACTCAATACCACAAAAAGGATATATTGTACTTTCAAAAGTTAGTATCCATTTGTTTTAGTTTGCAGAGTCATACATAAACATATGACTCAGATTACTAAACAGACTGAATAAAGCTTTATTTTGTAATTGAGAAATATTTCACATAGTAAAGACAAAGATATTATAATGAAAAGGTCTCTGGTTGAGTCAACTGATCAGAAACTAGCGAATTCCTGGCCTAGAGAGAATCTCTTCATACTACATTCAAGAGAAAGAAACTTTACTGGCCTGCCACAAAATCTTAAAGGATGATACCACTAAACCTAGTAACTATTTGTTTGATGTTTAAGTAGTCCAAATGTTTACTGCCTCCAAGATAACCAATAATTGTATTCCACAATGCTTAGTGTTTAACTATTACAGGGCATAAATACAGAAAGCAAGGGCCTTAAAGACAAGTAGGAACCCACCCACCCTTACAATGCTTCAAAACAAAGATCCCAGAGCATGTGCACTATGTTTCAAATTCAGTCTTGTCCATTCTTGCTATTGCGGAATTGAAACTGTTGCCTTAATGTAACTAATGCTACATCTATCCCTTTAACTCAATGCTCACCAATGCTAGCGAGTTGTGCCCATCTCCGCTGTGTATAGTCTGGCTCTTGTACCTGGTATCGTAGATGTGAAATGCTTGTTATAGTTTGTTCAGTTTTTAAAGTTTACATTTTTGTATCCTTCGAAGGTCGATTGCTTACTGTCCCACGATTTCACATTCTGCACTTGCATACCTCTTGCAGCGGCCAGGTTCATCACATGATCTCCTTTGGAGGCCTGTGTATGAGACTATAAATGTGTGCTCCGTACTTGTGTGCTTTAGCTTTTATGCTCATGGTATTGTAGAGGATCCACTTCCAGATTTAAAACTGTCATGAGCATAGTTTTATTTAACAACCAAAATATCAAGGCCTAAAATACTCAGAGCCCTTCGCGTGCCGCAATATGCACCGAAGAAATCCCCATTCTTTCATCAGCCTTGAGACTGCTGCTCTGGTCCACATCAAGAGCATTGGACACTGATGTTTGTGGGATACAGGTGCAGGTATGCAGCGCACTTCAAAAGGCAACCCTACCAAGCATCTACGTCAGTGCTTAATTTGTGAATAAAAAGGTGCCGGTGCCCAGAACCCTCCTCTTAAACACGCGGCTGCTGCAATCAAATGTGCGAACACGGAATACTGAGGCAGCGTAATCCTGAAGCCATCTCGGGCCTCTTCAATCCATTTAAACTACTCCCTGCCCCTTCAGCTCACTCTTGCAGCTTTCTGCTTTCTCTCGTTGTGACGCTTTTTAGGTTTATTCTTCCTCCGTCTTTCCCAAACGTGTATTTTGTTCGCAGCAAATGCTTGAGACAGAAGACTAAGCCCCGGCCCTAAAAAAAATAAGTGCCGGTGCTCAGCACCGGAAACAACAAACACAAATTAAGCACTGATTCTACGTGAAGCTCAACAGGAGGCGCTGTACTTTTGATAACACAGAGAGGGTCTAGGATCTCCTTCTCTTGCCTAACAGCTAATGCAGCATAACTTGCATATTGCAACATAAGTGAGCGCACACTAGGCAGAGGGAGCTGCTGATAGCTTTACCATAAAACCAAGAATATTTCTGTGAGTAGATATCACTTACAAATTTGGATTAGTAACTATTCTTGTAACTGGGGTCACAGACATTTGGTTTCCTACGACGGTTAACAACTTGTGTTACTTTTACCCAAAATTATGGCACTCGTGCTATCAACCTGAGAGCATGGAAGGCTATGTATACCCACTAGAATTTGAACCCGTGACAAATTGAATGTCCCGGAGTTGCTGCAGGTGACACCATAATCCTTAGAGTTGTACTGATGCCTTTTACGCTGTGAACATTACACAGCAGATATGTTATTTTTTTCCATCAAAGAGGGACCTGCTGACATCTGTAGTTTCCAAAACTGAGAGCAGAGATTATAAAATGTTTGTACCATAATGCCGCTTTCCATACTTTGCGTTCTTCACTTGGATTTTTACCCAGGATGTGAGGGTTAATGCACCCACTCCTATGTTCAGCCATTAACAGCAAAAATGTAATATGAGCAAGTTTGTTTTGCCAATCCCCAATACGGATCTATATGGCAGACACTCAGCTCAAGGTAAAATATTCTCTGCAAGTCGTAAAATAACATAGCTAAAGCGCATCAATGTAAATCCATGCGAAGATCAAATATTTAAGTTTTTAGCTAGTTTTCTACATCTTGAACGAGCCATCCGTGGAACTGTTCTACCACTGAGGCCTAAATTATATACTTTTGAAGTTTGTGATCTGTTACGCTACAGTCTAGGAACAAAACTGTTGTCACCAATTTTGGCAGTGAACATATCCAAAACTGGTATCATTTTCTGAGCCTTTCCATTTTTATAAGTGAAACGTAGATCTCTTGGAAAAGGGCACCCTACTGGAATAAACGCCTCCCTAGGTGTTATGGTGAATGTCAGGCCATTGCTAGCAAGTTGTACCAATATCTACTTTTAATGCCTATTACTTTTGACCATTCATTTCCTTTTGCTTTGTTAGAGAAATTACACTTCTGCATTGACTCCTTCAAATGTTCAACTTTTTGGACCTCTGGAGTTTTGCAACATTTGCTTTCTGTCGAGGTTTCAACCACGTGTGCACTTTTGTAGGTCAAATTTGCTGGGCATGGAAGGTGGAAAATATGAATAAATAGCACATTGCAAGCTCGATGTCGCTGTACTTTTTAATGGATTGTAGCACACACTATGGAACATCAGTGACAAAGACCACAACCAGTAAAGG
Organism: Pleurodeles waltl; assembly: GCF_031143425.1. Lineage (NCBI taxonomy): Eukaryota > Metazoa > Chordata > Amphibia > Caudata > Salamandridae > Pleurodeles > Pleurodeles waltl. The sequence continues at coordinate 830,638,508 of NC_090442.1, read as the reverse complement.
ATACACAGTTCACATGAAAACATAGGAACCCTGGCACAGTTAGGTTTAAACAATAAGGCGCAACAAGTGATCCGCTGCAATGGTAAAATCATCCAGTACCAAAAAATGCTGCACGTACAACGTGCACAATACAGTGCTCCTAGTACTCGGGTACAGGCCTGGCATGTCATCTTTCGTGCTCGCTCCTGCTTCTCGGGGTTGCAGAAAGACACCTTAGGATAGTCCCTGCGGCACCTGCATGTACTCTGCTTGGCGGGAGTGCTGGTTCAACGACGGTTCCTAACCAGGACTACGAAAAACAAGGCTTCCTTCTTCACCCAAATGCCTCCTTAGAAGTCATATTTCAATAATAATCCACAGACCTCTTCCTCATCACCACTATTAGGCATGAAAATGTTATCACATGTTCCTGCTAAGCAGATTCTTGCCTGGCCCTACTGCTGCTAGCTATTCAGGTGACTGCATAAGTTCACATAATATTCTCTCCAGATGTATTTTCCAGCCTACTACCTAATGTTTCCCTTATACAAAGGGAATCTGACTCACTTCATCCATGAATGGTAAAGTCACTATTTCATGCTAATACAGATATCCATTTAAACTAACCCCACATTATGTGCTTCACAAAGTGCCTCTGGGTGTCACATGAGCAACAAAAGAGTACTCGCTCACACGCACATGTTGCCACAGTCAATGAAGATATAGGATCACATGTAACTTTTTAGGTTTATTCCAGCCCACACTAGCCGTTTCATCAGCAACATAATATTTGTTACTTTGGCTGGTGAACCTTTATGCTACGGTGTAAGCATTTTAGGGATTCTAACAGATGCAACTATGTTTTTCCAAGTAATATATCATTTTCCTCTCAGTATTAATTTTTATGCCATACTGTGACACAAATAATACCAACAAGCTAAGAGGAACATAAACATAAGAGCCTGGGCTTCTACAAGATTTAGTAACATTATCACCTGTTCCTAGATGTAGCAATAACATCCATGTGGTGGTAGCGACGTGAAAAGCGACCCTGCATCAACTGATCCTTTTGTGGTTGAACACGGTGCCTGGAAGTCTTAATTTAGAGGCATTTGCGCTCAATATTATGGAAATCACCTCCATTGCATTCTACACTAGCTCCCCACCGGTTCCAACCTCCACTTTGGAGCTCTTATTACAAGCCTTTGATAAATGCCTCTCCTGAACAAGCGTTGAGCTCTGTCTTTGGCCGCACACCCTTGGCTGAAAGACAGCAGCCATCATATCTATTACAGGGTTCTCTGCCAATGTTCTTTGCACCTTTGACCTTTATCTTTATCCACATTACTCTCAGTCCACGTCTTACCTATGTCACACAAGCAGACTTTTAGTGTCAGCAGCCAATTTACTCACTGCACAGACCATACACTCGGCTTTGTGTTATCACACAGCGACTCTGCTACATTTCACATGATTGCAAGTTCAGATGGACTCCTACATACCTAGCAACGGGACTCTCTTGGGATACAAAAGGTAAAAGATCCAAATGTGGGAAGTCGGCTGTCATCGCACCCTCTGTCAGTCAGTCCTATGATCTTCCAAGCATGCGTGCACCTCATAAGCAAGTTACACAGTAAGGGAAGTAGTTTGGTCACATTGGCTCCGGCTCTCTTCCTCCCCTGTGCATGTATTGGCAGTCTACAGTATGCTGCATATATCTTCATGCCCTATGCTACACCTATCCCTTAAGCTCACACCGACACCATCTCATCATATTAACATGAATCATTTTAAGCACGGTAGTCTGAAGTCCGCATTCAACCTTCCATTGTTGCCACAACATGCAATATCCTTGCCAGTTACCTCCAGAGGACCTTCCTCTTCTTTTAAAGTACCTGACTCTAGAATGTACCACGCGTCCTTTCATCAGGAGGTGACACTTTAATCTCACATACTGAAAGTTAGTCAATTATTGTATATATATATATTTTTTTTTAAATACACGGGTTGTACACTTAACCAGCCAGTTCTGTAGTTTTCCTGGAGTTCTGGGGTCAGTCACAAAATGTGCTCCTCTCTTTATGCGCCGGATGCCATTCTCATTACCACATATGTAATTCACTACTCAACACATAACACAATGACTAACAAAGCACCCACAGGACAGCAGTCCTAACCAGGCAAGCTCTGCACTCCAAGCGACCAACCAGGATTCGCCAGTAGACAACCCTTTCCAATGCTGCTTACGCCTCATGGCATTGAATTGTATCTACTGTTGATGCCGTAGGTGCCGCAAGCCACAGACCATCTGCTTCAGAGCGATAATATTAATAAACCATTATTAAATCGAAACACAACTGGTCTCTATAAACGGGGGAGGAAAAATAAGCATTTCAGATGGTTTCCTAACCAAAATCGGTGTGCTTTCAAAGCTCTTTGCCTAGTTCGCCAAGTTCTTAAAAAACACTGGATCCACCTATCTCATATGTAAGTTTTCACTTTACCATCCCTCCCGTGCTTTACACTTAACAACGACCAACCAGGTGGTGACAATGCAGTTCAAGCTTGGTCACAAAGGTGGATGTTCTTTCTCCAACCAGGCAGCCAGATCCTGGAATTCTCTACCTCCTTCCATCAGGAATAGGGGATGCCCATCACTGTTTAAAGAGAAGTTAAAAACTTGGCTTTTCAGCTGAACTAATCTCACTTGCTGGAGCTTCACCACTGTAGTGCCGGAATGCCATCCGGATAATGAATATTTTTATAAACTCAATTCAATAAAGGCTGTGGCATTTTAGCCCATTACAGAAGACAGACAACTAGTGCGCACTACGGACAGTATCATACACAATCACTCTCCAGCTCACTAGGTAAGCAACTGGTAAAAATATTTTTCGAAAATTGGCTTCAGCAAATAATGAATTAAAATAGTGTCTGTGTGTGTGAGATCAACTGTTAGCTTGTGATGTACAGGTAGCCTCAGAACTAGGCCCTGTTGCTTCAGATTTATTTATTACAGCCACAGTTGGGAAGCTGATGCATTCTTTTGGTATCCATTTCTGTAATTATACAAACAATGGTATAAGTAAAGTGTTCTCAATGCTCCATTTTGGCATCATTTATATTTGGATGAGTACAGTGCCTAGCTATGAATCTCAGTAAGGCAGGAATTATGCTACAGGCGGGGGTCTAGATACTTTTGTGCTACGATCAAAAACTTAGGAGTGATTGTAGGCTTGGAACGTAAAGTGTCAACAAAGCCATTTTTTATTCAAGGACAACCAAGGAAATCTTTCAATTTCTGAGATCTCCTCGCCTGGTCTGGTCAGTAATGGCCAGACTAATGTTAAGATCATATTATACTAATAAATTATACTCGTGACTTACTCAACATCGAATGCAGATATATGTCAGCATTTGCAAAATACTGTGGCTCTGGTGCCATTATATCTTATTTGCTAGGACCATACGACTCCAGCCCTTTTATCACTTTACTCTGGGCCTGCAGATGGTCTAGACTAAGTCACTGTGCCTGGTGAATTAGGCAACATATATTTTAGTCCCAACTTTTGTTTCAAGAAAGTTCCCTCCGTTTTTACTCTGTTATCTTTATTATGGAGACCTGGCTTTATGAGGTGTTTCGGCCTCACATCGCCATCATTGTTCCAATGGGCTAAAAACAAATCTTAATGCAAACTGTTTTAAGGAAGCTGTGGCTATGCAGCTTTTATTTATAAACATCTTTTGACCACACCACTTACTCTTGTTACAGTTAGTGGCTCTGAAGTTCTTCCAGTTATAACTTTAATTCCTACTTACTGACTTTCAGGCCTCCTGATTTACTGCACTCCCAGATTGTCCACTAAGGCCTTACCTGATATTTCAGAGCTCTGTGGCACTTTTATTTCAAATGTCTCAAATGTTACATTTTTAGGCAATCTCAACATTTGGTGTGGGCTCTTCCATACCCAACCTGAGGTTGCCTCTTTTATCTTTGTTTGTCAGACATTTGGTCTGATTTGGCACAGTAAAGTCAGTGTAGTAAAGTGCCCCTTTTTGGTATGGTTCACCACCCCTGCCCCTCCCCACGTTTTACCTGATATTGATGCTGACTTGATTGATTGATTGATTGAGAGTGTGCTGGGATCAATCAATCAAGGATTTATAGAGAGCACTAATCACCTGTTAGGGTCTCAAGGCGCTGTGGTGGGGGGGGGAGCTACTGGGCGTAGAGCCATGTCTTGAGGAGTTTCCTGAATGTCAAGAGGTCTTGGGTCTGGCAAAGGTGGAGTGGTAGGGAGCTCCAGGTCTTGGCGACTAGGTGAGAGAAGGATCTTCTTCCGGCGGTGGTGCGGCGGATGGAGGCGAGGGCGAGGCTGGCGGAGCGAAGATTGCGGGTGGGGCAGGTGAGTGTCGTTGAGGTAGGCTGGGCCTGTGTCGTGGAGGGCCTTGTGTGCGTGGATGAGGAGTTTGAAGGTGATCCTCTTTGATACTGGTAGCCAGTGAAGGTCTCTGAGGTGGGGAGGAATGTGGTCGCGGCGTGGGATGTCCAGAATGAGGCGGGCGAATGCATTCTGGATTCTTTGCAGCTTTGTTAGGAGTTTGGTTGTTATTCCTGCATATAGGGCGTTTCCGTAGTCCAATCAGCAGCTGACCAGGACGTGGGTGACAGTTTTCCTGGTTTTGACGGGAATCCACTTGAAGATTTTGCAGAGCATGCAGAGAGTGTTGTAGCAGGAAGAGGAGATGGCACTGACCTGCTGAGTCATGCTGAGTGTGGAGTCCAAGATGAAGCCTAGGTTGGGTGCGTGGGTGGTGGGTGAGGGCGCAGTTCCTAGGGAGGTGGGCCACCAGGAGTCATTCCAAGTTGAGGGGTTGGTGCCAAAGATGAGGATTTCTGTCTTGTCTGTGTTTAACTTGAGGTGGCTTGATTCCATCCAGCTGGCGATGGCGTGAAGTCCATTGTGGAGGTTGTTCATTGCAGTTGTAGGGTCTTTCGTAAGGGAGAGGATGAGCTGAGTGTCATCTGCGTAGGAAACTATGTTGATGTGGTGGGTTTGTGCGATGTTGGCGAGGGGGGCCATGTAAACGTTGAAGAGCGTGGGGCTGAGGGAAGATCTTTGGGGAACGCCACAGATGATTCTGGAGGCTTCTGACAGGAACGGTGAGAGGCGGACTCTCTGGGTTCTGTCTGAGAGAAATGACGAGATCCAGTCGAGTGCCTTGTCGCGGATTCCAGCGTTGTGGAGGCGTGTGCGGAGAGTGTGATGACATACCGTGTCGAAAGCTGCGGATAGGTCCAGGAGGATGAGTGCTGCTGTTTCTCCTTCGTCGAGCATGGTCCTAATGTCGTCTGTGGCAGCAGTGAGTGCAGTCTCGGTGCTGTGGTTTCTGCAGAATCCGGATTGGGAGGTGTCGAGTACCTTGCTGTCTTCCAGGAACCGGGATAGTTGGCTGTTTACGTTTTTTTCGATGACCTTGGCTGGGAAGGGGAGGAGGGAGATCGGCCGGTAGTTCTTGGGGTCGTCTGGGTCTGCCTTTGGTTTCTTCAGCAGGGCGTTGATTTCTGCGTGCTTCCATCTTTCTGGGAAGGTGGCTGGCTCGAAGGAGCTGTTGATGGTTTTGCAGAGGTGGGGGGCGATGATGATGTTTGCCTTATTGAAGATATGGTGTGGGCAGGGGTCCGATGGTGATCCGGAGTGGATGGAGGCCATTGGTGGTGGCGGTGTCCTCTATGTGGACGGGGGTCCAGGTGTGGAGGAGGTGGGTGTTGCATGGAGCGTTGGGTTCTTGGGTGTTTGTTGTCAGCTGGTGGGTCTGGGGTTTGAAGCTATTGCGGATTTCTTCTATCTATCGATGGAAGTGGGTTGCCAGTGAGTTGCAGAACTCCTGTGATGGCGGGGGTTCGTTGGAGCAGGTCCTGGGGGTGGAGAGCACTGATGATGCCGAAGAGCTCTTTACTGTTGTGAGCATTGGCGTCGATGCGGTTTTTGAAGTGGGTCCTTTTGGTGGTGCGGATCAGTTGGTGATGTTTGCGTAGGGCATCCTTGAAAGCGATGTGGTTGGAGTTGGTAGGGTCAAGGTGCCAGGTTTTTTCCATTCTGCGACATAGCCGTTTGGATTCCTGTAGTTCTGGGGTGAACCAGCTGGCCTTGATTCTGTGGGAGGTGTTTGGTTTTTTTTTGAGCGGTGTGAGGGTGTTGGCGCAATCTTCTATCCAGCAATGCAGGTTGGTGGTGGCTCTGTTGAGATCTGGGGTCCCAGGGGGTGGGGCCCAGGCAAGAGTGAAGATCAGTTGATCCATTGATATTTTGTTCCAGTTGCGTGGGGGGGGTTGTGTGCGGTGGTAGTGAGTGACTAGTTTCTGGTAGGAGAAGTGGATGCAGCAGTGGTCTGTCCAGCTGAGTTCGGTGGTGTGGCTGAAAGAGACGTGGTTGCTGGGTGAGAAGATGGGGTCGAGTGTGTGGCCTGTGGAGTGGGTGGGTGTAGTGACTAGTTACTTGAGGCCGAAGTTGGCAAGGTTGGCGATTAGGTTGGTGGTGTTGATATCATTGTTATTTTCTAGGTGGAAGTTTAGCTCACCGAGGAGGATGTAGTCTGTTGAGGCGAGGGCTTGTGAGCTGATGGCGTCGGCTATGTCATGGCAGAACTGCGTTCTGGGTCCAGGGGGTCTGTAGACCAGTGTTTCTCTGAGTGTGTTGTTAGTGTTGATGTGGATTTTGTAGTGGAGGTGCTAGGTGGAGTTGATGGTGTCGTGGGAGTTGGTGGAGACTCTTATGGTGTTTTTGTGGACTATGGCGATTCCTCCTCCTGGTCTGTTGATTCGGTCTCTTCTGGTTATCTTGTAGTTTTCTGGTATGGCTATGGCTACGTCTGGTTCCGAGGCCGAATTCATCCAGATTTCGGTGAGGAATGCGACGTCGGGCGAGTATGTAGTCAGGAGGTCCCAGAGTTCAATTGCATGATTGTGGACGGAGCGGGTGTTGAGTAGGATGCATCTTAGGCAGTTGTCTGTTTTGATTTGAGTTTGGAGGTTAGGTTGCAGGAGAAATTGCAGGCTTTGCAGGAGAAGCGTCCTTTGGTGTTCGTCGGTGTGGACTGGAAGCAGATGGAGGAGCGTCCTAGATTAAGGGCGTGGAGTTCTGCTAACCAGGCCCCTGCACCAGTGTTCTCTCCCAAAACTATACCATTGCTCAAACAATTGGCACACCCCTTGCACACAGCTAAGTCACTTGTAAAAGGTACCCATGGTACCAAGGGTCCTGTGGCCAGGGAAGGTCCCCAAGGGCTGCAGCATGTACTGTGCCACCCTAGGGGATCCCTCACCAAACACACACACACCACCAGTGTAGTGTGTGTGTGCTGGTGGGGAGAAAAAGCCAAAGTCGACATGGCATCCCCCTCAGGGTGCCATGCCCACAAACCACTGCCTGCGGCATAGGAAAATCACCCTTCTAGCAGGCCTTACAGCCCTATGGCAGGGTGCACTATACCACAGATGAGGGCATAGCTGCATGAGCAATATGCCCCTACAGAGTCTAAGTACATTCTTAGACACTGTTAGTGCAGTGTGGCCATATTGAGTACATGAGCTGGGAGTTTGTCATCACTAACTCCACAGCTCCATGATGGCTTCACTGAAGGCTAGGAGGTATGGTATCAAACTCCTCAGCAAAATAAACCCACACTGATGCCAGTGTTGGATTTATTAAACAATGCAGCCAGAGGGCATTTTAGCAATGCCCCCTGTATTTTACCCAACCCTTTAGTGTAAGGCTGACCAGTCTGAGCCAGCCTGCCACTAAAAGACAGGTTTCTGACCTTGTGGAGTGAGAGCCTTTGTGCTCTCCGAGGCCAGAAAAAAGCCTGCTCTGGGTGGAGGTGCTTCACACCTCCCCCTGCATGACCTGTAACACTTGGTGGTGAGCCTTAAAGGTTTAGGCCTCCTGTTGCAGTGCCCCTGGGCACTCCAGCTAGTGGAGATGCCCACCACCGGACAAAGGCCCAGTTTTGGCGGCAAGCCCAGCAGGAAAATTAGGTAAAACAGGGAGGAGTGACCACTCCAGCTATGACCACCCCTAAGGTGTCCAGAGCTGAAGTGACCTCCTCCCTCCAGAATCCTTCATCCTAGTTTGGAAGACAAAGGGAGCGAGCACAGAAAGGGTGTAGTCACCCTCAGGGACAGTAGCCTTTGGCTACTGCCCCCTGACCCATGTGATGCCCCTAAATCCAGGATTTAAGGGCTCCCTTGAACTTAGCTCGTCAGAGTCCTGGTGACCTCAAGAAGAAGACTAGAAGAAAAAAGGACGACTGCTAAGCCGACCCCCCAGCAGAGAAGACTGCAGACACCAACTGACTTGGCCCCAGCCTTACCGGCCTGTCTATAGCCCTGCTAGAAAAAGGAGACGCATCCTGCAGGACCAGCGACCTTTCCAAAACCCCAGAGGACTGCCTGCCCACCAGAGGCCCAAGAACTCCTGAGGACAGCAGCCCTGTCCACAAGAAACCCCATAAAGGACTTCAGAACCACCCGGGATCCACGAGTCATGCCCACTCTGCACCAGACGCCCAGGGCGCATGTCCAGGTGGCCCACCGGTCCAGACCAGGTCCCCAGGTGATTCGGACCTTGTGTCCACGCTGGGTTGACCCCTCCTGGCCAACACAACGACGCCTACAGCCTAAATCCAGAGGACCCCCATACTGCACGAGAACCGGACAAAGATTTCTGACGCCAAAAGGTACCCCTACACCTGCAGCCCCCTGGCCTTGGGAAACCTGACCTCCGGTGCAGCAAAGTTCAGCAGGCGGCACTCCTCCTGGTCTAGCCTGTGGTTTTTGGGAACCGACCCCCTGGACCCAGCCTGCAGCCTACTTGTGACCCCCCAGGGTTCCCTTTTATTGAAAAGCATTGGGAGCCCGACACTGTTTTTTCACCCTGCACCCAGATGCCCCTGTGCTGCTGAGGGTGTGGGTTTGGTGCTGACCTGTGGCCTCCCCGGTGCTCACCTAAAACCCCCAGGTCTGCCCTCCAAAGTCGCTGGTTCTTACCTGCTAGCAGATCTGTTTCCGAGTGCCCCCAGTCTCCATAGGATCACATTCAAAATCTAACTTCAACTTTGACCTCTGCACCTGGCCGGCCCTGTGATGATCGTGGTGTAATTTTGGGGTCATCCTGAACCCCAGATTGGAAGTGCAAGTTGAGTACTTACCTCAAAACCACACTATCACATTTCTCCTTCTCCACACCCCCCACCCCACCCCTCACCCCCCAACACTGTTCTGAAAATTGCACTGTCAACTTTTAAAAGTGAAAAGTGTTACTTGCCTGTAAACTGTTTTATTTACGAAATCTAAACAAAGTGTCTTTGGTACCTATGCTTGATACTTACTTACAAATATACTTACCTGCAACAAGATTCTTTTGGTTCTAGAAATAAAGTAACAAAATATGTTTACATACAAATACATTGGCCTAGAGTTAGTCATTGAGTGTGTGCCTCACTTATTGACTGTGTGCGTACAACAAATGCTTTGCACTACCCTCTGAAAAGCCTAACTGCTCGGCCACACTACCACAAAAGAGAGCATTAGTAATATCTACTATAGCCTCTGATAAGCCTCTGGGGAACCCTGCACTCTGTACACACTATATCTCATTTTGATATAATATATACAGAGTAAGCTTCCTAAAATCAGCCATTCACTCATTCAGGAGGACATATTTTGGATAAAAAGGTGTTTCTTTCTCTGAGCTCTCCACTTTGCCTTACTTGGAATGATCATTGCTATATTCCGTTTACTTTACCTTTCACTCATCAGCAGAGACCTTCATCTTTTTCCACTGTACCTTCTACAAGGCAATCGGCTATCTTTATGCCCAGCTCACTCGAGAAATCACTTACTGCCAAGGGATTCATTGAGGGCAAAATTTTCAACTTCACCAATAATTAGAAAGTATAGGTTTCTACCACTTTGAAATCTTGTGCACCCTTGCAGCCTCTCGCACCACTCATAGTCATCCCTCTGCCGCTTGATTTCCTCCGGAACTTGCTAGTATTAAGCACTCCCCGAAGTCCATGGAAAGGTAATGCTGAACAAGTTATTACACGAGTTCCAAGATAAAATGCTTTGATGCAATTAAGGACTATAAAAAACCATTTGCCAGGCCTGTAAAGGATATTTTGCATTTTCTATTGTTTTCTGCTGCTAATTTTATAAGGGGAGGCTTTAACATGGAAAAGGGCTGTTCACACCTGACTGCTTTAATACTCTAGTAAAATCTTCTATGGAGCTATACTTGCGTTTATCCGACTTGTTTCATTCTACAATTGACACACTCTGCACTGCTCTTTCAAAACTATCTGCAAGAAGGCAGAATAAACTCATACCTATTTCCTTCGGGGATTTCTAATCAAACACTTAAATTCAAGAAAGTCCCTTTAAGAGCTCTCTCTCTCCAAATATTCTCTTGTAACTCTTAAATCCATTGTTAAGGGATATGTGGCAATACTAAATATGCTTTTAGCATACAAGCCTTTTCCACGCAGCCTTTACCGTGCATGGTATTCCAAGGTAAGTGAAACACACACACACATACATACATATATATATTAATATCACATTTAGTTTGTTTTCTTTTGTTAATGGGAATCTGCATTTTTTTTAAATTTACTCCTAACTACCCTTTAACAGTCCCACTCTTAAACCCTAAAAAATTAGGCTTGCCACCCTTAACTTAACCCCTAAAATGATCCTTACCACTTCCCTCCCCTAAACCCTCAAAATACTCTTACCACCCCTAAATCCTAAAATTGCCCTTACCACCCTTTATCACTACCCGCCCCTATATACAAATACACACACTTAACAATACTTACTATATGTGATAAGGGCATGAGTTGTAAAGGCTGCATGGTAATGGCATTGAGTGGCTAAGGCAGCATAGTAAATTGTAAAGGCTGTTTTCCCGGTTAAGCTGCAAGAGTCTCTGATCTGGCTCATTGCTGGACCCTTGACTTTCCTCCTCCCTACCCCCTTTCACATCTTATGCTGTACTGTCAACTAGATTTGCTGGCTCTTACAGATTTAAGCAGTTGCTCATTATTTTCTGTATTAGTGCCTTCTGCCTGAAAGAAAGCTTTCGCCACCCCTCTGCTTAAGACGCCTTTGGCCTATTCAACTGTGCTGGCTAACATTAGTACCATATTTATATTGCTCCAACTAACAAAAAACGTGGAAAACGTGCAAATCAGCAGATGCCTTTTCTAATTGAAGCTTCTGCCTTATCTGATCCATTCTGTCTGGCTCCCAGCCTCTAAACAATACTGAGTCTGCACAACTATCAGTTGCCCATGACCTCAGGATGATGGTGGATTCAAGAGGCACTGACACCTTGGTCCTCCTTGGCCTGTTGGCAGGGTATAACACTTTTAATCTTTCCAACCAATCTACTCCGCTGTCTTGCAAACTCTAGTATTCAGGGCAACCTGCTTCAGTGGTTGGAATCGTTTCTTGTGGGTCAGTATTGGGAGGTCCATCCACCACCTCATCAATCCAACTTTTGTAATTGCTCCTTTGGTGTAACAGCCTCCTTTAGCCCCACAGTTTTCACTGTGTATGTCAGTCCACTGGCCACTGCCAAGGCTTATAGCCTATGCCAGGGTTCTGCAAAGTCGGTCCTGGAGAGCCGGGTCCATGCCAGGTTTTTAGCATATCCACATTTACAAAAAAGATGTTTCAGAACTCTACATTTTTCTAAATGTGGATATGCTAAAAATCTGGCATGGACCTGGCTCTCCAGGACTGACTTTGCAGAACCCTGGCCTATGCAGATGATACTCAGATTTATGCTTTGATCAGTATTCTTGTCTTGCTCGGTCCAATTATTGTGCTTTCCTGCTAGAAGAAGAAAGCCTACTGGATGAACCTAAATACAACAAAACCGACATTTTGACTATTGGTTGTTCCTCTGACATCTGGACATCTAATTGTTGGCCATCTGAGTCAGATTCCATCACGTTCTGCAGAACATCTGGCAGTCTTCTTGACTGCCAGTTATCCTTCTCTGTTCAGAATTACAAAGTTTGCTCCAGTTGTTTTTTCCTCCCTAATCGAAGAATGATCAGGAATATTGTTTCTCTTCTTCCTAATCACTGTAGAAAGTTAGTAGTGCAAGCCGCAGTGCCAGCTAGGCCTAACTAAGCCACTTCCTTTTATCTTTATCTTGCTAATATATTCTTCAGCGCTTTCAGCTACTTCATAATTTGGCTGCTCTGCTTCTTCTCAAATTATCACATCACTCTTATATTTCTAGTGCTCTAACACAATTTCATTGGCTCCATATTGAGAGGCTATGCATTTTTAAAGCTGGCTGTTTTTGCCATAAGGGTGTTTGTGCTCGGGCTGTGCATTTGTAATTGAAACCTTTCTTGCCTCCATGAACTCTTTGCTCATCTTTTATTCCCATTCACGTTTCCAAGCCTCTTAAGGCCTGCGTGAGAGGCAGTGCCGCCTTCTTCCTTGCAACTAAGGGCTGAAACCTCTCACATCTATCCCTGTGACATAAGTCCAATTATCTGTCTGTTCTGAAGAGTCTCCAAACATTATTTTTCTCTACTTCCCAGTTCCCTTGATCTCTCTATCCATAAATTTTCATTCCACGTTTAACACTAGGACACTGCTTGGGATAGCTGTGCATTCTACTAATTTATGTCATGATTAACCTGCAAGGGCACAGCAATCAGCTGGGCTCCGAGTCCTGGTAGTATCCAAGTTGAAGAAATGCCAGTGAGGGGTCAGGTCTTCCTCAATCCAGCTATCACTGCTCTGGAATGTACTCCTCTCAAGCATTAAATCCATCAATGATCGGGTTCGCACCACTTATTTCACTTCCGGTGTATGCTCAGAACCTATCTTTTTGAAGCACAAATCTATAGTAGGCATCTGCTGGCATTCTGTAGATGAGGTTGTGACCATTCAGGATTTAAAAGAAAACACTATCACTATATAGCATGTAACACATGGACTGTCACATCACTTATGAGTTATAGAACGATGCAATATCAACCCATATGCACTTGAAGCTCTCAAATGGGCCATTTACTGATAATGTGGAACCCAAAAGTGTAAAGACATTGACACTTTTGTACACCACACCCTTCCCCAGAGATGCAGCAAGAAGCTGATGGCCCAGTATTCTCTGGAATAGTTATCAAAGTCAAGGGTGTCATTCAAGATATAACAGGGATTGTCAGGGCCTGCTTTAGGGTGGTGCTTGCTGGGTGCTGGACTGGGTGCTGACCTGGATTGGGGGGGTCTTTGTTTAGCAATGACTTATGAAACGTACGATTTGAAAGCACCTGCTGAAAAGTTCCTTGTGCATCCAGCCTTCAGGAAACAATAGAAATGTCAAGATACCTCTAGTGATTAATGTTCCTGCTGGGGAGAGGGATGAGAGTTTTGTCTACCGGCAGATTTGACTCACCATAAAGTAGCATAGAGGGTTAATATGCCTGCTGCAAAGAACAAAACTATTTTTTGTGTGGATAGGTGAGTGGGTTAGTAAAGCCAGCCTTTACACAAGCACTTTAAAACAAATTCATGTATGTGAAAGGGGCCCTTGGAGACATGAGGGGTGCGTTTGTCAGGTGGTAGTGAGTGAATCCAACGAGGTGGTCATGGGTGCCAAAAAAAGGCTGTCGCACAGGGCGCCACCAGCGCTAAAGCCGACCTTGGGATTGTAAATGTGGCCTTTATACTCCATGTTACAGCTAGCTTCAATGCATATTTTGCGTATGCTTTTGTCTATTTAACTTTTTGGCCTATTGTGGCTCATGGCATCTAAGGTCATATGATGTCACCAAGTGTCAAGGGGTGATTGATGCTACTTTGGTCACTTCTATGATTTTGCTGAAATGCTGCCAGTAAATGAGAAACAAGAGGCCACGTAAGCCCAGTCTCCTGGCACCTGGTAGGGTAGAGCCAGATCACGTGCCCTCTCTCACTGAACACTCCACTCACGTGTCTGTGTAACATGCCGATGACACAGCCATGCTGATGATACAGCCATCCATTAGAAGGCATCCACGGAGGTTGGTTCACCTCACAGGCCCTGCCCTGCCTCAGCTCCTTCCGTCTGATTCTTCTACAACAGCAGTTATTCACAGAGCCGGGGTGCCAAGCGAGAGCGGGTGGAAGGTCACTTGAAACAAAGTAACAAGACAGCGCCTGCAACCCTTGGCATGTATCATATCAATGGGTCTACAAGTCGGCCTAGGCTGTTGTCTACTCTGATAAAACTCAAACACTGGAAGGCTGAAACAGTTTACATTCAGCAATCGGTTAAGCAAAATAACCAACAATGTTGCTAGGTTAGTTCAAACCTTTACAGTTCGTTAAGTAAGTCTTCTAATAGCTAATCTGTCAACGGTGCATACAGGTTAAGTAGATTCAAGGCGCAACACATGCCATTCTGCAGTATAGCTCAGTGAATTAAACCTTTACGGGAATGATACTATGAACGGTAGATCATGGGTTTCAAAGTGCCAAGGCTTACGCACCCTTCCATCCTTCCTAGTTCGATAGATTGAATACTATTAATTTGGGCAACAGTCATTTCTGTGGGGCATTCACCAATGCAGGGATCGTTCAATAATGGTACAACGGAAGAGATACCAAACAACTGGCATCCCAAACTGCCCCAGGTAATCCATGTCTAACTTGTTGCAGACCCCACTGCGGCACTACACTCGTTGTCACTATGGAGTATGAATTATCAAACGTTTATCACTACTTTCACAGAATACACAATGTTTAGCTTTTTCTCCACACCCTGTCAACCCACGGCTAACACAATTCCGAACTAAGGGCCATATGTACGAAAGCTTTTTCCCATAGACACAGAATGGGTCAAATCCTTTCGTACATCTGGCCTTAAGATACTTATTTATGAGTCATGAAAATATGCCATGATGTACATTCATCGCTTTTTATTTCCTCATACTTCTTGGAGGTAGGAATTTGAACTCATCACGATGTTCAAAGTAAATCAGTGTTTAAGAACATAGAAAATACGTGCACTTTGTGAGATCAGATGTCTGCTGCCTATTATTTACAACGTCAAGAAACTGAACAAGTTTAATAAAAAACAACGGAAATGTGTGTGTGTGTGTGTATATATATATACATATATATATTTCTTCTTGCCTGTTGGCGCTGTTTGGAGCGTGCACTACGTTCTTCGGATATGCAGAAAAGTTCATCAGTGAACTTTAAACTCAATATATACATCACTTAAATTAAGGAAAAGCCGAAAGCAGCGTCTTGAACCTTCTTCCTCTTTAACAATTTCAGGATTCCGAATGAATCCATTTCTTCTCAGTCTCTTCTTTTCTACCAGTGCTCCAACAACACAAGTGGGAGCATCTGGCCTTCGAGAGGACTGCATTAGCCCGACAATATATTAAATCATTAACCTCCCGTAACAATCGGCGGTACAGTACACGCCTAGGGCCAGAGAGCCAGCCGCACTTCTAGCTCAGACACTTCTGTTAAAGGGCGGCGCTGTCGCATAGACTCCTATCCCCCAAGCACCCCCACCCCACCCAACACACACACACACGAGCTGCTTCACCTGCCACACACATTTTTAGACAAAAAAAGGCAACATACAACGATCAGCTCCACGAGCTGGTCATAGTCCACTGCCAGGTGACACCGCCAGTCACCACCGGGCAGACAGTCTTATTAACTTTTAACGATACGCAGCGGGGCATAACTGATAGCAGATGTGTACGCAGCTCAAGGGGCGCTCCATTTAGTAACAGTGGTAAATATATCTGTACTTTGTG
The DNA here is from genome assembly GCF_031143425.1 of Pleurodeles waltl. NCBI lineage: Eukaryota > Metazoa > Chordata > Amphibia > Caudata > Salamandridae > Pleurodeles > Pleurodeles waltl. The sequence continues at coordinate 830,622,680 of NC_090442.1, read as the reverse complement.
ATATTGTGTCCAAAACATAGGTTAGGGGACCTAAAGATCAGAAGTCTGGGCACAGTATCACACAAGTACAACGATGTGTGATCCTGTGCAGATCTTGCGTTCTCGGTTTCTCTTGGGTCCACTAGCTGGAAAACACGTAGACACATGTTAACGCTTAGTATATGGCGATACATTACAATATATCTATGCGAACAAGTGACGTTCTTGGAAAGCCAAAAGGAACAACGTCCACAAGTAGTGGGGATCCGTTTTCCCATTACGTCGTGTCTATTTGTAACTGATATCCCTCATCTCATTGCACCCAGAGAATAACACTGCCGCCCTGCGCTCCCAGAGAACTGGTTAGGGGGTGTCAGCGCCCCACACTAGTGACCACACTGACCTGGAAATGTGTTTCAGAATCTGCTTCTTGATTATGCCAGCCATGGTGCGCCTCCTTGCTGCAGAGGAGCAGTCCGGGAAGAATCAGTTTGGGCAGCGGCGGGGCCCGTGTCATCTCCGTCGGAGAGCCGCGCTGTCCCCTCGGGACCGGGTGCCCGCGCTCGCCCCCGCCGGCCTGCTCGGTGCCTCCGCCAGTCAGACGGCCGCCATCTTGGCTGCAGCATCACCTAGAGACGCCAGGCTGGAGGTGTTGTCATCGGCGCGGGGCCGCCCCCGGCCCGACGGCTCTGCACCGATGACAGCACTGGGAGGAGCGGGAGAGGAGGAAGAGGCGGAGGGCAGGGGGAGAAGCAGGAGGACGGCGAGACCAGTGGGGGGCGTGCCTCGCTAGACGCGTCCTGTGCCTAGGAGTGCGGCAACCTCCGCTGCTGATGCAGGCAGCACCTCCAGGGCATCCCCCGGGCATCTCCCATCCCTTCCTCCCGTGCTGCTGCCCCGCGCGGGGAGGTGCTAGACGTATTCCCCACACACTGCTCAGAATGTGTGGTCAGACTCTCGCTACAGCCGTTGTTGTAAAGTCACACCTGCAAACTTCCTTGGAATGCCACGTTTCAAGCATCACAATGTGCTTTCGGTGTTTTACGCTTCTTTTCCTTTTCAGGGTCTTAGTGACACTACAATTCTCGCCGCGTGTCGGCCAGCCTCTTCCAGGAGGGGGTACCTAGGGCCCGTGATCGCTCTACCCGGATGGCTTGCTTTTGGTGTGCGTGGCACTCTTCCGCCCTCCCTGGGAGGCGTGGTGGGACTGGCTCGGGGAGGGGGAGAGGCACTATTGAATTTGAGAAGTTCAAATACTGCCTTGCCGTTCGAGGCCCCTTCCTGTCAGGCTTCTTCCTTGGTGACACGTTACTGTACCCTGACACTGCTTACACTGGCAGTTTTAGTGCCCCGGCGCCCCTGACTGATCCTCTCACTTGAAGGTGTTTGACAATGTCATCTGCCAAACAGAGGCACAAGCACAGCTCCTCCGACAGGAGCGCCCAGCCTGCGCCGGGGGACGTGGCAAAGAGAAACGCAAAGGGAAGCTCCGGGACGGGGTCTGCTGCTAACACGCTGCGCATCGGCAAGGCCTGTAACTTTCTCTTTTACGCCGCTCTCTTGTCCTTAGCTGGCTTTTCAGGATGGTGTGGCTACAACCTCCTCGAAGAAGTGGCAGAGATTAGTAGAAGGCACGGGGACCTGTCCAGGCAGACTGGGGAGCTGGCCCAGAGCGTGGATGGCGCCCTGAAGCAGGTAAAGGCTGCCTTCATCGTGAATTATTGAATGAATGACAGAATCTGTATAGCACATCACTGCTAACTGAAATGCCTCGTGAACATGATGAAATCGTCAGGTGGCACCGCTTGCAATTAACCTACACTAGGGATGCACAGTGCTCCGCCTTCTGAGAATTCGAGTTATTTGCAGATATATCTTGGAAATGGCTTCTTGTGTAATTAATACTGTCATTTTTGAGGCCTAATATTGTCCGCTTTTCATCTGCTTGGCATTTCAATCCCAGTTAGAAGTTCTTTTATTCTTTTTTACGTAAGTAAGTAAATCTTTATTGTTCGAATAATTAAAATCATTACAATATATATCGAATGCAATAGAAAAACAAATACATGAAAATGATAAAAACTTCCTTGTCGGATAAGGGGGGAAGGTGTTCACTGTCCGGGTCTGTGGCTAAAAAGATGAAAGTACTTCTTTCTGCATGCGTGCTAGGAGCAGCTTAACAAACATATTCTACCTGAGGCCACAGAACGCTGCAAAAGAAAAACTTGTGCAGCGATTATGTAGGATGGCGGTTGGGATGATTACCTTGCTATTGATGTCATTAGTGCAGACATGCAAGTAATTAGAGTGGCCCCAGTGGGAAAGTGCTTTGTGCAAGAAGAAGGACTAGTGCAAGTGGTTATTACAGTAAGTAAGCCGAGGTTGCTTTAGTCCGGTGCTACCGTTGGTGTAACTGGGAAGGTACAATTGTTTCAGGCTGAGTAAAATGATCTGGCTGATAGGGTGCTTTCTTTAAGGCCCGGTCAACTCCCGGAAAATATTTTACTGCACTTAAGATTACTCTAGAGTCTCCGGAGTTTAGGCATGCTGTTATAACTTGTCTACAAGAACGCCCCCCTGCCTGGGTCCAGAAGGGCCGGAGCAAGCATCGGCGCAGATTTAAGGACCTGCAGAGGAAGATAGTGTGGATTGCGTCCTCTTTTTCTTGACCTCGCAGCATGCATGGAGCTTCTCCTTCTGCCCTTAACAATGGAGCTGCATGCACATTAATAGGCTGGATGCCTAGGAGTTGTTTTAAAACCCTCTCTTGGTCCTGCTGCTAAAAGTCTTCCCCAGATATTGCTGTGGTCTTAGGGAGGTGTAACTGTTTAACACCATCCACGCATGGGCACAGTTCTCAAAAGATGCCCTGTCCTCCAGAGATGAAATTAGTTTTGATGTTTTGTTAACGGTTCTTCGAAACATTTCAAGGCTCAGCGTGGTAGAACCCAAGTCTGTTGACCCAACAGGTCGATTGAACTTTTAAAAAGACTTTCTCCGGCCGCTGAATGGGGTTTGTTTATTTGCAGCCAAATATTGTAGTTTATGGTGTTCATTTCGGTGGACTGAAGCCTGTAGCAGATGATGGTAAGTGCAGCGCGTCTTGCTATTGACTGTTTGGCTAGACCAAAGTCTAGCCTGATTTGGGCGAGTGAGGTGCATCTAGATAGACAGGAAATTTCCCTGTAGATTCTTGGGACTGTGCTGTCCAGAGTTTTTGAAACCCTGCCTTGAAGAGCCTCATTCCTGAAGCTACCGTGACCCTTTTATTCATGATGGTTGCCTGTAGCCCTAATTCTATGAAGCAGACCCTCCATATTACACTCACTTCACGACAGTCACGAAACACAAAGCAAATTTTCACTCTTTAACACTCTGAAAGTCCCCAATAACTTAGAGTGTCACGCCCGGAAATCAATATTTTCTTCTGAAAGTTTTAACGTTTTTCTCCAAACCCTCAAAAGTCACTGCTATTAATACTTTCACATTAGGGTCTTAAACAGACGTCTTTAACCCCCAGGTTACACTGTCTCGTATAGGAATCATTTGCATTGATCAGCGTTCCCACAATGCATCATTTCTTGCTGCATACATAGTCCCATCTTTAGAGATGCCATCCTCGTATCTGTCAATTTATTACAGGATGTCAGTGGACCACCCATGGGGAGGCTTCCCACCTACTCATCGCTCGCGAAAACTATATGTAGAAACAAGCTGGCACAACTGGATAACATACTTAAATATTGAACCACCTAATTTCTCTCTTATTGGGCAGGAGTCTGAAATTGGAGCTCATTATTTAAACTTAGGGCCAGTGATCCAGACAGTCATATAAATAAACATCTAGTATTGATCTCTATTATGCAGCAGCTTCAAGCCAGAGATGGCTATAGAATGGGGCACCAGGTGGCATTCTTGGCCTCATATTGAAATACTTGTGATTACAGTATGGCAGGACTTGGCACCTCTGTGCTATGGTACAGCCTGTTACAAAGACAAAGGTGTGCTGGCTCCCAGTAGTCTAGTAGTCAATGTAGGTGAATCCTTTGCCCACCACTTGTTTAATCATATATTAGTGAATCATATATTAGTTATTTATTTGAATAATAATAGTATTGTTCTATATGTTTCAACACACATGAAAACTATTTCCAGTTCTGTCAAAACATCAAACACAATTCCACATTGAGCCTTGGATACCTATTACCTGTTCTTCATCCTCACCTGGTAGATTCCTGTATTCAACTCAGTGACTTAGATAAAGAGGCCTACATGCCTCCCCTGAATATAGAAATCGCACTTCACAACATTCTGAAAAACATAAATAGTCTTGTGAAGGCTTCGTTGATGCCTCTAACAGCGTTAAAGGTTTGTATTTCTAAAACCGCGTCTTGTCGGTTTAGCTCCATCCCAAAATCCTAGCCCACAGTATCAACACTTTTCTGTCCCTTTGTTACTAGTATTACAAACTCAAACCTCTTGACTATTGAGTAAATTGCATACCTGAAACACCAGCCAATGATATAAGATACACCTCCACACCTTCTAGAAGTCCCTCTCCCATTTGATATTGACCAGCACCCTGCCCTTCCACTCAGCGAATCTTGCCTTCACCACTTCCTTCTGAATAGAAACCTCTCCTGTCTTCAAAACATTTATCGCCACCCACAGGTCTTGTGTGTCACCAGACTGCTAAATTACTGTCCTCTCCAATGTTTAACCTCTCCCTCCAGGCTATTCAAATTCTTCCTCAGCACTAGAATCTAGTCGAAGTGTTTCAGGTGACAATACCACTCTTAGAAAAATAACAGCCTTTTTATCTGTCTCGTCCAATGTGTCCTGTCTCTCAAATGCCCTTCTCAAACAGTTGGTCTTCAGCTAAATCATTACCTACTTCTGCAGTACAGAAAAAGCCAGTGGCTAGACAAACTCAAGAGATGGGCTGGCCTGGTTTAGACTGGAGGCAACCAAAATTATACCTGTTGCATGTTTTCTCAAAACATCAATTTCTATGCGCTATTAACACAAGCATTAGGAAAGCTAATAGGTCGTGCCTACGAAAGAGATATAGGCATTGTCAATATATTTCAGCCATGTTTAACAGCACTGTGGAAGCTGTGCAGCATGGCTGAAAGTTAAAAAAAGAAACAAAAAAACACTTTGGCATGGCAGCATTGTTTGTGTCATGCCATTGATTTTTTTTTTGGTGGCAGGACAAGAGGCAACACAAAGGGATGAAAGGCATGCGGAGGGAGCAACACAGACCATGGAGGAAGTGGGGAAAAAGCAATATGATGCGTCTAACGCTGGCTGCGTCATAGTGCTTTATTTGTTTATTGCAGGTTAAAAGACCGGAGGCAACACGGGGATGGGAGGCAACACAGAGAGGGTGACTCCGTGGGCAACACAAACAATGGGTGGTGGAGGCAGGGCCTGGGCGCAAGCACACAGACAGTGGAGAATGGGAAGTGAGCAAGGTGATGGATAGCTGGGGTAAGCAACAACATGCACAACAACGGAAGGAGAGAGGCAGCCTGGGGCAAGCAACAACCCAGATAACAATAGAAGGAGAGAGGACGGGTGGGGGCAAGCAACAGCATGAACAACAAGGGAAGATGGAGAGGGGCTAGGGAAAGCAACATGAATGAGGAAGGGTGAGTAGGGGCACGCAACATGGACAAGAGAGGGAGGAACACAGAGGGGGAGAAGAACTTGGGTGAGCCAGTTGAAAAAGACACACTCTGGTAGAGTGATTAAATAGAAAGAAAAAAGTAGTGCCTAAAAATGACAGTGGAAGGATACAATTAAGGGGAAGCACACAAAGAGGAAGGACGCCTACAGCAGCTGGCCAATAAGAAGCAAGCAAACAGAAGTGACAGTGAATCCAACAAATGGTAAGCAATGCATGGCTTTAAACGTACTGTTAGCAAAAAAAAGTTCTCAAAGAGATACTGAATTTGCCTGCTAGGTGAGACCTGAATAGGTTAGTAACCCTTACCCACAATCACTGGCATGCTTCGTGACCCAGTTTCTGGTGTACGGTGAACCCCCTTAAGAACTCATTTGGAAAGGTATAAATAAATGTCCTTAGTTGCCTAGGCCAAAAACCAAGCAGAGTGTATTTTGTATTTTGTCAGCACTGTTCTAGGTAAGTGAGAAAGAGCAGAAGGGGACACACGTTTAAATGTGTTAATCAGATACATTTATCCTATTTTATGTTTACCACACACATGGTTAGAAAAAGTCAATGTCCAACAGAGGTTGTGATATGAACTCTGACACAAAGGCATTTATCATGGACAGCATAGCACTCATAATTAATATCGAGGCTCTATTTAACTCTTTACCTCAAACTCTTGTGATGTTTGGCATGTAGTCTTTATACACAAGCGTTGTCATTTAGAATGTTTTTAACAAGTGTCAGTGCCTTATTTTGGTTTCCACCGATTTTATCTTGTCCCTTACAGAGAAAGCACTCACATGGAATTACCTTAGATACAAAATGATTTTTATACCCCCTAAAATGAGTGGGAATGATGGCTGGTTTTGTTGTTGATCTAGCTAATCTTTTTATGGATGAATTTGAACAGCAACACATCTTTGCTAACACAAACCTATTTTTAACAAACGTCAGTACATGGAGAACATACATAGATGATGTGTTCCTCATTTGGGGAGCTGATCAAGCTACTCTCATCTGATTCCATGGTGTCTGAAATCTTGTTCCAGAGATATTGTTTACTTTGAACTGTGAACCTCATGGGATCACTTTTCCTTATGTGACCATTCAAGTACATGACAATAAGTTATACTGCACACTGTATGTAAGTCCATTCCGTAAGTCTACGGAATGTGATACATTTTTGAGATACACTTGTCAACATCGACAGAGTCTCAAGGATAATTTACCCTTCTGTCAATTCTTGTGTTTAAGAATGAAGTGTAAAATGAAACAGGACTGCGTTTATGAGCCAGATATATTGATTGATAGACTCATGGTTGATTGATACCCATGAAGGTTGCTTAAACAGTCCAGAAAGAGGACCTGGTACTTTCCTAGGAAACACACCAAAACCAAAATCTGTGAATAATCAACAGCTATTGTATGTGATACAGTTGGTATCCGTTTTGGAGGGGACGAATATAAGATTTGGCTTTACGCGGCTGATGTTTTTTCGATGTTGGGAAACGCTGAAACATCACTCCCCACCGTGGTTGACCAACTAAAGTATTATGAAAAAATTGTAGGGTTAAAGGTCAATATGGAAAAGTCGGAAGTTTTAAATCTGACTCTGTCTACCCTAGAGAATAATGCCCTGAGGACACAACTGCCATTTAGGCGAACTACTAAACGGATTAAGTATCATGGCCTACAGATCACAACCCGTCCTGATTCGGCTAATTACCCACATCTGCTGGCATACATTAGCATGAACTAGGGAAATGGCAAAATCCGATGCTCTCTTGGTTAAGGAAAATTGGTGCCATAAAAACTAATATTTTACAGCGAGGGCTGAATCTCTTCCAGGTACTTCTTATGACAATTGAGCACACGCACTTTGATCAATGACATGAAGCAATACCAAGGTTTATCTGCTGGAGGGCAAGACCTCGGGTGTTATTGAGATCATTACAAAAGCAAGAGAAAGTGGAGGAATGGCCCTCCCAGACTTTAAGGTGTAGTGTTGGGCATCTCAGTTGCAGATGATAGGAGAATGGTCGAAATCTGAAACAGATAATATCTGGGACTTTATTGATGACCATTATGGGACATGATTTGGCTGCATTAATTTGACAGACTGCCTAATGTTTATTTGTTTACCCCTGTGGCCACCAACCATTAAAGCCTGGGACTTAATGGTGGAGAAACTCAGGCGGACCTTGTTTCCCTCTTCTTGTGTACTGTTCCACCAAAACTAAATTTACACTCCAGCATTACAGGAGTGATAAAATATTTTAACTAGTTTAAATATGATTTCAGACTGAAAGAAACAGAGTGGATGCGGTACGCACAAATACAGCATTTGGTTTTACAGCTCAACTTAAAAGAAGCAGTGTTAGACCTGACAGCCCCAGGGTGATCATCCCCCAACTTTTTGCCTGACTCCCTCCATTTTCTGACACTGTTTTTGCTGGTTTTGGGACTCTGCGCACTTTACCACTGCTAACCAGTGCTAAGGTGCACATGCTCTCTCCCTTCAAACAGAGTAACATTGGCTCATACCCAATTGGCATATTTAATTAACTTGTAAGTCCCTAGTAAAGTGCACTACATGTGCCCAGGGCCTATAAATTAAATGCTACTAGTGGGCTTGCAGCACTGATTGTGCCACCCACATAAGTAGCCCCATAACCATGCCTCAGGCCTGCCAATACAAGGCCTGTGTGTGCAGTTTCACTGCCACTTCGACTTGGCATTTAGAATTAGTTGCCAAGCCTTAAACTCCCCTTTTTCTACATATAAGTCACCCCTAAGGTAGACCCTAGGTAACCCATAGGGCAGGGTGCTATGTAGGTAAAAGGCAGGACATATACATGTGTGTTTTATATGTCTGCTAGTGGAAAAACTCCTAAACTCATTTTCCACTACTGTGAGGCCTGCTTCTTTCATAGGCTATTGTTAGGTCTGCTCTCATATTCTTTTTGAGTGATAGATTCTGATCCGAAAGGGATAGCCAGATCATGTTTAGTATGGCCAGAGTGATAATACAAAATCCTACTTATTGGTGAGACTGGATTTTATATTAATATTTTAGAAATGCCACTTTTAGAAAGTGAGCATTTCTCTGCACTAAAATCAATTTGTGCCTTACAGCCTGTCTCCAATCCACATTTGGGCTGGGCTGGTTGACAGCTCTCTTGTGCATTCCACCTAGACAACCACAGACACAGGACACTCGGACACATCTGCATTCATCTGCATACTGAATGGGTCTTCCTGGGCTGAAAGGATGGAGGGCCTGACACTTACCATTTCAAATACTAGTGGCCTGCCCTCACACAATGGAGTGCCAAACCCCCTACTGGGACCCTGGCAGACAGACCTGTATTTAAAGGGGACCTTGTGCACTACAAAACCGCTCTTTCAAGTCTCCCCCACTTCAAAGGCATTTTTGGGTATATAAACAGAGTCTTTGACCCTGCCAACGTAGACACTTCTGGACCTGAACCTGCAACCTGTCAAGAAGAACTGCCTGGCTGCCCAAATGACTCATCTGGCTTGCTTTGCTGTGAAGGACTGCTGCCCTACTGTTGCCCTGCTACCTTCTGACTTTGCTGAGCAGTGCTCTCCAAGGGCGTGGATTGAGCTTGCATCCTTTTTTTTGAAGTCTCAGGGCCAAAAAGACTTCGGGGGTGATTCTGACCCCGGCGGTCTGAGACCGCCGGGGCCAGGGTCGGCGGGAGCACCGCCGACAGACCGGCGGTGCCCCGCAGGGCATTCTGACCGCGGCGCTTTGGCCGCGGTCAGTGCAGGAAAACCGGCGGTCTCCCGCCGGTTTTCCGCTGCCCGTCAGAATCCTCCAAGGCGGCGCAGCATGCTGCGCCGCCTTGGGGATTCTGACACCCCCTACCGCCATCCTGTTCCTGGCGGTTCGCCCGCCAGGAACAGGATGGCGGTAGGGGGTGTCGCGGGGCATGGGCACTGCAGGGGCCCCCGTAAGAGGGCCCCGCTTGTATTTCACTGTCTGCATAGCAGACAGTGAAATACGCGACGGGTGCAGTAGCACCCGTCGCACCTTCCCACTCCGCCGGCTCGATTACGAGCCGGCTTCATGGTGGGAAGGTCGTTTTCCTGTGGGCTGGCGGGCGGCCTTTTGGAGGCCGCCCGCCAGCCCAGGGGAAAACTCAAAATACCCGCCGCGGTCTTCCGACCGCGGTACGGTATTTTGGCAGCTCCCGCCGGGCGCGCGGTGACCGCGCCCGGCGGGAGTCAGAATGACCCCCTTCATCTCTTCAAGGAAACTCCTTGTGCTCTGAAAATTGATGCACAGCCGTCCAGAAACGATGCTCAGCCTGCGTTGTGATGAAAAAATCGCTGCACAGCCGAACCAGAAGATGCAGCCCGGCTTCCTGAGTGAAGATTCGATGCAGCACCTGCCATGCAACAGAAAATTTGATGCAGCACCTACCGGATCCAGGTAAGGGCCTGCCTGTCCCCTAGACCCTTTTGTGATTATCAATAAAAGGACTCAAGGGATGAAGAGGGTTCGATCAAGTACGGCACACAGGGGCCACCCTGCCTAACGCTCCATCAACAAGCAATCTACATATGAAGGAGACCTTGGGCAGTTTGAACACACTCCTAGGGAACACAGGGCTTTGGTACTCACCACTACAAACGGGGGTATTCTGAACTCAGCCCTGCCTTCCCTCACCTCATCCGTAGGTGGTGAAGACCTGTCCCAGTTACTGTCTGAGCTACGCGCAGAGGAACTTAAGCAAGCCCCACCTATTCTAGACGGTCCCCTCATGCGCCATGACAGTGTGGGGGCAAGGTACTGCTTGCACAAAGGGCTCCAATGGCTCCACCTCAAGCCCTGAGGAAAATGACAGGAGCAGGCGTAAAAAATAGAGGAATCTGAGTTAAGCAAACAGGCTTGTGATGAGGCCTTATCAACTCCTGGTAAAGATCCTTCATATCTGCACTCTAAGGAATCGGAGATCATGCTGGCTTCTCACGCCACTTATGACCCAAAGAACTATAGCCCTTTTAGAATGGGAACTGCTGATCCCCAGGGGTCTCGGGAATCTTTATCGGTTAGAGCACCCTGGAATTTACAGAACTCAGTGGAGGCCATGAACTTTCAAGCTAAAAAAATGGACATACTGATTAGCCTGTTGAACACTCTAGATATGTATATTGCAACTATCGATGAACAAATCTCAAACCTGAACAATCTGATAATCAGTGCCCAGGCCAATGCATCCGTGCCTGTTCAGAGAGGTAACTGCTTTCTGATCCTACACAAGCTAAGTATGTTCCCAGAGGTAATGGCAAGGCTAGTTGGAAACCTGAAAGAAGCACCCAACGTCAAACCCCGAAAACCCCATTGGGTTCCTTGGAAATAGAAGTAACATCAGCTGCTTGAACCCAGGATGGCCTGGCCACGATCCTGCCATATCGACGGACCAGGGGGAGAGGCCAATGTCAGGAAAGTGCAGGGTCCTTCTCCTACCAATCTCTCCAGTCAACTGAGGTCCCTGAAGGACTGTAGTCTCAGCCTTTCTCCCCTCTCTCTGCAGGCACTGGTTGCAGAGGGCCCCACTCCCAAGAGGGAGCAATACACAAAGAGATCTAAGAAAAAGAAAGTGTGCAAAAAACGGAGCACCCTGGGCTAAAAATCTGCCAATTTACCCAATCTTCCAACCCTAATTAGCCCACGGCATCCAGGTTCAAGCTGTGGGGACTCTCCAAGGGGCCCAAGGGAGGCCCACGTGGGCCCTACTCGATCCATACGGACGACATCATGTTGGGTCCCAGGAAGGTCCTCCTACTGTCTGCGCTCTACTAGACGCAAGCGGGACATTGATGAGAGGTCACCAAATCTCTAAATTCGTCACCCATACACGTGAAAGTTGGGGACAATGCTTCCCAGTGCCGACCACTATGGTCAGAGAGCCCCCCTGCTTCGCTAACAAAATCAACTCTGGAGTGGCTTGGTTCGTTGAGCCAGTTAAGTATGGCTGCTGTGCCTACTTTTGGGACAACCAACTGAAATATCATCATAGGCCCAGCATTGGAAAGCACTCTGTCCACCAGCATAGTCCAGGTGCCCACGGTCACCACTCAGTTTGAGGTGAATGCAGCGCATCCAACTTTTATTGTTAGCAAAAACAATGGGGCCTCAGGTTCAGCTAACCAGATCGTGTTGCTACACACGGTGGCCAGCAAAGATTCAACCCCTCTTCACACAGCCTTGGGAAGATGTCGGGCACGTGGGGAGGGTGAGGGGCCCCAAAATATGTTACAATCGGTCATAGCCTGCACGCTTTTCTACCCAGAGTATTCGTCAAGAGGCTCATTTGACATTCTGAATCACGGAAACATCCTCAGGCTGGCACACTCTACTAATCAACTAAGTGATTTAACATTGCAGGATATGGCCTCTATAGAATGTATTGCTCCTGGTACTGGCCAACTGAACGAAACAACTAAGGTTACTTGGAGCTCTGAGGAATGGGCGCAGGAGGCCCTGGACTGTGCTGATACTTTCAGGCAGTGGGGTATCATTTTATCTCCCTTTAGGGAACCTGGCTACCCGCATATCTTGGATCACGAGTAGAAGGTGCCTGCTACTCCAAGGCGAAGCAAACTTGTGTACTCTTTCTTAAGAAATGCCTTAAACAAAACACCTAGCCCGATCTCTCAGTTGAATTGTATCCAAGGGGAGGAATGGAGGTCGGGCTCGCCGGCCAGGGATAACTGGGACTGGCTGCCAGGGGCCCTTAACACCACTAGACTGTTGCACTGAAAAAAATCAAACCAAGCAGTCTCCACAGACTGGCCCCTGAAGATCTGCTCCTGGAATATCAATGGGCTAGGAGATAAAGACACTATAATCTAGCTCTGTTTCTTCCACATCATCCTTTTACAAGAGACATGGTCATAGAAGGACCAGCACCTGGATGGCTAAACCACCCATTTTACTACAGTGATCAAAGCACAAAAATACGGCCGCAGCATGGGAGGCCTTGCTACTTATGTCTCGATTTCTAGTCAAATTAAGTCCAGAAAGAGATCAATAGCTGAGTCTGGCCTTCAAGTACTGGATGTAACCATTAACCCCCATGAATGGATGTTAAGGGAAATCACCCTGATTAATGTCTACATACATCCAAGGGCCTCAGCCAACAGGGCACAAAGGAAAAGCTGCTCAACATTGCAACAGATTTATTGTCAGAAGACACCAAGGGTGGACTTGTCGGTTCAGGTGACTTCAATATGTGGCTGATGCGCCTGATTTTAGATAGCGAGATTATAGAGGCTCAAGATAACCTGTGGATGACCCTGCCACAGGATCTGCCAGCTTGGAACAAATGTGACAAGAAAGGTCGAGCTCTGCAGGAAGCCCTGGAACACCTTGGTCTCAGGGCACTAAATGGTTGATTTGCCCCTGACAAACCACCAGGACTTTCCTTCCTAACAACAGTGAGAGCCTACTTAATTGATTATAAATTCACTAGTCTTTACTGCATCATATTACTTCCTTGGTTTTGGTGAATGCCTGGACAGTGATCATCGCCGGCAGGAGATTTTTATTAACACCAGGGTGAAGTATTTGAAAAGGACAATACACTTAGGGTTAAACGAGAACACAATTGATCTGAAGGGTATTAGGTGCACTTCAGCCTTCTTGCCATCTCCAGCTGCAAATGCAAAATCCTGCTTCTCCTCCACCCACCTGACTATTGGTGACCCTCGTTTGGAATGAATTTCAATTTCAGAGGGTTTTTTAAGGTTCCACGCCAAGCACGGCCACTCAAGGAAGCTGCTGACCTAAAAAATTATAGCCCCTCATTTTGGAGAGGCCACCAACGGCTGAGTGCAATGGGCCAAAAAGAGGACTAACTCACTAAGGAGAGTGCTAAAGAAATCCCCCATGGAATTACTAAAAAAAGGTGGTGCACTGCAATGTAAAGAACAATATAACAAATGGCCGAGGCCAGTGTAACAATGTAGAGAACAAAGATAGTTGTAAATTTATTATTTCGTAAATAGTCCAAAGAAATAAGTCTTTTGATTGCCAACCAAATAGCAGTGTAAATGATAACAAAAAATAATGATATGCAACCAAGGAAACCAAGAGAACAAAAGATCCTTATGTCCTTGTAATCGTAGCGGGTTCATAAACAGGTGATGAGTCCATGAAAAATGGCTAACGCGTTTCGCCCAACATAGGGCTTCTTCAGGGCTCGCAGCTTCGGTATATCTGTCCAACAATCGAAAGACGGTGGCCTGACGGAGATGATTCCGGAAGTACGATGAATTTAAAGTGAAGCTCCTGACGTGTTGTGGGTTAACTTGGCAAGGCGATGTCGTAGCTGTAGGGATTACAATCCCCCATGGATACTAGACCTCTACTCCTTTTGCTGATGGCTATAAGATATCTGAAAACCGAAAAAAAGAACCTCTGTTGAGCAAGTCGGAACAATTTTTGGGCCGAATTACTGTACAACAGCAGGTCCAAAAAGTCTAAGAACTTTTGGCAGACAATTATTGGCCTGGGAAGAGCTAGCACCATGTATCCTCCTCAAACATTTCTGAATCAACCTGGTATCACTTTCTTAAAGACCATTTTAATACCAAGCCCCATGCCGGGATGGGTAACAGGGATGGCAACAGCCTCGAGAAGTATGTATGGGAGAACCAAGCGGTGACACAGGGCCATATTATCCCAGCCAGGTTCAGAAACAGATAGCCAAAGTGCGCAAGGAAGGAACCCCAGGCCCAAATGGCATACCACCAGCTATCTATATAGAAGATCCAATAGTCTGGTCCATTGGCTCTGTTGATCACCACCATTCCGCAGCTGAACTGCATTTCGTCTTCATGGCATGGCTCAACACTAGTCCCAATGCACAAGAGCGGCGACTGGGGTGCCCCGGGAAACTACTACTGCCTGGTAGCCCTCATCGATAATGACACTAAATGCTTTGCAGGAGTATTACGGGAGGAACTACAGGCATGGGTTGGGGCGATTAACATCATCCCAAACAGGATTTATAAAGAGCTTCTGAACATCAGTTAATCTCATGGCTCTTTCCTTATTATCAGACCAGGCTAGGGTAAATGGCTGCAGAATCTATCTAGGATTCATCGACTTTAAAGTAGAGTTTGACAAAGTCAATAGAGGTAAGCTATGGCTCAAATTAGCCAATCTTAGTATGGCAGCCAACCTTCTCAGAGCTTTGGAGCTCTTACACAAGGATACATGGGTCCGATTTTAAAATCGGTGACGCGTCTCGATTATCTAGACTGATTAAAACTACGCAGGGCCGTAAGTAGGGTTCTGTTCTTGCACCTACCCTATTCAATTTGTTCCTGTCAAATTTAACAGCAGCATTGAATGGAATGAACTCTCACCCACACAAGCTGGGGGGGCTTCGACTCTCAAACTTGCTTTATGCTGATGGTCCTAATAAGCCGTACGAAGGTTGGCTTGCAATGTCTTTTGATGCAGGATGGGCCTATGCGATTAAGAACGGCCAGATAATCAACAAAAGCAAAACAAAGATCCTGGTTTTCAAAGGCCACTGCTCAAAATATCAAACGTGGTTCCTGGAGAAAGACCAGCTTGAGTCCACCACTAGCTTGAAATATTTGGGCGTCTATTTCAATGCAAATAGAAATTAGGCAGATTAGTTGGAAGAACTTAGAAGAAATAAAATGCACTGTGTTTTGGTCTTAGATCTCTCACCATTAGGCTTAAAGGCCCTACCCTGTCCTCTGTCCTGCAGGTAGCTCAGGCTAAGGTAGTGCTTACACTGACTTATGGGAGTGAGGTCCTCAAGGGGAAAGACTGCAATCTATTGAACAAGATGCTAATTAAGATCTACAGAGCAATCTTCCAGCTCCCCTCGTACATGTCACCTGCTCAGATCAGACTTGAATTTGGAATAACTAAACAAGCTCTGGCACCTATGAGGGCATTTGTATTGCAGTGCCACACATTAGGGTCCGCTAAAGTAGAATCTCTGGCCCATCACATATGGGATGAATGGAACTCCACACTCAGCAGCCAAGCAGGATCTTATTTGCATCAGTCTTTGAACTCCTTAAATTTGAAGCCTGCTTGGGGTTTATCAATAAGTCATCAAGGGTTATATATAAGCAGTAAACGTCTCTCTCTACTTGAAGACAAGGCCACTCTAGCTTGAAAAAACATGGTTGGCTGACAATCTCAACATAGGAGCTGCTGAAACCCCTGAGTTATCTCAGCGAGCAATTTAAGGAAAAAACAAAGTCTCAGCTAGTGAGATACAGATTGGGGCTTTTACCTACTAGCTGTTACTAACCGGCCTGGAAGAGATGCGAGGGTGCTGCAGTTTATGCCAACTTGGACCAGAGGACATTGTCCACGTTCTGTGCATTTGCCTGACTTTACTACAGAACGGGCACTGCTCCTACGAAGAAGATGGAATGCAAGAAGCACCAGTTCCTGCAGGGAGGCAGTTCTGGCCTGCTTTGATGTTAGAGACCTCAGGTTAAGCTGTGCCACTGTAACATTTCTACAGAGAGTTGCAGAACGGGCAGAGGCAACTGCCAGCAGCCACCAGAGTGGGATGACCACCTAGTGCTTTTATCCTTTATCTCTGTCCTTTTGCATTTCTATGCTTATGCTCCTGCATTTATCATCTGGATACTTAAGGTCTAAATACTAACACTTGTTTCCAGATTTAAGACTGCCTCGTGCACAGTACCTTATTCGGTTCTTGGGAATGGCGCTTGGAAGCCCAGTCCTAGGTATCAAAGACTCTCTAACAGTATTTGTAGATCAGCTCATGCACTTTAAATCATCTAATTTGCACTTGAAATTCTTGGAGCCTGCCTGATGAGTGTCTGAAGCTCAACCCTTGCATTTTAAACCATTACACTTGCACTTGAAATGCCAGAGCCTGCCTTCATGAATGTGCAGATTGCCCCCTGCACTTTAAAGTATCGGATCAGCACTTGAACTTTTTAGAGTCCACCTGCCTGTATCTGTAGATCGTCCCTTGCGTCCTAAACCACGATAGCAGCACTTAAAATTGTTAGAACCTGTCCTAATATCGTTATAGGTTGCAGAGATTGATTTAGATATGAAAAGCATAAGTGTCTATGTAGCTTTTAATTAGAATGTGTTTGAAAATCTCTCAATGTATTTTTATGAAGAGTATTTGGTATGTATTTTGTGGTTTTATCAATGAGCTTTTATGTATCATACTGCAATGGTTTATATTAATCACACAATAAATATGATCAAATTGGGTGGTCATCTTAGCCAGGAAACTCCCCTCCCCCTCTCAGATCTCCAGAAAATAGTTTGATTCTGACGACGGCTGCATGGGAGTGCGGGGCACATGGGGCAGACTGTGATTGGACTGAACATACATGTGCCACCCAAAGTACAACAGAGGGCTGTAGACAAAATAGGTATTAGAAACATATGCTAAGACACACATAGTGGGAGGTGGCATCAGCGATGTGATGGATCATCACTTAGAACACCATCCCATATAGAGACCTCACACACACCTGTACGCTGAGCACAATTTGCCCACACATTTAGCCTTTCCAATGTGTGGATGCTTAAATATCCCTCAAACAGACAATACTATTTTTATTAGGTGCCCATAAAAGACTTTCTCGCTTGGATTACATATTAATTTCACCAGAAGAGATCATACTACTGAAGAAACCGAATATCTGGACACAGGCATAACTGACCATTCTCCGCTCATGATCATACTCGCTAAATAGAATAACCTCATGAGACACCCACGGATGCATGGAAGTTAACATATAAGGAGATAATTAAGGGTTTCCAGGAAGACTATGCGTTATACTTTAAAGAAAATGTGAGCTCCATGAAATCATCAACAACAGTCTGGTAAGCATACAAAGTAATCCTTAAAGATAGGGCACAAAATATAATAGCACAGATACAAGGCCAAACAGGTTGCATTTTTAGAGTGAGAAATTCAAAAGATTTGTGTAACAACAGGATCACATGATAAACTGAGGTGGCTAGAGGTTATGAGGGGAGAGTACTATAAAGCCACCCACAATGCAGCTAAGCAGCACTGCATTGCACTACAGAGGAAACTATATGAAATAGAAGATAAAACAGGCCGTCTCTTGATGTAACTGAGGAAGCGAGAGGAAGCATCCAGGTGAGTGAAATCCTTCAAGAGGACAGCTCCAAAGCCATGACAGATCGGGACATAGCACAGACATTTGCACAATATTACCAGACATTATACAAAGCCAGATGAATGTGCACAGAGGAAAACCAACCAGTTAGCGGGCATTGGAAGAACACCTCTCACTAGAATTATTCATATACCAGTTATTCTTACATTTCAGTTCTTCAAAAAACATAAAAGTGATATCAGAAGTTCTGAAACAAATGCAGAATGGGAATACACCAGGATGTAATGATTTCCCGTAAAAATATATAAAAAACTTGTTGGTCCTACACCTCTTAAATATTTAAGGAATCCAGAAAGAAAGGGGACTTGGCACATGACCTAAGACATGCAATAACTGTAGTAATGCCGCAAAAAAGTAGCCCTGAAAATATCCGTGTCTCCTACAGGGCCATTTCGAAATAGAGATTTTAGCAAAAATACAGGGATGTGCCTTGTAAAAGTTATCAATCCACGTAAACATATGGATCAAGCAGTGTTTGTGCCAGGTAGTGCGACTAGACTCAACCTTAAAATGTTGCATATGGAGCTAGACAAAATCAAAAATTCTCAGGCCCCACTAGGCATTACATCAATGGATGCTGAAAAGGCATTCAGTTCCAACTTACTTCTGAGGAAGTTCAAGTTTGGCCTGAATTTTCACAAATGGGTGGCCCTGCTTTATGAGTCACCAACAATGGCAGTGAAACTAAATGGGGTGCTTTCAGACCCATTCAGGCTTGGGTGGGGCACCAAGTATGGGTGTCCACTTTAAACTCTGTTGTTTGTGGGGGCGTGGCCGTCAGCCGATGAGGCTGCAAGCTTAGCGCGAAGCTCCGGGGCTAGAATCGGGGCCCGGCCGACGCTTCTACCGCGCAGAGATCACGATTCAATTACTACCTACTGGGATCCTTCCCCGTAGGCTCCTGGCGTCGGAGACATCCATTCCTTGGGCGGAACGGCCCCCACGAAGGCGTCTTTGGATGAGTGCATCAGGCGCCCCGGGGAAAAATATAGAAATCAAAATGGCGGCCGTGGCGAACTCGGCGGCTGCTGGTGAGACGGAGGGGGCTCGGATGCCCGGAGCTGCGGTGTAGACCTGGAACCAATAGCGGCGACTCAAAGAGCCCGCTGAGACTGCTGGTTACCCTGATCTGGTGCGGGCGCCGGTAAGAGTGGGAGCGCGCGGGCGGAGGAAGACGGGGAGGCCCCGCCGGAGCGCGGGGAGCGAACGGGGATCCGCCTACCTGGGGATCTTAATGAACAAGTGACCCCTGGGTTCCACTAAAAGCCATAAAAAGGGGCTTCCAAAAGAGACTCTCGGGCCCCACCCCCGGCCTGAAATTAATAGAATCCGCATCTGAAAGACATCAAGGGGGGAAGGAGCGACGGAACCTCCCTACCGCTGGGGCTTTGAATAATTCAGAACCCGAGACCGTGTGAATTCCCGGGGAGGGCCCTCGTCGGAGTCTCGCCCGGTCCCCCCTCGAGACTCCCCCGATGTTGAAAACGATGCTCCCACCCATACATCCGCAAACTAAAGGGACTGGAATTATGGCTGCGTAGATGAGGCCGAGATTGGCACGTCCTGCTCCTACATTTCGCCCCCTCCGTGAGAACCATAACTGAGACACTACAGAGGACCCCAGGCCGGCGAACAGGGAGCTCCTGCAGTACATCCATGGACTCCCAGAGTGGGGCCATCGCCTGGACTCGCACCCTGAGGAGCTGATTCTGACCATCCTGGGGACCGCATTGAATGGGACCCCAAGCATAAAAGGACACAGAGGGAACACAACCGAGCCCGGACACTGACCTCACAGACTCTGTGTGGACTCGCCGGAGATCGAGGCATAGAACGCCCTTCGCGCTCTGACTACCACCACATGCCCGGAACCTAACAGGACCCATCAGACGACACCAGTAAAAAGAAGCGGCGGAGTAGGAAAGCAGGGGGTGTCGCTTCCCTTTTTCACCCTGAGAAAGGAGAAAAATCAGGGTAAACAGGGTGATCCAGCCGGTCCCCAGCAGTGGCTTGGGAACTTGATTTGCCCCTCTCCGACCACAACAAAGTTCTTAATCATGGGGAAACCTAAAAAGCGAGAAGACCAACCACAAACGGATCCTGTATATACGAAACAACCTTCCCAACCCACCAACTTGGCTGGCCCAGATAATCTGAACCCACAAGAAACAACACTGAACACTGTCCTACTGGCTATTAAAGAATCCCGCGAAGCTCTTGAGAAAAAAATTGATAGCCTATCGTCTGACCTCTCACTACTAAGAGATGACCACCGCAAACTGAAAAAGAGAGTGGGGACGAATGAAAAACTAATATCTACAGTCGACCTTGCACAACAAACAACAACTAAGGAACTAGCGCATATAACTGCTTGAGTCAAGACATTGGAAACTAGGGCAGAAGATGCTAAAAATCTAGCTCGTAGGAACAACCTTAGATTTATTGGAGTGCCAGAAGAGTCAGAATCCTCAGCAATTAATATAGAATCTTTCCTGGAAAACTCGATTAGAAACACTGTAGCTCCTGAAGGCCTCTCAGCTTACTTTGCAATAGAAAGAGCGCATAGGATGCCCAACAGGGCGCCGCCTCCGGGATCCAGGCCTCGCCCAATTATAGCTAAACTGTTACATTACAAAGACAGAGACTATATACTCTCCCAATCACGACAACTAGGCGAAACTGTATGCAATAATCAGCGGGTTATGATCTTTCCGGACTTCACTAGAGAAACCCAAGCGCAAAGGTCCTCTTTTCACAATCACAAACGTATCCTACGAGAAAATGGGATAAAATATGCAATGCTTTTCCCCGCCAAGCTCAGAATAGAATACAAAGGTAAAACGCATTTCTTCCTATCACCTCAACTGGTGGGCGAGTGGCTGGATACCTTGAACCTGCCCATCTCGGCCCTTCCCCCCGGATCCCACCACGTACCGGGAACGAAATGTAGTCGCACCTCTGGGCGGACCACGGAGGCAGCCCCCCCTAAACATCAATCTCTTCTGGAGATGCGAGACGCCGTGGATGCAGCTGCCGCCCTTAGCCGGGGAACCTCTCACAGACCTCGAACATCTGGTAACATCTCTGACCCCGACTCCAGCTGCGGGGGCTCATCGATATCCTCACGAGACACTGCCGCCAGCTTACCTATATTAACTCCAGGAACCTCGGGAGAAATTATTTGACTCTGTTAAGTGCAGCTTAACCCGACCGTGAGTACTTAAAAGAAAATCATAAATTCCAACTATGGATCCTACTCAGAACTAACTCAAGAACTCTGTTGGTAAAAATCCTGTGATAAAAGCGGACTTTACAAAGAGCTGTTTGTGTCTCGGCCGGGCTCCGGGAGTGGCTCAGGACACACGCTCTCGGCCCCTACCACGCCACACACCTATAGGATATTAGAATGGGATTGTTAACAGTTTGGACGGGAAGAGTTTTAATAGCCGGTCCTGGGGAGTGGGAGTTGGGATTTATGTTTACTCAATTAGTATTAGGGGTTAACCGTGCACTGAGGCCTAGAATGGTCAATTTCTCTAGAACCAACTCTTGTCAGCTTCTGATAGCAACAAGTTACCTTGGGACTCTCCCCCTAATTATAACCAACAACTAGTAAAGCAAGACTATGACTTCTGGATACAAATTAATAACCTGGAATGTCAGGGGGTTAAATAATATTGCCAAGCGTTATAGGGTGTACAGTTACCTTAAACGTAGGGGAGCCCATATTGCTATACTGCAGGAAACTCACTTACTAGATCAGGAGGTTATGGCACTTAAGAAAAGGTGGAGAGGCCAAATATTCGCTACCAATTACTCGTCGTTTGCAAGAGGAGTTCTGGTTTGGATACGCCCCGGCGTTCCATTCCAGGCCCTTCACACAGACTTAGATAAAGATGATAGATACGTTTTTTTCTCGGGAAGGCTAGATGGAAGGAAAATAACCATAGGGGGCCTTTATGCCCCGAACCAGGATAAAAAAAAAATCTTTGACACTTTATCTAGGGAGCTGAGCCCGATCCTAGCGAGCCCGAAGTTAATCGATCGGTGGGGACTTTAATTGCATAACAGATATCAATATGGATAGATCACACACCCCCTCTCACAAACTCAAACACTTAAAACTGCTAAAGCTTTTAAAGAATGGCAACAACACTGGCAAATTAGGGACTGTTGGAGACACCTCAATCCGCATGGTAGAGAATACTCCTTCTCCTCAGCAGTACATGTCCTACACGTTAGACTAGACACCGTACTGGCCTCCCCAGAGCTACAACACATCGTAGTCACAGCCGAATATCTGGGCCGTACTATCTCAGACAACAATCCATTACTGATCTCATTAGATTGGCATAGGGAAAAACCTGTGATCCCTACATGGTGACTTAGGTCAGAAGCTCTAGAGAACAAGGCTTTCAAACACTTCCTCCACAATAGTATCAAAGACTATTTCAAACTAAACAGGAACAGCATCCACTAGAACATTAGAATGGGAAACTTTTAAAATAGTAACCAGAGGCAACTGTATTGGGGAAAATATAGGAGTGCAAAGATCTATTGAATCTGAGCTTAAAAAACGGGAAGACTCTCTAAGAGACACTGAACGCAAACTCCCCTCACACCCTGAGCTGTCCCCTCTGTTGCGGGAAACTAAAACGAAAATAGTTGAAGAAAATATTAGGCTCTCTCGCTTCAACTACAAACAGTACTTAAGTAGACGACACGCTGAAGGAGATAAGGCAGGCGCTTTATTGGCATGGTTAGCCAAACCCTCCAAACAACAAACTATCATACTCGAAATTGAGAGGACCCCAGGCGACAGAGTACTTAGCCAAAAAGAAATTAACGCCTGCTTCTTCGAATACTACTCTTCCCTTTATGCTTCACCCACCGAGTCAATTAACATCAATCAGATCACAGAATTGGAGGCACTTGCTCTCCCTAGACTGGAAATTGAAGAAAGTGCAACCCTAGCTGCCCCTATTTCAATAGCAGAAATTAAAGCTGCAATACAAAGCATGGCAAAGGGTAAAGTACTGGGAGCAGAAGGTCTCCCTTCAGAATTCAATCAGCTATACCAGGATACACTAGCTCCTAGACTCTGTACCCTATACACAGAGGCGTGGCATAATAATACATTGCCACAATCCACCAATGAGGCCATAATGATCCCGTTATTAAAACCAGAAAAAACGGCCACTGATGTCCGCTCATACCGACCACTATCTATGCTGAACCTAGATTATAAAATATTAAGCAGTATATTAGCTAATAGACTCTTACCCTTCATGACCTCACTGATTCATCAGGATCAGTCGGGTTTCATCCCTCTATGTAGTACAGCGCAAAACATCAGACGCTTAATCTCAATTCTCCACTCTGTACCTGATACCATGCCGCAAGCTGCAATAATCTCAATAGATATTGAAAAAGCCTTTGATAGCTTGAGATGGGACTACCTAGAGCAAGTTATTCTAAAATTGGGACTGGGGGAGGGCTTCATTCGATGGACGAAATTATTGTACACAAACCCCACAGCGAGAGTACGTACGGGTGGCACCTTTTCCGAGCCCTTCACTGTGCCCCAGGAAACCAAAAGAGCTTCTCCCTCTGGAGTGGGAAGCTGCTAGATACTGCTGGGAACTCTACCTCAAACGCTCGCATACAAAGACCCCCTACGCCACTAAGATCCCTTTGGGGGCTTGAATCGCCCCCCAAGCAATCAAACTACCAAATATATTAATAAACTAGCCCCTTTTAATATTACGGAAAAGGGCGACCTGTTTCTCAACGGGAAACTCTGCTCTTTTGCAGAACTGCAAGACCGATTCGCCCTCCCACCTGGCTTGTTCCTCACCCACAATGCCTTCACTAGAATCGTCCAAAAACTGTGGGGCGCAGGAGCCAACGAGCCTCCGATCCACAGGGGATGTGAGCTCCTCTGTTCCATAGGAGACCAAAGGGGAATAATTTCAGGGACATATAAATTCATGCAGAACAGCACCTGTACCCCACTTAACAAACTCAAGGTAAGATGGCAATGGTATTTTATTGGAAGATTCCCAATGGTCCAGAATAACAGCTCATGTCTATGCCATATCCAGGAATGTAAGATTTAAACTGATAAACTAGTACATTTCCATAGAGCTTACCTTACCCCCCAAATGTTATCCAAAATATATAACACAAATAGCTCCTGCTGCCCGTGATGCGCCGAACCGGCAGCTGATCTAATGCACATGTTATGGAAATGCCCTCAGATTAGTGCATACTGGATGGAAGTATTCAGGAAAATTGCCCGCTGCACTGACAGATCCCTATTGCCAAATCCTATAGCAGCAATTTTGGGGGAGTTCCCACGCCCCACGACACTTAAAACCTCAAACAAATTCATAGACCTAGCCCTTATCTTAGCGAAAAGAGAGATAACCTCACACTGGAAAGATCCAGGGGGTCCATTGGCAAATAGATGGCAAAGTGCACTAGAAAAGTGGGCGGAAATTGAGAGCACAGTGTTAACGAAAGAAGCTTTACGGGGCCAAAGACCCAGAGAGAGCGTAACACAATGGGACTTATTGCGGGAGAATCTAAAGAATGTGGATGCCCCTTCTTTGGAGGAAGACAATTCTGCATCGGACTCGGACTCCGAACAGTTGGCTACAACTGCTTCATAAAAACACTGAAACTTTGACCTACATCAAGACCTCAGAGGCTGGTCGTTCTCAAACCTGCATTGGATGTCCTTAGTGCACGATGGGGGGTGGGAGGGGTTACGTAGTTGGGAAATATCTTTATTTTAATGGTTTGATTTATGTTATCTTCTTTATAAAAACAATAAAAGATATATTTTAAAAAAAAACTCTGTTGTTTGTTTTATGTTGGGTTAGATTGAGGGCTGATGTAACGGGGGTCCTGGAAATTATGGAGGAGTCACAACAGATTTTACTCAATTCAGACAATGTTTTGCCTCATCTTACAAATCCTAGGATGTTAGTACCAGCGACTTTATCTATGTCTAGAAAGGAACCTCGGAGGTGGTCCTCCAGTAATTTTGAATCATCTCCTGTTACAACAAAGCTGACAATTTAAAGGGTAATGCTCTCGAAATAGTAAAACCATACACTAGGAAACCCCAGTGAGCAAGTCCTCAGAGCATGCATAGGACTATTTCTATGCAGAGGAACTCAACCAGGATTAAGTACGGATCATAGCATGTAACCTTTATTTTTAGCTAGGAATGGTATTTTCAATATGTAAGGGACAGCTAGACTGGAGAAGAGTGTAGGTTGGCGGGCACATCTTTCATCATACATGCCTTACCTGGGGCACTCCATACAATACCCATCCTTCTTCAACCTATATAAAGCTCTTTTCAAAGACTGTATGGTATTCCCTTGTAGGTGTATGAAACAACTTTTGTATTATCAGAAACCTGATCTTGCAAAGGTGTTGTAAAAATCAGTTACCCAACAGTTTGAATCCGTGTTTGTTAGACTCCACCTCTTGGCTTGCTTCAGCGTGGTAGACCACCATGTAAGGCCCCTCACTTCAATTTTCCAAAAAGGTTAATTATCTCCTGGACAATTATACCAAAAGGTGACAACTGTCCAGGTACCCCAGCCTCCTCTTTTTCTTTCACAGTTCCTGTGCTCACTGTTCTGCCTCAAGTGTGTTATACTCTACTTTTTCCTTAGTGCCAACTCCTGGCTTTTAGCCACTTTATCAGAGAGATGATGATGATAAGAACTCAAGACATTTATCCCTACTTGGAATGGCTTCCAGGACATTTGCAATATGGAGCCTCAATAGCATTTACCTGCCCGGTGCCACCTAATAATGCTGTACTTTGACATTGGTAACCCCTTAGTGTAGCGGAATGCCAGGCTGAGCTCTGTTCTGCCTCCATTTTTAGGGTCGAGCCTGCGTTGCATGCGCTCGCGCATGGGTATCGCAGCGAGGCGCTTTAGTATTTAGAAAAGGGCTCGGAGCCCTGTCAACTTAACGTCAGTGTTTTTTATTGGTTCGTGGGCTTGCCTAATAAAATCTGCTTGCTTTCATTAGTCGAAGGCACGCATACGTCATGCCTTTTCCGGTAGCTAGCCCTCCTCGAGCGCAGCGACCAAGTACAGAAAACATGCGAGGCTCGCTGTTTTCCATCGGGCTCGTGGACTTCTTTTTCTCTAATTTACGAGCGCGATCTCGCTTGGCAGAAGTCGAGCACTTTACATAGTTAATTTCACTTTTTCGGGTTATGTACATAAATGCACTTTTGCCTGATAGGTGAAAAGTCGGGTTAGGAGTTTACAACGCGATCAGCTCTAACATGAGCAAACGCAAGACCCATTGCATTGTAAATGCTTGTTGAGTTTGCAGTTAATGTAATGAATTAGTCTTAGTTTCCCCCTTCCTAAATGTCATCAGAAAGTCTTATCCACAGCTCGAGACAATGTGTCTGTAATGTATGTATGGTATGTTGCTGGGCAAAGGGTGTTGTAGAGTCAACATTTTTGTAACATTCCAGCCAACTGTTGAGTAATTGATTTTTGCAGCACCTTGGTTAAAATGAGTTTGTGATGATACAAAAGTTGTTTCATCTACATACAAACCAAAAGGAATAACATGAAGTTTCGAAAGGAACCTTACATAGGTTTAAGTTGTACATGTATTGTATTGTGTGCCCCCTTTTTAAGGCATGTAAGATTAAACAAGTGCCTGCCACTCTATAGTCTCCGTTCTGGCTGTCCCTTACGCATTGAAAATATCTGCCCTAGCCGAAACTGCAGTTAATCGGCTACCAACAATACTTGTTAAACTCTTTTGAGGTCATCTGCATAGAAATAGGCCTATACATGCTCTGTGGACTCTTGCTTACTGGTGTTCTCTTTTGTTTTTTGCCACTTTGAAAGCATTTACTTTGAAACTGTCATCTTCGATATATTAGATGACTGTGCACCACGATATGGCACGGACACCTATGTTTCTTTTCGTGCACAGAGTGGATTTCAGTCATGGGAGTAATGCTATTTTCCAAATCACTTCTTACTGTATGTTTTAAAAAAGTATGTTAGAAAGTCTACCAGTTCTCTAGAGAGACCAATTTTAGTGTAATTTGCAATAAAGCAAGATACTTGTTCTGTTATAACACATTAGTGCATTGTTGTAATTAAGAAATCCTCAGGAGACACTGGTAGTTAAGAAGAGAAGTTTAACCTTCAATCTGACACCTCCACTTCACTCTCTCACACCAGTTCGTTTTGTCAACGTTCCAAGCCAGGCGCCCGGAGGTTCCAAGTGGACAGTGGGTAAGGGGGGGAGAGGAAAGGGACGAACCATGACCAACGGGATTAATTAGGGGAAGGGAGAAATATGTTGTTTCTTATTAGTTATACATCTATTTGAATTTATATATCACTCTAGCAAGTCATTTAATTTATAACATGCATGATGGGACAATTAGATTTACTTGAATGCTATTTGAACAGAGAAATAAGAAATAATTCATGTTTTGGATATGGCATAGTCCTGTACCAGAAACTAGGGGGTCAAGGAGTTGTACACCCTAACATGCGCCCCCAACAATTCAGTTGTAAAAGGTTTCCCTTACACGTTTGGCTGGCCCATTTCCCTTTGTCTGCCCTTGTCTAATTCTGTTACCTAGAAGTCTTCTGTTACCTAGAAGTCTTCTGTTACCTAGAAGGCACAGAAGGCTAACAGCACCCGAAAGCAATCCCCAAACTCTTTCCTGCTTTTGTCAATGCTAACATCTTCTTTTCAGTCATCTACATGATGAAATTTACCACATCCTGTCTCCTTGCCACCCTGTCCTCCTTTGTCTGAGCCATTCACAAAACACCACCTGCCAGAAATTCAGACAACTCCTATTTACATTTCTTTCTAGTTGATGCCACAAACAACTTCTCAACTAACTGCAGTACTCTCAATTTCCTAAAGCCCAGACCTTTTGTGAAACTGCTGCTTTCTGTGCATCCTCTCCAGGTGCTAGTCCCAAAAATATTGGCCATCGTGAAAGTGATAAAGTATCAACAGTGTTATCCTGTGCATCTGGCAAGTGTTTTGATTGAAAGAAAATTTTAAACATCAAGCATCCATGCATGAATGACTGCAATAACCTCAAGAGATGCATGCCTTTTGCCTTCTCATCACTCACCAGAGCCTTCCTTGTCTCGTTGTGCACATTAAAAATCATTCTTCTGTGAGCTAGTTTTTTTTTACCGCAAAGAGACAAGGTCTATAAAGGAGAAATTCGGAGAATTATATACTTTTCCATGCTTCATGTCATTTTTTATGCTAACACTCAGAATACCATCCTCTGTCTCAAAAGAAAGCAGACGTATCCACCAATGCCGCACTTATCACAAGTATTTGTCCTCCACGTACCATATTGTCATTCCACTGAAATCCTTCATAAAACCAGGCCATATCTTCATATTGGCCCCTACAGCTGCTGAAATTCTCACTCCGTAATGTGGAAGCTTAGCTCCAGTCATTGCAAAAACTAATCATCTACAAAAGTCTCTTCCTCCAAGCACCACTCTACACACTAAATTTGAAGGACCCAGAAACCTTTTTACTTTCTGCAATTTAAATTTGTTTCTACCACTGCTTTCCCAAACAGACCTGCAAACTCTCCAGCTTTGGTCTTTGGTAGCTTTGCCTCTATTGCCACTGTATCTATTTCAATGGCAAGAAATATTAAATGTGTGTTGGGGTCTTCAGTGCTCTCTGGTGCCTTGGGCACCCCAATCTCCCCTGCCAAAAACTGGAAATTCATTAATGCTTGATCACACTGTCCGGATCCAGCCTATTCTGCAAACAAAAAAATCTTCCAAATGTTACCAAATTGGGGCCATAACCTGCCACAAAACACCACTGTAAGAAAGTGCTAAACATCTCAACGTCTCAACTTGCATGAAATTGCACAGCTATAGGCTGCACTCTGTCCACAAATATCTGCCCTCAAAAGCGATGTCAAGTAAAGCAAAGTCAATAGGATGAGCAGGTGAAAGCCTGAAAGCTGTCTTGCTGTCCAATTTTACAAGTTCAGCACCCTCTACACAAAACCTGGCCAAATATATGGCCTCATTCACTGAAGCAAACTGTACCGCTGTGTCTTCTTTGACAATTAAATCATTTGTAGACTGTCGTTCTGGCCACAACAGACAGTTTATCAATCTAGCCGGGTGTTGTTTTTAGTAGATTCAACTTAAAGTGGTGAAATCATCAAATTGTCAACAGGTCAATTGTCAAAGCTAGTAAAGCTTCTCCTTAACGCTTCTGGCATGTGTCTAGCGGATTGTAGATTGTCAGCATATCTTTTCACCCTCGGACCTTGGTATCCCAACTGAAACCCTTCCCTGAAAGCCAACTCAACAAAAATGCAGCCTCTCTGCATAGGTAAAAAGCTAACCATGCATTTAGCTTTCCAGCATTAATTGGCGTAAAAGTGTTTGTTTCCAGATTGCTGAGAATTAGATCTTCTCTGCCACCTTCTTGTAGATTACACAGGGCTTCCCTTACAACCCTTGAGTCTCTACGCTCTCGCACTTCTGCAGCTCAGCCGGAGAGTCTGCCTTCTTAATAACGCTGCCTCCTTGGGCCCGCTCCACACCTACTGTCCCTTGCCTCACATATGCAGCAGGCCTAAACTTAGTCCACAAGCGTGGTGGAGAATAGGCCAGCACCTGCCACCTCTTACTTGGGTCTCGCCAAGCCCACCCATGCCTGGTTCAGAACGTCAGGCTTAACTAGATCCTAACTGCCAGTGTCTTGTAGAGTACGCAGAGCTTCCCTCACCACCATATTCAAATCCATAGTAACTGTGAAACTAAACTCAGTGACAAAAAAAACCCACAAACTTCCATGACACAGCAAACTTCCGTTCCGTGCAGGACCCAAGTTCACCTTGGCAACCACTATGAAACTACCCTTAACTTCTCCCCACAGTCATCTGCACCCACCCCCAGGGCAAACTAGACTATCCCTAATCATCCTGCCTAGGCCACACTACTCATCTGAATTACTTTGTGCAGCGTCATAGAGATTCATTCCCCCCGGGTACCTCAGTCTCCTGCTTTTCATTCATAGTTCCTGTTCTCCCTGTTTTGCCATGAGTGCTCTTTCATCGTGAGTGCCTTTTCTGGGCTCTGAATATATGATGATAAGGATCATGGCTTCTATCCATGCTTTGAATGGTTTTCACGGCCGTAGCAAAATGGAAGTGCAATAGCATTTACCTATCTGATGCCTTTTAATAATGCTGTACTTTGATTTTGGTAACCTCTTAGTCAAGCAGAAAGCCATGCTGAACTCTGTTCTATCTGCGTTTGTGACTGCACTAAATGTAATAACCTTGCCTTAGTTGCCTCCTTCCTGAGTGTTAGAAGATTCTCATCTGTTGCTTGAGGCAGTGTGTCTGTAATATATGTGTGGTATGTTGCTCAGCAAAGCAAGTTGTAGAGACAACATTTCTGTAACATTCCAGTCCACGGACTGGACCTTGTACTGTATGTGGGTCATATACACACCACTGCTAAAAGTGGATTTTAAGGCTTGAGGACTTCAGTATACATTAAAAGTAGCAGAGCAGGTATGAAATCCTCTACTACTTATCGTCTTTGAATGGCAAAACTCTCATTTGCACGTATAGCAACAACATACAAACACATTGCATACAGAACACAGCAGCCAAACTGGTTATTTCCATCCAGTACTTCTTTTAAGATCCCTACATTAGCTCTCCACAAGAAAGTGTTGCACTTGTAAGTTTCTTTGTCATGTCCGCAAAACCTTGTACAGGGAAGGTCTAGCCTCTCTTCAGTCTAGAAGAAGGTTTTGTCATACAACCAGGAGCCTTAGATTCCCCTAATGCTGCACTGGCATTCCCTTGTCTTATTCGAACGACTCACAGTGGAGGCCACCACTTCTCTTTTGTGGCTTTGCACCATTGAAATATATTACCACTCCCGAGTTGCACCGGCCAAAAGTCTGTAGTTTTTAAAAAAATGTTAAAAACCTGGTTATTTTAAGGTTTTAGTTTGAAACATCCCTCCAATTGAAGCAAGGCCATGCATGATGAGCTGCTCAGGTCCATGCTTGTCCTTTGAATTCTGAGAATTGTAGGCCTGATTTACAAGAGCACAAGTCCCATAATTCAAAGAAAAAACTTGGAGTGGAGCAGCTAGTGATGCATGGACCAAGGAAACTTTGCTGGGCTAGGTATTTCTGAATGGTCTGTCCTTCATTCAGCACAATAATCTGTCAACATTGTAGGCGAAGACTGTTAGACGCCAGAAATACCAAACGTTTTATGAAATTTTGGGTCCCTTTCAACTCATGCAATTTTTTACAACATATAATTAAAACCACAGATAAAATGTCAGGCCTAATTAGTGAAAGTAAGTAACCTATTTGCATATTTATCCCTTCACTCTGGTGTCCACTTCTACCTCTCATATCAGCTTTCATATTGCTAGAAAATGTGTCTGGTGCAGTATACATTCATGTATAGTATGAAAGGGCAAGTTGAATGAGTCATTTGATAGCTAGATAAGCAAGCAATCTTAATGAGCAGTACCACTGAGTGCCAATAAAACATCCAGAGAACCACTTCTCCTTTCCTTCCTTGAGCCCAGTGATATCTTGGCATTTTGAGCCCTCAGAAGTCGATCAGTCACAGAGGCTATACTCCACATCTGAGGGGCCTGTGTAGCATCTGATATTTTTTACCTGTTCTTCCGAAGACAGACTAAAATATATATTTTTTTTCTTTGGAGGCAATAGAGGTGATTGCTAGATCTCCCTCTCAACACAAAGATGATTAATCAGGTTTTGGCAACATTTGGACAATCCAGCCCTACATATTTTCTAACATAGATTCCATGCATGCCTTGTTCTGTTACCAGAAAAATGTAATATGCACCTTGGTTTTATCAATGTCTGATTGTATGCACACCTGGAGGCCTTCAAGGTACAAAGAGGATATGCGAGTAAATATCAAACAGTATTGGAGACAACGCTGAACCCTCGGAGTTCCACACTCCAGCATGCTGACTCCCGACTGAGGACACAACTTAACCTGCTGATAACACTTGTCAATTCAATTAAGGTGCCCAACATGGTGGTCTACTGCGTCGATTGAAGCCAAGAGGTTGAGGTCTTACAAGAAGCCTGGGAACTGTTGGGTAATTGGTTTTAGCAAAACCTTTGCTATAACTGATGATACAAGAGTTGACATGCTCTTTTATAAAGAGGTTAGCTTTGTTCAGTTTTGGAGTTACATGTTCCTCTTTCAAGTGAAGTGACATTTTGATGGAAAAGCTGATCAAGTGTTTAATAGCGTGAGTAAAAAGTATGGCACGTTTCAGCAGCCAAGGAAATGCAGGGAATATTAGTGAATTAGTTGACTTTTGGGCTGTTAAAGAGGCATGGGTCTCATCAGGTGCCCTTTCATGCAGGGTCTAAAAAGGTTTGGGGCTGTGGAGGACCTGACCTTTACCACCGAGACTTTAATACTGGGCTTTGACAATTTTTTGGTCGGAGACAAAGCTTTATATATCTTATGGATTTTATAGATGAACAACGTGATGGGCATATTTAGTGTGGCCTGTTTGTCTATGGCAGCATAGGCTAACTTTTTTGTTTTTTAAATGTATTTCGTTGTAAGTTGTATACAACAACAAAATATCCACATTATACAAGGTGCAGAAATGATAACAATGCCCTGAGCGCAGTCAGGCGCTGCAACAGACAAATGTGCACTGTAAGAGTAAAAGAAGACATCAGAAATTACGCGCAGTATGTCATGTGGAACATAAGAGTCAGAAATTGGCACCAGGGAATGGCGACGAGCTACCGCTCTGTTCAGAGGGAAGGGTGTTGGAAGCATGCCTGTGTCTGGAGATGGGGCAGAGCGGTTGCCAGATAACCTTAGAGCGGGTTGTTAGCGGCTGCAGTGAGGTGTATAATTCACTGGTAGTATCACAGTATGTAAGATCCTGCAACCATGCATCTTTTGTGGGACAGGTACTGCTGCCCCAGAGTAGGCTGATCCGGCGCTTGGCAAGTAGCAGTGCTATGTCAACGAATCGCCAAGTAGATTGTGAAAGTAGCTTAACATAGCCAAGCAAAGCATGAAGAGGACCATCTCTTGTCCCAACATATGTGACAGTGCAGAGTGAATATCCTCCTAATAAGCGAGGATGTAAGGGCATGTCCATGACAAGTCTATGAAGTCCGTAAAGTCAGCTCCGCACTTAACGTATTGATGGGATTGTGTGGGGTCTATTTTAGCAAATGCTTGCGGGGTGGTGTAGGCGTGGTGCAGGAATTTAAAGTGCAGCAACTTATGAAGGTAGTTGTTGGACACCAATTTGGTCTGTATGCAGCAATAGTACCAGATCTTATCTGGTAGGAATCCGCCAATGTCCCTCTCCTAGACCACCCTAGACTTCTCCAGCCCACTAGGTCTAAGCTGTAGTGAGGAGTGATACAACTGAGAAATTATATCTGCACAGTCAGGGAAAGAAATAAGCAGAGATAGAAGGGGAAAGTCTTTGGGTTCTGTGGGGTATGTAGGCAATGCCGAACGTAATGTACTGTATAGTTTATGCAAAATGAATCTCTCCATGTGGGAAGACTGGTGACCCTCCATATTTTAGCCACAGAGTGGAGAGTGGCATTCGTAAACAAGTCACCGATCATATGTAACTGCAGAAGCATAGGCTAACTTTAATATGCTAGCTGGTTTACTTTCTGTAGTGTTTCTTACTGTAAAGTCCTACATGTTATTTGCAAGCAAGAAGAATTTATTTTACAATTTTATGCATAGTTTTAGCTCTATTATTGAGGCACTTATGTTTGCGATATTCAGTTTCTTGTCTGCAGTTCTACTGCTTCATGGCTTCTACTTCTGTTGTAAATCATGGAGACTCTGTAACAGATTTACACATCATACTGAGCTGAAGCACGTGGCCTCATGTAGGGAGAATGTTGTAGGTGGGCAAGAGCAGGGTGTAGAAGGACTGTCCATAAACAAACAGTAGTGATCCATTAGGTTCTGGCAACATGGACACCTGAACTGAGCAGACACAATAAAATACAGAGTCTATCAGTCATCATCTGACTAAGTCACATGGCAACCATCTGAGTTTGATCTGAGAGAGATCAGCCACTCCTCGGGACTGTCTGTAGTCACTGAAGAGCAGGATGAGTTCACCTTTGATGGATATCTCCCATTTGCTAGTCGCTTTCTTCAGGACCCTTTCTCTGTCCAGAATGCCTTCCAGTTTCACTATAACATTATCTCTGCACACATTGGTCAATTGCAGATGTCAGGTGAAAAGGCAGTACTCTTTGCTCACCTAACCACAAGGGAGAGTCAGCTGGGAGTATCTCTGTACCCAGGGATCTCTTGTTGGCTGTGCTAAGGGACACCTGGGCCAAAATCTATTGTGGTAGCCCAGGAACCCAAAATTGCTGTCCTGCAGTGTATCTTCCACATGTTCAATCTAAGAATCCATGTGTGTGAAAGCAGAAAAGTCATACATGATCAACAAACTATGGCCCATACATATACTTTTTTAGCGCCGCATTTGTGCCGCTTTTTGATGCAAAAGCTGCACAAACTTACAAAATACAATTGTATTTTGTAAGTTTGCGCTGCTTTTGCCTCAAAAAATTATGCAAATGCGGCGCTAAAAAAATCATAAATATGGGCCTATGTTCTTTGACACCCCAGAGGCTGCGTGGGACTGGTTGGTACAGCATTACCTGAATGCACATCGTCCTCCTCCCTTGGTGCCATCATCTCAGGTTCTGCTGCGGCCTCCTCCACAGCGCTGGAGTGGGGGCCCCGACTAACATCGTCCAAAGTGGCCCTCTCCCCACAACAGGCCTTGGAGGGTTGATGAGCTGTGATCGCAACAGTGTCTTCCATTAGGATGCAACAGCTGATATCCCACTTTAGTTCTTCAGTCACAGATGCTTCTCACTCAGCTTCCAACACCAGCATGGCTCTTTTCCTCTCAGATCTCAGGAAGTAGGAACTGGAACTAATCTACAATAGAAACATTTATCCTTTTTTCAGGAAGATGAAATCAAAATAGTGTTGGGAATTTGGTCTGTCTTTCCTGTAGTATATCTCAAGTATTCCAGCTTTATTCACAAATCAAATTATCTCAACTCAATTTGAACCTTTTCTGTGAGATACAGTTCTTTTTAGATCCTTAGATCACCAGGTATGTAGAACTGACTTGACTTGGCGCTGTACAGAAGCTGTTCTCTCACATCTTGCTTTTTAGTGTCTTTAAATTCCTGTCTCTTTGCTATTTTCTGTTTTTTTCAGTCCCATTCTTATCTTTTCTATTAATGTTCGGAGTTGTGCCTGGCCCTCATCATTCGTTTTACCTGACATTTCCTTATTGTCTTTCCACCTTTGTTTTCCATTTGATGTAAATAAAAAAAATCATGGTATATGCCTGCATAGGTATTGATTACTATGCATTACGATAGGAGAATTTCCTTTCTTTTGGTGTAAGGAGAATCTATTTTTGCATAACTATAGTGCATACACAATTGATCCAAGTATTGATCCAAGTATTATTGCAATTTTAGTTGTCTGAAGTCGGTAGTAGTAGGCAGAATATTGGATTTCACTACATTCTTGTGCACCTGGATGTTTGTTTATTCCTGCAGATTAAATTGGGAATGTTACTTTTCGGAATTATTTTTCAACTTTTTGAAAACTAAAAATTATTTGTGCCAGTTCACATGATGCCAAATTTGAGTTTTGTTTCTTGATAATGCCTATTTTTAAAACTAAATCAATTGTATTTGTTTCAGGTGCATTCACTACAAATCACAGTTGGAAATATTGAAGCAATCCTAACAGACACCAAGCAAAGACAAGAATGGACTGAAACAGCAGTGCAGCATTCAGGTGCTGAAGTCAAACGAATTGATAATATTCTGAAGAAAATGCAAAATGAAATTCTTAAAGACCTTTCTGATGGAATTCAGGATGTTAAGAATGCCAGAGAAAGAGATGTTCCCTTTTTTGAGAAAACTGTGGATGAAAAATTAACAGATTTAACTACATCAATAAATGATAATATTGCTGTATTCACAAAGGTACAAAGAACAAGTCAAAATGAAATTACCGATATTAAAAAAAGGATTGCATCATTAGAGGAAGCCCATTCATTAGAAAATGACTTGGACATAATAAAAAATGGGGTCAACGAATTACAAACCTCTGTGACATCTAATAAAAATGCAATAGACTTGTTAAAAAATTCAGTAGAGTTGGTGGAAACGTCGTTATACAATAAACTCAAAGAAGTATCATTACTTGAAGAGGAACACAACACCTTCAACAAAGCTTTAACCACACAATATTCAGCCGTTCAAGCTCTGGAAGGTAACGTTTTGAAAGTAGAAGAATACATAGAGCATCTCCCAAATGAGATAGAAAAACTGAACACAGAGTTTCGACTGCTGAAAGATACTGTTGTTGAACAAGAACATCTTTTATTAGTAGAGAAGCAAGCAATAATTGATATGAATAAAAATACAAGTGAACATTTTGAATCTAGATTAAGAAGTACAGAAGAAAATATGGAATCTTTAAATGGTATTGCTTCTCAACAGTTTGGGAGAATTGATTCTTTTATTTTGGGGCAAGATGAATTACACCAGAGGCTAGATACTTTAGACAGAATACAAGCTGAAAGACTTGCATCAGATAATGATTCACATTCACTGCGGGAAATGGTGACAAAACTTGCAAATTCACAAGAAGCTCTCACTAATGGCATTGATGAATTAAAACAGCACATCCATGCAAAATCTGATGAATTGAAAAGCCTGCAGGAGGAAATAAACAGTCTGCACGATGGTCAGAATGACCAAATATTGAAATTGCAATCAAATCAAGAACAAATGTCAGATGACTTAGAACAACTGCAAAGCAGTATAGTCACAGAAAAGTATTTTGAACAACTAGTTAATGTGCAAGAAGTCGTAAGCGGTATAGAATCTTCAGTTCAACAATTAGATTCTGATCTACAAACACTTTCAAATAAAGTAGAGAACATGGGAGATCTAACAAATCAAATTAGAGGCAATGAAAAAAGTTTATCGTCTATGCAGGACTCCATCGAGGAGCTAAGGAGCAGTCTAGATAAATTATTGGAGAAGATTGAAATAATGCAAGAAATGGTGTAATTTATATGCATTGTACTTGCCACAGTTTAGATAATTCGCGCCAGGAATACCATCCCTTCTTTATCTGTTTGTATTCATCAAGTGTTTGGTGTAAAGAATTCTTACCTACATTTGATAAAACAATAAAGTAAAAACATGTTTATAAACATTTTTCTCAGTACCATTAGTACTGGAACAAATCACAGATTTAATTTCTATATCTCCAAATATTTTGCTTTTAGGTGTGTGCCACTTCTTGCGCCAATGAAAAA
The DNA here is from genome assembly GCF_031143425.1 of Pleurodeles waltl. Classification (NCBI taxonomy): domain Eukaryota; kingdom Metazoa; phylum Chordata; class Amphibia; order Caudata; family Salamandridae; genus Pleurodeles; species Pleurodeles waltl. The sequence goes on along the minus strand of NC_090442.1, from coordinate 830,585,294 downwards.
TCAGATTACATTCATTATTGCAAAATCAATGTATTTCTTGTGTGTGTGTTATGTAATGGTGAAAAATCTTATTTGCTCAACTATTTTTTATTATTATTATACGGCAGGTACAATAAGCAATGTTTTGTTTAACAATTGTTACCAAGACGTAGCACAATAAACCAATGGTCTGAATAGTATAAATCTGTTGTACTATTCAAAAGTTTTAGCCCACATAAAAATCTTCAAGTAAGGATAACACAAGCACAAGAATAAAAAAATACTTCCCTCCTTCGTTCTCAATGCACATTCTCACTTGTGAGAATCCCTAGTAGCCATAGCTTTGAGTTAGTGAGTGCGTGCTTGGGAGAGAAAAAACAGTTATATTTATAAAGTAAAGTCTTACAAAAAAACCACAGATAAGTACAGGTCAGTACACAGAAACAGTGCTAGCAGGAGAGAATGGCACATCGTTTTCTTGAATATCGTCAAATAATTAAACAAGTAGGATGGATCAAAAGTGTAATTGCGGTGCATACTGTGTATCTTATTGCAGAAAAATGGAGAACCTACAAAATTGCTAACTGTTTTATATGTTTGATACCAATGATCAGCGCTCACGTGGTGCAAAGGCTGAGTCAATTTACTTACCATTTTCAAAACCCATAGGTGCAGCACAAAATTGTGCAGCTCTGCGAGCAAATGCTCAACATGTTGTAAGTAACTACAAATGGTGTTCAGTTCTTGGTGTGCAAAACTCAACTTAGTCAAATGCCTGAGTGCACAGATTTGCAATGCCATTATAACGTCTTGAGCATAATGTATTATCCTTCTGTTTCTTATCACAGTCTTTTGATCTCTTCTAATGAGATGTGTTTACTGTAAACAAATGGTACAGCACTATAATTCTTTCAACTGTGTCGGAATATCCGTCTTTTGTTAGGTATGTTGAGTGAGACCCTTCATAGTGGGAGAGATCAAACGTGTTTGGAAACAAGATACTCAATTATGGTGTATTATTAGTCAAGTACACATTGGTTCCTACTTGAACTGTGATTTCACAGTGCAGATGAGTACTTGCTCCAATAAAACTAATTACAGAATTGTCACCAAAGGCAGAACCTGACTTGCACTCATGCATCATATAAAAACGACTCTAGCTTAACACTTAAAATTCATCACCCAACCACTTACCTATTTTCCCTACCATTAAACTGACCCTAGAAATATTAGGGAAAGTTGTAGGCGCTCACCCTTAAAGGTAGAATCTCCTAGTGAATGCAATAACCACATCATGCTGTTTTCTGATATGTTGTGAATTTGTCTTTGAATACCAGGTAACAGACTTTACTTACTTTTGGGTCACACTCCATTGACCGATAAGGGTGAAGCCAAGCTTAGGCTCCCATCCCATTATCTTACTTTTCTTAGTCTGACGTATAACCAATCACCAGAGGTAGATAGATTGCAAACATTTTCACTCTTCTGTTACCATCTCCATAAAGTGGAAAAAACACTTGTCATGCCTTATGCAGAAAGTCAGCACTACCACTAGGTGGAACCTTAAGGATGCTGTCTTACCACATGTTATAAAAGTGCTGGCCCTGATCCAAGACGGCACACATTGTAGCCTCCTTGCATCAATGAGTAAGGGTAAGCTTGTCCTGTAACATCTATAAGAATTACTTTACTTCTCCATGAGTATTTAACTCCTGGGTAAATCCTCCAAAGTTTAAGCTTTACCCAAACTGAAGTGGCCTGGGGTACTTTTTCAGTCTTATATAGCACAAACTCGACCTAAAGGTATTGAAACGCTTTACAAGAGCACCAGTTAAATTGCACAAGTAAACATTAATTTGTGGTAGGCATGGGGAGATTAAGGCCCTCATTATGAGTTTGGTGGGCAGCAGAGGCCGCCCGCCAAACTCATTTGCAAGCAAGACCGCCATGACGGTCTTCCACCCGCCGGCCCTATTAGAAGTTCCCCGCTGGGCCGCCGGGCAGAAACAGGGTCTTAACATTGATGGCGACTTATAATTGAGCTGTCAGCAATGTGGCGGTGCGTCAGGTGCGACAGCATCTGTTGCGCTTTTCACTGCCTGTAACTCAGTGAAAATAGCCACGGAGCTGTCCATGGGGTCCCCTGCACTGCCCATGCTAAATGCATGGGCAGTGCAGGGGCCCTCATAGAGCCCCCGGCACCCTCTTTCTGCCAGCCTTTGCATGGCGGTGCTACTGCCAATGAGAGGCTGGCAGAAAGGGGACTCGTAATCCTGAGGGCAGCGCTGCCCTGGCAGATTGAGACCGCTGGCACAGCCAGGCTGTCAGCTGTTGGCAACCTGGTGGTGCCGGCAGTTGGACCATGGCAGCTCTGCTAAGGTCATAAAAGGACGGTGGTCCGAGCACCACCTCGAGTCTGGTGGTCCATGTACCGCCAGACTCATAATGAGGCCCTAAGGGATTTATTTGGCCATAATCAAAGGATGATGAGCCTATGCCGATGGTCAAGCCTTGTTCCCCTGCTCCAAAGTCAGCAGCTCTGGCAATTAGGCCAGATCCTCTCCTTTATCTTTTGATGCATTTATCCATTATTGGTTTTTTTTTAAGAACCTTTTTCCATTAAACGACAATCACTAACAAATATGAGTCTTCTGTGAAGGTGGAGCTGAGAGCCCGCCTAGTCAGCACAATCAGGTGGGCAGCTTGCTTTATACTGGGGCCAAGATCCTCACATGATTGCTGCATGCAAAACAAAAAATAAGATTCAGTAAGGGCCCAAAGTGTAACATGAAAGCACACATTGAACATCCCTAAGAGAGAATCTTCACAGCGTTCAAATATTTATCTTTAATCTAAATTCCACTGGTAACCAAGATCCAGTTGCCCAACAACTCTGAAAAAAACAAAATGAGCTCTCCCATCCAAGTAGGTATCTTTAAAGTTACTAAAGCATGGGGGGCATCATCTCTTCTCCAGAACATCAGCCACAAATCATATTGCATAAGGGTTCATGATTAAGGAAGTCTTAGACTGTTTGAGTGTATATTAAAGGTTTGTAGAGAGAGCTGCTGTGCAATGGCAGACACTCCCACAGGTCCCACATCCTGATGAAGCAGGCTGGGAGAGCATTTATTACTGGTACATTGAGTTTCAGGCCTGGATGACAGTTTAGTTGGGTTTTTTTCAGTGTAAGGTCTAAGGCCCATTGATCAAAAGCCTTATATGTCAGACTAAAGAAATCTTGATAAAAAGAATTTCAGATCCTTCTGAGAGCTGCAATTAAAAAAAAGAAGGCGGGTGATTGGGGCCCTACAGGAATGAGTGGCAATGACTGCTCCACAGAAATATGTCTTCATGACATGGAACTTTAGAGGTTTGACCAGTGTAGCTAAGCAGCATAAAGTGGAATCTCACATTATCTTCTTAAAAGCAACAGATTTTACTGGCCCAAGAACCACCAGATTAAAATAAACACAGAAAAGTCAGAAACAGATCTCACCACCCATGCCATCCTCTCCAGCATTGTGATTGGTTAGAAGAATGAGGGGATGATCTTCTATATGAGACCTTATAAATTCCTGCAGAGTACATGAACCCAAATGTTAAAGAACTCTCATATTTCTATTATGCCCGTAATATCCATGTTATTTTGGGTAAAATATACTGATTGAGCCAGTTTCAGCAATCAGTTATACTGGCAGAATATCTCAGTAAGACCATATTTAATCACAATCCACTGATGTTGGGGGTACAGTGGGGATTTTATAGAATAATACTCTCATAGGGACTACAGCCAGCTACTGTGGATGTCTCGGTCTTCTGAAGCATGATAAGGGAATGGATGACTAACTCACTTGAGATGTCATCTCTGATGTCATCAGTGATTTCACTGACCATGTCATGAGTGATGTAATATGTGAGGTCATAAGCAGTGCATTACTTAGGCGTAAGTTATAGTTAGGGACGGTAACTATAACTGCTGAATTTCTCTGGTTTTGTGTGAGTAAATTCAGTACCTAACTATAAGGCCCCTGTAGCTTTTACTTTTTTAGTCAATTTCTAAGGATTTTTAATTTAATTTCCTAACTATAACATCCCTGTAACCTTTGGTTTTGTCAGTGAATTTCTAAGGTTTTTTTCATTCTATTTCCTGTAACATCCTGTAACAAAAAAAAAAAATATATATATATATATATATATATATATATATATATATCTCTACATCTCCACTTCACGGTTTCTTTCACAATCATGAATACACTCTACAAAGTGGATCCAGCTTATTTAAAAAATAAATGTTTTATTTTAGACATAACAAACTTGAAACTAACCACGGCACACGCATTTCGTCCTGACACCTTCCGCTGTGCCTGTATGTACGCCATGACGGGCGCCATTATAACACATTGTACTTCAATCATTTACATGGTCCTAAACACTAAGCAAACCCTCAGCATTGCTCCATTTGCCACCAGTCGACCCCTCCAATAATGTATTACACACCCACGTGTATAGAAGCATAGTTCAGTGGCACAAACATCTCGAAATAAATGGAATATATCAAATCCCCTCTTAAAATACTTCAAAATATTTATCTTCAACAATACATATCCCACATGTCATTTTGTCAATGATTCTCATTTTTTGCCCGCTATTTTCATTTTTTCAAACTTTGTTCTTCTTTCATTTAACTTCTTTAGTGATATGACTCTCACAATTGGTCACCAGAGAGTCTTATCAGGCATGTGTACTTCATATGTAAGCATAAAACCAACCTTAATTAAAATAACACAATTCAGTGCCCATTATCCGTTAGTCATAATAGCTGATGCAAAGATACACAAAGCGAGCCCAACCCGCAAAGTACCAGCACCGTTGTTAATATCCAAAAGGCACATAAAGGGCTAATATTTTGGTATAGTACAAAATAGCATAGTGTGTTAAAGACCAGATACTGGTAATCCTCATTAAATGCATATAAAATGCTAATGCCATTTTGAAGTGCTAATCGACCTGAATTAAAAAACAATCGACTAAAGTTAATTTTCTAAATCCCTTACTGTATGTATCCTGATAAAAAGACTTATAAAGTGCTAATGCTTCTTTGCAAGGTGGCATAATGCACTAGGAGAGCATTGTTAATAACCCTCATCAAGTGCTTATAAAGTGCTGAACGCTTTCTTAAAGTGCAAGTCAACACAATGCACAGAAAAACAATCATCAATGCTTCTCACGGCGTCCCCTTATAAATAAGAGCTGCCGTTCAGCTAAACAGCTCTTCAAGATATTGAGCACATTGGGCATCATACCCCTTTCACCCATATTACAGGGAATGCTGGTTCTAGGTGTAGGTGTGGATCGAATTAACATCTTAGAGAACACTCATAACATGCAAATACTACATTTCCTTTCAGCTACCCGGCACTCTCACACATCACTCCTCTTCAAGTTAATATGCTTACAAAATATACTAAAATAAAAAGAAATTAAAGTACTGGCGCTTCCTATGAGTACAAGTCAACATACCAATGAACAGCATTTCCTAACAAAACTCTTATGATCTGTAGGAACATTGGACAATAATTTTTTAAAAAATGTACCAGTCTTAAAAAATGAGGGGAAGGTTATGAAAAGCGGTGCTGCACTTTTGCAGCGCCACTTTTCTTGTGCCCCTTAGCACCCCCCTGACTCCACCTTGTGTGCACCGTATAGTAAAATATGACGCACTACGACGGTAGTAAGGGAACTATTTCTTTTTCTTAATTCATAATTTTTTACGCTAGTTCAGCACTTTGCAAGACTAGCATCAAAAATGTTGACACTAATTCTGGAAAACACCCAGAAGCCCATTAAAATCAATAGGAGCTCCTTTTAACGCCTGCCCTGAGCAGGCATTAAGAATCCCTTGGAAAAATGACGCAAAAAAATCTGTTAGATTTCTTTGCACCATTTTACAGCCCCCATAATGGGGGAACGTCCCCAGTGCATACATTATGCCTGACACCGGCAGAATGTAGCACAAGGGGTTCCAAAGTGGCGGAATGCATGCACTGTGCCAATTTGTAAATATGGTGCAGCGTTTTTGGCCTTCTAACGCCACATTAGCGTAAAAATAACACGCTAATGTGGCGTTGGAATGGCGCTAGGCCCTCTCTAATCTGGGCCTGAAGGTTTATAATCCAAAGTGCATGATATATTATGTGGGGACAGAACATTCTAATCATAGGTATAAAACAAGTCTGTAGTCATTTTAATGGTACAAGTGTGAGGTCCCAATCCAAGGGAGATGTCTTCAATCAACATCTGTCTCTACATATATATATGTATATCCAAAGCAATCTCAAAATTGAGAACGCGCGCACTAGGTGTCTTCAAAAGTTTTTTATTTACCCAAATCCGAATGAACACAGCCACCCCATGTGTGAGCAAGGCTATTACGCAGAAAAGCTTTGCAGGGGCTGGACTTTGTTAAATAAAATACCTTTGAAGACACCAAGTGCGCATGCTCTCAATTTTGAGATTGCACTGGATTTTTATACGCGGGGAGCCGCACCGGACACAATGCGCCATTCCCACAGTGACAGCTTAGGGTTAGCTACACATGTAACAATGGAATATATCTGCAGCCCTGACGAACTTTGGTAGTATGTTTTTGACTGGTGTACAGTGCACGATATAGAATTGTGTCAAACCATACAAATTGACTTGAAATGGGTCTCCGTCCTAACCCTGGCCCCCATTATGTTGCAGGGCCAAGGTGACAAGGAGTGGACTTGAGGAACCACATGGTGCCTCCTTTACACCCGAGTTTCCTTCTTGTAATGTCTTCCAATAACATGTGACTTTTCATGTGTGAATGAGGAAAAATGGCTCTGTACATTTGCTATTTCCCTGAGACACCTTGGCGAGTATGAAATGTTTGATCACTGCAGGTAGACACATCCAGTCATCATGTCCCCTTTCATTAAATCCACAACAATCAAACCTGTTGCATGTGCACACAGATGTCATCGCCCTGAATGTAAATAACAAATCTGTTGTAAATGACATGCATATCTATGTCCTCTCATCACACGTTTCAGTTTCACAATGTGTAAAGAGGGGTCATTTCCACGACCAATCAATTTTTATGTAGCATGTGCTCATGTATCATTGGGTTAATCTTCATTTTTATAGGCATGCATTAGCTTCAGAGCAATTAGATGGGATTAACAGGGAGTTGTGCCCACATGATGTATTCAATGTGTATTTCTCCCATCGTATGTTTCATTCAAGCTGCAATGTGTGCATTTTCTCAAGTACCCACCGCATCTCTCCCAGTGCTTAACTTGAGCTGGTTGTTGCTGTTGGGCCCAACGGCACCTATTTTTGGGCATGAGCACTTATGTTTTCTTCATCATTCTTAGACCCAGAACAAGAAAGAGAAAAACAGACAAGAGGGAAAGAAGGCATAAGAAAAAGTACAGAAGTGAGTTTAAGAGGCAGGGAGTGTCTGATGATGGACTAAAGATGCTTGATGGGGAATCAAGACTACACACCCTTGGTAGTGGGTATCATTATTTTCAGCAGCTACTGAGAAAAAATACGTGGTCATAATTATTTTCATATTTTTCTCATTTTGCCACATTCCAAATTTTCTATAGACACTTTTATGCACATTGCCTTTTGATAGAGAACTGTGCTGGAGGATGGTGTCCCTCTGACCTTGGGAAAAGATTTGCTCGGGTGCAAGTGCATACAATCAAGTTTCTTAGATTTGCTGAAGAAAACAGCAGGAGCAGAAACCTCATGGATGGCAGAGCATAGGGCACTGGTGCGAAGGAAGAAATGTCAAGGAGTAGGCCCGGACAAAATGGGGCTGAGAGCCCGGAGAAAGCGATGAGAAGGAGGGACAGTAGGCAGCAGGCACTCACAAGCTCGGCCTGAGAGTCCGGAGAAAGTGGTGAGGAGGGTCAGACACCCTCCTGTATTTTGTGGTGACATATTAAAGAATGCAGCATATTTTGAAGTTTTTCTAAAGTACTACCATTATTCTACATTTACCACTATTAGTGATAATAAATTGGAAATGGTACATTTAAAAGCACAGTGAGCACCGAACACTGGGAAATGTTCATTACATGGGTTGAAGGGTATTTTCCACACACTTATATCCAGTAAAATTATAGAAAACTAAATGGAGCATAAATGCAATTCTGCACGGGCCAGTGTGCCCTCATTCAAGGCACCTCTGTGGAAAAGTAACACAAATCCAATGTTTCAATGTACAATATTTAAAAAAACATTGGCAATAATTGAGTGCGTTTTTAAGGCAGTTCTAAATCATCTTCGGCAAGTGGAACAGTTCGTAGGTGAGATAGACAAAGTAAGCATAAGGTATTGGGAGAGCGTGGGCACAGGATAGGGAGTGGGTGTGTGGTAGCACCCCTTCTACTACTTAAACAGCAGAAACGTGCCAGGGAGCTGCCCTTTCATCGTTTTAGAGCCTTGTACCCAGTTCTTAATTTGTGTAGTTGGTTGCAGGTAGTGGGCAGAGGCACTTATCTTTAGGGTCCCAGACTTATTTTTCATTATCAGATTTTTACCCACACGAGAAGCAAAATTGGCAGAAAAGAAAGAAAGAGGAACAGGAGTATTGGAAAATAATGACAAGACAGAATTGAGAGACAAAAAATATCTTGCAAGAGTAACAAAAAGAGGCAGAAAGTGTAGGGTGGTGGAAGAAAGAGGGATGTGGTGGAATCAAGAATAATCAGCCTTAGTATTCAGAAATCTCCATCTGCAGCAGGTCTGACCTCATTGAGGCCCAACTGGACTGTGACAGTGGAAATCATGCACCTTCACTATTTCTAGAAACCAAAGTTGTATTCTGTCATCCCAAACTGTAATAGGCAGAGATTGGGGTTAATTTAGGCAGGTCTGAGGGGTCATTGCTGACAGGCTGCCATATTATCCAAAAAGAGAGGGTTAGAATGTATTGCTGACGATCACCACATGGTAATATTATGCCTTCCTGGTGCTGTTAAAAAATGTTGTTTAAAAGGGACCATAGACTTATTCTTATGTCTATAGTCTGAGCATGTATGGTCTCTGGTGTGTCTCCCTATGTTTTTATCCATTTATAAGTGCCTCTGTATCAGTGATCCTCTGTATGATTTAGTGCTTGTGTCAGTGTCTCTTTGCCCATGAAGCCCTATTTCCTAACTAGAATGCCACAGTGTCAATAATCCGATTTTAGTGTGTGTGTCTTTCAGTATCTCCGTTTCACTGTCCAAATATCAATTATTCCATACCAGTGTCTGTGCCCCAAGTACAAATGGATCCCTTTGACCTCCAGGTGACAGAGTGTTGGTTTCCCATTGGTAATGTCCCCATCAATGTCATTTTCCAAGTGTCACATTTTTAATGTCAGTGCCACACAATCTGTGGCTGTGTCTCAGTGACAGTAATGAACATCCCTATTGCTGTGCTAGTGTTCCACGGTTAGTATTGATATCACTTTGTCCCTGTGTCACTATATCCCTGACAGTGTGCTTCCGTTGGTGTCCCTGGGTCTTCGTCCATGCTACAGTTACTCTGTGTTTGTGCTCTACTGACAATTACCAAGTGTCAGTACCTCCATGCTTGTTGTTTGTGCCGCAATGCTGGTTCCCTTGTGTAAATGCCTCAGCAGTGTTTGTAGACTTACCAGTATTACTGGGTTAGTGACCCCATGCCACTGTTACTGCATATGGCTATGTGTCCTTTTATTTATTTTCCATCACTAGTGCTCCAATAGCATTGTCAGTGTCCCTATTCCCGCATCTACCCATGTCCCAGTCTTCTGGCACCAGTGTCCCAGTGTCAATGTCCCCATGTCACTTTGTTCTGTGCCATCGTCCATGTGCCCACGTGAGTATCCCAATTTCAATGTACAATGTTAGTTTCAGTGTCTCTGTGTCAGTGCCCACTTGTCCTAGTCTCTGTCTTTGTTCCCAAACAGTTTTTCGGGACAGTAACCCATTGGCAGTGTTGCAGTGCCCAAAGTCCATGTCAGTGTCACAGTGTTAATTTCAGGTTCCGTGACTCTATATATGTGCCCCCATGTCAGTGCCCTTGTGTCCGTATCCCAGTGTCAGTGATCTATGTCAGCAACCACAAATCAGTGCCTGAGTGTTGCTTTCTCCCAGTAAGTGCCCTTGTGTTAGTGTCCTAGTATCACCTGCTATTGTGTTCAAGCAGGAGTATCTAAGTGTTTATATTCTAAGGTCCCTATGACAATCTTCCCATGTCACTGCCCCATGGCATTGGACCAGCTTCAATGTTTGTGCCAGTGTCTACAGTCAATATCCCCATGTTAGGATTCAGTTATCTGTGTCCCAGTGGAACTGTCCCAGTGGAAATGCCCTTGTGTCTGCATCACCTTGGTGCCGGTGTGTTAATGTCCTAATGTATCGCAGTGTCAATGTTTTTGACTCATGTCAATGAACGTCTTCCACTGCCGATTGTCAACGCCCCCATGCCATTGCTGATGCCACTGTGCCAGTGTTCTAATGTCCATGTCTCAGTGGCAGTGTCTTCATGTCAGTGTCCTTGCATCAGTAACCACTGCCAGAATCCACAGGGACATTAATGATGTGTCCCCCAGTCAGCGTCTCTGTGTCAGTATGTCATGTCTATTAGGTCCCACTCTTTAGTGTCAATATCCTTGTGCCCTGACATCCTTTTGTCCATGTCTCAGCTTAACTACCCAGTGTCATTGTCCCAGCACTAGTGTTTGTGTTCCATGTCCGGGTCCCAATGTCACTCATCCCATGTTAGTATTTATGGCCCTATTTCGGTCACCCTGTGCCAGTGCCTTAGTGTCAGTGTTGATTTGTGTCTTTCATTATCTTACTAACAGTTACCATTTGCTTGTGCCTCTGTGCCAGCGTCCCCTCGTTAATGTTCAAGTATAAGTGCCTATTTGTGACTGTGGCCACACCAGTGCCCCCAGGTAACTGATACTTCTCCTTTGGCAGTGTGCTAGTGACAGTGTTGGAGGCCGTTTATAAGTGCCCCAGAGTCATTCCTGTTGTTCCTGTGTCAGTTCCTAGTTTCAGTGTAGGCCTTCACTGTGTCACTGTACTAGCCTTAGTGTCTCACAAGATGGCACTGTTTGCTTATGAACTACTTATTCCATCCTAGGTCCCCTTCAGAGCACCAAGGGGATAGAAGATTCACAAGGCCTATGGTACACATGCAGCACGATTTGGTTACATAAAACGTGAATCAGGGATGATGAAGTGTATTCAGAAGTATAGTTTGAAAAAACAAAGTATGAAATAGCATTTCAGGGAGGAGACCCTTTAAAAAAAAGGAGAATTGAAAAGTAAAACAAGCTCTTCATTAGTACATACCTTAAAGTGATCCATGCAATATTTTAATTATTACCATATCAGGCTCATTTTTCTAGCTAGCCATGCGGTAGCAGTTTCTCTTATCATTCTAAAATTAAAGAGACAGTTTGAGGTTTGTTTCACAATGCAGCGGAGCAGTGCTTATATTTAAAAAATATAAATAAATAAATAAGCACAACTTCCAAAAGTGTTTGTAGGCGGCCATTCACTTCTTTCTCAAGTGCCTCCCAATTTTACCAATGTCGCCACCCATTACTCTTTCTGCATGGATAATGCTCAAAATAAGATTGTTTCAAGTGTGGCTGTCTTTTTCAAGTGGGTCAAATGGTGCTTTTATAGCCCTAGACCAATGTTCAATTAAATTGGCTAGAAAGCCAATTCATCTGAAATGGCACTCTGCTTTGATGGCCATTTTTTTGGTTGGGGAGAGCAACTGTTTTTACAATGCTGCTGATTCAACCATTGTGAGCATTATTATTAAGAGCTGATTGGACTTATCAGTATTAATAAAGCCTTAGCCATTGTATGTGGTGCAAGACATGCGCAAAAGTGATATTCTTAATGACCTTTTGAGGCTGGGGGTCAAGACTGGTAAACACCTAGGGGCATATTTAAAAGCCCATCGTGCAGCCGGTGCGTCACTTTTTTTGACACTCCATCAGCGCAGAGTGCAGACCCATATCTACTAGGTCAGGCAAAGGCGCTTTGCGTAGTTTTTCATGGCCTCATAGATATGGTATAAGGCAACGCCACGCAAGTCACTGCATTGCCTTGCACTGTGTAAGAGGGGTATTCCATGGGCATTGCGGTGGGTTTTCCCATGAAACCACCATGAGTTTTGACGCATTCCCAGACTTACAAGGATGTGCAAACCTGAGAATGCGTGAAAACCATAAGCTCCCCAAATGAGGCGCAACAAGGAGAAATATCTTTATTTTGCCTCATTTATTCCTCTTTCTATGTGTGCTGTACTTTGCAGCACACATAGATAGAGGAAAACGCCTCCATAGATTGTTTTTGTGAAGGATGGTGCCCTTTCCTGCCCGAAAAAAAAATCTGCCAACAACGCAGACACCCTAGCACCATGGTGCAAGGATGCCTGTATTGGCATGGGGAATCAAATTGTGTGCCAGCGCTGGCTGAAAGGACAGGAATGCACTGCATCTCATAAGTATTGTGCATTCCTGCTCATTCGATTTGGCATAGGACAGCACAGCAAAAAGACTTGCGGAGCTGCCCTACGCCAATTCTCTGTAAATCTGCCCCTTATTTCCTAATAGATCCCTGACTGACAGTAGAGATTTACTGAAAATTGGTGTGGTGTGTAAACAATAAAAGGCCACTTTTCAATGAAGCATTAATAACTGATTGTACACAGGAGCGCTTTCTGTACCTGTGTCAATTGGCGGAGAGACAAAGTACAGCTGAAAAATAGCTGTACTTGATATGTGTGTATGCTTGTGTGTTGTTTGTTGTGTTGTCACATGTTTTCTATTTGCTTAGTGTGCATGACTTCTGTCTGTGTGCTGTAATCGTGATGGCTTATTTGTGTGTCTGTGGTCTGTCTTTTTGCTACATATGTGGTGTGTTGAAGTCTGTGTGTGCTGCGAGTATGATTGGGTATGTAAAAGATGGTTCACATGGTTAGTTGTAAATCTTTCAACAGTAGCTGATTATCCTGGAGGCTTATGAGTTCAGTCTCTTTTGAGGGTGACGAGCTGGATGTGAAGCTTGCTGTTCTTACTGGTTTAAGATAAATGCCAGCTTCCAAATATTTTCTGAGCAAGCATCTTTCAACCGTGACTATTGTCAGTGTTGTACAATATACACTGCACAGTTGTACAATGTACAGTGTCTTACTGATGTCCAACTAGGTTTGAACATAAGTACATATGTTGCAAGACTTTGCAGCCTGCAATTCTTCCAGACTTTGCAGAATTCCACATTCATGAAATGTTGGATTAGCCTAGAGTTGTTCTTTGTTTGGTGTAGTAGCTTTTGTATTCATGTTTTACTTTGCATGCTGGTTTTTGTAATCCTGAATATATAATAAATGTCAATCTACTAAAAACTTGATTAAAAAAAATCACATTCATAGGTTACTTGTATTTCATAAGTTGACTTCAGAGCTCCTACTTGTTTTTAACAGAGGTGTTAAATTAAATCTAAATGTAAATACAACCTTGCAAACACCAGATCAGGAAGCTTCTGTCATATTACTGATTGTCCTGGACCACCCTGCCTGCTTCAAGCGTGTCAGGCCTAAAAGGTGATGGGGGTGTGCTTGTGTGGTATTGGTACCACTGCCGCTTCTCCATTCATTAAATGAAAAGCGTTCATGTCACTCATAATTTGCTGTGGTGCTTTGTTTTGTTATAAATATGAAACTACTGAGCCATAGCACAGTCACTGAAATCATGGTTCAAGCACCCCTGGTTTTGTCCTTGTGCTCTAATATGAATTCCCGGTGAACTGCTTGTTAGAAATTGTGTCTCTAGTTGGCAGAGGTATGCACCCTGTTCAAGTAGGGCCCACAATCCTAGTCAGGGTAAATCAGATGTGCAACCTAAATAAACCTGTGCTCGCCCTCTGTTATCTTTGCTCAGAACAGGCAGGCCTAAATTAGAAGTCAATGTGTAAAGTATTTGTGTAACAATTGATTACAGCAACACAGCAAAAGACACTACAAAAAGACTCAACACCAGCTTAGAAGAATAGATATAATCTATCTGATTAAAATAAGACAAAAACGACAAAAAATCCAATTAGTATATCAGGCAAAATTCACTGTTCACTGGTTAGCGAAAAAGTACTTTCAGTTACCAAAACATTCAGTTAGATATAAACTCTGGTTATTTTAGAAGCCTGTGCGCTTCAATTGGGGAAAGTACGGTGTTATGAGAAGTGACTGTGAGGAGCGCCGTGGAGAACGTTGGAACCGCTCCGGTTCGAAGCAAAGGTACAGGAGCCTGTCTTTACCTTGTTCTGTGCTGGTCACGCTTGTCCTTAGGGAAGTGCCTCAATCAATTTACATTGGGGGAGAAAGTTGCAGTGCTCCCTTCAGGGGATTTACAGCACTGGATACTATGCCCCGTTCCCCACCATACCCGGCTCTGCCTCTGGGAACACATATTCTCAGAAGCGGCCTCACGGGGACCGGAATGCAGGTGAATCTTCCCACATCGGCGCTCTGTATTGTCAGGGACGGGTAGAGGCGTTCGGCCCTCGCAGGCTTGACACTGTCTGCCACCATACACTCCGCACACGCCTCCACAACACAGGGTTTTGACACAAAGCCCTAGACTGGCTCACCTCCTTCATCACCGATACAACCCAAAAAGTCCGCCTCCCTCCCTTCCACTCCACTGCCAGCAAAATCATCTGCGGAGTCCCCCAAGGGTCCTCCCTCAGCCCCACCCTTTTCAACATTTACATGACCCCGCTCACCAACATCCTCCGACCACACGGAATCACCATCCTCTCCTACGCAGACGACACCCAACTCATCATCTCCCTCACCCGCACCCTACTACAGCCAAAACCAACCTCCACGCTGCACTCCTTGACACCGCCACTTGGATGACAGCAAACCACCTCAGGCTCAACTCCAACAAAACCAAAATAATCATTTTCGGCCCCAACAAAACCATATGGGATGACTCCTGGTGGCCCACCGCCCTAGGCCCCGCACCCACCCCCGCAAACCACGCACGCAACCTTGGCATCATCCTGGACCCCTCCCTCTCCATGACCCAGCAAATCAACGCCGTCACCTCCTCCTGTTTCAACACACTCCGCACGCTGAAAAAAACCTTCAAATGGATTCCCAAAGAGACCAGAAAGACCGTCACCCACGCACTCATCAGCAGCTGGCTAGACTACGGAAATGCCCTCTACGCCGGAACCACACTCAAACTCAAACGCAAACTCCAGAGAATCCAGAACACAGCCGCACGCCTCATCCTGGACCTCCCTGGCCATGAACACATCTCATCACACCTCAAATCCCTTCACTGGCTCCCCATCGACAAGAGGATCACCTTCAAAATCCTCATCCACGTGCACAAATCCCTCCACAACACCGGCCCAACCTACCTCAACAAAAGAGTGAACCGCCACACTCCCAACCGCCACCTCCGATCTGCCGACCTCGCACTCGCCACAGTCCCCCGCATCCAACGCGCCACCACAGGAGGGAGATCCTTCTCCTACCTTGCCCCCAAGGCCTGGAACTCCCTCCCCACCAACCTCCGCAAGACCTCCTGCTTTTCAGAAAGAACCTCAAGACATGACTGTTCGAATAGTGACCCTTCTTTCCCCCCCACTCCTCCCTCCCAGCGCCTTGAGACCCTCACGGGTGAGTAGGACGCTCTCTAAATTTCTTTGATTAATTGATTGATTGTATTATTGGGGACGGGGAGAGGCATTCGGCCCTCGCAGGCTCAGAGCACCCTACGGAGCCGTTGTGCTGGCGTCGGTGGGCCTCGCTCCCGGGGCCCGTGTTACTGTCAGTGAAGTTGGGCTGTGGCAGGGCAGCCTCACACACGGAGCCCACGCTCAAAGGTGCAGGTGGGGCTGGGGGCACGGTGTGGTTCGGCTTTAGAGGGAGTACGGCGATTGTGTGCTGACGTTGCCAGGCAACCGGGTGAGACCTTCACGCTGCACGGGACTCCCAGCGGGGCTTGCAACACAGTGCTTGATCTTCTGGTCCCTGCACAACCGACTCACTGCCCAGCAAGGCCGAGGGGGACGTGCCACACCCAGTCCCTTTTAATAGACACACTCTGGTAGCTAGAATTGTACCTGGTGGGCTCAGCGGATAGATGAGATCTTTGATGTCCCAGGGACATCTTGGCAGAACCGGGGGCATGCCAGCAAAACCCTGGAGACTCTTGGAAGTAGATATAGAGAATTAGTCCTGTCCATCTCACCCAACGATAGGGGTAGCAAGCAGCAGGCCAACAGAACAAACAGCAAGGTGGTGGTATCTTCTACAGCACAGCACACAGTAGCGGTAGGGCAACACAGCAGTGCAGTTGCAGAGTGGCAGTCCCTCCTGTCAGCCCAGCAGCCCTTCTTCCTGGCAGAGTGTCCTTGGTCCCAGTAGAGTTCTGATTTGCAGGGTCTGGGGTCCAGTACGTATACCCAAGAAGCCATTTGATGTGGGGGAGACTTCAAAGGAGCTCTCTAAAGTGCACAAGAGTCCCTTTCATCTCAGCCCTGTGTGGCAGGCTATCTTTGGGGGTTGATCAGTCCTTTGTGTGGAGACAGTCATGCCCTCCCCTGCCCAAGAAGACTCATCAGTATTCAGATGAATGCATATGCAGCTAAGTGTCCTGTTTGTGGATATCTAGAGGAAATTCACAAAGTGTAGCAGTCACCCAGCTTAACCCAGATGTGTATTCAGAGATAGGCTAAGGCACAGAATGGTTTAAGGTAAGAAAATGCCAACTTCCTAAAAGTGTCATCTTCAAACTTACAACTTAAAATCTGACTTCTGATTTTAGATTGTGAGTCCAGAAACACCAAGCTCTATATTTCTATCTCTTCCCAATTGGAAATTACACGTAGAGGATGTTTTAAGGTAATCCTAATACTATCCTACGGGAGAGATAGTCCTTGCAATAGTGAAAAATGAATTTAAGAGTTGGAAGTACATGTCCAAAGTTTTGAATACAATGCACCCTGCCTTTGGGGTTGCCCAAGGCCTACCTTAGGGGGGACTTACATGTAATAATAAGGAAGATTTGCCCAGGCAAGTGGGTAAATTTTTCAGGTCGAAGTAGCAGTTTATACTGCACACATAGGCTCATCAGTGGCAGGCCTGAGACATGATTGAAAGGCTACTGTAGAGGGTGGCACACAGCAGTGGTTCCTCTTTGGAAGCCCTGGAGCTTTGCCCTCCCTCAGAGCTCGAGCTGCAATGAGATATTGCATAATTAGTTTAAATTGATTTCTTATTTTCATTTCTTGCACAGCATCATTCAGGTTTCTGGGGGAGGGTACCAGATTGGCACACAGCAGGGTAATAAGCCCTGTGCCAGGTGCGCATGTCAGGTTGGACAGGTCTCTTACTCAGGCCAGCCTGACATGCAGATTTCAAGCCTATCAAACCTGCCTTGTATTAGGGGAGCTGAGGGGTGATCACTGCTGTCGTCAGTCTACTCTGGAGCACTGTGTTTGCTGCCCCAGCTAATACTGCTGCTGCTCTCATGCTGCTACTATTATAAAACAGCATGAGAGCAAAGTGTGGATTGAAGAACGCGGCCGATCACTGTGTGGCTTTATTTTTAAGGCACACAGTCATTTGTAATGTGCAACATGTTCTTTCTCTTTGCACACAGTGCAAGTGGCTGCACTGTACACAAGTGTAAAGGAAGAGAGAAGTCGCCTTACCTCGCATGTTTCCAGCCTGCAGAGGCCGTGCCTGTATACTGTGCTCAAGAGAAGCAGTTAAGGTCTGGTCTCCTCTAGGAACAGCTGTTGCCATTTGGGAGCTGCTTCGGTCAGTGACTTTTTAAAACTAAAAAATACAACTAAAATAAAAATATGTCACACTATATGGTGTATAATTGATCCCACTAATTAATCCAATTTGAAAGTTAATTGGGTGAAAGAAGTGAAGTCACCAGTTTTTTAAAAACATTTTTATTTGTATTTATTATGAACAATAACAACAATTGAACAATACACTGATTCAGTCACAGGTTAGCCATCATTTAGTGTATGACAATTCCACCATATCCACTCACGCCAACCTTGCTCTACCCGACCCATCTATGCTACAACTCCAATTGCAATGCCTACCAACAGCCAGCTAATCTTATTCCCCTGAGTCCCATGTGCCCCAGAACTTCTCAAGCTTCTTCTCACAACCTCTACCCTTATAAACCTCTTGTTCCATAATTTTGTAGCGATCCATCCCCTCTTCCCATTGCCGGAGCGACAGAATCACCTCACTTCCCAATTTCTGGGCAGAAGTCACCAGTTTTTGATGTGCAAACATTTTTTTTAATTTATGAAAAACTTCACCCCAGCACTTTGAAAAGTTACCAGCTGCCTCTGGTGGCACAATCAGTGCTACAGGCCCACTAGTAGCATTTAATTTACAGGCCCTGGGCACATATAGTGCATTTTACTATGGACTTACAGGTAAGTTAAATATGCCAATTGTGTAGAAGCCAATGTTACCATGTTTTATAGTACAGAGCACCTGCACTTTAACATTGGTCTGCAGTGGTAAACTGCACAGAATCCTAAAAGTCAGCAAAAACGAGCAGAAAAACAGGAGGTCAGAGGGCAAAACGTTAGGTGAATCCACACCAAGGATGTCAGGTCTAGCACTGCTCAACTTTGGAGCTGCTAACATTTATCTTGTATGCTTTTCTATCAGTCTTTGTTTCTCCTGCACACAGATCACTGCAAAAGGCAGTTTTTTTCTTGCATCCAGGACAGGGAATAGGTCGGCTGTGGAAGTCAATTTGACATGGTTCTGAATACAATGCCATACTAAAGCATTCCCCTTCACCTTACAATGCTTCAGTGGCAGGTTGGGTACTGGGGGATTCTGGGCATCATCAACGGACAGACGTTTCTCATTAATTAATTGTTACTTCAACCAATAAACAGGCATAAAAGTGAGCTGGGCAGTGATACCTGTGAAAGTGGACATATGACCATACACACCAACATGTTGGAATAGGTGAGAAGGATATGTATGAAAGAAGTCATAGAAACCTATTTTCTCCATTAATTCACATTGAACGCAGAGGATTTTTTCAAAGTGAAGAAAGCTAAAATGAAGGCTCTTATGTCTTAACAATTATAGACTCAACAAAAATAGTAGTGTATGCCTGCCTTAGGTTGGGAATGGAAAGACAGCCTATCCACCCACACCCAATACACAGAGAAACAAAAATATATTCACACAGAGAAACACCGACCAGCATACATATCAGTGCACAGTTTGACATCTTGTTAATAGTATGAAGTGCTATTTCACTACAATATAATATGCAGATTTACTGCAGTTAGTTTTGCTGAGTGCTTGTGCCATGCCACAATCTGTATTTCCTGCAGTTGACATTCCTGTCCCTTCCCTTCCAAAGCAAGCACTGGCCTTGAATGTCACTATCCAAAAACTCTTATTCCTGCCCTCAGAAATATATTGAAAGTTGTATTTTCATCGAGTTTACTAACACCACAACCCAATCCCATAAACCATGTAGATCTGCGTAGCTCTAGAGACATACAAACATGTATTTCTTTGCTACAAAAAGCCATTGGAATGAGCATTTTTGACAAACATTTGTTTCTAACACTAAGGGGAGAGTCCTCCTTCAAAGATAAAAAGTTATGTCAGGTAGCTAGTCCTTAAGGACAAAGAAGGACTCGAATGGCTAGGGGTTAAAACATATTCACTGAAGCACTAGAGGAAACCTACTTCACCCACTGATTTCCTCATAAGAATGCAAACAGATTGTGTTTACTCGCTCATCCACTCACTTCCCAAGACCTGCTTTCTTCTTTTAACAGTTTTGATGCCATGGTCATGAGATCACAGAAGACAGGACCTCAGTCTCCCTTCTCAGCCCCACTGTTGGACTGTGACAGAAAAAAGGCTCTTGCACCAAAATAAATGCGACCCATTAGAAAATTTGATTGCTAAAAAATTCCACATTTGCAAATCAGAGAAGTTTTAAGTTTAAGACAAGCTGTTTGGGTGCTTTGCAAGGTATGGGAGACTGCCTGAATTTGTGCTTGCTTTAGGCACTGATTGCTGTAATATCAATTAAATCAACTTTAACAAACAGCCCTCCATACCATAAAACAGACTACAAGCAGCCAAAAATAACCAATCTACTGAACTGTCCGACCAGTCCTTCTGCTACTGGTAAATTGCCCCACAGGCCAGACTTACCGTGCTCAGCCCCATATAACAGCAACAGGCGCTTTGGGATGAGTTGACTGATTATTCATTAAATTAATGCTACTTCCAACACAGCGAATGGGTATGATTTAATTTGCTATAAACAGAATCGGAACCTGACCGTAAGGTTGATTCCTGGCCAGGGTGTCTTGCGCTGTTGTATAGGTGCTCAATAGGTGCTTCTGACTGAAGAGAAATGTTGGTCCTGCATGGCTAGAAGTGTGGCGAAGAACCCGGGAAACGTCTGCTTCCTCTTTCTGCTTTGTGCAAACTCATTACAATGCTTTTCATATAAAAAAAGCCTCTATTCCTGGCTGGAGCAGCACCTTTCCCAGCAAGCAGGTTCTATCTCAATCCTCAGCAAAAACAAAAGTCATCAATTTAAAAAATGAGGCCTTTCTTTATTAGGATCGCTGCCTGCCTGAGAACTTCAGCAGTCCCATGACTTGTGGTAGAGCAAGCTTTTGTTCTGACAAATTTTCAATTAAAAGAGTTTTAAAAATAATTTAATTCTGAAAGCAATATTTGACATTCTGGCAGTTGCATTGGGGGTACAGGCATTTTTAAGGGGGTGTCTGGCCCCTTCAGCCCACTCCCCTCCAGCTACGGCCCGGGATTTATGTTTAGGAGAGATAAATAGAGCCCAATTTCATGGTACTGTGGCAGAGATAGAGAAAGATTGGGAAGATATACAGTACAGTTTCCTTTCTTTGGTCCGGAAGAGGAGTGTAGGGAAAATAAGGAGGTAATGACTGCAGGTGTTGAGCAATAGGACACAGAGATTAGTATTGAAAAAGTTGCATAAGAGATAGCCATGTTCAACAAACTATCTTCAGAGACCAGAGTGTGTTTGTATTTATTGTCGCCGCACTCTCTACAAAAGCCACACTCGTAAAGTAATTGTATTTTCTAAAACCAAGGAAGAAAACAGGGATAAGTGGCAGGAATTTGGTGCACATCTATTTTTAGAAGAACTCTTTGATTTAGCCACAAAGCAAACAATATGTAAGTATGGTTATGATAAACTAGAGGATAATAAAATGCCAACTAGGGCATTACATAAATGATTAGAATTGGTATTGATCCCAGAAGAACGTCAACAATTAAATGTTTATGAATCAATTCTCATTCTGGCTACACATCAATTTCAAGCAATAGTTTGAATGGAACCGAAGACAGAGAAACTGACACCAACAAAGCTTCAGAAATGATGTGATCTACTTACCTTTCTATTTTAAGCAAAATGTTCAGGCTGTGGGTTTTGAGAGCGATACTGATGAACCACTCATCATTCTTGTAAATGGTGTGCCCACCAAAAGTTACAAATAATATGGCAAGAGTTAGTGGATGTAAGTAAAGTGAAAAAGTCACATTATACCTGAAAGAAAATAATAATTTTTGCAAAAATGTTGATATGATTGGAGATGTAGGTTGTATCGATTATAAAGCATTACAATTAAGTCAACAAATAGAAAAAGTGGATAAACAGAAGTTAGAAGAAATATATGAACACTACAGTATCCATCCACTTCATTCCAAAGAAGCTTTTGGCAATGCCATTGATCTCTTTCAAATGAAACAAGCTAAAGGAGCTCCAATGAGTGTGTGGAAAAAAGGTTTAGAGGCTCACTGTATTCCACAGCTATTTCCCTCTGGAGTAGGTGGCCAATACGATGACCGACCTGTACAAATACCAGCAACTGAGTACAAGTCAACAAGACTATTTTCAGAGGACTCTAAGTTTCACCAGTGTATTCCCTACATATTCCATCTAATATTTCTTATGCTGTGAACCACATTCTAAAGACAGGAGTTAATCTGCAAAATATCTCTGCAAGGGAGTTTGTTGGCAAAGTACAAGGTAAGGACGAAAACCTGGAATACAACTGAATTAATTTGATGGAATGTCAATATGGTACCAACGAATATTGATATTGTCATGGAGAACTTAAATGTATGCTCAGAAACTTAGGTGCACCTAATTTGGTTTGTTACACTTAATTGTACAGCGTGTGTATGTGATGATTTGCTTGAGTGTATAAGAGAATCAAACTCTAACATTAAGGATATCAATTTGAAGACAGCAGGAGAACTTTGCTCTTTGGATCCTGCTAATGTATGTAGGTATTTTAAGCACAAGTTTCAATTGATGCTGGGTTTCATATGCACTAAACAAATCCTCCTCTTGGTGAAGTTACAGATTTCTTTTGGTGTAAAGAGTACCAGACAAGTGCTCACATGCTCATATGGATAAAGGATGCCCTGAATTTGGAACTCACAGTGGTCATTCTGTACTGTCTTTTATAGAGCAGTATGTTACATGCACCATTCCAGAAGACAATGATGACAAAGGCCTAAGACACCAGGTTCCACGCGTCCAAACACATAGATGTGGCAAGTATTGTCGCTGAAGATACATATGTACAGGACATTTTTTACAGGGTGTTATTTTGGATTTCCAAGACCTATCATTTCCAAAGGAAGAGAGAACAGCTTTTTATCAGCAGTCAGGTATACACTGACATGAAAATCACCCAAAAATATGTAAAATCGAGAAGAGCAGAGGCCTCCAAGTATATTGATCATAAACCTCTCATTCTGAATTTATGGAATGCAAATATGGACATACAGTTTGTTGCAGACAACTCCATTGCTGTTGCTCGCTATGTCACTTCGTACACTACATAATCAGAGAAGACAGAGATGATAGAAATGTGGGAAGAGATTTCTGCAGAAAAATCTCTATCAACAAAATTGTACAGCTTCAGCTTGAACATGCTTGTGCCATAGGAAGTTCTTATGAGTACTGTGACAGGTTGAATTTGGTTAGCTTGTTCTTGAAGTCTAAGAGAATTGTTTGGGTAAGTCTAGGCCTTGCCAACACGTGAAGCAGAATCTTGAAGTCTTTCCCAGACATTCAGTACCTAGTAGGGTTTGATCCAAAGAGTACAGATATGGTAAAAACAAATATGTTGGATACTTACTATCCAAGACGAAGTCCACACCTAGAAAACATGTGTCTTTATGAGATTCTGCAACACTATAGGTACAGAAATAATGTGACGGAAAATGTAGATGAAGGGAAATATGCTGTACTTGGTTGCAAAGGTTGTTTGGGTCGACATGCAAAAGATAGTTTAATAAACTATAGAAAACTTAGGGGGTCATTTTGACCCTGGCGGTACGGGACCGCCAGGGCTAAAACGACGGAAGCACCACCAACAGGCTGGCGGTGCTACCAGGCGTATTACGACCGCGGCGGAAGTGCCGCGGTTGCACCGCTGGGGCCGGCGGTATACCGCCATTTTAGCCCCGGCGGTGATAATCCACCAGGGCAGCGCTGCCCTGGGGATTATGACTCCCCTACCGCCAGCCTGTTTCTGGCGGTTTGCACCACCAGGAAGAGGCTGGCGGTACAGGGAATCGTGGGGCCCCCTGACAGGGCCCCATGCGGCTTTTCACTGTCTGCACAGCAGACAGTGAAAAGCGCGACGGGTGCAACTGCACCCGTTGCACGGCCGCAACACCGCCGGCTCCATTTGGAGCCGGCTCCCATGTGGCGGCCCACATCCCCGCCGGCCCAGCGGGGATGTCCAAATGGGCACAGTGGGAGTGCGGCTGCATTGGCGGCCGCCCGGCGGTTACAGCTTGGCGGGCGGGAGTAGCCGCCCACCAATGTTGTAATGAGGCCCTTAGTTGTTAAACTCCTGAGAAAAGAGAGTTTTTCTACGTAGCACTTCTGCAACTGTTAAAGCCTTGGTGGTGTGAAACGGAATTACTTGGATAGTATGACTGCTACGAAGATGCTGCAAAAGATAGCATTCAGAGTTTAGTCTTTCCCAACTACCTGAAAATGTTAAATGATGAGGTTGCATATGACAAAGCAATTGCTATTGAGATAGCAAAGGATAGTTCACAAAGCAGCCAAAGTTCAGGACCTCTAAGTCAATATCCTCTTGGATAGCCATCAGTGGTGGTCGGTAATTTTAGGAGGGAGGGGGACGGGTGGGAGAAGCAGGCACACATGCAAACCCACACTCATTCTTTCCCACACACAGGCACGTTAACATCTATTCACAACACTCATTATCAAATATTCAAACATACACGCACGGACCAAACATTCATTTAAAAAAAAAAAAAAAACACACACTTACCTTCAGCTCTGCCTTGGAGGTCCCGGGAGGGTTGGGACTGCTGCCTTCCCTCACTGGCTAACCTAAGGTCACAGAGTGGGATGGGGTCAGTGGGACTACTGACTGAACCACACCCCACTCTGTGACAAGGTGTCACTGATTTACGTTCAGCCCTAGGCACTTCAGGGCTTAAAACTGAAGCACCCAGGTCCTAAGCAATCAGTGATGTTTCCCCGCGTCATGAAGGAGAGAGCCTCGAGGCACCTTTGATAGGCTGAAGAGGTCAAGCCCACAGAGCTGAAACTTCTTCAGCCCAGCAAAGTTCAGCTCAGGCAGCCGGGCCGGGAGCCTGTGCAAATAGTGCATGTCTAGCTCATGGCTGTCTGACCTGAAAATGAAGTGTCTTTTAGGCTGACCTTTCCTCAGCCTGACAGACACTATTCTTGAGGGGCAAAAGGTGGGGGGGGCCCTCAGCCCCAAAGGACAGACCGCAGCTGCAGCCAATAATTATAAATTAAGCTGTTGTAGCTATGAATGAGGTGGAGACTGCAATGGAACAAGAAAATGTTGATTTGGAACACTTATTTGGACAACTGAATGATAAGCAGAAACAAATATATTTGGAAGTGAAAGAAAAAATAGAGCATGGACTCCTCCACGAAAAGAATCAAAGTAAATGTTCACCATTTGAGATAATGCTATAGGATGTCAGCAGACAAGCTTGCACTGGGAACAGCTTTTTAATCAAAGTTCTCACCACATACCTACAGAGGACTAAAGAGTGCATTTTATAATGTGGAGTCCCAGCACCTACTGCATTAGCTGCACACAATATCAAAGTAATCACCTTGCATCAACTCTGTATGCTACCTGTAGAATACAATAATAAACTTAAGTACCAAGGGTTATCCGGTGAAGCTTGTCACAAAGATTCTAGAGTTTTAAAAAAATGGAAACTTTTAATCATCGTTGATGTAAGTATGGTCACAAATTTAAAGCTTGCCTTTGTCCACTTAAGAATGCAGCAGATACTGAAGACAAAGTATGATGTACATTTTGAAGGAAAACATGTAATTGTTTTCTGTGATTTATTACAATTTACCCCTATAAAAGGACAGCTTGTGTTTAAGAAACTTCTACATGAAGAAACTCGAACTTCTTTAGGAAGCATTGCTTACATTTCCAAAACAAAAAACTACTTAGAAGAATGGGTCAAGCATGTGACATGGAATACACAAATGTTCTGAAGGATATTAGAGTAGGAGTTCTTTCAAAAGAAGGAAAACGTTGCTTGGAAAATCAACTCATAAAGAATATAGGGGCATATTTAGACTTTTTGACGCTGAACTGCGCTATCACAGTTCAGCGTCAAAAAGTTTATCACCGGCTAGCGCCATACCAAGATGCCGGTCGGGCGTCCAATTTAAGGTATGACGCTAGATGGCGGTAAGGCCCGGCTAGCGTCATAGAAAAGGACGCTAGCTGGTTGGGGGAGGCGTAGGGAGAACAGGGGGTTTAGCTTCAGAGGATAACGCTAGTAGGGGCAGCGGCAAAAAAAATTCCTCTGCCCAGACTAGCGTCATTTTCTGATGTTAGAACCCCATGGACATGACTCCTGTCTCCGTTAAGGCCTGAGTCATGCCCCCAGCCCAATGCCATGCCCAGGGGAATTATGTCCTCTGGGCGTTGTGATTGGGCACATTGGCATGTAGGGGGGCCCAAGTTAGGCCCCCCTATGGCACATTGAAAAGAAATGTAAATACTTACCTGGACTTACCTGGGATGGGTCCCCCCCCATCCTTAGGTGACTTCCAGGTGTGGGTGCGGGTGGGTGCAGGTGGGCGGGGTTGTCCCTGGTGGCAGGGAAGGGCACCTGTGTGCTGTTTCCATGGTCGCTGACCATGGGAAAAGGTCCACAGGTCCCCTAACACCTGCTCATACCCAGGCGTTAAATAATGGCGCTAAGCAGGCTTAGTGCCATTATTTATGGCCCTCCTCCGACTGTGCGTGAATTCAGCACAGGAGGATAAAGATGGCACTAGGGCCATAGCATGGGTTTTTGCCCGGGAACACCTACCTTGCATCTCGTTGACACAAAGTAGTTTTCCGCAAGCAAAAACCGATGCAAACTCCATAACTTTGGTGCTAGACGTCTCTAGCACCAAAGTATAAATATGGAGTAAAAAAAAAAACTCTAATTCGCCGCAAACCAACTATAAATATGGGCCCAATTTCTAACAAAAAATTCTACAGCTAATGTATAACTTTATTCCACAACAAAAATCCATTGTGTGTCTAATGTCTACTCTTCAGGAATGTTCTTTTTTTAATCAACAATTATTTCAACTGGAAAAAGAACAAATATTGGGTCTGACAGCAATTGATAACATGGAACACAAGGGAGCGACAGTACTGTTGACTGAAAAACTACAATCAAAATTGGATTAATTGGAGAAGTCTGTTTCAAAAACTGTGGGATTAGAAAATTGTTTACATGTTTGTAAAAACTGTAGGGTAATTTTGCAGCCTTATTGATATGTTGAGAAATGAATAGTTAATGGTGCCATGGCAAAAATAATTCATTTAATTGTCTTTCCTAATAGGAATGAGTTTGAACACCTAGTAATTAAATTTGGTCAGGTTGAAGATGTAAAACAGATAGCAAGATCTGTTGCGCATTTCTTGCTTGTAAAACAGCTGTATGTTCAGAGGAAGAAGTTCCCAGTGTCTCTAGAATATTCTGTAACAATCCATAAATCTCAAGGTTTAAGTGTGGATGCAGTACTCATTAACATTGGTAGTACTGTATTCTGGAACGTTATGTCATGTGTAGCATTGTCACAGGTTAGAACGTTGTCCAGTTTGTATCTAATAGAGCTTGATGACAGTAATGTAAATGCTGAGTCAAGTTGTGTAAAATTGTATAACCATTTGAGAAGTGTATATGCTCTTCATTTAGGATAGTATCCAGTGTATGAAAAGCCGAGAGTCTTAGCAAAATGAAAGGTTTCAAAGGATCACAGTGACATTCCTGAGAAAAAGTGCAAGAAACAGAAGAAAAAAGTTTTGGAGAAAAGAATTCTAAAAATGAAATTGTTGGTTACATATCTCAAACCCTTCTGGAGTCAACTGCTATGCCAATGTAGTTCTCAATGCACTGTTTTCTTTACCTCCTTTGGTTCAGAAAAAAAGATGAAAGATTGTGCTCTGCACTCTTTACTTTGCTATAATGCTTGTGCAGTGATAGAACAAAAACACATTTTGCATCTTGTATTAACGATTTTGCATATCTGTGCACTGGATCTGTACACTTCACTCAAAACACCCAAGAAGATGCACAAGAGTTTTTGATGGTACTATTTGGTATCTTAGAAGGAGAGATGGTACCTATTGATGACCTATTTGCACTCACTAACTCATGGCAGCATGGTTGTGAAAATTGTTCTTTTTCATCAAAAACACTAATACATTTGGAACAATTTATCTACTTAACTCTACCAGACTGTACAACTGCCAATTTTGACAAATTGTTTAACAATGCATCACAGAATAATACATGCACAAAATGTCACTTAGAAGTTCTATGAACTTTGACTATAAGAACACCTGGCAAATATATCATCCTAATGCCACAGCGATGCACAGCATATGGAACTAAATTGGAAACACAAATTACAAATTTATAAAGCTGGAGAAATCTCTATTTCTGGTAAAACATATAGCTGTATAGACATTAGTTTTCATGAAAGACTAAGGTGGTCATTATGAACATGGCGGTGATGAATGCCACGCCGGCGGTGGCGGTCATTACCGCTAATGGCATGGCGGTCCAGACCGCCATATTCGGAACACAGTACTGAACTGGCTGCAAAGCCGCCAGTTCACTACCACCCACCGCCAGGCCAGAATCGACCACCGGACCGACGGTAGGCACATTTGACCCGGCGGTGGAGGCCGGACCGGCGGTGGGATTATGATCCCATTTCCACCAGGGATTTCCTGGCGGGATATCCCGCCTGGTAATCCCTGGCGGAAAGCATACGATTGACAGGAATTCACATTCCTGTCACCTGTATGTGACATGCCAGGCCCCCCCTTGCCACTACCCCCACCCACCCCCATGCTCCTAGATCCGCCCCCACCCACTGAACCCCAAAAAGCAACCCCCCCAATTGTCCCCCCCAAAATCTCCATGTACGCCTCCCATGTCCCCCCTCACCATCCCCCGCCTACCCCCCTACATACAGGACTCCCAAAACCCCAACCCTCACATCCTCATACATGCAGACACATATCCCCCCTTCACAAACACTCAGGCACACCCCCATGTATCACACACTCAAACACACACACCCCTTCCTCCCCTTCCCTCTCGGGCAGCACTTACCTATTCCTTTGGCTGCTCCGGAAGACAATGGGCTCCTTGGATGCTGCTCCACCGGCATCGCCGCGCCTCCACACACCACTACACCTATAACTCCATCATTATAGGTGTGGCGGAGTATGGACTGACGTGGCGGTGAGGGTGGAGCACATCCACCCCGCCACCGACCACCAGCATGGCGAATGGCTCCATGCTTTGGAATATGGCCCACTGGCGGTCTTCTGTCGACCGTCAGCACGGTCGGTGGCGGTGCATCCCGCCATGTTCATAATGAGGGCCTAAATATTACATCTGGACACTATACCACCTACTTAAAAAATAAAATTGAATGGACAGAGTGTAACAACAGCAACCTTACTTTAAAGCAGAGATTACGTGGAATAATACACTTCTGGGACTTTAACACAATACGTTAAGACATCATACGACCTACCAGGGGTGAAGTCTACATAAAGAATTCTAGATAATGATATGCACTCACTCCGGGAACAAAAAAACTGAGATACCACTAAATGCCAAATAGAGATCACCAACTAAAAATGGGAACAAGCAACTATTTTATAGAAAAGTCAATAAAACTGTAGATATTTAAGTTAAACATCTTTTTGGATATTGAACTTGTTGTTAAAAAGTTAAACTGGATGAACAGAGAATCATAAGAAGAGCATTTTAATCAAACAGATATTTCAAGAACAGCTGAAAAATTATACAAAAGAATTAGAATGAGAACACTGACATACTCTACTACTTGATCTACAACTCCACTTTGACATCATGCAGCCTACCAAGGGTGCTGTCTTTATAAGGCTTTTCATATTCTGCTATTCTTCATACATATTAATTGTATTATAACACTCTTAATTTAAAAAAATACTTACCTTAAGCATATATATATTATTACTTAAGTATAGGTAAATGAGTTAGGTATTTGTTTGTAGTGAGTGTGATGCATAGTAATGTTAATTTAAAGTAACGTACTATGCACTTATGGGTTATTTTCTACAGTCTATATGATTGTTTTTCCCCCCACTGTTCAGTCTCTACACAACTAGTGCTTAATTTGAGCCAGTGGTTTGCGGTACTGGGCACCAACACTTATTTTTGAGGGCTGGCACTTAATTTTCTGCCTCAAGCATTTTCTGTGAGCTAAAGACTCATATAGGAAAGACAGAGGAAGAGAACAACTAAAAAGTTTCACAAAGAGAGAAAACAGAACGCTACAAGAGTAAGCTGAAGGGGCAGGGAGTGGCTGTAAATGTATTAAAGAGGCCCGAGATGACTTCAGGATTATGCTGCCTCATTATTCCATGCTCGTACATTTAAATGCAGCAGCTGCTTGTTTCAAAGGAGAGCTTTGGACACTGACACGTTTTTATTTACAAATTAAGCACTGTATACAACACTTCACTTATGTGTAAAAGTATGGAAGCTGAGAACAGTGAAAAAGGGAAAATGAATTGCTTAAATTACATTTATAATTTCTTTACAATTATATACATTAGATGTGTTTTATTATTAACAACACCTTTTTCATTACAGATTGTGAAATGTTAATGAACACATTTATAATATTAAACTTTAACCTCTATTTATGTTTTCTTTCTTTTTGCACAGCTTAATGGACCCCTTTAGTGCAGTAATGTAGGTAACTAATTACGTCTTTCTCCATTCATAGACCATCCATAAATACCCGTAACCAGACAGGTAAGTATGTGATACACTAATACACACTAATGAAAACACTGATAACATCTCCATACATAACTGTTCATGCACTACCTCACCCAGGCACACACTCATGCATACACTGACACACCCAGGCACACACTGATGCATGCTCTGACACACCCAGGCACACACCGATGCATACACTGACACAACCAGGCACACAGTAATAAATACACTAAAATATCCAGGCACACAATTATGTATGCACTAACATACCCAGACTTACACTGATGGATGCACTAGCACACCAAGGCATGCACTGATGCACATACTAGAACACCAAGGCATACTCTGAATATACACTAACATAGCCAGGCAAACACTCATGCATACACTAACACACCCATGGCCACACTGATACATACACTGACACATGCAGGGACACACTGATGGATACTGTAAAACACCCAGGTACACACTAATGCATGCACTAACACACTCAGTTACACACTGTTGCATACACTTAGACACCAAGATACATACTGATGCATGCACTAACATACCCAGGCATACACAGATACATACAGTCACACAACCAGGCACACACCGATGTATGCACTAACACACACAAGCACACACTGGTCATAAACTAATGTACCCATGCATATATTGATTTATGCACTAACACACCCAGGCACACATTGATACAAACTCGTTCCATGCAAGTAATTCTTTGATATTCCATGAGAGAGTTGCTTTTCATATATTTTGCATTGAACACATTTGGCGCTTACCTTCTTCTCTCCTGTTGGTATACTGAAGTGCTTCCACACTTCAATCTCCTTTATTGGAGGGGTTGTTTCTTCTTCTTCAACCATGGTAGAATCTTGCAGAGGTTGCTCCACTGATGTACTAGTTGCCACTTAAAAAAAAAAAAAAAGAGCCCAAAAATAGCCAAGACCACTGGGAAACTGGATATGACTTCTGTCTCCAGAGAGCTCAAACCAGAAATAACTACTGTAAGGGGTGGCTACAACTGTCAGAGGGTGGATTCCAAATGCAGCCAATGAAATGAGAAGGTTTGGTTTGGACATCAGGAGGCTCTGCATTTCCAGCACGTGGATCTGTGGCTCCCCGAAGCACGTAACCTACAGTAATATTTAGAATATGAAGTATAGGGTACACTATAGATAAGTACCAATAGCAGAACACTGGTAGTACTATACCTAGATTCTGGTAGGTGTCATGTAGCGCAGCATCCAAAAAAGCTGCGCTGCGTGACAAGGAGAGAGCAGGAGAGCACCATATTCACATAAAAATGATACTCTCCTCCCCTCTTCCTAGTACCGGCCCTGATTTCAGCAGCGGAGTGCCACGCACACACCTTAGCGCCATGTTGCTACGGTGTGTGCCTGAGTCTAGCATAGGTTTTGTGCAGTAAGGGTATCCGTCCTGTACAAAATAATATGCCTAGACAAGTGCAAATGCTTTTCCTACTTTGTATGCGTGCTGTACAATGCAGAACACATGCAAAGTCGGAAAAGCAGGGAAAAATGACAAAATTTCTCCTGCTTTTTAAAGGTGTTAATTTTGGGCGCTAATCTTACAGAATAGGGTTTAGGGGCAAAACACATGGGTGGTAGCATGGGTATGCCCTTGTAGCACCCATGTAACACCCCCTTGACGCAAAGCAACGCAAAGCAGGGTTTTGCGTCGCTTTGCCTCACTTTGCTACACAAACCAATGCAAATACCTATTTGCGTTGGTGTGTGAATGCCCCAAAAAGTTTTGCATCGGTTAGCATTAAAAAAGCAATGCTAAACCGACGCTAAACCTTTGAGAATCTGGGCCCTAGTGTTGCTAATATATGAAGATGTTTTTTTTTTTTGTAAATACAGCTAAACCGCAGATCCGGAACCTCAGATAAATGCGATCACATGAACTAAAATCGTAGGGTCCATCTTGTCTATGTTTGTGGAACCGCAGAGGATCCGCGGATCAAAATTTTTTTTTAAAGAATACAATGTATCTACCTACATGTACATTATCAATGGTTTCTTCTAGTTTTATTCCACTTATTTTCTTGCACTTTTTCTTATTTTTTAAGTGCCTTCTCGTTCATTTGCCCCAGTTTTCTCTACTTTCTCCTTCCTTCTTGCCACGTTTCATAAGTACCTACTCATTTTTTTTCCCTTTTAGCATGGCATTGTGGACAAATCCTGTTGCATTTAAAAAAATGAGAAATTCTTTGTAACAACAAAGGTTACAGGGACCTTATAGTTAGGAAATAGTATAAAAAAACTTAAAAATTCACTGAAACTCACTGAAAAAGCCAAAAGGACGTTATAGTTAGGTTCTGAATTTACTCAGACAAAATCATAGAAATTCAGCATTTATAATCTCAAAGTCTAACTATAATTTACGCCCTTGCAAGGCTCTGGTTATTACCTTGCCTGTATCTTTGGCACCGTTTGACAAATCATCACGAAATTTTCCCAAAATAGTGTTCCAGAAAATCTTGTTGTATGTGGCAAGTTTTGGGGTGATTCGTCAAGCGGGGGCTGAGAAAAATGGTTGATCAAAATAAAGTGCATTTCCCATTATAATTCCCATAGGAATTTTGACCACGACTACAGCCCGAACAGTTGGACGGAATTACACCAAATTTTACAGAACAGTAGCTTTTGGTCCAGAAAGAAGCCTTTTTGTTGTTTGGTGTAAATCTGTTCAGTAGTTTTTGAGATATTAAAAAAATATATATATAGATATCTGAAGGCACGAACAATTTGAGAACATACTTGCTGCGTATTCGCAAGCCCTCGAGCCACAGGAATGCTCTCATTGGCTCGCCGCAACCTGATCTGAAAGTTGTGGCTGCCGTTTTGCAAAATGGGGAATGATCTCTATGGCTGAAATAAGGTGGAAGAAAATGGGCAAGGTGGGATTTGGGGTCAGGGTTGGAGCTACTCTGACCTCATTAATGAAATGAGAAAGTGATAATGTGACAAGTGAAGTGTTGGAAAAACACGAAGGTGTTTTTTTCACACTGTGAATATTTGCAAATTCACCCAGCGCTGCTCCAAGTGTACCATCGCAACAAATTTTTTTATATATCGGAAACACACAAAAAAACACAGTGGCACATTAACCATCCACTCGAACAGCCATGCTCATACTCACAGAGGCACTCAGACACTCATGCACCCACTCCCAGACCCATTCAGACCCTCATGCATCCACTCACAGACCCACTCAGTGACTCATGCATCCACTCACAGACCCATGCAGACACTCATGCACCCATTCACAGAAACACTCAGTCCCTCATGCATCCACTCACAGACTTACTCAGACACTGACACGCCCACTCACAGACCAACTCAGAGACTCATGCACCCACTCACAGACCCACTCAGAGACTCATGCACCCAGTCAAAGACCCACTCAGCCAGTCATGCATGCACTTGCAGACCCACGCAGACACTAACACACCCCCTCACAGGCCACTTAGACACTCATGCACCCACACACAGGCCCACTCAGACCCCCATGCACCCACCCACAGACCAACTCAGACCCTCATGCACCCACTCACAGACCGACTCAAACAGTGACACACCCACTCACAGACCCACTCAGTGACTCATGCACCCATTCATTGACCCACTCAGACACTCATGCACCCATTCACAGACCCATTCAGAGCCTCATGCACCCACCCACAGACCCACTCAGAAACTGAAGCACCCACTCACAAACCTCCTCAGAAACACATGCACCCACTCACAGACCCACTCGGACCCTCCTGCACTCAGTTACAGATCCACTCAGCCTGTCATGCATGCACTTGCAGACCCACTCAGACACTTACACACCACTCACAGGCCACTCAGACACTCATGCACAAACTCACAGACCCACTCAGACCCTCATGCAACCTCTCACAGACCTACTTAGTGACTCATGAACCCACACACAGACCCACTCATACACTCATGCACCCAGTCACAGACCCCCTCAGACTCTTATGCACCCAGTCACAGAACCACTGTCACTGACGCGCCCACTCACAGATCCACTCAGAGATTCATGCACACACTCACAGACCCACTCAGTGACTCATGCACCCACTCACAGATCCATTCAGACACTAATACACCCACTCATAGACCCACTCAGACACTCATGCAC
Organism: Pleurodeles waltl; assembly: GCF_031143425.1. Lineage (NCBI taxonomy): Eukaryota > Metazoa > Chordata > Amphibia > Caudata > Salamandridae > Pleurodeles > Pleurodeles waltl. Next base: position 830,550,629 of record NC_090442.1, on the reverse strand, counting down.
CCAGTCACAGACCCACTCAGACCCTTATGCACCCACTCACAGAACCACTCAGTCACTGACGCACCCACTTAAACACTTACACACCCACTCACAGACACACTCAGAGACTCATGCACCCACTCACTCATGCACCCTAAGTCCCACTCAGCCAGTCTTGCATGCACTTGCAGACCCACTCAGACACTCACACACCCAATCACAGGCCACTCAGACACTCACACACCCACTCAGACAGTAATGCATCCACTCACAGACCCATTCAGACCCTCATGCATCCAACACAGACTCACTCAGTGACTCATGCACCCACTCACAGACCCATTCAGATCCTCATGCACCCACTCACAGACCCACTCAGACACTCTTGCACCCAGTCACAGATCCACTCAGCCAGTCTTGCATGCACTTGCAGACCCACTCAGACTCTCACACACCCACTCACAGGCCACTCAGACACTCATGCACACAGTCACAGACCCACTCAGACCCTCATGCGCCCACCCACAGACCAACTCAGACCCTCATGCACCCACTCACAGACCGACTCAAACAGTGACACACCCACTCACAGACCCACTCAGTGACTCATGCACCCATTCATTGACCCACTCAGACACTCATGCACCCATTCACAGACCCATTCAGAGCCTCATGCACCCACTCACAGACCCACTCAGAAACTGAAGCACCCACTCACAAACCTCCTCAGAAACACATGCACCCACTCACAGACCCACTCGGACCCTCCTGCACTCAGTTACAGATCCACTCAGCCAGTCATGCATGCACTTGCAGACCCACTCACACACCCAATCACAGGCCACTCAGACACTCACACACCCACTCAGACAGTAATGCATCCACTCACAGACCCATTCAGACCCTCATGCATCCAACACAGACTCACTCAGTGACTCATGCACCCACTCACAGACCCATTCAGATCCTCATGCACCCACTCACAGACCCACTCAGACACTCTTGCACCCAGTCACAGATCCACTCAGCCAGTCTTGCATGCACTTGCAGACCCACTCAGACTCTCACACACCCACTCACAGGCCACTCAGACACTCATGCACACAGTCACAGACCCACTCAGACCCTCATGCAACCACTCACGGACCTACTCAGTGATTCATGCACCCACACACAGACCCACTCAGACACTTATGCGCCCAGTCACTAAGCCACTCAGACTCTTATGCACCCACTCACAGAACTACTCAGTCACTGACACACCCACTCACAGACCCACTCAGAGATTCATGCACCCACCCACAGACCCACTCAGTGTCTCATTCACGCACTCAGACTTACTCAGCCACTCACGCATCCACTCACATATCCATTCAGATACTAATGCACCCACGCAGACACTTATGCACCCACTGACAGACCCACTCAGCCAGTCACCTATCCAGTCACAGACTCACTGATACACTCATGCACCTATTCACAGATCCACTCAGCCAGTCACGCCCCCACTCACAGATCCACTCAGCCAACCATGCTCCCACTCACAGATCCACTCATACACTCACGCTCTGAGTAACAGACCCAGTCAGATATTCACCCACCACCACAGACCCACTGAGACACTGACACACCCAGTCACAAGCCCACTCAAACACTGATGCACCCACTCACAGACCATTCTTACACTCACAAAGCCACTCACGGACCCAGTTAGATACTCACACGCACATTCACAGACCCAGTCAGCCACTCATGCACCCATTCACAGATTTACTCTGCTAGTGACCTAGCCACTCACAGACCTACTTAGCCACTCACGCACCTACTCACAGATCCACGTAGACACTCACGCACCTAGTCACAGACCCAATCAGACACTCACGCACCCACTCACAGATCCAGTCAGACTCCCATTGTGGTGTACTGAATTATTAAAGTAGGAGTAAAATATAAAAGTGGTACTTTGCATTGAATGCATGCTTTTGTTTTCTGTATTTGCTACAGATTCGCAAATTTTGAAAAGGGTGAAAAAAATGTTAAAATAAAATGACTTAGTGTTTGGGAAACAAAGTGGCTCTAAAATGAACCTTTGTGTTTATTGTGTAGAGGATGAAAACTACACATAACATAGGATGCAGTGTTTCAAGTTGGTGAGAAACTCCCTGTTGCCTTTGTCTGTTAAGTGAACACCATCACCTCTATAAATTCCATCTATGTCAAAGCGGTGGTTGTTATTGTAGATATAGCCCATGCTGTGGTCTCTGAGGAATGCAGAATCCGCTTTATTAACATGTTTCCAGGCTTTGTCTTTCTGTGGACAGAATTTGGTAGACCATTTCTATTTTTGCCATTGGCATATGTTGGAAAATACAAAGACAGTGGAGGAAAAGAGTCATTAATTCTGCAAAGGTATCCTTCATTAGGATTTTCAATCCTACCCCAATAAGTGTGCCCAGGCCATTACCACAACAGTTCACAATCATGAGGTGAGGGGGTCGGCAATCTCTAATGCTTTTTATCAAAAACAGCAATTGATGCCACTTTAGACCTCTCTGGCCAAACCATTTTATCTACACATTTGACAAACCCAGGTACCTGTCAATGCCATTCTTTCTAGCAAACTCACTTGCCAAAAACACAAAGCTGTGTCCTACAATCTACAGTCTGAGCATTGTGAAGAGAAGGATGAATATCTCACAGGAGAAGGCTGAACAGGAATGAGATTTTTGTATAATGAGGCAGTTAACTTGGAAGGAGCACTTGTTTGAAAAAAATAATAAATTCACTTGGATGATTTTAATATGCAGATGCTTCAACTCTGGTTGTGATTATTGAAACTAAGAAAGTACGTCTATGATTGGCTGTGTTTGAAATAAAAAAGTAATGTATTATTTGATGAACTTAAATTTTCTTAGAGTCAAGCACACCTGCTGAATTCACTTGGAGAGTAATGTTCAGTTTCTAAAACATAAGTTGTACTTTTGACCTAGTGGTTCTACTAGGTTGCTATAGAAACCCCATCAAAGGATTGTCGGTGGTAGGGTATTAGAGAGATAGTACTACATTTAAGTGGAATTAAACGTCTTTTCAGTTTTTATACTAGATTGATTAAGTGCTTCCGTAATGTGGAGTTGTATAGTATGTTTTTGGATCCCTGTAAATATTTGTGAATTCACAGCAAAGTTAGATGTGGAGGGGTCCTCGGTGAGAGTGACAAAGAATTTGCAAATAATGATACATAGCCTGTCATTCTAGGTTACTCAGAAAAGTGAAGAAAGTGTTAAAGAATAGCCATTCAAAACTGCAGTAAAGAAAGATAAAAATGGAAGGCATCTTTTGATTCATTAACAATTGCAATATCAGAAAGTGCAAAGTTGAAAAGGTTGCCATTAATGGCTGCTTGGTGTGAGAATGGCATACCATTGTAATGCTAAATTTTTATATTTTCTAAGAGATTTGAAAGTATCTAGTAGGAGCAGAAAAACAAAGATTTTGACCAACAAACTCAATTTACAGGTATTTACAATATATTAAATGATAAAAAAGGTTATTCAAAATGGAAATGCATATCTCAGGTTTACAACAATATATGTGAAATACTGTACAGTAATCTGTGAATGGTTGTATAAATATTGCTGAAGGAGGCTAGCTCTCTAAATAGTGTACAAAAAGCAACCACACCTTGGTATGCAGAGGTATAAAATAGACCACCTAATGCTCTATTTTTGTGGTAATGTGAGTGAGCCGTTAGGCTTATGCTGGAGATGTGCTAAGCATTTGCTGTATTCACTGTACCGATAAATGTGGACACACTCCGAAGAATAACTTGAGACCAATTTACAAAAATACTTCAGATTTTTATAAAACTTTAAGACCAAGGTCATCAAAATCAGGAAAGTTCTTTTGTTTGTTATGATTTTTCAAAATTTAGAAAATGTTCTGGTTTTGTTCGTAATTACGCACCATAGGAATCAATGGGAAAAACTTAAAAATTGCATATCAAATCTGGCAATGTTTTCACAAGCGTCACCTTTTGTTTTTAGGTCGAGGTCATTGAGATGTCTTGTGGGCCAGCCGGAGAAGTTCGGGCGGTTCCCCATTTTGGCAGTAGCAGTGGCTGAATGTTTTGGAGCTGGTGCAGAACAGTGAAGGGGACCACTTGGAACACACCGCACAGATGGACGTAAGTTCAGTGGATCCCCTCGGAGTGTAGAAGCCTCAAGGGGTTTGGGACCCCTAGAGCACAGCTGGTTTGTCGATGCAGAGGCCAGGGATGCAGGATGCAGCATGGATTCGTCAGCCAAGGGCCATGCTTCTTAGGGTCCGTGGATCCAGGAGCAGGTCACTGGGAAGGTGGATTGCAGGTCAGCAGGCCCATTCTGTGGGGTGGTTCTCCCCTGACTGGTTCTTGCTTCTGGGCTTTTGAAAGTCCAGAGTGGACTTTCCTTCTGGGTGTCTGACATTAGGGGCCAGTGCCCCAGCTATAGGTATGTCTCAGGCCCTGAATGTCGCAGTGCCACCAAATATGGCACACAGGTAGGCTTTGTCCTTTGGGTCCATCAGTAGGAGTTTGGTCAGGATAATATGTCCAGTTTGTTGGTCAGCGGACGGTCAGTGAACTGGACTTCACTGGTTTCTTGACTGTGGGGTGCAGGGAGTGATGCCTTCACTCAGAGGGAGGTATTTGGCTATTTTCAGAATGCTGGAGGTCCTCTGGGGTTTCTTAGAGTCCTTCAGTTGTCCAGTTTATCACTCAGCAGCGATTTTCGAGTTCTGAGTGTAACAAGCAGGGTATGACACCCTTTTCTTCTTGTAGTAGGACTTCTGTTCTCATGCCTCAGGCCTTCTTTGTCACTGGTCTTCTTGTGTCCATCAAATCTGATCTGTAGGTCCAGAGATGCCCACTAAATATTGTATTTAGAGGACATTAAGGAGAGTACCTGGTAGTGGCCAATGGGCCACCAACCTCACAGTGGCTACACCCACTAAGTGACCACTTCCTGTGTTAAGGAGTCACATCCCTATCCCTATCCCTAAAAGGCTATTTTCCGGCCATCCAAGATGGAGGAAAATAAAATGGAGTGGTCACCTCGCCTGTCCCACCTGAGGGGTAGTGCAGGCTGGGGATGGCCACTCCTCCTAGCCTGGCTAGTTTTCCCTGGTTTTCCCACCCAAAGTGGTGGAGAAACCATTGGGTGGCTATCTGCTTGGGGTTCAGGTTTAAAAAAAGGTAAAGACTTTGAAGCTGACCACTGGTGCAGAGTGTCTGCCTGGGCAAGGAGGTGTAACAACTCCACCCAGTAAAGGCTTTGTGTTCTTGCTCCTGAGAGCAAAGGCACTCACCCCAGGAGTCCAGACTCATGTCTGGTGGTGGCAGGCTGGTTAGGATCAGACAGCAACCATTCCAGGGCTGTTAGGTTTATCATTCTGAGTTGTTTAAAACCAAACAATCCAAGGTTCAGAGAGGCCATTGTGTAGCTGGGGAACTCGCAGAGAACTGTTGCAGCACATGCATTTGCTATGGCTCTCCTGTACGCTTACTATGTCTTAACGGTTTGTAAAAACACAGTAGGGATATATTTGCTCATGCACACATATGCCCTCACATGCAATATAGTGCACCCTGCTTTGGGGTGGCAAGGCCTTCCAGAGGGGTGGCATACCTATATTGCATGCAGTGTCAGTGGGCATGGAACTCTAGGTGAGTGCTATGTTGAGTTTGCAACTTTTAGAGTCACCTTGTCAATCACTTGTAATGACAGTCTGCATGAGGCAGGTATGGAGCCTCTCAGAGTGGCACAATTGGTGCTGCAGCTCTGGGGGGGGCTCTCCAGTACCCATGCCTTAGGTACCAGGGGCCAGATGTAGGAAGAAAACATTTTGCGAGGTGCAAATTGCGAGTACTAGCGACTCGCAATTTGCACCTCACAAAATGTCATGCAGAAAGGTGTCTCAGACACCTTCTGCGACTCGCTATGGGGGCGCAAAGACCCACCTCATAAATATTTATGAGGTGGGTCGCAGTTTGCGACCCCATAGCGAGTCTAGGCACTCACGGGGATGGTGGCCTGCTGGAGACAGCAGACCACCATGTCCGTGACTGCTTTTGAATAAAGCAGTTTTTTTTTCTTCTTTTTGCAGCCCGTTTTCCTTAAAGGAAAACGAGCTGCAAATAGAAAAAATACTGAAACCTTTTTGTTTCGGTTTTTTTCAGAGTAGGCAGTGGTTCATAGGACCACTGCCTGCTCTGAAAAAATAATTTTGTTTGCATTAACAAAGGGGAAGGGGTCCCATAGGGACCCCTTCCCGTTTGCGAATGAGTTACCATCCACTTCAAGTGGATGGTAACTGCGAGTTGATTTGTGACCGCAATTCAACTCTACATCGCGATGCGGTCACAAATAGGAAGGGCACACCCCTTCCTATTTGCGAGTCGGAGACACATCGGTACCGACTCGCAAAATGTGTTTCTGCATCGCGTGAGGCCTTTTGCACCTCGCAAACGGCGTTTTTCGCCGTTTGCGAGGCGCAAAAGGCTACTTACATCTGGCCCCAGGTGTGCTATTTACTAGGGACATACAAAGGATGCTAAAGTGCCAAACATAGTACAATTTTTGGGAAAGAGATCTGGCCCAGTGAACCTGTTTAGCAGGGGCCCAGGGCACTTACAGTTTGAAACCACCTCATTTTCCAGTCAAAAGTGGGGGGCTACCATGTCAAAAGAGGTCCTTTCTCACACATGTTACATATTTAATAGATATATGTGTGATGTGCATATGTACATACCTATATTTGTGTAAATGTTGTCAGTTGCAGAGTCTTTTCTTCCATTGTAAATCTATACAACAAGTCCCAGAATTCATAGTAGAAATATTTGAGTGCAACAGTGTTGTACCTACTTGTGGGTCTACTTGTATTTTTCACATAGATATGTGTCATGTAGTTATGTACAGAAAGATTTTTGTTCAAATGTTGTCATATCGGGAGTCCTTAATTCCTTGGTCAATGAATATTACAAGTCTCAGAATTAATAGTAAAAATAGTAGACTGCAACACTATATCATGCATTTATATGTAAAAAATTGAAAGATATGTACTACATTATCTTCAGTGACGGAGTAGATATGTTAGAGAATTATTGCTTAAAAATTATTCAGGCTTACTACTGCTCAGGCTCAGTGTGTACTTTTATATGTGAGCTCACATGGCACTAGAAAACGTATTTGACAAGTCTTAAATTGACATCTTAATGCACAAAAGTCAGCACTCAACTAGGCTGTAGGTAGGCCATGTGAAGTTGGTGCGATGTGATTAAAAGGTGAGGCATGTCATTGAGAGTTTCACTGACTTAGATTTGCACTGGCAGATCCCTATGACTAGTTATATATGCAGAGCACCAGTCATAATGCATGTCACATACCTACTTATAAGAGGATAGAAGCACTCAGACACAACGACACTGAAACAGATACTTATACATTCATGCACACATCCAAACAGCAGCTCTGCATCATGCAGTATGAGAACCAGTTGCTAACTGATACACTCATTCACATATGTAGGCAACTGCTGAGACAAGGTAGTCTCCCATCCAGAGTAGTGCTTTATACATGTTTTAGCCCTACGAATGCTGACTCTGAGTATGTAGTCTTAAATGTCAGCTTGACTGGGCAGTAGAAAAACTGCTTGACAAGTCCTAAACTGACCTCTTACTGCAGAAATGGCACCCCTCATGGCGCTGTGTGATTAAAAGGTGAAACATATGCTTGAGACTTTCACTGACTTAGTTCTGCACTGAGATACCCCTATGCCCAGTTATATATGCAGAATACCTCTTACACTGCAACTCATGTACCTACTTATAAAAGGATAGAAGCACTCAGACATGCAGTCAGACTGTCAGAGTCACCAGATCCTCAGGGTCTGCGCACGTTCCCAACATGTCCTCCACAAGACAGCTCCAATACTCTGATTAGAATGTCACAGAGTCTAAGAGAGTCCAAGTGGGGAAAAGGGGATTAGGTAGGGAACAGCTGGGAAGGAGACCTGTAGGAAACAAAAGGTTAAACAATACAACATCAGAATAAAATCACATTTAGGTTCATAAAAACTCTCAGTTGAATCTAGGGTTCAAAGATACTCAGAACATGAAATAACACTCTGTTGAGTCTAGAGTTCAATGACACTCGGAGCATGAAATAACACTCTGTTGAGTCTAGAGGTCAGTGATACTCGGAACATGAAATAACACTCTGTTGAGTCTAGAGTTCAGTGATACTCGGAACATGAAATAACACTTAGACTGAGGAAACATGAATGGCCTAGAACTAGACTCCAATTAGGTCTCAAGAAATCTAGGTACCTGGAAAAGAATCAAGAATGGTTAGTACAATGTTTCATTAGGAATACAAGAACCTTCTAGAACAATGTCCCAGAACAAACACTGCCTCGTTACATGAGGACAAAAAGGCAATCCAAACATTCCCTAGAAAAACAATAGAAATTGTACTAAAGACTTAACATGCACATAGAAAGTAACATCTTTAACTTAACACCTCTGCAGAAAATTCAAGGGGGCTGGAATAATTGTGTGCACCTCCAGAAACATTACACATCAAAGTTTTGATTGACAGAAAATGATCGCGCACATTGTAAGCGATCTGTACATCAAGGTTTAAATGCGGGAAAAGAATCGCGCAAACTGCCGATTCTCACAAGTACATGCTAATGCCAAGAAATGATCGCGCACACTGTAAGTGATCTGTACATCAAGGTTTAAATGCGGGAAAAGAATTGCGCAAACTGCCGATTCTCACAAGTACAGGCTAATACCAAGAAATGATCGCGCACACTGTAAGCGATCAGTACATCAAGGTTTAAATGCAGGAAATGAATTGCGCGTCTTGCCGATTCGAATGTCACCATGCAAATGCCAAGAAATGGTTGTGCACAATGAATATCAAGAGTTAAGCACACGAAATGAATTGTGCGTTTTGCCAATTCGAATGCCACCTTGTAATTGCCATGAAATGGTAGCGTACAATGAATATCATGAGTTAAGCACACAAAATGAATTGCGCGTTTTGCTGATTCGAATGCCACCTTGTAATTGCCATGAAATGGTAGAGCACAATGAATATCATGAGTTAAGCACAAGAAATGAATTGCGCGTCTTGACGATTCGAATGCCATCATGTGAATGCCAAGAAATGGTAGCACACAATGAATATCACTAGTTAAGCACAAGAAAATGAATTGCGCGTCTTGCCGATTCAAAAACCACCATGTGAATGCCAAGAAATGGTAGCGCACACTGAATACCACAAGTTAAACACAGGAAATGAATAGCGCGTTTTGCTGATTCGAATATCAGCATGCAAATGCCAGAAAAAGCCAAGCGCACATTCACACGCACAAGGTAACATCTTTTATCATGAAAATTAGGCCCAAGAACTCGAAAGCCTTCGAGAACGGGATTGGGGGCCCAGCCCGACCTCCGTTTTACCGCCCTGATCAAGGATCACCAACACAGTGAAGGGCAAAGGCTGGAAGATCAAAGTAGGCTCTGGAACAGGAGCTCAGGAAGTTGCTGCTGCTCTGCACCGGAACCTCTGAATAGTGAGCACGTGGAGCTGGGCTGGCTCCCTTATATGGAGTCTGGCCCAGCCCACAAACCACACCCAGTCATGCTGCAGGGAAAGCTTCTAGAAGGCCCTGGAAAGGGACCACACCCTGATACACTCTGAAAGCCTGCAGCAATACATTGCAAATGAACGGTATTTACAAGCACCTTGAATATAAGTCTTCAGGATTAAACTCTGCAATGCAAAAGGTTAAACAACAGCATATCAACATAATGCATGAATTACGTTATCTCATAAGTGCTGGGTTTTTGCATTCCAGTCGCCCGTAGAGCACGCACTGCCCTGATGTTGACACAGACACTGAAAGAGACACTCATACATTCATGGACACATGCAAACAGCAGCTGTGCGTACTACAGTATCAGAACCAGTTGCTAATGTATACACTCATTCACTTATGATGGCAACTACTGAGAAAAGCTAGTCTCCAATCACAAGAAGTAGTGCTTTATACATAAGTTGGGTCTACTAGTGCTGACCCTGAATGTGTAGTATTAAACGTCAGCTAGACTGGACCATAGAAAACCTGCTTGAGAAGTCTTAAACTGACCTCTTACTGCAGAAAAGTCACTCCTCACCTAGGTTGTAGGTGGGGCATGAGTCATGGAGCTGTGTGTTTAAAAGATGAGACATGTTGTTGAGACTTTCACTGAATTAAATCTCCACTGGGACACCCCTATGCCGAGTTATATATGCAGAATCCCTCTTATACTACAACTCATGTACCTACTTATAAAAGGATAGCCTCAGACACACAGTCAGACAATGAAAGAGCCTGCACACATCCAAACAGCAGCTCTGCATCCCGCATTATGAGTACCACCAGTTGCTAACTGGTACACTCATTCACATATGTAGGCAACTGCTGAAACAAGATAGTCTCCCATCTATAGAAGTAGTGCTTTATACATGAGTTGGGACTACTATTGCTGACTCTCAGTGTGTAGTTTTCAACATCAGCTTGACTGGGCAGTAGATAAACCGCTTGACAAGTCTTAAACTGAACTCTTACTGCAGAAATGTCACCCCTCACCTAGACTGTAGGTAGGCCATGAGCCATGGTGCTATGTGATTAAAAGGTGAGACATATGGTTGAGACTTTCACTGACAGACCTGCACTGGAACACCCCTATGCCCAGTTATATATGCAGAAGCCCTGTTATACTCAACTCATGTACCTACGTATAAAAGGATAGAAGCACTCAGACACCCAGTCAGACACTGAAAGAGACACTCACACATTCATGCACACATGCAAGGAGCAGATGTGCGTCCTGCAGTATGAGAACCAGTTGCTGATACACTCATTCACATATGTAGGCAACTGCTGAGACAAGATAGTATCCCACCCAGAGAAGTAATTCTGTATGCATGTGTTGGGCCTCAAGCTAGAATCTGATCCACAAGAGTAGAAAACCTGCTTGACAAGTCTTGAACTGATCTCATACTGCAGAAATGTCACCCCTCGCTTAGGTTGTAGGTCGGCCATGTGACATGGTGCTATGCATCAAAATATAACCGTTCATAACAACAGTTACATGGTTAAATATATAATTTAAGAATATCTCAAGAAAAGTTAAATAATTGATTTATTTTCTCATTACAGAGATTTACTTACAATTACAAGAAGAAAATCACAATGCCATCAAAAACTGTAACAAGAAAGCAAAAGAGAAAAGTTTATTATCTCCTCGTAAATGAGAAATAAAAAGGACAAAAAGCAAAAAATGGAAAGAAAGGAAAAGAGCTGAAGGTAAGAGAATAAAAACCTTTCTGAGAAGAGTATGTGGAAAACTAGCAAGTGACCAAAAACAATTAAATAGAAAGGCATGTTTCAAAACTTTCTAAAAAAGGTGGAAAAGTGCATGATATTAACAGAAAAACATTGAAAGGTAAAGGAGATACTTTAACCGAAGGACAGAAGGTGTTTAAAGGAATAAGAGTTAGAATGTTTTACTGTATTCTAATTTGGAATCTTATAACAACTAGGAAGAAATATAAAAGGAGACGAAAATTAGGCAAACTAAAGGACTATGTTGAAGCTGTAGTTGATTAGGTCTTTGTTCTGAAGAGGAAAGTATTTATTTTGATTTTGAATGGAATGAAAATACTGTATAAAATAGTGTTGAGTATGAAGAAGAGAAACCAAAGAAAATGATTTGTAAATAGAACTAATTTCTGCAAAGTTTTCAGTGGCGAATAGAATCATACTTCCAGTACACAACCTTATTTTAATGAGGAAACCTACTTCCAAGAGAACACTTTTGTGCATGCAGTTGCAACATCTGGATGACGTTATTATACGAACAATTGTAGTCCAATTCCAAAAGACGAGATGGTACCTCGAAATGTAGAGGAAGTTATAGCGGAAGAGGTACAGGGAAGGTGTAGACAGGCACCTGTGTATAAATGTAACTGTAGCAGTATATGCAGTACTCAACAGGAATCAATTGATTTATTCAAAAGTTTTCTTTGTACATTTCCTTGTAAAAGTTTGAAGAAGAAAATAGGTGTGTTACAAGGATTATTTCCATGCAAAGTAAGAAAGTACACCAGTTTACAAGGTCATTCACTAGAATGTTTGTCAAAGAAAGTGTGTTACAGCACCTTTCATCTCTTCAGAATGTTAGCTGTATACCACTCTAGAATGCAAACTTTTGTTAGGAGGCTTTACTATATAAAATGTCCGGCTCTATTTGTAGTAGGAATGAACAGAGATGTATTACCTGATGCTGTGGCAAAGGTTGAGAAAGTTTGTGAAGAGATTGAGTTCAGTTTATTTTGCCCTGTAGAAGAGAAGAGGAAAAATTAGGAGGTACTAAGGGGAGCTGTAGAGGAACTGGATACACAGATTAGTATTGAAAAATTTAGAATGGAGATAGGAAAGGTCAATACACTGTGTTCTGAGAAACTTGAGTAGGTTTGTATTTATTCTTGCCTCACTCACTACAAAAAACAAACTCGTAATCTAGTTGAATGTTTGAATTTTCTAAAATTGAGCAAGATAGCAATGATGAGTGGCAGGAACTTTGTGCATATCTGTTTCTAGACACAAAGCAAGCAATATGTAAGTATTACCATGACAAATTAGAGAATAATAAAATGTCAGCTAGAGCTATTCACAATAGATTAGATTTAGTACCAGTGCCACAAGAACTTAGTAAATTAAATGTGCATGAATCAATTCTAAGACCAACTGGGCATCCATTTCAAGCAATCTTTCAAATGGAGCCATAAATAGGTAAACAGACACCAACAGAACTACAGAATGGACTTAAATGAAGAGTTGTGTATTAACCTTCAGAGTTTAAAGAAAATGTTGACACTGTGGGTGTTGAAAAAAAGTTTTTGGTAAATGGAGTTCCCGCCAAAAGAGAAAAAATCTGGCAAGAATTAGTGGATATGAATAAAGTAAAAAAAGGCACTATGGGGGTCATTCCGACCCCGGCGGGCGGCGGGCGCCGCCCGCCGGGCGGAGACCGCCAGAAGACCGCACCGCGGTCAAATGACGGCGGCGGTCATTCTGACTTTCCCGCTGGGCGGGCGGGTGACCGCCAAAAGGCCGCCCGCCAGCCCAGCGGGAAAGCCCCAGCAACGATGAAGCCGGCTCCGAATGGAGCCGGCGGAGTTGCTGGTGTGCGACGGGTGCAGTGGGACCCGTCGCGACTTTTAGTGTCTGCTTTGCAGACACTGAAAATCTTAATGGGGCCCTGTTAGGGGGCCCCTGCAGTGCCCATGCCAGTGGCCTCACGACACCCGTTCCCGCCAGCCTCTTCCTGGCGGTGTAAACCACCAGGAACAGGCTGTCGGGAAGGGGGTCGGAATCCCCATGGCGGCGCTGCTTGCAGCGCCGCCGTGCAGGATTCTCTGGGGCAGGGGAAAACCGAGGGAAACCGCCGGTTCACCTTTTCTGACCGCGGCTTTACCGCCGCGGTCAGAATTGCCCCTGAAGCACCGCCAGCCTGTTGGCGGTGCTTCCTCCGTCCCCGGCCCTGGCGGTCCATGACCGCCAGGGTCGGAATGACCCCCTATGTACTTGAAAGAAAATAATGTTTTTTTACAAAAATGTTGATGCTACTGGAGATATAAGTTGTATCGATGACGAAGCACTGCAATTAAGTGGAAGAATAGAAAAAGTGGATAAGCAGAGGTCAGAAGAAAAATATGAGCACTATAGTAATTACTCGCTACACTCAAAAGAAATTGTTGGGGATGCTATTGATCTGCTTCAAACGAAACAAGCTAGAGGAGCTCCAATGAGTGTGGGAAAAAAAGTTTAGAGGCTCGTTGCTTCCCACAGCTATTTCCCACAGTAGTAGGTGGCCGCTGCGGTGATTGACATATAAAAATACCAGCAGCTGAATACAAGTCAAAAAGATTATATTCAGACGGCCCTAGCTTTTGTCAATGTATTCCCTATATATTTCCCAATATATTCCATCTGTTATTTGAGAGTGACTTGTCAGGACTCCCTTATGTGGTGAACCATATTCTGAAGACAGGAGTCCATCTGCAAAATTATTCTGCTAGGGAGTTTGTTGATAAAGTATAAGGTGAGGATAATAATCTGGAGTACAACTTAATTAATTCGATGGTATGTCAACACTGGTCTGAAAATACTGGTACATTGTAATGTAGAAGATCAATGTTTGCTCTGAAACTTAGGTCCACCTACTTGGTTTGTGACAGTTGAGCAGACTATGCATGGGATGGTTCACTAGAATTTCTAAGAGGAGCAAACTGTAATGTTAACAATATCAATTTCAAGACTGCAGGAGAACTTTGGCCTTGGATGCTGCTAATGTATATAGGTATTCTAATCACAATTTTCAAGTAATGCTGGCTTTTATATGCAATAAAACAAATCTTCCTCTTAGAGAAATTGCAGATTTCTTTTCTGGAGAAAAGAAAAACGGGCATAAGGTGCTCCTCACATACACATGCTCTTATGGATAAAGGATGCACCAAAATTTGGAACTGATACTGATGAGTTTGTTCTGTCTTTCATACAACAGTATGTTGATCATACTCATCCCTGATGAGAATAATAAAAAAAAACTTACAACAGCAAGTTCTACACTTCCAAACAAATAGATGTGGCAAGTATTGCTGCTGAATATACAAATGTAAAGGAAAATATTATACGTGGTGTCGTTTTGGATTTCCAAGCCCTAGGAAGAGTGAACAGCTTTCTATCTGCAGTGAGGCACACACTGACAAGAAAATCGCCCAAAAAGATTTATAATCTGAAAAGATCAGAGGCCTCCAAATATGTTAATGATTATAGTCCTGTCATTCTAAAATTATGGAATGTAAATATGGACATACAGGGGGTGATTCTGACCCCGGCGGCCAGGGTCGGCGGGAGCACCGCCAACAGGCTGGCGGTGCCCCGCAGGGCATTCTGACCGCGGCGGTTCAGCCGCGGTCAGAAGAGGAAAACCGGCGGTCTCCCGCCGGTTTTCCGCTGCCCTTCTGAATCCTCCATGGCGGTGCAGCTCGCTGCGCCGCCATGGGGATTCAGACACCCCATACCGCCATCCTGTTCCTGGCGGTTCGCCCTCCAGGAACAGGATGGCGGTATGGGGTGTCGTGGGGCCCCTGGGGGCCCCCCCGTAAGCGGGCCCCACTTTGAATTTCACTGTCTGCATTGCAGACAGTGAAATTCGCGACGGGTGCAACTGCACCCGTCGCACCTTCCCACTCCGCCGGCTCAATTCTGAGCCGGCGTCCTCGTGGGAAGGGTTTTTGCACTGGGCTGGCGGGCGGCCTTTTGGCGGCCGCCCGCCAGCCCAGTGCAAAAGCCAAAATACCCTCAGTGGTCTTGCGACCGCGGAGCAGTATTTTGGAGGGGGGAAGTCTGGCGGGCGGCCTCCGCCGCCCGCCAGACTTAGAATGACCCCCACAGTTTGTTGCAGACAAGTCCATTGCTGCTGCTCCCTATGTCACTTCATACATCACAATATCAGATAAAACAGAGATCAAGGAAATGTGTCAGGAGATTTCTGCAGAAAAATCTCTATCAAAAGAATTATACAGTTTCAGCTTGAAAATGCTCTTGCATAGGGAGATACGCTCATTTGTCTGTTGTGACAGGTTGAGTTCAGCTAGCTTGTTTTCGAAGTCTAGGGAAATTGTATGGGTTAGTCTAGGCCTTGCCAACATGAAGGCAGAGTGTTGAAATCTTTCCCAGAAATTCAGTACCTAGGAGAGTTTGATCTGGAGAGTACAGAGATTGTAAAAACAAATATGTTGGATACCAACTACCCAAGCAAAATCGAAAATATGTGTCTTAACAAAATTCTGCAGCACTATAGGTACAAAAATAATGTGTCTTTACAAAATTCTGCCGCACTATAGGTTAAAAAATAATGTGTCTTTATAAAATTCTGCAGCAACAGAGGTACAAAAATAACGTTTCAGCAAACATTGATGAAGGCAAATATGGTGTAGCTGGTTACGACAGTTGTTGGGTTTGGCATGCAAAAGGTAATCTAATAAACCATAGAAAATGTACTTGTCAAACTGCTAAGAATTTTTTTTTTTTCTACTTAGCACTTCTCCAACTATTCAAACCTTGGTGTTCTGAAACAGAGTTACTTCAACAATATGACTGCTATGAAGACTCCTTCAATGCTATAAAAGACAGCATTGAATGTCCAGTATTTTCCTACTATCTGAAAATGTTAAATGAAGAAGTTGAACAAGAGGAAACAATTGCTACTGAGATAGCTAAGGATAGTTCACAGAGTAGCCAGGGTTCTGGACCTCTCAGTCAAGATCCTCTTGGACAGCCCATAATCGAAAATGAAGCTGCCATAGCGATGAATGAGGTGGAGACAGCAATGCAACAAGCAAGAAAAGAAAATTTTGACTTAGAACAGTTAGTAGAACTATTCAATGATGAGCAGAAAGAAATATATATGGAAGTTAAAGAAAAAAATAGAGCATGGATTCCTCCACAAAAACAATCATGGTAAATGTTCAGGTAAAGTTAAGCCAATTCTTTTGCATGTCAGCAGACAAATTGACACTGGGAAAAAAAAGCTTTTTAATACAAGTTCTAACCACTTATGTACAAAGGACTACAGAATCCATTTTATCATGTGCAGTAACAACCCGTATGGGTTTAGCTGCACACAACGTCAAAGGAATTACCTTACATCATCTACTTATGCTCTCTGTTGAACACAATAATAAACTGAAGTACCAAAAGTTATCTGGAAAAGCTTGTCATGAAGTTGCAAGAGTCTTGAAGAAATTAAAACTTTTAATCATCAGTAAGGTGAGCATTGTCTCAAACTTAATGCTCACCTTTGTACATTCAAGAATGCAACAGATATTGAATACATAAGAAAGCATGTACATGTATGTTTTTGGTAGTTTATTACAACGTATCCCCATGAAAGAACGGCCTGTTGTTAAGACACTTTTACATGTAGAAACTCTTAATTTTTAAGGAAGCATTAGAAATGTGACTATTTGTTTGAGTTTCCAATACAAAGAACTAAATCGAAACATGCATCAAACATCTGATATACAATATGTAAATATTCTAAAGGATATTAGAGTAGGAACACTATCAAAAGAAGGAAAATGTTGCTTACAAACTTGACTTATAAAGAACATACTTCTTTCCAAAACATCTGCAGCACAGCTAATATTTGAATATATTCAACAACAAAAATCCAATGTGTGTCTAGTACCTACTCTTCAAGAATGTACCTCTTTCAATGAAGAATTATTGGAAGTGATATCAATTGATAAAATGCAACACCGAGGAGTGACAATACATTTGAGCGAAAAACTACAATGAAAACGCAATTCTTTGCAGAAGTCTGTTTCCAAAACTGTGGGATTAGAAAAGTGGTTACGTATTTGTAAGAACTGTAGGGTGATTTTGCTGCGTTATTTAAATGTTGAGGAAGGGTTAGTTAATGGAACCATGGGTAAAATAATAGATTTCATTTTGTATCCAGACAAAAATGAGGTTCAATACCTAGCAATTAAATGTGATGATCTTGAAGGTGTAAAACAGAGAGCAAGGTTTGTTGCACACTTCTTGCTTGTAAAAGACGTGTATGTTCTCAGAAAGCAATTTCTGGTGTCTTCAACATATGCTGTAACCATACATAAGTCTCAAGCTTTAAGTGTAGATGCAGCATTTATTAACATTGGTACCACTGTATTCAAAGAAGGGGTGTCATATGCAGCATTTTCACGGGCTAGATCTTTGTCTGGTTTGTATCTCATAGAGTTTGAAGACAATAAAGTAAATGCTGATTTCAGTTGTGTGATAGATTATAACCATTTGAGAAGCCTATATGTTCCTCATTTAGGACACTACCCAGTTTATGAAAAGCCTAGAATCTTACCAAAATGAAAGACTACAAAGGATCATACTGATATTCCTGCAAAAAAGAGGAAAAAAGAGAAGAAAAAAAGGTATTGGAGAAAAAAATACTAAAATTACTGATTAAATTGTTGGTACCACTTCTTCAACCTTCCTGGAGTTAACTGCTTTGCCAATGCAGTTCTCAATGCACTATTCTCTTTACCTCCTGTGATTCATGCAATTAAACAGAAAAGAATAATAGATTGTGCTCTGCACTCTTTAGCTTGTTAAAACACTTGTGCGGTGATAGAACAAAAACATATTCTGCATCTTTTATTAGAGATCTTGCAGGCCTGTGCACTGGATCTGTACACTTCACTCAAACACTCAAGAAGATGCACAAGAATTCTGGATGGTCCTACTTGGTATCTTAGTAGAAGAGGAAGTAGCTATTGATGAGCTATTTGGACTAAGTTACTCATGGCAGCATGTTTGTAAAAATTGATCCTTTTCTTCAAAAACAGAAATATATCCAGATAGATTCATCTATTTAACTCTACCATACTGTAAAACTGTCAGTTTTGAAAAATTGTTTTAAGATGCATCACAAAACAAAACCTGCACAAAATGTAAGTCAGATCTTCTATCAACTTTGAACATGAGACAAACTGCGAAGTATGTCATCTTAATGCTAGAGCGATGCAATAGAGATGGAACTAAGGGCCAAATGTAGGAACCGGTTTGCATGTCGCAAACTGCGAAAAACGCAGTTTGCGACATGCAAAACGGCCATTGTGACGCTGATTCACATTTTGCGAGTCGGTAGCGACTCGCAAAATGTGAATCCGACTCGCAAATAGGAAGGGGTGTTCCCTTCCTATTTGCGACTCGCACCGCGATGTAGAATTGCTTTGTGACCGCGAAAGCGGTCGCAAAGCAATTCGCAGTTAACACCCACTTGAAGTGGGTGGTAACTCATTCGCAAACGGGAAGGGGTCCCCATGGGACCGCTTCCCCTTTGTGAATGTCGCTGAAAATATTTTTTCAGAGCAGGCAGTGGTCCAATGTCAGTATGACTCGCAATTTGCAGCTCGCAAAATTTTCTGTACCTACATCTGGCCCTAAATTGGAAACTCAAATCCCAAATTTTAAAGCTGGACAAATCTCTATTTCTGGCACAATCTATACCTATATAGCCATTATTTTTTCATGTTACATCTGAACATTACACCATCTACGTAAAAAATACAACTGGATGGACAGAGTGTAATGATAGTAATCTTACATTAAAGCAAAGATTACCCCATAAGTTACCAAGGGCCGGATGTATGAAAGCATTTTACATTCGCAAACAGTGCGAGTGCCCGTTTGCAAATGCAAAATGCCATTTAAGAATGTATGAAATACATTCTGAACGCAATTTTAAGGAATCGCTAAAATAGCGATTCCTTAAAATTGCGACCCTGTTTAGAGAGCTGCAAATTGCGACTCTCTAAATTAGAAATCGCAAATAAGGATTCCTTATTTGCGATTCCTTAGCACTTGTATGAAGCAATTCCTAAATGCGATTTTGGCATTTAGGAATCGCTAATTACCACCAAGTTGAACTTGGTGGTAACCATGTGCAAAATTTAAAAAGCATTTTTAAATTGTACATGTAAACCACACATGCCCTTTTGGCATGTGTGCACCTTACATGTCCCCCCAAAATTTTTTGGGGTGCAGCAGAGGGGGCCTTAGACCCCCAGCACCCTGGGGTTTTGCATTTCCAAAATTGCGATTTCTTGTTCAGAAATCGCAATTTTGGAAATGCTAAAAATTCGCAGATATGGGCCAACAGGCCCATAGCTGGGAATGGGGCCGTTACCGCAATTTGCGATTCAGTAATAGCATTTGCGATGTTTAAGAAATCGCTATTACCGATTCGCAAATGTGATACATGGCACTTTGCAAGTCGGAAATAGCGATTTCTTAAAAATGGCTATTTCCGAATCGCAAATGGCCTTGATGATACATCTGGCCCCAAATTCTTACCTTCTCTTTCTTGAACCTATGTTCTAAAGAGGATTACTACTGGAAAAATTGAATAGTACACCTCTGGGATTTTTAATACAACAATTTAAGATATCATACCGCCAAACAAGGGAGATATTTAGCTCAACAAATTAAGACATCATACGGCCTAATAAGGGTGATGTCTTTATAAAGGATTCTAAATTTGGAAATCTACTTCCCCTGCCAGGAAACAACAGAGATAGCTCTAAATTGAAAGTGCAGTTCACAAAGTATAAACTAGGACAAAGTTCTACAGAAGAGAAAAAGGAAGGCTGCTAAACTTCTGTTTGAAGGACAGCTGGAAAACTATGAAAAATAATAACACCACTGATATACTCTACTCCTGTTGAATGGATTACCAGATTTTATGAAATCATGCGGCCTACTAAGGGTGATGTCTTTATATGCCTTTTCACCTACCAATATGATTCATGTATATTAATTATATTATAACACTACAATATACATTATATTATTTAACAATTATAAGTAAAACAGTTTGGTAAATATTTGTAGTGAGTGTGATACATAGTAATGTTAATTTGAAATAACGTGTTATGTACTTCGTTTTTTTTTACAGTCCATATGACTTTTTTTTCCCCCACTGATCAGTGATGAGTATCTATACACACTTCATTTACAGTGCAAAAGTATAGAATCTGAGAACAGTGGAAAAGGGACATTCAATGCTTAAATAATATATGTAATTGACATACAATTATATACATTTCTTGTGTTTTGTTATTGACAATAACTATTTTATTACAGATTGTGAAGCTTTAATATATAAGTTAATAACACAAAAGTTAAACTTTTATTTATCTTTTCTCTTTCAACACAGATTACGGGACGTCTTTTTTGCATTAAAGTAGGTAACTAATTTCATCTTGGTTCATTCGTACATCATACATACATATGCTTTGTACAAATAGGTAATAATACTGCAACAGCAATACAGACTCATTAAAACACACCCTGGCATACACATTTGCATATACTGACACGACTAGGCAAATACTAATGCATACAGTAACACAGCCACGCAGGCACTGATGCATACACTGACACGTAACACCCAGGCAAACTTTGATATATACACTGACACACCCAAAGACACACCGATACATACACTGACACACCTAGGCACACAGTGATGCATACAGTGATATACCCAGGTGTGCACTGATGCATAGACTAACACATCAACACACACTCTGACACATACACCAACATGCCCAGACAAACTCTTACGTATACACTAATACACTGACACACACTCAGATACATACATTGACACACTTAGGCACACATTCATGCATACACTCTCACACCCTTCTACACACTGATACATACACTGACACACCCAGGCACACACTATTGCATAGACTAACACACCCACACACACTCTGACACGTACACCAACACACCCAGACACACTCTGATACATACACTCACATACATCTAGGTACACATTCATCCATACACTGACACACACTTTTACACACTGAGACATACACTGACACACTCAGGCACACACTAATGTATACACAGACACACCCAGGTGCACACTGATGCATAGACTAACACATCCACACACACTCTGATGCATAGACCAACACACCCAGCCACACTCTGATGCATACACTAAAACACCCAGACACACTCTGATAAATACACGGACACACCTAGGCACACATTCATGCATACACTCACACACCCTTCTACACACTGATACATACATTGACACACCCAGGCACACACTGACTCATATGCTGATACATCCAGACACACTCATCCATACACTGACACAACCAGATGAACATTGATGCATCCAATGACAAGCCCTAATACACACTGATGCATGCACTAACACACCCAGAGACACACTTATACATACACTAATACATCCAGACACACTCATCCATACACTCACACACTCAGGTACACTCTGATGCTTAGACTAATACACCCAGTCACACTCTGATGCGTACACTAACACACCCAGACACACTCTGATACTTACACTCATAAACACCTAAGCACACATTAATGCTTACTGTAGGAGGCTGGCTCTCTATATTGTGTACAAAAATGACGTGTACAGTGCAGAGCCTCAAAGCAACCCGACCTTGGTATCCAGAGATAAAAAGCTGACCACCTAATGCTCTGTTTTTGTGATAGTATGGGCGAACAGTTAGGCTAATCCAGGAGATGAGCTAAGCATTTGCATTACTCACAGTATCAATAAATGTGGACACACACTCAGAAGAATAACTCGAGACCATTTTACAAAAATACTTCAGATTTTTATAAAACTTTTAAGACCAAGATCATCAATATATGGCGAGTACTTCTTTTTTTATAATTTTTCAAAGTTTAGAAAATGTTCTGATTTTTGTGCCTAATTACACACCATAGTAATCAATGGGAAAACCTTAGAAAAATGCATATAAAATCAGGCAATGCTCTCACAAGTGTCACCTTCTATTTTTAGGTTGAGGTTGCTGGAGTGTTAAATGGCCAGTCAGAAAACATCTGGCAGCTCCCAGTTCAAGTGGGAGCAGCGGCTAAAAGTCTTGGAGTTTGCGCCCCAAAAAAACAGGGGATCACTTGGAAACACACTGCAAAGATGGAATTAAAGGTAGATCCGCTGGGTCCTCTTGGAGGGTGGAGGTTGCAAGGAATTAGGGACCCCTAGAGCATAGCTGGCTGGTCGATGCAAGGAGGACGGTTGCAGCACAGATAGGTCAGCCAGGAGTCGTAAGTCTTGGAGTCCTTGGAGTCAGGAGCAGGCAACTTTGAAGGGGATTGCAGGACAGCAGGGCCACTCTGGGGAATGGTTGATGGGTGTCCTGAAGTCCCTCGGCTGGTGCTTTCTTCGGGGCTTTTGGGGGTCCAGAGTGGACTGTGCTTATGGGTGTCCGAAGTTGGGGGTCCGGTACCCCAGGTAGTGGTACGCCACAGCCCTAGAGAGTCGTAGTGCCACCAAACTTGGCAGGTCCTGTCCTTAGGGTTGTTGTACGGAATTTGGCTGGGCTGCTGGGTGTGAGTCATTGGTCAGCCGCTGGTCACTTTACTAGACTTTATGGGTTCCTTGCCTGCAGGGCGAAGGAGAGTGATACCTTCATTCTGAGGGAGATTTTGGGCAATTTTCAGAAGGCTGGAGGTGCTCTGGGGTTTTGTAGAGTCCTTCAGGTTTCCAGGCGACACCTCAGCAGCAATGGTCCAGTCCTTTGAGCAGCAGGCAGGGTTTGACGCATTTTTCTTTGTGCAGCAAGACTTCATTTCTCATGCTTTGGGTCTTCTTTGTGTCCATTGAATCTGAGGGTGTGGTCTAGGGATGCCATCTAAATATTGTATTTAGGGGGCATTAGGAGGAGTACCTCGTAGTGGCCATTGGGCCACCTACCGTAGGGTGGATATACCCACTAAGTGACGACTTCCTGTGGGAATGGGTCACATCCCTAACCCCGATTAGCTATTTTCCTACCATCCAAGATAGAGGAAAAAGAAATGAAGTGGTCATCTCGTCACCTGAGGGGTCATGCAGGCTAGTGATGGCCACTCCTATCCTTGCTAGGGTTTCCAACAGTTTTCTCACCTAAAGAGGAGTTAAAACCATTGGGTGGCCATCTGCTGCTAGCAGTAGAGACAGGAGTCAGATTTCAAAGGCAGCAACGCTTTTGAGTCGACTGCTGGTTCAGGTTGCCTGCCTGGGGGAGGAGGTGTGACACCTCCACCCAGGAAACGCTTTGTGTTCTTGTTCCTGAGAGCACAGGCTATCACCCCAAGAGTCCAGAATCATGTTTGGTGGTGGCAGGCTGGTTAGGAGGCACCTCTGAGGTGCTCGCTGGGTACATTTAATAATAAATCCAACACTGGCATCAGTGTGGGTTTATTATTCTGAGTTGTTCGATACAAAACAACCCAGGGTTCAGAGAGGCCATCATGTAGCTGGGGAATTTGTAATGACCAGTTTCTAGCACATGCATTTGCTATGCCTTCCCTGTACACTTACTATGTCTAAGAGTCAGCAAAGACTCATTAGGGGCATATTTTCTCATGCACACATATGCCCTTGCATGCATCATAGAGCACCCTGCCTGAGGGCCTCTAGGCCTTCCAGAGGTGTGATTTACCTATAGTGTATGCAGTGTTAGTGGACATGGCGCTCTTGTTGAGTGCCAGGTCAAGTTTGCATCTTTGGATACACCTTGTCATGCACTTACAATGGCAGACTGCATGAGGCTGGTGTGGGGCCTTTCAGAGTGGCACAATTGGTACTGCTGCTCTGGGGGGGCCTCTTCAGTACCCATGCTCTATGTACCAGGGGTACCATTTACTAGGGACTTACATAGGTGGCTGGATTGCCAAACATAGTACAGTTTTGGGGAAAGGGATCTGGCCCTGTGAACCTGTTTAGCAGGGACCCAGGGCACTTACAGTTTGAAACCACATGCTTTTCCAGTCAAAAAGTGGGGGGGGGGGCTAACCATGTCAAAATAGGCTTCTTCTCACACATACACTGACACACCCTTGTACACACTGATGCATACACTGACACACCCAGGCACACAAATAAAATAAGAACCAATTACAATGCATAAAAATAGTGATCTCTTGAGATCTCTTGAGGCCTTTTTCAACATCAGAAGACCCCATGTATTTAGTGACCCTCCAAACCTACCCAGGGGAAACACATACCTGCCATGTTTTCAGATGGCTTATCTGTGACATTTTCATAGTTTTAATGTACTTAGGAGTGTCATTCAATGCCAAATATGTGACTCTTACAGTGACACTTTCTAGTAAGTAAAACCAGGTAATAAAGTTCATCCTTCCCACTACAACAAGATCCCAGGGTGGCTGGAGTAGCCACACTACACTCTGGGTAGCTGGAAGTATTTCCCTACATGACACCTGCTCCTGCATAACACCACCTCCACACCACAGTTTAGATAACAAGGCCTAGCCAAATACTGCAGCACTGGTATTCAATATGCACATAACTTGCTCCTCTTCCCAGCACCCCACAATATAAGACCCAGTGACAACAGGGTTTCAGTGGCCACTTTGGCTATATATTCTTGCTGCTCCAGTTATGGAACTACCTCATTATGGACTGGCCTGTCATTGTAGGCTACTTTCCACTGCTTTCTTCACCCACTGCCAGGTCTGCTACATTTTGCTTTCTACTGGCGTTGTGGAGCTGGAAGTAGGCAAGCTTTCTCTGAGGGGCTTACTGCTGCAAAGAAGTGGTTAACAAAGAGGTCATCGGCCTCCAGGCAGAGTCTACGAGAATGCTGGCAGTCAAAATAATAACACACTTTCTGCTGCATGCACTCACTTCCTTGGTGCTATTAGCTGCATCCTCTGATACACATATACACCCAGGCACACACTGATACATACACTAACATACCCAGACACACACTCATGCATACACTAACACAACCAAGCACACACTGATGCATACACTAACACACCCAGACACACATTGTTGCATACACTGACAGATCCAGACACACACTCATGCATACACTGTCAGGGAGACCGGATCGTCTGGGTTTGCGTCTGTTCCCAATATGTCCACCTCCTGGCAGCTCCAAACTCTACTTGCTATTATAGCACAGAGTTAAAGAATGGCCAAATGGGGGATGGGGTTTTAGGTTGGGAACAGCGGGGAAGGAGACCTGTGGAAACAAGAGCTAAGAACACAATAGCAAAAGTATGCACATTGGCTTTCATAAACTTTGTTCCTAAATATTTATATACTGATAACAGGAATGATCAAAAGCTTCTCTATAACATGACCTATTAGCTCTGGGTACCTGGAAAATAAAGAAGTATTATGCAAACTTTCATATGAGCGTTTTTTGTTGTTGTTGTTTTTAGAATAACATCTTATGCTCTGAACATTGAATAACACTCTGTTGAATCTGGGTTTCAAGAATACTATGAACATTGAATAACACTGTTAAATCTGGGTTTCAAGAATACTATGAACA
This sequence comes from Pleurodeles waltl, assembly GCF_031143425.1. Lineage (NCBI taxonomy): Eukaryota > Metazoa > Chordata > Amphibia > Caudata > Salamandridae > Pleurodeles > Pleurodeles waltl. The sequence goes on along the minus strand of NC_090442.1, from coordinate 830,524,608 downwards.
TTGAATAACATTCTGTTGAATCTGGGTTTCAAGAATACTATGAACATTGAATAACACTATGTTGAATCTGGGTTTCAAGAACACTATAAACATTGAATAACCCTCTGTTGAATTTGGGTTTCAAGAATACTATGAACATTGAATAACACTCTGTTGAGCCTGGGTTTCAAATATACTCTGAACATTGATTAACAATCTGTTTGACCTTGGTTTCAAAAATACTCTGAACATGGAATAACACTCTGTTTGGTCTGAGTTTCAAGAATACTCTGAACAGTGGATATCACTCTTTTTGGTTTTGGGTTTCAAGAGTCAATTGTCTAGAAACTTTTGCACACCTTATTGTTGGATTGTGTAGCAAGACGAAAAACCCTGAAATTATCACACACTCTGTCGATCAGTGCTGCAAGGGTTAAATGACATGAAATGATCGCGCACTCTGCCGATTTGAACTGCAAGAATGAAATGCCAAGAATGAATCACGCACACTGTTGCCGATTCGAACAGCAAGGTTTTAATGCCAGGAAATGATCACGCACACTGCCGATCTGAACTGCAAGAGTTAAATGCCAGGACTGAATCGCGCACACTGCTGCAGATTCGAACATCAAAGTTTAAATGCCAATATCACGATTGCGCGTTCTGCCGATCTGAACAGCAAGAGTTAAATGCCAGGAATGAATCGCACACACTGCTGCTGATTCAAACATCAAAGTTTAAATGCCAAAATTACGATCGCGCACTCTGCCGATCTGAACTGCAAGAGTCAAATGGCAGGAATGAATCGCGCACACTGCTGCCGATTCGAACATCAAAGTTTAAATGCCAAGATTACGATTGCGCACTCTGCCGATCTGAACTGCAAGAGTTAAATGCCAGGAATGAATTGCGCACACTGCTGCCGATTTGAACATCAAAGTTTAAATGCCAAGATTACAATTGCGCGCTCTGCCGATCTGTACTGCAAGACTTAAATGCCAGCAATGAATCGCGCACACTGGTGCTAAGTCGAACATCAAAGTTTAAATGCCAAGATTACGATTGCGCACTCTGCCGATCTGTACTGCAAGGATCGCGCACTCTGCCGATCTGTACTGCAAGAGTTAAATGCCAGGAATGAATCGCGCACACTGCCGATCAACCCAAAAGGCCCAAAACTCGAATATGTCTGACAACGGAGTCGGGGCTTAACCCGACCTCTGCCTTACCGCCCTGCTGGAGGATCACTAAGATAATGAAGACAGGGCCTGGAAAAGCCTAGGTAGGCCTTTAGCACAGGAGCTCAGGAAAATGCTGCTGCTCTGCAACGGGACCTCTGAATAGTGAGCATGTGGAGCTGGGCAGGGTCCCTTAAATAGACCCAAGCCCCACCCACATGCCACACCCAGCCTGACTACAGGAAGGGATTCTAGAAGGGCTCAGAAGAAGGACCACACCCTGCAGTCCTGCAGCAAAGCCTTGAAAATGAGCAATACATTGCAAACAGTATTAAAGACATTTCAGGATAAATCTCTGCAATGCAAAAGGTTAACATACTGCATCAACACACAATGAAGGAATTATTACATTACATAAGGATTGGCTTTTTGCATTACGTCACCCGTAGAGCTTACACTGTCCTGATGTCGACAGTACTCCCCACTCCCGAACGCGCTCTAGGGCCTGGCTTATCTGGGTTTAGGCAATGGAAACACTGCACTAGTCGTGGAGCATGAATGTCAGATGCGAAGACCCATGAGTTGTTCTCTGGACCGTAACCTTTCCAAGATATTAGATACTAGAGGTCACGACCTCTAAGTTTTGAATCCAGAACTTGTTTTACTTCGTATTCCAATTCTCCTTTCATTAGAACTGGAGCTGGTTGAGAGCGGGTTTTTTGGGTCGCTCTTTTCAGGAGAGAAGTATGAAACACTGGATGAATACGAAGTGATTTTGGTAACTGCAGTTTATAGGTTACTGGATTGATCTGCTGAAGGACTGTGTAAGGACCTATAAATTTTGGGTTAAACATGTGTTTCTTCTTGAAATCAATATGGCGAGCGGAAAGCCACACTCTGTCTCCTGGCTTATTTTGTGGTTCTTCACAATGTTTTTTGTCATAATGTTTTTTATATGTTTGTTTTGCTTTATCTAGATGTTCTTGGATTTGTTTCTGGGTTTGATGGAGTTGTCGTATGGTTTCTGACATCGCTGGCGTAAGTGAACTTTCTTGTGGTATTGTGATTGGCAAGGTATCAGGATGGTAGCCAAATAGACCAAAAAAGGGCGTTGCACCGGTGAAAGTATGATACGAGTTATTGTAGCCCAATTCAGCTAACCAAAGCATAGATTTCCAGGAATGAAGTGCTTTCTCAGCGTAAACACGCAGATATTGTCTCAATGTTTGATTGAGTCTCTCAGTTTGGCCATCTGTTTGAGGATGGTGACTGGTAGATAGTGTAGATGTAACCTGTAGTGTTTTGCACCACGTTTTCCAGAAATTAGAGGCAAATTGTGATCCTCAATCGGAGAGAATCACTTTTGGTAATCCGTGATAACGGACCACTCGATTTACAAGTATTGTTGCCAATTCACTGGAAGTAGGCAATTTCCTGCAAGCAATGAAATGTGCGTACTTAGTGAGACTATCTACCACCACAAGGATTACTGAGTGAGATTGAACAATTGACAGTCCTGTAATAAAGTCTAATGATATATTCTCCCAAGGTCGAAGTGGAGTTGGGAAAGGTTATAGCAGCCCTTTTGGTTTTGAATGACTTGTCTTGATGCAAGCACAAACTTCACAGTTATCAACCATTTGTTTGACGTCTTTTGTCAAAGTCGGCCACCAAAAGTACCGTTGTATTAGTTCAAGAGTCTTAGGAATGCCTGGATGATTTGCCGTAGGTATAACGTGTAGCCAATGAAACACTAGTTTCCACAACTTGTTAGTTGGAACAAATAAGCATGCATCATGAAAAGGCAGGCCTTGTTTGATTGATCTTTTGGGATCTGCTTGGGCCCATTTCTGCCATTTTCCAATGGTGAAGGAATTCCGAATCTCTTTAAAAAAGTCTTCGGTTTTGATGATACAAAGGATTTTGTCTGGAGCAATGATAGCTTGTGGGGGCTGCATTGTGGCTAAGATGGTAGAATCTTGTCTGAATAGATCGTCCTTTTGGTGATTACCTTTGTTGTGTTGCGATAACACTGCCCCAATTTTCATGTCTGAAGCATCTGCTTCTGTTCTGAATGGATGGTCATTATCTGGGTGAGTCAAGACTGGGGCGGTGGAGAAGGCTTCTTTTTTCTCAACAACATCAAGGAATGATGAATACTGCAAAGGCAGCGTTACATCTGTTTCAGCGGCTTTTGCTATGTGGGATTTGCGAGGATCTGTGACACTTGATGTCTGGAGACATTTTTCTTTACACAGGAGTGAAGAAAACTTGATTTTCTTTCTTGCCAATTTATTACAGGGTTATGGTAGCTTAGCCACGGCATTCCAAGGATGATCCCATACTGAGGAGCATGGATGACATCAAAGATTATTTTTTCTTTGTGTTTGGTACCTTGATTTTCCCCTTTACAGATCACAGACAAGGGGAAGGTCTGCAGAGTCACCGGACCTCCAGATAGGAGTGTTCCATCTACGACTTGTACTATTTCTGGTGTTTTCTTCTTCTTACATGGGATCCCCCATGTTTGGATCGATTGTGCATCAATTTTCGATTTCCAGTAGCCCCAGAATCTACTATGGCTTTCTTTAGGTAAGTCTTTTGTTTTACCAGTACTTCTAGATCTAACTTTAAGTGTCTTGACGCTAGTAAAACATTTCTACAATCTTGTGAAGATTCCACGGTTACACCCAAGAGCAACTCTTCTAATCACCTTGGGTGTTCTAGTTTTTCGGTTTGATCTGTGCATTTGCTACCACCTTCTTGGTAGGAGTTTGTTTGTCTTTTAGGTTTTGCAGGACATTCTTTGGCGAAATGGCCCTTTCGACCACAGTACAGACATTGTCCGTTTTTTCTATGTAGATCTTTCTCTTCATTCGTGAAGGGCCGTTTAATAGTTCCAATTTCCATTGGTTCATGATTATCCTCTTTCTGAACTCGTGATTCTCTGCGTTCATGAACACGCCAGGAATTGTTCTCAGTCTTTTTGCGTGTTCCTTGTCCTTCAGCAAGACGATGGTCTAGTCTCAGAATAAGATTTATAAAATCTTGACAATCCGTAGGTTGAGGATCGAGCTGGGCAAGAATGTCTTTTAGCTCATCTTTGAGTCCTTGATAGAACAGGGCTGCTTGTTTTACTTCAGGCCAAAATGTTTTTGCCATCAGCCGAATAAAGCTAGCCAAATAAGAAACTAGGTCTTTAACGCCTTTTCGCAATTCTAGCAATTCTTGGTCTGCGGATAGAGTAACTGTTCTTCGATCGAACACTCTTTCAAATTCCCGGACAAAGTTTCTCCAATCATAAAGCAGGGGACTGTCTTTACGCACAAGAGGGATTGCCCAGGTGTGCGCGTCTCCAGTCAAATAGGATAGCAGGAAGGCCACCCTGGATTGGGCATCAGGGAAGGTGTTTGGTCGACATGCAAAATGCAATTCTACTTGAGTCAAAAAGGTTTCTGCTTTCTGAGGATCACCTGAAAACCTTTCTGGGGGAGTTAAAGGAATGGATGTGGGAACTGTGAGTGAAATGTTAGTTGAAGGATTGAGCCCACCCGCACCCAAAGGACTTTGCTCCATTTTTCCCACTCTGTTTTGTAACTGACCCACCCTTTCTGCTAGATTGGCTGCTATGTTTCTAGATTCAACTACAGCTAATTGGAGTTGCGTAACTACCTGAAGTAACTCGTCCCATGGGGCCATATTGAGAACCTAGCGCAAACCAGGAGGATTAACAATTTGTGGGCTCACTATTCTGTCAGGGAGACTGGATTCTCGGGGTTTGCGCCTGTTCCAATATGTCCACCTTCTGGCAGCTCCAAACTCTACTTGCTATTATAGCACAGAGTTAAAGAATGGCCAAATGGGGGCTGGGGTTTTAGGTTGGGAACAAAGGGGAAGGAGACCTGTGGAAATAAGAGTTAAAAACACAATAGCAAAAGTATGCACATTGACTTTCATAAACTTTGTTCCTAAATATTTATATACTGATAACATGAATGATCAAAAGCTTCTCTATAACATGACCTATTAGCTCTGGGTACCTGGAAAATAAAGAAGGATTATGCAAACTTTCATAGGAGCATGTTTTTGTTTTTTTGTTTTTTTTAGAATAACATCTTATGCTCTGAACATTGAATAACACTCTGTTGAATCTGGGTTTCAAGAATACTATGAACATTGAATAACACTATGTTGAATCTGGGTTTCAAGAATACTATAAACATTGAATAACCCTCTATTGAATTTGGGTTTCAAGAATACTCTGAACATTGATTAACACTCTGTTTAATCTTGGTTTCAAAAATACTCTGAACATGGAATAACACTCTGTTCGATCTGAGTTTCAAGAATATTCTGAACATTGGATATCACTCTTTTTGGTTTTGGGTTTCAAGAGTCAATTGTCAAACCTTTTGCACACCTTAATGTTAGATTGTGTAGCGAGGCGAAAAACCCTGAAATGATCACGCACTCTGCCGATCAGTACTGCAAGGGTTAAATGCCATGAAATGATTGCGCACTCTGCTGATCTGAACTGCAAGAATTAAATGCCAAGAATGAATCGCGCACACTGTTGCCAATTCGAACAACAAGGTTTTAATGTCAGGAAATGATCGCGCACACTGCCGATCTGGACTGCAAGAGTTAAATGCCAGGACTGAATTGTGCACACTGCTGCCGATTCGAACATCAAAGTTTAAATGCCAAGATTACGATCGTGCGTTCTGCCGATCTGAACAGCAAGAGTTAAATGCCAGGAATGAATCGCACACACTGCTGCTGATTCGAACATCAATGTTTCAATGCCAAGATTACGATCGCACACTCTGCCGATCTGAACTGCAAGAGTCAAATGCCAGGAATGAATCGCGCACACTGCTGATCAACCCAAAAGGCCCAAAACTCGAATATGTCTGATAATGGAGTTGGGGGCCTAACCCCAGCTCTGTCTTACTGCCCTGCTGGGGGATCACCAAGATAATGAGGACAGGGCCTGGAAAAGCCTAGGTAGGCCTTTGGCACAGGAGCTCAGGAAAATGCTGCTGCTCTGCACCTGGACCTCTGAATAGTGAGCACATGAAGCTAGGCTGGTTCCCTTAAATTGACCCAAGCCCCACCCACGTGCCACACCCAGTCTGACTACAGGAAGGGATTCTAGAAGGGCTCAGAATAAGGACCACACCCTGCAGTCCTGCAGCAAAGCCTTGAAAATGAGCAATACATTGCAAACAGTATTAAAGACATTTCAGGATAAATCTCTGCAACGCAAAAGGTAAACATACTGCATCAACACACAATGCATGAATTATTACATTACAGAAGGATTGGCTTTTTGCATTACGTCACCTGCAGAGTGCGCACTGTTCTGATGTTGACATACACTGACACACCTACGCACAAACTGATGCATACACTGACACACCCAGGGCACACACTGATACATACATTGACACATCTAGGCACACACTGATGCATACGCTTAGGCACCCAAACACACACTCATGCAGACACTGACACACCCACATACACACTGATACATACACTGTGTCAGGAATAAGGCCAGGTGCGGTCTAGGTCTTGTCCGAAACTCCGCTACGTGACTCTGCGGCGCTTTATGCACACCACTTGTCATCCCCTCTTTTTCCAAAGGTGACCATCAGTGTTGTCTGCCCTGTGGCAAAGCTCATAGAGCCGCAGGTTCAGGACATTGGAGGACAAGATGCACTTATCAGTGCTATTTTATGAAGGGACTACAGTTCCCATGTTTTTAGAGGCAGCAGCCATCTTGGGGTGTGGCAGGCCTATAGAGCCTAGCCACACCCAAGCACGTTGCTCACTATTTTGAAGACTTCGATGCAGCCAGACGTTGTGGGGGTTTCTCTGGAGAAAAGCAGAGTTCCTGAATGGCAGAGTGTCGTCCAATCAAAGTATCCTTGTTTCCATGGTGCATTAAAAAATGAGTAGGTCGTACTTGTAGCGGTAAAGCCTTGCTGAATCCAAGTTTGGAGGAAATTATTACTTCCAAAAGGTAAATAGCCCCCTTAGCATAATGAGCAAAGCGTTTTCAGTTTCTAGAGCACAGCGGCCTTGGCGCGACGATCAAAGGCATTTCAGAGCACAGATGTAAAGCACTCTTTTGCACAACAATTCAAAGCGTTTCAGTTCACAGATGTAAAGCGCTCTTTTGCCACAGCAATTCAAAGCATTTCAGTTCACAGATTTAAAGCGCTCTTTTGCACAACAATTCAAAGCGTTTCGTTCACAGATGTAAAGCCCTCTTGGCACGACAATTCAGGCGCTTCAGTTCATAGATGTAAAGTGCTCTTGGCACTGCAATTCAAGCACTTCAGTTCACAGATGCAAAGCGCTCTTGTCACAGTAATTAAAGTGGTTCAGTTCACAGAGGTAAAGCACTCTTGGCACAACAATTCAAGCGCTTCAGTTCACAGATATAAAGCGCTCTTGGCACAGCAATTCAAGCGCTTCAGTCCTCAGGTTTAAAGCGCTCTTGGCACGGCAATCAAAGCGCTTCAATTCACAGGAGTAAACGGTTCTTGGCACAACAATCTAAGTGATTCAGGCTACTTGAGTAAAAGCTCTTCCTGGTATTATTAAGTAAAGCGCTTCAAGTTCAATGAGTAAAACGTTTTGGCATTTATTGTTGTGAAATGAAAGTATTTCTGGAGAGAAGCAAATCACAATTTTCTTTGTGGTTTTTGAAAAGCTTAAGATGTGGAAAGCATATTTAATTCTTTGAGATTTTCTAAGTCATGATCAAAGGTTTATGTTGTGAAGGCATAGATGTTACAGGATTGATATTCTGAGTATAATCGTAGTCCAAAGTTCTTGCCATCTCTTGATTCTGAGGTCGTAGTTTACCCTTGTTCCATGTTTCAAAGACGGGGCTTTGCCTTCATTTCAAAAGGGGTCTCCATCTGATATCTTGGAGACGCATTTAGTCAAGAGTCTATTGATGAGTTACATTTCTATGAATGAGTAAATGCATATTTGTTCTAACCTTTACTTTTCAGATCTCTCTCCCTGCTGTGCCCTACCCTAATTCCCTTCCCCCTGTCTCATAACTCTGTGCTATAATAGCTTTCTGAGTTGGTGATGCCGGAAGGTGGGCCTTTTGTTCAGCGACGTGCAGATCCCGAGGAAAGGACACTGTGACAGAATAGTGAGTCCACAAGTTTTATACTTTCCTCTTGGTCTGTATGGGAGCTGTGTAAAATGGCCACCCTATATACCCTAATGCAAGTAGTTACTCAGATGCAAAGGGATTTGACAGACTCAAAAAATGTTACAGCTGATTTAGTGAATAAAGTAACTCAGTTACAGAGTAAAGTGGATGTTCTGAACCTTAGTCTCGTCCTACGCCTCCTGCACCTACTAACATAGCTGTGAATGTGCCGACACAGATTCCTTTTACTGCACCAGAGAGGTATTATGGGGACCCCAATAAGTTTCAAATTTTTCTGACACTGGTGGAACTACATTTTACGTGTCGGCCTAGTGCCTTTCTGGACGCACAATCTAGAATTGCATTCCTTATATCATATCTAAATAGTGATGCAGCTACTTGGGCAGTGCCATTAGTCCGATTAGACAGTCCTCTCTTATATAATTGGCGTCGTTTTGTAGAAGAATTCGTAAAGGTTTTTGACAGACGTGCAATCACTATGTCTGCAGACAAAGAGCTACTAGAATTACGTCAAGGAAATAAAGACCTGATAACGTATTTGTCACACTTCAACCGGTTAGTGGTGGAAACCGCTTGGCCTGAGGAAAAAAGGTCAGCAGTATTTTATCAAGGGCTAAAAGACGAACTAAAAGATGTATTGGCCCAAGTTGAACTACAACCAGAAACTTGTACTGATTTAATTAATCTAACCCTACGGATAGATCACAGACTTTGTGAAAGAAAAGGAGTAAGGAAAAATGGGAAAAAAATAACTGGCGAATGGAAAGATCCAGACACTTTCAATTGTCTTCAGATTCTATGATTGAACCTATGAATATCAGATCTGTTCCCCCACCACTGACCAAAGAGGAGAAAGACATGCGACGAAAAAATGGTCAGTGTTTGTACTGCGGGAAAAAGGGTCATTTTGTAAAAGAATGCCAAAAGAAACCCAAAGGTAAAACTGATCCAACAGTTGTGACAAGGAAAAAGATAGCGGTTGCTTTGTAAAATTCACAGGAAAACTAAAGTGCCCAAGAAAAAACGAAGGGGACCTCTTGGGCAAATTGACTATCCCTTCAGTGTGCACTTGCACAAATCGTTATGTCAAACATTTCCGAATCCTTGTACAAATGACTGTGCGGGGAAAAAGACATAGGCGGTCATTACAACATTGGCAGTAAAAGCCGCTTACCCCCGTGCAGAAGACCGCCAACACACCACCGCGGCCGCGGAATTCCGCCACAGCTATTATGACCCACATTTCGGAATCCGCCAAAATTCAGACACCCACACAAGTCCGCCAAACCAAAGGTCAGTGATAAACTGGCAAAAACAAAACCGACACCGTCACGCCAACAGAAATACGCCCACACTATCACGATACATGAATCCATGCGGCGGTCTTTCAACCGCGGTATTCCATTGGCGGTACACACCGCCGCGCTCAAAATACACACACATTTCAAAAACACAGCCACATTGGACAATTCAAAATACACACACCTGATTCACATACACACACCACTCCCACACACCCATTACAATATAAAACACACACCCACATCACCCACAAACCCCAACGACCAGAATCACAGAGAGAAGGCCAGAGAGAGACACCACCATCAACAAACTAGCATCCACAGGCACACAACACCATGACCCACACAACTTCCACGCACTTCACACAACACACCACTACATATCACCACACTTATCACCACACACTCCACCCCACACATCACCTACACCACCCCATGGCACGGCAAAGACACCCCAGGTTCTCGGAGGAGGAGCTCAGGGTCATGGTGGAGGAAATCGTCCGGGTAGAGCCACAGCTATTCGGAGCACAGGTGCAGCACACCTCAATTGCAAGGAAGATGGAGCTATGGCGAAGAATAGTGGACAGGGTCAACGCAGTGGGACAGCACCCAAGAAATCGGGAGGACATCAGGAAGAGGTGGAACGACCTACGGGGGAAGGTGCGTTCCGTGGTCTCCAGACACCACCTGGTGGTTCAGCGGACTGGCGGCGGACCCTCACCTCCTCCCCCACAACTAACAACATGGGAGGAGCAGGTCTTGGCGATTCTGCTTCCTGAGGGCCTCGCAGGAGTACGTGGAGGAATGGACTCTGGTAAGTCAAAGCTTTACTATTACATCCCCCACCCTACCTGCATGCTATCACATACCCCCACCCTCACCCCCAGCACCCCAACTCCTCACATATGTCCCAACACCAAGCCCTGCATGCATCAACAAAGCATGGACACCCATCACCAAAGCATGCCCCCTGCACATCACACAAGATCCCACACAGGAATGCTAGCACTGGGGTACACGGTCACCCACCCATTGCACACCATTGCACACACAGATTTAATAAACATCCTTTTATACCCCTGCAGGACCCCTACCCAATGTCACCGGACAGGAGGGTCCACACATGTCCACACCACCAACAGAAGAGGCCCACAGTGATGACAGCACCTCTGTCCAATTGGATCTAGATGACCAGCCCGGACCATTGGGGACCTCGGGACAGTCGGTTCCCCTCACACAGGCACAGGCCACCACAGACCTTCCCCCCTTCTGGAAACACCAGCACAGCACCCACCCAGCGGGCCCATACCTCCGTCCCCAGGACATGTCAATCAGCAGTGTGTCCACCACTACAGGGAACCCAGGATAACCTACCACCCCAACAACAACAGGGACCTGGGGGCAGTGGTAGTGGGCACACGGTCCAGGGGACAGAGTCCCAGAAACACAGGGGAACTGGGAGGGCTGCTGTGCGACAGGGGGCGGACAGGCCAAGGGAACCCACTCTCCACAAGGCCCTCTCCTCCATCATGGGAGCCTATCACCACTCCCAGGAGATGATGGCAACGGTACTGGCCAAGTTTCAGGAGACCCAGCGCATGCAGAAGGAACAGTATATGGGCTTCAGGGAGGAACTCAGAACCATCAGCTCCACCCTGGGCACCATCGTAGGGGTGCTGAAGGAAGTACTCAACACCAGGAGGGACACTGTGGCACTACAAGGGGCCCCTGACACTAGCATGGACGATGAACTGCCCACCACCTCCGCCGGCGCTAGTGGACAGAACGCCCCGCCACAGGACCACCACACCAGCACCCCACCCCCTGCAGAGGGAGAACCACCCCGCAAACGGTCCCTGAGATCCAGGACAAATACAGAGCAGGATGCTAAGACCCCCGCCAAGAAATGAGACCACCCTTATTGTCATCCTACTGTCTCACTTTGTCACCCTGTCCATACTTAAACTGCCCCAGCTCCACTTCCTATGCCCATATGGGCAATGCACCTGTGAGACTAATAGACTGGACTCTGCCATGGACACTCCTCCACCATCACCCCTCACCATTTCACTACCCCTTCCAATATTGAGCACATAAATAAACACACCTAAAGCACAAAACGATCTGGAGTCTGTCTGTGATTTCGAAATAGTGTATTAGCAATTACAGTGACAACCTGCTTTTTAAATAGTAATGTCAACATACCTATGTCACACAGCTCTAGTCCATGAGGAATCTAAGCAGATGTCACACAGTGGCACCCACATCTGTGAATTCATAAGGGAAAGTGACAACTCAGTGACCATACACTGGGTGAAAATGACAGATAGTAGAGAGGTAGTAGTGTTAAAGTACATGTAGTAGGCAGGTTTGTATTCTTACCTGTGTCTCACTGGAAATATTGCAGGATCACTGAGTCCCTGTTGTGCATGAATTCTTACTCTGCTTCCTCCTCTTCACTGTCCACAGGCTCCACAGCAGCCACAACACCGCCATCTGGACCATCCTCCTGCAGAAAAGGCACCAGTTGTCGCAAAGCCAAGTTGTGAAGCATACAGCAGGCCACGATGATCTGGCACACCTGCTTTGGTGAGTAGAATAGGGATCCACCTGTCATATGGAGGCACCTGAACCTGGCCTTCAGGAGCCCGAAGGTCCGCTCGATCACCTTCCTAGTTCGCACATGGGCCTCATTGTAGCGTTCCTCTGCCCTTGTCCTGGGATTCCTCACTGGGGTCAGTAGCCATGACAGGTTGGGGTAACCAGAGTCACCTGCAAATGGCGAGGGACAACTGTTAGACACACACTAACCTGTAGGGATAACCCCAGACCCAGACAACCATTCCCAATGACTTGCTTCCAGGTACTCACCTAATAGCCACACACGGTGCCTCTGGAGTTGACCCATCACATAAGGGATGCTGCTATTCCGCAGGATGTAGGGGTCATGCACTGAGCCAGGGAACATGGCATTCACATGGGAGATGTACTGGTCTGTCAAACATACCATCTGTACATTCATCGAATAACTCTTCCGGTTTCTGTACACCTGTTCACTCCTGTGGGGGGGTACCAAAGCCACATGTGTCCCATCAATGGCACCTATGATGTTGGGGATATATCCCAGGGCATAGAAGTCACCTTTCACTGTAGGCACATCCTCCACCTGAGGGAAAACGATGTAGCTCGGCATGTGTTTCAGAAGGGCAGACAACACTCTGGACAATACGTTGGAAAATATAGGCTGGGACATCCCTGATGCCATGGCCACAGTTGTTTGAATTGAGCCACTTGCAAGGAAATGGAGCACTGACAGCACCTGCACTTGAGGGGGGATTCCTGTGGGATGGCGGATTGCTGACATCAGGTCTGGCTCTAACTGGGTACACAGTTCCTGGATTGTGGCACGGTCAAGCCTGTATGTGATAATCAAATTTCGCTCCTCCATTATCGACAGGTCCACCAACGGTCGGTACATGGGAGGATGCCGCCATCTCCTCACATGTCCTAGCGGACGGTGCCTATGAAGGACAACAGCGAGCACAGAGTCAACCAACTCAGAGGTACGTACCCACAGTTTACACAGAACACCATTCATACACAAAGGTCTGTATTTATACTTTTTGGCGCACAACTGCACCAACGCAGTTGTGCGTCAAAAAATTGAACGCCGGCTAACGCCATTCCAAAGCGCCATGCGGGCGCCTTATTTATGGAATGACGTTAGCCGGCGGAGCTGCCTGGTGTGCGTAAAAAAAAATGACTTACACCAGGCAGCGCCGGCGTAGGGGAAAATGGAGCTTGGGCGTCAAAAAATGGGGCAAGTCGGTCTGAGGCAAAAAATCTGCCTCAACCTGAGTTGCGCCATTTTTTTTCGACTCCCACCCTCCATTGACATGACTCCTGTCTTAGCAAAGACAGGAGTCATGCCCCCTTGCCCAATGGCCATGCCCAGGGGACTTATGTCCCCTAGGCATGGTCATTGGGCATAGTGGCATGTAGGGGGGCACAAATCAGGCCCGCCTATGCCACAAAAAAAAAATATATATACTTACCTGAACTTACCTTAAGTTCCCTGGGATTGGTCCCGCCATCCTTGGGTGTCCTCCTGGGGTGGGCAAGGGTGGCAGGGGGTGTCCCTGGGGGCATGGGAGGGCACCCCTGGGCTCCTTCCGAGCCCACAGGTCCCTTAATGCCTGCCCTGACCAGGTGCTAAAAAATGACGCTAAATCGGCTGGACGTCATTTTTTTTGACCCGCCCACTCCCGGGCGTCATTTTTGCCCAGGAGTATAAATACGGCGCACATGCCTCTGAGTCATTTTTTAGACGGGAACGTCTACCTTGCATATCATTAACGCAAGGAAGGTGTCCACGCTAAAAAATGACGCAAACTCCAAGATCTTTGGCGCTAGACGGGTCTAACGCCAAAGTATAAATATGGAGTTAGTTTTGCGTCGGATTTGCGTAAAAAAAACGACGCAATTCCGGCGCAACCAGAGTATAAATATGCCCCAAAAGGTGGCCTGTATGTGTCTTGAGTCTAGGCCTAGGTCTGTGTGACGCAGTTGAAAATGAAGCCATGTGGGCCCCTGAAATGGCGGCTGCCTGACCTCTAAAGTGGGACAATGGGATGTGAGGTAACTGCGCTGGTGTTGTACACCATTGCGGTAGGCGGTCGAAGACAGCGGCGCAATGCTGCATTGGTTAACATTGGACCCTATGAGTCCCAGGAGCCAATGACGATGTACGCCGACGGTGATGGTACGCACCGCCGCGGACGTGACCGCCATTTTCTATCTGTTCAATCACTTGATACCTGATCTTCGACAGGAAAGGACCTACACTGCAAGTTCTGCTGTGACCTCGGTCTGGAAGAGACAATGGCTCGAGTGTCTGGGGAAAGGGCCCCTGCCTTCACATCGGAGGAGTTGGAGTAACTCGTTGATGGGGTCCTCCCCCAGTACAAGCTACTCTACGGTCTTCCAGACAAACAGGTAAGTACACAGGGAGCATGTTGTATGGGCTATGCCTGTGTGGAGAGGGCTGGATGTAAGAAGGAAGGGGGCAGAGTGCTGCGTGCATGAAAGACGGTGAATGCATGTGCCACATGGCAAGGGTAGGGATGGGGGCCAATCACTTTGACGGTGCAGTTGGTAATGACTTCTCTTTTTCTCCTGTACATTTCATGTAAGTCAGCGCCCACCAGAAGTAAGATATTTGGCGTGCCATCGCCAAGGACGTCCGGGCCCTGGGGGTCTACCACAGAGGGAGCACCCACTGCCGTAAAAGATGGGAGGACATTCGCCGCTGGAGCAAGAAGACGGCGGAGGCTCAGCTGGGGATGGCCTCCCAACGTGGGACGGGTGCCCGTCGCACCATGACCCCCCTGATGTTCAGGATCCTGGCGGTGGCCTATCCGGAGTTGGATGGGCGCTTCAGAGCATCACAGCAGACACAAGGGGCTCAGTACACTCTCATTCAGCTGACTTTGCACGCATTACGAGGTGTCTGGGTGGGGGATGTGGGCTGTGGGTTTCCCTAGGCCAGGGCGAGTTCCGTAGGCAAGGCCCCTCCATAAGACAGGCCATGTGGCACCCCACCCCACCTCTGTAGAGTGCCAAGTACAGCTGTTCATGCCCCTGTGTTATCTATGTGTGCAGATGTCGTCCATAGCCTTGTAGACCATTTCCCAGGAATTGAACAGGGGAGCCCAAGAGCGCGGCGTAGTGCAGGGGGCTTCTGTGTCTGTCGTGTCCGCCAACGGTAGCGGTAATGCATGCACTCAACATGTCTTTCTTCTGTTCCCCCCCCTTTTTGTGGTCTCCCTGTTCTTGTGTGCATTAGCATCATCAGGCGGAGGAGCAGTGGCACCGGAGCACGAGGGTGCTGCATCCCACATGGCCCTGGAGGGCGACACTACGGAGTCTGAATTCACCAGTGGGACGGAGGGCGAGGGGAGCTCCACGGCGGGGACAAGAGCTGAGACCAGCGACATAGACTCGTCCTATGATGGGAGCTTCCTTGTGATGGCGGCAACATCTGTGCCCCCCCGCATCTACAGGTACAGCCGCCACCCCCCCTACCAGCACCGCCCTCCCAGCAGCCCCTCAGCCTTTGCCCCGTGCCCGCTCACCCAGGAGGGTGGGCATCACCTTTTCCCCAGGCACCTCAGGCCCTGTCCCAGTCACCCCTGCTGCCCTCAGTGAGGAGACCATTGACCTCCTCAGGTCCCTCACTGTTGGGCAGTCTACCATTTTGAATGCCATCCAGGGTGTAGAGAGGCAGTTGCAACAAACCAATGCATTCCTGGAGGGCATTCATTCTGGTCAGGCGGCCCTTCACCGAGCTTTTCAGACTCTGACCTCAGCACTGATGGCAGCCATTGTCCCCGTCTCTAGCATCCCCCTCCAACTTCCTCCACCCGACCCAATCCCCTGTACCTCTGCCTATCCCAAGCACACCATCAGACCAGCCTGCACACACGTCAACACACAAGGGAAGCTCAGGCAAACATAAGCACCACACATCCCACAGGCACTCACGCAAGCAACACACACATGCAGACACACCAACATCCACTGCCTCCACTGTGTCCCCCTCCTCCTCGTCTCCCTCCTCCCTCCCAGTCTCGTCTACACTCACACCTGCATGCACTACCTCTACAGCCACTACGTCCCTCTCCAGCACACCCACCACCACACCCCGCTCACGTGCAGTCACCACCCCCACTACCATTCACACGTCCCCTGTGTCCTCTCCCAGTGTGTCTGTGACGCCCCCTCCCAAGATACACAAACGCAGGCACACACCCACCCAACAGCCATCCACCTCACGACAGCCTCCAGCGCATGCACCTTCACCCAAAGTCACCAAATGTACACCTCCTACAGCCACCACCTCTTCCTCCACTCCCAAACCCCCTCCAGCTACCCGTCCCAGTGTGTCCAAAAAACTTTTCCTGTCCACCCTTGACCTCTTTCCCACACCTCCCCCACCGCGTCCATCTCATAGGTCCCGAAGTAGCACCTCAGACACAACATCTCCGGGACCCGTGGTGCCTGTAGTCACTGGAATGTGGAGTCCACCGGCCACCAGGACAGCCAGTGTGGCACGGAGCCACAGCACAGACAATCCCCCGCCTGTGAAGCATCAGAAGTTGGCCAGTGCCCAGTGGGAGAGGGGGAAGCCTCCAGCCACCAAAGCCGCTCCCAGGGCTCCAGTTGGGAGTGTGGAGTCAGCTGTGACACCTTCCAAGGTGGGGAAGGGCCACAAGAAACTCGGCAAGTCTGGGAAGAGCAGCACAGCGGAGAAGACCGCCATCATCCCCGCTGCCCAGGAGGCCACCGCCAGCCCCAGCCCAGCTGCCCAGGAGGCCACCGCCAGCCCCAGCCCAGCTGCCCAGGAGGCCACCGCCTGCCCCAGCCCAGCTGCCCAGGAGGCCACTGCCAGCCCCAGCCCAGCTGCCCAGGAGGTCACCGCCAGCACCAGCCCAGCTGGCCCATGAAGGACCGCCAGCAAAAGGCCCGTTGGGCCATGAAGGACCGCCAGCAGCTGAGACCCTGCAATGTAGACGCCCATCTGAAGCACCGCTGAACAGGGCACCGTCATCTGAAGCACTGCTGAACAGGGCACCACCATCTGAAGCACCGCTGAACAGGGCACCACCATCTCAAGCACCGCTGCACAGGGCACCGCCATCTCAAGCACCGCTAGCCCATGAGTGGCAGGGGCACTGACGCAACTGGGTCCGTCACAGGGTGAATGATGCACTCTGGGCACAAGTCCCCCTCCAGAACCAATGGAGAGATCCATCCACTACCTCTGTCCTTAACAGGATGAAGCACTCTGGGCACCAGTCCCCCTCCAGAACCAGTGGAGAGATCCATCCACTACCTCTGTCCTTAACAGGATGAAGCACTCTGGGCACCAGTCCCACTCCAGAACCAGTGGAGACTGTCATCCACTTGAGAGACTGTGGCTTTGCACTCCCCAGGATTGAACAGTGGGCATGTGGCCCCCTCGTGGATTTGGCGTTGTGCACTCAACCGGCTGAGGTGCCCCCCCTTTCCCTTCCCCTGAGGTGCCTGTTTTCTTGCTCTCTGATGCCCCTGCAGTGTTCTCTCCGTCATGGTCGGGGATCTTGTGTGGGCCTCGCCCATACCGTGGTGTCCCAGTGTTCCAGGGACTTTCTTTGTGCAGTACCTGGACTACTATGCCTGGTATTTATTTTGTACATTGTGTATATATATATTTCTGCCTACTTGTTTTTAATATATTCCGATGGTTACACTCATTTTCTTTGGTCTTTGCATTCTTCCGGAGGGGTTTGGGGGGTGTAACTGTGATGTATTGATATACATTAGTGTGTATGTTGTGGTGGGTGAGGGTGGGGGTGTTGCGTGTGTGTGTCCCTGTTTTTTGCCTCCCCTGTGTCGTAGGTGCTGTACTCACCGTGGGCTTCGCCGCCAGTGTTCGTGCTCCTGGTAGAGGAGCAGGAAGACTATCACAGGGAGAATTTGGAGTGCCGGTTCCATGGTGTCCTCGTTCCTCGTGGAGTGTGTAGAGGTGAGCGTTTTCCCTTCGAAATTCCTGTTTCTGCCGTGTTTTTATCCACGGTGAATCCGCCCCGGAAAAGGTGGCGGATTGGTAGGTTGTGATACTGTGGGTGGTACATTGTCTCCCGCCTGTCTGTTGGCTGTGACCGCCACGCTGTTTGTTTGTACCGCCGTGGCGGTCTGAGTGTTAAAGTGGCTGTCTCTGTTGGCGGTTTCCGCCACGGTCTTAATTGCAATTATTTTACCGTCCGCCTGTTGGCGGTCTTACCACCGCTTTAACACCGTCCACCAGGGTTGTAATGACCACCATAATGTTCAAGTTCTAATTGATTCGGGGCAACAGGAAATTTTGTGGACCAACAAACTGCACTAGACCTGCATATACCCAGTGTCAAGAAAAAAGTTCCAGAAGTTGTGTATGCAGTTGATAGAAGTGAGTTGGCAGGAGGCCCCGTAACTAAACAAACCTCACGAATACAAATCAGTTGCAAAGATGATGAGAATAAGAACTACTGTGAGATAATTCGCTTTGATATAATCCAAGCACCTCAATACGGTTTTATCTTAGGAATGCCGTGGTTAATGTTACATAGTCCATGCATAGACTGGCAGAGCCAGGTTTTGCATTTTTCTTCTTCTTGTGCAAAGAAATGTTTTCAATCAAGACGAAACAAAGAAGGAAATCTTCAACACTCCATAGCTACTACAGTTGAGAAGGAAATTGATTTACCATCGCAGTATTCAGAATATACCAATGTTTTCAGTGAAAAGAAAGTGAGCTCATTACCACCTCACAGGCCGTACGATTGTCAGATCGACCTTGTACCTGGCGCCAATATACCAAATTGTAGAATCTATGCATTATCAGAGAAAACAAATCAAGTCTTAGGAGAATACCTTGATCAATGTTTAACCAACAAGCTAATTCAGCCATCATGATCTCCAGTGGCTTCGCCACTGTTTTTTGTACCTAAAGCAAATGGTGATTTGAGGCCTTGTATTGACTTTAGAGTGATAAATAAGATCACAGTTAAAAATAAATATCCACTACCTCTCATCCCAGTCTTGTTAGACCAGGTAAAATCCGCCATCATTTATACTAAACTTGACTTACGAGGTGCTTATCACCTAGTTCGAATTCGAGAGAGTGATGAGTGAAAAACGGCTTTTAAGACTCGTTATGGCCTCTTTGAGGATTTAGTGATGCCGTTTGCTCTGTGTAATGCCCCAGCAGCCTTTCAGTATTTCCTAAACGATGTTCTGAGAGAATATCTAGACATCTTTGTCATCGTTTATATTGATGATATTTTGATTTATTCAAACTCTGAAGATATACATGGAGAACATGTTAAAAAAGTATTAAAAACTCTACAAAAACATAATTTGTTTTGTAAGCTAAGTAAATGTGAATTCCATACCAAATAATTTGAATTTCTAGGAGTCATTCTAACACCTGAGGGCATGCAAATGACTGAAAGAAAAATTCAAGCTGTATCCGAATGGCCCACACCAAAATCAGTACATGATATTCAATGTTTTTTGGGTTTTGCAAATTTTTATCGACGCTTCATCCATCACTTCTCTCAAAAGGTGGCACCAATCACCAAATTGCTAAGAAAAAAGGCTGTCTTCAATTGGTCCCAAGAGACAGAGAAAGCATTTCAAGATTTAAAAAAGGCTTTTACTACTGCTCCCATTCTAGCTCACCGTAATGTGGAAGAACCATTCATCGTAGAAGCTGATGCATCTGATGTTGCCTTTGGGGTCATCCTGTCTCAACGTCATTGAGAAACTGCCCAGTTGCACCCCATAGCGTAAGCATCAAGAAAATTGAATGAAGCAGAACAGAATTACACCATAGCAGAAAAAGAATTACGAGCAATTAGTAATGCTTTTAAAGAATGGAGACATTATGGCCCTCATTCTGACCCTGGCGGTCGGTGATAAAGCGGCGGCCAAGCCGCCAACAGGCCGGCGGTCTAAAATATGCAATTCTGACCCTGGCGGGAACCGCCAACACAGCCCGCCAACTTAACACTCCGCCCGCCACAGCGGTACAAACAAACAGCGCGGCGGTTCCCGCCAACAGCCAGGCGGCAGACAATGTACCGCCCACCCTATTACGACCCACCAATCTGCCACCTTTTCCGGGGCGGGAGCACCGCCGATAAGAACACGGCGGAAACAGACTACGAACGGGAAAACGCTCACCTCTACGCACTCCACGCGAGATTCCGGCAGTATGGAACCAGAGTTGCAGGTCATCCCCGCACTCCTATTCCTGCTCATATACCAGGAGCACGCCCGGCAGCGCGGAAGACATCGGTGAGTACTGCACCTACGACACAGGGGAGGGAAAAGATTACCGGCACACACCCACCCACCCACACCCACTACAACACACACATCAATGCATTCCCACAGATCACTGTCACAACCCACAAACCACCCCCCTCCGAAATAATGCAAAGACCAAAAGAAGAGATCATAAACGGGCAGATATATTGAAATATGTACACCAGTAATCCCAATAAATAAATAAACTATGTACAAAATATATACAGCTACTAAATGTAGTCCAACCACTGTCCGTGGATCACAGGGGTCCTGTGCAAAGGGGCAAGGCCCAGTCCCACGACAAGAACTCCACGGAGAGAACACTGCAGGGGCATCAGAAAGAAAATAGGACAGGCACCTCAGGGGGAAGGGAAGGGGGGGCACCTCAGCCACTTGAGTACACGACGCCAGATCCACGAGGGGACTCCATGACCACTGGCCCATCCTGGGGAGAGCAAAGCCACAGTCCAAACAGTCCATACAGTGGGTGGCCTGCCCACTGGGCCATCCTGGGGAGAGCAAAGCCACAGTCCAAACAGTCCATACAGTGGGTGGCCTGCCCACTGGGCCATCCTGGGGAGAGCAAAGCCACAGTCCAAACAGTCCATACAGTGGGTGGCCTGCCCACTGGGCCATCCTGGGGAGAGCAAAGCCACAGTCCATACAGTCCATACAGTGGGTGGCCTGCCCACTGGGCCATCCTGGGGAGAGCAAAGCCACAGTCCAAACAGTCCATACAGTGGGTGGCCTGCCCACTGGGCCATCCTGGGGAGAGCAAAGCCACAGTCCATACAGTCCATAACAGACCCCACTGCCACTGGAGGAGGCAAGTTGGCCAGAGGACATCCTGCAGCCCTGCCCGAGATAGATCCTGCCCTGCCACGTCTGCCAAAGGGCCAGCGGTTCTTGCCTTGAAGGGCCCAGTTCAGCGGTTCCTGAGACGGCGGGGCCCAGTTCAGCGGTTCTTGAGACGGCGGGGCCCAGCGGAGCGGTGCGTGAGATGGCGGGGCCCAGCGGAGCGGTTCTTGAGACGGCGGGGTCCAGCGGAGCGGTGCTTGAGACGGCGGGGCCCAGTTCAGCGGTCCTTGCCCTGAAGGGCCCAGTTAAGCGGTTCTTGAGACGGCGGGGCCCAGCGGAGCGGTGCGTGAGACGGCGGGGCCCAGCGGAGCGGTTCTTGAGACGGCGGGGCCCAGCGGAGCGGTGCTTGAGACGGCGGGGCCCAGCGGAGCGGTGCTTGAGACGGCGGGACCCAGTTCAGCGGTCCTTGCCCTGAAGGGCCCAGTTAAGCGGTTCTTGAGACGGCGGGGCCCAGCGGAGCGGTGCTTGAGACGGCGGGCCCAGTTCAGCGGTCCTTGCCCTGAAGGGCCCAGTTAAGCGGTTCTTGAGACGGCGGGGCCCAGCGGAGCGGTGCGTGAGACGGCGGGGCCCAGCGGAGCGGTTCTTGAGACGGCGGGGCCCAGCGGAGCGGTGCTTGAGACGGCGGGGCCCAGTTCAGCGGTTCTTGAGACGGCGGGGCCCAGTTCAGCGGTCCTTGCCCTGAAGGGCCCAGTTAAGCGGTTCTTGAGACGGCGGGGCCCAGCGGAGCAGTGCTTGAGACGGCAGGGCCGAGTTCAGCGGTCCTTGCCCTGAAGGGCCCAGTTAAGCGGTTCTTGAGACGGCGGGGCCCAGCGGAGCGGTGCGTGAGACGGCGGGGCCCAGCGGAGCGGTTCTTGAGACGGCGGGGCCCAGCGGAGCGGTGCTTGAGACGGCGGGGCCCAGTTCAGCGGTTCTTGAGACGGCGGGGCCCAGTTCAGCGGTCCTTGCCCTGAAGGGCCCAGTTCAGCGGTTCTTGAGACGGCGGGCCCAGTTCAGCGCTCCTTGCCTTGAAGGGCCCAGTTCAGCGGTTCTTGAGACGGCGGGGCCCAGTTCAGCGGTCCTTGCCCTGAAGGGCCCAGTTCAGCGGTTCTTGAGACGGCG
This sequence comes from Pleurodeles waltl, assembly GCF_031143425.1. Lineage (NCBI taxonomy): Eukaryota > Metazoa > Chordata > Amphibia > Caudata > Salamandridae > Pleurodeles > Pleurodeles waltl. Next base: position 830,502,097 of record NC_090442.1, on the reverse strand, counting down.
GGGCCCAGTTCAGCGGTCCTTGCCCTGAAGGGCCCAGTTCAGCGGTTCTTGAGACGGCGGGGCCCAGTTCAGCGCTCCTTGCCTTGAAGGGCCCAGTTCAGCGGTTCTTGAGACGGCGGGGCCCAGTTCAGCGGTCCTTGCCTTGAAGGGCCCAGTTCAGCGGTTCTTGAGACGGCGGCCGGTCTATGGCCAACTGCTAATTGCCTGGTGGTGCCCTCCTGGGCAGCGGGGATGGTGCTCCTTCACTGCCCACCTGGGCTGTGGGTGGTGGGGCCCTCCTGGCCAGCTGGGCTGGGTCCTCCCTGGGCAGCGGCTATGGGGGTGGTGGGCTCTCCCGGGGCAGCTGTGCCGGTTCCTCCCGGGGCAGCGGCTATGGGGGTTGTGGGCTCCTCCTGGGCAGCAGGCCTGCTGCCTGACCTCTCCGACTTGCTGCCCTTGCCCTCCTTAGTCGTGGGCCTGTGTCCCTTTCCTCCCTTTGGAGCTGTGGCTGGTGACTGTCTCTGGGTGGTGTCCGGGGGGGATGTAGAAGGCGGGCTCCTGCGGCGCCCCTTCCGCCTTCTGCTCCTCTTCCCAGGGGGTGGGCTGGCTGTCCCCTTGCTGCTGGGCGAAGATCCAGACATGCGGGCTGGCGGGCTCCAATACCCCTGCACCCTTGTCAAGGGGGCTGCAGGGCTGGTGGTGGCTGAGGTGCTCTTCTTACCCCGACGAGAAGGAGGGGGGGGCTCAGGGTCAGGAAAGAAGTTAGTAGTGGCGAGGAAGAGCTTCTTGGGACAATGGAGAGTGGTAGGTACAGTGGGAATGGGAGTGGAGGGAGAGGATGTGGTTGTAGGTGAGTCACGTTTGCTGTCTTTGGGTGCAGGTGCAGGAGGGATAGGCTGTCGTGAGGTGGATGGCTGTTGGGTGGGTGGGTGGCTGCGTTTGTGTGGTGTGGAAGAGGGGGTGACAGACACAGTGGGAGAGGACACAGGGGACGTGTAAATGGCAGTGGGGGTGGTGACTGCACGTGTGCGGACTGGAGTGGAGGGTGTGCTGGTGATGGAAACACTGGCTGATGGTGAGGTGAATGGGGGTGTGAGTGTAGACGTCACAGGGAGGGAGGAGGGAGACGAGGAGGTGGGGGTCACAGAGGTGGTAGTGACTGTTGGCATGTCTGCATCGGAATGTTGCGTGTGTGAATGTCTGCGTGATCTGTGGTGCTTATGTTTGGATGAGCTTCTCTTGGGTGTTGAGGTGTGTGCAGGCTGGTCTGATGGTGTGGGTGGGACAGGCAGAGGAACAGGAGACTGGGAGGAGGGAGTTAGTAGAGGCAGGCAGGAGACAGGGACAATGGCTGCCGTCAGTGCTGAGGCCAGAGCCTGGAACGATCGCTGATGGGCAGCCTGACCCGAATGAATGCCCTCCAGGTACGCATTGCTGCGATGAACCTCCCTCTCCACCCCCTGGATGGCATTCAAAAGGGTAGTCTGCCCAACAATGAGCGTTCGGAGGAGGTCAATGACCTCCTCACTGAGGGCAGCGGGGGTAACAGGGGCAGGGCCTGAGGTGCCTGGGGCGAAGGAGATGCCCGGCTTCCTGGCAGAGCGGGCACGGGGCGAACGCTGAGGGGCTGCTGGGAGGGCGGAGATGGTGCGCTGGGTGGCGGCTGTACCTGTAATGGCGGGGGGCACGGATGGTGCCACCCCCGCAAGGAAGCCCCCTTCCGAGGACGTGTCCGTGTCGCTGCAGGGTCCAGTCGTCCCCGTCGTGGAGCTCCCCTCGCCCTCCGTCTCACTGGTCCAGTCTGACTCTGTGGCATGGCCCTCCTGGGCCATGTGAGATGCAGCTCCCTCCTGCCCCGATGCCACTTCTCCTCCGCCTGATGATGCTGATGCACACAAGCACAGAAAGACAAACAAAAAGGGGGGGGGGAGAGAGAAATAAAGGGATATTGAGTACATGGATCTCCGGTACAGTTAGCGGACATGACAGACACAGATGCCCCCTGCACTAAGTTGCGCACTTGGGGTCCGCTACGCATTCCGTGGAACATGCCCTACACGCCTAGAGTTGACAACTGCACCCATGGATGACACGGCCCAGGGATGGCTGTACTGACAAACTACTGAGGGTGGTGGCTGGGGACACAGGGGCTTACGGGGGTGCCCAGCCTACAGATATCGCCCTGGCCTAGGGGGACCCCCAGCCCTCCTCCCCCAACCAGACACCTCCACTGCGCGACAACAGAGTAGATAATGCTTGTACTCACCCCCTTGTGTCTGCTGTGCTGCCCTCACGCGCCCATCCAATTCAGGGTAGGCCACCACCAGGATCCGGAACATCAGGGGGCTCAGTTGACGGCAGGCACCCCGCCTACGTTGGGAGGCCATCCCCAGCAGAGACTCGGCGGTCTTCTTGGTCCCGCGGCGGATGTCCTCCCACCTCTTGCGGCAGTGGGTGCCCCGTCGATGGTGGACCCCCAGGGTCCGGACTTCCTTGGCGATGGCACGCCAAATCCCGATCTTCTCATGGGCGCGGACCTATGTGACACGTACAGGGAGGGAGAAATACCACGTTCAAGTTTGTCAGCATTTTCCTTTCCAGTGGCCCAACGCCCCCCATCCCCGCCAGGCCCCCCGCCATGCCCCCCGCCAGGCCCAACATGCCCCCCATCCCCGCCAGGCCCCCCGCCAGGACCCCTGCCAGGCCCAACATGCCCCCCATCCCCGCCAGGCCCCCCGCCATGCCCCCCGCCAGACCCAACATGCCCCCCATCCCCGCCAGGCCCCCCGCCATGCCCCCTGCCAGACCCAACATGCCCCCCATCCCCGCCAGGCCCCCCGCCATGCCCCCCACCAGGCCCAACATGCCCCCCATCCCGCCAGGCCCCCCGCCATGCCCCCCGCCAGGCCCAACATGCCCCCCATCCCCGCCAGGCCCCCCGCCATGCCCCCCGCCAGACCCAACATGCCCCCCATCCCCGCCAGGCCCCCCACCATGCCCCCCACCAGGCCCAACATGCCCCCCATCCCCGCCAGGCCCCCCGCCATGCCCCCCGCCAGACCCAACATGCCCCCCATCCCCGCCAGGCCCCCCACCATGCCCCCCGCCAGACCCAACATGCCCCCCATCCCCGCCAGGCCCCCCGCCATGCCCCCCGCCAGGCCCAACATGCCCCCCATCCCCGCCAGGCCCCCCGCCAGGCCCCCAAGCCAGCCCGTGGCCCCAAATCCAGATTGAATTAAACTCACTTGTTGGTCTGGAGGACCGTAGAGTAGCGCATACTGGGGGAGGACCCCATCCACAAGTTTCTCCAACTCCTCTCCAGTGAAGGCAGGGGCCCTTTCCCCAGGCGTAGCAGCCATTGTCCCTTCCAGACCGAGGTCACAGCAACACTTGCAGTATAGGTCCTCTCCTGTGAAAGTTCAAGTCGCAAGTGGATAAGTAGATAGAAAATGGCGGTCACGTCCGCGGCGGTGCGTACCGCGGCGGTGCGTACCGCGGCGGTGCGTCCCGCCACCGCCGGCGCCCTTCGCCATTGGCTCCTGAAACCCATAGGCTTCAATGTTAACCAATGCGGCTTGGCGCCGCGGTCTTGGCCCGCCGCCCGCCGCGGTGTGCCACGCCAGCGCATTGACCTCACATCCCATTGTCACACTTCACAGGTCAGGCAGCCGCCATTTCCAGGGCCCACATGGCTCAATTTCAACTGCGTCACACAGGCCTAGGCCTTGCATAGCCACTCAGACACGCCATTCACTGCATAGAGAATCGTTTACTGTGCTAGCTGTGAGTACGTACCTGTGGGTTGCTTGACTGTGTGCTCCATGTTGTCCTTCCTAGGCACCGTCCGCTGGGTTGGGCGAGGAGACGGATGAATCCTCCTGTGTACCGACCGCTGGTGGACCTGTCGACAATGGAAGAACGCCACATTATTCTGACCTACCGTCTTAACCGTGCCACTATCCATGAACTGTGTGCCCAGCTGGAGCCCGACCTGATGTCCCCCATCCGCCAACCCACAGGGATTCCCCCTCTGGTGCAGGTCATGTCAGTACTCCATTTCTTGGCAAGTGGGTCATTTCAGACAACCGTGGGAATTGCTTCTGGGATGTCTCAGCCCATGTTTTCGAAGGTGTTATCCAGAGTGTTGTCTGCCCTGATGAAATCCGTGAGGAGCTACATCATTTTCCCTGAGGTGGGCGAATTGGCTACAGTGAAGGGTGATTTCTACGCCCTTGGACATATTCCCAACGTAATTGGTGCCATTGATGGGACCCATGTGGCTTTGGTTCCCCCAAGAGACAGGGAGCAGGTGTACAGGAACAGAAAAAATTACCATTCAATGAACATCCAGGTGGTGTGTTTGGCTGACCAGTACATCTCGCATGTAAATGCCAAATTCCCAGGGTCAGTGCATGACGCCTACATCCTCAGGAATAGCAGCATCCCTTACGTGATGGAACAGCTACAGAGACACCGTGTATGGCTAGTGGGGGACTCTGGGTACCCCAACCTGTCGTGGCTACTGACCCCAGTAAGGAATCCCCGGACCAGGGCAGAGGAACGGTACAATGAGGCCCATGGGCGTACTAGGAGGGTGATCGAACGCACCTTTGGCCTCCTAAAGGCCAGGTTTAGGTGCCTGCATATGACAGGTGGATCCCTAATGTACTCACCTAAGAAGGTGTGTCACATCATCGTGGCCTGCTGCATGCTTCACAACCTGGCTTTGCGCCGCCAGGTGCCTTTCCTGCAGGAGGATGGTCGAGACGGTGGTGTTGTGGCAGCGGTGGAACCTGAGGAGAGTGACGAGGAGGAAGACGACGGGGCTGAAACAGACAACAGGGACAGAATCATTGAACAGTACTTCCAATAGGACACAGGTAACATTTCTAAGATAATTTAGTAAATGTTAACTACTCTCCTGCATCTCTGCTGCCTGTCTATTTGCCCCAGTGTATGATGACTGAATTTTGGCTTTTCCCTCCCTATTTCAGATCTGGGGTCCCCACTATGAGTCCTGTGCTTCGTTTCCCCATGGACTACAGCTTTGTGGCAGCTGTTTGTTGACTTCACCATGTACAAGGACATATTTGCACTGTCATGTCAATTACAATATATTGAAATCACAGCCAGACTCCAGATATTTTGGTGCAAAATAGGTGTTTATTGAAGTGCTCAAAATGGGATGGGTGGTTTCAAGTGGGTGGGGGCTATGGTGAAGGAATGTCCATGGCAGAGTCCAGAGTAACAGTCACACAGGTGCATTGTCCAGAGGCCTGTGGAGAGATGGAGCATGGGCAGTTCAAGGATGGACAGGGTGACAATGTGGGACAGTGGGATGACATCAGGTGGTATCCATTGCTGGCGGGGGTCTTGACATCCTACTCTGTCTTCTTGCGAGATCTCAGGGCCCTCTTGCGGGGTGGTTCTTCTCCTGCAGGAGGTGGGGGTCTGGTGGGCTGCTGCTGTGCGGGGGCCTCCTGTCCACTAGCGCCGGCGGAGGTGGTTGGCTGTTCTTGGTCCAGGCTAGTGGCAGGGGCCCTTGGGTGTTGTTGAGTGTCCGCCCTGGTGTTTACGAGGTCCTGCAGCAGCCCTACCATGGTAACCAGGGTGGTGTTGATGGCTCTGATGTCCTCCCTGTACCCCCGATAGTGTTCCTCCTGCAGTGCCTGGATCTCCTGGAACCGGGCCAGTACCGTCGCCATCGTCTCCTGGGAGCGGTTGTATGCTCCCATGATGGTGGTGAGGACCTCGTGGAGAGTGGGTTCCCTGGGCCTCTCCTCCCCCCCCTGTCGCACAGCTGCCCTCCGAGTTCCCCTGTTTCCCTGGGCCTCTGCCCCCTGGCCGGTGTGCCCACTACCACTGCCCCCAGGTCCCTGTTGTTGTTGGGGTGGTGGGTTATCCTGGGTGCCCTGTAGTGGTAGACACACCGCAGATTGACGCGCCCTGGAGACAGAGGCATGGGCCCGCTGGGTGGGAGCTGTGCTGGTGTTCCCAGAGGGGTTAGGGTCTGTAGTGGCCTGGGCCTGTGTGAGGGGAACCGACTGTCCAGAGGTCCCCGATGGTCCGGGCTGGTCATCGGTGTCCAGGTCGACAGAGCTGCTGTCATCGCTGACGGCCTCTTGGGTGGGGGGTGTGGAGAATTCTGGCCCCTCCGCCGCGGTGTGTTGACGGTCGGGTCCTGCAGGGGTATAGAGGTATGGTTATAGTTTCAATGAGTGGCATATGGGTGTATCTGTGGGTTCTCGTGTCCCCAAGTGCTGGCATTCGTGTGTGGGGGCTTTGGTGAGGGTGGCTTGTGGGGGGGATGTGTATATGCATTGGGCATGCTTTGGTGATGGGTGTCCATGCTTAGTGGACGCATGCAGGCCTAGGTTTTGGGATGTGTGGGTTGTGATGGTGAGACATTGGCGGGGAATAGGTGTGCTGGGGGTGGGGGTGAGGATGGTGGTGGGGGTGAGGATGGTGGTGGGGGTGAGGGTGGGGGTGAGGATGGGGGTGGGGGTGAGGGTGGGGTTCGAGGATGGGGGTGAGGGTTGGGGTCTGATTTGGCATGCAGGTGGGGGGGAAGCAGTATTGAAGCTTCAACTTACCAGTATCCATTCCTCCGCCGACTCCTGCGAGGCCGTCAGGATGCAGGATGTTCAAGACTTCCTCCTCCCATGATGTGAATTGTGGGGGTTGAGGTGGGGGTCCTCCGCCAGTCTTCTGCACGGCGATGTTGTGCCTGGATACCATGGAATGCACCTTCCCCCGTAGGTCGTTCCATCGCTTCCTGATGTCTTCCCGATTTCTGGGGTGCTGTCCCACTGCGTTCACCCTGTCGACAATCCTCTGCCATAGCTCCGTCCTCCGGGCAATGCTGGTGTATTGTATCTGTGTGCCGAACAGCTGGGGCTCTACCCGAACGATTTCCTCCACCATGACCCTGAGTTCTTCGTCTGTGAAGCGGGGTTGTCTTTGGGGTGCCATGGGGTGGTGTGTATGATGTGTGGGGTGGAGTATGTGTATTTAAGTGAGTTGAGTGTGGTGGTGTGTGTTGTTTTGTGTGTGGATAGTGTGTGGGTGATGGTGTTGAGTGGCTGTGGCTGTTATTTTTTGGATGCTGGTGTCTCGCTCTTGCCTTCTTTACGAATTTTTTAGCGTAGGGGTTTGTGGGTGATGTGGGTGTGTGTTTTATATTGTATTGTGTGTGTGGGAGTGGTGTGTGTATGTGTATCAGGTGTGTGGGATTCAAATCGTCCAATGTGGCTGAGTTTTGTTCGTTTGTGTGTATTCTGACCGCGCCGGTGTGTCCCGCCAATGGAATACCGCGTTTGAATGACCGCCGCGTGGATTCGTGGGTCGTAATGGCATGGGCGTATTTCTGTTGGCGTGACGGTGGAGGTTTTGTCACCTCCACCTTTCCGCCGACCGCTGGTCTGGCGGTCTGTTGTGGCGGTCGGATTTTCGGAGGTTTGCCTTCTGCGGGTCAGAATGACCGTGGCGGGTTTCCGCGACCGCGGCGGGATTATGGAGGATTTCTGACCGGCGGTAGGCGCCTTTTACCGCCGAGGTCAGAATGACCACCTATGTGTTGGGAGCGAAACACACCCTAACTGTATATTCTGATCATAGAAATTTACAATTAATGAGTTCTGCCAGACTACTAACTCCTAGACAACTAAGATGGATGCTATTCTTTGCAGAATTTGATTTCATAATGACTTTTAGACCAGGAATAGATAATCGTGAGGCTGATGCATTATCTAGACAAGATTCTTCAATCACACCTACTGAACAAAAACCCATGCCTATTATAACGCCTTCAAAAGTATTGTGTTTAGTAGCTGCTGAGAAATTTTTCGATCTCATTCGTAATCATTTTCACATCACTAAGTGGCAAGAGTGGTTACAACAAGACACCTAGAGGTCGATTCAACAAGGCTTACCTCTACATGAATCTCGAGTATTCCTGCCTACTGAGGAGTTAAGAGAGACAGCTTTTCATTGGTTACACAAGCATCCTCTGGCAGGTCACCCAGGTCCTCAAAAAACAATAGAACTCATGAAAAGGTATTTCTGGTGGCCTTCATTTGTTGACAACCTTAAGCAAAAGCTACAATCATGTGAAGTATGTGCAAGATGCAAAAGCGAACATATTAAGCCCAAAGACCTACTGATAACTTTACCCGTTCCCAGTCATCCACGGGAACATATCTCTATGGATTTTATTACTGGTCTTCCTCAAATAAAACAATTTACAACCATTCTAGTGGTAGTAGACAGTCTTACCAAGTATGCTCATTTCATTGCCTGTAAAGGTCTCCCAACTTCCGACACCTTAGCGACTATCATTTTAAAAAATATAGTTTGTCTTCACAGACTTCCAAGAGTTATCCTCTCTGATAGAGGAACACAATTTTCTGCGAGTTTTTGGCAACAATGGTGCAAGGCTCTACAAATTGATTCGACTTTATCTACTAGTTATCCTCCACAAACGGATGGTAAAACAGAGAGACTAAACCAAACTCTGAAACAATATTTACGATGTTATGCAACAAAGTCTCCTACAACCTGGCTGGATCTTTTTTGGCTTGCAGAACTGGCTTATAATAACTCTCACCACTCTTCAATAAACTCAACTCCTTTCTATGGTTTATATGGGCGTCATCCACACATTTTGCCAGTTACGTTACCTGCATCTACTCAAACCACTGCAGCAGTCATGGACATGCTAACACACATGAAAAAGATATATGCACACTTACAAACAAATCTTCATCAAGCACGGAAAAAATATAAAATGCAATATGACAAAAAAACACCCGCTTGGTCCTCAGTATACAATCAAAGATAGAGTTTGGTTATCCACAAAAAACTTTGTATTCAAAAATAAAAATATGTTTCATCCAAAATTCATAGGGCCCTATGAAGTGATACGACAAGTAAACCCAGTAACATATAAGCAAAAATTACCATCGTCTTTGAAAATTCATCTGGTGTTTCACACTTTGCTGCTTAAACCTGCTTCGCCCTCAAGGGTCACACAACCTGCTCCTCTATTGGTCCAAGGTCATTGGGAGTATGAGGTGCGATCTATTCTAGACTCTAAGTATAGAGGATCTTCCCTTTGGTACTTGGGGACAGATGTAGCAAACATTTGCGAGTCGCAAATTGCCCGAATCGCTATTTGCGACCTCGCAAAATCCCAAATGGGATGAAAAAATCCCATTTCCGAAGTGCAAATAGCGATGCAAGCCATTACTGACTCACAAAATATGCGACCTGATTTTGCGACCAGCAAATAGGAAGCCGCAATTTGCGAGTCGCAAACCATATGAAAAAGCCAGTCGCAATTTGCGACTAGTCGCAATTTGCGACTAGTCGCAAAAAGCCAATTTTTCACATCCAGATTACCACTGATTCAGAGCAGGTGGTAACCAGAACCAAAGTATAAAAGGAGACACAGAAGGCATCTGGGTTACTCAAAATGGCTGAACTGTATGTGATAGCATGGAGGAGGAGAGTCCACGCCGCCCAGCAGAGGAAGAGGAGGAGGCAGACACAGGAGAGGATATACCCAACCAGGCAGACACTATTCCAACAAACTGAGGAGGAGATTTATGACAAACATAGACTGAGCAGTGCTGCAATCTTAGAATTAATTGAACTACTCAATCCGCAGCTTGAACTACAGACAATGCGTGGCAGCGCCATCCCTACACATGTGCAAGTGCTATGCTCACTGCACCTTTTGGCCTCGGGTAGCTATCAGGGGGTGATTGCTGTGGCAGGTGGGGTATCCCAGAGTTCACTCTCACGATTCTTCAGATCATTCTTAGATGCCATACTCACACACATGTCCAGATATATATACCTACCCAGGAATGAGGCAGAAATTAACAGCACCAAGTTGGACTTCTACAGAATTGCCAACTTCCCCCATGTTATAGGGTGTGTGGACGGGACACATATACAAATCTGCCCTCCTGCAAATCTGGAATATGTGTCCCACAATAGGAAATGTACCCACTCACTAAACATCCAGGTGGTATGTGATGCACATAATGTCATTACTGACATTGTAGCTAAATTTCCAGGGAGTACACATGACTCATACATATTCAGGCACAGTGGGATACACCAACACCTAGAACGTGGGGAGTTTGGAGACGGATATCTATTAGGTATTGCTGAATACACCCTGAAGCCTTACATACAGGTCACTGTGGAAACCATTCTTTCCCTGCTAACATTGCTTATTTTTGTCAAACAGGTGACAGTGCAAATACACTAAGACCATGGATATTTACCCCGTACCTAACACCTGGCAATGAGAACGAGAGGCATTATAACAGTGCCCATCGGCGGACCATAACTGTCATCGAGAGGACCTTTGGATTGTTAAAGGCAAGATTCAGGTGCCTCCACAAAAGTGGAGGTGCACTCCAGTATGCCCCAGAAACAGCATTCAAGATTGTCTCTGCCTGTGCAATCCTACACAACATTGCCACCAGACGTGGGCTACATCTCACCCCTGAAGACACAGATTCAGAGGATGAGGTGCAAGAGCTACCACAAAGACAGCCTGGGGATAGAAGCATTGCAAATCAAGGCAGACAGAGAGACGGAACCACATTGCAACCCAATACTTTGGCAGGCACGTGGCAACTGTCACCACACTCACTAATGTCAGAAACACATAGCCCAGTTGTGTTGTGAAACAAACAAAACCTTTTTATTTCTAAACGTTATGGGGAAAGAAGAGTGCTGTCTGTTACAGTCTGTACTTGTCCAAATGTGATGAGGATACATTATTCGTCATGTGCGTCATGAACCGTGCTGTATGGTGGCTCACACCCTCCTCCTTGAGCGCCCAGCATGGCTCATCCCTGGTGGGTCCCCTGACCCCTGCCGTGCACTGCCGTGCACTTCCACTCCGTTGCACACGGGACTCACTGGCAGACACGCTACTTATTGTAGACCCCTCCTCACTGTCCTGAGGGGCCTCCCCTGTGCCCCTTTCCACCTGCCTACTTTCCATCAGGTCCACAATGTGGCTGATGCCGCCAAGTCCACGCGCCACATCGCCAGCAAAGTGCCCAAGTTCAACTTGTAGGCTTACTGTCTGTCTAGACAGGCCAGTTGTGTTGGTTGCAAGACGCCCAATGGATGCAGCCATGCGGTCAAATCGTGCCACTGTGTGGTGCTCCCTGCGCCTTGCATACTGTCGGTCTGCCACCAGTTATGTCACCAGTTGGCGGATGGCCTGGGTGAGATCCCCCAAATGATCGTTCATCCTTGTGAACTGACTGTTCACTTCAACCAGCCCAGTGGTCATGCTGCTCTGCATCCTGTTTAGGGTTCTTGATATTGACCTCAGTTGTCTATTTTGCAGGCGCTGACCATTGATGGGGTATGCCTCCATTCCTGCAAAGCCTGCTTCCTCTACCTCCTCCTGGGGTACCGCCAGAACTATGCGCCGGCGTCTGCGCCTTTGTCCTGCTACCGGCTCTGATTGACTTGCTGTGGGGCTGGGCCTTGGGGTTGTGTCAGCTGCCCCCATTTCCTGTGCATGTTCCTCATGGGACTCTGGTGGTGTCCTGCTGGGCCCAGGAATTTCAGCAGCAGTCTCCTGCAGTGTCTAAGGCCCATGCTCTCCTCATTGCCTGGTGTCGCTGCTGGGGGTGTCTTGTGGGAGACATGTCGGACATAGGGAATACACTGTCAGTCTCTGACATCTGTTTTATGCCTCATAATAAACATTTGCCTATATTCTGACTACTGTACTACATTTCCCATAATGCCCTATTCTAGAGGTTGCTAGACTGGAATGGAACTAGTCTGGTGGTGCCTGTTGCTGTGTACTGGGAGAGTGTGTATACTTCATTTGTGGGTGATAATGCATATCTCATGGTACTTACTTTTGGATGTCCCTGGCGCAGAACTATCCACTTCTCCCATTCCAATGACGGCCTCTGGCTCCAGGGTCTGCTCGACCATTGCTTCCATGGCTGTGGGTGGTGGGACGGTGGATGGGCCTCCTCCGGTGCCCCTCATCTCTCTCAGGCGCTCTGCAAACTTCTCCTTCGTCCTAGAGCGCAGGTCATACCACCGTTTCCTGATTTCCTCAAGGGTGCGGTCGCTCACCCCTATGGCATCTATCCTGTCCTAGATTTGCTGCCATATCATTTTCTTTTGAGTGTCTGGGACACTCATGGCTGCCTTCCCAAATAGTTTGTCGTGGTGCAGGCAGCATTCCTCTGTCAGCACCTCCAGTTCTTTATCAGAAAATTTGACCTTCCTTTTCCTTCCAGCACTGCCTGTCTCCTCCATTGTAGCAGCAGGTCCTCTCTCCTGGGTGTGGCACAGCAGTGTGGAAAGGGTGTGGTCCTCCCTCCTCCCAGGTGTATTTGATGACTTCCTGGTTTTGATGTCATCACCAAGAGCCAGGAAGTGGGTTTCCAAACTGTTGTGCAGCACCTGCAGGCAATTTGCGATTCAGTCGCAATTTGCGACACCCTTCTCGCAAATTGCGACCTCGACCTCGCAACACCTATGCGACTCGCAAATTGGTATCGCAATTTTTTCTTGGATTTCATTTTGCGAGTCGGAAATAGCGATTTGCATAGAATCGATATTTCCGATTTGCAAATTTTCACCTACCCGCATTTGGCCCTTGGTGTCCTGGAAAGGATACGGACCGGAAAATGACTCTTGGGAACCTGCAAGACATGTCCATGCACCACGTTTGGTGCGACAATTTCACCTCCTCCATCCTGATAAACCAGGCCCTGGACCGCGCTTGGGAGAGCGGTGTAATGTCAGGAATAAGGCCAGGTGCGGTCCAGGTCTCGCCCGAAACTCCGCTGCGCAACACTGCAGCGCTTTATGCGCACCACTTGTCATCCCCTCTTGTTCAAAAGGTGACCATCAGGTTCGTCTGCCCTGTGGCAAAGCTCATAGAGCTGCAGGTTCAGGACATTGGTGGACAAGATGCATTTATCAGTGCTATTCTATGAAGGGACTACAATTCCCATGTTTTTAGAGGAGGCAGCCATCTTGGGGTGTGGCAGGCCTATAAAGCCCAGCCACACCCAAGCACGTTGCTCACTATTTTGAAGACTTCGATGCAGCCAGACCTCGTGGGGGTTTCTCTGGAGAAGAGCAGAGTTACTGAATGGCAAAGTGTCGTCCAACCAAAGTATCCTTGTTTCCATGGTACATTAAAAAACGAGTAGGTCGTACTCGTAGCGGTAAGGCCTTGCTGAATCCAAGTTTGGAGGAAATTATTACTTCCAAAAGGTAAAGCGCCCCCTTAGCATAACGAGCAAAGTATTTTCAGTTTCTTAAGTACAGCGGCCTTGGCGCAACGATCAAAGGCATTTCAGAGCACAGATGTAAACATTGATTTTGCACAACAATTCAAAGCGTTTCAGTTCACAGATGTAAAATTCAGGCACTTCAGTTCATAGATGTAAAGCGCTCTTGGAATGGCAATTCAAGCACTTCAGTTCACAGATGCAAAGCGCTTTTGGCACAGTAATTAAAGCGCTTCAGTTCACAGAGGTAAAGTGCCCTTGGCACGACAATTCAGGCACTTCAGTTCATAGATGGAAAGCGCTCTTGGTATGGCAATTCGAGCGCTTCAGTTCACAGATGTAAATCGATCTTGGCACGACAATTCAAGCGCTTCAGTTCACAGATGTAAAGGGCTCTTGGCACAACAATTCAAGCGCTTCAGTTCACAGATGTAAAGCGCACTTGTCACAGCAATTCAAGTGCTTCAGTCCTCAGGTTTAAAGTGCTCTTGGCACGGCAATCAAAGCGCTTCAATTCACAGGAGTAAAAGGTTCTTGGCACAACAATCTAAGTGATTCAGGCGACTTGAGTAAAAGCGCATCCTGGTATTATTAAGTAAAGCGCTTCAAGTTCAATGAGTAAAACTTTTTGGCATTTATTGTTGTGAATGTGAAAGTATTTCTGGAGATAAGCAAATCATAGTTTTGATTGATTTTTGAAAAGCTTAAGATGTGGAAAGCATATTTAATTCTTTGAGATTTTCTAAGTCATGATCAAAGGTTTATGTTGTGAAGGCATAGATGTTACAGGATTGATATTCTGAGTATAATCGTAGTCCAAAGTTCTTGCCATCTCTTGATTCTGAGGTCGTAGTTTACCCTTGTTCCATGTTTCAAAGACAGGGCTTTGCCCTCATTTCAAAAGGGGTCTCCATCTGATATCTCAGAGACGCATTTAGTCAAGAGTCTATTGATGAGTTACATTTCTGTGAGTGAGTAAATGCATATTTGTTCTAACCTTTACTTTTCAGATCGCTCTCCCTGCTGTTCCCTATCCTAATTCCCTTCCCCCGACTGGCTTCATCATAACTCTGTGCAATAATAGCTTTCTGAGTTGGTGACGCCAGAAAGTGGGCCTTTTGTTCAGCGATGTGCAGATCCTGAGGAAAGGACACTGTGACACACTGACACACCCAGGCACATACTCATGCATACACTGACACAACCAGACACACACTGATGCATTGACTAATACACTCAGGGACACACATGCACACACTCACGCACCCAGACACACACTGATGCATACACTAACACACCCAGGAACACAGTGGTATATAGCCTCACATATCCAGGCAGTCAGCCATGTATACAGTGATACATGCAGGCACTTACCAATCCAGACTCTAAGGCCCTGATTTATACTTTTTTTTTTGTGCCCCACTTGCGTCATTTTGTGATGCAAAAGTGGCACAAACTTGCAAAATATAATTTTATTTTGTAAGTTTGCGCTGCTTTTGCATCAAAAAATGACGCAAATGCGGCACAAAAAAAGTATAAATCAGGGCCTAAGAGACCTAGATACACACTGATGCATACACTGACACACCCAGGGACACACTTATACGTACACTAATACACCCAGACACACTCATCCATACACTGACACACCCAGGCACACTCTGATGCATACACTGAGACCCCAAGGCACACACTGTTACGTACGCTAAAGCACACCGAAGCTCACATTCACATACACTGACACACCCTTGTACACACTGATATGTACAATAATATATCCATGCACACACTGATGCATATACTGACACACCCAAGCACACACTAATGCATACACTGACACAAACACACACTGACGCATACACTGACACACCCAGGCACACACTGATGCATACAATAACACACCCAGACACACACTGATGCATACACTAACACACCCAGACACACACTGGTATTTAGCCTCACTTACCCAGGCACTCAGTCAAGTATACACTGATACATGCAGGCACATACTAATCCAGACACTAAGGCCCATATTTATACTTTTTTTGCGCCACGTTTGCGTCACTTTTTGGTGCAAAAGCGGCGCTAACTTACGAAACAGAATTGTATTTTGTAAGTTAGCGCCACTTTTGCGTCAAAGAATGATGCAAACGCGGCACAAAAAAAGTATAAATATGGGCCGAAGAGACCTAGATACACACAAATGCATACATTGACACACCCAGGGACACAGTTGTACATACACTAATGCACCCAGACACACTCATCCACACACTGACACACCCAGGCACACTCTAATGCATACAATAAGATACTGAGACACACTCTGATCCATACACTAACACACATCTAAGCTCATATTTACATACACTGACACTCCCTTGTACACACTCATAATACAATAATACACCCAGGCACAAACTGATGCATACACTGGCACACCCAAGTACACACTGATACATACATTAACATACCCAGGCACACACTCATGCATACAATAACACATCCAGGTGCAGTACAATGCATACGCTGCCACACTCAGGCACACGTTCATGCATACACTGACACACTGAGGCACACATTCATATGTACACTGACACACCCTTGTATACACTGACAAATACACTCAAACCCCAGGTACACTCTGATGTATATGCTGACACACGCAGGCACACAGTCATGCAATCACTAATACTTCCAAGCACACACTGATGCATAAGCTGACACACACCACGTGCACACTGATAGATACACTAACACACCCAGGCACAACCTAACACATATGCTGATCCACCCAGTCACACACTAATGCATACGCTAACATTCACTTAACAAATACATGCTAACAGGTGTATACAATGACAACCAAAAAAAACATGTAGTTCATTTTTCTTTTAACCACATACGGCGGTTTTAACAAGAATCTTTGTTTTTTTTCTTGAATTTTCAGGAACTGCTTTTTTTTTTTATTTTTTTTTTATTTTTCGGGGGTGTTTTAAAAAAAAAAAGAAAACCTATTTCAAAAAATTAGAAATGCAACCTGCACGGAAATAGTGCATTCATATTGAACTAGAAAAAATCTGCATTTATGGCACTCTGCTGCTAGGATAGCAGAAGAAAATGCTCCCCAACAGAAATAACTTTATTGCATTTCCTGCTAAAAGTGCCCATATCCTTTAAATCAGGTGTAGCTGCAGGACAAATTCAGTACAAGGGACCGCAATAGTGTTCCCCACCTGCAGCTCCCCAGCTTTTGGTTACGAGGCCTCCTCATGCTCCTTCCAGATGGAAATGTTTTGTCGAGGATGGAAGACTTGAAGATGTTTGAGCATTGATGTAGGGCTGTGGCTGTATTTTTTTGCTGTGCCCCTAGATAAGATTTTGATGCATAGCTTGCACTGCACTTGGCATGCCACGCCCCTCATCTCTCCACATGGTATACAGAAACATTTCCATGTAATGCTCTCTTTCTTCCTTGGCTACTCATCTTCAGATGATGCCTGTTCCTCTGGATCTGGAGCCTGTGAAGAAGTTGAAGCAGCCATTTTATAAAAGAAACCCACCCAAAATAAATTCAGAAGGGTATCAAACAGCCTTTCCACCCTAGCAGCTAAAGCCAAGTGGAAAAAAACTGGGGGCCGATTCACTTAAACTTAGACATTTGGTCCAAAGTTAGACCAAACGTCTACGTTTACGACTTTGGGAATTCACAAAGGGCATTTACAAGTAATATCTTTAGGGGACAAATTGAGAACTATTCACAAATTTCAGTACACTACAATACATACACATAGGTAATATATTTCCAAGACTAGACTAATAATACAAATCAGGTGTGTACACTTGGTCGAACCAGTGACATAGGGTGCATACCGAAGGACCATCACAAATACAATGGGGCTTAGCAGATTTACCCCTCTCCCACAAAATATAATACAAAGTTCAAAAACTCTTCTTTTTACAAAATGTTTCAGTTTTAGATTTATCATTATGCATATGTGTTGCATATTTAATATTGACCAAATGGTACACTATATTATAGTAATCTTTATTATGTGACTAGAAGCTTACATGAGGACTGCACAATGTCAGGCCATGCCCTGCCTTCAGCTCCCCCACCCAACATCTATTGCACACTGCACTTTACATAATGTTAAAAAAAACTTAGAAATTCACTGAACAAAATGAAGGTTACAGAGACATTATAGTTAGGAAATGGTCATCCACTGACCTAACCATGCACTCAGTTAATCAACCACTCATACAGTCACTCATACACTCAGTCAATTACCAATACACCACACATGCACTCACTCACCCATACACACACTGATACACTCAGTCAGTCCCCCATACACCACTTAAGCACTCACTCAGTCACCTATACACTCACCTATAGACACACTGATGCACTCAGTCAATCACCCATACAGGACTCATGCACTCACTCACACATACACACACTGATACATTCAGTGATTCACTCAAACACCACTCATGCCCCCACTTATTCACGTGCACATATTTGCATTCAGGCACTTAGTCAATCAACCATACACTACTTATTCACTCATTCACTGATATATATACACCTCTGATACAGTCACTCACTTATTCACACATACACACACTGATGCACTCAGTCAATCATCCATACACCATTAATGCACCACCTCACTCATCCATACATCACTTATGCATTTATTCACTCTCCCATACACCAGTAATGCACTCATTCACTCATACACAACTCATGCATAAACTCACTCACCTACAGATGCACTCATGCATGCACTTAACCACCCACACATCACTCCTACACTCACTCAGTCACCCATACACCACTCATGCACTCACTCAGTCACCAATACATGTACTCATACGCTCACTCAATCACCCATACACCACTCATGCACTCACTCACCCATACATGCACTCATACACTCAGTCAATCTCCCATACACCACTCATGCACTCACTCAGTCACCTAAACACCATTGACACACTCACTCACCTATGGACTCACTCGTACTCAGTCAATCACATTTACATGGCTCATGCACTCACTCACTCACTCACACATACACACACTCATACACTCAGTGAATCACCGAAACACCACTCATGCACTCACTTGCACATAGTTGCACTCATGCAATCACCCATATACCACTTATGCACTCATTCACTCATACACACACCACTCACACACTGAATGTGTCCACCACACATGCACTGTTAAACTTGTTCAATCATCCTACACACACTCATGCACTCATTCACTCAAACATACACTGCTCATACAGTCACTCACTTATTCACACATAAACACACTGATACACTCATTCACTCATACATACACCACTCACGCAGGTACTCACTCACACATACATGTACTCATGCACTAAGCTAATATATATTTAAACATCATATTAAGATAGACACCTTTCACCCACCCTAACAAAACGTAAAACATCACCAAAAAAAGCAAAAGGATACAGGTTACAGTTGGGAAATACAATTTTAAAAACATTGAAATTCACTGAAAGACCCAAACGTCACAGGGATGTTATAGTTAGGAAATAACATTTAAAAAAAACATTGAAATTCACTGAAACAAACAAAACTTACATGGATGTTATAGTTAGGAAATAACATTTAAAAAACATTGAAATTCACTGAAAAAAATAAAGATTACAGGGACGTTATAGTTGGGAAATAGAATAAAGAACTTTAGAAATTCATTGAAAGAAACAAAGGTTACAGGGACATTGTAGTTAGGCTTACATTTCACACGTACAATACCATAGAAATTCAGCAGTTATAGTTAACTGAATTAACTATAACTTGCACCCCGGTAGTACACTGCTTGTGACATCACATATTACATCACTCATTACATAGTCAGTGACATCACTGATGATATCTTCCACAGAACCACACACGCCCTCTCATACCCCATACTAACTCTTGTATATCCACATACACACAACTAGGCACATACTCATTCATAGACCCTTAAAACTACTGACACACACCCACTCACTCACACAGCCGCTGACACAACCACTCACTCACCCATACAGCACTAACTCAGCTATTTATGCACTCATACAGCTTCTCACACACCCACTCACAGACCCATACATCCACTCACACACCCACTCATACACCAATACAACCACTCACATACCCACTAACAGACCCTCACAGCCACTGTCACAACCACTCACTTACCCATAGAACCACTCACACACTCAGCCATACAGTCACTCGCACACCCACCCACTCAATCACCGATACAGCTACTCACACATCTACTCACTCTCCCATACAGTCAATGACACACCCACTTGCATATACATACAGCCACTCATACACCCTCTCACTTGCCCATACAGTCACTGATTCACCCACTCACTCACCAATACAGTCACTAACACACCCTGTCACTCATCTATACAAGCACTCACACACTAACTCACCTGTACAGCCATTCACACAGCCACTCACTCAACCACTGTAGACACTCGCACAGCCACTTGCTCACCCATAAAGTGACTTACACATCCACTCTCTCTCCCATACAGCAAGTGACTCAACCACTCACTCAACCATAGACCCACCCACACACCTACTCCCACATCCATAAAACTCCTAATTAAACAATCTAGCCCCAGGGCCTATACTTGAAGAATGTGGCCCTGACTGCCATTTTGCATTTTTTTATTTGGTTTTGCAGGATCAAAACAAAAATTGTAGGGCTTTTTGTATGTTGGCCCTGAGTGGGGAGCCCTCTTGGCCCCCACATGGGGCCTAGAGAGGCAGAGTATCCCTATCCCGTTCTCTTATATTACTTAACTTCAGGGCAGGGGACTAAGGCCCTCATTCTGACCTTGGCGGGCGGCGGAGGCCGACCGCCAAAGTCCCGCCGTCAGGTTACCGTTCCGCGGTCGAAAGACCGCGGCGGTAATTCTGACTTTCCCGCTGGGCTGGCGGGCGGTCGCCTTCAGACCGCCAGCCAGCCCAGCGGGAAAGAGGCTTCCACGATGAAGCCGGCTCGGAATCGAGCCGGCGGAGTGGAAGCTGTGCGACGGGTGCAGTTGCACCCGTCGCGTATTTCACTGTCTGCGCAGCAGACAGTGAAATACATTTAGGGGCCCTCTTACGGGGGCCCCTGCAATGCCCATGCCAGTGGCATGGGCACTGCAGGGGCCCCCAGGGGCCCCGCGACCCCCCCTACCGCCATCCGGATCTCGGCGGTCCGACCGCCGGGATCTGGATGGCGGTAGGGGGGGTCGGAATCCCCGCGGCGGTGCAGCAAGCTGCGCCGCCGCGGAGGATTCAATGGGGCCGCGGTACACTGGCGGGACCCCGCCAGTGGTGCCGGTCCGACCGCGGCTTTACCGCCGCGGTCGGAATCCCCATTGGAGCACCGCCGGCCTGTCGGCGGTGCTCCCGCGGTCCTCCGCCCTGGCGGTCAAAGACCGCCAGGGTCAGAATGACCACCTAAGTCCCCAAGTCCTGTAATGGCTACAAGTAACATGTTTCGGATGTTTCTGCAGAAAATCAGAGCTCTCACTTCTGCTGGAGTCAGACTCTAGTGGGCGAATTGGTCCAAGGGAATAAAAGCTCCCTGTGCCGATCAGAAGCCTCAGTTTTTTAATTAATGCTCCTGCAAGAGTCTTGCAAGTGTTTCTGGACACAATTGTCCATTTATACAACTATTTTTGACTCTTAATTTCTGAAGAACTTCTGACCGTATTTACACCAAATCACAAAAAGCACAATCTGTGGACGAAGATCTAGCTTCCTGCCAAATTTGGTATAATCCCGTTCAGCAGTTTTTGCTGTAGCCCTTCTTAAAGAAGTCTATGTAAAATGCATGGGGATTTCACGTTTTGGGACCCCCTTTTTTCTCAGCCTCTGTTAGACGAATCACCCAAAACCTTCTGTGCACAAACTAGTCCAAAAAACCCACCTTTTTAGAATGTTTTGTGGAGATTCGTCAAATGGGGCCAAAGTTATTAGCAACACAAAAAACACAAAAAAAACATTTCCTATGGAACAGCGGACCTAACTATAACCACTCAGTGTCAAACGCCACTGGGGAATCTATCTATCTATCTTTCTATCGATCTATCTATCTATCTATCTATCTATCTATCTATCTATCTATCTATCTATCTATCTATCTATCTATCGACCTATCTATCTATCATCATGAATAATATACACATCATCATGAATACAAAGCTAATAATATAAATTCATCCATTTCAATTCATGTTTTCAAACATCTTTTTATTGGAGTTTACAATGATACAAGAGTGTGAGTAGGGAGGGGTGGGGGGAAGAAGGATACATATTGTTTTGTACACAAATTGGCAAGAGTTTCAATTTACAACATACAATGTGGTAAAATGTGAAAACATACAGTATTTGTAACATACAGTATGCGTAGCTGTAACATAAGTCTGCGTAGTAATACAGAGTGTGTCGCAGATGGTGAGAGCTAAGATGTCAGATGTGTCTGTGTATCTGAGATGGGGAAGGAGACTAGTACTGGAAAGAAGGGGGAGAGTGAGCATGGGTGTGTGCAGTGGCATTAGGCCAGTAGTCCTGGGGGAGAGCGAGGAACCAGATGTATAGTTATCATGGGATGGGCAGCAGTGATAGGTCTGGGTAATTGGAGGGGAGCACAAGGGATGTGTCATGCAGGCAGGAGGGGGAGGTGTAAGGACGGTGGGGAGGCAGTCAAGAGGGACAAGATTGATGCAGAAAATTGAGCAAGTGAATTGAGCAGAGTTGCAGTTGGGATAAAGCCCACACAAAGGGATTCAAGGTGGCAGATGGCAACTGTGTACCTTCTGCTGGAAGTCGTTTAACAGAGTAGCTCCTTCCAGCGGAGCAGCTCCTCTTCAGCAGAACCCCACTTACAGAGTGCGCCATGCCAGGCCTCCAACTGCAGCGGGTTAGGGGAACACCAGTGCATCATGATAGTGCGTTCAGCTAGGTGAAGAACTAACACTGCAAAGCTGGTGCATACTTTTGACGTCTGCGACGCCTGAAGGTGCCAAGGGCACACCGCTCTAGGTCTGTAGGTCTGTAAGTTCAGTGACTACCTCTAGTGTTGCCTGGATTGATTGCCAAAATCACTGCAATGTAGTGTAGGTCCATGGGATATGCTTAGGATCAGCGTCCTGAGCACAACAGCATAGGCAGGTGATGTGGGCATCAGGGTAATATCGGTTCAGACACACAGGGGTGAGATACGCCAGATTGAAGACATTATACTAAATGTTCTTGAAACGTGAGTTTTGTGAAATCTGTTGGGGGTCTGATAGTGCCTGCTACCATTCCTTGTCATGATTAGCCATCCCAAAGTCCTCCTCCCATGCCTGTCGAAGCATAGTGAGGAGAACATCTAGGAGAGTATGGCAGCTTTGTATAACCAGTGGACTAGATGACGACCAGCGACCATAGTCAGGACAGCCTGCAGGACCGGGTGCGCAGTCGGTCCCAAGTCTAGGGGACCCCATAAGGTGTACAAGGTGCTATGTAGTTGCCTATAGGTCAGAAAGTGATCAGCAATTAGGTTATATTCAGTAATGAGCTGGTCCATGGAGAGGAACTGACCATTGGAGAACAAGTCACCAGTGATGAGCAGGGAGTGGGATGTCCCAGATGCAAGCTCCATGGAAGTATAAGAGCCCAGGAATCCGGGAAGTCCTACCAGGGGCAAGTTAGGTGCGTATGTCAATTTGCCACAGGAGAGGCGATGAACTGTTTTTATGCAGGTGCGTGCTACCACCACCTGTAGGGGCCAGAGAGAGGGGGCAGCACCCAGGAAGAAGAAGGATATGCATGGTCAACGATGGCAGGATACTTCAGAAGTCGTCCCGACGGCCAACATCACAGCCACTGTAACTGTTCTGTCAGGAAGTAAAACATCCATTACAATTCATATGGCCAAATCCATTATGTTGAACAAATTACAATTTACAATATAAAAAATAAATAAAATCATAAAAAGTAAGGGCCTCATTTACAAGGCCCTAGCGGCACACTGCACCATTTTGTTTAGGCTCTGGTGGTGCACTGTGCCGGCCCATATTTACAAGTCCACTCAAACCACTTTGCATAACAATGCATGAGAGAGGTGTTCCATGGGTGTTGCTGTGGGTGTTCCTACGCAACACCCATGGAACCTGACGGAATGTGGCACATTTCCAGATTTTCAAGGCTGGCAATGCATCAGATTCCTACGCCACCTCATGGGTGGGGTTAAAGTGGCACAACAGGGAGACATAACATTGTTTCTCCCCATTTTCCCTCCTTCTATGTGTGCTGCATTCTGTAGCACACATAGAAGGAGGAAAACGCCATTAATGATTGTTTATATGCAGAAAGGTGTCCCTTCCTGTATGTAAACAATCATCCCTACAATGCAGGCACCGTTGCACCATGGTGCAAGAGTACTTGTATTGCCATTAAGCAGCAGTTTGTGTGCCAGCACTGAGGAAAGTACAGGAGTGCGTCGTATTTCTCTAACTACAACACATCTCTGCACTTTCAAAATGTTGCAGCGCAGCAAGCTGGCTTGCTTAATAACCAACCATACTTAGGGGGTCATTCTGACCCTGACGGGCGGCGGAGGCCGCCCGCCAGAGTTCCCCCTCCGAAATACCGCTCCGCGGTCGAAAGACCGTGGAGGGTATTCTAAGTTTTTCCCTCGGCTGGCGGGCGGTCGCCAAAAGACCGCCCGCCAGCCCAGGGAAAAACTCCCTTCCCACGAGGATGCCGGCTCGTAATCGAGCCGGCGGAGTGGGAAGGTGCGACGGGTGCTGTTGCACCCGTCGCGTATTTCACTGTCTGCCAAGCAGACAGTGAAATACTTGTAGGGGCCCTCTTATGGGGGCCCCTGCAGTGCCCATGCCAGTGGCATGGGCACTGCAGGGGCCCCCAGGGGCCCCGCGACCCCCCCTACCGCCATCCGGTTCCCGGCGGGCGGACCGCCGGGAACTGGATGGCGGTAGGGGGGGTCGGAATCCCCTCGGCGGCGCAGCTAGCTGCGCCGCCTTGGAGGATTCCAAAGGGCGGCGGTACACTGGCGGGAGACCACCAGTGTTGCCGGTCTGACTGCGGCTTTACCGCCGCGGTCAGAATGCCCTGCGGGGCACCGCCGGCCTGTCGGCGGTGCTCCCGCCGACCCTGGCCCCGGCGGTCTTAGACCGCCGGGGTCAGAATGACCCCCTTAGTCCTTGTACAGAATATAACAAAATATTTTTCATATGGCAATTGATAAGTAGTTTAACCGAATTTTCCAGGCAGAAAGACTATAGGGAGACACAGCAAAAACAATAGTACCTGAAGTGGCTGACTTAAGGACACAATATGCAATCTGATATATTTCAATAGCATTGTCCTTAAAAGCAAAACAGTCCACTTTGGCATGGGTTGATGAGAAATCAGGCAAACAGTAAATAAGCATTGGTAAATCCAATAAGTTTTACATTTGGAACTATTGATTTGCCTATGGTTTAGAAACATGTTACTGTATATACAATGCATATTGTACACAAGTAAAGACTTGGGATTTGTTAGCATTCTAAACTCTCTTTGTTTAGTGTCATTTTATATTGTAATTTAAATGTGCTTTACTAAGTATTAGCAAAGTCAAGAGGTCCTAACTCTAAAAGGCTGAGCTATTGAGTTTCCAATGCTTATAATATACATGTAAGCTAAATCACACATATGTGTCCGAGTGAGTTCTGGCTGTGGGAGAGTGTTCGTAAAGAGGCACAACTGAGAGCTCTAGAGCTGAGTCTGAAAGCAATGTGAGTCAGGGGGCCATAATGGTGGGGAGAGGATGTGGCTTAGCGGGATGAGCAGCCGACTTTGGAACTCCGGAACCTGATTTAAGTGTCAGGGCTTGCTCAAAATTCTGTGATAGTAGGCAAATCACTAAGGCCCATATTTATACTTTTTGATGCAAAACTGCGCAAACGCAGTTTTGCATCAAAAAGTATAGCGCCGGCTTGCTTCATTCCAGAGCACCAGCTGGGCGCCAAATTTATGGAATCCCACAAGCCGGCGCAAAGGGTGGGCTAACTTCTGGGAAAATGACATTAGCCGGGTGGGGGTGGCGGTATGGGGGAAGATAGTTTTGCACCAAAAAATGACTTTCGGCTGATTAGAGGCAAAAAAATGCCTCTAATCAGCCTAGCGTCATTTCCTGACGTAAAACCATCAATACCACGACTCTTGTCTCAAAAAAGACAGGAGTCATGCCCACCACCCCAATGGCCATCACAGGGGACAAGGGTCCCCTGGGCATGACCATTGCACCCAGTGCCATGTAGGGGGACCCATTTCAGGGCCTCAATGGAACTTAAAAAATATATAATACTTACCTCTACTTACCCTACTTACCTGGGATGGGGTCCCTCCCATCCTGTTGTGTCCCTCTGGTGTGGGTGTTCCTGGGGTTTGGGGTGGCACCTGTGGGCTCTTTCCATGGTGTTTGACCATGGAAATGGGTCCACAGGTCCCCTAACGCCTGCCTTGACCCAGGCGTTAAATAATGGCGCTAAGCAAGTTTAGCGCCATTATTTAGGCCTGCCTCCCCCTCATGCACCTTTTTTGAATGGGAGGATAAATAAGGCGCTAGGGCCATCTCATTGATGCAAGGTGGTTTCACGCATTCAAAAAAAGACTTTAACTCCAATATTTTGGTGCTAGAAGGTCTAGAGTTAAAATATAAATATGGAGTTAAGTTTGCGCTGAATTAGCATAAAAAGATGACGCTAATTCAGCGCAAACAGAGTATAAATATGGGCTTAAATATCCTGTGGTTAAGAAACAAAAGTGAATGTGTCCTTGTGTAACGTAACTGGTGCTCATGTAGACCACTCAAATACCTTTGGGTCAAGTTTGCACTTTACAAAACTGCAAAGAAAATATCAAAAAACAATGTTCAGGTTTCATGCTCTTCTAAACCTTGGCTTCTCTGAAGTGCACATATAGTTACGGTCACATAGCGCCATTTGAAAATAACCAGTTCTAAGTATTTACAGAAAAATCGTTGCTGTTGTTCACTATATCAAATTGTTAACAAGCGCTTACAAAGCCAATGGTTCTGGTTTGTTTAAAGCACACGCTTGTTGTTGTGTGATATGTCTATACACAAAAGCAGGCTCACAAAGAGACACTGAAATGCTGGTCAGGCAGCGTGCTGTGTAAAACACAGAACTGTAGTTCACATGTTTTAAGGTATGGCCCAATTATTTAGGCCACACCACTTTAAGAGACTCCCCCCACATTTTTCATTCCACTTAAAGCACTGTGGTCCATAATAGGCTTTTTTACGACAGCCCGTGAAAATATGTCTCATAAGTGAAACCTGAAAATTGTGATGTTGTAAAACTGTGAAGTCCTTGAAGGCACATATAAAACTCGCAGATCAAAAAGAAGGAGCGATCCCTTTGCTCTTCTGCGGCACTCACTCTGCAGCATCTCTGGGACAGCAAGAGTGCATCTGGTGTTATGTGTCAGAGGTGGAAGTCATGCACTTCAGTTTAAAAAGCTGAGGACCTGACCTCCTCTACTTTGACACCACAGTCCATGATTGTAGGTCCTGTGCTCTCGGTGTGACTGTGCCCCAATAGAAGTAGTGCTGCAGTATTTGATGCCTAGAGAAGTTGATGCAAATATGGTTCAGGTCATTTGTTCCTTAGCAAAGCATATCCAAATATCCTCAGCTTCTCTGGGAGTCCAGCACAAAGGGAGAAACAATGGTGAGAGACAGCAACGTGGAGCACCGGTGTCAAAGGCGGAAGCAATACTGAAAATGGGTCCGCAATCACAGAAGATGTGGGAGGGGAAGTGTGAGAAATTGGGTTGTTGGTTGACTGGGGCATGAACCCTAGTTAAGCAACATCCACAATCCCTGGCAGGGTAAACCACAAAAAGTCACTACATTAACCTGTGCTTAACCCTGGGCAGCTTGGCAGAAAAAGCAGTCAGGCTTAACTTAGAGGAAATGTGTAAACTATTTATGCAGCACACAAACAGTAATAAAGTGAAAAACACAATATGAGAAAAATCCTATGCCAATTTAGAAAAATAGATTACATGTTAATAGATTACTTGACACCAAAATGGCAAACATCCAATTACTAGAACCGGAATTATGAATTTCGAAATTTTTATGTGAAATCTAGCACCTAAAACATAAAAAGTGCCAACTGTCGGTATCTGGGTCGTGTGAAACCGTGTCAAAGATGAAAAATATGCCCGACTGCGATAGAGCGCAGATCTGACCCAAGAAGCAGATTAGGCCAAGTCAGCGCGTAGCTTCGGAGTGAGAAGAATGTTCACGAAAAATGTCCTGAGAAGGTAACGTTCAGTGGGGCAAGGGTGAAGGTGGCAGGGAGGAAGCGTTGTTGCTAGGAGCTGTTGGACGAAGTCGCAGTGAAAATTTCTGTGTTTGGACTTAGGACCTGATTTAGATGTTGGTGGTTGCACCCTTAAGCCGCATCGGTGGTGGGCCCAAAAAACTGTCAAGCCGGTGGTGTTCCCCCTGCCGTATTTAGATGTATAATGGCTAAGGAGTGTCCTCCTTCGTACCAGCTGCATTCCACAGCCAATACAACAGACTGCAATGCCGATGAGTAGGCCCTCCATTGCCATCCTGACGGGGGCATTCCATCAAGCCTATTTATATTGCACAGTTGTGCTGGCAGTGTGTCAGCAGCGGGCCCATGACAGTGGGAGTCCATTGTGCAACCCGCTCAGTATAGTACTATGGCTGTGGCCATTAATTGGATGCTAGCAGCCCACACCTGTTGTAAATTAGACAATTGCAAACACCTGCAAAGAACAAAAAAAAACACTCTCCATTTCAGACCATGATCCTTTGCCGTCACATAGCAGACCAGACAGCCAGCAGGAGACAGGTTTTTTCTGTGTTACTCTCCATCTGTATTTTTTTGTTTTAAACCATATTTATTTGATTCTCCTTCATCCTTTCGGGCACTAGCTTAATTTTCCTCATAAATTGACTATGGCAGGGAGGAGAAATCCCCATTGTTCAGAGGGAGAGTTGTCTGTTATGGTGAATGAAATCATTAGAGTAGAGCCACAATTGTTTGGAGCACAGGTCCAAAATACTACCATACTCCAAAAAAAGGAAAATTTAGGCCAGAATAGTTGACAGAGTGAATTCTGTAGCTACCAATCTGTGCACACAGGAGGAGATTAAGAAAAGGTGGAATGACCTGCGGGGGAAGGTTCGTTCAGTGGCCTCCAAGGGTCAACTGGAGCCCCAGAGGACTGGTGGTGGTCCTCCCAACCCCCCATTATAACTCACCCTGGGAGGAGAAGGTCTTGCAGGTCCCACATCCTGTAGGCTTGACAAGAATCCCTGCTGGAGTGGAGACTGGTAAGTTACACTTAGCAATGTCTCAACAATCATAAATGGAACCCTACCCTTCTGTTTGACATTTAGAATGCTGCAAAACCCTTAGCAAAACAGATATAGCTAAATTTCACTCCACTAAATATTTTGTGTAATGCCAATTACTAGCATCATGTTTGTAGCTCTCTTATTCACAATGTGCAATATGTATAGTCAAATTGTGTGTAGTTTCCCATGGATCATCGCTTACATTTTGCTAAGCCCCATCCTTTCTATCAATGTATGTGTTGTCCTTCCAAAAAAGGTCAAAAACTACATCCATATTCACAGAAAAATATAGGGCCTGATTCTAACTTTGGAGGACGGTGTTAAACCGTCCCAAAAGTGGCGGATATACCACCTACCGTATTACGAGTCCATTATATCCTATGGAACTCGTATTACGGTAGGTGGTATATCCGCCACTTTTGGGACGGTTTAACACCGTCCTCCAAAGTTAGAATCAGGCCCATAGTGTCTTTAAGTGATATTTTCTCCTAGTCACATCATACCCCTGTGTATGTACAGGTTGCAAATGTGTGTTTGGCTCCAATATAGTCATTGAAAGTGATATATGTAACTCACTCTCTAAACAAGCATTTTATATGGTGTCAACAGATGACTACAAATACCATGAGGCTTTGTTTTTGGATCTGAAAAACAATAGTGCAATGTAATGTTGTTGCACCGTCTTTCACTTCCATATGTACACGCATTTCAAAAACTAGTGCATTTGACAGTCACCATGTCATGCCATGAATTTAAATGTCACTTTTTGTGTATCTCAACCACGTTGACAACTGCTGCTCATATCTACATTGAATTAATGAAAAAGCTTACATAATTAATTTTCTCTTGAATCCAAGATTTCCAAAAATGTGTTGTGGCATGCTGAATGGCAGTAGTAGCGACACACAAGTTAATTTGCACTGTCCATTTGATGACCAACTACTGATTTATGTTTAATATGAACCACTTTGAATCCAATGTTTTTGTAGATGCTTTTGATATTGTGAGGACATTATTGCACACACCACTGTGGACACATTTCTATTTGTGACTGTTGAGACTTTTTGTGTAGGTGTCCATTGCCATGAAGGCAGTCTGCACCAGATTGGAGGGTGCCACTTATATCTCAAGGTCTGTTCTGATAGATTTTCTGTCTACCACATTACACACTTCAGCATTGCGCAGCATTCTGGTGGTGTTTGCACAAATATTGAGCCATGCATGAGGACAGTATTGCTGTGGTGCTACAACTCTGAGGATAACAGGAATGCCTGTGACTTACCGTCTGTTATGGGATGACAGGGTTCATTTCCATCTTAGACCTGGCCTAGGAGCAATGGCATGACTGGTAGCAGTGGGTTCATGGTGGCAGGATACATGGAAACATTAGAAAGGTGAGTTTCATCCTTCTATAGCTCCCAATCTGCCAACTCAGGTGTGGAGTTTTAGCCCCCACAGCTGCATCAGCAGGAATGTACATTGTGATTGGTTCAGGGGGAAAAGGAGCTGTTGCCCCGCCACTAGCTGCTTTTGCCTGTGGTTCCTTTGGCACAGGTGAAGTTTCTTGGCATTGACGGTGGGTCATTGGCAGACTTTGCCTATGCTCCCACTGACATCTAAATTGGGCGTGCAGACCATCACGGAAGCGTCCAGGTTTCCAGTCGAAAAGTCAATGGGAGGACTGTTACTGCCAACATCTAGATCAGGCCCTTAGTCACTTTTTTGGAAATCAAAAATCTCCAGCAGTACGAGACAGGAGGCTGTAGTCATAGACAGTTCCAAGCGGTCAGATACCCCTTTGGCAAAGGACAATTGAACAGGATTCCCTGCTGTGGAGAAGAAGGTAGCAGGAACAGTCGCAATGTCAGGTCAACCGGTGATGCACCTTGGGTGGATCAAGAAGCAGATTGGTCCCTGTCTCCCCTAAATCCTCAAGGAGTTTTTAGCCAAAACTTTATAAGTACCAAATTTTAGATTTTGGCTATCTGAGTACCTTGAGAACCACAGACAAGGGTCCAGGACAGGTAGAACACTACTTGGGGGTTCAGGACTCACTCAGGCTGGATCCAGGTGTGGGTTTAAGATAGTGAGAGCCCTTTATGTCAATGTGACTCTAAACAGGAGGCCAGCAAACTAGAACGTGGAGTCACTCTGGTAGTCCTATGTGTAGTGGAAGATGCAGAGCTCAAACAGCATGACGGGCCTCTCAGTGTTCAAGGCAGGCTCCAGGCAGCAAAGCAGTCCTTCCAGGTGTAGCAAAGCAGTCTTGTGGAGTACACAGAAGGCCACAGCAGCAGAATTCCTCTGAAAGTCCTTACCAGGTCCAGGAAATGAACTGAAGATTGAGTCTTAGGGCCGAATTTGTATACCTGGTACTTTCTTTGAATTTGGGAGACTCTTTGAAGTCTTTGGAATTTCCTGGCTTCCCTGTGTTGTGGAGTTGTTCAAAAACATGGGAAATGGTATAAAGACAGACTCCTCTTCGGCAATGGAAAGACAGCTCTTTATTGTCCTGACATGGAGATCGACCCTCCTCACACAGGCAGCCAGTCAGTCTCAATCTGCTGTTGCACAGGCAGCTTCTTATATATAAAACCACACAATGCTTTATCACATAACAGTAAACAATGTATCACTACATAGTTATACATTAAGTGTGGAGAAACATCATGCTACCTTTGACTCTATGGCCCTAAACTTTAACCTAAATTATTACACATCATCGATTGCAGAACAGCAAATAATAATCGACTTGTCAGTTACAGATTGAAAACAGAAAAACATTAAAACACCTGTGACACCGTAAGCCTAAACTGTGACCTAATCCCCTACACATTTGTAGTTTGTGGCTTTTACAATGCTTGGCAAACTAACCATTTTCATCCTTGAATGCATACATATTTGTGGTAAATACAGCTTTAACAGCATGTGTGCTTTATCATTGTGAATGTAAGACCTCCGTGTAGTTTAAACTGATTAGATTTTGTGGGTCCATTGTCTAATCAGGTTACAATCTATTTGAAAACATGAAGTACGTGCCAGTGAGTCTGTGTGTTAAGATCATACTTTCCTTCATGGTTACTTCACACCAGTTAGGACTTTTAACTGCAATTCTTGCAAGTTACTTTTTCCATTACGTCCTCAAGTGAACTCTTCGCTGGTCAGTATTAGATTTGGGCCTGCAATGTTCTTTTACTGTACAGCAGTGTAGCACTTTCTGCCGGTGTTTGCTGTTGCGATATTTTTTCACACTCATATTCCACATTTTCTGTAACACCAGTCCTGGCTCCAAGCTTGCTGCAGAGACAATGTGGAGGTGACAAGAACTTTTTGTGAAGTCAGAGTACAGCCTTTTCAGTTGCAAGTGGGGCTATTCTCACCTCGGTCCTTCTCCACATCTTGCCACCAAATCGCCCATTCAGGTACACCTAAACCCTCTATTGTGTGACTGTATGCAATTTAAAATACAAAACTACTATTAAATAGGATTTTTTATTACAATTTCATCGATACAGAACATGAAATGCTTATCTGTCCCCAATCAAAAGTTAGCACTTATTAAATGCAAGAAAGCAACCTAATGTTATCCAATGAGACAGATAGACCTCACAGCAGTGAAAAGTCAATTTAAGAGTTTTTTACTGCCAGGGCTTGTAAAACTTAAAAGTGTCCAAACTTTTAATTACAATGCACCCTGCCCTATGGCCCCTAGCGCCTACCTTAGGGGTGACTTATATACAATAAAAAGGGAGTTTGAGGCTTGGCAAGGGGGTTTTATTGCCAAGTTGAATTGGCAGTTTAACCTGTATTCAGGTTGCAATGGCAGTCCTAGGACGTGTAAATGGGCTACTTAAGTGGGTGCCACAATATGTGCTGCAGGCCTACTAGTAGTATTTAATTTAGAGACCCTAGGTATATTGTATACTACTCTACAAAGACTTATACGTAAATTAAATATGCTATTCAAGTGTAAACCAGTTTAACCATGTTTAAGGTAGTGAGCACTGGCACTTTAGCTCTGGTCAGCAGTGGTAAAGTGGTAAAATGCACAGAGTCCTTAAGCCAACAAACAACAAATATAAGCAGAAAGAAATGGAGCTAAGTAGGCAAAACGTTTAGGTGAACACCTCCCTAAGGCTGACAGGTCTAACAGAAAGCAACAGGAGGATGGAAGGAAGCAACACAGAGGGTGGGACGGAAGCACCACAGGGGTGCAAGAGAGCAACATAATATTGCAAAGTCATCTTTAAAGTAAAATGCTGTTTTGTCAGTGGATAAAGAATATCTACCCAAACCTAAAAGGGTTCGACCCGTAATATTGACACTTTCACTGCAAAACTATGCAAGTCCAGGGATGTGACATTTTCTTTAATTGCCCCTCAAGGGTATGAAGCGCTACAGAAGTGTTGCAGTGCAATACAGTGATGTTCTTCAAAAGTTGGGGTTGTTTTGTGTTTTTTAGAGGAAGTGAGGGGACATATGTATTTAATAATGTTTTATATATAAGTGAATGGGCCATGTCAGTGAAACACCATAGTAGCTTCAGAGCAATGGGAAGAAGATCTGATAATGCACAAACTTGGACTGGAAAAGTTCAGCCATAGTCATGAGAAAAAGTTTTTTGTTTACAGTGTGGTCTGTTACACCACGCATTACCCTCTCGTCTAATGCAGCAGTTACAATTTAGGTTAATATTGTAATGCCTTTGGTATTCAAATGTATTAAATGCATAACCATCGCCTTTGTCCTTAGTCCTGCATATCAGTGTTTTTTCAGCTCACTGCTCTCTCTCGTCTTGTTCTAAGTGCTCTCTCTCAGTCTTTTCTACTTATTCCTGCTGTCTCATGTAAATGTTTTCTGTCTGTTTATATTATTTCCCGTGGCCTCTCTGTCTTGCCTCTGACTGTAATGGACCACCCTTTCCTCTCTAGGCTCTTTTTCTGCGCAGGGCACCCCTCGTCCTCAATGGCGTTCATCAAGCTTTATTTATCTTGGTATATCTTGCTTGTCCTGACTGTACTGCCTGTTCTTTTCTCCTATTGCTTCTACTCCCCTCAGTGATGTATTTCTCGTATTTTGTATCTCCTACATCAAATCTATTTTTTCACAAGTGCATCGGGTGTGAAGTGGAAAAAAACAGGACAGACAATAGATAGAAAAAGGCAGCTTTATTTGTACGGACATTAAACTAGCTTCCCACATTCCAAGATGCAATTTAACATTCCCAGCCTATTTTATCGATTCTCAGGTTCTCAAAAACCTACCCCTTCACCCTTCAAGCTCCTCCAAATATAACTCCCCTATCCAAACAGCACAAAGGTCCACACACATTCTTTCAAACCCGACCAGCGTTGCCTTCACGCACAACCTGTAAAATGCATTTTCCTGCCCCTCCCACCCCCACCACATAGAGTGACTCCAAATGTAACACGAGAAACATAACTGAGGCTGTCGCTCCAACAGCCACAACACTCTTTCCCCTACAGGGTTTTTACTGTCTCCCTTTTTGACTGCCATCAAACAGATGCTTCAAATACCACACAACACCTTAATATGCCACCTTTTAAACAAAGGATTTAGGTATATCAAGAAAGTATTACTATTTATCCAAATAACCTATATAGCCAGAAATCATCTTGCAAAATGTTGCTATGCTCAATAATGCCAGTTCCGGCGGAACTGCAAAACCTTTGCATCTCAGTATTCACATTCCACCTGCCCTTCTCCATTCTGCTTGACCTCCCCGTGCCAAAGCCTTTGGGCTACATAACATGCCTGACCAAACCTGCATATCCTCTCGAATTTGCCACACCAGACAACTGAAACAAGTCATTTCACCGAGGTGAATTAAAAGAATGTCTGGGCATACTCTACAGGGAACCAGTTCCTCTAACCATGGCAATAAGTGCGCGTATTGCATGCCAGTCTCACCCCACTACTAAACCACACATCTATCTGTTCACACTCCCAAAAAATCTTGCAAAAGGCCTTTTCTCTGTCTGCTTCGCCTCCCATAGTATGAATGAGTGACCAATAATTTCTAGCCTCCTTCCCTAAACTATGCAACACCTTCCTCATCAAGCTAATAGTTGAAATGCTGTCAGCCTGCTGCCATCCACAGGGCAAAAAACATTTCCCTTTCACTGCATCCTAGTTTAGTTTGAGCCCTCCTAGGACCCAACCAAGCACAGCCGCCCTTCAATATCCACCAATACCACCGTTCTATCCTTTGGTGAATAATCAGTGTTAGACATGCGCAGCCACAGATTAAGAGCCCGTCCTTGCAACCTAACCTCGGAAACATTCATCTCTTTTGCTGCCCAAAAACTCAAGATTCAAAAGGCTTCGAAAAACAACCACAATATGCATAACTTGAAAAAGGCAAGATTCAATCCCACCTTAACATGCGGCCCACAATCAGTTGTGAAAAGGTTCCCTTGCCCATCTGGCTGGTGCATGTTTTTTGCCTTGCTTTGTCAAATTCTCTTGCCTAGGTCCCCCACCGAAGGATCATTGCCCCAAAAGTAAATCCGATAGAAATGCAATCCCCAAACTATTTCCTGCTGTAGTCAATGCTGACACCTTCTTTTTAATCATCCACATTATGAAATTTACCACATCCTCTCTCCTTGCCACCCTGTCCTCCCTTGTCTGAACCCTCAGTAAACCACCACTTGCTAGAAATTCAGACCACTCATGTCTATGTTTTCCTACTTGATGCCACAAACGAGTTCTCGACTAATTGCAGTACTTTCCATTTCCTAGAACACAGAAGCTTTCAAAACCTATGCCTTCTGCACGCCCGCTCCTGGTGCCAGTCCAAAAATATATCTGCCATTGTGAACCTGACAAAGCATTAATAATGTTATTCTGTGCCCCTGGCAAGTATCTTGCTTTAAAGAATGTTGAACATCAAGCATTCGTACTTGAATGTTTGCAGTAACTCAAAAGATTCGTGTTTTTTGCATTCTAATCATTCACCAGATCCACCATGTCTCGTAGTCCACATTAAAAATCACTCTTCTGTTAGCTCGATTTTTTCCGGATAGAAACAAGACCACCAATCATGGGAAAAATTTAAGGAAGGATATACTTCTTCCTGTTTCATGCCATGTTTTAGGCTAGCACTCAGAGCATCATCTTCCCGCCTATAAAGAACAAAAATTTGCACAAGTAATTGTCCTCCATGGACCTTATGGTCACTCCACTGAAATTCTCCTTAAAGTCAGGTCATAACTTCACATAGGCCTCCACTGCTACTGAAATTCTCACAGTGTAATGTAGAAGCTTAGCTCCAGTAACTGCAAAACCTAATCGCCTACACAAAACTGTCCCTGCACACAACATCCTATATACAAAATGTAAAAGACCCAGCAGCTTCTGTATGTTCTGTAGTTTAAATGTGTTTCCACCACTCCTTCCTCCAACAGAACTATTCAACGTCGGTCTGTGGTAGCCTTGCCTCCTTTGCCATTGTATCTAGTTCAATGCCAAGAAATATTAAATGTGTGTTGGGGCCTTCTGTTTTCTCAATTGCCTGAGGCACCTCAATCTCCCCTGCCAAAATCTGAAAATATATTAATGCATGCTCACACTGTCCCTATCCAGCCTCTCCTACAAACAAAAAATCATCCAGGGTAGTTACCAAATTTGTGCCATAACCTGCTACAACACACCACTGTAAGAAGGTACTAAACGTCTCATACAACTTGTATGAAGTTGCATAGCCTATAGGAGCACTTTGTCCACAAATATCTGCCCCTCAAACGCAATGCCAAATAAAGCAAAGTCATAAGGATGAGCAGACAAAAGTCTGAAGGCTGACTTGATGCCAGGTTTTACAAGTTCAGCACACTCACCAAAAAACTCATCAGAACATATAGCCTCTTTCAATGCAGCAAACTGTACCGCTGTATCTTTTTTGACAACTAAATGATTTACAGACTGTTGTTCTGGTCACACAGACAGTTTATCAATCTAGGCTGGTGGTGTTTTTTAGGTACACCTTAAAGAGGTAAAATCATCAAATTGCCAACTGGCCAATTTGCAAAGGGAAGCCCATCATAAATCTTGTATTTTGTTTGTATAGCTTCTCCTTAACCAGTTCTGGCATTTGTATAGCTTTTTGTAAACTGTCAGCATATGTGCTCACCCTAGGACCTTGGTACCCCAACTGAAACCCTTCTCTGACATGCCAACTCAACAAAATTGCAGCCTCTCCGCACAGGTAAAAAGCTAACCATGCATTCAGCTGTCCTGCGTTTATTGACATCAAAGCTTTTGTTTCCAGTTTGCAGAGAATTAGATCTTCCATGCCACAGTCTTTAGATTATGCAAGGCTCCCATATCGAGTCCCTGAACTCTTGCACGTCTGCGGGTCAGCAGGTGAGTGCACCTTCTTAATAACGCTGCCTCCTCGGGCATGCGCCACACCTACCCTCCCTTGCCTCAGATACGCCGCGGGCCTAGATTAGCCCATGCACGCAGTGTAGAACAGGCCATGACAGCATGAACTTCCCTACCCTTCACGGCCCCAGCTCACCTTACCAGCCTCTATGAAACTACCCTTAACTGGTCCCCCAAACAATCTTCTAAACCCCACCCCTAGGTCAAAGTAACCCAACGCTAATCATTCTACTTAGACCACCCTATTCACCTGAATCACTCCGAGGGGTATCACGTGTCATAGAGATCCATTCCCTGGGCACCCCAATCTCTTGCTTTTTATTCACAGTTCCCACTCTCACTGTTTTGCCTGGTGTGCTGTTTCTTCCTCAGAGCCTGTTCTGGGCTCTGAATATGATATGCTGATAAGGATCTTGGCATTTATCCATGATTGGAATGGTTTTCACAGTCTCTTTCTACCTGTATTTGTGGCTTTGCAGTAAATGTAATACATTTGCCTTACTTGCCTCCTTCCTGAGTGTTAGAAGATGTTCATCCATAGCTCTATGCAATGTGTCTATAATGTATGGTTGGTAGGTTGCTTAGCAAAGCTTGTTGTAGAGACAACAGTTCTATAACATTCCAGTCTACAGACTGGACATCGTACCATATGTGGCTCATGTACACAGCACTGTGACAAGTGGATTTTAACGCTTGTGAACTTCAGTACACGTTAAAAGTAGCAGAGAAAGTATTTATCATATTTGCTTAGTACAACTGCCATTTGCACGTACAGCTACAACATACATACAACTCGCATAGAGAACACAGCAGCCAGACTGGATACCTCCATC
Source organism: Pleurodeles waltl (assembly GCF_031143425.1). Lineage (NCBI taxonomy): Eukaryota > Metazoa > Chordata > Amphibia > Caudata > Salamandridae > Pleurodeles > Pleurodeles waltl. Next base: position 830,464,103 of record NC_090442.1, on the reverse strand, counting down.
CAGTACTTCTTTTAAGATCTCTAGATTGGCTCCCCATAAGAAAGTGCTGCACTTTTAAGCTTTGTCATGCCCATAGGGAAGGCCAGTCTCGAATAAGGTTTTACCATCCAACCAGGATCCTTAGATCCTCTAATACTGCATTTGCATTCCCCTGCTGTAGTCGAAAGACTTGCAGTGGAAGTCGTTCCTTTTCTTCTCAGGCTCCATTGGACTATGTTAACACTCCAAGTTTGCGCCTGTAAAAAAAGTTATAACTTTTTCAAAAAACTTTTAAAAACCTGGTTATTTTAAGGTCTTTGTTGGAAACATCCCTCTGGTTGAAGCAGTAGCGTTGGGATACTCCTGTGGGAGTGAGTTGTCACACTTAACAAATGCAATTAGTATCACATAGCATGACATAACACATCACTTTGGCCTCATTCCAGACGGCTATCTTTTGTACACTTACATGCAAATTACCAGGGACATGCATGATGAGTTGCTCAGGTCCAGGCTTTTTCTTTGAATTCTGAGAATTGTAGTCCTGATTTTATAATGGAATAAACAAGAATGCAAGTCCCAGAATTTAAAAAAAACGTGGAGTTGAGCAACTACTGATGAAAAGACTAGGAAACTTTGCTGGGGTAGGTATTTCTGAACGGTCTGCAAAATGATTCATCATAATTTTAAGAAAAGACTGTTGGATGAGAAAAATACCGATTTTTTCAGAAATTCTAGCTCCCTCCCAACTCTTTCACTTTTTAACAGCATATAATTCAAACCAAAAATATAGATTTGCGTCTAATTAGTCAAAGTAAGTAACTTACTTGCATATTCAACGTTTTACTCAGTTATGCACGTCTACCTCTCATATCAGCTTTCAAATCGCTTGAACATCAGTCTGTCTGGTCCAGTATACAATCATCTGAGGTGCCCAACATGATGGTCTATTCCGACAGAGTAAGCTGAGAGGCTCAGGCCTTTGAAAATGGCTAGGACCCAGTGTTTAATTTGTGCTTGTTGTTTCCGGTGCGGAGCACCGGCACTTATTTTTGAGGGTCGGGGCTTATTCTTCTGCCTTAAGAATTTTCTGTGAGCAAAAGACACATATGGGAAAGACGGAGGAAGAAAAAAACGGAAAAGCGTCAGAAAGGGAGAAAGTAGAAAGCTGCTAGAATGACCTGAAGGGGCAGGGAGGGTCTTTACATGGATTGAAGAGGACCGAGATGGCTTCAGGATTACACTGCCTCAGTATTCCGTGTTCAAACGTTTAATTACAGCAGCCGCATGTTTAGGGGAGGGCTTTGGGCACGGCACCTTTTTATTTACAAATGAAGCACTGCTGGGAACTGTTGGGTAATTGGTTTTAGCAAAACCTTTGCTAGAGAGGGTTTGTGAGGATGCGAATGTTGCAAAGCTCTTTCACGCAAAGGTTAGCTTTTGTGGTGTGGTCACCAATACAGGACTACACCACTAGATGAGCCCGAGAGGGGGGGAGAGGTTATCACCCCTCTCATGAAAGACTGGATGGACTGGACGGCGAGAGAGGAAGGGGAGGTGACGAGGGAGGAGGAAAAAGGGCGCGAGAGTAGAGAATGAGCGGAGCTGAATAAAGACATACGTATTAACAGTAACGGCGTGTCTTGTGTTTATTCAGGTCCCCGAGGACCTGACAACTGGCGACGAGGTGGGCCTACCATCTATGGTAGCGTCACCACCCACGACGACACCAACCCAAACGGCCCAGCCCGGAGCAGAGGAGTGTCGGTGCACCAGCACGCCCTGACGGTGTCCGACCACACAGCCGGACGCCACAGTACCGCTACCTAGCCCCGAGCACCTCGACACCACGTGGTCTGCAAGCGACCACTACCAGGTACTCACCTGTTCCTGCCCCGACAGGACACGCACTCGTCCAGCGACCTGTGCCCACCGCCGTTTACAGCCGGCCGCACGCAGCGAGCACCGCACTACAGTGCACCGGCACCTGTCTGCTCACCCCTCCCGACCGGAGGAACCACGCGTCTCCCTACACAAGTGCGCCCGGCATACTCCGCCACGCCCTGCGCAAGCGCAGCACCAGCCAAGCCGGGAGGCGCCTCCAGGCGCTCACGGTAACAAAAAAAAAAAAGAAACCGCGTCAGCGGAGAAGAAACCAACGGCCAGCCGAGACAGCGCCGCAACCAAAAGCATCACTGCGCAGCAAGAGAGGGAGTGCCCACGCCCACCCGGAGACAAAAAAAAAATATATACAATAAAAGGAAAAATAAGGTGACAAACAACACTAAAGTGAAAAAAAAAGAAAAAAAGAAAAAACCCAGAAGAGGACAGGAGCCCTCAGCAAGATACAAGTAAATAAAGGCATTCTCTACTCATTAAAAAAAAAAAAAAAAAAAAAACAACAACTAATAGGGCACAAACAAGGCCTGCCCCCGCAACAATCCTCATCTCTTTGCTATACCACTCGAGAGACCGCAGACCACGATGGCTGGCGTACCACCAATAGAACCTTTCACCGTCACAGGAGCGCCACCCACCCAAGCAGCAAAGTGGAAAGTCTGGGTAGAAAGACTGGAAACGTATTTTGAAGCCCTAGACATCAAAGCCCAACGGCGCAGACCCCTCCTACACATCGGTGGAGCCGACATCCACAGAATCTTCAAATCAGTCACAGAAGTACAACCACGCACGTATGAGACACTAAAAAGAGCAATCACAGCCCACTTTGAGCCGTATGCCAACTCCGACTATGAGAGGTTCCTACTACGCCAAGCACGCCAAACCACTGACGAGTCCGTCGACGTCTTCTACACCAGGCTAAAAGAACTGGCCAGCACCTGTACGCTGCCCGATGAGGAGGACGAAATCCGTGCTCAGTTCATACAAGGGTGCTCATCATCAAAACTAAGAGAACGCATTCTCCAACAACCCAACATGCCAATGAAGGACATCCTCACACTGGGCCGTTCACAGGAGTTAGCGCGAGCCAGAGCAGCCCACATGGAACAAACGTCTACAACCCAGACAAAAACAGAGGTAGCCAACGCAGTAAAGACAAACACACCACGGCAGAAAAGAGAACCATATAAAGGTAGACTGTGGGGCAAACCATGCAAGTGGTGCGGCGGCCCAGCTCCACACCCGACCACCTGCCCAGCATGGGGAAAAATGTGCAGTGCATGCAGGAAGCTAAACCATTTTGCCAAAGTCTGCAAGTCTACACCTAAGCAAACAAACAACCCCACAAAGAAAACCATCAAGATGGTGGGAGCGCCACTAGATCAAGAATCAGACAGTGACATGGACAACGATCAGCACACAATCCTCGTAATCCACGCAGTGGGGAGCCGACGCCTACCCACGTGCACGGTCACAGTCCAAGGCTCCACAACACAGGCACTGGTGGACACAGGCGCATCCATCAACCTAATGGCCATGGACGTCTACAACAACCTGTCACAACCGCGGCCAGCACTCCAGCCCACAAACATACAAGTGTTTGAATTTGGAAACAGTCGACCGTTGAACATAGCAGGGGTTTTTACAACGGACATTACTCATGACGACACAGAAATGGCCACCAAAGTATATGTCTCCAAAGACGGAACAGGCTTCCTACTTGGCTGCCGCACGGCCCAAGACCTCAACCTGGTACATTTCGCTTTCACAATCCATGCGAACACACTGCAAGTCCTAATGCAAGATTTCAAAACTCTGTTTGAAGGCATCGGATGCCTCAAAGGACCGCCACTGCGCCTCCACATTGACAAATCAGTGGCCCCCACAGCACTCAGACACCGTCGAGTAGCGTTCCACCTACGCCCCAAAATGGAACAAGAACTACGCCTCCTAGAGCAAGCAGGAGTCATAGAAAAAGTGTTGGGGCCAACACCGTTGGTCTCCCCCATCGTAGTCACAAGGAAACCCAAGCAACCAGAAGCAGTCCGAATTTGTGTCGATATGCGCGTACCAAACCTAGCAATCAAAAGAGAGCGGCACCTAACCCCGACAATAGATGACATCCTCAGTGAACTGTCAGGGTCATACTGGTTTTCTAAAACGGACCTCCGGTCTGGATACCATCAAATCATGCTGCACCCGGAATCCCGACCCATCACCACGTTCTCCACCCACAATGGCCTCTGGAGATACAAAAGACTAAACTTCGGCATCTCTAGTGCAGCTGAAGTGTTCCAGCATTTCATCAAAGAAGTCCTGCAAGGACTCCCGGGAGTTCTTAACGTGAGTGACGACATTCTGGTCCATGCACCCACCGTGGAGACACATCTGAAGAGGTTGCGAGCAGTGTTTGCCAGACTACAAAGCAGAGGGCTGACACTGCACAAAGACAAGTGCGAATTCCTAAAGCAAGAAATCTGTTTCTTCGGATACCGGTTCTCCAAAAACGGAGTCGGTCCAGACCCCCTGAAAGTCAAAGACATCCAAGAAGCACCGGCTCCCACATCAGCCTCAGGGGTAAGGAGCTTCCTAGGCATGGTCACGTACTGCAGTCGTTTCATGCTGAACCTGGCAGACATCACGGGACCCCTGCGGCAGCTCACGCAAGCAAACCGACAATGGCAATGGGGCGAAGAACAAGAACAGGCGCTCCAAGCCACGAAGAAAGCACTATCGGCAGAAACCACACTGGCATTCTTCGACCCACAACGCCAGTCACAACTAGTCATCGATGCCAGTCCTACAGGGCTAGGAGCAGTGCTGGCGCAGAAACAGGATTGTGGAGAGTGGGCATCCATTGCGTTTGCCAGCCGCACACTCACACCGACGGAACAGCGATACTCACAGATCGAACGGGAAGCCATTGCCATTCACTGGGGGTGCCGCCACTACCATCTCTACCTGTACGGGAAGCCGTTCTCAGTCGTGACAGACCACGAACCCCTACTACCACTATTCAAGGGTTCATCCTCAAAACCACCACCGAGGATAGAAAAATGGATCCTGCAACTCCAAGAATATGATTTCACACTGGAGTACCAACCGGGCACAAAGAACCCAGCAGACTTCCTCTCCCGACACGCTCGCACAGCCATACCACAAGAAGTGGCAGAAGCACAGGAAACAGAAGAATACGTCAGGATGGTAGTAGAACGCGCAAGGCCCCTACCCATACCACTCAGCGAAGTGGTTGAAGCAACTGCCCAAGACGAATGCCTGCAGCTAGCCATAACAGCGACCAGAACAGGGAACTGGCGAGCCTTACAACGCCCGACGCCTTCAGAACACAAGAAGCCCAAGCCCAACTACACGCACTGTTCAACATAAGGCAAGAACTCTCCGTGAGTGAAGATGGCTGCCTTTTGAGAGGCCTCCGGTTGGTCATCCCTTTGAGTCTGACAACCAGAACAGTTGCCCTAGCCCACGGGGCGCACCAAGGCATGGTAAAGTCAAAAGCCCCCATCAGAGACAAAGTATGGTTCCCCGGCCTAGACAAGCTAGTGGAAGACACAGTCAAAAGATGCCTAGTGTGTCAGGCCAGTGGCAGCCCAGACCCCCAACACCGATCATCACCGAGAAAGGGCCGACAGCGACGTGGCAACGAGTAAGTGCAGATTTCGGGAGCCTTCCAGACGGCTCATATATGGTCGTAGTGATTGATGACTACTCGCGCTATCCAGAAGTCAAAATCGTACGCTCCACATCCGCCCACACAGTTATTCCAAAATTCGAAAACATTGTGGCCACCCATGGACTCTTTGGAGAGGTGCGCACCGACAACGGGCCCCCTTTAAATGGCCACGAATGGGCAGAATTCTTAGCGTCAACCAACACCAGACATCGGAGAATCACACCGCGATGGCCACAAGCAAATGGAGAAGTGGAGAGGTTTGTAAAAACACTCAACAAGGTCATTCGCATAGCGGTAGCAGAGAGTGAGAACCCGGAAAGAGCAATATATACTTTCTTAAGGGAATACAGAGTCACACAGCATGCCACCACAGGAGCCACCCCCAGCCAGCTCTGTTTTGGGAGAATGGTGTCCGATGCCATCCCACACCACCCATCATGGGCAGAGAGGTCACCACCACCGAACAAATCAGAAGAAAGGAGAATCAGCACCAACGTACAAGCATCCAAGAAACTGAGAGCTCGCGAAACGACCATACAAATCGGGGACACCGTCTTAGTAAAAGACCGCCACCCAGGAGGGAAGTTCCGCCTCCCGTTCGAAGCACAACCTTGGACAGTAACAGCGAAGAAAGGCATCATGATAACAGCCCGACGAGGACCAGAGACAGTAACACGAAATGCAGCACTGTTCAAACATGTACCCCAAGTAACAACTGACGAAGGAGCCGGAGACAGCCGCGAAGAGTGGGCAGACCTGAGTACAAACACAGACAGCCCAAGGTGCGCAAACGGAGAAACAGGAGACACTTCGGAGCACAGTACAACCCACCCAACGACGGAACAAAGATCAAGCCAACCCACCGGCAGAACAGCATCCAAGGAGGGACCAGAGCAGAACCAGGTGTCGGACCGGTCCAGGACAGGAAGATACATGTTGAGGCATAATCCAGGCCCGTCCCGACGATACGAGAACTATGCCGGTGATTGAACAACTCCAAGGGCCCCCACCCTGAGGGCCAAGGACAGCCCCACGAGGAAGCCCACGCGGGCGAAGTAAACATGTTACCAGATAAGTTGAACGTTTCAGTTTTAGTTTGTTCCTCTCCCCCGTTGGGGAGGGATGTGGTGTCGTCACCAATACAGGACTACACCACTAGATGAGCCCGAGAGGGGGGGAGAGGTTATCACCCCTCTCATGAAAGACTGGATGGACTGGATGGCGAGAGAGGAAGGGGAGGTGACGAGGGAGGAGGAAAAAGGGCGCAAGAGTAGTGAATGAGCGGAGCTGAATAAAGACACACGTATTAACAGTAACGGCGTGTCTTGTGTTTATTCAGGTCCCCGAGGACCTGACAGCTTTGTTCATTAGTGGAGTTGCGTGCCCCTCTTTCAAGCGACGTGACATTTTGATGGAAAAGCTGATGGTTCGGCAGCTTGAGTAGAAATTATGGCACGTTTCAGCAGCCAAGTAAATGCGGGATTCATTAGTGAATTAGTTGATTTTTGGGCTACAAAAGAGGCGTGGATATCCTCCGATGCCATTTCTCGAGGAGGAAAAACATTTGGGCTGTGGGGGGATCCGTCCTTTACCACGGAGGACTCTTATACTGAGCGTTGACACTTTTTGTGGTCACAGATAAAGCTCTACTTATCTTTTGGATTTTATAGAAGAAGAACCTGATGGACAGATTTAGCGTGGGCTGGTTGTCTGTGGCTGGTTGTTCTGTTTTATTGAAGTCGCAGAGCAAAAGGAATGGTACACAGCTAAATGCCTACAACCCAAAGGGGTCGGCAGCGTAATAGCATGAGAAAGGAAGGTATACATAGCATACATCGGCGGCTCTCGAACTGAGACCCATGTAAAGATTAACAAACCCTAAAAGTAAAGGTGGTCGAGGTGGTAGCTTATAGTGGGTGAGTGAGTGCGTGTGTCGCCAGGGAGTCAGGGGTGAGCAGAAGTCACAACAGTTTCAGGTAGGAAGGGCAGGTCAATTTATTGAATTCCATAGATAGGATGCATATGAAGGGGGCCCAATCTGTGGAGTAATCCTCTAGTCTCTGGTCCAGTGTGAGCGACTTCCTCACCATACCTAGGATAAACCATAATTTATGTAACCAGGTTGAATGTTGAGGGATCCTGTCGGTACCCCAGAGAGTGAGAATTGTTTGGTGTGCCACACCTATTGTAAAAGCGCTTTGTTTACCTGGGGGCGTGGCTTCGGGCGTCAAGATGGCGGTCGCACTCTGAGAGTGCTCTGGACCCCTCCGTCATCCGCCCATAGTTAGCGCGGTCCGAGGGAGCTGGAAGACGCCGTTACGGATACCCCTGTGACCCTGGGTCTCGCGGGGGTCGCACACGGCAAAAAAAACCCGAGATCCTGCATTTTATGCCCGCGCGGAGACCAGGCCGATCCCGGGAAGGGAAAACAAGATGGCGACTGCGACGCGCCCGGCTGGACCGTGGCCAGGCCGATAGCTGAGCTGATGGCGTGTGCGGCAGGCTGAAAGAACGGAGAGAGTCCCTGGGGGGGCCTGGAACGGGCCCCGGCGGCGGATCCCTGTAGCCGGGCGGCCGGAGAAGGCGGCACCGGCTGAGCGGCACCGCCTTGTGCGCGGCCCTGCGGGTGCAGGCCGGGAGGCCTGGACCCCCCATCCATCCTGCCTGGCCCGCGAGACGAAAGTGAAGCGGCCGGGCGAGGACAGGAAGACCCCCGCCGCTGCTTGTTCCCCCCGCGACCCCCTCCTGGTACGTAATAGGGGCTGGGGCCACGCGGGGGGGTCGGGACTCGACTGGGGGCCGCCCGGGAGGACGAAGATACTATCCGGGGTCCAGGAGAGGAGGAGAAGGAAGGAGAGGGGGTCGACGAGTTGTGAACCCCCCCCTCTCCTGTCATTGCTACAGTGAAGGGGACAGGCAGTGGCCCACCTCCGGCTCCCATTCAGATCCCCATCCAGAGGGGCCCACACCAAGAGCTGGTAGCAGACCAGGATCCGAGAAGTGGAGACACACACCCCAAAGCAGTCTGAAATTTAAGGCCTCGAACTATAGACAATTGATCCTTGTCGAGACAGATCTTAGAAGTAGAGGCCAGCGTGTGGCGAAATGGGGCCCTCTACGGAAACGCCAGATCCCGGGTGTGGGGAGACCTGAGCCCGGATCTGTGGTGAGTCCCTTTCGCTTCAGCAGAGGGTGAGAGGAGGGGAGCTACCGGATGGGAGCCAACGGCCAGGTCTTTCAACGGTACCGGCAAAAGATGCTTCCACAGGGCCCAAATTAGTCCAGAAGACGCCCCTGAGACAGTGACACCCCACCGTCCCTGCGCGGAGCAGCACAGCGATACCTTCCCTGGTCCAAGACACTGGAAAACAAATTGAAAACCTGGGCTTGAAAACATAAATACGGAGAGTGTGACACACCCGGCCCCCACCCCGGGCACCACGATGGGAAAGGACAAGGCGAACAAACAGCCTCCACCCTCCCAACAAAAAATCGATCAGTTCACGACGACGACGGGCCAGCGGGGAGGGGGAGACACGGCCAGCGGGGGTCTGACCCTGGACGGAGTGAGCGCCATTCTCCAAGCTATTCAATCATCGCAGGTAGCCGTAGAAACCAAGATCGGAGAAGTACGAGTGGATATGGGCCTCATCAGACAAGACCTCAGAAATGCAGTAAACCGAATCACTGAGGTGGAATCCCGAGTTTCTCAGAATGATACTGATTTGTCTGACCTCAAAATCAAAGTGGCCCAACTGCAGACCCGAACCAATGAGCTTCACCGCCGTGCAGAGGATGCTGAAAACCGGGCAAGACGCAACAACTTACGCTTTATCGGCTTCCCCGAGGGTATAGAGGATGACAAGGCCCCCGAGTTCCTAGAGAGATGGATCAAAACGTGGATGCCGGACCAATCCCTCTCGCCCCTGTTCGCGGTTGAACGAGCCCACAGGGCACTCGCACCTCGGCCCCCTCCGGGCGGCCCGAAGCGCCCAATGATCGCACGATTTCTTAATTTTAAAGACAGAGACAACATCCTTAAAGAAGCGAGGAGGTTGGAAGATCTTCAATGGGAGAATCACAAAATCCTAATTTTTCCGGACTACACCAGAGAGGTCCAAACCCGCCGCAGGTCGTATGAGCAGGTTAAGCAAAAACTCAGGGCAATGCAACTTTCGTACATGCTCCTCTTCCCTGCTCGCCTCAAAGTTCTCATGGATGGGAAAGCATACTTCTTCGAATCACCTGAGGAGGCGTGGGACTGGCTGACGGAGGAGGGCATCGTGGCCCGGAGGGGTCCCCCGGGGGCTGCCGGGAAAACCCCTTGTATCGTGCCCCCCTCTTCAGAGGGGCCCCGGAGGAGCCGGCGGCGCACCAGATCTCGGAGAGGTGGGCGGAAAGATCTGAACACTCTTGCGGACGGTGAGACGGCCCAAGACTCAGGCTCACAGACTGAGATCACAACAGACGCTCTTCCGGGGCCTCAGACACCGGCCCTAGTGACCGAAGACGGTCGCCTAAGTCAATCTCCGGTGCTCGGCTGACGAGTCGTGTGCGGCCCCCTCGTTGGACGTGGGGAGAGACTGGCCGCGCCTGATGTGTTCGGGCAGGCCCCGGTGGGACTGCCATTGACGACACCGGAGACTTTCTAAAGTATGGTGTCGAATGCTCGTTTTGCGACCGCTAATTGCAATTGATCCGAAAGAAAGGAGGGGTCCACCTCTCCACCCCAACGACAGCAATGCTGGCTGTCTGGTTTTGGTTGGGTTTTTGGGCGACAGATGCTTCCGGGGTGGGAGTATGGGGAGGGGGGGAGTTTCGGGGGGGGGGGAGTTTGAGTTGGGTTTAAAGGGCTACGAGTTAGTCAGCCTGGTTTGTAACTTTAAGATTTCGCCAAATTGTTTGAAATGGTCGTCCCTAGGTTTACACCTGCACACTAAATCTTGCGTAACACCTGCACACCTCACGCTTGGCCCTCGATGACCCAAGTCCTTTCCTGGAATGTAAATGGCCTATTAGACAAGATCAAGAGATCAGCAGTATTCAACACTCTCCGTAGATATTCCCCTTCCGTGGTCCTCCTCCAGGAGACCCACCTCCTTGGATCCAGATGCCCTATGCTCACGCGAGGAGGATATGATAGAGTATACCACGCAGGATTCTCCAGAGGCTCTCGAGGGGTTGCTATCCTACTACACCGATCTTTACCCATGGTGATCACAGCCATGCAGTCCGACCCACAGGGTAGATTCGTAGTGGTCACAGGGACTCTTCAGGGGCACCCGTTAAACCTTGTATGTGCCTACGCTCCTCCAGCGGGGCTTGACACCTTTTTACTTTCGTTCCACCGAGTGACCTCGGGACTCCCCCAAGGGACCACCCTACTGGGAGGCGACGTCAATGCGGTTCTTGACCCAACTCTGGACATATCGGGGGAAATCACCACCAATAGATCTAAGAGGGCTTCAGCCCTAAGCAATTGGGTGGAAAGCCTCGGCCTGTGCGAGGTGTGGCGCACCTGGCACCCCAGAGAGCGCCAGTACACGCACACGTCCGCGGCCCACCAGACGCAATCCAGAATAGACCTTGTGTTTATGCCCGCTCTGGACTTTTTAAACATCACGGGGGCAGAGATTCTCCCCCGAGGGGTCTCGGATCATGCGCCAATACGTATCCGACTAGGCGGAGTAGACCCCACCAAGCGGCCTATGTGGCGCCTGAACGCTTGGCACCTACAGGATAAAGATTACACGCAGGAGCTCAGGAATCACCTCAGTCAATATTTTGAACTTAACGTAGGTTCGGTTCAATCCCCGGGAATAATATGGGCCGCTTGTAAGGCTACTCTTAGAGGGCACGCTAAACACATTCTTCGGTCCCGTGAGCGAGACCAGAACTCCCAGATCTCTGTAATGGAAACCGAGGCCCTCCGACTGGAACGCCAGCAAGTAAACTCGGCTTCAGCCTCTACCATGAGGCGACTGACTAGGGTGAGAGAGGATATCAAACATATGATGCTGGAGTCGGCCAAACACATGTGGAGAGCCTCCGCAGCCCGAATATATGGATGGGGGGATAAAAACGGGAAACTGCTGCACTGGCTAGCCACCCGCCCCATGGCCGACAGAATTATACCCGAGATCCTAGAGGACTCGGGCTCCCTTGTTAAAACATCTGCAGAAATTGCACATAGTTTCGCCTCCTACTATACGCGTCTATATGCCAAGCACCTACGCCCCCCCATTGAGAGAGAGACCCCACTACTAAACGACATTACCCTCCCGAGGGTGCCCGCAGAGGCAAGAAATAGATTGGAGGAGGCCATTACCCTTGCAGAGATTAGCAGTGCAATATCCAGCCTGGCAACGGGCAAAACCCCAGGCCCGGACGGCTTCCCAGCAGAACTATATAGTAAATGCAGTGACATCCTGGGTCCCCACCTACTTAACATGTACCACGAAGCTGAAAACCAAGGCCGCTTCCCCACTGAGATTGACCAAGCGACAATTGTGGTGATCCCCAAAACCCAGACCCTTCACGACACTGCTCAGCGTACCGGCCCATCTCGCTCCTAAATGTCGAAATTAAGGTACTCTCCTCGATCCTTGCCTCCAGACTAAAGGAGGTAATGCCCACTCTGGTTCACCCTGACCAATGTGGCTTCATGCCTACCCGTAGTACCAGGCACTGCATCAGGCGGTTACATCTGGCTTTGGCGCACCGCAAAACTCTGTCACACAAATACTTGGCACTACTTCTACTTGATTTTGAAAAGGCCTTTGATACGGTGGATTGGCCTTACCTCGAACAGGTCCTGCATAAAAATGGGCTCGGACCGAAATTCAGAGGATTGGTGAAACTCCTATACTCTAATCCGACTGCCCGAGTCCGGGTGAACGGAGTAGTCTCCGACCCGTTCCCCATTGGCCGTGGAACGCGACAGGGATGCCCGCTATCCCCTCTACTTTTTGCGCTAGTAATAGAACCCTTGGCGATACTACTGAGAAGCGACCCACTGATTGAGGGCTGGCACTGGCCCATCGGTTAGGAAGACCGAGTGGCATTATACGCAGACTATGTTCTCCTGTATATCTCCAACCCACCCAAAAGCGGCCCGCGCGTCCTAGAAATCCTGAGACTTTTCGCAGAAGCCTCAGGACTGATCCTGAACCCAGCCAAGTCCCTGCTAGTCCCCCTGCACCGCTCTCGCGACTGTATAGACTGGCAACGAAACATCCCAGTTCGGAGAAACAGCTTCAAATACCTAGGAATACATGTTTCACTTCTTCCCGAGTTAGCGTGGGAACTTAATATCGCGCCACTAACAAAGAAAATCAAGCTCGACCTCCTGCGCTGGAAGGTGCTTCCCCTGAATCTACTTGGCAGAATAGCGCTGTACAAGATGATGATCCTCCCCAGGCTCCTATACCTCCTACAGAACTTCCCACTTCCCGTCACCACGAAATGGTTCAGGGAGATGGATTCCTTAGCGCGCCAACTCATATGGGGCGGAACTCGCACACGATTGTCGCTTAAAACATGTCAGAGGGACATATACGAAGGGGGCTTAGGCATGTCTAATGTCCAATACTACTATCTAGCGATGCATACAGTTGTGATTAATGACTGGGTGGGAGGTGGTTGGTCAGACCCCGCATACAAACTAGAACTACAAACAATGGACTACCCACAGATCTTCGGCGCCCTTTATGGGAATCCGATCCCTCGAGATACCCCAGATGTAACCAAAGTGGTACTACAGGGATGGCGGACGGCTCAGAAAGTGACGGGGTGGTGGGGACGCCTTACCCAACAGACCCCGCTATGGCACGGGAGGCAGCTGGAACATGAGGCAGGTCTGGAGGGCCTTCAGACCTGGGACAACATAGGTATCTCCACTCTGGGTGATATCTGGGAAGGGTCACATATGCGGTCCTTTCAGGAACTCCAGAAACAATACGCTTTGAACAAGACGCAGTTCTACCGATATCTTCAGTTGCGTCATGCCCTACTAGTCCACGTACAGATTGGGGACACCATCCCCGAGCATAGCCCCATGGAAGCCAAGGCTCTGATGGGAAACCTACCGTCGCGGCGGGCCCCCTGGGAGGACTTCGCAGGAGGTGGGAGGATTGGGTGGGTCCCATGGAGGACATGGATTGGACAGAAGCACTGATGGCCCCGCGCTCTCTTACAATGGCCACTCGCCTCCGATTAATACAAACCTACTTTCTGCATGCCGCATATCTCACGCCCGACAAACTACACAGAGCAGGCCTCCGCTCCTAGGCGGAATGCACACGTTGTGGGGGCCCCACAGCTGACTTCTTCCACATGGTATGGGCATGCACGCTAATAGCGGCCTACTGGGGTGCGGTTGTGCAGGAGATTTCTGGGGTCTTACAAGAGGAGGTGGAGAGGTTGCCAGTGCCCCTCCTCCTGGGGGTCATGGGTGACATTGGGCTGCGAAGATCAGACCGGACCTTTTTAGGGGTGGCATGCCTGGTGGCCAAGAGGGATATAATGACAGAATGGAAGGCAAAGAATGCACCGACACTGACTAAGTGGAGACGGGGGGTGGATTGGTGTGCGCAGCGTGAGAAACTTATATATGAGGCCAGAGGTTGCTTAACTAAACATAACAAGATATGGGGGAAGTGGGAGGGCATGGCAGGCTTTTAGGTTTAAAGATTGTATATTATATGTATCAACAAGGTGTGGGGGGGACCTAGGATTCGACCACTATTGTTTAAATGCCCGTTGGCATCATATTGATTTGTACTTATTATTGTTTTCATGCAAAATCAATACAAATTTCTTTATAAAAAAAAAATAAAGCGCTTTGTTTACCTCAACGTGAGTATAGGGGAAATGCCAGGGAGGAGTAGTGTGCCCATCCCTCCACAGCCCCTCCAACACTCTTTAGAGCACTCAGAGTGCCACATGCTGAGTCTGGCCGGGGTTAGATACCAATAGGACACTATTATGTCTCTGTGCTTGAGATGTTGTGTGCTGTGTTTCATGCTCTGTGGTAAATGTTTGCTCATTCTGCTTCAGAAAGAGGTCTGCCAATCTCCTCTCCCCACCGCTACTGTCTCAGTGAACGGGTGCTGTTCTTTTCCCTGTTAAGGATGGGGTACAATTCAATAATAAGATGCCTATCATTGTCCTTTAGGATTAACCATTTTTCGAAGGACGTCAAGGTCCTCTCCACAAGGGGACAGACGGCTGTCGCATCCAGTGACGAACCTGAAGGTATTGAACCCGGTCCGCTTCCTCCAATCTGTAGTAAGCTTTGAGCAGGTCAAAGGGAATTATCCCTTGCGGGTCGAACAGGCATCCGATCAGTTTACAGCCCCCCTCTTGCCAGCACCAAAAGCAGTCAGGTTCGAGCACCAGAGTGAACTTTGGGTTGCAAAGGATTGGTGTCATTGGGGAGGGGAAAGTCGTTAGTTCCACTTTGACCGCCACCACATCCCATTAGTGGAAGACAGAGCTTGTTACTGGGGATGGATAGAGTCTCCAAGCCCTGTGTCTATTAGGTAGCCAGGGTTCCTTTGAGATATGGGAACCATCCAGTGCCTGGTTCATAAAACACCAGTGCTTCTCAGTGAGCAGTCTGCTCCATTGCACTACAGTATGAACCGCAGTTATGAAGCTTGGTAGTACCTCAGGAGGGAAGGCACAGCAAAATCGCCATCATGCGCGGAGTGGTAGAGGAGTTGTCTGTGTAGGCGGGGTCTCTTCCCCTCCCAGATAAACATATTGATGGCTGACTGCATGGAGTGAAGTGCTTTTTTAGGCGAGGTCAATTGTAGTGCTTGAAAATGATAGAGAATGTGCAATAGAGTAGTCATCTTGATGGCTGCAATCCTGCCTAGCCAGGAGAGACCCAGGCACTCCCAGGTGTCTGCCTTGACTTGTTTAGCCAGGTTGCTAAAATTGAGGGAGATGGTTTTAGGAATTGTATTTGCTAGCTGGATCCCGAGGTAGGGTAAATGTATGGAGGCACATTCAAAAGGGAATTGGGTCCGCAAGGAAGATTCGGTCTGGGGGAGACAGAGAGATTCAAGATAAGACATTTTTGCATATTAACCTTGAAACCAGAAAAGGTTCCAAAGGTTTGAAGCTCTGTGACAAGAGCAGGGAGGGAGGTCAAGGGTCGGAGATAGCCAATATCACCTCATCGGCGTAGAGGCTGACTAGATGTTGTTCATCTCCAAAAGTGATGCCAGTAATATCTGGGTGAGCTTGTATGGGTTAGGCAGAAGCTCCATAGATAGGGCAAAGAGGAGAGGGGGCAGGGGGCAGGGGGCAGCGCTGCCACATGCCCCAGCCATTAGGAAAGGGTGAGGAAGAAGGCCTATTGATGCGCACCGTGGCCCTAGGAGAGCTATAAATGCTTCTAAACCAGCCAAGAAACTGGGCACTGAAGCAGAAAAGATCTAGAGTCTGGTGCAAGTATTGCACCAATTGAAAAGAGAAGGGCTTCTTTTTGTATCCTCGACACTTTATCCATTAGGGGCTAAATACGCTTATTTTTGTCCCCACATTGGCACCCTGGTTTAAAGCCAGCTTGGTTTGGTGAGATCAGTCCCGGCATACATGGGTTGAGTCAGTGGGCCAGTATGCTAGTGAATTATTTGGCATAAACGTTTAGGAAGGCTATAGGCCTATAAGACCTGCAGAGCATTGGATCCTTTCCGGGCTTAGGGATGACTGATATGGAAGCTTCTAACATAGAATCTGTAAGGAATTCTGCAGAGGCAAAACAGTTAAAGAGTCACAGAAGGACTGGGGCTAGTTCATGGCAGAATGTTCTGTAGAATTTAGGAGAGAGGCCATCGGGTCCCAGGGACTTCCTGAGTTTAAGACTGGCAATAGCTCAAATTACTTGTTCAATTCTGATGGGTTTATCAAGGGAGTCAGCAGTTTGCGGCAGGAGTGGAGTTGGAGGGCAGGATGAAAGATAGTCAGAAGGGTCAGTGGGAATTCCCGGATGCTCTGCATAAAAGGATTTATAAAAGTGTATGTACTTCTGTAGTAGGAGTGGGACAGATTGTTCAGATGGACCCAGATTGCATCTTGGCCCGCAGGCGGTGGGCTAACAATCTACCACATCGGTTACCACCTAGGTAAAACTTATGCTTCAGGCGAATGAAGGCATATTCTGCTTTATCTAAGTCTAACTGCTTGAGGATCGAGTGCGTTCGCTCAAGCTCTCTCCAGACCCGTGAGGCCCCAGGGCATTTGTGAATTATTTTAACTTCTAAGCTCTTTTTGCCTCTCCTTCCGGAGATGATTTTCTGAGGCAGATATGGCCCTAAAACAGGATGGCCGCTCCTCCTTTATTCGAAGAACTGGTGGACCATAGCTGTCATGGGAACAAGTGACAATGCATGCGGGGGGCATCCTTGCTCAGTAAATGGATTTCTTAGAGTAGGCATACAGGGAGTGCAGAATTATTAGGCAAATTAGTATTTTGACCACATCATCCTCTTTATGCATGTTGTCTTACTCCAAGCTGTATAGGCTCGAAAGCCTACTACCAATTAAGCATATTAGGTGATGTGCATCTCTGTAATGAGAAGGGGTGTGGTCTAATGACATCAACACCCTATATCAGGTGTGCATAATTATTAGGCAACTTCCTTTCCTTTGGCAAAATGGGTCAAAAGAAGGACTTGACAGGCTCAGAAAAGTCAAAAATAGTGAGATATCTTGCAGAGGGATGCAGCACTCTTAAAATTGCAAAGCTTCTGAAGCGTGATCATTGAACAATCAAGCGTTTCATTCAAAATAGTCAACAGGGTCGCAAGAAGCGTGTGGAAAAACCAAGGCGCAAAATAACTGCCCATGAACTGAGAAAAGTCAAGCGTGCAGCTGCCACGATGCCACTTGCCACCAGTTTGGCCATATTTCAGAGCTGCAACATCACTGGAGTGCCCAAAAGCACAAAGTGTGCAATACTCAGAGACATGGCCAAGGTAAGAAAGGCTGAAAGACGACCACCACTGAACAAGACACACAAGCTGAAACGTCAAGACTGGACCAAGAAATATCTCAAGACTGATTTTTCTAAGGTTTTATGGACTGATGAAATGAGAGTGAGTCTTGATGGGCCAGATGGATGGGCCCGTGGCTGGATTGGTAAAGGGCAGAGAGCTCCAGTCCGACTCAGACGCCAGCAAGGTGGAGGTGGAGTACTGGTTTGGGCTGGTATCATCAAAGATGAGCTTGTGGGGCCTTTTCGGGTTGAGGATGGAGTCAAGCTCAACTCCCAGTCCTATTGCCAGTTCCTGGAAGACACCTTCTTCAAGCAGTGGTACAGGAAGAAGTCTGCATCCTTCAAGAAAAACATGATTCTCATGCAGGACAATGCTCCATCACACGCGTCCAAGTACTCCACAGCGTGGCTGGCAAGAAAGGGTATAAAAGAAGGAAATCTAATGACATGGCCTCCTTGTTCACCTGATCTGAACCCCATTGAGAACCTGTGGTCCATCATCAAATGTGAGATTTACAAGGAGGGAAAACAGTACACCTCTCTGAACAGTGTCTGGGAGGCTGTGGTTGCTGCTGCACGCAATGTTGATAGTGAACAGATCAAAACACTGACAGAATCCATGGATGGCAGGCTTTTGAGTGTCCTTGCAAAGAAAGGTGGCTATATTGGTCACTGATTTGTTTTTGTTTTGTTTTTGAATGTCAGAAATGTATATTTGTGAATGTTGAGATGTTATATTGGTTTCACTGGTAATAATAAATAATTGAAATGGGTATATATTTTTTTTTGTTAAGTTGCCTAATAATTATGCACAGTAATAGTCACCTGCACACACAGATATCCCCCTAACATAGCTAAAACTAAAAACAAACTAAAAACTACTTCCAAAAATATTCAGCTTTGATATTAATGAGTTTTTTGGGTTCATTGAGAACATGGTTGTTGTTCAATAATAAAATTAATCCTCAAAAATACAACTTGCCTAATAATTCTGCACTCCCTGTATATCACTGCCTGCGTGCTCCAGAAGGGAGAGGATCGCTTTCCATTTGTTGGGGTTGTTAAGGCCTCTAACGTTGAGGCTGGTAATTTTAATTTCCAGGGTTGTCAATCATAGGGATGCTAGGGTCGTGCCAGTCCCCAACAAGAGGGGGGGGACATGGAGTGGAAGGCCCAACAAGGATTCCCAATGCCAACCCAGCCTTGACATGCTTTGGAGCCACCGTGCAGGATGAAGGAATAACAGCCCTAGTAACAAAAAAAAAGGAATAACATCATTCATAAAGGAACATGTCAAAAAGGCCTATCTTCGTTAGTAGTCAACATAATCGGACTGGTCAATGGAGTGAGGCACAACGGTTCAGCAAGGGCAGATTCGCAAGATTGTCCCAACTGCATGAGGTGACCGTCTCCCCATCCCCACCCCCATGATGCCTTCCTGCCTGGAAGAGCAGTGTTGTGGAAAGGACTACTCCTCTATGTTATGGTCCCCCGGTTTCTCGGTGTCCCCTGCTAGTGTCTGAAGCACTGATTGCCTCTCCTTGGCCATAGTTACGGGGTCCAGCTTGGTGCTAGTGGGGGGGTTCTGGCTCGGTGCCACCGGAAAGACTTGTTCTTGTTGTTGTTTGGTGGCCTTTCACAACTGGCACTTGTATCAGAATCCTCTATGCCAAGGATGGTGCAGGCCTCAGTAAGCAATCCCAGTTGGAGCAATTTCCCATTGTAGCGGAAGATGATCCTGAAAGGGTGGCCCCAGGAATATGTTATCCTGGTCTGGCGTAAGTGGGCCATGATGGGGCAGAATTCTTGCCGTTTTTGATGGGTTATTGCTGCTAAATCCTGGTATAACCCGGGGGTATGGCACCGGAATTGGATCGGGTGGGCCTCCTGGGCCTTGCAGGGGATGTTTTCCGTCATTTGAAAATCATGGACACAGATCAAGATATAAGCAGGAGGGGTCTCATCTGGCCTTGTGGTGCCCACGCTGTGAACGAGGTCTAGTTGTATGTCTGTGGCCCTCCAATACTCCCAGAATATGGCGAAACAGGACCTCTACATATTCTCTGAGGTCTGGTTACTCTGCATGTGTTGGGACTTTCCTAATTCTCACGTTGTTCTGTCCGGGAGGAGTTTTCTAGATCTTCGTCATGAGCTTGGAACTCGACGGCTGCTCCTTCAGGCACACGACTTCTTGTTGTAGCCATTCTACCTCTTTGTCTTGTCCAGTTTCACAATCTTCCATAGCGGATACCCTGTCACCAACTTCTTCTAAGTTTCGTCTGACCTCTCCTAGGTCTGCAGAGAGGTCCTTCATCACCACTTGTAGATCATCACGGAGAGAGGTAAAGAGAGCCTCAGGGAAGGACTTTCTCACTGGCCTTTCCAGGTCCCCTGGGTTGAGAGGGTAGTCTATGTCCTGCATAGGTGCTTTGCTATCACCCGCAGGCACGGTGGATTTCGTGAGCATGTTTCTGAGGGAGTGATCCTTCTTGGCCCAGGCGGCAGACATGGTGGAGTCCCTGGAAGACGGCTCACCAAGATGGGGAAGGGTGCGTGGCAGGAGTAGTGCCCCGTCTCAATGCCCTTGAGGGTGGTTGGCTGAGTCGAAGATTTATGAGTGTGTTACCAAAATTGTGCTGTACAGAAAAGTGTCCAGTGCTGTCCAGAGCCCCCTAGGATAGGAAGAGCAAGCCAATGCAGGATAACGAGTAAGCCAGGTTCTGGGTCTGGAGTGTACGCAGCTCGACCTCACTATTGGTGCACCTCCCATCTAGTATGGTGAGTTGGGGGGGTTCTGTGTCTGCTTCCCTGACAGTGGAGGTGTGCAGGTGGCGCCCAGCCAACAGTAAGCTCCACCAGGGTTGAGGGAAGACCGCTGGATGGTTCACTTGCCAGTGAGGGCGGTGTGAGTTCAGGGGCCCTGTGGGCTCAATGCTGCAATGCGTCGTCAGGCCTTGCTGGGGCCATGGCAGGAATCAGCTGGCCTTGCTTGGGCCCCCAGGCCCGTCGGATCCAATGTGATCATCCCAAGGGCAGTAGAAAGAGGGGGTACTCATCTCTTCCTCCACCCCTCCTCCCCGTGGCAGATTAGAGAAGACCTGGGAGGCACCCCACATTCACTACCTGTTTGGCTGCAAGCTTATGAGGCGGTGACCTTCTTCCTCTAGTGGTCCAAAGGTAGCGATGTCCATCTGAGGGGACTGTCTGTGGGCCTGAAGCAGGGGGAAGCCCAGGCCCAAGCAGAAGCAACACAGAAGGCCCGAGCGCTGGCCACAGTATCTTCTGGGATGTGGCTGTGCAGCCCGCCACTCATTCCCAAATTGCGACACCCGCCATTGTGCCTGCCGGCCCGGCCTTGCAGAGTCCCCAGTCTCTGCCCACGGCATCCAGTCTGAGCCGCCAAGGAAAGCTGGTGAGGGCTACTGCCACTGGGGCAGGGGTCCACAGGTGTCCGGAGGGGTCCATGCGGTGCAGGCAGTAAGGGTGCTGTAGGTGGCTAAAGGATCACACAGGATGTAGAGACCGAAGGGAGCATCTCACTCATCTGCCATCTTGGTCACCCCGCTCCCCGCAATCTTGGTCAAGGACCGACCCCCATCTTGGTCACGCCCCCCATGGCAAAATGGCAGCTGACTGACTTTTTTTTAGTGTTTCTTACTTTAAAGTCCCACACATGTTTTACAAGTAAGATGTTTGTTTTTTTAACAGTTTGAGGCATAGTATTTAGCCCTACTAATGGAGCACTTATGTTTGTGGTATTTAGTTTCATGTCTATAGTTCTGCTTGTTCATGGATTTTAATTCTGCTGTGAATCATGAAGACTTGGTCAGAAATTTATATACCATACTGATCTGTTCCATGTGGCCTCATGTAGTTAGAATGTTTTAGGTGGGCAAGAACAGAGTGCCTCATTTACAAGAAATGACACATTGTTGTGTTTCGGTAACAATGCATCAAAAATACTTGCACTACGGTATGCCAGGTTTTTACGGCACACAGCAATGAACCTGTTTGCGTCAGGAAAAATGATGCATCTGTGTTCATCATTTCGGAGGCAAATCTGACGCTACTGCTGCAAAAGTGACGCAAGTCTGACTTGCGGAACATAAAGTGACACAAATTAGCCCTGCATCACTTTTGTGCATGGAATGAGTAAACAAATACAAAATGTGACACATCAGTGGGAAAACAGTGGCAAACTTCACTGAAGGCAGCCATGGAGCAGGCAGCTGTGCAAGGACAACAACCCCAGCACCAGCCAGGATGTCCAGCCAGATTCACAGGGGAAGCGGAAGCCCAAATTCAATGAGGAGTAGAATGAAATCTTGATCATTGAGGTGTCTGAGCAACATCAACACCAGCTATTTGCCACCTCCAAATTGCCACTAGGGGGGTAAGAGGCCATTTGGCAGGCCATTGTGGAGAAGGGCAACAGCAGGGGACAAGCAAAAAGGACTGTCATCGATGGCAAGAAGTGGTGGTATGATTATAAGTGCAGGACAAAGGAGAAACTGGCAAACAATTTGAAGGCAGCAATGCAGACCGAAGGAGGGAGCCCTGCACCCCAGGAGAAGCTGGATGTCTTGGAGGAGTGGGTGGCAGCTGTCATTACAGACGAGTTGGTGGCTGGACTCCCCAGATATGACAGTGCAGCACATGAGGGACAACCACAGACACAGGGTAAATATCAACAAGGGGAAATGGTGGTAACAAAGTCATGTTGTACATTGCTGTCAGCTATGTCCCAGCACTACACAGTGCCATCTGCAGGGCAACAGGCCAGGGTCTGGACCACGTCCCATTAAATTATATCAAAATGACTCTCTCACTGCCCTGTAATATGTTACACAGCTCCGTCAGTCTGTGACACGTCTAACCATTACATGTGTGAAGTGCATCAAAGGTCCATGTCAGCCAGTGTCTACTGACATGTGTAGTGTAATACACAACATGAGTCATCAGAACCATGGGCCTCATTTACTACCTTTTTGTGCAGGGCAGTGCTGCAAGCCTTTTTGCTGGGCTGGCCTATGACCAAAGAAAAGACCAGGAATGCGCTGTATCTCTACGCCTTCCACTTCCCCTGTAGAGGTGTAGGCATGTGACACGTTCCCAGGTTAACAAAATGTAAATCAGGGAAGGAGTCAAAATCCTTGGGTGTTGCATGGGAAAACCCACCGCAAAACCCATTGAAATGCCTCTCTGACACAAAGTAAGGCAATGCAGCAACTTGCCCTGCATTGCCTAACTCCATATCCACAAGGCCATGAAAAGTCACACAAAGTGGCTGTGCATGGCCTTGTAGATATCAGCTTGCCCTGCTGGTGTGTCAAAAATAGTGAAGTACTGGTGGCAGAAGCTACATGAACATATGCACCATGGACTGCAACAATGTGTCATGCATGGACACGTGAACCATATACAACCTGATGGGAACAATGCAGGCCCACTTATACCATGAGGCTACTGTGTCTGACATGGGCACATAAATATGTACTGTAACGGAATCCAAAGGCATGTGCCTGTCAAAAGAGAAACAGCTCACCTCATTGGGGGGTGGGGGGGATCAGGTGTGTAGTATGTGAAGTATCAACACTTAAAAACATGCCAAGTGCCACATGCAGATCATTTGTCATAACAATACACATCACTCAGCTGCCCTTATGTGTGTGGTGAGACAACATAGGTGTAATATGACATTGCATTGTAGGGACCAAGAGAACCCATGTCTTGTACCAAATAAGATTGGTTCTGGGCAATGCTAGTGATAGTCATCAAAGGGCCATTGGTGTGCAAAACAAAGATGGTGTCATGTCCTGGTGGGCCCATTGAAGTGCAGTGGAAAGTTTGTGCTGGCTGAGTAGATAGAACCACAGTGTCTGAATGTGGATACATGGTGTAGCAAGGTGGTCAGAATAGAAAAATGTAGTGCAAGATAGCCAGACTTGTACAAATGTGCTGCTGTGTCTGATAGTGTCCCACTTGTGTGGCAGCTGGGAAGGGATGACATGTAAGACCACATTGGAGCATCACATCCTACATGTGATGTGCTCATGTGTGAAGATGTAGCATCTGGCAGGATGGAGCTTGAATGCAAATTGTCTCACAATGCTACATATGTCTAATTTGAATGGTGTGAAATAGGGATCAATCAAGAGAAATTCAAAACGAGTCCACCACCACAAAGGGCATCAGTCGTCAAAGGTGGGAGACTGAGATGGAGGTGCCCAATCATGTATGGAAACTGGGTGGATACATATCATTCTAATGAATTCCACTACCATATGGGGTACAGCCTGATCCATAGACCTCAAAAACAGCAAGACATGTCAGTACTCTGGACATGGTCACACATATTGTCGATGTTGTAGCACATGAGAGTCAATCTGGGTTGCATCACTGTGTGGCAGTAATTTGAGTCCCTGGCCCTATATCAGTAGTCTCAGAGGAGGCATGTACAAGTACAAGTGAGTTGCCCTGTGCCAAAGGATGTGTCAAACTATGCAGATACCAACATTTTGTAAACCTCAACTGGGGGGGAGTGTCTGTGCCAGTAACTTACCTAGTGTGACATTGATCATAGCTCCAAACCTGAGATACATTGCCCACTGTCTCAACTGATGTAGCCAAAATGGAATGCAATAATTCAATCTGCGGACACAGATATAGGAAATACATGGGAAGCACATGTCCTCACACATTCATTCTGTCTCTCAATATTTCTTTGTTGTGTAGATTTGGTATGGATAACTGCAACCAGTTCAACCCTTGCCAACAAGAATGACCAATGTGCATGATGATGGCCACAGGGAATGCAGCTATGATAAGGATTATTTTGAATCTGAACTAAAGTAGTGTCCACATGTCAAGACACAATCACCATAGGCTTCACAAGAAAGAATGCAAATTACCTGGTCAAATGTGGACATTATGAGGGTCATTCCGACCCTGGCGGGCGGCGGACGCCTCCCGCCTGGCAGGAACCGCCAAATGGCCGCTCCGCGGTCAGAAGACCGTGGAAGCCATTCTGACTTTCCCGCTGGGCCGGCGGACGCCCGCCAAGGGAGCACCCGCCGGCCCAGCGGGAAAGGCCCTGCAACACAGAGGCCGGCTCCGAATGGAGCCGGCAGTGTTGCAGGGGTGCGACGGGTGCAGTTGCACCCGTCGCGATTTTCACTGTCTGCAATGCAGACAGTGAAAATCTCCCTGGGGCCCTGTTAGGGGGCCCCTGCACTGCCCATGCCAGTGGCATGGGCAGTGCAGGGGCCCCCAGGGGCCCCACGACACACCTTCCCGCCATCCTGTTCCTGGCGGTAAAAACCGCCAGGAATAGGATGGCGGGAAGGGGGTCGGAATCTCCATGGCGGCGCTGCTTGCAGCGCCGCCATGGAGGTTCTGCCCATGCAGGGGAAATCCGGCGGGAAACCGCCGGATTCCCTTTTCTGACCGCAGCTTTAACGCCGCGGTCAGAATGGGCAATGAAGCACCGCCAGCCTGTTGGCGGTGCTTCCGTTGCCCCCGGCCCTGGCGGTCTTGTACCGCCAGGGTCGGAATGAGGCCCTATATCATCTTGTAACTGCAGGAATGGTAGGCCTAGTGACCTGTGTAACTGTGTTGCAATGTGTGTCATGACAAAACGTCTGTCTTGTCAGTCAAACAGTTGTTGTTTCAAGATTGTAGAGATACTGCCATCTGAAAGGCAACATGTGTGTAAATTAGACTCCATACTTCTGAAGTAACATACATCCGATGGCTCAATGTTATAATTAATTAGAAACGTTTGCAAGTCTGAAAGACATACACATTAATCATGTCAACATCTGACCTAAGGCACCGTTAACATTGTTCTCTCACATTGCAAAGGTTGTACCCACAACTGTCTGTCCAGGATGATGATCTGGGTGATGATGGCAGCCTGCCAACCCTAAAGCAAGACATGCTCTGGCAAATCCTGGGCTCCTTCAACACAACATCTCTAGCTGCGGAAAGGTGAAACAGCAAAGCGGGGTCTCCAGAGGATCTAGCCATGAGACAACAAACACCTGCCACACCACACCTAGCCCTGGATTCTGAGAACCCACAAGTAGAAGTTTAGCGTCTTGCAGTAGGAGTCCAGTGAGACATGATAGATGTGGTGTGTGGGGGGGATGGAGACCATGGTGGGCACCCTGGAGGCAGTCCATAGGTGCCTTTTTCCAAAATAAGGATACACTGTCTGCTATACGAGGCACCTACACTCCGCTTCTTGACTCCAACAGTCCCTCACTGATATCGCTGGTGTCATGAGGTAGAGGCATGAACAACTGCCCTAGCAAAGTGACACCAGCAAGGTTGCCAAACAGCTGAGGGAAATATGCAGTATCCTGCAGTGAACGGAGTGGAAGCAGGACTCACACATTGCCACCAGGGGTGCCTACCACTGCAATGTTGGTGCTGTGCTGGCAAACATGGAAGCCCTCCTCAGTGCAGTACTGCATCACTTTCTGACACAGAGAAATTCTTCTGCAGACAGGCAACCCACATCTTCACCCTAAGATGTGTGTGTGCCTCCTTTGCCTCAGGCACCTACAATGCCCCTCTCACAGGAAGCAGCACACACATCAGAGTAGGAAGATGTGGACTTAACCACATTCAAACATAAAACTGCCCGGTAGCATCTCTCTGTACCAAAATGGCTGTTTCTCCTTTGCCCAGTTTTCAGCCATTCCAGTGGATGTGACAACTGCTACTGACCTCATTTTGCTGTCCCACCTGTTGACCTCAAGCAATTTAGGATGGCCAATGTGGCTTTGCTCCCTGTTGCCAATTTGATCGTTCTCTTCCTCACTGCAACATCCCTCTTCCACTTATGTACATTGTAATGGATCCCCCATTGGACTCTGTCTGGACATTCCCTGGCTAAGATGAAAAGTTAGGGTTGTTGAAACATGAATTGCCACTTGCAACTTGCTCCTGTGACCGCTTGTAAATAAAATAATTTCCCCCAAACAGCTTTTGTATGTCTGGTAATTATAAGATGGAGTACCCCATGTTGTTTGTGCTGGCCATGATACTCTACAGATTCAGAAAACGGAATTGCGTGCAATTGACAAATGAAATAGCCAGTCCAGGGAAAGGCTAAAAGTGCATGTGAAACATATGCGCATCTGTACTAGCAAGTAGTCACCCGAGCTTACATATATGAAGTTCATAGCCTAACATGAATCTAATCCCTATACTACACCATGCAAACATCAGATGTAAAAACAATTTTAAAAATACAGGGAAGGGGCAACAGGTCCAAAGCCCACTAAAGTTGGGCCAAAATATTGTCTACAGACTTTTGTAGTTTGTCCATCTTCATCAAGATGGTGGCAACCTGTAGTTCGAGGCCTGCCAGCCTCAGTCTAAGGTTATCATTGGCCTGCTGGTCCATGCTGGAGCCAGGCACAGGTGTAGCTTGTACTCCCTGTGGTGAGACACTACAGGGCCCGGGACAGCTGCAATGTCTGCAAATATTGTTCCATTATCCCCAGCAGTCGGGATTGATCTCTCACCCTGTCTTTTTCCATGTGGTGGTGACTTCCGGGATCCTGCTGCCTTGCTCTACTCAAACTTCGGCCCCGTTTTTCGGAATGCCTTGCAGAAATGTTGTAGGTGGTGTTATCTCTTCAAATGTAACAGAAAAGCTTTTTTCTGCTCTGGATTCATGTTGTCTGCTGGAGAGGAAGGACATGTGTAGCAGACCAAGATGAAGTAGTCCCTGTTGTCACCAATTACATGCATGAACATATAGTAACAGCACAAGTGGCATATCCAGCTCGAAAAAGGATTCTATATAAGGAATAATGAACAATTGTCACAAGGAACATGATGATCTCTTGCAGTTAAACAACTAATGTTCTACTATCTTGGCCGTGTAAGGATCTAGCCAAAGAAGATATTATGGGATTGTAAGAACGAGGACAAGGTAACCCTAATGGCTGCTACCAAGTGTTCTAAACCCCAAAGTTCCCAATCCCACCTAGTATGTGTAACAACAGCAGTAGGTGGAATGTGAATTGGCCAGCATATAGAAAATGTGCATACATGCCTGTGGGAATGAACAAATTGGCCTTAAACTTCTCATACCACAGTAAAGGTATGAACACGTATCTGTTATAGGGCATTGTGTATATGTGGGCATGAGTCAGGCCTTTAACTGCATTGTCATGTGTGGACTGCTGACATGTAGAACATTTCCTCATAAATATTCAGGGCCTCATTTAAAAGCAGCCTATGCCATTGGTGCATCTCTTATTTTGACGCACCGGCGGTGCAGACTGCAGGGCCATATTTACAAGGCTATGCAAAGCCACCTAATGTGGCTTTTCATGGGCTTGTAAATATGGCCCCTTTTCATGTATTATTCTGTTTGAAAGGGGCGTTCCATCAGTGTTTCTGTGAATGTTTCCTCGCAAAACCTATAGAACCTGGCGCATTCATAGATTTACAAAGTTTCATAAATCTGGGAATGTGTCAGTTTCCTACATCCCCCCAGGGGTCGTGTAAGGGTGGCGCAACAGGGAGAAATATTATTTCTCCCCATATTTCCTCTTTCTGTGTGTGCTGCATTCTGCAGCACACTTAGAAGGAGGAAAACACCTCTCATTATTGTTTTTGTGCAGGAAGGTGCCCCTTAATCATCCATGCAACACAGGCAATCTTTGAACCATGGAGCAAGGGTGCCTGCGTTGGCACATGGCAGCTATTTGTGTGTCAGGTACCGCGCATCCCTGCCCATTTGTTTTGACACAGGGCAGCGAGAAAAAAGGCTGGCACAACATCAGCGCCTCAGGTTCTGATACAACTTTCATGTGTGCCCGACTACATAGGGTATTCTACTATAATACAAAGTTGGCTTTTGTATTGTGCATGCCACTTTGGCATACTACTGTGGTGTCCCAACATGTCAGCACAAGTTTATTTCAGCTGACGTATGATGCACCTCACACCGCATGCAAAACAACATACGTGAACTCAGGCATTCTTAACTGTGTACACAATCAGGAGACACTGGTAGCATTAGGGTCCTGAAATGTGTCGACCTCACCACAGGTGTAGTTTGCAGGTCCACCTGAAAGACAAGAAAAGGTACAATGTTGTGTGAATGCTGATCATCTACACTGTGTACATATGTAGCACAGTACATTGACGTTACTCATGCTTACTGCTACCAGTACATTGGCCATGTATCATAGGGCTAAGCGTGAAGGTCCAGATAATGGATGTATGTTGTCCATTTTGCAGGATTCTTACACAGTGCCTGGCACCTCAAGTATCAGGTGCAGTAGACTGTATGTCAATACTGATTCAACAGTTCCCAATGTCTCTCACATCACCTATAGGCCTAGCCCTCACAGCATGATGTGTTTTTGCAAATGTAAGGCCACTGTGAACAGACCACTGTGTCATCTCATTTTTAGGCATCAGTCATACAGTGTATCATGGCATCATAACTCAAATATGTATCTCTACCTTCATGATACACGATATCTGGCTTTTTACAAACCCATATGTGGCACAAGAATGACACTCTCAATAACGGAACGGCAGAGCACACTTCAGATCCATATATACAAGGCCACTTCATACAAGCCAGTGTAGCTTTTCATGGCCTTGTAATATGAAGTAGGCAATGCTGCGTGGGTGGCAGCATTGCCTCACACTGCAATAGGTATCTGTGCCAAGGGTATTTCAATGGATATTTCCAAGACACACCAATGCCATTTGAGTCATAGCACTATTTTCAACATGATGTAAACTTGGGACTGATGCAAAATTACGTGTCTCATTCTTTTACATATTTTTTATGTGTGCTGCAGTCTGCAACACACATACAATGTTGAAATCACCTCCCTTGTTTTTTTGTGCAGGAAGTTCACCTTTCCTGCACAAGAGAACACACACCTGCAACCCTGACACCTTTGCAACATGGTGCAAGGGTGCCTGCCTTGGCACATGGCAGCTATTTGTGCCAATTGCTAACGTAAAAGAAAGAAAAGTTCATCTTCTTACATATCGTCATTTCTAGATGTAGGGCTTCACAGCATGACTGCTTGAAGCACTGCCCAGCAGCTAAATCTTAACATATACTCCTTCAATCTCTACATTTGTCATACAAACATGCAGTTACTATATTTAGCAGTTTTGACATTTTCGAACTTACCAGTGGGTCCACCAACTTCGATCCCCAGGTGGTCAAGAAGATCCCCCTCTAGGGCAACAATGTCTTCCCAACAACGTTTTAGTTGGTGTACACTCTGATGAATGTTGAATATTCGGGCCATCTGGAATGGGACCTTGGCCCAATGCTGTCACCTCTCCTGAGTAGGGTATACCTTGCTGACCCAGCCTTCAGTGCATATCATATTAGGCACATAGGGGGTCATTCCGACTCCCGCCGGCGGCGGTAACCGCACGCCCGGCGGGAGCCGCCGAATGACCGCACCGCGGTCAAATGACCGCAGCGGCCATTCTGGCTTTCCCGCTGGGCTGGCGGGCGACCGCCAGAAGGCCGCCCGCCGGCCCAGCGGGAAAGCGCCTTCAACGAGGAAGCCGGCTCCGAATGGAGCCGGCGGAGTTGAAGGCGTGTGACGGGTGCAGTGGCACCCGTCGCGATTTTCAGTGTCTGCTTAGCAGACACTGAAAATCAATGTGGGCCCCCAGGGGCCCCACGACACCCGTTACCGCCATCCTGTTCCTGGCGGTGAAAGCCGCCAGGAACAGGATGGCGGTAAGGGGGTCGGAATCCCCATGGCGGCGCTGCTTGCAGCGCCGCCGTGGAGGATTCCCTGGTTTCCCGTTTCTGACCGCGGCTGTACCGCCGCGGTCAGAATGCCCATGGAAGCACCGCCAGCCTGTTGGCGGTGCTTCCGCGGTCGTTGGCCCGTCAGAATGACCCCCATAGTGTTACACGAACCACAGTAGGCACCCCATTCCTCCACTGACATATTTTGGGCTCTGGCCGTGCCAAACATGTTGCCAAATAGAAACCCCATCCTAAAACTACAACACCCAAAAAACGTACCCTTCCCCCTACCCTAACAACTATAAAACCCCTAAAAGAACAGACACTCAACAATACAATGGACAACATACAATTACAAGATGCAAAGAACCATAAACTTAGACAACAAGAACAGCAGACAGCACAATAGGACCAAAAACACACACCACTTTCACAATGCACACACCACACACCTCCTACAGCCAGCACAGAGACAAAGGTGGTCATTACAACCCTGGCGGTTGGTGTTAAAGCGGCGGTAAGACCGGCAACAGGCCGGCGGTAAAAAATTTGCAATTACGACCGTGGCGGAAACCGCCAACAAAGACAGCCACTTTAACACTCCGACTGCCATGGCCGTACAAACAAACAGTGCGGCGGTCACCACCAACAGACAGGCGGAAGACAATGTACCAGCCACACTATTATGACAGGCCAATCCGCCACCTTTTCCGGGGCAGATTCACCGCGGATAAAAACACGGCGGAAACAGGAATCCCGAAGGGAAAACGCTCACCTCTACACACTCCACGAGGAACGAGGACACCATGGAACCAGGGCTCCACATTTTCCCAGCCTTTATCTTCTTGCTCCTCTACCAGGAGCACGAACGCCGGCGGCGAAGACCGCGATGAGTACTGCACCTACGACACAGGGGAGGGTGGAGGCAAAAAACAGGGGGACACACACGCAACACCCCCACCCTCACCCACAACAACACACAAAAAATGCATATCAATACATCACAGTTAAACCCCCCAAACCCACCGGAAGAATGCAAAGACAATAGAAAATTAGTGTAACCATTGTAATATATTAAAAGCAAGTAGGCAGAAATATATATATACACCATGTACATAATATACACCAAGCATAGTAGTCCAGTTAGTGTTCTAAGAAAGTCTGTGGAACACTGGGACCACACGGTATGGGCGAGGTCCACACAAGATCCCCGACCATGACAGAGAGAACACTGCAGGGGCATCAGACAGCAACTAAACAGGCACCTCAGGGGGAGGGAAAGGGGGGGCACCTCAGCCGGATGAGTGCACTACGCCAAATCCACGAGGGGGCCACATGCCCACTGTTCAATCCTGGGGAGTGCAAAGCCACAGTCTCTCTAGTCTCTACAGTGGGTGGGTTGCCCACTGTTACATCCTGGGGAGTGTAAAGCCACCGTCTCTCAACTCTCTACAGTGGGTGGGTTGCCCACTGTTACATCCTGGGGAGTGCAAAGCCACAGTCTCTCAAGTCTCTACAGTGGGTGGTTTGCCCAGTGTTCTATCCTGGGGAGTGCAAAGCCACAGTCTCTCAAGTCTCTACAGTGGGTGGGTTGCCCACTGTTACATCCTGGGGAGTGCAAAGCCACAGTCTCTCAACTCTCTACAGTGGGTGGGTTGCCCACTGTTACATCCTGGGGAGTGCAAAGCCACAGTCTCTCCACTCTCTACAGTGGGTGGGTTGCCCACTGCTACATCCTGGGGAGTGCAAAGCAACAGTCTCTCAAGTCTCTACAGTGGGTGGTTTGCCCACTGTTCCATCGTGGGGAGTGCAAAGCCACAGTCTCTCAAGTCTCTACAGTGGGTGGGTTGCCCACTGTTACATTCTGGGGAGTGCAAAGCCACAGTCTCTCAAATCTCTAAACTGGGTGGTTTGCCCACTGTTCCATCCTGGGAGTGCAAAGCCACAGTCTGCAAAGCCACAGTCTCTCAAGTGGATGCCTTATCCACTGGTTCTGGAGGGGGCTTTGTGCCCAGAGTGCTTCATCCTGCTAAGGACAGAGGGAGTGGATGCCTTTCTCCACTGGTTCTGGAGGGGGCTTTGTGCCCAGAGTGCTTCATCCTGCTAAGGACAGAGGGAGTGGATGTATCTCTCCACTGGTTCTGGAGGGGGCTTTGTGCCCAGAGTGCTTCATCCTGCTAAGGACAGAGGGAGTGGATCCCTTTCTCCACTGGTTCTGGAGGGGGCTTTGTGCACAGAGTGCTTCATCCTGCTAAGGACAGAGGGAGTGGATGTATCTCTACACTGGTTCTGGGGGGGGGCTTTGTGCCCAGAGTGCTTCATCCTGCTAAGGACAGAGGGAGTGGATGCCTTTATCCACTGGTTCTGGAGGGGGCTTTGTGCCCAGAGTGCTTCATCCTGCTAAGATCAGAGGGAGTGGATGTATCTCTCCACTGGTACTGGAGGAGGCTTTGTGCCCAGAGTGCTTCATTCACCCCGTGACGGACTCAGTTGCGTCAGTGCCCTTGCCGCTCATGGGCCAGCGGTGCTTGAGATGGCGGTGCCCTGTGCAGCGGTGCTTGAGATGGCGGTGCCCTCTACAGCGGTGCTTGAAATGGCTGTGCCTTATGCAGCGGTGCTTGAGATGGCGGTCTCCACTGCAGGGTCTCAGCTGCTGGCGGTCCTTCATGGCCCAACGGGGCTTTTGCTGGCGGTCCTTCATGGCCCAACGGGGCTTTTGCTGGCGGTCCTTCATGGCCCAACAGGGCTTTTGCTGGCGGTCCTTCATGGCCCAACGGGGCTTTTGCTGGCGGTCCTTCATGGCCCAATGGGGCCTTTGCTGGCGGTCCTTCATGGCCCAATGGGGCTTTTGCTGGCGGTCCTTCATGGCCCAACAGGGCCTTTGCTGGCGGTCCTTCATGGCCCAACGGGGCTTGTGCTGGCGGTCTTGTCCTGGGTAGCTGGGCTGGTGCTGGCGGTGGCCTCCTTGGCAGCTGGGCTTGTGCTTGGGGTCTTGTCCTGGGCAGCTGGGCTGGTGCTGGCGGTGGCCTCCTGGGCAGCTGGGCTTGTGCTGGCGGTCTTGTCCTGGGCAGCTGGGCTGGTGCTGGCGGTGGCCTCCTGGGCAGCTGGGCTGGTGCTGGCGGTGGCCTCTTGGGCAGCTGGGCTGGTGCTGGCGGTAGCCTCCTGGGCAGCGGGGATGATGGCGGTCTACTCCGCTGTGCTGCTCTTCCCAGACTTGCCGGGTTTCTTGTGGCCCTTCCCCACCTTGGAAGGTGTCACAGCTGAAACCACACTCCCACCGGGACCCCTGGGAGTGGCTTTGGTGGCTGGAGTCTTCCCCCTCTCCCGCCGGGCACTGACCAACTTCTGATGCTTCACAGGTGGGGGACTGTCTGTGCTGTGGCTCCGTGCCACACTGGCTGCCCTGGTGGCCGGTGCACTCCAGATTCCGGTGACTAGAGGCACCACTGGTCCCGGAGAGGTTGTGGCTGAGGTGCTAGTTAGGGACCTATGAGACGGAGGGGGTGTGGAGGTGAGGGAAAGAGGTCAAGGCTGGCCAGGAAAACTTTCTTAGGAACACTGGGACGGGTAGCTGGAGGGGGTTTGGGAGTGGAGGAAGAGGTGGTGGTTGTAGGAGGTGTTCGTTTGGTGACTTTGGGTGAAGGTGCATGCGCTGCAGGCTGTCGTGAGGTGGATGGCTGTTGGGTGGGTGTGTGCCTGCATTTGTGTATCTTGGGAGGGGGCGTCACAGACACACCGGGAGAGGACACAGGGGACGTGTGAATGGAAGTGGGGGTGGTGACTGCACGTGAGCTGGGTGTGGTGGTCGGTGTGCTGGAGAGGGACGTAGTGGCTGTAGATGTAGTGCATGCGGGTGTGAATGTAGACGTCACTGGGAGGGAGGAGGGAGACGAGGAGGAGGGGGACACAGTGGAGGCAGTGGATGTTGGTGTGTCTGCATGTGTGTGATGCTTGCGTTATCTAAGGAATCCCAAGAGACAGAGACCCTAAATAGCCAGAAAAGAGGGTTTGGCTACTTAGGAAAGAGGATAGGCTAGCAACACCTGAAGGAGCCTATCACAAGGAGTCTCTGACGTCACCTGGTGGCACTGGCCACTCAGAGCAGTCCAGTGTGCCAGCAGCACCTCTGTTTCCAAGATGGCAGAGGTCTGGAGCACACTGGAGGAGCTCTGGACACCTCCCAGGGGAGGTGCAGGTCAGGGGAGTGGTCACTCCCCTTTCCTTTGTCCAGTTTCGCGCCAGAGCAGGGCTAAGGGGTCCCTGAACCAGTGTAGACTGGCTTATGCAGAACTGGGCACATCTGTGCCCAACAAAGCATTTCCAGAGGCTGGGGGAGGCTACTCCTCCCCTGCCTTCACACCATTTTCCAAAGGGAGAGGGTGTAACACCCTCTCTCAGAGGAAGTCCTTTGTTCTGCCATCCTGGGCCAGGCCTGGCTGGACCCCAGGAGGGCAGCTGCCTGTCTGAGGGGCTGGCAGCAGCAGCAGCTGCAGTGAAACCCCAGGAAGGGCAGTTTGGCAGTACCAGGGTCTGTGCTACAGACCACTGGGATCATGGGATTGTGCCAACTATGCCAGGATGGTATAGAGGGGGCAATTCCATGATCATAGACATGTTACATGGCCATATTCGGAGTTACCATTGTGAAGCTACATATAGGTAGTGACCTATATGTAGTGGACGCGTGTAATGGTGTCCCCGCACTCACAAAGTTCAGGGAATTGGCTCTGAACAATGTGGGGGCACCTTGGCTAGTGCCAGGGTGCCCTCACACTAAGTAACTTTGCACCTAACCTTTACCAGGTAAAGGTTAGACATATAGGTGACTTATAAGTTACTTAAGTGCAGTGTAAAATGGTTGTGAAATAACGTGGACGTTATTTCACTCAGGCTGCAGTGGCAGGCCTGTGTAAGATTTGTCAGCGCTCCCTATGGGTGGCAAAAGAAATGCTGCAGCCCATAGGGATCTCCTGGAACCCCAATACCCTGGGTACCTCAGTACCATATACTAGGGAATTATAAGGGTGTTCCAGTAAGCCAATGTAAATTGGTTAAATTGGTCACTAGCCTGTCAGTGACAATTTGAAAGAAATGAGAGAGCATAACCACTGAGGTTCTGATTAGCAGAGCCTCAGTGAGACAGTTAGTCACTACACAGGTAACACATTCAGGCACACTTATGAGCACTGGGGCCCTGGTGAACAGGGTCCCAGTGACACATACAACTAAAACAACATATATACAGTGAAAAATGGGGGTAACATGCCAGGCAAGATGGTACTTTCCTACACAACCCCCCCCCCAAACGAAGGACAATAAGACTAGCCATGACCTGATGAGTCTTCATTGTCTAAGTGGAAATATCTGGAGAGTCCATCTGCATTGGAGTGGCTACTCCCAGGTCTATGTTCCACTGTATAGTCCATTCCCTGTAGGGATATGGACCACCTCAACAATTTAGGATTTTCACCTTCCATTTGTTTTAGCCAAAGTAGAGGTTTGTGGTCTGTCTGAACAATGAAGTGAGTGCCAAACAGGTATGGCCTCAACTTCTTCAGAGCCCAGACCACAGCAAAGGCCTCCCTCTCAATGGCAGACCAACGCTTTTCTCTAGGGGTCAACCTCCTACTAATAAAAGCAACAGGTTGATCCTGGCCCTCAGAATTAAGTTGTGATAGGACTGCCCCTACTCCTAATTCAGATGCATCAGTCTGGACATAGAATTTTTTAGAGTAACAAGGGCTTTTCAGGACAGGTGCAGAGCACATGGCCTGCTTCAGCTCCTCAAAAGCTTTCTGACAGTTAGCTGTCCACAATACCTTTTTAGGCATCTTTTTTGATGTGAGGTCATTAAGAGGGGCTGCAATGGAGCCATAGTTCTTAATGAACCTCCTGTAATACCCAGTGAGGCCTAGGAAGGCTCTCACCTGAGTCTGAGTGGTAGGGGGAATCCAATCAATAATTGTTTGGATTTTCCCCTGAACTGGTGCAATCTGTTCCCCACCAACAAGGTGTCCCAGATAAACCACCTTACCCTGCCCTATCTGGCACTTTGAAGCCTTGATAGTGAGGCCTGCCTTTTGCAGGGCCTCCAAAACTTTCCATAGGTGGACCAGGTGATCATCCCAGCTGGAGCTAAAGACAGCTATATCGTCCAAATATGCTGCACTGAAAGCTTCCAGCCCTTGCAGGACTGTGTTCACCAACCTTTGAAAAGTGGCAGGTGCATTTTTCAAACCAAAAGGCATTACAGTAAACTGGTAATGTCCTCCAATGGTTGAAAATGCAGTCTTAGGTTTAGCATCTTCTGACAATTTGATCTGCCAATACCCTGCAGTCAAATCAAAAGTGCTTAGATACTTGGCAGATGCCAGTGTATCTATGAGCTCATCTGCCCTGGGTATAGGGTGAGCATCAGTTTTGGTTACCAAGTTGAGACCTCTATACTCTACACAAAACCGCATTTCCTTCTTTCCATCTTTGGAATGGGGTTTTGGTACCAGTACCACAGGAGAAGCCCATGGACTGTCAGAGTGCTCAACCACTCCTAGTTCTAACATTTTCTGGACCTCTTGCTTTATGCAGTCCCTGACATGGTCAGGCTGCCTATAGATCTTACTTTTGACAGGCAAGCTGTCTCCAGTATCTATAGTGTGCTCACACCAAGAAGTGGTACCTGGCACAGTAGAGAAGAGTTCAGAGAATTGATCTAGGAGATTTATGCAATTGTCTTTCTGCTCAGCAGTAAGACAATCAGCCAAAACTACACCTTCCACCAGAGCATCTTGTTCTGTGAAAGAGAAGAGATCAGGTAGAGGATCACTGTCTTCTTCCTGTCCCTCATCTGTTGCCATGAGCAGGGTGAGATCAGCCCTGTCATAGTAGGGTTTCAGGCGGTTGACATGGAGCACCCTAAGGGGACTCCTGGCAGTGCCTAAGTCAACTAAATAGGTGACTTCTCCCTTCTTTTCAACAATTGTGTGGGGTCCACTCCATTTATCTTGGAGTGCTCTTGGGGCCACAGGCTCCAAGACCCACACTTTCTGCCCTGGTTGGTACTGAACCAAAACAGCCTTCTGATCATGCCATTGCTTCTGGAGCTCTTGGCTGGCCTGAAGGTTTTTGCTGGCCTTTTTCATGTACTCAGCCATCCTTGATCTGAGGCCAAGTACATAATCCACAATATCCTGCTTAGGAGCTTTTAAAGGTTGTTCCCAACCCTCCTTTACAAGTGTGAGTGGACCCCTAACAGGGTGTCCAAAAAGAAGTTCAAAGGGGCTGAAGCCCACTCCTTTCTGGGGTACCTCCCTGTAGGCAAAAAGGAGGCATGGTAACAGGATATCCCATCTCCTGCAGAGTTTTTCAGGGAGACCCATAATCATGCCTTTGAGAGTTTTATTAAATCTCTCCACCAGTCCATTTGTTTGTGGATGATAGGGTGTTGTGAACTTGTAAGTTACACCACACTCCTTCCACATGGCCTTTAAGTATGCAGACATGAAATTCCTTCCCCTGTCTGATACTACTTCCTTTGGGAAGCCCACCCTAGAAAATATTCCTAGGAGGGCCTTTGCCACTGCAGGTGCTGTAGTGGTCCTTAAAGGAATTGCTTCAGGATATCTTGTGGCATGGTCCACTACCACCAAGATAAACCTATTGCCTGAAGCAGTAGGAGGGTCAAGGGGGCCAACTATGTCAACCCCTACCCTTTCAAAGGGAACCCCAACCACAGGCAGTGGAATAAGGGGTGCCTTTGGAGTGCCACCTGTTTTGCCACTGGCTTGACAGGTTTCACAGGACTTACAAAAATCTTTTGTGTCCTCAGACATCCTAGGCCAATGAAACAATGGAACCAGTCTGTCCCAAGTTTTCATTTGACCCAGGTGCCCAGCTAGGGGAATGTTGTGTGCAAGAGTTAGGAGGAACTTTCTGTACTCCTGAGGAATCACTAGTCTCCTGGCAGCTCCAGGTTTAGGATCCCTGTGCTCAGTGTACAAGAGGTTGTCCTCCCAGTAAACTCTGTGAGAGTCACTGACATCCCCATTAGCCTGTTTGACAGCTTGCTGTCTGAGACCCTCTAATGTGGGACAGGTTTGCTGTGCCACACTCAGCTCCTCCCTGGCAGGCCCCCCTTCACCCAAAAGCTCAGCAGTGTCTGCTTCCAGCTCCTCTGGTGTAGGTTCTGCACAGGGAGGGAATTCTTCTTCCTGAGAAGTTGAATCCACTGTAGAGGGAGGGATAGTAGGAAGTGGTTTGCTTCTACTAGCCCTAGCTTTAGGGAGCACTTGGTCCATTGTTCCAGGATCCAAGCTTCCCTGTCCTTTTTGCTTTTTGGCCTGAGCCCTTGTCAAAGCAAAAATATGCCCTGGGATGCCCAGCATTGCTGCATGGGCCTCCAACTCCACATCTGACCAAGCTGATGTCTCCAAATCATTCCCTAATAGACAGTCTACAGGTAAATCTGAAGCTACCACAACTTTCTTTGGACCAGTAACCCCCCCCCAGTTGAGATTAACAACAGCCATGGGGTGGCTAAGTGTGTTGTTGTGAGCATCGGTTACTTGGTACTGGTGACCAAGTAGGTGTTGTTCAGGGTGGACCAGTTTCTCTATGACCATAGTCACACTGGCTCAGTGTCCCTGTAGGCCTGAACCTCAACACCATTTATTAGGGGTAGCTGCTTGTACTTATCCATATTAAGGGGACAAGCAACTAAGGTGGCTAAATCAATAGCCCCCTCAGAGACTAACACAGCCTCTGTGGCCTCCCTAACAAGGCCAACCCCAACTAAGTTACCAATAGTGAGCCCAGCTACTCCCTTGGATTGGCTATTAGTAGGTTTGCTCCCACCACCACTGCTATTAGTAGGGACACTAGGTGTAGCAGTAGGGGTTGTAGTGGTAGGAGGCTTGGTGCTTTTCTTTGGACAACTGGGATCTGTTGTCCAATGGCCTTTTATTTTACATAAATAGCACCATGGTTTCTTTTCCTTGTTTTGATTAGAAGAGGATTTGGGCCCACCACCCCCACCAGAGTGTTTTTGTGGGCCTGATGAAGACTCATTTTTAGATTTGTCCCCACCCTTGTCAGAAGACTTACCATCCTTCTTCTTGTTGCCACCTTTGTCACCCCCTGTATGAACTTTTCTGTTCACCCTTGTTCTGACCCATTTGTCTGCCTTCTTTCCCAATTCTTGGGGAAAGGTCAGATCAGAGTCCACCAAGTACTGGTGCAACAAATCAGACACACAATTATTAAGAATATGCTCTCTCAGGATCAAGTTATACAGGCTGTCATAATCAGTAACTTTACTGCCATGTAACCACCCCTCCAAGGCCTTCACTTAATGGTCAATGAAATCAACCCAGTCTTGTGAAGACTCCTTTTTGGTCTCTCTGAA
Source organism: Pleurodeles waltl (assembly GCF_031143425.1). NCBI lineage: Eukaryota > Metazoa > Chordata > Amphibia > Caudata > Salamandridae > Pleurodeles > Pleurodeles waltl. The sequence continues at coordinate 830,424,358 of NC_090442.1, read as the reverse complement.
CTTTATCCTGTATTGTTCAGTGGTTAAGCCATAACCATCCAGGAGTGCATTCTTAAGAACTTTGTAATCATTAGCTTCATTTTCTTTTACAGTAAGGAGCCTATCCCTACCTTTTCCACTAAATGATAGCCATAGGATAGCAGCCCACTGCCTTTGAGGGACATCCTGTACAGCACAGGCCCTCTCAAGTGCAGCAAACCACTTGTTAATGTCATCCCCCTCCTTATAACGGGGAACTATCTTATGCAGATTCCTGGAATCATGCTCTTTTGCAGGATGACTATGGGGAATACTGCTGCTGCCACCATGGGTTTCTAAACCCAGTTTCTGTCTCTCCTTCTCTACTTCTAAAGTCTGTCTATCCAAATCCAGCTGTTGCTTCTTGAGCTTCAGTCTGGTTTGTTCCACTCTCAATCTATTGAGCTCCCTTTCTAACAATCTGTCATCTGGGTGGGTGGGAGGGACATGCCTTGAAACAGAAGTATGGTGAGAATGGACAGAAGGAGACCTGTCCCTTACAGAGGACACCCTAACAGCTTGGCTAATAGAAACATCAGTACCACTGTGGTGTGAGTAAATGCTTTTGCTATGATGTGAGACAACACTATTTGTATGGTGTGACTCAACATCATTACCAACTATGCTAGACTGTCTAGTAATGGGCAGGCTAGGAAGTTTCTTTCCTGAATCTTTTCCAGGGAGAGTCCCTGGATCAGATTGGGAACCATTAGCTACTTTTTCAACAGATGGGGCACTTCTTGCCTTATCTTGTTCTCTAAGCATGTTAAGTAACAATTCCAAGGAAGGATTCTTCCCTACACTCAAACCTCTCTCTATGCAGAGACTCCTTGCTCGTTTCCAGCTAAGGTGATCATATGCAAGTTTGGACAGATCAACATTTTGGCCTGTGCCAGACATTTTTAGAGAGAGTTAAAGTGATAGAAAAAGAGAAAAAGTTTGTCAGAGCTTTTAGAAAGACTGAGAAAAAAAACTTTTAAAACTTTTTAGAACTTTTTAGAAAGTTAGAAGTACTTTTCAGCACTTAGAAAAGAGTGAAAAGAGGAAATGCAAAACTTTTTGGCAATGTGTATATACACTGAGCTTGTTTTGTATATTTTTCTCTTATGAAAAGTACAATGACAAGAGTGGTAAGTAGTCTCAAAGCACTTATCCCACCGCTGCACAACCAATGTAGGAGGCTGGACTGGCTTGTAGTGAGTACCAAGGGGTACTTGCACCTTGCACCAGGCCCATTTATCCCTTATTAGTGTATAGGGTGTCTAGCAGCTTAGGCTGATAGATAATGGTAGCTTAGCAGAGCAGCTTAGGCTGAACTAGGAGACGTGTGAAGCTACTACAGTACCACTTAGTGTCATATGCACAATATCATAAGAAAACACAATACAGTTATACTAAAAATAAAGGTACTTTATTTTTATGACAATATGCCAAAGTATCTTAGAGTGTACCCTCAGTGAGAGGATAGGAAATATACACAAGATATATATACACAATACCAGAAATATGCAGTATAGTCTTAGAAAACAGTGCAAACAATGTATAGTTACAATAGGATGCAATGGGGACACATAGGGATAGGGGCAACACAAACCATATACTCCAAAAGTGGAATGTGAACCACGAATGGACCCCAAACCTATGTGACCTTGTAGAGGGTCGCTGGGACTATTAGAAAATAGTGAGGGTTAGAAAAATAGCCCACCCCAAGACCCTGAAAAGTGAGTGCAAAGTGCACTAAAGTTCCCCTAAAGACAAAGAAGTCGTGTTAGAGGAATAATGCAGGAAAGACACAAACCAACAATGCAACAATGCTGGATTTCCAATCTGGGGTACCTGTGGAACAAGGGGACCAAGTCCAAAAGTCACAAGCAAGTCGGAGATGGGCAGATGCCCAGGAAATGCCAGCTGCGGGAGCAAAGAAGCTTCGACTGGACTGAAGAAGCTGCAGTTTCTGCAGGAACGCAAAGGGCTAGAGACTTCCCCTTTGGAGGACGGATCCCTCTCGCCTTGTAGAGTCGTGCAGAAGTGTTTTCCCGCCGAAAGAACGCCAACAAGCCTTGCTAGCTGCAAATCGTGCGGTTAGCGTTTTTGGAAGCTGCTGCGGCCCAGGAGGGACCAGGAGGTCGCAAATTGGACCAGGTGGTAGAGGGGACGTCGAGCAAGACAAGGAGCCCTCTTAGCAGCAGGTAGCACCCGGAGAAGTGCCAGAAACAGGCACTACGAGGATGCGTGAAACGGTGCTCACCCGAAGTTACACAAAGGAGTCCCACGTCGCCGGAGACCAACTTAGAAAGTCGTGCAATGCAGGTTAGAGTGCCGTGGACCCAGGCTTGGCTGTGCACGAAGGATTTCCGCCGGAAGTGCACAGGGGCCGGAGTAGCTGCAAAAGTCGCGGTTCCCAGCAATGCAGTCTAGCGAGGTGTAGTGCTTTCCTCTTAGCTAGTTTTTAAGCACTAACATAAACCACCAGAAATACACTTCTGAGGTCAAAGAAGACTTTTATTGTTGTTAATTCTTCCCCAACCACAATATTTATGAATGACGAATTAGTAGCTTTCAAGCCCACGTTAATCAAACAAAATATATCAGTTTGCAATATACACAGCAGGTTATATTTATAAGATATTGAATGCAAAGCAAAACAAATACTTCACCGTGTGGGAAACTATTTACAGCTTCATCTTTCTAAGGTCTGCAAGCTGATGACCCCTGTCAGCCGCGAGAAAGAGATTCATCTACCCACACGGGATTGCTGGCAGCTGGCGCCAAGCTCCAGCACGAGGTCCGGCAGATTCGAATCTGACTCTCTGCAGCCTGTTACATTCGTTACAAAGGTGTGCCCCCTCCTCTCAGACCTGGGAAACTGAGCAAGCCTTTTGGAGACTGGCCAGGTCTCCAAGACTACTCCTGTTCCCAAGCTCAAGCGAAGAAAAACAACACCCATGTACCCTCTCTTATCAGGTCTAGTCTACTGTGAGAAAAACATCTTGGTTCTCTGGTGCAAAAACACAGCTTGGAAAAATACAGCTTGGATTCTCAACTGCAATGTCTAACTCCACGTTAAAGGCAATAGGCAGCTAACCTAAATATCAAATGCAATGTCTAGTGTCATGTCAAAGCCAATAAGCATCTAAGCTGAATACAAAATGCAATGTCTTATATCATGTCAAAGCCCATAGGCAGCTGAGCTGAATACAAAATGCAATGTATAATATCATGTCAAAGCCAATAGGCAGCTGAGCTGAATATAAAATGCAATGTATAATATCATGTCAAAGCCAATAGGCAGCGGAGCTGAATACAAAATGTAATGTATAATATCATGTCAAAGCCAATAGGCAGCGGAGCTGAATACAAAATGCAATATATAATATCATGTCAAAGCCAATAGGCAGAATATCTAATAGCATGTCAAAGTCAATAGGCAGCTAAACTGAATACATCATGTCAAAGCCAATAGGAATGCAATGTCAAAGCCAATAGGCGGCTAGACTGGATACAGCATGTCAAAGCCAATAGGCAGAATACAGAATGTAATGGCTAATGCAATGTCAAAGCCCATAGGCGGCTCAACTGAATACAGAAAGTAATGGCTAATGCCATGTCAAAGCCAATAGGCAGAATACAGAATGTAATGACTAATGCAATGTCAAAGCCCATAGGCGGCTAAACTGAACAAAACATACCATGTGCTACTGGTGAACATTGAGCAACTAATATGCGCAGTGGTGAAACACAAAGTCATTGGTCAAAACAAACTTTATCAAATGGCAGTACACGAGGTGAGGCAAGGACTTACCTCCACCAAACTTGGACTGAAGAGTCACTGGACTGTGGGAGTCACTTGGACAGAGTTGCTGGATTCGAGGGACCTCGCTCGTCGTGCTGAGAGGAGACCCAAGGGACCGGTAATGCAGCTTTTTGGTGCCTGCGGTTGCAGGGGGAAGATTCCGTCGACCCACGGGAGATTTCTTCGGAGCTTCTAGTGCAGAGAGGAGGCAGACTACCCCCACAGCATGCACCACCAGGAAAACAGTTGAGAAGGCGGCAGGATCAGCGTTACAGAGTTGCAGTAGTCGTCTTTGCTACTATGTTGCAGGTTTGCAGGCTTCCAGCGCGGTCAGCAGTCGATTCCTTGGCAGAAGGTGAAGAGAGAGATGCAGAGGAACTCGGATGAGCTCTTGCATTCGTTATCTAAGGAATCCCAAGAGACAGAGACCAAAAATAGCCAGAAAAGAGGGTTTGGCTACTTAGGAAAGAGGATAGGCTAGCAACACCTGAAGGAGCCTATCACAAGGAGTCTCTGACGTCACCTGGTGGCACTGGCCACTCAGAGCAGTCCAGTGTGCCAGCAGCACCTCTGTTTCCAAGATGGCAGAGGTCTGGAGCACACTGGAGGAGCTCTGGACACCTCCCAGGGGAGGTGCAGGTCAGGGGAGTGGTCACTCCCCTTTCCTTTGTACAGTTTCGCGCCAGAGCAGGGCTAAGGGGTCCCTGAACCGGTGTAGACTGGCTTATGCAGAATTGGGCACATCTGTGCCCAACAAAGCATTTCCAGAGGCTGGGGGAGGCTACTCCTCCCCTGCCTTCACACCATTTTCCAAAGGGAGAGGGTGTAACACCCTCTCTCAGAGGAAGTCCTTTGTTCTGCCATCCTGGGCCAGGCCTGGCTGGACCCCAGGAGGGCAGCTGCCTGTCTGAGGGGCTGGCAGCAGCAGCAGCTGCAGTGAAACCCCAGGAAGGGCAGTTTGGCAGTACCAGGGTCTGTGCTACAGACCACTGGGATCATGGGATTGTGCCAACTATGCCAGGATGGTATAGAGGGGGCAATTCCATGATCATAGACATGTTACATGGCCATATTCGGAGTTACCATTATGAAGCTACATATAGGTAGTGACCTATATGTAGTGCACGCGTGTAATGGTGTCCCCGCACTCACAAAGTTCAGGGAATTGGCTCTGAACAATGTGGGGGCACCTTGGCTAGTGCCAGGGTGCCCTCACACTAAGTAACTGTGCACCTAACCTTTACCAGGTAAAGGTTAGACATATAGGTGACTTATAAGTTACTTAAGTGCAGTGTAAAATGGCTGTGAAATAACGTGGACGTTATTTCACTCAGGCTGCAGTGGCAGGCCTGTGTAAGATTTGTCAGAGCTCCCTATGGGTGGCAAAAGAAATGCTGCAGCCCATAGGGATCTCCTGGAACCCCAATACCCTGGGTACCTCAGTACCATATACTAGGGAATTATAAGGGTGTTCCAGTAAGCCAATGTAAATTGGTAAAATTGGTCACTAGCCTGTCAGTGACAATTTGAAAGAAATGAGAGAGCATAACCACTGAGGTTCTGATTAGCAGAGCCTCAGTGAGACAGTTAGTCACTACACAGGTAACACATTCAGGCACACTTATGAGCACTGGGGCCCTGGTGAACAGGGTCCCAGTGACACATACAACTAAAACAACATATATACAGTGAAAAATGGGGGTAACATGCCAGGCAAGATGGTACTTTCCTACAGTGATCCAGCAATATTTCCAGTGAGACACAGGTAAGAGTACAGACCTGCCTACTACATGTACTTAAACACTGCTACCTCTCTACTGTCTGTCCTTTTCACCCAGTGTATGGTCACTGAGTTGTCACTTTCCCTTACGATTTCACAGATGTGGGTCCCACTGTGTGACATCTGCTTTGATTCCTCATGGACTTGAGCTGTGTGACAGGTATGTTGACATTACTATTGAAAGAGCATTTTGTCACTGTAACACACTATTTCGAACTCACAGACAGACTGCAGATTGTTTTGTGTTTAAGTGTATTTATTTAAGTGCTCAATATTGGAGGGGGTGGTGAAATGGTGAGGAGTGATGGTAGGGGAATGTCCATGGCAGAGTCCAGTCTATTAGTCTCACAGGTGCATTGCCCAAATGGGCATAGGAAGTGGAGCTGGGGCAGTTTCAGTATGGACAGGGTGACAAAGTGGGACAGTAGGATGACAATCAGGGTGGTCTCATTTCTTGGCGGGGGTCTTGGCATCGTGCTCTGTCTTTGTCCTGGATCTCAGGGACCGTTTGCGGGGTGGTTCTCTCCCTGCAGGGGGTGGGGTGCTGGTGTGGTGGTCATTGTCCATGCTAGTGTCAGGGGCCCCTTGTAGTACCACAGTGTCCCTCCTGGTGTTGAGTACTTCATTCAGCACCCCTACAATGGTGCCCAGGGTGGAGCTGATGGTTCTGAGTTCCTCCCTGAAGCCCATATACTGGTCCTCCTGCAGGCGCTGGGTCTCCTGAAACTTGGCCAGTACCGTTGCCATCGTCTCCTGATAGTGGTGGTAGGCTCCCATGATGGAGGAGAGGGCCTCGTGGAGAGTGGGTTCCCTTGGCCTGTCCGCCCCCTGTCGCACAGCAGCCCTCCCAGTTCCCCTGTGTTCCTGGGCCTCCGTCCCCTGGACCGTGTGCCCACTGCCCCCAGGTCCCTGTTATTGTTGGGGTGGTGGGTTATCTTGGGTTCCCTGTACTGGTGGACACACAGCTGATTGACGTGTCCTGGGGACGGAGGTATGGGCCCGCTGGCTGGGTGCTGTGCTGGTGTTTCCAGAAGGGGGAAGGTCTGTGATGGCCTGTGCCAGTGTGAGGGGAACTGACTGTCCCGAGGTCCCCGATGGGCCGGGCTGGTCATTTAGATCCAGTTGGACAGAGGTGCTGTCATCACTGTAGGCCTCTTCTATTGGTGGTGTGGACATATGTGGACCCTCCTGTCCGGTGACATTGGGTAGGGGTCCTGCAGGGGTGTAAAAGGATGGTTATTACATCTGTGTGTGTCATGGTGTGCAATGGGTGGGTGGCCGGGTACCCCAGTGCTTGCATTCCTGTGTGGGAGCTTGTGTGATGGTGGTTTAGGGGGTTGTATGGGTATGTGCAGTGGGCATGCTTTAGTGATGGGTGTCCATGCTCTGTTGTTGCATGCAGGGCTCGGTGTTGGGATGGGTGTTTTGTGATGTTGGGACATATGTGAGGAGTTGGGGTGCTGGGGGTGAGGGTGGGGTTGGGGTTGGGGGTGTGTGATAGCATGCAGGTAGGGTGGGGGATGTAATAGTTAAGATTTGACTTACCAGAGTCCATACCTCCGCCTACTCCTGCGAGGCCCTCAGGATGCAGAATCGCTAAGACCTGCTCCTCCTATGTTGTTAGTTGTGGGTGAGGAGGTGGGGGTCTGCCGCCAGTCCGCTGAACCGCCAGGTGGTGTCTTGAGACCACGGAACGCACCTTGCCCAGTAGGTCGTTCCACCTCTTCCTGATGTCCTCCTGATTTCTTGGGTGCTGTCCCACTGCGTTGACCCTGTCCACTATTCTTCGCCATAGCTCCATCTTCCTTGCAATGGAGGTGTGTTGCACCTGTGCTCCAAATAGCTGTGGCTCTACCCGGACGATTTCCTCCACCATGACCCTGAGCTCCTCCTCCGAGAACCTGGGCTGTCTTTGCCGTGCCATGGGGTGGTGTAGGTGATGTGCGGGGTGGATTGTGTGGTGATCAGTGTGCTGATATGTAGTGGTGTGTTGTGTGAGGTGCGTGGAAGTTGTGTGGGTGATGGTATTGTGTGCATGTGGATGCTGTTGTTCTTGCTGGTGGTGCCTCTCTCTGGCCTTCTTTCTGAATTTTTGGTCGTAGGGGTTTGTGGGTGATGTGGGTGTGTGTTTTATATTGTATTGGGTGTGTGGGAGTGATGTGTATATGTGTATCAGGTGTGTGTATTTGGAATTGTCCAATGTGGTAGTGTTTTGTAAATGTGTGTGTATTTTGAGCGCGGCGGTGTGTACCGCCAATGGAATACCGTGGTTGAAAGAGCGCCGCATGGATTCGTGTGTCGTGATAGTGTGGGCGTGTTTCTGTTGGTGTGACGGTGTCGGTTTTGTTTTCGCCAGTTTATCACTGACCTTTGGTGTGGCGGACTTGTGTGGGTGTCTGAATTTTGGCGGATTCCAAAATGTGGGTCATAATAGCTGTGTTAGCGGTCTTCTGCACGGCGGTAAGCGGCTTTTACCGCCAATGTTGTAATGACCGCCAAAGACTCTAAAGTAAAAGTAAAAGAAACCTCATACTTCCTGGTTTGCAGCATGGCGGAGCCATTACATCACTTCCATGGTGGATGCGTTACATTTTTCATGGAAGCATCACTTTTCAGACTAAAGCATCACTTTTTTGGAAGAAGCGTCATTTTTCTGACTGAGGCGTCATGTTGTTTGGGAGAACCGTCACTTTTTTTGGAAGCGTTACTTTTCTATCACATTTTTTGGAAGAAGTCACACTTTTCCGACTGCAGCATCACATTTCTTAAGGAAGCATCACTTTTTATGACGCAATCATCGGAAGCATCATGTTTGAGGCACAAACATCACTTTCTGCCTCAAACATCAAGGGCATCATGTTTCATGGTGAGGCCTCACATTTCCTACTCTATCATCAAAAGTGTCACTTCCTATCAGACTGCCTCACTTTTCCATCTAAAGTGCGTATTTTCTGACGGATTGCTTGGAAATAAGCCTATGTGTTATTTGCAATATCATGTTGCCTTTTTTTGCACAATTTCCTCTTACTAACAAGCTTTTGGACTTGGCCTGTGTTGCATGTGTATGTTGACTTCGTGCATATGTGTGACCCATTGCGTTCATGGTGCGGACACTAGGACAGGCAATATATCTTGTTGTGACATACACAAATTTGTTGTATTCCTAATATGTCATGTCAATACATTGGATCATTTCTGGATGTATTATGATTGCCTTAAAGAAGGTCTCGGCATGTACTGCATTGATTGATTCACATATGTAGTCCACTTATGATCTCCTTATTGTCATACATGAATGCGTATATATTGGGAGAGCTCTTTTTGTGTCTGCTTTACTGACAATGGGTCACATTTACAATGTTTTTGTGCAGGGCATGCCCTAAATGATTGTTACAGCAGTGCATCAAAAGTAAAAGGCAGGAATATGCCATATCTATGTTTGATGGCACGTTCCTGTCCATTTCAACTGCACTGGGGCACAATGGTCTGCAAGGCACCTATGCAGACACGCTTGCACCATGGTTGCAGGGATGCGTGTTATTGGGCATGAAGGGACACCTTCTTCGACATAAACAATCAAAGGAGGCGTAATAATGTTTGTATGTGTGCTGCAAAATACTTGTGGGGAATACAGCAGACAGCCCCCGGACATATCAAGGCACCTGAAACGTGACTTCAGCAGGCCAAATGTCCTTTTACTATGTCCCTGGTCTTTCTTAGCACTCTGTTGTATTTTTGCAGTGCCTTGGTCTGTGGATTTGCAAATGGGGTCATTACGCATGCCTGCAGACCATATCCTTGATTAGCTGAAAAGGCAAAAGGAGGTGAATCAGTAAAGGCACTGCTGTCAATGTGACACAGTGGCTTTGCCTGTCTTGTGACTGGTACAAATGTTGTTAACATTAGAGATGTCTCCTGATTGATGTACCAGTATGAGGTACACCCCTTGCTCATGTGCAATGTGGGCTTATTTACAAGTGACTTGTACCACTGATGCATCACTTATTGTGATGCAACTGCAGGGCATAGTGTGGAGCCTTGTGTACATGAGCTTGCAAAGTCACTTTGCATGGTTTTTCCTGGACTTGTGGTTATGGAGTGAGGCTCCACCCCTCAAGTTGCCACGTTGCCTTAATCTGTGTCAGGAAGGCGTACCATGGGAGCTGCCGGAGTTTTTCTCACGCAACAGCCATGGTTCTTGACACACTCACGGATTTACAATTATCTGTAAACCTGGGGATGCCTCTGTATCTTGTTGCCACCCAGGGGAGGCGTTACTTGGAGGACTATCTTTCTTCCCCTAGTTGTCACATCTAGCTATGTGTACTGCATTCTGCAGCACACATAGAAAGATGTGAACATCTCAATTTAATGTTTTTGTGCAGGAAGATGTCTGTTCCTGCAAAGAGACAACCATGCCAACAATGCAGACAACCTTGCACCATGGTGCACAGGTGCCTGTGTTGACACTAAGCACCAATTTGTGCCATTCCTATATTGGCCATTTTGAAATCTCTCATTGATGCTGGAGTTGCAAAATATGTATGCATCATGTACACTCCCGGGATATTTGGCCAAGATGTTGGAAAATAAGTCACAATGATTCACAATGGCCTGGACGTTCATGGAGTGCGTATTTTCCTGTTCCGGTGGATGAATGCTGCAGCTGCTAGAGGAACAATTTGCACATGTGTGCAGTCCATAGCACCCAACACATGTGGGGAGTCAGCAATGGCATAGACTCTTTGTTTTGTCTCCAGGTGCATTTGTTGTGTGTTCGGGAGGATGAGGTGCTCTGGTGTTAAGGATATGATGGCATCCAGGACAGTATTGAGGGTAGTGGAGAATGATGGCTGGGAAATGCCAGCCACTCTGGCTGTGGTGATCTGGAAAGACCCCAACGCCAACATGTGGAGCATGCCAAGAGCTTCACATGTGGCGTGATGCTGGTGACCCAGCTAGTTATTGTTTGGAGCCTAGGTGCTATCTGGTGTATCAATTGGACAATTGATTGCCTCCGTAGACTCCGTAGACAGCAGTGGGTGATGACCTCATTCTCCTTTAGGTCAAGGACGCTAATCCGCTACTGATTAAATGCTCCCATCTCCTGTGCAGCCTTTGTGGTAAGGGGCTGGGTAAGGTGTATATGGTTGGGGTGACAGCATATGTGGTCTTCTCCGGGCTACTCCCGGCTGCAAGATTAGGAGCTCCATGTTGTCCTTGAGCTTACCAGACTGTTCTATCTGGGTTATCTTTATGTTCCACTGGCAATGCATCATTTCCTGTGCCTTGGTTACCGATGTGCAGGAATTCTGACACATTTGTACACTTGCAGTGAAATCCCATCCAGTGCGTCACTGTTAGAAATGGGGTCTCTGGTTAGCAGTCAGTTTGCACTCTGTTCAAGCAGGGAGCCTCACTGTAGTCAGGGCAATGGAGATACACACTTAAGATAACCTCTCTTCACCCCCTTGGTAGCTTGGCACAAGCAGTCAGGCTTATCTCAAAGGCAATGTGTAAAGTATTTGTACCAAAACACACAGTAATACAGCAAAAACACTACAAAATGGACACCACACCAGTTTAGAAACATAGCCAATGTTTATCAAAAACGAAAATCCAACATACACAAGTAAAGTTATGATTTTTTTAAATAATAGAATTTTACTCTGCAGAAAACAATGGAAACTTTGTTGTTACACAAAGTGCCTGGTTTGCGTCAAAAATAAAGCTGCACGGGTGAGCATGCGTCAGAAAAGTCAGCGATGTGTCGATTCTTTACTCACAAGTGAGGTTGTGTGTCGTTTCTTCTGCAGTCGGGTAGGTGATGCATCATTTTTCTCTCCCACAAGAGAGCGATGCATAGATTTCTAGACGGGGCACCTCGGATCCACGCAGGTTCACGTTGATTTTGACGGCCATCGATGATGCGTGTGAAATCTAGCTGAATGGTGATGGAAAATCGCGCTGCGTGGGGTTTGCGTCGTTTTCAGCAGCCATAAGTGGGTGTTGCTTCATTTCTCCAGGATCAATGCAGCTGATTCGTTGATTTCCCAGTCGCAATGCAGGTGGCATGTTGTTTTTACATCTGCGTTGCAGGTGGGGCGTTGAACTTTTCACGCACGGCTTCTGTGCGTGGATTTCCACCTTGGTTCTATCAGCTTCACCTTTCAAGGGCCCAGAGACTGGATAGGGCACCACTTGGCAGGGTAGGAGTCTCAGCAGAGAGTCCAGGTGCTGCCAGAGGAAGTCCTTGATGGCCCTGAGACCTCAAAACAGGAGGCAAGCTCAGTCGAAGCCCTTGGTGACACATTATAAGCATGAATATAACACAAAGTCCAGCCTTTGTCCTCTTTCAGGCAGAAGCAGAAACTGCAGGTCAACCCAGCAAAGTACAGTCACAGGCAAACGGGCAATGCTCCTCCTCAAACTCTTCAGTTCTTCTCCTTGGCAGAGGTTCTTCTTGGTTCCAAAAGTAATTTAAAAATCAGGGGTTTTGGGTCCACTACTTATACCCCTTTCTGCCTTTGAAGTTGGCAAAGTTCAAAGGAAAGTCTCTGTTGTTTACAAGAACCTGCCTTTCCCAGGCCTGACTCCAGGTGTAAGTGACCACTCCTCCCTCCACTCTAGCCCAAATGGCCCATCAGGATATGCAGGCTACACCCCAGCTCCCTTTGTGTCACTGTCTAGAGGGAATTCACAACAGCTGAGTCAGTGTGACCCAGACAGGGAATACACAAGCAGGCAGAGTCACAGAATGGTTTATGCATGAAAATGCCCATTTTCTTAAAGGGGCATTTTCAAACTGACAATCTAAAAACCAACTTAACCAAAATATGTATTTTTAAAGTGTAAGTTTGGAGACCCCAAACTCCAAGTCTCTACCTGCTCCCAAAGGGACCTGCACTTAAAAGGTATTTAAAGGCAGCCCTCATGGGAGAGATAGGCCTTGCAACAGTGAAAACCGAATTTGGCAGTAGTTTACTGTCAAGACATGCAAAACACATCACTACATTTCCTACCTTTAACATACATTGCGCCCTGCCCTTAGGGCTACCCAGGGCCTACCTTAGGGGTGCCTTACGTGTATAAAAAGGGAAGGTTTGGGCCTGGCAAGTGGGTACACTTGCCAGGTCGAATTGGCAGTTTAAAACTGCACACACAGACACTTCTGTGGCAGATCTGAGCCATGTTTACAGTGCTACACATGTGGGTGACACAACCAGTACTGCAGGCTCACTAGTAGCATTTGATATACAGGCCCTGGGCACCTCTAGTGCACTTTACTAGGGACTTACTATTAAATCAAATATGCCAATCATGGAAAAGCCAATTACATATGCAATTTACACAGGGGGCACTTGCACTTTAGCACTGGTCAGCAGTGGTAAAGTGCTCAGAGTACCAAAACCAGCAAAAAACAAAGACAAGCAGAGTCAAAACATCGGAAGCAGGGGCAAAAAAAGATGGGGGAGACTACGCCAAGGATGCACGGTCTAACAGTCCCTATTCATTTTGTTGTAATGCATCAGTTTTGCCGTAAAATGCGGGAATGCCTACTTTGTATACATTCATACGTGCATGACGCAGCAAGTTCCTGTGCAGGTAACTTACAACGCAAGTGGACTGAAAGTGACACATCATCCTAGATGTGTCACCTTGTAAATGTAGAGTACTGAATGACCTGCTAATGCGTCAAAAATTTTATGCATTGGTGGCATAAGTTCTTTGTAAAGAAGCCTCAGAGTGCAGAAGAACTGTCCATAACCCACACAATGGAGATCCATCAGGTCCTAACAACACAGACACTGGAACGGAGCAGGCACAATAAAATACAAAGTCTAACTATTGGTGTGGCCCGGCAAGATGACTGCCAGGACATAACTTTTACAGCTATTGCCCCAGCTCTTGAAAACACTCCCTAATCCTGGCTTGTTGCCTCATGGAAGTTTGCTAATGCTGGGAGTGCCCTAGCAGATAAGTTTTGGAGCAGTCGTGCGGTGTTGAGCCCCAGAGCTGATCAAGGGAAGCGTCGGCCCTGTGCAGCCTCTGCAGGCACTGGGATGCCACGGCCTCTGGCTAAGTCATGAGGATGATCCCCAGGGAGGCAACATGCGGTTGATCTGTGAGGATTGTTTGCCCAACCAGCACTGGCTGGTGTATCATGGTTGCCTGGTGCCTTGCTGTGGTGGGGCAGTGCCCTTGGGTGGTCACGCCAGCACCATGTGAGAGACAGCAGGAAGCACCACGAGAGGACACTGTAGAGCAGCCCCGGCATGGAGTGGAGGCTGACGGTCCCTGCGAGAAGGAGAGGCAGAGCATGGACTGGCGGTAATTGCAGGTGGGGAGCCTGTAGTGGATGGAGGGTACACCCCCAGCCCTGCAGGCCTGAGTTTGAATGTGGGATCCCGGAGAGAGCAGTGGCACCTGAGGATTGGGCCTGCTGCATAGAAGTTCCTTGAATGCTACTTGCTGTGGGCTGCCATACCACTGCTCCCTTGGTCGACTGATGGATGCCTGGTGTTTGAGTGAGATAGTGTAGGAGGCTGGACTGGCTTGTAGTGAGTACCAAGGGGTACTTACACCTTGCACCAGGCCCAGATATTCCTTATTAGTGTATAGGGTGTCTAGCAGCTTAGGCTGATAGATAATGGTAGCTTAGCAGAGCAGCTTAGGCTGAACTAGGAGACGAGTGAAGCTCCTACAGTACCACTAGTGTCATATGCACAATATCATAAGAAAACACAATACACAGATATACTAAAAATAAAGGTACTTTATTTTTATGACAATATGCCAAAAGTATCTCAGTGAGTACCCTCAGTATGAGGATAGCAAATATACACAAGATATATGTACACAATACCAAAATATGCAGTAATAGTATTAGAAAACAGTGCAAACAATGTATAGTTACAATAGGATGCAATGGGGACACATAGGGATAGGGGCAACACAAACCATATACTCCAAAAGTGGAATGCGAACCACGAATGGACCGCAAACCTATGTGACCTTGTAGAGGGTCGATGGGACTGTAAGAAAACAGTTAGGGTTAGAAAAATAGCCCACCCCAAGACCCTGAAAAGTGAGTGCAAAGTGCACTAAAGTTCCCCAAAGGACTTAGAAGTCGTGATAGGGGAATTCTGCAGGAAAGACACAAATCAGCAATGCAACAATGATGGATTTCCAAATGAGGGTACCTGTGGAACAAGGGGACCAAGTCCAAAAGTCACAAGCAAGTCGGAGATGGGCAGGTGCCCAGGAAATGCCAGCTGTGGGTGCAAAGAAGCTGCTACTGGACAGTAGAAGCTGAAGATTCTGCAGGAACGACAAGGGCTAGGAACTTCCCCTTTGGAGGACAGATCCCCCATGCCGTGGAGAGTTGTGCAAAAGTTTTTTCCTGAAGAAAGACCGCCAACAAGCCTTGCTAGCTGCAAATCGTGCAGTTAGGGTTTTTGGATGCTGCTGTGGCCCAGGAGGGACCAGGATGTCACCAATTGCGTCTGGGGACAGAGGGGGCGTCGAGTAAGACAAGGAGCCCTCTCAGAAGCAGGCAGCACCCGCAGAAGTGCCGGAACAGGCACTACAAAGTGGAGTGAAATGGTGCTCACCTGAAGTTGCACAAAGGAGTCCCACGCCTCCGGAGGACAACTTAGGAGGTCGTGCAATGCAGGTAAGAGTGCCGTGGACTGTGCACAAAGGATTTCCGCCGGAAGTGCACGGAGGCCGGAGTAGCTGCAAAAGTCGGGGTTCCCAGCAATGCAGTCTGGCGTGGGGAGGCAAGGACTTACCTCCACCAAACTTGGACTGAAGAGTCACTGGACTGTGGGAGTCACTTGGACAGAGTTGCTGGATTCAAGGGACCTCGCTCGTCGTGCTGAGAGAAGACCCAGGGTACCGGTGATACAGTTCTTTGGTGCCTGCGGTTGCAGGGGGACGATTCCGTCGACCCACGGGAGATTTCTTCGGAGCTTCTAGTGCAGAGAGGAGGCAGACTACCCACACAGCATGCACCACCAGGAAAGCAGTCGAGAAGGCGGCAGGATCAGCGTTACAGAGTTGCAGTAGTCGTCTTTGCTACTTTGTTGCAGTTTTGCAGGCTTCCAGCGCGGTCAGCAGTCGATTCCTTGGCAGAAGGTGAAGAGAGAGATGCAGAGGAACTCGGATGAGCTCTTGCATTCGTTATCTAAGGAATCCCCAAAGACAGAGACCCTAAAAAGCCAGAAAAGATGGTTTGGCTACTTAGGAGAGAGGATAGGCTAGCAACACCTGAAGGAGCCTATCAGAAGGAGTCTCTGACGTCACCTGCTGGCACTGGCCACTCAGAGCAGTCCAGTGTGCCAGCAGCACCTCTGTTTCCAAGATGGCAGAGGTCTGGAGCACACTGGAGGAGCTCTGGGCACCTCCCTGGGGAGGTGCAGGTCAGGGGAGTGGTCACCCCCCTTTCCTTTGTCCAGTTTCATGCCAGAGCAGGGCTGAGGGGTCCCTGAACCGGTGTAGACTGGCTTATGCAGAAATGGGCACCATCTGTGCCCATGAAAGCATTTCCAGAGGCTGGGGGAGGCTACTCCTCCCCAGCCCTAACACCATTTTCCAAAGGGAGAGGGTGTAACACCCTCTCTCTGAGGAAGTCCTTTGTTCTGCCTTCCTGGGCCAGGCCTGGCTGGACCCCAGGAGGGCAGAAACCTGTCTGAGGGGTTGGCAGCAGCAGCAGCTGCAGTGAAACCCCGGGAAAGGCAGTTTGGCAGTGCCAGGGTCTGTGCTAGAGACCCGTAGGATCATGGGATTGCACCAACAATGCCAGGATGGCATAGAGGGGGCAATTCCATGATCTTAGACATGTTACATGGCCATATTCGGAGTTACCATTGTGAAGCTACACATAGGTAGTGACCTATATGTAGTGCACGCGTGTAATGGTGTCCCCGCACTCACAAAGTCCGGGGAATTGGCCCTGAACAATGTGGGGGCACCTTGGCTAGTGCCAGGGTGCCCTCACACTAAGTAACTTAGCACCCAACCTTTACCAGGTAAAGGTTAGACATATAGGTGACTTATAAGTTACTTAAGTGCAGTGTAAAATGGCTGTGAAATAACGTGGACGTTATTTCACTCAGGCTGCAGTGGCAGGCCTGTGTAAGAATTGTCAGAGCTCCCTATGGGTGGCAAAAGAAATGCTGCAGCCCATAGGGATCTCCTGGAACCCCAATACCCTGGGTACCTCAGTACCATATACTAGGGAATTATAAGGGTGTTCCAGTATGCCAATGTAAATTGGTAAAATTGGTCACTAGCCTGTTAGTGACAATTTGTAAAGAGAGAGCATAACCACTGAGGTTCTGGTTAGCAGAGCCTCTGTGAGACAGTTAGGCATCACACAGGGAACACATACCTATAGGTCACAAACTTATGAGCACTGGGGTCCTGACTAGCAGGGTCCCAGTGACACATAACAAACATACTGAAAACATAGGGTTTTCACTATGAGCACTGGGCCCTGGCTAGCAGGATCCCAGTGAGACAGTGAAAACACCCTGACATACACTCACAAACGGGCCAAAAGTGGGGGTAACAAGGTTAGAAAGAGGCTACTTTCTCACAGATAGCCAGGCCAACTATTTGTTTGGTTTTTGATGTGACATGTAAATGTGAGGATTTGTTAATGGTGTCGGTTTAGTGGGGATTGTGATGTTTGGGGAGCCACAATTTGTTTTTAAGCCGTGTTTACCCGGTCGGTGGGATGGGGCCTATTGTTACAGTTGGGACAGCAGCAGCAATAAGGTCGAGAGGTTGTAGTGGCTGGGGAGGAAGTGGCTTGGGAAGTTAGATTGGCATTCGCTGCGACCTCGCACAAAGCCAAGCATGTCGACCGCCTTGCATGCCATGCTGGAACAACTACATTGTACAGATATATGGCAAGCGACCCACCAGGGGATACAAGAATACACATGCTGCACACCAACACATGGGATGTGTAGCCACCTCAACAGATTTCTGGTGTCAGAGGCCTGGCAGCTGACATACTGAACTTTCATATTTTTACTAAATTCCTTTCGGACCACACACTGTAGTTGTTGGAGTGGGGCGCAGGTGGAACTAGACCAAAGGTCCCCTTGTGGTGCCTCTGCCCAGAGATCCTGGAAGACACGCTATTTCAGGAGGAACTCCGGGAGGTGACTGCTTGCTACATCAAGACTAACTGGTTGTCGAGGGTGCGGAAAGGGGCGAGGGGGAAATTGCCTTGAAGTTAGTGACCTGCAGAGAATGTATGTCCCGCATCAGCGGTACGCACCTCCGCTTTCGGACAGAGCTGACTGGGGAGGAGAGGGTTCTGGTGGACCTTCAACAGAATGCACATGTGGTGGGGGAGTGACAAGAGGCCTTATGACAGCACGTGAAAAAATGGGGAAATATGGGATAGGCTGGACCATCTGATCTGTTGTGACTACCAACAGTGGCTACATAGAGAGGTAAATAAATCGGATAGGATGCTGGTATGGCTGCTGAAAAAGGAGGACCGCCCCCACTGATCCTATCGCTGAAGGACCAGGACGGCACCCTTGCAAGATCACCTGGCAGCGGAATACAGCACAGGGGCACAGGATTGCCTGGTGGAAGGCAGACAATTCTGGATGACTTAGAAGTCCCCCATCTCACAAAGGCACAGGGGCAGGGACTGGAGGAGGAGCTCCAGGTAGAGGAACTGCAGGCGGTGGTCTGTGACATGGCACGCTGGAAAGCTCCAGACTCTGTCGGGCTCTCAGTAGAGTATTACCAGACATTTGCTTGGCTGCTGGTGCTCTGCTTGCTAGAGACTCTTCAGGAGTCCACGCACAGCAGTGTGCTACCACAGTCCATGGGAGGGACCCAGATTGTCATGCTCCCGAAACCTGGTAAGGGCCCGACAGACCTGACTTCGTATAGGCCCCTGTCCATGCTGGGAGTCGACACCAAAGTCCTGGCAAAGGCACTGGCAAAGCAATTAGATACAGTGGTGACTCATTTGGTACACGAGGACCAGTGCGGATTTATGCCAGGTAGCAGGATGTAGATGAATCTGCGGAGGCTATCCCACGTGCTACACTGGGTGGCAGACGTAGACTTGAAGGCTGCAGTGATAGCATTAGATATTAAAAAAGCCTTTGAACCACTTGGCTGGGAATATCTCTGGGAGGTGCTGAGGAGAATTGGGCTGGGACCAGCCTTAATGTTGTGAGTGCGGTTGCTATATACCCAACTAGTGGCATGTGTTCGGACCGGGAATGTGCTGTCCAAGTTTCTGTCCATTGAGCAGGGCACAAGGCAGGGGTGCCTCCTATCATCGATGTTCTTGGCCTTGGAAATGGAGCCCTTGTCAGTTTGGTTGTGCCGCAACATGACCTGATGCGGTGTTGAGGTCAGAGGACGCACCCACCTCATTTCACTATATGCAGATGATGCGTTGATTTATGTTACCCACCCAGAGCGATCTGTGAGTGTGCTGCTAGAGATCATGACTGAATGTGGGAGGTCCTAGGTTTGCGGGTCAACAGACAGAAGTTGGTGATTTTCCCTCTGGCCGGGCTGGTGCGGGTGGACCAAGCCACTCTCCCGAAGATGGGGCTCCAGTGGGAGCACAATCACTTCCGTTACCTAGGAATACAGGTGGTTCATACTTCGGAGGCCAACTACAGCACCAACATGGGTAGGGTACTCAAGAACCTGAAGGCATCTGTTTCTGGAGCCACCTGCCTCTGTCTGTGATGGACAGGGTATCCCTGAGCAAGATGGTGTTGCTATCTCGCTGCCTATACGTCTTGTAGGATTCCCTACCTGTTATGCCGAGATCCACCTTTAAGAGGTTGAACAGCCTTCTGGTATTTCTAGTGTGGGCTGGTAAGAGTAGTAGGGTGAAATTGGAAGTAAGTTAGACAAGGAGCTGGGAGGACTGGGTCTGCCGGACCTGCGGATGTATTATTTCTCTGGATTGCTACAATACACAGCACAGTGGTGCACGGACGGCCATAATTAGGAAAAGGCACTGCTGGTGGAGGGGTATTTCAGAACAGATCTCCTTGGGTGCCTTATACAGGGGGCGAGAGTCCTGGAAGACTGCCCGTTTATTGTCCATCAAGTAGCAGAGGTCTGGGAGCAGGTGGTCACACATATGCTGCGTAGAGCTCCATACACCAGGCTACTGCCCCTAAGCGGTTGCCATGCTTCCAGCGGATAAAATCCGTGATGTATCTGTCACAGTGGTATGATGGGGGCTGCACCACAGCTTGTGATCTGTACTTAAATAGCACCTTCTTCATGATGGGAGAGGCAAAGGAATTCTTCCAGCTGAGGCAGGGCCAGTTTCTGCAATACTCCAAGGTGTCTCACACCACACATAAGGTCTTGCAGAGCCAGTAGATTTGCAGACTCTGCAGCTGATATCTGGAGTTTATAAGGCCTTGAAGGCTGACCCCAAGATAGCTATGTCTGGAGTTCATGATAGGCAGATGGACAATTTGCCTGCACCCCTCAAGGAGGGCAGGAGAGTGGAGATGTGTCTGAGCGTAGGTCAGGGAGGTGGCCAGCAAAACACGTTCAAACTCACCCAATTTGTTTATCTACACTTCACCTATTTTTTTTCTTTTCTTTTTATTAAGTTTAACAGATACCAAAGACAGCCCCTCCCACAAGAATGACAATAACAATTCTTTATATATGCCGGTCCAATAATCCAAGAACAGAAACATATATTAACACATCCCATATCAGTTACATGGAAAAATCAGCCCCTTTATCCTTACGAACATGTCCGGTTTCTGCACCTACAGGAGCGCTTAAACGTTGACTCTCACATAGGCAAGGAACATCATCTGAGATATATCCGTAGGGCTGTAAAACACTACCCACAACAGACAGTAAGAAATAGAAAAGGTAAGGATAAAAGGAGATGCAAAAAACCAATACAATCATCCAACCCAGTACATCGGCCGGAGCACATGAACGCCAGAGGCAAGGTTCTAAACTTCTGTACACACGGCAGGAAACAGTTCATCATCCACAGGCTAACATGTTGGACTCTAAGAAAGCTAGTAGGTTTAATGCAGCATGATCCGCCGCATGTCCCAGATGCAGGGTGGAGTCGGTAACCTTCCTGTTTATGATGTGGAAATATGACAACAGAGTTATTAGGAGGAATTATTGCAGGTCCTGCAGGGGATCCCACGTATCTGGGTGGAGTGCTTGATCAAACACTGCCTATTGGGTATACTCCCAACCAGGGGCAGCTCCACCGCTTGGGCAGAAGAGTGTCACCCCACTGCTTTTAGCAGAAGGAAAAATAAAATGATAATAACGGAGCGTTATTATTATTTTATTTTTCAGCTGAGACAGTTTAAGGTGGGGCGGGGCTAAAGGGGGTTGGAGGGAGGAGTGGTTCGTGCACCAAAACTGCACATGTGTGTTTGGAGGGCCATGCTGGGCCGGCCATGTTGGGCCAGCCAAACACACATGCGCACTTTGCATTTCTCCTCCCAGCTGCATTGCTCAGACGGGAGAAGAAAGTGCAAAGGCCTTCACTCCCTCTGTCAGCACTGAAGTAGGCCCTTCACACCAATCACAACGATGTGGTCATGCTGGTGATTGCAGCTTCATGATTGGCTAACCGGAGCCTGTGCACTTCCCAAACAAGGAGGACAGAGGAGACTAACCCTTCTACGGAGGAAACAGGTAAGTGTTTTTCTTTTTTTTTTATTCCCCTTCTCACCCCGCCACCCCGTTCAGTGGCTCCCAACTCCCAAACGGGGAGCCAAAATGCAACACAGGTTCATTATTTTGGGATTTCTGCTAGTTAAGCGGTTCCTCGCCATCCACTGGACGTGACTCCATCAACCTACGGCACACAAAGTGGTTGGCAGATATGCATGAGTGCAGAGTGGAAGAGGAGAGGCGGCTAAGACTGGTACTCAGGGACGAGAATGCAGAGAGAGACCTTGAGATGTGGGGAGACATGTTGGAATATTTGGTGGCCGAGGAACAGACACCTGCTGCCTCTCCCAAGACCAAGCAGGGCACATGACTGATGGAACTCGCGGCAGAGGCATAGAGACTGACTCCAAGGGTCTTATTGTGTGCATCTGTGCATGTGTATGTGTGCAGGTGGATGGAGGTACTGACAATCCGGGAAGAGTCCCCGGTATTACTTGCTCCAGTCTCACCCCCATTCTTTCTTGCTTGCGCTTCCCCTCCTCTTCTCTCCCCGTGCCCTCTGTCGACCGGGATGGGAGTCGCAGGGAGGGGATACCACTGTGGGTGTCCACTGATACTGCTGAATGGTTTATTTCGTGTTTTTTTAAGGGTTTCCTTACTTTTCTTTTACTTGTTCATGTGGGATGAAGGCATGGGCTCACTTGTTGCTAAACAGATGTTGACTAGGAAATGTGTCGTCATTTGTAAGACATGATGAGGAAAAAGCAACAGTTCCTCAGTCCCAACTGTGGTGGAACACTCCAAACACTTTTTTTTTTTACATTGAAGAAGGGCGATTGTTGAACTGTAATATACTGCTGTTTGTAATGCCAATAGATGTACTACATTGTCATAATATGTGATGCACCACTTTCAATAAAAAACATATTTTCTTTAAAAAGCCTATCGGTCATATCCTTAATGAGCCACATGGTAAACATTTGATTTCGATCTTACAGAGTTCAGATACTCCTCAGGATTGTCATTACACAGGGAAGAAGAGAATGTGTTCCCTATTGATGGATATCTCCCACTTGTAATTCGCTTTCTTCAGGACCCTTTCTCTGTCGAGCATGCCTTTCAGTTCCACTATGATATTATCTCTGTACACATTAGTCACTTTCAGACTTCGGGTGGAACTAAAGACGAGGTAGAGTCAGCCGGGAATATTTCTGTCCCAGGAATCTCTGGTTGGTCGTGCTAAGGGGCACCTGTCCCAAAGGCTTTTGTGGTAGCCCAGGAACCCAAACTTGCGGGCCTGCAGCGTGTCTTCCACATGTTCAATCTAAGACTCCCTGTGCCTTATTTATAAACATTTGGCGTAGGGCAGCGCCACAAGTCTTTTAGCTGCGCTTCCTATGCCAAATGGAAAAGGCAGGAATGCACTGTATCTACAAGATATGGTGCATTCCTGTCCTTTCAGCCAACACCAGGGCAGAATTGCAGCCGAGCACTAATGCAGGCACCCTTGCACCATGGTGCAAGGGTGTCTGTCGTTGGCATGATTTTTTTGTGCAGGAAGGGGCATCTTCCTGCACATAAGCAATCACAAGAAGCATTTTCCTTATTCTGCAGCACTCAGGGAAAGAGGAAAAATGAGGAGAAATGTAAGCATTTCTCCTCGTTACACTTGCTCTAGGGTGGAGTAAGTTTTGGCATGGACCCAGATTTATGCTATGTTGTAAATAATCTGGGGCAGTGTCAAAAACCATGGATGTTGAGTGGGAACACCCACAGCAATGCCCATGGCACGCTTCCCTGACAGTGTGAGTCACTGAGTTGCATTGCACCATATCTATAAAGCCATGTAAAACCACGCAGGGTGGCTTTAAATGACCTTGTAGATATGGGTCTGCACTGTGCGCCACCAGAGCGTAAAAAAGTGACGCTGTGGTGGCACAAGTGGTTTGTAGATAAGTCCCGATATGTGTGAAAGTACAGATTATTTTTTGGAGGGAAATATATTCTTCTTTTAATTTTCTCATAGAATATTCCAACATTGAGACTCCAATGTCAATTGTCTGCACCTTCTTATCTGTTTTTGTTGCAGAGATTGTTTTTTGGAGGGAAATATATTCTTCTTTTTATTTTGTCACAGAATATTTCAACATTAGGACTATAATGTCAGTTATCTGCACCTCCTTCACTGTTTTGGATAGCTTCTTATCCAAAGGCTGTAATCAGGCTGGCACCACCTTGTGTTGCGGTTGGCCTCAGGTGCCACACTGACCAAAGCACTTCCAGCTCATTTCCTCTGTGGAAATAGGGAAACACTTCCCAAAACTTGGTTTTCCATAGGAAAATTGAACAGCGATACTGCAAAAAGAGTTTAACCAAATTACACCATATTACCAGAAAGCTGGATCTTGATCCAGAAAGTATGCTTTTTGTGATTTGGTGTAAATCTGTTCAGTAGTTATTGAGAAATTAAGATTAAAAAATGTGTATATCTGAATGTTTGAGTTTGCGGGAGGCCTATAAGAGTCTCACAATCACACAGCTTCAAAGGATAGAGACATGATTGGCGGGTTGGCTGTTTTTTCCCGTCTGCCTCTTTGCTCCTGCTGGAGCAAAAGGCTTCCCCAAACTCCCACTGGAACTGGCACTATGATTGGCTGGCCCTAACATGAAGAGAAATGTTGCGCCCACCATTTCAGAACATTGGGACTCACTCCACATGTCCTGAAAATTAAAAAAG
This sequence comes from Pleurodeles waltl, assembly GCF_031143425.1. Taxonomy (NCBI): domain Eukaryota; kingdom Metazoa; phylum Chordata; class Amphibia; order Caudata; family Salamandridae; genus Pleurodeles; species Pleurodeles waltl. The sequence goes on along the minus strand of NC_090442.1, from coordinate 830,400,346 downwards.
GTATAAGGGTGAGGGGCCTTGTGGGGGCACCAGAGGACTTCTCTGGGGCCACATTTTTTAAAATGTATTTTTGGGGGGTTTCCCACTGGAGCGCTGTGGCTGCACCACCTTCCACAAGTGTCTTACAGGATCAGAAAAATAAATTAAATAGAGTGCAGGACCTGAGGGCCTGTGGAGGGTTGCTGAGAACAGACAAATGCAATGCGAGGTGGGGTGGTTGGGTGCAGGGCCTGACCATATGGGGAGTAAGCTGGCTGCAAGCATAGAACGTGGTCAACCCCATGCTGTGTGCAGCCAAAGGTCATGCACGCTGGGGGCTGACCTTACATACTGTAATAAAATATAACTTTATGTTTTAAAAAACTGAAATTAACTGAAAAAACAAAGGTTAAATTGATGTTATAGTAAAGTATGGTAATATCTTATTCTCCGGAAAACAATAGTTAAAGTGATGCTTCAGTTAGGTAAAAATGTCTGTTTAAAAGTAACATTTTAAACAAAAAAAAACACTAAAATGCATAATTTATTTCAAGTAACAATAACTCTCCATGCACTGCTTATGACCTCACCTCACATATTACAACATTTATGACATGTCCTTTGACTTCATTGATAACACTGTTGATGACAACTGAACTGACATCATTGACAACAACACCGTGAATGGCGGGGCATGAGTTATAGTTGCTTGAAATAATTATAACTGTTGAATTTCAGTGTTTTTTTAGTTTATCTTTCGTTTTTCTCATTTACAAAAAATATATATATACATATATATATATGTGTACATGAAAAAATATACACATCATCATGAAACATAAAAACATACAAAGCTCTAAACATAACTAAATCCTAGCACCCATTACAATTCATATGGACAGTGCTACTCGCTGAAAAGAGCTTCAACGCCTCGTCAGGGGTAGTAAGCGCTATATACATACTATTACAATACAATACAATACAATACAATATGTAAGTGAAGCGGTTTCTGATTGCCCGTATTTGCCAACTGACGCTCTGTTGATCCATGTAGCAGGGGTGGGACTTCGACCCCCAGCCTGTAAAGGGGTAAAGGAGGGGCCACAAGCTTCCTGATGCGCTGAAAAGCACCTGAGCCTTCCAGCAGCACATCACAAGTGAAGCAGTTTCCCATTGCCGACATTTGCCAACTGACGCTCTGTTGATCCCTGTACATGGGGTAGGAGTTCGTCCCCCAGCATGCACAGGGGTAAAGGAGGGGCGACAAGTTTCCTGATGCGCTGAAAAGTGGCAGACTCTCCCTGAAACATGTAACAGGCCCATCTGAGACAGGAAGAGGCAGGGCAGGGCTATACTATTAACATCTACCATTCCTTGCCCTACTTAAACTCTTTGTTTATTGCACTAGCCTAGTAGGACTTATTGTGGCATGGAACTACCCAGGTAAAGTATCTTTTTTTTTACAGTGGTCAAAAGGAAGGCAAGAGGGAGCCCTTAAGGGGTAGCTAAGTTGGCTAAACGTTTAACCCCTAGTGCATCCAAAATCTGTGTAGTTAATGGCATGGACAACCTCATAGAAGAGGCGGAGACATTGCTCAGGGGAAAGAATTAATCTAAACACACCGAGCAGCTTCGGAAAGTGCCTGTAAGCATGTGGTCTTTCTATTACAAGAAGGTGTCAGTGTTGGGTCTTGCAAGCATGATTCTATAGCACTAAGCAATATGGTAGCAGGTGATAATGGCGAGCATTCCCCTAGGATAGTACTAGTGCCTAAAACTGTGAGCTTGAATCGTTTCAGCCCATTACTACAAATAAGTAATGAGAAAGATGATAAGTGCAGACCTGCTTCATTGGGAGACAAGGTTGAGGTTGGGGGTGGGCAATACACACGCCAGTTGCACTTGTCAGAGTGAATTAAGCCAGCGTAAGGATGTCATCAAACAAATAGTTAATGAAATTTCCTTAATGAGTGTGAAAATGGGAATGCTTGCAGACAAAATTGACACAATACACTCATTAGAAAAAAGTAATTAGAAAAAAGTAACGAGGAAACTAGGTGCCAGGAAGCTACGAGGGTACAGTTTGACACTGGTTTACAAAATGTTGGGAATTATAGTCGCAACAGACTGTCCAAGGGGAGGGAATAAGCAAATGTCCGGAGCAGACACTACCCACCACAAGTAGTGATTATGCATGGTCAAGGAATAGAGCAGCTCTCTCTAGGGTGCCTCCATATATTCCTGTAGATTCTTACATGTTGAACTCCAAAAATTCCCTAGTTTGAAGCCCACTTGTGGGGAAGATAGGCAAATACTATATTTACATGACAATCAAGGCTACCGAGAACCAAGAACTCTTTACATAGGAAGGCAGTCCCTCGGGGGAGAATACCAGGAATATGAGAGGAACCACTTGCACAGGTCCCTTGGGCTACCAGGGTGAGCAGTAATAAAATATGTCTGGTAAATGTGCCTACAATATTGCCCAGGGCAAGAGAAAATAGTGAGATCTTAACCAATGAAGTCACACATTGGATGAGGCAGGTTAGAAACTGCCATTCGATTATTAGATCTCATATCTTAGCTGTGAGACGGTGCCATTTTGATGATGAACATGACTACATTACCCTTGAATTAGCCAAGGGTAATCTTGGAGCTGGACTAGTCAACCTGGAACAACGTACTTTACATCCCAGTGGATCCAAGATTCAGTTTGTTTAATTTGCCAGTAATTGGGGACATGCAAAACAATAGGATTAATAGGCACATGATCAGTCAAGATGAATCTGCTCATGGTGGCTCTACAAAATGGAATTCTGTTGGGGGCAATGGTGATGGAAGGATCTGATAGGACATGGGATTGTCACCCTGATCTGAAAAGTCTAGTTTGGTGGAGCTAGGTTCATGTTCTTGTGTTCCCAAAGGTGCAGAACCATACACCAAGCTAAGTGTGACCATTGATGAGGCTAGGTAATCCCTAGCAACCCCACAGCAAAGGGCCTCAGAAAATGCTAAAAAGCTGAAGATATTGTCCTGGTATATAGCAGAGCTGAAGTCCAAATTCAATAGTGATTAATGGAGGAACTTCATTAATCGCTCTGACATCTGCCTCCCACAGGAGACGTGGGCCACTGATGTGGTTCCTAGAGGGGGTTTCTCAAACTATAGTATAAAAGCATCCCTCCCCCACTCCCCCCCACCCCCCAAGCAGGATGCTCATCAGGAGGTTTTATTATCTGGATCAAAACACATTTGAATTGTTCTATAGAAAAACTTGACATATGATCAAATGACTTATTGACTTTGATACTTAAAATAAACAATAGTAAACAATCTATCCTCCTGATTAATATTTACAATAGGTTCACCTCCCAGAAACAGGACTCACCCACCTCAATAGCCCTCAATGATTTCATGGAACGAGTTGAGGATACCAGTTATTTAATTTTGGTAGGGAACCTGAATAAAATGTATATGCCTCTAGATGCGATGTAAAATCTTACGGAGGAGAAGGAGGATGAGGAACAGGGAATCCCTAGACTGAGTTGTGCTGGTTTCATTAGAAATACTACAGTAGGATTTCAATTTGCCTTTCTTACTCTTAAGTATAGTCTCTGAGCCTGTATTGGTTGTGCAACATCTGATAAGGAACTCAGCCATACTTTTGAAAAGGGCTCATTGTAGAACCAGAATCATCTGTATCCTACTAGATGTGTCTCTCTGGCCTCACCTGACCAATATGATTGTCATTGAAAGGTTAGATAGTGACCACAATGCCTTGATATTAGATCCGGAACATATGCATATCTCTCCCCAGGACCAAACTGAGGAACAACTGGTAAATCCAATTGTACATAGTAACAATAGGACGAGGGTAAATTGGCCTGCGATTGAGAGGAATGAAGACTCTCTATCACAAATATACACAGGTATAATGCAAACGCTACATAACATTAATAAGTATGAATTAGAAATACATCTAATATTAGGTATATTTTTTGGACTAATAAGAAAGACCAAAAGGTTTTTCTATGAGGAAGGGAAGAGTAAGGCAAGCAATAATAGAGCAAAATGGTACAATGAGCATTGCAAGGCGGCGAGGGAAAAGGTGGTGAGTGTCATCAAAAATGGCTGTAAGAGTACTGTGTCTGAGAAAAGGAAAAAATATAAAGTAGTCCAAACAGAAACCAAAAAGAAACTGTGTAGAGGGTATTTGGAGAGACTGGACTGTAGCGGCAGCGCTTAAGGATTGTAAACTGTTTTGGCACATAATAGCGAAAGGGACTAATCACCAACTCAAGGAAGAAGACTTCAGCATTCGGCCGTTTACCTGTATTAACCATTTTAATTAACTTTATTTGAAACAGGTGGACCTGGAGAGAGGGCAAGTGATATAGTTCTGATAGATAAAATTAGGGAGAAGAACAGATTTTATCACCATTGCAGGCAGGATTCAGAGAATACCAGTACCATAGACCAAATAGTTAGGTTCTTAATAGTACTCTGGAAACATGTGGTCATCAAAAAAGAACACACAAGACATTCGGAAATTTGGTGACTTAGGGGTAAGATTCACAAAAACACTCACATGAACCCCATAGTTAACCAAGAGCCAGCTTACATTACATGTAGGTTCTACCATGTCCAAAAAGTTCAATACCTTTAACTATAGGCCAGTTGCACCAGCCATAGAAATCTATCAGACAAAAGGTATTAGAGCAGAGATATTTGAAGCAGAGATATGGGGCTTGAATAATGTAGGGGCCATTGAGATAATAGAGAACACTTTTATGGATCTGTTCTTGCACTACCTTGGAACACGTTGTTAACCCCTACCCATTTGGATCTCTATCAAAAAATAAAGTGCATATGGTAGAATTTAGACCATTAACTTACTGTATCATGGTATGGACCAATAATTCACCACTTCCCTTGAGGCAATCATTTCCTGAGGCAATAGCACTCAACACTAAAAAGAGTGAACCAGGGCTTAAATATGTTAAAATGTGGTTAACCAGACTGGGGATGAGTGAATTCTGGTCAAACCCCGAGCATCTATAGAAAAATCCTCCAATGTGTCTGAAAAAGAGGTACTGGAGCTACATCAAGGAAAAATTCTGTAAGTAGTAATAACCTTGGGATGTTGACTGGGAGGTTCTTGAATTTTAAACATAACATGCAATTTGAGTAGTTTTTTAATGGAATCGAGCCTCTGCAAGTACAGTCACCATACTTGAAGTTCAGATATGGCATTCTTCCAGTAAATGGTTTTTGTAGCAGATGGTATGGCTGTAATATCTTGCCAAATTGCCCCTCATGCATAACTAGCTTTAAATTAGTGGAACATTTTCCTTTTTTCTGCACATATATATTGTATATTAGGAAGAAATGGTTAATTCTGCTCTCTCACATCCTACCTACGAGTCACTTAAAGGATATAATTAGAATTCATAAAAGCGATAGCACCAAATGGCTAGTCTTTTCACTGTCCAGATATTTGTTATGCGCTTGGCAGCTGAGATGTAAGAAATTGAATCAAATTGCAAGGTTATGATAAAGACCACCCTACTCACAATCAATTCTATTCTTAAGCTGATTTACAAATGAAGTGTATTAACAGCTTTTAGGTAATTCTATAAATTGTAAGAGGTTTTTAACCCAAAGAAAGAATGAGCTGCTAAAAAGTCAAGCACAAGCACTTTAGGAACTTTTAAATACTTTGTCAAATGATTTAGCTCTGTGTTCAACTATGTTACTATACACACATTTTATGCTAATCAATGGCTGTATATTGTATTTATACACAAACTAATATATATATGTATTGTAGGCACATAGCTTATTCCTAGTGGGGACAGTATTAAAATGAGTCATTACTGTTCAATACACTGGATTTTGGAAGCATCTCGTGTGGAAATAAAATGCACACTGCCATTTTGTGTGTTACTGTATGTTATCCCCAAAATGAGATGATGGGAGCTAAATATGAGGTAATGGGTAAAAGATATAAAATTTAAATGAACTGTATGGTTAATTAGAACAGCATGTGTTAGGATGGCTATTATCATAGTATAATCTTTCTAGAAATATTCCATTTTTTTTCTTGCAATTTGCAAATCCAATTGTAAGCGACCTAACTGCTATCTAAAATGCTGCTTTTCACATACTTTCTGATGCCCAATGGACTTAAATTTTAAATAATATTTTATGTTCAGAGAGTACTTTTTAAAAAAGAGCCACTATTGTAAAATGTGATGGTATCTCTAAGTACTTATGGTGTTATTATGATACGTATGACCACTTTACATGTTGTTTTATCCTATGATACCCTTAATGAGTTCATGGACTTCAAGCTTGTACTATTGTGTAAAAACACTAACAACTGAAATGGATTGTACGGATATATGCATGTGCTTTTATGGTTATTTTTTAACCAAATAAATAATTTTACTACTAATATCCATTATGCTCAATAAACTACAATTTAATAGTATGAAGAAGATAAAATCATAAAAAACTAAGGCCCTCATTATGATGTTGGCGGTCTTACAAAAAGACAGCCGAAGCCGTGGGCGTCACTATACCGCCAGTGCTGGCGGTATTTGTGGCTCCCTATTTTGACATTTCCGCTGGGCCAGCGGACATAAACAGTGTTTCCGTCCGCTGGCCCAGCGGAAAAGTCACATCAACATTGCAGCAGGCTCATAATGGAGCAGGCGGCAATGTTGATGTGCAGCGGGTGCAGCAGCCCCGTCTCGCATTTGAAATGCACAATGGGGCTATGCCTGGGGCCCCTGCACTGCCCATGCCAGGTGCATGGGCAGTGCAGGGGCTCCAGGGGCACCCGAGTCCCCCTTACCGCCGGCCTTTCCATGGCGATGTTTATTGCCATGGACAGGCTGGTGGTTGGGGATTATGACCGTCTGGCGGAAGCCTGGCTGTCAAGTGGAGGGGCCGGCGGTATGGCCGTGACTAATGCACCACTGTCATAATACACTGGCGGTACACCGCCAGCTTGTTGGCGATGCTACCGCCAGTGAACCGCCGGCCGCCAGGGTCGTAATGAGGCCCTAAGTATTTTTGATTTAAATTTAACAGTCCCTGGTCCTAATAACCAACCACACTTAGGTGGTCATATTAATTACTGCCAGATTATGACCATAGCGGTGGTACCTCCCATAGACAGCCAATGTACCACACCAACCGCCAGGGCGTTAACACTACTGACCACGGTGGTAGCCACCTACAGCCAGGCGGAAGTCAAGGTACTGCTCACCATATTATGACATAGCAAACCGCCAGGATTTCCAGGGTTGTACAAACGCCATCAAAAGCCTGGCAGAAACACAGTACAGAATACGAAAGACTCGCCATCAGGGACACAGAGGACTCCGCAGCCGCCATGGAACCGGAACCCCAAGTCTTCCAGATGCTGTACCATGCCATGGCCCTCCTGGAACACCAACACCAATGAAGATGACGACGGTGAGTACAGCTGCCTAGCACACAGGGGAGGGAGGGAGGAAGGAAAAGGAGAGTGACACACACGCACAACACACACCATACACAGAACCAGCTGCAGAGTAAAATGACTGTCACAGGACCCACTAGCAAATAATGCAAGGACAACAATTCTGAAGTACAAACAATGTAATTTGCTGCCAACAACCACCATAATGAATCATGACATGAAAATGCAGGTGTCATTGTCCAGATTGAGCCAATGGCCAGTCCAAAGTACCAAAGGGCCACAGGGCATAGTCCAAGGCCCAACCTCCGGATTCCACTGTTCAGGGGCATCATGTTGGAAATGGGCACGCACCTCAGGGGTAAAGGGGGGTGGAGGGGCACCTTAGCCTGAGTGGGTAACATGCTCACTGGTTCTGGAGGGGACTCCTTGCCCAACAGTCTCTGGAGGGGAGTAAAGGCCACAGTCTCTGGAGTGGGTAACAGGCCCACTGGTTCTGGAGGGGGCTCCTTGCCCAACAGTCTCTGGATGGGAGTGAAAGGCCACAGTCTCTGGAGTGGGTAACATGCCCACTGGTTCTGGAGTGGGTAACATGCCCAACAGTCTCTGGAGGGTGTCTACATGCCCTCAGCCACTGGAGGGGGCTCCTTGGCTTCCTCTGCTGGATGTGGGGGCTCCTTGCTCTCTGATGGTGGAGGGGGCTCTATGGGTTCCACTGCTGGTTGTGGGGGCTCCTTGGGTTCCTCTGCTGGTTGTGGGGGCTCCTTGTCCTCTGCTGGTGGAGGGGGCTCCTTAGCTTTCTTTGGTGGGGGAGGGGTATCCCTGGCTTTCTGTGGTGGTTGAGGGTTTTCCCTGCCTTTCTTTGGTGGTGAAGGGGGATCCCTGGGTTTCTTTGGTGGTGGAGGGGTATCCTTGGCTTTATTTGGTGGTGGAGGGGTATTCTTGGCTTTGTTTGGTGGTGGAGGGGGATCCTTGTGTTCCCTCTTGTGACGGCCCCCCTTGGCCTTTGTCATGAGACTTGTGTCCTTGCCGCCAGGTCTAGGAGATGCCTCCACTGACCCCGTCCTCTGTCTCTTAGGTTTCACCACGCTAGTCCTCCCTTTCTGAGGTGGACGTGTGGACTTACTAGGGGTGGCTGTCGTCAGCCAGCAGCTGTTTTTTTGGTGGGAGCAGTGGCAGACTGTTTTGCTGAGGTGCTGGGCTGGGTCATTGGGACGCTGCTCTTACAGGCAGGACAGGGGTAGTGGGAGAGGGAAGAGATCAAGATGGGCAAGTAAAAGCTTCTTAGAGATGTTGGGATGGGATGGGGAGGAGGGATGGGAGTGGAGGTAGAGGGAGTGGTTGAGGGAGGTGTACGTCTGCTGGACTTGAGTGCAGGTGCATGGACAGTGTGCGTGTGTGAGGTGGATGGCTGTTGGGTGTCTGAGTGAAAGTGTTTGTGTCACTTATGGGGGCAGACAAGGTGGGAGAGGACAAACAGGACGTGTGGATGTATGTTGTGGAGGTGTCTGCAAGTGAGGTGGGTGTGCTGCATGATGTGGTGATGGTGGCTGTTAATGCAGTGCATGCAGGTGTGAAAGCGGATATGACTGTGAGGGAAGAGGAGGAGGGGGAGAAAGTGGAGGCAGTGGATGTTGTTGTGTGTGCAACTGTTTGTTGTTTGTGTGAATGCTTGTGGCTTCAAGTTTGGTGCCTGTGTTTGTCTGTGCCACTCTTGTGTGATGTTTTGTGTGCATGCTTGTCTGTATGTGTGCACGGGAAGGGTTGGGGTTGAGAAGACTGGGACTGGGAAGTGGTAGTTGGAAGGGGGCCAAGGACACTGTCTGCCATCAGAGAGAAGGCCAGAGCCTGAAACTATCTCTGTAGGGCTGCCGATCCACCGTGGATCCCCTCCAGGTAGGCATTGCATTGCTGCATCTGGGATGCCAGCCCCTGGATGGAATTCACTATGGTTGACTACCCTACAGAGATGGATCTCAGGAGGTCAATAGCCTCCTCACTGAGGGCAGCAGGGCTCACTGGGTCAGGACCTGAGGTGCCTGGGGCGAAGTAGATACCCACCCTCCTTGATGAGCAGGCACGGCCAACTCAGTCGGGGGCTATTGGGAGGGTGGTGCTGGTACAGGGGGTGGCGGCTGTACCTGTTGCTGGGGTGGTTCTAAAAGTGTCCGCCACCACCAGGGAGCTCCCATCAGAAGAGGAATCAGAGTCAGTCTTGTCACCTCATGTCCCCGCCGTGGTGCTCCCCTCGCCCTCTGTCCCATTGGTCCCCTCGACGTCGGTGGACTCTGCCTAATGGCTCCAATGGACTGCAGCTCTCTCACTTGCCGGTGCCCCTGCTCCTCCGCCAGATTATGCTAATGCACACAAGTACAGGATGACAGAAGAAAATAGGGGGAGCAAGAGAAAGGGAGCACTGGGTAAATCACAGCATCAACACGTCAGATGGCATACACATTACCATCACACACAGGGATCAAGATTGAGCACCATGCACCGCACTGGTGTTCCATTGGCTAGGTACCACAGCAAGATGAGAGCCAACCACCACCATCTGCACCCCTCCTGGGACCTACTAAGCCCTGTCTGACATGGAATGCCACCTAGCTAGCTAACAAAATTTTGCAATTTACCCACTTACTCTGAGTTGGATCACACAGCAATTTTCGAGCTGACATGAAGGGGCACCCACTTAATGAAACCCACCACCAGCATCCTATGCCAGGCAGCAAAGATGGGTGTTACACACGCTGTACTCACCCCCTTGTGGCTGCTGTGCTGACCTCAAGCGCCCATCCAGCTCTGGGTAGGCCACTGCCAGTAAGCGAGCCATCAGAGGGGTCAGTTTCCAACAGTCCCCCTCCCTCATTAGGAGTCCATCCCTAGCTGGGCCTCCGGTGTCTTCCGGGCTCAGCGTCTCAGGTCCTCCCACCATTTCCTGCAGTGGGTGCTCCACCTGCTAATGACTCCCAGGGTCCGCACGTCCTTGGCAATGGCATACCACAATCCCTTCTTCTGATGGGCGCTGACCTGCAGAGGAAACCCAGACAGGAGGACACCATCAACCGTACAATTCAGCCTGTCACACATATGGCCCACAAACACCATTTCCCCTCAAATGGCACACACATCACCCGGAGCCCTGCATGTACACTACCACCAGCCATACCCCCCACCCAAATGACACACTGCCAGCACACACACATCTCCATGCAACCTTGTCGCATGCATCATCCCCATAGTGTACTGAACTATTGGTCTGGAGGCCCATACAGCTGTTCATACAGGGGTAGGACCCCATCCACCACGCGCTCCATCTCCTCTGAAGTGAAGGCAGGGACCCTTTCCCCCGTCACACGGCCATGTAGGTTCCAGACTCAGGTCACAGCAGCACACGCAGTGGATGTGTTGTCCTGTGGAAAGTCAGGAATCAAGTGAGGTTATAGTCAGAAAATGGCGGTCACGTCCACAGCGGTGTACACCGTCACTGCCGCAGGTGATCCTCATTGGACACTGTACTCTATAGAGCCTCATGTAAGCCAATGAGGAATAGCACGGCGGTGCAAGACCACCTTCCGCCATGACACCCAACGCCGGCGGAGTTACATCACTTCCACCTTTCCCTACATACAGGACAGGCGGTCGACATTTTATGGTGCAGGTCAACATTCTGAAATTGAAAAATGCGTCATTGCTATCAATTGAATATACATTGCCATTTACATAGTTCAGTTACATACAAGCTCAATGTACACTGAAGTGGTGGTTCCATTGTTCAGTTTGTCACTTCCTTCTCACTCTTGTGTCTCTTAGGTACCTGCCACTGAGGAGGAATAGGAGGAGGAGGAGGCAAGCCCCCGTGTACAGACCCCTTGTGGACTTGGCTACAATGGAAGACAGGCACATTTTACTCACCTACAGACTGGACAGGGCCACAATCACAGAGCTGTGTGCACAACTGGAGCCTGATCTGATATCTGATATCCGTCCACCCACTGGGATTCCCCCTCTTGTGCAGGTCCTATCATTGCTCCATTTCCTGGCAACTGGCTCTCTCCAAGTGACAGTGGGCTTGGCTGCAGGAATGTCACAGACAATGTTCTCAATAGTGCTAGCAAGGGTTTTGGCTGCCCTGCTCAAAGAAATGTGCAGCTACATCGTTTTCCCCCAAGTGGATGATTTGACCAATGTGAAAGCTGGTTTCTATGCAATGGGACATATTCCAAATGTTATTGGGGCCATTGATGGAACACATATAGCGTTTGCCCCCCCCACCCCCAACACAATGAACACTTGGTCAGGAATCGGAAGAGTTTACACTCACTCAATGTGCAAATGGTGTGCCTGGCTGACCAATACATCTCCCACGTCACTGCCAAGTATCCTGGGTCAGTACATGACGCCTTTGTCTTGAGGAATAGCAGCATCCCACATGTGATGGCACAACTACAGAGGCACAGGGTGTCGCTAATAGGTGAGCCTGAGTCCCCACTCAATGCATGTCAGTGTATGGCTTCAGGAGTCACCCCCCCAAAGTATTGTGCAAGGCTAATGTTTGTCCCTCACGTCTTGCAGGTGATTCTGGCTACCCAAACCTGTCATGGCTCTTGACCCCTGTAAGGAATACCAGGACAGGAGCTGAGAATAGGTATAATGATGCTCATGGGTGAACCAGGAGAATAATTGAGAGGACCTTCAACCTCCTGAAGTCCAGGTTCAGATGCCTCCATATGACAGGTTGGTCCCTCTGCTACTCCCCTGAGAAGGTCTGCCAGATAGTTGTTGTATGCTGCATGTTGCACAACCTTGCCATCAGATGACATGTGCCCTATCTTCGGGAGAAGGAGGATGGAAATGCTCCTGTGGCAGCAGTGGACCTGAGGAAAGTGAGGAGGAGGAGGTAGAGGATGAGGACGTGGACAACAGGACATCAGTCACATGACAGTACTTCCAATGACACAAAGGTAAGAAAGTGGAACTGACCATTCCTCTGATTATTTATCATTTCTGTGTGGCTGTAGCATGGTGGCAGTCACTTCCTTAGCATCCCAACTGACTGTCACCTATGCCTTCCCATTTTGCAGATGTTGGTGTGGTTACAACTGTGTACTGATGTAATGACTACAGATAGCTACAGGCCATTTTTTGTATGGAATCACAAAGCTCAGAACAATTGCACAAGATGAAACCGTTAAAATTACTGCACATTTTTGTCACATAAAGCACTATCACTCAAGTTGTGTTCAAGGGTGTTTATTGAATTGAAAAATATAGATGGAATAGTGCAATGGAATGGGGTGATGGTAGAGGAAAGTCGAGGGTATTGGTCCAGTCTGTTTGTTGCACAGGTCCAGTGTTCAAGGGGCCATAGGAAGGGGAGCAATGGCAGTTCAAAGTGGACAAGGTCTTGGCAAGAGTCTCTGGCGTCTGTCTGGGTTGCAGAGAACATTTGCGGGGTGGTTCACCTTCTGCAGGGGGAGGGGTGCTAGTGTCCTGTGGATCTTGTGGCAGGGCCACCTGTCCACTAGCTGCAGCAGATGCGAAGGGCTGTTCAGTTGAATGGTTAGTGAAAGGGCCCGCTGGTGTGATGTGTACTCCCTCATTATGTTGCCCATATCACCCAGCAACCCTGCTATGGGGACTATTGTGGTGTTGAGGGCCTACAATTCTTTCCTGATCTCCTGGTGGTGTTCCTCCTGCTGCCGCTGGTTCTCCTGCATGATGTCTATCACCTGACCCATCTTGACCTGGGATTGTTGGTAAGCCCTCAGGACATTAGTGAGTGTCTCACAGTTGGCTCCCTGGGCCTGTCCTCCCCCTGGCGTACAGCTGTCCTCCGAGTATCCCTGACCCACTGTGCCTGTGTCCCCTGAACGGTGTGCCCACTGCCACTGACCCCAGGACCCTGATTGTCTTGGCTGTGAGGTGTGGACTGGGGTCCCTGTACAGGAGGGCACACTGCTGATTGACATGTCCTGGGGACGGAGGTGTGGGGACATTGGGTGGCTGCTGTGGTGTTGGATACTGAGGGGGGAGGCTCTGTGGTGGAGTGGGAGTGGGAGTTGGAGTGGGAGTGGAGTGGAGTGAGGTATCCAAACTGACCAGTGGTCCCTGATGGGCCAGGGAGTTCTTCCAGATACAGAAGTCCAGAGTTACTGTCATCACTGGGGGCATCTTCTGATGGGGGACTGGGTAGCCATGGCACCTCCTCGCCGCTGGTATTAGCTGAGGCACCTGTGGGGATGTAAGTGGTGTATTATTATCCTACATGTCTGTGACATTTTCTACATCCCTAGCTTCCTCCATATCGTTGTTGTTGCCCTGCCACCTATGTTTGTGTATGGTGATGTATTGTGGGATTGTTAGTTCTCCATGCTGTGAATGCATTGGTGGGGGGTGTACATGCAGGGCTGGGAGGGATGTTCATGCAGTGGCTAAGGTATGCAGGGCTTGGCATTCAGGTTATTATATTGTGGTGGTGCACTGTGGGGGGAATGGAGTAGAGTGATGGGTGTCAGGGTGAGGGGTGGTGGTGGCATGCAGGTATGTGGGGTGCTAGGTAGTAAACACTGACTCACCATTGTCCAGTCCTCTGGCAATTCCAGTGAGTTCCTCAAGATGCAGTATTGCCAAGACTTGCTCCTCCCATGCTGTCAGCTGTGGGGGAAAGGGTGGAAATCCACTGCCAGTCCTCTGGATGGTGAGCTGGTGCTATGGAACATACCTTCCCCATAGGTCGTTCCACCTCTTCCTGATGTTGTCCCTTGTTCTTGGATGCTGTCCCATGGCGTTCACCCGGTCCACGATTCTCCGCCATAGCTCAATCTTCCTTGCAATGGAGATTTGCTGTACCTGTGCTCCAAACAGCTGTGGCTCTACCCTGACTGTTTCCTTCACCATGATCCACAACTCCTCATCAGTGAAACGGGGGTGCCTTTGTTGGGACATGGTTGTTGTGTGGTGTGTGTTGTGCAGTGGGTGTTGAGTAATGTGGTGGATGTGGGGTGTGTGACGGATGAATGGGTGTTTGTGGTGGTGTGTATAGTTGTGCCTATGATTTGCATGGCTTTCTCTTAGCTATTTTTGTGTTCGTAAAGGGTTGTGGGTAATGTAGGTGTTGTTTTATAGTGCTGTGGGGGGGGTGGGGAGGGTGTTTGTATCAGTGTCAGATGTGTGTTTTTCGTTTTGGACAATGTGGTGTTGTCTTATTTTTGGGTGCCAATTCTGTCCATGCCGGTGTGTACTGCTAATGGTTTACTACCGTTGAATGTCCACTGTGGTGATTCGTGGGTCATACAGTATGGGTGTTCGTACCAACAGTTTAACACTGACCTTCAGCCTGGCGGATATGTGTTTGCGGCAGTAATCTGTCAGTTTAGTGTGTGTGTGTCATAATATGACGAACGGATGTTGGCCTCTATGATGGTATGTTGGCGGCCGTCACTGCGGCGGTAAGCGGGATTTACTGCCAATGTCATAATGAGGGCCTTAGTCCTTATGCGGAGTATCATAAACTATATTTTAACCTAATTTTCCAGGCAGAAAGAATAAATGGAGATATAGTAAAAACAATAGAACGTGAAGTGACTGATTAAAGGAAATTATAAGCAATCTGATAAACTTTAATAGCATTGTCCTTAAAAAAATCGAAACGTCCACTTCAATCTGGATTCATGAGAAAGCATACAAACAGTAAACAAGCATTGGCAAAGCCAATAGGTCTCGTCTTTGGAACCATTGGCTTTGCCAGTGTTTTTTAAAAGCATGTTACTGTACATACATAGCTAATTGTACACACGTAAAGACTGAATTTGTTAACATTTGTAAACTGTAGACAAATAGCAGATAAGAGTTTACATTTTGCTGCTTAGCAACCCTTATCGTGCTATAGGTGCCTTTTTGGTCTAGTACTTATGTCAGATCTTAAGGCCATAGTAAAGTGCAAGACCAATTTTTGAAACACTACAGTATGGTACGCTAATAAGTAATGATAACAAATTAGAGTTAATGTCACAGTTTCCAAAAAATGAGATTGCAAAATGTATATATTTGGTGACATTTAAGCCTTGACTACAGCGCTCCATTTAATTCTTCTGTGGTTATTTACCAGGCGGACTTAAACTCCATTCTGGTAATCAAAGACTCTGTTAACAAAGTTCTCACCTTTAATCATAAGTAAAAGAGGCTCACAACCGCTCTATCAAACTTGGATCTTTAAAGAACACCATTTCCACATCATGCTACAAGCTGCACACATCCACCAACATAGGATATCCAGGAACCTTTGTTAGGTTGCAGCCTACCAGACAGCACAACTGTCTGGTTTGCTAAAGACATTCTGGGGACATTCGGAAAGTTGACCCACAAATCCAATCCGCCTGTTACTTACCATTGGCATTGTGGTTTATAATTTGCATTTTCTGGCTTCCTATTTGCTGGTTTTATTTGCTTTAAGATGTCCAGCTTGAGTTTGTCCCACCCATTGCCCAGACCTTGTTTACTGTATTTTTCCACAAACTTACTTTTTGTAAACAAGCCTTTAAATCTTTTTTTTTTTATTAAGGTTTTATTGTGAACGTTGCAAAGTCGTACAAAACCCAAATGAGGTCGAAGCCCCAACATTTGTCAGCAGTCATATACAGTGAATACACGAAATGGGGAGAGCGAAGGGGGCAGTGGGGTATTGTCAAACATAACTTGGGAAAAATATGTTATATTAATCAAATCACATGGGAAAAACAAGGGGGGAGGAGGCAGTAAGGGGAAGAGATAGTAAGAGAGAAAGATGTAGGTAGGGGTAAGAGTTATGAAGCAGGGCGGGGGCACGGTGTCAAGTCGTGGCTCATAATAATGGTTATAAAAAAGAGAAGTTGTTAGGGTATAGGATTGTAAGGTGGTAAGGTTGTGAGGTTGTAGGGTTGTGAGGTTATAAAGTTGTAAGGATGTAGGGTTGTAGGTTTGTAGGACCCCCGGGGTGGGGCGGTGTAGTTGGCAAAAAAAAGGAAGGGGGGCGGTATGGCGGGAGGGTGTGACTTGTAAAACATTGTCTGCGCTCAGCCAGCTTCTACTAAGTACGAGTATCCTGTCGGCGGCGCATGGGAAGGGACTGCAGAAGGAAAGGGGAATGGGAAGAGAGGGGTGGAAAGCGGTATTGAGGAAGAAGGAGAGGAGGAGGAGGGGGAAGGAGGGGAGGACTAGTGGTAGAAATATGGGGGGAGGTGAGGAGGGGAAAAGAAAGAGGGGAAAAGGGAGAGGAGTATCCTGCGGTCTACGGGCTATGAGCTACGACCTACGAGCTCCCCCCGACTAGGAAAGGAGCCCACACCTGGGTGAAGATTTGGGCTTGGTCTTGCAGGTTGTAGATTCTTTCATGCGTGGCTGTGCGGGTCATGGCTATGATCCATTCTTCCGGGGTTGGGGAAATTTCTGACCGCCAGTGGCGGAGTATACAGATTTTTGCAGTGACCAGTGCAGTATGTAGCAGTCTTTTTTGCGGCCTAGAGAGGTGTGGGAGAGAGGTCGTGTCTTGTAAAAGTATTAGGGAAGGGGGGAATGGTGACGGGAGTGACAATGATTCATCCAAGGTGGAGCTCACCACATCCCATAGTGGTCGGACTGTTGGACAGTCAATTAAGATATGGTTTAGGTCGCAGTGTGCCTCTGGGCATCTCCAACACTGTGCGTGCGGGTGGAGCCCTATCTTGTGCAATTTCGCCAGGGACCAGTACCAGTCGTGTAAGACCTTAAAAAGGCAGAACTTTAACCGAGCCTCACGGGTACCTCTGTCCAGTGCTTCCAGGACGTCCTCCCAATCGACTGGGTCTAAGGGCTGTTGTAACCGGGTTTGCCAGTGCAGCCGTAGTTTGTCTAGGAGAGGCTGGGAGTAGAGCTGGCGAGTGATTAGGTCGTAGAGACCTGCCATAACTCCCTTATGTTGGGCCCACTTCTGCAGGTAGACCACTATGGGTGATGACTGGGACCCCCGACGGGTGGCTTCGACTCTTTGGGAGATGCAGTGTTTGAGCTGAAGGTATCTCCACTCTTGGTTCGGCTGCAGACCGAATTCTTCCCTTAACCTTGGGGAGGACTTAAGTACCTCGTTCTCCAGTATCTGAGAGAGTGTGTGGATACCAGCTTCCCTCCATTGGGACAAGTTGAGCACTTCCCCACCTATCCGGAGTCCGCTATTGCGCCATAGGGGCGCCTGAGCGTGGATTAGAGGGTGTACCCCGAACAGTCTGTGGGCCCTTCACCACGCTGCTCTGGTCACTTTCAGAATGGGGTTCACCGGGTTAGTAGGTGAAAAGTCATCACGGTAAGGTCCTCCAAGTCCCTCGTTCGCAGATAGTAGTCGCCTTTCCACCGCGATCCACTGTGGTGGGTCAGGCGCTGTGAGTAGGGTGTGGGACAGTTGTGATAGCTGTAGTGCTAGCGAGTAGTGTTCCACCGATGGGAGTCCCATGCCCCCGTGGGAGCGGCGTGCTATGAGCTTGGCGGGTGATAGTCGTGGTCGCATAGGACCCCATACAAACGATCTAATGAGGGAGTCTATGCTTCGTAATGTGTGGAGGGGCACTTGTAAGGGGAGGAGTCCTAGGACATAGGTAAAACGTGGCACAGTGACCATCCTGACCGCCTGTACTCGGCCCCACATGGACAGGCCCAGGTGGGTCCATTTTGCAAAATCAAGTTTCATCCATGCGATGTGGGGGCTTATATTGTCTGCCACCATGTGTGCCATGCCCGGGTTGATTAGCACGCCTAGGTATTTAAGGTGCTTCGGCGTCCACCGAAACGGGAAACCCAGGAGTGTTGCTTTTGTGGTCACCCACAAGAGGGGAAGTGCCTCACTCTTGTCCCAGGTGACGCGGTAGCCGGACAGTGTCGCAAATCCATCAATAACATCCAATAGGGCTGGTATAGAGTTTTCTAAGTCCGTAAGGGTTAACAGGATGTCATCGGCGTATAAGTAGATTTTGGATACGCCGTCAGGAAGTGCAAGGCCAGTTATAAGGGGGGAGGATCAGATAGCTGCGGCTAGAGGCTCCATGGCAAGTAAGAACAGGAGAGGGGAAAGGGGGCAGCCCTGTCGTGTACCTCTACGGATAGGGAAGGGGTCTGAAAGGAAGCCCCCGCAGTTGACTCTTGCAGCTGGCTGGTCGTAGAGTAGTCGCACCATTGAGATGAATTTATCTCCCAGACCAAATCTCTCTAAGGCCGTGAACAGGTAGGGCCATTCAATGCGATCAAACGCCTTTTCGGCATCTAGGGACAGGGCTAATGCTGTCTCCGGCAGGTCCCTTGAGGTCCATAGGGTATGGCATAAGGTACGCAGATGGTTCCTAGAGGTGCGGCCCGGTACAAACCCCACTTGTGTATGGTGGATTAGAAACGGTATAACTTTTCGGAGTCTGTTTGCCAGGATGCTTGCTAGAATCTTAATATTGCTGTTTAAAAGAGATATGGGCCGATAGCTGCCACACAACAAGGGGTCCCTCCCGGGTTTCGGAATGACAGCTATAGTTGCATTATTAGATATGATGCCTAATGACTGTGTGGAACAGGCTTCATTTAGGGCCTCGTGAAGGATATCTATTGCCTCTTTCCCTGTCCATTTATAGAACTCCGCTGGGAACCCATCCTCCCCGGGCGATTTGTGATAGGGAAGGTTGGAGATAACACTCTCTAATTCCTGTCTGTTTATTTCCCCTTCTAGGAGACTATGACCCTCGTCTGAGAGGGAGGGTAAGCCAAGGCCTTCTAGGAAAGTTGCGGCTTGCGCCCGGTTGAATGTTATTTCTGGGGTGTATAGGTGTTTATAGAATAGCGCAAATTCGTTTGCAATGGCTTGGGGGTGTGTTAGTATTTCTCCGGTGGAGGCGCGGATGGCTGGTATAGCAAGAGCTGCCGTTCTTTGGCGAAGTGGGCTGCCAACAGGCGTCCCGCTTTTTCACCTTGTTTGTAGTGCCTCCCTTGTAGTCTCTGTAGGGCGTATTCGGCCTGTGTGGTGTATAGCTCGTTAAGGGCCATTTGGGCGCGTTCTAGAGTCCGACGTCCTGATAGAGAAGGATGCGTGGTATACTGCCTTGTGAGACGACGGATATCGAGTTCTACTGTCGCCTGTTGTTCTTTCCTGTCTCTATTTGCCAGCGCAGCGTCCCGCATAAGTTGTCCACGTATCGTGGCCTTGGCTGCGGCCCACATTATGCGGCTAGATTCAACAGTGCCTTTATTATCTTGGGCAAAGGAGGCTGCGTGTTCCTGTAGCTGTAACTTACCTTGTGGGGATCGGTAGCGGTGGACTGCAAGCCTCCAGGGCTTGCGGCCCGAAGACACTAGGCCTAGTTGGATGGCTACACTAATTGGAGAATGGACGGAGAGGCCACCCTCCAGTATGCTGTTATCTTGGGCGTGAGCCACAAGGCTGTCGGATAGGAGGAAGTAGTCTAGTCGGGATTGGGTGCCATGTACCGGCGAGATGAAGGTAAATTCTCGTTCCGTCGGATGGGTCAGCCTCCAATGACCCACAAGACCGTTGTCTGAAAGGACATCGGTTTGTAGGGCTCTATCTTCGTTATTACTTACGTCTAAGGGTCCCGTTCTATCCATAACTGCATCCCTAGCTATGTTCCAGTCCCCTCCTATTACATAGCGAGATGCTCCTATCTCCGTCAGAAGCCAATTAATTCGTAGGAAGAAGAGGCGTTTGGGACCCGTTGGTGCGTAGACGGAACCATCACATAGTGAGGAATCTCCAATCTTTAGTTTGGCAAATACGTATCGGCCCTCGGGGTCGGTCCAAGATTTGGTGATCCTATAGGGAAGGGTTTTATGTAGCAGTAATGCCACCCCACACCTTCTCAGGGTATTCTCCGTGATGGGCGAGGGTGGGCTGCAGCTGAATAGGGCAGTACCAACCCAGTCACGTCGTAGTTTATCGGATTCTAGTTTGTCTAGATGTGTCTCTTGTAAGAGGGCGATATCAGCCCGTTTGTCATTGAGGTAGGTCAGGATTTGTTTCCGTTTTATGAAATGGGTGAGGCCGTTTACGTTCCATGATATGATCCGTAGGGGTACTACCGGTGTCTTGTTCGTGTTAGGCATCCCGGTCCTATGGGGAGCTTGCCCGGGGGAGGACGGTGGGCGCCAAGGGTTGGGCAAAAGGGGACAGGGAAAAGTGGAGGAGGAGGGGGGGAGTATGAGCTTGCCTCTAGAAGCGGGGGAGAAGAGGGTGAAATGGGGACGGGGGAAGCTATAGATGTTTAAAATAGTAAGGGGGAGAAGGGAGGGGGGGGAAAGAAAAGAAAAGAATGGGATACGGGTCCCGGTAATTCTCGAACTGTAACCTGTGGGGCTAAAACCCAGGTAATTCGGGCTCCACTGCCCGTCCGGCGCGCCGCGCGCCCAGGGAGGCAGCGCGCGTTCGGCACCCCGGCCCCCGTCGCGCTCAATTTTCCGTACTCAAGAAGGGTATGAGGGACGGGCCCGGCTGCCGGGGGGGGGGGAAGGGGTTGCTTAGGATTTGCATGGGGGGACATTTGTGCAGTTCCCATATTAACTTAATTCCAGGATCACTGTGCTATTGCGCCTTTAAGAGAAAGAAGGGGAGGGGGGTAAGAGACAATAAAGAAAGAAGGGAAGAGAGAGGAGAGAGGCAAGGGGGGGCGGGAGGTGTGGATCCACGAGGTTTGTGAGTGACAGGATACCTGGATAGGCCAGTTCTGGGAAATGTATCTTATCTAGAACACTGCAGTGCGTCGCTGCACAATCTCGGCTACTACTCTACTGTCCTCGGTGGGTCTTTCACTGCCGTCCCTGTAGGACGAGGAAAAACCAACGAGCAAACAGACTGCCATACGCACAAACAAACAAACAGGTAAGTGAACAAGCAATACGGACAAATCACTAAATAAACGAACGAACCCCCTTCGAGACAGGTTGGTGGGAAGAGGGGACCTTGTAACAGTTCCAGCCGCTCCAAGAGAAAGGGAAGGGGATGAGCACTTTCGGTTGCTAGGTAAGCCTGGTCAGAGGGGTATGTCGCTGAGGGAGAAAAGAAAAGAGAGAGGGAAGCGGGGGAGAGGGGGGGTGGGTAGGGGGCGGGCCTCCTGGGGAGAGGAAAGTACTTGGAAAGTTGGTGGTGTGAGGCAGGCACAATCCCACTCCAACCAATCGGGCCGTCCGGAGGGGGGGAGAGAGAGAGAAAGAGAGGGAAGGGAACAGGAAAAGGAAGAGAGGAAGAGGGGCAGGCGCAAACAACAGTGACGCTGCAGCTTCGGGCAAAGTCAGACTGGGACAAAGGCCCATAGGATTAGGATAACTCAAGGGTTCACAAGAGCAGGTACTCATCTCTCCGCTTGTTATCCTCCGGCACAGCATCTCTTTGACTCAGTCATGGTAGTCCAGGGTTAATTATGACAGGATCTCTGATAACTCCGAGGGGGAGGGGAGTGCTGGTGCCCGGTCGGCCTCAGGAGGGGGCCACCGTGGGCTTCAGGGGGGAGCGGGATTTGTCCCTGTCCGACAGCTGGGTGTACATCGCCACCGCCTGAAGTACTTGACCCCTGTCGTCGTGGCTTTTTATGAGTCTCTCCAAGTCTCTTCCCCTGGAGTGGGGGTCCATGGTTGCTCCCCCCTCTGAGTTAGAGGCGGATTCTGGATGGTTGGTTCCCGAGGATACACCTCGTGTGTCTTGGGGTGTCGGAGTTGTCGTTTCCATTGGTTGCGCCTGTTCCTGGAGTCTATCTAGGAAAGTTCTCAAGTCCTCTGGGTCGAAGAAAGTCTGTGATTCGCCGTTCTTGGTGATCCACATCCTGGCCGGTTCGAACAGGCCAAATTTCACATCCAGGTGACGAAGGCGAGGGCGGAGGGAGAGGAAAGCCCTCCTGCGGTCTACAGTCTCTTTGGAGAAATCGGCTGAAAGTCAGATTTCCAGGGTACCCAGTCGTAGTGGACCTTGCGCCCGGGCTATCTGCAGTATTTGGCGAGCCTGGCCATGGCGTAGTAGACAGGCTATGATTGAGCGAGGGCGTCCCTTCCCCTCCTGCCTCCTTGGGCCAAGCCTGTGCACCCTTTCGAACTCCAGAGGAGGGTCAAATGTTATGCCTGTCAGCTTGGGGAGTATGTCCCGGAGGTAGGAGATCAAGTCTGTACCCTCTATGCCGTCCGGGAGTCCTGACAGGCGGATATTGTTCCTGCGACTTCTATCCTCGAAGTCCGTCAGTTTGCTGTGAAGATACATGAGTTCTTGGCCGTTGTCGGTCCAGGAAGCTACCTGGGTTTCCACTGTTGTCACTCGTTGGTCCAGTCCCGATATTTGTGACTGGAAGCCCGCTATCTCCAAGCGTATGGATCTTGTCTCTGCTGTCAGCGCCACCATGGCGCAGTCCATTCCTTCCAGTTTGCGTCCCACCGCCGATATCTCCTGTAGTATACGGTCCATTGACGCTCCTTGCGAGCCCTCTGCCATGTTGTCGGAGGCGTTGTGAGAGTGGGGCGGAGGATCCTGAGTCGGGGGTGCTTCTGCTGGCGCAGGGCCTCGGAGAAGAGTAGTTGGCGGGCTAGTTTACCCGCTGGTTTTCCCGTCTCTTTGCCTCTGGGCATGGCAGGCTCCCCCGCAGTGGTGGGGGGTCTGAAGGGTATTTATTCTTGGTTCGGCAGCGTGGTAGGTTTTGGAGGTTTTGGAGGTGTGGAGGCTGGTGGGGGGGGAGGGAGGGCTCTGGATGGCGAGTGAGGTCAGGTAGATGCTTCTTTGCTTGTTCCCCAAGACAACATCGGAAAATTACCTTTCGTGCGTTAGAGCAGAGTGTGGGATAAATTTTTAGGTGCCAACTCGGATAGTCTTTGATGGGCTCTCCCATTTATTGGTCTCTCTTCTTCCTTCCTCCTTTTCCTTCTGTCTGTCGTTCCTTCATTTTGTTTTTCCGTCACCTCACCTCTCCTCTACTCCATCTCCTCCTCCCTCATCTCCTCTCTCCCCCCCTCTCCATCTGTTCTGCCTCTCCCTCCACTCCTCTCCGTTCCAGTCGGTGCCTCTCTGCTGACCTTTTTCTTGAGAGGAAGAGAGAAAAAAGGAAGAAGGTGGGTGCTGTGAGGATCGCAGCACCGGTTGCCTCCTCGTTCCCCTCCAGTCCGCTGTAAGGACGCGTGCCCATCCGGGGTCCTCAGCGAGGGGGGGTAGCCACCAGCTGACCCCCGCGGGCAGGATACGTGAAGGTCTAGCTGGTCGTTGAACTCGGGGGTAGGTGGGCCCTCAGCAAATCGGAGCCGCGCGCCGCACTCACCTCCGTCTCCCTGACCTGGGCCGTCCTTGTGCACCAGGTCGCAAGGGTGAGCGGTGGGGGTACGCATTCAGGGTTTGTGGTACAGGGGAGGGTTGAGGCGCTTCCCCCGGATCAAGCCGGGCCCTCCTGTGCTTAGGGCTGCAGCGTACCGGCCCGTCATAGGCCTCGGCGTAGTCCTCCTCCCTGCCCGATCATATCAGGCAGAGCACCCGTCTTTGTTTCTGCCCCGCGGCACGTTCTGCCTCGATCCACGGTGCGCCTTGGCGTCAAGCGGGGTGGGGGAGGGTATGGGAGCGCCGGATGTGCCTCAGTTTGTCGGTTGCGGGGGGAAGCGTGTCTCTCAGGGTGGGTCCTTTTATACTCGAGGCCCCGGCTTGCTTCCACGCCGCGGGCCTCGTCTTTGTCCTCGGCTCACCTCGATTCAGTTCGGGAGAGCGCGGGTCCCCCGTTGGATCTTGCAGCTCTCCCACATCGCCGACCCCCTGTGCTTGGGTTAGCGATGGTTAGGGGGTCCTCGGGGCGCCCCCAGCTCCGCCACCGTCGCCGCGCGGCCCGCCGTCCTGCGGAGCTCGTCTCCTAGGCGGCCATCGCTAGTTGTGGCCAGACCACGCCCCCAAGCCTTTAAATCTTGTTCTTATCTCATCACATGTGAAGAGGTCTAATGTCAAAGCTGTGTCTTTTGAGGGAGCTTGGGCCCATATTTATACTTTTTGACGCTAAACTGCGCTAACGCAGTTTAGCGTCAAAAAATTTAGCGCCGTCTAACGCCATTCTGAAGCGCCATGCGGGCGCCGTATTTATGGAATGGCGTTAGCCGGCGCTAGCAGACCGGCGCTGCCTGGTGTGCGTGGAAAAAAACCACGTAGACCAGGCAGCGCCGGCGTAGGGGGAAAATGGCGTTAGGGCGTCTTAAAATGGGGCAAGTCAGGTTGAGGCAAAAAAATCGCCTCAACCCGATTTGCCCCATTTTTTTCGACGCCCAGACGCCATTTAAATGACTCCTGTCTTAGTAAAGACAGGAGTCATGCCCCCTTGCCCAATGGCCATGCCCAGGGGACTTTTGTCCCCTGGGCATGGTCATTGGGCATAGTGGCATGTAGGGGGGCACAAATAAATTTAAAATATAAAAAATAATACTTACCTGAACTTACCTGAATGTCCCTGGGGTGGGTCCCTCCATCCTTGGGTGTCCTCCTGGGGTGGGCAGGGGTGGCAGGGGGGGTCCCTGGGGGCAGGGGAGGGCACCTGTGGGCTCATTTTGAGCCCACAGGCCCCTTAACGCCTACCCTGACCCAGGCGTTAAATAGTGGCGCAAATGCGGGGTTTTTTGACCCGCCAACTCCCGGGCGTGATTTTTGCCCGGGAGTATAAATACGACGCATTTGCGTCGCCGTCATTTTTTTAGACGGGAACGCCTTCCTTGCATCTCATTAACGCAAGGAAGGCGTTCACGCCAAAAAATGACGCTATTTGCCCATACTTTGGCGCTAAACGCGTCTAACGCCAAAGTATAAATATGGCGTTAGTTTTGCGCCGAATTTGCGTAGAAAAAAACGACGCTAATTCGGCGCAAACGGAGTATAAATACGGGCCTTGGTGTTTACTTTGCTTTCACTGACTTCAAAGAAAGAGCCTTTATAGGAAAGAGGTATGCAGGTTACTCTCCCCATGGAGCCTGCTCGTGCCTCTCCTTTGCTCCTGCTTATGAGGCTGTAACATAACCCTTAAATGGCACATTATGTAGCATGCAGATGACAGATTTTTATTTTAGCTAGGTAAGTGGGTTTCTGCTTTTAACACAGAGATCCTTTTGTTACTTGCAGTTAATAAATTGTAATCCTTCTAATATAGAACAGTGAGCTATGAAGGACATCCGACTCCTTCACTTTGCAACCCTCACTGTTTTATGGAACAAACATCTTGTACATTGATTTACATACTTACATGATTTATTGTCAATGTATAATATGTATGGTATGTAAAGCCCTTTGACACCCTACATTGGAATGAGTAGAGCTATAAACGGAATACAATAGTGGTATTTACATTGTTATTTATGCAAATACTGGGACAGACTAACACATCTGACATTCTTACAGTGCATGCATTTCTCTTTTAAACAGGGACTGAACAAACTCAAAAGCATGCCTCTCTTAAGCACCTCTGAAGTGATAACAAGCTGTGAGCCTTTCTTTCCCCTCCTTTCCATTTGTAGCTAAGTGTGAGTCCCGCACCAAGCCAGGATCAGATTAGAACAAAAGGTGGCCCGATGGCCCCTTATCTTCGGCCTTTATCTTTGGCCAAGCTGGAATTGAAAATAAATACAAAAGCAATCTCCCTACCTGCTTAGAACAAAAGCAGACAACAGTGCAGGTGCTGCTAAAGGTGTCCCGGTGTCTGAAAACTACAACGGGAAAAGTTCACTGTATACAAACAGGTAAAGTTGCTGTTCGCAAACAACACCACATCACTGCTCTTCTAAGCACCTCAAACCATCTCTTTCTTCCCAATCTTTTAAACACTCACTTCCTGGAGCTTACTTCGTTTTCAAACAGCAAGTGCAGTGACACCCGGACAATAAGAACTCACAGAACATTAACCCTACTCTTTACATTTTAAACAGACAAAAAGAACACCAGAATACACATTTTTACCCTGACTCCATGTTAAAATATAAAGTATGCTCTTTCCTGCCTGTCGTTTACTAACAACACAGCTTATCGCCCTGCTTCGGGAAACACACACCAACAACACACCTCTCTCCTTATCTGTGATTCTGAACTACACTTATCATACCGGACATTATATTACACACAGCTGTACAGCATGCCTTAAAAAATTTAAATTGCAAAAAGTAGAGAGAGTTGGAATGTTTTTTAAACGTTCAAGCACACTGCACAGCAGCCACATAGCTGTACAACATGGCTTCCATCATTATAAATCCAAATAGTTGAGAGATTTGGAATGTTTTCTTTGCTATGTTGTTCGGCTGGGTGGCTGCTGTGCTGCATGGTTAAAAGCAAAATAAATATATAAAGCTAACAGCAGTAATTGTATCATAGCACTTTTTAAAAACAATTCATCATGCTGTATTGCAGCTGCGTTGCTGTGCAACATGGTTGAAAAGAACATTAACAAACCAACTAGGTCTTGCATAGGCTTTGTCAATGTTTGTTAAAATAGGCAAAATGCTGGCTTCAATGACAGTATGACCATTACAGACTTGAAGATTATGCACAGCAGCCAAAGTGGCTGTCTAGAAAGGCACATGATTAGTATACCACAGGGCAGGCCTATCGAAATTGGGAACACCTATACTTCATCTTATTCTTGATGAATGTCCATTAACAAAGGTATGGGCTCAAAAGTAACATTTAGGTCACCAGCAACCATACTATTGGAGTCCTGGGCTCTTCTGGGCTAGGAAAAAGCCAAGCCTCTTTAAAGTTGAGGATTCCTTGGACCTACAATCACTCATATTGCATATGTTAAATAATATCAATGTGTTTATAATCGGAAATGTAATATTCAACCACTCTAAATCAGGATTGTCTGTTTCAGTCAGTGTACTATGCACTTTAACGTAACTTGTTTCATACAGTGAAAGAGCCTGATAGGCGGCCTTTGTTTGGACTTGTTCCCATACCATACTTTTTTGTAAACCACTAAAAACATAGGGACGATAGCTGAAGTCTCTGTAAACAGACTAACATCATAACTACTTACAAAATGAAATCAATCAGGATATTCAAACTTCAACACAAAGCCTGCTATATACGATTTTTAAAACAGGATAAACAATGGGCACATTACTCTTGTGTAAATTGTGAACAGAAATAAAGGTTGATGTAAAGTTGTCAATCAATATCCTTGAAAGAAAGAGCAGTGTTTACCTGCAGTGGAGGGGTGACAGTGGTGTCAATATGTGGTTTCTTTACAGATCGATTAATAAATGGGGTACGTTTTGTCAGCATCGAAGATTTTACTGCAAAGGGCAGAATGGATTTCAACTGGACGCTTCATGCATTAGAAGCAATAGTTCTAGCGCATAGCAGTGCCACCAGTCTATTTCTCAGCTTAATATGTCAGTTCAATAATTATATGATCTTAAGTGTTAGTTACATAGAAGACAGGTTCAGCTGAAATATGGCCTGTTCTAACCACTGCATAGCAGGCAGGGTCTTATTCAACGGATGCAATGAATATTCTCGTTTATTAATGACACCGGATATTCGTATTTCCTTGGGGCTAATGTGGGAATGCCAATCATTCAAACAGTGTGATATTTTCCCTGTATGCGCAGCCCGAATCTGGCCTAAAGTTTTTCCACCAGTACTACTTCTCGATGGCTGCCTCGCCCTCAGAGCATTGACACCTCTCACGGCAATGTTTAGAGAGTAAGAAATCCTTTGCCTACAGGGCAAGTGTTGACCTTTCCAGAGGGGCCTAGATCTATGATTGCTCTCTGTCACTTCCTGTAAAGCATATGCACGTCGTTGTGATTTTACATCATTGCTACTCTGACAAGAACCAGCGACCTTCATATTCCCAGGGTTGGCATGCTTAAGGTAATTAGAGAGGGAGTCGGTGTTACTCAGCCTAAGCCACCAATCATGGGATAATGTCTCATCACTTGCTCATTAGCTGAATTAAGAGAGCCAAGCATACTGTCAATGGCATTAATCTTTTCAGTAACATTTTCACAATACCACAAAGTTCTATTTTTTTGGCAAGCCAGGGCACGACTAGTCTGTAAAGATCCGATCAAGAAGAGATTTCTTCTGGGTGAACTGTGTATAAATACTTAGTACATCTTCACTGGGACTTAAGACTTCGTAACAATTGCCACATGGTACTCTGGAAGGACTGTTTGAGCCGTAAAACCTATATTTTAAGCTGGGAGGATATAATTACAAAGTGAGGGACTAATACTATCAGGGAAATTGATCTTTGATACGTTAGTTTGACTATTGTCACACTCGCTTTTGACTGACTAAACGGTTGGGAAATGTTAGTTCCATTGGAGGTATCAAATGTGCTCTTCGTACTGTTAGCCATGCTCCAGTTCTCTTGTTCTTTAGAGATAGTGGGTGACTCAGGTGAGTGAACATGTCCTAGGATGGATACTACCTCCTTAATCAGATAGATATTGTTAATTAAAAGGTCACCTGAACAAACAGCAGGCTTTTTAAGAACCAGTATCCGTGACAAGGATGGAGCAGAGATCTATACACAGTCTGGTAAAAATCAAACAATTTAGACTACTCCTTATGAAAGCAGGAGAACAATTTTGCAGAACATGAAATTAATGGCTTCCTTGACAGGGAAGCCATGAACCCCTACTCCCTCCCCACTAAGTTTGAAAAAACTGACTTACTAGACATCCTGTTAACAATATCAGGAAAAGGAAGGCAGTAACGTCATCAGCAAGAGTCCTCGAGTGGAGATGATTTACCAGAATTCTGTGCCGAGTACTTGCATGAACTGGCACAAAAACTGTTAGCAATGTATACTGCTGCACACACCATAGGAATACTGCTCACACGACCAGGGACGTCTTGATGGTATTGCTGGTATTTCTTCCCGAACCAGATAGAGATATCAGACAGTACAATCCTACGGAAATTTCTATATGCTGACTAAAAGGATCTCAACAAAGCTACTGCAAATCACCTGCTCCCTTTACTATGCAATATTGTCCACCCTGACCAGAGCGGATCTATACCAGACTGTAACCCCTCTCGCAGTAGCAGGCATCTTCTCCACATGGTGGGATATATGCCAAACTCAGAACCATTGCCAGCAGTGGTGGCAGTTGGACCAGCAAAAGCCTTTGACACTGTTAATGGGAGAACTATGTTTGTCTTGTTTGGTAAGCTGTTTGGGGAAATTATGTTTACAAGTCTAAGTTTTGTTGCGTGGACAGGGTGGCCAAGATGGTGGGTGCTCTTTGCTGAGGTCCTGGTCACTTGGGCCCTTTATCTACCGGCCTCCTTATTGCT
Source organism: Pleurodeles waltl (assembly GCF_031143425.1). NCBI lineage: Eukaryota > Metazoa > Chordata > Amphibia > Caudata > Salamandridae > Pleurodeles > Pleurodeles waltl. The sequence goes on along the minus strand of NC_090442.1, from coordinate 830,370,614 downwards.
GGTGAGTCCTGGTGGTCCTACCGAGGTCCTGGTGGTGAAGAGAGCACCCAGGACTCCCCAAGAATGAATAAGCTCCACAGCGGCTCAGTGCAGCAGAAAATCCAGCCATGGCTGGCATCGCTTGGTCGGCTGAAATATGACAGCCATCAACTGACCATCAGCTCCGAGACGTGTGGACCTAGTGAGTGCTGTCCCTGGTGCCCCGGGCCCTGTGGCGGTCCAGCGACGATCAGGGACAGCAGATGGTTGCTGACACACCCACCAAGAAGCAGAAAAGAGGGCCATCCCCGGGAGATGGACCGACTCTGAGTCCTTGTTGTTGCGGCTGCAGCTGAGTGGCAAACTGGGCCTGCAGTCTGCCGAGAGGGGGCCTTGGTGGGCCCAGCAAAGACAAGGTTGCATTTTTCATTCAAGTGGTAGTACACACCAGGAGGAGGAGCGAGTGAAGTGGTCCCACAGGTGACAACTGGTTGGGGGCCCAGTGAAAGTACGGGGCTCGCCCTGCACCCCAGCTTGACTGCTCTTGCTGGCCCCGGGTAAGTGGGCAACAGACCCTCCCCATCATCCAACCCAATGTAGCAGAGAGCACCTGTTCTCTGGCAACAGGATGTGGGCCACAATCTGGCAGGTAACCTGGGGCACTGTTCTGCTGCGAATGCCATGCCGGGTGTTGGGGCCTGAGGACAAGCCATGGGTCAAGATGGACCCCCCTTCTACCAGCCCAGGGTGACGATCGACCCTCATACCACGCCCAGCTCGGATGTCCCCAGAGACACTGGCGAGGAAGAGACACTTCAGCGGCGCCTTGACCCACCCTATAGCACAATGCTGCTGGAAGCCATCTAGGCATCACACTTGACGCTTGAGAACAGGATTGGAGAAATGGTTGATGTGCTCCTACTGCAACAGGACCTTTGCAATGCAGTAGACAGGGTTGCAGGCACAGAGGACCATACCTCGGAGCTTGAGGACTTCATCACAATGCTTAAACCAGAGATGGCATGATTGATCTCGGCGACCCAGACTCTGGAGCACTATTCTGAGATGCTGAAAACTGCACATGGAGGAGCAATTTGTGCTTTGTTGGATTTGCTGAGGGATCTTAAGGGGCTGCCCTGGAGGCCTTCTTCGAGCAGTGGCTCTCCTTCTGGGTGTTGGTGGTGAAGCTCTCGACCTGTTTTGTGGTTGAACGCATGCACAGGTCTCTTGTGACAAGAACCACGCTGCCCCTCTCATGTCCTATGATTGCTAAAGTACTCAACTACAGGGACGGAGATGTGATACTCAGGGTGGCCAAAGGGGGGTGAAGGTACCATGTATGCTCCAGTTTCCCACTAAATTCAGGATGGTGTGCCCCTCCAAATCTCTCCTCTTTGATATCTCAGCAGCAGCCTGGGAGTGGGCCACAGAACAGCAACCCTAGCGGCTTCATTCTCCACCACTGGGAGGGGCACGGCTGGCAGCACCTTATGGACCACTTGAAGGCAGCCAGAGTAAACGTAGGATCTCTAGAAGAAGGCAGATATCCTGAGAGGGATCACCTGGGTTACCTGTGTCAGATGTGGACTGGCCAGGAGCAGAATGTGGCCCTGGTCTCCTTTTCTTCAGGTGAGTCATGGGCATGGGAGTGGAAAGGGACTCGAGTAGTTTTGGGCACTCACCAACATCATAGCTGGAGGACTTCCATACGGAAGACGCCCCTTTGGCAGACTAGTGCCACCTTGCTGGTACCTACAGGCTCTTGGGATCAACTCTAAAATGTTTGTTTTGCAGCAGCGTAATTTCCTGATTTTCCTAAATGGGTTCTGGGAGAGCCAGCTGAGGCAATGTCAATTTGTGAAGTTTTTGACTGTTGTACGTTAGTCAATATTGATGCGACAAATGCTTTTGGGGTTGTAGTGTGAGGTGGGGGGAGAGACGGGGGGTGTTTTGGGCAGAATACTTGGTCCTGTTGGTCAAGTTATGTCGGAGTTGCAGGAATGCAACTTTTGGAATGTAAATGGCCTGATTGATGGAATAAAAAGGGGGACAGGTCTAGGCTTTGGACAGCCGCATTCACCGGAAGTTTTGTTGTTGCAGGAGACACATTTATTGGGGGCTTAGAGCCTAATTTGGATCTTGACAGTCTTACCACCAAACCGCCATGGCGGAGGGCCAAAATACTCTGTCAAGCTGACAGAGGACTGCCTGCCCTATTTAGATCTATGGTGGCTTAACTGCTGTCTGCGTCGACTGAGTGCACTCTATCGCTGCACCTGCATCTCATATTCAAAGCAGCGGACCCCTATGTTGGCCATCAACCCGCCGTCTGCTACTTGGCGGCGAGGTCCCGCAGAGCCCATTTTGATAACACAGCCATGCTGGTGGTGTAGCAGCGGCGGTCTCATGACAGCCAAAGTCAGTCACGGGGCCTGTTCAGTATAGTACTATGGCTCTGGCTATTGGATGGCTAGCCCACACCTGTTGTATATTTAACAATTATGAACACCAGCAAAACACTATAAGCACACTCCATTTCAGACCACGATCCTTTGCCATTACACTGCAGTTAGCAGATTATCAACACAGGAGACAGGTTTTTTTCTGTGTCCTTCTCTCTGTTTCTGTGTTAAAGTTAAATTTACTTTCTCTCGTTATCCTTCATTTTTTTGGGCACTATAGTTTTTTAGCAAACATTCTCAATGGCAGGGAGAATAAATCCCCATTTTTCATACGGAGAGTTGTTTGTCATGGTGGATTAAATTATTAGACTAGAGCCACAATTGCTTGGAGCCAAGTCCAAAGTACAACAATATCCTAGAAAAGGCAAATGTGGGCCAGAATAGTTAACAGAGTGAATGCTGTAGCTAACAACCTGCACACAAAGGAGGAGACCCAGAGGACTCGTGGTGATTCTCCCAGCCCCCTCTTACAGCTCTTTGCCTGGGAGTAGAAGGTATTGCAGATCCTACATCCTAAAGGTTTGACTGGAATCCCTGGTGTAGTGGAATCTGATAATTTTAACCTAGCAATGTCTCAACAATCAGAAATGGTGTCCTGCCTTCAAGATAGACTTTTATTATGGTTAAACACCCTTATCAAAACAGATATATCTAAACTTGACTGGACAAAATATCATGTGTCATTCCAATTATTAACATCATGGTTGTCCCCATGGTTGTCCCCAATGTGCAATATGTTAGGTCAGATTGTAGGCTGTTCCTCAGAGACATTGCTTGCATTTGCTAAGTCCCTTGCTTTCTATCAATGTATGTTGTAGTTCTCCCCAAAACAGGTACAAAACTCTATCTATTTGCAAAGGAAGGTGTACTGCCTGTAAGTGGGTTATTTCAATGATTCACATCATACCCATTCTTGTGTCCATGTTGTAAATGTGTGTTCATCTCCACTGTAGTAATTGAATAAGATATGTGCAAATCACCTTACAACAACTATTGTCTATGGTGTAAACAGATGACTACAACTACTATGATTTACTGTTTCCGTACCTGCAAAACAACAGTGGAATGCAATATTACTCTACTGTCCTATACTTCCATATGTGCACACATCTCAAGACCATGTGCATTTGACAATCACCATGTCATGCCATGAATGAAAATGTCAGTTGTGGTGTCCCTCAACAATGTTTTCCCCTTCGCATAGCTACACTGAATTGATGTAAATGCCCACATATGTAATAGTCTGTTGAATCCCAGATTTAATAAACTATGGTGTGGCATGCTGAATAGAAGTAGTATCCACACACAATTTACTTAACAACGTCCGTATGATGACCAAAACCAGTTATATTAGTCATTTGAACCACAGTTTGTATAATGTTTATTAGCCTGCGAGGCCTTGGAATGGTCTAGAACTCTAATGTAGTTATCACTCTCTTTGCCTGAATGTATGGTACATGTAATGAATACTTAAGAAATAAAGCGTGAAATTGATTTTTAATAAAGCAAGTGTAGAGAAAACAACGTGGGGTGGGGAGCGGAAAGCAACCGAGGGGCTGAAGTGCATCCAAGAGATTCTCGTCTTTCTATGTATGTGCCATCACATTTTCTCGCACATTACAGACACTGGTATAACATGGACACTGTGAGCTGAACGCAGCCTATGAATACTCTCCAAATGTCTTGCAAGGACCTGTATGTGGTATCAAAGGCTGTACGTGTAGTTATCATGCCAAAAAGAGGGCAAAAGCAGTGGATGTAGTGTTCCATTCACAGACTCGGGATTGCCTGCATATTGTTTCCCTCATTGTGATGGCGGGGTGGGGAGGCAGGGCAGGGGTGTGACAAAAGCAAACAGGAAAGAGAGGGGAACACGGGCAGGGACCTACATGAGACAGACAGCTGGTTGTAAATTGTTTAATAAATAAGCTAAATGGGAGTGAGGGGAGAAGAAACAGGGTGGGGATAAGTTAAATAAGGTAAAAAAAGAGCTGTGACGTGGCCAGTGCTGACCACGTCATAGGTCGACAATAGTACCTGGATTCAAGCGCAAGCAGCAGAGAAGCCAGCAGAAGGGACTAATCAAAGATAATTAATCTGTACTTTGTCTGTGAACTACTGCAAGTAAAGGAAGTGATGCATGGTGTGCCCTGCCCCATGGAAAGACTGTAGAAAAGTGCGACAATGAAGAGAAAGAATGGAAAGCAGAGGCGTGCTCCAAGCCCTTTATTGTAAACAATACCCCTTGCAAGCACAGCACATGTGCTGTGTAGGCGAGACTTAAAAAGGGCTATCACCTATGAGGAGAGACCTCAACAGCTACCTCCACTGAACACAAATTTAAGATTTAACCAATATGAAGGAAGAACAGTGTGCTAGAGTTTGGCCTATACATGTGGTTAGAGCAAGTTAAGTGCCTTGATGCCTTGATGGCTCCCCCACACAGAAAACAGGTCTGATCCATTCTCCTGAACTTCTATTCTATCAGGGTACACATTGGCTCTGTACAAGATCTATCCATCCCAAGTGGGTGTCTGTCCCAGGATCAACACGTGTTCACTTTGTACTGTCCAAAAGCAACACATCACTGCAAATGTCACAACTTTGAAATGTCCAAATGAATATGACATGGTAAAGGACCCTGAAACCGATTAACAAGGGATAATTAATGATTTCACATATTAAATTAGACTCAAATGACAAGTTAGGAGGACACACATACTTAGCACAAGCACAGTTACTCTATGGCAACAAACACAATAGTCAATGTGAGGAAACATTGATCCACTAACGTCTGGGCGATGTTGTGGAGCTTGCAGCAGACAACTGTGAATTAGCACACCTTATCGGGTGTGTGTAGAAGGGTCCACCGTTGTTGTCCAGGCACCTACACCTGACTTTCGGGAGCCCGAAAGCCTGTTCCACTGGCCACTGTGTTCTTCCATGGGCCTCACTGGAGCAGACTTCCACTGGTGTTGTTGAATTCCTCAGCGGTGCCAGTAACTCTGGTCTGTTAAAATACGCTGAGTCTCCTACATGGAAGTAACACATCAACAGATCAATAACATATCAAGCCATTGTCCCATCCAAACTAGGATTCAGGCAAAAGATCTTCAAGTCATATTGTACTTACCAACAAGCCAGGCCCTCTACAATCCAAGTTGTGACATCTGCAGGGGAATGGAGTTGTTCTGAAGTAAAAATTAATCATGTGTTGACCCAAAAAAGCAGGCCTACACACTTGAGATGTATGAATCCGCTAAGCAGACAACTTGCACGTTGATGGAATGGAAGTTCTTTTGATTGCGGTAGACCTGTTCACCCTTGCGTGTGTTAACACCACAGCAATATGCGTGCCATCTATTGCTAAAACCACATGTGGTAAGCCACCAAGAGCATACATTTCTCCCTTTATGGTGGCCATATATATATATATTTTTTCTAAATATCGCCAACAGAGGTATTACTACCCCATGGCACTATTGATATCAAACACAGTCACATTTAACAATTTATTGTGTCATATCTTGCCAAGAACAGTGTCATTCATATTTGAAATTTAGAAATACACTAGCCTCCATTTTGAATACTGGGGACGCTCAAACAATTGAAAGATGCCCAGATTCACACCCTAAAATGGTGCTGCCTGACCATGCCGTTGGGACATTGGCTACCCAATGATGGAAGTTGACTGCATAGTAGGTAGTACCCTCCACGACGGTCCCTGCTGTAGGTTAACTTGTAACAGCTACACACGAAAGCCAGTGGCTGTGTCCATCATTGACCACTTTCGCTGTGTACTTGTTTGCAGTGTATTGAAAAAAGCCTCACTTGCCTCCTTACATTGCTGCCAACCAGACTCCCTAGTTTTTGCGGCTGTTTCCGACCTCTGGGATAGGGTACTAGGCAAAGCAGGTGACAGGGCCCTTGTCTTTACCACAGAGGATCTGGAGCTTCTTGCCAGGGAGATCCTCTCCCTGTACAGCCAGTTCTATGAGAGCCGAGAGGAACAGGTACATGTCTGATTGTGGAATGTCTGACTGTGACTGAGTAACGTCTTCCTCTTTGATCCACAGACTATTTTGTCCCTTTTTGTTCATGGGGGAAGTGTTGTGATTGGAGTTAACAGAATGATTTAGCTGGGACATAAAGTTTTTTGCCAGTGCCTGAAATGTCTGTACATGGGAGTGTAAATTCACCTTAAATGAGAAGCTGTAATATGTGTCTATGTAACTCACAATTCCTGTTTCAACAGACAAACTGCAGGTCACTGACTACCAGTGGCCAATAGGCAATCTACCAGTGGTATAAGTGAGAACATACAGCCATTGTTAAAATGATCGTGATGTGGTTACAAAAATTAAGGGTCTGGAGTTGTCTGATGCTGTCCTGTCGAGTGGGATTCGAGCCCATATTGTTTAATAGGCTGCTCTGTATGCTTTCAATGTGTCATGGAGCCACATATAGGTAAAGTTATTTCCTGTGCTGCAAGTTCAGATGACACTGGCTCACAATCATCCATCCCAGTATGTCCCATTCCAACACACACTTGTTCATACATCACCCAAATACCTGCTCTCACTGACACGTAGCTGCCCCTCTATACTGCCCTTAGTCTCTGTATGTAATGCAGACCATGGCTTCAAACTCTTGGGAGTTTAGGCACGAAGCCAATGTTGCTGTGCTTGTCTTTTTTATTTTAATTGTTTTTAGCCATGCCGCACAGCAGCCACGTTTATACAGCATGGCTACAAATCATCTCCAAAGTCAGCAATGCCTATGCTGTACAGCATGAACAAAAAGACAATGACAGAGGTAATAGTCTCAAAGGCGAGACCTATTATCTTTGCCAATGCTTGTTTAAGTAAGAAAATAAAAACAGCTTGGACATCTGTACATCTCAGTGTGCTTTAAAGCCCATGTAATAATGAATAAAATACTGAAGTAACGTTTTAGGTCCCAGCTTTAGCTGTGAGGCAAACCTCATGTAATCAGTACTCTAAAAAGAACAACAGAGAGAGATGGAGGGCTGTGGGTCAGCACCTTTCAGCAATGGTGTTCCTGCTTTTTTTCTCTGTTAGACATTGCTTGCATGAGCTGTACAACATTGCTTACATAGACTGTCCAAAAAGTGTTGAATAAGTCCACAGCATTTAAAAGACATTTGCATCATGCAGGTACCTCTTCCATTGAAGAATTAGTGCCGCATGACAAAGTAGTTATTTTCCTTGACTGTAGCTCTTGTCACCCTTGGGAAGGCCATATAGTGATATCAGCTGTTTGTCATACAAGGACATGTGCACACATGGCCTTTTTTAAACACACCAAATAAACACTGCTACTTTTCTTTCTGACCCAAGGGGCTTGCAGGCCTGTTTTCTATGAGAGTTTAAGATCTGCATGCGCAGTACGACACCGTCTTTTTATTTGCATATGTTTGTGTGCTCTACAATACATTGAATGTGAGCATGCCCATTCACAGTATGCTTATTCCATCAGACTTCCCTTTAAATGCTTGCACATGAGATGTCACACCACTCAATGGAAGGACTTAAACATTATGTAAATACACTGTCTGTAGTCCTGCAAACTGTTAAGCAGAAAACATCTCAATTCAGCACACTTTTCAAACTGCAGTTTCACTGCATGTATAATCAAAGTTTAAGTCCAGGTTTACATTTTTCTGAGACATATGTCAGGCTCACCAGTAGCAGACAATGTCAGTGGTGGTTCCCTAGCACATTGCTGCGCAGTCACTACTGGGAAAAAAAGAATTGTGTGTATAATCATGTGGAGACAGATATGCTGCAGTTGGTGTGCAGGAGCACCCATCTATGGCAGTTGTAAGAATACAAGCTATTCGCTCAAAATAAATCCTTGGTTTAATGTTAACAAAGATGTGCCTAACAGAAACTGCGCTGCAAACAGAATGTTACGAAGAGAACAATGAGATCAAATCACTGCATTCCTGCTTTTGTTTAAGTTTGTCGGCGGAGGAGAAGGAGGGGAAGCTTTGGGCTTTGGGACACCCCCATGGGCTTTGGGACACAGGGGGACTGTGGAGATTGCTTGGAGATGGCAGTCAGTATTTCAGAAACTACGCTGCAAACAGAATGCCAAGTTACAAGGAGAATGACAAGATAAAATCATTGCTTTGATTGATAAAGTGGAAGCCCTGATAATAACCAGGATTTTAAAAAGGCGGGAGAAGGAGGCAGCTGCATCCCGACGACAGGGAGCGAGCAGCGGTACCAGGGAAGTCAGTGAGAGCAGGGGGAGGAGAGGCAGCAGCACCAGCAAAGAGCAGAGGAAGCTCAGGGGGCACACTGTGTGAAGAGCTGTTCAGAATTAATAAAATAGTTCTTGAGCACAAAGTAAAATAGAAAGTAGCAGAAGGCGACAAGTCCTGGGGCGAGACTCCAGGGAAGTGAACAACTTGCTAAAAGGAGGGTCCAGGAAGACAAATTACCCACTGGCAAGCAAGGATTTTAACAAGACAACTGATTAGACAAATGAAAAGCGATGGAGGAGTCAAAGTCCACAAACTATATACAACAGATCATCGTGACAGCACAAGAGCTGTCTAGGCTAGACCTAAAAATGGGGTACCTGCATTTTCTCAATGTCATGAGGGACAGCTGCACCAAACATGCCCCATGTCATGATTGGGTCAAGTGGGATGCTCCATCACAAATGTGAGTAGGTAATGTAGGCCCCATTATTGGTGACTATGGCAAACTGCGCAATTATGATGCAGTTGATATATCAAACTTTACATTTACACTTTACAAGTGTGTGCTATGACAATATGAGTGTGCATCTGCACCAAATAGTCTAGAAATTTGTGTACAGTGGCATCATTCCTAATCTGAAACATGTTTGAAACCGGTTTATCCAGCAAACTTCTGGTCAGTTCATGCAGACAGTTGCAAGCCTGAAGCCTTTGTCCTTTACAAATGTGCATGTAAGCCAATCAAAATACATGAACTTATATGCCAAACTGTACTGATTGCAGCAGACAGGAATGTGTCCACATTGGTGAGAGAGTCACACGTCCCCCAAACAACATTTTGGTGTCCTTAGTTTTGTCCAGAGGATCAATAAATGATAAAAAGCAATGTGATACTTAAAGGGACATTTGCTGATGGAAGGTTACATCACATACATGCTGTAGTGTCCCATCTTGAGAAGTCAATTTCCAGTCCAACACCTGGCCCTTTGGGAAATATAAATACATTTTAGCTCTGTACTACAATGGTTCAGAGATGTCTCAAGGCCTGTGTGTTTACTCATGCTGTCAAAACCCTTAGCCATGGAGGTAACTACAAGTGTATAAGCGAGAAAGGCATACATGACATGGGAGCTGACTACTGCACTTTGCACAAATGTTGTGTGATGAACATTAATGTTCAGTTGTATTTGCACAGACCCCGTCAAACTGCTGTATCTGTATTTTCAGCATTGTCTAGGCAAGGAGAAGGTGACTGGGGCCAAATTGGCAGGGAGGAAGAAGGCCACTGGGAATCGGGTGTGGAGGGTGAGGGTACTGCCACGGGGGCAATGAGTGCCTCAACATCTTCTTTGGAGGCCTCCAATGAAGACCAATCCCTAGTGCTGACTGACCCTGGAGTGACTGTGACACCTGCATCGTTGCCCGCCACCCACATTCCAAGCTCCCCTCTCCCTCTTGTTACCCCCTAGTTAGCCGTTGCAGCCCCCCTAAAAGGCGCGCCGTCATCTTTGCTGCAGGCACCTCCGCCCCTGCATCTCAGGCTGTGCTCTATCAGGAGGCTGTTGACTTATTATGGACTATCGCTGTAAGCCAGACCGCACGTCCGAATGCCATCCAGGGACTGGCTGCCTAGAACACCCAGATACTGGCTTACCTGTATGGCATTCAAGGTGCCCTATCTGGCCTCCAGCGGACATTCAAGGGTCTGGCCTCCACATTGGTCGCAGCCTCCCACCCACCCCTTCCCCATCCCAGATTCCTAAACCCAGCCCTATACCAAGCACATGCAAACATTTGTACACACCCACTACCATAACCACAAGCAGCACATCCTCACACCGACACAGCAAAAATGACAGGCACACACACATGCAGACACCACACACCCCACCACCACAGGTAAAACAGCCACTACAACACAAACAAACACACCTACCACCAGCACACCGACAGACACAACACCCATCACTACACCGACACCCCCACACATCACCGGCACACTCCGTCAGCGCACCCACCACTTCACAAACATCCACACACATAATAAGCCCACCCCCAGTCCCTGCATCCACTACTACACTAACACCCACAAACACCACAAGCAAACCCCTAGTCTGTGCACCCACCACTACACCAACACCCACATACAAGCACCCCCCAATCAGAGCATCCACCAGTACAACACCCACTCATACAAACACACCCCCAGTCAGCACTCACACCACCACACACACAACACCAGCACACAGACACTACACCAACACACACCCCATCCACAACACCCACACCCACCCACCCACACACACACAAACTGAACCCAAATACCCACACTCACCCACCCAACAGAAAATCTGTAAGAGACACACATCTAAACATACAGCACACACACAAGACTCTCAGGCACCCACACCTTCAACACACACACATGCACAAAAGACACAGCCACTGCCTTTACCTCCCAATCACAATGTTTTTTTCCCAAAGGAAGATGTAATGTTTGCCCTGGCCCTGATCCCTTCATCCTCCCATACCACCCCTCCCACATATCAGGCCACCCCACCCTGATGTCTTTGTCTCCCTTCCAAATCCCAGCTCACCGCTTCCACATCCCAAACTACCTCTTCCACATCCAACACGATCTGTTCCAAATCCAAACCCACCCCTACCAAAACCAAACCAACCCCTCCCAGTGAGATCATTGAGGTGCCTGGTCTCTGCCCGATAGATGCCCCTTCCAGAGGAGGAACCTTCTGGCAGTGACTGTAGGAGGCAAGTGTAGGCTGACAGCCATTATGGCCTACCTGGGCATTCTACACTTCTGTACGTAAGTACATAGTTTTCATGGCTGGACATTGATGGGTTTTATTATGTTTTGAAAGAAGTATTTAATTTTTCAAAAACAAAATTATTTTGAAAATACCTTTGTCCTGTTTGCTGATGATGTTATTTCTGTTAATGTGTGAGCCATGCACTTCCTTTCATTTGTGAGAGTGACAAACACAGGTAAATGTATACATTAGTGTTGTACATTAGTGATGGACATATTGATTTGGTGCATGCATTCATCATGTTACTGGACACTTACATCAAACTTCTATGTCTCTCTGATATTGTGACTGGGGAATGCATGTGTGTTTATTTTGACCTTTTGTGTCAATAATATGCACATATGCATTACCAAGTGGACATGACACTGGGGTTAAATGCCATGTACTGTTTGTCATCAATTGCAGACACCAAGAGTACATGTGGACTTCATAGATCTCTGACATGTTTGATGTTTAGAGGTAAGATTGATTGTATATTCCGTGTACCATCCCTTGTAGCATTTTGTACTGCAATTGCTACAGTGTCCTGGTGTGGAGTAACTCCTATAGGGGATAGTATTTCTACATTAAATGTAACTTGTGGACATTATTATGCACACCTGTATGGACACAATTTTATTTGAGATTGCTGAGACTTATGGTATGGGTGTCCATTGCCATGAAGGCAGTTAGTGCCAGATTGGTGGGTAACACTGACACCTCAAGGTGTGTTTTTTCACATTTTTCTAAGGGCAACACTGCAGCCATATACATTGCACGTCATTAAAGTGTTGTTTGGAAACCTTGGAAGAAGGAACTCGAGTCCAGTACTAATGTACAACGGCAAGTCAGAGGATAAGAAGTAATACGGTTACCTCTGGTTCCGGTGACAACAGTGTTGGTTTTCTTCTTGGTCCAGCAGGAGCAGCAAAGGTATTATCGGCAAGATTGGGTTCATGTCAGCAGTAAAGGGGAAAAGTATAAAAAAGGTGAATCTTGTGCTTTTATCCCTCCCAATCCACCAACTCAGGTGTGGAGGTTTAGCAACCACAGTTGCGTCAGAGGGACTGCTCGTTATGATTGGCTCAACTGTAAAAGGGGTTGGAGCCCCACCTCCAGCCGCTTTTGCCTATGGCACCGTTGACACGGGTAGTGATTCTTGGCGGTGACGGCAGACCGTCAACAGTCTTACAACTATGGACCTGAAGACATCTAAATGGGGCGGGTGGGTTTTCAGATGGAAACCGGCGGCAGGACCGTTACAGCCAAGATCGAAATCAGACTCTAAACGTCTGCTCCTTGTCAGACATGGGTATGACAGGGCATATCATGCAAGGTACTCCGGGGAATGGCAAGGGGTGGCCGTTCTCCTACATAAACATTTGCTGATGGTAGTCTCCTGGGTTGAGACGGACAATCAGGGTAGATACTTGGTGGTTGAAGGAGTGATAGTGGGGCAGGGCTACAATATGGTGGGCATATGCGTTCCCCCAGAGCTGGAAAGGCCGACATTGAAAAAGGTGAAGGCAGGGGTGCTGCGTCTCCCCAATAGCAAGCAGTGATGGCCCAACAGGTTTCATACCTAACTTTTTATTATTTTTACTTAAGAAATCATGTAAAAAGAACCAAACAGTGCAGTCAGTCAGGTATAGCAATAATATAAGCAAGACAGTACATGATAATTCATCAATTACTCACGTCCATAATTTGTCCACCATTTACCCCAGATCTTCTTATAGGGGTATCCTCTGGCTACATATATTGGTTTCTAAAGTTTAGCACACAGTCCTTTTTCAGTCCAGACCAGTATTGATGGAGGGTTGCCTGAGTTCCAGGCTCAGGCATTACCCCTTTTCATAATGAGGATGACTAAGCCTACCAGTGACCTCTGCCGTCTGAACTCTCCCACATCCACAAGTGTGCCTTGGACGAGGTCACCTCGTCCAAGGCACAGGAAGTGGGGGGAGCGCTAGCACGCCCCCCCTGTGCAAAGGCGGGGATGGAAGGGGAAGCCCTTCCACCCCGACCCCCCACCCCCCCCTGTGACGTCAGCGCGCGAGCGCGCGCTGATTAGTCACAGGGTCTCCCCCATCGCGCTGGAAGCTCTGCTTCCAGCGCGATTGAAAGAGAAATGCTCAGCATTTCTCTTTCAATCACGTGGGGGAGGCCCGGAGAGGCTTCAAAGGGAAGGAAATGTATTTCCTTCCCTTTGAAGTCTCTCCCAGGGTTTCAAAAGCCGGATTGCTTGCAATTCGGCTTTTGAAACCCCACTAGACACCAGGGATTTTTTTTTTTTTGGTTATGGACATAAGGGAGCGACCCCTTGGGCAAGGGTCGCTCCGAGGGGGGGCATTTTTTTGGGAAGGCCTTTTCTGCCCCCCCTGGGGCCAGATCACCCTATTATTAGGCCGATCTGCCACCAGGGGGGGGGCAGAAACCTCTAAGGCACCAGGGATCTTTTTTTTTTTTTTTTCTACCACTAGACACCAGGGAGTTTTTTTTTGTTTTCGTGAATTTCACGCAAGGGGAGCAACCCCTTAGGCAAGGGTCGCTCCCCTGGGGGGGAATTATTTTAGGCCATTTCTGCCCCCCTGGGGGGTAGATCAGCCTATTTTGATTAGGCCGATCTGCCCCCAAGGGGGGCAGAAACCACTAGGCACCAGGGATTTTTTTATTTTTTTGTTTTACAGATGGGGAGCGACCCCTTGGACAAGGGTCGCTCCCCTGGAGGGGAACATTTTATTTAGGCCATTTCTGCCCCCTTTGGAGGCAGATCGGCCGTTTTTTGCTAGGCCATTCTGCCCCCAAGGGGGGCAGAAACCACTAGGCGCCGGGGATTTTATTTTTGGCGCTAATGTCACGCAGGGGGAGCGACCCTGTAGGCAAAGGTCGCTCCCGGGGGGGAGGGGGGGTTTAGGGGGGCAAATGTATTTTAGGCCATTTCTGCCCCCAGAGGGGCAGAAACCTCTAGGCGCCAGGGCAAAATGTTTTTTTGTGTTTTTTTTGTGTTTGTTTGTTTTTTTAGAGATGGGGAGCGACCCATTAGGCAAGGGTCGCTCCCCTGGGGGGCAAATTGTATTTAGACAATTTCTGCCCCCTTTGGGGGCAGATTGGCCGATTTTAGGTCAATCTGCCTCCAAGGGGGCAGAAACTACTAGGCACCGGGGATTTTTTTTTGTTGGCGCCAATGTCACGCAGGGGGAGCAACCCCGTAGGCAATGGTCGCTCCCGGGGGGGGAGGTTGGGGGGGAAATTTATTTTAGGCCATTTCTGCCCCCGCGTGGGGCCGGCTGAGCTAGAGGCAAAAATCCACAGGTAGGCACTTTGCAAAAAACACCTCTGTTTTCTGTGAAAAAATGTGTTGTGCCCACGTTGTGTTTTGGGCCATTTCCTTTTGTGGGCGCTAGGCCTACCCACAGAAGTGAGGTAGCATTTTTATCGAGAGACTTAGAGGAATGCTGGGTGTCAGGAAATTTGTGGCTCCTCTCAGATTCCAGAACTTTCTGTCACCGAAATGAGAGGAAAAAGTGTTTTGGGGCCAAATTTTGATGTTTGCAAAGGATTCTGGGTAACAGAACCTGGTCAGAGCCCCGCACGTCACCCCATCTTGGATTCCCCTAGGTGTCTAGTTTTCAAAAATGCATAGGTTTGGTAGGTTTCCCTAGGTGCCGGCTGAGCTGGAGGCCAAAATCTACAGGTAGGCACTTTGCAAAAAACACCTCTGTTTTCTTTCTAAAAATGTGATGTGTCCACGTTGCGTTTTGGGGCGTTTCCTGTCGCGGCGCTAGGCCTACCCAAACAAGTGAGGTATCATTTTTATTGGGAGACTTGGGGGAACATAGATTAGCAAAACAAGTGTTATTGCCTCTCGTCTTTCTCTACATTTTTTCCTTCCAAATATAAGAGTGTGTGTAAAAAAGACATCTATTTGAGAAATGCCCTGTAATTCACATGCTAGTATGGTCACCCCGGAATTCAGAGATGTGCAAATAACCACTGCTCCTCAACACCTTATCTTGTGCCCATTTTGGAAATACAAAGGTTTTCTTGATAGCTATTTTTGACTCTTTATATTTCAGCAAATGAATTGCTGTATACCCGGTATAGAATGAAAACGCACTGCAGGGTGCAGCTCATTTATTGGCTCTGGGTACCTTGGGTTCTTGATGAACCTATAAGCCCTATATATCCCCGCAACCAGAGGAGTCCAGCAGACGTAACGGTATATTGCTTTCGAAAATCTGACATTGCAGGAAAAAGTTACAGAGTAAAACATAGAGAAAAATTGTTGTTTTTTTCACCTCAATTTCAAAAAAATTCTTTTTCAGTTGTTATTTTCTGTAGGAAACCTTTGTAGGATCTACACAAATGACCCCTTGCTGAATTCAGAATTTTGTCTACTTTTCAGAAATGTTTAGGTTTCTGGGATCCAGCATTGGTTTCACGCCCATTTCTGTCACTGACTGGAAGGAGGCTGAAAGCACAAATTTTTTTAAATGGGGTATGTCCCAGTAAAATGCCAAATTTGTGTTGAAAAATTGGGTTTTCTGATTCAAGTCTGCCTGTTCCTGAAAGCTGGGAACCTGGTGATTTTAGCACCGCAAACCCTTTGCTGATGCCATTTTCAGGGAAAAAAACACAATCCTTCTTCTGCAGCCACTTTTTCCCATTTTTTTGAAAAAAACTAAATTTTCACTGTATTTTGGCTAATTTCTTGGCCTCCTTCAGGGGAACCCACAAAGTCTGGGTACCTCTAGAATCCCTAGGATGTTGGCAAAAAAGGACACAAATTTGGCTTGACTAGCTTTGTGGACAAAAAGTTATGAGGGCCTAAGCGCAAACTGCCCCAAATAGCCAAAAAAAGGCCTGGCACAGGAGGGGGAAAAGGCCTGGCAGCGAAGGGGTTAATTACCAGGGATTTATAGATGTGCGAAATTCTTCATTTTCTCAGGGCCCCTTCAGTGTTTGTACTTCCAAAGGTCTAAATTTGAAGGCCATAACAAGAGATTCCTTGTATGGTCCAAGGCACGTTTGAGTTGATGAATCTATTAAACTGTGAGTAGTGAAGCTTAAATTCTGCCTGCAACTCTTGAAAGGACTTTATGTGAGACCCTCTCCAAATATCCCCTAGCTTAGAAATGAGCCCCATATACTATATCCATGATACAGTCCCACTCCATGGCCCTTACGTTGGTCTGGTTTGGCCATTGCAGTAGAAGATAATATCCTCTTGAAGGCTCAAAAATGTGCAATTTTGGATGTGTCCACTGTGACCATAATCACACACTGCCCAGCGAATGGTAGTAAGTCCATGATACATTCAGTGGGCATGCTATGCTGTGGTACAGCAGAGGTGGAAAATAAGCAAATGGTTTTGTGTGTATGACTTTCCTTAAGCGCAAATGGGGCAGATCTGCACATACATTTGAACATTGAGGAAGTAATTGGCCAAACAAAGATCTTGTCCCTCTGTGATCTGCTACAGCTAAGCTGTGACACACGTGTAAAAACTCTTCCTGCAGTTCATCAGTGGGAACAAATAAAGTATACTATGAAAAATACAGGTCATACCATACAATAAAAGGTGTATACTTCTTTGTTTCTTCCAACACTGGTAGATCAGTTTCAGCTTTAGTATATCTGACCCGCTGTAAAGAGGAGTGTCCAGTACCAGTAGCATGATAAGGAAGAAAAAAAAGAAGGTTTGGGAACAGAAGTCTGGGAAGGTAACAGAAAGGATATCAGCCACAACAATCTTTGGAACATATTGAGGGAGGAAATAAGCCCACCAACTTGCCTTTTGTTTCAACAATAAATTCTGGTGGTATTTATATCAAATGTTATCTAGTACCTACATTCAAGGCCTGCGTGGATCATGGTCAACAGTTCCTTTTTCACAATATCGTAATTCTCTTCACACCTAGTTAAAACATGAGAGAGGGGCAGAGAGAAAATATACTAAATGCCCAACCCATCATCCTATTGCTTCTGTAATAGCACAGCTCCTACATTTGCTTCAGGTGCATTAGTCTCAACAATAAACTGTTAGGCAGAGGCAGAGTCTCTTAATATGGGAGCTCCAGTAAAAGCTTTGTTGAGATCTTTTTATTCTTTCTCAGTCTATTTAGTACTTTGGTTAGAGTTTCTTTTTTGCATACATTTGATATATGTAATGCCTTCTGTGCAACATTTTTGATGAATTGCCTTTGTTAGTCTAAGAAAGCATTGTGTTTCCCCCTTGTGGGATAGGCCATCCCAGGATAATTGTGGGCTTCCGTTCCTCTGACAGTTGATATCCTATGTTCTCTTAAAGTTCTTTCCAAATTCAAAATGTGCAGGTTAACAAATTAAATCATGCTGTCTAAACTTCAACTTCAACAAAACAGGTTACATGACTTCAAGGTTATTCCAGATGTTTAGAATAAGTGAAACTACCATCCAGATGTATCACAACATAGGTGCTTTAGAGGCAAGGAAAGAAAATGTCAATAAGCCTCTGCAAGACTGCCGGAGCATTGCATCGCTCAAAAGGTATTAAGCTATACTCAAATTGTCAAAAGGGAGGGAGAAAGGCAGTCTTTCATTCATCACTTGCTTAATCTGATGAAGACGGCATGCACCACAAGGATTACATTTTGTGAAAATTGACGCCCTTACAAACGGACTCAAGAACATTCTTGAGAAGAGATAAGGCATAGGAGTCCTTTGATGATTATCTTGTTCGGCTTGCAGTATCTAATGCAGGGTTGAAGAGTCATTGTCTTGGTAGGAGCAAAAAACATTGGAGCCCATGCAAGAGATATGGAATGGACTATCAAAACATTTTCTAGGTTTTACTGTGGGTATTCCTTAAATAGTTTCTCCTTCTGTGACAATGAGTATATCCTGTCAAACAGTACAGGAGAAACAACAGGAAATATTGATATAGCACAATCAAACTCCCCCTTAGGAGAAAAGGGAAAGACTACTGGTTTCTTAAGACACCTGCTAAGATGGGATAGCAATCTGGAATGAGGAGAGATGTTGTTATATATGATCAAGGATCATGTCTGTGAAGTTCTCATCCCCTATAAATATTCTACAAAAGTGATCAGAAGAAGATGTTGATTGGATGCTGCTGCCCTGTGAGGGCCCAAGGACTGCTCCACTATCTGGGGTCCTGGGCAGGTAGGTCATGACTTTGACCAGCAGGGGAGCCGCACGGTCAAAATCGGGCCCTCTTTGATCCTGGGCCGGGATCGCTTTTGAAGCCAGACGCTGCTGATCCTAGGAAAGGCCCCCACACCCAGAATTTGTGGCTAGAGCTGCTTTCAGTGCCTGGCAGGGCTCACTGGACCCTTGAGTGACCGTGGCTGGGCCTGGGGGAACATCACCTGTGACAGGAACTGTACGGAGAGAGGGGGGGGACACACCGACAAGCAGAAAGGAACTCACCAACCTGGAATTGCAGCCTATTCACTGGGGGAGCTCGCTTGTCGCTGGGGGGAGGGGCGGTGTGGGCTCCTTTCCCATTAAATCCTTGAGGGGCCCCTCTACCCCTGCCTTGGGACTAGGGTACATGATGTATCACCCCATCATCCTAACCGTCGCTGCTCCCTGGGACATCCAATGGGGCCCAGCTACAACTCCGAGGACGCACCCCACTTCTGCCTCCTGCAGAACCACCAACAGGGTAGCCGAGGGCCCGTTGGACTTGCCCAGTGGCAGAGGGCTTCTCTTGTCCTGACTGTGTGGGCCACCCCGGGTGGCGGGCCCCTGAACCCAAGATTTCTGGAGCAATGGGACACCTCTCTCTTTTTCCTTTCTGTCCCTTCCTCCTCCCTTTTAGTTTTTTCTACCTCCGTTGAGGTCCAGTTTGGGTGACAGGTGCTTCAAGGGTGGAAGTATGTGGAGGAGGGAGTTGGGGGGACTACAGGGAATGGGTTGTTTTAATTAATTTTTGTTTTGTCTTGGGTTGATTCACCACTGACCATTCTAGCACCTACACTGCACCTCCTGTATAACCCAGAAAGCACTACCACCCCCCCACGGCTATGCAAATCATGCTCTGAACCCAGATTTACTGCGGGACCGCCTCACACCACCACCCACACCTACCATGCCCTCATTTAAACTTATGTCCTGGAACGTGAATGGCCTCCTGGACCACACTAAATGCATTGCTGTCCTGCAAAACACTGTCAACCTGCGGTTCTTATGCTTCAGGACACTTATTAGCTGGGAAACCAATGTCCCTTCCTTCAAAGATATGGGTATGACAGTGTTCCATGTGGGGTTTTCATAGGGGCTCCCGAGGAGTGGCTATCCTGCTACACTGGGGGATTGGATTCCCCTTGGAGTGTCTAATTCACACAGACTCCCCAGGGACGCCATGTGGCTGCAAAGGGCCTCCTTGAGGGCGTCACTATGACTTCCTCTTGATCTACTTGCCCAACCAAACCTCTGTGGAGACGTTCTACTCAATGACCACCTTGCTCGCAGATCTCCCCCTGGGCGTCTCCATCCTTGGCAAAGACTTTATAACGTGGTGCCCTACCCTGACCTCAAAACGTCTAACCCTCCTACCTAGAAGCTGGTCACCTGCACACGCCAACTTTCTGCGTGGAGGGATGCGCTGAGGCTTTGCGATATTTGGAGAGTGTGGCACCCCGAGATAGATATATAACCAGATCTCAGCAGCCCATAAAACTGAATCTAGCCTTGACCTCTTCTTGCTGCCGACCATGGACGTATGCCAAGTGGGCTGTGTGACCATCCTCCTGAGAGGAATATCACACTATTATCCCATTATCCTGACATTTTGAATCACTGAAAAGATCACGAGTCCCATCTGGCATCTTAATGCATGGTACCTCATGAACCCCCCAATTTGAAGCTTCCTTGGCCCCCGTAATCTGCTGATGAGTTGCATTAGTAAAGGCACAGTCTCCCAGTCCTATTGTTTTCTCATTACAAACGCCCCACATGGGTTTGACACACTCCGACTCCACTGGGAGGGCTGTGT
This sequence comes from Pleurodeles waltl, assembly GCF_031143425.1. NCBI lineage: Eukaryota > Metazoa > Chordata > Amphibia > Caudata > Salamandridae > Pleurodeles > Pleurodeles waltl. Next base: position 830,350,130 of record NC_090442.1, on the reverse strand, counting down.
TGGGGAACTCGATGAGGCGTATTAAAGGGCAGGCCAAGCTGGCTCCACGCACATTAGCAATCTCCACATAACTCTGGCTAATCCAACTAAATTACCTACATACCTCACCCCGAAACACCTGCATGTGCCGGCAAGGTCCCCCAATCCCGCCTGTTTCCACTGTTCCGTGGCACCTACTGATTTTTATCACATTCTGGGCCTGCCCTTTCATCTCCAAAGATTGGTAGAAAATACGATGTGAGCTTTCAGAGGTCTTGGAGCGGAACACTGACCTGACCCTGAGGATGGCCTTGTTAGGCATGGTGGACGAGGATGGTTGCTCACAAGCTGAATGCACACTTGTGGGTGTTGGCACATTGTTTGCTAAGAAGGACTTTGCTGGGAGTTGGAAACCCCAACCCCAGTGTCCTGATGGAATGGAGAGTGGGAGTGGACTGGTTCGCTTGAAAAGCCAAGTTACACCACATGGGGCTGCCCAAAGAAGCACAATAAGATATGGGGGACGTGAGAGCATACTAAGGTCTGGGACGTGACTTGTCAAATGGCTGATTTCAAAGTGAAAGTGAAATGTGGCTGTAACTGTACCTTACTTGGTGGTTTAAAATGAATAAACATGTGTTATTAAACAAAAAAAAGCTTTAATTTTCTACCACACACTAAATTTTGGATATATACTGGGTAACATTTATCTGGAAAAAACAGGCAGACTGTGGTCTTCAAGATTATGATACAGAATAGTGCAGAACTCAAGTACCCTACACTCCCAGAATAAGAAAATAGTCACCCTCTCGCAATCCTGATTACGTTTATTGACCTGTAGATGTAAAGATAGACATGATGACACTTGTCTGCCAGCCTCAGATGGATATGTTGCACAAATAAAAATAAATGGTCCAATTACACTTTAAATATAATCATAATGACGAAAATGGGTTCACAATGCTTCTATATTTAACAAAAAATCTGAAAAATATCATCCAGATGTTTGGGGCAGGATGAATACAAAAGTTCACTACAAAAATCAAATTTGTTAGATCTACATAAATATTTCTACAAACACTCAACTCAACTTAAAGAGAAGTGTCTAGGTATTGTTTCATACATTTCCATCTTTAAATACAGAATAAAACATATAGGGATAAAAATAATTCCAATTCAATATTTCCATTAAAGTTTCTATTGTAGAAACGTTTGTTATAATTTGATAGCCATGAAACCTTCTTACTCACTACCTGACCATATAAATACCCCCCAATAGAAAACAAGACTTAGGGTTCGTAGCCACACCTCTCAGCAGTGCTTGACACACTTTTTAGCAGTAGTTACAAGTTAAAATGATAAAATCTGTTAATTGATTATGAATTATTTTCCGATAAATGCGTTACGTTATCTTTCATGTCATTAACATCTGTTGTAACCTGAGTCAAATGTGATAGTTTCTTGTTCAATGTGGCAATTTCCTCTTCTCTTTGTAATAAGTCAGAAGCAAGTCTACCAATTCTCAATGTCAGATCGTGCACTACTGGGTTCAAAAGAGCAAAATCATTTTTCATGTTATGTACTTTGGGTTTTAAGTCATTCACAAAAGTAAGTGTCTTTAGAACTTTGACTCTGTCACTTTGTAGGTTTAACAGCGTGCCTGAATGCCTCTTAAAATCATCCAAGAGTTCAGAAAATGTCCTTTTCATTATGTCAATTCTTTCTGAATTTCTTGTCACTGAACTTCTTAGTTCTGTGATACGTTCAATGTTGCTTGCAAGTAAATGACCTATGTGTTGTTCTGTTTTTTTCACTACTTTCTCTAGTTTACTTTCAAGTTCTTGCACAGAATCAGTCAATGTGCTCACATCTGAACCAAGGCCAGAAATGCGCCGGATGTCAGTTTTCACAACAGTAATCTTCCCAGACACATCACTTGTTACAGATGCAGTGCTTTGTTCCATTTTAATGATTGTCTGAGAAAGAGCGGTCATGTTCTTTTGCAGCTGTTCCCGTGTATCTGTCAAGATTTTGGTCCATTCTTTAATGGTGATAATATCTTGCTGCATATATTCTATATTTTCAGGAATGAGCGGCTTCGTCTGGTGGTCCATTATATTTTGCGATTCTTCACACTAAAGCAAAAAAATAATATTTACATCAGTAGAGCATATTATTACTCTGCAGGCAGAATAAAACAGCGAAATAGTCACCTTTTTAAAATGTAAATTCCCTGATTTGGCGATAATGAATAGAAAAGTGTTGCAAAGAAAATGAAACCGTAGTACATCTATGAACTGCTATTTGAATTACAGCAGTGAAAACTGAAATAAATTAATCAAACCATGAGAATATATAGTATTAAAGATTATTTTTGCAATTCAAACTCATATATTGTGGATCACAGATTGAAAATGGAAATTTCTCTTTGCCACACAGAAAACATGAAAAACCCCGATTCATAAGATACGCAATTACAAAACTGTGCTAGAATAAATGAATATTTTCCTTTAGTCAAAATATCACTCGGACGATAAAACCGGAATATAAATGTTTGTCACTGTAGAAGGTGTAATTGATAGTAAAAAAAAAATGAAAAAATAGCAAAAATGTAACATCTGAGGAAATTAAGGGTACATAAGAGTAAATGATTCTTCACTTGTGTAGTTTTTGTAAACAGTTTACACATCTATGACTAGTTCTGAAAATATAACTTTAGAATTTAAATAAGTTGCTGCTATAAACTACATATGGTTCAATTGAGAAAAAGCCTATTTATTGCCCACATGAAAACCTAAGAGGATGGTGGCAGAGAAGGAGTGAATGAGAATACTAGGCTAGCACTCGCCTCTAGAAGGTGCGTGTATGTGGATGGTGCCGAGGTAGCCATGTCACCAGTGCCTGCCTCTATGCTTGGACAATAAGTGGTCTGAGGCTGTCAGTGTTGTGCTTTAATTCGCCCAGGACCCAACAAACGATACAAATCTGCCAGCTGAGGTGGAAGTGGGTGTTGCTAAGAGGGAAAGTTGGAGTGGCACTGGAGGTGAAACAAGTGGTGGTAGAGGACAACAGCTGAGTCTGCATGGGTGGGTAGTTACTGTAATTGACCTGTTTGTAATGCCATACATAGTGAAAGGCGGACACGGAGCTGAAAATAGAAAATATTTCCACAGAGAACGCACCAACTGGCCAATGCTGCACCACTTTTGCCCAGAGACATCAATAAGAAGGGAAATAAATCCAGGATGATTTTTTGTATCTGTGCATGCTATTTGATTGTCTTGCATCACTTGTAAACATGCATGCTTATCTACCTCCAAAACTCCGCTATTAGGTCTCTTAGTTGTTCTCTCATTCAGGTTGTTAATGGCAAAGAATTGAGATTCCAGGTGTAGAGTCCTATAATGTGGAAGCAACTTCTTCATACGCTGTGCAATAAAATAGTTTCACAGTATGCCACAGTAACAAAGTGGCATTTACCCATATGCCGACAAACTGATGTTTAGGCACTCCAATCCAAGGTGCCTCAAATTCTATTGTCCTCAAATAAAACTGAACACTAATCAACATCAGATTTCATTCAGAGAACACAAGTTAGAGTGGACATCACCAGCTGCAACCACAGTGAAAGTTTGTATCTGTGATCTGATGGCAAGGGTTGAAGTGGCCTACAGGAGGTGGACCTATAGATAAGTATCTACAGAACAACAGATGAAAGTGGGGAGTATGCCTCTGTCTTACTTCTTTGTAGCTACCTTGGAAAGGTAAACATAATGCCAAGAGTGATAGGAAACTGCTATTCCCACAGTTCTATACTGTGCTAACCAGTAATAACCTTTTAGGAAATTCCTGCAGGCATTTCAATAAGTGAATATGAAATGCTTTCAGGGGAACCACTCAGCTTTATTAACAATTGATTTAGAAATGTTGTGTGTGTGATGCTACCATTCCACACACATACTGATCAAGGATATTTAGGATACCTTTCATCTTTTGATGCTGCAGGTTTGAGCGACTGCAATGAGATGTTGATTTGTGTGGTAAATAAACTGAAGTTTGAGATCACTGCTCAATATGATATGGTTGAGATCTGGTTACGCCAGAATAATACCCTTCAATTAAACTACTAAGGGCCGGATTTAGATCTTGGCGGATGGAATACTTCGTCACAAACAGGACAGATATCCCGTCCACTATAATACGATCTCCATAGGATATAATGGGGTTGTAATACGGTGGACGGACATTCGTCACATTTGTGACTGACATTTCCCTCCACCCAGATCTAAATCAGTAAAAACAACAACATGTTCTGCCAGGAAGAATCATCAAGTGAAAATACTCCTATATGGCTAAGGGAAATTAAATAACACATCAGTAAAAATAACAATATTACAAATTTCCCCCCAAAAGCACCAGAATTTGTTTTAAATGTTGAAAGGAGGTATGTTTGAACCAAACAGTATTCTATATGAACAGAATCTGATCTGTCGTATAAAATAGTGCTCAAAGTGGCGGCACACTGCAAAGTGAAATAGAGTGTGCCAAAACAAAAGTGAAAAAATACATCAAAATAAATAAACACAACATATATACACAGAAGGGGTCAAGCCCAAACAAAGGAACGCAATATGAATAAATCAATCAAATGCCCAATTGAGGGGCTAGGGATTGACCACATGAAAGTCGACTTTTTGACCCCTATGGGTATGAAAAATCCGGGGTCGTCATCAGGACAAAATTATAAACAAGATGGCACCAGACCGGAGCAAAATACGGTCAAAACAATACAGATCCTCCAATTATTGGATGAGATTATAACGTATCTAGTGGAAAAGAGAGCAGAGATAAAGCCACCGCACGCTGATTATGCTAGTGTCGGCGGATGCAGCTACTCTCGCACTGTTCATTCCCATAGAGGTCGAAATGTCGACTTTCATGTGGTCAATCCTTATCACCTCAATTGGACATTTGATTGATTTATTCATATTGCGTTCCTTTGTTTGGGCTTGACCCCTTCTGTGTATATATGTTGTGTATATTTATTTTGTTGTATTTTTTCACTTTTGTTTTGGCACACTCTATTTCACTTTGCACTGCGCCGCCGCTTTTAGCACTATTTTATACGACAGATCAGATTCTGTTCATAAAGAATACTGTTTGGTTCGAACATACTTCATTTCAGCATTTAAAACAAGTTCTTGTTTTTTTTGGGGGGGGGGGATTTGCAATATTGTTATTTTTAATGTTGTGTTATTTCATTTAGTATAACCATATAAGAGTGTTTGCACTTGATGATTTTTCCTGGCAGAACATGGTGTTGTTTTGATTATTATTACCCTTGTTCTGTGGATTAGGGGTACCCCTTTACTTATGGTTAAGATCTAAATCAGGCCCTAATTGTAGACTCATAGACTGGGCTGTAAGGCACTTTTTTATGCTGTTGGGGCAATAAAATGTAATTGGTCAAAGTTTTATTGGCGGGGCGACATCCAAGAGAAATACTAGAATGACTTGAGGATTGCCTCCTGTAGATCTGAGGCTGAGACCAAATTGGCAAATATTCTACTGCTATTCACAAAAGGAATGTGCCTCCTCAATCACAGTGAATTTTGATTGGAGCAGGACATAAAAGTTATGTTTGTTTTTTGCTATGTTACAAAATGTTTCTGGGAAAGTTAGTTGTGTTGCTAGTATTTATGTAGATATGCTAACTTCTGTCCGTATATTGATCTAAATATTTTTGATCTGTAAATGCGGTGAATAAAATGAGCTAAAATATGTTTGCAAACTGATGTTCCAGGGCTAGATGTTATGCATCCTAAATATTACTATGGATTTGTATCAGTGTTTGATGCTAGCTTCACCACATTTTTAAGCAATTTATAATGAAGCTAATTGGTTCCCCTTGGGAGCATTTTATATTCAGACTGTCAGAGCTAGTCTCAAAGGTGATTATTAGGTAGTTCTAAATGATTAAGGTACTCCAATATCTGTCTAACAAATATTTGTTTTGAGCTTCCACTTCGCTACACCTCTATTTTCTGAAATTTAAAGTCCAGAAAATTATTCTATCAGAATATTGTGCTTTACATTTTTCCCTTCAAAAATGCTGCAGCCAGAATATTGACTGCCATTTTTTTGAAAATTGAACCATATATAGGTAAGTATAGACTTACTATTGTCAGCTCCATACTTATGAACCTTAACAACATATACTTCTTTGAGATACAAAAATGCTGCTATCTGTACCTGGTCAGCTCTTACCCTGATGCTGTATTCTGGGCTTGGCTACTTGAAAATGCTTGAGAATGATGCAGAAATCAATTACCCTAGCTAAATTGTTAGGGCACAGTGTATGAAAGTCCTGTAATCCACACTGCTAATTAGGATGTGGATGACTATCACTTTGTATGAACAACAGACGCTACGAAAAATAAATGGACTTTAACTGTGAAGGAATCGGACCCGCAGTTTCTTTGTAAGCATGCATGTAATTGAAAAAAGTTCTGAGAACCATGGGAAGAAACTTCAAAACAACCAACTCCATACCGCAAAAAACACAGAGAAATGGTTTTCCTTGCTTCTGAAGTTTTAGAAGTTCTATGTTAAGAATAGCAAGAGTACTAGATATATGACCATTGTTTCTGCCAGATAGGATATTTTTGGGAGATACTTTAAAAGGCAAGTATTGTACCCTAATCAAAGTGAACGCAGAATGATTTTGAGTTCTGTCTTTAAGGTCCCCTATCCGCATCAAGGAAGGAGACAGCATGCACTAAACTCAATGGATCAGTTGAGGATCAACCTATACACAATCAAAAATACAAGCAATTAGGCATCTATTGAGCCGTTGCACAGTGTTTTATTTTTTTTTAACATACGTTATTGAGCTTTAACATTTACACCAAGAACAAACTGGGAGCTCCAGCTGTAATACATCATTATTGCGGGGGAATATGCCCTGGTAACGGCAATCCCTCCTTCTGATGATGCAGAGATACACTTAACACAAACAATGACATATGCTATCTAACACAGCCAGTGACTGCATGATTACAGCAACGATGTTCCTCCTTGCCTCATGCCACACCACAGTGTAAGTGCTCCCAGTTCGTGTACCTACCCCTCTGCTCTCCCTTCCCCCCATGCCTCGTGCCGCTCCAATATGCTAATGTGTAGCTGTTGTCTGTCACTGTGTCAGGTGTCTCCAGGAAGGTCCCACACCCCTCCCCTGAACCATTTCCAGCAGTGTAGGTGTTGGATGGAGGGGAGAGTGTCCTGCCATGTAATAAGTTAGTCATCCCCCCGGCTTCATGGGGATGGTGCACCATCTAGAAATGGTTTGTCCAGATTCTCCATGGCACACAGCAGAGTACTCAAGGCCTGCGCCCCATCGGTCGAGCCCTGGCCTACCTGGCTTCCTGATATCTCACCATCTCTTCTGCCTTCGCCCATCTCAATAACTCCAGCTTGGAGGCTGTGCTCTAGGACGCCCTCGCCGTTTTCCAATTCCTTGTTATATCTGTTTTAGCTAGCAGGAGTGCTAAATCCTGAAATTAGTTGGAATCTTTAAACCAAGCCCTGTGGCAATATCCCCTGAGTAAACAGTGTCTGGGGTCACAGGGAATCGGTTACTTCTGATACCGTGCTGACAACGAATTCCCTCAGGAGCAGGCAGACCATAACATGTGAAAGAATTCCGCTGCTTCTTCTCCCCAGCGTGACACCTGGCTTCTGTCAAGCCAAAATACCTCCAAATTCTATCCGTACCCAGGTCAGTATGTCCCCTCAATTTTCATCAGTGATTGCTCTATGAAAGAGAAAGTGTCCTTGGGGTAAGTCATAGCTAGCTCTAAATGCCTCGAATGGTAGGAGGATGTTGGCTTCGAATACGGTCCCCATGGAAGTTGCCCCTCACCTCTCCCCAGCTAAACAGTCCCCTCCAATCGCCCCCTTGAGGTAATACTGTCAAGAATTGAAGTGGGATCTCAGGGGAGTAAGGTGTAGGGCAGCCTGATCTGCGGAGATAACGCAACCAGCAGCAGTGCAACACCTTTAATGCAGTGGAGCTGGAATTAGCAGGAAGGGCGAGGCGAAGTATTATTCTGACCTAAAACCGGAGTAATGGGTGCTACCTTCTTGTCCGGCATCGTGCGGTTAGCTATCCACTGCGTCAGCCACTGCAGCTTGCCCCCCAAGTAGTAGGCCTCAAAATCAGGAACGGCCGTGTCCCCATCCGCTGCAGGCCTCTGAAGTACCGTCAGTGCTAACCTCCGTCTGATGGACCCCCATAGAAGCCAACAATCAACAAATGTAATTCTTTGAAGAATGTGCCTGGGATCCATAGCAGGAGAGTAACAAAAAATAAAGAAGTTGAGGTAAAGCACTCATTTTTAGCAGGGCGCCTCGTCCTGCCACCAAGAGGGGCAATGATCCCTAGAAGGCCATACTATCACTGAGTCGACGCAGCGTCTGCCCCACATTCCCCTCCATGAGGTCTGCTCGGTTGCGATAGACATGCACTCCCAGGTAAGCCAGGCAGCGCAGCTCCCACTGCAGACCGACAAGGTCCTAGGGCGAGGGGGCGCCCTGTCAGCCGTCGTAGGGAAAAGACTGAACTTTTGCCAATTGACTCGAGCCGTTGATAGTGTTGTTCACTGATTTCATTGTCTGCCACTCCCAACATATTTGAAAATGAAGGTCACATGTAAGACCACAGATTGACTAGTCTGAAGAGCTCACCATTAACCAGTTGAAGTGAGGAGTCAAAGCAACATTTGGAAAAGTGGTAGGAAGTTATACGGTATAGAGAAACATATAAAGTGGAATATTAAAAGAGTGAAGAGAATGGAGTGTGGAACCCAGAAAGGATGATGAACAAGAAGAGCAAGAGAGTTACAACCCATGTGATGGCTCACTCCTTTGACTCACTGAAGTAGTTCCTTGCTAGTAGAGTTATCATTTCACTTCTTGTAGGAGATTACAGTTTTGAAATAAGTACTGACATAGGGCCTGATTTAGATATTGGCAGATGGGTTACTTCGTCACAAAGGTGACGGATATCCCGTCCACCAAAATCTAAATCCCATAGGAAATAATGGGATTTATATTTTGGCGGATGGGATCTCCATCACTGTTGTGACAGAGTGACCTGCCTGCCAATATCTAAATCAGGCCGTAAGTACTCAAAACTCAATTGAAATTGACAGTTGCAGTTTTTTTAATTTCTGGAAGCACATGTGGTGTTATTCCTCTCTGATGTTAATTAGCTTACACACTGTTTCTTTAACAGGCCATCCTCTGAATGTTTCAACATAATACAAACTTAAGTGGGAAATAGTAACACTAGTTAATTTAAGATTATGACAACAATGTGGACATTGTACTAACCAGCAATAGGGTGTTATACAGTTGTTCACTCTCATCCATTGCAAGCAGTTGGGACAACTCTATTAATATATTCAGGAACCATAATTACCATAATACAACACATGAAGACCATTCTGTGCGTTATCCAAATACTTGCAAGGTGGAGGAATTTATAGACAGAAATATTACATAGTATGTCTTGCTGTTCATATTAATCCTAACTTCTTCAATGAAGGTATTTCAAATTACATAACTAGGCTGATGCTGTTCACCTAAAACACTTTCCTCCTGGGCAGCAAGGAAACAGCGTAGTGATTCTTATATCTTTCATCCTTAAAATGGGGGGTGGGGTAGAAGGTCACAAAATGTCTCCCTGATAACGTTGTATTTTGTGGCCTCTTTAAGCCGGTCCTTCATTCTAGGTGAGGGCACTGTAATCCATGCATTTGCAATTTGTCTTTTGGCAAAAGTACTACAACTCGCTTCCTTCTATATTTCGTTCTCAAAAGATAGTAACATCATCAGTGGAGATTTTTCAATAGTAACACTAGTTATGTAAGTAACTGTTTTTGCAATTTCATTCCAGTTTTTACTGATTATAGGCTACATCCAGGTCAAATGAAAGAAATCTGCAGGGGTGAAACCTTATCTTCCTCATGTGGGGGTGGATTCAGGATTAAATCTATGGCCGGATTTGTGTGTGTAGTAAACTCTTTGTAAATACATGTGATTTATTAGTTTATAATTAATGCAGATCAGCTTTGCCCGGTCACAGCAGTACTGCAACTGAATGTCACTTATTTCAGCTCCAGGTCCTGTGCCCTCATTCTGCAGGCTGTAAGAAATATCACTGAACAATGTTCCATGAATATGTTGTATAATTCTAACACCTAGTCCCTTGAGGTTGTGTTGAGTATTTGTGTTATGGAGTAGCGGAGGTTCCGGGGGGAGGCATCAAATCCAGCCTTTGATGACTGGCAGAGTTTGTAGTAAGGGATGAAATCGGGACCATCTGTTACATTATTCTCTGTATATTGCTCTAGTGTAATGAGCTTTTTTTTACCAAGATGTGTTCCACACCAGTTGGCCGTCTTTCGACAAGACAATTCACAACAGATTTTTCGAGTGTAGAAATGGGTAACCTGCGATTGGCATGGCTGGTGAATACAACTGTGGGGGCCCATCAGCCCTCACCACTTCCCAGAATGGCCCGTTCTTAAGACAGACAGTTTGTCTGCCACTGATGGGCTTGAATAATTTCTGCATGAGCTTCATCTGAAGGGAACCCAGTTCAAGTTTGTCCCATTTCATTGGTATGTGAGGTAATCTGGACTCCTTATGAAACCAGTGAACAGCAAAGTGGGATAGTGCCACATAGTACTAACGAGCGAGATCCAGCGCCACGAAGCTTCTTTGTCATATGGCAATGTCGATAAGTCCCCGTGTATTCTAAGCTGGCAGTCTTGGTAATAGTGAGTATGGTCTACAAAGAAGCTTTTTGTTTTTTAAAGGAATGGGAATATTGGTGAAAAGACACAAAAATTCGGGTAGACCCAACATTTGGTAACTGCTATCCTACTTATCATGAAAAGGGACAGTTTAAACCCACAGTTTATTTGAGAAGCGAGTTTGGTCATTACAGGGCCAAAGGGGGAATAAGAAGAGTGTGAAACAGCACAAAAACAGCCACTCTGCCAAATTAAAATATCTGAAATTACCTTATTTAAAAGAGAAATGGGCGGAGGATTACAGGTGCAACTACTCAAGTAAAATGTTAAGTCTGATCCAACTGGGAGATGACTGAACGTCAGTGGTAAGTAAATGCTGCAACAAGAGAAATGTTGACAGGCAATAATCATGTTGTGACAACCCCCTCCACGGGAAAGACCACATGAGTCGGGGGAAAAAAAGGAAAAAAAACTCCAGTGCTCTTGCTTCCTGTCCCCACTCCCCAGTCCTGTCATTCTTGCATGATCCCCCTGAGCATACTGGGAATTATTTCGTTTATTTTTATGCAACCACTTGGCTGATTTCCTTGATGCAAAGAGAATCATCAGTGGTGAACGTCTTCACAAGTTGGTTTGCTTAGCTTTTCAAATGTGTATATAATTATTATTGCTCCATACTGTAATAATGCACAGCGTGCACACGCTATACCATAAAACATTTACTGATTATATGTTTAATGGGCACCTAATAAACACATTAACTACTCACTGAAGGAATTACCTAAACACTGCGCTCTGTGTTTTGTCATGGGCAAGGACTTAAGCAAGCCTAATGAGAACGTGTTTAAGTCACCGTTCAAAATATAATGGAAGTTATAGCTAGGACCTGCGAAGTAGATTACATTTTTCAAAACTTAAGTGTTTCACTGCCTCTTCTCTAACAAGTGCAGCGCCCCCGGGATATCCTTACATAAACAAAGCATTTCTAGATTGATATGAAATATGGTCACAGAGTTACACAGGTGATCTTTCTAAACCCTGAAACATGTTAATGAGAAAATGCAGGTGTGATTACAAATGCGTTACTGTTACAAATATTAAGATGTGCTATTAAACAAATCTGATATTCAATTATAAAAAAATAATATTATCGTGCTTGGATAATCATTAGACATCTTCTGGTCCGCATCTGAATATCAAATGAAATATATACTGCCAATAGTGAAACACATGGTGTCCGACTGCTTTATTTTGCTTATTTTTATACAAAGGCAGATAGAAAAATCATCATTTCATGACTCAGCATGTACCTTGTCATTTATACCAGACCAAACATCTTTCAAAGATGGATGCTATTTTTCAAAAGAACAAATTTATGTGTAGAAGCAATGTGAATACCTCAAAATACTCTGCTTTAAGTCTTTCCACATCAGAAAATAATATGCGCTCTTTGGGGCCTTACTTGCCTCTTGAGCCTCACCAAGGCTGGCTCCGCAAGACTGGGTTGCAGGCATACCACGTTTACTGACAATACGACTGAGGCCACACTTTTAAGTTACCCAACAAATGGTCAATGCGTTTAACAGGTTAATCGCAAAAGGAAGGAACTGCCCAAGTATGTAAAACTTAGACTGATATATAGAAACTCAATGGCATTTTCAAGAGGATTTTACATAACTCTAGTGGGTGCTGTATGTGTGCTGCAATGATTACTCAGATAATCTACATATATAACCTATTTGTATATGAACAAGATTATATATATAGACAATCTTTTGTGTTACAATGTCAAACATATTTTGTAACCAGTAAGCCAAATACAACTGCGCAGTGTAAAACATTGATTGCACACACAGAAACTGTGCCATTTCTAGAATGATGGCACAGTGCAATCAGTGACACCACATAAATGCTCTGAAATCCATGCCTGGGCCTTCACCCTCTTCTCTCTAGCGCATGGAGGCAGCGAGAAGAGGTCCTGCCCTCTTACTCCAGGTGCTTTCAGACTTGTGTTCACTGATGCACAGCAGAAGAGATACCAATGAATTTCAAGAATTTTACAAGATCACAGTGACATCAATCATTTGACTTTGTGAATTTTTGTTAATCAGTGAACAGCACAAAAGAAGGAAATACATAGTTTTTAAATTAGTTATTCACTCTTATTTAAAATGACTTGCAAAGAAAGTACACTGATAATGGGGCAATTGAAGAAATGCAAGAAAATCAAGTTCCAGAGAAAAATCAAGGAGAGTTCCTTTTCAAAGTACATTTCAGTTTTCATCTAAAGTCTCTTCTACTTCTGATTTATTCTCAGCTAAACTAGCTCCTTTTGTACTTGAGGACAGTGCATATTCCTGCACTCTCGTCTTTAAAACACCCAGTTCACTTTGCATTTTTAATATGCTATTGTCATACTGCATTCCTTCGAGAACCTTTTGTATCCCATATATTTCTGAGACTGCTTTCAGCATGTTGTCCTCCATGTTGAATGTCTGCATGGTCAAGTCTTCCATTTTCTTTTCAATGCCTATCAGCTCCTTGGATACTTTGAGAACTGTGCGAACAGCAGTTTCAATTATCGGAAGATTACTTCTGCATTCCTCAAGTTTGGGTTCATAATCCTGGATATTTTGACTCAGTTCTGTATTTTTAGCAACCAATACACTCTGCTCAACTTCTAATTTTTCAATTGTTTTTCCATTTGATTCCAATTGTTGTTCAATGTGAACAATCTCATCATCTTCTTGTCTTTTTAAGGCTCTAGTATTTCTTATTGTGCTATCTTCCAGCTCATTTAGCCTTTCAGACAACAATTTAATTCCTTTTTCAGCTGTATTGATGTGTGATTTGACCTGATTGTGAATGGTTTTAGCTTCAGATTTTAAAATGTCAACGAGCTTGGTCATTTTGTCAAAACTGACTTTCCACAAATCTGTAACATTTTGAAATTTCTCGTTCATGTCTTGCACCTTTTGAGTTAGCAGATTTTCACTGTCTTGATGGTTGTGTACTATTCCGCGAAGGCTGGATACGTCTTCTTCTAAACGGGCAACTACTGAGATGACTGGGATTGTTTCTTGCAGAACACCGTCAGAAGTTTGTAGCTGTAGTTTTAATACAAAACAATGTCCACAGTTTTTATATATTTTACAAATGTACAAATTACAGTGCTACTTTATAGTTAATATTTAAGAATGTATGTATGTAGATATATAGAGATCTCTGAATTTCATATATACCATTTATCCTAAAGAGTGACAAATACCTTCATCATCGAGCTGACAAAATCATTTATTTGTAACCTTTTATGATCAACGATTGATTCATCAGGATATTTGTCGAAATGAGGCTTGAAAATAACTGCATTTCTTTCCAATGTGTCATTCCAAAGAGATGGGATGTTTATAGGAACATTAAATGAAATCTGGTTGACTGTCACGGAAGCATATAAATTACAGAGGCACAGCGAAGAAGAGCTAAGACTTGTTGCAGTGTGAGGTGAGCGTTTGATTGTTTTCAAACCCCATTTTCACATACAGCCTGATAAACATGAACTTTGAGCATATCATAAGCAAATAAAAGACTGCACGTAAATGATTTATTTACCCGAATTAAGGTACTTGTGTGTTATAATCTTTACATAATTGCCATTTGTGTTATGCTAAGCAAAAAAGTGCTCCCAACACGAAATATAGATAAATACTTTATGCTATGCTGCTTTTAATGCACAAAAAGTAAAAACTGCACCTGCTACAGAAATTACACTTAACAGATGACGTCATGCCCATTCATTACTTTCCATTTTTCATAACTATGATATCATTATAGTGAATTATGGATTCAACAAATGAGAAGTGTAGTCTTACTTTGTTTGCCTTCCCTCCAGCTAACGAGTATTTAAGAATGATCATGCATTTGGGCAATGACAGCCCCAAAGCACAATGCTGGGCTTCACCATTTCCCTTCATTTAAGGTGAACCAGGGAGAAGGGTTTGCAAACCGAGCCTCATTCATAAGTTCATGAACATTGGCCCAAAGTACACAAATACTGAGGCAAATTTATTTTTTTACATATTTTCCTTAAACTTCTAGGGGTCCTTTGAGATCTCTGCAGAATAGGTAGTGGGTAAGTGGATTCTCCCCTTGTCCCCTTTTGGTGCTTTAATTTTGATCTACGTGGGCTTTTAACCATGCCCACCTCACGCCCATCACTTGCACTTGTTCAGGGACGTGCCTTTCAAAAATCCTTTGATGACACTGGTAAATGCTTGTCCCTCCTTGGGGCAGTTTTGTTACCGTCTTGGCCATCACCCTTGTTACATGGATAATTGCACTTTTGCCTATATGTTTGGATGCGAGTGAACTTCTTTTTCCTTTCGAGTCGATTCTTGGCGCTCATGGCGGCCGTGGTGCTTTGAATCTGCTTATTATTCTTTTTGTTCTTAAAGAGAGTATCTTGTGATTTAAGTGCCAGCTTTTCCCCTTAAAGGGCTCGTTTACGGAGCTGTGGGATTGGCATTAGAAGTGCAGATCTCTTTCAAGAGGCTCGTGTCCTGACCCTTTCCGCCAGACGTACCTTTGTAAAGCCATTAATCTTGTCCTCGCGTCCACTTGTGGTGAATAAAAAAAAAAACACATTGCAGAGCACATTGGCTAAAAGAGAACTGGCTCAGTAGCTCATGACGTAGAGCGACTTGGCATCTGTCTAACACTATATTCACCTAACTTGATTGATGCCATTTTGCATAAAATGCCCCGATGAACCATGTAATAGTTTATTTTTGGTTTTAGCAAAACGTGTACTTTCATTTTGTCTTTAAATAGCCCCGATGAACCATGAATGGCCATGGAGCAATAACCACAAATAAAAATCACCTCAAAGAAACACCTGGTCTTCTATTATGTACATGTTTTATTAACCTTTTCTTGACCAGAATGCTGCTCCAGAAAATCAGTTCCTATACTGTCGATCTTAATTCTCTAGCAATTGGGAAGCACCGGTCTTTGGGTTTCCCTTGAGTGTTCCATGATGCTCTTCTGGGTTCGGGTGGGGGATGGAGTTATTTTCTGTAGTTCTCTTTCCGACGTCACATGTCGTAACCTGCATATTTTAGTTAACTGAAAATAGTAGTTACAGTGCCAAGCTGGAATTCCTAACTCTTGCGCACAAGATCAGTGTGTCAGAGGACCGTGCACCTGAAATGTTTAATGGTTATCCCTCCTGGGGCAACCTTCGTTAATACATAACACCCTCCTGGTTTACTGCCAATCTCCTCTGCTAGCAGGAATGAAATGCACGAGCTGGTCCCCAGTGGGCCCAACGAGGTACCCAAAGAATGAAAGCCATGCAGGCAGTACTGGGAGGCGTTGGCCTGCCTCAAGCCGCAATCAATGCCCGTGCTCCAGAATTGCCATTACAAGACGATAGAGCATTGGGAAAGGCAATAGGACTGTTCTTCTCATGCCCGCAACTGCTATTTTTGCAAACCTATTCAAAATATTACAATGTGAAAAAGTTATACATTTAAAAAAAAAATGTGCGTGCATACATTTGTAAAAAAAATTACAAATATAATCCATTGCAAATATAATTCGAAACATGAAATGAATGCCGAAAAAAAGCACAGTTTGACACGCCAACCCTAACACTGAAGTGAACTGTTTCCTAAGTAGATGTGCACAAGCACAGTGCCATCTATGACAGGGGAGAGAGCCAATTGCTGAAGTGGGCTAACCCACTGCACTATGTGATATGCTGTGGTGAGCACAACTAAAATGTGAATGACAGACCAGTGGATGAAAAGGCCCCTATGTGTATATTTTATATATGTGTTATTTTGTTTTAAAACATGAAGTTAACAAGAAGACTAATGCTGTCTCTAGGCCACACCGCATAAAGGCGAGCCTCCTGTGAATAAGGCATGTCTTGGTCAGAATGTTGACTCGCTCCAGAATGTGCTAAGATTTCGGAGCCTTTGTTGTGAATGGCCTGGCTGGATCTCCCCCTTGTCGGTTTTCTAAGCGTTTCATAAATGTGTTATATGTTCTTTCGGCATCCACACATTGTGGGACTTTGTTCCGCTCTTCCCGCGGTGCCTGGTGACGCCTGATAAACCCCTATCGTCGATAATTCGATTTTTGTCTGCTCCTTCCAGACACCCTCGATCAATGGAAGCTTGCGTTTACTAACTAGGGCTCTGTGTCCAAATCATCCTTTGAGGGGTACTATACTCTCAGCCAAATCGCAGAGAGTTCTTGAGATAGGGTCTGAGCCCTCAGATCAAGCTGAAACCTGAAGCCCTTGAACACTTGATAAACCGAATAAAATGAGTTATTCTGACATTCTTTTTATTACAATTTGGAGCATAGATAACGGTTAATGGAATCCAAAAGTCTCTCAAATGTATTGAATATACTGTAGAAATTTAAACCAACACATTTTCTTTGGGCTGGATAAAGTTGCTGGCAAAAAGATTGGAGGACTGTCTCCTCCACTCTGGCTGGTGTGAAGGGATTAAACTACCACGACTTCGCGCCTAAGAGCCAGTGGGTAGGTGACATTTTTGTTACAATGGTCTAATCTTGCTTAATTCCAGACTTTTATGCTGCCTAATATATATACAAATAGTGCGCTGTTTTACAGAAAGCGACATTTCGGGGGCTATGGGGGAGTTTTTCCTCCCCCTTCCCACCTTCTTCCACACCCACCAACCCATGGGAGAATGATTTGAGTCGAAAATGACTTCCTGAGCGTCACCTTTTCCTTGAGTGAAATCATTTCTCCTCGAACTAGTGTCCTGCTGGAATCTTATGAGTTTTCTGCACGAGCAATCACATTCCAGAGTAGTTACTGGAGAAATGTATTTTCCATTATATGCATACGTTTGTTGAACAAATGCTCTCAAATTCTGAACCCAGTGTCTGCTTGGACTATGCTAGGGTCCAACCTTGGAAGCAATGGAAGCCTCTGCGCAGCCCCCTCTGCTGAAAAGACCTAGGTCCAGGCTGCCTCATGGCCCCCTTTAGACACTCTTCATGGACCCACATGTAAACATTCTAGCGCAGTGATTCCCAAACTGTGCTTGGTGTACGGCGCCCCTGGCACGATAGGACTGCTCACCAGAGTGCCGCAGGGCGCCGATTCGGAACCCCTCTTCTAGAGTGATGTAGAAGAACCGAAAATGATGCCAGCTCTTCAGCTCCCAGTTGCAAATATTCAAATAACTGGAGGCATTCACCAAATCATATATATATTTTTTTGCTTTTAGAAAGTGATCACAGAGTGCCATGGTCCAAGCTATTTTTCAGAAGGCCTCATAAATTTGCACAAACTACTGTCCTCGACAGTGTAGCAAAATGCTAGTACCAGCGCTACCCTCAAACCATAACATTCCTACAAAAGTTAAAAATTGGAGTATTCCAGGTCACCCAAGCCTGAAAGAATGGCCTGGGTTGCACAGGTATCTGTTTAGGTCGAGCGTGCAAGCGCTTCAACATGTTGTGATCTATATGTGTGCTTTTAATCACACTCACTGCACACCCATCACTATCACTCATTTGTGGGCTTGCTTTTCAAAAATCCTTTATCATCACTGGTAAATGCTTTACGTTTGTCCTCCTTGGGGCGATTTTGTTACCGCCTTGGACACCGACCCCGTTACATGGATAATTGCACATTTGTCGATATATTTGACTGCAAGCGAACTTCTTTTTCCTTTTGTGTCTCTCCTTTGCGCTCATGCTCATGGGGGCCGTGTCAATTTGAATCGTCTCGCTTATGTCCAGTTCAGTTAGGAATTTACAATACTAATAGCTCTAACTCGAGCAGACGTGAGACCCATTGCATTCCAAATGTGTGTTTTAAAGGATGCAAGGCTGAGCTCCTCGTTCTGTCATGGAGTTGTAACAGAAAGTGTTCTGTTGCAGCCAGCCAATTAGCCCTTGGGTCAACAGACCAAAAATTTACAACAGGAGTAAAAAGTTCTGTTGTCCAATGGAAGCTTTTTATTATTATTATTTGTTTTTTTAATTTACGTCTGTGGGCAGTCCATGAACCCGCCTTGAGGTCTGTGTGCAGACTAACCGTCCAGCTATTTCTAATCTGTATCCCTTTGAAGCTCACCTGAAACATTTTTGTTATGCTCATTTCTTGACAAGCACTGAGCAGATTTACATCAACCCCAGCAAAAGCATATTTCTGAAGAAATTTCTAGTTTCATGCTAAGACTTGGTGTATTTCGGTTTAGTGATTTTTTTTTCGTAGTATATAGTAACAATTCCTATGGGAGCTCAAAATCTTAAATGCTGCTTTCTTTGCTCGATTTAAGTGCTCCCGCCACCCAAATATCAAGTAAAACAGGCTAGAATTGCTAGCAAATCAAAGATTTTGTTTAACCCCATCTTTATCCACTCTTGCTAGATACGCATAAACCCTGGAATTTCTTCACTGGACTTGACTTGCTAACATCCTGCCAAGTTTAATGCAGATTCATTAAACAGCAGCAAAGGTATTACCGCAGGATAATGTTTTTGCCTCCTTCAACTTTGCTCCCTCTAGCTTGCCCACCTGTGAACTGCACAAAACTTGCCATACATACAGAAAACTAAACACGCTAAATGCCTTCCAGAGTTCATGTAGATTTGTCAAATGATGCCACAGTTGTTAGCAAATTAACACTTTTTTACCCACCCTTCTAACCGTAACACCCTTGATGAATCTGCACACATTAAAAGTTACCAAGAGCAAATTACACATGCCACATTTGTGCAAATTCGTAAAATGGTGCTAACGTTTTTGGAATAGGGAAATGCATTTTTCAACTAGCAGTGATGTGGAATTCTTATAGCCTGACGCCCGGGACATATTGTTTGGTGTCAAGGGCAACAAGTTTTCATGTTTATTTTGTCCTTGGGACAAGTAGGCCCAACCCCCTGCAGCACAAACCCTTTGGCTGCCAGTTTACAGAAAAGGTAACTGTCTGCGTTTGAGGTTCATATGTTAATGCTGTTGGAACTTGTATTTATGGTTCATTAATGAAAAACCTTTATTATTAGGGTGAGCGCTGTAAATAAACATTCTAAGGTCACACTGCACTAATGACAGTAAAAAAAAAAAAAAAAGTGTACACACTTTTTGGAAAAGTTTAACAATATGAGGCTAATTATAAAGCTCCCAGAATGCTCTCTGATTAGATGCACATGTTTGCAGAAGCTTGTAAGAAAGAGTGATGATTCTTTGCTTTCAAAATAAAATGTTCAATAAAAAAATGCAAGTAGGAAACTTTAGGTGCTATTTCTTTGAAACGTCATTTAGTAAAATGTGTTGATGCATGCTAGTATGTCCCAAAAATATTCCTAATGGAAAATTAGTGTAACTATTTTTGACAAGATTATGGGAAGTATGACCATAAACAAGCACTGGCAAAGCCAACTGATCCAACACTTGTCATAAGTTTTTTGGTTTTGTCAATGCATGTCTTGTTTTGAGATGGCTTGTTTAACACATTATTGTTGTGGGAGCTGCCAGGTCCTCACCATTGTAACAAATACTGGCCACAAGAAAAAAAAAAAAAAAAAAAAAAAATGTTGGTCTCAAAAAGCACTCATTGCCACCAGCGGTGTAACAAAGGCCTGCAACCCCACTCCAGGGGCCCCCCTCAGCACAGCACCTTCCCTGAGTGAGTCTGGAGGGGGGCCCCCATGTTCTTTGCAGGGGGGGCCCCTCCAGTTAACCATAGGAGGCTAATTATACAGCTCCCAGAATTCTCTCTGATTAGATGCAAACATAAGAAAGAGTGATGATTCTTTGCTTTCAAAATAAAATGTTCAAGAAAAAAATGCCAGTAGGAAACTTTAGGTGCTATTTCTTTGAAGTGTCATTTACTAAAATGGGTTGATGCATGCTAGTATGTCCCCAAAATATTCCTAATGGAAATTTTCGACAAGATTTTGGGAAGTATAAACATAAACAAGCACTGGCAAAGCCAACCGATCCAACATTTGTTGTGTTTTTTTTTGGTTTTGTAAATGCATGTCTTGTTTTGACATTGCTTTTTTAACACTTTATTGTTGTGGGAGCTGCCAGGCCCTCACCACTGTAACGTACACTGTCAAAAAGCACATCACCTGCCCTGACTGAATCTGGAGGTGGGGCCCCCTTCATGTTCTTGGCAGGGGAGGCCTCCAGTTTTGTTACACCAGTGATTATCACAGTAGTACCTGGCGCTGAACAAAACTACTTTATGTGCCAATATACTCCTTGTGGAAGAGCAGAATGTAATCACTCACAGTAAAGACAACTCAGATAGATAGAGAGAAACAGAAGTTTAATAAAAACAAAATGCCTTGGTTAACACAGACCTAATTAGAGGAACCAATTCTTAAAGAAAGTCACAAAAGTGCAACCATGGTATATTTCTTTGAATAAGTGTCTTTCATGAATTCACTAGAACTTACAGAAGCAGACCAGGAAATTGTATTCCTGGAAAATATCTGTGAACTGTATTTTAGCACGCGCAAATATGCATGTGTGAAAATCTATAGAGATTTACAAGTTCCCTTTCCCTCCAACCACTTTTTTCCCCAATCCTCGCAGAACTTATTTTTCTGCAATTGTCAGGAGTACATTTACAAACTTTCTCAGTATGGGAAAAGATTAGAGAATAGCTGGTGAAAATCCTTAAACATGCAAGCTAGTAGGTTTGCAGACCCAAAGGCATTCCAGCCCTTGAACTATTGCTTACTGCTTCCTCCAGCCCCAGTATGTAGATCTGCGAAAAAGGTGGCAAAATAAGGAAATTGCTATAGTAGGGATTGAAACTGCAAGTATTCAAGCCCTACTATAGTAGTAGCACTAGCATAATCAGAGAGGCTATTATCAGAGCTCTGACCTAATGAGATTGCTGCAATAATTTGTTGCCGAACTACATGGCACCAAAGGGACAAGTAGATTTTTTTACAGGACAAGTAGATTTAAGAAGCAACCTTACGCATGGACAAGTAGATATTTGTTTTTTAATTTCACACCCCTGACTATTAAGAGATCTAACTTTCTAACCCTTTCAAGCCAACCCCACACATTTCTGTAATACTAATTTCTCAGAAACGTCTGAAAACATTTACACCAAACCGAGCAAAGTTCTTCCCTCAGTAAGGTTCAAGTTTCATGTCAAGATTGGTGCATTTCCATTCAGCATTATTTACTGTAATGCAGAGCAAAAATTTCTTATAGGAGTTAAAATAGGAACCGCTTCCATTTTGTCCCCTCCTTTTTTTTCACTTTGTGTGCCAAAAACAAATAAAAAAAACTTTTGTTTTGGAAAGATTTTTGCAGATTAGCCACATGGTGCCAAAGTTATTAGCAAGAAGAAAAACACCTGTTCGATGGAAACCCTGAACTAGCCACAACTACAAACTGGCTCCACAACCATGGCTTGCATAACAGCCATGCAGACCAATACTCTCACACAAAATGCAACAACCATGCCCTCCCCTTTGATGTGGCAGATGCAAATATAAACAAGATGAACAATCTTTAGGTGAAACTACGTATCATTTTGACATTAATGCCATTAATGTGGCAACTATGTATGTATTATTATTTAGGGAAGGTGTTGTGTTTAATGCTATAGTGCTTTTAGTTTAGTTGATTATTGGTATCAGTTTTTGTGAGGTCATAAGCATTGCATGTGGTGGGTGTCATGGTTTTCCTATGACCAGTCCCTGTGCTCAACCACTACTGAATGTCAACTCCCACTGTACACAGCCTCCGACCAATCCAAACCCTAGCCCTCTATCTCCCCTCAGGCACCCAATACCCAGGGCACACAACCTTAAGCCCTGTGCAGCACCTGGCTCCTCTCACCAAGCCCAGATGGGTGGCCAACTTCAGCTGGGCATGGCCATGGATGTGGGCCACAAGGGTTTAGCTGCATGAAGAGGGGGACCAAGCAGGGTGTACTGGAACCTGCACAGGCAGACAACCCTGGTTGTGCATGGCATTTGGGAATGTGCAGCAGGTATTTCAGTCAAGCCCTGTGAACAGCCAACCTCTTCTGTGTCGGGGTATTATGCAACAGGGGTTAGGCCAAAGGGCCTGACCTTTGGCCAACACCTGCTGCATATTCCTGGGGCCTTTGGATTCCTCTTGAATACTGAAGAAATTCAGATTCATGTGCCAAATGATGAAGCTTGGAAATTCTAATATTTCTCTCAGACTGCAGTTTCAACTGTGTGTGAAAACTTCAACTACACTAAATCTATGAAAAAGCAAGATACTGCTGTACTGATTTCATCCAATTATGTTATATTAAATCGCTGCATTGAGTATAGTTAGTCCTCTCCTGGTGGAAAAGCATTGAGTCACAATTAGTATCTTAGTATTCATTAGTCATTCATGGTGCAGTTTCGCTCAGTGTCAGGTTCTCCAAGAGGTCATCAATGCACTCCTCAAACTGTATAATAGTATTTATTAATAACAAATAATAATAATAATTGATAATAACACTTAATTACAATCCTGCAATATTGGGAGTTCCACTGAAGACAATGAAGTGTCTCTGGCCAATAATGCCTGCTATAGGCCATATCCATCAATCATATTCGTAATACACCATGATAGCTCCCTGTCCAGGGCTATAACAGTAACAGACCTCTGTCCATGTTTTAGGTTCAAAGTGCAGGGGAGGGCCTGTAATGAGGACGAAAATGAGGAAGATAGAGTTTAACAACTACTACAGCATTATGCAGAAAGTCCATAATGCACTGTAATTCAAATTAATCTTCACCTTCTTCACCCCAGAGGGTCTGCTTCTCTTTAGAAGCAATCCAAAACAACCATTTTGTTTATGCTAGTATGAGTAAACTTCAAATTCAATACTATTAGGATTGTAGATTTCAACCAGGTTGACTATTTAAAAGTGTTTAATCATGGCCTTCTGTTGGGTGATTCAAAAAAGCCAAGAATAAAGTAGAATGAGGCCTCCATTTTGGCACACTCCCCTGGTTACATCATTATTCAAATGCACTAAAGGTTCTCCTACAATTGCCAGTATATTTTCTGAATGACCGTGAACATGAAAAGGTATAATGTGAAGCACAAATGCAAAGCTTGCTTAGAACATTAGTCAAATAAACATGTATTGCTATGTCATGTGTATGTTTATGCATATCTGCATGAAAATCAGTAACATCAGAAGAATAACCCTTATGCTATGACACAGAAATAAGTGTTTTCTCCTGATAGAGCAGGTATGCTAATTTAAGAAACTCTAATGATTAATATGTGTTTATTAATGAGAAAAATGCATAGAGAAATTAACATTAGAAAAATAAGGTGTATAATCGAAAATGTACCCACTGGGAGTGGTCACCTTGTGTATTAACAGATGCTAAATAATGAGAAAATGTATGTAAAATGTATTAATATATCATAACTGGATGTATAACCTATGTTTTGTGTTAATTTGCATTCTTAACTTAGCCGAACTAAAGGCCTGGTTTCACTGGGCCTTGCCTGCTTACAATGTGAAGACTCGACAAAGCTTGCGAGGACTGGTAACCGGAGTAAAGGACCTTGAACTGTGCAGAGTTCAGATGGCTCTGCTACAACATTCTGCAATGTACCAGCAGACAGGAGATGATGAAGACAATTTGATACTATTATGTGTAGTGTAGGCTAAATGCACTTTCCCAGGACTTGAACAATAGAGGCACTGACTAAAGACTATGTATGCAACAATTTTTTTACCTGAAGAGCCGGATGATGTTCTCATCACAAGAGAGACCAATCAAATTTATGGGTTATGATGTCTATGCAGAAATAGAGATTTGGTAAATAAAAACTATAGGTTAGAGTAATTACTTCCGACGAGACTGACCAATTAGCAATTAGTGGGACGGACTGGGAGACCCTAATAAAAAGTCATGACAAGGGGAGTGAAATCAAAACTGCGAGGAGAAAGCTGAAGAAGTCAGGAGACGCTGTCCGAGGTGCTGATAATTAGGCTTATACTCTGTGAGCCTGATACTTAGCTGACCACTGATGACCTGGGGACGAAGACTGACTCGTTGCTGATACATCCTGGATAGGTAGCTATGAAAATGTGGCTGACTAATTTTGTGCCCTTTCTTCTAGGTACCACTGCGCTGTTTTGTAGAAATCCTCTCTTACATAGATTTTTCCAAATTAATGTTTTTCTCTAAATTGTTTTTGCATGAAGACCCACATGCTAATGCTAATCTTGGTTAAGTAGGCTGTTAGGGGAAGACGTTGACAGTGACAATGACTGACGAATTGAATTGCTGAATGACTCCATTAATGTCAATAATTATTGACTTATTAACTGCATTGTTGCTTATGATTTTCTTTGGAGAATACTGATTACCTTGATGATTCATAAAAATTGATTAATAAAAGCAAAATTAACTTTTGATTAGAATTGTAATCAATAGGGAATAAACATTGTTAACCTTTCCATGAGTGGTGGTTATTTTTGGATTAGTATGGTTTTTCTTTGTGGTTTCTTGAGTGTTTGATATTGATTTATTGTTGTTGATTATTGGTTCAGTAATCACTGAATGACTACGACACTCCATGCGATTCAAAAGATTCATCGACCTATACACGTCCACTTGTAAGTTTACTTATTAAGGACCAGGCGCGCTAGCACTCTGCCTTGTCTAGTTACAAAAACAGAGATGCAGACATACTCCAATATCCATACATGTTCTGTTGCCTTCCAGTAAACTAAAAAAATGGTCCTTTAGTAACACTGCTTTCGACAACTAATGTTATGATTAGAGGAAGAGAAGAAACGCTTTAAAAGACTGTAACAGCTCATGTGGCTCAAAGGCATCATTTTAATTGGCAGCACTATCACACAAGTATTTTATGTTTAATAATCATTAACTAGCAATTAGTCATCGGTGCCAGGTTTTGAAAGGAGGTGCCAATGCCATGAGACTAGGGATTATACAAGTGATAATTAACAACAGCAAACTATGTAATATCATTCATCACACTTTAGAGCGAGGCAGCCCTTCTGTACAGCATGCAAGCTATTCATTTGGTGCATGGGATGCAGGCTATATACAAACTGGGAGATGCACACACACACAATCCCCCCACACAGCTGCCATGTGTGCAGTGCAAATGCATCGCTGAGCAGCATGCAACCACAGAGACTTATTGTGCGCAATATAACTAATATAAGTGAACTTTGGGTCCACCCCTTTCAACCACTGACTTTTTTCAACCATCCTCCTTCAGCCACTGGGTTGAGACTTTGTTAATCATGTCTAGAGTATTCATCTCACACCCTATCTATTGATTGTTCAGGTGTATTGTTATGCCGCCACTCGAATGCCTGCATTCAAGTGCATGAGCGAATACTTTACAATGAAAGACCTCTCTGTCCCTTCATGCTGGCTCCCTCCTGAGGCTCGTGCTATGTTCCTCTTCGGTTCATCCTCTGTTCCATCCTGTCCCTTACTCCTTCTCCTGTTTTCTCCTTGTTCTCCACAAATGCCATCCTCTTATCAGTATCTTGTGTGCTCTTTCTTCTCCCGAACATAGGGCCACATGTACAAAGCTTTATATTTGCGATTTCCTAATAGTACATTTTTGTGATTCGCTATTAGAAAATCGGCAAAAGCTATGTACAAAAGTGTGTCTTACACTGTTTGCGATTCTCAGTAGGTCGCAATTTACCTTCGTTATTAATATTCGTGAGGTAGGTCGTAATTTGCAACCCACTGGGAATTACTAACAATGCAGGGATGGTGGCCTGCTGTGGACAGCGAACCACCATGTCTGTGTTTGCTTTTTAAATGAAGCAACCTTTTTTTTTTTTTTTTTTTAAATGCAGCACATTTTCCTTAAGGGAAAACGGGATGCATTTAAAACACAACAATGAAAAGTTTTCGGCAGTGGTCCCTGGGACTACTGCCTGCTCTTAAAAAATGAAATTACCCTCACATTCACAAAGGGGAAGGGGTCCATTGGGGACCCCTTCCCTTTTGCGAATGGGTTACCACCAATTTGAAATTGGTGCTAACTTGCAAATGGAAGGGGTGCCCATAATACGCCCTTTCCTAATACCCACTCGCAAACCCTATTTTGTGATTCGATAATAGTTTACCTACTCGCAAAACATAGTTAATACATGTCAAAAGGATATTTAGCGGTCCCAAATGGATCAATCTCTGTTTGAAACCACTAAAACCTTTTGTACATGTGGCCCAATATTCCATCCCAGCTACTTCTCATGTGTTCCCAGTATTTTTTTTTAAATTAATTAAAAAAACAAAAACAAAGGCGGGCAGTAGGCTTGCTATATCATAGAAACTTAAGTAGGACAATAATGAAAGCTCCATTGCCCTCGGACCTTGATTTATTGCCTCATTCAACTTGCTGTATTAGGTAATTGTCAGGCTGGAATCTCAATTAGATATTGGGAGTCTTGAAATGTGATAAACATGCCATTCACGATGAGGCTGCCTATTGTTACATAGTTTCTCACAGTTTGGTGGGTGTTCCAGAAGTTTGGGAGTCACCAAATTGGGGGCAGATGGAGCTAACAGGATATCTTCTTGTAATCTCCTCAACACCCATTTTCACTTGTGTGATGTCAGCCTTACTAAAAAATGGTAAATAGGAGTTTGGTGGGGCTTAGGAAAAGAAAAACTCTTCTAACCAAACAACCCAGAACATGCTGGACAAGAACACCCTATTGAGGCCAACTCCACCTGAAAACCAGGAGAGCACATATTAGAACAGTGTCACCAGGTGCAGCTTTTCATATTGGGTACTTGAAGGCCACTGTTTTCGCACAATAGCTTCAGGGGGTCGTATATATCCTACTTCGCTTCACTGCTCCCCTCTGCCCCCAAGACAGGCCAGGTAAGAATAATTTCTTGCCCTTTAAAGACATTTCTGGGATAAACAAATGTGGAGCCCTGCAAGGTTTGAAAACATCTAATTGCAGTTCAACATACAGAACTGTTTAGATATTTGTGGTACTATCCTGAAGTTATGTGTCCAATGTTTCCTAATCACCAGATTGATAGCCTACTTCCAATTTCAGGAAGTCTGATGGCCCATAAAGTACACCAGATCCAAAAAGCCTGTGTTATACTGCTTTTCTTCTGAGGAAGGCTAGTTTGGTATGTGGCTGCTGAATGCACTTGGTCCTTACATTCAGCTTGACAGTCTGAACTGTTCAATACAAAGCAGTATGGCTGTAATTAGAGTCACTGTTAAATTCAACATGACGTCTTCAGTGTTTGCCAACTTTCAATGAGTCAAAGTAACTCTGCAACAGCCATTTCAAATTTACATTAAAGAGAGCTGATATATGATTCATCACCTTCTTTTTCCACCACAGTAATTAAAACGATCATGGCAAATGTGATGCAGAGGTGAGGTCAAATAAAATGTTCAGATACTTGCATTAAATAAATAAAAACAGGAACATTCACCTTCGCAGACAGTAAACCTATTTTATCCTCAAGCGCTTCAAGCTCAGATGTTTTTATCTCCAAAAGCCGGAATCTTTTCTCCACATCAGCACGCGCGACAGACTGCTGAAACACAAACCTGCAAAACATTGAAAAGAAAAGTCAGTAGTGCAGTCCACTTGGTTCGTAAACCATGTTCACTGGTGGAAATTCCACGTGAGTTAATAGATTCAGTAGAAAAAGCAAGTGTAACTCCATTGGTTTATAAACTCTATCCGAAACCAAAAGATAGCCATAACTAATTCACAGATCCCACAGGAGTTTTCCCAACAGAGCAAACCTACATGCAAACAAGGGGATCATGCAGAAACAAATAAGTAAACTGGAATTTCCACCAAAGACACTCGAACTTTGATGTTCCATTTTTTTCAATTTATAGCTCCATTATTGGATCAAGGATGCAATTACAACTGCACCGAGTATCCCTCCTCACTGTCTGCTCCTAACTCCACTGCTGCACTGGCACTGAAGGGGACTACTTTTCCCCAAGGCTGCAGCTGTTTGATTTCACTAGTTGTCTCGAGCAACTAGTGATTCATTTCGCAGTAGCACCTTAATTCCAGGAAATGTGAGCCCAATAACTCATCATCAGGCAGGTTCCTTCCCGGATTTCAAGTCCCTCAGGAAGAGAGTTCCTGCTCCTACCTGAAGACCAAGTGAGGCCATATTATTAAAAGTGCCCAGGGCACAACGGGTGTGTACTTTGACTTTTTTGCACTCCCAGAGCAGTTTATTATTACAGAAGTGGCTGCAAACGCTTTCATGGTCCCTTCTGTAATACTTGTATGCTAGAGCAATCTTAAAGGGGGGTTTCCTCATTTGCATAGAAATGAGGGAACACTTTGCCTCTGAGCTCACAACTATTATAGACGCTGGTGGAGAGACGGATGAGCTATCATAAGGCTGTAACATGTTATCGAATCACAGTATGGGTTTGTGACCAAATACTGAATCCGTATTTGGAAGGGCTGAAAAGGGCGTCCTTTCCAAATACCAATTCAGAATTTTGCAACAAAATCAGGTTGCAAGATATAAATATTTTACCAACTGCACAAATGTAATAGTAACCCATTGCAAACAGAAAGGGTCCCCCAAGACACCCCTTCCCCTATTGAATGTTGAAAAAAAACATTTTTAAGGGGTAGGCAGTGGTCCTGCAGACCACTGCCTACTCTTAAAAAAATGTAACTTTATCTTTCATTTTCTTTAAATGAATCCTGTTTTCTGTTAAGGAAAAGGGGTTACAATTAAAAAATAATTGCTTTATTTAAAAGCAATCACAGACATGGTGGTCTGCTGACCTCAGCAGGCCACCATCGCTGTGATAGCTGCAATTCATAGTGGGTTTCCCTATTTGAGATCTATCTCATTAATATTTATGAGATAGGTCAAATCACAAAGCACTACAAATCGGTATTTTGCAAACTGACCTTTAGTCCATGGGCCGGTAGCAAAACAGTACACTGGTCGCAAAAAATACCAGTAGCACACTGCGAATAGATTTTTGTGACCAGCGCTCACTTGTGACTCATTTCTGATGCATTGATACTTCGAATTGTAATTCGTCTGGGGAGGGGGGGGGGGAGAAATTCATCAAATTATACATTGATTTTTTTTTTTTTATTCTCTTTGAAAAATTGGAAAATATATTACTTTTCATGACTAGATCATAACTGATTATGTACCTAGGTTGAGTGTTAAGCTCTCCTACTACTTGAAACATGTTTGAAATGATAGGGGTCTTTAAAAACCACTCCGAATAATACATCACATTAGCAGTCTTTATAGTCATTTTGTAGTAATCATTCAAAGTTCGCAAACTGTTTTATATGTGATGAACCACCCTGATGGCAGCAGCACTCTATTATGTGGAGTTTTCTCTTTAAAACCATCAATTCCTGATTTACACTTTATTAGATGTGACACCCATCTAACTCTGCTTGTAACAATGGCTTCTATTAGTCAACTTAGATACATCTAAGGCAGCCGCCATTAAAGATAGATCTAAATTGCGCAAATTTCCGCAAATTTCCAATAGTTTTTTGAGGGGCCTATCTTTGAGTGCACTTGAGGCCTCCCTACCAAGTTCCAACCAAAATAGATAGCAGAATTGTCTGTCCAGGGAACCAGACCAGTGAGTTGATAATACAATACTCAGTATCACTCCAAACTGTGACAAAAACGTGACCCTGTTTCTAAAAGTTATTAGTCAGACTCAAATTAAACATAATGCCTCTAAAACGCTCTTGATTAGTATGTACCAATTCACCAAAATGTGTTTTTTAAGTCGCCTAAAATAATGTTCTGAACAGCTGCCGAAGTTAGATTGACACTCAAATGGTCTAGTGCGGCCCCTGAAGAATTAGAGGGAGGTCTGTAGTAGATATAAAGTTGCCATATGCTTTTAGATGAGTCGATCAATTTCACTTCGAAACGTTCAAGAACAGGGTGCATCTCTTAGTTTTACGCATTAGAGATGTTGTTTTACAATTCATGCCACAAAAACCTCCACATTTTTCCTTCCAGCAAAAATGATCTGGTACTCTGGGACAAACTCATATAAAAACGTTATACAGGCTTCTCTCAGTCATGCATCACTTAGACATAAAAAATCTGAATCAGATTAAAAAAAAAAATCAATTATTTTGTGTCAATTACTAACTGCTGAGAGTGCATTAATTTACACCCTTTTACAGCTTCAAGTATTACATACGCCCGCAATTTCATTACACAACTTTATATCTGATGAATCACTCCATTATGATACCAAAAGGGCTAACCGGGGTAGAAATGAGGAACAGAGAAAATGTCTTCTGAGTGTATAGTATAAAGTAATGTGGTGCTCTTGCTTACAGTAATGAGTTGATATTTGGTGTTATGGAATACAATCAAATTATTGGAAGAATTCAAGATCAAAATGTTACACTTCATGCTGACTATTTACAATTTATTTTACAAACAGGAAATCTGAGCAATAACAACACAGAAGACGCAGAAAGTGGCACCAGACATGAGTGAAAAAAATCAGGAAACATCAAAATACGAAGTCTGCCAATACCTAAGTATGCAGTATCACACCATGGGTCCTGGCATACATTCACAGTTGTTACTCCTCAAAGAGGAGGAATTGCACAATCTAAAGGAACACCCAACTAACACAGACCCCACTCAGATTAGAGAGAACTGGAGAGAGGATTAGGAGACCTATGGACCTTCAAACAGCCTTATGAAGATACTAACATGAGCCTGCTGCTTGAAGAGTTTCAGAGAGAGAAAGAAGCAAAGTTTGACACCTATCTCGATTAGCATCAATGCTTTTCACCTTAAAAGACTTCAAGTAGGAAGAGGCTGCTTCAATCTCCCGAAACACCAAGACACTACCATTCAGGACCACTTTCAGGCACACAGGATAAATCACACTGACATGTGCACTACAATCAAGAAAGTTTTTCCAGGGGCGTGGCCTGGCCGCCGGGCAAGATGGCCGACACAACGTGAGGCTCTGCCGGGCCCGGGCAATTGATTCTATTTAATTTATCCTCCAGATAGCAACGGCAGGAGCGGACCCCCGGGGCGTTCCCCGGAGACCCCAGCGACTTACTGTGAGCCGGGAGCGGCTGCGACAGACGCCCGGAGACTAGATCCGTGAGATCGGACCTGGCGCCGGCGGTCTCCCGCGCGCGCTAACTCTGATTGCGCGCGTGGGGGAGGGGAGGCGCTGAGGCTGATCCCGGCCGAGGAGGAAAAGAGCCGGGAGTGCGGGAGAGCTCCGGGAGGCCTGTTCGGCGGCTACATCGAGCCACGGCCTTCCCCCCCCCCTCCCTAGTGTGCATTGCAGCTGTTGGCGCCGGCCCCCCCGGGCCCCTACTGATCTCCGGCTGGAGGACTATCTTGGGCCTCCCGATTCTCGGGCTCCCGGCTGATGTGGGCTGGGCCTGGACGGCACGAGACGGGCGGAGGGCACGCCGAAGCGAAGAGCTGCCTGGCCCCTGGACGGTGAGACTGCCAGAGGGGGCGAGGGCCTGGAACTTTAGGCCCTGGCGGGGGGACGGCCGGAGAGGGCTGCGGCTTGGTCCTGAGGCGCTTCCCTGCGGATTCCTGCTGGAGAAGACCTGCATATTGCACGGAGGGCCCTGAACTACCCCTGGCAGAGAGAATCAAGTGGACACTGGTGCAGGCGGTGAGGCGGGGGACGGAGGCCCGGGCTGGTGCGGCAGAGTGCTTTTGAGGTGTCTCCTGGTGGCTGGGGGCTGTGAACACCCCGGCTCTGGAATCTGGAGCCTGCCTGGCGCCCTTCCCTCCCCCCTCTTGTGCTGCGTGGATTACCTTGCTGCTGGCGAAGTCTGCGGAATCCCTATAAAGGAGGCTGGTCTGGTCTGGAGGGGCTGGGCGGCGGGCCGGTGCGCCTGGAAGCTCCCTGGTGGCCCTGTGAGGAGAACTGAGTTGCCAGTTGGGTGATTATTGGAGGTGTGGATCTGCCGTCTTTGTCCCTTTTCCTTGAGCTGGCGCTAGCTGCGATCACTCGTGTTGTATTGAAGGATGGGCAAGGCAGATAAGCGACAGGCTAAACTCTCCTTCTCGGGAGGAGAAAAACGTGGTGCCCCCTCCGCCTCCCAGCCTGGAGACGCCGAGGCTGAAGAGTCTCCAGAGATGTCTGTGAGGTCCATGTTCTTGGAACTTAAGACCAGCTTGGCAGGCATCGATGCCAAGCTGGACCATGTGTCGGAACGGCTGGATCGCATCAGAGCCCGGGTCGATGACCATGATGCCAGGTTTGAGGTTCTGGAATCACGTACGTCTGAGATGGAGGATGCGCGCAGTGGTGACAGAGAACAGATTGCGCAAATGGAGCGTCTCCTGGAGGTGATACGGAACAAAAATGAGGACTTGGAGGCACGGTCCCAGCGTAATAACATTCGCATTGTGGGGCTGCCGAAGGCAACTGATATAGGTCGCATGGAAGACTTTGTGGAGAATATGTTGCAGGAGCTGTTGGCTGGCGAGCTCTCTCGGCTGTTGGTGATTGAGAGGGCACATCGATCCTTGGGACCTCGGCCTCCGCCTGGTACGCCTCCACGTCCAATTATTGCACGACTATTGAACTACAGAGACTGAGACGTTGTCCTCCGGTTGGCTAGGGAGAGAAGACCTCTAGTATATAAGAATTCCGAAATTAACTTCTTCCCTGATTACACCCCAGGTGTACAGGCCCAGAGGCGGGCCTTTCTGCAGTCAAAGCGTCTACTGAGCCAGGCTGGAGTCGGGTTTGCCCTGTTATACCCGGCTAGACTGAGGGTGCGGCACGAGGGCAAGGTGCTGTATTTCTCGGATCCAAAGCAGGCTACTAAGTTTGCTAGATGATTACCAAGACAGCTGGGGGTGGGTGGATCTGGGGGGGGCGGGTGCAGAGGACGCCGCTCTTAGCGACAATGACTAACTGGCATGTATGGGATACTGTTACCTCTGGAGCTGTGGGTGCTTGTGGGTCTGCTCCGTGATCGGGCCCCTGATGTGTAGCTGTTGCTTGGCCCAATGGCCCCTCTCCCCTAGAACATTCTGGGTGGAGAGCTGTCAGGCAGGTTTCTGCCCCTTGGATGAGTCCGGTTATTGCTTGCTTTAAGTTTACGGGGTGGGCTTTGGGGTTGGATGGGTGGGTCACTGCGAGGGTCCGATTGGGGGGCCTGTGTGGGTGGTGGGGGGATTGGGCCAATTTGGGAATGTTTCAGGTTACCTTTTCGTTAAGTCCTTGGCAGGTGGAGAGGTGTGTTTACGCCCAGTGTTGTACGGCTGTAGTTCTGGATGAGGGGTGACGCTACCTCTGCTGTTAGATGCTTGACATGGAATGTGCGGGGGCTCCATGATAATCGGAAAGCCCGGCTGGTGACTGCTTATGTTAAGCGACATGGTATTGACATCTGTATGATACAAGAGACGCATCAGATGGCATCTGCGGTGGGCAGACTGAAAGCTGGCTGGGTTGGGGAGGCTCAATGCTCTACATATTCTAGCTACGCGCGCGGGGTTGCAATTATTATCCGCAAAGGACTGCAGTGGCGTACGCGCGAAATTATCATTGATCCCAACGGCAGGTATGTGTTACTGAGCGGAATGTTGCTGGACAGGGCTTGCCGACTTGTGGCTGTGTACGGGCCGAATGTTGATGACCCGGAGTTTTTCCTGGAGGTGTGGCGCCTTGTGGAGTCGTTGGGAGCTGGAGCTGTGATCTGGGGCGGTGATTTTAACGTAGTCCTAGATGCTAAGCTGGACCGCGAGAGTGTGGCTAGGGTGCAGCATGTTTCTTCTGCGAGATCTCTGGCGGAAGTGATGAATAGCGGAGCTCTGGTGGATTTGTGGAGGCAGAGGCATATAGGCGTGCGAGAGGGCACCTGCTTGAACTGCTTCCATAGCAGTTGGTCTCGTATTGACCGATGGCTGGGCACTAGAGATGTGGAGGCTTGGACCAGAGCGATAGACCATCTCCCCCGTACGTTATCGGACCACTCGCCGGTGTTATTAGAATTGGCGATACCTACTGAGTTGCAACCGATGGTTATGTGGCGATTGCCCAGCGGAGCGCTCCGTGACGAGATCTTTCGGGAGGAGGTACGGGAGGCGATTCGGCTATTTTTTGTTGAGAATCGAGGATCGGTGGGATCTCCCGGCACTGTTTGGGAGGCATTTAAAGTGGTTATTCATGGGGTGTGTCTCGCGAAGCAACATGGGATTGTGAAAGTCTTAAGGCGGGAGATGGCCGATATTGAAAGGAGGCTCTGTGAGCTGGAACGACGCTTGGCGGCGACATGGTCAAGTGAGGTCCTTGCGGAAATTAGGCGTGAGGTGTCCTCGTACGAGGAGGCCTCTCTAAGAGAGGTTTGTTTCCTTGGGAGACAAGCACAGGCTCGTAGGTATGGGGAGGGCGAGAGAGCCGGGAGAACGCTAGCGGGATTACTGCGTAGACCCTGGGCCAGTAATTACGTTACTGAGGCGATGGACGCTGAGGGCGGCAGGGTGACCGGATCGAGTGGTGTGATGCAAGTATTTATAGAATATTTTACGCAGCTATATGCGTCCCCGGTAGGTCTGAGGGAGGCAGATATGAAGGAGTATTTTGAGAACATTGCGCTGGTGTGGTTTGAGGAGGCACACAGGACGCATCTGGATATGCCGTTTACAGTAGAGGAGGTGGCAGCGGCGATTCGAAGTTTACACGGAGATAAGTCTCCAGGAGCCGATGGACTGACCCCCGCGTTTTATAAAGAATACGTGGATATCCTTGCTCCATGTCTGCTGGAGGTGTACGCGGAATCTCTGGCAACTGGGTCACTCCCAGCCTCTCTTCGGGAGGCTTTAATAATAACAGTTCTGAAGCCCGGGAAGGACCCGACACGATGTGATTCGTATGGCCCACTCTCCATGATAAACATTGATAACAAAATCCTTGCAAAGATGATAACTGCGCGATTGCAACCACTTCTCTCCAGATTGGTGCTTCCAGATCAATCAGGTTTTGTCCCTGGGAGGTCCACGTGCCATAATCTGCGCACTTTCTTCGCGGTGGCGGGCTCATTGGAGGCGGGCGATGATGTAGCTGCGGTGTTTCTTGATGCAGCCAAGGCCTTCGATTCCCTGACCTGGGAGTATATGTTTGCGCTTTTGAGCCGAGTGGGACTCAGCGCGAGCTTTGTGAACTGGATCAGGCTGCTGTATACTCTGCCCACTGCCAGGTTGCGTCTCAACGGAAGTGTGTCGGCTCCATTCCCGGTTTCGTGGGGTACGCGCCAGGGGTGCCCGCTGTCTCCGCTTCTTTTTGCGGCTGCAATGGAGCCGCTGGCGGCGGGATTGCGACAGAAATATAGCAGCAGTGGCTTACAGTTTCGGCAACGCCCTGTCTTGATATCTTTATATGCGGATGATATTGCGTTATACGTGCGAAACCCAGGGCAGAATCTAGATATTTTACTAGATGAAATCGTACGCTTCGGGAATTTTTCTGGGGTCACTATTAACTGGTCGAAGTCGATGATCCTGCCACTGACTTCCAGCGTGGAGAGATTTGATTCTCAATACCCTTTGGTTTGGGCGGAGGGACCAGTGCGTTATTTGGGCATACACCTGTGTTGTGACAAGGATGCGTTATGTCTTGCTAATTATGGGGCAGCGCTGACATGGCTGGAGGAAAAGGTGGAGGTCTGGAGCACTTTGCCACTTTCGTTGACTGGACGCATTGCCATTGCCAAGATGGTGGTACTCCCTAAATTTCTATATTTATTCGTGAATCTTCCTCTTCTGCTTGCTGGGGGGCTATCTCCGACGCCTGAGATCTGCGCTCATTCGATTGGCGTGGGCGGGGCGGCAGCCGCGTATTGCCTGGGAGAAAATGACGCTGCCATTTGAACAGGGCGGGCTGGCAGCCCCAGACCTGGAGTTATATTATCACTGTGCTCAGGCGCATTTTGCGTACTATTGGCTGAATCCGACCCGCTATATGCCACATCTGGCGCCTGAGAGCGACTCTGTCTGGCCGGACGGCTTGGTGTGTGTGCTTGAAAGGCGGGTGCCATCCCGTTCTAGGGGAATTGACACGGTGGCCTGCGCGGCGAGAGCGTGGAGGGCGCTGATGCAGCGGTCTGGGGTTTCTGTACCATTCGCCCCTTCGCTGCCTGTTATGGCAGTTGCTGATGCTCAGATGTTCCGGGATGGTGGGGTGCGTGGGTTTCTCCGAGACGCTGGCCTGACGGTGCTGGGAGACTGGGTAGTGGACGGCCGTCTGTTGGATATTTCCGAGGCACTTTCGGGCTGTGATGGTACTGCGTTGCAGCGATTTTGCGCTCTCCGAGTCCGTGCTTTGCTGCGATATCGATTTTTTGGTGCGCCTGGTGCTCCCTTGGAGTTTCGTGCCCTGGAGATACTTTGAGGCGCGAGATCCCTTCTAAGCTGATAACAAAGCTGTATAATTCTATGCAGGAGCAGGGGGGGTGGCCTTGGGGTGTCCTCTAGGACTGCATGGGAGAGAGATGTGAGGGAGCCTATCCCGGAGGTAATGTGGCGCAGCTGTTGCGCTCACATGAAAGCATTGTCCCCGAATTATAGGCTGTGTCTGCTGCACTTTAAGTTTCTGCATCGACTATATTATACGCCCGAGACTACATTCCATGGGGTTGCTGGTGGATGCATGCTGCGCTCGCTGTGGGACTCAGGATGCGTGGGAGTGTGCGGAAGTGTATAATTTTTGGGTGGAGGTATGGCGGTCGATTGCTGAGATGATAGAGTTGGAGCTGCCTCTCTCCCCTAAGATTGCGCTGTTGGGATATATGGATGAGATTCAGGGCCCGCATAGACATCTAGTAGGCCTCCTCATGTTGCTGGCTAAGCGCAGGGTTGCTATGTGTTGGGGTCGGGGGAGAGCTCCTCGTAGGTCCGAATGGCTGCGAGATGCGGCTTTCTGCCATGATCAGCTGTCGGTATTTTGGGAACTTCTGCCAGAGGGGTCCCGTCCCAAGGATATTTGGGCCCCTCTGAATGAATACCTGGCGGCCCAGACGGAGTGTGCTGTGTGATTGGTGGCTCCCATCTGCGAGGTTCATCCCCCTACGGATCATGTGTGTTACCATGTGTAAGATAAGCCTGCGCGATGTGACTGCGTGCTCCACCTGCCTTTTTAGTGGTTTTAGCAATTTGTTTTTCCTGTAGCTCTTCCTGCTCGACGATGTTAGGTTATGACCATTGGCGTGTATGTTTTTCTCCTACACCGGGGCTGTGGATTTCTTCGCTCCTCCGGTGTGGAGGATTTTTGAGAATGGATCCCTCGATATTGAAGCATATAGGGAGAGACTTTAGCAGAGAGCTTCTTGTGACATGGGATGTCGTTGTAGCTGTATGGTTTGTAATGTTCCTCTTCTATTCCTGATTTTTCTCGTCGAGAGACCTGTTGTATTAATGTATGATTTTTGTTTTGTGTTTAAAAATTTAATTAAAAAAAATAAAAAAAAGTTTTTCCAGAGATCAAACAGTTTCTTTCTGCTGGGAACTGTAAAGGCCTCAACATACCCTGTAGAACCACCCATCTCAGGACCACATCTCTCCGTCAAAGAAACCAAAAGCACTGTGCTCTAGTCACCTTTATGACTATACTTGCTCCTTGTGTGCAATATCACTACCCAATTCAAAGTGATAGGTTGGGGGTTTTCAGAAGATTTGACCTCACTACTCAAAGCCAAGTCCATAGAGGCCTGTAGATCTGGTGCAAGTCAGGGCTCTGCTAGGCCAGAAGTTGTATTCATTTGCTCTTTGTTCATTCTCAAATACTTCCATTCTGTCCACAACAGAGACGATGGAGGAAACCGTGCAGAGCTGAAAGTCGGTTCCATAGTCTTTAATCTCTTTTTTATTATTATTTGCAAATGATTTCACATGCCCAACCCTCATTTCAAAGCATCTGGTACCACTTCCATGCCCACCATTCTTGACTTCAAAGCTTCAAGCCTGCCTTTCACCACCACATATCCACCTTTTGTGCACACAGTCAAAAGACAACATCAATGCTGGTTCCCCCTTAAAAAGACCATAGCGAAATCCAGTAGAACCCTCTTGCATGTGGGTATCGCTGCTGTCCCGAGATCAGGGTTGAAAGTAGCCTGCACCTTGTTTTGTCACCTATGTTGATTCAATATGTGAAAGACAGTTCTTTTGCAGATTTCCCATATCCACAGTAAATAGATACAGCAGAGGTCACTTTAACTTGTCACCCTTGTCAATACACTTACAAACAATATTTGATCTGGGCCCCTCGATTACACTGCTCCTATGGTGCCCATACTGAACTAAACAGAATTGTTAGCTCTCATATGAAATCGGGAGGCTAGCTGCAAACCTCCTCTCAGGAATGGCAACACAACACCAAAGTAGAGGTGCCCTGGGGATTCAACACTACGTTACCAGTTCAGGGTACATCGTGCAAATAAATCTCAGCGGTTCTATGAATCGCTTGAAGATGCCACTGTTAGCAGAAGCTAGCACGAGCTGCGCTTACACTTCCCCGACGCTGCCGGTTCCATTGGCAGAGATATTGGTGGTGTGTCCTACACGGGGAAGTGACCATCTTTTAGCTCTTGTTTGCCCACTTTTTGCGTCTTTACACTATTTTTATTTCAGTCTATTAAATGACAGTATCATTTTCAGTACTAGTTGGGGCATCTCCTGATCACTTTTTTTTATGTTGGGGTAGACAGATTTAACAGATAATCCAAAAAAGTGTGTCCTAGCGGTCCAAAGTATCAAATACTTGGGGTAGACCTTGGAGCAAGGCCAGAACGTGCTACAGATAGACAAAGGTGAAGCTACCAAGAATACACACATACCTACTGCTAACAAACAAAAAAAGTCAGATCCTTTTTGGGGTTTGTAGGGTATTACAGGATGTTTGTCCCTTTTAATTCCGATAGAGCAGCTCCTCTTACTGCTCCTCTTACTGCACTGCTAAAGAAATCCTCCTCTGCTAAAATTTCATAGCGTACAGAACAACTAACGGCTTTGCCAGAGTCTAAAAAAAAACCAACTTATTACCCTGATATCTCACCACCATTCATTCTTCGGACCTATGCCTCCGAAGCAGGGTTGGGTCTGTTTTATCACAACAATTCTCTGATGGGGTACATCCAATTCTCTATATCAGTAGAACGTTATTGCCCCATGAATTATCCTATGCTAACTTAGAGAAAGAGTGTCTAGGTGTTAAGTGGGCAGCTGAGTCCCCACAACACTGTTAATAAGGCATTCCACAATACTGACCGTGTATGCTCTGCTACAAAGATTAGCATGCCGTAAAGACTCTTAACATTGGGTGCTTCTGTGGTTTCTTTCACTCTAATCTTTTTTCTTTTTCAGTTCATCATACGGCTGGTTCAGCCATGGGCACCACCAATTACTCAGGCTTAGCCCTTCCTCAGCGTCGGGGCTTTTTGATGATCTTATGTCACCCTGGGTGTGTTAAAACCCAAGACTAGTCCATCAATCTTTGGCAATGGGGCTTTAACACAAGGAGCAGAGGAAGCTCAGAGGGTTATTCCCTAGATAAAGACCTCACTCTGGTCAGTCTACAAGGAGAAGCCGGACAGACCAGAGGATAGCTGAACAACGCTCTTACTTCTTTTCAGACAAGTGGGGTTCCTTAAAAAGAATATCATTCTGGGCAGTGAGGAAGTAGGAAAAGCAGGGACAGACAGAGAAGAACTAAAGCATCATCCTTCTTACGTTCAGGATTCAACGTGCTTTGACCATGCCTGACACTAAGAGTGTACCTCTAAGGGGCAAGGGGTGAATCCTTACACAGACTGCACCTACATATAGTCAAGTGGGAATAAACTTCAAAGAGGAGATGGAAAGAACTGGCGGACATTAAAGTTTAGAATATTAGTCATGATGAATGACTAAGTGCTGAGAAATTGCCCTTCACTTTATAGAAACAGAATCCTTGTGCTGAATTATTCTGAATAACTGATGCGCCAGAGATTTAGAAGCACCATCTTCCACTCAATGCATTTGGGGGCTGGAGCTGTATCATAAACTGCTTTCTTGAGATCTAGCACTCTTTTCTTCTCTTCTCTTCAAGAAATGGAAGTGGTACACTTTCCCTCAATAGCCTTATCAAAACAGTATAGATATTGATCCCCGGGACAGCATTAATCCGTGTC
Source organism: Pleurodeles waltl (assembly GCF_031143425.1). NCBI lineage: Eukaryota > Metazoa > Chordata > Amphibia > Caudata > Salamandridae > Pleurodeles > Pleurodeles waltl. The sequence continues at coordinate 830,309,122 of NC_090442.1, read as the reverse complement.
ACGAACACTGAGTGCGGACACGTCTCATCGGCTGCCCATGTTGTCACACCTCCATCATCACTAAATCTAACTGTGAATCGCCCATCTGTTTATGTTACAAACAAAAACAAAAACAATGCTATCTTGTGAGAAGTTAAGCTGGAGATGTGTGTTCATGAGTTGCATTCCGCAACAAGGTTCGCCAGTATGAATCAAACTTTTGCCACTGTAACTTTGCCGTGCTATGTTAACAGAGATTTATATAGTGCTGTAAATCCATTAGTAGATCTGTGCAGTTGTGTCGTGTTTGGAAACCCTCATGCCCTTGCCTCGAGGATTCCTTCACAGACAAGAGTCTGTTTTCTGTTTCAGTAGGCTCATCAGTAGTGTGGATTAGGATAATTTGTTTTTAACAACCTTCAGTCAGTTGCATAGCAGTGCACGGTTAAAGCTTTAGCCACAGAAGGAAAAAAGATTACACGAATAAAAAAGAGCATATACGCTATATGTACACAACAACATGAACGAATATATATTTCAAGTCTTTAATAAACTCATAATGAAACACAAACATAAATTACATCGGTATGGATCTCCGTTTAGAATATCAGTGATCTTGCTGAGGGGGGTGACCCCAGCAGCCAGGCAAAGGACAGGAGTACCGGAGGCCTAAAGGAGGGAGCAAAACAGTGCATTCCCTACCCGAGGCTACGGAGGGCATTCTCTTTCGACCGCACCATAGCTGCTGATCATCGGGTTGTCTCTCCCATCTGCCGGGCTACTACAGGGACCAGCGAACAGACCTGTGCAGTTCCGAAGCGAGAAGGAGAACAAAAGGAAGGCTTAAGAGCAGCTACCGGTGTAAAGGAGAAGTGGAGGACTCCTATCCAAGGGGATGTTAAGCCTACTCGACTGAGGCCTCTGGAAGGCTCCTCATAGCCCAGTCAGCATGTCAACATTTATAGTGAAAATGTATATGCATCCTGCATGACAGAATCCTGCAAAGGTTCATACAATGGCACAGAACACCAGTCAAGCTGTACTGAGACACTAAAGCCCTACACTGTTAACTGCTTAGCATATACAGGATATGGGCAGGACTTGAATATTATGGACGTCCTTAAAGGGGATCCTCCAAACCTTCGTTACAAGATTACATTTTTCGAGAGGGCACTAGGTCCAGCCACGATTGTAGGACCCTCCTACCAGAAAGAAATTCATAGGCCTAGCGTGTGGTATCACAGCTCAAGGTGTGGGGTGGCGATCTTGTATTATGGCAGAAGGTTGCTTTCCTGCAGTCGTCTATTCCTGGAGGCCTACTGCTATTTGTAGTAAAGGATTGCCGCTGACAAGTTGTAACTTCTACCTTACACCACAACAGTTTTACAATTTGGGACCCCATCCCTGCCTTAGCACTCAAGTCTTAAATATGTCCGGTGGTTAGTTTCACTGAAGGGGTACACTTGCGTCTGGAGATATAACAAGAAAGAAAAATGGGGTGGAAATGGATCAGGATTTTTTCTCCATCAACTCTGCTATATAGTCCCCGCCGTGCGAGAGAATCATGTCAAAGGACGATATGCTAATTCATTGTAAGCATCTACAAGGATGTCAAGTTGAAAAGTCTTTCTTCTGAGCTAGGTAGTCAACTTAGTATGTATCTATGTTTCTTAATTCATGTTACTGTAAGTCAGCCCCCAAAGTGACGGACCTCTGGGAAACCCCAAATTGTCTTTAAAAAATGCTTTACTGCTAATTTATAGTATTAATTTAATTTCTGCAAGCGTTTTCTATTTCAAGCTTGTTTAATATTGAAACAAAAGGCATACTGCATTACATTATCAGCGTATTATGAAGGACTGTAGAGCCACTAAGTAATTTTCAAAATATATTTTCTAGATTTTATTTTAGTTTGAAATCCACCATTGGAAAGTGTACTGACAGATATACATGAAAGGATGAATACATTGTACAAACCTAGCAATTATTCTAAGTGTTGTATAAATGAGGCCCTTGTGTTTAATTAGCTTGTCCATTCTAAGGAGAGGTTGATTTAGGGGCATCATGTTTAGCACTGAACAACCTGCAGCTCTTCTCCCTGTTGGAAAACGCCTCTCCCCCGCCATTTGTGCAAGAGGACCCATACTGTACATTTCTTATTTCCAAAAGCAGAACACTGCAGAAAAGAAAGATCTGTGGTGGTGGCCTTATTTGATGGTGTGAGGCATGCAACTCCACCCCATATTCCTCGGCCTCTCACAGGTACTCATTTCTGGTTCACTTCTTGGTAGGCACACAAAGGACTCTCTCTACTGCCTGAATCCGATGAGGATGGAACCTCAGAAATGGCAAGCAACTTCTTCACTGACATCACCCTTTTTCACCACCAACATGCCATTTGGCCATATCTTGAAGCCAATACAAGCTCTTGCCCAGCAATCATGTTTGGCACACTACATCATGAGTTTTTTGTACCTCACACCAGAATTCTCAAAATACTTGGGAGTCTATATATCATAGACTATTTGGTCAGGGATGCATCCTGGGTAATAACTGGAAATGCTGTATCGTGATCAGTCAGCTGAAGACGTCCTACCATATCAGTATTGGGGAGCTGGAATGCTTGTAGAGATGGGCTGTGGAGAACAATCCTGTGGACTATAAACCCAATTTTGTATCTCCTTCAGTTAAACATAACTGACAGAGTACACAACCTATTAAACTATGTCATAATCAAGATTGCTACTACTGCTTCCATCATGTGTTATGCTCAATTGTTACATAATCAGTGTTCTTGCATTTGGTTTAGTACAGTGTTTCTTCAACTGTTGTTCGGTCATAAGCCAATTTTTGGTAGGTTGCGAAAGTCCAAGCAATAAATAAAGATGGCTTTACATTCTATATTTATCTTGTCTCATTTGCTGTGGTTTAAAGACAGAGATCCAATTTCAGACTTTATCTTCTGCTGCTTACTTTTAGGGTCGAGCCTGCAAGAGCATGCACTAGTGCATCTGTCTCTTTTGCAAGGCACTGTTGTGAACAAAAAGAGCTTGGAGCCCACCCGTTGTTAACCAGTTGTTGGCTTCCCTGGCACTGTTCTTTACAGCCTTGTAATTTGTCACTGCAGGCCTAGCATCATTTCTATTCCCCTCTGTAAGGCACGGACCAAACACTGATCGATTCAACTTAACCAGTGCCCGTCCGCTGCACCCAATGTGATTGAGGTACTGTTTTTTTTTTGTTTGTTTTTTTAACTTCCAGTGCCTTGCAAACAGAATGTGTGTGTAGGAAGTTGGCTCCGTATGTACTATTTCAAAGTAAGAAATAGCATGCACAGAGTCCAAGGGTTCCCCTTAGAGGCAAGATAGTGGCAAAAAGAGATAATTCTAATGCTCTATTTTGTGGTAGTGTGGTCGAGCAGTAGGCTTATCAGAGGGTAGTGTTAAGCATTTGTTGTACACACACAGACAATAAATGAGGAACACACACTCAAAGACAATTCCAAGCCAATAGGTTTTTATATAGAAAAATATATTTTCTTAGTTTATTTTAGGAACCACAGGTTCAAGATTTACAATCAATGCTTCCAATGAGAGGTACTTCACTTAGGTATCATAGGAACTTTGAATCAGCAAAATAGCATGTACAGTTTTGGCAAAAATGGCAATACGCTATTTTAAAACTAGACACAGTGCAAATTTCAACAGTTCCTGTGGGGAGGTAAGTATTTGTTAGTTTTGCAGGTAAGTAAACCACCTACAGGGTTCAAAGTTGGGTCCGAGGTAGCCCACCGTTGGGGTTTCAGGGCAACCCCAAAGTTACCACACCAGCAGCTCAGGGCCAGTCAGGTACAGAGGTCAAAGTGGTGCCCAAAACGCATAGGCTTCAAAGGAGAAGGGAGTGCTCTGGTTCCAGTCTGCCAGCAGGTAAGTACCCGCGACTTCAGAGGGCAGACCAGGGGGGTTTTGTAGGGCACCGGGGGGGGGGACACAAGTCAGCAAAGAAAGTACACCCTCAGCGGCACAGGGGGAAGCCGGATTCAGTGTGCAAACAGGCGTCGGGTTCGCAATAGGTTTCAATGGGAGACGCAGGGGTCTCTTCAGCGAAGCAGGCAGGCAAGGGGGTGGGGGGCTCCTCGGGGTAGCCACCACCTGGGCAAGGGAGAGGGCCACCTGGGGGTCGCTCCTGCACTGGAGGTCAGATCCTTCAGGTCCTAGGGGGTGCGGGTGCAGTGTCTTTAGCAGGCGTCGGGTTGTTGGAAGCAGGCAGTCGCAGTCAGGGGGAGCCTCTGGATTCCCTCTGCAGGCGTCGCTGGGGGGGCTCAGAGGGGTCAACTCTGGTTACTCACAGGGTCGCAGTCGCCAGGGGGTCCTCCCTGTAGTGTTGTTTATCCGCAGGTCGACGCAGGGCATCGGGTGCAGAGTGGAAAGTCTCACGCTTCCGGCGGGAAACGTGCAGTCCTTTAAAAGTTGTTTCTTTGTTGCAAAGTTGTGGTTTCTTTGGAACAGGGCCGCTGTCCTTGGGAGTTCTTGGTCCTTTTGGATGCAGGGTAGTCCTCTGAGGCTTCAGAGGTCGCTGGATCCTGGGGGACACGTCGCTGTTGCAGTTTTTCTTGAAGTGGGGAGACAGGCCGGTAGGGCTGGGGCCAAAGCAGTTGGTGTCTCCGTCTTCTCTGCAGGGCTTCAGGTCAGCAGTCCTTCTTCGTCTTCAGGTTGCAGGAATCTAGTTTCCTAGGTTCTGGGGAGCCCCTAAATACTGAATTTACGGGTGTGTTTAGGCCAATGGCTACTGTCCTTGAGTGTGGCTACACCCTCTTTATGCCTCCTCCCTGAGGGGAGGGGAGCACATCCCTATCCCTATTGGGGGAATCCTCCAAAATCAAGATGGAGGATTTCTAAAGGCAGGGGTCACCTCAGCTCAGGACACCTTAGGGGCTGTCCTGACTGGTGGGTGACTCCTCCTTGTTTTTCTCATTGTCTCCCATGGACTTGCCGCCAAAAGTGGGGACTGTGTCCAGGGGGCGAGCATCTCCACTAGCTGGAGTGGCCTGGGGCATTGTAACACGAAGCCTGAGCCTTTGAGGCTCACTGCTAGGTGTTACAACCCAGAGCAGGCTTTTGTTTCTGTCCTCAGAGAGCACAAAGGCCCTCACCACATGGGGTCAGAAACTCGTCTCTCAGCAGCAGGCTGGCACAGACCAGTCAGTCCTGCACTGAACAATTAGGTAAAATATAGGGGGCATCTCTAAGATGCCCTCTGTGTGCATTTTTTAATAACTCCAACACTGGCATCAGGGTGGGTTTATTATTCTGAGAAGTTTGATACCAAACTTCCCAGTATTCAGTGTAGCCATTATGGAGCTGCGGAGTTAGTTTTTGACAAACTCCTCGACCATATACTTAATATGGCCACAACTGTACTTACAATGTCTAAGAATAGACTTAGACACTGTAGGGGCATATTGCTCATGCAGCTATGCCCTCACCTATGATAGGGTGCACCCTGCCTTAGGGCTGTAAGGCCTGCTAGAGGGGTGACTTACCTATGCCACAGGCAGTATTTTGTGTGCATGGCATCCTAAGGGGGATGCCATGTCGACTTTGCCTTTTTCTCCCCACCAACACACAAAATCTGCAATGGCAGTATGCATGTGTTAGGTGAGGTGTCCCTTAGGGTGGCACAACATATGCTGCAGCCCTTAGGGACCTTCCCTGGTCACAGGGCCCTTGGTACCACTGGTACCTTTTACAAGGGACTTATCTGTGTGCCAGGGGTGTGGCAATTGTGGAAACAATGGTACATTTTAGGTGAAAGAACACTGGTGCTGGGGCCTGGTTAGCAGGGTCCCAGCACACTTCTCAGTCGAGTCAGCATCAGTATCAGGCAAAAAGTGGGGGGTAACTGCAACAGGGAGCCATTTCCTTACAGTGTGTGACTGGCAAAAACTTGCCCAGCAGGATGAAGAAAATTGCAAAGTTTTATTGTCTATAGTTACATTTCCTTTATTTTGCCAAGTCTTCTTTTCTCACTTTAAATGCATGTTTTGTTTTTGCTCCTGGCACTTTTTTCAAAAGAAGATCATCTTGTTGTAAATATTGCAAAGCAAAATTGTTTCTTTCTTCTGTGTAATTTCCTAAATTAAGCTTTAGCACATATTCATGCAGTATTTCCAAATCCAACAAACTCCAATCCATGCTAGTCCATCTCACCTCACAACAATTTACCACACTCAATCCAATCCACCACACTTCAGTACACCCCTCTACAATCCAAACCACTCACCCAATCCAATCTACTCCTGTCCACCACACTCCAATCCTCCCAACCCATTCCAGTCCAAAACAATCTGCCTAACTCCAATCCACCTCACCCGATTCAATCACCCCACTCCAAAACAATCGACCTCAGACCAATTCAATCCACCCACCAATCAAATCCACCGCAATCCAACCCAATCTAATCCTCCCACACCACCCCAATCCACCCAACTCTGCCCCAATCCACTCCACTACACCACAATACACCCCACTCAATGCAAAACAATCTGACCCAATCCAATCTGCCCTACTCCAATCCAAAACAATGTACCCCACTTAAATCCCAAAACAATCTGTCCCACTCCAATCCAAAATAATCTGCCCCACTCAAATTTACCCCTCTCCAATCCAAAATAATCTGCTCCACTCCACCCCAAAACAAACTGCCCAACTCCAGCCCGAAACAATCTGCCCCACTCCAGCCTGAAACAATCTGCCCCATTCCCAATCCACTGCACTCTAAACTGCCCCACTCCAATCCAAAACAATCTGCCCCATTACAGTTCGCCCCATTACAATCTGCCCAATTACAATCAAAAACAATCTGCCCCTCTTCTATCTGCCCCACTCCAATCCAAAACAATCTGCCCCATTACAATTCGCCCCATTACAATCTGCCCCATTACAATCAAAAACAATCTGCCCCTCTTCTATCTGCCCCACTCCAATCCAAAACAATCTCCCCACTCCAATCCACCTTACCCGATTCAATCACCCCACTACAAACCAGTCGACCCTAGAGCAATCCAATCCACCCACCAATCAAATCCACCGCAAGCTAACCCAATCTAATCCTCCCACACCACCCGAATCCAGCCTACTCTGTCTTAATCCACTCTACTCCAATCCACCACAATCCACCCCACTCAATCCAAAACAATTTGAACCAATCCAATCTGCCCCACTCCAATCCAAAACAATGTACCCCACTCCAATCCAAAATATTCTGCCCCACTCCAGCCTGAAACAATCTGCCCCACTCCAGCCCAAAGCAATCTGCCCCATTTCAATCTACTCCAAACGCCCCCACTCCAATCCAAAACAATCTGTCCTACTCCAATCCACCTCACGTCAATCCACCCACTCCATCCCAATTCACCCTACTCTAATCCAATTCAGTGCCACTCCAATCTGCCCCTCTCCGATCCAAAACAATCTGCCCACTCCAATCCACTTCACCTCAATCTAACCCACCCACCAATCCAATCTACAGTATTCCAGCCCAATCAAATCCACCCACACCACCCCAATTCACCCCAATTCACCCCACTCCACCACAATCCACCCCACTCCAATCCAAAACAATCTGCCAGACTCCAATCCACATCATAACAATCCAATCTACCCACTTCATCCCAATTCACCCTACTCCAATCCAATCTGGGCTCACTCCAATCTGCCCCTCCTCAATCCAAAACAATCTGCCCCACTCAAGCCCAAAACAATCTGCCCCACTTCAATCTGCCCCATTCCAGTCCACTCCAAACTGTCCCACTCCAATCCAAAACAATCTGCTCCACTTCAATCCACCTCACACCAATCCAATTCACCCTACTCCAATCCAAGCCAGCCCCACTCCAATCTGCCCCTCTCCAATCCGAAACAATCTCCCCAGCTCCAATGTGCTCCACTCCAAACCAAAACAATCTGGCCCACTCCAACCCAAAGCAATCTGCCCCACTCCAACCCAAAGCAATCTGCCCCATCCCAAACTGCCCCACTCCAATCGAAAACAATCTGCCCCACTTCAATCCACCTCATGCCAATCCAATCCAGCAGCTCCATCCCAATTAAACCATACTTCAATCCAATCCACCCCACATCAATCTAACCCATCCACCAAGTTAAGCTGCAGCAACCCAGCCCAATCAAATCCACCCTAATCCACTTCATTCCGATACAAACCAATCTGCCCCACTCCAATCCACCTCACGACAGTCCAATCCAACCACTCCATCCCAATTCACCCTACTCCAATCAATAACAATCTAGCCCACTCCAACCCAAAACAATCTGGCCCACTCCAACCCAAAGCAATCTGCCCCATTCCAGCACAAAACAATCTGTCTGGCTGCAATCAGCCCCATTCCAAACTACCCCACTCCAAACCAAAACAATCTGCCCCACTTCAATCCACCTCACCTCAATCCAATCCACCCACTCATTCCAAATAAAGCCTACTCCAATCCACCCCACATCAATCCAACCCTCCCACCAATCAAATCTACTACAATCCAGCCCAATTAAATCCACCCACACCACCCCAGTCGACCCCACTCAACCCCAATCCACTCCACCACAATCCACCCCACTCCACATCCAAAACAATCTGCCCACTCCAATCCACTGTCTCCATCCCAATAAACCCCACTCCAATCCAAGCTACCCCATATCAATCCAATCCACCCACCAATCCAATCCACAGTAATCCAGCCCAACCCAACCCACCCCAATCCACTCCACGTCAATTTATCTCATTCCACCTGTAATGCTGTCTGTATTTAACCACTGGCTTCATCTTGACCACTGACTCCATTTTGTGCTTATCTTAGCTGCAAACACCATCACATTACTGGCACAGGTATTTTTCTGCGCAAGGCTTGTGCAACGTGTTTTCGCTCTTTCTCACCAAGTACAGGAACATAAAATGGAGGAGTGGGGGCGATAAGGATGTACCAGGCTGCAAATGTTTAAAGTAAAGCAGTGAACAGCTTGGTCTTGGAAATGCACCTTGGGATTTGGCCAGTCTCTAAATGTGCTCATTCAACAATGACCATCGTTTGAACAACAACTTACCGTATGTGAGGGTGAGTTTCTAGAATTCTCCTCTCCAGTTTATTTCAAAGATATAAGGGGAGGAAGCTTGACAACTGGGACTAGAAGGAACTCATTCGGAGGAGGGACGCCTTGCTCAGAATCCCATTGTGGGTAGTAGACTCCCTGTGTCAGTTGTGAGGGTTCTGCAACCTGAGGCTGGCAGATGAAGGGATGATGTCGATGTCCAGCCCCATATCAGACATTTCTAATGAACGGGACAGAAAAGTGAAAGGCAGACTTTAAAGTGTAGTACTTTCTGATACAAAGTTTCTTGATTCCTTGGAAACACCATTCCTAGGAACAGCAATGGTCGCTAGTAATGTGGTCACGACAAAGTAGTAAATATGGAGAGAATGAAAAAACCACAGGGACAAATAAGTCTGAAGAATTTAGTGCTGACCTGGAGACAGTTCAACTGGTTAGAAACAAATGGCTATCTGCTACTCTCACCTAACAAGCTTTCCAGTAACGTTGTGAATGGCGATAACTGCACAGGATGAGCTTTAATAAAACACACGCCAGCCATGGTCCAACCAGCACCGAGTGACAGGATGGAATTTTCCTTCTCAAATCTCTCCTAACCGGATGACAATAGCAGCACAAGGATGATGGGACCCCAGCAATACAGGAGGGAGCAGTAGTGAAAACATATGGGTAGCGACGTGATCCAGTGTCAAAACAAGTTACCAAATGTACCAAATCCTGGTAATCGGAAATTTACATTGGAAAGCCTTCCATGTAGACAAAAAAGGTCCTATGGGTGGAGATCCCACATAACGTAACAACTCAACAGTTTGGTTGTAAGGAACACTGTGTGACAAACGGTGTGACCAAGAAATGCATACTCAGTGAGAACTGACAGGAACTGTGGCTTGAACAAAAACTATGGCGCACTTACACAATTTACTGATATTCAAAATACAAGTGAATCATCCCCCTCTAATGTCAGATTCCAGGGCAGAATATATACCTAGTTTTTACTAAGCTTACCAGTATGAAACAAATAATGTGAAAGCCAAACCTTCTCACTCCTAAGAACTTTTAGCTATGTCAATGTTTTTTGCCATCTGTATAGCTTTGAGGTTGCTGCACAACATGACTTAAAAAAGTTAAATAAATGAATAAGCAGATTGGGGATGGGGTGAGGCAGAAGGTGAAGCAATACGGTGGGCGGGCGTGGATAGAAGCAACATGGGAGACAGGTAGAACATGGGGAAAGAGAAATGTGAAGCATGGGCGGAGAAGCACACGGGGACAGGGCAACACAAGTGAGGATATGTGAGAGATGCACGAGAGAGCGAAAGCAACATGGAGGTGAGAGAAAACCACAACAGGGGGACAGCTAGAAAATACATGCACTCTCAAAGAGTGCTTAAACAAAAAGAAAAACATTGTTCTCTAAAAGCAAGCAGGGGAACCACAGAAGCCAAGAGATGGTAAAAAAGCTATGCTTTGTGGGAGGTACAAACAGAAGATGGGATGGCTGAAACAGAAAAGCCACCCAAGAGAACGCCAGTGTGAGAAACTGGGTTGCTGACTGAGGGTGGCATGTATAACCCTGCTTAACCAACAGCCACAATCTTTGTCAGGGTGAAGCACAAAAAAGTCACTAAATTAAATTGTGCTTAACCCTTTCGTAGCTTGGCACAAAGGAAGAAAGGCTTCTGTTAGAGGCAATCGGTGAAGTATTTATGCAGCACACAAACAGCAATAAAGGGAAAACACAACACAAGAAAAATCCCACACCAATTTAGAAAAATTGAGTAAAATGAAATAAATTGACACCGAAATACCAGAAGTGCAGTCAGTGGAACTGGAGAAATGCAATTTCAAAGTTTTACGTGAGGTAAGTATAGCACCTAAAAGCATAATGTGCTAACGGTGGTAACAGGTTGCGTCAGACCAGGACAAAGTGACAAGTTTAGGCCAACCGGGATGGAGTGCGAGCCAGATACAGGACTAGGTTAGTTCCACTGAGAACTGTACCTTATGTCCTAGATGTGGACCATTGTTTCGCACTGGGTTGGTTGCAATGAAGAGCTGAGAGGGCTGCAATGCAAGGTCCTAGATCGAGCTGCATCACGCTGCATCGGTTCAAATGATGTGAGGTCCTGCGTTGCACTGTGCGAGTTCTGAAGAAACCCAATGTTGGCCCCGGTGGAATACACTCTGATGCCAGCCAAGGACCTCGGAGGCACCTCTTGGGGATCAGGACTCATTCCTGCAGAGGCCAGCAGCAGGGCACAGGCAGGTCCAGTTGAGTGTGGACAGCTGCAGGACAGGTCTCTGGAGCTTGTTATGTACCTGTCACTCAGAAAAGGAGGTCAGTCGGCTAGCCCTTGGAGCCACATGGAGGTTCTGGGTTCTAGGAGCAAATCCAGTCTTCCTTCTTCAGGCAGCAGAGCAGTCCTTCTTGCACCAGGGCAACAAGGCAGTCCTTCCAGCAGCAGGGCGGCAGATCAGTCCTTCTTTTGAGTCTTCCACAGGTCCAGAAGTAATCCGAACACTGGGTCTGAGGGACCTGTTTTTATACTGGTGCTAGCTCTGAAATGGAACAGGCTTCTGGAGTTTTCCCCACACAAATGTGTTTTGAATTTCCTGCCTCCCTGTTCTAGTCCAAGTCATTCTGCTATCACAATAAGCTAGTGTGAGGTTCTTCGTGTGTGAGCTGAGTAGTCTTTGAAGTGTAAGTGTTGCAGGTGACAGCCCAGCCACTCCCATCAACGCAGGGTGGCTCATCTTGCCATTACCTAAGCCCTCTACTGTGCGGCTGTCTGTGAGATATACACAAAGGTCAACTGCCAACTTCATCTAGTCGTGTGACATGGGACACAGGCTGCAGGGATCAAATGGTTATGACAAGAAAATGCTCAAACAAAAGCCTGGAGGGTTAGAGAAACCTTCCTAACCTGGAGAGTGGGGAGACCCTTATCACAAGGGTACAGGGATACATCCTACCTACACTGAACTATTACTTACAGTAGAGTACCCCTCGAAACAAGGAGTCTTAAAACGAGGAGGAAAGGTTGAGTGTTGAACTTGTACACTACACCTATAGATGTGGGAAAAGGAAAAAATCATTTTTTCTTATTTACAACCCTCACCCAATATAACAGTGGCATGCTTCAGCATTGGGTTCACCCTGACTTCTAAAGGTAAGGGTGGGTTCAACTATATTCCAGGGACCTCTTGTAAGAAAACTAAACTAGGGGCATAACCTGAAGATAAAAAATCCTCATCCAGTGCAAAGCTGTCCTTTTATTAGTAGGATGGATGGATGGGAATGATTAAAACTATAATATGATTGAGATTTTAGGATATAATGCTCCTATGACCCTGAATTCTCCAACTGCACCAACATGTTTCAGCTCTGCACTAATGGCCTATATAGGTCCTGGCCTTTCATCAGGGTGGGTTCGTATTTCCTAGTACTACCCCATGATATATTTGACATAGTTTTATGTGGCATGCAAATACACTCTAAGCATGCAAGGCAGTATATTACTTGCCACTTCGAGTCGTACCTGTAAACACAAATTATATCATGTAAGATACCATGCCACACTGTGGCTTCTCCAAAAAGTGACATGCACACCTCCCTATCTTGTGTGCAAAAACACATAATGCTTATCGTGAACATATACAGGCACCCATTTGTGTCTTTTCACTCCTAAGCATACATCTTATATGGGCGTTTGATCCATGTTTACTGCTAGTCACACTTATAAAGTGCATCTCTAGTCTCTCCTCATGCTAGTGTCTGAAGAGAGATCAAACGTCAGCCTCAACAATTTAACAGCTCGAAATCGGGTGTCCACCACATACACAGACCATCATTTATGGCCCCCACATTGGGGTTTTAATTTAATTCACATACACACGTCTCTATAACCATGTCTTGCATTTAGTGCACTGTGACATCTCTCCCCCAATTTGTGGGAAAAACTAACTCCATGTGGCATTTTCAGAATTGTGACTTAAAATCTTTAACATTAAAGAGCATTATAAATTACAATTCCTCAGACACCAACCATGATATTTCTACTGTGCCTACTCCTAAATAAACATAATTACTTAACAAATGTAATAAGGTAATCTAATGTTATCCTATGGGAGAAGTAGTCCTCACAATAGTGGAAGACGGATTTGTGGGTTTGACACTACCAGCGTATGTAAAACGTAAAAGTACACATCTGACTTTTTAAATAGAATTCACCCTGACCTAGGAGTTCTTTAGAGCCTACCCTAGGGCTAATATATTTATTAACAAGCATTTGCAATTCAATGGGTCTGCCTTTTGCTTGAGTTAGAGTAATTGGCATGAATTCATAACTGAACTTTTCTTGGCACATAAATGGGTCAACCCTGCCTCATAATTTGATCTTTTCCTGCCACATAATTCCAGTGGCACTGCATATAACTAAGCACTTCCATTTACCATCCTAATTTAAATCTGCCATGCTAATTCCAATAGAATACCACTTTCACCACCCCACCATCAGAGTTGTGGGCTGGCTAACACAATTTCCAAAACAAGACAGCCATGAAAGAGTAACGAGAAAAATAAACTAGAAGGGTCACCCAAACATATCAAGAGTGTTCAAACAGTTATAGTGTAATAAGGATATTAAGTTGGCCTGAATCATGGTCATAATTGCGATAAGGAGAGATTAACAAAACACATACAATTATCATATAAACCCAATAAAAACCTCTCAGAAATAAATGTTTGGCATTAGACTGTAATGCTCAGAACAGTCCCTGATAACTCCACAAGGAAAATAGCTTTTGTAAGAAACATAGCCATCTTACCATACAGTTATCCCCTAGAGGGCATATCCACATGAAAAATAAATGAAAAAGTATTGCAGTGTAATCATATATTTAGCCACTAGAAGATATAGTGCATTACCCATTTTCAGGGCTAGCAGACATCCGCAATAATAATACAAACAAGACCCTTAAAACACAAACTACTCTCAGCTGTAAAACACAACTTCCAGCCATGAGAGCTTAAAAAGACACTGAATGGAGGGTGGGGTTATTTTAGGGTTCCCACTAACATAGTGTGGGGACCACGACATGACATAGTCAGAAAGAGCAGGCTGTCATGAACGTTTTGAAGGTGGTCCTATTGTCCTAGAGCCACCACAGGCTGAGTTATGAGCACAAATACAAAACAGCCCTTAGAGGACACCACAATAAAGATATAATTTATAAGAAACAAGATCATGTAACCATATAATTAGCTCCTAAAGAGCATAACCACATAAAAATAGAATGGCACAAAGTACTGTAGTGCAACCATATATTTAGCTCCTAAGGACGTACTGGCTTACACATTTTCATGCCTAGCAGGCCTACTGCAACACTAAGGCCCTTAGAACACAAAAGTTCCAGCCATAAGAGAGCTTAAAAAGGGACTAAATAGTAGGAGGGGTTATTATTTTAGGGTCCCCACACTAACCTAGTGTGGGGACACGGAGATGACCTTAACAGAAAGAATGTGTCCTGCTGAACGTTTTGGTGGTGTCCTAAGACCACCAAAGGCTAAGTTATGGGCAAAAATGTTTTGAAAAAGAATGCTTGCAAAGAATTATGGGGCAACTTTTCCAGAGTGCCGGGAGAGCCACGTTGCAGATTTTTGTGGTTTTTTTTCCAGTGAAGCATTTATCAATTTTAAGTTTTTTGGGGAAAGCTATGGAGTGTGAAGGGGAGAGCCAAAATAAATGACTAATTAGGTAACAGTGTGAACAATGTGAACAGCCAATGGAGTTTGCACTGTTGGTGCTATGTGGGCTGTGAAGGTGATGGGCGTAAGGTGGGCGTGGTTAAAAGTCCACAATACAAAGCACTTGTGCGCTCAACCTAACAAGGGAGATGTAGGCTTGGCAAAAGGTTCATTTTGCCAAGTTGATTTGGCAGTTTAAAACTTCATACAGCACGATTTGGCAGACCTAAGACATTTTTTAGAAAGGCTACTTAAGCGGCTGGTGCAATAAGTGTTGCAGACCCACAAGTAACATTTCATGTAGAGGCCCTGGGTTAATGTAGTACCACACTAAATGGAACTTACAAGAAAGTTAATTGTGCAAACTTGGTGTAAGCCAATTTTACCAATGTTAGAGGAGAGAGCACTTTAGTACTGGTTAACAGCGGTAAAGCACAGAGTCCTACCAGCCAACAAAAACAAGTTTAGAAAACAGAAGGAGGGGGAAGGCAAAAATGTTTAGGGGTGAGCCTGCAAAGAGGAACAGGTCTAGCATCAAGCATATAAGAGTGAAAGCCTCCCAATAGTAAGCCTACCCCTGTGTGTTCTTGATAAGCACAAAGTATGTTTTATTTGCAACCAGACTGCTTGGGTGGTCTGGTAGACTCATCCTAAAAAAGAACATTTCCAATTTCCTAGCACTGTAAATAATGGGTGCTGCATTTACACAATGTATTGTTACAAAAGCAGATCAACCACCAAAGATGACAGGCTGAATGAGCCCTGCAAGAATATAACTATTTTGATTTGTTGATAGCAGAGATCTCAATGGGGAAAAATTAGCTCACTATGCTAGTTCACTACTTTTTTTCAGTTAGATGGGATTAAAAGGGCTATGGCTTCTGAGGTGGAAGCACAGGGTTGATTGGTGGGCTAACCAGGAGAGGGTGGTTTATGAGGCAAGAGGATGTCCCCGCTAACATACAAAGGTGTGGGGGAAATGGCTGGGTCTCCTGCCATGAACTCTCAAGGACATAAGGGACTTGGGGTGGGGGGGAAGGGGGGTGGTGGTTTTTGAGGTTGTTTGGTCTAGTCGTTTTTCAAGGTGTACGATTTTCTGCTTGTACTGAAGCTTAACATTCTTGTTACTTTATGTCCTCTGCTCTGTGGTGTATTTTTTGTATATCTTTAAAAACCAATAAAATTGTTTATTTAAAAAAAAAAAAGGGGCTATGGCTTCATAGAATGAATGTGCTCTTTCCTTTGATGGGGTTAATGTCAGTACACCCCTCAAATGTAAAAGAACCTCCAACTGAGAAAATCCCCAAGCGTTCTAGGGAGTAATTGCACAACAGGCTCCTAGTATTACTCCTAGTGGTGCTACAGATCCTTGGATAGCGACCACTCCTAGATAGTCTCATTGAGCAAGTTCATGATAATTATTACAGTACCTCCTTATTTGGCCCATAATACACGTAAAAGTTCCCAAACAATTTGATATATTTTGGTCTGCTCTCATAAAAACATAACCGAAGGCATCAATATGAAGGAATGCACCTTTCGGGGTGCACCCCGATAGCTCACAAGCCAGAGTTTTATGTACTCCCAGAAATACTCAGAATTTTAACCCTAAATGGAAAAGGACATCAGTGTGTGGCAATGTAATTGCTCTGTACCCAAGACGTAAATTACACATCACTGATGAACTCAAAAGAGGAATACATACATGTGCTGTTGTTGTTTCAAGTGAAGGTCTGAACCAGCAGTTTGGGCTGGAACATTTATTTCTGTAGTGAGGTCAGACTGACTTATATATGTTTGGTCTCTCTAGGGCAAAGTGGGAGAAACAAATGGTTGGCAACAGACCTGGCTTTAGAGCTGCACAAGTATGGAAATAATTTATGGCGTTATGTGAGATAGTGGTGTCATTCCGCCTAGAACCACTGCAGCACTCTGACCCCCAAGATTAGAAGTTAAGTGGAAGAATAAACACTTGGCTTCACTGGTTAGATGATCTATACTGTGTTCATTAATTCAATGTATTAGCATGTTACGCGAATACGCCACAAAATCCATACCATGTATTAACTTGCTCCTGATTTTCAAAGGAATTTACTCTGTGGTTAAATAGCCCTGGATGCTCAGAAAACGGATATGTTGTTGAATTGATGGCCCTCTTTTGGTAGCCGAACACAAACAAGATTTAGGGTGATCAGGGAGCATATTTATAATTGGCGTTTCATCTTTTCATGCAGACAGGAGATGAGTGACAGGCTGTTGAGCTATAGGGTAACATCTGGCACCAAAACTCTTTCTTCTTGCAGCTGAATGCGCCATCAGGGCTCCCTTGGACTTATGTGGCTTAGACTCCCCTGCGATAATCTCTTTCCTTCTCAGACATTAGAACTCTGACCTGCACAAGCAGCATATAATTTTGTATACATAAAATGGGAAATGCTATGTTATATGTTACGCTCCATCATTGTAGCCCCACTAATTAGTTTCATCACTTATCTACTGAACATGCCACTCTGTCAGGTTTACGGTGCTATATCTGGAACTTTTACGGTTGTAATGATTCGTGCTCAAGAAAGCAAGACCAGAGCTTCTTTATCACTAGAAAATGTCAATATATCCTTGCAGCATTCAAACAATGGCTGTTGCCTCCCGTGTGCGAGCCGCATTTAGATGTAATGTGAAGGCCATCTTGGAACAGTTTAAGTATCAACAAAAGATTTCAAGGCGACCACTTACTACTTTTGCTTTTGCAAATGTTTCTTAGTATCAAGGAGCTGTAGTAAAACACCAACGGTGGGCAAGGGGGCGGGGGGGGGGGAGCGGGGAGGGGGGGGACTGGAGCCTCTGAGTGATGGGCGGGGCAAAAGTGGGCACATCAGAGGGTTGAGCAGGAAGGGGAGACAGTGCTCACAAAGTAAGCAGCGAGTCCAGGCAGGTTGGAAACGCTGAATGAACAGAGTGGGGGCAGCAAGGGGAGAGGAGGGATAGCATTGCTAAGAGTGACAAGGGGAGAAGAACATAGTCCCTCAACCACTGCAATGCAGGCGCTAGTAACAGGACCCAGAAAGCATGAGGTGAGAGAGGCAATCACCTGTGGGCTGATCCAAAATAAGATGAACGATATCGGAAGCCAATGACTGAAACAGGAAGAGCACAAACGGCCGATGGGTAAAGTGGCCAGACCCAAAGCCCACGTGAACTATATATTAAAGGTTTATTAGATGCAATCGGCCTGACAATGACAGACAGCTAAAACTGTCTGTACGCAACACTTAGAAGTGGATGGTACAGAATGATTCCAACGACGCTTTTGGCCAGTCGATCTGATTGCAGGAGATAATATGAGGGGCAGCCGAGGGGTACATTAGGGCAAGAGTAAAGGGAGGATCTGGTGTTACTCGAGTGAAACCTGAACGTGATTACTAAAAGGAGGTAATTTTAACAGAGTAAATTCCTTTTTTTCCAGTTTTAGCATTAGCGTTGGGGGTCTAAATAACCCCGTCACTGTAATATTTGCCAAGAAAGCGCTAGAGTGGCGTTGGGGTTTATAGCTGATGGATTATGCAGAGTCGCTTTTATTATTAAACAACAGAACATGATTTACTGCTGGTAGCGTGCAGTCACTCTTTTCCTGTAAACACAACAGGCATAAGGAGATCTTTAAAAGGCAGAGGCTGGCGTGACATTTTGGAAAGATATCACGTGAGAACAATTGAGTTTAGGTGACAAGTGTGGGGCAGGTGAGTAATGCTGTTCATTTTCTACAAAATTGTTCTCTTGTTCACCCAAGGCATTTTATTTCCAGGTTTCTTTTCACTTTGAAATGCAATTTGAATCTAACAATGGGCAAAATTCAGAAACAGAATTAAAGAAAATGTCACACTCGGCAGAGGGCATCCAGCCACTCAACGTAGCTTCAGTTTGGGCGATTACTTTCTCCTGCCTACAGGTGCAGTGTGACATCAATAGCCACCTGTAATACTTTGAAACAAACGAGGAACTTGTATTTCTTATTACAATTGAGTTCCGACATTAAAACTCGCTCATAATATGTACATGTGGTTTCAAAAAGGAGAGTACACTTTCTTGTGTAATACATGAGGTAAAGTATCCACAAATGTATTGTATCGTATGATTTATATAGCGCTTACTGCTCCTACGTGTGGCGCCTGCATGGGTAGCATGCTAAGTAATGAAGGGTCTGGTTGGAAGAGTGTTGTCTTTGTGTTGATCCTATCTTGTACATTATAAAGCTACTGAAAAGGTTACTCAGTGTTCTATCAGAAGAGAAATGAACCCAGAGCTTAAGAGAGGCCCTGTGTGTGCTGAAGAGGTACAAGTGCTGCTTGCATTGTCACGCTGCATGTCCTGAGACTCTGGACTCAGTTAAGTACTGAGTGCCTGCACCACATGATCCACCCTGGTGTCACCATGCCAATGTGAACCCGGAGGGATGCTCTGCAAGCTGTCTGGAGTACGTGTGTGAGTGGCGGTTGGATTGTGAAAGGGCTTCTTCGTCTACCATGTAAATGTCATGATTTCCAGAAGAGGAGCATAAACAAACCTCATAATGTGTCATCTCCAGGATGGTGGTTTGCCTAGTGAATATTAACAGAGGTTATCAATCCAAGAAAAGGCAGAATATAGCCCCGTCATGTAAGTTTCTATTAGTACCATACAGAACGATGCATTTTCAAAGTTAAAGGTGCATTACAATACATTTGTTTGGTTACTTTTTGTCACGTGTTCCTGATGTTTAGGTCGCAGCCTACCACACAGCGCAGGTGTCCGGATTGCTAAAGACATCTTGGGGTATTTCAGACAGCTTACCTGGGAATGCATTCCTCCTGTTGCTTTCCATTGGCTTTGTGGTTTGTAACTCACACTTTCTTGCTTTCCACTAGCTGGTTTTATTTGCTTTAGGCTGTCCAGCTTGAGTTCAGTCCTTCCCTTGCCAAAACCTTATTTACAGTATCCTCTGTGTCTTCAGTTTCTGTAAACAGTCCTGTAAATCTTGATCTTATTTCGTCATATTTGCTGTGCATTCAAAGACCAAGGTCTAATGTCAGGCGCTGTCTGCCGATGGTGCTGTTTACTTTTCTTTCTCTGACTTCAAAGTGAGAGGCACACAGTGTGACACTCGAAACAAACATCAGTGGCTACCAACAGCACACAGTTTTGTCTCTGACAAACACTCACCTCGCACTGTGCGTTTCTCAGCACTTTCTGCCAACAAGGAAGCTGCTTCCCCCCCAAGAAATGTCAGCAGGGAACCAGTGCAAAGATGACACAATCACTAGAGGAGAGTGCTGCCCTCCATCAAGCGCTTCAGGAATAGTAGGTGCTACATAAATGCAATTACAATACTGTGCAAAACGTTCTGAACACTACATTTGTAGTGGGAGACCAAAGACAGGGCTTTCACTACTGTTAGTCTTTTGGGCTTATTTTGTTAGTTTAGAAAACTGACAATGGAATTGAGGAAACCTGTGCATTGCTTCGATTGTGAGTTTAGCAGATGCACATTTCCCTCATATCATTTTGATTGTTTAAACAGGTGCTTTCTAAGTTTCGGAGTCATGCCAAAAGGCAAAGCTGTGCTCTTTCTACACAGGCTGTGGTACACATCGTTGCCCTCTCAGGGGGAGGATAAGGGAACACCACACAATAATGTTGGACGGACCGCAGGATAGATTACAGCATCACTGCTACCGCCTGTAGTGATATTACCGACATGCAGGTCCTCTACACCCCCCCCGCCCCCAACTGATGCTCCGAACTTGACAAGACTGATGAAAATCAATACAAAAAAGTGTGATGTAACAATCAGAGCTGCCCACTTAGGAGCTGGGAAACCAAGTTCGAGTCTTAGCGTCGGCTAAACATCTTGCGTTCTGAGCATATCATCTCCCTTTGGCTACACAAAATGAATGTGTCCCTGTGTAATGTAACTGGTGCTCATGTAAAACACTTTAATACCTTCTGGTTGAGTCCGCACTATATAAAACACATATAAAACCTGCATAAAAAGAAAACTGACTAACCGGCCTCTTAGCACTATAAATAATAACGTTTTGTTACACTGCAGATTCATAAGGTGTTAATTTAGCGGGTATGCTAGAGCCAAGGTGTAAGCACTAAAGATCAGCCAGTACAGCACCTAGATGTCCTTTGCCAGTCAGACTGACCCCAGGAATACCTCCCATAACACAGAGAGAAGGTACCCCTCAGTGATGAAACAGTGAGGGTTACACTCAAAGCTGCCAGGGGTAATACTGTGTCAACTGCTGCTGGGCCCTCCCATTAGCATCACTGTCTGGTTACCAAGGAAACAGCCTACACACAAACACAGCTGCTGGTGTACACATGTCATCAGTAATGGGGAAGAACATGACAGGGCTATAGTCACTAACGAGTGAGGGCGGGCCACATATATAAGGGATCTCCTTCCTTGTACAATCTTTAGTTGTCCCTCTCCCATACATTTTACTCTGCAACACTCTACGCCAGTGCACTCTACACCAGTCCACTCTACTCTATGCCACTTAAGTATATGCCACTCTACGCGACTACACTCTATGCCACCCCAATTCCCGACTCTCTGCCATTGCACTCTACAACACTCCACGTCACTATCTTTTAGTCATGCTGTTGTATAACATGGCTAAAACACATTGGCAAAGCCAACAGCTCTTGCATAGGAAGGACATACTGGCTTTGCCAATGCTTGTTACTCCCTGCAGTTACGACCCTACAGAATGCCTCTTCTGAATCTTTTCGTTACTCTTTTCTCCTTTCTGATGTTAGCAGGAGTTTGACCTTACTATTCTCTTAAGTACTAATATTCATCTTCAATCACACATGCCAAGGAGGAATTTGTTAACCCTTTGTGGGTGTTTTTTAGAAGACAGTTTCAATTTTCATGTTTAGTAGATATGTGCAGTGAGGCATTGTGGCGACTGAAAGAGGTTACCCTTTCCTCAGGCAGTCAAAGGGGACACACCAGACCTTCTCAGCGACCAGAACTTGAACACTTAGAAACAGTAGGCTGCAGGCACATACTTTTTTGAGGGCACAGAACTCAGAGGTGACTTGTACTACTGGGGAATAACATTCATTTTTATGAGGGCACAGAACTCAGAAGTGACGTGTACTGCTAGGTAATAAGGGATGCTTTACCAGTCGGAAACACTGCTATGACCCAACGATAAAAGCCTTAGGGCCTGATTCTAACTTTGGAGGACGGTGTTAAACCGTCCCAAAAGTGGCGGATATACCACCTACCGTATTACGAGTCCATTATATCCTATGGAACTCGTAATACGGTAGGTGGTATATCCGCCACTTTTGGGACGGTTTAACACCGTCCTCCAAAGTTAGAATCAGGCCCTTAGTGTTCACATTTTAGTCTTGGACTATGCAGTGTGGAGTAGGCCCTTTGTATTCCTAAAAACACATGGGCCTCTACCTCACTTCACTTGAATGCCACTTTCTCGATTTCCTCCTTCCACAGCTGTCAAAAGACTCATAAAAATCAAATCAACAAATAAATGAACACCTTTGGTCGTGATCATACTTAATCTCTTCGCAGAACACGTCACCGAGGCCATTCGCTTCCCCGTGGTGTACTCACCAGCAGGACGCCAAGCAGACACTCAGGGAGAGCAGGCACAGCACCGTGCGGGGCTCGGGACACAACTTCAGGGGCTCCGTGGGCTTCACGGGCACCGGAGGACACTTCTCCTTCTCTGCCTTGGCGGCCCCTCGGTCCTGCTCTGCCTTCGCCTCCTCGCTTGACTTAGAGGCGAGTGCTTTTTTCCTCTGTTTCACGGCATTAGACATTTTGAAAAGTTGCTCTCAGAATGGAGCGGTGCTGTGCAAGGAACGACGTGTTTGGGGAAAAAAAGTTGCTTATTTCAAGGCTCCAGGTGGTCGAGCGCCCAACAGGTCTGCCTCGCTTCAGCGTGCCGCAGACGGAGCGGTAAAGGTGGGCGTCCGCTGCAGGGTGTGGATGTGGCACGCATTCCTCGCTGCGGCTGCAGACCCCGCAGGAAGTTTCCTGCAGTCCGGACTCCAGAAGGGGGGAGGAACGTGCCCTGGTCCTGGGACGTCTACGGCAGCCCAAGAGGCACAATTTTACACACAAGTGTTAGATCCCATTCAAGAGGTTTCCATAAACTTCAATGCCACTTGAGCACATCCAGAAGAAATGAAGTAATAAACTCTTCAAGTTAACCACAAATCGCAATTGCCTATCTTTGATGATGATTTTGATATCAAAGAAAGTATTTTAAATATTTTATATAGTTAGGATTGCCACCTGGCCGGTTTTCTACCGTCACCACCGACATTTTAATGCCCCGGTCGGTATAAAAAAAGCAAAATCACCTAAAGTCAGTATTTTTGCCCTCCTTATGTGCACATATTTGAAACAGCAAATATAAATAGCAAGCACTGTGAAACGTGATCTAGGGTTGTGTTAGTGTTTAAGTTTTCCATCACAGAAATGTAAGACAAATGTGTGATTTTAGGACTAGTTTGAGCGATCATTTTCATTCTAATTTCTTCAGGGATGGCTCATTCCATCAGATACTGCTCCCAGGAGGTCCGCCTAGGGCACTGTGCCTTGACCCATCATATGGCTATTAGTCTCTTCACCAGGACCACTCCCAACTATGCAAATGTATATCTAATTCTTGTCAGCTTTGGTGGGGGTATAACATTAAGTAGACAATGTTTGACCAGCACATCAACATGAAGACCAGCTCAGTAACTACATTGCCAGTATCCCTGAACCTGCACACATTGTCATGCATAAAATCCTCTCTTTTCGCTCCACATCTAGGACAATCGGATGATCTGACTGGATAGATGCGGGACAAATTAATGGGGTTAGGTGTTTTCTACGTAAAAAAAAAAACAAAAACATAAAATGTGTGAGTGGAAACATGCTCACAGGTTTGTTTCCATTCTGCATTCCTTAGTGGTATATACCGTATTGCCAGGTTATCGTCTCAAGGTTAACTGTCTGCTAGGACTCGGTTTTGTCTGTCAACCTTCAGTGCTTTGAAAAGTCGGGAGACCACATGTGCAGAGCGCCCCCATTTCCATGATTTCTGTCACAGTGTCCGAGGTAGGGTGTACGGCAGGAAACCCTGACCAACCCTCTCTCATTGTTTTTGTCAGGCGTGCATACAGTAAAAAAATGTCCTGGTCCCACCCCAAAACTTCGATGCGCCTTTTAAACGTCAGGAAGCTGTCTTCAGTAAAAAAGAGTTCCAAATAATATGCCCCCTCCCATTCTCCACTGCGCCACAGACATTCCCTCGCGCCATTTGTCCGAATGGTTGTAGCCACCAGATCTCTAGAGACCTGGGAAATGGGAAATGTGTTATCACTATGCGCACCACAGCCTTCCATACAGCCAACGTTCATCCAACTACATATGGGCAGTCATTGGACACTCCTTTGCCCATCATCACCAGCACCGGGCGGGCATTCACACCCTACACCCCATTAAGAGTCTCCTTTCCAGTTATCATCGTCATCGCACCATCTTGTTGCATGTTGTAATTGTGCTACATAATAATATAATTCTAGATCTGTAACACCTAGCCCCCCCTGGATCTATCCAATTTCAGAATCAGTCGTACCCTGCTATGTCTGCCAGCCCATACGAGTGATATCAGAAGGAAGTCAAACCCTCTAAAGGTGTATTATAGATGGTAAGGGCACAGAGGCAGGACCACCATTTTGGAAAGCACAATACGGCCCATGATCGACTGTGGGAGTGTACTCAAGAACACAGTAGATTTTCGTAGACCCCTTAGCACCCTGCCAATGGTGCTTGCGTTTTGCAGGGCTGCTCATTGCGTAACCTGCATCGACAGGTATTTAAATTGTTGTACCTCCCATTTCATCGCTATGTGCAAAATGAATCCTGCTAGCACACTTGCAAATCACTCTAGCAGAAATGCCAGCGACTTCCTGCAGTTGGTGCGCAGGCCTGTCACCGCGCCAAACAGCTCCAACTCTGCTACCAATATTGGCATGGACTCTAGCAGGTCCTGGTGAAAGACCAGTGTGTCATTTGCATACATTGATACAACATGTAGTGGGACCAAGGGTTATTCCCCAGTCATACAGCACCATCTGCAGCTTAATCGCTAAGGGTTCACATATGATCCCATCCCATGTCGTCAAAGGCTTTTTCAATGTGCAAGCCCACCAAGGTATAGGTAATTTCCATGTGTTCTGTGTAGTGAAGGACATGTATAAGCCTATGGATGTTGTGTGTTGTGCTCTTTACTGGCATGAAGCCACACTGGTCCTCATGCACCAGCGATCGCAACACCCTGCAGAGCCTAGTGGCGAACACCTTCGCTAATAGTTTTGTGTCAGTGTTTAACATAGAGAGGGACCTATAGGACACACCTGTGTAGGATCCCTATCTGATTTGGATACCATCATTATTACCGCCTTCATGGTGTCCGGTAGTTCCCCGCTGCCATGAGCCTCCATATAGACATCAGTTTCTTTTGTGACCATTTCTTTGCCAAGAACGTGAAGCCACATAAAAACCAATGTTTTGACCCATGTGCAGTTTCTAATGGGCTCTTTAGGGTGAAGAGCAGATTGGGGGAGGAGATGGTGGGTTCAGTGAGCAACCTCTAGTTAGATATAGGCACTACCAGAAAAGAAGCTACAAAAGGTAAGTAACTTGTTGTTCTGATAGAGGCTTTTTCTCAGCTGAGTCCCCACTTTAGAATAGTTACCCAGTCGATAACTTCACAGAGGTGGGTCTCCAAACTGCCTCAAACCAGAAAATCCTGGCAGACCAAACAGGCAAAATGCCCATCTTGATGGGACTGACTGGCCAAACAGTAGTGCTTAGTGAACGTGTGGAGGGACACCCATGTAGCAGCTTGACAGATGTTCAGGACAGTTACGCAGCGTGCCTGTGCAGTAGTTGCAGTTTTGGCCCTTGTGGAACGGCCCTGCAAGCCCTCAGGAAGCTGCTTCTCACCTAATGCATAGCAGATCTTAATACAGAGTACATTCTATCAAGAGATGGTTCACTTTTGCATTGCCTTGCCCTTTTTTGCTCTAACTGGAAAGCCAAAATGACCAGCAGATAACCCTTAACAGTACCCAGGGTAAGGCCTTGCCACACTAAAGAAAGAACAAACTGTAAAACACCCGTGACAGCGGTGCAGAAAGGGATGTTCACATAGAGTGAGGAAGACCAAGCCAACGCTTATACCAATAGCAGGCATATACAGTTTTTGTGGTTTTGTTTAATCTCCATGCATGAAGGCAGAGAGTGTGCAGATGCGGGTGCAGGACCCTGCCCTGTTGCTTTGGCAGAAGAACCTCCTGAAGGGGAAGCCTGATCAGAGGACCGATGCTCAGGAGATCGGGATGCTATACTCTCTGTGCTCAGTCTGGAGCCACTAGAATGACTTGAACCCAGTTGGGCCTAATATTCTTGACAACTCAGACAGGAGTGGTATCAGCAGAAAGGTGGACAGGAGTTCAGAAATCCACGTGAGATGAAATGAGTCTTTGAGCAAGAACCGTTTTGGGAATTTCAACTTGCAGATGTGCTGATATTACATGTTCTTGAATAAGCCAGCGTTTTTTCCATAAGACCCTGTGCCACCTCCAAGTGTAGTTCCCATTTGCGATCCACAAGGCAGTGATGGCTGAGTTTGTCTGCCTTGGTGTTCAGTGAACCTGCCAGGTGCTGGAAAACCAGGAAGATGTCCTGCTGCTGCAGCTACATACAGAGGCACAGATCCTCCTGGGGCAGGGTCCACAACTCCATCCCGTCATGTTTGTCTGTTTGACCCCTGTACTGCAGTTTGTCTGTGAAGACTTGAAATAGCCTCCCCTTGATGGTTGGGGGCAAGGCTGTCAATGCCAATGGGATAGCCTCAACTGCAGCAGACTAATGTACAGCTGAGTCTCCAATGGGGACCAATGTCCCCTGATCTCCACCTCTCTGAGGTGAGGTAGCCCCCCACCCCAGAAGCAATGCATTGGTCACCACTGTCAGCCCTGGGTGGGGAAGGGAGAGGGTCTGCCTCTGACCCATTCGCGGTTTGTCAGCCACAACTGCAGATCTTGCACAGTCCCCTCCAATATCTGGACCAGGTCAGAGAAATGTTCCTGATGCTGCGCCCATTGGGACTGCATGAGCCATCAAGAATGCTTCATCAGCATGAGGCAGGAGGCCATAAGACCCATCATCCTCATAGTCAGTCTCACCAAAATCCAGGATAGGGGCTGAAATGTCAAAATCTTAACTTGAATATCCTACACTCACCATTCTCGAGGACAGGTGCGGAATCGCATTATGTCAAGAATGACACAGATGAAAGGGAGCATCTGAGAGGAGAGTCAGGTGTGACTTAATCATCTTGATAGTGACCCCCAGGGAATGCAGGAAGTCTGCCGTCATTTGGAGGTGGGTGGTGACTGCCTGGGATGAGCCTGCCTTCAGCAGATAGTAGTTGAGATTCGGCAAGACTGGAATCCCGACCTCTGAAGATGGGCTAAAACCACCAACATCACTTTTGCAAACCCCGGAAGGGCATCAATAATGCCTGTAGGGAGCACAATGAACTAGAAGTGCTCGTGGCCCACTCCGAACCACAGGTAACGCCAGTGGGCCGGCAGGATGGTATGTGAAAATACATATCCTGGAGGTCTAGCGCTACTATCCAGTCTCTAGGATCCAGCACAGACAGAGTCTGTGCTAATGTGAGCCTTTTACATTTCTCTTTCCTCAGAAACTAATTGAGAGGGCACAGCTCTAATATAGGACAGAGGCTTCTAGCCTTTTTGAGCACCAGAAAGTAACAGGAATAACAAGCATGCCATACTTATGGTTCAGGCACCCTCTCAGTGGCTTCTTTGGCAGGTCCCTGACAGAGCAAGGAGAGATGATCCTCCGTCAGCTGGTCTTGGGATGTTGGCAAAAGCGGAGGGGTTTCCACAAATGCATTATGCTATAGGATTTTGTAGAAATGGACACATGTTTGGGGGCTTGGTCTTGGACTCAGCTTGGGCCCCAGATGTTTTCTGCAAATCTTTTCTGGGTTTTTGCTACTCTTCACCACTTTGAACAGTTCATGTGGGCTGCTTCAAGCGGGGAGCGATTGATGTTCGTCTGTGCCACTCACAGAGGCTGCGAGGCAGTGAACGGTGAATGACTCCAACAGAGGCAAATAACAGAGTGCCCTTGGCACACTCTGGCAGTCCTGGCGTTCGAGGAAGAGTGTAGCCATTCAGGAGGACTCACTGAAGTTCAGCAGTAGTTTTAGAACAAGGAAAGGTTGTGACAGGTAGTCCTGGCATCCAAGCAACAGCTCCAATTGTCTCCAAACAGGGTGCAGTCTGCACAGTGAGGCACTGCTTACGCTTGATTAAATTGTTCTAACACAGAGGCCCACCCATATGAATTCAAGATACCTGTGCATCCACAGTAGACTCATTTCCTCTCAACCTTTCTGCTGGACACGTCATGAGCATGTTGACATCTACTGCATTCCATAAATATACAAGGCAAGTCTCATGCAACAGTAATACGAAGGCAGAGAGGAGCTCTAAATGCGTGACTAATGCATTTCAGTGCTCTAATCTGGATTGAAGCACTGAAATGTGTTAGTTTAACCCTTGAAGCGTGGCACTTAGCAGGACTGCCTTGTGTTAGCCCAAGTAATTAAACAGCAAGATGAAGGGACAGAACTTTAGGGGTGGCATCAGAGGTTGCAGTGGGCAATGCTAGAAGTCAGTGTACAAGGCCGAAGCAACTCCTAGAAAGTTGAGTTTCCTGGCACTTGATTTTTTTTTTACAAATTAAGCACAGGATCAAAAGTCCCTCAACCAATCCCCACCATGAGACACATTCCATCCCCGATTCTCTTGGAAGCATCCATTATGGCTACATAGAAGATTAATATTTTGCCAATTGCAAATGATCCATGTTGTGCTGCTATCTCTGTCATCCAAACTTTAACTCTTTGTTCTCAAAACAGGTCAATGAGGAGTCCGATTTTCTTATTATTCTTAATTATTTATTAAAATTTTTAACTTGGCTGTTTTCAGCAAGATGCTTTGCTTCAAAGAGATAAAAAAGGAGGCAGTACTTAAAAGGCAGGGCTGGGTTCAAAGGGATTCTAATATGTCCACTAACATAGTGATTACGAATCTTCATGGGGAGATATTCCACCAATCTATGAGAAATCCTCTAAATAAGGTGGGAGCAAACAGAGTGTCTTGAATAGTTTACATAATAAATACACTTATCTTGTTGGATCATGAATACCTGTGAAGGGCCGACGAGGCTCTTATTAACCAGTCTTTGGGATGAAAAGCACAATTTTAGTTAACAAGTTCCATTCCAGTGGCACTTACTTCCTCTGAGTCCAAGACCACAATAGGGAAGGATCTATATTTGGATGTTACATTCACTTCCCATTTGAGTTTATTGAGCCATATGGTTAGACTGGACATTGTAGATTGGACCTTTGAATATCATAGCAGGAACCATGGCAGTGGATCATCAGGATACACTGCAATGAAGGCAGTTGAGTCTCCTGAACGTTATGTCGCTCTGCTAAGGAGTACAATCAACCACATCAGCGATGCCATTATGTGAAGATACTGAACTATCGACAGCTGAATACACTCTGTCTAGATATCCAGAAAGCATGCTAGGAAAAGCTATGTCTATCGAAAGCTTGGAACAGAAGATGGATTAGTGAGAAAAGCATTAACATCCTCGTGGAGATGGAACCCACCATCACAAGACTGTTGCTATACCATAATCTTTGCATCTAACAAGGACTAGTTAGGTGCCTCCACGATCTGACCAATGAAATCACGTTTGGGATGGTTTGTAATACCGTCGCTCTTCATGGTTACACTCAAAGTCGAGTAAGAAGGTGAGAGGGAGAGGAACAAAACATCTGTTTAACACAAATTATGATGGCAATAATTACAGTTTACATCATAGAAATGGAATAGCGTGATCTGTTACTGTTAGAGAAACTGCCTTTCAGTACTGATAAGAATAATTACCTTAAATCATTTGTAACCTGATTGTTTTATAATGCACGAGGTGGATTTGCTGGAAATATTAGTAAATATTCTTGTTTTCAATGTATTGATTGAATATGGTGAAATAAATAATGGATCTGATTGTTTTAAAGATTTTTCCAAATTAACAATTTTACTAGGCTTTCCAAATTAACAATTTAATAGTAAAAGATGTATATTAAAACACTGATACCAATAGCTATGAAAATACAGTGTAAATAAATGAGCTTTATAGTTAAGATGTCTACAAAAAACAGATAATTCTGTTAACTGTGGACTACGGGGAATTGGGGGAGGGAGGGACCCAAAGCACAGTTGCTTTCCCACAGCTATACAGCTATAAAAAGTAAGTATCTAAGGTCAGAGAATGTGTTAGTTCTGTGATGCTGTCTTCCCTCTTATAATTGCATGTTTGATTAGAATAAGGTCGTTGGTCAAGGGTGTTTTCTTGCCAGTATAAGCCAAACAGATAAACATAAATAGAACCCTAGATTTTATGGAGGGTCTAAGGAGGCAGCTCAGAATAGGAGTTGTGATTGAAGTTGTTGACACCCACCATAAGCCTGATTGTATTGTATTGTATTGTATTGTAATAGTATTTATATAGCGCTTACTACCCCTGACGAGGCGTAGAAGCGCTTTTCGGCGAGTAGCATGCTACTTCGGAACCCAACAAAAATTAGTGATGGATTAGTATTGGGAAATATGTGTACAGTTTTATGAAGTATGTACTACAGCTTTCAAAGGGGCCATTGAGGATTTGGGCACCCCTACCACAACAAAGGTTTTAGTTTGAAGACAGATGTCTGCAATCACGTTAAAAAGTATTCAGCCTAAGAAGTAACATTTCATCAAATGAGGCTACTTGAATGGTAAGTACATAAGCTGTGCTTCAATGCGCTCAGCTCGAAGCAAAAGGCTCTTCTTTCTGTCTCCGCGGGTAACGAAATATTGTAGCCACAGATCCCATTAATAAACCAATCCTGCCCCTGTGCACACACAAACTCATCTAAAACAGATTGCAAAATAAAATGACTCCTTTGCTGCTGCTGCTACTTCTACTGTTGCATTTACCTGCTGCCTGCAAAGTAGGGAGGCTAACCATGCAAAACCTTTTCTAAATGTATACACATCTGTGTGCAATACTAGGCTTGTAGAGAAGTGATCGAGTGAAGGGAAAGCCACTTGCTCAAACTGATTACCTACCATGCCATCTATTCATTCTTTCAGCCTCACTTTCAGATTAATGCACAGCCAAGGATAATACATGCATAGCTTACGTATGTCCCAATATTCAAAAACGGTATGTGTGTGCTGTAATCGTTATATCAAGAGGAAGGAAGTGGGTTTTAATTTACAGCCTAACCATGAGGGGTTGAAAGAGGGTGGTCATGGAAAGTATCAGACAATTTGTGAGAGCCACATGGTGAAGGATGTACAATGGATTCCCCCTCAATTATTGAACACCTGTGTGGGAAAGTAAGTAAACCTTTTACCCAAATGTTCCTGGGCGATCAGTGGGAGAGAAGCCTGCTGGTGGCGTGGGTGAGGAGGGATGCTATCTTACGAGGTCTTCACTGGGAGAATGTAATCTCTCTTTATACAGACACCATCTGTCTTTACCTGGTAGATCCTGTACACTCCATACCCACGTTTCTGGACATTTTAGAGGTATTTGCAAAAATACACAGCTATCGCCATAAACTAACATAAATCAGTGACATACTTGCACTCTGATTGTGACTCCATCAGAGAGAAATGGCCCTGCCCAATACAGTGGAGATGAGAGGGATTTAACTATCAGGGTATTTTCATAACTATAGATCTCCCAAAGAATGAATGTGCCAGAATGTAGGACGGATACTCGCAGAATACAAGGAGGATGTAGAACACAGGAGAAAGCTCCCTTAATCAATGATGGGGATGCCAGCACTATACAAGATGGTCAAACTGCCCAAATTGTATTCATACGTTGCAAAATGCTCCTTGAGCAGAACCGGACAGTTTCCTCCACTCTGTTAATGCAGTGACTAGATTGCTGCTTGATAATGGGGGACCTTCAAGAATTGCATTATCTACCCAGACGAGAGACCATTATGATGAGGGTATAGCTTTGCGGGACCTGAAACTTTACCCTGGGCTGCGCCACTGGCAGTAATAAATGAATGGGAATATGTGGGACAACAGGAACCTTCTCTGTTGGCTGACAGGAGGACAATGGCCATTCGGGTCACCTGAGAAAATTGTAGATGGGCAGTGAATAGAAAATAAAGGACTATCTATCCCAGCAAAATTTATGGCACAGGAAAATAATGTGCTTTTCTAGCCAATTGAGTGGTAAACAAAATCAAACTGGCCTGATCTTTGGAAAATGCACTTTCAATACCCCGAACCGTCTTGTGTGATCACTCCATTGAATGCAAAGATGCTGTCGCGATGTATACGATATCTATCCTTCTATTTTATCTGTACATTTGTATTAAAAAGTAATACAAATGTGGTTTTAAAAAGAGGATGAGAATAATATCACGCCATGCTACCATCATAATTATTTCAATGGAATAGAAGGGGGACAATTGTTAGCAACTAATTGTGAGGAGGTTGGAACATTCAGAAGTCCAATGATAGGCAGATATATGGTCGTAATCTGTAGAAGTTGTCTTCAATGGATTACCTCACCTTCTTCGTTGTTGCTGTACTTGATACAACGTACATTAATCCAACCTCACTCCAGCATTGATGTAAATCAGAGAAATTCCCATGCAGCCTTCTACCCGTGTTCCAGCATCAGTGGTGTAAGTAAGTAGTGAAGTATCAGTGCTGCCCAATAAAAAACAAAACAAAACGCATTTCTTGCTGCTCATATCCTGTACGAATTCGGCAAATACTCAAAAGGTGTATTTAAAAAACGTGAGCGTGCAGTCTCCAAACCTGGATTGGATCAGAAGCACTACATTTTAGACGCAAGCTGAATATATTTCCAGCCACATTATTTTTCAGTCACCTCAGCTCTGACATGTTGTCATATAGACTTGCTTGTAGCTGGTGTCAGATCCCTGCAATGGAACATGCTGACGCAAATATGCTAATTAGAAAATTATTAATGATGTTTATGTGTTTTGATTAATGAAAAGCTCATAGAGAAATTAATTGTAGAGAAAATAAAGTGCATGTTTGAAATTGTGACCACAGGGAGTGGCAGCCAGTTACACAAAATTATGCTAAAACAACTAAAGATGTGTGAATTAATGAAAATATATAAGATATTGTAGTAATATGTTGTACTGAAATGTATAACCTATGTCTTATATTGATTTGTAGAGTTAACTTAGCCGTAACCAAGGACTATCCTTTTTCCAGGCCTCACGAGAAGGGCTGAATCACTAACGCGCTGTAGAGAAGCTGATGCATGACCTGTCCTTGAGCCACCCAATGTTAAAGTTGCTTAGCTAGAATTTTCTGCAATGTACCGGCGGACAGGAGATGATGAAGACAATTTGATACAATTATGTGTAGAGTAGGCTAAATGTACTTTCCCAGGACTTGAACAATGGAAGCACTGACTGAAGACTTTTCGATACCCGAAGAGCCGGATGATGAGGACATCGTATAGTGGACCAATCCGCGTCTTGTGAAAGGACTAATATTAAAATTTATAGATTTAGTAAACTAATATTCTAGGTTAAAGTCATATCTGCTTACTGACTGACCAATTGGGAATTAGGGGGATGGACTGGGAGACCTTAATAAAAAGTCATGACAAGGGACTAAGATTTCAGAATTTAGGCAGATGCGAGAGAATAGGAGTGAGACGTTGATGACGTCAAGAGACACTGTCCGAGATTCTGTCATTGAGCTCATACTTTGAGGGCCTGATGTATTGCTGATCCACTGATGATCTGAAGACGAAGACTGACTTTGTTGCTCATCCATTCTGTGGATCGGTAGCTATGAAAATGTGAATGACTAACTTGTGCCTTTTCTTCTAGGTACCAACTGCGCTGTTTAATAGATTTTCACTTAGATAGAGGTTTTCCAAATTCATGTTTTCCTAAATTCTTTTGCATGAAGTCCCACATGCTAAATGCAAATCTTGGTTAGGTAGGCTTCCTAGGGGTTATGTTGACAGTGACAATTGACTGATGAACTAATTGCTGAATTCTGCTATTGATGTTGCGTATTTATTTTCAGGCTTATGTTAAAGCATTCGAGCATATGATTTCTTAAGTGTTGATTAGATCATGTTATTGATGTCCATTAATAAATTAATTCTGAGATGATTGAAAAAAGTTTGGTCTAACTCGATGATTTAGTATTGTAACCAATAGGGAAAATAAAATTGTTTAACTCTTTACTGAGTTGTGGTTATTCATGAATAGATTGTTTTAGACGTTTTCGATAAATATTAATGGTTGGTTATGCTTATTATTGATACTTGTGGTCACTACACGATTAGGGTATTCCATGCGATCCAAAAGGTTCATCGACCTATACGCGTCCCCTTGTAAGTGTACTTACCAAGGACCAGGCGCGCTAACAGTTTTAGGTAGCAGCTTGATGGTTAGTTTCCTTGGAAAACTAGTTATGTGGTGGTTACTGGTTATGGTGGTAGTTTGAGTTAGGATTAGTTGTTCGTATTTTATGAGATTCAAATTTTGTTTTTCTGAAATGGCAATTGTAGCAAAGATGATGTTCCCCTAAGCCCAGAAATGACTTTCCCAGATCCTGGATTCCGCTAGTAAAGATGGGTATGTTCTCGGCGTTCTTGAGATAGTATGAAAGTGGTAGGTTGCGCTTGCAGAGGCTTAAGCAAATCGCAGGTGAATTGTGATGTATGCGAGGTAAAGTAGTGAGTTTGCTTAGTCCAGTTGAGGTTAGTAGGAGTGTGCGTACTCCGCAGTCTGAGCAGGGAAGTCGTCGAACTTCATATGTGTGTGGAGCTTTGTGCTAAAAAATTGTCCATGTGGTTGTTGGTGATGTATGGACCCTGCGTGGTCTAAGAATCCGGAGTATATTGACAGTGTAGGAAAATGTGTGGGACTTGACAGTAAAAGAAGTGGGTTTGATTAAAGGAGTAGAACCGATTAAGATCACTTTGAAGCCAAACGTAGTGTTCCCGCAGCTACCACAGTATAACATGACACAGGGTGTCCTAATTAAAGTGGCGCATATAATTGGAGAATTTCTAAAACAATAAGTTTTGAAAGAGGTGTTAAACAGTCCATGTAATTCACCAATAATGGGCTTAAGGAAGCCATGTGGAAAAGTGCGCATTGTGCAGGACTTGCGAAAAGTGAACGACATGGTGGTCAAGTGTTGTCCGGTAGTGCCAAATCCATCAGTGATACTGTTTCAGATCCCTTGCGATGCAGAATGGTTCACAGTGGTTTACTTGTCACAAGCTTTCTTTTCTGTGCCTCTTCATGAGGATAGTCAGTTTCTTTTTAGTTTCAAATTCCTAGACAGAGTCTACAGCTGGTGCAGGCTTCCACAAGGGTACATGGAGTCACCGTCACTGTATAATCAGATCCTGAAAAAGAATCTGGAGTCATTGGAGTTACCGTACCAATCGACTCTAGTGCAATACATTGATGATTTGCTGATTGCATCCAAGACAAGGGATGAGTGTAAGTACAACTCGGTTGCCCTGTTAAATCATTTGGGGAAATTCTAACATAAGGTGTCACCTTTGAAATTGCAGTATTGTCAGAAATTAGCAAAATACCTGGGACACCAGATTGAAAAAGGGTCAAGGAGAATCTCCAGGGAGAGAATTACCATGATTTTGCAGAGAAATCCCCGACTTCACAAAGAGATGTCATAATGTTTCTGGGAATGGTAGGGTATTGTCGACAGTGGATTCCAAATTTTGCTGAGATTGCTTAACCATTACAGCAATTGACACATAAGGAAGTTACAGACCCCATTACCCTAGATGAAGCTCAGATGAAAGTGTTCACTGAATTGAGAGAGAGTTTGTGCAGAGTTCCAGCATTGGGAATGCCTTATTACACAAAGCCATTCACATTGTTTTGTCGTGAACGTGATGCTTGTTCTTTGCCTGTGTTGACACAGGTCCATGGAGGTGCTTTTCACCCAGTAGCCTATTTTTCAGCTACCTTGGACCCAATCACAGCAGCTTTACCAGGTTGTCTGCGTGCAGTAGCCGCAGTTGGTCAAAGTCTTTCTCAATGTGAGGGATTAGTGATGGGATACCCTGTGACGGTAACAGTACCACACTCTGTTGAGATCTTACTGATAAGGACAAAAACGCAGTATTTGACTGGTGCAAGATTGACGAGGTGTGAGACGAGCATATTGGGTGCCCCAAATGTAACACTGAAAAGATGTACAGTGTTGACTCCAGCAACATTGCTTCCGATTGATACTGTTGAAATTGAAAAAGAGGAAGAGATCGAATATGATTGTCTTGAGGTAACTGAACTGTGTACAAAACCGAGACATGATATTAGAGACACACGATTGAAGGAAAATGACCAAATTGTCTTTGTTGATGGTTCATGTCTCAGAGATGGTACAGGGACACTGAGAGCAGGATATGCGGTATGCACAATCACAGGCACATTAGAAGCTTCCTGGCTTCAAGGTGTATATTCTGCACAAGTGGCGGAATTGGTAGCTCTTACTAGAGCATGCAATGTTTCTGCGGGACTGAGAGTCACAATCTATACAGACAGCCAATATGGATTTGGAATTGTTCATGATTTTGGTCAATTGGGGTCGCAAAGAGGTTTCCTGACCTCTTCTGGTACACCAGTGAGAAATGGCTACAAGATGAAAGAGTTGTAGTATGCAATACAGTTACCTGAAGAAATTGCCATGGTAAAATGCAGTGCACATCAAAAGGCACAGGATTACATTTCATTGGGAAATGGATATGCGGATCAAGTCGCAAGGTTTTGCGCATTGAACTGTATATCGTTTAAAGACAAGTGGGAATTGATGCCTGAAGAAGATACTACCTGCACAAGTTTTGCATTAAAAGTGATTGATACCTTGGAAGAATTGAAAACATTGCAAGATAATTCAGTCAAGGAAGAAAAACGACTTTGGGTTAAATTAAAATGTGTCCAAAGACCTGATGAAATTTGGATTTCTGAGGAGGGTCAGATGGTCTTGCCCAATAGTTTATTGTCTCAGATGGCCAGGTACTACCATGGCCAGGCACATATTAGAAGGGATGCCGTGGTTATACTATTCAAGATTGATTGGTTTAATCCTAAATTCAGGCAAACAGCAGAGGCAGTATGTCATCGATGCATAGTTTGTCAGCAACTGAACGTGGGAAAAGGAACAGTGGTAAATCTATGCCACGTTGGAAGAGCAGGAGGTCCATTCAGCAGAATGCAATTGGATTTCATTGAGATGCCCCCGTGTGGAGGTTTGAAGTACGTATTAGTGATTGTGTGTGTCTTTAGTCACTGGATTGAAGCATACCCCACAAGAAGAAATGACAGTCTCACAGTAGCAAAGCTGTTGCTTAGGTAGTTAATACCACGTTTCGGATTTCCGATCTCTTTAGAATCAGATAGAGGAACTCACTTCAATAACGAAGTGATTAAACTCTTATGTGCAGCACTAAACATTGAGCAGAAGTTGCATTGTAGTTATCACCCTGAAGCATCAGGACTAGTGGAACAGATGAATGGTACCTTGAAATCAAGAATTGCCAAGATGTGTGCCGCTACAAATCTGAAATGGCCAGATGCATTACTTTTGGTGTTGATGTC
The DNA here is from genome assembly GCF_031143425.1 of Pleurodeles waltl. Taxonomy (NCBI): domain Eukaryota; kingdom Metazoa; phylum Chordata; class Amphibia; order Caudata; family Salamandridae; genus Pleurodeles; species Pleurodeles waltl. The sequence goes on along the minus strand of NC_090442.1, from coordinate 830,271,425 downwards.
AATGAGAAACACACCTGACAGGAAGACAGGGCTGTCGCCCCACGCAATCCTCATGAGTAGAGCAATGAGATTGCCAGCAGTTCCAGCCAATGCACTTGTCAATATTACAGATTATATGGTGTTGGACTACTGCAAGGGTCTGGCTGATGTGGTTCGCTTTTTCTCTCAGCAGGTGCAGGCCACCACCCTGCCACCCATCCATGACCCAGGTCACAATCTGAGAGCCGGAGACTGGGTCGTCGTCAAAAAGCACGTCCACAAGACCTGTTTGGAACCGCATTGGAAGGGTCCCTACCAGGTGGTGCTAATGTCAGGAATAAGGCCATGTGCAGTCCAGGTCCCGCCCGAAACTCCGCTGCGCGGCTTGGCAGCGCTTTATGCGCACCACTTGTCATCCCCTCTTGTTCTAAAGGGGGTCATCAGCGTCGTCTACCCTGTGGAAAAGCTCATAGAGCTGCAGGTTCAGGACACTGGTGGACAAGATGCACTTATCAGTGCTATTCCATGAAGAGACTACAATTCCCATGTTTTTAGAGGCAGCAGCCATCTTGGGGTGTGGCAGGCCTATAAAGCCCAGACACACCTAAGCACGTTGCTCACTATTTTGAAGACTTCGATGTAGTCAGACCTCGTGGGGGTTCCTCTGAAGAAGAGCAGATTTCCTGCATGGCAGATGGACGGCAAATCGGAATACCCTTGTTTCCATGGTGAATTCAGATACGAGTAGGTCATTCTCGTAGCAGTAAGGTTTTGATGAGCCAAATCTTGAAGGGAGTTTTTACTTCCAAAAGGTAAAGCGCCCCTTAGCACAACTATGGCGCGACAATTAAAGCGCTTCAGAGCACAGAAGTAAAGCGCCACTTAGTACAACGAGCAAAGCGCTTCAGGAGAAACATGTAAAGCGGCCTTGGCATGGTAATTAAATCGCTTCAGTCTACATAAGGAAAGAGGCCTTGGCACGGTAAATAAAGCGCTTCAGTCCACAAGAGGAAAGCAGCCTTGGCACAATAATTTAATTGCTTCAGTTCACATGAGTAAAGCGTCCTTGGCAATGAAATTAAAGCGCTTCAGTCCACATGAGGAAAGCATCCTTGGCACGGTAATTAAAGCGATTCAGTCCACTTGAGTAAAGCGCCCTTGGCACAATAATTAAAGTGCTTCAGTCCACATGAGTAAGGCGCCTTGGCACAACAATCAAAGCGCTTCAGTCCACATGAGTAAAGCGCCCTTGGCACAGCAATCAAAGCGCTTCAGTTCACATGAGTAAAGCGCTCTTGGCGCGGCAATCAAATCGCTTCAGTCCACATGAGGAAAGTGCTCTTGGCACAGCAATCAAAGTGCTTCAATCCACATGCATAAAAAGCCCTTGGTACAACAATCAAAGTGATCCAGGCCACATGAGTAAGGCACCCCTTAGCATAATGAGCATAGTGCTTCAGATGAAACAAATGAAAGCGCTATCTGGCATAAGGAACAAAGGGCTTCAAGTTCAACGACTAAAAACTTTTCGGCCTTTTTTGTGAATATGAAGGCATTTTTGGAGCTAAGCAAATTATAGTTTTTATTGTTTTTTGGAAAGCATAATACGTGAAAAGCACATTTAATGTTTTGAGATTTTCTAGCCCATGATCAAAGGTTTATGTTATGAAAACATAGATGTTACAGGATTGATATTCAGAGTATGATCCTAGTCCAAAGCTCTTTCCATCTCTTGGTTCTGTGGTTGTAGTTTGTTCTTGTTCCATGATTCAAAGAAGGGGGTTTGCCCTCACTTCAAAAGGGGACTCCATCTGATGTTCCGGAGATGCCTTTAGTCAAGAGTCGATTGATGAGTTATACTGCTATGAATAAGTAAGTGCATATTTGTTCTAACCATTTCTTTTCAGATCTCTCTCCCTGCTGTTCCTTACCCTAATTCCCTCCCCCCCGACTGGCTTCATCATAACTCTGAGCTATAATAGCTTTCTGAGTTGGTGATGCCGGGAGGTGGGCCTTTTGTTCAGCAACGTGCAGATCCAGAGGAAAGGACAATGAGCCAGAATAGTGAGCCCACAAGTTTATACTTTCCTCTTGGTCTATACGTGAGCTGCGCAAAATGGCCACTCTAGATACCCTTATGCAAGTAGTCACTCAGATGCAAAGGGATTTGATAGACTCAAAAAATGTTACAGCTGATTTAGTTAATAAAGTAACTCAGTTACAGAGTAAGGTGGATGGTTCTGAATCTGAGTCTCGTCCTACGCTTTTCGCACCTACTAACATTGCTGTGAATGTGCCGACACAGATTCCTTGAGCTGCACCAGAGAGGTTTTCTGGGGACCCAAATAAGGTTAACATTTTTCTCACACAGGTGGTACTACATTTTACGTGTCGGTCTAGTGCCTTTCCGGACGCACAATCTAGAATTGCATTCCTTATATCATATCTGAATTTTGATGCAGCTACTTAGGCAGTGCCATTAGTCCGATTAGACAGTCCTCTTTTATATAACTGGTGTCGTTTTGTAGAAGAATTTGTAAAGGTATTTGACAGACAGTGCAATAACTATGTAAGCAGACAAAGAGTTATTAGAATTACGTCAAGGAAACAAAGGCTAGATAAAGTATTTGTCACACTTCAACCGGTTAGTAGTGGAAACCACTTGGCCTGAGGAAAAAAGGTCAGCAGTATTTTATCAAGGGCTAAAAGATGAACTAAAAGATGTATTGGCCCAAGTTGAACCACAACCAGAGACTTGCACTGACTTAATTAATCTAACCGTATAGATAGATCACAGACTCTGTGAAAGAAAAGGAGTAAGGAAAAAATTGGATAAACCCAACTGGCGAATTGAAAAGTCCAGACACCTTCAATTGTCCTCACACCTATGATAGAAACGATGGATATCGAACTGTTCGCCCATCATTGACCAAAGAGGAGAAAGACATGCGACAAAAAAATGGTCAGTGTTTGTATTGTGGAAAAAAGGATCATTTCGTAAAAGAATGTCAAAAGAAACCCAAAAGTAAAATTGATCCAACATTTGTGACAAAGAAAAAGATAGTGGTTGCTTTGGAAAATTCACAGGAAAACTAAAGTAATGTGATTCTATTAACTGTGTTTGACCAATGACTTTGTGTTTCACCACTGCGCATTTTAGTTGCTCAATGTTCACCAGTAGCACATTACATGTTTTGTTCAGTTTAGCCGCCTATTGGCTTTGACATGGCATTAGCCATTACTTTCTGTATTCAGTTTAGCCGCCTATTGGCTTTGACATGGCATTAGCCATTACTTTCTGTATTCAGATTAGCTGCCTATTGGCTTTGACATGGCATTAGCCATTACATTCTGTATTCTGCCTATTGGCTTTGACATGCTGTATTCAGTTTAGCTGCCTATTGGCTCTGACATGATATTAGAAATTACACTCTGTATTCAGCTTAGCTGCCTATTGGCTTTGACATGATATTAGACATTACATTAAGTATTCAGCTTAGCTTCCTATTGGCTTTGACATGACATTACATTTGATATTTAGGTCAGCTGCCTATTGGCTTTAACGTGGAGTTAGGCATTGCAGTTGAAACATCACAGATGTCTGTATTCTTCCAAGCTGTGGTTTTCCACAAGATGAACTAAGCTGTTTTCTTCACACCAGACTAGACCTGATAAGAGAGAGTACATTTGGTGTTTTCCTTTCTGCTCAGCCTTGGGAATAGGAGAAGTCTAGGAGATCTGGCCAGTCTGCAAAGGCTTGCGTAGTTTTCCCGAGTCTGAGAGGAGGGGGCACGCTTTTGTAAGGATGACTCTGGGCTACAGTGAGTTAGATTCGAATCTGCTCGACTTCAGGCTGGAGCTAGACGTCAGTTGCCAGTCTCCCGTGTGGGTAGATAATCTCTTTCTCGCAGTTGACCGGAGTCATCAACTTGCAGACCCCAGAAAGATGAAGCTGAAGATAGGTCTTACTTGCTCATACGGTGATGAATTTTGACTTTTATGCTTTGCTACTATAATCATATAATATATATCTGCTGTGTACATTGCAACTGAGAAGTACTGTGATATATTTTGTTTTCTTGCTGCAACTACTTTGTGCTTGAAATCTATTAATTTGTCTCTCAAGAACCTAAGGGTGGGGAAGAATTAACAACAATAAAGGTCTTCTTTGAACTCAGAAGTGCATTCCAGAGAGGTTCTGTAAGCTCTGATATGAGATAAGTAGGAAAGCAGAACTAGTGCTCGAGAAAAAACGAAGGGGATCTCTTGGGCAAATTGATAATCCCTTCAGGGTGCTCTTGCACAAATCGTTATGTCAAACATTTTCGAATTTTAGTACAAATGACTGTGCAATGTACAAGTTCTAATTGATTTAGAGGCAACAGGAAATTTTGTGGACCAACAAACTGCACTAGACTTGCACATACCCAGTGTCAAGAAAAAGGTTCCAGAAGTTGTTTATGCAGTTGATGGTAGTGAGTTGGCAGGAGGTCCCATTACTAAACAAACCTCACGAATACAAATGATTTGCAAAGATGATGAGAATCAGAACCACTGTGAGATAATTCGCTTTGATGTAATCCAAGCACCCCAATTTGGTTTTATTTTAGGAATGCCGTGGTTAATGTTACACAATCCATGCATAGACTCGTGCAACCAGGTTTTGCGTTTTTCTTCTTCCTCTTGTGCAAAAAGATGTTTTCAATCAAAACGAAACAAAGAAGGAAATCTCTAACACTCTATTGCTACTGCAGATGAGAAGGAAATTGATCTGCCATCACAGGATTCAGAATATACTGAAGTTTTCTGTGAAAAGAAAGCAAGCTCCTTACCATCTCATAGACCTTGTACCTGGCGCCAATATACCAAATTCTAGAATCTATGCACTATCAGAGAAAGAAAATCAAGTCCTACGAGAATACCTTGATCAATGTTTAGCCAACAAGCTAATTCGGCCATCACGATCTCCAGCGGCTTCTCCGCTGTTTTTCGTACCCAAAGCTAATGGCGATTTGAGGCCTTGTATTGACTTTAGAGCGATAAATAAGATCACAGTTAAAAATAAATATCCACTACCTCTCATACCACTCTTGTTTGACCAGGTAAAATCCGCCGCTATTTATACCAAACTTGACTTACGAGGTGCTAATCACCGAGTTCGAATTCGAGAGGGAGATGATTGGAAAACGGCTTTTAAGACTCATTATGGCCTCTTTGAGTGTCTAGTGATGCCGTTTGGTCTATATAATGCCCCTGCAGCCTCTTAATATTTCCTAAACGATGTTCTGGGAGAATAGCTAGACATCTTTGTCATCGTTTATATTGATGATATATTGATTTATTCTAACTCTGAAGATATACATGAAGAACATGTGAAAAAGGTATTACAAACTCTACAAAAACATAATTTGTTTAGCAAATTATGTAAATGCGAATTCCATACCAAAGAAGTTGAATTTCTAGAAGTAATTTTAACAAACGGCATGCAAATGACTGAAAGAAAAATTCAAGCTGTATCCGAATGGCCCACACCAAAATCAGTACGTGATATTCAATGTCTTTTGGGTTCTGCAAATTTTTATCGAAGCTTCATCCATCACTTCTCCCAAAAGGTGGCACCAACCACCAAATTGCTAGGGAAAAAGGCCGTCTTCAACTGGTCCCAAGAGACAGAGGAAGCATTTCAGGATTTAAAAAAGGCCTTTACTACCACTCCCATTCTAGCTCACCCCAATGTGGAGGAACCATTCATCGTGGAAGCCGATGCATCCGATGTTGCTGTTGGGGCCATCCTGTCCCAACGTCATCGAGACACTGGACAACTGCAGCCTATAGCATATGCATCAAGAAAATTGAATGAAGCGGAACAGAAGTACACCATAGCAGAAAAAGAATTACTAGCAATTCGTATTGCTTTTAAAGAATGGAGACATTATCTACTGGGAGCAAAACACACCATAACTGTATATTCTGATCATAGAAATTTACAATTTATGAGTTCTGCCAGACTACTAACTCCCAGACAAGTAAGATGGATGCTATTCTTTGCAGAATTTGATTTCGTAGTGACTTTTAGACCAGGAGTAGATAATCATAAGGCCGATGCATTGTCTAGACAAGAGTCTTCAATCACACATACTGAACAAAAACCCATGCCTATTATAACGCCATCATGTGTTGTGTTTAGTAGCAGCTGAGAAATTCCTTGATCTCATTCGTAATCATTTTCATATCACCAAGTGGCAAGAGTGGTTACAACAAGACACCAAAAGGTCCATTCAACAAGGCTTACCTCTACATGAATCTCGAGTATTCCTGCCTACTGAGGAGTTAAGAGAGACAGCTTTTTCTTGGTTACACAGTCATCCTCTGGCAGGTCACCCAGGTCCTCAAAAAACAATAGAACTCATGAAAAGGTATTTTTGGTGGCCTACATTCGTTCACGACCTTAAACAAATGCTACAATCATGTGAAGTATGTGCAAGATACAAAAGCGAATATAGCAAGCCCAAAGGTCTACTGATACCTCTACCCGTTCCCAATCATCCATGGGAACATATCTCTATGGATTTTATTACTGGTCTTCCTCAAATAAAGCAATTTACAACCATTCTAGTGGTGGTGGGCAGCCTTACCAAGTATGCTCACTTCATTGCCTGTAAAGGGCTCCCAACCTCCGACACCTTAGCAACTATCATCTTAGAAAGTATAGTTCGCCTTCACTGACTTCCAAGAGTTATCCTCTCTGATAGAGGAACACAATTTTCTGCACGTGTTTGGCAACAATGGTGCAAGGCTTTACGAATTGATTCGACTTTATCTACTAGTTATCATCCACAAACGGATGGTCGAACAGAGAGACTAAACCAAACTCGGAAACAATATTTACTAAGTTACATAACAAAGTCTCCTAAATCCTGGCTGGATCTTTTGTGGCTTGCAGAACTGGCTTATAATAACTCTCACCACGCTTCAATAAACTCAACTCTCCCTCCTCAAGTCCTTGCCTTCCGCCTCGGTTCCCTGCTGGCCCGCCCCCCGCCCTGCCATTGGATCCCGCCACCCCTCCTCCCAGCTGACACACCCTCCCTCCTCCCCTCTTATGCCGGCCGCAGCGCAGCGCGGCGAGGACAGCGACCTCCGACCCTGCTTTGAGTAGGTAGGTCGCTTTCATCGCACCTCGCTGCCACCAGCTGCCACCAGTTCTTGCCAGAATTAGCCTGGTATTTTCCTTGTTTTTGCTCCCCCTTAGCTGCTGTGTCCCCGCGGCTCGCCCCCCTCCCTCCTCGAGTCCTTGCCTTCTGCCTCGGTTCCCTGCTGGCACGCCCCCCGCCCTGCCATTGGATCCCGCCACCTCTCCTCCCAGCTGACACACCCTCCCTCCTCCCCTCTTATGCCGGCCGCAGCGCAGCGAGGACAGCGACCTCCGACCCTGCTTTGAGCAGGTAGGTCGCTTCCATCACACCTCGCTGCCGCCAGCTGCCACCAGTTCTTGCCAGAATTAGCCCGGTATTTTCCTTGTTTTTGCTCCCCCGTAGCCGCTGCGTCCCCGCGGCCCGCCCTCCTCCCTCCTCCAGTCCTTGCCTTCCGCCTCGGTTCCCTGCTGGCCCGCCCCTCCCGCCCTGTCATTGGATCCCGCCACCCCTCCTCCCAGCTGACACACCCTCCCTCCTCCCCTCTTATGCCGGCCGCAGCGTGGCGAGGACAGCGACCTTCGACCCTGCTTTGAGCAGGTAGGTCGCGTCCATCGCACCTTGCTGCCGCCAGCTGTCACCCACCAGTTCTTGCCAGAATTAGCCCGGTATTTTCCTTGTTTTTGCTCCCCCGTAGCCGCTGTGTCCCCGCGGCCCCACCCCCCTTCCTCCTCGAGTCCTTGCCTTCCGCCTCTGTTCTCTGCTGGCCCACCCCCGCCCTGCCATTGGATCCCGCCACCCCTCCTCCAAGCTGACACACCGTCCCTCCTCCCCTCTTATGCCGGGCGCGCCGCTGGCACGCCAAAGGCAAGCCCGTCTGCGCCCGTCCGCGCCAAGACTGCGCCTAGCGCCAGAACCCCTGGCCAACACGCCCCGCACTACCTTTAACCATTACACCGCCAACGAACTCAACGTGTTAAACTCAGGTCGTTCCTCCATCTGCTGCCAATCCACACCAACGCGCACCAGAGGACCTTTCTCTTGCAACGCCTGCAAATTCACCTGCAAGCCAACCCCCGAACACCATACCAAAACAACAGACTGCCACCTAAGATGCATCCTGCTGAACACCCGCTCCGTCCACAAACATGCAATTGAACTCTGGGACTTACTGACCACTTACTCACCGGATGTCGCATTCCTCACCGAAACATGGATGAACCCTGCCTCGGAACCAGACCTAGCAATAGCTATACCAGATATTTACAAAATCACCAGAAGAGACCACAACAACAAACCAGGAGGAGGAATCGCCATAGTCCATTAAAACACTGCAAGAATCTCCACCAACTCCGACGACATCATCAAGTCCGCCGAGCACCTCCACTTCACAGTCTACGTAAATGCCAACAACACACTCAGAGGAACACTGGTCTACAGACCTCTCGGCCCGAGACCACAGTTCGGCGATGATATCGCCGACTCCATCAGCTCCCAAGCCCTCACCTCAACGGACTACATCCTCCTAGGCGACCTGAACTTCCACCTGGAAAATAACAACAATACCAACACCACCAACCTAATCGCCAACCTCGCCAACCTCGGCCTCAAGCAACTTGTCACTTCACCGACCCACTCCGCAGGCAACACACTCGATTCCATCTTCTCAACCAGCAACCACGTCACCTTCAGCCACACCACTGAACTCTATTGGACAGACCACCGATGCATACATTTCTCCTACCAGAAACCAGTCACTCACAACTACCGCACACAACCGCCCCAACGCAACTGGAGAAAAACATCCACGGACCAACTGATCTCCAACCTCACCCAGATCCCCCTCCCCGGGACCTCAGACCCCAACACAGCCGCCACCAACCTGCACCACTGGATTGAAGACTGCGCCCACACCCTCGCATCGCTCAAAAAACACCCTAACACCCCGCACAGAATCAAGGCCAGCTGGTTCACCCCAGATTTAAAGGAATCCAAACAACAATGCCGCAGAATGGAAAAAAGCTGGCACCGTGACCCTACCACCTCCAATCGCATCGCTGTCAAGGAGGCCCTACGCAGACATCACCAATTGATACGCACCGCCAAAAGGACCCACTTCAAAAACTGCATCGACACCAACGCTCACAACAGCAAAGAACTCTTCGGCATCATCAAAGAGCTATCCACCCCTAGGGCCTGCTCCAACTAACCCCCACCATCAAAGGAGCTCTGCAACTCACTCGCATCTCACTTCCGTCGAAAGATAGAAGAAATCCACAACAGCTTCAACTCCCAGTCCCACCAGCTAACTACAAACACCCCGAACCCTACGCACCAAGCAACACCCACCTCCTCCTCACCTGGACCCCAGTCAACACAGAAGACACCGCGAACACCATGGCCACCATCCACTCCGGATCACCATCGGACCCCTGCCCACACCACATCTTCAACAAAGCCAACACCATCATCATCCCCCATCTCTGCCACACCATCAACAGTTCCTTCGAATCAGCCACCTTCCCAGAGAGATGGAAGCATGCAGAAAGAAACCCAAGGCAGACCCTGACGACCCCAAGAACTACCGACCTATCTCCCTCTTCCCCTTCCCAGCCAAGGTCATCGAAAAAATCGTGAACAATCAACTATCCCGGTTCCTGGAAGACAACAAGGCACTCGACACCTCCTAATCCAGATTCTGCAAAAACCACAGCACCGAGACTGCACTCATTGCTGCAACAGACGACATCAGGACCATGCTCGACAAAGGAGAAACAGCACCACTCATCCTCCTGGACCTCTCCGCAGCTTTCGACACGGTATGCCACCACACTCTCCGCACACGCCTCCACAACGCTGGGATCCGCGAAAAAGCCCTGGAATGGATCTCGTAATTTCTCACGGACAGGACCCAAAGAGTCTGCCTCCCGCCGTTCCTATCAGAAGCCTCCAACATCACCTGTGGCATCCCTCAAGGATCTTCACTCAGCCCCACACTTTTCAACGTGTACATGGCCACCCTCAGAAACATTGCACAAACACACTACATCAACATAGTCTCCTACGCTGACGACACTCAGCTCCTCATCTCCCTCACGAAAGATCCCACTACCGCAAAGGTCAACCTCCACAACGGACTCCACGCCATCTCCAGCTGGATGGAATCAAGCCACCTCAGGTTAAACACAGTCAAGACAGAACTAATCATCTTCGGCACCAACCCCTCAGCCTGGAACGACTCCTGGTGGCCCACCTCCCTAGGATCCGCACCCTCACCCACCACTCACGCATGCAACTTGGGCTTCATCTTGGATTCTACACTCAGCAGGTCAATGCTATCTCCTCTTCCTGCTACAACACCCTCCGCCTGCTCTGCAGAATCTTCAAATGGATTCCCATAGAAACCAGGAAAACCGTCACCCACGCCTTGGTCAGTAGCTGATTGGATTACGGAAACGCCCTATATGCAGGAATAACAAACAAACTCCAAACAAAACTGCAAAGAATCGAGAACGCATCCGCCCGCCTCATTCTGGACATCCCACGCTGCAACCACATCTCACCCCACCTCAGAGACCTACACTGGCTACCAGTATCAAAGAGGATCACCCTCAAAATCCTCATCCATGCACACAAGGCCCTCCACAACACAGGTCCCGCCTACCTCAACGACAGACTCACCTTTCACAGCCCCACCCGCAACCTTCGCTCCACCAACCACGCCCTCGCCTACGTTCCTCGCATCTGCCGCACGACCACTGGAGGAAGATTATTCTCTCACCTTGCCGCAAAGACCTGGAACTCCCTACCACTCCACCTCCGCCTGACCCAAGACCTTCTATCTTTCAGGAAACACCTTAAGACTTGGCTTTTCGACCAGTAGCTCTCCCCCCCAGCACCTTGAGACATTACGGGGTGAGTAGGGCGCTTTATAAATCCCTGATTGATTGATTGAACTCCTTTCTATGGTTTATATGGGCGTTATCCGCATATTGTGCCAGTTACGTTACCTGCCTCTACTCAAACCACTCCAGCAATCATGGACATGCTAACACACATGAAAACAGTACATTCACAATTGCAAACAAATCTTCATCAAGCACAGAAAAAATATAAAATGCAATATGACAAAAAACACCAGCCTGGTCCTCAGTATACAGACAAAGACAGATTTGGTTATCCACCAAAAATGTGTATTAAAAAACAAAAATATGTTTCATCCAAAATTCATAGGGCACTATGAAGTACTACGACAAGTAAACCCAGTAACATATAAACTAAAATTACCATCGTCTTTGAAAATTCATCCAGTGTTTCACACTTCGCTTCTTAAACCTGCTTCACCCTCAAGCGTCACACAACCTGCTCCTCCATTCGTCCAAGGTCATTGGGAGTATGAGGTGCAATCTATTTTAGACTCTAGATATAGGGGGTCTTCCCTTTGGTACTTGGTGTCCTGGAAAGGATACGGACCGGAAAATGACTCTTGGGAACCTGCAAGACATGTCCATGCACCACGTTTGGTGCGACAATTTCACCTCCTCCATACTGATAAACCGGGCCCTGGACTGCGCTTGGGAGAGGGGTGTAATGTCAGGAATAAGGCCATGCGTGGTCCAGGTCCCGCCCGAAACTCCGCTGCGCGGCTTTGCAGCGCTTTATGCGCAGCACTTGTCATCCCCTCTTGTTCCAAAGGGGGTCATCAGCGTTGTCTGCCCTGTGGCAAAGTTCATACAGCTGCAGGTTCAGGACACTGGTGGACAAGATGCACCTATCAGTGCTATTCCATGAAGGGACTACAATTCCCATGTTTTTAGAGGCAGCAGCCATCTTGGGGTGTGGCAGGCCTATAAAGCCTAGCCACACCCAAGCACGTTGCTCACTATTTTGAAGACTTCGATGCAGTCAGACCTCGTGGGGGTTCCTCTGAAGAAGAGCAGATTTCCTGCATTGGCAGATGGACGGCAAATTGGAGTACCCTTGTTTCCATGGTGAATTCAGATACGAGTAGGTCATACTCGTAGCAGTAAGGTTTTGATGAGCCAGATCTTGAAGGGAGTTGTTACTTCCAAAAGGTAAGGTGCCTCTTAGCACAATGAGCAAAGTGTTTTCAGAGTAAAGCCGCCTTGGCGTGACAATTAAAGTGCTTCAGAGCACAGAAGTAAAGCGCCCCTTAGTACAACGAGCAAAGCGCTTCAGGACACACATGTAAAGCGCCCTTGGCACGGTAATTAAAGCGCTTCAGTCCACATGAGGAAAGCGGCCTTGGCACGGTAATTAAAGCGCTTCAGTCCACATGAGGAAAGCGGCCTTGGCACAATAATTAAAGCGCTTCAGTTCACATGAGTAAAGCGTCCTTGGCACAGAAAATAAAGTGCTTCAGTCCACAGGAGGAAAGCAGCCTTGGCACGGTAATTAAAGCACTTCAGTCCACATGAGGAAAGCAGCCTTGGCACGGTAATTAAAGCGCTTCAGTCCACATGAGTAAAGCGCCCTTGGCACAATAATTAAAGGGCTTCAGTCCACATGAGTAAAGTGCCCTTGGCACAGCAATCAAAGCGCTTCAGTTCACACGAGTAAAGCGCCCTTGGCACAGCAATCAAAGCGCTTCAGTTCACATGAGTAAATCACTCTTGGTGCTGCAATCAAAGCGCTTCAGTCCACATGAGGAAAGCGTCCTTGGCACAGAAAATAAAGCGCTTCAGTCCACAGGAGGAAAGCAGCCTTGGCACGGTAATTAAAGCACCTCAGTCCACATGAGGAAAGCAGCCTTGGCACGGTAATTAAAGCGCTTCAGTCCACATGAGTAAAGCGCCCTTGGCACAATAATTAAAGCGCTTCAGTCCACATGAGTAAAGTGCCCTTGGCACAACAATCAAAGCGCTTCAGTCCACACGAGTAAAGCGCCCTTGGCACAGCAATCAAAGCGCTTCAGTTCACATGAGTAAATCGCTCTTGGTGCTGCAATCAAAGCGCTTCAGTCCACATGAGGACAGCGCCTTTGGCACAGCAATCAAAGCGCTTCAATCCACATGCATAAAAAGCCCTTGGTACAACAATCAAAGTGATCCAGGCCACATGAGGAAGGCGCCTAATGAGCGTAGCGCTTCAGATGAAACAAATGAAAGTGCTATCTGGCATAAGGAACAAAGCGCTTCAAGTTCAATGAGTAAAAACTTTCCGGCCTTATAGTTGTGAATGTGAAGGCATTTTTGGAGATAAGCAAATTATAGTTTTCATTGTTTTTTGGAAAGCATAATACCTGAAAAGCACATTTAATGCTTTGAGATTTTCTAGCCCATGATCAAAGGTTTATGTTATGAATGCATAGATGTTACAGGATTGATATTCAGAGTATGATCCTAGTCCAAAGCTGTTGTCATCTCTTGGTTCTGAGGTTGTAGTTTGTTCTTGTTTCATGATTCAAAGAAGGGGCTTTGCCCTCACTTCAAAAGGGGTCTCCATCTGATATCCCGGAGACGCATTTAGTCAAGAGTCTATTGATGAGTTATACTGCTATGAATGAGTAAGTGCATATTTGTTCTAACCATTTCTTTTCAGATCTCTCTCCCTGCTGTTCCTTACCCTAATTCCCTTCCCCCTGACTGGCTTCATCATAACTCTCTGCTATAATAGCTTTCTGAGTTGGTGATGCCAGGAGGAGGGCCTTTTGTTCAGCAACGTGCAGATCCCGAGGAAGGGACACTGTGACAGCTAATGACTACGACAGCTGTGAAGTCTGCAGGACTCCCGAACTGGATACATGCAAGTCATTCAAAGAGAGTGGTGTGTCCACCAGAGCATGAAGAAGTGTTGTTGAGAGCACCAACAACAGTGAAACAGGTTGCCACACTTGAACCAGAACAGGAGCCAACTGAAACTGAAATTGAACCTGAGCTTGTGGAAGATGGGTCTATCACCCCTGTAAGAGACGAAAGTTAAGAATTACAGGAGGGTGCGCAAGAACCTATCTCAACAGATAGCAGGAGAGCCTAGTGCAGCAGAGGTTCTCCCAGAAGCAGACGGTGCTGAAAAACAGACAGAGCAAGTGCCAGACCAAGAGGGTGAAAGAGTTGAGACGGATCAAAGTCAAGGTGATTCGACTCCTCCTGAGCCCGATGCAGGTCCATCAAGAGAAAACACCATAGAGAAAGAAAAGGAGAAGAATCCAATCTTGAAAAGAATATTGACGGAAAGGAGATAATTGGCCTGAATCGCAGATTGGGAAGAAAAATAAATTGGTCATAAACAAAACAATAGAAGAAGAAGTGGATACTACGAGAAAGGAAGAACTGAGTGAAGGAGAATTGGGTGGTGACGGAAGGTTGAAAAGAAAGAGAATAGCAAGTCGAAGATATACAGGTCCTGAGTGGGCATATGCAGCTACCAATGAATGGAAACACAAGTTTATGTATTTTTGTTTTGACAGAGAAGTTCCGAGTCAGTATTTTGATGTAACCTGAAGGTGATCAAAGAACTGAATCATTGAGCTGATCTGAAAAACTTAAGAAAGAGTTTGTTGAAATAAAACTGAAAGAGACATTGAAAACCTGGTATGACAATTGAAAACCCGGATGTGACAAGCTGCTAATCAATTTTGACAAAAGAAAAAGGGGGTTCCTGAATGTTAAAATGAACTGTGAAAAGAGAATTTTTCTGCAGTTTTGATTTTTATTGCACTTATTCACGAGTTACTTCTGCTTTCTGATTCTTTACAGACATTGGTTGAGCTAAATAACCAAGTTAGAAATATTAGGTACTGTAGATAACTGAGTGTCAGAGTGGCAGTTATGTATGGAATAATGTTTATAGTAATGATTGTGGAAATGTCTATTCATGATATGAAAAAGGCTACTATTGCTTCTGTTCCTGAAACTACTACACTAACAGCTATAGAGAGGTTTAAGCTAGATGAGAAATACTTGCATGTTTATACTAATTCCCAAGGAGAGCTTTCTTCTAATGTTTTCTATCGCTTGTTGAGTGAGTATGTTGAGACGATGGATGCGAGGAATTGTCTTGTGTGTACGCAAATTCCTTCATCAGTAGAGGAAGGAGTTACGTACCATAGTCTCCCTCTAACTTATGGCACAAGATGTAGTTTGCTACTAACAAGATTCTATAACCAAGAGTATATACAATACTTTTATTCGAACAATGACTTAGGGGGTGATTCTGACCGCGGCGGACGGCGGTCGCCGCCCGCCACGCGGTTCCCGCCGAAAGACCGCGGTGGTCATTCTGGCTTTCCCACTGGGCTGGCGGGCGACCGCCGAAAGTCTGCCCGCCAGCCCAGCGGGAAACACCCTTCCCACGAGGACGCCGGCTCAGAATTGAGCCGGCGGTGTGGGAAAGTGCGACGGGTGCAGTTGCACCCGTCGCGAATTTCAGTGTCTGCTAGGCAGACACTGAAATTCTTTTTGGGGCCCTCTTACGGGGGCCCCTGCAGTGCCCATGCCATTGGCATGGGCACTGCAGGGGCCCCCAGGGGCCCCGCGGCACCCCCTACCGCCATCCTGTTCCCGGCGGGAGAACCGCCAGGAACTGGATGGCGGTAGGGGGTGTCAGAATCCATGGAGGATTCTCAAGGGCAGCGGAAAGTCGGCGGGACACCGCCGACTTTCCGTTTCTGGCCGCGGCTGAACCGCCGTGGTCAGAATGCCCAGCGGTGCACCGCCAGCCTGTTGGCGGTGCTACCGCCGACCTCCGCCATGGCGGTAATTACCGCCAGGGTCAGAATGACCCCCTTAGTGTTTTCATTTGTTCCTATTATTAGATATCTGAGTAAAATAGCTAAGGAGCATGATATAGTACTAGTTAGAGGTTTCTTTGAACCAACATTAAATTTTGGAACCGCATACACGCACAAGAACAATCAAACATGCTTGCTTACACCTTTAGAAAAGAGCTTTATAGGGCATACTGATGATAGGAGAAAGGCATTGAAGGAGAAATTAGAGAAAGGATTGGAGAAAAGAACTTATAAAAAAGATTGTGCTTACACTGCTATTAAAACCCAAAGAAAATTAGCTCTAGATGCATTACATGTAGGGAAGCTTTGTATATATCGGCCAAAATCACGCACTGCCACTTTATTTGTGGGAATGAGTGAATGTAGGCATGTGTTTTTGTTTCATAGTAAATGGACTTTTATGCTGAATGGTCAGGACCCTGCAATTCCTGGGATCGATTATATTTGTGGACTTAATGCTTATAACCGTCTTCCTAGAGGATGGTATGGGACATGCTAATTGGGGATAGTTTTCCCTAAAATTTATCAGATAGATGATTTGAAGAAGTTTCAGAAAATGACTGAATTACGTCATAAGCGACAAAGGATGGAAACCTCTTCTGCAATTGTGGGAGATATTTTTGGTGCAGTAATTCCTTCTGTGGGAGTTATTTTGAATGCAATCAAGATACGGAAGTTGTGGATAACATACTGACAAATTTTACAGGGGCAATACTCCTGTTAGAATCTGAACTAGCTGCGGATAGAGCTATGACGCTTCAAAATAGGCTTGCTTTAGACATACTTTTAGCGAAAGACGGCAGAGTCTGTAGGATGATTAATGCTAGGCATTGTTGTTTATTCATACCTAATAATGATAAAGAGATAAGGGACTTACTCACTAACTTAACTAATTCAAGTAAGGATTTGAAGGAACCAGGGGTTTGGGAGGTTGGAAAAGGATTTGCTTTGGTGGGCAACTGGTTTAGTCAAATTTGGAATGGGGTATTATTAAAAATTGTACAGAGAATATTAATTGTGATTGCTTGTATATTAGGATTATGGGGTATATGCAAATTATGGCAAAAATTTAAATTGAGGAGATCTAAAAATAATCAGAGGAGGGAACAACAACCCATGGGAAGAATCTATAGGGGAAATTTGAGAAGAAGACAAAATACAAATGAGACAGAATTATGAAATATGGTAAAAGAAAGGTGTGATGACATATTTAGTCATCAGAGGAGGGACTGCTGACGCAAATATGCAAATTAGAAAATTATTAATGATGTTTATGTGTTTTGATTAATGAAAAGCTCATAGAGAAATTAATTGTAGAGAAAAAAACTTGCACGTGTGAAATTGTGACCATGGAAAGTGGCAGCCATTTACACTAAATTATGCTAAAACAACTAAAGATGTGTGAATTAATGAAAATATATAAGAATATTGTAGTAATATGTCATATTGAAATGAATAACCTATGTCCTATATTGATTTGTAGAGTTAACTTAGCCGTGACTAAGGCCTATCCTTTTTCCAGGCATCACGAGAAGGGCTGAATCAAATCAAATCAAATCAAATCAAATCATTAACATTTATAAAGCGCGCTACTCACCCGTGCGGGTCTCAAGGCGCTAGGGGGGAAAGGGGGGGTTATCGCTGCTCGAACAGCCAAGTCTTTAGGAGTCTCCGGAAAGCGGAGTGGTCCTGGGTGGTCCTGAGGCTGGTGGGGAGGGAGTTCCAGGTCTTGGCCGCCAGGAAGGAGAAAGATCTCCCACCCGCCGTGGAGCGGCGGGTGCGAGGGACGGCAGCAAGTGCGAGGCCAGCGGAGCGGAGGGGGCGGGTGGGGACGTAGAAGCTGAGGCGTCTGTTGAGGTATTCCGGTCCCTTGTTGTGGAGGGCTTTGTGTGCGTGGGTGAGAAGACGGAAGGTGATCCTTTTGCTGACTGGGAGCCAATGCAGGTGTCTCAGGTGTGCGGAGATGTGGCTGTTGCGGGGTACGTCGAGGATGAGGCGGGCCGAGGCGTTTTGGATGCGTTGCAGGCGGTTTTGGAGTTTGGCGGTGGTCCCGGCGTAGAGGGTGTTGCCGTAGTCCAGGCGACTCGTGACTGAGATGAGGGCGGTTTCCGTGCTGTGGTTGGTTCGGAATCCGGTTTGTGAAGGGTCGAGCAGGTTGTTGTCTTCCAGGAAGGTGGTCAGCTGTTTGTTGACGGTCTTTTCTATTACCTTGGCTGGGAAAGGTAGAAGAGAGATGGGGCGGAAGTTTTTCAGGTCGCTTAGGTCAGCCGTAGGTTTCTTTAGTAGGGCGTTGACTTCAGCGTGCTTCCAGCATTCGGGGAAGGTAGCAGAAGAAAAAGAAGAGTTGATGACGGTCTGGAGGTGCGGGGCGATGATGTCGTCGGCTTTGTTAAAGATGAAGTGCGGGCAGGGGTCCGAAGGGGCGCCGGAGTGGATAGAGTTCATGATGGATTTGGTTTCTTCCGTGTTGATGTGGGTCCAGTTGTTGAGTGTGGTGTCCGGGGAAGCGGGTTCAGTGGTGTATGGTTCGGTCTGGTGTCCGAAGCTGTCGTGGAGGTCGCTGATCTTGCGATGGAAGAAAGTGGCGAGGGATTCGCACAAATCCTGTGAGGGCGTGACGGCGTTGGCGCTGGCGCTGGGGTTGGAGAACTCTTTGACGATGCTGAAGAGTTCTCTGCTGTTGTGGCTGTTTTTGTCTAGTCTGTCGGTGAAAAAGTTCCTTTTGGCAGTGCGGATCAGGTGGTGGTGTTCGCGTGTAGCGTTCTTGAGGGCGGTCATGTTGTCAGCGGTGTGGTCCTTGCGCCAGGCCTTCTCAAGGGCACAACAAGTTTTCTTTGATTCTTTGAGGGTGTCAGAGAACCAGAGAGGTTTTTTGGTGTTGGTCTGTCGATGCGTGCGTTTGAGGGGAGCAAGGTTGTCAGTGCAGTTGGAGATCCAGTTTGTGAGGTTGAGAGCTGCGTCGTTGGGGTCGGTGGTGAGGGTGGGTTGGTTGGCGGCGAGAGCGGAGAAGAGTTGCTCTTCAGGGATCTTGTTCCACTGTCGATGAGGGATGGGTTGAGTGCGGAGGTGGGAGGTCTCGCGTCGGAATGTGAAGTGGACGCAGCTGTGGTCGGTCCAGTGTAGGGCAGAGGTGTGGCTGAAGAAGACGTGTTTGCTGGCGGAGAAGATAGGGTCGAGCGTGTGTCCGGCGATGTGGGTGGCGGTGTTCACCAGTTGTTTGAGGCCGAGGTTGGCGAGGTTGTCGAGCAGGGTGGTGGTGTTGGGGTCGTTGTTTTGTTCCAGATGGAAGTTGAGGTCGCCTAGGAGGATGTAGTCCGGTGAGGCGAGGGCGTGCGGGGAGATGAAGTCGGCGATGGCGTCGCTGAAAGAGGCGCGAGGTCCGGGAGGACGGTAGACGAGGGATCCTCTGAGGGTGGTCCTTGGGTCGGTGCGAATCTGAAAATGCAGGTGTTCAGCGGCGAGGGGGGGTCTTCGGTGGAGGTGGTGACGCTGATGGAGTCTTTGAAGATGATGGCGACACCTCCTCCTACTTGGTTGGTGCGGTCTTTTCTGGAGATCTTGTAGCCTTCGGGGATGGCGGGTAGCGATGTCTGGAGCAGAGGAGGCGTTCATCCATGTCTCCGTGATGAAGGCGACGTCCGGGGCTGTGGAGTCCAGGAGGTCCCAAAGTTCAACGGCGTGCTTGTGGACGGAACGAGCGTTGATCAGGATGCACTTGAGGTGGTTGATGGCGCGTGGGCTTGTGGTCGTGGTAGTTGCGTGGTGGAAGATGCGTTTGCAGGAGTTGCAGGCGAAGGGTCCATGGGTGCGTTTGGGGTGAGCTAGGAAGCAGGTTTTGGAGCGCCCTGGGTTGAGGGCGTGGAGGGTGGTGGGGTCGTAGCGGATCAGCGGGGCTTGGGGGAGCTGGGGACCAGGGGTCGTGGCGCTGGGCGCGGGCCAGGCGCGGACGGGCGCCATAAGAGGTAGGAGGGGGGGGGAGGGGTCAGCTGGGGGCGAATGGGAGCTGGGGGGCGGGGGCGTGCAGGAGGTCGCGGCGGGAAAGCGCGAGGGAGGGGGGGGGACAGGTAGAGTGAGAGGAGCTGGGGGAGGGGGTTTAGGGTGGAGGAGGGTGAGTGTTAGGAGGTTTGGAGATTAGGGAGAGAGATAGGAGGAGGGTTGTGAAGATAGGGGAGGGGGGGTTGTAGAGGTGGGTGAGGGAGAGAGGTAGAGTGAGAGGATAGGGAGATAGGTAGTAGAGGGGGTGGCGGGAGGGGGGGAGAGATAGAGAAATAGATAGAGAAAATAGATAGAGAAGTCGATAGATAGGGAAATAGATAGATAGACAGATAGGTAGGTAGGAGGAGGTGGAGAGTGGGGGAGTTAGATAGTGAGATAGGGAGCTAGAGAGATAGGAAGATAGGAGGAGTGAGGGAGGTAGATAGCGAACGGGTTAGCTAGGGGTGAGAGAGGGGGAGGCGAGTGAGGGAGGGGGATGAGGAAGGAGCAGGAGGGCAGGCTCGGGGGAAGAAGACGGAGGAGGTAGAAGAGCCGAAGACAGAAGAACAGAAGACAGAAGAACAGAAGACAGAAGAACAGAAGACCGGAAGAGCAGAAGACAGAAGAACAGAAGAACAGAAGACAGAAGAACAGAAGACAGAAGAACAGAAGATCGGAAGAGCAGAAGAACAGAGAAGAACACAGAAGAACACAGAAGAACACAGAAGAACCGAGAAGAAGAACACAGAAGCACCGAAAAGAACAGAGAAGAAGAACACAGAAGACCGGAAGAACACAGAAGAACAGAAGGGAAGAACAGAAGAACAGAAGAGAAGAACAGAGGAACACAGAAGAAGATTGCAGAGGGGGAGCGAGGAGGAAGAGACAGAGAGGAGGAAAAGAAGCAGGAGCAGGAGAGAAGGTGAGTGGCGCGGGGCAGGGCGAGGGGCTGGGAGGAGGGGGGTACTTACAGTTAGGTGGGTCTCAGGAACACAGGAACTCGGGAACTTGGAGGAGCTGCAGCGGCAGGGGGAGCGACCTACCCTTGGGTCAAGGGTCGCTACCACTGTCGCGCAGCGGCCGCCATAAGAGGTAGGAGGGGGGGGAGGGGTCAGCTGGGGGCGAATGGGAGCTGGGGGGCGGGGGCGTGCAGGAGGTCGCGGCGGGAAAGCGCGAGGGAGGGGGGGACAGGTAGAGTGAGAGGAGCTGGGGGAGGGGGTTTAGGGTGGAGGAGGGTGAGTGTTAGGAGGTTTGGAGATTAGGGAGAGAGATAGGAGGAGGGTTGTGAAGATAGGGGAGGGGGGGTTGTAGAGGTGGGTGAGGGAGAGAGGTAGAGTGAGAGGATAGGGAGATAGGTAGTAGAGGGGGTGGCGGGAGGGGGGGAGAGATAGAGAAATAGATAGAGAAAATAGATAGAGAAGTCGATAGATAGGGAAATAGATAGATAGACAGATAGGTAGGTAGGAGGAGGTGGAGAGTGGGGGAGTTAGATAGTGAGATAGGGAGCTAGAGAGATAGGAAGATAGGAGGAGTGAGGGAGGTAGATAGCGAACGGGTTAGCTAGGGGTGAGAGAGGGGGAGGCGAGTGAGGGAGGGGGATGAGGAAGGAGCAGGAGGGCAGGCTCGGGGGAAGAAGACGGAGGAGGTAGAAGAGCCGAAGACAGAAGAACAGAAGACAGAAGAACAGAAGACAGAAGAACAGAAGACCGGAAGAGCAGAAGACAGAAGAACAGAAGAACAGAAGACAGAAGAACAGAAGACAGAAGAACAGAAGATCGGAAGAGCAGAAGAACAGAGAAGAACAGAGAAGAACACAGAAGAACACAGAAGAACCGAGAAGAAGAACACAGAAGCACCGAGAAGAACAGAGAAGAAGAACACAGAAGACCGGAAGAACACAGAAGAACAGAAGGGAAGAACAGAAGAGAAGAACAGAGGAACACAGAAGAAGATTGCAGAGGGGGAGCGAGGCGGAAGAGACAGAGAGGAGGAAAAGAAGCAGGAGCAGGAGAGAAGGTGAGTGGCGCGGGGCAGGGCGAGGGGCTGGGAGGAGGGGGGTACTTACAGTTAGGTGGGTCTCAGGAACACAGGAACTCGGGAACTTGGAGGAGCTGCAGCGGCAGGGGGAGCGACCTACCCTTGGGTCAAGGGTCGCTACCACTGTCGCGCAGCGGCCGCCATAAGAGGTAGGAGGGGGGGGGAGGGGTCAGCTGGGGGCGAATGGGAGCTGGGGGGCGGGGGCGGGGGCGTGCAGGAGGTCGCGGCGGGAAAGCGCGAGGGAGGGGGGGGGACAGGTAGAGTGAGAGGAGCTGGGGGAGGGGGTTTAGGGTGGAGGAGGGTGAGTGTTAGGAGGTTTGGAGATTAGGGAGAGAGATAGGAGGAGGGTTGTGAAGATAGGGGAGGGGGGGTTGTAGAGGTGGGTGAGGGAGAGAGGTAGAGTGAGAGGATAGGGAGATAGGTAGTAGAGGGGGTGGCGGGAGGGGGGGAGAGATAGAGAAATAGATAGAGAAAATAGATAGAGAAGTCGATAGATAGGGAAATAGATAGATAGACAGATAGGTAGGTAGGAGGAGGTGGAGAGTGGGGGAGTTAGATAGTGAGATAGGGAGCTAGAGAGATAGGAAGATAGGAGGAGTGAGGGAGGTAGATAGCGAACGGGTTAGCTAGGGGTGAGAGAGGGGGAGGCGAGTGAGGGAGGGGGATGAGGAAGGAGCAGGAGGGCAGGCTCGGGGGAAGAAGACGGAGGAGGTAGAAGAGCCGAAGACAGAAGAACAGAAGACAGAAGAACAGAAGACCGGAAGAGCAGAAGACAGAAGAACAGAAGAACAGAAGACAGAAGAACAGAAGACAGAAGAACAGAAGATCGGAAGAGCAGAAGAACAGAGAAGAACACAGAAGAACACAGAAGAACACAGAAGAACCGAGAAGAAGAACACAGAAGCACCGAGAAGAACAGAGAAGAAGAACACAGAAGACCGGAAGAACACAGAAGAACAGAAGGGAAGAACAGAAGAACAGAAGAGAAGAACAGAGGAACACAGAAGAAGATTGCAGAGGGGGAGCGAGGAGGAAGAGACAGAGAGGAGGAAAAGAAGCAGGAGAGAAGGTGAGTGGCGCGGGGCAGGGCGAGGGGCTGGGAGGAGGGGGGTACTTACAGTTAGGTGGGTCTCAGGAACACAGGAACTCGGGAACTTGGAGGAGCTGCAGCGGCAGGGGGAGCGACCTACCCTTGGGTCAAGGGTCGCTACCACTGTCGCGCAGCGGCCGCCATAAGAGGTAGGAGGGGGGGGGAGGGGTCAGCTGGGGGCGAATGGGAGCTGGGGGGCGGGGGCGTGCAGGAGGTCGCGGCGGGAAAGCGCGAGGGAGGGGGGGGACAGGTAGAGTGAGAGGAGCTGGGGGAGGGGGTTTAGGGTGGAGGAGGGTGAGTGTTAGGAGGTTTGGAGATTAGGGAGAGAGATAGGAGGAGGGTTGTGAAGATAGGGGAGGGGGCGTTGTAGAGGTGGGTGAGGGAGAGAGGTAGAGTGAGAGGATAGGGAGATAGGTAGTAGAGGGGGTGGCGGGAGGGGGGGAGAGATAGAGAAATAGATAGAGAAAATAGATAGAGAAGTCGATAGATAGGGAAATAGATAGATAGACAGATAGGTAGGTAGGAGGAGGTGGAGAGTGGGGGAGTTAGATAGTGAGATAGGGAGAGTTAGGTGGGTCTCAGGAACACAGGAACTCGGGAACTTGGAGGAGCTGCAGCGGCAGGGGGAGCGACCTACCCTTGGGTCACTAACGCGCTGTAGAGAAGCTGACGCATGACCTGTCCTTGAGCCACCCAATGTTAAAGTTGCTTAGCTAGAATTTTCTGCAATGTACTGGCGGACAGGAGATGATGAAGACAATTTGATACAATTATGTGTAGACTAGGCTAAATGTACTTTCCCAGGACTTGAACAATAGAAGCATTGACTGAAGAGGAACATGCAACATTTTCGATACCTGAAGAGCCAGATGATGAGGACATCGTATAGTGGACCAATCAGCGTCTTGTGAAAGGACTAATATTAACATTTATAGATTTAGTAAACTAAAAGTCATATCTGCTGACTGACTGACCAATTGGGAATTGGGGGATGGACTGGGAGACTCTAATAAAAAGTTATGACAAGGGGCTAAGATTTCAGAATTTAGGCCAATGCGGCAGAACAGGAGATGTTGATGACGTCAAGAGACACTGTTCGATATTCTGTCATTGGGCTCATACTCTGAGGGCCTGATGTATTGCTGATACACTGATGACCAGAAGATGAAGACTGACTTTGTTGCTGATCCATTCTGTGGATAGGTAGCTATGTGACTGACTAACTTGTGCCTTTTCTTCTAGGTACCAACTGCGCTGTTTTATAGACTTTCACTTAGATGTTTTCCAAATTCATGTTTTCCTAAATTGTTTTTGCATGAAGTCCCACATGCTAAATGCGAATCTTAGTTAGGTTCCAAGAGGTGACGTTGACAGTGACAATTGACTGACGAACTAAATGCTGAACTCTGCTATTGATGTTGCGTATTCATTTACAGGCTTATGTTAAAGCATTCGAGCATATGATTTCTTAAGTTTTGATTAGATCATGTTATTGATGTTCATTAATAAATTAATTCTGAGCTGATTGGATAAAGTTTGGTCTAACTCAATGATTTAGTATTGTAACCAATAGGGAAATAAAATTGTTTAACTCTTTACTGAGTTGTGGTTATTCATGAATAGATGGTTTTAGATGTTGTCGATAAATATTAATGGTTGGGTATGCTTGTTATTGATACTAGTGGTCACTACATGATTAGGATATTCCATGCGATCCAAAAGGTTAATCGACCTATACGCGTCCCCTTGTAAGTTCACTTACTAAGGACCAGGCGTGCAAACAAACACATTTACACCTAAGTGCCTCTTGACTCTCTTTCCTTCCTGTTTGCCTTTGCCCCTTTCCTCTTTTTGCATCACCATTTCCCCGTACCTATGAGACCCCGATGCAGATAACTTGTTTTGTACATTTTTGTCGACCTGCAACAAAAGCCAATAAAACGATCTCTTGGTTCTCATTTGAAGCTCACCCTTCCGTGCCCCTTGTGGTTAATATCTTCCTCAGTGGCCATTCACAACAGAGCCAAAAGGGAAGTTAGTTACTGATGCACGTGTGCCTGAGATAACACTAATTCGGGTTCACACTGTAGGATTATAGAGACATTAGGTAAAGGGTGCAATCCGATTTTGCCTCTTTCATCCACACATTTACACAGCCACTCCATTTTCAACTGACTACATAGTATGATTGCCTAATGGGCAATCCTAAAAATGTATAAATTGTACAGCTCACGGGTTCTGTGTTAGATTGTTCAAGGGCATTTCAGAAAGATTTTTCAGCCAGGCAACAAAAGTTGCATTGATTGATTGGAAATTGTGAAGGATTTCTGGTGTATGCTGGTGATCAAAAACAGTTAAAACATTAACAGGGCTGGGGTGTCTTTCTATTTACTTTTCTTTTGCAAAAGCAGGCATACATAAGTTAAAAGACCTTTTGTCAAGGTGCCCTAACCTTTGTGCTAGAATCCCATCGAGAGGGATCTACTTTTCTGTCTCTCACACCTCCACCTATGATCACATACACAGAGATATGAGGGCCAGTGTTAGAAACAAGTAAAAGAAAATGGCATAAGCGAGACAACAGAGACACTGAACTCCACCACTCTGACTCGTCGCTTCTGTTGATCAATGATATCTGCAGGATATAGTGGATATCTACAAGAATATCTTAAGTAACTTGTCACAGAGGTTTCTGTAATTAATTATAGGAGTAAATACTTTAGTAAAATATTATTGTAAGGAGCTCTCTGGAGTTTGATGTAGAACTTGTAATGCCTGAAACCTAAACACCAAGAGAATGAGTACCGCAGATATATTTACACTAGTACTTCTCCCTGTTGTCAGGAAGCAGGACTGGAGACAGTACTCCAGATCTGTTCACACTAGGCTCCATTCAAAGAAGAGGCTGGCCGCCATCATGGATTGCTGATGCCTTTTGTACTGAAGCTGTGTGCATGGTGAGGACAAACTGTGCAGCAGCATCCTTGCTATGAAATATGATTTCCACAAACTCTCACATGTCCCAGAGAGACAGTGACCATCTTGGATTTACAAAAGTAACGTATAAAGTATTAAGCATATAAGTAAGCATATATAATTGCTATAATTAGGGACCACCAGGATATTAACAGTACTGTTTATTTTGCAGTTCTACAGAAGTCAACCCATCTACCACAAAATACTCTGTTCCATTACAGAATAACTCCAGTAAAATGTAACAACCATCAGTTTTGGAAGACTTCGTATAAATGCTCAGGGAATTTGTTTTTATCGCAGCCCACTGCATACTTCCCTGTGGTCCCAGTGTTCATCAACATAAATACACATTAATTACATCTGTAATTTTCATAGACCGTTAATTATTGGGGTGTCAAATCCGTTGACCATCATAATTGCTTTTATGGACCCCTTTTGCCCGTAATTCTGGAGATGGCAGCAATCTGTGCACCCCCCCCCACCCCTCCCCCAAGAAGCCTCATGAGTTTTAAAACACTCACTGTCGGGGTCAGCTCGCACATTTGGGAACTGAAGAGGCATCTACAGCTCCCCCGGCCCATTGTTATTCTGTCTGCGGCCAATTGTCACATACCGAACAACAATAGATCATGGTGTAGTTATAGCGTGTGCTGCTACTGTTCCTGCATGGCCTAGAGCATGGCATCCTGCTCTTGTTGAGGGGCAAGTGTCCCTGAAACAGGAGCCAGGCTTAGGGGAGGTGTGAGGTTCCGAGTCTATTGCTTTTTGAAATATCAGACAGGGCTAAAAGCAAAGATTTCTGAGTTTGTTGCCTGCTTAGAATTTTCAGGGAATCCTAAAAATGGCAATTTAACTCTTGGAGAGATATCTGAGTTTAATCTAAGTTTTGACTCATCATAAAGTAGAGCAGAGGGATAACGTGCTGCTTGCAAAGCACAAAGTGTAACATGCAGATCAAAGAAGTGTTTTTAAGTGGATAGTACAGTGGGTTCCTTAGGATGATAATACATATTTATTAGTATGGATCACCCCAATTACTATGTTATGTTTTAAACCCTGAGTTTGTATTTCTCCAGAACAAGCACTCTTAACCTATAATCAATGCCACTGGAATTATGCACTTCTGTGGTGCAGCTTCTTCAAATAATTTTTTATTTGTCACATTTGCCACATAATCCATCATCTGTTGCATAATCAGCAGATTTTGACAAAAAATGTTTCTAGGTCAAATGGATCAAAAGTTACCAAAAAAATGATGACTTGTGTTCGCACACAGTGGAAGGTCCTTTACAAAGGTTACCTGGTCATCTTTCAGTTGCTTATTTCTGTATTTAGTTGTTAAGCTTGTACTAATGCGGTGAAATATTTGCCCAGACAGTATTACCATGTCTAATTTTTTTTTTAAAATAATGAAGTAATCCCATCATAAATGTGCCACATTATGTTGCATACTTTAGTCAACCCTGCCACATAAATTGGTCCTCCCATGCCACGTAATTCCACTGGCCCTGCATATAATTCCTACCAGTATAAATGTCACGACGTAACTACTACACTTTGCAACCCACATTGTTTTAAGTAGCATTTCCTATAGATTGATTACCACACTTATATGCCATTGTCTCTGAATAATATGTGTGTGATGTAAAGTGCTCTTGAAACCGTACATTGAGATGAACAGCACTATAAAAGAAATGAAATACACATGAGAGAGGGTCTATGGAGAGAGATGAGGGGCACTGTGTAATGGTGGTACTGAGGGAATCCTTGGAGAAAAGGTCTTTGGTGGGGTTGGAGGGGTGTGCTAACAAAGATTGTCGCACTGGGTGAAACCAGCACTATAGCCCGCCATGCCAGGGGGCATGACTATCATTCCTGCAGCTGTGCAGTGCACCAGGCCTTAAGGCAAGAGCACTTCAGGAGCTGATTGTGGGACGGACTGTTAGGTAAGCATAGCCTATGAATGGAGGGATTTCATTCAACTGTAATCCGTTTCTATCTAGTTTTTATTTTAACATTTTCAGTTAATGGAAAACGAAGAAGACAATGAGGAATGCCTAATGTAATATGACCAGTGTACACTAATCACAAAATCTTCTAATGCCACACTGCACCTGCCAGACAAATGTCTCAAGCTGGAGTCTTGGATGAATTTCTTTCTCATTATCTGAAAAATAGCCTTTTCTTGACAAACAATGATTTTCTGTCTGTATGTATATGTTATTTCTGTAGCGTGACCCCAGTCAAAAGGAAGCAGAACGCTGTACAAGGTCAAAGACAACATTTATTTAAGGACACCTGTGTCAAATCATTGAGGAGCATATTTACTAACATTTCATGCAACACAGCAGAGCGCGTGAAGTTGCAGTTTTGTGTGAAATGGGAAGAGCCGAACAGCTTCCTACTTTCAAAGATCTGGAGCAGTTCTGCTCTCTCCTAGCACTGGTGAACTTGTGGATGCCTAGTGCCAAAAAGTTGTGGTCGAGTAAAGATTTTGAACAGAAAGAGAAAACTATTCTTTGAGGGCATCTCCTCTCTGCACGTGTGCTGCAAAATGCAGCAAACATGCACAGAGAAAGTAACGAGGAAAAATAAAGATATTTCTCCTTGTTACACCAGCTTCAGACAGACGCACTATTTTGGCATAGACCTATCTTTACAAGTCTTTGTAAATATGGGTTTACATCAAAATGCATGGGTGAATGCAGAGGAACAGCTATGCACCTCCCATGTAACGTCTACGTGACAGAAGGTAATGCAATGCAGTGCTATGCACTGTATTGTGTTACTTTTTTTTTCAAAGCCATGCCAATCAGGATTGGAGCCAGTGTGTGCTAGAAGAGCTTCTTTAAGCTAGCAAGACCAGGCTTATCTGCCTCATTCTTGAGATAACTCATCTTGATATCTAAAAACAATCTTACTATAGAGTGCTACCAAGAGACTGATTGGTGAGGATGATGGAGGTATAGCAAGAGGGATGACAAGAGGGCACACCGGGTTTCACTCTTTCATAGCTGCTAGGTGTCTCCATGTCATACTGGTTTCATTTTGTCAATCTGTTTTTTCAACTAATAGAGCATTGCAGGGGAGTAATGCAAGGCTATTCTGTTCCTGTGGGGCACCTCCCTTCAGACGGCTTCTTTTCAGCCCAGGGTCTATGAATATCTGTGGAATATGGGAGGCTTAGGGTCCCTCATCACATTCTGAGGGGGTTGGCCCTGGTATTTTTTACTATGCCCCTGGAGCATTGCATTCCGAGACGTGGTTTAATGAAGTTTCACTTTGGGGCATAACTAGGTGTGTCTTACATGACATGCAGCTGCTTAACAATGACAATCAATTTGTTCATATATTAATTGGCAGTACTCTCTTCAGTGGTAATAATTTTAAGTCTCGAAGGGATGAGTTGGCCCTGCCAGAGCCCAAACTACGACCTAAAATGTGACAGAAACATCCGCAACAGACACAGTCTATTTAGGGTTTTTCCATGTTCGTTCAGTAACATAATTCATCTGTTCTGGGTGACCTGTGATGTTCATCACTTTCTAGTATATCAGACTGCAATTAGTAGGTATTTCTGTAGTTTGCTGCATACCTTCAAATGGGAAGATGACAAGTATCACTCTTGATCACTCTCAGTGACTCCACTGACTTGGAAATGAGTCGCTTCCATCTACAGGCAGCCAATTATAAAGGGTTGATGACAGAACCTAGCAGATCTCACAACCTGTTCAGAGAGGACAAAGAGCCTGAGGTCCTGCAACATTACTATACATGAGGATGAGCAGACGTCATGTAGTGAAGTGACATTTTATTAAATACCTGGAAAGTGAGTAAAGGTAACCCTGGAGACTATGTAGAGCCTTTGAGTAAATGGCGTCAGCATGGAGTTTGTGGACATGTAAGTGACCAGGAAGATCAGTGATCTGCAGTGTGAACAGGAGGTTCAAGGACTGGAAAAACAGGAGCTTTAGTAATCCACAGTTGACCAGTAGCCTAAGGGGCTGAAGGTGAAAAGAAGATTCAGAACCTTCGAGTGAGGGGTGTTACAAAACAAAGTAAAGTAGGGTGAGCAGGAGCCTTTTGGAACTTAGGGTTAGCAGGAGTCTCTGGGAGCTAAGACTGAGGCCATAGTTATGAGGCCTGAAGCTAAGCTGGAGCCTTGGGGACCTATACTGAGCATAGCATTAGCTGGGGACCTAAGAGTGAGCCTGTGAGGATTAGGGATCAACAGGAGCTTTGGAAATCTAGCGGTGAGTGGGAACTTCAGGGCTTTTCTGCGTGAAGAGCACCAGGAGAGCCGGAAGTAAACAGAAGCATTGGCGAATCTCATGGTCTTTCCTAACCTAGGGGTAAGCAGGAGGTTCCGGGTAAGAGTGAGCAAGAGATACAGGACCTAACCGTGAACAGAGGGGAACTAGTGTTGAGCAGAATTTACTAACACCACGGAGTGAACTGGATTGCAAAGACAAATATAACTGAGCAGAACTCTCTTCAGGGCTTTGTGTCAGTAGGATGCTCAGGGATGTGTCTCTGAGCAGGAGTCTCAGAGGACCGGAGAGTGGAAATGAACTTAGGGTCCTGCGGATGAGTGGGTACCTTTAGGACTAATTGATGATGAGCAAAAGCCTCACTGTCTTAGGTTCTTCAAAGTGAATAGAATTCAGTCCTAAGGATGAACATCACACTTTGGGGTCTGTACAACTGTAGACAATGGGGATCCCCATGAATGAACAGGAGCTTCAGGACCTAGAAACAGAGAGAAGACACAAGGATTTGAGAGTGAGCACATGCAAAGTGAGATTTATGGTCCTGCAGATGAGTGTCAGTAGGCCAGCAGGTTAGGTGCAGTGGAAAGTGTTCAGTCCTATCGAGTATAACTGGCCTACAGGTTATAAAAGGCTTTATTCACCACAAAGCTCTCCCAGATTAATCACCTGTTACTAACAAAGTAATGGTTCACAAAAGGTTGCAATCTGCAAATGTGGGACACTTTTTAGGGAGCCTATAAAAGGATTACAGATGGTTGGGGAAACAGAGGAGAGAGTGGGGGTGAGGAAGTGGAAGCATTGCACACAGGAGTGAACATCACTGGCAGTTGGGGAAGAAGCACACAGGGCAGCACAGGGGGTGGAGTAGAGAATAACACAAAAGGGAAAAGCATTGAAGAAAGTGAGAAGCACCCAAAAGTGACAGCATCAGGGGCAGCAAAGCATCCAAGGGTGAGAACAATACTGAGTGTGAGGAAAGTGGGTGAGAAGTACAGGAGAGAGAAACACAGCACAAGGGAGTGAATATGAGGCAAGCACGCAGAAGTGAGAAGGAAAGAGTTGAAACTCTTATGGAGTGCTTAACCCAAAAGGAAAAAAAGGTTCTCTGAAAGTACCCAGTGGACAAATAGAAGCTAGCTAATGAGAGAGATGGTAAGCAGGCTAAGCTCCAAGGTAGGGACAGGCACAAGCTAGACAAGCTGGGACAAGGAAAGCCATTGAACAAGAAGCGAGCAAATAAGACTGATAATAAAGACAACCAGAGGTAAGCAACGGCAAGCTGTTGACCCCTGCAAGTTCTTCAACTGGTTGGTAAGCTGGAGCTACAATTGTACTTCACAGAGTAAAAGACAGGTTTCCCAGTAGCTTTTAGGCTTGCTGATCAACTTGTTGCATATATTTACATTTTTTTCATTTAAGAACCACAACGGAAAAAACGCTTGTTTCGTCTTTAACTGTCATATTTCTGTATCTCTTTTTCAATCCTTTCTATAAAAATGACCTTTTGTCCTGAATTTTGACCCTTTGTTCTGAATTTTTACAGTCTCTGTCTAGAATTTGCCTTCTTGCCAGGTGGATACTCTAGCTGGGAATTGTAGTTCACTGTTAAAAAGCTGTTGCATAGTGTGTTTGCCTTACAAGTGCAGCTTTCAAGGGTGGGAAGAAATTAGGATTAAGACAGCATTTATATGCTAGGAAGCAGAGTAACGCTTTTTTTTTAGACCTGCTCCTGTTTCCACTGTACAGAAGAACGCACTCCTCCTTACCTTTTCCAGAGTTCCTGCTGGCAATACAGTTTACTTCAGGGCTTTAGCTTTCAAGGATGGATTTGGATCATTTGTGGCAGTCAGCTTGTTGTTTTGGGACACAAGACTTTCTCATTGTTTGTTAGAAAATTCCTATGCTGGTCACCCGTCTCCACATTCCTGGTTCAGAGCATACAAAGCATCCTAAGAGGTGTGGCTATACTCTCCACAATCCACTCCTGCTCTAAAAAGAAGGTTGAAATCAATGTCAGTTTTTTGTAATTTGGAAGATATTCTCAACTTTACCTTTCTGTTTATTCAATTCCTGGTTTAAGCTGCCAGCAGATAACGATTTCTATCTTCCTTTTCAGAACACCCAGGTTGTTCATTACGTTTACACCCTATAATAGGAAGATAGATGGAGTCTTTTGGGCATCACAGCCTTGTTTATGCAGCTCCTGGCTCGCTTCGGTGGAATTCTTCTGTGCTGTTCCTTTGGAACTCTACGGTGCTGCTGCTGTCCCTGTGTTCTTCAGGAACTCTATTTCTTTACTGGACCGTATTAATCAAGGGTTTATTTTCCAATGGGGATATAATTTTTTTCCTTCTTGCACTCCAGATTTCCTCTGCTTTAGGGTTCTTTGGACCTAGAAAGCAGCAAGTCAGCATGCTCTGCTAAGAAAACCTGCTCTTGGTAGACTAGAATGACATCTTGATGCAGGCGTGGCTGAAGGTGAAAGTTCACTATAAGCGGTAAATCTCACCACACAAGTTCAGAATCTTACAACTGAAAACGCTGCCTTAAGGCAGTCCTTATCAATACTACGGTAAGGTACCTTGGATCCTTCCTGGATTGGCTTAACCAAACAAACAGTTGACAGAAATCCACACAGTTTCAAATGATTTCTTCACGACATGGCTTCACATTCAAAGGCCATATCAATGCCAGAGATTGAGCTAAGGTAGCTTTTGTAGTTACAATACCCACTGTATTGCCTTAGCCTGGGTCATGTCCTTGGTTCCTCACGCAAGTCCTTTACTTCAAAATGTTCCTGCATTCGTAATTGAATTCAAGAAGAACTGTGACCAACATGATCAGATTTATCTTGCTCAGAAAAATATTCTGAATTTAAAACAAGGATCTATGGCCTTGCAATCCTATGTTAGTCGTTTTAAGATTGAATGAGGAAATAAAGGATGAACTTGCAAGGATGCTAAGGCCAGCTTCCTTGATCGATTTAGTAACTTTATAAATTCAAAGTGACAACAGAATCCAAGAAAGCACTCAATAAATAAAGAATTAAATACCTATCCCTCATTCAGACGTCTGTTAAACCCATTATCAAAGGAATTGCAAGTGAGAAAGAGGCAATGCAATTAGGTCTCAATATGGGACCACTGTCTCATGAGGAAAGAGAAAGACGTCGCAGGTTGGGTCTGTGATTATACTTCATATTAAAGTGACACATGTCCTGCTCATCCAAATCACCCAAGGAAGAATCTGGGAAACAACGCCGCTCTAGTGGAGGGATTAGAGACTAGTGAGAAGCAAGTAGCCTTGAAAGTTGACCTAATCATCAAGCATTTTTGATTTTACAAGGTAAACTGATCTTTCTAAGCAAATATTACTTTCTTCTTGTATTGGTGGACTTCGGAGACTACAATATATATCTGGATATGAACTGGGCAAAAGACCATTATATTCCAATAATTAAGAAAGAGCATCTTCATGAGGTGAAGGCAATTGATGTTACCATTTTTTCATCATGCTTAGTAATCGAACAGACTCCGTCTTTACATCGTATCAGTTATTTCCTTCTTGATTTCCAGCTCTGCTCTGCTTATAAGCTTCTTTATGGGTCCTGGTTCTTCTAGATACGAGACTAGACCTGGAAAGAAGCAGGCCACATCATCAAAAGAAAAACTACTAACCTGTGTCAGAAAGACCTACTTTTTAATAACAGCTTCAGTCCAGACAGCACTGACACCCAGCCCTTTCTTCCCTGAAAACACAATTAGTGCAAGCAGGCTTGAAGTATCCTCGCATGCACTCGACCCATTCTAAGTGATAAGCAGTGTCACCAGCCCCATTTCCTGACAGTGTCCCCCACCAATGGCTGCCTTCTTAGCGAAAGGGCTGCTGGTTTATCAGGATGTCTTGCATAAATGTCTTGCACCAAATATGGGGTATGGAGATTAGAAGAAGAGTCCTGTGATTGTTCTTTAGGACTAAGCCCTAGCAATCCACAGAATATAGCAAGCTGTTACTTACAGTTCTTGCATCCATCCAAAATACTATGTACCACACATGCATTTCTGAAGTTCAGCAGTACTGGCAGGGGATGTGAAGCAGGGCATGTTTTTCAAGAGGTTTTAACGATGATATATGACAAGCTGGGTGGTTTTCTTAGCATAAGGAAATTGGAGTATTATATTCATAATCTGTTCCATCAGAAATGGACCTACAAACTTGGGTTGAAACTTAGATGTTTTCAAATGCAAATGAGCAACCACTAATTCTCTCACTTATTAGATACTGAGGTTCTGAAATTCACATATCATCAGTGTAAAACATATACATATATTTAGTTTTTTTCAAAGCTTTCCTTGCACCTTCCTGCGTGTTAATTAACACAGTTAAGTGTTCATGAATGGATGGAACTAATGTATACAAAAAATTATCAATAAATATATATGAGGATGATGGTCATACATACAAAAGAAAGGTGGCATTCCAATTGATGAATGTTCCCTGTTGCTGCATGTTAATCCTGTAAATCACATCTAGCTCCAATCCTCCTCTTGTACGAAGGCTTCAAATATTGTGCCACACATCGATTTAGACTTTTAATCTGTCCACCCATCTGAGAAATGACAACTAGTGTACGGATGAATTTCCATGTCTAATTCATTACATAGGGCGTACCAGAATTTTGAACAAAATTGGGACTCTTTCAGTAATCAAAATCTATGGAATAACATACACTCAAATAATAGGTTATGAAAAACTCTGTGATAACTCTTCAGAGGTGGGTAAACCAAGTAGGTATGTAAGATCGCCCACCTTTAATGGCCAACAACCACTATAATTACTATGTGAATTCTACAATAAAATCAATTTACACTGTATGCCAAGGTCCAGGTTGAGCAGGCAAGGTCTCAATCCCATTGGTTTAATATATAAGCTCTTATAATTATAATTTGGGCAGAAATTGAACATGTATATATAACTATCTGACTTCAGTTGCTGAAGATTTCTCTGATCAGTAAATACTTCTTCTAGGGTGATCGGGCCCAACAAATAACACCACCATTCTTTAAAAGTCCTTTTAATGGCCAAAAGCTCTCAATCACTGATTGTATAATTTAGTTCTGCTCTGGTCAGAAATGTAAGCTACTGGTTGAAACTGAGCAGTGTTTGGGGTGCTATTAAATATTACATCTACCGTAGCTTGATAAGAATCACCCGTCTCAACAACCGAAGGGCATGCTTCATTAGGGTATTGCAAAGTGCTGCAATGCTGGGGCACTAGAAAGTATTTTTTCCAAAAAATAAAATGCCTGTTCTGGTTCTTTTGACTAAACAAACAGTACTCCCTTAAGTGGTAACTTGGTAATGGGTCTTATGATTTCAGAAAACTGATGAATGAACCTTCTATAAAAAAAAAAAATGGCAAAACCAAAAACTCTGAATTGCCTTAATCAAAGTTAGTGTAGATCATTGAACTACCACTGCTACCTTCCTTTCATCCATTATAATGTTCTCAAGTGCTAATGATGTTGTGACATGAAAAAGACATTCATATATTTTAGCAAAAAGGCAGTGTTCTCTTAACCATTGCAATACTGCCTGAACATATGATATTCGAGTCTGCCTGGTGTCAAATTAAATCAAAATATCATCTGATTAGACAATACAGAAGACATCCCAAAACTCTCTCATTGCCTCATCAATAGAAACATGAAATGCTGAGGGAACATCTCAGTCTCTAAATGGCATACGCTGGTATTTGAACTATCAAAACTATACGGAACTTTAATGCACATACATCACCCTCTTGGACCCACACTACATGGTACAATCCTTTAAGTTCTAACTTCATAAGTGTCTTAGTTTTCGAGTTGATCAAATAGAACCAATATTAATGGCAGAGGGTTACAATTCATCTCTGTAATTCTATTGTGGGCTCTGTAGTCTGTACGTGCTTGGGAACAAAACATAATGGGGTAGAATATGGAAAAGCTAATGGAATAATTAACCCATTTAACAGATTTCCATCTAGATACTAAGATATTTTGTCTCTGAATAATTAGGTACATATACTCCACTTCAAGGAGTTTGTGCACCCGATTCCAAATCAATCTTGCAATCATAACTTCTGGTCAAGGGTAACAATTTGCCTTTTTCTTATATAAGCACCACTTAATTCAAGGGGGTGAAGATTTGGCACAGTCGATGGCTGGCAAAATATCGACTGCTTCTTAAAGACCTTCAGAATGACGATCCTCTCTAGATTGACATGAAATAATACAATCACACTGACAACAGTCGCAATTCAACTGAACTGTCCTGGTGGCCAATCAATGCAAGGATTATGTAAGAGTTACAAGGGAATTGTCAGAATTACAATAAACCAAGGACCATCAATGAAAACAAAACCTGTTCTCATAATGATTTCCATCAACAAAACAAGGAAATCATATCTGTTTAAAATCTTACAAAACTGGAGGATAATTAGAATGATCCTTTGCCTTAACATACTCAGAAATCTTTTTCTTGATTACTTGAATCTGCAAGGACTGAGCAAATGTAATATCCATATAATTCGAAGAAGCTACAGAATTTGCAAAGGTCTTGAAAGCATTCTTTTTTTCCTGACCCTTTGACAAAATTATTTCATATGAATTTTCACATGTGCTTCAGTAAAGTGCATCATAGTCACAAGAAACCAGGGAACTGACTTAAGTTTTGCACTTGATAAAGTTGCACTCCTGCTCAAATACGACAAATCAAATGCTACATTGCTTTGATAATGTGGCAAAATCACTAGTTTGTACAAAAACAACAGAGAAAACAGCCATGAAATGCCCCGGCCTCAGAATTAAATGAATTCCATAACAGAGCCCCATCAATGTACCCTAATAATCATGGACCGTAATGTGGAGTAAA
Organism: Pleurodeles waltl; assembly: GCF_031143425.1. NCBI lineage: Eukaryota > Metazoa > Chordata > Amphibia > Caudata > Salamandridae > Pleurodeles > Pleurodeles waltl. The sequence goes on along the minus strand of NC_090442.1, from coordinate 830,234,297 downwards.
TGGCAACTAATTAAAAAAAAAAAAAAAAAAAATCTGAAGCCAACATATATTGTCCCAACACATTATTTGGACAAATTCTGGAAATTCTCAGATTCGTCTGAAAATACGCAACTTGGACTATTCAGTTGTATTTTGGCAGAAAAACAGCCTGAGACGCGTAGTGAATGTTTTGAATGAATGAATGGATCAATGAATTGGGATTTATAAATTGTGTAACCACATGGAACCTCTTCCACCAACCAGATGAAATTAAATTAAAACAATCAAGTTTTCAGATGTTTACTGAAAATATCTTCGGGAGGGTTCCATCCGAGATGAGGCAGGAAGCTGTTTCACAGTTTAGGAGCCAGGTATCTGAAAGGTTGATCACCATAGTTGGCCTTCCGAATTATCAAAATAGTAGCCAACTAAAGATAGGAGGACGAAAGAGCGCTAGAATTGATTTAGCGATGAATTAAATAAACACTGTAGAAGCAAAGGGCCCGTTAGGTAACGCAAACCAGTGCAGATCTTTGAGGCTTTGAGCTGCATAGAGATGGAACAGTGCCTCTGAATTTGTAGAAGGTGGCAGGCTACCACGTTTTGAATGATTTGGAGACACCTCGCAAGAGTCTGGGAAATGTCCAGTTAGAGGACATTGCTATAGTATAGGCAAAGGGTAACAGTGGCCTGGACAACGATTTTCTATACTATATGAGGGAAAAATGGTAGAAGATTTTTTAGGCATCTCAGAAGAGCAATGGGCATTAGACCAGCTTGATACGACGGTAGATAGTGAGATTAGAATCCAACCAAAAACCAATATTTTTCATTGAAGACTTGGGATAGGGGAGCCTGGCTACCAACTAGCAGTCCAGAAGTTAAAGTTGCTTTCCATCCTCCTGACAGTTACTGCTGATCAGTTTGAGGCAATGCATGCCTATTCAATCAGCAGCTGAAGTCAGGCAGTTGTGGAACTGAGAGGGTTTAGTACTTTATTCTTGATATAGTGAGCTAACAACTTGTGTGTCTTCAGTATGAGTCATTAAATCAAAGCCAAACGACTCAATCTCCGCCAGAGATGCAAGTAAATGTTTAATAGCATCTGACTCAAGGACGTGCACTGAGCCACACCACAGGAGCCTAGCAGAGAAACACAGCTTAATGTAAACTTGAAAAGAGCGATCTGTGAGGAAAGAAAAATAAATCAATGTGTTCTTGTTAGAATTTGGGTTTCAGGTTGGCAGAGTTATGCACCCTGTCGAAGCAGGACCCAAAATCTTAGTTATGGTAAGTCAGATACACACCATACATTAATCTTTGCTCACACTCTGGTAGCTGGGCACAGGGCAGGCAGGCTTAACTTAAGAGGCAATGTGTAAAGTATTTGTGCAACACTTCAAACAGTAGAACTGTGAAAACACCACACAAAAACACACCACACTTGGTTATAAAAATAGAACTGAATTTTATAAGTAAAGGAAGACCATAACAACAAAAATTCAATAAGTCGAAGCTGAGATATGAATTTCTGAAAATTAAAATGCAATATAGTGCTTAATAGTATAAAGCTCCAACTGGGGCTATCTGGGGTGAAATCCAAAGGTTTAGGCTGACCATAATGAAACGTGGGTCAGGTACAGTCCTTCCTGCGAGCGGCGATGTTACGGTGCTAGCAGGCCCATTCGTGGTCACAAAGAGCCCACAAGCTGGATTTTAGGAGCCAAAGAAAAATACTTAGAGGGTTCGGAACTGGAGGGGCACATCTTGGGGGTTTGCAGCTGGTTGAAGGCAAATCTAGGCGCTGTAGCATGAGTGTTGGAAGTATTTTTTGTCCCTGAGACTTCACGAAACAGGAGGCAAGCCCTTGAAATCACTTTGGTTCTGGGATGGAGAGGTGCAGGTCCAGTCTTTCTCACTTATAGGCAGGAGAGCGGCAGGTCATCTCAGCAAAGCTTGAGTCCAGAAGAGTAGCAACTCAGCAGAGTTGCAGTCCTTATAGCAGTACAACAGTCCTTCTTCCTGGGAAAGTATCCACAGGCCCAGAAGTGTACTAAGTTGGTGGTATCAGAGGTCCAGTACTTATACCCAGTTGTGCTTTTAAAGTGGGAGAGACTTTAGAAAAGGGTCTTTGAAATTCACAGAAACACTTCCTTCCTGTCCTGACTCCAGACTCACTACAGGGGGGTATGCGGTTCTTTGTGTATGGCAGGACACTGCCTTTTCAGGTGTAACTGTCAGACCATCCTTTCCAGCATAGCCCATCAGGATGTTGATAGACTATCAGTCACACCTAAGCACCCTTGGTGTGTGGCTGCCTAGCGGGACTGCACAACCCCAGCTGCCATCCCACCCCAGACGTGTATTAGAGACAGGAAGTAGGCACCAAATGGCTAAAGTAAGAAAATGCCAACTTTCTAAAATCTGATTTTACTATGAGTTGTGATTTTAAATTGTGAGCGAGTTTAGAGACACCACACTTGACAGACTTATCTCTTCCAGATTGGGAATTGCACTTATAAGATCCAATAAGGTAATCCCAATGTTATCCTATGGTGAGATATTGGCCTTGCAGTAGTGAAAAATGAATTGTTTGAGTGTTTTTACTACCAGCCCATGTACAAACCTACAAGTACATGTCCTTTGTTTTAAATGCATTGCACCCTGTTATGTGGGTCATATAGGGTCTACCATTGTATAAAGAGTTTTATCTTGCCAAGTCGACATGGCAGTGTAAAACTGCACACAGGCTCTGCAATGGCAGGCCTGAGACCTGGTTAGAGGGTTACATGAGGGGGTTGCACAATCAGTGCTGCAAGCCCACAAGTAACATTTAATTTACAGGCCCTGGGCACAGGTAGTGCACTAACTAGGGACTTTTGTGTAAATTAAATATGCCAATTGGAGAGAGCACAAGCAATTTAGCACTGATTAGCAGTCGTAAAGTGCAAAGAGTCCTAAACCAGGAAAAACAAGGTCTGAAAATGGAGGGAGACAGGCAACACTTTGAGGGGAAGACCACCCTAAGGCCTAACAGTCCTTACATACATCACAATCGCTTTGTCTCTGCAATAAAGAACTGTGAGAGACAGTGATGAAGGCTGTGCTAAGATCAAGAAAAATGAGTGCAGCAGAGCCTCCTTAACAGAAATCTTCTAAATTGGAGGGGTCCAAGGAAGGTGTTTTTTTTTTTTAAACAGTGGTATGACTACAGTATGCTCCCACAATTGTGGGTCTGAGGAGATGGACAGATTTAAAAGTTCAACTAGAACAGGATAGATTATAGGAGCTCTTTTCCCTGTAACATGGACAGGGGCCGGGTCAGGTGGGGAGCCAAATTTGATGGACTTAATCATAGTAGTAAAAACACCCAGGGTAATAGGGACAAAAAAAGAAAAGGCAGGGGCTTGCCAATTGTGGGTGCCACGACGGTCTGGCCTCACAAGAAAAAGTACTATAAATATCAGTAATTGTTTTCAGGAAGAATAAGGCAAATTCATTAAATCTGCTATCAGATGTAGAAATAAAGGGAGCCTTACCCAAAGTTCCAGGAAGATTTTAATAATAGAAAAAATGTCAGAAGTAGAATGGTGTGCCTCCTTGATTGTCATGGCATAGGAGTGGATTTAAGCCTTTCCCATGGCTCTGTGGTTGGCCTGTATGTCAGTTACATACTGAGGTATACACAGCAAATCATATTGTTTACACAGCAAATCATATTGTTTGCACCAGGGTGCGCTTTAGGCTCTTACCCTTTTTCTTTAATAAGAAAAATGTTAGCTTAGGACAGTTTATTTAAAAATGATAAATGTGATCACTGTAAAATCACCTTGTAATAATTACCTGAAGAATAAAATATCAGCTTTTAATAGTTAGTATTTAATATTATTAATCCGACCACAACATATCTGTTGTAAACCACATTTTATAAATGTACTGAATGGGCCTCACCACAAACAGCAGAATAATATAGGAACAACATTTGATATGGTCTTTTAACCACCTACCACACCTTACCTCTTATGTAACGTAGCTAGGAAGGAGTTGACCATGGGTTTGGCCACACTAGCAGGCAGGGCATAGCTACCGAGTTGTATGTAAAATGATGTACAACCTTTTTCTGCAGGCTAAGTGAAGCATGAAATATATATATTTTTAAATAAGGTATGTCAGAATTATATTATATAGTAGTGGTTTTTAACCTCTTGTCCAAGGACCCTTGTCGTCCGTGGCTGTTACAAAATTAAACACTACTAAAATTAATATATTAAAATTATTAAAGTTTACACAAATAAAGAAGCAGAATTGAAAATGTATGTGAAAAACTTTTCTATATTTGATTGTGAATTAACCCCTTTGGTGCGGGCGTCGACCACTGGCCGACGCCCACACACCCTCCCTGGTGCGGGTCACGACCAGTGGCCGACACCAGGGAGGGGGTTAAAAATCCTCCGGTGCAATGCACCGGAGGATTTTTATTTTTATTTTTTTTACGTTAGGAGACGCGGAAGAGCTTCCGCGTCTCAATCCTACCCCCTTCCCGCCCCCTTATGACGTCAGCGCGCCGCGAGGCGCGCTGACGTCACAGTTTTTCCCCACCGGAGAAGGAGAGAAGCAGGTAAGCGTTCTCTCTTTTTCCGGTGGGGAAAAAAAGGCCAAAACGGCCTCCCCAGATGCCAGGGAGGCATTGATGGAAAGGGGAGGCTCTCCCCTTTCCATCGATGCCTCCCTGTCACCGTTTCCTGGCCGTGGATCGCAGCGCGGCTGCGATCCACGGCCAGGAAACGCCCCTAGGCACCAGGGATCTTCTTTGGGGGGGTCGACCCCCTCGTAAACGGGCCGCCCCCCACCGGGGGCAATATTTATATAGTACACAGTTTTGAGGGGCGATCGCGCCCCCCAAAATAAAAAATAAAAACGAAAAAAATAATAAAAAATGGCGGGGTCGGCCCTTGGAACACGGGCCGACCCCAGGGGGGAAAAACAAACGTGTAGTTTTGCCTGGGGGGGCCGATCGCCCCCCCAGGTTAAAAAAAGAAAGAAAAAAAAAAAGTTGGTGGTCAGCCCTTAGGGTGACCATCAATGGGGCCATTTTTTTTTTATACATGTGTGCTTTTCCAAGGGCAAGCACACATGTATAAAAAAAAAAAAGATTTGTGACTTCAGTGTCTTGTTTTCTTTCTCTCTCTCTCTCTCTCATATATATGTGTATATATGTATACACATATAGATATATATATATATATAGACATATATATATATATATATATATCTATATATATATTTTTTTTTTTCAGGACAAGCATTGCAGCGTCCATGTGCAGTTTTTCCCCACGGAGAAGGAGAGAAGCAGGTAAGAGTTCTCTCTTTCTCCGGTGGGGAAAAAAAGGCCAAAACGGCCTCCCCAGATGCCAGGGAGGCATTGATGGAAAGGGGAGGCTCTCCCCTTTCAATTGATGCCTCCCTGGCACCGTTTCCTGGCCGTGGATCGCAGCGCGGCTGCGATCCACGGCCAGGAAACGCCCCTAGGCACCAGGGATCTTCTTTGGGGGGGTCGGCCCCCTCGTAAACGGGCCGCCCCCCCCCGGGGGCAATATTTAATATAGTACACAGTTTTGGGGGGCGATCGCGCCCCCCAAAATAAAAAAAAAAACGAAAAAAAAAAAAAAAATGGCGGGGTCGGCCCTTGGAACACGGACCGACCCCAGGGGGGGAAAAAAAAACATGTAGTTTTGCCTGGGGGGGCCAATCGCCCCCCCCCCAGGGTAAAAAAGAAAAAAAAAAAAAACATTTTGTTGGTCAGCCCTTAGGGTGACCATCAATGGGGCCAATTTTTTTTTATACATGTGTGCTTTGGCAAGGGCAAGCACACATGTATAAAAAAAAGGTTTGTGACATGAGTGTCGTGTTTTCTTTCTCTCTCTCTCTCTCATATATATGTGTATATATGTATACACATATATATATATAGATATATATAGATATAGATATATATATATATATACACACACATATATATATATATATATATATATAAAAGAAAAGATGTCCTGATCTGCGTGTTACGGCGCACTTAATTCTCCGGTGGTGCTGGTTTGAGGCAGGACAACCATATTTTCAAAAAACAAGATTCTCTTTCTGTTTTAGCAAGAGAAAACCGCACTCTGTCGTTGTGCCAAAAATACCTTAACTTTTAATACATTAGTGAGATCATAAACAAACAAACAGGAATCCCCTGACGCGTTTCGGTCTCACCAGACCTTGTTCACAGGTGTTTCCTGTGTGCTAATTTCGGCGCTTAAAATAAAGTACTCCAAAGTAACAGAAAAAATACTCAAGTTACACCACTTATCAAGAGTTACTCCATAACATCACTAAATATATATACTTTAACAAAGAAAAATTTAACGTTTTTCTATATACATATTTACCAAATTGTAACAGTGTTTTGACTACAATCCAAGGTGTTTTTCACTGAGTTCCACATTGCATTCTGGTATATGTAGTTTATAGCATTTCATTAAATCAAATTATTTTTAAATATATGTCATAAAATCTTGTTTCAGCGACTAATGGAGACTTCAAAACAATTTCTGAGGTGTGTTAACAAAATATAGGGGCCCTCATTAGTTTTTAATTTATATTCACATTGGATTCATATTCATGTATTGCATGTTACCTACAATAGCACAATCCCCAAAGTTTCTTTTAAACAAGGCCCTCGCTAAATCCTGCACCTCTGATGGAAGAAAATTAATGTTTGGGTATTATTCCTTCAGTCAATTTATATTGATAGCACCAAAATTGTATGTCTATCTGACAAATGACAACGGGAAAGAAAGCATCTTATCAATTGGTGGAAATGACATAAAATAAATGAATGGCAACATCTTATGAGCTATGACAACTCTTATAGGTGTACAAATAACTCCTCATCCTGGTTTAAACCTAGCGGGGTGAGAGATCGGATATCAAGTATATGTCTGGATTCTAGTTGACGCAATTTCTTTTCTCTGTCACCACCGCGTTCTGATTTTAGTACCTGATCAATTACATAGAATGTCATGAGTTCCCACTTGCTATCATGTTTCTGTTCCATATGTCTCGCTGTTGCATAGCTCCTATCTATATTGATAGTTGCTCGAATATGTTCTAAAATTCGCTTTTTTGTCTCACATATGGTACTGCCAACATATTTCAACCCACAAGGACATTCAATCACATATACTGTGAATCGACTTTTACAGTTCAAGTGCTTACGTATCACTCTCTCCATGCCAGTATTTGTTGAGTACTCTTTCTTATTCACCCCAATTTTACATGCCTTACAGCTGCTGCACTTCCAAAAGCCAGTTTTCTGTAACCAGTTTGCTTTTGTAGTTTGGAAATGGCTGTGCGATAATTTATCCCTTAAGTTTGCTGTTCTTCTGAAAGTCATTAATGGGTATTGTCCCATGATTTCCCCCACTATTGGGTCCATTTGTAAAATTGCCCAATGGTTTTCCTAGATTTTACGAACTTGTGTAGCACTCTGTGAGTATGTTGTTATGAACCTCAGCTGTTGTTGTTTGGCATGTTTAATGGCTTGGTTTCCTCCATGAATTAGTTGTTCTCTTGATGATTGTTTCACACGTTTCTGTGCCAGAGCTAAACACTTTTTCGGATATTGTCTTGCCAGGAATCTCTCCTCCGCTAATTTCAAGTGCTTCTCACACTCTTCCGGCTCTGAGCAGATTTTCTTTATTCGTAGAAATTCACCATAGGGAATGTTCCACTTTGTTCGTGGTGGGTGAAAACTGTTAGCATGTAATATGGAGTTCGTAGCTGTTATTTTCCTGTGCAATGAAGTCTGAATTGTCCCCTCTTTAACATAAATTTCTGTATCTAGAAATGTCACACGTGTTGCACTGATGTCGTAGGTGAAATTAAGTTTGGCTACATTAGAGTTCAAGATCTTAAAGTATTCATCAAATTCTGACTCAGTACCATCCCAGATAAGAAAAAGATCATCAATAAACCTCAACCAAGTCACTACTTTTTGTTGGTAAATCTCGTTTTCTTCTGCCCAAGCTATTCGTTGTTCAAACCATCCCATCGTCAGATTCGCAAAATTGGGAGAAAAAGAAAAACCCATTGCCGTGCCCTTAATTTGCAGATACAGTTGTTGGTTAAACAAAAAATAATTATTTGTTAGACAAATGTTAATCATTTCCAGAAGCATCTCATTGTGTTGATAAAAACGTATATTCCTTTGGTTGAGAAAGAATTTGCATGCCTGGATTCCTATTTGATGTTCAATGTTCGTGTACAGCGAAACTACATCCATTGTTACTAATTTATAGGTGCCCTGCCAAGGTATCCCTTCCAATTGTAACAGTAAGTCTCCTGTATCACGTAAATAGGAGTTCAAATTTCTTGCCAAGGGTGCTAGAAAGAAATCTATGTATTCTGACATAGGTTCTAATAGAGATGCTTTGGCTGATATTATAGGTCTACCTGGTGGATGTTGCAAATTTTTATGAATTTTAGGGAGGAAGTATATTGTTGGAGTTACAGGATGTTCCACTAACAAATATTTTGCCTCTACTTGATCAATGAGGCCTTGATCTTCCCACCTTAAGATACACAAATTTATCTCCTCCTTCAGTTTTATTACTGGGTTCCCAGTAGCAAGTGCATAACAGGTTTTATCCGACAATTGCCGCATCGCTTCTTTCACATAATCCTGTTTATTTTGTATTACAATGTTTCCACCTTTGTCCGCAGGTTTGATTTCAACCATTGTTTCCATCTGAAGTCTGTGCAACGCCTGTTTCTCTGGTATGGTTAAGTTCTCCTCTTTCTTATTCCAATTCTTTTTATAAAGATCATGAATGACCATCTCCGCAAATAAATCTATTTTATTCCCTGCTGGTAGTGCTGGGTAAAACTTGGAAGGTGGTCTTTTATCTGTCAGGCCCGCCCCAAGGGGTTTAACTATTTCAGTAACTTCCAATGGTTTGTTTCCCAGATCTAAATTCACCAGAGTCATCAACGTCTCTTTATCTCCCACAGTAAGGTCATACTCCTGTGTTGGTGGATCATTTTTCTCTTTCATTTTAGTTTCCGCAAAGGTTTTGGCAAGTTTGATTTTGCGTATATACCTATAAAAGTCTATGCGTGTTTGTACTAAATCCAAATCTGTAGAGGGACAGAATTGTAGCCCCTTTTTTAGGACAGATTCCTCCGATTGGGACATTTCTCTGGTGGAAAGATTAATAATATTTAGCTCTTGAAAGTTGCCGCTGTTTGAGCCCTGGTTTTTCTTTGTCTTCCCTCTTTGTCCCCTTCGTGTGGGTTTATTCCTTTTGCGCCTCGTCCTCTTCCTCTCCCTCTTGTTTTGACTTGCTGATCTTTGGATTGTTGTTGGAGGGCGAGGCGCATCTCGTTTAACAAAGTTAATTTTACTCCCTGTGTATTTATTGAGGTTGATTCTCCTTCACTGGATTCATTATCAGTTGACCTTGATTCATTACTTGATTTATCCGATTTTCAAATTGGGATACATCTATTTGTTCCTTCAACTTTGCATATTGAAATCTCCTTGCAAAGGTGAAAATTCTCCCCTCTTCATAGTCACTTTTGTCCCTTTGAAATTTAGTTTGTTTGCATGTTTTCACAGTCTCCTCATGTTGTTGAATTTTTGAAGCCATTTCACTCCTGATTTTACTTTCTTCTTCAGTTAATTTTATGCCCGCAATTTCTTGTTCTAAAGCCTTCAATTCAATCTGAATTTTATTCAATGCTATTTCCACATGTTTGATTAATATCAAAACTAATCCCTTTGATGAATCCAAGATATGTGCACCCCATTCTTCCAACAGTGCACTGCTTGCATCTTGGTGACTGGGCATGATACCAATTCGCAGGCCTCTTGGGATTCTGTTCACTTCAACATATTTCTTCAGGGTAAAAAGTTCCCACCATTTATTAATCTCTTTGCGTGATAGTTTCTCCCATTCACGTAATTTCATCTTCACACCACCATGATTCTGCGCCACTCCACTACTTTTGCCATTCAAGTTTGAGCTACTTGTCGCCTCATTAAAAATCTCTGCAGCTGTTGCAGTTCGTATAGCTTCTCTTTCCTCCATTGTGCATAAAACAACTCTATTTTGCTTGTAGATCCCACTAATGTACTTCACTTTTCAATTTAAATCCTGTGCACACACGACCACCCCTTTGGACAACAGCAAAGGATTCTCATTACCATGTGTGTTTGTCGGGGTTCCCTTTTAAACCATCAAAGAATAGAGAAAAGCTGAAGCCGCTTTTGCACCTACGTGTCTGTTGTTTTAACTGTTGAACTTGCACAGATACCAATCTCTCCTTTCTGTAACTTAAGACGGCAATTAAAGTTTCAACAATTTGCTTAGTTTCGATATGCTCAGAATTCCCTCAGGACTTCTCACACTGCAAACAACAATTCGCATTCATATATTTTCTTCGGTTTTCACAAAAGACAAGCCCTTGAATAGACACAAGTGCATTTTGTTTAAATTAGCAGCATTTCTGTTCTCTCCGCTTACCGTTTTGCTCTTATTCCTTCGGTTTCTGAGACAAAAGGCTTAGCAGATGGTGGCTGCCCACGCAATTTGAAAGGTATGAAAGAAAAGATGTCCTGATCTGCGTGTTACGGCGCACTTAATTCTCCGGTGGTGCTGGTTTGAGGCAGGACAACCATATTTTCAAAAAACAAGATTCTCTTTCTGTTTTAGCAAGAGAAAACCGCACTCTGTCGTTGTGCCAAAAATACCTTAACTTTTAATACATTAGTGAGATCATAAACAAACAAACAGGAATCCCCTGACGCGTTTCGGTCTCACCAGACCTTGTTCACAGGTGTTTCCTGTGTGCTAATTTCGGCGCTTAAAATAAAGTACTCCAAAGTAACAGAAAAAATACTCAAGTTACACCACTTATCAAGAGTTTTGAATATATATATATATATATATATATATATATATATATATATATTTTCAGGACAAGCATTGCAGCGTCCATGTGCTGCTTTTCTGACTTGTTGGTGTGTATCTGGGATTCTAACAACGCCCACCTCACGCCCCTCACTACCACTCGTTCGTGGTCTTGCCCTTCAAAAATCCTTTGATGACATTGGAAAATGATTTACCTTTGTCCCTCCTTGGGGAGGTTTTGTTACCGCCTTGGCCATCGCCCCTGGTACAAGGCTAAGTGCACTTTTGCAGTTACGTTTAACTGCGAGCGAACTTCTTTTCCTTTTGTGTAACTCTTCACATGATGCTCATGGTGGCCGTGGCACTGTGAATCGGCTCTCTTATGTGAAAGAGTTTAACTTTCAATAATCAATTTATGTGGCAAGAAAAGTTGGGTTAGGAGTTTATAACGCTAATAGCTCTAACTCGAGCAGATGCGAGACCCATTACATTGTAAATGCTTGTTATTCTTGTGTGTGTTGTTTTATAATGGTGAACAATTTCACCGCACTCCACGAGGACCGTGATCAAGACTCCTTGGTGAGTTGAAACACGTTGGTGGTTATTGACTGCAATAAAATACACTTTTATTTGTACTTCGTGGAGTGCGGTGACATTTTTCGGCATTAGATAATTTCTAGATTGGTCTTCTCTGTCACTGGGCACCGGCAGTGGAGTGTGCCGCCCAGCAACCCTTCAACCACTTTGTTTCTAAACATATATATATATATATATATATATATATATATATATATATATATATGCAACACAAATTGGTTAAAAAGACTGTTGCGCAGTGCACTCCACTGCCGGTGCTCAGTGATGGAGGAGAGCAACCTCGAAAATATTTTGTGAACAAGAATCTCACCGCACTCCACGAGGTTCAAATTGACATGTTTTATCGAAAGTATAAACAATGAAAGAAAAGAGGGACTCATTTACTGAGATCAAGAATCCTTGAGAGTCGAAACACGTACGTGGCTGTTGCTTGCAATAAAAGATGTCAATTTGAACCTCGTGTAGTGGGGTGAGAATCTTGTTCACACAAAATATATATATATATATATATATATATATATATATATATATATATATATATATATATATATATTCATATATATATATATATATATATATATATATATATATATATATATATATATATATATATGCATGCATGCATGTCTTTTCTGTAGTGGCAGTTGCCATAAAGTAGCTGAGTGGATTAGTAAAGGCAAGCGTTACCTGCGCTTTAAAACTAATGTAATGCCAGGGGGACTATGGAGATATGAGTGGCACTTTTGCTGGGTAGTACTGAGGGAATTAGAATTGGAGGTAATGGGAGGCAGAGCACCAAAAATGACTGTTGCACAGGGTGTGTGGTAAGGTGAAGTAATACATTCTTTTTTTGTTTTTTTCAGTGTTTTCAGAAAATCTGCAGAATTGGAGAAGAAGCGAAGGTAAGGTGACAACATTTCCTGTTGTACACAACAAACATACCCACACGCAATTTTGTGACTATCTGCCTTCTACGTAGGCTAGTAATTTAGAGGGACAGTTTAGCCAGTTGCAGAGATGGCGTCTCGTTGGATGACTGCTGATCAAGCCCTAGCTCGGGTTATGGAGGACAGTTCTGATGTAGGCTCAGAGACTGAGACAGCAGACACTGAGACAGCATCTGAGGGAGAGGACAATGGGGCAGATTCTGGGAGTGATTTTTCAGTCGGCGGAGTCCCATCTGACGACACCTCTTCCAGTGAGTCTGAAGGAGACAATGACGACATCCGTGCTGTCCCTTCGCAAGCACATTCGGGGCAGCGGGACCACATTGGGTTAGCCGAACCCAGAGAGCACGTGCTTGCTGCCGCAAGCACAGAGAGAGTGCTCTCTTGGCAGCCCCCCTGTTTGGTTCAGCCCCAAATTCCACCTTTTACTGGTGACGCTGGATGTAAAGTCGATACAGCTAACTTTTTGCCAGTCGACTACATCTATCTGTTTTTGGATGTTGACTTTCTTCAGAAAGTTGTGCAGCAAACAAATTTGCGTGCAGACCAATTTCTGAGGGAGCGCGGAGGCACTCTAGGGCCCCGTTCTAGGGCACGCCAGTGGACTCCCACTTCGCTGGCGGAGTTGAAGATATTTTTGGGCCTTACGCTCAAAATGGGGTTAGTACAGAAACCCACCTTGCAGTCCTACTGGACGACTCGCACGGTTTGGGTAACTCCCATCTTCGCACCATACATGAGCAGAGATCGTTTTTTGCTACTGCAGCGCATGCTGCATTTCAATGACAATTCTGCTGCATTGCCCCGGGACCATCCAGATCATGACAGGTTGTTCAAAATTCGGCCTGTCGTGGAACATTTGTCTGCCAGGTTTCCAGAGATATATACTCCTGGAAAGAATATAGCAGTCGATGAGTCCTTGATCCTGTACAAAGGACTGCTGCTTTTCAGACAGTACATTGCGAGCAAAAGAGCTCGCTATGGCATAAAGCTGTACATGCTGTGTGAGAGCTCTACTGGCTATGTGTACAGCCTGAGAGTGTATGCAGGGAAGGATTCTACCCTAAACCCTGTAGGTTGCCCTCCTGTGTTAGGGGTCACAGGTAAGATTGTATGGGAACTTGTCCAGCCACTTCTTCACAAAGGTTATAACCTTTATGTGGACAATTTCTATACAGGAGTAGAGCTGTTCAGTGAGCTCTACAAAGCTGGCACTGTGGCCTGCGGTACAGTTCGTTGTAACCGCAAAGGATTCCCGCGGGAGCTTGTTTGCAAGAAGCTCCAGAAATCACAGAGTACTGCATTGCGTTCTAACGAACTGCTCGCAGTCAAGTTCCTAGATAGACGTGATGTATACGTGCTCACTACAATTCATGATGAGAGCACTTCTCCCATCACGGTTTGGGGTCAGATGGCCGAAGTCCACAAGCCCATCTGTATACTCGATTACAATAAGTACATGGGTGGAGTGAACAAGAACGACCAGGTTCTTCAACCATACAATGCGTGTCGTAAAACTCGCACTTGGTACAAGAAACTGTTCACCCACCTGATTCAGATGGCAACATATAATGCGTATGTTGTTTACCGTCAGACAACAACAGGAAGACTCATGACTTTCCTTGACTTCCAGTTGTCTGTAATTGAAAGCCTCACTGCTGTTACAGAAGAAGCAGCAGCCTCCACCTCATATGTTCTGGAGGATGTGGCAAGGCTGCAGGAGCGACACTTTGCTGATCGCATACCTAAAACACCCAAAAAGGATCGTCCATGTCGTCGCTGTAAAGTGTGCTCAAAGCATGGAAAGCGGCAGGAGAGTCGGTATTACTGTCCCCAGTGTCCATCACAACCAGGCCTCTGTATCCCTACTTGCTTTACGTTGTATCATACTAAAGCAAAGTTCTGGGAAATCGACTGAGGTTGAGCTGCTGTTGGGTAATCCTTTCAGTGGCAGTGCATGGATACCGAACGTCCATGGGCCACTGCTTCGTTAGGCAAGGAGCCACAGAATTTTACTTCATCATGGACTTCCTTTTGGCGTGGTCGGTGTTCTGTTCAATTAACATGCATTTTCTTCTCCCTACTGCATATACTAGTGGACAGAACATATGCCACATTGCCATGGAGTACCCTTTCTTCACCTGCATGTCTACCTTACTTTCAACAGTAGATATGCTCTCTCAGTTCGAGGAATCACTTTGTAGGGCATACTTGGAAGCCCCCAACTTGCTTCCACAAACTAGTATAGGTTCACTTGGCTATTATACAGGATTAGACAGGACTCTGATGAGAACAGAGACATGGATGGGTAAGGAAAGCTTATGGTAGGAGTGCCTTCACAGGGTTATTGCACAGGTAGAAGGCAGATAGTAAAGGTAGTACAGATGTACATCATCTACACCTATGGATTCAAACCCATTGGTGCCATCCCAGCAGTGAAGGAGAATGACTTGTATAGGTCAGTGTTTGACCTGCTTTTCATGTTCATCCTCCATCAGAACTTAGTAGATGTTCAGTTTGCTGTATAAGTGCATTATAGTCACATCACTGCACATAATGTTGGCTGGGACATATGCTACGTTCTCATGGACTCCCCTATGTACCAAACACTACCCTTTTCCATAGCCTATGACCTTCTCTTTAGGGAACATCATGAGAAATCCCCAGCATGTCTCTCTTAGTTTCAAAGGTAGATATGCTCACTCAGTTCGAGGAATCGCTTTGTACGGCATACTCGGACACCCCCAACTTGCATCCACAAACTGGAAGGAGTTGGATTTAGCGCAGAGAGTGCGTTAAAGGCGCATGAAAAACATGTCTTCCTGAGCCTCAGGTGGCTGTCACAGGAGTCATTAGTAAAGGTTTGTTACGCATGCATTTGGTAATGTTAAGGAAGAAGGAGGCAGGTAGCCTATGACCTTCTCTTTAGGTAACAGCATGAGAAATCCCCAGCATGTCTCCCTTAGTTTCAAAGGTAGATATGCACACTCAGTTCGAGGAATCGCTTTGTACGGCATACTCGGACACCCCCAACTTGCATCCACAAACTGGAAGGAGTTGGATTTAGCGCAGAGATTGCGTTAAAGGCGCATGAAAAACATGTCTTCCTGAGCCTCAGGTGGCTGTCACAGGAGTCATTAGTAAAGGTTTGTTACGCATGCATTTTTTTTAATGTTAAGGAAGAAGGAGGCAGTTACTTGACAGGTGGTAAAATGTAGTCAAACTTATTCCGTTCTGTGGCGTGTGAATGTGATGGGCCCTTGTCTGGCAGCGGTAAGTTAATGTGAGTGGAGTGATTGATTGGATTGGGCCCGTGGCTGGCGATATGAAAGGGTTGTTTGTTGTGCGTGAATGGCGTGTGAATGGACCATAAAGAGGTTGGTGCCTGGACGCGGCTTTATGGCCCACCTTCAGAAGGCTTGGTTTCAATATTCAGATACTTTGATAAGTAATCATGCTTTGAAACCATAATTTCTGGTGGTGCTAAAACCAACCAGTGTGAGTGGTGGGTTAACTTTAACAAACTAGTACCAGGGGAGTCCAAGGGTGCAGGACTTGCATGGCTCTCACCAGTTTTCCTTCACCCAGAATCCCCTTGAAATTACATTATGTGCTTAAAAAACACATTTCCTTGCATTTCAATGAGCAGAAGTCCAGGGATCTGCAGGGATCCTCAAAATTCCTACCACCCAGTGTTTCCCCACTTGTCCTGATAAAAACACAACCCCGCTTGTGTGCCTGCGCCTAGTGCATGCTTCAGGAATGAATCACTCCAGGGTTAACAGTAGACCTCAAGCAATGACTACCATTGACCCTTGTGTGATCCATTCCTGTCGCGGGCGCTAGGCCTACCCACACAAGTGAGGTATAATTTTTATCGGGAGACTTGGGGGAACGCTGGGTGGAAGGAAATTTGTGGCTCCTCTCAGATTCCAGAACTTTCTGTCACCGAAATGTGAGGAAAACTTGTTTTTTTAGCCTCTTTTTGAGGTTTGCAAAGGATTCTGGGTAACAGAACCTGGTCCGAGCCCCGCAAGTCACCCCTCCTTGGAATCCCCTAGGTCTCTAGTTTTCAGAAATGCACAGTTTTGGTAGGTTTCCCTAGGTGCCGGCTGAGCTAGAGGCCAAAATCTACAGGTAGGCACTTCGCAAAAAACACCTGTTTTCTTCCAAAAATTTGTATGTGTCCACGTTGCGCTTTGGGGCGTTTCCTGTCGTGGGCGCTAGGCCTACCCACACAAGTGAGGTATCATTTTTATCGGGAGACTTGGGGGAACGCTGGGTGGAAGGAAGTTTGTGGCTCCTCTCAGATTCCAGAACTTTCTGTCAGCGAAATATGAGGAAAACTTGTTTTTTTAGCCTCTTTTTGAGGTTTGCAAAGGATTCTGGGTAACAGAACCTGGTCCGAGCCCCGCAAGTCACCCCTCCTTGGATTCCCCTAGGTCTCTAGTTTGCAGAAATGCACAGGTTTGGTAGGTTTCCCTAGGTGCCGGCTGAGTTAGAGGCCAAAATCTACAGGTAGGCACTTTGCAAAAAACACCTCTGTTTTCTTCCAAAAATTTGTGTGTGTCCACGTTGCGCTTTGGGGTGTTTCCTGTCGCGGGCGCTAGGCCTACCCACACAAGTGAGGTATCATTTTTATCGGGAGACTTGGGGGAACGCTGGGTGGAAGGAAATTTGTGGCTCCTCTCAGATTCCAGAACTTTCTGTCACCGAAATGTGAGGAAAACTTGTTTTTTTAGCCACTTTTTGAGGTTTGCAAAGGATTCTGGGTAACAGAACCTGGTCCGAGCCCCGCAAGTCACCCCTCCTTGGAATCCCCTAGGTCTCTAGTTTTCAGAAATGCACAGGTTTGGTAGGTTTCCCTAGGTGCCGGCTGAGCTAGAGGCCAAAATCTACAGGTAGGCACTTCGCAAAAAACACCTCTGTTTTCTTCCAAAAATTTGTATGTGTCCACGTTGCGCTTTGGGGCGTTTCCTGTCGCGGGCGCTAGGCCTACCCACACAAGTGAGGTATCATTTTTATCGGGAGACTTGGGGAAATGCTGGGTGGAAGGAAGTTTGTGGCTCCTCTCAGATTCCAGAACTTTCTGTCACCGAAATGTGAGGAAAACTTGTTTTTTTAGCCTCTTTTTGAGGTTTGCAAAGGATTCTGGGTAACAGAACCTGGTCCGAGCCCCGCAAGTCACCCCTCCTTGGAATCCCCTAGGTCTCTAGTTTTCAGAAATGCACAGGTTTGGTAGGTTTCCCTAGGTGCCGGCTGAGCTAGAGGCCAAAATCTACAGGTAGGCACTTCGCAAAAAACACCTCTGTTTTCTTCCAAAAATTTGTATGTGTCCACGTTGCGCTTTGGGGCGTTTCCTGTCGCGGGCGCTAGGCCTACCCACACAAGTGAGGTATAATTTTCATCTGGAGACTTGGGGGAACGCTGGGTGGAAGGAAATTTGTGGCTCCTCTCAGATTCCAGAACTTTCTGTCACCGAAATGTGAGGAAAACTTGTTTTTTTAGCCACTTTTTGAGGTTTGCAAAGGATTCTGGGTAACAGAACCTGATCCGAGCCCCGCAAGTCACCCCTCCTTGGATTCCCCTAGGTCTCTAGTTTGCAGAAATGCACAGGTTTGGTAGGTTTCCCTAGGTGCCGGCTGAGCTAGAGGCCAAAATCTACAGGTAGGCACTTCGCAAAAAACACCTCTGTTTTCTTCCAAAAATTTGTGTGTGTCCACGTTGCGCTTTGGGGTGTTTCCTGTCGCGGGCGCTAGGCCTACCCACACAAGTGAGGTATCATTTTTATCGGGAGACTTGGGGGAACGCTGGGTGGAAGGAAGTTTGTGGCTCCTCTCAGATTCCAGAACTTTCTGTCACCGAAATGTGAGGAAAACTTGTTTTTTTAGCCTCTTTTTGAGGTTTGCATAGGATTCTGGGTAACAGAACCTGGTCCGAGCCCCGCAAGTCACCCCTCCTTGGATTCCCCTTGGTCTCTAGTTTTCAGAAATGCACAGGTTTGGTAGGTTTCCCTAGGTGCCGGCTGAGCTAGAGGCCAAAATCTACAGGTAGGCACTTCGCAACAAACACCTCTGTTTTCTTCCAAAAATTTGTATGTGTCCACGTTGCGCTTTGGGGCGTTTCCTGACGCGGGCGCTAGGCCTACCCACACAAGTGAGGTATCATTTTTATCGGGAGACTTGGGGGAACGCTGCGTGGAAGGAAATTTGTGGCTCCTCTCAGATTCCAAAACTTTCTGTCACCGAAATGTGAGGAAAACTTGTTTTTTTAGCCACTTTTTGAGGTTTGCGAAGGATTCTGGGTAACAGAACCTGGTCCGAACCCCGCAAGTCACCCCTCCTTGGATTCCCCTAGGTCTCTAGTTTTCAGAAATGCACAGATTTGGTAGGTTTCCCTAGGTGCCGGCTGAGCTAGAGGCCAAAATCTACAGGTAGGCACTTTGCAAAAAACACCTCTGTTTTCTTCAAAAAATTTGGATGTGTCCACGTTGCGCTTTGGGGCGTTTCCTGTCGCGAGCGCTAGGCCTACCCACACAAGTGAGGTATCATTTTTATCGAGAGACTTGGGGGAACGCTGGGTGGAAGGAAATTTGTGGCTTCTCTCAGATTCCAGAACTTTCTGCCACAGAAATGTGAGGAACATGTGTTTTTTTAGCCAAATTATGAGGTTTGCAAAGGATTCTGGGTAACAGAACCTGGTCCGAGCCCCACAAGTCACCCCTCCTTGGATTCCCCTAGGTCTCTAGTTTTCAGAAATGCACAGGTTTGGTAGGTTTCCCTAGGTGCCGGCTGAGCTAGAGGCCAAAATCTACAGGTAGGCACTTTGAAAAAAAACAGCTCTGTTTTCTATAAAAAAAATAGGATGTGTCCATGTTGTGTTTTGGGGCATTTCCTGTCGCGGGCACTAGGCCTACCCACACAAATGAGGTATCATTTTTATCGGGAGACTTGGGGGAACATAGAATAGTAAAACAAGTGTTATTGCCCCTTATCTTTCTCTACGTTTTTTCCTTCCAAATATAAGAGAGTGTGTAAAAAAGACGTCCATTTGAGAAATGCCCTGCAATTCACATGCTAGTATGGGCACCTCGGAATTCAGCGATGTGCAAATAACCACTGCTCCTCAAAACCTTATCTTGATCCCATTTTGGAAATGCAAAGGTTTTCTTGATACCTCTTTTTCACTCTTCATATTTCAACAAATCAATTGCAGTATACCCAGTATAGAATGAAAACCAACTGCAGGGTGCAGCTCATTTATTGGCTCTGGGTACCTAGGGTTCTTGATGAACCTACAAGCCCTTTATATCCCCGCAACCATAAGAGTCCAGCAGACAAAACGGTATATTGCTTTCAGAAATCTGACATCGCAGGAAAAAGTTACAGAGTAAAACATAAAGAAAAATGGCTGTTGTTTTCAGCTCAATTTCAATATTTTTTTATTTCAGCTGTTATTTTCTGTAGGAAAACCTTGTAGGA
Organism: Pleurodeles waltl; assembly: GCF_031143425.1. Taxonomy (NCBI): domain Eukaryota; kingdom Metazoa; phylum Chordata; class Amphibia; order Caudata; family Salamandridae; genus Pleurodeles; species Pleurodeles waltl. The sequence goes on along the minus strand of NC_090442.1, from coordinate 830,214,338 downwards.
TCTACACAAATGACCCCTTGCTGAATTCAGAATTTTGTCTAGTTTTCAGAAATGTTTAGCATTCCGGGATCCAGCATTGGTTTCACACCCATTCCTGTCACTAACTGGAAGGAGGGTGAAAGCACCAAATATAGTAAAAATGGGGTATGTCCCAGTAAAATGCCAAATTTGTGTTGAAAAATGTGGTTTTCTGATTCAAGTCTGCCCGTTCCTGAAAGGTGGGAAGCTAGTGATTTCAGCACCAGAAACCCTTTGTTGATGGCATTTTCAGGGAAAAAACCACAAGCCTTCTTCGGCAGCCCTTTTTTCCCATTTTTTTGGAAAAAACAAAATTTTCACTGTATTTTGGCTATTTTCTTGGTCTCCTCCAGGGGAAACCACAAACTCTGGGTACCATTAGAATCCCTAGGATGTTGGAAAAAAAGGACGCAAATTTGGCGTGGTTAGCTTATGTGGACAAAAAGTTATGAAGCCCTAAGCGCGAACTACCCCAAATAGCCAAAAAAGGGATCAGCACTGGGGGGGAAAAGGCCCAGCAGCTAAGGGGTTAAATAAACATTTTCAATATTTGACCCTTTGGTGTATACATGTTTTTGTATATTGTTTTGAGGTTCAAATTGTTTGGGTCAGAGGTCTCTAGCTTCCAATGAGGACTCAGCGGGGGTCCCCTGATTCCAGCAAGGATTTAGTGGGGGTCCAAATATGTCAAAAGGTTAAGAAACGCTGTCATTGGTTATTAATACAAGCAGTCCCTCTTTAGGAGAAACAGTCTACCATAGTGGGTTTCATGGCACATTCCCGAGCAACCCTCACAAACTATAGAAAACCCTGTGTACTGAAGAGCAAAGTTTTAAAAGGCAGAGTAGTCAATTGGTTTTTGAGTACAGCTAATTTTAAGGAGGAGCCTCATTCCAGAATTCCAGGTGGGCCTCATTTCAGTAATCCAGACCTCAGTAGAAAGGAAACGCATGGTCTGTACTGCTCCTGGAGACAGGGAAATCGGGTTCCGTCCAATCAGCTGGAGGCATTATGGAGACCTTAAAACAGACATCCAATTGAACACTGTGATGACATGATTTCGTGTACATACCAAAAGCGAATATGATGTTCAACTTTACATAAGGTGACAAGATAATGGATGTTCTTCAAAAGATTTTAGGAAACATAAAATAGGCAACGGATACATCATTGTATGATTATTTTTTTATGTCAGAAAGTTTTGGTCAGAGTGTTTCACACATTGACTCATCTCTCTCTTGCTCTCATGAATAAAACTTTATTTTGTCTGGTACTTGGAACCAGACTGAATGCTGAGGTGACATTGAAAAAAACACGTTTAGTGCTATTTATTTCGCGGTACTCTACTTATGTACAATGTATAAAAGAACAAACGTTTGGCCAAGAGGGGTTAGCTCTCATTTGAACCATCCTTCAACAGGGTTAAGCATGTTCTGCTCCTCCACTCAATCTTCAAGGGGCTTCATAATTAGTCTGGAATATAATTTGCAATAAAAAAGACTGAAAGGTCTATACGATTTTGGGTTGTCCTTGGGGCGTTTATTAGAGTAGAATTAGGATGCTATTGAGCCAGGATGACCATATTCGAAACAGTGATTTCCATGAAGAACAAAAACCGGAGAGGCGACTGAGTTTTCAATCAATAAACGTTTTGTGAAGAAAAAACATCACCAGAGATAAAACAATAGTGTAATTGTGATTAGGGCAGACGTGTTCACGTTTCTCACAATCTGAATGTGCGTGCCAGTTTTCTGGGGCAAGCTTGCAGTGAGGAGACGATATTCTGAGTGAAGAAGGACTCTGCATTGTCCAAGGCTAAAAAGCGTGTGTTTGTAGATCAAGATTTTGGGGGGGTCTACATTTTCCACCATTTACAGAAGCGGCTTCATCATAGTTTGAAGTGAGTAAACGCCCCGCGTGATTGAAGGTTGTAGAACTGGAGAGGCAAGAGAGGAATCGTGTATCTAATGTAAGTAAAAGTGTATTGTTGCACTGGTTAACAATGCAGTTAGAAACTACTTTTAAAAAGGCAATGAAGATACAATATTGGAGATGAAAGATTAGAAAACATCAAAAGGGACTGTCTTGGAAAGGTCACATCCCCCACTTTTCAATCAGTACCTTTCTTTGCCATTTCAGCCCACTCCGAAAATGAGGGAAGCTCACCCTAGGAGGTCAGCCTTTTTGTAGTTTACTCAGGCGTACCTCATGCGTCATTATACCGGCAAAAGGGAAGTCTCTTTAGAGGTAAATCCTTTCACCTGCTTAGCAAAACCTACGGGGACCCCATGAAGCCAAACCAGGAGCATGCACCAAGGGTCTAACTCATATACCCGAAGAGGCAGAAGGAGGGTGGTAGCATGGTACCCCGCATCCCAGGCTTTCTGTTCTGTGCTGTCAGTTCTAGACGATGCACATGCAGATTTCCTTAAACTATCAGAAATACTGGAATGCCACCCCTCTCCAGAAGTCCACATCACAGTACACAGTTTGAAGGGAGGATACACGAGCTTATCGTACATTGGCTGCTGCATACTGCCTGGAATTCTCCAACAAAAAGCCCGTCTGGAGAAAACAACCACCAAATCTGTGATCGGTGGTGCCCGTAGCATCGTTTTGGAGCACTAAGACGGAGATTTTATATTAAACCTTACATTATTTATCGAGCAATGGGTAGATAGGATAGGTTCACCCCCAGATCCTCTTGGGTTACCAAAATGACTCCCGAGATTGGGAAAATGGACCTGGTATTGTGAAAATAGGAGGTGGCAGCTCTGGTGTACACGAAGACACACAATGCAATGCTTCTAATTCACAAACTAACATGGCTTCCTAACCCGTTTTTCCTTCAGTGCTGCATTTGCATTTTAAGTGCTCTCTCGTCAACCAAACAGTCTAAAGTAATTTCCAAGTGCCTTGATTTTTATAACAACAATCCCCTAACTTCTTAAATATACTCACTGGCCTCCTTGCACTTGTCATACTATTACTGGATTTAATTCTGTATGCAAGAAAGCTCTACTTTACACTTATTCTCAGGCCTGACGTTCGCCAAGACCTTTTGATTATACTAAAATCCCTTCCTCTATTTTTCTATTTTCGTGACGCATTTCCTGCTTGCCACCTTTTGATTGGCCAATAAACACTACCATTCGTTTGATGTTGTTGGGCTTCACATCGAACGGTATGTATCATAGGATGATACACTTTACATATTAATACATTTCTTTATGATTCTGTGTGCTATTACTTTCAATCATAGAACATAGTGATAGCCGAACATTTGGATTATGGTTGCTTTTGACCTTTCTTTTGTGAAAATGTGTGTCTTACTGGCATTGAACAAATGACTATGGTATATTAACGGATGTGATTTTATGAGAAAACGTTGATGGGTGTCATTGCCACTACAAAATGCTCAACAAATTACTTTGAACTATATGGTTAACCTCCGTGCTGCAGTTACAAGCTATATACTGTATTATACTTATCTGGTAATTGTGCATACTGTCTCCCTAACACATTTATATGCTGCTTGACAATGGACCGTTTAAATTCTGTGTTGGATGCATCTTTCTTATCTCCCTGTTGGGTCCTCCACATTCTATCTGGATCCGATTTCCATTATTTATTTTATTCATTCCTTTCTTCACACCGGGCACATTTGGATTATGGTTTAATATGGTATTTTTGTGTCTCTGGATTTTGCTTTAACATGTGCTATGTGTTGTCAGCCTTGAAAATGCCCCAGGCTTCCAAGCCAGGAGCGGGCGAAATACATGTTGGCTGTTTTTCACTGGGAGTTTGTGTGCTAATTGTGAAGACCTATCTGCACTGAATAAATTCATATTAGCTTCATGCAGACCGTCTTATATTTCTAATCAGGAGTGGGATTATCCATAGATTTACTTACTATTTCAAACAGTTTTGTCCTGAACAACCCCCAGTCATTTGTGATCTGCAAGGCATCGATGATTGAGTTTGTCTGCTCTGGCATTTAGAGAGCCCAACAGGTGTTGAACCATCAGGAAGATGTCCTGATGTTCCAGCCATGTCCATAGATGTAGGGCTTCTTCACACAGGGTCCACAACCCTACACTGCTCTGCTCTGCTTGTTGCAATGCCACAAGCCGGTAGTCTGTGAAAACCTGGACCAGACTTCCCTGGAGTGATGAAAGAAAGGCATTAAATTCAAGATGACTGGCTTGCAGTTCCAACAGACTGATGTGGGGCTGTGATTCCGGCAGAGACCAGAGTCCTCTGATCTCCACCACTCCCAGAAGGCAGTGCCAACCCAGTAGCAACACATCTGTCACTACTGTGAGTTCTGGGTGGGGAAGGAAGAGGGGTATACCACTGACCCAATTGTGGCCTGTTAGTCATCACTGTAGATCTTTGGCAGTTACCTCTTATATCTGGGCGAGGTCGGAGAGATTCCCCTGATGCTGCGCTCACTGGGACTTCAGATCCCACTGCAGAGCACGCATATGTCAATGGGTATGAGCCAGTCTCACAGAAATCCTGGGTACAGGCTGAAAAAACAGAATCATAGCCCGGATACCCAGAATAGCTGCAATAAAAGAGAGTGAGATGGGATTAAGTGCGACTTCAGCAATCTGATAGTGAACTCTAGCGAATGCAGGCTGTCTGCCATTGTCTGCAGGTGGGAGTGGGGGATTCTGCCTCCAACAGCCTGTTGCCAAGGTAGGCGAAGAGTGGAATCCCTCACATTCATATATGTGCTGCATCACCACCAATACCTTGGTAAGCTCCAGAGCAGCTCCAGTAAGGCCAAAGAGGACAGCGAACTGATAATGCTCTTGGCCTATCAGGAACCAGAGGTAATGCCTGAGGGCAGACAGGGCAGGGATATGGAAGTAAGCATCCTGCAAGTCCAGCATTATCATCCAGTGACCAAGGTCGAAGGCAAAAAGTACCCCAGGTCAAAGTTATCATCTTTAAATTTTCCTTTTTCAGGAAGTAGTTGAGAGGGCGCAGGCAGAGTACGGGATGGAGATCTCCATCCTTTTCAGCACCAGAAAGTGTTTGGAATAGCAATTACAGCCTACTTCTGATGCCGGCACCATCTTGGTAGCTCCTTTGGCTAGAATAGCCAGTACTTACTGTGGCAAGTGCAAAAGATGGTCCTCTGTCGGCGGATCAATGGGCGGTGGCAAAGGTGATGGGGTCTTTTGGAAATAGCCTTGCTAAGCAATCTGAAGCACCTATTTGTCCGAAGCTATCTCCCACCATTGGGACAGGTGGTGCGCAATCCTGCCACCAACTGGGTGCCCATGATGGTATGAGAGCAAGCTAAAGAGCCTTTGAGGTCGAGGCTGCTGTGGGGGGCTGCTGGGATGGGGAAGAGGGGAAGTGGGGGAGAAACAAGTTGGGTCAACACTGTCTCTGGTTCTCTGAAGCTTGCGGAAGCCGCAACCATAAAAGGACTTTTGTGCCTGGTGGCTAGGGGGAAGAGACATGGCTGATACTGTAGCCATAGAAGGGTTGAAAGCCGGAATGCAGCTATCGCAGGGCCATGGTGATCCACAACGACCAAGGAGTGACGCTGTTGTCTTTACATCGCTCTAACACTGAATCCACCTTGTCACCATAAAAAGCAAGCCCCATTTTAAGGGCATGCCCATAAGGGATGCCTGAACATCCCCTGAAAGCCAGGTGTGACACTGAAAGCCACACTCGAAGCAATGGCTCTGTTCTGGGAGTCAATTGTATCCAATCCACATCGGATGGTGAACTTTGCCGCAGCTCTTCAGTCAGCAATAGCTTGGGAGAGAAAGGCTCTGGCTTCCTTGAGACCATATGCAGCACCTGCACAACGTATACCACACAGTATGGGAATAACAGCTCAATGGACCACAGTGCTAGGCTGGTGAAAGAAAAAAATATTTTTCTAAGGTATCCAGCTTCTTGGATCCCCTATACAGTGGTGTGCTAGGGAACATGCCATGATTTACCCTGGAGGTTGACAGCTGAAACACCAGGCTCTATAGAGTGGGATGTTGGGAGAGGAAGGCAATGTCCCCAGGCACAAGGCGATGGCGGAAGGAGATAGCCCTTGTGTACAGGAGTGCCTGTGCAGGGCTTGGCCCATGCCCCAAGCAAGGCATCACTAAAGGCTTCATTAAAGGGAGGAAAAGGCTCAAGAGGGGAGCAAGAGATAAAGTCCAGAAGCAACGCTACCCCTCAATTGCTACAATTTTAATTGGAATTGTAGTAATACCCCTATTGCCCATGGAAGAAAGCCCAGTTAGAGGTATGTAGGGTAGACGGTTCTGACAAATGCTAAAGTTGTTCGATTAGAGTTAACCTCTAGAAAGAAATATGTTCACAAGCGGATGAGGCAGCCAACACGTTTCCTGCCCCGGTGCACCAAGCAGGCCTGGGGTATTTTCAAGGCTACAAAATTTAAACCATGCGAATAAATTTCAACTCACCACACTGTTAACATATTATTTACTGGAGATTTATTCTAATCTAACAACATTTAGCATTTGTCAAAACTGTCTAATCTACATACTTATAACTGATCTGAGGTGGACACCCCAGGTTGAAGCACCTCTTGACCTCAACCCTGGGAGGCTGACGGTCTAGGACGTCAGCCGCCCTCCAAATCACAATTGCAAAGAAAGCCCCCGCCTCCATAACCACTGCAGTGGGAGAGAGAAGGCCAGCGTCTTGTGAGGTGTCCAGACCACTTCCATCGGCCACGTCCTCATACCAAGTAGCCTCATAAAATTCTTTGAGTTGGGTCGGGGTCGTTCCGAGTCTGGGAAACTCAGGGAAGTGTGGAGTGGGCCCAGTGTCTGGCGCAGACGCCAAAGGGACGACCTGGTAGTGGGGGCTAGATTTGTGGCGTTGTTCCTGCATTTTGATCGATGAACAGGACCAACGTGGAGAAGTTGAACAGGGCTTTGACTTCTTGGAGTTCTTCTTATGGATTTACCTGAAGAAGTCCAAGATTGTGACAATGAAGGGCGCCAGTGACTTAGAGCAGTCTCGGGACAACCCTCATGAACAGGATTTGGAGAGGTACAGAGTGTCATGGCAAGGAACCAAAAGCTCATGGCCCGCTCCTGGATAGCCTTAAGATTCGTGGTCCTGCAATTCGCGCAGGTCGTGGAGTTGTGGCCCCGTTCCAGGACACAGACATACCAAGTGGAAGTCCATCACAGACATTTTCTTGTGAGAGGCACCATAAGGCTTGAAACAAGTCAGTTTCTTTGGGGACGTAGTTTAAAAAAACAACAGGAGCAAAAAAAAAGGCACACTGGTCGAATTTGACAGAAAAGTTGAAAAAGGACAGGCAAAAAAATGGTTGAGGGGATCTGGATCCGGATCCACGCTGATGGCCTAGAAAAGAAGAAACTGAGGTCAATACAGCAGCAGTTTTAGTGCCATAAAGAAGCGCAGAAGGTTTATATGCCTACTGCAAAGAGCAAATCTGTATTTTATGTAAATAGCTGAGTACATTAGTAAAGTCAGCCATTACCTGCGCTATAATACAAATGAAATGTATGTGCGGGGGTGGGGGGCAGCTATAGAGAGATGAAGGGCACTTTTGATGGGTGGTAATGAGGGAATCGGAGGAGGAGGACATGGGAGTGGGAGCACCAATAATGATTGTTGGACTGGGCGCAGGAGGTGCTAAAGACTGCGACAAATGGTATGTGACAAGGTGTTTTTTGAGTGTCTTGAAAGAACGTGCTGATTGAGGGAAGAAGCGCAGGTAAAGTGACCTCTACTGTTGCACTTATCTCACAAACACCAGCAATTTTGTGACTGCCTACGAGGGCTAGTGTTTTAGAGCAAAAGTTTAGCAAGTAGCAGAGATGGCATCTCATTGGATGACTGCTGCTGACGCCCTCACTCTGGTTATAGAGGACACGTCTGACATAGGATCAGAGACTCAGACAGCAGATACTGAGACAGAATCTGAGGGATAGGACAATGGCGCAGACTCTGGGAGTGATTTTTCAGTCGGAGGAGTCCCATTCGATAACTCCTCTTCCAGTAATTATGAGGGAGGTGATGAGTACAGTCCTGCGGCGGTAAGAGGGAGAGCGAGAGAGGGAGAGAGAGAGAGAGAGAGAGAGAGAGAGGGAGAAAGAGAGAGAGGGAGAGGGAGAGGGAGAGGGAGAGGGGGAGGGGGAGGGGGAGGGGGAGGGGGAGGGGGAGAGGGAGAGGGAGAGGGAGAGGGAGAGGGAGAGGGAGAGGGAGAGGGAGGGAGAGAGAAAGAGGGAGAGAGAGAGAGAGAGAGAGAGAGAGAGAGAGAGAGATAGAGAGCGAGAGGGAGAGGGAGAGAGCGAGAGGGAGAGAGCGAGAGGGAGAGAGCGCGCGCGCTCTCTTGGGAGCTCCCCAATTTAGTTCAGCACCAAATTCCACCGCCCAAATCGTATTGTGGAGACATCAAAATTATCTATCACAAAACAAACTGGTTTTGTAAGGCAGGCACCTGTGTTTTTGATCCTGGACTCGGCGGCCAAATAGGGAAACATACTAAACCCAAACATTTCTGGAAACTAGACATCCGGGGGAGTCCACAGAGGTGTGACTTGTGTGGATTCCTCAAAGCTTTCTTATCCAGAATACCCTGCAAAGCTGAAATGTTGAATAAAAACTTTTTTTCTTTTTTTTTGCATTTCTGTCACACAAACTACAGGAATATGCTGGGATCCACAAAATTCCTACCACCCAGTGATTCCTCACCTGTCCTGATAAAAACACTACTGATCAGTGCTAAAGTGCATTTGCTTTCCCTCCTGAACTTGGCATGACTGGCTTACACCTGATTGGCACATTTCATCTACCTATATATCCCTTGTACAGTGGTTTCCCTATACCCAGGGTCTGTAAATTGAATGCTACCATTGGGCCTGTGGCGCAGCTTGCACCACCCACAGAAGTAGTCTTTCAAACCTGTATCAGGCCTGCTATTGCAAAGCCTGCATGCGCAGTTTACTGCTACAGCGACCTGGCATCTCAATTTACTTGCCAGGCCTGGAACTCCACTTTTACTACATTTAAGTCAGCCCTAATATAGGCCCTAGCTAGCTCTATGGGCAGGGTGCTGTGTATGTAAAAGGAAGGACATATGTCTTTATGTACTACATGTCCTAGTAGTGACAGACTATTTGGTTTCTCACTACTGTGAGTGCTGCCTCGCATAAGACTGTATTGGAAGTGCCCTAATATATGTCTAAGTGGTATTGTCTGATCTATGAGGGGTGGTGTAGGTATGTTTGGTATGGTTGTAACAGCAGTGAGAAATGCTGCTTCCTGGTGTAGGTGAATTTTTTATTACCATTATAGAAATGCCACTTTTAGAAAGTGAGCATTTCTCTGTGCTTATGACTCTGGTGTTTTGCATCTTGCCTCCAAACCACGTCTGGGGCAGGGGGTCAGCTAGGTTTTGTGCATACCATTCAGACAGCCTGTACACAGGGAGGGTGGAGGTGTCACAAGAGTGCATCTCCATATTGAATGGTCTTCCTGTGCTAGAAGAGGGAGAGGCGGAGCACACCTGCATTTGTAAAGGCTGTGCCCTGGTCTCACACTAAGGGATTTTGTACTCCCCACTATGTCTGGAGCCAAAAATGGAGGAGAAAGGGGACACTCCTGGAACTAGTTAGTACTGGATGGAACCCCTTCTCCCCCTCATGTGGAGGCTGCGCAAAATGACTAAATGTACCAGTGGTCTTCCCCCACATTTTCAGACACTGATGGACACTCTAAGGACTGGACTCTAGTAGAAATGCTACTGCTACATCTGGACCTTGAGATGGCCAGCTTGCCTGGTCCCTTCAGCCTTGTGCACCTCCCTCCCCAAACGGTCTCTAGAGGCTGGGTGGTGTGCCTCTGTAACTCCAGAGCAATAGAAATACACCTGGGCTTCTGGGTTCCACGCCCTCCACCAATCTATAAGGTCCTACTGTGCAGCTCAGACTCGAGTAGATTCTGTCAACCTAACCTGGTGCGGTATGCAGGCTTGGTGCAATCTATCCAAACCCAGGTCCGCTACGCAGTTAAATTCGCCTCTCTCTATCCACAATAAGGGAAGAATCAACAGAAGGAGAGGGGGAAAAACTAGTGAGAATGTCAGATTGGTCTACATTTGGGGCATAAACATTCAGCAGGCCAACATCTCTACCATCCAATCGACCCAGCACCAACACATAACAACCCTCTGGGTGTGAGAAAGTAGCCTCTTTCTAGCCTTGTTACCCCCACTTTTGGCCTGTTTGTGAGTGTATGCCAGGGTGTTTTCACTGTCTCACTGGGATCCTGCTAGCCAGGGCCCAGTGCTCATAGTGAAAACCCTATGTTTTCAGTATGTTTGTTATGTGTCACTGGGACCCTGCTAGTCAGGACCCCAGTGCTCATAAGGTTGTGGCCTATATGTGTGTGTTCCCTGTGTAGTGCCTAACTGAGGCTCTGCTAATCAGAACCTCAGTGGTTATGCTCTCTCATATCTTTCAAATTGTCACTAACAGGCTAGTGACCAATTTTACCAATTTACATTGGCTTACTGGAACACCCTTATAATTCCCTAGTATATGGTACTGAGGTACCCAGGGTATTGGGGTTCCAGGAGATCCCTATGGGCTGCAGCATTTCTTTTGCCACCCATAGGGAGCTCTGACAATTCTTACACAGGCCTGCCACTGCAGCCTGAGTGAAATAACGTCCACGTTATTTCACAGCCATTTTACACTGCACTTAAGTAACTTATAAGTCACCTATATGTCTAACCTTTACCTGGTAAAGGTTAGGTGCAAAGTTACTTAGTGTGAGGGCACCCAGGCACTAGCCAAGGTGCCCCCACATTGTTCAGAGCCAATTCCCTGAACTTTGTGAGTGCGGGGACACCATTACACGCGTGCACTACATATAGGTCACTACTTATATGTAGCTTCACAATGGTAACTCCGAATATGACCATGTAACATGTCTATGATCATGGAATTGCCTCCTCTATGCCATCCTGGCATAGTTGGCACAATCCCATGATCCCAGTGGTCTGTAGCACAGACCCTGGTACTGCCAAACTGCCCTTCCTGGGGTTTCACTGCAGCTGCTGCTGCTGCCAACCCCTCAGACAGGCATCTGCCCTCCTGGGTCCAGCCAGGCCTGGCCCAGGATGGCAGAACAAAGAACTTCCTCTGAGAGAGGGTGTGACACCCTCTCCCTTTGGAAAATGGTGTGAAGGCAGGGGAGGAGTAGCCTCCCCCAGCCTCTGGAAATGCTTTGTTGGGCACAGAGGTGCCCAATTCTGCATAAGCCAGTCTACACCGGTTCAGGGGACCCCTTAGCCCTGCTCTGGCGCGAAACTGGACAAAGGAAAGGGGAGTGACCACTACCCTGACCTGCACCTCCCCTGGGAGGTGTCCAGAGCTCCTCCAGTGTGCTCCAGACCTCTGCCATCTTGGAAACAGAGGTGCTGCTGGCACACTGGACTGCTCTGAGTGGCCAGTGCCACCAGGTGACGTCAGAGACTCCTTGTGATAGGCTCCTTCAGGTGTTGCTAGCCTATCCTCTCTCCTAGGTAGCCAAACCCTCTTTTCTGGCTATTTAGGGTCTCTGTCTCTGGGGAAACTTTAGATAACGAATGCATGAGCTCAGCCGAGTTCCTCTGCATCTCTCTCTTCACCTTCTGATAAGGAATCGACTGCTGACCGCGCTGGAAGCCTGCAAACCTGCAACATAGTAGCAAAGACGACTACTGCAACTCTGTAACGCTGATCCTGCCGCCTTCTCGACTGTTTTCCTGCTTGTGCATGCTGTGGGGGTAGTCTGCCTCCTCTCTGCACCAGAAGCTCCGAAGAAATCTCCCGTGGGTCGACGGAATCTTCCCCCTGCAACCGCAGGCACCAAAAAGCTGCATCACCGGTCCCTTGGGTCTCCTCTCAGCACGACGAGCGAGGTCCCTCGAATCCAGCGACTCTGTCCAAGTGACCCCCACAGTCCAGTGACTCTTCAGTCCAAGTTTGGTGGAGGTAAGTCCTTGCCTCACCTCGCTGGGCTGCATTGCTGGGAACCGCGACTTTGCAGCTACTCCGGCCCCTGTGCACTTCCGTCGGAAATCCTTTGTGCACAGCCAAGCCTGGGTCCACGGCACTCTAACCTGCATTGCACGACTTTCTAAGTTGGTCTCCGGCGACGTGGGACTCCTTTGTGCAACTTCGGCGAGCACCGTTTCACGCATCCTCGTAGTGCCTGTTTCTGGCACTTCTTCGGGTGCTACCTGCTTCAGAGAGGGCTCCTTGTCTTGCTCGACGTCCCCTCTCTCTGCTGGTCCAATTTGCGACCTCCTGGTCCCTCCTGGGCCTCAGCAGTGTCCAAAAACGCTAACTGCACGATTTGCAGCTAGCAAGGCTTGTTGGCGTTCTTTCGGCGGGAAAACACTTCTGCACGACTCTCCACGGCGAGAGGGATCCGTCCACCAAAGGGGAAGTCTCTAGCCCTTTTCGTTCCTGCAGAAACCTCAGCTTCTTCTGTCCAGTAGAAGCTTCTTTGCACCCGCAGCTGGCATTTCCTGGGCATCTGCCCATCTCCGACTTGCTTGTGACTTTTGGACTTGGTCCCCTTGTTCCACAGGTACCCTAGATTGGAAATCCACAGTTGTTGCATTGCTGGTTTGTGTCTTTCCTGCATTATTCCTCTAACACGACTTCTTTGTCCTTAGGGGAACTTTAGTGCACTTTGCACTCACTTTTCAGGGTCTTGGGGAGGGTTATTTTTCGAACTCTCACTATTTTCTAATAGTCCCAGCGACCCTCTACAAGGTCACATAGGTTTGGGGTCCATTCGTGGTTCGCATTCCACTTTTGGAGTATATGGTTTGTGTTGCCCCTATCCCTATGTTTCCCCATAGCATCCTATTGTAATTATACATTGTTTGCACTGTTTTCTAAGACTATACTGCATATTTTTGCTATTGTGTATATATATCTTGTGTATATTTCCTATCCTCTCACTGAGGGTACACTCTAAGATACTTTGGCATATTGTCATAAAAATAAAGTACCTTTATTTTTAGTATAACTGTGTATTGTGTTTTCTTATGATATTGTGCATATGACACTAAGTGGTACTGTAGTAGCTTCACACGTCTCCTAGTTCAGCCTAAGCTGCTCTGCTAAGCTACCATTATCTATCAGCCTAAGCTGCTAGACACCCTATACACTAATAAGGGATAACTGGGCCTGGTGCAAGGTGCAAGTACCCCTTGGTACTCACTACAAGCCAGTCCAGCCTCCTACACTGGGTCAATAACTGCCCTATGTAGATTAAAAGACACCAGGCCTGACCCAAATGAGGGTGCTCTGTCAGCGTAAGTAGTGTTGTACAACTGCCCCCTCCGTCGCCTACGGAAAGTCTGGCCATCAGGTTCCATAAGGTGGGTTTCCTGCAAAAATGCAATCTGTACTCCTGTACACTTTAAATAATCCAACACATTAGAATGTTTAAAGGGGGTGGCGAGGTCCCACACGTTCCATGACATAAGTTTAATCTTGGTTGCCATTCAGTCCACACCAGGTAGAGACCCACTAGTCCCATTCACACAGCCCCACCCAGTCAATCCTATCCATTCGCACCAGTTTCACAACAGAACTTGTGTGGCCATACTCACCTCACTGAAAGAAAACAATATGAAAGAAAAGTAAACAAAACCAAACAGCAAGCCCCTAACATGTCCCTAGGACTGTGACATAGAAACATCCTGACCAAGCAACAAGCAATCCAGGGCCCGCCAAGGAGCAGACTAAAGCCCAAGATGAGACCAACTTGTTCCATACTGAAAAGGTATGCTTGGGGGAATAGAGCTGCCAGCCAAAGAAGGAGAAAGGGGAAAAAAGAAAATCCAATTCAAAGGCACATCTTGCACGAGCCCCGCCTCGCCCCCCCACCGCCCAGCTTCCCGGCAGCCCACACAAATCAAAAAAGGAGAAACAGGAGAAATCAATATTAGAACAGAAGCAGCCACCACAGTACCACAGCACAGTCAAGGCTACAGTTTTATCTATAGCTACTGCCATGCAGTCAATCATCAAACAAGATCATCCCTGGAAGTATATTCTCGAAGCCCGGCACAAGAGTCCTCCGATTCAGAGGTAGAACTACAACGAGTTGAGGATGCTCACTGAGGGGTGCCCTCTCCAGCCCCAAGAGAGGCAGCAATTTCCAGTGCCCTGGTCTGTTTCATAGCCTCCTGAGACTTAGTGGGCCGATTTGCCCCTCTACGCAGAGAGCGTTGTCACCATGGGCATAGAGGCTGCTGCTACTCTGTCAGTTCTGGTTGCTTCGTACCCTTGTCATACAACTCCAGCAAATCCCACAGCCTGATCTGTGAAGAAGTGCATCTGATCATCTATCTCGACTCTCAGTCGGGTCACGAACAGCAAATTCAATTCACACAATCTTTCCTTATTTGCAAGGAACAACACCCTGGACCTGGAGGGTGAAGTCAGGATACAGAGACACTTTGGCATTATCCACCACAAAGTCTCGAAAATGCAGAAGGCGGGCAACTACCAGGCGAAGCCCTGGGCTGGGTAGCTGTGCCGGCACCTGGTGAGTCCGCTCCAGGGCATAGAATTTGGAGAAGCCCTCCAGGGCTACCACCTCCTGGAGCCAGTCCTCCAAGAAGGCCAGCACAGAGTCACCCCCAAAACACACCAGGAGGCCCAAAGTTAGGACAGTGTTCCGGTGGTCCCTCCCCTCCTGATCATCTAGCCAAGTAGCCAACCACTGTATTTAAGGTTCCAATTTGGCAAGGTGGAGATCAACCGACAGAACAGCTGGTGCCAACGATTGCAGCACAGGGACAGTGCATTAATCCTCTCAGATAGTTTCCTAGAGTTCTCTCAGATTAGGTCTACTTACTGTTAATAAGCTACATGTCACCACCACTGGCACCCTGCCTTGTCCCCACCTGGGAGGGGCTCGCGGACACATCCTCCTTAGTCTGCTATGTACGACCCATGGTAGCCCCAAAAGTGAAGGAAGGAGAGCCGGCGCAGGGTACAAGGATAAAGGGCAGTCAGACCACCACTGCCCAACAGCAAGCGATTCTATAGCAGCAAAGGCTACCAGCAAGATCCTAACAGCCACCTGGGAGTGCCAGATGATCGTATCCCTGGCCACCAACCACGAACCCCAGTCTTCAGTGGACAATGGCAGCCCTATCACCCCCAGCACCAGGCATGCAACATGAACCACAAAGTATATGCTGGCCACAACAAGCGATCTTTGCCCCAAAACAACAGTTACCAGCAAGACAGTGAAGAGCAATGACAGAGTTCAAGCTTACAACAACCTGAAGGGTTGACCCTAGGCAGTGCAGGGGTTAAACTGGAGACGCTACCAGAACAATAGTGGGAAGGAAAAGACCAAAGCCCAGTAGAGGTAAGTTAGTATTAACAGCCTGCTCTCCAGAAGGCCATAATAACTAAGGATACTCCAGATGCTTCCCCCACACCCCCGATCCTCCCGATCCCCCCCCCCCGACAGCCAGAGCGCCTGGGCACGTCTCCGGTGCTATCACCAGCAATCTGTAGCAGAGAAGTTAGGGATGCAAGAGGACTCCGCCCGGCGCACAGATGCTGCCAAATGACCGCCGGGGACTCTCCCAAAGTCCTCCAGGGTATGGGGCACCCCATCGGTGGTACTTACAGCTATTGTCTCACCAGGGGCTTCCATCTGGCATGGTGCCTCATTCGGGAGTTGCAGCTGATGTCTTCACGGCTCCCGCAGTTCCAGCGGTGCAGTCATCTTGGTTGCAGCAGGTCGCACCCCCAAACGGGGCTCCATCGTTTCCCAACAAAGTGATCCGGCCCCCAATTAAGGCCCAGATCAGGTGATAATCTTTTGTGCCCAGGGAGGAGACACAATTCAGCTGTAGCAAGGTCGCGTTTGGCTGTTTTGTCGTCCCTGCTAGCAATGCAGGGCTGCCAGCTTGTGCCGCGCCCAATGCTGTGAGGTGAATGGGAGGTGCGCAATGGCCGCTAGTGGCCGGGGGGTTGCAGTCGACTATAAGCTCAAGCCATGCGCGTCCTCAAGGCACGGTGGCTAGGCTCTGTTCCCCCTGCACCTCTCCTCCAATTTTGTTCACTATGTATGAAAAGGTTTGTGTAAGTTTGTCAGAGTAAAGAGAGCTCTATTTTGGAAGCACATTGTGGTGTTTTGGGTGCATATATGTACAAACACTAACTACTTATCCACTTTTCTCTATATAGGGGGGTCAGCTGTCCATGGCTCAGCTCGTTCATCGCATGTTCTATTTTTGCATCACAATTCAGATGAAGAAGTTACATTCAGTAATGCACTTTCTTGTGGCTACTCTAACTGCTGATTCCTCAACTCTACTGCCCAAAACGGACTCTATAGGGGCCTTGTTGAATGGCAGAAGTTCAGTGGGTGCCTAGCCAGGTTGGAGAGCCTCTATCAGGGTATTAGTCTTTTCTTTCATGGCAGGGAGATGCAGGTCAAGGACACATGCCGATGACAAAAAATACTGTCTTCTAAGGCAGGGCCAGACGAAGAGACAAGTACAAATTCTGGGGAGGTGTCTAGACCACTGGCAACCTATAATTCTGCATACCAATTGTCATCATACTGTGGGACAAATCTGTCTGTCTCAGTAAGAGTTAAAGACAAACAGCTGGGGTGAAGTATGAGCTCTGACGCGTGGTTAATGCAGTGTACCGGAGTCAGAAGTGTTAGATTTGGGCTGTGCTCAGGTGGGATCGGAATGCAGCCTTAGTTGAGATGAGGCTGGCTTAGAGCCATAAACCTCTATAGACTGTTGATCCACTTTCAACATCGATGTTAATGGAACCGATTAGGGAAGTGGCCCAGGGAACTGAAGCGGACACCAAAGCCAGTTCAGAACCCAAAGCACGTCCAAGAGGCACAGGTGGCAGGGATGGCCAACCTGCTATCTGGACACCAACTGGAGGACTCTGCAGATCATTGGGCCCTCGATTTGCAGCAACGTCACTGATGGACTTGTAAACTTAGGTTGCACCGGGACCAAACTCTGAATCAGCTCTTCAGAAGTTTGGAAGCAAGACAGTATGGCATGTTGATCCCCTTGTGCTCTCTGGCCTTCAAGAATGACAGCAAGGTGCAGATTCCCCCTGATTTCTTGAGCTTTTTATTTGACTGACCAGAAAACGTCAACCACAATAAGGATCTGTTCCTGGAATAAATTGAGGTGTGAGAGCAGGACCCAACTTTTGACACTGACATACTGCAGTGCAGAGTCTTCTGATGTTACCTTCACAGTTCAGGTAGGCCTTTGGGTTTAATTGGGCGCAGCTGTCGCAGGCCCTGGAGTTGTGTTTCAACCCCAAGTACCACAGGCATACCTCCTGGGAGTCTGTCACAGACAATTGTTTGCAACAGTTCCTACAGAGTTTAAACCCTGTTTTGTGAGAAGTCCTATTTCCCTTGCAGACTGGAAAGAAAAGATACATTTTTGAAAAAATAACTTATCAGAGAAGTGAGTACAGCTCCAGGTCCTCGTCTGAAGGTGAGGAAAGAAAAGAACAGACTTCAGCGCACCTAGATGGTGCTCATATGCAGCCTTCTTGCTCGTCACTTCTGGAGCCAAAATATATCAAAGCTAAGCGACAACACCACCTACCAGAAATCAGAACTACTGCTTTTGAGTTTACTGATCCAGTCAGGCACTTGAGGGGGTGAATAATCACAAGATGAGAAATCTGCAGTAAGACGTATCCTTCGGAAGAGTGTGTACGATGCAATATTATGTGCATGATGGTGGGGTAAGTTTTAGTAGATTTGCTTGTCTGTGTCTATACTTTTTTATGTCACACTACTGCTGTAGATTAGTCAGCTAAGGGGCTTTGGAACCATGCATAATGATAAGCACTTTCTGTCTAGGTTGTCCCTTAAGTATGACCATTTGTAGGTGAGAGTCTAATATTGGTGTGCTATTTGATATCTGTTGAAAGCCCAACTATGGTTTGCTGGTGTGTTCAATGCGTGTGACAAGGACCATGAATAAAGTACTGAATAAGATGATGTGTGGCGAGTCTCAGTTGCATCCAAAAACATATTGTGTAAGCCACAGCTGTTGTACATTCATGGCTGATGTTAAAAACAACATGCTGGAGGGTGAGTTTTCAGTCCTGTAGGAGAAGCAGGGTAAATCGGGTAGGCAAATGTAGTGCAGCATTTCAGTTTTATAACCATGACAACCGAACTAGAAAAGTAATCTTAATGAATAAAGCATGAGATGGAGCTGGCTATTGTGTAGTTATGGTGAAAAGCAGACCTGAGCCATGTGAGAACATGCAAAGAGAGGCAATGCAGGTCCTAGTGTGCTGCACAACCCGAAGCACAAATGAAGTTCCACTATTCAAAGCCCATCTCCCACATCTGTCTCCCTTCCACATCCCACTCCCAATGTGAACCATCCGTGTAACCAGTATAAAAGATCAGACTATGTGTCCCAGTCATACTCCCTTGTCATTAGCCAAGCTACTTTGCTACAAATAAACATAGCTTCCGGAAGTGGCGATGGAACCAAGAGTGGCAGAGGAAACATTCACAGAGCTGAAGTTTTTTTAAATACACTAGTGTGTCCAGATCCTCTGTCCATGCATGGCCTCCAAAACCTTAACACTCTCCCACTGCCCTTCGACTCCTGAGAGAACACCAATTAAGTCCCTGTGGTCAATGGTAGAGTCATCAACCTCCAACAGGCCTCCATATTCTCCGGGCAGTTCTACAGCGGATTCAAGATGGGCAGGACAAGAAGTGATGGTGTCTGCCTGAATAGCAGAGGAGAACTCGTCTCCATAGTCCTTTTGAGTGCTAAAAAGAATCAACTCTCAGATTCCACGGTGGGTTCTTGGCAGCAACTGCCCATTCCCTGATGTTCCCACTTAACTAGCCATATCCAAGGTGTCAAATTGTATCATTCCTTCTACCAGCCTAACCTCAATCTCAAGCGTCTTGGGCAGGAACCACAGTCCATTTTGCATATCAATGGGCACAGCTGGTGCACCATGCTTCCTAGAAAAACATCTGCTGTGGTCAGAGAATAGTTTGTGCAGAGAACTGGGTAAAGCAGGAACCTCGTAGCGGACTGCAAAGGACTCAATCTAAGGTGGGGGGAAGCAAACGTTTCCTGGAAATTAGTAACAACTCACAAGATTCTCTGAAGCACTGGTGGATCTGAAACAAGTGCTGACAGAGGCCCCAGACTCCAAACTCTACTAAGCATGGAAACCAGGCGAGCGCGGGGGGAGTTATACACAGCAGAGAACAAAGAAGAAGGCAATCAGTTGACAAAAAAAAAAAAACACAAGGGAACCTCCTGGATAGATAGGCGTGAAAAGCCCTGGAGAGTCAGGGAGCAGTGCGATGCAGGGCAAGTGTCCTACGAGGGACTCAACAGCCTACATAGGATAACTTGACAGCAAAGTTTGAGGTTGTCTGATCCATAGCTTCATCATGGCCATCCTGTATCTCCCCTCCTCGCTCCTCTCTTCCCAGCCAATCTGTGTCCGTGCCTTCTTGACAGATGTGTACTGAAGATAAAGAAACCCTACATGCTTGACCTACCTGCAAAGACCCCTGCCCTCCGGAATTTCGAATGTTCTGAATTGCTCTGGTGCGACCCTTCTCTTTCATCACTCAAATGGAAGGCAAGAAAATATGTAAAGTTTCATGCAATGAGGCTGGCTTAACAGGACCAGTCAATTGTGCAAGGTAGTCATCCCAACCAGGATGCCTAGACTAAGAACCCCTACGAATCTGCCTGGTGGTTGTCTTTTACCCAAAAATGACTAGCATGCAGACCTGGAACAGTCTCTACCTGTAAGATCAGGTCCCTGTGTATTAAAACTAGAAGAAAATGCATTTAATCAAGTCGTGGAGGGCTCATATTCAAACCTATTGCCCCATCTCCAATGAAACATAGGTCTGACATGTTGTATCACGGGAGCAAACAGAGGGTCAGTGAACAGGGCCGTACTACAGTCATTAACTTTCCACCCACTCGAAGTCAACCAACCAAAACGAATCAATATCATTCCTGATAAAAAGTGACATCCCCAACAACAGCCCCCACTGGATTACCCTCCAGGTAATCCATAATAATAACAGAACTCTTGTACAATTCTCTATATCCAGGTTGCTCTGACCTTTTACCTCCAAGTTCACAAATAATGAAGTGGTAAACGCGTAATCTACAGTCTGTATCCAAGCCTTCTCTAATTCCCCAAAGACATCAGCAACGTCTTATTATTCAAAGATGCTGTGTGCCCCTTGTTTCCTCTCGCTGTGCCACTGAGGACCCCGGTATTGAATTCTTATGGCAGTTCGCAACCATGCGCAATCGCCTCTTCATCTTCCAAGAGGTATAGTCCTCCCCAAGGGAACCAGTTCCACAGCCCCTTTTGACACTCAAACTTCCAGCGTTCACCCAAAAAAACACCGCTGAAACGCCAAGAAAACTAAGCCTCAATCAATTCCACAAGAAAACATAGAACTAATCTCACTTCTAAGCTCTGGCTTTACAATTGAGAGTCTCCAACAACTAGCCATAAAGAAGGCTCATTCACCCAGATATTGGCCTTATGCTGGTTCAAAATCCCAGGGTACTTTTCACTAATCCCTCATCTCCCAGGAACTAATACATGTCAGGTCTACAGTCCAAATGAACCTGGGCAGACTATGCCCATCATTTACAAGACATGCACTTGCAGCCTGGTGACAAAATGTCAACCAGATATATTTCAATTTCTTTTCCTGTTTCTTCATATATCCTCATCGCTTTGAAGCGGCCCTATGGTGACATAAGAGCACAACAGGTACTCCTGAAAACTTAAGTTCAGGAGAGACAATTTAAGCCAGCAAATGCAGGTGTATAATGTTATTATGTGGATTTAATAGCGCACAGTTAATTTTCTAGCACATATGCTGCAATCAATCATTAAAGCAAGGGGACTAGCCAAACCATAAAATGTATTAGCAGTTTAATAAAAGATCTGACAGCGTTGTAGCATATGAACACGAATAATGAGGAGACGACAACTACTTCAATGGAATCACTATTGAATTTAATGCTATGTTGCCACATTTTATGTTACTTTTTTACTGCTATGGATATCCAGCCTCCCGAAGCGGTATACGAACCAACTGCTTAATTTACATTAGGGATGGATATTGTAATCGGAAAAGCCTGGTACAGGAATTTGTCCATAATTAGAGGGTCATGTGATGAAATACTGCAGCCAAATAACAAATTGTTTATAACATACTGGAAACAAAGTCACATTTACCAAGGCATTTCAATGAAGGTAATCCGATTGGTAACATGAAACTACAAATGCAACGTCCCAAGCCACTGTGTACGTTAGTGTGCCGTGTTTGTCTCACAAAACAAAACACAGCAAGCCACTCTTTGTCTTTGTTCGTCCCAACCTGTCTGTCTCATAAAGATGTCTGCTTCAGGTCTCCCCTACACCTCTTCAAGAAGCCCCCTTCAAAGGTATTCACCTTCAGCAAGCGCACTCATCTGCTTCGTCTTCCACTTTGTCTACCCAAGGAAGGTACTTGGGTCTGTTGAAGGTCTTCACCTCTCTGTTTCATGTGCAATACCCCGGTAGACATCTTTCCCTTTCATTGGCGGAGGACCCTTCTTATACAGTCACAATATTTGCCTTGCTCTACTTAGTCAGGCAGATAAACAGAGTATCACAGTGTGCTTAACTAATAGGCCGGATCACTGAATCATAAGGCCCTAGTATAAAACGTGGCCTGTAAAAAAACAAGAAAGAAAACAAAAACCCACCAAAAAAAACCAAAAGAGTGGTTTTGGATGGGTTAACTAACAAGTGACAAAGGTAATGTGTCAGTTTGTAGTATATAATGTTAGGCTAGCCAAGACTAGAAAAAAAGTCAAAGTAAAATTAATATAGTCTGATTTAACAGTTACCGCTTTAGTACAGGACAGAATCAGCAATGCCAAATTTACAAGAACATTTTAAGTTTCAGTCAATGCTATTAGCTCTAAATATCAAATTGTATACAATACTTTTTTAACCATAAACATAACTTTTTTGTTTAATTAAATGCTCTATATAAAGTAGCTTACACAGTTTATATCGCACACTCAACTATATCCAAATGTTAGAATGTCTTGAACACCTTGCAACAAAAGTTAGTTGAACATATGCCTGCAGTTGATTAATAGGTCAAAAATTGAAGAAAAAAAAACAATATTCAAAGCAGCCACTGTTCAGAATTTGGGTGGTTATGGGAACTTTAAGAATACACATCTTCCTACCAAGACTGAAGGATACAGACATACCTTTTCTTTAAGGGAGGATTTTATTCTATAACGAATAAGTGGCAACAAATGATTCTCAATGGAGAGAGTTTTAGGGGCTATCAAGTGGGAACCCCGTGTTCAAAGCAAATACTAGAGGTGCCTCACAATCCAAAGGGAAGAGATTTGAGAGGTGTTTGCATCACAAGCTAAATGTGTCTGCAGGTACAGCCCTGCTCCTTCGCATTTCTTGGCAACTAGTAAGTTTACAACTGGGATCAAAGTGTGATTTTGGAACAGAATCACTGTCTTTCCAGGTGCATCCAAAGGAGAAAATGGCATGTTAGAAAGGAGACGCACTAAATTAACAGAGCAAGTGAAAAGAAGAATCTTAGTTTCCCAAACTGCAGTTTAAGCATTGTATTTTGGTGAAAAACCCTGGACTGGAACTGATCAGTGACGGAAAACAGTGGTTGTACCAACTGCTACTCATTTACAGTTGAACACACTTCTGTACTTAATCTAACTCACACTTGTAAAAGGCAGATCAGACATTTAATATGCAATTCAAAAATGGCATTTTACGGAGTCAGCATACAAGACAAGTATAGAGTTTATCAAAGTATATCATGGATCTGGGCCTGTGCAAATATTGCAAAAATAGTACTTAATGTCTCTGCAAATTAAAAAAAAAAATCTGTTTAAATTTTCAGAAGTGATACAATTTAGTAGACCACAAAATACAAAGAGCTGCAAAACGTATACCACTCCAACAATAATGTATATAAGTTATTAAATAATAACAATCTGATTTAAAAGAATATAAATGAAGCTTTTAAGTAGGTCTTGTCTACATGCATATTATTCCTTAATAAAGAAAATAATGTAAAAAGGCCATTGGTAGTTGCTCTATTAACATCTGTAGAAAACGCCAATTCTCTGGTCACAGAATCCACTAGTTTAGCACATCAGGTCTCCTCTGTGTTATGTGATTATTTTAAAATATTTGAACTCATTTTACTCCACTGGTTAAAGAATATGCGACTTGGAGTATGGCAGTCTTCAAAGTGGGACTATGATCCGCGGTTTTATACAGTTATCCGGAGGAGCAGCATCCTCCGCTGCTCGGCACTTGTGCGTCGTCATCAATGATCTGTACACCTCGCCGCGCAGCTCCCGACTGACTCGAACCGTTGCCTTTGGCTCGTTCCTCTGCTTGAGCTGTTTCAATCATTCCTAAAAATGAGAATTCGAGTAGCATATTTTAGGCAGCAGCTTTTCAATATAAAGGTCACTTGGGGAACGAGACATTTGGTTTACATGCTAAAACAGTTGGAGTTTTTATGCGCATGAACTGCTTGTTTGGAGTTGATCTTGACAGTCAGATAGCTGAAAGAGAAATGTTCTCCCCAACGTCCAAAAATATTACTTAAGGACGGGAGAGAAGGTTTGAATGCTCCTTCCTGAGCCAGATCACACTGTTAGAAATGTAATCTCTAGCTAACATGCCTTGCTAATCGGAATGTATATAAGACAATCAAATCTCTAAAATACACTCACATTATACATACAGTTCGTATTAGCGAGAGGCGGTTCAACATTCAAAAACATCTTGAACGTCAGGCAGGGAAGTTTTGGCTATCTCGGAATGACAGTATTGAGAAATCAGGAGAGAGTTGGGATCTGAATTCTAACACAGAAAATCACAGATCACTTGTCTGCCTGCAGTAAGCTACCACTGAACATGCTGGAGTGGGTGGCACTGTTTAAAATGATAGCTCTCCACCAAGTAGTGTACATTCTGCAAAGCTACCCTTACAGGGTTCCACCCAATTGGTTTTCTGCTAACCCAATCGATTCTGATTAAAAACATATGTGCAGGAAGGCCCCTAAGTGTGGCTCACAGGAATGCATAAAATTTGAGTTTAAAGGTGGGCTGGGAGTCGTGGACATTAAGCTGTACTATTGGGCTTCCCATATCATCCCCATCAATGACTGGATCTTTGGGGACAGAGATGACTCGGTAATCAGAATAGAAACTGACTTGTTTAAAAAATATGGGCTATGGTCACTACTCTATGGGTCAAGAAGTCCCCCAGCACTGTCCACAGTAACAGTCATACCCTTGGATTGCTGGCAATCAGTGCTGAGATGGATGGGTTGGGACGGGAAACAAACAAGAGAAACACCACTATGGCACAGCACATGGCTTCCGTACGTTTCTCAGCTAAGTGGGTTCCGTGCTTAGACCACAATTGGGATATATAGGATAGGAGATGTCTTGGCTTCAGACCATATTCAACAAGCAAATGAAGGAGAAATCCGAGCTTCACAAATCACAATCCTTTGTCTATTTCCAGCTGAGAAACACTGGAGGTTTACAAAGATATGCTGACCTCCCTACTGAAATTCAAACCCTTAGAGCCCAAACTCATTATGGAAAAGATTAGAGATAGGGGAGTTTCACAACCATACAGAGCGCTGATGATAAATGTAGCAGACCCCTAAGTGGCTCTGAAAGAAAAGTGGAAGCATGACCTGGGAGACCTACTGGAGTGTATGATGCATGAACAAATTCTGTCTGTGCGATAGTACATGCTGTGTGTGCATGCCAGAGTCACTCTTCTCTCTGTACACTCATTGGCTTCTAATGCTGTCAGAACATGTCTTGTGGAAAGGACAGACATGTTGGTTTAACCAGAGCTAGTTAAATCTATCCATTCTTCCATTTGCCCTTGCCAGGACCTATTCAGATTTTTAGTTTGACCCCGGAACAGGCAAATACGCCTCGAAATTTGGCTCTTATGTGATAGAGTGACAGGTCCTTACAGAACACCCAGCTGCAGAACAGCATTCCGTGTGGCAACGCTGAGCCATTCACCTCCGTACAGTAATTGTGGGAAAGATGATCAGTGAATGAGACCACTATAATGTATCACTTCCCATGCTCCTGCTCAGACAATAAACATAAGCGGCAAATGTGGCTTACCTGCATGGCTTTGGTGAACATGATGGGAGCAGAAAGGAGCAAACATCAATGGCATGTTTCATTATCCCCGGTTACTCCAGGATGGATAAATCTTTCTAAAGTCCCAGAGGGGGAATGGAAGTGGGGCTTAGTTAAAACAATATGGTGCTACCTTTTAGGAAGTGGCTCAGTCAAATAGATTGAAAGAGCGTTGAAAGGATCTAAGAAAGGCACTTGCTATGCTACCTTAGCAAAAAAAAGTGACTTTCTGTGTCTGTTTTTGTATTTGATTTATAACCTTAATTTAGTGTGGTCCATCCCATGCTCATTCTACATTACCACATAATTCAGTGATCTGAGTTACACTTGTTTAGCCACAGTTCAACATGGCAGACCGCTGTTCAGACACTCCCCAATGGCTCGTTCCAGGTGCTATCTCAGCTGCATTTGATGTAAAACTACACCGAACAAGGCAGGGATCTCCTTCATACAAACAAGGGGACAAGGGATGCGAGTTCCCGGTAGCAATTTAAAAGACAAGGCTACAGTGTTGCATGGCCACATTGAGGAAATCTATACAAATGACAAAAGTCAACAACAACAAAACCAATATTTAGAGGGAAAAAAGGTCCGGATTGAAATACTGCAATACTTCTGAAAATAAGTAAATACAGTGCATTTCCATAGGGCCTAAAGTGGATAAGCCCACCAACGACGTTTTCTGATTCAGGAGCTTCATTTTTCTTTTCTGGGTCCAAAAGCACTAGCTAGCAAAATACACCGCCAAAGTAAGAGCAATCACAGGATAAGTTAAACTCTGGTTCATAGGGACATCACTACTTGTTACCATAGATGTTTTTATGGCTTCAAAGAGGAAGAATGTCAGAAATCAAGAAGGCAGCAGCTGCATATTGAATTTATCCAATGCCCTCTGAGAGTCTGTGAAGTCCTTTGTGCCATTAGAAGATAGCTGCCTGTCTGTATTCTTTCCATCTGTTCCAAGACACAATGCATACACAGTGATTATTCTATTGCTTGAAACTGCCATATTCACCTTGGTTCCTCAAGCTCAAACCGATATCTGCTAACTTGAGGCACACCTTCAAAAGGAGCCATGTGGGTGATTTTGACTTTAGCATTCCTTGTTTGGACATGAATCCCTTACCTTTCCTTTTTTCAAGACAAGAAGTAATTGGTATTACTAAACTAACAACGAAGACCATAATGGACTGATCTGGTAGATTATCTCTTAAAACAACAGTTTTATTCTTTAGTGGCCCCCATCTAGGCTCAATCTAAAAGGACATTATCGGAGAAAACGGTAGTCTCTTCCATCCTAAGACTATTGTGCAATACAGGCTGTTTCAGAACAATCGCCTGTGAAGCACATATGAGCCCTTAAAACACCCAAAAATATAAAGTATATTCAGAACTAGTAAATTTTGTGAGGCAAGGCTCTAAGATGGGCAACTTTCTTGTTTTTTTCCACGTAGTTTTCTTTTCCCACAATGTTCAATGCATCCAGGTGTACCACACGAGACCGAGTGATGGTTGCTGATGCCTGAAGTACAGTGTTCAGGTGACTCTACTGAGCCTCTATGGGGTATGAGTCACTGATTAATACTGGGGAGAGGAGTGCAGATGAGACAACACTGTCTGACCTGCCTGGTACACTGCGCCAGGTGACTCAATGATTATCTGAGCTCCTAAAACTGCTGGTGGGGGCTGCAAATATTCAGTGATTGTCCAGACGCAGAGGGAATAGGAAGGAGCCGGCCATAAGCCTTGCTGCTTCAGTGATAGAAAGAAGCGGATATATCTTCTTGAATGGACAGAATAGATTTGAGATGGCACCTCAGAGCAAAACACAATGATAATCTGGAGTCTAGTGAAACTGCTGCATAATGAAAAAGCTATTATTTTAGGATATTTGTCTGGAGAGACTTAAAAATAACATTAGAACAGCAAATGTATGTCCCTTAAGGGGGGTTCTGATTCATGTTGATGGATGATGCTAAAACTGCTGCAGTGAAAGTTGTGAAAGCTTCTCAATCTACGAGCTGAAGACACCCCTTTCAGGAGTCAAGGAACATGGGATATCTCAACTTGGGCAAGTATCAATAAGATAAATAAACAAGGATCTCCAGCCAGTGCTGGGATGTATTGCCAGAAAACAGAGTAACTAATTTAACGATACTCACTCCTTATGTCAAATCATGAAGTCACTAACTCTACAGAAGAGTAATATGTGAAAACAATTAGTCCCATATTTGGAGATTGAAAATGCTGAGACTAACTTTGTTTAGTTTCAGTTTAAATCTTTATCTACGATAAGATGCCATTTAACAAGGACAATAAGAAGGAGGAAGAGCAGCAGAAGGCTACAGATCGACAGTTACAATCCCAAGAAACACAGCCAATGCACTGAGGGAGAACAGCAGAGCCAAGTACTGACTGAACTCCAAACACAACTGAGGTTTGTCCTAAAGTGGTAGTTGATGTTAGCATCGGTTGGGACTGTAGACGGGTAGAGTTTGGGGAGAGGGGACTACGCAAGCACATGCAATGCTCTCCAGTACAGTCTGCAAAGATTGGCAGACACTTTACACTTCAACAACATGTGAGACAGTTTTGCATGGTGTGATGTTTATCTCCAACAAGGTGAGTATACTTTTAATCCAAGAATTGATATCTTCAGAGGTAACTGTTATTTGTGCTATCATTTAGAATTCTTCTCCTATTACTCACTCAACCAAATATCTTCTGTTAGTTCCAATTCACGTTCTTTTTCTTAATCACTTTTAGATTTGTGAAGACTGCAAGTTATCATCCGAATTATATCTGTAAAGCTTAGTAAATTATACAGTAAACGTTGTTAAGGTTTAACAGTACAGTAGGTTTTTCGGTTTAGCAGTATGACATTTTACTAAATTAATGACACTACTGCTCAGTGTAGACACTGTAAGTGTACAACTCATTTGTAGGCCACAAGTATCATTTATCTAATAGAAGGTAACAGAGGAGTGATTTTGAATAAATTGACTATTAAAATGAATGGTTGTTGGTGCTATGTGCATCCATTTATGTTTTTCAGAGTCTAGTGTAGACAGAAATTAGCAGAATAAAGTTCCAATGATAATTCCTAATACCAGGGAAACTATATCCACCCTTAGCAGCTGGGATTTTAAGTTTGCTACATGAGTAGGACTGCTTAACTTCTGGACCGCTAACAAAAACTTAAAAGTAACTACTCCTATGCCCTGTACACACATTTATAAGGCAAAATATAAAGAGTTCAGTACATAAAAATAAATTCTGTGCAGCAGATTAATTTTTACTATATTGACTCTGGTGCAACGCCTGAGGACCAGCTCATGCCATCTAGCTATATCTAGACCATTTTGGTCTGGAAATCTAGTTAAATGATATTAAATTATCATTAAATTACACTGGAGAACATTATCTCCAATATTTAGTGTCGAGAGTCCTAATGAAATGGGATATTGTATCTTATTATCGAGCATTCTTGAAATGGACATTCTTTTTTTATTTAGACCAAATAATTAAATAGCCTGAAAATTCGCCAATTTTTGTAAATAGTTCCAAAAATGAATGCAGACAAATTAGGGTATCAGTGAACGTCACAAGCGTATTTGCATTATTGTGCCCCTACTTGATTTCCCTTTATGTAATTTTTCTACAAGGTGTTCCAAAGATAAAGACAACTGAAAAAGTAGAGGACATCGAAGGCACACCTGTCAACTATCTTTAATACTGATATTTAATTGGAGAGCAGAAATTTTATTCGGTATCCTTTTCAGCTTACTTGCAAGTATTGTTCAATTGCACCATCGTTAATTAGTGCATAAAGACAGAGCTGACACAGACAAAAAGGTCTGTGCAGGAAAATAATGTCCGACTCACTCACTGGGCTGGGAAAAATGTTACTTTGATGTAGCCGAGTTAAAAAAAAATATGTCAAAATGGCATGCATATTTACTGGTCTGAAAACGTTTAAAAGAAAGGAAAAAAGTGGGGGGACATGAAATTAAGCCCATGAGATTTTTCCAGTTTAAATAGGACTAATAGTATGCCTCACCTTAAGCTGTGATGGACAGATTTGTGGCCATTTAGGTTCGTTTGTTTCCTTTTGCGATATCCTCCAACTCATTCTGTCAAATTCCCTGGCACCTTAAACAAGTTATCAATTATATATTTCAACCCATTTTTTTCAACCCCCAAAATTATCCAGCTCACTTTTCCAAGACCATTCTGTTAAGATACGACACAGTATTGATCCCCACTAGAGATTTAACTCTGTATTGCTGTATGAATTTCGGGCTCAGGGAGATAGAGGGTTGAATTCAGTAACTGTTTTTCATAGAGCATAACAACTAAAATGGTCAGACAGAATCAAAGTGGCTAAGCTGGTTAATGCCATGATCCCACTAGAAATACTGACTGAGTAGCTGTTTTCTCTCTGCCGTTTTAATATTTATGTTGAAATTCTGGCTTGCCTCTCCTGTGTTCCTAGGTGTACACAAATGCCACAGTTTCTTCTCACACTAGAATGGGGATCAGGGTGTGTTGAGACCATTATTATTATTCAAGTATTTCAGCACAGAATGAGGGGGGTTATGGGAATGAACAGACAGCCAATGGCTCATATTAAACTCAAGGCGTTGACTGTAAAGGCCTTGGAGCCTTGCTTTTGGTAATGGCATAATGGCGTATGTGCTGTACCTGCAGAAGATATCAAGAATCTTGGTTTTAAAACGGAATTTCCCAGGCATCTCAAACTTCAGATGTAAAAATGTTCTATTTTTATCAACTTAAATTGTTCAGCTGAACACTTCTCTTGGTAGCTTTCCTGCAGTCATCTCATTTCTGCCTTAACTGGAGTAGGATACTATGCCCATCCCCTAGTGATCCACAGCACAGCTGCACCATGGTGTCAGTTGCCCCCTTCACCTCCACCGTTTTGATCATGTTTTTTCTCCTAGGGCTTTAGACTATCTATTCTTCTGAGAAGTCATAATTTAACTCTTCTGCTTGTTGTACTGTCCATGTTCCTGCAGACCTGTCCCTATGTACAAACTGCATCAAGCATAGCACTGTCATTTTCCTCAAATTGTTTTCTCTCAATTTTCAAGTTG
Source organism: Pleurodeles waltl (assembly GCF_031143425.1). Taxonomy (NCBI): domain Eukaryota; kingdom Metazoa; phylum Chordata; class Amphibia; order Caudata; family Salamandridae; genus Pleurodeles; species Pleurodeles waltl. The sequence continues at coordinate 830,183,869 of NC_090442.1, read as the reverse complement.
TGTCCTTTCCCATTCTTTCTGTTTATGCATTGGAGCCCCTAGCTCATCTTCATCACCATTTTCCGTGGATACTGGAGTACAGATAATATTTTTTAAATTTCAATAAAAAGCAAGTTACAAGAACACACAACATTTACCTACTTTTGCAAAGGTCAAGGAAGAGTTCTTCAATTCCTTTATTCTGTTTGGCTGAAGTGTGATAGTGCTTTGCTCCCACAGATTCTGCATACCTGTTGGCAATCAATAACTATTAAATATAATGCAAATGTAGATTTATTCAAACAAAAATATTACATTTGTAGGAACATCAGCTAAATGCATAAAGAGACTATGGACAATTCTCTGTTTAACATTTTGTGAACTGCGCAATATAATCAAAACCAGCTGTGAAATTAAACTAGTGAGGGAGCATTCATCCTTCTAATATAGATTGCAATTATATCACTGTACAATATCTGAGCAAGCAGCAGCCTTCCGATTTAGAACAGTGTGATACAAACAAGAACCTTTGAACTTACAGAATGATGAAATGCAATTGAGCTGTTGCATGCTCGGTACTCAATTCACCAAGATTCGTTATTAATCACTACGCAAGTGTGTTGCACATTTCTTCAGCTTTAAATGCTAGAAGTCTATGAATATGGATAAATACCACGTCTCTATGCATCACAAACACCAATTTAAGTTTAAAAATAATGTATTTAAAAAGGCAGTGCAGTTTTTAAAAATGCAGACGCCACATCAATGGGCACCTTTTAAACCACTGTTTGAAAGTTAAAATGTTGCTAAGCGTGGCTATGCGAACCCGTTTGCCTCTCTATAAGGTGCTGAAGAACAAAAAATATTTTTCCTAGTTACCAAAGTCAAAGCTCAGTGTCTAGTATATTTGCAGATCTGGTTAATTTAAAATATATGCCAATGTTCTGGATGCAATTCTTGCTCAAGGTTTCTGGTATTATCAAGAGAGAATAAAGCAGTACTGACGTGATTACTTAACGTTTCATCTTATTATACATTTTTAAAATGCGTCTGAAACTGTTTGCAGTTTGTCACCTACAAGTCACTCTCATACCCCAGCACGCCAGAGTTTGTTTCTCAAATCTTAAGAAGTCAGTAAAATGGATATATGTAGGCACATGCTTGAATCATTCCCAGTCGTCATGATGGGAGTCCCACAGTAACTTTGTCATAGCAGTACAAACAAATTCCTTTAGAAACAACGTCCAACTTTAGTAACGCAATTAACTCATAAGAAGAGACTTTCTCTTGAGGTAATGAATACAGGGTGCACTGATCTCCACTCACCTAGAGGATTCTACTGGTCAGATTTCCACAGCACTAGTGAAAAGAAATAGACTCCGATTGGGGAGGAAGGATGGTCACAAGAGAATCTATGAAAGATCCCAACGCTAGCCAGTTGTACCTACAGGACAGAAACTTGGTTCGTTTCCAGCATTGAATCTTTCACAGATTCACATCGTAAATCAGATGAGCAAGCAATATACAGTATATAACTCAGCTGCATCACAAGCATAATGTGTTGTGACACTGTTTCAATTATTTAAATATTTACATTTATCAGAAAGGGGGGTACATAATGAGAAAACAATATGGTGTAATATTGCTATCAATCGTTCTGATGACATCATAAACCACAAGGTCAAAGGGCAGAGTGGTTTGTATATGTCACCAGAACACCAAGCTGGCGACAATAGCAAAAGTGGACCGTATATCATGTTAGGTGTTAGATGTTTAACCCCTTCACTGCCACATCTTTCCCCCCTCAGGTACCAGGCCTTTTTTGGCTATTTGGGGCAGTTTACGCTTAGGCCTTCATAACTTTTTGTCCACATAAGCTACCCACGCCAAATTTGCGTCCTTTTTTCCAACATCCTATGGATTCTAGAGGTACCCAGAGTTTGTGGGTTCCCCTCGAGGAGACCAAGAAATTAGCCAAAATACAGCAAAAAGTTTTATTAAAAAACAAAAGGAAAAAGGGCTGCAGAAGAAAGCTTGTGGTGGTTTTTTCCCTGAAAATGGCATCAACAAAAAGTTTGTGGTGCTAAAATCACCATCTTCCCAGCTTTCGGGAAAAGAGAAACTTGAATCAGAAAACCACATTTTTCAACATAATTTTGGCATTTTACGGGGACATGCGCCATTTTTACTATTTTTTGTGCTTTCAGCCTTCTTCCAGTTAGTGCCAGAAATGGGTGTGAAACCAATGCTGGATCCCAGACAGCTAAGCATTTCTGAAAAGTAGACAAAATTCTAAATTCAGCAAGGGATTATTTGTGTAGATCCTTTGAGGTTTTCCTACAGAAATTAATAGCTAAAAAAAAAAAAACAATATTGAAATTGAGGTGAAAAAAAGAGCCATTTCTGTCCACGTTTTCTTCTTAACTTTTTTTCCAGCTATGGCAGATTTTTGAAAGCAATATACTGTTACGTCTAATGGATTCTCCTGGTTGCGGTGATATATAGGGCTTGTAGGTTCACCAAGAACCCTAGGTACCCAGAAACAATAAAGAAGTTGCACCTTGCAATGGGTTTTCATTGTATACTGGGTATACAGCAGTTAATTTGGTGAAATATAAAGAGTGAAAAATAGGTATCAAGGAAACCTTTGCATTTCCAAAATGGGCACAAGATAAGGTGTTGAGAAGCAGTGGTTATTTGCACATCTCTGAATTCTGGGGTCCCCATACTAGCATGTGAAATACAGGGAATTTCACAAATAGATGTTTTTTTTACACACTTACTTTTGGAAGGAAAAAATGTACAGAAAGACAAGGGGTAATAACACTTGTTCTGCTATTCTGTGTTCCCCCAAGTCTCCCGATAAAAATGGTACCTCACTTGTGTGGGGAGGTCTAGTGCCGGGGACAGGAAACGCAAAATGGACACATCACGTTTTTACATTGAAATCTGATGTGTTTTTTGGAAAGTGCCTAGTTGTGGATTTTGGCCTCTAGCTCAGCCAGCACCTAGGGAAACCTACCAAATCTGTGCATTTTTCAAACTAGACACCTAGGGGAATTCAGAATGGGGTGACTTGTGGGGCTCTCACCAGGTTCTGTTACCCAGCATCCGTTACAAACCTCAATATTTGGGGGAAAAACACTTTTTCCTTACATTTCGGTGACAGAAAGTTCTGGAATCTTAGGGGAGCAAAAAACTTTCTTCTACCCAGCATTTTTCCCCAGGTCTCCAGATAAAAAAAGACAATTCACATGTGTAGGTAGGCCTAGTGCCCGTGACCGGAAATGCCCCAAAACACTACATGGACACATCAAAATGATCAAATACAAAACTACCTGTTTTGGCTGGGGGGTGGGAATCACTGCACCAGCACACAAATCTCCTACCACCCAGAGTTCCCCCTCAATCTCTTGATAAAAATAATACCTCACTTGTGTAGGTGGGCCAAGTGCCTGTGACAGGGAAGAGACAAAAACATGTTGAAATTGAAGGGGAACCAAAGCGGGTCCAAAAGGGCAGTTTGAAAAAAAATGTTTTCAGGCTGACAAGTGGGGCAGAATTTTTAATCGGTATAGATGCAACATTGATGGGTTGTAGAAATGTTGTGGATTTGTGCAGATTCCGGAAGGTTCTAATCCAAAAATGTGGGGAAAATGTGTGATTTCAAGCAAAGTTGGAGATTTGCAGGGCATTGCGGGTAGGAAAATGGTGCGGGTGCATGTGAAGCACACCACTCTAGACTCACCTAGATTTTCGTTTTTAGATGTGTCTAGGTCTCGTAGATTTTTCTACATGTCCCAAAGTGAAAAAAGTGCAGTCCTCACCATTCCAAGTGGGACTATTTTGAGAGTTAAGACAAGCTCTCAAGGCCCAAATGTAAAAACAAAACCGAAAATAATCAAATGTCCTCTTGCTTGCTGTAGGGATAAGATCTTTTAGTGTGCAGTAGGAGAGCTGAAAGACTGTCACCCCCCCATAGTTGGGGTCGGGGCATACTGGTTGGTAGCCGCCACCACCCCACAATGTTTTTTTATTTTTTATTCCGTGGAATCTAGTAGCCTTTCTGCACCCCTGGGGAGTGGATCGGGGGTAACTGCCCCATTGGCCCACCGGTGGGCAGAACAACTTTGTACCCATTTATTTGGGGTGGGGGTATGGCATTACCCTCACCCTCTTTTGGGGAAAAAAAAAATCTCCCCAGTCTCTGCTAGGCTTTCTGCCGCCCTTGGGGGCAGATGGGCCTTACAAAAATAGGCCGATCAGCCCCAATGGGTGGACTTGGGGCAGTGGGTAGGAGGCTCATGGGGGGGGAGAGCTAGCGCTCATGACATGAGCCGGGAGCAGGACGAGCACCACTACTGAGGAAGTAACCACCTCATCCAGGGCATCCGAGGGGTTAAAATAAAAAAATAAAAAGTTTTCCTCAATGTGCAGCCAACAAAAGGAATAGATTGGAATTAGATTAAACATTATATTTACCTCTCATGAAACTGAAGAACAAGGTAAGGGCCGGTGGATTTATGCAACTGTGTGGCTGTGGCATTTACTACACAATTGTGTGGCAGATTACACACAAATGCAGTTTCTAGTTCCAAAAGAAGAAAATAACACATCCAAAAGATGTGCTGCATAATTTGCAATGTCTGCCACACAATTCAGATACCCTTGCTTCATAATTATCTCTTCAATACTGCATAATCCTAGTAACTCTGATGACAGCAGTGAAGTTCTGCAGATTGGTTTGGGGAGCGTTGTTATGATGATGAATTCTATATTTCACAAGGAACTAGGAAATATTTCCATCATTTGCGGTTCTTTGTGAAATATATTTTGATACTGTTGTATTTAGCGCAGTAAATGCCCCCTAACAAGTAAGCATATAATATGGTCCAATATGCCATTGAGGGGTTTGAGTGACATTATAAACCACAAGGCAGAAGGCAAAATTATTCGAAAATATAATCAAAACCTAGGATGGTAACATGGGGCCATATTGCATGTGTTATCTGTTATTTCTTTTTTGTAATATTACATTTTTGGGGGTTATAAGCCTGCAATGCAGTTTTCTTCAAAGTGCAGCTAACAGCAGACATTGCTTGGAATTAGAATATTTAGATGTTTGTATTTCATGCATAAATGGTCTATAAAACAAAGGACAGTGGTTAAGACCAGAGAAGTTCTAGGATCCTGTTGTTGCAGAGTTTAAAGCATAAATATTATTTACCACATAATTAGCATAATTTTGTAGATTTCACATGTTGTCGCTAAAATAGATGAAAAGAATACCGCAAGAGAATGTGCCACATAATTTAGGTACACTTGCCACAGAATTTGGTCCTCCATGCCACATAGTCTTAGTACCCCTTATAATGGTAAAGTTCTGTAGAGTGTTTTTGGGTCTATCATCATGTCGACAAAATCAATATTTCACAGAAAACCATGAAATATATTCCATATTTCACAAGCTCCTGTGGAATATGGTTTATTGTGCCATTGAACGATGTGCAATAAAAGCAAACAAACACAACATATTTTATTTATTGGGACCTTTAGTGCATGAAACCTATCAAAATAAAAGTGCATCCAGTGTTGGTTTTTCATGAAAGCAGTATAAGGGGTCAGGGTGGAAGTACCCTGACTCCAGGGTGTGTTATAGGGGTCTTTTAGGGTCAAATTATGACACTAAAATGTTTTGCTTTTCACTACATCCAATATTCACGAATATCTGTGAAAAAAAAACATTCACAGACACATTCATACACTAAATCATTCACTCATAAAAGCACTCAGCCACTCATGCACCCACTCAGACCCTCATGCACACACTCAGACACTGATGCACCCACTCACAGATCTACTCAGACCGCCACACATCCACTCATAGAAACATTCAGACCCCCAGGCTCCCACCCTCACACCCAGACACTTTCACAGCCCCTCTCACACCCATTCGTACACCCAGAGACAGACTGTGAGTGGTTGGGTGGTTGTAGGGGTTTGCCACAGGGCCTGGCTGCAGGCTGTGTGCGGCGCTGGGTTGGGTGGTTATAGGGTATTGGCCAACCCCTGCCGCACATGGCCAAAGGCCGTGCGTGGCAGTGGTTGGGTTAACGTATAGTAATTCAAATTTATGTTAAAAAACTGAAATTTACTAAAAAAAAAAAAAAAAAAAGTTTACAGAGGCTTTATTGTTAGGACATAGAATTTAAAAAAAACAACAGAGAAATTCACAAAAAAAAACACCAAAGGTTACAGGGACGTTATGAATTTACTCATACAAACCCATAGAAATCCAGCAGTTATAGTTAAGAGTTATTTCAAGTAACTGTAACTCGTGCCCTAAGGTAACTATAACTCGCCATGCACTGGTAATTACCCCAGATATTACAGGACCAACGGCAACTTTTATAATGTCAATAAAAATATCAGTGAAACATTAGCAGTCAAATTATTGAAGAAAAAACTGTGCAGGGCAGGATCGCGAGTGAGAGTTACCTTTTGGCGCCAGTTACAGTTACTTGAAAAAACTAACTATAACTGCTGAATTTCTATGGCTTTGTAAAAGTAAATTCAGAATTTTACTAAAACGTGCCTGCAACTTTTTTTTAAGGAAATATATAAATATATGTGTGTATATGTGTGTGTGTATGTGTGTGTGTGTGTGTGTATATATATATATATATATATATATACACATGGAAAATGTCACTTACCCAGTGTACATCTGTTCGTGGCATGAGACGCTGCAGATTCACATGCTGCACATTATCCTGCCATCTAGTGTTGGGCTCGGAGTGTTACAAGTCATTGTTCTTCGAAGAAGTCTTTTCGAGTCATGAGACTCCTCCCTTTCGGCTCCATTGCGCATGGGCGTCGACTCCATCTTAGATTGTTTTCCCCGCAGAGGGTGAGGTTGGAGTTGCGAGTATACTAGATGTTCCCATGCAATGGAGTAGGTATGAAGGTACATAATGTGTATCAAAAGAATATTTATTTACAAATTTAAAATTTTCATTCAACTAATAATGGCTACAGGCTCCCGGGGAGGTGGGAGGACGCATGTGAATCCGCAGCGTCTCATGCCACAAACAGATGTACACTGGGTAAGTGACATTTTCCGTTCGGTGGCATGTGTAGCTGCAGATACACATGCTGTGCATAGATTAACAAGCAGTAATCCTCCCAAAAAGCGGTGGTTTAGCCTGTAGGAGTTGAATTTGTCTGAAATAATGTTCTTAATACAGCCTGTCCTACTACGGCTTGTTGGGTTGCTAACACATCTACACAGTAATGCTTAGTGAATGTATGAGGCGTAGACCAGGTGGCTGCCTTACAAATTTCTGTCATAGGTATATTTCCAAGAAAAGCCATTGTGGCGCCTTTCTTTCTAGTGGAATGTGCTCTTGGTGTAATAGGTAAATCTCTTTTTGCTTTAATATAGCAAGTTTGAATGCATTTGACTATCCATCTGGCGATGCCTTGTTTGGATATAGGATTACCTGCATGAGGTTTTTGGAAGGCTACAAACAATTGTTTTTTTTTACAAAATTGTTTTGTTCTGTCAATGTAATACATTAGTGCTCTTTTTATGTCTAATGTATGTAAGGCTCTTTCGGCTACTGAGTCTGGTTGCGGAAAGAAGACTGGGAGTTCCACAGTTTGGTTTAGGTGGAATGGTGATATGACCTTTGGTAAGAAATTGGGATTTGTACGGAGAACCACTTTATGTTTATGTATTTGTATAAAGGGTTCTTGAATAGTAAATGCTTGTATCTCACTTACTCTTCTAAGTGATGTGATAGCTATTAGAAAGGCTACTTTCCAAGTCAAGTATTGCATTTCACAAGAGTGCATGGGTTCGAATGGTGGTCCCATGAGTTGTGTTAATACAATATTAAGGTTCCACGAAGGTACTGGTGGTGTCCTTGGGGGTATGATTCTTTTTAGTCCCTCCATAAATGCTTTGATGACTGGGATTCTAAAAAGCGATGTTGAATGTGTAATCTGCAGATAGGCAGATATTGCAGTGAGATGTATTTTAACCCCTTAGCTGCTGGGCCTTTTCCCCCCCCAGTGCTGAGCCCTTTTTTGGCTATTTGGGGTAGTTCGCGCTTAGGGCTTCATAACTTTTTGTCCACATAAGCTAATCACGGCAAATTTGCGTCCTTTTTTTCCAACATCCTAGGGATTCTAATGGTACCCAGAGTTGGTGGTTTCCCCTGGAGGAGACCAAGAAAATAGCCAAAATACAGTGAAAATTTAGTTTTTTCCAAAGAAATGGGAAAAAAGGGCTGCCGAAGAAGGCTTGTGGTTTTTTCCCTGAAAATGCCATCAACAAAGGGTTTCTGGTGCTGAAATCACTATCTTCCCACCTTTCAGGAACGGGCAGACTTGAATCAGAAAACCAAATTTTTCAACACAAATTTGGCATTTTACTGGGACATACCCCATTTCTACTATATTTGGTGCTTTCAGCCTCCTTCCAGTTAGTGACAGGAATGGGTGTGAAACCAATGCTGGATCCCGGAATGCTAAACATTTCTGAAAACTAGACAAAATTCTGAATTCAGCAAGGGGTCATTTGTGTAGATCCTACAAGGTTTTCCTACAGAAAATAACAGCTGAAATAAAAAAATATTGAAATTGAGCTGAAAACAACATTTTTCTTTATGTTTTACTCTGTAACTTTTTCCTGCGATGTCAGATTTCTGAAAGCAATATACCGTTTTGTCTGCTGGACTCTTCTGGTTGCGGGGATATAAAGGGCTTGTAGGTTCATCAAGAACCCTAGGTACCCAGAGCCAATAAATGAGCTGCACCCTGCAGTTGGTTTTCATTCTATACTGGGTATACAGCAATTCATTTGCTGAAATATGAAGAGTGAAAAAGAGGTATCAAGAAAACCTTTGCATTTCCAAAATGGGATCAAGATAAGGTTTTGAGGAGCAGTGGTTATTTGCACATCTCTGAATTCCGAGGTGCCCATACTAGCATGTGAATTGCAGGGCATTTCTCAAATAGACGTCTTTTTTACACACTCTCTTATATTTGGAAGGAAAAAATGTAGAGAAAGATAAGGGGCAATAACACTTGTTTTGCTATTCTGTGTTCCCCCAAGTCTCCCGATAAAAATGATACCTCACTTGTGTGGGTAGGCCTAGTGCCCGCGACAGGAAATGCCCCAAAACACAACATGGACACATCCTATTTTTTTTATAGAAAACACAGCTGTTTTTTCCAAAGTGCCTACCTGTAGATTTTGGCCTCTAGCTCAGCCGGCACATAGGGAAACCTACCAAACCTGTGCATTTCTGAAAACTAGAGACCTAGGGGAATCCAAGGAGGGGTGACTTGCGGGGCTCGGACCAGGTTCTGTTACCCAGAATCCTTTGCAAACCTCAAAAAGTGGCTAAAAAAAACAAGTTTTCCTCACATTTCGGTGACAGAAAGTTCTGGAATCTGGAAGGAGCCACAAATTTCCTTCCACCCGGCGTTCCCCCAAGTCTCCCGATAAAAATGATACCTCACTTGTGTGGGTAGGCCTAGCGCCCGCGACAGGAAACGCCCCAAAGCGCAACGTGGACACACCAAAATTTTTGGAAGAAAACAGAGGTGTTTTTTGAGAAGTGCCTACCTGTAGATTTTGGCCTCTAGCTCAGCCGGCACCTAGGGAAACCTACCAAACCTGTGCATTTCTGAAAACTAGAGACCTAGGGCAATCCAAGGAGGGGTGACTCGCGGGGCTCGGACCAGGTTCTGTTACCCAGAATCCTTTGCAAACCTCAAAAAGTGGCTAAAAAAACAAGTTTTCCTCACATTTCGGTGACAGAAAGTTCTGGAATCTGGAAGGAGCCACAAATTTCCTTCCACCCGGCGTTCCCCCAAGTCTCCCGATAAAAATGATACCTCACTTGTGTGGGTAGGCCTAGCGCCCGCGACAGGAAACGCCCCAAAGCGCAACGTGGACACACCAACATTTTTGGAAGAAAACAGAGGTGTTTTTTGAGAAGTGCCTACCTGTAGATTTTGGCCTCTAGCTCAGCCGGCACCTAGGGAAACCTACCAAACCTGTGCATTTCTGAAAACTAGAGACCTAGGGCAATCCAAGGAGGGGTGACTCGCGGGGCTCGGACCAGGTTCTGTTACCCAGAATCCTTTGCAAACCTCAAAAAGTGGCTAAAGAAACAAGTTTTCCTCACATTTCGGTGACAGAAAGTTCTGGAATCTGAGAGGAGCCACAAATTTCCTTCCACCCGGCGTTCCCCTAAGTCTCCCGATAAAAATGATACCTCACTTGTGTGGGTAGGCCTAGCGCCCGCGACAGGAAATGCCCCAAAACAGAACGTGGACACATCAAATTTTTTCATAGAAAACAGTGCCTACCTGTGGATTTTGGTCTCTAGCTCAGCCGGCACCTGGGGAAACCTAGCAAACCAGCACATTTTTGAAAACTAGAAACCCAGGGGAATCCAAGATGAGGTGACTTGTGGGGCTCGGACCAGGTTCTGTTACCCAGAATCCTTTGCAAACCTCAAAATGTGGCTAAAATACCACGTTTTCCACACATTTCGGTGACAGAAAGTTCTGGAATCTGAGGGGAGCCACAAATTTCCTTCCACCCAGCGTTCCCCCAAGTCTCCCGATAAATATGATACCTCACTTGTGTGGTTAGGCCTGGTGCCTGCGACAGGAATAGATCACACAACGGTCAATGTTGGTCCTTACGTGAGGCAGCTGTTGACCCTGGGGTGATCCATTCCTGACACAGGCACTAGGTGTAGGCACTCAAGTGGGGTAGTGTTTTTATCAGGACAGGTGAGGAGTCACTGGGTGGTAGGAATGTTGTGGATCCCAGCATATTCCTGTAGTTTGTGTGACAGAAATGCGAGAAAAATTGAGTTTTTTTTCAACATTTCAGCTTTGCAGGGTATTCTGGGTAAGAAAACTTTGGGGAATCCACACAAGTCACACCTCTGTGGACTCCCCCGAATGTCTAGTTTCCAGAAATGTTTGGGTTTAGTGTGTTTCTCTATATGGCCGCCGAATCCAGGACCAAAAACACAGGTGCCTGCCTTACAAAACCAGTTTGTTTTGCCATAGACAATTTTGATGTCTCCACAATATGATTTGGGTGGTGGAATTTGGGGCTGAACTAAATTGGTGAGCTCCCAAGAGAGCACTCTCTCTCTGCTTGCCGCCGCATTCACCTGCTCTCTGGGTTGGCCTAACCCACTATTACCCAGTTGCACGAACAGCTTGCGAAGGGACAGCAGGACTGTCCTCATCACCTCCCTCATAATGTACTGGAAGAGGAGTTTTCGAATGGGACTCCTCTGACTGAAAAATCACTCCCAGAGTCTGCGCCATTGTCCTATCCTTCAGATGCTGTCTCAGTATCTGATGTCTCAGTCTCTGATCCTATGTCAGAGCGGTCCTCTATAACCCGAGTGCAGGCAGCAGTCATCCATCAAGATGCCATCTCTGCTATTGGCTAAACTGTTGCTCTAAAACACTAGCCTACGTAGACAGTCACAAAATCGATGGTGTGTGTGAGATACGTGCAACAGTAGAGGCCACCTTACCTGCGCTTCTTCCCTCAATCAGCACGTACTTTCAAGACACTCAAAAAACACCTTGTCAAATACCATTCGTCACAGTCTTTAGCACCTCCTGCGCCCAGTCCAACAATCATTATTGGTGCTCCCACTCCCTCCTCCTCGGATTCCCTCATTACCACCCAGCAAAAGTGCCCTTCATCTCTCCATAGACTTTACTAATGTACTCAGCTATTTACATAAAATACAGATGTGCTCTTTGCAGTAGGCATATAAACCTTCTGTGCTTCTTTATGGCACTAAAACTGCCACTAGACAAGTCGGACCCTTTTCCCCCCAGGGAAACCACACATATTGACAAAAGTGATGTATATATGACAGCCAACCACCTGAAACTCAACTCAAGCAAAACTGAAATAATCCTCTTTGGCCCTCACCCAAAAAACCTGGGACCCCCCATGGTGGCCCACCACGCTAGGCCCTGCACCCACCCCCGCCAACTACGCACGCAACCTCAGCATCATCCTAGACTCCTCCCTCTCTATGACCCAACAAATCAACGCTCTTACCTCCTCATGCTTCAACAAACTCCGTATACTGAAAAACATTCAAATGGATCCCCACAGAGACCAGAAAAACTGTCACTCATGCACTCATCAGCAGCAGGCTTGATTACAGAAACGCCCTCTACGCCGGCACCACTCTAAAACTCAAGTGCAAACTACACGCATCCAGAACTCAGCAGCACGACTCATCCTCGACCTCCACCGATACGAACACATCTCTCCACACCTCAAATCCCTCCACTGGCTCCCCATTGACAAAAGGATCACCTTCAAGATCCTCATCCTCACACACAAATCACTCCACAACACAGGCCCTGCCTACCTCAACGAGAGTCACCTTCCACACCCCCACACGAAACGTCCGTTCAGCTGACCTCTCTCTCGCCTCTGACCCCCGCATCAAACACACCACCACCGGGGGCAGATCCTTCTCCTACATTGCACCCAAAACATGGAACGCACTCACAACCCACATTCGCAAGACCCAAAACCTACTTCTTTTCAGGAAGGGCCTCAAAACCTGGCTTTTTGAACAGTGAACCTCCTAGCCCCTTTCCCTCCCCCCCGTCCCCCCCCCAGCGCCTTGAGACCCTCACAGGTGAGTAGCGCGCTTTATAAATCTCTTTGATACAGATCTACCTATATATATATATATATATATATAAATATATATCTACATAGATATATCTATAGATATATCCATGTACCTAGATATATCTATCTACATAGATATATATATATAGATATATACATATTTTTTTTTAGTTGTTGTATGGTTTCCTTGGGGGCCAAAATGGCCCCCAGGGAAACCCTACAACATCTAAAAAAAAAATTGCCCCCACAGGGGGTCACCCTGCCCACGGGCGACCCCCTGTCATTTCATTTTTTTTTTTTGTATTTTTTTTTTTGAAAAAAAAAAAAAATCCCCGGGGGATCGGGGGCCAGGAAACACTTTCAGGAAGGCCTCGTAAGAAAGGGGAGACTCTCCCCTTTCTTACGAGGCCTTCCCGAACGTGTAAAAGGCCGTTTTCCCCATGAAAGCAGGAAGCGGCCGCAAGGCTGCTTCCTGCTTTCATGGGGAAAACACCTTTGCAACGTCAGCGCGCCGTCACAAAGGGGCGGGTGGGGGGGGCGGGGGGAGACACGGTAGCTTCCGTGTCTCCCGGGGGGGAAAAAAAAATTAAAAAAAAATCCTCGGGTGCGACGCACCCGAGGATTTATTAATGCCCTTCCTGGTGTCGGCCACTGGTCGTGACCCGCACCAGGGAGGGTGTGTGGGCGTCGGCCAGTGGCCGACGCCCGCACTTAAGAGGTTAATGGAAGAGAATGCTAGATTAGACTTTTGTAAGTGTAATAAGTAGTTTACAATGTCCTTTGTGGAGGCATGTAGTAGTTGAATTTGATTAGTGTGGCAGTAGCAAACAAATCTTTTCCATTTGTTTGCCTAACAATGTCTTGTTGTAGGTTTTCTAGCTTGTTTAATGACCTCCATACACTCTTGTGTAAGGTTTAGATGTCCGAATTCTAAGACTTAAGGAGCCAGATTGCTAGATTGAGCGATGCTGGATTGGGGTGTCTGTTCTGTTGTTTGTGTTGTGTTAACAGATCTGGAATGTTTGGTAATTTGATGTGGGGTACTACTGATAAGTCCAACAGTGTTGTGTACCACGGTTGGTGAGCCCAGGTTGGTGCTATGAGTATTAGTTTGAGTTTGTTTTGACTTAGTTTGTTGACCAGATAAGGAATGAGTGGGAGAGGGGGAAAAGCGTAAGCAAATATCCCTGACCAACTGATCCATAGTGCATTGCCCTTGGATTGAGGGTGTGGGTACCTGGACGCGAAGGTTTGGCATTTTGCGTTTTCTTTTGTTGCGAATAGGTCTATGTTTGGTGTTCCCCAGCAGAGGAAGTGATCCTGTAGGATCTGGGGATGAATTTCCCATTCGTGAGTTTGCTGGTGATTTTGACTGAGATTGTCGGCTAACTGATTCTGAATGCCTGGTATGTATTGTGCTATCAGGCGAACGTGATTGTGAATTGCCCAATGCCAAATCTTTTGTGCTAAGAGACACAGTTGTGACAAGTCGGTCTCCCCTTGTTTGTTGAGATAATACATTGTTGTCATGTTGTCGGTTTTGACAAGGATGTGTTTGTGAGCTACCAGTGGTTGAAATGCTTTTAATGCTAGAAGCACCGCTAGCAGTTCCAAATGATTTATGTGAAGTTGTTTTTGCTGATTGTCCCATTGAACCTGTATGCTGTGCTCCCCACCCCATCATGGAAGCATCTGTTGTGATAACAGCTTGAGGCACTGGGTCTTGGAATGGCCGCCCTCTGTTTAAATTTATTGGGTTCCACCATTGAAGCGAGAAGTGTGTTTGGCGGTCTATCAACACTAGATCTTGAAGTTGACCCTGTGCTTGTGTCCATTGTTTTGCTAGGCACTGTTGTAAGGGTTGCATGTGTAATCTTGCATTTGGGACAATGGCTATGCATGAAGACATCATGCCTAGAAGTTTCATTACAAACCTTACTGGGTAGTGTTGGTTTGGCTGTATGCTTGATGTTATATTTTGGAACGCTTGGACCCTTTGTGGGCTTGGAGTGGCAATTGCCTTTTGTGTGTTGAGTGTTGCTCCCAAGTATTGTTGTATTTGGGATGGTTGCAGATGTGATTTCTGGTCATTTATAGAGAACCCTAGTTTGTGTAGAGTTTCTATGACGTATTGCGTGTGAAGAAGACACTGTTGGTTTTTATTAGCCAGTCGTCTAAGTATGGGAATACGTGCATGTGCTGTCTCCTTATGTGAGTGGCTACTACTGCTAGGCATTTTGTGAATACCCTTGGGGCCATTGTTATCCCGAACGGTAACACTTTGAATTGATAGTGTACGCCGTGTATTACAAACCTTAAGTATTTTCTGTGAGAAGGATGGATGGGTATGTGAAAGTACGCATCCTTGAGATCCAATGTTGACATGTAGTCCTCCTTTTTTAGTAAGGGAACCACGTCTTGAAGTGTTACCATGTGGAAGTGGTCTGATTTGATAAAGAGATTCAGTGTTCTGAGATCTAAGATAGGTCTTAACGTTTTGTCCTTTTTTGGAATTAGGAAATATAGTGAGTAGATGCCTGTTCCTTTCTGATGGTTGGGTACTAGCTCTATTGCTTGTTTTTGTACTTGTACTTCTATTTGTAATAGGTGTAAGTGTTGTTTGGACAGATTGTGTGCTCTTGGTGGCACATCTGGCGGGAAATTTGTGAATTTCTATGCAATAACCATGTTGGATAATGGCTAGGACCCATGCGTCTGTGGTAATGTGTGTCCAGTTTAGATAGTAATCGGTGAGTCTCACCCCCCCCCCCGCTCCCTCCCCCACCCCCACTGGTGATAAGTGTTGGGGTTTTGTGACATTGAAGTCACTGTTTGGTCTGGCTTGTTTTGGGTGTTTGGAACTTTCCCCTTCATATTGGAAATTGTCCTCCTCTATAGGAGCCACGAAACGCTCCCCTTTGGTATTGTGCCTGATAGGTGGGTCTGGTTTGAGAGGTGGAAGGCTCTGGAGTTTGCATTCGAAAACCTCCTCTGAACTGTGGCTTTCTAAATGTGCCTCTGACTTGTGGGGAGTAGAGCGCGCCCATGGCTTGGGCCGTGTCCGGGTCTTTTTTTTTTTTTTTTTACTTTTTAATTGCTGTGTCCACTTCCGGCCCAAACAATTGTTCTTGGTTAAATGGCATGTTCAACACCGCTTGTTGGATTTCTGGCTTGAATCCAGAGCTGCTTAACCTTGCATGCCTGCAAATGGTTACCGTAGCGTTGACCGTTCGTGCTGCTGTGTCTGCTGAGTCTAGTGCGGACCTTATTTGGTTGTTGGATATTGCTTGTCCTTCTTCCACAACCTGTTGGGCACGTTTCTGGTGTTCTTTGGGCAAGTGTAGTATAATGTGTTGCATCTCGTCCCAGTGTGCCCTGTCGTAGCGAGCAAGTAGGGCTTGCGAATTAGCGATCCGCCATTGATTGGCTGCCTGTGCAGCCACTCGTTTGCCCGCTGCGTCAAACTTTCTACTCTCTTTGTTAGGCGGTGGAGCGTCTCCTGACGATTGAGAGTTTGCTCTCTTTCTTGCTGCTCCTACAACCACCGAGTCCGGTGTAAGTTGTTGTGTTATGAACACAGGATCCGTTGGGGGAGGCTTGTACTTCTTCTCCACCCTAGGCGTGATAGCCCTTCATTTAACTGGCTCCTCGAATACCTGTTTTGCGTGTTTGAGCATACCCGGGAGCACTGGCAGACTTTGGTAGGAAGCGTGGGTGGATGCCAAGGTGTTGAACAGGAAATCATCCTTTATTGGCTCAGAATGCATTGCTACATTGTAGAGCGTAGCTGCCCGGGATAGTACATGCGTATATGCAGTACTGTCCTCTGGAGGTGATGGCTTTGTTGGGTAACAATCCGGACTGTTATCCGATACTGGTGCATCATATAGTCTCATGCGTCAGGATCATCGTGTGTCATCCCTGTATGTGTGGGTGACTGCATTGGAGGTGTTCCCACTGGAGACAGTTGTGGTGAGTGTGATGGGGAAGGTTGTGGTGAAAAGCTTGGTGGTGGGGATTTTTCTCTAGCCACCTTTGCCTTCGGCTGCATTTCTGTCTCCTGAAATGCTAGTTTTCTTTTGGTCTTAATTGGAGGGAGAGTTTGTATTTTTCCAGTCTCTTTCTGGATACGCAACCTCCTTTGTGTATGGTCCGGTTCGTCCATACTTATTTCCTGCTCAAACCTATGTTTTTCTTTCATTTGGCTGGAAAGTCCTTGCTCTTCTGTGTAAGAGCTTCTTTTCGGCTCCGAAGCCGCTTTTTTTGGTACCGATGTTTCAGAAAATGTATTTTTCGGTTCCGATGATATTTTCCTCACTTTGGGTGAGTCAAACTCTCGGTGTCGAGATCGTTCGTGCTGGAATCTCGACCGTAGTCGGAAGTCTTCGGCATATCTCTGGCCTTTTTCGGTGCCGATGTTTGGTCACCTTCTTTTTGATTGGTTAAGCTATGGCTTGCTGGCGGTGGCGTCTCCTTGGCCTTAAAAATCTTTGTGTGAGTTTTGGACGGGGCAGGTTTACTCACTGTTCGCTGCACCGTCGAGGTTCGGTCACTTTCGGATTCGTCCGAGTCCGATCCCTGGATGGAAATTCTTTCCTCCTCTCCGACGTCGAGTTGCTTTCTCGGTGTCGACGCCATTTGCAGTCTTCTCGCTCGTTGATCACGTAGGGTCTTTTTAGATTGAAACGCTCGACAGGCCTCGCAAGTATCCTCCCTGTGTTCTGGTAAAAAACACAGATTACAAACCAGGTGCTGGTCTGTTTAGGGATACTTCGAGTGGCACTTCGGACAGAAGCGGAAGGGGGTCTGGTCCATTAGTCTTAGACGATGGATGTGGTCGGGCCGACCAGGCCCCACTGAAGAACGGAAGCCCAGAAGGGCCGCCGGAGCGTTCTTGATGTCGGTGCCGATACAATAACACTAACCCGGTACCGAACGATAACAATACCGTCAAATTTTCAATATTTAGCTAACTTCCCCGATTCGAAATACGGAGCGAAGAGGTACACGTCTGAACCCGATGGCGGAAAGAAAACAATCTAAGATGGAGTTGACACCCATGCGCAATGGAGCCGAAAGGGAGGAGTCCCTCTGTCTCGTAACTCGAAAAGACTTCTTCGAAGAAAAACAACTTGTAACACTCCGAGCCCAACACTAGATGGCAGGATAATGGGCAGCATGTGTATCTGCAGCTACACATGCCACCGAACATATATACATATATATACACACACACACAATTTGTAGTACA
The DNA here is from genome assembly GCF_031143425.1 of Pleurodeles waltl. NCBI lineage: Eukaryota > Metazoa > Chordata > Amphibia > Caudata > Salamandridae > Pleurodeles > Pleurodeles waltl. The sequence goes on along the minus strand of NC_090442.1, from coordinate 830,165,921 downwards.
GACGAAGATTTTGAAGAATTGAAGGAAAATATGGTTAAAAGATTGAGACAAAGAGGCTATAAGAAACGTAGCCTTGATGTGGGGTGCAGTAAAGTGAATATGAAGAGAAGGGACAGTATTCGGTTTGTAAAGAATAAGAAAAAGATGAAGGGTACGATGACATCTCAGCAGAGATTACTACGTTCTGCACGGTGCATCAGAAAAGGAAAGCCATAATAAACAAACATTTGCACTTTTTGAGAAGTGACCCAGTGATTGGAGGTGAAATACCTAATCGTCCTTTGGTCACTTTCCGGAGATCTAAATCTATGGCTCATGTGATAGTGAGAAGTGATGTAAGAATGGACCGTAAGAAGAAGACATGGTTGCAGAACAGAGAAGGATTTGTGAAATGTGTTAAAATGCAAGGCCTGTAAGAATGGGGAAAGTACTACCTACGTAGAGATTGAAGAAAAAGTGGTTCATAGGATCAAGAAACATTACAAATGCAAAAGTGAGTATGTTGTGTATATTCTTAAGTGTAGCTGTCCCAAATTATATGATGGAAGTACAAAATGTAAATTCCATAAAAGAATTCTACAGCATCTAAAAGCCATACAGAATGTAGATGTGACATATCCCATAGTGAGACATATTAAAGAGATTCATGCAGGAAGGCTGAGTGAAGTGCAACACAGTATAATTGATTGTATTCCATATAATGGAAGAGGAAAATAAATTATGCATTTCGGAATCCAATTATAATATTGCCTTTGTAAAGAATGGAATGGCCTCAATTGTAGTGAGAAATTACATATGCATTTATGAGAAAAGGCTCTCTATTTAGTGTGAAAAATGAAGTTCTGTAATATGTTTTATTAATTTTTAATTTTGTGTTTGCAGGGCTGGAACAGAAAGAACGAGAAAAAAAAAAGGTGGAGGAGCTATTATATCACTCTCCGCTAGATCTATTGGTAGTGTTAGGAGTTTGCCCTCTTGGGCTTTATTTTTGTTAAGATGATCTTACACAGATGGTTACGATATTGAGAATGATGATGATGAGATATCAGTACCGGTATGAGAATATGAAGCCTGCGAGATGGGCTATGCATTAGACATTTTGGCATAATTACTTATATTTAGCAACGAATGGAAGGTTTTAGTATGAAGCTTCTGATATTTGTTGGGATAAAGTATTGTACTTATTATCCATTACTTTTTTGAAGATGCTAAAGAAAATAGTTTTTCTATTTGGTACCGGCATGGGAATGAGATGCCGACTGGGCGAGCGGGCTATTGTGTAACCGATCATATTCACTGTTACGGCATGTAGCTGTTTAAAAAAATGCCAAAATGAAGGTATGTGATTACCAGCACTAGCTAATGAGCCTACCGCTCATGAGTACCAGTACTCTCCTTGGCAGCAGAGAAGTGCCGGTAGTCAGTGTGAGAAAAATAAGACGTGCATGTCACTTACACAGTGTACATCTGTTCATGGCATGTTGTGCTGCAGATTCACATACTATACATATTGATTCCGACATCTAGTGTTGGGCTCGGAATGGTACAAGTTGTTTTTCTTCGAAGAAGTCTTTTCGAGTCACGGGATCGAGTGACTCCTCCTCTTCAGTTCCACTGCTCATGGTCATTGACTCCATTGTTAGACTGTTTTCCCGCAGAGGGTAAAGGAAGGAGTGATAGAGTATATAAGTGAAAAAAGAGATGTCCATGTAAATGTATATACATATGTACAAATGGATTAACTTAAACGACTACAGGCTTCAGGTGAGGAAGGGAGGGTGCATGTGGATCTGCAGCACAACATGCCACAAACAGATGTACACTGGGTAAGTGATATTTTCCGTTCAATGGCATGTGTAGCTGCAGATACACATGCTATGCATAGACTACAAAGCAGTCTGTCCTCCCAAAATAGCGATGGCTAGCTTGTAGGAGTTGAAGTTGTTTGAAATAATGTTCTTAGAACAGCCTGTCCTACTGTGGCTTATTGTTGTGATAATACATCCACACAGTAGTAGTTAGTTAATCTATGAGGTGTTGACCATGTAGCTGCTTTACATATTTCAGCCATTGGTATATTTCCTAAAAAAAACATTGTTGCACCTTTCTTTTGTGTAGAATGTGCTTTAGGGGTGATTACAAGTTGTCTTTTTGCTTTGATATAGCATGTTTGTATGCACCTTACAATCCATCTAGCTAAACCTTGTTTTGATATAGGATTACCTGTATGTGGTTGTTGGAAAGCTAAAAAAAGTTGTTTTGTCTTTCTAAATTGTTTAGTTCTGTCTATGTAGTACATTAGAGCTCCTTTGAGGTCTAAAGTATGTAGAGCTCTTTCTGCCATAGAATCTGGCTGTGGGAAGAATACTGGCAGTTCCACTGCTTGATTGATATGAAAAGGTGAGACTACTTTTGGGAGAAATTTTGGATTTGTTCTTAGTACAACATTGTGTTTGTGTACTTGGAAGAAAGGTTCTTCAAGAGTAAAAGCTTGTATTTCACTTACTCTTCTTAAAGAAGTAACTGCTACTAGGAAGGCAACTTTCCATGTTAGAAATTGAAACTGGCAAGAGTGCATGGGTTCAAAAGGTGGTCCCATAAGTCTTGTAAGCACTATATTTAGATTTCAAGATTGAACTGGTGGCGTTCTTGGTGGAATGATGCGTTTTAAGCCTTCCATAAAAGCTTTAATGACAGGAACTCTAAATAAAGAGCTATGTTGAATAGTTTGCAAATATGCAGATATAGCAGTAAGGTGTATTTTTATTGAGGAAAATGCTAAATTAGATTTTTGCAAATGAAGTAAATAGCATACAATATCTTTTATTGATGCTATAAGAGGATCTATGTTTTTAGATTGACAATAATAGACTAATCTTTTCCATTTGTTTGCTTAGCACTGTCTAGTAGTGGGTTTTCTTGCTTGTTTAATAACTTCCATACATTCTGATGGAAGTTTTAAATATCCAAATTCTACAACTTCAGGAGCCAGATTGCTAGATTGAGAGCATTGGGGTTTGGATGTCTGATTTGACCTTTGTTTTGTGTTAACAGATCTGGTCTGCATGGGAGTTTGGAGTGCGGTACTACAGATAGATCTAGTAGTGTTGTGTACCATGGCTGACGCGCCCATTTCGGTGATATGAGTATCATGCTGAGTGGAGTTTGACGCAACTTGTAGACCAGAAATGGAAGGAGTGGGAGAGGGGGAAAAGCGTAAGGAAATATCCCCGACCAATTGATCCATAGAGCATTGCCTTTGGATAGGGGATGTGGGTGTCTGGATGGGAAGTTTTGGCATTTTGTGTTTTCGCTTGTTGCGAATAGACCTATGTTTGGTGTTCCCCACTTTTGAAAGTACTTTTGAAGTACTTGAGGATGAATCTCCCATTTGTGTGTTTGTTGGTGATTTCTGCTGAGGATATCTGCCAGCTGATTGTCTATCCCTAGAATGTACTGTGCTAATAGACAAGTTTGATTGGGAATTGCCCATTTCCAATTTTTTTGGGCTAGAAGGGACAGCTGGGATGAATGTGTCCCTCCCTGTTTGTTGAGCTAATACATGGTTGTCATGTTGTCTGTCTTTATAAGAACATTCTTCTGTGTGAGAAGAGGTTAAAAGGATTTGAGGGCTTGAAACATAGCTAATAACTCTAAGTGGTTGATGTGTAGCTGTTTCTGTTTGACATCCCATTGCCCTTGAATATTGTGATTGTTTAGGTGAGCTCCCCAACCAATCACTGATGCATCTGTTGTAATTATGGTTTGAGGCACAGGGTCTTGAAACGACCGCCCTTTGATTAAATTGCTGTGATTCCACCACTGAAGGGACATATGTGTTTGGTGGTTTATCAACACTAGATCTTGAAGTTGACCGTGTGCCTGTGACCATTGTTGTGCAAGGCACTGTCGTAAGGGCCTCATGTTTAATCTTGCATGTGGAACTACTGCAATGCAAGATGCCATCATTCCTAGGATTTTCATGACAAATCGTACAGTGTATTATTGATTTGGTTGTATAAGTGGAATGAGATTTTGGAAAGCTTGTATCCTTTGTGTATTTGGATACGCTAGAGCAAGTTGAGTATTTAGGATAGCACCTAACTACGGTTGTACTTGTGCTGGTTGAAGGTGTGACTTTCGGTAGTTTATAGAAAAACTTAGGGTGTGCAGGGTTTCTATTACATGACGTGTATGATTTTGGCATTGTGCGACTGCTTGATTTTATTAGCCAGTCGTCTAGATATAGAAAGACGTGTATTTGTTGCCTTCTTAGGTAGGCTGCTACTACTGCTAAGAACTTTGTGAATACCTTTGGAGCTGTTGTTATGCCGAAAGGTAACACATTGAATTGGTAGTGTTTTCCTTGAATTACAAATCTGAGGTATTTTCTGTGAGCTGGATGGATGGGTATGTAGAAATACGCATCTTTGAGGTCCAAAGCTGTCATAAAATCTTAGCTTTTTTTAGCAGTGGGATAACATCTTGCAGAGTAACCATATGGAAATGCTCTGATAGGATGTAGGAATTTAGTGGTCAGAGGTCTAATATTTGCCTGAGGGGTGCCATTTTTCCTGGGAATTAGAAAGTATAGTGAATAAACTCCTGTTCCTAGTTGAGACTGTGGAACTAACTCTATTGCCTGTATGTTCTGGGGTTAACTTGTGATACCTTGGTGGAATATTTGGAGGAATGTTTATCAATTCTAGGCAACACCCAGTTGTCTGTGGTGATATTTTGCCATTGTGTGTGGAACTGCTGTAGTCTTCCCCCCACAGGACATTTGTGAAGTGGAAGGGAGGGAGGGAAGTCACTGTTTTGTTGCAGGCTGTTTAGAGGTTTGGACTTTACCCCTATTACTAGAGTATTGTCCTCTATATGTGCCTCTAAACCCACCCCGCTGGTACTGGGTTTGGTAAGTTGGTTTTGCTTGGGAAGTTGATGCCTCTAAAGGTTGTGGTCTGAAACCTCCTCGAAACTGAGGTTTACGAAATGACCCTCTATATGGTGTACAATAGAGTGCATCCATTGCTTTAGCTGTGTCTAGTCTTTTCGTAGTTTTTCTATTGTTGTGTCTACTTCTGGCCCAAAAAGATGTTTCTTATAAAGGGCATGTTTAACACAGTCAGTTGTAATTCTGGTTTAAAACCAGAGGAGCGCTGGTATGCAGGTCTACGAACAGTAACTGCGGTGTTCATACTCCTAGCAGCGGTATCAGCTGCATTAGGGGCAGACCTTATTTGGTTGTTACTAATAGCTTGCCCTTCCTTTACTACCTGTTGCGCCCTGTTCTGGTGCTCCTTTGGGTGATGCTGTATGATATCCTGCATCTCATCGTAAAGGGCTCTATCGTAACGAGCTAGCAGTGTCTGGGAATTAGCTATCCTCCATTGGTTTTCTTCTTGGGACGCAACTCTCTTTCCTGCAGCATCAAGTTTTCTGCTCTCCTTATCAGGAGGGGGGTGCATCCCCTGAGGACTGGCTATTTACCCTTTTTCTTGCAGGACTAACCACTACTGAATCAGGTGGCACCTGATGGGTGATGTAATCAGGGCCAGAAGGTGTGGGTTTATACTTTTTCTCTATTCTAGGCGTTACTATTCTTGCTTTCACAGGCTCATTAAAAATCTGATCTGCGTGCTTTACCATGCCTGGTAGCATTGGGAGGCATTGGTACCTAGAACGGGTTGAGGATAATGTATTAAACAAAAAAATCTTCCACTAGTGGTTCTGTGTGCATTGTAACCCCATGATAGGCTGCATCCCCGGCTATAACCTGATTATATACTGTAGTATCTTCAGGTGGAGATGCTTTAGAGGGGTAGGTGTCTGGGTCATTGCTTGGGATGGGATCAGGGTCGTAAAGTTCCCATGGATCAACAGTGTCTTGTTGTGAGTCAAAAGAATGCGTTGGAGAATGCAGTGGTGTAGGACTTGTCTGAGGAGAAGTGGGCCGGTGTGGAGAATGAGGAGGAGAAGTCTGAGGAGGTGCTGGCTTCTCTTTTTTTTGGCACTTTAGCTGGGTGCTGTGCAGTGTCCAATTCCCCCTGAAATGCCAGCTTTTTCTTTGTTTTTAAAGGAGGTGTTGTTTCTTTATGGATGCGTATCCTAGACGGTCTCTCATCCATAATTTGAAGGATTGGTTCAATTTCTATCTCTTCCTCAGAGGTTTTATGGCTTTCTCACTGTCTTTTGGAAAGCCCTTGTTCCTCTGTATAAACTTTCTTTTTCGGTTCTGAAGTTTGATGTTTTTTCGGGATCGAAAATAATGAGGAACGTCTCGGCTCAGAAACAGTTTTTCTAATTTCGACTCTGAAAATTTTTGGTGTCTACTGGAGTCTGAAATTGAGCTTTTAATAGCCTTTTCGACTCTGAAGTCGTCGGAGGCGTGGCCTTTTTTGGTGCCAAACCCGAGGGCCAGTCACAGACAGTCTTTTTTCAGGCCGAGCCATGGCCTTCTGGCAGTGGCGTACCCAAGGCCTTCTGTGGTTTCTTATGTTGGGGTGCAGGGCCAGACGTACACTCACATGCTGGCCGGCTGTGATGCGTCTGTCTTCCTCGGATTCCTGCTCTGACTCTGTGTCTCGGATAAAGACTGCTGCCTGCATTTGTTCCTCTTCTGTAACGTCGAAATGTTCTCCGCTCCTCGATGCCATTTCCAGCCTTCTTGCTCTTTGGTCCCTCAGAGTCTTTTTCGATAGGAACAATCGACAGGCCTTGCAGTTTTCTTCCAGATGGTCTGGAGAAAGGCAGAGATTATAAACCAAATGTTGGTCTGTGTATGGGAACTTAGCGTGGCACCTAGGGCAGAATCGGAATGGAGTCCGATCCATGAGGCTCTCCACGTGGTCGGCCCCAATAGGCCCAAGTTGGGCGCATGCACCCCAAAGGGCAAACAAAGTTGTTTTCCGACGGTACTGCTGTTTCGATGGAAGATGAATAACACGATCAATACAATACCAATAAAAGAAAGTTTTAAAAAAAAAGTTTTCCCAATCGAAATCTCGAAGTGACAGAAAACACATCCGAACCCGATGGCGGAAATAAAACAATCTAACAATGGAGTCGATGACCATGCGCAATGGCAGCAAAGAGCAGGAGTCATTCGATCCGGTGACTCAAAAAGACTTCTTCGAAGAAAAACAACTTGTAACACTCCGAGCCCAACACTAGATGTCGGAATCGATATGCATAGCATGTGTATCTGCAGCTAAACATGCCATCAAACATATATATATATATATATATATATATATATATATATATATCCGTGGCATGTTGCGCTGCAGATTCACATGCTGTGCACTGCTCCTGTCATCTAGTGTTGGGCTCGGAGTGTTACAAGTTGTTTTTCTTCGAAGAAGTCTTTTCGAGTCACGGGACTGAGTGACCCCTCCCTTTCGGCTCCATTGCGCATGGGCGTTGACTCCATCTTAGATTGTTTTCCCCGCATAGGGTGAGGTAGGAGTTGTTAAAGTAAGGATACTAGAGTTGCCCATGCAATGGAGTAGATATGTATGTACATAGTGTGTAGTAAAGGAATGTTTATTTACATATTTAAAATTTACATGCAACTAAAATGGCTACAGAATCCTGGGGAGGTGGGAAGGGCGCATGTGAATCTGCAGCGCAACATGCCACGAACAGATGTACACTGGGTAAGTGACATTTTCCGTTCGATGGCATGTGTAGCTGAAGATACACATGCTGTGCATAGACTACAAAGCAGTTATCCTCCCAAAAAGCGGTGGTTTAGCCTGTAGGAGTTGAATTTGTCTGAAATAATGTTCTTAATACAGCCTGTCCTACTGTGGCTTGTTGTGTTGCTAACACATCTACACAGTAATGCTTAGTGAATGTATGAGGCATAGACCAGGTGGCTGCCTTACAAATTTCTGTCATAGGTATATTCCCAAGAAAAGCCATTGTGGCGAATTTCTTTCTAGTGGAATGTGCTCTTGGTGTAATAGGTAAATCTTTTTTTGCTTTAATATAGCAAGTTTGAATGCATTTGATTATCCATCTGGCGATGCCTTGTTTGGATATAGGATTACCTGCATGAGGTTTGTGGAAGGCTACAAACAATTGTTTTGTTTTACGAAATTGTTTTGTTCTGTCAATGTAATACATTAGCGCTCTTTCGGCTACTGAGCCTGGTTGCGGAAAGAAGACTGGGAGTTCCACAGTTTGGTTTAGGTGGAATGGTGATATGACCTTTGGTAAGAAATTGGGATTTGTATGGAGAACCACTTTATGTTTATGTATTTGTATAAAGGGTTCTTGGATAGTAAATGCTTGTATTTCACTAACTCTTCGTAGTGAAGTGATGGCTATTAGAAAGGCTACTTTCCAAGTCAAGAATTGGATTTGACAAGAATGGATGGGTTCAAATGGTGGCCCCATGAGTCGTGTTAGTACAATATTAAGATTCCATGAAGGAACTGGTGGTGTCCTTGGGGGTATGATTCTTTTTAGTCCTTCTATAAAGGCTTTAATAACTGGGATTCTAAAAAGTGATTTTGTATGTTTAATCTGCAGATAAGCAGATATTGCAGTGACATGGATTTTAATGGAAGAAAAAGCTAGATTTGATTTTTGTAAGTGTAGTAAATAACTTACAATGTTTTGTATAGAGGCGTGTAGCGGCGTAATTTGATTAGCCTGGCAGTAGAAAACAAACCATTCCATTTATTAGCATAACAATGCCTTGTTGTGGGTTTTCTTGCTTGTTTAAGGACCTCCATACACTCTTTTGAGAGGTTTAGATATCCGAATTCTAAGACTTCAGGAGCCAGATTGCTAGGCTGAGCGATGTTGGATTTGGGTGTCTGATCTGTTGTTTGTGTTGTGTTAACAGATCTGGTCTGTTTGGTACTTTGATGTGAGGTACTATCAAGAAGTCCAACAGTGTGGTATACCACGGTTGGCAAGCCCACGTTGGTGCTATGAGTATTAGTTTGAGTTTGTTTTGACTCAGTTTGTTGACCAGATAAGGAATGAGCGGGAGAGGGGGAAAAGCGTAAGCAAATATCCCTGACCAGCTGATCCATAGAGCATTGCCCTTGGACTGAAGATGTGGGTATCTGGACGCAAAGTTTTGGCATTATTTAACAATACTAATCCATCACTAATTCTTGTTGGGTTCCGGAGTAACGTGCTACTCATCGAAAAGCGCTTCGACGCCTCGTCAGGGGTAGTAAGCACTATATAAATACGATTACAATTACAATTTTGCATTTTCTTTTGTTGCAAACAGATCTATGTTTGGTGTCCCCCATTGGTAAAAGTGATCTTGTAGAATCTGGGGATGTATTTCCCACTTGTGAGTCTGCTGGTGATCTCGACTGAGATTGTCAGCTAACTGATTGTGAATGCCTGGTATATATTGTGCTATCAGGAGAATGTTGTTGTGAATTGCCCAATGCCAATTTTTTTGTGCTAGGATACACAGCTGTGACGGGTGCACCCCCCCCTGTTTGTTGAAATAATACACTGTTGTCATATTGTCTGTCTTGACAAGAATGTGTTTGTGGGCTAGAAGGGGCTGAAAGGCTTTTAATGCTAGAAGGACTGCTATCAGTTCTAAGTGATTTATGTGAAGTTGTTTTTGTTGAATGTCCCATTGACCTTGTATGCTGTGATTGTTGAGGTGCGCTCCCCACCCAATCATGGAGGTGTCTGTTGTGATAATGGCGTGAGCCGCTGGGTCTTGAAAAGGCCGCCCCTTGTTTAAATTTACAGGGTTCCACCATTGAAGCGAAGAGTGTGTTTGGCGGTCTATCAACACTAGATCTTGGAGTTGACCCTGTGCCTGCGTCCATTGTTTTGCTAGGCACTGTTGTAAGGGCCGCATGCGTAATCTTGCGTTTGGGAAATAGCTATGCATGAGGACATCATGCCTAGTAGTTTCATCACAAACCTGACTGTGTATTGTTGGTTTGGTTGTATGCTTGATCTTATATTTTGAAACGACTGAACTCTTTGTGGACTTGGAGTGGCAATTTCTCTTTGTGTGTTGAGTGTTGCTCCCAAGTATTGCTGTATTTGGGATGGTTGTAAATGTGATTTGGGGTAATTTATAGAAAACCCTAGTTTGTGCAGAGTATCTATTATATATTGCGTGTGAATTTGACATTGTTGTTGAGTGTTGGCTTTTATTAGCCAATCGTCTAGATACGGGAATACGTGCATGTGACGTCTCCTTACATGAGCTGCTACTAAAGCTAGGCATTTTGTAAATACCCTGGGGGACGTTGTTATTCCGAATGGCAACACTTTGAATTGGTAATGTTTTCCTTGTATTACAAACCTGAGGTATTTCCTGTGAGATGGATGGATGGGTATGTGAAAATACGCATCTTTTAGATCCAGTGTTGCCATGTATTCCCCTTGTTTTACTAAGGGGACTACGTCCTGTAGTGTTACCATGTTGAAATGATCTGATTTGATGAAGAGATTCAGTGTTCTGAGATCTAAAATAGGCCTTAACGTTTTGTCTTTCTTTGGGATAAGGAAATACAGGGAGTAAACCCCTGTTCCTTTTTGGTGATATGGTACTAGTTCTATGGCTTCTTTTGCTAGTAGTGCTTGCACCTCTATTTGTAATAGGTCTAAGTATTGTATTGACATTCTGTGCGTTCTTGGGGGAACATCTGGAGGAAATTTTGTGAACTCTATGCAGTAACCATGCTGGATAATTGATAGAACCCACGTGTCCGTGGTAATGCGTGTCCAATTGTGGTGGTATTTTGTTAATCTCCCCCCCACTGGTGATATGTGTTGGGGAAGTGTTACCTTGAAGTCACTGCTTGCTACCAGGGGTTTGTTTGGTAGGCTGGAATTTCCCTTTTCCTCTTGGGAACTGTCTTCTGTAGGAACCACGAAACCCCCCTCTCTGGTATTGAGACTGGTAAGTGGGTTTTGTTTGGGAGGTGAATGGTTCTGAGGGTTGCTGTCTAAACCTTCCCCTAAATGTCCCCCTGTATTGAGAGGAGTAGAGCTTGGGCCGTGTCTGTGTCCTTTTTCATTTTTTCTATTGCGGTATCCACTTCCGGCCCGAATAGCTGATGTTGATTAAATGGCATATTCAATACCGCCTGCTGTATCTCTGGTTTAAATCCAGAACTTCGCAGCCATGCATGCCTTCTAATTGTTACTGCTGTATTCACAGTCTGTGCCGCTGTATCAGCAGAGTCTAGTGCCGAGCGGATCTGGTTGTTTGATATGGCCTGTCCTTCTTCAACCACTTGCTGGGCACGTTTTTGATGCTCTTTGGGTAGGTGCTGGATGATGTCTTGCATCTCGTCCCAGTGTGCCCGGTCGTAGCGGGCAAGGAGGGCTTGTGAGTTGGCAATTCGCCACCGATTGGCTGCTTGCAATGCCACTCTTTTGGCGCATCCCCTGTTGACTGAATTAGCCCTTTTTCTTGCAGCCCCCACAACCACTGAGTCCGGAGGGAGCTGTTGTGTAATAAACACAGGGTCTGACGGGGGCGGTTTATATTGCTTTTCGACCCTTGGCGTGATGGCTCTCCCTTTTACTGGTTCTTGGAAAACCTGCTGTGCGTGTTTAAGCATGCCCGGCAACATTGGCAGATTTTGGTACGATACATGCGTGGATGCCAGAGTGTTGAACAGGAAGTCATCCTCCACCGGTTCTGAGTGAATTGTTACATTGTGAAATGTTGCTGCTCTGGCCAGTACCTGCGTATAGGACGTACTGTCTTCTGGCGGTGAAGGTTTTGTTGGATAACACTCTGGGCTGTTGTCCGAAACTGGTGGGTCGTATAGATCCCAGGGGTCCGCATCGTCTTGAGTCATCCCAGTATGTGTGGGTGACGGTGCCATTGGTGTACCCACTGGTGACAACTGTGGTGATTAAAGTGGGGACGTTTGTGGTGAGAAATGTGGGGGTGGTGACCTTTCTCTAACCACTTTGGCTTTGGGTTGCATCTCAGTCTCATGAAAAGGCAGTTTTCTTTTGGACTTGAGCGGAGGGATGGTTTGTATCTTCCCTGTGTCTTTCTGGATTTCTAACCTTTGCTGAGTTTGGTCATGCTCTTCTAAATCCAGTTCCTGCTCAAATCTGTGCCTTTCTTTGAGCTGTAGAGAGCGCCCCTGCTCTTCCGTGTAGGAACTCTTTTTCGGCTCCGAAGCTGGTTTTTCCGGTACCGAAACCCCAATGGAAATGGTCGGTCTCAGTTCCGATAGGCTTTTTCGAGGTTTGCTTGACTCGATGTCGACTCTTTTCGGTGCCGGTTTCTAGGGCAACATTTTGGCCTTTTTCGGTGCCGATGTTACTTGGCCACTGTCTTTTCTGTGGGTCGAGCCATGGCCTTCTGGCAGTGGCGTCCCCGAGGCCTTTTGTTTTTTGTCCTGGCCTTGGCTGTGGGACGGTGCAGGTGTACTCACTTTTTGCGCCACCGTTGGTGGTCGATCCCCTTCGGATTCATCTGAGTCTGAACCCTGGATGGAAATTCGCATTTTTTCTTCTTCGATGTCGAGATGTTGTGTTTGCTTCAACACCATCTGTAACCGTCTTGCGCGTCGATCTCTTGAGGTCTTCTTGGATCGAAACGCTCTGCAGACTTCACAAGTATCCTCTCTGTGTTCGGGTGATAAACACGGGTTACAGACCCAATGCTGGTCTGTGTAAGGATACTTGGCGTGACACTTCGGACAGAAACGGAAGGGGGTCCGGTCCATTAGTCTTCGACGACGGGTGTGGTGGGGCCGACCAGGCCTTGGTTAAGTGCGGAAGCCCCGAAGGGCCGCCGAAGCGGTCTTGTTGTCGGTGCCGATGTGATGATACTAAACCGGTCCCGAACGCAAACAGTGGCGACGAATTTCGATGATTTTTAAAGTTTTCTCGATTCGAATTTTGGAGCGAAGAGGAACACGTCCGAACCCGAAGGCGGAAAGAAAATCTAAGATGGAGTCGACGCCCATGCGCAATGGAGCCGAAAGGGAGGAGTCACTCAGTCCTGTGACTCGAAAAGACTTCTTCGAAGAAAAACAACTTGTAACACTCCGAGCCCAACACTAGATGGCAGGAACAGTGCACAGCATGTGTATCTGCAGCTACACATGCCATCGAAAATATATATATATCTCTACTGTCAACTGTTCACTCCCACAACGATCCTTCTTACGTCAGGTCTTGTATGAAAGAACACTCACAGCCACATACATCTTGTGAAGTGAAGTTTATTTACAAAAGCAGCGCAATATCCAAAGCGTATCGGAAATCCTCGTTTCCTTGATCACAGGTCAAACCAATTACAACACACTCACCAATTTTAAACACCAGTGCATTCATAGATGGCATCAAAAATGGACTACCTTGACAATCAGAAAGCTTTCTATAAACAAATCCGCCAACTTAGAATAGAGTTCACCAGCACGATATTTGCCATACTCTTTGTTAAACCACATTGGTATTGCAGCCCTCATGTTTAATCTATTTCATCTCGTTATTAAACTGTATTCTCTTAAATTATTTGAAAAATAATATTATATTTCTAACATCAAGCCCCAATAGGCTAAAAATAATAACACCTAACATTTATGCTGTTAAACCCGTTCCAATATTTCAACACCGTACTGAAGGAGAACACCAGTTGGAGGACTGCTTTGAGTCACGGAAGCGTCGGCGATCAGGTGAGTGCTTTTCTCCTTACGGGACTACAAAGTGCTTTAATTTTGGGTAGCGGAGAACGCCTTTGCAAATTACGAGGAGTGGTGTGGGCGTGAAGCAAAGTTCTTATATAGCGAGCTGGGATTTTCAGTACATGAAAGTCTGAGAAATTTGTAGATAAAATGTCAGAGGCAAGAGAAACAAAGAGAGCAGAACCAGCTGATAAATTATTTGTGAACCTCACCTCCCATGAAAAACTAGGTTCTCCTAAAAAACAAAATGGTATTGACAACATCGCAAAAACAAAGAAAGCATTATGGGACATTGTTTGGAAAAACTCAAAACAAGAACAGTCTAAATGTGGGAGGCGGTCACATTACATAAGTACATTGACTGTGGGAGAATTCCCAGGGGACTGAGAATTTTTGTGATACCAACATTTGTGAACCCTGACCCGGCAATGATAGAATAATGGGCTGCAAATAATCACCAAATTTGCATAAAATCTTGATTAGGTATGAATGGAAGGAACAAGAAAAATTACTGGTAGAGATTGACAGAGTGACTATTGAACTGAAGGAGAAATGTACAATAGAGGAACTCGACAAGGAAACTGAGAAAATTGACATGAAACTGAATAAAGCGGAAGATGTGCCAAAGATGAGGGAACACACTTCAAGGGACCAAATTGATTATGAGAAACGGCAGATTCTGACTTTTGGAAGGAAGTACGATCATATTAGAGAAAAACAATTCAACAGACTTGAAACTGGTGAACCTCAAATTCGAAAAGTGGCCTAGCAAAATTAAGAAAGGAAGCCACCAGTCAAGACTCTAGAATGGATTTGAGAGATAGAGTGATAATAGTGAAAGTGGTGCATCTGTACAGTCTGAAGCTGGTGGAGTAAAAAAAAAGATTATAAAGGAATTCGACCTCATGTCCCAGGAGAGGCTGGACGTACGATCAGGATGAGGGACAGGAAATCGCAGAAGTCGCAGAGAAGGAAGAGGTAAAAGAAGAAGAGGCAGAAGAAGAGACTTTGCAGGAGGTCCAGTGGGAGTACAGACAAGGGGCCAGGTGGCAGCAAAGTGACAGATGGAATGACAGTGGTAAATCTCTCAGACAACTGTCTTACTGAGTCTGAGACTGAGGTGCTGACCTCAGGATTATCCTTCTGTCCAATGGCATAGTTTGATTATACACAGAGCCAAATTGATTTGCTTACTTTCAGTAGAAAATTAAAATTGAAAACATTTTTTGTCACAAAACCTAGTGATATGCAGAGGCAGAGCTAGAATATACCATCTACTTTCCAAATAAGGTATATAGAAGTGTTACATACAATATGTGAGTTAGGTGAAAATGTGACCTCAGTCTCTGATCCCTTTGAATAATGATGGCATTAATATTTTTGAGAAGGGTGTTATAAAATAAATGAATAAACTGAGATGGAAGAACAAGGTACACTTTAGTAACCTTCAATCCAGACACAGAGAAACTATTAAATCACTGCAGAACAATAAGGCCATTGTTGGGGACAGGGCTTGCGGCACTACAAAATAGCCGCACTGTAGAAGAGCTTTGCAGACCGCTAAATAATCCTTCAGAATATTACCGCCAACTAAGAGATTCTGGTGCTCTAGTCTACTTGTGGGCACCCCCCAGGTGGCAGTGCATACAAGGATCTGGTCCTAAGGAGCTGCAGTGGACCGTTGGCGAGAACCAGCGGCTGTGCATCCAACAAGAACAGGGTGGTCATGGGCTCCTGCGGGCCTGATACGTGGCACTGGGCTTCGGGGCTGCCACACGTAGAGGAGCAGCCCCAGGGAGAGAGGAGCCAGCGACGAGTGAACTTGTCTCTGGTTTGTGGAGGCGGCGGGCCTTGCTTGTGAGGAGTGGGCGGTGGCTTTCAGGTTGGAGTGAAGGACGAGTGGGCCTGCCAATGGCCTAATCTACCAAACTGTGACCTATGGAGGTGAGCGCCGGCCCCTGGTAATGCTAAAAAAGGTGTAATGATGGAGCGGAGGATTGGGTGGAACCAGCGCTCTTAGGAATCTTTCTGGAACATCCCGGGAAGTTGCCGAGAGAAGAAAGGCTTATGTGTATAGTTCAGCAGTAGCGCTGTGAGGCAGAAGGCCGCCATTACCTGCACAACCACAATTTTGATTTGAAACTGTGCAGGCATAAACTTACTGCTACCAACATGACTCTGTATAGCTATGTGGGCAGGATTCGAGAGCTCATGCTGGGCCACGCTTAGGGGGCCGCTTTGGGACACAGCGCAGGAAAGCATCTGGAGCTGGCACCCTGGGAAGCCGCTGCTCAATCTTTCACAACCAGCAGAGCCTGGGAAACCACGAGCGTACAGTATAAGAAAGAGCTGTTGGGGCTCGAGGTGGTGCTTTGCAGTCATGCTTGCCTGTTCATCTCTCATACCATATAACTGCCTCAATCTGCCCTACCTGAGGCCTGGGGGACGCCAGGCTGGCCTGGGGGACGCCAGGGGCGCCAAGGCAGTAGGATCCACTCACCGTAGGGCACTGTACAGGACTACATGAGACTTGCTGCCTGGCAATTGCTGACCCCCCTCAGGACAGTACACAAGTGGTGTTCTGTGTGGTGATGCTTCATGAGTTAGCTGAAGGCTAGGAAGGCTCAAATAGGCGGGGCTTAGGAGCCCATAGGATATGTTTGAGCTTTTGGTGCACTGTGCTCAGGATTCAACAATACTGTAGCAAAAATGGGAAAAACTGATAAAACATAACTTAAACTCCACTTTGAAAGTCGCATGTCCCACAGGTTGAAAGGCATTGAAACCACCTCACAAGGAGATGTAGATGAAATGTCAGACATGCATAGCAACTCGGACCTCAAACAAATCCTGGCTGAGATGCAGCAAAGCCTCACAAGCATCAATGGTAAAATAGATGCGTACAGAATGGACCGCATGACGGAAAGACTGGACAAACATGCAGACCATCTGTACGGGGTGGAATGGAGAATGTCTGAGATCGAAGGTGTGCAAGTTAATGGGGCAGCAGTGCCAAAGAAAATGGATAAACAACTTGGCACACTGCAGGCTAGGGCGGAGGATGTGGAGGCACGATCCAGGGGGAACAACTTGAGAATTTTTGGGATGGCTGACAACACCAGGATAGACACTATGGAGCAGTTTGTGGAACAACTGCTGCAAGATCTGCTGGGGCAAGACTCCTTCTCTCGTAGTCGAGCGGGTGCATTGTTGGCTGGTGCTGTGACCGGTTTGGTGGGTGCCTCCTAGACCTATATTTGCTAGGTTGTTGAAATACAGAGACCTAGTGCTCCGCAAGACACGAGAGCTCAAAGAACTTAGGTATGAAGGTACCACTGTGTCCTTGTATCCAGATTTCACACAGCAGGTACAAGATGCCAGGAAGCACTTAATCTGTGTCAAGTTCAAATTAAAAGACCTCAACCTGGAATACAATATGTTATATCCTGCCCGTCTGCAGGTCCTTGTGGATGGTAAGGTAGTTATTCTTACGGACCCGAAGGATGTTTTGAAATTTCTAAAACACAGAGAGAGTAATGGGAGGCACAGCTGTTCCCCCTAGGTCAACTCAAAGCAAGCCAGATGGAGAACTGGATGAGCGACTGACAATTCTGGATGCTTGGGTCCTCAAGACTGCGATAACATAACTCTATGTTCATTGCATGTGGGGGTAAAAATATTATTAATATTTATATTGTTCTGTCATAGGTTGAGCATAGCCTAGTTCATTGTGTAGAGAGCTAATACGCCCTTAATAGACAGAAGGGGCATGCCAGAAAAAGACAGCATTTGCTTTGTTATTGGGCACCTTAGACTATGGGGTGCACTTACTCTGTGACAAGGAGTTGGCATAAGACACACTTTGCTGGTGGTCGTTTGTGAACACAAGATTTTAAGTGTGGCAACTGCTTCCCCACCTGTGTGTTTATCACTCAATGTTTATTGTAGAAGCAAATGTTTGAGGTTGGGTGGGCAGTGGGAGGGAGCTGAACATTTCATCAGCTATGGTTCCACGTAATGGGGAGAGGGATGTGTTAGGGACGTGTTATGTAGGAAACAAAGGCATATAGGATATTCATTAGTCGATGGGCAGAGGCTGGCAGAGATTTAAGATTACAAAACAGGCATTAGGATGGGAGACAATTTAACACAGGGACGGCAGACAGTCACCAAGTGTGCCATGATTCTGCTTGCTTACTTGGAATGTGAGAGGTCTCAATGACGGCAGGAAGTTCTGAAAAGTACTGGCATATCTTAGAAGACAAGCAATAGAAGTAGCTATTCTCCAAGAAACACAGATAGTGGCATGCCAACTCCCCACGGGTTGCAGCATTCACATCCCAGGCCAGGGGGATATTAATAAGGACGCCCTAGAGTGCTGGTGTTAAGATTCAGGAGGTGTGTCTCGGTCTAGGGAGGAGGTATACAGTGGTGTGCTGCAGTGAGGATGATGTCTCAGCATTACTGGTAGGAATCTACAGCCCTAATTATGATGACCCGCAGTTCTACTATTCCTTGTATGCTTGGTTAGAGCAGTGGGTTGGCAGTCCACAGTTGTGTGTGTGTGTGCGTGGGGGAGGCTGTGCGTGGGGGAGGGTGTGCGTGGGGGAGGGTACTGGACATAGCTGTGCAGGCCTCTATGTGTGGCGATCTTGTATGGCTGGCAGTGCAGGCTACACACATTACTCATCACAACACAACATACATAAGCAGACAGATTATTGGCTGCTGTTGCAGGAGCTGTTCCCGCAAGTGGAGTGTTGCAAGCCCCTACCGCATACATATTGGGATAACTCCCCGGTGGTGGAGCTAAAACTGGGGCCCCCGTGCCATGCTTTCACTTGGCGGTTCTTCCAGTACTCTTTACTTGATGGGGCTTTTAGGGAAGAACTGCCCCAAGCTATGGAAGAGTTTTTTCACACAAACATTGGTTCTGTACATAAATTTGCTGCTGTACGGGAAACCTTTAAATTCTATATTAGATGAATTACAATATCCAAATACGCTGAAGTTCTACTCGCTATTCAGAATAGCTTGTTGAAACAAAACAAAAAATGGCTTTATTACAGCAGCAGCACAGGTAGACAGGGTACCAACAGCTGCTGGTCGCCATTAAAGCAAAGATTGATGAATATCATGAGCAGGCACAGCGCAAAGTGGAACACCTCAGGAAGTACACAGTGGCGCAAATGTGCCAGGAGCTATGATGGCGTCCGTGGTGGATCCTTGCCAGGATGACGCTACTATATTAGAGATACAGGACAAACAAGGGCACCCATTATATGCTACAGAGGAGATAGTCAGGTGTTTTTGTAGGTATTACTTTAAATTGTATATCGAGCAGCCCACTAGGGGCAAAGTCGTGCTCATATAGGCTTGAAGTGGCTCACAAATGAGCAAGTAGAAAAATTGATGGCCCTGCTGAACCCCAGAGAGGTCCGTGCAGCACTTAAGAGTATGCCCTCCGGCAAAGCACCAGGCACAGATGGTCTTACAGTAGCCTTCTATAAGGCTTACTAGGATGTGCTGATACCTCATTTAATCACTCTGCTTGCAGAAATGGCATCAAATGGCATTATGCCCCCATCTACGAGAGAAGCTCTCTTGTTCAAAATCCTGAAGCCAGGGAGTGCCAGTCCCTATTAAATGTTGTCACAAAGCTCTTTGCTAAAATACTTGCCAATGGCCTTTGGTACTGAGTTTACCAACAGTGATGGGCCCGGAGTAGACAGGGTTTTGTCCCGAGTCATTCCCTCACACACAATCTATGAACTTTTTTGGGGTGGTGCAGAGTGTTAATCCAGAGGTGCGGTCAGTGGTGGTTTTTAGTGATATAGAGAAGGCGCCTGACTCTGTAGTCTGAAGTTTTTGAGGGCCGTCCTGCGGCAAATTAGTGTTGGCGATATATACCTTTAGTTGGTGAATGTCCTCTACGCACAGCCCATGGCGTGAATTCACATCAATGGTGCAGTCCCTGAGCCTATAGTTATTAGCAGGGGCACTCGACAGGCTGCCCCCTTTCTCCTTTGCTATATGCATTGGTGGCGGGCCGCTAGCATGCACTTTACGCGAATATCACTCGCACAGGAGACTCCTACATCCTGGGAATAGGTTAATCATTTCTACCTATGCAGATGATACATTGATAAATATATTTGTGATCCAGGGCGTAATTTAGCGCCAGTGCTGTAGGAGATGACACTGTTCAGGAGCCATTCAGGTCTGCATATTAGCGGAGGTAAATCCATTAACCTGCCACTTACTCCTGTAACAACCCAGGTGACTGTTAAATATCCACTGAAGTGGACCACTGAGTCCATCTGCTATTTGGCGATTTAAATGTACACTGACACAGAGATCAAGCTACAGGAAAAATATGGGGTGGCACAGCGAAAATTGGCTGAGACAGTTGAGAGTTGGATCAAATTGCTGCTCTCACTAGCTGAACATGTGGCACATATGAAAACGATAGTGTTTCTTGTTCTTGCTTATAAATATACTACTATTACTGAGGCAATCGCCTTGGGTCACGCTGCACACTTTAATGATTCAACGGGCCTGGGAAGCGAAGCGGCCTCGAGTGTGCTGGGACACTCTTACGTTGCCCTACAATATGGGAGGGTTGAATGTGCCGGACCCCAAGGCCCATTACCTCGTAGCGCAGAGCTGTTATGCTTATTATTGGTTGCATGGCGCCTAAGACTTTACCCATCTAGAACTTGAGCACACATTGGTGACCCTCTTCACGCTGCCTCAGGCTCTGTTCCGCAAGCCGACTCGACAATACAGAGTCTTTGATTCCTTAAATAGCACAATCTGCTTGTGGGGTAACTTATTAGACAGGCAGCCGGGTGCACTATTATATTCCCCGCAGATCCCATTAACGTGGTGTTTATGGTTTCCACTGGGGCAAGAACGAGGTGCAGTACAGCATTTGACTCACTGGACATACAGCTTGTGGTAGACTTCTATGAGGAAGGGACGGTGAAAGATTGGACTCTGCACATGGTGTGTCCAGAAACATCCACTGCTCGAACACACTTTCATTACTTCAGAGCCCTTCAAGCTATGCGCAAATTGCTAGGCGACAATCTCCTAGAGCCCCCTGAGTTATCAGCATTAAAATTCTTGTTACAGACTTCCACACCTGCCCCTTTATTAGCTAGACTTTGCTTATTCACAAGAGAACCGTAGACACACCTAAATAAATCAATAGGGTGTATTACACTCCGACCAGGCTTGCCAGATTTGAGCCTTGCGAAAATGCCAAGTGCTTGAGGTGTCAGGAGGATGATGCAGGATTTGCACACACAGCCAAGTACTGTTGAGGGATACAGGGTTTCTGGGAGGAGGTATTTCTTGCCTTGGAGGACATCACAGGCTGTACCTTGAGCAGGAATCTGATGCTGGCTCTATTAGGATATGATAAAGCCGTGAAAAGAGCAGATAGGAAGATAGTGGCTACGGGTCTACTACTGACGAAGCGTAGGATCGCTATTCGATGGGCCAGAGGCCCAGTGCCACAGATTAAGGACTGGTGTAGTGACATGGTGCATTGCAGCATGCATTCTGATGTCTGCCTAGCTGCAGCAAACAACGTGATATTATGGGAGTCATACAGGGCCTATTTACAACAGAATATAATGCTGCACTCTACAGTAGGTGGTCAGAAACTGTGGAGAGGAGCAGTAGTTCTAGATGAGCCCTCGGTGGGGGTGGGTGGGAGAAGGGGAGGACGGGTCTTCACGGTTCAGGCTAATGGGTAATATATCAGATAAATAATGTGCTATTGTCAAACATGAATATTGATGGCTAAACGTAAGACAGTACATGTGCGGACTTCTACTGTTTTAACTGTTGCCATGCTTGTTACATCAGTAGTGAATAGCTGATGCTATTGTTCATGTACGACAAATACTGTAGAAGATATTAGAGACTTTTCTCTACTGTTACTGTAATTGGCTTCCCATCTATTCACACCTACTCTACCACATTGGTCTCTTTGTCCTAAGCATGTACGGAATGTTTGTAACATTAATAAAGTTAATAAAGTTTTTAAAAACAAGGACCTTGTTATTAAAACAAAAACAAAAAAATCTGACAAGGGTGGCAATGTTGTTGCCCTGTCTATGGACATGTATGTGAAAGAAGACCTAAGGCAATTGAAGGATACCACCAGCTATGAAATTTCAGGCACGGGTGAAATGACACAGCCTAAATTGATGTATTTTGAGACATTGGAAGAATGGAGAGAGAGAGATTTGACTGAGTGGGAGGAATATCAATTCCTTAGGATAGAATTTCCCAAAATGCCTGCAAACTATTTTTTATCCAAGCTTCATAAAGATGCAAATAATTCGCCAGGGAGACCAACTGTCTCCTCTAGAAGTAGCTTACTTGAGGACACCTCTAAATATGTAGATTTTTTCATACGTCCCTTTGTGGAAACATTACCCTCATACATTAGGGACACAGGAGACTTTCTAAGGATTTTTAATATGATTACTGGGAAGAGGAATTTCCTCTTTTGAGTCTTGATGTTAACAGCCTCTACACCTGTATACCCCATGATCAAGGGATTCAGACCATTCGACATTTTTTGAGAGCTTGGTCTTTGTCATACTTTCTGCAAACAGAAATGTTTTTTGACATAATCTATCTATATATGTCTCATGAAAAATGTTTTCATCTTTGATAAGGCAGTATATTATCAGACCCAAGAGACCACAATGGGCACTTGTTTCGCCCTCCGGTTATGTGGGTCTGCCCCTCGGCTAACGGGAGGAACAGGCGGTTCGTAACATCAGGGAGTTTGAAGAACAAGTGGTCCTTTGGGTCAGGTATATCGACTATATTTTCTGCATTTGGAAAGGCTATATATATACCGTATATAGAATCTTCACTGCAATTTCTTACCATTTTGAATGAGAATTCCCTTAATCTTAAATTCACCTGTGAAACTGAATAGGAAAAAACAGAATTCCTTGATGTAAGAATTTACATTGATAGTGGAAAGGTAGAAAGTAGCCTATTCAGAAAGAAAACAGCTGGGCATAACTTACTCCATGTTAGCAGTAATCATCCCCCGAATTTGATATATAGTATCCCCTATGGGGAACTATTAAGAGCTAGGAGAAATTGTAGCTCTGATGCAATTGTTTCTTAAGACAAACTTTACTGCATTTATATATCACATGTACACAGGCTGCAGTCGGCAAAATGGCATTGTAATATTACATCAAGTTCAACTTTCTCGGCCGTAAGAGCTCTGATGCAACTTATAAGGAAACTGAAATCATGACAGAGATAAGGAAAGGGGATACCCTAAGTCCATTATTGAAAAAGCTTTGACTAAATTCAGTCAGGTAAAAAGGAAAGACTTGTTGATAGTTAAGAAAATTGGTACTGGGGAAGGTGAGCCCAGTAGATTCATCACAACAAGACCAGGGAGGTCAAAAAGATGTTTTAGAAATGTTGGCCTGTACTGCAAACAGATGTAACATTGGCCAAATTAGTCGATGAGTATCCTAGATTTATCTTCAGGAGAAGTAGGTCTCTGAAAGATACATTGAGTCAGTGCTTAATACTACAAAGTGAGGCAGCAGACCAATCAGTAGGTTATTTGTGGGAAATGTAAAGCTTGCAAACAGTTTTAACTGTAAAGAGGTTACGTTTCCTAGAACATCCAAACCGTATGCTATTAAAAAAAAAACCAAATGTATCTTGCAATTCAGAATACAGTGTATATGCCCTGTATTGCCCGTGTTATAAGTTCTATGTGGGCAGCCCAATTCATGCAGCAAAAAAAACGAGCATTGGAGCATATGAGGGAAATTATACATGATGACAAGACCTACCCGGTGGCAAGTCATTTCAAAATGTACCATGACCAGAAAGCTAATGTTATAATTTGTGCTCTATGATACAATCCCATTGAAAGAAAAAAGGTGGGAATAGAATTCTGGAACTTCGGAAACTCAAGCCAAGACTTATTATTGGTCTTAACACCCTACATTAGTTTGACTGAACATGGACGAGGATTTAGCAGTTCATAAGAATTAAGGGAAAGGGAAGAGCAGGAAACTGATGCATCATGATGTGTTTTGATGTTGCATGATTAAGTGTATAGTTTGTTTCACGTCTACTTTGGGTTGGTTAACAAATATGGAGCTTTCTTTAGTTCCATGTGGGGTGCACTTTTTTAATAAAATTTGATATATAATTGGACTACTTGATATCGGACAATATTCAGTTCCTGGAGAGAGATCAAGGTGTACTAAGTAGACCAAAAGAGCGGTTATATCATTTAAGCATGCCCATACGGCCTTTATTTGGGGTTTGCCCTCCATCCTTTGGGGGAGGGGTACAGTAATTATAAGTTAGTCTATCCTTAGTTACTTAACATGTTTCTTTCTTTTCTGTTTCTCTTCGTCCCTGGTTGATATATATTAATAGGGTTATTACAGTGAAGAAGCATGGAAATTAAAGTGATACAAGCAACATGTTATTCACGTTAATCTCCTTGGGCTTTTGTTGAAATATTGGGACGGGTTTAACAGCATAAATATTAGGTGTTTTTTTTATTTTCAGCCTAGTAGGACTTGGTGTTAGAAATGTAACATTTTTTAAATAATGTAAGAGAATACAGATTAATAACAAGATGAAATAGATTGAGGATGAGGGCTCAAATACCAACATGGTTTAACAATGAGTACGGCAAATATTGTACTGGTGAACTCCATTCCAAGATGGCGGATTTGCTTATATAGAAAGCTATTCTGATTGTCGAAGTAGTCAGTTTTTTTTTTTATACCATCAATAAATGCACTGGTGTTTAAAATTGGTGAGTGTGTCGTAATTGGTATGACCTGTGATCAAGGAAACCCGAAACGTTTTGGGTATTGTGCTGCTTTTGTAAATAAACTTCACTTCGCAAGACGTATGTGGCCATTCTTTCATCCAGGACCTGAGATAAGAAAGGTCGCTGTGGGAGTGAACAGTTGACAAGACTGAAGGGGGGCCTTCTGCGACAGGGGTGGGGATGGATGGATCGATATATATATATATATATATATATATATATATGTACATCTGTTTGTGGCATCAGACGCTGCAGATTCACACGCTGTGCCCTGTTCCTGCCATTTAGTGTTGGGCTCGGAGTGTTACAAGTTGTTTTTCTTTGAAGAAGTCTTTTCGAGGCACGGGCCCGAGTGACTACTCCCTTTCGGCTCCATTGCGCATGGGCGTAGACTCCATATTAGATTGTTTTCCCCGCAAAGGGTGAGGTAGGAGTTGTGAGTATACTAGAGGTGCCCATGCAATGGAGTAGTAATGTATGGGGTCATGGTGTGTATTAAAAATATTATTTATTTACATATTTACAATTTTCATGCAACTAAAAACGGCTACAGGCTCCCGGGGAGGTGGGAGTGCACATGTGAATCTGCAGCGTCTCATGTCACAAACAGATGTACACTGGGTAAGTCACATTTTACGTTCAATGGCATGTGTAGCTGCAGACACACTTGCTGTGCATAGACTACAAAGCAGTAATCTCCCCAAAAGTGGTGGTTAGCCTGTAGGAGTTGAAGTTGTCTGAAATAATGTTCTTAATAGAGCCTGTCCTACTGTGGCTTGTTGTGTTGCTAACACGTCTACACAGTAATGCTTAGTAAATGTATGAGGTGTAGACCAGGTGGCTGTCTAACAAATTTCTGTCATTGGTATATTTCCAAGAAAAGCAATGGTGTAATGGGTAATTCTCTTTTTGCTTTAAGGTAACAGGTTTGAATGCATTTAACTATCCATCTGGCAATGCCTTGTTTGAAGATAGGGTTACCTGCGTGAGGTTTCTGGAAAGCTACGAACAATTGTTTTGTTTTACGAAATAGTTTTGTTCTGTCAATGTAATACATTAGTGCTCTTTTTATGTCTAATGTATGCAAGGCCCTTTCAGCTACTGAGTCTGGTTGTGGAAAGAAGACTGGGAGTTCCACAATCTGGTTTAGATGGAATGGTGATATGACCTTTGGTAAGAATTTGGGATTTGTACGGAGAACCACTTTATGTTTATGTATTTGTATAAATGGTTCTTGAATAGTAAATGCTTGTATTTCACTCACTCTTCTAAGTGATGTGATAGCTATTAGAAAGGCAACTTTCCAAGTCAGAAATTGGATTTGACAAGAATGCATGGGTTCGAATGGTGGGTCCATGAGTTGTGTTAATACAATATTAAGGTTCCACTAAGGTACTGGTGGTGCCCTTGGGGGTATGATTCTTTTTAGTCCTTCCATAAACGCTTTAATAACTGGTATTCTAAGTTGTATGTTTAATCTGCAGATAGGCAGATATTGCAGTGAGATGGATTTTAATTGAAGAGAAAGCTAGATTAGACTTTTGTAAGTGTAATAAATAACTTACAATGTTTTGTGTTGTTGCGTCTAGTGGCATAATTTGATTAGTCTGACAGTAGCAAACAAATCTTTTCCATTTGTTTGCGTAACAATGTCTTGTTGTAGGTTTTCTCGCTTGTTTAATGACCTCCATACACTCTTGTGAAAGGTTTAAATGTCAGAATTCTAAGACTTCAGGAGCCAGATTGCTAGATTGAGCGATGCTGGATTTGGGTGTCTGATCTGTTGTTTGTGTTGTGTCAACAGATCTGGTCTGTTTGGTAGTTTGATGTGGGGTACTACTGATAAGTCCAACAGTGTTGTGTACCACGGTTGGGTAGCCCAGGTTGAAGCTATGAGTATTAGTTTGAGTTTGTTTTGACTCAGTTTGTTGACCAGATAAGGAATGAGCGGGAGAGGGGGAAAAGCGCAAGCAAATATCCCTGACCAGCTGATCCATAGAGCATTGCCATTGGACTGAGGGTGTGGGTACCTGGACGCTAAGTTTTGGCATTTTGCGTTTTCTTTTGTTGCAAATAGATCTATGTTTGGTGTCCCCCAGCGGTGGAAGTGATCCTGTAGGATCTGTGGATATATTTCCCATTCGTGAGTTTGCTGGTGATCTCAACTGATATTGTCGGCTAACTGATTTTGAATGCCTGGTATGTATTTTGCTATTAGGCGAATGTTGTTGTGAACTGCCCAATGCCAAATTCTTTGTGCTAAGAGACACAGTTGTGACGAGTGTGTCCCACCCTGTTTGCTGAGACAGTACATTGTTGTCATATTGTCTGTCTTGACAAGAATGTGCTTGTGGGCTATTAGTGGTTGAAACGCTTTAATGCCAAAAATACTGCTAGCGGTTTCAAGTGATTTAGGTGAAGTAATTTTTGTTGATTGTCCCATTGACCTTGTATGCTGTGATTGTTGAGGTGTGCTCCCCACCCAACCATGGAAGCATCTGTTGTGATAATGGCGTGAGGCACTAGGTCTTGAAATGGCCGCACTTTGTTTAAATTTATAGGGTTCCACCAGTGAAGCGAAGAGTGTGTTTGGCGGTCTATCAACATTAGATCTTGTAGTTGACCCTGTGCTTGCGTCCATTGTTTTGCTAGGCACTGTTGTAAGGGCCGCATGTGTAGTCTTGCGTTTGGGACAATGGCTATGAATGAGGACATCATGCCTAGTAGTTTCATTACAAACCTTACCATGTAGTGTTGGTTTGGTTGTATGCTTGATCTTACATTTTGGAACGATTGGACTCTGTGGACTTGGAGTGGCAATTGCTCTTTGTGTGTTGAGTGTTGCTCCCAAATATTGTTGTATTTGGGATGGTTGCAGATGTGATTTTTGGTAATTTATAGAAAACCCTAGTTTGTGTAGAGTTTCTATGACGTATTGCGTGTGGAATTGACATTGTTGTTGAGTGTTGGCTTTTATTAGCCAGTCGTCCAAATATGGGAATACGTGCATGTGCCGTCTCCTTATGTGAGCTGCTACTACGGCTAGGCATTTTGTAAATACTCTGGGGGCTGTTATCCCGAACGGTAGCACTCTGAATTGATAATGTTTGCCTTGAATTACAAACCTTAGGTATTTCCTGTGAGAAGGATGGATGGGTATGTGGAAATACGCATCCTTGAAATCCAGTGTTGTCATGTATTCCCCCTTTTTTAGTAAGGGAACTACGTCTTGAAGTGTTACCATGTGGAAATGATCTGATTTGATGAAGAGATTTAGTGTTCTGAGATCTAGGATAGGCCTTAACGTTTTGTCCTTTTTTGGAATGAGGAAATATAGTGAGTAAACACCTGTTCCTTTCTGGTGATTGGGTACTAGCTCTATTGCTTGTTTTTGTAACAGTGCTTGGACCTCTATATGTAATAGGTCTAAGTGTTGTGGAGACAGTCTGTGCGGGTTTGGTGGCACATCTGGAGGTAATTTTGTGAATTCTATGCAATAACCATGTTGGATAATTGATAGGACCCATGTGACTACCAATTGTGGTAGTATTTGGTTAGCCTCCCCCCTCCCAATTGGTGACAAGTGTTGGGGTGTTGTGACATTGAAGTCACTGCTTGCTAGGGCTTGGTTTAGCGGGCTGGAATTTCCCTCTTCCTCTTGGGAATTGTCCTCTATAGGAAACCCCCCTCTGTGGTATTGTGATTGATAGGTGGGTTTTGTTTGGGAGGTGGAAGGTTCAGATGTTTGTTGCCGAAACCCCCCTCTAAATTGTGGTTTCCTAAATGTGCCTCTGAATTGTGGGGAGTAGAGCACGCCCGAGGCTTTGGCCGTGTCCATGTCTTTTCATTTTTTCGATGGCAGTATCGACCTCCGGCCCAAACAACTGATGTTGGTTAAACAGCATATTTAGTACCGCTTGTTGAATTTCTGGTTTGAATCCAGAACTGCGCAGCCATGCATGCCTGCGAATCGTGACAGCCGTGTTGACAGTCCGTGCTGCTGTATCTGCAGAGTCTAATGCGGACCTTATCTGATTGTTCAATATGGCCTGTCCCTCTTCAACTACTTGCTGGGCACGTTTTTGGTGTTCCTTGGGCAAGTGCTTTATGATGTCTTGCATCTCGTCCCAGTGTGCCCTGTCGTAGCGTGCAAGTAGGGCTTGCGAATTTGCAATTCGCCATTGATTGGCTGCCTGTGATGCCACTCGCTTGCCTGCTGCGTTGAATTTTAAACTTTCTTTGTCAAGTGGTGGAGTATCCCCCGACGATTGAGAGTTCGCTCTTTTCCTTGCTGCCCCTACAACCATCGAGTCCGGTGTGAGCTGTTGCGTTATAAACACTGGGTCTGTTGGAGGTGGTTTGTATTTTTTCTCGACCCTAGGCATGATAGCTCTTCCCTTTATAGGCTCTTGGAAGACCTGTTGTGCATGCTTGAGCATGCCTGGTAGCATTGGCAGGCTTTGATAGGATGCGTGGGTGGATGCTAGAGTGTTAAAAAGGAAGCCATCCTCCACTGGCTCAGCATGCATCGCTACATTGTGGAACGTAGCTGCCCTGGCTAGTACCTGCGTATATGCAGTACTGTCTTCTGGTGGTGACGGCTTGGTTAGATAACACTCTGGGCTGTTATCCGATATTGGTGGATCATATAAATCCCATGCATCAGCATCATCTTGGGTCATCCCAGTATGTGTGGGTGACTGCATTATTGGTGTTCCCACTGGTGACAATTGTGTTGAGTGCAGTGGGGATGGTTGTGGTGAGACCTGTGGTGTTGGTGACTTGTCTCTAACCACTTTGGCCGCATTTCTGTTTCTTGAAATGCAAGTTTTATTTTAGATTTGAGTGGAGGTAAAGTTTGAATCTTGCCAGTGTCCTTTTGGATATGTGACTTCTGTTGTTTTTGATCAAGTTCCTCTATATCCAACTCTTGCTCAAATCTATGTCTTCCCTTTTGTTGTTTGGAAAGCCCTTGCTCCTCTGTGTATGAGCTTCTTTTCGGATCCGAGGCCGCTTTTTTCGGTACCGAAGTTTCAGATGTTATAGTCTTTTTCGGTTCTGAGGAGCTTTTACGTTTTTTTTTCGATTCGATCACTCGGTGTCTAAATCGTTCAGTGCCGGAATCTCGACCTGAGTCGGAAGTCTTCGGCAACTCTTTGGCCTTTTTCGGTGCCAATGTCTGGTCACCTTCCTTTCGGTGGGTTGAGCCATGGCCTGCTGGCGGTGGCGTTCCCATGGCCTTAAGATTTTTGGTGTGACCCTGAGTTTGGGATGAGTTTGGGACGGGACAGGTTTACTCACGGTTTGTTGCACTGTCGAGGGTCGTTCACTGTCAGATTCATCCGAGTCAGTCTCTTTGATGGAGATTCTTTCCTCCTCCTTGACGTCGAGCTGTTATTTCGGTTTCAACGCCATTTGCAGTCTTCTTGCGCATCGATCTCTCGAGGTCTTCTTTGATCGAAGCGCTCTGCAAGCTTTACAAGTATCCTCTCTGTGTTCGGGTGACAAACACAGATTACAGACCCGGTGCTGGTCTGTATAAGGATACTTTGTGTGACACTTAGGACAGAAACGGAAGGGGGTCTGTTCCATTAGTCTGAGACGACGGGTGTGGTCGGGCCGACAAGGCCTCGGTGAAGAGTGGAAGCCCCAAAGGGCCGCCGAAGTGGTCTTGATGTCAGTGCCGATACACTAACACTAAACGGGTACTGAGCGATAACAATACCGTCGAATTTTCTATACTTTAGGTAACTTTCCCGATTCGAAATACGGAGCGAAGAGGAACATGTCCGAACCCGATGGCGGAAAGAAAACAATCTAAGATGGAGTTGACGCCCATGCGCAATGGAGCCGAAAGGGAGGAGTCACTCAGTCCAGTGACTCGAAAAGACTTCTTCAAAGAAAAACAACTTGTAACACTCCGAGCCCAACACTAGATGGCAGGAACAGTGCACAGCATGTGTATCTGCAGCTACACATGCCATTGAATATATATATATCTTTTTTTTTTCCCTCTCTCGATCTCTCGAACCATGACCCCCCCTGCTTCTAATTTTTGAAGGAGGGCTGCCAAACCTTCGTGTGACATATCAGTTGTCATGACAAAATTAGTCAACTGAGTGTAATTCTTGGGCTTTGCTTAGTCGACCCATCTGCCATGATAAGGGCTTCCTGGTTTTGTTTGTTACTCTGATGCAGTTGATGAAGGATCTGGAAACTTGGATGTGTTGGGCATCCAATCTTTCTTGCTTTAGGGGCACATAATTTGACTAGTCTGGTATTCAAGATGGTACTCAGGATATGGTTGATAGCGTGGGCCATAGATGAGGCTCGGCCACATCACGTGAACAGCCCAGGTTCATGAACAGCTGCATGCATTCCTGAGAGAATTTGCTGGTGTATGCAAAATACCTTCTCTTCACCAACCAGAAGTCAAGATACAGGAAGACTGAATGACACTGGATTAACAGAAAAGCTTTTACTGAACCAATTTACTCTAAACACCATTAGAGTTGATTTGAGGTCAAGCTGCAGTGCTTTTGATTGACAGTGGCACCTGGCTACCTTGAACCACAGGTAACTGTGAGGCCTGGGGCAAATGGGTATATGGAAGTAGGAATCCTGCAGATCCAGAGAAGTCACCAATTCTTCTTTGTGAAGCAACTGAAGCACCTTCAGCAAGGTTACCAGTCTGTGAGTGTGTTTTTTCTCAAGTATCTGTTAAGTTGCTGAAGATCTAGAATGAAGCAGCATTCTGACAACTTATTTACCAGGAACAACCTGGAGTAGAACTCTGGTTCGCTGGGAGGTGGGGACGGGTTCCAGGGTCTCTTTGTGAAGCATGCAAAGTATATCCACCAGCAAAGGTGTAATTGGAGAGTAGCCTTTCTCTGTGGAAGCTGTGAGATTCTTAAGCCCACCACACCAAGGGAAACAGGTACCAGATTTCAGGAGGCCTGGGTTGGCTGGATGTCACTGTTGGTAGGAGGATTCCTGCTGTTTACCTTTGGTGGAAGTCTTCTACTTGGGTTGCTATCTGGAATACCATGAATATACTGTCCATTCTGATGGAGGTGGATAGTGTGACTACCTATATTATGGAGTCTGCACAGTGTTTTCTATTGTGGTGGCTGGTATGTTGGTAGCTGCCTCTAAATAGCATATCAGACCTCTACTCCTTTTCCCACAAAAGGCATCTGCTGTGCAAAATGAAGTTTTCTTGCAGAAGGGTGTTGGTGACTGCTTGACTGACTGCAAGGCTTCATCCACATGCTTCCCAAAAAATATGCTAATCTTTTTATGATGCAGTGTTGCAATGAACAAACTGTAACCTGCCACCTTTGTTCCCTAAGAAATGCAGCTCCTGCCATTGTTAGAACCTGGGGCTGGCCACATCTACAGGACTATCAATCACAGCAGCTAAAGCCCTTTCTTCTTCTCAAAGAACCACCTGAGCTTCTTCAATCTTCATGCTCAGAAGAAGTTAGAAATATGAAGCCATGACCGCCCACATCTGCTTGGTATAAGTGCTGATTACAACCAAAGCGTTGGCAGTTTTAATGGATGATGCAGGCAGTGTTAAGATTATCTTCCCTGTTCAGTGGAAAGCCGAAAATGGGAAGATGTGTTCCTTGAACGTGTTGTGCTGCTTGTAACTCCACAGAATATGCCTAGCATGTCTAGCAATGCATGCAGATGTGTTATCAGGGGCTCTGAAGTTTTTAACAAAACTGGGTATTAACGCTGACCGCTGGCATCTACAGGAGTTTCACTCACTCTTTCAAAATGTGAGGAATGATCTATCAGATTTCCTGGGTGTTTCCTTAAAGACCTACAGAAAGCAATCTCTCTCAGTGACATTTAGCACTAAGTTGAACTGCTTTGATGCACTCTCTTTTAACGAGTGGAAGCAGGAATTGTTATGTGAGGAATTCTGAATGTGGTCGCATGGAGGCTCTATCTCCAGATGGCACACATAATCTTATTCATCTGTTGTAGTTTACAGTCGCTCGAGAAGCTAGCTTCTCCTCCATATCGCTGTTTGTTCAAGGAATCTTTTACCACATCGGAGCAATGACTCAGTTGTGGTGGCACAGGTCGAATCACTGGAGTCTGTGGTGGTGGCTGATGAGGCTAAACTGGTCTAGAATTTCTACTGGAGCTGGATGTGGTGGTGCCTTCTGAGGCTGATGCACAAGTGGCTGTGATGCACCTTCAGGATGTTCTGAATTGCGGAGGCAGTGCTTCATTTGATGCGGTGGTTACAGATGAGGCACACTAGCATTCATTTTTATCTCTTCAGACTTTGACCCACAACAAGAAACAAAGACAAAAGAGAAAAAAAACAGTGACAAGGAGAAGGCAGGGATGAAAAAGAACAATAGAACAGTAAGATAAAAGGCAAGGAAGTTCTGATGATGAATTAAAGAGAGACAAGGTGGAATCACGATTATGCAATCTTGAATTTCGGCAATCTGATTTTTTATAGTGCCGGCTGCAGGCTTCTGAGCACAGCTCTGGGCTGACATATTTTACAAATGACAGATTAACTGTAGTAGTTTTGCATCATTGTATGGAAGTTGTCTATTAGGAAAAAGAACCGTGAGAATTGAAGCATCCTGATAATGTGATTCTCATAGAATTCGTTATGATGTATATTGTAATAAGGATGGCCAGAAACCCAGTCGCATTCCTCTTCCACCAAAGTGAAAGGCAGCGTTGACTGTGTCTTGACAGTAGACACGCTGAAGACTTTTGCTTCTGTCATTGAAAGGATCACTGAGTTGTTTTCTTTAAGATGCACGTTGGAAGGCTACCTTGGCAGACTACACAGATATTTTAGAGACCTCATAAAAGGCCCCTTCCTCCCAAACATAGATGGTGGATTTTGGTCAGAAAATGCTTTGAGCAGTGGAGATCTTCCCTTAACAGAGAGGCACTATGAGTTGAATCACTGTTGAGTGAAATCATGCCATTAGCTTTATTCTTCTGTAGCCAGAGAAATAGCTGGTCTTTCTGGCCATTTAAAATGTTTATCTAAAATGTAAGACTCCTTGAACCTGTGCTGTGGGTACAGGCCATAAATGCAATCCCTTAATTTGCTGCAGCACCAATTGTGCATGAATTTGTTCCATCATTTGTTGCGGAACTTACTAAAGGAATTGCGGCAGAATGGTTGTTAGCTTGAGCACAATGGAAATTTCTTTTTGGTTCAAATTATTGGAGTATGAGAACAGCAGGCCTTCCATTGAAGGAAAATGGGCTGTCGATTTACAGCAAGTAAAAAAAGTACCTAGTAATAACAGTGGCAACAATTTAAGACCTACTCAAGCATGCTATCATTATTTTTAAAAGCACAACTTAATTACGATCAAAATGTACTGCCTTGTAATTTTCATGTGGTGATGGTTGAATTGTTTTTTTTAGGCGATTTAACTATGTATACTGCATAGAACAATGCTTTAACAGTTTTTGTCATACATGCTGAACAAGTTACTTACCTTTGGTAACGCCATATCAGGTAGAAACTTATTCTAGTTACAGATTTCTTACCATATGAATTTCCACAGGCATTAGTCTTGATCTGGAGATTTTTCTTGAGAAGTACCCCTGTGGGCTGTTAGGTGGCTTCGATCAGCTCAGCATCTGTCATCGGCATCATCTACGCCGGATATGATGTTACAGGTCCTATATAGGTTACATCTCAGCACGCTGACATCTGTTTCTTTTCACAAATGTTCACACCAGAAAGCGCAGAGCCATGAAGAACCCTGACCACTAGTGGGTCAAAACCAAGGCCTTGAAAGGGAAGTTCTTGTCCTTAGATATCAGTTTGCAAAGTGGGGAGGATGTGTAGTTCGGTAAGGAATCTGCAACCAGAATATGTCTCTATCAGATAAGGCGTTACCACAGGGAAGTAACTTGCTCATCTGATTGGGACTTCTGGTTGCAGATTCCTTACCTTTTGAATAGATACCCAAGCAATATCATCCCCGGAGGTGGGTCTGCAAACAAAGATGAAACTAAAAAGGCCTGCAGGACGAAACAAGCAAAGTACCCGTCCCAATATACCTGGCTGTCGAGGCAGTAGTGTTTGATGAATGTTTGCAAACATGTTCAGGTTATGGCCAGACAGATATCAAGGACTGGAACTCTGCTTGACAACACAGTGGTCGCAGCTGTTGCTCCAGTAGAATGAGAACACAAATCTTCAGGTGGTTGCTTATTGGCCAGTGTGTTGCAGATCTTTATGCAGAGTACGACCCATCGGGAGATGGTCTGCTTCTGCAGTGCCCGACCTTTCTTTGCACCCACATAACCGACAAAGAGGTGATCATCCACCGAAACTCTTTTGTACAATCAAGGCAGAACATCAATGCTCTATTTGGGTCCAGGCGTGGAGTCTCTCCTCTTCCTTATAAGGATGGGGGGGTGCGTACAAAGTAGGCAAGGTGATGGATTGGCCTATATGAAAGGGCTTGACCACTTTTGGCAAAAAGGAAGTCCTAGTGCGAAGCATCACTTTGTCAGGATAGATCAAAAGACAGGGTGGCTGAGTTGACAACACCTGCAGCTCCCTCACTCTGCAAGATGTAATGGCCACAAGGAAGGCTGTTTTCAAAGAGAGAAACCTGACAGATCAGATCAGATAATCTTTATTCAGTATCAGAAATAGTATAACCATAAAGGAATACAGTACTATATATATTAAAATAAATAAAATGTAAAAAGTTCACAGTCTAAAATCATAATTTTATACAATAACAAACATACAAGAAAGTGCTTAAGTGCAGACTTCATAAAGTGTGCTAGTACTCAAAGAAAGACAAAAGTGCTACCTAACGATGTTGAACAGGTCTAGTCGCGGTAATACAAAGAAGTAATTATTTACTTCCCAACCAGCTTCCTCAGGCAAATGGGACAGGATAGAAATTTGTAAATGATCAGACAAATGTACTTCGACTGGAGGATAAATAACAGCACACGTCTGCAGCTTCTGATGTTCAGGGGCCTCAATAAGGGAATTAAGAACTGTCTCTGGAGCAGAGTATACAATTTGCAAAAAAGGAAGACGTGTAGGAGAGACTGGGCTGATACTGAGTCACCAGGGCAGAGGTCCAAGTCTGCATTATGATAAGTGGAACTAGCATAAGAAATCAGAACATGGGCAAAACCAAATCTGCCTCTGGTCAAATAAAATCTCCATGAATGGGAAAGAGGGAACATGATGTATTGTTCCATTGACACAGTGATAACAAGAAGTAAAAATTCTGCTCTCCGCTTCCTTTTAGACTCAAGCTTTAGCCGCTGTTGGTGAGCAAGTCATGTTCAAGCTGTTTTCTGGGATGGAAGCTATTGGTGGAGGATTAGAATAAGTCTTCTCTCCCCAACAGGGCCAGCTGCTCCTTTACCTAACATAACTAAGGGAGGTTCTGTACTTTGTCTAGAGACTTGCAGTCTTTGATTGGGGTTTATTTGACTCATTTAGACCTCCATAACAGTAAGGGGGCAACTTTAACATAATCTACTAGTGAAACAAGTCCTACTTCTGTGTTGCAAAGATATATAGGAAGACTATTAGGACCAGACAACAATCTTCCTAAAAATGTGCTTTCTGATACCTGAAGGGCACCTACAATGAAGAGGCCCCAAACCCTTGCTCCAAATGTCACCAAGGCAGCCTGCATTATATATACTAATCATGGAGTGCAGGGCTTTGTAATCTAGCTTCCTCGCAAATCTAAAAACTGCTTTAGTGAATTGTTCAATTCTGTTTCCTAGTATTAATCAGGTGAATCCATGTGCATTTATTATCAAAGAGAACACCCAAATATGAAAAAGAAGAAACATATGAAAGAGGCTCACCAGTAATAGGTTGTGGCCTAAGAGCAGAGTGGGTTTTCCCTATAATCATACCATGAGATTTTGTAGTATGTGTCTTTAGCTCTAAATCGTTCATAAATAGGTGAAACCTTTTAACTTTTTTTTGTAGGGTTATTCTTGTTCTTGCAATTAAAACAGTCACCTTCCTAGAGCCAAACTTTTCCGCATTAAGAAAAACTTCAAGATCATTCATATATGTACAAAAAGGGGGCCAGTACACATCCCTGCCTTACACCCTGATTAATTTCAAATGGATCACTAAGTTCACCCTTCTTCCTGTACCTCACCTGACCCGTCAGTCTGTTATGC
The DNA here is from genome assembly GCF_031143425.1 of Pleurodeles waltl. Lineage (NCBI taxonomy): Eukaryota > Metazoa > Chordata > Amphibia > Caudata > Salamandridae > Pleurodeles > Pleurodeles waltl. Next base: position 830,129,201 of record NC_090442.1, on the reverse strand, counting down.
ATGGAGCCTAAGTAAAAAAAAAAAAAAAAAGAGCTAGATCAAACCCCATGTTCAACATCTTGGCCCACAGTTTCCCCCTGTCCACACATTCAAATGCAGAAGTTAAATTCATGAAGACAAGGTGGGTCAAGCCACTCTTGGCCATGGTATATGAGGATATGACCTGATGAAGATTGAGGCCTTGCTCTAAAGTGCTCAAACCCTGTCTGAACATGAGCTTTAATTGAGAAAAACACCCCTTCTCAGTTACCCATGCTTCGAGACATTCAAGAAGAATTCTCGCCATAGGCATGCTGGTAGTATCCATTACAGAAATGGGGTGGTTGCAGCGGGGTCCCACCGACTGCCCTTTTCAACAATAGGAATTATGTTTGAGCTCAGCCTGGATTTCGGAGGACCATCAATCACCACACTTCTCAAGATGTTAGTCAAAAGCAGAACCCACAGATCAGAATTCTCTAAAAAAGAGGTCCGTTGGTACCCCATCAGAGTCTGGGGCCTTATTTCTCCAAGTACAATTTAAAGCACCAGCAACTTCGCTACAACTAGGTGGGATAATCTCCGCAGGGGATTAACAATATGATACTAACAATATGGGAAGGCCTTGTTCAGGGTAGCTACCTGCTTCAGCATTACAGGTATATAGTTTTGAGAAATGTTCAACCCAATCCTGGGGAGGGATGACAACATCTATCTGTATATTGTGCGTGTCGTTAAAGAAAGAATCATTTATGGTCTTCCAGAATAGACCGGCATCCTTCTTTGAACAGGCCTCATGTAGTTTCCTCCAAGCTTCAGCTCTGAGGTAATTTTTCCTTTGTGCAATGGCTTGTTTATACCTAATTCTGCACTGTCTCACCCAAACCTGGTCCTCTCTGGGTTTCTTTTAAAGCAAGCAAAAGTATCCTGTGCGCTTTGTAGCAATTTCTATCAAACCATCTGTGGGGGCTGCTTCCTCCCACCTTCCAGCATTCGGCTGAGAGGAGTTAGCGATTGACTGACAGATCTCAAATGCCTTTAACATATTCTTAGGTTTCAGCTGATCTTCCAGACAAGCTAGCACTAGGCCCTTCATTGTTTTCAACGTTCCTCAAGGATATGGTGTGAATTCGCTGTGGTCCATTTCGTAAAATCCCTTATTTGAATTATAGGCTAACAGGGTGTTAAGAACAGCCAAGGGTTGACTAATCTTGCCAGTGTCAATGTACAAACATAAGGGGTAATGATTGCTTAGGCAGTCTGGGTGGATTGCAAAAGCAATGTTTCTTGGGGAATAGTATTAAAACAATGCTATAAAGTCAATAAGACTGCCTTTCCCTCTTTCCCGGAAGGAAATGGGGTCATTGCTGTTGTCATTACTAACCTCTACCATTATGTACAGAGAGCGCTTGCTCAGTATCAAATTGAATATTTTCCCACAAGGAGTATGTTCAATTTGAAAGAATACCTTGGTTTCCCACCTAGACGGACCGCAAACTGCTGGATCTTTAACACGGCAATGTCTGCAATTAAAATTACCATCCCAGATTAAAATAGTCTGAACTCAGATCATCAAGAAGGTGACAATGTTTATCCAAGGGAAAGTGCGATACTGACATTTAGTCAGTATGAAATTATTGTGGTAGAAATCCATGACTACAAGAACCAACTTCTGTTCAAAAGTATAATCTAAAAATGAGGTGTCTCTAGATACGTTTTAAAAATCCTCTTTTCAAAGGAAGCTGATATAAAGGGTAAGAGGCCACCTTTAAGATGCTGGTGATTTTTCTGCTGGAGTATGGATTGCGGTAAACCTGTCCACCTGCTCTAAGTTTCCTGTTGGCATACAATGTTAAAACAGTTGATTACATTGCACCAATCAACATTATTCCCCTTACTTTTCCAAAATATACATTTAAAATCAAATTGGATGCCCAAATGATTTGAACTGGCCAGTCAATCATAATCGTCCAAGAATGACAGCGGTTCATATCTGTTAGAAAGACGAAGTTCACACAAGAGGGCAATTGTGAAGAGGCCCAAAAAGAGCGCACATTAGGAATGCCAGAACCAATTTCAAATCCCACTGGGGCACAATGAATGGTGATTAAGGAGAAGGAACATATGAGTAAGACCTTTAAGGAACCTATTTACAATTGGCGACTGAAACAAAGAGGATTGATCAGGCAGCCTCAGAGACAGCAGATACGTAACCTTTGATAGTGCCCATAGCAGAGTCCTGCTGGGCCAGAGAAAGTATGAACAATAGAACCTCAGAAAGAGGGGCAGAAAAGGGATCAACAGACTTGTCTGTGCACCAATCCACACATTTCTTCCAATGACAGTCATATACCATTTTGGTGCCAAGATAACATTACAGACTTAAGGTGGAGGGTCAAAAGCTGTCAACTTCCGCCACTCAATCTACACGCAAGAAGGCAGAGACTTGACAGGTTCAGGTGGCCCAAAGGGGCAGTCTGGTCGGATGATCGATGGCCATGCTCAATAGCTCGGATACTAGATTCTTAATTCCCAGTCTGAAGCCACAAGGATTACTTGGGCCTGGTCTTTATCTTCTTGAGATCTCTGGGCAGAATTGTTATGGGCGGAAAGGCATACATGAGGCTTGAGTTCCACTTGAGACGAAAAGCGTTGCAGAGCGACTGCTGACTTGGAAACTCCAACGTGCGATACTGCTAACACTGCGCATTATCTGCAGAGTCAAAAAGATCTAACCAAGGCTCTTCCCACTGCTGAAAGAGACCATGTGCCACCTCTGGATAGAGAAGCCATTCGTCATCGATTAAGCATTGCTGTCTGAGTTTGTCCACTCTGATCCTCAGAGAGCCTACTAGATACTGAACCATCAAGGAAATGCCCTGATGTTACAGCCACATCCAGAGGCGCTGAGCTTCTTGAAGGGTTGGTGACCCTACTCCGTCCCACTTGTTGCAGTACCACATGGCTGTGGTGTTGTCCATGAACACCTGAACTACCTTTCATTTGAGAGAGGCAAGAAATGCTTTCAATGCCAGTCTGATTGCCCGGAGCTCTAACGGGTTGATGTGGAGTCTGGACTCTGCCGGAGACCAGACTCCGGGGTGTGGAAATTAACAAAATATCTACACTTGTCCATGGGACAGGTTGTGCCATGAATCTCCTTGCCCTGTAAAAAAATCCACTAGTGCGGTGACAAATTGTGGCAGCAATTTAATTATAGAAGAGCTTTGATCATAGCCTCGCTTTTAATGCCGGGGCTCATACTATTGTATCTTGCATGTTTTAGGGGTTTTCACTAGCTTTTCTCTCATCTTATCCCATAATGAAAAAGGTTGAAAATTTCCTCCTGGTAAGGGCAGTAGTTAAACTTCTTCCATGGTTGGGGGGAAAAAAGTAGTTGGAGGAAAGTTAACTTGTAAATGCTCAACAGCTATTCCCATGAGCAAATCTATGCATGCATATCTGCTTCTGCTAAAACGTACTTCACATATATTTTCTAGGAGTACGATTTCCTGGCATACTTATGTAAAACCTTGTGAAGTCATGAAAGCCATAAACCTGTACTAATGCAAAGACATATACCACGGGTGCACTTTTGTGACTTTCTGTAAGAATTAGGCACCTCATTAGGTCTGTTGTTAACCAAAAACTTTTGTTTTTATTCAAATCTATCTATTTATCTATCTGTCTATCTCTCTCTCTATCGGATGGCTTTACTGTGAGCAACAACATTCTGCTCTTTCACAAGGAACATATCTGCACAGTTAGTAGTTTTGTTCAGTCCCAGGGGCTACTAAGTAATGTGTGCTTTTTCAGACCATAAAATGCCTTTTCTTTTTGCCAAATGTTTGTTATATTGGTGTGGGCCAGGCAGCTCCACAATATTTAAGTTCTACAAAGACAATGTCAAAACAAGACACACATTGACAACCAATGTCAGACTTATTAGCTTTGCCAATGCTTGTTTATTTTCATGTTTCCCATAATCTTGTTAAAAAAGGTTACACTGAATTTCCCTTATGAATATTTTAGCACGTATCAACACATTTTACTACATGGTGCATCAAGAAAATGCTAACTAAAATTTCACAGTAATTTAGCAAAACGTTTTTCTTTCTAGTTGCATTTTTTATGAACATTTTATTGTTTCAAGCTTCTTCACACATTTGCATATGATCAGAGAGCATTCTGGGTGCATTATATGTAGATTCATGTTGTTAAACTTTGCAAACGTGTGTGTACACATTTCTATAATGAAACCACTCTCAGCAGCGCAGTCTGAGCTTACATTCCCTTTGAGCGCTCACCCTACTAATAAAGGCTTTCCATTAACGAACCATAAATACAAGTTTGATCAGCATTAACGTACTGACACAAATATTACACAAATATAACCTCAACTACATGCAATGCCCTTCCCTGACCCATAATGTTGTATTGCAAACTGGCAGCCAAAGGGTTTGAGCTGGAGGGGGTTCGGCCCACTTGTCCTAAGGACAAAATAAACATGAAGAACGTGTTGTCCTTGACCCCAAACAATATGTCCTGGGCTTCTGGCTATAGGAATTCCACCCCCCTGCAGACTTCTCTGATTTCTGCCTCTCCCAGGTGGCAAACCCATCCCAGGAGTGATGCTTCTGTCACTACTGTGAAATCTGGTTAGGAAAGGGAGTGGGATCTGCCTCTGGCCCAATTGCGGTTCATTAGCCATCACTGCAGATCTCGTGCAGTCCCTTTGAGATATGGACCATGTTGAAGAGATTCCCCTGATTTGCACCAACTGGAACTTCAAGTCCCACTGCAAAGCCAGCATTTGCCATCTGCCATGTGTCACTAGCAGGATGCCATGAGGCTCAATAGTCTCAGTCATTCTCACCGAAATCCAGGATAGAGGCTGAAACATCGGTATCACAGCATGAATTTCATGGACTTACTTCTAGGGAGGACAATCCTGAAACAGCTCAGATGAAATGGAACATCTGAGAGGGAGTCAGGTGTGCCTTTGGCACGATTATAGTGCACCCCAACAAATGCAGGAGGTCTGCCAAAGTCTGGAGATGGGAGACGACAGCCTGGGGCAAGCCCGCTTTCAACAGCCAGTCATCGAGGTAGTGTAAGACTGAAACCCATGACCTACACAGATGAGCTGCGACCACTGAAATCACCTTAGTGTATACACGAGGGGCGCTGGTAAGGCCACAAGGAGCACAGTGAACTGAAAGTGCTCGTGGCCCACTGTGAACCACAAGTAATGTCTGTGGCTAGGCAGGACGGGGATAAGAAAATAAGCATTCTGCAACTCCAATCCTACCATCCAGTCTCCTGGGTCCAGGGCAGCTAAAACCCGAGCCAGAGTGAGCATTTTTTACTTCCTTTCTGAGAAGGAGACTGAAGGTCTAGGATAAGGCAGAGGCCCTTGTTCTTTTTGTGCACCAGAAAGTAGCAGGAGTAACAACCACAACCTACATCTGGCACAGGGACTCACTCTATGGCTCCCTAGGCAAAGAGAGCCATAACTTCCTTTCCAAGAAGTGCCAAGTGATACTCCGCCATTCAATCATAGGATGGCGGCATGGATGGAGGGGTAGTGATGAAGGGGAGGTAGTGGCCTCTTTGGACTCTGTGCAAAACCCAGCTGTCTGAAGTTATGGACTGCTAGCAGAGCAGGGGTTGGCAGATCCTGTCTCCGACTGGTCCCTGGTGGGGAAGTGTCAGACTAGGTAGGTTTGGAGGCAGCTGTGGGTGTAAGGATTAGTTACAGGGGGGCATTTGGGGGTTAGTGGACTGGCAAGACTGCTGGCTCCCTGATCCACGAGGAAGGTGGATTCTACGTCCCCGGCCACACAGAGGTTGGGTAGCATGCACGGTGGCAGGAGGGGAACTGACGGGGTTGGGTGCCCCTTCCATAGCCACGAAAGGGGCTAAAAGCAGATTGAGGTCAACAAGGGGCCACTGTGAGGCCCAAGGACCTGGTCCTAACACATGAATCCTTGAAGCCCTCGAGCACAGAGTGTGCTTTCTCTCCAAAGAGAGGGGTGCCATCAAAAGGCATGTCCACAAGGTTAGCTTATGTAGAAAACTACACTAGTAGATATAATGCAGTCCCATCAATCAGTCTACATCTGGAGAGCATGTGCTGTAACAAAATGAGAAAACGAGTCCACGGTTCGGCCTCCAGACTGTATTACTGGCTGGGGAAAACAAAAATATTCTGGAGTGAACATATGACATCACACATATGCCCCAAATACAATTTTGACCACTACCCAATGAACCATACACTACACGTACCAGAGATGGATGGGACGCAACAACTGTGGTGCCTGCAACCCACCATGCTCCAATGCTCCATGACATGGTTTTTAGGGAGAAAATCAAACCAGTCCTAGTGATGTACTTTGACATGAACAAGAATTCAGTGCAGTGCCAGGAACAGTGGGAGAGGCCTTTAAATTCATAATATGAGGGGAGTGCATATCAAAGGTTAAAGGTATTTTAAAATCGATTAGGGGCACTCAACTTGAATACAAGGTCAATTGAAAAGGCTAGAGACCCGATACAACACAGTTCACAATCCTGAGACAGACAGATCAAGTTAACACTGAGTTTCGTGGCGAGGCAGATAAAGAGTTCTAATACATAGGAAATATATTGCTGGAGGGCATGAGGCTCGGGCATACACTGGCTAGACTACTGAAACCCAGATGGACTGCATGTCACATAGCCATAATAACAACAAATGGAGGCGAGGAAAAAACAGATTATTAGATATTCTTGCTAAAATAACATCATACTATTGTACACTGTAGGCCACTGTACACCAGGCAGACAAGGAGGGGCTTACAAAATACCTAGAACAGGTCATATTACCATGGGGGGGGGGGGGAAGCAGCTCAGTGGGAACTGCTGTACTCCCCCATTACAATAGATGATATTCTCTCCGTTATTAAAGACCTCACAAAGGGAAAGGTGCTGGGCAGTGATGGCACTGCAAGGGGAGATCTATTAAGAATATGGTGACCTCATTGCCACATACCTCTTTGACATTTATAATGAAGCCCTTCAGGGAAGGGACACCTGCCTACGGTGGAGGGGGAGGTGTTATCACAGTACTTATCTCTGGAAAGCCTGCACATGACTGTGACTCACAGGCCACTATCCTTATAAATACCGATAGCCAACTTTTGACAAATAACGTAGCAGCAAGACTAATTTCATTGTTGCATGTCCTAGTCTTGCCGGAACAATCCAGGTTTATAGCACAGCGAACTAGTACTGATAGTCTCCGTACTCTTTTCACTGTTCTGCTCCAAATTCACCTGCGTTTGAAGGCAGTGGCAGTGTTTCTTGATGCCACTAAGGCCTTAGATTTAACAGAACGGCTATACCTACAGCGTTCAGTAGAATGTGACTGGGTGTGGCAGTGATGTATCTGAAAGATGCAATGCTCCCGCTGCTGAATTTCTTTACATTTGGCATGGGAATTCAAGGCGCTAGCCTAACAGTGAAGTGTACCATTCCATAACTTGAATGATATTGCGGGCCTGACACTAAAGACTGAGGCAGTGACAGCACTGTTGGACTATGTCAAACTCATACCCTAGCACTGTAGGAAGTTTGATGGTTTAGCCCTCCTCTTTGGCAAACACCAGGTACCTATGGCGTTCCTTCTAAAATAATAGGACTGCTTATTAGGACGACAGAACATCAGAATGTGAGAACATAGCAGCTGTACCCTTCTTCCTGCCCCATACCAGGAAATGGTGTCAGCTTGTAGTTTGGATGGCAATTCTCTTGGGAAGCCAATAGATTAGTGCCAGCAGAGCTCATTGTCGAACCAAGTATTTGTTCCAGGATGGTCGCAGGTGGAATGTGCCTCTGCTCCTTTCAAGTCAGTGCATCTGTGCAACTGTGTTAGAAGTACAGCTCTGATGCAATGCAATGTCTAGATGTTAGGCGTGGTCGCCTGAACTAACAACTCAAGCACTAGGATATTGTGTACTGTTTCCTTGTCTAAACAGAATGTACTGATTACATGTCGAGAACAGGCTAACTAAAACAAGCAACTCGTACAATATACTCCTAGAATATTATCATACAAGCACAATTAAGTTAAGTGTGTAAAATGGCACTGCTAAAAGCGATGCAGCTAAAATGTGTAAAATATTAAATATAAAATGAAGCTCAGAAATGTAGGAACCAACTCGGGTCCAAGAGGTCCTCATGACAAAGACATGGGGGAGGGAAGCACCCCCCACTGCAGACAAATGGCTTACAGACTTTACGTCTTGCAGTTCAAACTCAGAAGCATCAAATATATTGCTGCCTGTGGGGTCACTCCCTAGCAGGGGTCTCCTACCTTCTCTGTAATAAGAGCTACTTATGCTCAATGAATGCTATCTGGAACAACTAATATTAGTTGAAATAGTGACAACATCAGACAAACAGTTGTGGCCATCATATGCAAGATTACCAGCAGTGATCACCGCAGTAAAGGACCAGTTGTTAGCAGTAATGTAAAAATACTTTGCAATGTGGGATGCCACTCCATGGATAATATATAATATCTAAAGCTGCAATTCCCCTGGCACCAAGTAAACAACATTAATGTCTATTCTCCCCAATGCCACACAATTTAACACACAAATATCAGCTTTAAATATATTTTGAAATTCAAACATTTCTCTCCAAACATCAGCTTATTGCTTCTGAAAATGCACACATTTTCACCTTAAATACACTTTTTAATTTTTGTGTACATATATTTATTCACCTAAATAAAAGCTTCCAATGTAATAGTCTGGGGTGCATGCAGGAGAACTACTTTCAGGTCGCCAGCTAGCTACTAGTAGCTTAAGAGATACTCACTGGAGAAGCCTGCACTAGAGACATATGGGGCCCACTAAGGACTTACCTAATTAGGAAAGAGAGTAATAATGATCAAAGAGGGGATTTATGACACCATTGGAAATCTCAGACCAGAACACAAGGAGGGGGTAACTAGTTTAACGGTAGTGAGCTGGTACCTCAGGGCACACATTTTTTTAAAGGGTATGCATACTGACATAGGTTGTTCTTCGGCTGTCAGCCTTTTATTCCTACTATAGAGCATGTATGACGTATACTACATTGTTATGTTTCGTCAGATATCTATTGAGACTGTTATGGTGGTCAATATTTAGTACTGTACTAATGTATCATTAAATAATACTTAATAAAAAGGGGGGTGAGATCTTGATAGCAAGCTAAAAACCATCAGCATATTTATAGAAAAGTGTTTAATACTTAGATTAGTTTTACCAGTGGTAGACAATGTATGCTGAAAAGCTGTGGTGATAACATCACCCCAAAGAGCTGTCACAACCAGTAGAGTTCCATTAACACAGTTATGTTGATGGACTTACTGCATGTTTTTTGTCTGACAAAAAGGAATCACAACAAGCCAATCTCCTACAGTCTTGTTTTTCTTTATAACTTCTTTTTTTTTATTAAACAAGTATTCAGTGTTCCATACACAGCACTGGCAAGGTGATAACACAATCAACAATACAGGCTTCACAAATGCAGTCCATCCAGTGGAAGCAACCATCTCAAGGGTGGCTGCGGTAATGCATCTGTGGCCAGATCCCAATCCTAATTGTAAAGTCTCATGCCCTCCTACTCTTGATCTCTGTAGGTTATTCGATTGCCCCATATCTTTTTCCACTTTTTTGGGCAAACCCTACTTTAGTACACCATATGTCCTGCAAGGTGGCACTAGTCAAGATCTGCTTCCCAATCCACCACCTTGGGCGGTCTGTCTGCACCCCAGGCCCATGCTATATTACATGTGGCCACCCCAGCCGCCAGTTGAGTCAGATTCTCTGATGGCTGGGCCACACTTGCTCACCACTTATTTGTAGTAGGAGCCAGCTGGCCTCCAGTGGGAGTGTGAGGCCAGTCACCTGGGTCATTATCTCTGTTATATCCCTCCAATAGCTCTGGAGAGATGGGAAGTCCCACTGTATGTGAACGAACGTTCCTACTTGATCTCAACCTCTATCGCAAGGGTCCGATGCACACCTCTCCGGTTTGCACAAAAGAGGTCTGGAGCACTACGATCTGTGCACTATTCTCAACTGGGCAAGACAAAATCATAATTGGATTGCCACCTCCCTGGGACTCTGCACCACCTCCGACCAGTCATCATCATCTATGAGTCCAAGGTTGCCCTCCCAAGCCCTCTGCAGGGATCCTAGTCGGTCTGGAGAATTGTTAATCAGTTTCCGATATGTCAGGGAGACCACCTTTTCCGGCATGGGGCCCAGGAAGAGACAATCCCCCAGTGGCGAGGACTCATGCTGCTGCTCCTCCTCTGTTGTAATAGGACTTCACAGAGCATGTCCCAATTTTAAGTATTAGTAGCGTTCAGTATTCCCCATCCTGTAGTCAGTCTGAAGGACGTCAAAGGATATGTAATGATCACCTTCCGCAGATGAGATGCGAGTGCCTTAGCAAGCAGTCTCTACTTTGAGAGAGATATGGGTCGATACAACCCACACTCACCTTGGGGCTTACCTTTCTTTGCGATCACTACTATTGTCGCTGTACTTTGGTCCTCTGGCAACCTACCCTCCTCCCTGGCTGATCTACACATGTCCACAACATGGGACCCACCACCTTGTCAGCTATGGATTTAAATAATTCCACCAGTAGGCCTTTTCGCTCAGCAGCCTTCTCAGACTGTAGATCTCTAATGGCTCTTTGAATTTCGCCCACTGTGAGGTGTTGCTCAAGGGACTGTCTGTCGTTCTCCATTCGGACAGGGAGGGAAATGTCCTTCAAGAGTTCCACACATTTGTCACTTGATCGAGTGGTCTGTATGGCGTATAGATCTTGGTAGCAATCCCAGAATGCATCAGCAATGGCAGTACCCTTGCATGGAGAGCCCCCATATTGTAGTGAATTTCTGGCACCCAGTTCCGTTACTTGTCCCTTTTTTCCAACCATGCAATTAGCTTGCCCACTTTGTCACCCACGTTGTAGAGGAAAAGCGGAATCCTCAAAGCATTCCCTCAACTCCTGCTGTTTGAGGTGGAGCTGAAGCCCTTTTGGGAGTTATCCTCCCCACCTCTCTGGACAGAGGTGTCAAGAGGCAGGATTTCGCACTCCAGCGCCTCTATTTAGAGTTTGTCCTCCATTTTCCTCCCCCCCCCCCCCCAATCAGAACCTGAGCGTGGCAATGAATCACCGCCTTGAAGGCTTCCCAAAGGATGCAGGGAGAGGCAACCACGTCTCTGTTCTCCGGGAAGTACTGGTCTGTCCGGTCTCCGATATGGTCTCTAGTAGTCTGGTCCTTGCGAAGCCGTGGATCATGAAATTGAGGCATATGGGTCGTCCTTCGGTGGCCAACCAGGCACACCTCCACTGGGGAGTGGTTGGAAATGCCACGCGCCTTGTGATTGGCAGCTTTAAATTGTGGACCATGGAGAAGGGTAGTGAAAACAGTCTAATCAAGAGGGATGCCCGTAGGCCACAGGCAGGTGTGTGAACTGGTGTTTGGTTGGGATACGTGCCCACCATAAGTCAGTCAGGCAGTTCCAACGCATCCATAAAGGCCTGAGAGGGCCAGGGTCCCCACTGTTAGTTAGTACTGGATCCCTGTCCAAGTCGGGGTCCATAAGGGCATTCATGTCTCCCACGAGTACTAATATACCTAGGGGCATTCGCAGCAGGGAGGCATTAAGAGCAGGGAAGGTCTCTGCGAGTAAGCGCAGCAGCACATATATGGCAGCATGTATTCAGAGTGTTGCTCTCCCAGATGCCTGTGTGCACCACAAACCTCCCCAGTGGATCATACCATGTGTTGTGTGGAACATAGGGGACTGAGGTTTTACTGAGGATCCCATCTCCTCTCAAATTAGAGGTAAACCCTGCTTGGGCTAACAATTTATAGCCAAATCTGTCTAGTGCCTTATAGGGGGTTCCCTTAAGGTGGGTTTTCTGCAAAAGAACCACATCGAGCCAGCCTGTGGAGAAATTGCATCACTATTGTTCGCTTGATTTTGCTACTGAGTCCATTAACGATTCAGGTAAGGATTTTCAGGGCTGGTCTAAGCTAGGAGTCATGATGTCACTGAGACGTAGAAAGGCCCCATTCGGGCCACCCAAATGCGGGACCCATTGCGCATCCTCCCCACCATTAAGTATGCCTTATAACACTGATTTACCAAGTTAATTGTAAAGCAGAAACAGAGCAAGAGCAGAAACATGCACATCCTATGAAAAAACAAAATATGCAGCAGCCCTCCAACTAATCACCACTACCCAACAATCCTGCATAGCAGGCTCAAAACTGCCCACACTGCCCCAACTTGCAGAGCACCTGTTACGCATCCCCGAAAGCACCAAACATAGGGGTTAGTTTGCTCCGCCCAATTAGGACGGACAAAAACTGATATCAAACTGTATATCCCCGAACATTTCCAATTAGCACATCAACAGTTTTGTTGTTACTAAAGAGTAGCACTGTAGTAGCACCCTCAAAGTGCACTCCACCTCTGCAAAAGCAGGTGGGTAGCCCCGTTGCCCGGCCCAGCACAATGTATGCGTTGCCAGTCTGAAGTTATCTTCTTCAGTTTTGTGTCCCCTGGGGGCTCAGCTTTTAGGTTAGGTTCTCCATCAGCTACAGGGGGCTTAGAGGGCCTCTCCGTGTACGACCTCGCCTGAGTCCACAGGTGCTGTGCTGATCCACCATGCGCCAGCCCTCCAGCGAGTACCAGGCCTCCTTTCGTGAGGTAAAATGCCAGTATTTGCCCTCAGCCACCACTCACAGTCGTGCAGGATATAACATCATATATTCAATTTCCTTGGCACACAGGGCTTTTTTTGACCTTGTTGAAATTGGGACGCTGTTGTTGAACCTGCAAGGTGAAGTCCAGGAATAACCTCACCACAGCATTTTCACAGTGGAGTTCGTCTGAGATTCAGTGTCCCTGCCCCGGTAATTGATGACCCTGGCGATCATCGTTTGTGGGGGAAGGGAATCGGGGGGAGGCACATCTAGGAGTAGGCACCAGCACCCGATGGGTCATCTCAAAAGTGAAGAATTTTGACAGGTGCTTGGATTTTAGGGATAAGGTTATCATGAATGAGATCAGTACTGGAGATGTGTAGTTACAGGTAAGTAACTCATTTTCTTTTCCAGTATTGGATCTTTCATATATTCAGATGCTTGAATCGGATTAGCAAGCAGATATAGTAGTTAACATTGTAGTAATCTAAGTACCCTTTGAGGATGGCAGATAACAACTTAATTCATATCTATATTTCTATAGTATAATTACTCTATCTATGATGAAACAATCATGTAGTACACAACAACATTACATGAATATCTATATAAATATCAATAAATTTCGCCATGAACAGAGGATCATGTTATTGGAACAGGTGACGTAACACCGCCTGTCCTATGGCTGCATCACTGCACAGTGCTGATTCCAAGCAGTAGTGCTGCATGAAAGTGTGGGTGCTTTTCCAAGTCTCAGCACAGCATATCTTTTCCAATTGAACACCTGCAAAAAGAGCAGCCGAGATGGACAGTGTCCTTGTAAAATGCACCCATACCTTGACTGCAAGTGGTTTGCCAGCTTTTGAATGGTAAAACTGCATGGTAGCATAAATCCATCTTGCAATAGTTGCTTTTGTAACTGAAGCACCCTGTTGGGATGACCATACGGCACTAAAAGTTGATTAGTCTTCTATATATGTTTAGTATGATGTAAATAGACCTCATTTAATTTCCAGAGTATGAAGAGACCTTTCAGCTGGTGAAGGAAGATTTAGGAAAAACGTACGACATATGATAGGTTTGTTGAGATGAAACTGACCTACAACCTTGGGAATGAACCTTGGATTTGTTCTGAGCAGCACATAATCATCAGCCAAACATTGAAAAGACTCTTGGGATGTGAAAGCCTGTATTTCGCTGACTCCTCTAGCTAAAATGAGAGCCAACAGTAATGCGTCCATGTAAGAAACTTCAGGTCAGTCTGCTTTGTGGACGGGTTTGAATGGGGGTTCATAATTTGGGAGAGAACTGTATTGAGATGCATTCCGGAGGAGGAGCTTGTATCAGAGGAAAGGCTCTGACTAATCCCTTTACAATTGAAAATGTTTTTTTTTGTGGAACAGAGCTAAACAGTGTGCGAGGAACATCTGTACAGTGAGGTTACTGTTAGGTGAACACTGACAGGCGTATGCACTAATCCTGATCTATCGAGCGATAGGAGACTCAGCAGAATATGCTCAAGTGATGCTTCCAATGGATGTAGGTAAGATTGTTGACACCATGAACAGAATTGTTTTCATTTTAACTTGTATATTTTGTTTGTGGATTCAGTTCTTGCTTTGGTAGGATATCCCCACAGTCCTGAGGAATGTCTAGATCTCTGAACTCGTAGAATTCAGGAGCCATGCACACAAGTGGAGATAGGCTGGTTCTGGATGTAGGACTTAATCCTGGTTCATGGTCAACAAGGCTTGCGTTGCCAGGAGGTGAAGATGATTGGATTCCAACAACAGGAGGAGTTCCATAAACCAGTGTTGCCTGGGCTACCTTGGAGCAATCAGGATGAGGCAACCGTGTTTCCCACTCATTTTGTTGAGAACCTTTGGTATGAGAGGGAATGGGGAAAGGGTACGTATAAATTCCAGGCCATCTGATCAAAAAGGCATTCGCCCACGACCCTAGAGGAGGGTACCAACTGGCAAATAACTGGCCTTTGGTGTTCTTATCTGTTGTGAAGAGGTCCAACGCTGGTTTGCCCCAATGTGAGAATATCTTGCCCAGCTCCATCTGATCCAGTTCCCTCTAGTGGCAGCTGTCTTCGGTTCTGCTGAGTGTGTCGGCCAAGGTGTTGCTTACTCTGGACACATGCTCATCTTTCAGAGACATTTTGTGGTTTGTGAGCTAATTCTAAAGCTCCAGAGCCTCTTTGGAGAGCCTTAACGGCCACGTATAGTGCATGCTGGTCGTATTGTCTGTATGACCCAGCACCAAAGAACCTGCTATCCCTTGGAAGAAACGCTTGCAGGGTGAGAAAGATGGCTTTCAGCTCTAGTCTGTTGATATACCTGGTCTTTTGGAACGCAGACTACTTCCTGTGAATCTGCAGGTCCTGCAGGTGGCCACCCCAGCCTTGAATAAAGGCATTTGTCGTCATTATGAAGTCAGGTATCTGAGGCAAGAATGTGAGGCCCTTTGATAGATGAGAGGCCTGAGAACACCACACGCTAGTGTTTCCCTCATTCTTGGAGTGATGGTTATGATGTCCTTGGAAGATCCTTGTGCTTGGATCCCCTGTTTTTGTAACTCCTCTTGCAATGGTCTCATATGCAGGCGTACAAGAGGTACTAGATTAACTGCGGAGGACTATTATGCCCAGCAGTGACCTGTAGAGGTATACTGAAGCAGACTTTCTTTTGAGAGGTTGGGTTTATCTGTGGCTGTGGGTATATTGCCAGATTTATAAACAAATCAGTTTTTAGCTACAAAGAAATAAACAAAACTACTGCTCAACTGCAAAAACAGTGGTCGGCAAAGACTGTGCAAAGTGATTACTGTAAACAAAACAGATCAACACTGTACCTAGCAGCTACAGTGCATGGCCAAAGGCTATGTGCAGCTGAATCAGTGGTATACAGACACCAATGCGCACTCGGTTCAGTAGTACATAGAGTTGTGCAAAATTTGCCCACAGAACTCACTACAGATGGTTGAAGGCAGTGGGGTTGGGCTAAAGGCAACAGGGCCAGTGTCAGTGTGCTATGGAAGTTGGTTCCATGAAATGTGGATGCAGTATACCAGTGGTCCCAACCTGTTGTACTGGGGCCCCTGGGGGTCCGCAAAGCCTCCTCTGAGGGTCCATGACTGCTTAGAAAAGTAGCTAATATTAACAGATTAATAAAAATGTATATAAAGTCGCTAAAAGTACAAATGGAAATTTCTAAATGTATTGTAAATGTCACGGATTTTGAAATTGGAGGCTAAAAATTACATAAAAATCCTCATTTTGATTCGTGACAGCAGTGCAGGTGCATCAAATAGACTATAGTATTGATGATGCGTGGCTTTAACTGAATATAGAAAAGCGCCAACCTAATCTACTAAAATACATTTTTTTATTTGTTTGCAAATTAAATGGAATGCATTATCATGTGTGTATGTGTTTGATGGAATGCTTCTATCTGTATTTTTGTATGTATTTTTTTGTCGTTCAAATCATCGACAATGTGTAGGCCTGGGTCCCCATTTTCCAGTAATGACTCAGTGGAGGTCCCCAGATTCCAATAATGATTCGGCTGGGTCCCCGGTTCCAGTAATGATAAAGTGGGAGTCCACAGAAGTCAAACGGTAGGGAACCACTGCAGTATATCATAAAATATCACTGAAAACTTTTTAAGGGTAAGTTATTTCTCCTATTTACACATTTTCTGAGAAAACTCATACATTCTCTTAAAACAGAGTTAAAGTGAAATTACGGTTGGGAAATATGACCCCCCCGCATCCCTTCTGAAACTGCCCAGTTATGTTTAGATATAAAAAACATAACTCACCCCTAACCATAAAATCATAGCTCGCCTCACAAGGAGACTTCTCAGAACTTCTAATGGTGGAAGATGACACTGCACAGGACACTCATTGGTGACATTATTTATCACCTTACCATTGACAATGTTCACTACATCACTATTGATATTGTCTTATTTGTATTTAATACGTGACACTATTTAACCCCTACGGTGCCCTGGACGAGGTGATCAACCCCCACCCCCCACCCCCAAAGGCAGAGATGGAAGCCCTTCCCCTTCCACCCCTGACCCCCTCCACCCCGCCCCCAGTGACATCAGCGCGCTGATTTGTCACAGGGTCTCTTCCCATCGCGCTGGAAGCTCAACTTCCAGCGCGATCGGAAGAGAAATGCTTTGCATTTCTCTTCCGATCACGTGGGGGAGGCCGAGAGAGGCTTCAAAGGGAAGGAAAGTTACATTTATTTTAGGCCATTTCTGCCCCCACCCCCCCCCCCCCCCGGGGCAGATCGGCTTATTGTTATTAGGCCGATCTGCCTCCAGGGGTGGCAGAAACCTCTAACCGCCAGGGCAAATTTTTTTTGGGTGTTTTTTTTTTTTTTTGTGTTTTTTAGAGATGGGGAGGGACCCATTAGGCAAGGGTCGCTCTCCTGGGGGGCAAATTGTATTTGTATTTTTTTCCCCCCTTGGGAGCATATCGGCCGATTTTAGGTCAATCTGCCCCCAAGGGGGCAGAAACCACTAGGCACCGGGGATTTTTTTTTTGCGCCAATGTCAAGCAAGGGGAGCAAACTCGTAGGCAAGGGTCGCTACCGGCGAGGGGTTGGGGGGCAAATTTATTTTAGGCCATTTCTGCCCCCCTGGGGCCGGCTGAGCTAGAGGCCAAAATCCACAGGTAGGCACTTTGCAAAAAACACCTCTGTTTTCTGTAAAAAAATGTGATGTGTCCACGTTGTGTTTTGGGCCATTTCCTTTTGTGGGCGCTAGGCCTACCCACACAAGTGAGGTACCATTTTTATCGGGAGACTTGGGGGAACGCTGGGTGGAAGGAAATTTGTGGCTCCTCTCAGATTCCAGAACTTTCTGTCACCGAAATGAGTGGAAAACGTGTTTTTGTAGCCAAATTTTGAGGTTTGCAAAGGATTCTGGGTAACATAACCTGGTCAGAGCCCCACAAGTCACCCCATCTTGGATTCCCCTACGTCTCTAGTTTTAAAAAATGTACAGGTTTGGTAGGTTTCCCTAGGTGCCGGCTGAGCTAGAGGCCAAAATCTACAGGTAGGCACTTTGCAAAAAACACCTCTGTTTTCTGTCAAAAATTGTGACGTGTCCACGTTGTGTTTTGGGGCATTTCCTGTCAAAGGCGCTAGGCCTACCCACACAATTGAGGTATCATTTTTATCGGGAGGCTTGGGGGAACATAGAATAGCACAAGAAGTGTTATTGCCCCTTGTCTTTCTCTGCATTTTTTCCTTCCAAATATAAGAGAGTGTGTAAAAAGAAGTCTATTTGAGAAATGCCCTGTAATTCACATGCTAATATGGTCACCCCGGAATTCAGAGATGTGCAAATAACCCCTGCTCCTCAACACCTTATATTGTGCCCATTTTCTTGATAGCTATTTTTCACTCTTTATATTTCAGCAAATGAATTGCTGTATACCCGGTATAGAATGAAAACGCACTGTAGGGTGCAGCTCATTTATTGGCTCTGGGTACCTAGGGTTCTTGATGAACCTACAATGCCCTATTTATCCCCGCAACCAGAAGAGTCCAGCAGACGTAACGGTATATTGCTTTCAAAAATCTGACATTGCAGGAAAAAGTTACAGAGTAAAAAGTAGAGAAGAAGTGCAGTTTTCTTCACCTCAATTTCAATATATTTCTTTTTCAGTTGTTATTTTCTGTAGGAAACCCTTGTAGGATCTACACAAATTACCCCTTGCTGAATTCAGAATTGTGTCTACTTTTCAGAAATGTTTAGGTTTCTGGGATCCAGCATTGGTTTCACGCCCATTTCTGTCACTGACTGGAAGGAGGCTGAAAGCACAAAAAAATCGTAAAAATGGGGTATGTCCCAGTAAAATGCCAAATTTGTGTTGAAAAATTGGGTTTTTTGATTCAAGTCTGCCTGTTCCTGAAAGCTGGGAAGATGGTGATTTTAGCACCGCAAACCCTTTGTTGATGCCATTTTCAGGGGAAATACCACAAGCCTTCTTCTGCAGCCACTTTTTACCATTTATTTATTTTTAAAAACGAAATTTTCACTGTATTTTGGCTAATTTCTTGGCCTCCTTCAGGGGAACCCACAAAGTCTGGGTACCTCTAGAATCCCTAGGATGTTGGAAAAAAAGGACGCAAATTTGGATTGGCTAGCTTATGTGGACAAAAAGTTATGAGGGCCTAAGCGCGAACTGCCCCGAATAGCCAAAAAAAAAGGCCTGGCACGGGAGGGGGAAAAGGCCTGGCAGCGAAGGGGTTAATGATAGTATATGTTAAAACCTACTAGTTAAAAAAAGGTATTCATTTTGTGAGGTAATGATCAGTCAATTGTTTTTGAGCACTGGCAAAATGATCAGATGACTTTTAAAATAGCCAACTGCAACGAGCCATGGTGATTTGATTTTCTTCTTCTCCAAGACAACAAAGAACTGCAGAGGCAGAGAAACAATGACACATCAAAAACATCACCCCTATCACAAATGTGATAGATATCTAACATAATACATGTTCAATTTTAAACTCTGAAAGTGCAACATGGATCATTTATTATATATTCAAGTATCACAGATGGTAACTTTTTATGAGAAGACATATGCAAACCATTTTGATATTCTGTTTATTAGAATGTAAAACTTACGTTTCTGCTTCTTGTACAGATACATGCCTTTCCTTTTCCAAGTCTATTTTGTTTCCTATTTCAAACACAAACATATAAATTGTCACATTTTAAACAGCTCCGTGTGCCCTTGACTATTACTAAGCATTTGCACTATTTATAAAATGCAGATATCAAATTCACAAGCAGGTAAAATTATCTGTTGCAGAAAATGAGACGGTGTCAGGCATAACGATAAAGGAACCAATAACACTACTCATTATTTCATCATAAAGATTAACAAACAAGGACTATTGTTAAATGATATGACAAAATCCAAATACAATCTGAGGACTGGATATCAAAACAAAACCAATTTGTTTTACGTTAAGTCATGCAGTAGAAAGCTGATTTGAAGAAGCACTGAATGGAGTAAATACTTTGAAAAAAACATTGGCGAAGCAAATAGATTAGACTTTTTTTCCACAATGAAAAGCTTTGGAGTCTGTGCTTAGTTTTCAAAACTGTGTGTGAACAAAATACTAACAATAAATTGAGTTAACTTACATTTTTATTCATGTGAGGGGGAGCTGCCCTTAAGCTTTGTGCACTGTAGATTACGCTGTTTGACATTAGCCGATGCGTCATCTCAGTATATTTTCAAGGACGTTGTTGATGCTTACAAGATGAGGAGGGACAAAGAAGGGAAAGGGCTGTCTGACTGAAGGACACTAGGTGGGGGTCATAGGCAGATAAAGGGTTCTATGACATACTAATATTTGAGAAAGAAACCCCATTTGAAAAAGTTGTATCTGACAAACATGACTTAACGTAAAGTTTAACTAAAACTATTCTTTCAGATTTGTCCAATCCATCCTGACAAACGCAATTTATGCTGACAATGACTTGAACATTTTTTTTTACACTACTTCTGGTCATCCTTCCTTTCCTTGAAGGAAGTAAAGACTCTCCCACTAACTCTTCGGACCCAATTGTTTCTGGGAGGGAGATGCCCTTCATACAGGGAACTGACTTGTTAGTGAGGACATTATTTGCTCTGCCCCTTAGCCTCAGACGTAAACAGTCATAGATGTAAACAGAAGTAGGTCCTTCATTGGCATGGAATTACATTGGGAGTCACTACATGGGAGAACGAGGCGTGGTGCGACCGACGGAATACGTGAGAGCACTGTTGGCATTAGTAATGTGGATGCCTCTGCAGCAGAACAAGAAGAAACCCAATGATGAAGCATGCCACCAAGTGGTAACCCTGGTGGATGAGGTTTTTCTAACAAAAAAACTTTTTTCTGTGAAAGTTTTCCCCTTCGGGGTTGGGTCTCTAAATAAATTTACTGAAGCTTCAAGGAGGATAGACCCTCCCCCTTTAACCCTACTTCCCCCCCTTTGTTTAGCAAAATATATATTTGCACATAAACTCCGCATTACCTGTGTGTGTGTGTGTGTGTGTGTGTGTGTGTGTGTGTGTGTGTGTGTGTGTGTGTGTGTGTGTGTGTGTGTATATATATATATATATATACACACACACACACACACACACCACAGAGTAGGTTAGGTCAGCTGTTTAATAGGAAAAGCATTTTTGTGCTTTTTTTGGTGTGCTAATAAAATTGGCCCCGTTAGACAAATCTCCACGAAACCTTCCAAAAAAGGTGCTACTTTTTGAGTAGTTTGTGCATGGAAAGGTTTGGGGTAATCCGTCAAGCGGGGGCAAAGAAAAAAGGGCGGGGGAGGTCTCAAAACGCAAAATCTCCATGCATTTTCCATAGACATCCTTAAGCAGGGCTACAGCAAAAACTGCTCAACAGAATTCCACAAAAGTTGGCAGCAAGCTAGATCTTGGTAGACTGATTGTGCTTTTTGTGGGTGTGTATATATCCACTGAGTAGTCTTTAAGAAATTAAGGTTCAAATATAATTGTATATCTGGACGGTTGGGTTTATGAGAATCTCTCATGAGGGTATCAGTTAAAAAATTTAGCTTTCTGATTTGCCCAGGGAGCTTCATTTCCCTTGGGCCATCTCACTACACGGGAGTCAGACTCCCACTGGAGTAAAAGCTCTGATTGGCTGCTAGCAAAATTAGAAAAGGCTACAGGGCTCTGGGACTTAGGGCCTCATTAAAAGTACAGCGGTCCTTTGGCAAGAGTACAGCGGTCTTTTGGCAAGAGTCCTGCGGTGGCAGCCGCCAAAAGACCACCATGTTGGTGGTAATCCAACCGTTGTATTAAGAGTCAAACTGTGAAGTCTGAAAAAAAACAGCCAAATGTCTGAAACCGCCAGGACACTGGAGGATGGAAAAGAAGCAGTCCCGTCACCAGCCGGACAAAAATCCACCCATCAGATTACGATCCACAAATCATGATAGTGGTTCTTCCATGGCGGAAAACCATTGGCGGTACGAAACAAAGTTAGTCTCAACTCACATCACACAGAAAACAACATCACAATGATTAGTTTGAATACCCTACACCCAACACATCACATAGCCATACACCCGACATACCATACACTCCACTATAAAGCACACCCCTACAAAACTCTCAGTTCTTTGCAACCAAAATGCCACACACACCCACAGACAAACAGTTTAGAGAGAGAAACAAAAAGCAAGAATAGGCACCCATTTACATTTCACTGCGTACACATCACACACTTGCACAACATACACAACACACATTTTACTAGCACCTACACCTCACCATTTACCTTTTTCTGCAGCCTTTTTTCTTTGAATACTATCACACCATCTTCACCACCACTTCACCACCACTTCACAAAACACCTAAATTTCAAGGGTGAGGAGTTCAGGGTCATGGTGGACGAAATTGTCAAGGTACAGCGACACCTGTTCAGAGCACATGTCCAGCAGACATCAATTGCCAGGAAAATGGAGTTGTGAAAAAAGAATAGTCAAAGAGGGTTAATTCTATACGCAGCTAACCACAAACAAGGGAAGACATCAGGAAGAGGTGGATCGACCTCAGAGGGAAGGTACATTCCATGGCATTCAGGTACCAGCTAGCGGTAATGAAGACTGGCGGTGGGGTCCCACCTCCTTCCCCTACTTTCACATCTTGGGATCTTGGACATACTGTATCTTGAGGGCCTGACAGGAATACCTGGGGGAGTGGAGTCGGGCACGTTCCCACAAAATCCATGTCACCCAATTGTCATGTCCTGCATGCTACCTCACCACCTTAACCCACCCTAATTAAGATACCACCCACTAAACCTCTGTCCAAATGTTCCAATACCCCTCTCTGGCATACCACATGTACACTAAACTCACCTCGCTCCACAGGGAATGGCATGTGAAGTACAGGCCACTCGTAGCATTGCTACTCCCAGAATGCAATATCCCACTAATTTGAAAGCCTAAACAATGCACCAAGTGGGAGATGTCATGCATGTGAAACTAATAACCAATCTAACCCATCTTGTATGTGCAGGTTGTGAAATAGTAAATGCCAATGACAGCAATGCAATGGGCGACTCCCACTATCACAAGCAAAACACAGCTATAGCTAAGTGCCTAATCCTAGTGCCCTTATAATAAAGATTCCTAAGATTGTAAATGTAGATGCAAAGTGGATGCACAAGCAGTACATCCAGTTACAGACCAATGCATATTGCTTACTCCCATATTGTGTCCCTACTATGACAGTTTTGTGCATTGTACACCTCTTTTTTTGTACCATATATCATGTCAGACACTTCACTAGGCAACAAAGACGAACACCCATGTCAATAATCAGATACCATAAGACGGTATCATCAGCCCAATCACTACCAAAATTATTTAACAGCTTCAAGCATGGTATTGAAATTACAGAGTGACATGTTGTACTAAGTATGATTGTGCAGCAGCTGTCATTGTAACTTCTGGTGATCATGTTAAGGCACTGCCTGAATCTCACACAACATCAATAATACCCTAAATGTAGCAGCAACTCTGTGTTCCACTTCTCCCACAGGTAACCTTGCCAATGTCACCATGGACAGGATACCAGAGACTATCACTACCCCCTGAATGAAGGCCACAGTGAGGACAGCACCCCTGGATGTGTGGACACCGATGATGAATCTGCCCATCAGGGACACCTGGTCAGTCAACAACTGTCAGCCTCACCCTGCCCACACCAACTCCTCCCAGCCCTGTTACATCTACATCACAGGCGCAATCATTCACCCCACCCCCCCCCAAAACCTGTGTCCCAAAGACTGTATCATCCATTGTGAACCCCACATTAAAAGGTAACCCCGTCTCCTCTTGTCACCATGGACGATGATGGTCCTACCACCACTGGGAGTGGACAAACTGTGCCAGGGGCACAGGCACGTGGGGCAAGGGGTGCGTGGGAGAGATGGTGTGGACCAGAGGATGGGGGCTCGAACGGACAGTACTGACCGGAAAACCATTTCCGAAGTCTTAGGAGCATAACAAAGAGACCACTACCAGGAAGTCATGCAGCAGTGGCAGGCACATAAAACCTACTTGGCTTCCACTGTTGGGGTGCTGAGGCACATCAACACTACCCTGAGTAAGTCTGCAGCACATCATCAGGCCTCTTCTGAAAGTAGTGATTCTTCATGCCTCAGACACCCCACCTTCTGAGGCAGAGTACCCCCCCCGGCAAATGGTGCATTGATTGCTTTCTTTAGTACTTTGGCGGGGTAGGGTAACAGCGAGATGGGCCACAAATTCTTTAGTTCTGATGGGTCGGCCGAATGTCTCTTCAAGAGAGGGCATATTTCGGCATGTTTCCAGTCCTCAGGGAAGGTGCCTGTGCTGATGAAGCAACTGATAGTGTTACAAAGCTCGGGGGCGATGGATGTGCTGGCTCTGATGTATATGTGGTGGGGCCAAGGGTACGAGGTAGCTTTGGAGTGGGTGCTGTTAATGATGTTGACTGTTTCCTCTGTGGCGAGCGTGGAACAGTAAAGGATGGTCTGGGTGGGAAGGGAGGTCGGCTGCAGGTGACTGAAAGCTGTCGTAGATGTCCTGGATCTAGTGGTGGAAAAAGGAGGCAAGTTAGTCGCAGAGGTCCTGTGACAGGGGATGCAGGTGGGGGGGGGGAACAGGGGGGGATCTGTGAACGCGTTGATGACTGAGAAGAGTTCCTTTGAGTTGTGTGTGGAGGAGATGAGGCGCTCCCGGAGAGCGTTCTTCCTTGCGTTGGCGGTGGTTGCGGCTCTGAAGGAGGCAAGGTCTTCACTGGATTGGCTGTTCCTCCATACTCACTGCAATTATTACCTGGTTTCAGCTCATGTCTGCCTGCAATTCCAATCTGCTTTTGACACTGTCTGTGACTTACCAAGGATAAGGACCCAAACTGGAACTTGGCAAATCTGTGATTGACATAGATAAGAGATAGGGCATAGCGGAAAACATTCCCCAATTCAGACAAGTCATATTCACAAGAGTGACTTTGCATGTGCATTAGCAAAACATAACACTGTAGACCACTGTGTTCTGTCCACAATACAAAATTACAGTCTGCATGCACAACTCATTCATAGGCATTGGAGCTACCGGAAATCTCATCGCTGATGGTAAAAAGGCATTGACATGCTATCCATCAACTCTAGATTACAAATTAAAATCACTTCATCAAGAATACATTGTATACCTTACATCAGTTGAAGTACTGATTGATGAGATATGCTCTGAAGTCTCCTGCTTCAACCTGATCTGGCTCATCATCACTTGGCAAATCTGCATTTCCACCCACAGGTAATGCTGGCTCACCTTCATCTGGTAGGAATGGTATCCGACGTCTCAGGGCAAGATTGTGGAGAATGCAGCAGGCAACAATTATTTGACATACATTGTTCATTGAGAAGAGGAGGGCTCCTCCTTATCTGTCCAGGCAGCGAAACCTTGCCTTCATGAGCTCAAAAGTACACTCCATGACACGCCCTGTCCTTCTGTGGGCCTCATTGTAGCGGATTCCCCTGGCATGGTTGAGTAACTCACTGGTGTCAACAACCAAGGACCGTTTGGATAGCCAGAGTCACCTGTAAGCAAACAGGTAGCAATACACAAACATATTGAGGGCACGCACAATTGGGATAGCAGGAGATAAACTTGGCAAACACACATGTTGAATCTGACTTACCAACCAGCCAGGCCCTCTCTGTGTTAAGTCGTGTCATCATCAGTGGGATACTGCTGTTCCGCATGATGAAGGAATCATGGACTGATCCTGGATACTTTGCATTGACTTGCGAAATGTACAGGTCTGCCAAATACACAACTTGAACATTGATGGAGTGGTAGTTTTTCCTGTTCCTATATACCTGTTCATTGGAAGTGGGCACCCTCTATGGTTCCAACCACATGTGGATTGTGCCCCATTGTATAAAACTCTGCCTTCACAGAGGCCAAATCTGCACATTAGTGTAACATGATGTAGCTGTCCAGGTGTTCCAACAATCAAAACCAGATTGAACATGGGCTTAGATATCCGTGCAGTTAGGAACACTGTATTCTAAAAGGACCCATTACTTGAATAATGGGAGGTATGCTTTAGGGATTGCAAATGGCAGGTATCAGATCTGGCTTCAACTCATTGCAAAGATACAGGATTGTATGCCCATTCAGACAATATGTCTTTATAGTATGTCTCTCCTCCATGGTGTGCAGGTCTACTAGTGGATGGTACACTGGAGGTTGTCTTCCTCTCCTCATGCCAGGGTAACTATGTGAAAAAATATACCTTTTGTATGTGACAAGACAAATGCACACATAATGAACATGTACAACTCACACATATCTGCAGTCGAGGTTGGTTACAACATTTGACATCTACAATACAGCATACTGATATGAATCCTATGACACTCCTCTTGGTGCACATTTCCTTAATACTTTTTTTAACGGTGACTGTCATCTTTTGTTAGTCCCATCCACTTTACTTGTGCAACACATTTTGTAGCACCTATTCTACATTACCGACACACATAGGATGTTGGCAATAGGTGTGCATTTCTATCAACACAAATCCCTCTATTACACAGCTTTAACTACTCAAATTGACTACTAAACCTGAAGGCAGTACTTACTGATATTTAACACATTATTATAGTTATTTGTTAATGACACAGATTTCAATACTTTTCCAAACATGATATGTGCTCAAAATGGCAGCCGTCTGACCTACTGTACTGGACTTGTGGAAACGACCTAACTCTGCCGGCGTGACCACCATCTTCTGCAGTATTGCCCACATTACTCCTGACACTGCTGCCAACAAGACAACCACTATGTTACCTGCTGTGTACTGCCTCTGGGAGCTATCATGTCACGTCCTACAGGTGATTGGGCCCCAGCCATCACCCCAGAAGAGCTGGACAAGCTTGTTGAGGAGGTCCTACCCCTGTATGCACAGCTATATGGTACACCAGAGGAGCAGGTGAGTCAAATGGTATACCTATGTGTGAAAGGTGGGGTGTATGATGGTGTACCTGAAATTTACAGTTCTAAATGTGTTGATGCATGCAGATACTAAATTGTGCATGAGTGTGACTGAAAGGATGGAAATGTTCGCCTTCTTGTTGTCACTGAAGTGTTCTGCCCACCTGTGTTGGCATTGTGCTTGTTGACATGACTTTTTGCTTTTGTCTGTGTCAGCCATGCAGGTCAATGCCCATCAAAAAAAGGGAATCTGGTGAGCCATCGTCACTTAAGTGCTGACCCTGGTCGTCCTCAGCCGACAGTGCATCCACTGTAGGAAGCGGTGGGAGGACCTGAGACACTGGGCCTGGAAGACCGCAAAAGCCCAGCTGGGGATGTCCTCCCAACAAGGGAGGGGTGCTCGTCAGACCCTGACCCCCTCCCTAATGGCCCGCATCTTGGCAGTGGCCTACCCTGAGGTGGATGGGCATTTGAGGGCAGTACAGCAGCCACAAGGGGGTAAGTACAGATTATACACATGTACATGCCTCTGCCAGTTAAGTGTACGATGTCTAAGTATCTCAGCTGTGACAATATGGTAAGTGCTACAGGTAAGGGGTCTCTTAGGAAGACATAGTACTACCACTGATACACAGGTGTGGACATTGTAAAGTGTATAAGGACGTTACTCACCTATGTTAACCAAATAGTATGACAGCATGTGGCAGTGCACGTGACAGTGTCATATGTGCACCTCTACACTGCTATACATATGTGTAACATGCTGTGAAATCTTTCCCACCTACTGTTCCACAGTCCACAAACCCATTTTGTAAGTTGCCCATCGTTCTGGTGTCTGACCAGTCCTATTCCACTGGATCTAGCTCTATGTGCTACATTGGGTCTGCCAATGAATAACAGGGCCAATTAATCCTGTGTTCTACAATAGATGGAAATGTAATGTAAGGCTGTCATCCCAAACAGGATATTAGACATGGCATACTTACTACATTCCCTCTGAGGTGAGAGGAGGTGTCCCCATTGAAATGTTTGATGTATACATTGGCAAATGTGATGTTTGAGCATGGTTGACGCACTACATAGTGAAAAGAATGATGGTAATAATAGATTAACAGTACTAGACATTTCATTACATGTGTTTGAAATCATTTTGTACCATGTGTATGGTATTGAGAAGTTAAGTGGCTAGCCTGCTGATCCCTTAGACCATGTATTTTGTCCATGCTACATAGGGCTGTGTCATACCTATAAGGGTGAAAGATACAATGTGTTGTGCCTACATCATTTGTCAATTGGTACTTTGTGCCTTTTGTTATGTTGAGGCCTCTACTTTGCCATACTTAACTTTGCTAATCTGAGGCTGTTAATACAGATTTTGTAAAGGATCAGCTCATTTCAGCCAGACTTAATAGTGTAGAGGTGTTCAATTTGACATGGACATGTTGGTGGAATGGGATTATGTTGTCAGTCAATTTGCTTGACTCTAGGTGTACGTGTCCATCATGGTTACATTAGAAGTTGGTTATGTCAGTGTTACTTCAGTCCTAAAATGTTAGGTTGCACATGTCCGGACAGATGTTAGTGATGTAGATATTTTGATGTAGTCATTTAGAGGTTTCTACTCAGCATGAATAGTGGAATAGTATGTGGCCTTAATCCACATGATTCGTGTCCTTTGTATTGGAGCAGTTGGTGTGCTCCCTGTGGTTGTCTGTAGCTTTATCCTGTGTGCTAAGTAGGCCCCTATTGCTGGACATGACTTTTTTGTCTATGTGTCAATGTATAATATAAGTGGGTCCCAAAATTCTATCTAAACATTTTTAAAGGACTTGTGATAGGTGTTTTACTGACACGCTATGTGATTTTATGAGCCTCACTATTTGGGTATGCCATATGTAGTGTTTTCATCTGAGGTATCTGACATTGTACATGTTAAGGGCAGAGTCACTTTAGGAATGTGATAGCAAAACAACATGCTATGTAGTAGTTGAACTCAGATGAGTTCACTTTCATGAAACGTGAGTTCTGGTGATAGACTGGGCAACTGTGGATTAGGAGTTGACGATTTTGTGATGTCAGTTAACAGCATTTGCTAAGGATGATTTGTTGATACACAGTGATGATCTGTACAGGAGCGAATTTTGATGTTGCCAATTCATCTTGTGCATGAATAGCTTGTCTTACAGCTGAATTGATGGGAAGGTGATGTAATGGTCAGGTGGTTGGCTTATGTTGTGAGTGAGACAGCTGTCATATAGGACTGTTGGAAGTATGTAGTTGTGACATGATGCAAGATATAAATGGTTCCTACCTGTGTTTTTTAAGACATGTATGTGATGTTACTGTTGTGTATGCTGTAATATATGTGTATGTTAAGACTGTGATGACTCTCTCTTCCTCTGCATCAGCAGGCAAAGGAGATGGGGCACAGCCGAGTGTGAAAGCTGCTGGCCCGGGGACCCAGAATGCTGATACCACTGACACCGGGGGGCCCAGAGGGAGAGGGTAGTGCCATGGGGGACACAGGATCCATTTTGTCATCTTCTAAATCCTCCTCCAGCGGATACTCCCTGGCAGTGGGAGACCAATCTGGGACCATCCCAGCATCATTTCAGTCTGCCACCCTGCTTAATACCACCGCCCTCCCTGTAGTTCCCCACCCAGTTTGCCATGCCTGCTCAACCTAGAAGGCTGGCGTCTCCATTGCTGCAGGCACCTCTGCCCGTCAGCCCTGCTGCCCTCAGTGAGGAGGCTATTGACCTCCTGAGGTCCATTTCTGTGGGTCAATCGACCAATGTGAATTCCAACAAGGGACTGGCAACTGAAGTCCAACGGAGTAATGCGTATCTGGAGGGCATTCACGGTGCACTTGCTGGCCTACAGAGATCCTTTCAGGTCCTGACCTCCACACAGGTGGCAGCCAGTCATCTTCCCAATACCTCAGACAACCATTCCCTCTCCCTCCACACCCAAACCCTTTTGCTATGACCATCCCCATGTGCCGAAAAAAACTTTCCTTTCAGCGTTTCCCCTTTTCCCCTACTCCTCTCCCACCCCATGATACACCTAAACGGTCTATGTCCCTCCTAAAGTCCGGCCCTTCCACCTCTAGGACCTCCCCTGCAAGTCCAAATGCTCCTCAACACCCTCCCTGCCAAGCTACTGCAGATGGTGTGGTTGTGTTTGTGACGTGATGTGTGGTACTGTATGGGTGTGGGCCTGTGCAGTGTTTCTGTGCGTACCTGTATGTGTTTGTGACATGTGTATGTGTGTGTGTTTGGTGGCCCTGGTGTGTGTGTTGTGTATTTGCAAGTGTGTGTTTGGCTGTATTTAAGTGTGCATTAGTGTGCAGTTACTTGTGGGTGTCCCCCTCGCACTGCCTTCTCGAATGTCAGGTGTGTGAGTGTACACAAATTGACAAACTACAACAGCAACAGGTAAGAATGTGTACTTACGGTTGCTGTTGTCGTCGTCGCAGATTCCCAAGTCTTTGGGTGAGCACGGCTGCCTGAAGGTGAGTCTCTCCTTTTACGCAGCTGGTTTCCGCCTGGGTTTCCATGGTGGTGTGACTGTGGCAGAAATCTTGGCGGTGTGCAACATTGTAATCTGTCCGGCAGAAACATGGACTCCACCGGCCTGCAGATGGCAACCGTCATCCGTGGCGGCCAGACCGCAGTGGTGGCGCTTTAGCTGCATTCTGATGGGAATACCGCCACAGTCATAATTTGGCAGTTTTCTCCGCCAGCCTGTTGGCGGTAGGACTGTCACCATTGCAATCCTGAGACCGCCAAACTCATAATGACCCCCTTAGTCTCCTGGCCTAAACATGTAAAAAATAAACAAATATAAGGGGACAGCATAGGGATACCCAGACCCCTTAGGTCCCATGAGGGGGACTCAGAGAGGCTCGCCCCCTCCCAGGCCAAAAAAAAAAAAAAAAAACTGCAAACAATTGGCATGATCCCAGTCTCCTGCAGGATTGTGAAAAAATGAAAGAAATAAAAATAGCAGACAGGGTTGCTTTGTTTTATTAATGGGAGGGGGCGTGTGGCACCCCTTTCCCGCCCTTTACAGGCCGCACAAGGCCACCCTCGGAAGCAAAATCATTGTAAATGGGTAGGTAGGGAGGGGACGAGTCCCCTCCACCTACCCCCCAAGCCATTGCAGGCCAAGGGGAGCCCAGCATCAGGACTGAAATCATTGATCATGGTGGGGGGGGGGGGGGGGGGGGGGGACGTGCCCTGCACTCCCTGAGCCATCACAGACCCTGGGGAGCCCACCCCACCGGTCCGAAAATTTCTCAAAATGGGCAGGGGACCGACCGCAGGGGCCTCCTCCCTGAGCCATCACAGGCCCTGGGGAACCCAACCCAGGCTGAAATATGTCAAAAAGAGAAGGAGACCCTCCCCCTTCCCTGAACCATTAATGACCCAGGGGGCCTCATTCCCCAGAGCACACTAGCTATTTCCCAGGGATTCCACTCCACACATAGCGGTTTGCCTGCCCACACAGACGCGGGAAGGAAAAATGTTTTCCTTTTGCACCTGCCTGGCAGGAGATTCAAAGTCTGCTCCCAGTGGATGGGAGCTTTGAAAATGCTCCCGTCAGCTAATGTGGGTAGGGAAAAAGAGCAACACAATGCTCCCATTCGAAGGGAGCAGCATAAATAGCTGCTTCACACTGGACAGGAGCAATGTCAGCTCCGGCTGCATGCAGGGAGCCGGCCAGGGCTGCAGGGCCTTGGGGCTTCCCCACGGCCCCCAATGAATGTATGGTGGATGCCCTTTGGGGGGAAAAGGGGGGTTTAACAGGTCGTCCCTAGGTAGTTACATTTTGGACCTAGTTTCATTTGGAAAAGCAGTTTTTATTTTGCTAATAACTTTGGCGCCATTTGACGAATCTTCACGAATCTTTCAAAACTAGTACGCAACTTACTTCAGCTGCTGTTTTGAAGGTTTTGGGGTGATATGTCAAGCGGGGCCAAGAAAAGAGGGGCCCCAAAACACATTTTACCCATGCAATTTCCCATAGGGATTTTAGGCACAACTACAGCCCGAACCGTTAGACAGAATTACACCAAATTTTGCAGAAAGATAGCTCTTAGTCCAGAAAGAGCACTTTTTGTAATTTGGTGTAAATCAATTCAGTAGTTTGGGAGTTATTAAAAATAAGAATGAATTTATATATCTAGGGATGCAGATCCGAGTGGAGTTGCGGAATCACACGTTAACCACAATTCCGTGATTGGCTGGCTGTTACCTGAGAGGAAAGTCGAGGGTGTGCCCTTTTGTTCATCGAGACTCTGCTCCTAGTTGGGAAAATACAATTAAAAAGTAATAGAGCAGGTAATAGTCTTTTACATGCAGGGAGTTATCATCCCTTACCATTAAAGGAAAGTATCCCCTACAGAGAACTTTTATGAGCCAAACGAATTTGCAGCACGGGGAATACATTTGCATAGATTGAAAATGATATGGTAACAAGATTAAGAGAAAGGGGGTATTCTAATGATACCATCACCAAGGCTAAGAAGAAAGTGGAACAGCGCACCAGAGACAGTATTCTATTTGATATATCTAAAAGCAGTAGTACTCAGTGTGATAAACAATCAAGGGTAAGATTCATAGCAACATATAATGTGGCTCATTCTAAAATATGTAGGATACTACAGAAACATTGGCATATATTGAAAAGTGACCCAATCATAGGAAAAGATATTAGAAAACATCCTCAGATAACTTATAGGAGAGGGAAATCTATGCGTGATGCACTTGTAAGAAGTGATGTTAGACAATGTGATAGTAAACAGATATGGCTAACTCCCAATGATGGTTTTTTCAAATGTGCTAAATGTAAGGCTTGTAAAAATGGGGAGAGCATCAGTCAGTTGTGATAAACGGTGAAACCATCCATAAAATTAGGGGAGTATATAAGTGTAAAAGTGAATATGTTATTTACGTACTCAAGTGCAGCTGTCTCAAGATGTACATAAGCAGTACGAAACTGCAGGTACACAAACGTATCTTACAACATCTGAGAGCAGTCCATAATCAAGACGATTTGTACCCGGTAGCTAGACATATTCGGGAAGTTCATGGAGGAGATACTACTAATTTAAAATATAGTGTGATAGATAGGATACCTAATGATCTCAGAGGTGGAGAGAGAGAGAAAAGGTTAAGAATATTAGAGTCAAGGTATATATTGGCGTTCGATACCAAAGAACCTAACCGATTAAATAAAAGTGAAGAGCTACACAATCATTTAAAGGTTTAAATCAAATTATTTAAAGGACAATTATGTACTATGACAAAAAGATTTTTTGAAGATCAAGTCACTCTAGTTGATTTCCTACAAATGTGAAAATTACATCTCATCCGCTAAAATGAAATGAAAGTGGATGAATATACCAGATAGTATGTCAATAATGAATAGTTTAATAACTGAGATTGTGGTGAGAAGGTATGTCCATCATTTCTGCCTATATTCAATATGTAGTGATGCTATTGACCATTGGGGTCACGTCATGATCTTTTATAATTATTGGAGCGATACACATTTCTTATATTGTATTTATATTTATACTGTTTACATATAAGCCCATACATTCTTTGTATATTTTTTGTGATGATTTTAATAGCATCTAAGGTGAAATGGATTGGGGATAATTTTCACCAATGATGTGTCCCGTTTTAGAGATTAGCCAGAGTTTTGCGTAGTAATTGTTATTTTTATGCACAATAATTTGGTAATTGCATAGGAGTAAGAAATATTTTTATTATTGTACTGAGCATGAAACAGTCGATTTGAATCTAATAGGATAGAATGTTGTGTCGTGAAGATCGGGCTGAGTGTTGTGTAGCAATCGTCATTATTATGTCAAATGTTTGGGTGAATTTACGAAAACAGTGTTAAGATGTTTTCATTTTATTTTTGTATTTTTTAATTTTTAATTTATGATTTAATATATATAGTTTGAATAATCAATTATATATTTTGATTTCAAGAATGTGGGAGATTCGATTATGGCGTTAATGGATAAAAAAAAAAGAGGGGTGTGCATAAATAGAGAATCAAAATGGCGGCCAACAGGCCGATGAAGGCAGTTATGCCGAAACGCGTTCCTATTGTGATCGTATATTAAATTTCATGAATACACGCTCTGGAGTGCTGCTTCTTCATATTATTACTGAAGGAAAGTGTGGGGATATAGATATATATATATATATATATATATATATAGATATAGATAGATATATATAAAATGTCACTTACCCATTAGACATAAGTCCGAAATCTAGTGTTCGGCTCAGAGTGTTACAAGTTGATTTTCTTCTAAGAAGCTTTTTCGAGTCACAAGATCGAGTGACAACTCCTCTCAGTGATAGTCTGCATGGGCATCGAGTCCTTTGTTAGATTGTTTTTTCGCAGGAGGGTGAAGTAAGGAGTGAAGAAATGTATATGTACATATATATGTATATATATAAATCTTCAAAAGATGGACTGATGGCCATCTGACGGCTGCACCGATCCCGTTGGTTGAATCCCAATATCGAAACAAACTCACATCCAGCAAGCTCGAATATGGTTCATAAATTTATTTCTTAATGCAGGTAACACAGTGTCCTGAAATGCGATGTCAACGCGTTTCGGCAGAACGCCTTCTACTGGACAAATCTGGCTACAAAGCCGGCATCGTTTAAGTGCAAATTAACAGTCCTTCGTCTATTTCCATAGCATAACAATGTGAACTAAAGCGGCGGCCATCTTAAAACATGCTAAAATCTATAGTTATATTGTAAATTCCACAATTAATACGGGGATCACCTATATTCTTTGGAATATTTTAAGAAATGTTCAATTAGTTAGACATGGATATCTTTTGAATGTAACTTAAGATAACCCAAATAGACAATACATAATTTTAATTTTAATTAGGTCTGATGTCAATCATAAGTTGCCTGTTCAATAAATAGTAATGCATATAATTTATCATCAATTCATCAATCTCATATATGTTGCAAAGTGTTAAAAACTGCTGTACAGAATCTATTACTACACATGAGTCGATCCTGAAAATAGATAGATTATGAGAAATTGGATATAACAACCTATCATAAAAAATTATTATTATAATTAATCCTTTCTAAAAAAAAAATCCCCATAAGACATTTTTTTAAAGGAACTTTTTCAGTAAAAAATCACTATTACAATTATTAAATGATTATAAAGCAATTAATTAGTTACTTATCCAAATCTCAATTATCATGCACCAATTCCTTGATATATATTTTTCTGTATGTAACAACAGTCACTTATACTATATTTATATTGCAATCTCTTCTATATCATCAAAGCGACCTCATATTGTAATGGGTCTCCATATCTAAAAAACATTCAGTCAATTATGATCTACCGTATTTATCTGGATAATGCGTCGCTCTATAGATGCATGTTATTGATCTATATTTAAAACAAGGCCTAGGCTTAAAGTGCTAAGTGCTAAGTAATACAATAACAATGTGTGCAAAACGTGCATATAAAGTGCAACTAAATATTAAAAAACAATAATATTGTTAAAAAGATTGTATTTGTTGCTTTCTCTTCAATCCTATATCCTGTGAATATATATGTAACTTCTGTTCTCTGCATTTATTAAATTATAAGGAAGAAGTTATCCTAAACCCGATTACAAATAAAGACCTATAAGTTCATAGGAAGGTCTATAAGTTCATAGAAATGGCAATTTTTCGACATAACTCCTAAGAGTCCAATTGAAAAGAGAGGTAAGTATAGAAAATTGTTGCTCCTCTAGAATTGTTGATAATGGTAATTTTCTCATCTCCCTTCATAGACATCATTATGGTCATAAAATAATATCATATTCACCGTATTGCTTACAGGGTTAAAAAACCATTCAGAAACTCTTCCTATGTTCAAGCTCAGCGCAATTAAGGGTTAGAGTGTCATCTGAGATGGACATAAAGCTCAGCATCAAGATTATGCCCCCAAGGAGATTCAGAACCCAATAATAAAATCATCTTCGATTCTGTTTGTCTGAGCTCTAATGTTCTATTTCCGGCTCTAGGATTATTTTTGATGGATTTAATACCATAAAAAGATAATGTACTGCAATCTCCTTTATGTATGTCCCAAAAGTGTTTAGCCAAGGGGTAGGTCCTATCCTGATTTTTGATGGCTCTAAAATGTTGTAGGAATCTGACTTTTAGCTTGTGAATAGTGCTCCCAATATACTTCTTATGACATCCACATTCAATAACATAGATCACAAATTCCGTGTCGCATGTGATTCGATCTTTAATTTCACACTGGCGACCATCAAAAGCTTGATACTTTTGCATGTTATGGGCATACTTACAGGCCTTACAATGGCCACATTTCCAAAATCCCAAACTTTTTTGGCTCAACCAGGATGTATTCGCTTTCATCGAGAAATAACTTCTGGTCAGATAGTCTCCCAGTGAGCGCGCTTTGCGAAAAGTTATGGACGGATGTGCACCTATATTATCCCTAATGATGGGATCATTCTGTAAGATGTGCCAGTTTTTTTTAAGTATAGTTCTTAATGAATCATGTTGTTGATTGTACTGAAAGAATATTCTAGGTGGTGATTGTTTGAACTCACTATTGGTTGCTGTGTTATTAAAAAGTAACTCATCTCTACTTTTGTTTTTAACCCTGTGCTGTGCATCCATCAACATTTTGAGAGGATAACCTCTACTTAGAAATCTCTCTACCATTGTCCTGGCTTCAAATTCATATCTATTTTCATCCGAACATATCCTGCGAGCCCGCAGTAACTGACTATAGGGTATGCTCCATTTTAATGCCATAGGATGTCCACTATTGGCATGCAATATGGAGTTGCAGGCCGTGGGCTTGCGATATATAGTGGTCTCTAGATGATAATTTTCTACTTTTAATAGAACATCTAGAAATGCAATGGTGTCTCTGCTAAAAATGGCATCCAAATGGATATTAAATTGATTGTTGTTTAGTACACTTATGTATTCCAGCAATAGTTGTTCTGTGCCATCCCAGATAATAAACAAATCATCGATATAGCGTACCCACAGTACCACTCTGTCCATATAGATGTTATTGTGGTCAGACCAGGCCACCTCTTTCTCCCACCAGCCCATATATAAATTGCCATATGTCGGAGCAAAGGATGCCCCCATAGCTGTCCCTTGTTTTTGTAAAAAACATTCATTATCAAAAAGGAACAAGTTATGGGTTAAGCAAAATTGTAGCATGGATAAGAACATGTTAGTATGTTTGAGAAATTCTATAGGCCGTGTTTGTAAGAAGTACCTACATGCCTGTAACCCATACTGATGTTTAATAGAGGTATACAGAGATGCTACATCCATGGTGACCAGTAGATAGTCTTTATGCCATGGGATGTCATGTATCTTGGCTAAAAAATCATTGGTGTCACATAGATATGAAGGTAATTCTGTAACAAAAGTACATAAAAACAGATCTAAGTACCGCAAGGTATTTTCAAGCAGCGACTGATTCATGCTGACTATTGGTCTACCTCGAGGATCTGCCTTATTCTTATTAATTTTAGGCAGAAAATAAATGCATGGAATTTTCGGATAATCAATTTTTAAATACAGGATACAGGATTGATCGATACTTTTCATAGTGATCTGTATTCATCAATTGTCGAAGTGCTTCTTTGATATAATCAGTTGTATCCATTATAACAATATTACCACCCTTATCGGAGGGTTTGATGACAATTGTGGAGTTAGATTTCAGTGTGTTTAAGTCTTTCCAATCTTGTTGAGTAAAGTTGGATCTGCTCATCATTCTCGATGTCTTGGATAAGCCTTTTCTGCGAAATTTGTCAATATCATTAATTACTAGTTCGTGAAACGTGTCTATCAAATGTCCACTAGGTAATGGAGGATTGAATCTACTCTGCAATTTTAGATGGCTATTGTCACAAAGATTGGTTATAAATCCCATCTCATTGAGTGTAGTGGTACTGTTGTTCGTATCATCATATAAAGAACATCCAGCTTCATTACTTTCACTTGCTAACTCATTGATGGCTATCAATTGTGAGCTGTCAACAATATTGAATCCAGAGGCCACAGCCTTATGTGTCGACATTCTCTGACATTCGATTTAAGTCTTTGTAGGAAAAATGTTTGATTAGACGTAGTTTGCGAACATATTTGTAAAGTTCAATTCGAGTGTTGACATAATCCCACTGAATATTTGGGCAGAAACTGAGTCCTAAGTCAAGTATGTGTAATTGATTGTCAGTAAAGGTGCTGTGAGAAATATTCACAACAGTACTCAAATGATTCGATATGTTGGTAGGAGGGGGTTTCAGATCTGTTTTAGTTATTGATTGCTTCTTCTTCTTACCCCGCCTCGTCTTCCGCTTCCTCTGCCACGCCTGTGGTTTTGGCCAGGGGGTGGCGTGACCATTTGCATGAGGCGCATTTCCCCCTGAAAATCCAGCTTGTTTCGTGGTATCTGTTCAGCAGAGGACTCTATCTCCGAACTGTCATCTGCGGATACATGTTGTGCAGCACCATCCACTACATTTTTGGACACATCTTTGGTTCTTGCAGTGTCGTATTTTCGAGCAAACGTGTAAATTCTTCCATGCTCGTAATCCAACTTATCTCTATTAAACTTATGTGCTTTACGTGATTTAATTTCTTCTTCCTTGTATTTGATCCGTTCTTCCATTTTGGCTAATTGATTGGAAACTTCTTGTTGATTAGACATCTTTTCTAGATCTTTAGTTAGTTGTTCAATCTTAGTAATTTGTTCCTCCATTCGTCTTTTGGCTTGAGTGATTAAAGTTCCCATAAGTTTGGTTGAACAGTCTGCTGTTTGCATTCTCCATTCCTCCAGTAGATCTGGATCCATATCGCCTAAAGTGGGTAAGATTAAAATACGTAGACCTCTAGGTACCCTGCCATTTTCGATATATTTAGTTAATGAGGTAATTTCCCACCATTTTTTAAGTTCAGAAATTCGTGCTTTTTCTAATTGGCTTATGATGCTGGAGGTGGTTTGTATCTGAGCCGTCGGGGGCCCATTGTTGATTTTAGAATTGTCAAACAATTCAGCTGCAGCTTTCTCCCACAGTTTTATCCGTTCGGCCATAATGGATAGGGCAAAGAATGTCCACAATGTGTAGTTACTTATCACAGTTCGATATTATAGCTGCTTAACTGAAGAACAGAACGTGCAGGATAAACGGATATAGGAATTTACTCTTAAATTTACAGGACACTGTGTAAATATCCACCAATTAGCAACTAAGTACTTATGTTGCTTGTTGATTCTCTCTAATAACGAGACTCGAAGTTTGTTGTATTGTATGACGGGAAAGCCGTATTCTAAGCGACCAAGTTAATTCTTTTCTGTCGTATATTTTACTTTGCGGGCCGTGTGCCAATTTTCGATGTAGCACAGAAACGCCAAATGGGTAATAGTCTAACTGTAAGGAGAGCCGTAAGTTTCACCTCACGGGCGTTCTCCAACCCCACGGGGGAAAGAAACAGTCCTACTGTATCAGTTCGGCTGCGTTTCTCTTTCAATTTATCGAAAGCACGGTGCTGCGTGAGAAGCAGTTTCCAAGTTCCTCCAGTTGTAGAAGCCACGCGCACTCAACCGGCGTGCCAGCCGTATCGCGTACCGGAGACCACGTTAAAATAAATCTTCAACAGATGGACAGATGGCCATCTGACGGCTGCAACGATCCCGTTGGTTGAATCCCAATATCGAAACAAACTCACATCCAGCAAGCTCGAATATGGTTCATAAATTTATTTCTTAATGCAGGTAACACAGTGTCCTGAAATGCGATGTCAACGCGTTTCGGCAGAACGCCTTCTACTGGACAAATCTGGCTACAAAGCCGGCATCGTTTAAGTGCAAATTAACAGTCCTTCGTCTATTTCCATAGCATAACAATGTGAACTAAAGCGGCGGCCATCTTAAAACATGCTAAAATCTATAGTTATATTGTAAATTCCACAATTAATACTGGGATCACCTATATTCTTTGGAATATTTTAAGAAATTT
Organism: Pleurodeles waltl; assembly: GCF_031143425.1. Taxonomy (NCBI): domain Eukaryota; kingdom Metazoa; phylum Chordata; class Amphibia; order Caudata; family Salamandridae; genus Pleurodeles; species Pleurodeles waltl. Next base: position 830,089,309 of record NC_090442.1, on the reverse strand, counting down.
TCAATTAGTTAGACATGGATATCTTTTGAATGTAACTTAAGATAACCCAAATAGACAATACATAATTTTAATTAGGTCTGATGTCAATCATAAGTTGCCTGTTCAATAAATAGTAATGCATATAATTTATCATCAATTCATCAATCTCATATATGTTGCAAAGTGTTAAAAACTGCTGTACAGAATCTATTACTACACGAGTCGATCCTGAAAATAGATAGATTATGAGAAATTGGATATAACAACCTATCATAAAAAATTATTATTATAATTAATCCTTTCTAAAAAAAATCCCCATAAAAGACATTTTTTTAAAGGAACTTTTTCAGTAAAAAATCACTATTACAATTATTAAATGATTATAAAGCAATTAATTAGTTACTTATCCAAATCTCAATTATCATGCACCAATTCCTTGATATATAATTTTCTGTATGTAACAACAGTCACTTATACTATATTTATATTGCAATCTCTTCTATATCATCAAAGCGACCTCATATTGTAATGGGTCTCTATAGAAAAGAAGATGTCCATGCAATGTATGTACGTATTTAAATAAAGAAAGTACTACAGGGCTTCCGAGAAGGAGGGGGGCACATGTGAATCTTCAGCACTACAGGCCACGAACGGATGTCTACTGGGTAAGTGACATTTTCCGTTCAACAGCATGTGTAGCTGCAGATACACATGCTTTGCACAGTCTGAAAAGCAGTCCCCTCCTAAAATAAGCGGTGACTAGCCTGTAGGAGTTGGAGTAGTTTGAAATAGTGTTTTAAGCACTGCTTGACCAACATTTGCTTGTTGGCGAAATAACAAATCCACTCAGTAATGTTCACTAAATATGTGTGGTGTGGATCATTTGGCTGCTTTGCATATGGCTGCCATTGGTATATTCCCTAAATAATGCCACTGAAGCTTCTTTCCTTCTAGTAGAATGTGCTTTAGGAGTTACTAATAGCTGTCTTTTAGCTTTAAGATTGCACGTTTGAATACACTTTACTATCCATCTGTCTAATTCCTGTTTTGAAATAGGATTACCTTTATGAGGTGCTGAAAAGCCACAAAAATCTGTTTAGATTTTCTAAAATCTTTTGTTGTATCTATGTAATACATGAGGAGCTCTCTTGACATCAAGAGTGTGAAGAGCTCTTTCAGCAACTGAATCTGGCTGCGGAAAGAAGACTGGCAATTCCACTGACCTACTGATGTTAAATGGTGAAACCACTTTGGGTAGGAATTTTGGATTTGTCCAAGGAACTATTTTATTTATGTGATTTTGGAAGGAATGTTCTTCTAAAGTGAATACTTGAATTTCACTAACTCTCCTTAAGGAAGTAATTGCTACTAGAAAAGCAACCTTCCATGATTAAGATTCCAGGGAGGAGCAGGTGGAGCTCTACGTGGAATAACTCTTAAGGCCTTCCATAAAAGCTTTTATGACAGAAATTCTAAACAGAGAAGTAAGCTGTCTGTTTTGGAGGTAGGCTGATATTGCTGGTAAATTAATTTTAATAGATGAATATGCAAGATTTGCTTTTTGCAAATAAGGCAAATGGCAGACAATATCCTGTACTGATGCTTTAAGTGGATCAATGTTTTGGGGTTGATAGTAATATACAAAACGTTTCCATTTAGCTGCATAGCACTGCCTAGTTGTAGGTTTACCTGCTTCTTTTAGAATGTTCATACATTCTGATGGAAGCTGTAAATATCCAAACTTTATGACCAAATCACAAGGTTGAGCATACTGGGTTTGGGATGCCTAATCTGGGAGCTTGTGATGTGATAGCACAGATAGATCAAACAGTGTTGTGTAACAGCATTGACGTGCCCACGTGGGAGCTATGAGTATCATAGTGAGGGGGGTGTGACGATCTTGTTGACCAGAAATGGAATTAGAGGGAGGGGAAAAAGCGTAAATAAATATCCCTGACCAAATGATCCATAAAGCATTGCCCTTGGATCGAGGGAGTGGGTATCGGGATGCAAAATGTGGGAATTTTGCATTTTCACTTGTTGCAAAGAGGTCTATATCTGGTGTTCCCCACATGTTAAAGTACTGTTGAATCACTTGTGGGTGAATTTCCCATTCTTGTATTTGTTGCTGCGTCCTGATTAAGGGGTCCACTAGTTGGTTGTGTATTCCTGAGATATACTCTGCTAGTAGTTGAATGTGATTGTGAATCACCCATTTCCAAATAGTCTGTGCTAGAAGGGACATTTGAGATGAGTGCCCCCAACCCCCCAATTTTTGCAGTTAATACATTGTTGTCATGTTGTCTGTCCTTATTCACACTGTTTTGTGTGTGAGCTGTGGTTGGAATGCTTTGAGTGCTAGAAACACTGCTAGCAATTCCAAGTGATTTATGTGGCAAGTTTGTTGAACTGAGCCCCATTCTCCCTGTATGGTAAGATTGTTGAGATGGGCTCCCCAACCTGTCATTGGTTCATTGGTGTTAATTATGGTCTGTGGCACAGGGCCCTGAAATGGCTGCCCTTTTGAAAAGTTGGTGTGATTCCACCATTGCAGAGAGTTCCAAGTCTGGCGGTCCACCAACACTAGATTGTGAAGTTGACCCTGTGCCTGAGACCATTGCTGTGAGAGAGACTGTTGTAGGGGTCTCATGTGTAGACGTGCATAGGGTACTATATCTATGCACTATGTCATCATTCTTAATAGTTCCATGATAAACCTTACTGTGTAAGTTTGACTGTATTGTAGCTGTGATATGAGATTGTGGAAAGCTTGAATTCTCTGTGGGTTTGGGTACGCTAATGCTGACTGTGTGTTCGGAGTTGTGCCCAAATACGGTTGTATTTGTGCTAGGTGCAGATGAGATTTTTGGTAATTGATTATGAACCCTAGACTGTGTAGAGTATCTATTGTGTGTGATGTTGATAGGTTTGAATGGTGCTGGATTTTATGAGCCAGTCGTCCAGATAGGGAAAGACATGTATATGTTGCCTTTTGAGGTATGCCAATACCCTTGGTGCTGTTGTTACTCCATAGGGTAGCACTTTGAACTGGTAGTGCTTGCCTGCTAACACAAATCCCAGATTGCGGTGTGCTGGATGTATGGGAACGTGTAAGGAAGCATCTTTTAGATCTAATGCTGTCATGTAGTCCTGTTTTTGTAGTAGGGGAATGACATCCTGAAGAGTGACATTGTGGAAATGCTCTGAGAGGATGCACTGTTTGAGAGGTCTGAGATCCAGGATTGGTCTGAAAGTACCATCCTTTTTTTAGTATAGAGAATATACTCTTTTCCCTTGTTGAGCGATAGGTACCCCCTTTATTGCCCCTTTGAGTAGAAGTGATTGCACTTCTTGTTTTAATAGAATGAGATGCACCGGAGTTAGTTTGTGTGAACGAGGTGGAATGTTAGGTGGAGCGGAAATGAGTTCTAGACAAAAACCATGTTGGATAATTGACAGAACCCACTGATCTGTAGTGGTGTTGTGCCATTGTGGATAGAAATGTATCAGTCTTCCCCACACAGGAGATTTGTGCTCTGTGGGCATGGTGAGAAAGTCACCGTTTGTTTGACTGTGAGGAACCTCTGGATGTGGAGGGTTTACCTCTTCCTCTACTGTTGGATCCTCTATAGGAGCCTCTAAACGATCCTCTAGTGTAGAATTGTGAGGACTGTTTTTGAAGGGTGGTACTGTTTCCGTAGCCGATGGTTTGAAACCCCCTCTAAATTGTAGTCTATGAAAAGTACCCCTGGTGGGTGTGGTATACAAAGCCCCCATGGCCTTAGCTGTTTCTGAATCTTTTTCACATTTGTCTATTAGTATGTCCACGTCAGAGCCAAATAAATGATGCTTATCAAAGGGCATGTTTAAAACTGCCTGTTGTATCTCAGGGCTTAAACCTGAACACCTTAACCAGGCATATATCCTAATAAACACACTAGTGTTAACTTATCTAGCTGCCATAGGCGATCTAATAGCATTATCAGATGTTGCTTGCCCTTCATTAACTATTTGCTGTCCCTTTTTTGGTGTTCTGGAGGGAGGTTTTGTAACAGCTCTTCCATTTCGTCCCAGTGTACTCTGTCATATCTAGCCAAAAGAGCTTGTGAATTGGCTATCCTCCAGTGATGCACAGCTTGTGGAGCCACCCTTTTTCCAGCTGCATCTATTTTCCTGTTTTCCTTATCAAGAGGAGGGGCATCTCCTGTGGACTGACTGTTAGCCCTTTTTCTTGCTGCACCAACTACAATGGAATCAGGAGGTAGTTGAGCTCTTATAAACACAGGGTCTGAGGGTGCTGCTTTATATTTTTTGTCTACTCTAGGAGGCTCTTGAAATATATCTAAAGCATTTCTGAGCATGCCTGGGAGCATAGGAAGACAATCATATTGCTTATGCGTTGATGCTAGTGTCGAACAGAAAATCCTGCTCTATGTGACCAGTGTGCATTTGCACATTATGGTAGGCTGCAGCTCTAGCCACCACTTGATTATATGCTATAGTGTCTTCTGGTGGGGAGGGTCTGGCAGGATATAACTCATGGCCACTTGGTAAAAGGGGATCAGAGTCATATGTATCCCATAGATCTGTGCCCTGTTGGTCATCACTAAGATCATCCCCATGTGATGAAACTGAGGATGTATGTGGTGATAATTGTGCCTCATATGTGGGTGGTGGTGGTGGAGGTGGCGAGGAAGGAAGAACAGGAGAATGTGGTGGTGAACGCTGTTTCTGCTTTGAAGCCTCTACATGTTGTTTGCCCTTAAAGACCTCTTTGAGGGAGGTGCATCTTTTGAAGTGTCTTTAAAAGTTAGTTTCCTTTTAAAGGACATTGGAGGGGAGGCAATTATTCTTCCTGTGTCCTTTTGAATAAGTATCTTTCCCTGTTTGGCGTCCGTCACCTCTAAAACAGGATGAATGTCTATGGATTCCTGGGTAGAAGTAGTTTCTTTACTACACATGGCTTTCGACTCCGAAAGTTTGTGTTTCAGTCGAACCAAAAGAGTCAGCTCTGAAGATGATGTAATCTTTTTCGGCTCCGTAGATGTGCTTTCAGATTTTTCGGCTCGACTCCGAGACTGTTGTAAGAGCCTCTTTGGTCAAAACCAAGTGCACCGTCTTAAATCTTGGTGCCGAACTAGTGCTGGAGTCTTTGTAATCTTTTTTGTGGGGTGCGATGGGGCAGTTGTAATCATGTACTGCGCCGGAGGCACATAGTGGCTGTTGTCATCAGAGTGTTCATCAGAATCTGAGTATTGGATGGAACAGATTGCCCCTTGCCAAACTTCTTCTTGAGCATGTTCTTCACCAAAGATATTCGGCGTGTATTCTGTGGATCTGGGGGCAATTTCGAGACAACAAGCTCTACGGTCCCGAAGAGTCTTTTTCGATCAAAAAGATCTACAAGCGTCACAATTGTCCTCTTGATGGTCTGGAGATAGACAAAGATTGCACACAGAATGCTGATCGGTGTACGGAAATTTAGTGTGACATCAAGGACAAAATTGAAACGGAGTTCGGTCCATCAGATTCACACTGAAGTAGGCCCTTAAAGGGAGTTACTCTTGTAACAACAAGAAATTCGGCCCGACGGTCTAAATCAAATCGAGAACAGATGGAAACACGATTGAAAACAATACCGACGATATTATAGAAAGAGTACAACAAGTTCTGAATTACTGATTTGAGATTCACCGGTTCGAGAGGAAACATGTCCGAACCGAACGGCGGAAAGAAAACAATCTAAAAGAACTTGATGCCCATGCGCATTATCACTGAGAGGAACGGTCACTCGATCTTGTGACTCGAAAAAGCTTCTTTGAAGAAAAACAACTTGTAACATACAGACTTATGCAAAGCATGTGTATATGCCGCTACACATGCCATCGAACATATATATGCATATACGTACATACACACATATATACACACACACATATATACATACACACATATATATACATACATACATATATATACATACATACATATATATACATACATATATATATATATATATATATATATATATATATGATCATATTTTACTCCCCCTCCCTCCAGTAGCCTCTCTTCTTTCCAAACTTAATTGTAGGTCCCAAACAAGAAAGAGAGAAATAAGGTGGCACCACCAGATGTGAAATTCCAAAAATTATTTCTTGATTTATTTGCTTACAAAGTGCTTGTAATAAAAATGGTGATGTGTTTCGGCCTAAGCCTTCAATTGGCCACATTATATATATCTTACCCAGTTGCAGTCACCACTGAGTAGTTAAAGTTAGGATTGTGTTTTCAAAAGAAATACATTTTTTGGTTTGCTTATACCTATGGCACCATTTGAGCAATCTTCACAAAACTTTCCCAAAAAATATGCCTAACCCGCTAAACGTATTTACACCTAATTTGAAGAAAGCTAGCTCCTGGTCCAGAAAGAGTATTTTTTTGTGATTTAGTGTAAATTTGTTCAGCAGTTTTTGAGCAATTAAGGCTAAAATACTTTGTAGATTTCACACCGATGAGCCGACAGATCTTATGCTGAGATCTGATTGGTTGGCACTATATCAACATGATTGGTTGGCACTACATCAACAATGATGTGGCGACAGCCATCTTAAGCCTCAAGACTCAGACCAGAGTCCTTAAAAAACTTAAGGGGGCAAGGTAGGGAAACTATGTGCGGTGGTTGGGGGTTCCAGAGGAACTCCACCAAGCACAAAAAAAAGTTTTAACATTTTTTTTTTACTATTGCCACAAATTCACAGAGGATCTGGTAAGCAGAATTTTTGTTTAAAAAATAAAATATAAAAATAAAAAGCGACACAATTATGGGAGAGGAGTGCATGTGGCACTCCTCTCCAAGCCTCTAGGAGGCCCCGGGGACATCTTCCCACGAGCCAAGAGTTAATTAAAATGAAGGGGGTCCAAGGCCCCCACTACCCGAGCATAGAAAGGCCCAGGGGTTCCTTTTTCCCAGGGTTGCAAGTCATTAAAAAAAAAAAGGAGAGGGGGCGCATGATCACCTTCCCAGAGCTAAAAAGGCCCCAGGGACCCTATTTCCCTGGGGCTGCATGGCCACCTCCCTGAGCCATTACTGACACCCCCCCACCCAAAACCCCACCCCTGGAACTGGCTCAGGTATGGTGTCCAGGCCCGCAGCCCACACAGGTGGGACAAAGAAAATGCAATGTTCTCCAAACGGTTGGAGAGCAGCTTTTTGGGAGAACAATACTTCCATGGCTGCACTCTCGGGCAGGGAAATAAAGTGAACTTGATGGGTGCAAGCAGGGTAGCCAGCGTTGGAGCTTCCCCCTGCAACCCTCAATGAGGGAGAAATTGCTCCCCATAATGCCCTGTGAGGGTGACTTACATATTTTTAGATTGTGATGATGTTTATAAAAAAGGCAGGTGCACCACCATTTTCTTTTTAATGTTGTGTGGGGCTGCAGTGATTGTTCAGCCCTCAGCAACTTTAGGAAAAAAAAAAAAGTCTCCGAGGTCATTGAAACCATGACCCTCAAGAAAAATACCATCCCTTTTTAAAGCATCTTTCAAGCTGGCACTTTTGGCTGGTAGTGCACCGCCCTCTAGGGGCTGGTACTATGGTTACCTTTTATGTAAAAAGGCTCGCTTGTTTTATATTTTTGGGAGTCAAAAATGTTAAAAGGAAGATTCTGAGGCATATCATTAAAAAAAAAAAAGGTTAGAGACATGTAGTTTAGTAAAACTTTCTTAAATCGTTTTAAGTAATCAATATTAATAAACATTGTGTTGTATGTATTACTGAAATATAAATTTGATTACAATTATTGATGTATTGAGATTATATTTTGAGGAAAATATCAGTTAAAATAAGCCATACAAAAATCATTGAGATTCGCACATGTCCTAAGCTAACTATAACTCTCGCCCTTGCCATGCACTGCTAATTACACCACATATTACATCACTCACGAAATGTTCTATGACATAATTTATAATATCACTGCAACATCTGCAATTAAATTATTGATAAGAAAACTATACATCATACCGAAATATATTACCTTTGGGTTTTTTCAGTGAAAATATATAATTACATATATAACATATACATAAACAGATGTACACAATATTTGACCAAAAAAAAGGTTAAATTGATGATCTAGATAGGTGTTGAAATGAGATAACTAATGTTTAAAAACTTTAAAATACACTGGAATGTGCCAATTATATTTTAGTGAACTAACTGTACCTTGCACCGCTTAAGACTACACATATTACTTCACTCGTGAAATTAAATGACATAAATCATGACATCACTAGTGGCAATACCCAATTTTTATGACAGTGTACTTTAGACTTTGTGAACTTGAAGTAATTCAACAAGCTACACCTGGGCCCAATTTTCTGTCAATCAGCAGGTGATGATAGAGCCAACCTTTAGCCACATGCAGGACACACAGAATTACTGTCGACCATCCTTTACTGGTGGTCACAAGTCTAACAAACAAAATGCCTCGAAACACTTTAATGGAGCCAACCACTTTATAAACCTTGAACAAAGTCTAAAAACGTAGTTGTTCTCTATTCACACTAAAGGGATTACCCACTGTTAATATCCTTACGGATAGCTTTGACAAGCGGTTCATTTTGTAGACAACTGGATATGCAGTAAACACAACAAGATTAATATTACAGTAAACTACATGACAGGGAACCCTACAGATACAACAGTTATACACATGACTCTGCCAGTATTTGTACACTGTTGGCGTCCTGAGAGAACATGCGTATGGAAGGGGTTTGATAGCCTTCTGTGCTAAACAACGAATGAATGGTGATGTCAGCCCTAGTTTTGTTAACCTTTAAATATGTGTCATGTCTCAAAATCTTCACCATGTAAACATTCAAAACTCACCAAACCTGCACTTTATAATTTGTGTACAGAACTGTACAACATATTCAACATCGACATGTGACCAGATAGCCACAGGTGGATAATCTATTTTAAATATAACATTTGCTTTTCCTGCCAATATTTTTTAAACAGGCCTTGCTTTTAAACCAAAACTTACTTTAAAACCAATACTGCGTGAGTTCAACTTTAACTTGTTTAATAAGCAGAAACACCTTGCATTTTTAGTGTTTGCTAGTAGGTATATTATGGATCAGATAGCTCTTGCAATGCAGAATCATACTTGGCTCCGGGGCATACCCTTAGTCCATTCTGGCCACCAACACATGTACACACCGTATTTTAAACTGTACTTCACTGTTGCCCATTTATTTTTTATTTTTTTTAAATCATGAATTTATGAAGTAATTTTTTAACAGTATCAAGGATGTCATCATAAGTGATCAGGCCTAGAACAACCTTACAAATATTACCAGGCCTGCAGGTCTAGTAACTTGAAATATTTACTTGACCTAACTGCGGTGCACGTGACAACCACAAATCCGTCTCACACAAAATTTCCATAAATCAGACAGAACTCTCACATCAGTGCTAGAGAACAAGCATTGGCAAAGCCAATAGGTATTGCCTATCCAAGACCTACTGGCTATGCCAATGTGTTTAAACCATGTTGTTCCCCAGCATGGGTGCTGTTCAGCATGACTAAAAGTTGGTGGCATAGAGGAGAGTGGCGTTGAGTTGAGTGTTAGTGGAATGGCGAATAATGGAGCAGACCTTTGCACAGTGGAGTGGCAAAGAATGGAACAGAGTGTTGTTGAGTGGAGTGGCAGAGTGTTGTGTACTGTAGTGGCATAGTGTGGAGTCTCGTAGAGAGACACACTGGAGTAGCATAGAGTAGAATGGACTGGTCTAGAGTGCATCGGTGTAGAGTATAGTAGCGTAGAGTACACTGGCACAGAATTCTGCAGCATAGAATGCAGGATTGTAGAATGCAATGGTGTAGATTAGAGTGGTGCCTAGTAGAGTGCAGTGGCACACAGCAGAGTGGAGTAGAATCATGCAGAGGGTAGTGGTGTAGAGTCAAGTGGCTTGGAGTGCAGTGGTGTACAGCGGTGCAGAGTAGAGTAGCATGAAACGGTGTAGAGTATAGTGCCACAGAATGCAGTGACAGAGTGGAGTAGTGCAGAGTAGAGTGATGAAGAGTTCAGTGGCGGAGAGTGCACTGTTGCAGAGTAAAGTGTCTGAGTGCAGTGATGTAGAGTTCAGTAGAGCTGCGAAGAGAGCAATGACGTTGAATACAGTGACGCAAAGAAGAGTGGTGTTGAATGCAGAGTGCAGTTGTGTAGAGTGTATTGGCGGGGAGGGCAGTGGTTAAGAATAGTGGCATAGAGTGCAGTGCCATAGAATAGATTGTTTCAGAGTAGAGTGAAGTGGCATAGAATGGAGTGGTGCAGGGCAGAGTGCAGCCGCATAGTGGCATAGAATGTAAGTGGCGAAGAGTGCAGTGGTGTAGAGTGGCGAGGAATGCATTGGCGTACAGTGGTACAGGGTAGAGAAGAGAGACTTAGCGTGAAGTGGCGTAGAGTGCAGAAGAGTCCAGTGGTGCACAGTGCAGTGGTGTAAAGTGGAATGCTGCAGAGTAGAATGCAGTGGTGTGGAGTGGTGCAGAGTGGAGTGGAGAATTCATGGTGTGGTAGCACGCTGCCATTACAGACAAGACATTTTCTATTGAAATGACCATTACATTTGCACAGATGTACAAAACACTCTTTATGAAAAGTAAGTAGTGTCATCTATTTATTTGCACCTTTTTCATGATGCACCAACAATACCAATAAAAGGAGGCTGTGCTGTAAATATAAATGTAAAACATCTAAATTCCTTTTACTCGCCCCCGATTCTCCTAACCCCTATTCTTGCTCCCTCACAGTTACGAGACTGATGTTTCCTAATGTGCAGTGACGATCCAAGATTGTTCAATTCCTTTATAACTCACTATGAAATTTCTATTTCTTCCTTTCTGCACTCTCACTATTAAGTGATTTCCGGTGATTTGAAGAGGGTTTACAATGCAACAAGCGTTGTGAAGATAAATTGTGTTAGTTTTACGGAAAAATAACAGCAGTAGTTACCTGATGTGATGAGAAAAGCAGCCTATCTTGCTTGCACCTAGGACTTCCCAGACAAAAAAATAAACAAATAAATGCATTCAGGATGTGCGCTGTACAAACACTTCTCTCGTGATCGAGTCAATAACCTATAAAGCTGCTCCAGCTATGATAAAACCATAGTCCACACATATGCTACACATGACACCCAGCTTTCCTTTTAGCTCACTAATAGCACTGTCATCAGGCCGGGGTAGGAATGGTTTTTAGCCATGTTTAAAAAGTGTCACTTTTAATAAATACTTTAAATAATCTGTTGTACTAAAGTGAAACGCTTCTGTGTGTTAAATAAATCAACTTTCTTTAATCAGAAGGGAACTATCCATGCTACAACAATCTTTGTTGCATAGTTTACATGTAGGATATTTTCAAATCTCAGCTCGTGCACGAACTCAAAGTCAGGACTTCATTTTAATCTTTATTTCTTTCCGTGATTTTTTTTTAACCATATGCCTTATTCGTTTATTTGAGAGTTCCCTGCAGGCAAATCTTTGTGGGCAGACACCTGCTGCTCAACAGGCCAGGCCCCGCACCCTACCCTCCGAAAGGGAACACATACTACGCTTTTTATTCATATTCACAAATCCTCAGCAGATATGCAAATCAGCAGAGAATAAGCAAATTAACAATCCAGAAAGCTCTAAAATGTAACTTCAAGTCCAACCAAAGCACCTTTCTAAAAGGAGATTTATTAAAAACCATTAAATAGATTTAACCAAACCAAGCAAAGGCACTCCTTTGCGAAATCAGCATCCTGGTACCGGTTTTGGGGTAGCACCTCTTATCAGCCAGGCTAGCTTAAATTCAGTAGCATAGTGAGCAAAGGACCCAAGCCTGGGCATACCCTTCCAACTTGGGGTGACAAATAAAAAGAACAGATGATGGACAGAATGCTGAACAATGTCAAACATTCACCCCAGACACAGATTTGGGCCTAAATCCATCATCTATGTTCTGATGGGTAGCAGGGTCAAGACTGATTTGCATATGGCTGGGTCGAAACTGGGGAGGCACAGTGGACAACAAAACAATGGACTGAGATGCAACCCCAAGCCACTGCCTGAGATTAATTCAAGAAATCCATCAATCACCTTGTGGTTTTTATATTTTATGTATGGAGGTGCAAAGAACCCTCAAATTAAAAAGGGAAATAGCACTTTTGGGACCTCTCCTCCTTTATCGTGCTCTCCACTTCACAGATCTGCAGGAAAATTGCCAAGAAGCACCCGAAGTAAACATACTCTTTTTGGAAGATTCCCTGAACTGCACTAAAGTTATTAAGAGAACAAAAACTGGAAACTCTAAATTAACCATAACAACGCAGGTGCTTCTATATAGTTACACAGGAGATGCACTATATATTTACCCAACAAGGTTGCACTTACTAATTAGATAGTACAAAGTACTCAAGTTGGGTAGACATTCTGCAGAAAACAGTTGGTCTGCTCTTGGAGAAATACGTTGGGCAGGATTCATTCTGGCACAACACTCATTTCACAGAAATTAAACTTCTCAATGGGAAGCATTTACAGATGTAAACAAAGAAAGTTCCCAAGTTGAAGCTCCACATCTGTAAAGTACTAATCATCCAAATTTTGTGCACATAGTTAAGCAATGCAAGTGTTTTTTCTCTGCATTTTCACCGTATAAAGTTAGTTGTAAACCTTAATGGAGGGGTTGGCTGGTTATAGGGTGTTGGCCGAAGGCCATGCTTAGCGAGGGTTGGGTGGTCATAGAGGGTTGCCTGCAGGACCTGGTCACAGGCTAGGCCCTGCGGCCAACCCCAGCTGCGCATGGGAAAAGGCTGTGTATGGAGCGGGTTGGGTGGTTATAGAAGTTGGCAGCAGGGCCTGGCCACAGATGAGGCCTGCAGCATCTTCTGCTGAGCACGGCCGAAGGTCATGCATGGTGCGGGGTTGTATTAACGAACAGTAGTTAATATAACTTTATGTTAAAAAAAAAAGTTTATAGGGACATTATAGTTAGGAAACAGAATTCCCCCAAAAAATCACTTAAAAAACAAAGGCGACAGGGACGTTATAGTTAGGCTCACATTTTAAATGTACAAAACCATAAAAATGCACTTGTTAGAGTTATTTCAAGCAACTGTAACTTGTGCCGTAAGCTAACTATAATTTGCACCCTCGCCACGCACTAATTACTCCAGATATTATATCACTCATGACATCCTTGATAATATCACCAACATTTGCAGTAAAATTATTGATGAGAAAACTATGCATGGGCAAAAACCAATTGATAAAGCAGCCTCCACTTTCTCACAAGTCAGTTTTGATAGCAGGTCAAAAGCCAAACATTGCAGGCTATATTAAACGAATTTAAGGAGTCATGAAAGTTACCTGCGCACATTGGATAGTAGTGAGAACATGACACAAGACTTTCCCCATACCAATAAAATTCATGGCTGCAAGGTATCCCATTGTTATGAGGGATACTTCCAGCTAATCCTGAATTTTTACCCAACTGCACTATACTACTGGAGATTTTAATCCCATAGTTACAACAAACTTTCAAGTCCCAGAACACAATGTGATGTCAGTTAAAAGGTCAGGACTAACTTAGTGAGACATTTGCCAGAAAGACACTTGGCAGCTATGAATGTCCACACGACAGCAACATATCCCTAATTCAGTCAGGCAACGAGGGCAGAAAAGCAGTGGTGATCATGCTTAAAGCATCAGGTTTTACATGTCTCAGAATGCTGGGATACAAATTAATTCATTTGTAATGCAACATTTTAAAAGTTTCACAAGTTACTATGCTGTTGGCAGGGTTGAATACCCCAGCAATGTCATCATATTTAGGACGAAATGGGTGCATGAGTCCAATTGTGCCCAGGAATATGTTTATTACATCTGGATGCAACACTCTTACTTTTTAAATCCATTAATATTTCTGCAAACCAGACGGAATGAGTGTGAGAGATGATGAGATATCAGACAGGTTGATGAGCTATATGTGAATGTAATACACATACTTAAAATAGCCTAATGTAAGTCCACTGGATGCACTGCCAAGGAAAGACATTAAAAACCCTGCATTACTACTCCTTTAAATTAAATATGTGCTTTACAAAATCACTAGAAACAATAGCATTTATTTTAAAACCGGGAAAGTTTGGGGGTAAGGTAGCTGAATAAACGCTGATAAGCATCAATTTGAAAAGGCTTGGAAAGTACCACTGAAATCCACAATAAATAAACACTGAAAACAAGACAACCTAACTACAGTCAAAACAATATTTTGAAACGTTCAACCTCTCCCTGCTCCTTCATACATATAACATGATGTCCACTATGAGCAAACTTGTTAAGTCTCATTCTTACATTCGATGGTGGAACTAATCGTGACAACTGTTTTCCAACTTCAACCAAATCAATGCAAAATATGATCTCACCATTAGCTTTGTGTGCTACATATACTAGACACTGAGTATTTAACATGTGCAGTGAATTAAAGCCATTACATGTTTAATAACTGTGGCTAAAACATATAGCAATTATGTCACAATACAGTTTAATAATGGCACTCAAACATTTAAAGTGCAATGAATCAGTGCTGCATAAATAAACTCCAAAGGGATAAGTTGCATTCCATAAAAGCATTAAAACTAATTTGCCTCTGAAAAGAGCTCTGCTAGTACAAGTTGCAATGCAATAATTCAATTCAGTCCTCATCAAATGTTGGATACAGCCATTCAGTGGTTTCCACAGGTTCAGTGATGTTCTCATCACAATCGAACCACTTCTTTTTTGACAACTTTCCTGACACTATGTGGAATTCCTCTGACCTTAAAATTGCAGGTTTAGCCACCACCTTTTGATGATATTATGTATTAGCAGGAACTTACCACCTTTTGCAAAGTATACCCACATATTTATTACTTAAATGATTTTGCCAGTGGTAGAACTCTGTGCACTATATCCCTGTAACCACTTGTAAAGTGTCTATGATTCTTCTTTCAACATGATGAAATTGGTATACACCTAACTGGCATATTTAGCTTACCTGTGAGTCCCTAATATATAGTACAAATTGTACCCACAGCCTGTAAGTTAAATGTCATTAGTGGACTGCAACACCTACTGTGCAAATATTGCTTCAGGCCTAACATTTTAGCCTGATCAGTAGCAGTGAAAAAACTGCAATAAACTCTTTTGACTGGTCAAAACCTCCCTTTAAAAATAATAATAATAATTCAATCTTATGTAGGACTTATGACCCAGAAGGCAAAGTGCATGGTATTTAAAAGTAGAGCATGTAGAAACTTAAAGTTAGTGTGTACCTACAGAGACTAGCTCCCAAAAGCGGTTTTCACTAGTGGGAAAAAGTCTTATTTTTTTATAAATACTAAGGAAATTTTTTTTTTAGAAAGTTACCTTTTCCCTTTCGGAGGTTCCTGAAGTACAAGTTAGTTACCTTTGGTAATGCCTTACCGGGTAGAGACTATCTAGCAGCAGATTCCTTACCTTAGAATTATCCCAGACGTCAGTCTGGATCCAGAAGATTTTTCATGAGAGTATCCCTGTGTGCTGGTAGTTGGTGCTGTTCGGCTCCTCCTGTGTTGGCGGCGGCAGCATCCACGCCGGAAGTGATATCCATGGTGACTTATAAGTTACTTAAGTGCAGTGAAAAAGTGCACTATTTCACGCAGGCTGCAGTGGCAGTCCTGAAGAAGGGTTTGTCTGAGCTCCTTACGGGTGGCAAAAGAAATGCTGCAGCCCATAAGGATCTCCTGGAACCCCAATGCCCTGGGTACTTAGGTACCATATACTAAGGACTTATGAAGGGGGGGGTCCAGTGTGCCAATTGGAATTGGAATATGAAGTCACTAAACTATAAGGACTAATTTGGAAGCTGAGAGAGCATAAGCACTGAAGTTCTGGTGTGCAGAACTTCAGTGACACAGTTAAGCACTACTGACAACACACACATTAGGCCACATACTATGAGCACTGGGGTCCTGACCCGCAGGATACCAGTGAGACAGGCAAAACATACTGACAAACAGGCAGAAATTGGGGATAACATGCCAAGAAAGATGGTACTTTCCTACACATGGCACCTATAAAGGCGCAACCTAGGCGCGCTAACGCAGTTTCTTTTCATGACTTTCCACGGCAGAAGCACGGAGGCATGAAGAAC
The DNA here is from genome assembly GCF_031143425.1 of Pleurodeles waltl. Lineage (NCBI taxonomy): Eukaryota > Metazoa > Chordata > Amphibia > Caudata > Salamandridae > Pleurodeles > Pleurodeles waltl. The sequence continues at coordinate 830,073,103 of NC_090442.1, read as the reverse complement.
AATGACCACTGGTGTAGATAACTAAGGTCCTAAAAGAGATACAGGCCTGTCCCTAGAAATGTCTGGTAAATGTGTGCAGTGGAGCCATACCTGCTGCCTGGCAGATATCCAGGACCAGAACTCTGCGTGCTAATGCAGTGGTCTCAGCTTTGGCTCAGGTGGCATGAGCGTGCAAAGCCCTCAGGAGTTGCTTCTTGGCCAATGCATAGTAGACTTTCATGCAGAGCAAGACCCATCTGGAGATGGTCCTTTTCTGCACAGCACAACCCTTTTTAGCTCTGGCATACCCCATAAAGAGTGGAATGTCCACCTGTAATTCCCTTGTGCAGTCAAGGTAGAACAACAACACTTGTTTGGGGTCCAGGTGATGGAGACGATCCTCATCCTTGGAAGGGTGAGGTGGAACGTAGAAAGTAGGTAAGGTGATAGACTGACCTACAGCAAAGGGCAAGTCAATCATCGGAGGAAAGTAGGCCCACGTGCAAAGCGCCACTCTGTCAGGATGAATAGATAAATAGGGCGGCTCAGATGACAAGGCCTGTAGCTCAATAAGCCGTCAGGTAGATGTTATAGCCATGAGGAAAGCCGTTTTGATGGTGAGCAAACACAGGGAACAATTATGAAGTGGGAGAGCACATCAAGAAGGTGAGAATCAGATTCAAGTCCCCCTGAGGCATGGTAAAGGTAAAAGGGGAAAAAGAAGGACTAAACCTTACAAGAATGTATGTACAACAAGAGATTTGAAGAGAAGGTTGATCAGTCAATCTTAGGAGCGCAGAGACAGCAGAAAGATAACCCTTAAGAGTACCCAGAGCACAGCCCTGCTGGGCAAGAGAGAGAATAAAGAGAAGAACGTGAGAAAGGGTGCCAAAGGAGGGGTGGGGGTGGGGCGAATCAACATTTCTGTCAGAACACAAAGCAACACATTTCTACCAACGGTAGGCAAATACAGTCTACGTGGAGTAATGACTGGCTGCCAAGATGACACTGCAGATTTCGGGAGGAAGGTCAAAGGCTGTTACATGGCACCAATCTATTTCCACACAAGAAGGCAGAGACTGGACAGGTTTGGGTGGAGAACCTTCCCCTGCTGTTGCAACAGAAGATCCTCCAGAAGGGGCAGACTGATCCGAGGATCGATTGCCATGCTAAGTAGCTCGGGATACGAGGCTCTCTGTGCCCAATCCGGGGCCACAAGGATGACTTTGGTTTGGTTGTTCTTGATCTTCTTAAGAACTCTGAGCAGGACTGGTATTGGCGGAATGGTGTACAAAAGGCCTGAGCTCAACTCTAGACGAAAAGTGTTGCTTCGTGAGAGAGCCATCTTGGAAAGGTTCTAGTGCACAAAACTGCTGACATTGCTCCTTCTTGGCCAAGGCGAACAGATCCAAGGCTATCCTCACTGCTGAAATTCTGGATGGAGATGTCATTCGTCATCCGCTTAGCAACTACGGCTGAGTTCATGCCCCCTGAAGTTCAGAGAACCCACCAGATGTTGAACCACTAGGGAAATGCCCTGACGTAGGAGCCATGTCAAGATGTAGGGCCTTAACATAGGGTCCACGACCCCATCCGCCTGTTTGTTGCAGTGCCACATGGCAGTGGTTTTGTCTGTAAATACCTGCACCAGCCTCCCCTCGATGAAAGATAGGAAGGCCTACAATGCTAGTCATATCATCTGCATCTCAAACATACTGATGTGGAGTCTGGATTCTGCACAGGAGACCAAAGTCTTCTGATCTCCACCTCTTCCAGATGGTCTCCCCATCCCAGGAGTGATGCGTCTGTCACCTCTGTGTGTTCTGGTTGGAGAAGAGAGAGGCATCTGCCTCTGCCGCAATCGTGGTGCATTAGCAACCACTGCAGATCTTTCGCAGTACCCTCTGAGATGTGGATCATGTCAGATAGATTCCCCTTAGGCTGTGCCCATTGGAATGTCAGGTCCCACTGCATAGCCCACATATGCCAACAGGCATTTGTTACCAGCAAGATACAGGAGGCCATGAGTCCTAACAGCATCAGAGTCTGTATTACCGAAATCCAGGACAGAGGTTTAAACATCAGTATCTTAGCCTGAATAACCTGGACTCGCTGCTCGGGAGGATAAACCTGAAACTGCACTGTGTCCAGGATGACACCAATGAAAGGGAGTGTTTGAGAAGTAATAAGGTGTGACTTAGGCAACTATATAATAAGTCCCACAGTGCAAGAGGTTTGCTGTGGCCTGGAGGTGGGAGACGCTGACAGCCTAGGGTGAGACTGCCTTTAATAGCCAGCCGTCGAGATAGGAGAATATTGGTACTCCTGACCTCGGCAGATGAGCTGTAATAACTGCCATCATCTTGGTGAACACCCGAGGGGCACTAGTCAGGCCAAGGGGGAGCACAGCAAATTGAAAATGCTATTGGCTGACCCTAAACCTCAGGTGATGCGAGTGGGGGAGACAGGATGGTGATGTGGAAATCTGCGTCCTGCAAGTCCAATGCTATCATCCAGTCTCCCCCGTCCAGGACAGAAAGGACCTGAGCTCCCTGAATTTCTCCTTCTTAAGGAAATAATTGAGAGACCTCAGATCTAGAATAGGACGAAGGACTCCATCCTTCTTCAGTACCATATAGTACCAGGAATAGCAACCACGACCTACTTCTGGCATCAGGACCCTCTCAATGGCTCCCGTGGCCAAGAGAGCCACAACTTCCTTGCAGAGAAGCAAAAGTTGATCCTCCACCAGCCTGTCTTGAGATGGTGGCATGGTGAGACGAGAGTCAAACTACAACACCTACCAGCCTGCAGTGTTACCCAGATTCAGTCTGATGCCTGGAATAATTCTAGGGTAAGGAATCTGCATCTAGAAGTCTCTATCAAATGGCTAATTTGCTTTTGCTCTCCAGCTTCTCCTAGCCAGTGATTTGCTTATGTATAGGTTTGAAATGCCTCCACAGGCTGAACTGAATGGTGAAAGATAACTTCTCTGAACCTCAAATAACGTGCAGGGTGGGGGCTGTGGGCATCTTACTTTACAGCTTAGTGTCAAATCCTACTTTGCAGCTCTGCTGAGCCAAATCTATCACTTGAAAGGGAGTCAACAGGATGCTAAGAAAATTCTTGAGTATCCTGTTGCTGAAGAACTCTACTTTTTCTTCTACTAGACTTCTCTGTCTGAGTTTATTGTGAATACAACAGCTGTTTCAAACTGGATTTTATTATTAGATGTGGGAGGACACTAGAAATACCATACTGCCCACACCCTCCAACCCCCTGCCACCAGAGCTCAAGCTTAGTGTGGTTGAAGACCTTTGCCATTTTAAAATGCCAAAAATGGGCAGGGCTGGCCCTGGAAACCTTTATCTCACTGGTTAGGGCATGCACTGGAGGCACTCCCACCCACTAGCTCAGCATCTCTAAGCATCCACTTCAGAGCACTGCTGGGCCTAAGGAAGAACAGAAGAGGACTGTAACTGCTGCCTGTGAAATACGAGGAGCCCTGAAGGTCTGGACCTGGTTCCTCTTGTACCCAAGACAAAGAAATGTACTTCAAAAGCCATAAGGCTGACTATATGTTCAAGTTACAAGGATATAACAAGCTACAAGACATTTTTCCTGCCACTTCCCAGCTAACCAGTGGCAACTGAACCTGGAATAGACCTTGCTATTGGCTTCAGCCGGACCCCCTGAGAGTCTCTATGTGCCTCCCTTGTTGGGGGAGGGGCTTTAGAAGTGTACTCCTGTGGTAGACTGGGACTTAAAGGATTAAGTGCCTGATTTAGATCTCAGCGGATGGGAATACTCTGTTACAAACGTGACGGATAACCTGTCCCCTGTATTACAATCCCATTATATCCTGTGGGGATCATAATACGATGGACGAGATATCCATCAGGTTTGTGACGGAGTATTCCATCCGCCGAGATCTACATAAGGGCGTAAGTATTAAGCTAAAATCTTTGACCAGGACAAACCAGGCTGGTGCATCAAACCTACGCTCCATCATGGACAGTCAAAACTGCACCTAGGTCCTAGTCTACTTCAACTGCTATTATTGGCACTATGTCATTTGTGGCACTATTCCTCCTTAAAACATTACAAATTGATAGCTCTGGTTCTCGTCATTTTGTTTAATAAATTTGAATCTATTTTTCTAATTCAGTTTGGGATTTTTATTGTTTTGCCTTTTGACTTTATTACTGCTTTGGCACTGCAAAAATAGTCTACACCATGCCCTAAGTTAAGCACGACTGTTCTGTGCTATAACAACCAGGGATTGAGTTCAAGTTAATTTAGTGAGTTTCAGGGTTTACCCTAATAAGCGTTGTGATTATTACTTGAGTTGGCTTGTCACCCACCTTAAACAGCTAGCCAATTTCTTAAATGTACATATTTTTAGACACAGCCAATGTTGTCCATAGACACTTCACAAGAAACTCAGCCAAAATTTTAGTTGAATGTCAAGCTTGATTACTTTTTTGGGGAAAAGGATTCGGATCCAAAAATAAACCCAGTTGTTTTTGATCTGGCTAACTCGAAACAGTGCCTTCAATAACGAGGTCTTTCATTTGCCCTACAGTAATGGTCCCCCTAAATTCCGTTTGTGCTTTAAATTATCTCAGCAAATCAATTGATTAAACCCTATAGCTACGGGTCCTTTGATCCGGTATCTGAATCCATCATCCTGGCAACTTCTAGGTCAGTGGACTTCACAACACGGTATGCTCAAAATTAAAATTAGATATAGTACTCACATGTATTTAGAAGACCAACTCTCCCAAGTCAGATGGGATTTCAAAATCCTTTTGATCGTCTTCATACTTCTACACCACATCGCCAAGTGTACTTTTTCCTAAAAATCTTGTGCACTGGTTTGAAGGCCAGACAGTCTTTGTGACTGGCATAAAGCCAGTATTACCATTAACGATACCAAGATTCAAATATTTCCGATTCGTTAGATTTGAAAAATACTTTGGATTGAGTGCACAAATTTTTAAACTAAGGATATTCTATACTTGCTTCTGCTGAATTTTTCCTCACAAGATGAAGTATGTCCTCACCTAGATACAGTATTGACTGCGTTCAATTTGGCATCTCCTCTTAACCACAGCTCTTCCCTGATTTTATCATTTTTGTATCTGAGCATGAATTAATCACGATTTTTTTCAGCTCAAGTTACACCAAAATTTCAAGTTGAGGCAAACTTACACAAATTAGTAATATTGGGGCCTGATTAAAACCTTGGTGGGTGTGATACTCCGTCACAAACGTGACAGATATCTCGCTCACCTTTTCACAAGTTCCATACAATATAACAATGCAACTTGTAATACGGCGGAAGGGATATCCATCACGTTTGTGACTGAGTATCTCATCTGCCAAGGTCGTAATCAGGCCCATTGTCTTCAACTGTTTCAAGCTCCTCTTGTATCCTCATTATACAGTGATAATGTTCTAATACTACAGAAACCTTGGGAAGAAAATGGCTATTCAATTTTTCTACCACAATTTCATTCTTAATAAGACCAGCTGAAACCCCTTCCTCCTCCTAGTCAGACAAATCTGGTGAATTCTCAGAAAGTTTCTCATCTTCAGGACCTAATCTAAGTAATAAGGAAGCATTTATTTTTCTGCTATACGATTTAAACGACACACCCTAAATAATTAGCAAACATTTTCTTCCATTGGGCCCATTTGATATTAGGTTCACCAGAAGATATAAGGAAAACTGTTTGTGGAGAAATATTTTGCATGGTAAAAATGAACAAAAAGAAAATTACAATGAAGAGAATACATATTATAAATAGTAAATTCAAGTATAAATTGTTGTGAAAAATGAAACCCTAATTAGGTTAAAAAAGAAAAAAAAATCACTGGCATATGTGTGTTAAGAATAAAAACCTCTCCGGTATCTGATAAGATGCCTGAAACTCACCTGGAAATGATATTTTATGTGAAATTGCACTTAATTTGCAGAATACATGCTAAGAACATGAAAACACAACATTCTTTGCTTATTGTAATCAATACAAATGAAAATGTTACTTACCCAGTAAGCACCTGTTAGTGGCATTTAGTGCTGTAGATACTTCTCCCATCTAGTGTTAGGTCCGGTATGCTGCAAGTTGTTTTACTTCAAAAAGTCTTTTGAGTCATGAGACATAGTGACTCCGTCCCTGTCAGGTAATGTGCATGGGCATCAACTCCAATGTTAGATTGTTTTCCCGCAGGCGGGTGACAAAGGAGTGTAGTGTAAGAGAAAAGAAACAGACGTACATGCAAATGAATGTATGAATAATTGTGAAGATACTGCAACGGCCACATGTGTCTGGGAAGGAGGGCGGACACATGTCAATTTACAGCACTACATGTCACAAACAGATGCTTACTGGGTAAGTAACATTTATTGTTTGGTGGCATGTGTGGCTGTAGATACACATGCTCCACGTAGACTGTAAAGCAGTGCCCTTTAAGAGCAGCAGCAGACCTGAAAGTGTTGCAGTGGTCTGGAAAAGTGTACATGGCACAGCGCTAAAACATCTATACAATAATGTTTGGTGAAGGTGTGTGGTGCACACCAAGTAACTGCCTTGCATAGGTCTGCTATGTGAAATATTACCTAAATATACCATGGTTGCTCTTTTTTTTTTTCTTTTACAAGTGGAGTGAGCTCTAGGAGGAACAAGCAATGGTCTTATGGCTTTAGCATAGCAGGTCTGGATAGATTTTACAACCTACTTGGCTGTGCGCAATTTAGATATAGGGTTGCCTTTGTGTAGCAACAAAGAACTGCTTGGTCTTTCTAAAGGTTTTGGTTATATCAATGCAGAACATAAGCGCTCTCTCAACATCTAGAGTGTGGAGAGCTCTATCAGCCACAGAATCTGGTTGTTGAAAGAAGTCTGCCAATTCAATAGATTGTTTATGGTGGAATTGAGATACTACCTTTGGTAGAAATTTAGGGTTGGTGCAAAGAACTACGATTTCCTTGTGTATTTGTAAAAAGGATTCTTGCATGGTTAAAGCCTGGAACTCCCTTACACGCCTATGTGAAGTGATAGCAACTAAAAGTGCCACGTTCCAGGATAAGAACTGGAGTGGGCATGAGCGTACGGGATAAAAGGGTGGACCCATAAGTCTTGTGAGTACATTATTAAGAAGAAGGCACCAGAGGAATGCTTGGTGGAATCAATTAAGTCCTTCTGTGAAGGCTTCAATTACTGGGATTTTCAAGAGTGAAAGATGCTGTCTGGTCGGAACGTAAGCAGCTTTGGCGCCATATGCAGTCTTATGCAGGTGTATGCCAAATTTGCTTTTTGGAAATGAAACAGGTATGAAAGAATACTCTGCACTGTGACTTTGACAGGCTCCCATTGCTTGGATAGACAATAACAAACAAAATGTTTCCATTTTGCAGCATACCATGTTCTACTGGGGGGCGGTCCATGTGCCTCTTTAAGCATATCCATGCATTCCTGAGGCAGGCTACGGTATCCAAACTCTATGATCTCAGGAGCCATATCACAAGGTTTAATTCCTTGGGATTTGAGTGCCTGATTTCACCATGGTTCTGAGAGAGGAGGTTTGGTTGAGGGAAGCTTCTCATGAGGAACTACTGATAGATCTAAATGGGTGGTGAACAACAGTTGTCGGGCCCATGTGGGGCTATCAGAATCAGTGTGAGGGATGCTTGCCCGAGCTTCCGAACCAGAAACGGAAGGAAAGGGAGAGGCAGATAAGCGTAGGCAAATATCCCGACTAGCTCATCCACAGAGCAGTTGTTCCCAATTTTTTGACTCCAGAGGAACCCCACTGAATCATTATTAGAAGCCGGGGGACCCCAAGCCATATGACCGATATAAATTCCAAACATTGAGACAGTAATTTGCACACAAAAAAAAAACCCACAAAACAAGTACACACCAAACAAATATTCAAATTACTAAAGATATAATTATTTTATATTGAAAAAATATGCAAAAATCGAAAAAATGTAAATGGAAAAATTGGTGCAGCATCTTGGCGACTAACTTCTCAATGTTTGGTTTGATTTAGAAAAGTTGAATCCTGAGATCAGAGCCTACATTTCCCAAGGTATTTCGGTTTTTATTTTTTAGGTACATAAGATCTGAGAAAGCCTTTTCACATAAATATGAGGTTGAGAAAGAAAGAAAAAAACAGAAGGGCCTCTCATCTCTAAGGGCCTCTCATCTCTATATAGCCTGTCACCTGTAATTCATTTGTTTTATAGCATCTCTCATACCAGTGTAGGATGTCAGAGCACTTTACAGGGGACTACAAGGTGTTGGATTCACATGGCATCCACTCTAGTAGGCATTTTGTAAAGAGTGCTTGGCCTGGAAAAGTACAAACTCAGGTTTCAGACCACAACACAGTGGTTAGCGTTGACTAATAACAAGAATGTATTTCCAAGCAAGCAAACCTTTTTTTAGCAGCATAGGGAAAATGAAAGACTGAGGAAAAAAACAACAAATTTGTGACATGCAGTTTGCATACAGCTCTTTAAAGGCAGTTCATAGCTCACTATGCTAGATAACTATTGTAATTTATTAACTGCACAGTACCAAAATAATCTCTGTGACAAAAGCAGTAACTCACTGTGCTATGCACATAAAATACTGTTCTGTACATGATGCACTTTCTTTGCAACAGGCATATTAACCATGTTTGCTACCTTTGAGTCAAAACTTCCACTAGACAAAACTCCTATCACTCTCCAGCACGTACATTAATCACTAGACGCTTTTATTTTTGCCTGAAAGCTGCTAGATATACAAGGAACTCTGCATGCTTTTAAAACTGCTGCACAAAGAAAGTAATGAATATATAAACATGCATGTGCTTGTCAGAGGCCTCACCTGGAGAAGTGCCTTCCTCCCAGCTCAGGCTTACGGACCCCCTGGGAATGTGTCACAGACCCCTGGGGGTCCACAGACCACAGGTTGGGAACGCTGCTATATAGCATTGCCTTTTGGCGGAGGGTGTGGGAACGAGGAGGTGAAGTTTGGGCATTTTTTTTATCCTCCTGTCTGGAAACCCCCACTTTTGAATGTAGGGGAACAGGACTTATGGGTGGAGTTAACATTTGTGGATTTGTTGTCGCATCCTGCTGAGGAGGTCGGCAAAATTGCTGTGTGTCCCCAAAAGATGTTCTGTTAGTAGACTGATGTTGTGGGGAATGGCTCAATCTTATGAGATAGGTGAGAAAGCTGTAGAGAACGTGCCCCCCCCCCGTTTCTGCACCTATACCTAATACATGGCCGTTATGTTGTCTGTGAGGATCAAAAGAAGTTTGTTGGTGAGGTGTGAATGCTTTCAGGGCTAACTGAGGGGCAAGATGTTCTAGGTAGTTGATGTGCATACTGCGGTGTTTGGGATCCCATAGATCTTGGATTGTGAGATCATGAAGGGGAGCACCCCATTCTGTCTGTGAGGGACCATTTTTAGCATTGTCTGAGGAACAGGGTCTAATCAAGGCCAGCCCTTTAACAGGTTGTTTTTGTTCCACCACTACAGAGAGTGATGGATGCAGCTGTCTATCAACACTAGATCTTCCAGTTGACCATGTGATTGAGACGGCTGACGTGCTAGACATTCCTACAACAGATACGTGTCCTAGTTAGATCTTTAAAAATTCCATGTAAATGCCTCAACAGTCCCTTCAGCATTGGGGGTACCTGATGATATGTGGCTACCATACTGATAAGCTCCTGAAAAGAGGTGGTATCGTCTGGGTCAGTGTCAGTGTCAGTGTGTGGCTCAATATCATAGGTAGACTAAGGGTCTGTGTATTGGGAAAAAGGGAGAGTGTTGTACCCTGTTCCCAGATCACCCATCAAACACTAGTTGGGGGGGGGGGGGGGGGAGGGTGGACAACTAAGGGGTAATATCAAGTGGGTCACCCTGTGAAGGAGGAGGTGAGGGTGGTGGAGAAGATGGTCGAAGAGAGGTAGGTAGAGGAGGGAGTGCAGCAACAGAGCCTTTGTCCATCCTCTTCTGTTTGGCAGAAGGCACAGGTAACATCAATAGCCTCTGCAAATAAAAGCTGTCTTTTTGATGGGGTAGTGACAACAGCTTTAACCAAGACACAGCTGAATATGAAGTTGCTTCTGTTTAGCAAGGAGATGCTGCTTTATGTTATGGAGGAGGGGCTCAACGGAGGTGCTCGGCTCAAAAGGCGCTGTAATATTCTATTTTTCCAGTGCTGTAGAGCTCTTATGTTTTGAGGCCAAAACATTCGGGGCCGAGGATGTTCGCACTGGTCTTTTCAGTGCTCAGTGCCGACTGGGAGACCGAAGCGGTCAGTGCCCAAGCGGGAACTGGTCAGCTTGGCCCCGAAATGGTATGGTTTGGCTTCGATTTCGAGCTCCCTGGCGGGGCATCCGAATGAGTCTTTCGGTGCCGACCATAGCCTAATGGCAGTAGTGGCCCAGTCACCTTTGCTTTGGTGAGAGGTGGTGGTTTGTTGGGTAGGGGTGTCTGTACAGTGGGCCAGAGGGAGATCTTGCATCTCAAGAACTGTGTCTACGTCGGACTCAGAGTCCTCAACTGAAAAGGCCTACTCCTCAGCTGCCGTGGCCTCTCTCAGTTTTTGTTCTTCCTCTAACTCGACATCTTGTTCTCCAAAGATGTCCAGAGTCTCCTCGATTTCCTGTTGTTTCTTGACAGCGGACTCTTCGGTCCCGAAGAGTTTTCTTCGCTTTAAAAAGGACTGGCAAGCCTCGCAGTCTTCCTCCCTCTGGTCTGAAGACAAACAGAGTTTGCAGACCTGGTGTTGGTCTGTCCACTGAAACTTTGTGTGGCACATAGGACAAAAACAGAAGGGAGTCCTTTCTGTTAGTAGTTCATTCTCGAGTTGGTTGAATTGAGAAAATGACAGCTAGAGGACCTATGTCAAAGTGCGTCGATCAGACTGGTGATCTTACAGGCCCCGAAACACAAGGAATATAGGTGCATGTTCAACAACAATACCAACAGTGGGGGGATGTATCCGAAATGAAATGAATCTGAAAAGACAGCTTCGACCCAGAGCTCTGAGAAACACGACTGGACCTGACGGCAAAAGAAAACAATGTAACAATGGAGATGATGCCCATGTGCATTACCAACAAGATCCGATGTCACTATACCTTGTGAGTCAAAAGACTTTTCGAAAAAAAAAGAAAAAAAACTTGCAACCTTCTGGACCCAACACCAGATGGCAGATGTATAGAGAGCATGTGTATCTACTACCTCACATACCATCAAACATATTAGTTATCTCAGCCAGTAGATGGTGTGCTAAAATGATCACCTGATGAAATAAAATCAAACAGAATTCAGTGTTTGAAGAGGATATTTTGACAGATGTAAGTAAAAAATTAGACACTTTTACACTATGTTGCAACAGCTATAAAACAAAAAAGAATTACTATGCCTCGTGGTCCAGTTAAAGTCTGAGAATGCACATCTGGGCTTATAGAGATGTTTAAGGAGATACACCAAAACACGAATGCTTTATCCTCCAGTATTTAATCTTTCATAGATTCACATGCTTGAATCTTCCCATTGTCAAGGTGAGCATCCCACAGTAGTCATAAAAAGGAAACCATTGTATGATCAACGCTTAAACAAGTGAAATTGTTAATCAATTGACATTATTTTCATAATGGCCAAACATCAGAGAATCAGGAGGCATCTCAGGAAGCACTCTCCCCCTCAGGGGCCATCATACCTTAAGATTTCTTAGAGCACGCTCCCTGAAAGAAATCTCCCTGAGCTCTGCTCAGTTCTTCTGTGATACAGCTAATAATTTGTCAACGTATGACCTTTTACCAGATTTCAAGTGACAACAGTTGGATCCTGAGAAGAAATTATGTCAGGAGGCTCTGCAAAAAGGCCTCCATAGGCCTTGTAATTCCTGTGGAGAAAACAGACTATTATCTGAGGACCCTCAAAAGCAATGTGCCTACTGCCTCATCCTCACCACAATCCAAAGACTGCTCTTTCTGGCACACTTTTTCGGTGAAGATTTTGAGGAGTAGGGAAGGTAGGTTTTTACTTTGGCTGCAAAAGAAGGCCAAAGAAAATCCATTACCTGGGGATGAAGGTCAGGGAGCAGCATCTCCTCACAAAATGACATGTTAAAGAACGCCCTGAAGAAAAAAAGGCCCCTCAAGAGCCCTCCAAGAAAATTCACAAGGGCTTGGAGAAGATCCCTGTATCAAAGGCCACCTAAAAAGGATTCCTCATCTTCAAAAGGGCCTGATATCACCAGGTCATAGCTTTCAACTACTTCCATGAGAGAACCTTCTAACTCAAGACTGAAAAAGATGACAATGCACACGCTGACCAAGATACCATCGACTAGACCGTCATCCGTGACATGAACAATTAAAATAAAGATGGAGGCTTCATCATCACGATCCACACTGACTACACACTACAGTGTCGACAAGACAGTCGAAATTTCATCAATGGCATACCATACTGCAGACAACAGCACTCATGACAGATAAACTGTCTGTATAGGTTACATTCTTTAACCACAAAAGAGCACCATCAATGATGGGCCTGTTGACAGGACAATGTGAAATTACCCTTATCATGGAAGTGGGTATACCTATGCCTAACCTGCCTTGCAGGACATTGTCTAGTAAAGTCTCTCCTTTACTGCCGAAACACCTACTGGGGCAGGAAAAAACAGCTGACAACAATTTTTTAGGCCCTGTTTATAGTGCTACAAAGGTTTAAGTGAAATGTCAGGTTGATAATGACAACTAATACATGGAAGGAGAGTTTTCATTTCAAGAATAGACGGGAATCAAACCCAGACTTTTGCAGAGCAATAATCATACGGATTGTTGTGAAATGAAGTAGGCCGCGGAGTGGTTGGGAGTACGTGCTGTAATGTCATTGTTTTCCAGTGGTATGTTTTTATGGACTTAATAAAGAGATAAAAAAAATAATTATACAATGAAACTTCTGATGATTAGGAACAATACAAAGCACCGTCATGATGGCCCTGGAATCGGACCTTTGACAAATAATATCAAACTACACCAAAGGTTTCCCAAGTCTCTTAATCCCACACCACTTCCACAACTGGCTCCTGCTCCTCAATGTAGTGAGTCTCCTCATAGTCCTAGTTTACTTTATCAGGTGAGGAGCCCAGTAACACAATCAAGACAAACTGTTCCAACCAGAGTTTTAGCATCCCTAACCACACACAACGATTGTGTGGATGATGACACAGAGCCTGAGAATGTTGAGATTACCCAAGATCCACAATTTGGAGCTGGAGAATAAGATCACTACACTGCAGTGCTCTCAACTCCACCTACTCAGACGGCTGCTAGTTCTCTTTCCAGATGATATTGGGGCTTCCATGCTCTTTTGTAGGGGGACTCCAAAAGGTTCACCCTCCCAAATCCAGTAGAGCAGATTATTTGCTTTCCATATGACTTCATAGAATCAGTGTGGAAATCCATAAAGGCTATACCCCTAGTTGACCATATGCGGGCAGAGGGCTTAAAAATAATAAGAAAGCAAGCAACAATGGCTGCTGTTGTGCCACGCATGAACAAGAAATATAAAGCCAGAGAAGAAACCCTTGCATTCCTCACTGATCATCTGTCCCCAGAATCCACAGTCATGCAGGCTACACAAAGACATTCCAAACAGCTTTCCACTCCACCAGACAAGGAGTGCAGCGTAGGAAAGAGATTTTTGGCTATGGCACCTGCCGGTGCTAGAGCATCAAACGCACTGGCACTGGCTATTCTAGGGTGGTACAACAAGTGAATGGCCAGCCTACTTGGAATTCCAGCCGGAGGACAAGCGGAATGAGGAAAAGGCTATAATTCAGAAGGGCTAAAAACATTTTTTTTAAATACTCAATAGAGCTATGGACATTGTCTCTACCGTCTTTCATCAACTTGCTGGTGCGCTCATCTTAAGACATCCAGGATGGGTTAAGGCAACATCTTTTAGACTAGAAGTTCAAGCTAAAATATTGGCTATAGCATACAATGATAAGGCACTTTTTGGTATCCACATGGATGACACTCTCCAGCTCATAAACCAGATACAGAGACTGAAAGGTGTTTAAGTGTTTTACGTTGTTACTAACCATTTCATGGTGCCAAAGGAAGGGGACAGTTTTCATACAGAGGAAATTTTCAGTTTATATAGATATCAACCCTGTTCTCAGCCATAGCCAGCTTATCACAACAGGACTCCCAACACCAAGACAGACCTCCACCAACAGCATCTTACTCAAGACAGTGTGCTCGTAAAGGCCCGCAGCTTCCAATAAGGGACAAGAATAATCATGGAGGTAGTGACAACTTTCTGGCACTGGTCACCTCCATACACCCCGCCTTAGTATGAAAACAAAAGTCTTTCCATTGATTACAAAAACTGAAATGCTATTACTACAGACCGTTGGATCTAATAGAGCACTGCCACATCTTGACATTTGCTCAAAACCTCCACAAATCCACCTCAAAGGAGGTCACATCAATATCCAAGTCTGTTAAAAAAGGTAATTCTTTTGTTTCTCCAAAAAAGAAAAAAGAAACACAGAAGACGTGTCCTACCTCACGGAAACAACGGTTTCTATTCAAACTTATTCCTTATCAAGAAAAAAAGTCAGGCCAATGAATACAGGTGCTCATTCTGCAGCAGTTTAACACTTTGTCTTTTTAAAGAAGGACGGGCTATCAAATCTTTCCATATCTGGACGACTGGCTCATAAATGTTTCTTCATTGCAGTCAGCTGAACTTTCCACAAGTGCATGTCTTGAGAGGTTTGAGGATCTAGGACTGAAACTAAACAAGAAAAAAACTTGTCTCCAAGCTTGCAAGATCACTGTTTTGGGGAAAGAGATCTTGAATAAAGTCATATGCAAAGCCTTTCACACAAAAGGAAGGATTCAGCCACTAACAAGTTTATCAAGTTTCCTTTCAAAAAGGAGCTGTGATTTAGTTTGGTCATGCATATAATTCCTTGTGGTGATGCTCTCTTCCATTCTACTAATCCCCAATTGTCACCAGTAACATGAGACTTCTTCAGGAGGAGACAGACAAATACCAGATGCAGTGACATTATCCACATCACTGCCCAGATGAAGTAGACTGTAGTTTGGTGGATGCATGAAACAATATTTCAACAGCCCTGGCATTCATATGTTCACAGCCTCAATTTGTGATGGTTGCGGATGAGACCTTAGAAGAATAGGGGATGCATATAAAAAGTCCCTGTCAGTGGGAAATGGTCCTCTCAGGAGTTGATGATGCACATCAATCTTCTAGGCTTCGATCATTGGACTTAGGATTTCAGTCCTTTTTCCCGAGATTAAAGTCCTCATCTGTGCTAGTCTGTACTGACAACATAATTACAATATTCTAACTGAACAAGCAGCGATGAACAAAGTCACGTCTACTATCCAGGAAAGCTCAAATGATTTGGAAATGGATATTGCAACACCAAATCACCTTAAAGTTGGACCATGAGTGTCATGAGTGGGATCTGGCTCAACATCAACTATCAATAGTTTTTCAGAAAAGTCCAAGCCTGGAATTATTTGTGATTGCTTCCAAACACAAATGTCAAATCTATGCCAGCATATATCCTCAGAAGAGATCATGGTGGAATGATCTTTCAGATAGCCTGGACGGGGATATTTGCTTATGCATTTGCCCCTCCTTCACTAATACCCAGCCTCCTAAACAAGATAGGAAGAGAACCAATACATGTACATAGAGCTACTTCTCATATAGGAACAGCATCATAATCAGCTTAGGCCAGTTTCACGGATCTGGACAACGGCCAGATTGTTCATCTAACACCAGAGTCTCCAAATTAATCAGCTTGGCTCCTGAATACAATGAATTCCTCTGCTTTAATAGTTTTCAGATCCAGCAAGATCGTGGAAAGGGCAACAGCTGAAACAACAACTAAAACAGAAGGCAAAATGGTCTCACTTCTGCACAGGGTGCTCTCAAAATAAATATTCATCCTTTCTCGTCTCTACCTGTACAAATTCTGCCACACTTATTACACCTAGCATGCTCCAGTCTTTCCCATAAAACAATTCCGGGCCAGCCAGTGGCACTCTCATGATTTCGAAGATATTCAGGTGAAATATCACTCAATATCATTCAAGGATTGTTCAGAGTTTTTCCTCTGATTAAGTCCCCCCCCCCTCCCCCCCCCCCACCCCCATTCTTTGGCAGTTAAATACAGTCGAAACTTCTATCATAGAAGATGGCTGAATCAGGCGCCTTCTGTTGCACTGTCACATCAATGTGAACAGGATTTGAATTAAAAATCAACCATCTAGCAGGAGGCAAAGCATCCAGGTTGGAACCGTCACAGTCACACTCCATTTGAACAACATGATTCCACTACCACTTTAGTGCACACTCCAGTACAGTCAAGTACTGGCACATTTCACACTAAGTGGATTAAATGCTCTTGAATGGTATAGTAGGCAGATTTTCCACAATTAGTACATTAAAATAGTAACCAGGCTTCATGCTGTGACCCTCCTTTTTTGCACAAGACTCTGCCTACACTGCCACTTTATTGCAAACTGAAAATCAACCATTTAGCAGTTGGCAATGCATCTAGGTTGAACTCGGCATCCTGTCCTCTCTTTGCATAAGATTCTGACTGCACTGTCATTTTACTTTAAACTCTAGCATATCCAAATGTTCGTACATTACACCCTTTAAGCAGATCAGTCCCTTTTGTAAGGTTGAGGGGGCAGCTTTTCCATGGGTTTATCAACCCACCAGAATAGCAACTAAGATTGGTCCAGCTCCTTCCACATGAATCGCATGGATTTTCAGCATTTCATTGTCTATCTGGTGCTTGGAAATCGTGAAGGCCATCTTGTGTCTTGACGCTCTGCTTGACCTTTATGTTTTATTGATTGCCTTGCACAGGACTGTAGCTGTGTCTGTGACTTCAGCACTATGACTGACTGATTGGAGGATTGATAAGATGGATACCGATCCATCTGGGAGAGACCACGGTACGGCTGCATTCTCCCTCTACCACAAAAGGATTAAGGTCTCCTTGTTGCAGAGCCCGCAAGGGTCGAGAGGTCTCAGTATCCACTTTAATGCTCTGGTAAGCATTGTCTACATTTCCCAAATAGTAAGGCCCCATCTAGTATCATGTCCATGATTTTATTCTGGACTTATTGTCTGAAGAAGGTAGCTTCCCAAACACCGAAGACGTAAGGCAATAGCTCCGTAGGCCAAAGTTTCCTACATCCAATGCAGAATCGGTTAGGACAAATGACACTTACTCCCCCGCATGCAGAACTACTTTCAACTCCATTTTCTTCCCCTCTATCAAGACATTCAGAAAGGATGCTGAACCTGACCGCATTCGTTTATGCTAACTGTTAATTATCACCATGGCATTATCACCGAGAATCTCTGTCTGAACATGTCCTTTATGCAGCCTTTCCAATCGGCAGTGTTGTGCACATCGCTGCTGAGGTTTTGGAATGCTCTAAATAAGGCTGTATGCCTATGGAAACAATTACATTTCATTTTTGTTCTCTTTTTCGAAGAGGGATATGAAAAAGCATGGAGCAGCAAACCTGCTGTGTTTGTAGATCTACTTCAAATTTATGTTTTTGGCTTTTTATCAAATGTGAAAGAAACTGGGTATTAGTTGACGGGGCTGAGTATTTGCCTCAAATAATAACCACACGTATTGTCCTTAAAGTCACTAAATTAACAGACCGGCTCAACCCAGAGTCAATGTGCAAAGTATTTATTCAGTACTGAAACAGTAATAAAGTCAAAACACAACACAAGAAAAATCCCAAACCATTTTAGAAAAACAGAGTAAATTGTAACAAATAAAATTACACCAAACAAAACAAAAACAATAAGGGCAACAGGGTTTATGAATTTTTAAGTTTTCAGACTCAAAAGATCACCAAAAAATGTTCAGCACCAACTGTTTTAACTGACCAGTGCCTAAGCAAACATTAAGGCAGACTGCGATGAAGTGCAGATCAGATATAAAAAAACAGGTTCCACCCAGTCGGACGTTTTACCTTTGGTCTTAGCCTGTGTAAAGGAAGTCAAATATCCTAGGTGGGTCTAGGCAGCAGGATGTGTCACCAAACGTCACTGAACAGCCAATGGACAAGGACTTGGTGAAGCTGTTGCTTTGGGTGGGAAAACATTGAGTTGGATAAATTTGAATTTCACTCCCACAGAGAAGGTCCCGCTACAGCTGGATACCTTTTTTCACCTTCACCCAGGAAAGATTTCTACCTTTAAACCTAATCACTTTTTTGGAGCTCATGTTCTTTCAGCACGGCAAGGCTGTAGCTGAAGTAGGCTCCAGGACGCCGGATACTTTCTCCATGAGGTCGCAATGAAAAGGATTTGCTGATGCAGAAATGCTCAGAAAAGGAGCAACCAGAATTTTGGGCCCAGTGGCAAATCACCTTTGTTGGACTGGCTTGGAAGGACGGTCCTGGTCCCCTCATTCTCAGAGCAAAAAGTTGCCAAACAGTTTCCAAGTCCAGATTCAGGATATGTTTAAATAAGTACAATTGACACCAGCCAAGCGTCCTGGCCCTTGGGGGCAAATCTTAGGGGTGTAGACTCACTCCATCAGAGGCTAGCAGCAGGGTCCATTGCAGGTCCTGTTAGAGCAGGTCAGCGCGTCTTGAAGTCCACTTCTTTATCCTTGGTACAAGAAGGAGAACAGGTCCTGTCCTCTAGATTCTTATCAGGTCAAAGATAGCAGGTCCAACCCTCTTTTCTTCTTCCATAGCTCCAGAAAGTTTTCTGAGGAGGGCAATGTGGATGCCAAATTTATGCCTGGCTCTAGTGTGTAGGTGGCGGTGACTCCTGGCCATGCCATAAACATTAGGGTAATAGTTCCCAGGTGTGACCCTGCCCACTGTTGTAGCACTGCCAGTGTGTCCTACTGCAAACAATCCTACAAGGCTCCTCTCCACCTAAAAATAAGCTGGCAGAACCGATCTTCCCCTGTATGGAGCTCCTGTACACACCCTAGAGATGTGGTCAAGGAAGTGAGCAACCCCTTTTCTGTGGTCACTCAAAAACACTTCTGGGGTAGCCTCAACCCCGGGTTGCAGCCTTCCTGACTAAACGGACAAAGGAGAGGGTAGGCCTGGTTGTTAGAAACATCTATCCGTGAAGCGCAGGCCTCTTCAAGTTAATTAATTTACTGAACATCGCTCAGATGGTCATCCTGATAGAGGGACAGACCACCTCACCCCACCCAAGAACTTTAGCTCACCACTGGGAACAATTTCACACCTCTAAGGGTCTAGCAACCTCCTGGGTGACAGTTGCTGCTCATGCAACTGGGTCTCTAATGGCTTTCATCACGCAAAAGGTTACATTCTAGTACCTCTTCCACAATATTAATTACAAATCTGACCTCACCAATGAATTGGGCTTGTAATATATATTTCCAAAAATGAACTCTGTAGCCGATTCCTAGCCAAATATAACAATAATGTTACATTGTATCTCAATGCTTTCCTATAGGACAGCCAAAGATGCCACAGTGAAAATAGTTTTCATGGCCTTTTAACTGCTAAGACATGTTTAACATTACAATTTTACATGTTCTAATTTTAATCTATACACCGTGCCTCACGGGCAGCAAGGCCTACTTAGGGGTAACTTATTAATATTTAAAAGGATGGTTTAAGCCCTTTCAAAAAGAGTTATTTTAACAGGTTGATTTTGCAGTTTAAACCTACACAGCCAGGCAACAGACAGCAGGCTTGCAGCCATGTTTACACTGTCCTGTAGTGAGTGGCACAATGGGTACTGCAGTCCACTTGTGCTAAGTTATTTCACAGGCCTTGACTTCACATTTGTACCACATATTGGTAAGTTAAATAGGTCAAGCAGGGCTGTGCCAATATCATCATGTTGAAATGGGGCTATGGGGGAGGGGTGGGGGGCACAGGCACTTAACCAATGGCTAGCTCGGGTACACTGCAGAGTTCTACAGTCAGCAAAAACAGTCAAGGAAAAGACCTGAAGGTGCACCATGAAAATGGATGGTCATTTCCAACAACATTTTTTATAAGTCAAAAACCATAAAGCAAATGCATTGGTACAGGTATTGAGTTCTATTACTTTATTTGGAGGTTCTTTGCATGCCTAAGGGTTCCAGGGCACCGCCCATGGACAGTCTTCATTACTAGTAATTACGATCATCTTCGTAGAGTAACTACATTTATTCTCAGTTTACTGCCAATAAAATCATAGCAAATTCACTAAGTAAAGAATTGGGAACGACTGTGCATTTAAACAAACTTGTTTAAATACATCTTTTTCATAAATTCTGACTAGACAGCAAACTTTAATGTATAATGATTATAATGTATTTTTTATTGATACAACCTTTAAGAAAGCTTGCTTTACGCAAACTCACTTTTTCATTTTACTTATGTTGTTTTCTGAGAGTTCCACCTTGACAGAACAGATGGCTGGTGAAATTATTTTTTAAATAAAGTGGTCTGAGAACCATTAGTCAACCTAATCTTAATTTTGTTAGAGGGAAACTTGAGTGAACTACTTTTTTTAGTAAAAGCAAAAAAAAAAAAAGAAAAAAAACCTCTGATAAAGATGTTGCCAACATTATGCATGTCAGTGATTGGAAGTAAAACTCCCGTAAGACGCATGAGGCATTCTTAAAGTCGATAGTAAGTGCCACACGTCACTATCAGGAATTAATAGATGCTGTGGCAGTGAAGTGTCCCTACAACAGCACCTTCATAGTATTTTGAAAACCCAACTGGTAAATGTTACAAACGTGAGAAAATAAATTCATAGTTTCCATATCTCAAGGAGTTGCATACAACATGGGCACCATTAATAAACAGCCTAGTTGTTTGTGTTTTTCAGTTTTATTGACTCTGCTTTTACCCCTCCCTGTACTGTTTTTCTCCTCATTTGTATTTGTTCTCGCTGTCAAGTGGGCCGCTCTTTACTCATTCTGAATTTTACAGGCAAAATATAAACCAAGACAACCTAACTGGAAGTTAAAATTAAAATAAATAATACTTTTGCGGTTTTCCTTAAGGTCAGAGACCTAGTCTGCATTTGGTATACTCTCAATGAGTAAGTAAGCTTAGGACAGTGATAGTCAATGACCGTTTAAGGTCACAGTAACCAAGAAGCCCAGAAACACTGGGACACATTTCCATCCTGGTATAAATCTCCCTTTACAAATCCCAAAAAGTCAAAATACTTGCACATTTATTTTAATGATCTTCTTACTTTAACATCAAACAACCTTCTGTGAACTTACCAACTATACATAAGCAGATTTCATTTCCCAACATCTTCCTCAACTCCTTCACCCAGTTTTTTACCTGCAGTCAAGAGTGGAAATGAATGCACATTAGAGTCATGTTTTATAGTGTACTGAAAGAAATATATAGTAACAATAAACCACAGCCCTCCCCGTCTGCATTAAAAAGACACTGAAGAATGTCTGTATTAGGATGAAGACCTCTAGGCTTATGAAAAAAAGAACAGCATGTCTATGTACACTAAGGAAAATCACAAAATAGAAATTACTTTCACATCCGTTCCAGTTCTTGCATTCCCTCCTTCACCATAAATAGGTAGTTGCCCGAAGCTTCAGGCAGGACAAGGCAAGCATCTCAGAAAGAACTCTCATTTAAAAAAACGTCCTTTGGAGCACAGAGTGTGTACCTTTGCCCAACTGCCTGGGTGCTATCCTTCATCCGGATTTCACCAACTTTCCCACACAGTTCCAACATACAATGCTGCAGACAGTGCACATGCTTCAAAGGGATTAGCTTGATGAGTGTTGTGAAAAAGGGAGATCAGGGACTAAGGGCCAGATGTACGACCATTAGAGTTTGCGAATAGCAACTTGTGAATTTTTGCGATTCGCAAATTGCGAGTCACACTCTGTAATGTACAACAGTGTCTTCAACACTGTTTGTGATTTGCAAATTTGTTCTAAGGGGCCTGCCTCATTAATATTCATAAGGCAGAGTGCATTTTGCAACCCATTGGGAATGGCCAGCACTCACAGGGATCCACATTGCCTCCTTTTTAAATAAATCATTTTTTTTTTTTTTTTTTTTTTTTTTTAAATGCAGCCAATTTTTCTTAAAGGAAAACGGGTTGCATTCCAATTAAAAAAATGAAAAGTTTCCTTTTAATATTTTCAGAGTAGGCAGTGGTCTGTGGGGCCACTCCCTGCTCTGAAAAAATGTTGGCACTTTCATTCACAAAGGGGAAGGGATCCCTTGGGGAACCCCTTACCATTTGAAAATGGGTTAACCCCTACTTAAAATAGATGGTAATTATGATTGTTTTCCGACCACATTCCCAGTCACAAAACAGTCAGTCATACATCCCCCTGCGACTCGCTATTAGAAAGTGACACCCTTGACACGCCCCTTCCTAATAGCGAGTCGCAAACCCTATTTTGTGCGTTGGTAACAGGTTAACGACTCACAAAATAGGGTCGGTACATGGTACAAGCCCATTTATGAGTCACAACTGGCAAATTTTTTCGTTCGAAGTCGCTAAATAGTTTTGTACATCTGGACTTAAGTGTGCAGAAATCAACTGCCGAACCAAGCTGTAAGAAAACAGTTTACCAAAACCTTCCAGGAAAATATGCAGTGTAAGATCAGAAAGATGCAGGATGTGAATGACGATTAGCAAAAGAGCAAGTAGTTGTCAGCAATATTGCACAGCAAATGTCGGCAAAACGTATATGTCTTTGGAAGGCTTACAATGGTGCTCATGCACTGGTGGAGTGAAAGCAGATTATGTAAGGTTTCCAAATTATAGAGTATCCAAATGACAAAATTGTCTTTTGACACTTAGTTACTAGGGAAGGACCAACCCAAAGATCATGACTAAGTGATTAAAAACAGTTTATATCCCTAGCTCGTCATAGTGGAGGCTTTGGGAACTAAATGCAAAATAGTGGGTGGCTGTCAAGTTTTAAGATTTATCGTGCAAAGTGTCTACAACATCGGGGGTAGTGTGTTTTCTCATCTATTCTTGAAACCTATGCCAGGGTTGGTGTTAATTCCACCTGATTCCCGGGGGGGGGGGGGGGGGGGGGTCGGTTTTTCTAGTTTTTTTCGCCCTCCCAGGCCCTTTTTGAAACTCAGCCGATCAACTCTAAATAAAGTCAAACAGCCCCGCACGGGCTATTGATAATTACGCGAGTGAAACCAGAAAGTGGTTACACTTGCGGCTGCCATCTTGGAGGGGAGGCAGTCTAGTCTCCCTATTGGAGACCTACGCGGTGAAGCGAGAACGCACTGCCGGCACAGACACTGGCTACTTAACTCACACACTGGGATAAGACCGGAAATATCCGGACCCCAGTGTGTATCTGTCCTTAGGTGAACGGTTGAGGGGATGTTTTGATGAAGTGAGTAAAACAGAGCCGATTTTGATATGAAGAACACTTCTCGGATACAAATTTAGGCACTGAATATAATGGGCATAATTTGATTTAACACAGCAGAGTGCGACTGCAAGCTCACCTTTACCACCGATGGATCCGTGAAGCAAAGTATTTGCCTAAATAATATATGTGTTTAACATTCTTTTTTAGGTTTTATCTGCTGTGTGTTGTGTATCAGAAGGTACGCTGATTTTATTAGAAGTGCTCACCACAGTCATTGGCATGCATTAGTTGCGACATTAAGTGGTGGTGTTCTCCATATGTGTAAACAGCAAGTATTAGGAAATATTTTTAAATATGTCCATTGTCCTCTGCCTAATCTATGGCAGACTAACCCTCTCACGATTATATTCTGCAGATTACAAAACAGTGAATACCAAGGCGGTATAATCACTTCACCTGTATGTAGTATGCAGAGTCTATGAATGTAATTAACCCTAATGGCACTAAAGGAGGGGTATCAAGAAGGTAGTTCCTTTGTCCTGATGAAAAGTCAAGGGGCTGGCTTGAAAAATGTAGACCTTTAGGAAGGTAGATACATAGATATCCATCCTGTCCGTTCCCTGTTTTTATACTCCTATTGACATCATTGTACATCAGCTTTATAGCTCTATAATTGCTCCCACAAATTTTGTAGTTCGCAGCACACCTGGATCTGCAGCGGAACGCAATGACCCAATTATGAAGCATGCCACTGAGGGGCAACCCTGGTAGGTGAGGGTCAAATAAGAAAACACATCTTTTCTTCACTTTGTGGAGGGTTATCATTTTTGCAGCAAACTGACTGCCTCCCAGTTTGTGGTTACTTATTGGTAGGACGACAAGCCTTTCTGTTCGTCTAGCTCCCTCTCATTTCTGATAATAGGTATGTGTGTGTGTGGGTGTGTGTGTGATATATATGTGTGTGTGTGTGTGTATATATATATATATATATGGAAAATGTCACTTACCCAGTGTACATCTGTTCGTGGCATGAGACGCTGCAGATTCACATGCTGTGCATATCCCGCCATCTAGTGTTGGGCTCAGAGTGTTACAAGTTGTTTTTCTTCGAAGAAGTCTTTTCAAGTCACGAGATCGAGGGACTCCTCCCCTTTCGGCTCCATTGCGCATGGGCGTCGACTCCATCTTAGATTGTTTTCCCCGCAGAGGGTGAGGTAGGAGTTGTGTATATAGTAATAGTGCCCATGCAATGGAGTAAGTATGTATGTACATAATGTGATTAAAAGTGTTATATTTACAAGTTTACAAATGTACAAGTTTATTTTTATCAACTTATAACGGCTACAGGCTCCCGGGGAGGTGGGAGGGCGCATGTGAATCTGCAGCGTCTCATGCCACGAACAGATGTACACTGGGTAAGTGACATTTTCCGTTCGATGGCATGTGTAGCTGCAGATACACATGCTGTGCATAGACTAGTAAGCAGTTATCTCCCCAAAAGCGGTGGTTTAGCCTGTAGGAGTTGAAGTTGTTTGAAATAATGTTCGTAATACTGCCTGTCCTACTGTGGCTTGTTGTGATGTTAACACATCCACACAGTAATTTTTAGTGAATGTATGAGGCGTAGACCATGTGGCTGCCTTACAGATTTCTGTCATTGGTATATTTCCTAGAAAGGCCATGGTGGCACCTTTCTTCCTAGTTGAGGGTTCCTTTGGTGTAATAGGCAGTTCTCTTTTTGCTTTAACATAACAGGTTTGAATGCATTTAACTATCCATCTGGCAATGCCTTGTTTGGAGATTGGATTCCCTGCATGAGGTTTTTGGAAAGCTACAAACAATTGTTTTGTTTTGCGAATTTGTTTGGTTCTATCAATGTAATAAATTAGTGCTCTTTTTATGTCTAATGTATGTAATGCTCTTTGAGCTACAGAGTCTGGTTCTGGAAAGAACACTGGTAGTTCCACCGTTTGATTTAAGTGGAACAGTGATATAACTTTTTGCAAAAATTTGGGATTTGTGCGTAGAACCACTTTATGTTTGTGCATTTGTATAAAGGGTTCCTGCATGGTAAAGGCTTGTATTTCACTTACTCTTCTGAGAGATGTGATAGCTATTAGGAAGGCTACTTTCCAGGTTATGTATTGTATCTCACAAGAGTGCATGGGTTCAAACGGTGGACCCATGAGTCGTGTTAATACAATATTGAGGTTCCACGAAGGAACTGGTGGTGTTCTTGGTGGAATGATCCTTTTCAGACCCTCCATAAATGCTTCTATGACTGTGATTCTAAATAGTGAAGTTGAATGTGTAATTTGCAGATAGGCAGAAATTGCAGTGAGATGTATTTTAATGGATGAAAAAGCTAACTTCGATTTCTGTAAGTGTAGTAAGTAGCTTTCAATGTTCTTCGCGGACGCGTGTAATGGTTGAATTTGATTATTATGACAGTAATAAACAAATCGTTTCCATTTATTTGCGTAGCAATGTCTTGTAGTAGGTTTTCTAGCCTGTTTGATGACCTCCATACATTCTTGTGTAAGGTCTAGATGTCCTAATTCTAAGACTTCAGGAGCCAGATTGCTAGATTGAGCGATGCTGGATTCGGGTGTCTGATCTGTTGTTTGTGTTGAGTTAACAGATCTGGTCTGTTTGGTAGTTTGATATGAGGTACTACTGACAGGTCTAGTAGTGTTGTGTCCAAGGTTGTCCGATGCTGGGTGTTTCGGCACCGAAACTTTTTCCACAGTCTTTTTCGGCTCCGAAGCCACCTTTTTCGGTTTCGGGGTGCTGATCTCTCGGTGCCGACTTTGCTCTGAGCCGGTATCTCGGTGTCGAGTCTGCTCGGAGCCAGTATCTCGGTGCAGAGTATACTCTGTGCCGGTATCTCGACCGGAGTCAGATGTCTTCGACACGTGTGTGCCCTTTTTCGGTGCCGATGGTTGGTCACCGAGTTTACGGGTTAAGCCATGGCCTGCCGGTGGTGGCGTCCCCTGGGCCTTCATGATTTTGGCGAGAGTTTTGGCCGGGGCACGTTTACTCACGGTTTTCGCCGGCTGCTCACTTTCGGCCTCTTCCGAGTCGGCAATGGAGAAAGTCTCCTCTTCTTCGACGTCGTGGTGCCCGGACGGCGTCGATGCCATTTGAAGCCTTCTAGCTCTCCGGTCCCGTAGCGTCTTCTTCGACCGAAATGCCCAACAGGCCTCGCAAGTATCCTCTTTGTGTTCGGGGGACAAACACAAATTACAGACCAAATGCTGATCTGTGTAAGGATACTTATTGTGGCATTCGGGGCAGAAGCGGAATGGGGTCCGTTCCTTGAGCCTTGGAGACGCACGCGGTCGGGCAGACCAGGCCCCGCCGGGGGATAGAAGCCCCGAAGGGCTACCGGAGCTCTTCTTTTATTCGGTGTCGATCTGCTATAACTAACCCGATACCGAACGCAAACAATACCGTCGAATTTTCCGAGATTTAACTAACTTTCCAAACCGTAACACGGATAGAAGAGGAACACGTCCGAACCCGATGGCGGAAAGAAAACAATCTAAGATGGAGTCAATACCCATGCGCAATGGAGCCGAAAGGCAGGAGTCACTCGGTCCCGTGACTCGAAAAGACTTCTTCGAAGAAAAACAACTTGTAACACTCCGAGCCCAACACTAGATGGCAGGAACAGTGCACAGCATGTGTATCTGCAGCTACACATACCATTGAATACATATATATATATATATATATATATACACACACACACACACACACTCATACATATATATGGAAAATGTCACTTACCCAGTGTACATCTGTTCGTGGCATTAGTCGCTGCAGATTCACATGCTGTGCAAATCCCGCCATCTAGTGTTGGGCTCGGAGTGTTACAAGTTGTTTTTCTTCGAAGAAGTATTTTCGAGTCACGAGATCGAGGGACTCCTCCCATTTCGGCTCCACTGCGCATGGGTGTCGACTCCATCTTACGATTGTTTTCCCCGCAGATGGTGAGGTAGGAGTTGTGTATGCTAGTAATAGTGCCCATGCAATGGAGTGAATACGTATGTACATAATGTAGTTTAAAGTAATTTATTTACAAATTTATAAATGTTCAAGATCAACTTCTAAACGGCTACAGGCTCCCGGGGAGGGGGGTGGGCGCATGTGAATCTGCAGCGTCTCAAGCCACGAACAGATGTACACTGGGTAAGTGACATTTTCCGTTCAATGGCATGTGTAGCTGCAGATACACATGCTGTGCATAGACTAGTAAGCAGTTATCTCCCCAAAAGCGGTGGTTCAGCCTGTAGGAGTTGAAGTTGTTTGAAACAATGTTCGTAGTACTGCTTGACCTACTGTGGCTTGTTGTGCCGTTAACACATCTACACAGTAGTGTTTGGTAAATGTATGAGGCGTAGACCATGTTGCTGCCTTACATATTTCGTTCATTGGAATATTTCCCAGAAAGGCCATGGTAGCACCTTTCTTTCTGGTTGAGTGTGCCTTTGGTGTAATAGGCAGTTCTCTTTTAGCTTTAAGATAGCAGGTTTGAATGCACTTAACTATCCATCTAGCAATGCCTTGTTTTGAAATAGGATTTCCTGTATGAGGTTTTTGAAAGGCGATAATGAAAATGTCACTTACCCAGTGTACATCTGTTCGTGGCATCAGTCGCAGTAGATTCGCATGTTCTGCATAGCTCGCCATCTGGTGTTGGGCCGGAGTGTTACAAGTTGTTTTTGTTCGAAGAAGTCTTTCGAGTCACGGGACCGAGTGACTCCTCCTTTTGTCTCCATTGCGCATGGGCGTCGACTCCATCTTCGATTGTTTTTCCCCGCAGAGGGTGAGGTAGGAGTTGAATTGTAGTAATAGTGCCCATGCAATGGAGTGACTAAGTATGCACCTATTTAAGGTTGAGATGATACATATATAAATAATTGAAGGTAACTTCCAAACTGCTACAGGCTCCCGGGGAGGCGGGTGGGCACATGCGAATCTACTGCGACTGATGCCACGAACAGATGTACACTGGGTAAGTGACATTTTCAGTTCGATGGCATCTGTCGCTGTAGATACGCATGTTCTGCATAGACTAGTAAGCAGTTATTTCCCCAAAAGCGGTGGATCAGCCTGTAGGAGTGGAAGTAGTCTGAAATAATGTTCTTAATACGGCTTGACCTACTGTGGCTTGTTGTGCGGATAACACGTCTACACAGTAGTGCTTGGTGAATGTGTGAGGCGTAGACCATGTGGCTGCCTTACATATTTCTTGTATTGGGATGTTTCCTAGAAAGGCCATGGTAGCACCTTTCTTTCTGGTTGAGTGTGCCCTTGGTGTAATGGGCAGCTGTCGTTTAGCTTTAAGGTAGCAGATTTGGATGCATTTAACTATCCATCTGGCTATACCTTGTTTTGATATTGGGTTTCCTGCATGAGGTTTTTGAAATGCAATAAATAGTTGTTTAGTCTTTCTGATGTTTTTTGTTCTGTCAATGTAATACATCAATGCTCTTTTGACATCTAATGTATGTAGTGCCCTTTCAGCTACGGTATCTGGCTGTGGAAAAAACACTGGAAGTTCCACTGTTTGATTTAGATGGAACGGTGAAATAACCTTTGGCAAAAATTTAGGATTGGTCCTTAGGACGACTTTATTTTTGTGTAGTTGTATAAAAGGTTCCTGTATTGTAAACGCCTGAATCTCGCTTACTCTTCTTAGGGAAGTAATGGCGATGAGAAATGCCACCTTCCAGGTTAGGAACTGTATGTCGCAGGAGTGCATGGGTTCAAAAGGTGGACCCATAAGTCTAGTTAGGACAACATTTAGGTTCCATGAAGGAACAGGTGGTGTTCTTGGTGGTATAATTCTCCTAAGGCCCTCCATGAATGCTTTAATGACTGGTATCTTATATAGGGAAGTTGAATAGGTAGTCTGCAGGTATGCAGATATTGCTGCAAGGTGTATTTTAATGGAAGAGAAAGCTAGGTTAGATTTTTGCAAGTGAAGCAAGTAACCCACTACATGTTCTGGAGTTGTGTGTAATGGTTGTATTTGATTAATATGGCAGTAGCAAACAAACCTCTTCCATTTACTTGCATAGCAGTGCCTGGTGGATGGCCTTCTGGCTTGTTTTATGACTTCCATACATTCTTGGGTAAGTTGTAAGTGCCCGAATTCTAGGATTTCAGGAGCCAGATTGCTAGATTCAGCGATGCTGGATCTGGGTGTCTGATCTTTTGGTTGTGCTGTGTCAACAGATCTGGCCTGTTGGGCAATTTGATGCAGGGTACCACTGATAGGTCTAGCAGCGTTGTGTACCAGGGTTGCCTTGCCCAAGTTGGTGCCATCAATATGAGTTTGAGTTTGCTTTGACTGAGTTTGTTTACCAGGTAAGGAAGGAGAGGGAGAGGAGGAAAAGCGTAAGCAAATATCCCTGACCAGTTCATCCATAGGGCATTGCCTTGGGATTGTTCGTGTGGGTATCTGGATGCGAAGTTTTGGCATTTTGCGTTCTCCCTTGTCGCAAACAAGTCTATCTGAGGTGTTCCCCAGAGTTTGAAATAAGTGTTCAGAATTTGGGGGTGAATTTCCCATTCGTGGACCTGTTGGTGATCTCGAGAGAGATTGTCTGCGAGTTGATTTTGGATCCCTGGTATAAATTGTGCTATTAGGCGAATTTGGTTGTGAATTGCCCAACGCCAAATCTTTTGTGCTAGCAGGCTTAACTGCGTGGAGTGCGTCCCCCCCTGCTTGTTTAGATAATACATTGTTGTCATGTTGTCTGTTTTGACGAGAATGTATTTGTGAACTATTATTGGTTGGAAAGCTTTTAGTGCTTGAAAAACTGCTAGAAGTTCTAGGTGATTGATATGCAGTTTTGTTTGATGTACGTTCCATTGTCCTTGTATGCTGTGTTGATCGAGGTGTGCTCCCCACCCTGTCATGGAAGCATCTGTTGTTATTACGTATTGTGGCACTGGGTCTTGGAAAGGCCGCCCCTTGTTTAAATTTATGTTGTTCCACCACAGAAGCGAGAGGTAAGTTTGGCGGTCTATTAACACCAGATCTAGAAGGTGACCCTGTGCTTGAGACCACTGTGATGCTAGGCATTGTTGTAAGGGCCTCATGTGCAGTCTTGCGTTTGGGACAATGGCTATGCATGAAGACATCATGCCTAGGAGTTGTAATACCATCTTTGCTTGTATCTTTTGTGTTGGATACATGCGTTGTATGATGGTGTTGAAATTTAGAATTCTTTGTGGACTTGGAGTGGCTACTCCCTTTGATGTGTCTATTATGGCTCCTAGGTATTGTTGTACCTTGCGCGGCAGAATGTTGGATTTTGTAAAGTTGACGGTGAACCCGAGTTTGAAGAGGGTTTGTATGATCTGATTTGTGTGATTTGAGCACTCTATGAACGAATGGGCCTTGATTAGCCAGTCGTCCAAATATGGGAACACATGTATTTGCTGCCTTCTTATGTGTGCAGCGACTACCGCTAGACATTTGGTAAAGACTCTTGGTGCGGTTGTTAATCCGAAAGGCAGTACCTTGAATTGGTAATGTATTCCTTTGAATACAAACCTTAGGTATTTCCTGTGCGATGGGTGTATTGGTATATGGAAATAAGCATCCTTGAGGTCTAAAGTTGCCATGTAGTCGTGTAGTTTTAGCAATGGCAATACTTCTTGTAGTGTGACCATGTGGAAGTGGTCTGATTTGATGAAAGTGTTCACTACTCTGAGGTCTAGGATTGGTCTCAGCGTTTTGTCCTTCTTTGGTATCAGAAAGTACAGTGAGTAAACTCCTGTGTTTATTTGTGTGTTTGGCACTAATTCGATTGCATTCTTTTGCAATAGTGCCTGCACTTCTATCTCCATGAGATTGGAATGGTGTGTTAAATTTTGTGCTTTTGGTGGTATGTTTGGAGGGAATTGTAGAAATTCTATGCAATAACCATGTTGGATAATTGCTAGAACCCAAGTGTCTGTAGTGATTTCCTCCCATGCTTTGTAATAATGACCTATTCTTCCCCCCACTGGTGTTGTGTGGAGGGGGTGAGTGACATGTGAGTCACTGTTTAGTAGTAGGGGTTTTGGGGCTCTGAAATCTTCCTCTATTTCTAGGGAATTGCCCTCCTCTATATTGTCCCCGAAAACCTCCTCTATACTGTCCCTGGTAACTGGACGGTGTTGCTTGTGAGGTGCTGGCTTGTGTGCTTTGACCCCGAAACCCCCCTCGAAAGGGCGTTTTACGGAATGTGCTGTAATTCCCTCTGCTCTGCGGGGAGTAGAGTGCGCCCATGGCTTTGGCAGTGTCCGTATCTTTTTTGAGTTTCTCAATAGCTGTGTCCACTTCTGGACCGAACAGTTCTTTTTCATTAAAAGGCATATTGAGAACTGCTTGTTGAATCTCTGGTTTAAATCCAGACGTTCGGAGCCATGCATGCCTTCTGATAGTTACAGATGTATTAATTGTCCGTGCAGCTGTATCTGCAGCGTCCATGGAGGAGCGGATCTGGTTGTTGGAAATGGTCTGTCCCTCCTCAACCACTTGTTTTGCCCTATTTTGTAAGTCCTTGGGCAGATGTTCAATGAGATGTTGCATCTCGTCCCAGTGGGCTCTGTCATAGCGCGCAAGTAGTGCCTGGGAGTTCGCGATGCGCCACTGGTTTGCAGCTTGTGCTGCGACTCTTTTACCAGCTGCATCGAACTTGCGGCTTTCTTTATCTGGGGGTGGTGCATCTCCAGATGTGTGAGAGTTGGCCCTTTTCCTAGCTGCTCCTACAACGACAGAGTCTGGTGGCAGCTGTGTAGTGATGAAAACCGGGTCTGTAGGAGGCGCCTTATACTTTTTTTCCACCCTTGGTGTGATTGCCCTACTTTTGACCGGGTCCTTAAAGATGTCTTTTGCGTGCCGGAGCATACCAGGGAGCATAGGCAGGCTTTGGTATGAGCTGTGGGTGGAGGAGAGTGTGTTGAATAAAAAATCATCCTCGACCTGTTCTGAGTGGAGGCTTACGTTGTGAAATTGTGCTGCTCTAGCCACCACTTGAGAATACGCGGTGCTGTCTTCTGGTGGAGATGGCTTCGTAGGGTATGCCTCCGGACTGTTATCTGACACTGGGGCGTCGTATAGGTCCCATGCGTCCTGATCTTGGTCACCCTGGCTCATGGTGGTGTGAGCTGGGGAGTGTGATGGAGTTTGTGCTGGTGAGACGTTAATCACGGGCGGAGGAGAGGGTGGTGGGGTAACTCTTTTCACCACTTTTGGTTGTGGTGTCTGTTCAGTCTGGAACTCCAACCTTCTCTTTCTCCTAATGGGGGGAAGGGTGCTTATTTTTCCTGTCCCCTGCTGTATGAAGATACGCTTTTGCGTATGGTCCACATCAGTTGCTTGTAGCTCTTCCTCAAACCTATGCTTTTGCATTTGGGAGGTTAGCGAGTGCTCTTCTGTATAAGAGCCTGAAGCTGGGTCGCTTGCAGTTTGTTTCGGCATCGAAACCCTGTCTGCGTGTTTTTTCGGCTCCGAGGTGACTTTTTTCTTTTTCGGGGCCGAAACCTCTCGGCGTCGATCTGCTTCGGTGCTGCTGTCTCGGCGTCGAGCCGTATCCACACCGGCATCTCGGTGTCGAGGCTTGTCTCCAGCACTTTCTCGGTCCCGAGAAGGCTGCGTGCCGGTGTCTCGACCGGAGTCGGACGACCTCGGCACTGTTTGGGCCTTTTTCGGTGCCGACGGTCGGTCACCGAATTTATGGGTGGAGCCATGGCCGGATGGCAGTGGCGTCCCCTGGGCCTTGTAAATGTTTCTCTGTGTGGTTTTCGACGTCTTACTCACGGTTTGTGTATCGTCGAATCCTTCGGAGTCTGAGTCTTGGATCGAGAAGGTACCTTCCTCTTCCTGTTCCTCGAACTCCCGTTGGGCTGTCGGTGCGGACGCCATCTGAAGTCTTCTGGCTCGACGGTCTCGGAGTGTTTTTCGGGACCGGAACGCACGACAGGCCTCGCAGGTGTCTTCGCTGTGCTCAGGTGACAGGCACAGGTTGCAGACCAAGTGTTGGTCTGTGTAGGGGTATTTATTGTGGCATTTGGGGCAGAAACGGAACGGGGTCCGTTCCATCGGCGTTCTTCAGCACGCGGTCGGGCCGACCAGGCCCCGACGGGGGGGGCTGTCGGTGCGGACGCCATATGAAGTCTTCTGGCTCGACGGTCTCGGAGTGTTTTTCGGGACCGGAACGCACGACAGGCCTCGCAGGTGTCTTCGCTGTGCTCAGGTGACAGGCACAGGTTGCAGACCAAGTGTTGGTCTGTGTAGGGGTATTTATTGTGGCATTTGGGGCAGAAACGGAACGGGGTCCGTTCCATCGGCGTTCTTCAGCACGCGGTCGGGCCGACCAGGCCCCCACGGGGGATCGAAAAACTACCCCGAAGGGCACCGGAGCTCTTCGATCTTCGAAGCGGTGTGGAATCTAAGTACGCCGATCCCGAACGCAACAATACCGACGAAAATCTTCCGAAATTAGCTAATTTTCCGTTCCGAAACTCGGAGCGACAGGAACACGTCCGAACCCGATGGCGGAAAAAAAACAATCGAAGATGGAGTCGACGCCCATGCGCAATGGAGACAAAAGGAGGAGTCACTCGGTCCCGTGACTCGAAAGACTTCTTCGAACAAAAACAACTTGTAACACTCCGGCCCAACACCAGATGGCGAGCTATGCAGAACATGCGTATCTACAGCGACAGATGCCATCGAACATAGTTGTTTTGTCTTTCGAATTAGTTTTGTTCTGTCAATGTAGTACATTAGTGCTCTTTTGATGTCTAATGTATGTAGTGCTCTTTCAGCTACAGAATCTGGCTGTGGGAAGAACACTGGTAATTCTACCGTTTGATTCAAGTGGAACGGAGAGATTACTTTTGGTAAAAATTTAGGATTGGTCCGTAGAACAACTTTATTTTTGTGCATTTGAATAAATGGTTCTTGAATGGTAAATGCTTGAATCTCACTCACTCTTCTTAGAGATGTGATGGCAATTAAAAATGCAACTTTCCACGTTAAGTATTGCATTTCACAAGAGTGCATGGGCTCAAAAGGTGGACCCATGAGTCGTGTTAAGACAATGTTGAGGTTCCATGAAGGAACTGGTGGTGTTCTTGGTGGTATAATTCTCTTTAGGCCTTCCATAAACGCTTTTATGACTGGTATCCTAAATAATGAAGTTGAGTGCGTAATTTGCAGGCAAGCTGAAATTGCCGTAAGGTGTATTTTAATGGAAGAGAAAGCTAGTTTAGATTTCTGCAAATGTAGTAAGTATCCTACTATCTCTTTTGCAGATGCGTGTAAAGGTTGAATTTGATTATTATGGCAGTAATAAACAAATCTTTTCCACTTATTTGCATAACAGTGTCTAGTGGTAGGTTTTCTAGCCTCTTTTACATTCCTGTGTGAGGTCTAAGTGCCCGAATTCTAGGATTTCAGGAGCCAAATTGCTAGATTCAGCGATGCTGGATTTGGATGTGTGATCTGTTGTTTGTGTTGTGTTAACAGATCTGGTCTGTTTGGCAGTTTGATATGAGGTACTACTGAAAGGTCTAGAAGTGTTGTGTACCAAGGCTGCCTTGCCCATGTTGGTGCTATTAGTATGAGTTTGAGTTTGTTTTGACTCAACTTGTTTACTAGATATGGAAGAAGTGGGAGAGGGGGAAAAGCGTATGCAAATATCCCTGACCAGTTCATCCATAGTGCATTGCCCTGAGACTGATGTTGTGGGTACCTGGATGCAAAGTTTTGACATTTTGAGTTTTCTTTTGTTGCAAATAGATCTATTAGTGGCGTTCCCCACATTTTGAAGTAAGTGTTCAGTATTTGGGGGTGAATTTCCCATTCGTGGATCTGTTGGTGATCCCGAGAGAGATTGTCTGCTAACTGATTCTGAATCCCTGGAATAAATTGTGCTATTAGGCGAATGTGGTTGTGAATCGCCCAATGCCATATTTTTTGTGTTAGGAGACACAACTGTGTCGAGTGTGTTCCTCCCTGTTTGTTTAGGTAATACATTGTTGTCATGTTGTCTATTTTGACAAGAGTGTATTTGTGGGTTAATATGGGTTGAAATGCTTTCAGAGCTAGAAACACCGCTAACAGTTCTAAGTGGTTTATATGAAACTGTTTTTGCTGAATGTTCCATTGTCCTTGGATGCTGTGCTGATTGAGGTGTGCTCCCCACCCTGTCATGGATGCATCTGTTGTTATTACGCATTGTGGCACTGGGTCTTGAAAAGGCCGCCCTTGGTTTAAATTTATACTGTTCCACCATTGAAGCGAGATGTATGTTTGGCGGTCTATCAACACCAGATCTAGAAGTTGACCCTGTGCTTGTGACCACTGTGATGCTAGGCACTGTTGTAAGGGCCGCATGTGCAACCTTGCGTTAGGGACAATGGCTATGCATGAGGACATCATGCCTAGGAGTTTCATTACTAATTTGACCTGTATCTTCTGGTTTGGATACATGGCTTGTATTACATTTTGGAATGTTTGGACTCTTTGTGGACTTGGAGTGGCAATCCCTTTTACTGTGTTGATTGTTGCTCCTAGGTATTGCTGTGTTTGACACGGCAGAAGGTGTGACTTTGAGTAATTGATTGAGAAACCTAGTTTGTGTAGGGTTTCTATGACATAATTTGTGTGTCGTGAACACTGTTTTTGCGTGTTGGTTTTGATTAACCAATCGTCTAGGTACGGGAACACATGTATTTGCTGCCTTCTGATATGTGCAGCTACTACTGCTAGACATTTTGTAAAAACTCTTGGCGCAGTTGTTATTCCGAATGGCAACACTTTGAATTGGTAATGTATCCCTTGGAATACAAACCTTAGGTACTTTCTGTGTGAAGGATGTATTGGTATATGGAAATATGCATCCTTTAGATCCAGTGTTGTCATGTAGTCTTGTTGTTTGAGCAGTGGGATTACTTCTTGTAATGTAACCATGTGAAAGTGGTCTGATTTGATGTATGTATTTAATATTCTGAGATCTAGTATAGGTCTTAGAGTTTTGTCTTTTTTGGGTATTAGAAAGTACAGTGAGTAAACTCCTGTGTTTAGTTCTTGTTTTGGTACTAATTCGATTGCATCTTTTTGGAGCAATGCTTGAACTTCTAATCCTAGAAGATTTATATGTTGTTTCGACATACTGTGTGTTTTCGGTGGGACTGTTGGAGGGAATTCTCAAAATTCTATGCAATAACCATACTGGATAATTGCTAGTACCCAAGTATCTGTTGTTATCTCCTCCCAATGTTTGTAAAATTGGCTTAATCTTCCCCCCACAGGTGTTATGTGATGGGGATGAGTGACTTGTGAGTCACTGCTTATTTTGAGGACTTTTGGGGCTTTGGAATTTTCCTCTACCTCTTTGGAATTGTCCCCCTCTATATTGCCCCCGAAAACGTCCCCGCTGATATTGGCTTTGGTAAGTGGGCCTTGTTTGTGATGTTGTGGTTTCTGTAGGTTGTCCTCGAAACCCTCCCCTAAAAGGTGTTTTGCGAAAGGTGCCTCTGCTCTGCGGGGAGTAGAGTGCGCCCATGGCTTTTGCCGTATCAGTGTCCTTGAGTTTCTCAATAGCAGTGTCGACTTCCGGCCCAAACAACTGCTGTTCATTAAATGGCATATTTAGCACGGCTTGTTGAATTTCTGGCTTGAAACCGGACGTGCGGAGCCATGCGTGCCTTCTTATTGTTATTGCAGTATGTACTGTCCTTGCAGCCGTATCTGCTGCATCCATTGAAGACCGTATCTGATTATTAGAGATACTTTGTCCTTCTTCCACCACTTGTTGTGCTCTTTTTTGGAACTCCTTGGGTAAGTGTTCTATCAAATGTTGCATCTCATCCCAGTGCGCTCTGTCATATCTTGCCAAAAGCGCTAGTGAATTGGCAATGCGCCATTGGTTTGCTGCTTGTGCTGCAACCCTTTTGCCCGCAGCATCAAATTTGCGACTCTCTTTGTCTGGAGGTGGTGCGTCTCCCGAGGTATGAGAGTTTGCTCTCTTACGAGCTGCCCCGACAACTACTGAGTCTGGAGTTAACTGCGTTTTAATATAAAGAGGATCTGTTGGCGGTGGCTTGTATTTTTTCTCCACTCTTGGAGTTATGGCTCGGCCTTTAACAGGATCTTGAAAGATTTGTTTTGAATGTTTTAGCATTCCTGGGAGCATAGGTAGTCTTTGGTACTGGCTATGAGTGGAGGTTAGCGTGTTAAACAAGAAGTCATCCTCAATTGGTTCTGAATGCAAGGTGACGTTATGGAAAGCAGCTGCCCTTGCGATCACCTGTGTGTAAGATGTACTGTCCTCAGGAGGGGACGGCCTGGTAGGGTACGAGTCTGGGCTGTTGTCCGATACTGGAGCATCGTAAAGGTCCCATGCATCGGGATCATCTTGACTCATGGCAGTATGAGTCGGGGAGTGCATCAGTGGAGGAGTTGCTACTGGTGATGTGTGCACTGATGGTGGTGGAGAAGGTGGTGGAGTTGTTTTCTTTGCCACCTTTGCCTGTGGCTCCTTGTCCTTTTCGTGAAAGGCAAGTTTTCTTTTTATCTTAATTGGAGGAAGAGTCGTTATCTTCCCTGTGTCTTGATGAATGTGGAGCCTCCTTTGAGTATAGTCTGGCTCTACAGCTTGAAGTTCCTCTCCAAATCTATATGTTTTTTCATTTGGGAGGCCAATCCTTGTTCCTCTGTATAGGAACCTGTTTTCGGCTCCGAGGCTAGATGTTTCGGAACCAAAACTTTTTCGGAGGTCTTTTTAGGCTCCGAAGAACCCTTTGTAATTTTCAGCGTGGTGGTGTCTCGATGCCGAATTTGTTCGGTGCCGCTGTGACGGTGCCGAAATTTCTCAGAGCCGATGTCTCAGGTCCGAGATTGCTGTGTGGCGGTATCTCGACCGGAGTCGGATGACTTCGACACCAGCGTGCCCTTTTTCGGTGCCTTGGCTCGGTCACCGCTTGTTTGGGTTAAGCCATGGCCTGTTGGCGGTGGCGTCCCCTGGGCTTTTGTTGACTTCTCGTGAGTCTTATGTTTCGACGTCTTACTCACGGTTTTCGGCGTTTCTTCGCCCTCGAGCTTTTCCGAGTCCGACTCTTGGATAGAGAAAGCTTCCTCTTCTTCCTCGAAACGCTCTTGTTCTGTCGGCGTCGACGCCATCTGCAGTCTTCTGGCTCTTCGGTCTCTTAACGTCTTTCTGGACCGAAACGCTCGACAGGCTTCACAAGTATCTTCCTTGTGCTCTGGGGACAAGCACAAGTTACAGACTAGATGCTGATCCGTATACGGATACTTGTTATGGCATTTTGGACAGAAGCGGAATGGGGTCCGTTCCATCAGCCTTGAATTCACACGTGGCCGGGCCGACCAGGCCCCAACGGGGGATCGAAAAAACCCCAAAGGGCCACCGGAACTCTTCTAAATTCGGTGTCGATCTGTTGTAACTAACCGGATACCGAACGCAAACAATACCGACGTTTTTTCCGAGATTCTAACTAACTTTCCGACCCGAAACACGGAGCGAAAAGGAACACGTCCGAACCCGATGGCGGAAAAAAAACAATCTAAGATGGAGTCGACGCCCATGCGCA
The DNA here is from genome assembly GCF_031143425.1 of Pleurodeles waltl. Lineage (NCBI taxonomy): Eukaryota > Metazoa > Chordata > Amphibia > Caudata > Salamandridae > Pleurodeles > Pleurodeles waltl. The sequence goes on along the minus strand of NC_090442.1, from coordinate 830,034,045 downwards.
ATGGAGTCGAAATGGGAGGAGTCCCTCGGTCTCGTGACTCGAAAAGACTTCTTCGAAGAAAAACAACTTGTAACACTCCGAGCCCAACACCAGATGGCGGGATGTGCACAGCATGTGTATCTGCAGCTACACATGCCATCGAGCATATATATATATATACACATACACAATCACACACACACATACAAGATCTGCTACATTTGTACATAACCTTTTCATGCTGAATTTCCAGAAACTAGCAGGTCATAAATGATGTTAATTAAATAGATTTATGACAAGTCCTTCTCTCTCCCACCAACAGTCCAAATACAGGGACACATAGTATAAGTGGCACACAGATGACTTCCCAGTTTCCCCAAGCGTGAGTCTGCACTGAGACAGGCTTTCCTCTATCAGGACCATATATTCCTTTAATATCAACACTTAATTTGGTTTTGTTTTTAGTATACACATACCGTTGTCTAAATGCATTGGCCAGAAAGGAGGCTAACCAAAGATCAACCAATATCTTCTCATCTAACCTGTTAGTGCCACCACTATCCCTACCACCCTCAACGCCCGACAATTTCATTGTAGAGTGCTTATCTTGTACTTGTTTGGACTGCCATCTTATTAAACCTTTCAAGACCATTTTAAATGTGTGTCACAAATGATTTTCACATTTGGGACAGGTCAGGAGGGATTTTGTGCATACTTTGAGATATGTGGGATATGTCAATTCTCTTGCGAAGTAGGTCAACAAGTACTGGACAAAGCCAATAGTTCTCACCTATTGTGAAAGCTACTGGCTTCCCAATTTTTTTTTTGCCATGTTGTACCTAAGGGTGAATGTGTAGCATGGCTAAACGTAAAGTTAGTAAAGTTAGGAAAATAAAGTGGTATGATGCAGGCTGTACTATCATTTTCATATGACTATTTTTCTAATGACATGTATGGGTAGGCAACGAATAATGGGAGCGAGGGTGGGCAAAAAAGACAAATAGGGTGAAGGGTGGTAACAGACAACACAGACAACAGAAGGGGGAAGGGGGCAGTTAAAAAAAAAAAACACCACTATGAAGGGCCAGCACTGGATATGTCATAGAGCTGTTTTTTTCCTTTTGGAAAGGGGGTGGGGAGGGCAACACAGGCAGTGGGAGGGTGGGATATAAGAAGCAACATGGACAAGGGCTGGAGTGGGTAGGTAAGTAGCAAGATGGACAAGGGTGGTAGGGGTGTGAGGGGAAGCACAACCACGAATGGGAAGAATAAAGAAAATAGTACCTAAAAACAGCGGGCAGTGGATGGACGGCTGGTGCTGTGAGTAGGTGCAGCTGGCTGTAACTCTAAGTAGTAACTGAGGGACAGGAGACATGGAGCTGGAACTGAGTTACAGGAGTTGTATTATAAGGTATTATTTGTTAGAAACTGCAAGATGAGCTATGTTAGCAGACGTTGTGTAGCATGAGATGTGTCACTGGGCAGTAACTGTGTACCTGGAGCCATTTGACAGGAACTCTGAGCAAATATATGTGGGTCAGGAACTAGGAGGGGAATCTAGGCATGAGACAATGAGTGACCATCTGCAGGACAGGATCAAGAGTTGCGGGGCTAGACTTGTGACAGGTAGTGCATTGTATTGTACTGTAACACTCATATAGTGTTTAGTATCCCTTTGTGGGCTGCTGAAGAACTTGCCTTCACAGACAGCACGTTAGACTGTATCAGTGAGTCGTTAGAAGGTACTGTGTGTAGGAGTGGCAGGGGCATAATGAGTCGGTGACAGGAGGTATTTGCAGAAGCTTGAAAGACATTGTCAATGGCAGCTGGGTTGGCACTAGAGGACATGCGCTAGTATTGATGCCAGATGAAAAGAGCTGTGTGTTGGCCCCGACAACAGGAGGAGGTGGTGTCTGCGCTGGGTTACCGTAGCAGTGTGCATGTGCTGTGTGACACAGAAGATGCATGATATATGAGAGAGAGAGAGAGAAAGAGAGAGAGAGAGAGAGAGAGAGAGAGAGAGAGAGACAGACTCTGAGACTGTTTGTGTGTGTTTTTTCCCCCTGAATAACAGGAGCTGGGTGGGGGTGCTGAGCTATAGTAGCATGTCTTGACGCAGGGTGACAAGAGCAGTGTGTGCTGGAGGCGGATGGATACAAGAGGTCTGTGTTCCCACTGGGAGACAGGCGATGTTTGTTAGCGCTAGAATATAAGGGCTTTGTGCAAGCAGTGGGTGAGAGAAGCTATGCATCAAAAGCTGTGCATGTGCACATCAGAGCACACAGAGCATCCATCGCCCGAGCTTTGTAACACAATCAACTGCTCCATCAGCACGGGCACTTTCCCGGAGGACTGGAAACACGCCAAAATACGCCCTCTCTTCGGCCGACCCATCAGAACTAAAGAATTTCCAGACCATCTCGCTGCTACCAAAGTACTAAAGAAAGCAATTGAATTTCATTGAGGCCAACAACTCCCTGGACAGCTCCCAGTCCAGCTCCCAGACCGGCTTCCGCAGCAATCACAGCACAGAGACAGCACTCCTGGCAGCCACCGATGACATCCAATTGATCCTAGACCGTGGCCACACTGCAGCACTCTGCGCACCAGACTCCACGACATAGGAGTCCGCGGAAGAGCCCTGGAATGGATCCACTCCTTCCTTTCCAGGAGGACGCAGAGGGACAGACTCCCATCCTACACCTCCAGACCCACACGAGTCACTGCGGAGTCCCCCAAGGATCCTCACTGAGTCCCAAACTGTTCAACGTATACACGGCTCCTCTTGCTGCCATCGCCAGAAGCCACAGCATGAACATCATGTTATATGCCAATAACACACAACTCATTTCCCTCACCGAAGACGCAGAAACGGGCAAAAGGAACTTTCACGCGGGAATGGAAGCCGTCGCCACCTGGATGAGAGAAAGCTGCCTCAAGCTCAACTCCGAAAAGACAGAGCTCATCATCTTCAGAAACATCACCTCAGCTTGGGACGACTCATGGTGGCCCACATACCTCAGTGCCACCCTCTGCTGACCAGACATGCAAGCAACTTAGGAATCATCCTCGACTCTTACCTATTCATGACCCTCCAGGTAAACTCTGTCACCTCCTTCTGCTGGCACATGCTCTGCAAACTCCAGAAGATCTTCAGATGGCTCCCAGCTTACTGTCACAGGACAGTCACCCATGTCTTAGTCACAAGCAAGCTCGACTACGGCAACACCCTCTATGCCAGCACCTCAACTAGGAACTTCAAAAAAACATCAACTCATCCAGAACGCCACCGCCAGACTCATTCTGGACCGCCCTCACCGAGAATACATCTCCCAACACCCTCCACTGGCTACCGGTCGAGAAGCGAATCACCTTCAAACTTCTCACCCACATGTACAAGGCCATACACAACGCAGGACCAGCTTAACTCAACCACAGCATGTCCTTCCACACCCCTGCCAGATCTCTCCGCTCCACCCAGATGGCCCTGGCCACAGTCCCTAGCATCTGCAAAACCACCGCCGGAGGACGATCTTTTACCTGCAGTGCAGCGAAGAGCTGGAACAACATCCCCCTGCACCTCAGACAAAGCCCGTCGCTCACTATCTTCAGGAAGAACCTTATGACGTGGCTCTTTGGATGAGGCCCCCCCCAGCCCTCCCCCACCCTGAGACCCTCACAGGTGAGTAGCCATGCTTTACACATACTGATTTATTGATTGACCGAGCCTGCCAAGATTTGATTACGGCTCAACTCGCCGATGAAAGGATTTCAAAGACACTGCTGGCTGCAAGCATTTCTAGGGGGTCTGATAAGAATGGTAAGCGACTCAAATTATTGTGCTGCATATATGGGAATGTGGAGGCTGACCTATCCTTATATATGTGAGGGGGGAGCAGCCAGGTGCCCAAACAGTATGATAAAACGCAAGGAAAGATGTGTCCTAGAGCAGACAGAGAGTTGATTTAAGACCTTTTTTTTTTTTTTTTATCTGTTTATTTAACGTGATTCAAAACATAGTACAATAGCAACAGTACATTCCACAAAACTTGGTGAGAGAATACACAACTTCTCTGCACATGTATATCTTTTCGTAGTTTTTTGTTCAATACGATTGCATTTTAGTGTACTGGCCTACAACTTAACATTGTGTAACTTTTGACATTAGACGTAGCGATTATTGTGCTTAAATGTATGTAAAGGCGTCAGATATAATGATGGTAGCATTAGGCTACACAGGCTTTAAGGGTAATGTTGCTTTTTATGTATTTAGTGTGGGTATATACCAGTATCAGATGATGTGATTCTTACCCTGACTGAACCCGCGACCTTACTGCCTGAACTAATGGCGATAATGGAGGAGTTTAGCCAGATCTCGGGGTTCCGGGTAAATATGCAGAAATCCCAAGTCCTTAGTTTGTCTGTGAACCCAGAACGTGAGCAAGAGTTGTAGACTCGATATCCGTTTCTTTCGTCCTCATCACGACTCCCTTACTTGGGTATTGATTCAGTTACGAAGACGGTGAGCTTGAATTATACGACATTGGTCTGGGAGGTGCAGCGCGATTTGGAGAGCTGGGCGAAACAAACTTTCCTGGCTGGGCAGGGTGGCGGCGGTGAAGACGACCACATTGCAGTGTATATTGTACATCTTCCAGGTGCTGCCTCTGGCTCCCCCGCCTCGTGCGTTAGTGACTCTTCAGTCAGCAATCCTTAAGTTTATCTGGGATGGGCGCCCTGCACGGCTCCCTAGAAGACTTTTATATTGCTCTAGAGAGGAGGGGGGGTTGGCGGTCCCCTGCCTTATACGATACTATCAGGCAGCACAGTTGCGCTTTCTCTTGGAGTGGAGGCGTCCACTTACTGAGAAACACTGGTGTTTCATGGATCAGGCGGTAGGGGGATCACACATTTGGAAGGAACCTTGGCTTCGACTTCGACACAGGGCGCCTATACTCCTCCCCGATTACGGGAGCGACGTTACGTGTTTGGGACGCCGTGGCATGTCGAGCGGGGCTTACGTCGTTCCCGTCCCCCATGACCCCGATAGGGGCGAACCCTGATTTTGAGCCTGGGCTGTGTCTGGAGGGTCTGCGCCGATGGTATGATGAAGGCTGTAAAAGGGTGGGGAGTCTGTTTGATCCACAGGGAGTAGTTTCTTTTGATCAGATGAGGGAAACATATGGCCTGACAGAGGCAGATAGGTTAATGTACTACCAGGTGAGGCATTGGGCTCTTCTGCCGGCGAACAGAGCACTGATGGATAGGCCACTCACGCCGTTCGAAAAATGGCTGTTGACAAAGAAGGATGACAGGCGAGTCCTCTCAGAACTGTATAGACTCTTACAAGGAAGTGAACACCTGGCTAAGTCTACGGGGCAACTTAGATGGGAGAGAGAGCTGGAGAGGGAGTTCTGTGACGAGGAATGGAACAATATATATACTATAGAGCACATCATACAGCTTTCAATGCAGCAGGGACAGAGACGGTGTATAAAGTGGCTTCCTATTGGTATTACACCCCAGCCAGGATACATTCATGGGACCCCCACCAAGCCCAGCCTTTGCTGGAGGGGGTGTGGTAATACAGGTACACTGGTACATCTGCTCTGACACTGCCCCAAACTTCAGAGATATTGGACGAGCATCTTAGACGATATTGATAAAGTGTTCCAGACGAGCTCCCTAGGTTTCCATCGAATATACTTCTAGGCTTGCCCAACCCCCTCACCTTCCCGCTACGATTCCTGAAAGGGCGACAGATGGCGCTGGAACTCAATTCGGCTGTGCAGTCGATACTAGCCTTATGGGGGACGGACAGGGTACCGACGTATGCGACCTGGCTTCAGAAGCTGTGGTTTATTCTTGCAATGGAGAAGCTTACTCTGGTTTCTCAGCAGAGAGTGGGTGACATAGATACGTTATGGAAGCCGTTTCTCAAGATCCTATCAACAGAGTTCACGGAGCTGACATGCCCGGCTTATTTGAGGGTTCTGGGGCTGACAGATGCTTCTTAGAAGATGCTTAGCCTATTGGCTGGGGGTGACCTAGCATGATGTTATCCTGTAAAGATGGGAGGAATCCTGGGGGGGAGGAGCGACATATTTGACAGGGGAGGCACAGTTTTTCTGCTGTTAATTTTTTGTATGTTTTGTTTGCTTATGCACGAAGCACTGAGGTCTTTAGACCATTGTCTTTACCTACCTTGCTCTTCTAAATGTTTGGAAGTGGGCGAAAAGGGAGATTTCTCTTGGCAATAAGACAGTAATCATGTGCATGCTCTCTTGGATATTAGATTGAAATGCTGTATCTAGGTGGTTGACTTGCTGGCGACTCAAACAATGCGCTTTGTACTTTTATATGTTAAAACCAATAAAAAAGATTTGATCCATAAAAGATAATGGTCTAAATAAAGTTATTTGTACTACTAATGATCGAATACACTACATGGAGGTTTGCTATGCAGGGGCTTCTGAGCTCAAATTGAAATAGCAGCCATTGGTGAGGCTTAGGAATGCATCTGATTACCAGTTTATTTTAAAAATTGTTGCCACAGTGGTTACCAATCTTTAGCGGCTCTAGTCTACCCCTGTCATACACACAATACAATGCAAATGAATGGCTCGGTGCAGAGAAATAGAAAGGGGAAGTTAAAGGGGCAGCTGTGGGGAAAGTAACAAAGTTTATCTTTTAGTGGATGCTGCAAAACCAAGATCGGTGTGTATACAAAGCATTAAGGATAAAGAATTTGGAGAGATATTTCTACATAAGAATATTTCTTGCCACACACTTGCCAGGAAGGACCTGAGCGAGATCACCTCCAAAAAGGCAGGCATCCATTTGCCTCCTCAATGACCCACTGACGCATAGTTATATCAAACCTGTGCAATCACTACTCAGAGTAATGAGGCTCCCTACCCCATCCTCAATTCCCACGCAGGGGTTACAGAAAATCAAGCCAGCCATGAGTCAAGTCACGTTAAAAAGGCACATAAGAAAATGCACTATTTAGTAACAAAAGAAATTCCCCACGACGAGGCATTAACAGAGGGACTGAAACTGATGCACAAGCACCACAGTGAATTATTTGACGGTTAAGTGTAAGTATCACGTCCATTAAAAAGAGAAAAAGGACCTATGTTAGGAAAGACAATATGGGGATATCGTGGAGCCACAAGATACTGTGAGAGAGGAGCTGAGTACAAACAAATTTAGTACTCTGGCCCAGCATGTGTCTTCAAGTTGTACAGTCAGCTGATTGTCCTTGCCACACTGACAACTATACAATTTGTTAACAAGAACGGTGCAAAAGAGTACACATTATAAAATTTCATGTAAAATGGTAGAACCCCCTCATATACATATACACACACACAAAAATCAATTTAAATTCCACAACAATTTAATGTAAACATTACAAAGCTACTGACTGCAAAGTGAGGTTTCAAAGTATGTCACAGGGTGATGTGACTGTACTAGGGCTGCACAAAGCCCATCAGTTCATGTGTCCAAGTAGAGTACTGAATCACTGTCCTACCTTTTGAAAAGAATCTTCGTCCGTGACATCATACACTAAAATAGCTCCATTTGAGTCTCTGTAGTAGATTGGGCCGAGTGCGTGGAAACGTTCTTGACCAGCTGTATCCTGTGAAGATCAAAAAGTAATTGGCAAATGGCACAAGGTCACTTTAACTTAGTACAGAATTGAAATAATTTATCTCAAAATGATGAGCTAATAGTCGCACTCGCCCCCATCAAAACATGGCTTTTTTTCCATAACATATTTTATTGCATATCCAACATACTTCAGCCGAAGCTAGAAGAGAATGACACAAATTCCCATTGCAATGCAAAAGTTTAACATTTCTAAACTTACACTGCATGCTTCCCCACTCCCCTAACTCCCACCCCCCAGCACATCTTATATATAAAGCGGTTAGTGGAATGCATACATGTGGTATAACTACTGCACAGCACAGCAACATTCAATACATCAGTGTCTGATAAAGGAGACCGCACCAGGGCCAAGAGTATACCCCTATAGTCCGTCCATCTCTGCCAATCTTAAAGTGCTTGTGAGGGCATCCCCATGCCTTATATATAGGGATCTCTATCGCCATACAGTGGTCCAGGCCATGCTTCCAAACACTCAGCACAGGTGGTAACACTGCTTTCCACGCTTTACCTATGTCCCTCTTCACTATGGTGAGGCCCAACAGCAACAATGCCCGCTGATATATTTTATCCCCAACACACTCAATCAGATGCAGAAGTACTAATTTGGGGTCAAGTGGTATATGTAGTAATAATACTGCACTAAGACATCCTATAAACCCTTCCCAGAATGATTTAAATTCTGGGCACTCCCACACAGTGTGCACAAATGTCCCCTCCAACCCCTGGCATTTAAGACAATGCGGTGAGGCTATCACCCCCATGCTCCAAAGACGCTGCTGTGTATAATACACTCTATGGAGATATTTCAATTGCATCATTAGCGTGTGGAGATATGCGCCACACATTGCGATCATACAGCGTCTGCCCAGTCATCGACATCTAAAATTAGATTATCTTTTTCCCAGGACCGTTTCAGGACGTCTAGTATGTGTGGGCTGTTAATTATGAAAGAGTGATATATCCTGGATACCTTGTGAGCTCCCATATCTCCCTGCAAATGCTTGCACTCCAAGGGGGTGCATTCAGGTAGCGTCATTAGATGCCTAACGTAATGCAATAGGGCGTGTTTTAACTGCAGGTATTTGTGAAACCGGTGGCGGTGCAAATGGTATTAATTCTGCAAGTCCTGTAAGGATTTTAAATGAGGCCCATTCATGACATCTCCTAATAACGCAAGCCCTTTTATGTTCCTTCTCTCGAAGCCCTCCAATTGGGCCATCTGCCAGAGGACCGTCCTATGCCATAAGGATGTAATTTCTGCAAGGGTGTCCCACAGTCCTATACGTCTGTGGGCCTCACGCCAGAATCTAATCACCACCTATGTCGCCTTATTAAGCTTTAAATTGCTGTATAATTGGCAAAGTGGGGAGGTTCCACCCCCCCCCCCCCCATCGCACACTCATCGGTGGCATATACGGGGGTGCTATGATGGCCACTCCACCACTCATTAATGACGAGCAAATGAGAAGCCACATAATACGAGTATAGATCTGCTGCAGCTATATCACCCTCGTACGAAGATATGTGGCCAAAAATACATGAGGAGCCCCTCCATCCCATAGAAATCTCAATAGTATGGCACTGAATTGGTGGAATCTCTTGCGCAGGATGGCACATGAAAAACTCTGAAGTTTACATATCCTAGGCAGGGAAACCATCTTAAAAATCGAGGTGCATCCTATAAGGGAAAGGGGAAGAAGCAACCATGTTTTGATCTCCTTCTGGGTCTTGCTCAACATCGGCTCAAAACTTTTGCTCCATGACCAATCTTTTTCTATCGACAAATACACTCCCAGGTATTTAAGACTCTTATCCTCCACCTGAATGCCTGGTGCCCAGGACATGGGATCTCAATATCCATTAGGACCCCAATATCCATTAAGAGGTAGAATGGCAGACTTAGAAAAATTTATAAATAAGTCTGGTGTTTCCCCAAAGATATGTAACATCTCAAGTATACGCGGCCCAGTAATGTTTTGGATCTGGCATAAAGATTAGTATATTGTCTGCATATATCGCGATCCTATACGACATATCTGGAGACCACTCAAAGCTTCTAACCAATGGATTTATTTGGCCCACTCAGCCGACGGCTCTATCGCCAGCACAAATAGTACAGGCAAAAGAGGGCACCTCTGGCGTGTACCCTGTTGCAGCTGAAAGGTCTCCGAAGTGAGCCAAGCGATCTTAACAGACACTAAGAACAAATTAAATTAATCAGGGTCCAAAGTTCAGGCTACGTAATAAAGCGAATAAGTATGCCCAGTGAACAGAGTAGAATTCTCTGTCTCGGTCCGACGATAAAATGGCCGCTGGGCCTTCAAGACAACCGGCCAGAGCCGTCGCTTTTGAGGCTCTCCATATATAATGGTGCGTTGCTCGACCTGGCATAATCCCAGCTTGGTCCGGATGAATTAACTCGGGGATATAGGGTTGTAGCCTATCTGCAAGCGGGAGTTTGATCTTAATATTTAACAATGAAATCGGGCGACACTTTTTGCATGCCGCCAGTCCGATGGCAGCCGCCCCTATTCCACCACAGTGTGGATGATATTTACTAGATATTTCCCCAATTGTGACATGTACGCCTTAAAAAATTCACATGGAGCGCCACTGGGGGTTTGCCCATGTGACAACTGGCCACCGCAAGAGCCTCCGTAGATAATGTACGCAGAGGTAAGTCATTCACAAAATCCACGATCAATACGTGTGCGAGTATCTCCTGCCTGGTGTAGGCCGACTTATAAAAAAAAAAAAAAAGGCAGCATATGTTATGGCCAGTGTATGCGGGTCGGTGATCAGGGCGCCACATTCATCCCCAAGTAATGTTAGGTTTTATGCACATGATTGCTGTTGGCAGAGCCGGTGTAATACTTTACTCAATGTCTCCCAACTGGCAGATTCTACTCTGCCTGGAGCGCCATATAAATTTAGCTTCATCCATCATGAGCAGGCCTAATCTTTGTTGCACCAATGCAAATTACCAACATTCTTCTTTGCCAGGCGGGGTCGACCCATTTTCTTCAAGAAATAGAATGTGTGCTTCTAGCGCCTCAATGTCTCGTGTTTTACATCTCCATTCCACAGCACAGCCTTAAGCACCTCCCACAGAGTAACAGCACTCGCAGCACATCCCACATTATGAGTAAGGTACTCCGCTATTCCTTCTGTCATAGTCTGGTGATATTCGGGATTCTGTAGGTGTGGGGCAGACATATGACACCGGAAGGAGGGTCTAGCCGGGCCTATAAGCAGTGTCAGTAAAAGTGGAGAATGATAAGATAATCCCCTAGCAATTACCTCTATTTTTGTGGCTCAATATGCATGCATTGTGGGAATAAATAAATAGTCAATCCGTAATGTTGATAAATATGTAAAGCCTAGTTGTGTGGGATGATGCAGCCTCCACACATCAGGGAGCCCCAGCACCCGCACACCAACCCGGCCAGTCTCGCTCTATTAGATCCCCGCAGCGGCGATCCGCGGCTCCTGTCCATAATAAGCTGCATAACATCATTCCAATCGCCCCAGAACAGCAAAAGCCCCCCCAAGGAAAGATCCCTACAAGAGAGTCTAGCTATCTAGTAGAGGCTGTCCCAATGCAGGGGGTGGGGGTTGAAGGGGGGGACACACGCAACACAAGGTAAGGGGACCCCCATCTAGTTCACCAGTCACAGCCATATAATGGACCAACCTATCCGTCCAGACCTGTCCCACCTGATACAGCAGGGTATGTTGAATAAGTATGCAGGTGCCCTGAGAGCCTCTATCAAAGCCAGAATGGTAAACTTGATGGTACCCATATCTAGCCCGGTATGGAGCCATAGACTCTAGTAAATGTGTCTCCTGCAACATTAGGATGGGCAACTCAGCCTGTTTTGCATATTTCAGAACTGCCCCATGCTTACTGTTGAGCACCCCCCGCACATTCCATGACAAGACCCTAACACCTCCGGATGCTGTATATGGGCGCCCCATAGTATCTGTGTGTATGTGCATAAAGGTCTGTCTGAATTATGGGTGGTGGGGGGTTGAGGGGAAGGACAGCTGGGTGCAGAATGCGAGAACATACCTATATGTGAACCAACCATACAAACATTCACACCCAACAAACCCCTATACTCCAATTTTATGGCACCCCAACCAGGGGTAACCATTTCTGCAACCAATGCATCCCTAACCCACAGGTCTAAGCATTAAGGTGGCAACATTGCAAATCTTTCCACCGTAGTCAGCCCCTGGAACAAGCTGAGTCGCTGCAGACCAAAATCTCTGGGAGAGCAGCATTTATCCTAACCTTCCCCCTACACAGCACCACCCAACCTCAAGTTTTTGCCTCAGGCCCTCGGCTTCGCCATGTAGAGTGTGATCTGTTCCATTTCTTCTTGGAAGCTGTGACCTGCTAGGACCCATCTGGACCCTGGGAAGAGTCCAAGCCAAAACGTGGTGGAGCATGAGGCCTCAGCTTCACCTTCTCATCAGTCCATCAAAGCACATCTTCCAGGTATAAAAAAAAAAGGGTATGTGAATCATAAACGAATCTCATCCGACCGGGGTACAGTAGCATATAAGATAGGTTAAGCTCTTGTAATCGTCGTTTGGCTTTGGTAAAAGTCTGTCTCTGCTGCTGCACCATCTTTGTGTTATCTGGAAAAATCATGATGGAAGAGTTTTGGTAGGTAAATTTGGACTGCATCCGGGCATATTTAAGGATAGCATTGCTATCCATATAATTCAGCCACTGGGCTATTAACCAACGCGGTCGTCCACCAGGAGACTTTTTTTTTGTTTTGTTTTTTTAAATAGCATACTGTGTGACTTTTCTATTACGAAACATGCAGACAGGGACTCATCCGGCATCAGTGAACGGCGCCATTAGGCAAGAAAAGAGTCAACCGTGTTTTCCTCGCGGCCCTCAGGGAATACTACAAATCGCAAATTATTTCTGTGTGCTCTCCCCTCAGCATCCTCGACCAGCACCACCATATCTTTGGTAATCACCTCCAAGATTTGAACCTTCCGCTGCAAGGTGTGCAAAGAGTCCTCCACTCCGGAGAGCCTAGTTTCAGCCATGTGAGGAGTTCTACTGCATTACGCAGGTCTTGTTGCGGCAAGGTAACATCAGAGCCAACCCTTACAATCTTTGCGTCAAGCATGTCCCTGGATTAGGTAATGGCTGCCAATAATGTTGCTGTGTCTGGGTGTACCACCGGCTGACCCCCCCTCCCAACCCCCCAACCACACACCTCCCCAGGGCCCGTCGCCTGTGCTGCTCCACTTGAATGTGCATATGGGTCCATAGTACTCTGTTTAGGGCCCAGCGATGGCTTGTGTATGCTCATGGCGGGCGAGCACACTGTCCCCTCATATCAAAGTTAAGTCCTGTCCTTTGCAACAGCCCTGGATGTCCGCCAAATTGTCCCAGCAGCTCCGTAGGGCCCAACCAATGTCCACCTCTGTGCCCATCTGCTTGTAGTTCTCTGCTCCTAGAAGTCCAGCCCAAAAACCAAGGGGGCCAGACCTGTCAATGCCAGACCGGTGCAGCCTCTGCACGGCCCGGCAAAATATCAAGACAAATCGGGGCCAGCCCTTTATAGATCACATCGGGGCCAGCGGAGTCCACCTCCAAGGCCTCAGGAACTGACAGGCCCCTCCATCCCTCTTATCACGAGGGGCACCGTCAACTACAGTAGGTACTTCCACCTCAAGGGGGTGGGGAGGGCACCAACCACCACACCAAGCCCGATTTTGACCTGCTAGGACCCATCTGGAACACTGTCAGGATATGGACCGCGGCCTCAGGACTCTGACTCCTTCTCACCTCCTCCTTTCACATGGGGGGGGAGGGGGTTTTGCACGATGTGTCTGTACCGGCCCCAAGCCACGGGCACCTTCCCTGCCACCCCCCCCCCCCCAATCACCCGACAGTGCTATGCCATCTCATCCAGGCACTGCACCGGGCCACCTGGATATCTTAGTGCCCCAGTAGGGGCCAACGACAGAGGATTTAAGAAGGATTACTGCAGGCCACCAGGAGCGTCTTCAGAAAGCAGCCTGCATGTTCAGCCGCTGAGCCATGCAGCAAAACATAGCTTTTTGGTGCTTGTATATGTGCACTGCCACACTCAATAATTCAGATACAAATTCACAAGTTACATAATTACTTTACAGCATGATTACTGTAACTACTAGCTAGGTTTCTGGCTCGCTGACCCATCTTCATCATACCAACCCAAAAGATACAGCTGAGAATAATTTGTGCTCACTGAGATCGCTTCTTGGCAACTCAAATGGCTATTGTTCTTCTGTATCTGAAGTAGTGTATGTCTCACTAGGCAAAGACAGAATGGCATAGTGGAAAACCAATAGATGCCAGCACATGTTGTCAGACTTACCCCAAGCTACTCCATGATATATATATATATATATATATATATATATATATATATATATATATATATATGGAAAATGTCACTTACCCAGTGTACGTCTGTTTGTGGCATGAGACGCTGCAGATTCACATGCTTTGCACATCCTGCCATCTAGTGTTGGGCTTGGAGTGTTACAAGTTGTTTTTCTTCAAAAAAGTATTTTCGAGTCACGAGATCGAGGGACTCCTCCCCTTTCGGCTCCATTGCGCATGGGCGTCGACTCCATCTTAGATTGTTTTCCCCGCAGAGGGTGAGGTAGGAGTTGTGTATTATAGTAATAGTGCCCATGCAATGGAGTAAATATGTATGTACATAATGTGGTTTAAAGCGATATATTTACAAATTTACAAATGTTCAAGATCAACTTCAAACGGCTACAGGCTCCCGGGAAGGCGGGCGGGCGCACGTGAATCTGCAGCGTCTCATGCCACGAACAGATGTACACTGGGTAAGTGACACTTTCCATTCGATGGCATGTGTAGCTGCAGATACACATGCTTTGCATAGACTAGTAAGCAGTTATCTCCCCAAAAGCGGTGGCTCAGCCTGTAGGAGTTGAAGTTGTTTGAAATAAAGTTCGTAGTACTGCTTGTCCTACTGTGGCTTGTTGTGTTGTTAACACATCCACGCAGTAATGCTTGGTAAACGTATGAGGCGTAGACCATGTGGCTGCCTTACATATTTCAGTCATTGGAATGTTTCCTAGAAAGGCCATGGTAGCACCTTTCTTTCTAGTTGAGTGTGCCTTTGGTGTTATAGGCAGTTCTCTTTTTGCTTTGAGATAACAGGTTTGAATGCATTTAACTATCCATCTGGCAATGCCTTGTTTGGATATTGGATTCCCTGTATGAGGTTTTTGGAAAGAAACGAACAATTATTTTGTTTTTCGAATTTGTTTTGTTCTGTCAATGTAGTACATTAATGCTCTTTTGATGTCTAATGTATGTAGAGCTCTTTCAGCTACAGAATCTGGTTCTGGAAAGAACACTGGTAGTTCTACTGTTTGATTTAAGTGGAACGGTGATATGACTTTTGGTAAGAACTTAGGATTTGTTCGTAAAACTACTATATGCTTGTGTATCTGAATAAAGGGTTCTTGTATGGTAAGTGCTTGTATTTCACTTACTCTTCTTAGAGATGTGATGGCAATTAGAAATGCTACTTTCCATGTTAAGTATTGTTTCTCACATGAGCGCATGGGTTCAAACGGTGGACCCATGAGCCATGTTAAGACAATGTTGAGGTTCCACGAAGGAACTGGTGGTGTTCTTGGTGGGATAATTATTTTCAGGCCCTCCATAAAAGCCTTTATGACTGGGATCCTAAATAGTGAAGTTGAGTGCGTAATTTGCAGATAAGCTGACATTGCGGTGAGATGTATTTTAATGGATGAAAAAGCTAGCTTTGACTTTTGTAAGTGCAGTAGGTAGCTGACGATGTCTTTAGCAGATGCGTGTAAGGGTTGAATTTGTTCATTATGCCAGTAATAAACAAATCTTTTCCACTTATTTGCATAGCAATGTCTTGTGGTTGGTTTTCTAGCTTGTCTTATGACCTCCATACATTCCTGTGTAAGGTCTAGATGTCCGAATTCTAAGACTTCAGGAGCCAAATTGCTAGATTCAGCAATGCTGGATTTGGGAGTCTGATCTGTTGTTTGTGTTGAGTTGAGTTAACAGATCTGGTCTGTTTGATAGTTTGACATGAGGCACTACTGTGAGGTCTAGTAGTGTTGTGTACCAAGGTTGTCTTGCCCAAGTTGGTGCTATTAGTATGAGTTTGAGTTTGTTTTGACTCAATTTGTTTACTAGATATGGAAGGAGTTGGAGAGGGGGAAAAGCGTATGCAAATATCCCTGACCAACTCATCCATAACGCATTGTCCTGAGACTGATCCTGTGGGTACCTGAATGCGAAGTTTTGGCATTTTGCGTTTTCTTTTGTTGCAAATAGGTCTATTTGTGGTGTTCCCCATCTTTGGAAGTAAGTGTTTAGTATTTGGGGTTGAATCTCCCATTCGTGGATCTGTTGGTGATCCCGAGAGAGATTGTCTGCTAGCTGGTTCCGAATTCCTGGAATGAACTGCGCTATTAGGCAAATGTGGTTGTGAATCGCCCAATGCCATATTTTCTGTGCCAGGAGACACAACTGTGTTGAGTGTGTTCCTCCCTGTTTGTTCAAATAATACATCGTTGTCATGTTGTCCGTTTTGACAAGTATGTGTTTGTGGATTATTATAGGATGAAATGCTTTCAGCGCTAGAAATACTTCCAGTAGTTCTAAGTGATTTATGTGAAACTGTCCCTGCTGATTGTTCCATTGTCCTTGGATGCTGTGTTGGTTGAGGTGTGCTCCCCACCCTATCATGGAGGCATCCGTTGTTATTACGTATTGAGGCACTGGGTCTTGAAAAGTCCGCCCTATGTTTAAATTTATAGTGTTCCACCATTGAAGCGAGGTGTATGTTTGGCGGTCTATCAACACTACATCTTGAAGTTGACCCTGTGCCTGTGACCATTGTGATGCTAGGCACGGTTGTAAGGGCCGCATGTGTAATCTTGCGTTTGGGACAATGGCTATGCATGAGGACATCATGCCTAGTAGTTTCATCACTATCTTGACTTGTATCTTTTGTTTCGGATGCATGGCCTGTATTACATTGTGAAATGCCTGTACCCTTTGTGGACTTGGAGTGGCAATCCCTTTTGTTGTGTTGATTGTCGCTCCTAAGTATTGTTGTATTTGACACGGCTGAAGGTGTGACTTGTTGTAGTTGAGTGAGAAACCTAGTTTGTGAAGGGTTTCTATGACATACTTTGTGTGTTGTGAGCACCGTTCCTGAGTGTTGTTTTTTTTTTAACCAATCGTCTAGGTACGGGAACACATGTATTTGCTGTCCTCTGATATGAGCAGCCACTACTGCCAGGCATTTTGTAAAAACTCTTGGCGCAGTTGTTATCCGGAATGGCAACACTTTGAATTGGTAATGTACCCCTTGGGATACAAACCTTAAGTACTTTCTGTGTGAAGGATGTATCGGTATATGGAAGTACGCATCCTTTAGGTCTAGTGTTGTCATGTAGTCTTGTTGTTTGAGCAATGGGATTACGTCCTGCAGTGTCACCATGTGAAATTGATCTGATTTGATGTAGATATTTAATGTTCTGAGATCTAATTTAGGTCTTAGAGTCTTGTCTTTTTTGGGTATGAGAAAGTACAGTGAGTAAACTCCTCTTCCTCTCTGATGAATTGGTACCAACTCTATTGCCTCTTTTTGCAATAACGCTTGGAGCGCCAGTTGTAGAAGATCCATATGTTGTTTTGACATATTGTGTGTTTTCGGTGGGACATTTGGAGGGAATTCTAGAAATTCTATGCAATAACCATGCTGGATAATGTCTAGGACCCACGTGTCTGTTGTTATTTCCTCCCAATTTATGTAGAAGTTGGTTAGTCTCCCCACCACTGGTGTTATGTGTTGGGGATTTGTGACATCGAAGTCACTGTTTATTCTGTGGAGTTTTGGGACTTTGGAACTTCCCTCTACTTTTTGGGAACTGTCCCCCTCTATATTGTCCCCGAAAACTTCCACGCTGGTATTGGCTCTGATAAGTGGGCCTTGTTTGTGAGGTTGTGGGTTCTGTGCTTTGTCCTCGAAACTCCCCTCGAAACTGTGATTTCCGAAATGTGCCTCTGCTCTGTGGGGAGTAGAGTGCGCCCATGGCTTTGGCCGTGTCAGTGTCCTTTTTAAGTTTTTCGATAGCAGTGTCCACCTCCGGCCCAAACAACTGTTGTCCGTTAAATGGCATATTCAGCACGGCTTGTTGTATTTCCGGCTTGAATCCAGATGTACGCTGCCATGCATGTCTCCGTATTGTTACTGCTGTATTTACAGTCCTAGCAGCTGTGTCTGCTGCATCCATTGCTGACGGTTTCTGATTGTTTGAGATACTCTGTCCTTCTTCCACCACTTGTTGTGCTCTCTTTTGGAACTCCTTGGGCAAATGTTCTATAAAATGTTGCATTTCATCCCAATGAGCCCTATCATATCTCGCCAACAAGGCCTGTGAGTTGGCAATGCGCCATTGGTTGGCTGCTTGTGCCGCCACTCTTTTCCCCGCCGCGTCGAACTTACGACTCTCTTTGTCTGGAGGTGGTGCATCTCCTGAGGTGTGCGAGTTCGCCCTCTTGCGCCCTGCCCCTACTACCACTGAGTCTGGTGTTAACTGTTGTGTGATGTACACAGGGTCTGTTGGTGGCAGTTTATATTTTTTCTCCACCCTTGGAGTAATGGCCCTTCCTTTCACAGGCTCCTCAAACACTTGTTTGGAGTGTTTTAGCATTCCAGGTAGCATGGGGAGGCTCTGGTACTGGCTATGTGTGGACGACAGTGTGTTAAATAGAAAGTCGTCTTCAATTGGCTCTGCATGCAGGCTGACATTATGAAACGCCGCTGCTCTTGACACCACCTGTGTGTAGGCGGTACTGTCCTCAGGTGGTGACGGTCTAGCTGGATAACAGTCGGGACTGTTATCTGACACTGGCGCATCATAAAGATCCCACGCGTCTGGGTCATCCTGACTCATCCCTGTATGAGTTGGGGACTGCATCATTGGTGGAGTGGCTACCGGTGATGGTTGTGGAGAGCATTGTGGAGATGGTGGCGGGGTTACTTGTCTTGCCACCTTTGCTTGTGGCTGCTTGTCTTTCTCTTGGAAGGCAAGTTTCCGTTTCATTCGTATCGGAGGGAGAGTACTGATCTTCCCTGTTTCCTTTTGAATGTGGAGCCTTCTTTGGGTGTAATCTGGCTCCATTGTCTCTAGCTCTTGTCCAAATCTATGTGTTTGCATTTGTGAGGACAGGCCTTGTTCCTCTGTGTAGGAACTTGTTTTCGGTTCCGAGGCCGGATGTTTCGGTACCGAAACCTTTTCGGCTGCTCTTTTCGGTTCCGACGACACTTGTTTGCTCTTTGGCGTACTGATCTCTCGGTGCCAACTTGTTTCGGTGCTGCTCTCTCGGTGCCGAGATTGCTCTGACCCGGTGTCTCGGGGTCGAGTCTGCTCTGTGCCGGTATCTCGACCGGAGTCGGATGACTTCGACACATGCATGCCCTTTTTCGGTGCTGATGCTCGGTCACCTATTTTTCGGGTTAAGCCATGGCCTGCCAGCGGTGGCGTCCCCTGGGCTTTAGTGGTCTTTGCGTGAGTTTTGTGTATCAACGTCTTACTCACGGTTTTCGGCGTCTGTTCAGGATCGACCTCTTCCGAGTCCGAATCCTCGATGGAGAAGGTTTCCTCTTCTTCCTCCATGTGTTTTTGTCCTGTCGGCACCGACGCCATCTGTAGTCTTCTTGCTCTCCGGTCCCTTAAGGTCTTCCTGGACCGAAACGCTCGACAGGCCTCACAGGTATCCTCCTTGTGTTCTGGAGACAAACACAAATTACAGACCAGATGCTAATCTGTATAAGGATACTTGTTGTGACATTCGGGGCAGAAGCGGAATGGGGTCCGTTCCATTAGCCTTGAAGACACATGTGGTCGGGCCGACCAGGCCCTGCCGGGGAATCGAAAACCCCGAAGGGCCGCCGGAGCTCTTCAAAATTCGGTGTCGATCTGTTGTAACTAACCCGATACCGAACACAAACAATACCGTCGAATTTTCCGAGACTTTCACTAACTTTCCGAACCGAAACGCGGAGCGAAAAGGAACACGTCCGAACCCGATGGCGGAAAGAAAACAATCTAAGATGGAGTCGACGCCCATGCGCAATGGAGTCGAAAGGGGAGGAGTCCCTCGATCTCGTGACTCGAAAAGACTTCTTCGAAGAAAAACAACTTGTAACACTCCGAGCCCAACACTAGATGGCGGGATGTGCAAAGCATGTGTATCTGCAGCTACACATGCCATCGAACATATATATATTTTTATTTTTTTTCAATACACAACATCCTACAACTAATTTTACAATGAATTCAAAAGACGACAGATGGTTAAAAAAAAAAAAAACACAGCTTGTTTAGGAATAAGATGCTGGTTCATAGTGCAGTCACTGATAAAAGGCAACCTGCATAAACCTATACCAAAATTAAAACATTCAATAAAATATAAGCCCATTTAGTGCTAGATTGTACAGGATATTATGAATCGATATACAAATTCTAAACTATGAATGGGTATGAGATGGTGCACTATCTTGAAAAAGCAAGACCTACAGCCTACTCTGCTACATCTCTTTTACACGAGACATTTAAGTAATTTATTAGCATGCTTACTTCATGAACAGTAAGCATGCTAGTAGTAGTGGCACAGACTGCCACTACCAAATAACTCCAATTCAACAGTTATAATTATATTCTCATTACTAAATGCTTTACCATTAACATATTTATAATTTGAAGTAAGCACTAATTATGTACTGCATTTACTGTAATGTAAAGGGGTGAACTCGGCTGGGATGTGAGGCAGTGTGCTCCCAACCCCACTTCTGTTTAAAGGGCTTTCTTTAGCCAAAAAGATGATAAGCTGTGGAAATGCACTTATGTGTCTGTGCGTCGTACCTGCTCAAATTTAGGCAGCATTCTTTCAGCAACCCAGATGAAATTTCCCTGCTCTCCATTGATAAAGAAAAAAATCCATAAACGTATGCATGTGTCTAGACATATACAGCACTATCAGCACCACCTTTGGTGAAAAACTACAGCCAAATTTGAAGTAAGCACTAATTGTGTACTGCATTTACCATAAATGCAAAGGGGTGAACTGTGCTCTCAACCCCCCTTATATTTATAATCCTGTGTTCTGCTATCTTTGGTTTTGTGTATTCAAATTAATGCATTGCTCCCCTCCCCATTACCCTTCTTTCTGAACTCTTCTCCCGTTTGCTTCTGTACAAATCAGGTGTGTCCCGTTTTCTTCTAAAACTACTCCACAGAATGCTCCACATTGTATTTGTACCTGTGCCACAACAAGTGTTCTTCTATGTTTGTCCTATTAGATCTTCCCTCAAATTATTAACAGTTGACAGCCTCCCTTCATTCTGTCTCTGTACATAGAATCACTGGTTCGGATTGGGACTAGTTGCCATTATCGTTTGAATCACATTTGATCAATATCCTGAAGGTCATCTATGTCTACATCTTCACTGGTTCAGTTCGGCATTTTTCAGTTCTGGGTCTTTTACATTTCTTCTGCTTTCTTCCAATGTTTTTTTATTTTTGCATTTCAGTCAAACATTTAAGAAGAGAAGTCCTACATTTTCTTTACCCTTTCTTTTTTTAAATATTGTACTTTAAGTTGCAGCCTGTCATACTCCCACCAACTTTCTTCTGCACCACTCTGCAACAAACAAATTCTACTGAAATAACATTTTAACAAGCATTATTGTTATACCAGTGTGAAATCAGTGTAGACGTGTAAGGAAATGCCTCCTTGGCATGCTTATCCCCTGACTTTTTGCCTTTGCTGATGCCAAGTTATGATTTAAATATGTGCTGGGACCCGCTAGCCAGGTCCCAGCACCAGTGTTCTTTCGCTAAATTGTACCTTCGTCTCCACAATTGGTACAACCCTGGCACCCAGGTAAGTCCCTTGTAACTGGTACCCCTGGTACCAAGGGCCCTGATGCCAGGGAAGGTCTCTAAGGGCTGCAGCATGTCTTATACCACCCTGGGGACCCCTCACTCAGCACATGCACACTGCTTGCCAGCTTGTGTGTGCTGGTGGGGAGAAAATTACTAAGTCGACATGGCACTCCCCTCAGAGTGCCATGCCAACCTCACACTGCCTATGGCATAGATATGTCACCCCTCTAGCAGGCCTTACAGCCCTAAGGCAGGGTGCACTATACCACAGACGAGGGCATAGGTGCATGAGCACTATGCCCCTACAGTGTCTAAGCAAAACCTTAGACATTGTAAGTGCAGGGTAGCCATAAGAGTATATGGTCTGGGAGTCTGTCATACACGAACTCCACAGCACCATAATGGCTACACTGAAAACTGGGAAGTTTGGTATCAAACTTCTCAGCACAATAAATGCACGCTGATGCCAGTGTACATTTTATTGTAAAATACACCCAGAGGGCATCTTAGAGATGCCCCCTGAAAACATACCCGACTTCCAGTGTGGGCTGACTAGTTTTTGCCAGCCTGCCACACACCAGACATGTTGCTGGCCACATGGGGAGAGTGCCTTTGTCATTCTGTGGCCAGGAACAAAGCCTGTACAGGATGGAGGTGCTTCTCACCTCCCCCTGCAGGAACTGTAACACCTGGCGGTGAGGCTCAAAGTCTCACCCCTTTTGTTACAGCGCCACAGGGCATCCCAGCCAGTGGAGATGCCCGCCCCTCCGGTCACTGCCCCCACTTTTGGCGGCAAGGCTGGAGAAGATAATGAGAAAAACAAGGAGGAGTCACTCCCCAGTCAGGACAGCCCCTAAGGTGTCCTGAGCTGAGGTGACTCTTACTTTTATAAATCCTCCATCTTTCAGATGGAGGATTCCCCCCAATAGGATTAGGAATGTGCACCCCCTCCCCACAGGGAGGAGGCACAAAGAGGGTGTAACCATCCTCAGGGTGAGTAGCCATTGGCTACTGCCCTCCCAGACCTAAACACACCCCTAAATTGAGTATTTAGGGGCTCCCAGAACGGAGGAAGATAGAATCCTGCAACCTAAAGAAGGACTGCTGACCTGAAGCCCTGCAGTGAAGACGGAGACGACAACTGATTTGGTCCCAGCCCCACTGGCTTGTCTCCCTACTTCTAAGAAAACTGAACAGCGACGCATCCAACAGGGTCCAGCGACCTCTGAAGCCTGAGGACTACCCTGCACCTAAAGGACCAAGAAGCTCCCGAGAACAGCGGCCCTGTTCAAGAACTTGCAACTTTTTAAAACAAAGAAGCAACTTTTAAAGACCACATGTTTCCTGCCGGAAGCGTGAGACTTTCCACTCTGCACCCAACGCCCCCGGCTCGACCTGCGGAAAAGTAACACTACAGGGAGGACTCCCCGGCGACTGCGAGCCTGTGAGTAGCCAGAGTTGAGTCCCCACAGCGACGTCTGCAGAGGAAATCCAGAGGCTCCCCCTGACCGCGACTGTCTGCTTCAAGGAACCCGACACCTGGAAACCACACTGCACCCGCAGCCCCCAGGACTTAAAGGAACAGAACTCCAGTGCAGGAGCGACCCGCAGGCGACCCTCTGCCTAGCCCAGGTGGTGGCTACCCCGAGGAGCCCCCCCCTGTGCCTGCCTGCATTGTTGAAGAAACCCCCGGGTCTCCCCATTGATCCCTATTGAAAACCCGACGCCCGTTTGCACTCTGCACCTGGCCGCCCCTGTGCCGCTAAGGGTGTACTCTCTGTGCCTGCTAGTGTCCCCCCCGGTGCCCTACAAAACCCCCCTGGTCTGCCCTCCGAAGTCGCGGGTACTTACCTGCTGGCAGACTGGAACCGGGGCACCCCTATTTCCATTGAAGCCTATGTGTTTTGGGCACCACTTTGACCTCTGCACCTGACCAGCCCTAAGCTGCTGGTGTGGTAACTTTGGGGTTGCCTTGAACCCCCAACGGTGGGCTACCTTGGACCCAACTTTGAACCCTGTAAGTGTTTTACTTACCTGTGAACTTAACATTTACTTACCTCCCCCAGGAACTGTTGATTTTTGCACTGTGTCCAATTTTAAAATAACCATTGCCATTTTTGTCAAAACTGTACATGCTATTGTGATAATTCAAAGTTCCTAGAATACCCGAGTGAAATACCTTTCATTTAAAGTATTGTTTGTAAATCTTGAACCTCTGGTTCTTAAAATAAACTAAGAAAATATATTTTTCTATATAAAAACCTATTGGCCTGGAATTGTCTTTGAGTGTGTGTTCCTCATTTATTGCCTCTATGTGTACAACAAATGCTTAACACTGCCCTCTGATAAGCCTACTGCTCGACCACACTACCACAAAATAGAGCATTAGAATTATCTCTTTTTGCCACTATATTACCTCTAAGGGGAACCCTTGGACTCTGTGCACACTATTTCTTACTTTGAAATAGTATATACAGAGCCAACTTTCTACAAGACGTCTAGAACTATTGTACTCCACTGTAGAACATAAACTGAGAATAATGCTATGAAAAGTGGAATGTTTGGGGGGCATTGCTGGGACGCACCTGATCTTGTTCATGTCTCTCCTTTATCCTGTGGGCCTGTTATTATATAGAATAAAAACATAATCTTTAACAATCATTAAGCAAACCATCTCCATTATGAGAATGATACTTCCAATCCAAATCTTAAAGTTTAACATTCAATGACCAATTACAGTTTTTCATGTCATATGTAACAATCCTTCTAGTCTATTGTTCAACAAGCTTAAGCAGATGACGCACCAAATGTCAGCGGGCCATACTACTGACGAAGAAGACTGTGCTGTTAAACCAATTTTATGGACGGCACTTATGTGTAAAATAAACTAGTTAAAAATCAAGGCCCAATATGAGAAACAATGAGGCCAAAGAGAAGACTGAAAAGGAGCTAATAGAGCCAACACATGTTTTGAGGAGCCCTTTTGCTTCCCCCATGGCTTTCGGATAATCTTAGCATTAAGGCCTGATATTATTATTATTATATATATATATATATATATATATATATATATATATATATATATTTATATATATATTTACACACACTCATTCTGCAAATATGATTACATACTTACAGCACAATGATGCTACATTTATTGAAAAAAGAATGATTAATGCCCTCAGTATTTTTCTCAGATAAATATGCAGGATTCATTCTGGGATGATGTTCATTTCACAGAAATTAAACTTCAACAGGAAGCACTTACAGATATAAATAAACAAGTTACAGCCTCATTTCTGTGAAGTACTAATCATCCTAATTTATTGTGCATGGTCAAGTCAAATTAAGTGTTTTTTTCTATGCATTTCCTCCTTGAAAAGGTATCTGTAAACCTTGATAGAGGTGTTTGCATCTTGTTTTTTTTTCAAGAGCATTTTCTCATCTAGTGACTGTGATAAGTGGGTTCTTTCATGTCATCTGCTGCTGAGACTAGAGATTCCCTTTTAAAAACTACAAGTATGTAAAATGGCCTAGAAGCCCTGAAATACACCAATGGTTACAGGAACGTTATAGTTGGGAAATAAAATTTAAAATGAAACAAACAGAAAAAACAAAAATTGAAATTCACTTTTACAAAAAAAAAAAAAAAAAAAAAAAAGAAGAGGTTACAGGGACGTTATAGTTAGGTTCTCATTTTACTCGCACAAAACTATAGAAATTCAGAAGTTATATTACTTCTGGTTAGCTGAAGAAACTATAAATCAGTCCCCAAGGTAACTATATCTCACACCTTCGCTATGCACTGCAAATTACCCCATATATTACATCACTTATGACATCTTTGATAACATCATTATAATAATAATAATAATATAAATGTAACATCTGCAGTAAGATTATTGAGGGCAAAACTGTGCATGGCAGGAAAACTGAACACCCATACAGCAAAAAAAGATGAACATATTTACAACACATTTTTACAAAATGCTAGATCTTGGTGCAGAAAGCATGCTTTTTGTGAGCTGGTGTAAAGCCATTCGTTTTTGAAAAATTGAGGCTACAAAAACTGTATATTTCAAGCCACAGAGGATCCGCAGACCCCACAGACCCAGAGATCAGATCTGATTGTCTGCCACACATCAACAAAGATGTAGTGGCAGCCATTTTAGAACTCTGAAACTCACTCCCTGTCCTACAAATAAAAAAGTATAAAAAACATATGTGAAATATGGTAGGGATACCCTGTACCCATAGGCCTGGTTTGAGGGGTTAGGTTATTTAAAAAAAAAAAAAAAGAAAGAAAAAACAGGGAACGGGCCAGGGCTCTATGGGGACATGGTACACTGATTTGTTAAGGGAAAATTTCATGGGCTCCCCGGAACCTTTTGGAGGCCCAATGGACCACAATACCCCCTAAATATGTTCATTTTCAAGGAGAGGGTGTGTGTGTGCCCCTCTTTCCCCGCACCTTTTTTCAAGCCCAAACGGACCCCCATCCCCTGGATCTGCCTTCTTTTTTTGAGGGGGGTGCACGGTCCCCCACCTGAGCCTTTTACACATTCTCTAGCGACAAAGCAACAGTTGTGTGGGTGACCCGGTGCACATACGGGACGCCCACAATAACTGGTGGCCCTGGGGCTGCAGAGAGCCCCAGGGTCCCCTCTGACTCCCCAGCCTGTACCCTTTGTGATGCAGTGAGAGCAGCTTTTTGCTGCTCCAGCCCGATGGGAACCACTTTTGCTGCTCTCGCCCAGCACAAGCAAACCTGTGTTACCTGCTTGCCACAGTGTGCGCAGGGAGCTTACGTTTTTACTGCTGGTGCTCCTGCAGTGTCCCAGAGGTTGGGGTCCCCAAAACAGTGCTGCCATCGGGGCCAGCAGATGGAAGGCCCCTTCCCCCCCCCAACACACTGCTCCCCCAGAAAAGATGTATAGGCCCGCTGGGGTGAGGTCTGCAGGTCCCATAAAAAAGCGAGAGGCCTTATAACTTCCATTCCAAAAACAAAAACCTGAAACTACCCCAGGGGCCTGATTGACTCACGGAGGGGGGAAGCATGCCTCCCTCCCCAGAAAAAAAAATTGAAATTGGTCCCGGGCCTATAGAAGGCTTTGAGAGGGGGCCATGCCCTGCACCCAACCCCAATCCACACACTGTGATGGACATCTTACTTTATAGTTAAAAAAAAAAAAAAAAAAGTAATATAAAAGTTTATTGAAAAAGATAAAGATGTGCCGTAATGGAAAAACTAAAATTCACCAGTTATAGTTATCTTAAGTAACTATAGCTCGATCCCTAAAGTAACTATAACTTGTGTCTTAGTCATGCACTGCTTATACCCCCACTTTTTGCTTCATTGATGAAATATACGACAGCATTTATAACATCACTGATGATATCTGAAATGACCGTTTCTAGTTACTTCAGGGGTCGAGTTATAATTACTGGAAGTAACTATCACTGGTGAATTTCAGTGGTTTTGTTCGTTTAAAACGTTAAGTTTTAACTAACATTTTCACCCAACTATGACATCCATTTAACCTTTACTTTCTTCAGTATTTATATATGTGCACACACACGCGCGCGCACGCACACACAAAATTCTCCATCATAAATCCCAACACCTCCTACCATTTTCCTGTCTCAACTCTATTTGCATATTAGGTCACAATCTGATTTCTGAATGACTGTTCGCACTACTTCTCTAAATTTACAGTTTCTGAAGCTTATAGCTTACATCTGCATATCATCTGTAAAATCAGAGCGAGTCTTCCTTTCTCTTCCTTGAAACTTTTGCCATAAACTCGTTCTACCTTGTATTAATGTTGCATTGATTCGGTGACCCAAAGGCAACACCTCTCCCATCTGAGTAATTCAAAACTCCTGTGATCGCATTACTCTCGCTTTTGCATCGGGCACACATCTCGCTGTATTTTGCTCTACTTCACTGCTACCTGTGCTTCTCCAATTTAACTCTCAATTCGTCAGAACAGTGTTAAATATGTTCACAAACTGGCTCCACCTGTTTTTTTTTTTTACTTTTACAAACCACTCGCTCTAAAACTCTTCGCTTTATCACTACTTATTTTATACATTCAAATACCTTATGCCTCGTCACACGGTCATTCAATTCAATTAGTGCTTCAACTGTGGAATGCGTTTTCTGTCCACAGCAAGAAGGATAAGAACCTTATTTAGGCTTCAAACATTGTTAAAACCAAGTTCAACTTAAGTCATCTAAGCAAACTTGATGCTCTGCGCCGAACCCTTCTATTAATATTGCTGTGTTTTCTTTGTATGCACCATGTTTCTCATTATTATGTATGGTTAAAATCGCTAGAATAAATAACTACTAATAGCGGTGCCTGCTCCAATTTGTAAGCTCTCCGTATTTAGTTTACCCATTTAACAAAAACAATGTTCTCTAAACTGAATCTGGTAAAAAAAAAAAAAAAAAAAACACACGTGATTTGCTACGTTACAAACGGCGGCACAATAAGCCATGCTTGCAACAAACAGTTCAGACAGCTTCTTTTGTAACCAGAGACATTAAACGTTATTTCACAATGTGTGGAAATGACAGTATCGCTCTGTGCGGTGCACACAGTAATCGTTTTAATTTAACACTTTGCTGCCAGGCCTTTTCCCCCTCAGGTGCCAGGCCTTTTTTTTGGCTATTTGGGGCAGTTCGCGCTTAGGCCCTCATAACTTTCTGCCCACATAAGCTACCCACGCCAAATTTGCGTCCTTTTTTCTCCAACATCCTAGGGATTCTAGAGGTACCCAGAGTTTGTGGGTTTCCCTGGAGGAGACCAGGGAATTCGGCAAAATTTAGCAAAAACTGTTTTTTTTTAATGGGGAAAAAAGGGCTGCAGAAGAAGGCTTGTGGTTTTTTTCACCTGAAAATGTCCTCGACAAAGTGTTTGCGGGGCTAAAATCACCATCTTCCCAGCTTTCAGGAACAGGCAGACATAAATCAGAAAACCACATTTTTCAACACCATTTTGTCATTTTACTGGGACATATCCCATTTTTACTATTTTTTGTGTGCTTTTAGCCTTCTTCCAGTTAGTGACAGAAATGGGTGTGAAACCAAAGCTGAATCCCGGAAAGCTAAACATTTCCAAAAAGTAGACAAACTTCTAAATTCACCAAGAGGTCATTTGTGTAGATCCTACAAGGTTTTCCTACAGAAAATAATTGCTGAAATAAAAAAATATTGTCATGGAGGTGAAAAAAACTGCTATTTTTCTCCACATTTTAGTCTGTAACTTCTTCCTGCGATGTCAGATTTTTTAAAGCAATATACCGTTACATCTGCTGGACTCTTCTGGTTGCGGGATATATAGGGCTTGTAGTTTCATCAAAAACCCTAGGTAACCAGAGCTCATAATTGAGCTGCACCTTGCAATGGGTTTCATTCTATACTGGGTATACAGCAATTCATTTGCTGAAATATAAAGAGTGAAAAATAGCTATCAAGGAAACCTTTGTATTTCCAAAATTGGCACAAGATAAGGTGTTGAGAAGCAGTGGTTATTTGCACAGCTTTGAATCCCGCGGTCCCCATATCTGCATGTGAATTACAGTGCATTTCTCAAATAGAAGTCTTTTTTACACACAGTCTTACATTTGGAAGGAAAAAATGTTGAGAAAGACAAGAGGGAATGACACTTGTTCTTCTATTCTGTGTTTCCCCAAGTCTCCCAATAAAAATGGTACCTCGCTTGTGTGGGTAGGTCAAGTGCCTGTGAAAGGAAATGCAACATGGACACATCGCATTTTTACATTGACGTGTTTTTTGCAAAGTGCCTAGCTGTGGATTTTGGCCTCTGGCTCAGCCGACACCTACGGAAACCTACCAAACCTGTGCATTTTTTTAAAACTAGACACCTAGGGGAATCCAGGATGGGGGAGGGAGGGGACTTGTGGGGCTCTCACCAGGTTCTGTTAACCAGAATCCTTTGCAAACTTCAAACTTTTTCCCTAAAAAAATAAAAAATAAAAAAATAAAACTTTTTCCTCACATTTTGGTGACAGAAAGTTCGGGAATCTGAGAGGAGCCACAAAATTCTTTCCACCCAGCATGCCCCCAGGTCTCCAGATAAAAATGGTATCTCACTTGTGTGCGTAGGCCTAGTGCCCACAACAGGAAATGCCTCAAAACACAACGTGGACACATCACATTTTCTCAAAGAAAACAGCTGTTTTTTGCAAAGTGCTAGCTGTGGATTTTGGCCTCTAGCTCAGCCGGCACCTAGGGAAACCCACCAAACCTGTCAATTTTTTAAACTAGATACATAGGGGAATCGAAGATGGGGTGACTTGTGGGCTCTCACCAGGTTCTGTTGCCCAGGATCCTTTGCAAACCTCAAAATTTGGAAGAAAGTTCGGGAATCTGAGAGGAGCCACAAAATTCTTTCCACCCAGCGTTCCCCCAAGGCTCCAGATAAAAACGGTACCTCACTTGTGTGGATAGGCCTGCGAAAGGAAATGCCCCAAAATACTATGTGGACACATCAAAATTATCAAATACAAAACTACCTGTTTTTGCAGGGGCGGTGTCTCCTGCTTTTTTGGTCCTGGGCTCAGCAGCCCTATACGGAAACCTACTAAACCCAAACATTCCTGAAAACTAGCAAACCTTGAATTTAGCTAAAAATAAATAAATAAATAAATGAATCAATCAATTTTTTTCCATATTTCTGTGTGGGATCATCGCACCGGCACAAATTTCCTACCATCCAACGTTCCTCTCAGTCTACCGGTAAAACTAATACATCACTTGTGTCGGTGGGCCAAGTGCCTGTGACAGGGAAGAGCCAAAAACATGTTGAAATTGAGGGGGAACCAAAACGGGTCCAAAAGGGCAGTTTGCAAAAAAACATGGGGCAGAATTTTTTATCGGTATAGATGCAACAATGCCGGATTGTAGGAATTTTGTGGATTACTGCAGATTCCAGAAGGTTCCATCACAAAAATGAGGGAAAAATGTGTGATTTCCAGCAAAGTTGGAGGTTTGTAGGGCATTGTGGGTAAGAAAATGGTGCGGGTGCATGTGCAGCACACCACCCTGGACTCACCCAGATGTTTAGGTTTCAGATGTGTCTAGGTCTTGTGGATTTCTTTATACAAGGCAGCATCCCAAAGTCCAAAAAGTGCAGGCCTCACCATTCCAAGTGGGACGATTTTGAGAGTTAGACAAGCTCTCATGGCCCAAATGTAAAACCAAAACACAAAATAATAAAATGTCTTCTTCCTTGCTGTGGAATAAGATGTTTTAGTGTGCGGGGGAGAGCTGAAAGACTGTTACACCCTTCAGTTGGGGTGGTTGCATAATCATGCCCATCCTGGTTGGTAGCCTCCACCCTACTATTTTTTTTTTTTTTAATTACCTGGCATCTAGTAGGCTTTCTGCCCCCCTGGGGAGTGGATCGGGGGTAGTTGCTCCATCTGCCCACCGGTGGACAGAATAACTTTGGCCCCATTTATTTGAGGGAAAAAAAAAAAAAATCTTCTATGGTGAGCTTTCTACCCGCAGGGGAGCGATCCTTGCCTAAGGGGTCACTCTCCTTGCGAGCAATTAGAGCAAAAAATAAAATCCCTGGTGCCTAGTGGTTTTTGCCCTCCTCGGGGGCAGATTGGCCTAAAAAAAATAAGCCGGGAGCAGAAATGGCCTAAAATAAATTTGCCCTCCAGGGGAATGACCCTTGCCTAAGGGGCTGCTCACCTTAGGCAGATTGGCCTAATAAAAATAAGCAAATCTGCACCCAAGGGGGCAGAAATGTCCTAAAAAGATTCCCCTCCCCCGCCCAGGGGTGCGACCCTTGCCTAAGGAGTTGCTTCCCACGTCGAAACAAATTAAAAAAAAAAAAAAAATGATCCCTGGTGCCTAGAGGTTTCTGGCCCCCCAGAGCAGATCGGCCTAATTATAATAGGCCGATCTGCCCTCAAGGGGGGCAGAAATGGCCTAAAACAAATTTGCCACCTCAGGGGCGTGGCCCGGGGAGGCGGGGTCAGAAAAGGCCATTAAAAAAAATAAAAAATTGACCCCCTAGGCAGCGACCCTTGCCCAGGGGGGCGCTCCCTTTATTTTTATTTATATATATGTAAATAAAGAAATAAATGAATTAAAAAAAAATCCCTGGTGT
The DNA here is from genome assembly GCF_031143425.1 of Pleurodeles waltl. Lineage (NCBI taxonomy): Eukaryota > Metazoa > Chordata > Amphibia > Caudata > Salamandridae > Pleurodeles > Pleurodeles waltl. Next base: position 830,002,228 of record NC_090442.1, on the reverse strand, counting down.
CTAGTGGTTTCTGCACCCCTTGGGAGCAGATTGGCCTAATAAAAATAGGCCAAACTGCCCCCAAGGGGGGCAGAAATGGCCTAAAAATAATTTTACCCCCCAGGGGAGCGATGCTTGAATAAGGGGTCGCACCCTCCTGCAAAAAAAAAAAAAAAAAAAAAAAAAAAGTAAGAAAAAAATTCCAGGTGTCTAATGGTTTATGCCCCCACCCCCAGGGGCATATTGGCCTAATTATAGTAGGGGGGCAGAAAGGGCCAAACAAAAAAATTGCCCCCCTGGGGAACGTCCCTTGCCCAAGGGCCGCTCCCCATATCTATAAATATACAATAACAAAACACAAAAACAAATTTCCTGGAGCCTAGTGGGTATTTGCGATCAGGCTGCAGAAATGCTTGCAGAGACATGAAAGGAAAGGCCTTTCCTTTCATGCCTCTGCCTGCCTCCACCTCCCGGTCGGAAGAGAAATGCTTAGCATTTCTCTTCTGCATCGTGCTGGAAGCATGCTTCCAGCGCGATCGGAGGTGACCCCTGATAAGGTCAGCGCGCGATTTGCATGCTGACGTTATCAGATGTCATTGGCTCCACCCATGAGCCGGGTGCAGGGCAACCGTGGCCGAGCATGGTCTTTCCTTCAGCTGGATCATCCCTCCCAAATATCTTGCCTGGGCCACAAAGGATGAAGCACCAAACAGAGCCTGCAGTATATACGTTTCTGTCTGGGTTAAATTTTTAACACAATACCCGACATAGATCCGAGACACCTTGTACAGTAAAACGTGTGCATCACCAAACCATTTCACTTGAATTATGACACCCCGCGCTCCATGTTCTTCCCCGATGCCTGCCTGGTTCTCACCGCTGCTTCCCTCTTTCTCTCACCCGTGTGCTTCTACACATTACTTTCTTCCACTCACTCCCTCCATGTTGCTTTTCCCTAGTCCTCTTGATGCTTTCTTTCCCTACAGCCATCCCCACTGTGGCTTTTGCATCCTTTCCCATGTTACTTTGGCGTTTACACCACCCTCCTCAAACTGGTTCACTGTTTGCCCCAGTGTTCTTTGATGTCCCCGCCATCCTCCCCAGTGTTGCTCCTGCTCCCCGTCCACTTTAAAGAAAAAAGAAAAAAAAAAAAAAGGGGTTTGCGAGTTTCATTTTGTAACCAATCCCACCCACATTGATAATCAAAAAGAAAAAAAAATACCTTTAGGTACGTGCATGTGTGTGCATGCACCTACCTGCAAAATAACCGGCTGCAGCAAGCTTTTTTTTTTTTTTTTTTTTTTTTTTTAAAATCTAGCCACACTTGCTGTGCAGGATGGGTAGGCAAACCCAAAAGACCCAGGCATATTGCCTTTAGCAATGCTTGTTGTTGACAGTTGCGATCCGAGGACTGCAGCAGATTGGCAAAGAGACTGTTGCCATTAATCAAACATTTGAACAAATAAAACTAACCTGACTCTTTGGCCTTTCGGGGCACGATGCTGGATTGTAACAGTTATAGATGTGTTGTAATAAATACACAATTACAGCACAGGTCGAAAGTGACAGGATGTGGATATGAGGAAACACTGGTACCCAAGTCACAGTTTTCTGGATCACTGGCACTTTTTCGGCTGCAAACTGGTATCTACATTAGACCCATCCCTCACTACATATGGTCACACACAAAACATTCTCATATAAATGGCCTTAGAGTTGACTTTTACCAAAAGAACTTGGTGAGATGGGTTTATTAAAATGGCACCAATGTGAACGATTTAAAACAAAGGCCAAGATGAAAAGCACCCAACCGTCCGCTTAGGTTTAACTTTGTTTACAGCACTGAACGTAATACACACAAACATCATACAGTTATAGCGCTAAAGCCTCACAGTGTCCTAACCCATTATTTTACCCTCTAAAAATTCGGAAATGATCACAGTAGAAAATAAAAACTCAATGTTGACAGATACGATCACCAAACTCTCTCGATCTTGAGGCAAATCAGAAAACCCTACCCAACTCACTCAACTGTACTTGAAGCAGTCATCCTTATTGCCTCTAGCTTGTCTTAAGTTGTAGAAAAAATAAACATTCTTCCTCAATCACAGAGTCATAGTTTAGTCAAGAACCACATGGAAGCTTCACAGCCCCGTGTAAGTAGCAGCATTTGGAGTTCTTATCTCCTAATGTTGCATGACCCGGGTATGAAAATAAGTGCGTTTTAGAGACCGCAAGATAAGTCTTCCTCTTCATTGTCACCCTTGTTATTCCCTCCATTTGCAGAGCATCCTCGTTTCAGATCACTGTGATAACTTTTTCATGAATGTCCTCTGGCTGGTAAACTGTGTGCAAGTGAGTAATAAATATGTAACTTTTTTTAATACATGCAACCCAAATACTGAGTGTCCTAAAGTCATCAAGGACATGTTCACCCTATTCTAGATTTCTTGATGGATAACTCCACTGCTTCAGTCAGAGGTCGAGCAGTGGCATCACAGTCCATACAAAATATAAAGCATCAGCTTGAGATGGTAGATATTTTGCACCATAGAAACCAGAGTGGGAGAGTGTGGACATATTCTTCAGTACACATGTGGAAACTCACAGACTACTGGCTACTCACAAATGATGAATACACAATGAAATCTTCAGGACCAATCAAAACCAGCAAAAGCTCTGGGTTTTGTGAGGAAAAGGAGTAGAGAAAAGACCTTCATTTGGGTTAAATGATCCTAACCCACAAGTGTGGCATGCTTCATCATCGGGTCGCACCCAGGTGATCTTCATCCAGTGTGGGCTCAATCTCTAGAGAAATAGGAGAGATCAAAATTATCTAGAGGAATAGTTCTTTAACTGTTTATTTGGGACTCTTCGGACAAGATTTAAAACAAAGAAGATTTTCGGTGGATATGTCGAGGTCCTGGACTCCTCAACATTTTAGCCAACTTCTCGGCCTTGTAGGTTGGTATTTCGTCAGGGAGTGAATGCCTTTTGTTGACTGCTGTGTCTGCAGGATCAATGTGAACGGGGCAACAAAACATTCACATCATGAAGAGTCCCCTTTGTGGGCATCTCTCCGAACGTAATTTGATCGGAGCAATGAGTGTGCGTGTGGGAGGGGAGGGTGATGCTGTACAAATGAAGTAGATGTGTCATTAGTGATGCACTGGTGGAGGGATGAAATAGGGTATTCTACTGATTCTATGTATGTTAATATGCAAAATTACATTAGAGTTCTACGAAAGGGAGGGGGGGGGAAATGTGGAGGGTTGATATTCTGTTGTGCACTAAAGACACTATGGGAATTCATTGCCCTGTGCCTTGCTATAATAAACACAAACGCCTGTGACCGGATGTGAGAACATCTATGTAAATGTGTTGTGTCGCAGCCTAGAAAGGAGCTTGCCTTACTTGCTGATACTATGAATATAATTAATACATAGAATAATGAATCAGAAATGATTTAACATATTGACTCCCTTGTTTTATGTTTTAAATTAAGTGTAAGCTTGACTTAAGAAACTCCAATGTTAGCCATGTTGTGACCCAGTGGTGATGGTTGCCATGTATGTGCCCAGATTGCACCATAATAGTTCTGCTTCACAATGTTCCAAATGAGCATTGAAATAGGTCCTATGTTATTGTGCTAACATGTATAAACATCATTTGCGCATGCCTATCCATATATGCATTACCAATGCATGTTCGTTGGAATGTTGAGCTCTTATGATCAGAAGTGGCATCTGCCACATTTGTCTCAATAAAAACAAAATGCATCCCTGAATTGTGATATTTTGCAGAAACGGCAGCAGATTCAGAAAGGGTAACTGTGAGATCCTGTTCCGCACGGATACAATTAAGACGGGCTACGGGACCACAACCGTAGTCGGTGGGGTTGTTAGACTCTGGTGTCCTGGGGTCAGTCTTGCTATGGTTCTGCAAGCAGGGCCATATACACCTCTTCCATACTGGACTCTCAGGGTAGGGAAGGTGAGTAGTCAAACCTTCTCAGGAACCTAGTGTGCGGGCAAGAGTTCAAAACTCAACAGTAAATAATAGACACAATAAGTCACTGTCTAACTCAGTGCTTGCCTTTAGTAAAGTTAAAAAAAAAAAACATCACAACAAATTAAATTCTAAACAGTTAGATGGGACATATAGCTACAGGGTATAAGAAATCTCATACAGACCCTTAGTTAAGCACTACACCCTCTGCTGTGCCCTTTCCCACTCTAGTGTGTCCCCTCAATACCTATAGGGAGTTCTCAGAGACACAGATGTAAGCTAAGATAAGGCACAGTTGAGTGCCCACAAAGCAATTATGACTGACAATTCCAAGGTTTGTTCAAATAGCCCTTGAGCCAAATAATTTATACTGACAAAAAGGTTAACGTTCTAACATCAGGGTTATCTTTGTGAATTTAAGACACTCAGTCTTTTGAGCTGAGGTCTTGCGCTATCTATTATGAGGAGACTGGGCTGTTGCAGAGCTGGATAGTGCACTCTTCAGGATTGTGTTGTCTGTGTAGCTGGACCCCAGTGGCATCCAGGCTTGTGCTGCTGCAGTGATCTGACCAGCGGTCTTTGGTGGACAGGACAGTTGTTGGACCATGGATGGCAGCCTTGTTACTCGCTCAGACCACGGAGGTGACTCGTATAGCAGGTCTGATCACTGAGTGCTTGCTTTTAGCATCTGTCACTTCCAGACCTTGGGGCAGTTCTTCCACATCAGCTCTTTGCAGGATACATCACGTTAGGGAGCTGCAAAAGTGCCAGATGGCATGCTTTCGGACTTGCTTTAGTTTCTTCACATAGATCACCACTTTCTGGGAGACCAAATGACCCCCAACGATTCAGTCACTACCAGCTTCACTTGCAATGGCAGCCGGCTTCTGGGTGTTCCACAAGCCACAACACAGCTGGTCATCTTCTCCTGCACAGGATGGCTCTGTTGGGCTATGTATTCTCCTTGCTTCTCAGATCAGGCATACAGGCTTCATGGTACTAGGCAGGCACACAGCATCACCACTAAGTTGTACTCACTTCAGGTAATATCCCATCACCTCAGAAACAGGCTGTAATGCAGGTCTCAGATGAGCTCTTAACAGTACTCTGTGGAACACTAACTTCCTTGGTCAAGAAGAACATGGAACTGGAACCAACTGTGGTTGCTTCTGCCACTTATATACTAATTTCCCTGACAAATGATGTGGATCTATTGCCTGAGGTCCTGTAACCAGTTTGGATCCCTTTCAATTGTCAGTTTCTGGCTGTAGCATGGACACCGCCTTTATGCAACGTCATGGCTCTCACAGCATGTAGCAACCATACTGTCTCGAAGCAGATGTATCCAGCACACGGGTAAAATAAAGCATTAAGTCTCTGAACTTATAGCTCAAATTAGGAATGGAGCACACCTAAACAAGTGAAAGGGATTACAATTTCTAGTTCAATACATGGAATCCATAATACTGTTGAGAAATTTGATGAATAGTCGTACTGTAATTTAAGAGAAAAATAGACCTACGCTGTAAGACAATGGTGTATGATGTATCCGAGACTGTACTGTTACAATACTTTTAATACCAAGCATATCTATAAAATGTGCATGTGTACAACAAAAGATTTGTGAAAGACCAACAAGAAATATATAATAAAGCCAAGTCAAATATAAGGAAGAACACCACACATTTGTCCCAAGACCTATGACTTAGTCACAGCCTCGTATTTTGTGTTTTGGCAATGTCCAAGCCTCATGCTGCAATAAGTTCATCAGTAGCCGAGTAATGTCCAATTCATTGGTTTGTTGCACTGAAAGTTCTTGTCATCCAATGTGGAAGATCGACATGTAATTTAATAATCCATTTCAGACCGATGTAGAAAATAAATTTGTAGATCAACAATCCAATTCAGCCATAATCCAATTCAGCCGACACGTGTTTTGTCCCAAGCGGGACTTTATCAAGGCTGTAGTTGTTTATACAATAAAATCCAAATGTGCAGTTCACAGGTATGGGTGATTTATACACTGCGTAACCTAGTTTGTAGTCCGTTCGGACTGTGTTGTTTAGGTGTGCTCCATTCCTAATTTGAGCTATAAGTTGTTGGTACAAGTTCTCTTGTCCCAGAATACATGTGTGACAACAGGCATGTTCAGAATGTATTGAGCACCAATACTACACTCTACACTAATGGGAATGTGAGGCCATATAGCAAGGTTTTCTGTTGTCATGTTAGTTAATTGAAGTCTCTGAACTTGATTGCCAACAGCCTTCCTTCTTCAAGTGGCAATCAGGGACTGGATCTCCCTAGAAAAAGTCCTCCTTTTTAACAGAACTGCTAAGAGCAACCCTGTCTTCATCCTCCCTCATTTCAGTGTCTGAACCTCCACACATCTAGCAATAGGAATGCAAGCAATACAATTTCACAATTTTGGGAAGCTGTAACAACTGTTCACTTGTGTCATGCTAAACATGGTGCAATCCAAAATACTCATCTCACAGGAAATCTAAGCTGCCGCATGTGCCACTCATCCAACATGTCTATACTCATTTGTCTCTCAAATAAAGGGTCAAGCACAGGGATATGAGTGTTACATGGAATCGAGAGGGGCAATATGCTGCACTACTCCAGTGCACCGAAAAGGATCTGTTTAGGACTGATAATTCACACAAAACAGTAAACTGCCACCATCAATTCAGGTCAACAGCCCCTGACATGGGCAGCAGTCCCAAGTTGACAAAGGAGGGCTCATTGGTATATCCCTCCAGGTCACAGAACATATTCTGGACCTTGGCATTACCATGTTTTGTCTAGGCCTTAATGCAAAAGGCTAAATTAGCATGCTAGCCAGGCTAGTAAAAAGTCAATATCTTTATTTCACATAGTCTGATCAATGGTGGCAGGTTTAGAAGCTTGTAAGCCCTGCAGCAGACATTTTCATCGTAACAGTAGCATTGCCTAGGAGATAATGCAAGAATTCTAAACTTTCTGAAGCAAAGGCAACAAAGAGGACTTTGCTTTATGAATATATAAAACCCATTGCCATAGTTGAGGCATGAAAAGACTAGCGGTCTAGAGATTTAAAGACCTGAACCCTGTGGAAAAGCCCCATGCGGGGAAAGATCATGCATATTATTCGCATGGTGAAGACACGTTTTGACCACCAAGTTAAAATGTGGTTGGAAAGACGGGTTAAAATTCATTATTATGCCTAGGTTCTTTACTTATACAGAACTGTTTGGGGGCTGTCCAATTTCCTTCAGTCAGACAGCAGAGGGGTCAAATGTTTGGCGCACTCTGCAAGTCCACATTTGTTTTTGAGGAGATGAGTATCAGGTGACTTACTTTGAGGTATCCAAGCACTGACTGCCCCCCAAAAGCACTGTCTCAATTCAAATAGTGTAAAATAAAAATTAAAAAAAAGTAAGGGAGTGATCAACGACCATTGAGAGATACAGTGGGTATAAAGTGGTGTGTGGAATGTAGAAAGCATGAATATTTTGACTCTTTCTGCCAGGGGAGATGTTACAGGCTTCAGAGATGATTTTGCTGAGCTTCTTAGTTTTGTATAAAACATCTAAATGTACTCTCCATAGTAGTTTCTCTCAGCTTACTTGCTATCACCAAAAGACACCACTACTCCATTCATATCATGGAAGTAAGCTGCCTATCAAATCAAAAGAACTCCACAAGATCCTTGCATAATTCGGCAACCCTAGGTGCCAGAACTTAGATTCTCTCTGATCACAAGCCTTCTGCGACAAAATTGCCACAAAATTCACATCAAAAAGAGAGAAACTAGAAAATTACCTTAAGGACAAAACAGCCAATGCACCACCCACATCTGTACGAATGTGTGGATGGACACCAATCTGCGATCCCTAACAACCTTCAATAACCTTTTTACCCAAACGGAATTCCCTCATCTGATCAATGCATGTAGATCACACAGATCACCTCCAGATCGTATCCCTCCATCTTTTGGGACACCTTTCGAGCAACTTGTTCAGGAGAAGTAGCCAGCAACACTTTAAACAAATCACCGGAGCTGGGATACTTTCCACCTGAAACAAACTTGTATCAAACCACTGATTAAGAAGAACCAGCTCAACTTATCTAACCAAGCAATCTAAAGTCAGTACCCATTGGTCCATTGTGGGTAAACTGTTTGAAAGACCAGTCTTTTCACAACTCTACCTGCACTGAAACTAAAAATCATATGTCAAATAAGAAATGTAGTTTCATTTAACACAGGGGCACATACACTGCTCTGATGTCTATGTGGGGTGACCTCAAAGTGGATTAAAATGGGGCTGCAGCGATACTACAACATCTATCAACCGCATTTTGACAACGTTCACCACCATACTTTTCTACAAAGGGCGTGCTATCCTCAGAAACAGGAACATGCACTAAAATATATTGCCTTGTATTCCAAGTACAAGGGAAGCTTGTTTTTTCTACCTCTTTTTACATCAAATCCTCATATCCTTCACTGTGATGTTCCCCTTTCTTATTCAACATCTATCTCACTCTTTGAAAATCCTTCAATTACTTATAACTAGGTAGATGATACTGAAATCATCATAAAATGGATAGCCCTGAAGCGCAACAAGAATGTGGAACAGAAGACTGCCTCTGCACCATAGATACATTAATAATGACCTGAAGCTTAACAGCAAAAACTGAGATCATGGCAGAAAGACAACAGCACAAAAATCAACCTAAGAAAATATTGCCAAACAAACTCTAAGCCCCTCTAACCATATCAAGAGGTGAGAAACGTAGGAATGATCATTGATTCAAACGTATCCCTAGTACCCTGCATTACTGAAGCCACAGGAAGCACCTTCCACACCATGGGATCCTTGCGTCAGATCTTCCCATACCATGGACACAAAAGCTGCAGGCCATTCTCATACCCATGATATCCAAACTTGAATATGCCAGTGACCTCCACCTTGGCACCCACTGAACCATAAATATAAACTATAAATTCAGAATGCTCAGAGCACTGCAATTAACCACCCTACAGCAACTGGACAGGCAAACTATAGAAAGATCTGACAACGAATGCTAGCCAACATAGAACTAACATAGTCGGTCACTGGAGGCCTTTATCATAGTCCATCCATGCCAGTCTTTCACACTCACTTCCTTCCTTCCTTCCAATAGCCATCCAGCCTCGTAAGATAGCAGCGTGATTGACCTTAATGTAGCAACTAATATTAAAACAGGGCTGAAACCTCCTTCATAACAACTGCAAAAACCAAAAAAGGACGAGCAGAGCTAACTAATGCTACCAGTATGTCACCCAACATGAATCGCGTCTAGCCCTCACATTCCTTTTACTCAATACAATGCTACACGCAGCATCCAATAACACGATAACCGCAGCTCAGTGGTCATCATGCACATAAGAACATTTCCCACATAGGTTTAATACTACAACACTCTCCAAAGAACACACCTTACACGGTAGAACATGTTACCCATGAGGGCAAGCAATTCAGCTCCACACACAGTAAGCGCTATATAAATGCTACTATATGTATATGCACATATATTCTGTACTGTTTCTGTAGTTGATTTTTCATGTTTAATGTTTTTCTCCATGGTCATTCAAGAGTTCTGCTGTTTGTAGCTTTACATCCAGGATGAGCCAACCCATCTCCCAGTGCGGTTGTCAGTTTTGTGAAGCTTTGGAGGTGAACAACTCATGAAAATCTCAGACAGCCATTGCTTGATTTGACTGACAGTCATAAAACGTTCTTGTTACCTTTGTGCAAGGAGACTACCCAAAGTGCATTAAGGTTCAGATTTTTCCACAGTCTGGTCACTGTAATTGTGTAGGTGGTCGATGGAGAGCGGACATCATGTGAGAGTTGAGGCCCAAGTTGATGATGTAGTGCTCACTACAATGGACAGAAGATAGATGAATGTGCTGTTACGTGACAGGAGGTAAGGAAGAGGCGAGGGATGCAAAAGGAATATGAGGTAGGAGAAGTTAGTTGGAGACAGACGGCAAGCCAGCCGATATTAATTTATCTGGACTTTTTGGGAAAAGGAGTACAGTTCTGGGAGAGCAGAAGCTCAGTTACCAGAGCAACTTGGATATTTGTTAACTGGTAGTTCAATAGAGGTTTCAGGTTTTGCATTAGAGAGTGGTCCTTACAACTGAATCAGCTGAAGCTTAACTTCCTGAATCATTTGGATTATGTCCAGGGCTAGTTGTTTTGTTTAAGAGCAGTAGATATTAAGTGCTGTATCAGTGGCTTTACTGGTCCATCTAGCTTTAGAGATGATCTGCCTGACAAATATGAAACAATGTAATGTTTAGTTTTACTTTGCAGCATATGTACAATGCCTAAGTGTCATTCATTGTCAATCAGCACGGCAAAATATGAACATGCACACTGTAAGCTGATCCAAAATGCTTCAAACAAGCAAGGCTGAGGGGGGCTGGCCCAAGGCCCCACTCTGTTTATAACTGTGATAATGATATGAGTCGAGTACAAGCTAAACCTCTCAGTAGCCAGATTTACAACAAAAAAAAGACTCACTCTTGGACTGGTGTGATTCTTCTTCAGCAAATGTTATTGCATGTGTAAAATGGATCTATAATAAATATAAATTTGAACATGAATTACTCATCATGGAGCACTATTATTACATTTTAGTACCAGGATTTGAAACACTCTGGTAAACTCTGGAATAGGAGTTTCATGAGAGACTGTATGAGTACAAGTATCTCACTTTTTAAATCCAAAGAGGGTGATGCCAGCTCTGGGGGCCTTCTGGCAAATTATTTAGCTAAACTATTTGAGTCAACTTGGTAATACTTTGTTGAACTTTGTGATTTTAAAACATAAACCAGAGCATCCTCAACTTAGTACAAGAAAGGAACAATTCAGGGTCACAAAATTGATGGGGACATAATCTAAAATACTTCTTAAACTATCAGGATGACAGGAAAAACTCTTGGTTTTCATGACTGTATTTCCTACATGAAGCCCACTTCAATGCAATGATGTTCAGAGACGAACAGAAAACCAAAGAAAATAGAATAAAAGGACAAATAAAAGAATATGTTCAGTGAACCAATTTGTTTACCTGGGCACAGTCAACAAACAGTAGACAGGTTATCATTTCACAAATATTCACATTCCTCTAGCATACCATACTTCACCCAGTATCAGTTTCTCATTTTCAAGCCCTACCCAAGTTCAACCAGGAAGCACAACTTACTTTGTTTTAATGAATGGTGCTGGAGCCAGTTGATGCAATAATAATGACTGATTATGTTTACACAGCACAAACTGAACCGTCACTTGGCACGTAAACAACAGTGTCAATATACACCCAGTGGTACAAAGGTCAATCACCCCATGAGGAAAAAAACTTATTAAAACTGCAGTGTGATCTGTAGGCTCCTAAAAGATGTCTCCAGCAGCTGCTTATTCCAACTAGGTAAACTCATGCACAGTGATCACCACTAAACCTATTATCGTTAGTATTTGTTTTTAAAATGGTAGAAATTGTGGAATGCTGCTCTGCCAAACATGCTGTCTACTCATGACTCAATATCCACAAAAAAGTGCTGTGTGAAATGATACACAGGAGCCTCGTATATTTTGAACAAATTAGTGATCCTAATTGAGGTACGAATGGCATTGTTCGAGGTAGCGGAACGCACCCTAATTCAATAGGAGAAACTTGTGCTACCCTGCTCATTCCAGTATAAAAAACTAAAAACAACAAAAAAGCATCTAGAAAGTGATTATTTCATCCAAGCCACCATACACTGAAATGTAATCGTCAGTACTTAACCCCTCGGGTGCCTTGGACGTAACGCTTACGTTCTGGGCGGCACCGCTCGGGTGCCCAGGATGTAAGTGTTACGTCCTGCACCAGGCTCTCAGGAGAAGCGCTAGCGCTCACCCTGAGGGCCTCCTCCCCCCCTCCTGAGGGCAGGGCTGAAAGGGGAATGGCTCCCCCTTCCACCATCACCCCCTCCCCCCATCTAATGACGTAAGCGTGCACTGACATCATTAGAGACCGTCTGACGGGCAGGAAGCCATTTGCACTTCCAGCGCGTCGAGGGAGAGGAAGCTAAGTTTCTTCTCCAGCTGAGTGGGGGGTGGGATTCCTCGAAAAGAGGCATCAGCGGAAAGTAAAGGGTTTTCCTTTCCCTTAATGGCTCTTTCAGCATTCCTGCTGCTCGATCATGAAGCGATCCGGCAGAAGGAATGCCCACAAGACACCAGGGATTGTGTCGGGAAGCAGCATCTTGGGCAAGGGTCACTCCACTGAGGGGGCATAATGTTTTTCGCCGTTTTGGCCTCCCCCCCCCCTTGGGGGCAGATCGGCCAATTATTTTTAGTAGCCACGACAACACCAGGGATGGTTTGCTCTGTTTTTTTTTTGTGCAAGGGGTCCCCCCCCTCCCCAAAGCGGACAGTATATGTCTGCCCCCAAAGGGGGGGGGGGGGGGCTGATCTATATATATTTTTTTTTAAATAGATCAGTGTGTGTGTGTGTCCTCCTTGGGCAAGGATCGCGGGGCCAGATTGGCCTATTATTTTTAGGCCCATCAGAAGCCACTAAGGCGCCAGGGATTTTTTTTTTTTGTGTGTGGGTGGCAGCCCCTTGGGCATGCGATTCACCACAGTACTGGTGGCCATTTCTACCCCCTTTGGGGTCAGATCAGCCTAGGTTTTGTAGGCCCATCTGCCCCCGAGGGGGGCAGAGAAAACTAGATACCAGGGGAAATTTCTAAATGTTTGGTGGCGGGGTGTTTGTCAACTGGGGAAGTATTTCTGATTATAACAGTTTATTTCTCCTTTTTGTTCTAGTTCAAAGCTTTTGCTCCCTATGCTGTGGCTTGTTGTGGTTTTGACAGTGGTTGGCCTGCGGTTTGTGTAGTTGCATGTTTGTTGCCGTGAATGAATGACGTTTGTAGGTGGTGTACTAAATGTAGAAGTGTGTGTGAAATTGTCCTTAGATTTGTGCACAATCATATTTGTGTTGTCTTATGTCTAATTTGATTTTCTAATTAGTGGGATACCATTGGTGATTGCTGTGTCTGTGCAGAGTAGTTGCTGGTGAGTCTAGCTATTTCAGGCAAGTGAGTGATATCGTTTTTGAGTACTTCATTCTTTTGATAAAGCCACACTTTTTTACTTATTTTAGACAGTGCTGGATGTTGGAGCATTTGTCAAGTTACACTTCTTAGAAAAGATCATCGCTAGCCGCACAGTGACTGCTTAGCAGGTTGTTGGCATGCTTTTTGAGTCGTCTTCTGAACAGGATTATGAGACAGACTCTGCAACTGAGGCAGAGGAGGAAGTGAGAGATTCTGGCAGTGAGTTTTCCGTCCAAGAGCAATCTTCTGATGAGGAAGCCACTCTGAGCGCAGATGAAGGGCCTTTTTTAGAGGAGGACACTGATGTGCCAATAGTGCAGCAGCCTGGGGCTGAAAGGTTTCCCATTGGAAGACCTGACACCTGGGTTGCCCCAAACATGGAGCAGCGCCAGTGGTGTAGAGTAAATACGAAAAACTTTTGCCTGTCAATTTCTTTGAGTTGTTTATGGACGATGTATTTTTGGAAGAGATTGTTCAGCAGACTAAATTTGTATGCGAAGCAGTATTTGAGGGACACCGGTGCCAGACTTAGGCCTCAGTCTAGAGCTACCCAGCGGATTCCCATAAATCTGGAAGAGATTAAAAAGTTATTGGGTTTGAATTTTTTGATGGGGTTGATAAGGAAGCCGTCACTGGCCTCTTATTGGTCTACTAGTCCGTTGGCGGCAATGGCTATATCTCCTGCAACCCTGACTTATAATTGGTATTTGCTTCTTCTTCGGATGCTGTATTTTGATGACAATGCTTTAGCTTTGCCACAAGATCACCCTAATTCTGACCGTTTTAAGATTAGGCCTATCCTTGATCACTTTGTAGATTGGTTTTCAGGAGGAGTATGTAACAGGCTAAGAAATAAATGTGGACGAGTCTTTGGTCCTGTTCAAGAGTCGATTGTTTTTTAGGCAGTCCATTCCTAGCAAGAAGGCACGGTATGGAATTAAATTGTATATGCTGTCTGGAAGTAGTACAGGATATTTTTATAATTTCCAGGTCTACACTGGTAGGGATTCCAGTACTGACCCCCCTGGTTGTCCGCCCACTTTTAGAGTCAGTGACAAAATTGTGTGGAACATGGTAGACGACTGTTAAACAAAGGTCACCATTTGTATGTAGATGAGCTACTATCTCTGAAATCTGCAGACAGGAGGGATGTGTACATGCTAATCACCATCCATGATGAGAGTACTTCACCTGTGGCTGTTTGGGGTCAAGTTGCTGAAGTGCGCAAACTTGTGTGCATTTTAGACTACAATAAGCACATGGGTGGTGTTGACGGAGTAACTCAGAGGTTGGAACCTTGCACTGCTGTTCGTAAGTCATACGTTTGGTATAAAAAGTTACTATTCATTTGTTTAATCTAGCAACTTTTAATGCTTTTATTGTGTTCAAGGATTGTTCCCTTGAGTCAAGGATGACATTTGTTAAATTTCAGGAGTCAGTGATAGAGAGCCTTGTTGTGGTGGATCATGCAAGAGTTCCTAGAGTAGCAGTGGTGGAGGATGTGGCTAGAATGAAACATTGCCACTTTCCTGATCAGATTCCTCCCACTCCCCAAAAATACTTTCCCGCTAGGAAATGTAGAGTCTGTGCCCGAAGAGGTATCTGGAGGAAGATTCTGATGTACTGCCCCAATTGCCCTTCAAAGCCTGGGCTGTGTGTGACCGGCTGTTTCAGGAGTTACCACAAAAAAAAAAGAATTCTGGGAAATACCGTGAGTGTAAACTGCTGGTTTTATATTTTCCTATGTACAGTTTCACAGCAAGCATTACTGTTATGTATTTAGTTAGAGCTTTTGCGTTTGTAGTGTTGTGCTTACTTATAACTAGTTAGTGGTTTCTTTGTTGTTAAAAAAAAAAAAAGAAAAAGAAAAAAGTGATGCGGTGTGCGTGGAGTGGTGCTTGGCTGGCCGTGTGCGTGGAGTAGTGCTTGGGTGGCAGTGTAAATAGTGAAATCTGCAAACCTCAAAATTTACTTTAAAAAGCATATTTTCCTCACTTTTCTTTGTAGAATCACCACACCGGCACAAATTTCCCACTACCCAGCGTTCCCCTCAGTCTTCCAAATAAAATGATACCTCACTTTTGTGGGTCCCCAAAGCAGAGTCAGTCTAAAAATGTATAAAAGAGAAATTTTGCTTATCAACTCGCTGTGCTACCCCTCAATTTCTACACGTTTTTGGCCTTTTCCTGTTGAGGGCACCTGAGCCATCAACACAAGTGAGGTATCATTTTTATTGGCAGACTGAGGGGAACATTGGGTGGTAGGAAATTTGTACTGGCACAGTGATCCACGCAAGCCACACCTCCCTGGACTCCTCCGGGTGTCTAATTTTCAAAAATGTCTGGGTTTTGTAGGTTTCCCTAGATGACCGCCATACCTGGGACCAAAAACGCAGGCCTACCCACCCAAGTGAGGTAAAAAAAAATAATCGGGGGACCTCGGGGAACACAGAATAGAAGAACAATTGTTATTGCCCCTTGTCCTTCTCTACATTTTTTCCTTCCAAATGTAAGACAGGGTGTAAAAAAGACGTCTGTTTGAGAAATGCCCTGTAATTCAAATGCTAGAAAGGGGACCCCGGAATTCAGAGATGTGCAAATACCCACTGCTTCTCAACACCTTATCTAGTGCCCATTTTGGAAATACAAAGGTTTCCTTGATACCTATTTTTGACTCTCTATATTTTACCAAATAATTTACTGTACACGCTGTTCACATTGAAAAAACCATTGCAAGGTGCACCTCATTTATTGGCTCTGGGTACCTAGGGTTCTTGATGAACCTACAAGCCCTAAATATCCCCGCAACCATAAGAGTCAAGCAGACGTACTGGTATAATGTTTGAAAATCTGACATCGCAGGAAAAAGCTAGAGTAAAACATGGAGAAAAATGGCTGTTTTTTTCACCTCAATGTCAATATTTCTGTATTTCAGCTGTTATTTTCTGTAGGAAAACCTTGTAGGATCTCAAAAATGACCCCTTGCTAAATTCAGAATTTTTTCAGAAATGTTTAGCTGTCCGGGATCCAGCATCGGTTTCACACCCTTTTTCAGTCACTCACAGGAAGAGGCTTAAAGGACAAAAAATAGTAAAAATGGGGTATGTCCCAGTAAAATGCCAAAATTGTGTTGAAAAATGTGGTTTTCTGATTCAAGTCTGCCTGTTCCTGAAAGCTGGGAAGATGGTGATTTTAGCACCGCAAACCCTTTGTTGATGCCATATTCAGGAAAAAAAACACAAGCTTTCTTCTGCCGCCCTTTTTCCCCTTTTTTTTTTTTTTAAACAGTATTTTGGCTAATTGCTTGGTCTCCTTCAGGGGAACCAACAAACTCTGGGTACCTCTAGAATCCCTAGGATGTTGGGAAAAAAGGACGCAAATTTGGCGTGGGTAGCTTATGTGAACAAAAAGTTACAAGGGCCTACGCGCAAACTGCGAAGGTGTCAGCTTGTTCTAAAAGAGTGGTTGATACAAATCTCTGAATAAGATTACAATCGGGAGTGGAGGCAGGAGTCAAAGGTCGTAGAAAACGTGTTTGAAACCTTTTAAATTCATTCATTAACCTTCAGTAATGTACAATGTGACAAGTCACTAGGGGAAGGAAGGAGCAAGTGATAAGAGCTGGTTAAAGATAGTGGAGAAATGTG
Source organism: Pleurodeles waltl (assembly GCF_031143425.1). NCBI lineage: Eukaryota > Metazoa > Chordata > Amphibia > Caudata > Salamandridae > Pleurodeles > Pleurodeles waltl. Next base: position 829,985,453 of record NC_090442.1, on the reverse strand, counting down.
CTGGTGGGAAGAAACTGGATTAGGATAGGACATGGATAAAAAAAAATCATATTCGGACACAGGAGATGGGGAGAGGAGACAATGCAGAGGAACACAAAGGGAAGGTGTAGGAAAGTACCATCTTGCCTGGCATGTTACCCCCATTTTCACTGTATGTATGCCCTGTGTCACTGGGATCCTGCTAGACAGGACCCCAGTGCTCATAGTATGTGCCCTGTATGGGTTCCCTGTGTGGTGCCTAACTGTATCACTGAGAATCTGCTAACCAGAACCTCAGTGTTTATGCTCTCTCTGCTTTCTAAATTTGTCACTGCAGGCTAGTGACTAAATTTACCAATTCTCATTGGCACACTGGTACACCCATATAATTGCCTTGAATATGGTACTTAGGTACCCAGGGTATTGGGGTTCCAGGAGATCCCTATGGGCTGCAGCAATTCTTTTGCCACCCATAGGGAGCTCAGACAATTCTTACACAGGCCTGCCACTGCAGCCTGAGTGAAATAACCTCCACGTTATTTCACAGCCATTTTTCATTGCACATAAGTAACTTATAAGTCACCTATATGTCTAACCTTCACCTACAGCGAGGAGATCTACCGATGGTGATAGGGCTGGACGTACACCGGCCACAATGCTCCGTAAGCTGTGGGCAAGTAATTAAATTGTAGAGCTAACTGATTCGACCGGAGCGCGACACTCCGGCACTGGGGAGATCAAGCTTATCCTCACTGACTTTTATTCGGACCTGTATGCTGAACCCCCAAGGCTAAACTCAGTGGCAGCTGCTGACTATTTTGCAGATATTAGCCTTTTGTGGTTTGAGAATGAGCACAGGCAATATCTAGATGTTCCCTTTTCGGTGGACGATGTGGTCCAGACAATACGCAGTTTACCAGGGAATAAGGCACCTGGGCTGGATAGTCTGACACCGTCTTTTTATAAGGAATATGCTAACATATTAGCACAGCACTTCTTGGAGGTCTATGCGGAGGCTCTTCAGACAGAGATCCTTCCGTCCTTGCTGTAGGAGGCTCTTATTGTGACCATCTTAAAGCCCGGGAAAGTTCTGTGATGTTGCGATTCTTATAGGCCCCTCTCGTTAATCAATATAGACAATAAGATCCTGGAGAAGCTCACTGCGGCCCTATTGCAGCCCCTGCTCCCTTCTCTGGTGCTGCCGGATCAATCAGGCTTTGTGCTGAGTCGCTCCACCCTATGTAACCTCTGAACTTATTTTGCGATATGTAGCATGATTGATCCTGAAGACTGTACAGCGGCAGTGTTCCTAGATGCCACCAAGGCCTTCGACTTTCTGGCGTGGCAATATATGTTCGCTTTGCTGGCTCGGGTGGGTTGGAGCTCTAGGTTTATTCAGATGATTTGCCTGCTGTACTCGCAGCCGTCCACCCGGCTGAGAGTCAATGGTACTATTTCTGATTTCCAGATTGCTAGAGGCACTCACCAGGGATGCCCACTCTCTCCGCTACTTTTTGCCATCGCGATGGAGCCGCTTGCGACAGCATCATAATAATAGGGGCTTGGCATTCTGGCAGCACCCAATTTTAATATCCATGTATGTGGACCATGTTGCCTTATATGTTAGGGACCCGCAGCTGCACCTTGATGTTCTGTTGGATTAGATAGTCTGCTTTGGACAAATTTTCGAGATCATCATCAACTGGTCCAAGTCTGTGGTGTTGCCCCTATCCGAGGCTACGGTACTGTTTCCCCTCTAGATACCCCCTTTGCTGGGCTGACAGAGCGGTGGGGTATCTGGCTAAGTAGGGATGTTAAAATGCTTTGGTCAGCTAATTATGGAAAAGCTATAATGTAGTTGTAAGACAAGGTAGAGGTGTGGCGTTCACTGCTGCTTTCGCTGAGGGAGTCGCACTGTGATAGCGAAGATGTTTTTTCTGCCCAAGGTTTTTAATCTCTTTATTAATCTACCTCTTGTCCTTACTGCGAGTTTCCTGAAGCGTCTTAGATCTGCACTTGTGACTCTGGCCTGGGATGGGTGACGGCCCACAATATCATGGGAAAAACTGACACTTCCGTTTGAACGGGGTGGGCTGGCGGCCCCGGATCTAGCACTATATTATTACTGTGCAAAGGCATATTTTGCGCATTTTTGGCTACACTCTATCGGATACTTACCTCACTTGACACCTAAAAGCGACACTGTGTGGTCTGATAGACTACCGCAGGTGCTGGTTGACCCGACCAGACCCAGACTGCAAGGGGACGAGACAGTGGCGTGCGCGGCGAGAGCTTGGACTGCACTGTTGCGGCGAGTGGCCGTGAGGTAGACTTTCGCCCCTTCGATACCGGTTCTGGACATGCAGCTGTCGGAGTATGGCCAGGTCTTCGAGTTTCTCTGAGAGTCCGGCTGGACTACCTTGGGGTCCTGGTTCCCTGATGAGAGGTTCATCTCCTCGGAGGCCGCAATTGGTGATGTACATGACACTGAACTGAACTGAACTGAACCGACTATTCTTTCTCAGAATTCGTGCTATGCTCCGTGCGCGTTACCCCTGCTTTCCTGCAATGCCCACAGAGTGACGAGCGCTGGAGCTTCTGTATCAAATGCAATCCCCACACAGGCTTATTACGAGGTTATATGTTTGCATGCAGAACGATGTGGCTGAGACAGAGGTTAAAGCCAAAGCCCACTGGGAGGTGGACATGGGTGAAACCATTCCTGATGAAGAGTGGAGACGTTGCTGCGCGCATATGAGAGAGCTTTCCCTCAACGACAGATTGCGCCTTATTCACTTCAATTTTTTACATTATTTGTATTACACAGAAGGATATGGGCCTCTGGGCATTGCGAGAGATGTATGACCCCTAATGCAGATTTTTTGCATCTAGTGTGGAGCTGACCGGTGCTGCGTGTATACTGGACAGAGGTGCTGTGGGTGATTGAGGAGATGACTGAGATCCAGCTGCCGCATACTCCTAAACTTGCCCTTTTGGGATATGTTGAGGGGTTACCTGCCATGCACGGGAGATTGGTGGGACTGTTGCTGCTGCTGGCTAAGCGTAGGGTCGCGATGTGCTGGGGGAGGCATTGAATCCTCGCTGCTCTGAATGGTTGCACGATGTTTCGTATTGTCAGGAGAAACTAATGACATACTGGGACCTTATGCCGGAGGGCTCCCGACCAAGAGATATTTAGGCCACCCAGCGCTCCTTTTTGGAGACCTGTTTACTGAAAAACACACAGTAGCCCAGCGCTCCCCAGCGAATACACAATAGTGATATTCCCCTGCCATGCTATCGAATCACTGTTTGCATTTGTATTGGTGATCAGACGGCTGCAATGTCCTTATTCCCCCTCCTCCTTTTTCTGCTACATATTGTTACCTTCTCTTTTCCTTTGTCTGCTTCCTTTTCCTGCTCTTTGCTTTCTCTACGTTGTTGTCTCTTCCATTTCCTTTGTTTCACACATCAGGAGGTCTCACTGATGCGGTTTTGATAACACTGCGGTTAATGGCGATAGGCTTCCTTCCTATTGAATTATACGTCTGATGGATACAAGACTCCAATGTTCCTTGCTTTATATTGTGACTATGGTGCGTACTCAATGACCTCACTGATGTGTACGTGATGTGTACTGATGTGTACATTTAGTGTTGATATCAATAAATGCAAAAGTGTTTTAAAAAAAAAAAAAAGTTGCAAGTGCCTTCATTCTTTTTGCTTCAATGTTAAGTGAGGTGATTGGTCTGAAGAGCTTATGCAAACAGTGTTTTTTATGGCTTGGGTAGAACAAGCATACCGGCCTCCAGCAATGTCCACCTAATTTGTATCAACTGCGCCCTGCAAAGACAAAGCTCATTAACGGCCCTCCATGTGCGCAACCACAATGAAGGCAGGGTAAAAGCCTAACTTCCTCCCAGAGGCAAAAGAGTCTGGAATAAGGTAGGGAGCAACATTCAGATTCACACCAAAATAATTAACACTTTAGGAGAAAAAATAAAAGTTACGCTCTATTACACAAAAGGCTCACAGAAAAATAGGACTGGGTCATGCTAATGCTGTGAGCAGATATGATAACAATTAGAAAAGTAACTTTTAAATATTTGCCCTGCAACATCAAGTATGCAAGTGCTGAAAGAACAAACCCATAGATCGAGACAGAACAATGTTACATTTCTAAGCGGACATAAGCATTTGGTTCTGAAAAAGTACATAAAAGTTCCATAAGGGTACTTCCAATAAGCTGTAACATTTAGCACACAAGTATCTGTTAAAGAGAACTTTAAGCTAGACTGTCTCAAACAGAGTAGAAATTAAATGCTGCTTCTTCCCAATGCATTTTAGTCAATGGAGTTCCACACAGAGTAAAAGTAAACCTCTTTACTGAAAGAATGTGTTGCTCTACGAAGAGGCCTTTTATCTTTATTTGCAATAGCCATGCAGCCTGGTGTAAAGTTATAACTATCCATGTTATAGTATTTCAAAAGGTAGGATGCCAATGACACTTTCAGTGGTTGTGCTGTGAATAAGAGGTCTCAAATGTACAGTAGTCTCCTGTGAGGTTGCTCCAGCAGTTGAGGGAGATTGGTAAACCACCACAGGTAAGACCAGTATCAGCGTAATAATCCTTTTGCCAACAGAGAGCAAAATAAAGGTGGAGAAACCTAACAAAATGTCTTAGACCAATCAAAGTATCTTGAGTGTAAACATGCTTTTGCTCATGATAAAAGAGCAGCTGCTCAGCGCCCATTTCTACTTTAAAGAAACTAGCTGGCTTTGACCGCTTTGGTTGGGACTTTGTGGGTTCTATGCTTAAAGACAGACAAAAAATATTCACTGTTTATCGTTAGTTGTTTTTTGATATTCAGATAATTGTCTATAATCTCTGTGACCCGGGCAGTTTTCACAGGGACATTGCATGAACCTGACTGTATGATGTCCGCTTTGCCTTCTTACTGCCTAGCATCACCTTCTATGGTCTCACTCATTTCTCAACTGAGTAGTGTGTGCTGATAAAAGTTGGTGCAGATGAAGTCCCGAGCAATACCACATCAGCTTTTTGATGGGGAAAAGGAGTCCACAGTCACATTTGCATTATTCATCAAAGGAGAGGGGTGTGGTTGTTGAATCAATGTTTTCCAATAACATTATGGCCTGGGATCAAGGGTTAGCCACATACTAAAGCTATAAAAAAAAGGGGAGGTAGTAGTCAACCTTGGAAACAGAAACGGAGAGAACTCTAGAATATATTTGCTTTTTCTGTCTCACCCATGTTTCACCACCCCACAAAGTAAAGCAATGACGCAAATACCCTCTAACCCTTATGACCAGGGTAATGAAAGTGGTTAGATTTAAAGGTCAATGGAAGGGGGAAGTAACCTAGACTTCCACTGTAATATATGTCTAATATATGGATCTGTACACGATGTATTGTGTGTTAACGCGTCAAGCCCTTGACGCGTTAACACACAATACATTGTGTACAGATCCAGGACGCTTTAACTTGCCCTGGTAATTTCAAATTACTGGTCATTACTTACGCAGGCTGATTGAATGTCAACACCATCAGCATTTTATGAGAAATAACCCGAGCGCCAGATAATTTATATTAACGGTTCTTCGACTGCAAACCATTTACTGGATATTTGCATACCCCCAGACCTTGAGACCATTTCATTAAATGAAGATGTTCGTGACCACTAGACAGTCCTCTCACACTGGAGCTTAGATGCTACCAATAGGATTACCTTGTCCTGATGATGACCCCCTTTGACTCACCTTAACCACGGGGTCAAAACGTCGACATATATCTAACAGTGGATTATGTAAATACAAAGAAATCTTGTGAGACTTCAGGGCTTCCTGGACTGAAGGAGCCACTAGAAGTTCATAATTTTCTTAACCACCCTTGTACATACTGTATATCTCAATTTCACCTTCCTGCACCTTTTATCACTTTCACTGTTTTTATTAGGAGCACTTATCTAGACGAACGCAAACTTTACATACACAGATGGAATTTATATGCAAATGTCTGGAACAGAATGCTTAAAGTAATATATGTAATAAATTTCTATTGATACCACATTTATACATTTTTATAGAGCACATAGCTACCCTAGGGCATCCCAGCGCTAAAGGTACAGAGAAATCCAGGAAACATGAAAAAGAGACAACTAATGACTAAAAAGAATGGTTTTCAGTTTCTTCCTAAAAAAGGATTCAGAAGGTTCATGGCGAAGCTCAGAAGGTAAGGCATTCCAAAGATGGGCAGCCTTGATAGTAAAGGAGTTTCCACCCCATGCTCTATGGACACGGGGTATATGAATCTGCCGGGCTAAAGAAGATCTAAGGTGTCTTCGAGGGGCGTGAATATAGATGTGTTTTCTAAAAAAAGAAGGTCCTTTGTTATGTAAGGCTCTGTGAGTGATGCACATGGATTTAAAATGTATGCGATGTTTGACCGGCAGCCAGTGGAGAGCCACAAGAGCCGGCATGGCAGGTAAATGTCTCCGGCAGTCCGTAAGGAGCCTAGCTGCAGCGTTCTGAACAATCTGCAGCTTCCTTATCACGTATTCCGGGGAGCTGAGGTAGAGGGAATTCCCATAGTCCAGGCGGGAAAGAATCAATGCCTGGACCAGGACCCTTCTGGACAAGGCAGGAAGAAGATTGAGAATCTTCCTAAGCGATCTGATAACGCCAAAACAAACCGAGGATATTTTCTTAGCTTGTGATTCCATCGTAAGACGGGAATCCAGTATAAAACCTAGGCTTTTTATCTGTCTTCTAGGGGACAGAAGACTGGCAAAGGTCTCTGAGTAACAAGATAAAGGGGAGGCAGGAGAGCCATTGCCTAAAATGAGTACTTCAGATTTGCAGTCGTTGAATTTAAGCTTGGATTGAATCATCCAGTCACTTATGTCCTTCATACAGCCAGACAGATTTGCAGAGGGAGACTTCGCAGTGCTGGAGAGAGAGACGACTAATTGAGTATCGTCAGCGTAGGTGATCAATGAAAGATTGTAGGGGGCAACCACTTTGGCCAAGGAAGATAGATAGACATTAAAGAGGGTAGGACTTAAGGAGGATCCCTGAGGGACTCCACATACTGAAGAAACGACATTAGACAGGAAAGAGCGGTCTTAAACTTGAAAGGATCTTCCAGTAAGAAAGGAGAACAGCCAAGAAAGCGCAGGGCCTCCCACGCCTATGTTACGGAGTCTGTCACAAAGAAAAGAGTGGTCAACCGTGTCAAAAGCTGCGCTAAGGTCCAGGAGAATAATGGCTACATGTCCTCCCTTATCTAATAGATGACGGGCAGATTCGGTCACCGTCAGAAGCGCAGACTCAGTGCTGTGTTGTGCTCTAAAACCCATTTGGGAGGGGTGAAGGAGCATATTACTTTCCAAATAGTTAATAAGCTGTAGATTTATATGCTTCTCTAGTATCTTAGCTAGAATGGGGAGAAGAGCAATGGGTCTGTAATTATCCAGGACTAAGGGGTCAAGTTTGGGCTTTTTAAGGAGAGGTTTTACAATGGCGTGTTTAAGCGATTGGGGGAAGAGGCCCGCGGTGAGGGAAGCATTGAGAATTTTCGTCAAAGAAGGAATAACAACATCTGCGGCTTTTATAAGAATGGACGGGGAGCATGATCCAAAGGGGAGCCAGATTTGATAGCACTGAGTAATTTAAAAGCTTGCTCATCTGTGAGCGGTAAGAAGGCAGTTAGTGAGGGTCCGGTCGGTAGTGGATTCCCTGCTAGCTCATCAGAAGACATCTGGGAGGAGGACAGTGAGAAATCAGCGTAGATCCTCTTAATCTTGTCCTGGAAATGGGCTGCTAGAGAGTTGCTATGAATAACAGACGCTTCAAATCGGGGAGGCCGGTGTAGGAATAGTAGTAAGCTCTTTAAAGATCTGGAATATTTCTTTCTGAGAGTTAGAGGGGTACATTAGTTGCGCACAGAGATTTTCTTTAGACATAAATTACCGTGGAAGTCTAGGCTACTTCCCCCTTGCATTGACCTTTAAATCTCACCACCACACAAAGGCATTGCAGAGGGCCATGAATTCACCATATTCAAAGAGTATATCATACCACAAATATACTAAACATTGATAAGTGACTTAGACGTAATTGTCAATCTGTACCCAATTCCGGAGTATAAGTGACTTGAATCAAGCTCAAAATGGTTGTGTATAAGCGTTGGCTGAATACCGTTCCACTTGATAAGAATCTATAATAAAGGGGCGGAAGCAGTCATTCTGTTGCACCAACAGGTGTCCCCTGCCGAGGCTGGTAGTTGCTGTCGTCAAGTGCCGTCAAAAAACTAATCAAAAGTCATCATGGCACTTTATAGCAACCTGGACATTCCTCAAAAGTAAAGCATAAGAGATACAAAACATGGTGATAATTCTCAAATGTATTATTGCACATGATGGCCACTTCATAAATAGCAAAGGCAATGTATTTTAATGAAAACAAAGATTAATCTAAAAATAAGCTTAAAAATGCAGCAAACACATAGAGTTCTTAAGATATAGGAAAATAAGAATGTCTTATACCGAAAACAGGTAGAACTCAGTGTGTATATATAAATAGATCCCAATTCCATAGTGTGACAAATTAACTTCCAATCAACTGCAATGCACATTTTTAAGATGAGAAAAGGGCTTAAATACATAGTCCAAACCTTTTGTCTCTACCTATCTTTCCACTTGCTTCCCCTTTAGGAAATAAACAATTAAAGTATCTTGCAAGTTCCAATACAGTTACCTCTATTAGAATCAAATTATGGATTTAATTGACTACCATTTTACTAATAAAAAAAGAAGGACATTCATATGTTCAAGGGAATTTAAAACAATTCTCTATCCAATGCCTTCAGGTTCCTGCTTATTAGCATAGCTACTCAACGGCAATCCACATTTCACTGCAGAGTCCTTCTGACTGGACATTAGTCACACCTGCATGCAAGATAACAGTCTTAAATTGAGACATTGGTCTTTACTCGACACGTCAACCTGTTTGGTTTTCACTACTCTCTACATATCAACTGTTCACAAATATCAATAAAAATTCCATGGTGCACTATGATAGCACTCAATATGATTTATTCAATATGGATCTCAACTTCATCTTCAAGAAAACTACGCACTGTCTTATGAATCCAACAATCTGTATCATGGAAACCCAAAGAAATAGATTAAGAGAAAAGACATACCCATATTGCAAGGTTCACTCTTTTTCCTCCAATGTTTAACTTTTTTGTTAGAAAGGATGCCTGAAAAAGGAAAATAATTAATGTGAGTAACGAGTCCTCAAAAAAATAAGGCAGATTGCGGGTGTATCATTGAATCTCAAAAAATGAAATGGAAAAATGGATCAGATAATACTTAAGGCTAGAAAATATGCACTTTGAGGTCTTGGAATAATCCCACAACCCAACTTCTAGCATGCTAAAGTAGCCAAAACTCATTTTATTCCCTTTTCCATGGGTATATTAAGTGAATAGTACACATGGTGGGTACACACAATATTAATCATGGTCAGTGAAGACCGGTGGAATCCACAGAAATCAAGTACACAATAACACTGTTTCATGACATTGGTCTTAACAGGGAATAAGCAGTATAATAACATACATAGTGTGTACTTAAGCAATATCTTCAGATTTTCAGATTAAATGATCTTGTAGACTTCCAAGAATTTCTCTCCAACTATTCAAGTCTCCTTCTAGTTTGGTATTAGTGCTCACAGTATATGTACATATCGCCTTATCCAGCAGCCATTCATGTATACATTTCTATCACTTGTCAAAAACAGGTCCTCCTTCTTATTATGAATGAATGAAAGTTGTTCTTTTTCCATTGCCTGACTGATATATACCATTTAAGAACGCATGAATGTTCATATGTGATATGGGTGTAAGCCTAGTTCACAGTGTCTCATATTCATCATGACAATCACAAATGTTAGTTTAAGGATAACCATTAATGCTCCCAAAAACACTAAACTACTGGGCATACCAAAATCAAATGAATTATTACCATATGAAATCCAGAGCATTCCCCTAGAGCAGAGGTTCCCCAGCTTTTAACTCTTAAAGACCCCCCACTGAATCACTACTGGAAGCCAGGGACCCCCAAGCAATCTGTACAATTTAAATTTCAAACATTAAAACAGTAATTCACAAAAAAATACACAAGCAAGTACACACCAAACAAATGCTCGAATTACTAAAGATAGAATTATTTTATACTGAAAAATATGCAAAAATCTAAATATTTTAATGGGAAGGTTGGCGCTGCATCTAGGCGACTAACTTTTCAATGTTAATTCTATTCAGGAAAGATGAATCCTGAGGTCAGATTCTACATTCCCAAGCAATTTCGGCTTTTTAGCTTTTTCACATGAATATGTGGTGGGGAAAGGAAGCAAAACCATAAGGGTCTCATCTCTCCATAGCCTCTCTGTCACATGTAATTAATTTGTTTTATAGCACTTCTCATACCAGTGTAGGGTGTTGGAGCACTTTACAGGGGATTACAAGGTGTAGGATTCAGATGGCATTTTCTAAGAACGCTTGGTCTGGAGAAGCACAAAGTCAGGATTCAGAACGTAACACAGTGATTAGAAATGACTAATAATAAGAATACATTTCTATGCAACCAAACTTTTTTTTAGCAGCATAAGGCTAATGAAAGACTGGGAAAAAAATACTTTCTAATTTGATTCAGGCAGTTTGCATGCAGCTCTTTGATGGCAGTTCATAGCACACTGTGCTGGATTACAATAGTAATTTATGAACTGCACAGCAACTAAAGAATCTGTGACAAAAGGAGTAACCCGCTGTGCTATGCACATAAAATCTTGTTCTGTGCATGATACACGTTCTTTGCAGAAGGCATATTAACAGTCTGCGTTACCCCCCCCCATCCCATGAAAGCTGCTGGCCGTACATGGAACTTTGCCCTGCTTTTCAAACTGCTGCACAAACTAAGTAATAAATAAAAACAGGCAGCAAGAGGCTCTAGAGCGAGAATACTCTCCTGTCGACCCAGACCTGCAGACACCCTGGCTATGTGTCACGGACCCCTGGGTGGAACATCTATAGGATATGTTTGTAAAGCGACCGAACCTGGATTAGGCAAAATCGTGCGTGACTCGATTACATTTTATTATAGTTTAACGCTATTTGTTCCATACAGTGACAATAATTTGTTCTCTATAGTCCCTACACCATTTATCCCTAGCACACAGAGTTGTTGTCTCGACGAGCCTTGCAGAGTGCACTGTATATAGCAGACAATGGGTTGGTACACTGTGATAGATCTATGACTTTCAAGAGCGTATTAGGTTCAGGGAGCCTGTCTGCCTCCGAAGTAGTGCAAGTTGCTTTTGACAACCTGAAATGCAGCAGGAAATGTCCTCATCTCATAGCAAATTGTTCTCTTTACTTTTTTGATTGTGAACAGCATATTACATTGGTAAATATCGACCATACTCACAAAAACTTTGTTCAACCAGGTTCTTGAATTAATCTCAGGGTATTACCTGCATAAATCACAGTCCCCACAGAGGTGTTTTTTCTTAGTATTGTCTGGCACATCCTATCTCAAATCTGTGACATTAATAAAACTTGATATGATATTCCTCCGTCGGACACAGGGGGAAGGAACACATAGAAATTCCGCTAATATGATTGGTTCCCTTTTAGATACTTCATATCTATCACAGCTAGCCCTCCATATCCATCAGGCAATTTTAAGGTCACTAACTCTACTCTGTGGCAAGCAGCTGTCCTTACAAGACATGCCCCAACAATGTCAAATTTATGGAAAATACTTTTGGGGATGGCGCAGAACTTACTCTCAGAAATCTCATATAACTGGGTAGCACCACAATTTTGAGCAGTATCATGCAGAGAGGAGATGTCTTGTAGAATGCCCCCAATTTACTGACACCTTCCAGTATGTGAACAATGGGTAACTTAATATCCTGATCACGATTGTGAGTTACTCAAATACAGAAGCATTTAAAATCTGTGATCTCCCATTTGGAAGCCAATAGCTTGGAAAGAGGGAACCTAAATTGCCGCCCAATTGCCTAATCGAAATAAGATAGATTTTGACTTATTAGTATGGAGCTCAGAGAGACCTCTGAATTTGCTTAGGGCATTCCACATGTAAGGGACAGATGTGGTGGGTTCTCTAAGAAACACCAAGTAGATGCCTGCGTTTTGGACAACTATGTGTACTTGCACCCATCTGAATTACCAAATGATGTAGCTATATTCTTGATATGCAGTCCAAATAAACATTCCTTCACTAGAGCCTAAAAAAAGGGTGGCTCTAGTGTTCCAACACTTGCAAAACTATTTTGTATAACACAGCTTTTTCTAACTCATACTAGAAGGGAGAAAGGTATGTAAGAGCCAGAAACAAGTGCCATTCCTTTGTGTAAAATGCCTTATCAATAGGCAGTGAAAATACAATGTATACTTCCACATTTATATCTAAAACGTTGTGAATGAACTAAGTCCAACAGATCTTGCATTAAGTTATGCCATTACATTTTACTGAACAGGCTGTATTAGGACTGTGAACACTCCAAGTAGGGGCCCCTGCCAATATGCCACCAAGTATTTTAGTTTCCACTTTTAACATTGAGAGAGATGAGTATTTGAGGTTGCCGGGATCTATCCTAAGTTTTGGGATCACCACTATCTGTGCTTGCCTCAAAGATTCGGGGACTCATTCTATTTCAGCACATTCAAGACAGACCTATAAATTTTTTTGATCAGTATGCCAGAACACAATTCATCTGATTACAGAAGGAAGTACATTTAGGTCAAAGGTTTTACCTACCACCTTTGTACAGACATCTAGAAGCACAATCCTGCCAACATATACTCAGCAATACACTTTGGTAAGGGCATTTTGATGGACCTTAATATCCCTTAACAGTGATGTCTGTAAGTCTGCACTACCTAACAATGATATGGGAAGGCCTTGCTTTTGTTTTACATCTTTTCTAAATGCTTCCTTCAGTTTGCACCTGTATCGCTCTTGGGCGTACCTGGTTATATACATGTTCAGATATTTGAATCGTTCAGAAAGTAACTGGGGATGAGGGCTCCTGAGGTCAAAGCACAGTGAATAGTTTGTAGGAGGGAATACTGTATATTTTTGTTTACCAATTAATGCAGTAGCATGAGTATTCACCAAACCACACTTAGCATTAGCAGGACTCTTGTAATCAAATTATCAGGGTCTGTGAAGTACAAGAAAATCTTGCCTGCACAAAACGATTCTGGAGTTTCACCCTTCACTTCAGCTCAATCCTCTGAGCAATGCATCTTTACTAACTCAGCATTCGAGTGGCTCAAAAGCCAAGACAAACAAAAGGCATCTTTGCTAGTTGTCTCTCCAAGCAGAATTGCGCAGAAAATAGCCAGTTCGGAAGCACTTGTACCACTGGTTGCATGTACAGTAGTTTTACCTTTGTTAAAAAATGGGCTCAGAAGCCCATACTCTTTAGGATAGTGAAAAAGAGTCTCCACTGTACAGAGACGAATAGCCTTTACAGCATCTAAGTACAGGGCTACCTCTACTTCCCCTACCGATTGCAAGATCTCCAAGCGTCATGAGATTATGACATGGTTTCCTGCCAAGTATAAAGCCTGCCTTATCAGGTTGGAACAATGAGCTGCTACATGAACAGAGCTCTGTAGCAAAAATCTTAGCAAATACTTTGTTTTTTAGGTTTAGCAGTCATATTGCCAATTTGATGCATATTCTTCATGGGTTCTTCTCTATTGTTAATCGACAGTATTATGCTTTAAGTATTTATTATCTGCATGTCTTGCTATGATTCTGTTCAAAACACCCAAACATTCCCAAAATATAAAAAATGTGTTTTTTCTAAAACAGAATCACAATTTGTTTCCCAGCAGCATGTCATGCATTGATTTCCTTGTCACTCTAAATTATAACCGGATTTGGTGCTCATTATTCTGGATTAATGTCTGGAGTTTGTGTATTTGTGTTTCCTAGAAGATGTACTTTGCATTCAATGTGGCTAGTAGTCCATCTCTTCGTTTGACCAATGAGCTTGGTAATCATGAACTATGCACATCTGGGTCTCTGGATGAAGATACATTAACTTGTAACTTATTGGAAAAGTGACTGCAAAGTCAATAAAGGAGAAACTGATTGTGAATCTGTCTCTTGGATTTATTTTCCTTCGATTTTAGGTCATAGCCTACTAAAAAGCACAGCTGTATGTATGCGAAAAACATTTGGGAGTTTTCAGAAAGCTGACCTGGCCAGTAGCTTTCCATTGGCTTTGTGGTTTGTAGCCCAAATATTTTGGCTTTCCATTTGCTTGCTGTATTTGCTTTAGGCTCTTCACCTCAAGTTCGTACCCCCTCTTCTTTCACGAAGTTGTTTTCTGTAATAAAGAGGTCTATAAATCTTGTTCTCATCTCATCAGATTTGGTAGGCATTCAAAGACCAGGGTCAAATGCCAAGGTAGGTCTTCAAGGGAGCCTTGTGTTTATTTTGCATTCAGCAGACTTCGAAGTGAGAGGGTTTAAAGGGAATGTAGTGTACTTTCTACATGGAGCCTGTTTGTGCCCTTTTTTTTAAAATGTATTTTATTTTAGACATTGCCATCTCAAAAGGCGTCTCATTCTTCACCTGCAAAACATTTGCCTTTCATTCATGGTGCAGTAGGTTCACTATTAGCATTGTCAGGGTTGGTGGATGCATGAACGTTTCTAAAATCATGTATGAGAACTATTAATTAGACACAAAAAAAACAAAAGTGTGCTGATTTAGTCTGTTGTACTAGTACTATTAATATGAAACAGTTCAGTATGTGAATGAAATACATTTTCGCAGATACTATTTAATATTTAACATGTTTTTGGAAAAACTGTTACAAATGAAGGTGGCCCAAAAGTTAAGTGTGCTGGACATCCTTGTAACTTGTTTTTTTTCACGTTAAGTTGTAAATGAATACTTGCCAATTCTCAACAGGTGGCCGCATGCAAAGTTCAGGAGGGTGCTTGGGGTCCACACTGATTTAGTCTAATGTACTAGTACTACTAAGATGAAACAGTTTGCATGTGAATGAAATACATATTCAGAATTTTTGCCAAGACTTTTTCATATTTAACACATTTTTTGCGAAATTCCTCTGTTTAATTTGTGAAGCTGCCTCTTTAGGGGAAGAAAAGCAGTTCAGTCTCAGCTTTAGCCTAACATATGGTGATCTTGGGCAATTCACACTGTTTATGCCCATTCACTGTCAAGCACAGGATAAGATCTTTTCATAGGAAACAGCCAGCTACATTGTAACACAAATTAGCAATGCTTGATTTTCAATTTAAGGTGTTAACCATATGCTTTATTTATAAAAATCTATGGCAACTTGTTTTGGAGAGTTGGATAAGTTTAACAGCACTTTTTATGAAAGCCTTTGTATTTATGTTTAGCTACACAATAAATATGTATTCTATCTGCAACTATACGTTTTTCTGAACACATATTACTGGATATAAACAATTTCCTCATTCGTTCTTGCAGGCACTAAGGTCATGATTTGAATGGTGCAGCAGATGCAGTGGCACAGGGGCCATAAGGTCTAGGAAACCCACTGAACACAAATGATAGCTATATTTTACTACTAGACAAGCAGTCACAAGCACAGTTAACTTGCAGGCCCTAGGGCCATGATTTGAATGGTGCAGCAGGTGCAGTGGCACAGAGGCCAAAAGGTCTGAGAATCCCACTGAACACCGATTACTGCTACATTTAACTACAAAAAAGCAGTCTCAAGTACAGTTACCTAGCAGGCACCAGGGTAATGATCTGTATGGTGCATCAGGTGCAGTGGCATAGGGGCCAAAAGGTCTAGGAAACCCACTGAACACAGATAATTGCTATATTTTACTACTAACCCCCAACTCAACCAGAAGTGCAAGTGCCGCCTCCTCCACTGCTGCTGTGTTTCCTGACCCTTCCTCTCTCTCCTAGCAGGCTTCCTCTTCTCCTCACCTAGGACACTGGCGAGCCTTAAGAGTGCACAGATCACTTTTTTTCACAGTATGGGCAGCTTTTATAGAAAGTACTTAGAAGTTCTATGAAGTATTTCAGCGCTTTATAAGAGCACCAGTTATATCGCACAAAGACTCTTACTTTAATGGCACTGGGGAGCTACATGATTTGGCCAGGATCACAGGATGTTGAGCAGACAACGAGACTCGAACCCGGTTCCCCAAGTCGGCAGTTCTTTCCGTTACTTCACATCTTTAAAACAGTAATCTGCAACATGTGCAAAAAACATTGACACAGACAACAGATTTCGCACAGGCGAAACCTATTGGCTTTGCCAATGCTTGTTCTTTATTATTACATATAACACGATTTTTAAATACATACCTTCAGGATGTGCACTGTACGAAAACATATCCAACATTTCATTTTACTAAAATGTTGTCCATGCAGACTAGTAACTCAGGCCATCCAAAGTGTTCACATAACTGACTTGCCTCTTAGTTTACTATTGGCATCGCCAGGGTGGATGGAAGCATGAACGTATTAAAATTCATGTTTGCAAACTATTTCTTTAAAAAAACAAAAAGAAAAAAACTGCACTGATTTCATCTGATGTACTACCTCTACTAAGATGAAACAGTTCTGCATGTGAATAAAATACATTTTTAGAATTTTATTCGAGACTTTTTCATATTATACACGTTTATTGCAGAATGTCTTTAAAAATGAAGTTTGTCCAAAAGTTAACTGTGCAGGACGCCCTATTTACTTGCTTTCTTTCACGTCGTTTAACTAGTAACCAAGTGCTTGCCCGTTTTGAACACACCGCCTCATGTAAAGGACAGGAATGCGCTTCAGCCCCCACACTATAGAGCTACAGGGGCGTTATAGTATACATTATACAGAAGGGCTGGCTTCAGTGCAGCGTAGCTGCAAGTAAAAAAAAAAAAAACACTATAACGCCGTCAACGCTGGCTGTGTCATAAAGCATTTTATGTTTACTTTCAGCCATTTGCAACATGGCTAAAAAACATTAGCAAAGCCAATAGATTTTGCATGGGCAAGACCGATTGGCTTTGCAAGGCTTGTTAAATAAGTTAGTTATGTCATTCAGGCTGAACTGTATATATTCAGTTTGTATGAGATTGGTGCCTCTAGGTATTTTGAATATTGCAGTTGTTTGCTATAAGTTATAATGTTGTTCCTAAGCTGTGTTGTTCAGAAAGAGTTTGTTTTTGGGGGTTTTGATTTTCGGTGAAGGTAAACGTGTGGTGACCGGTGCTTTGTAATCACTGCGGCTTGGTAAGCAGCATGTCCTTTAATACAGTAGACCTGCATGAGGTGTTTCTTAAGGATAAAGTATTTCCTTGTATTTGCCATTTTTCTTCTGTAAAGTGCAACTGATTTTTTTTCTCATGAAACATGAAAGTGTTCAACCATTTTTCTTATTCTTGCTTTGAAGCGAAAATAACCCTGGAACATCTGAAGGGCACATGTTCTGTCTGGATTTTACTGACTATTTATAGGAAGAGTGAAGGGCTGCATTCCGCATTATTATAATATTTTTTTTAAATAGAAGCTTGCATACTGGAATTATCCTCTATTGTTTAAAACAAATGTGATGAACGTTTGTTTTTCACGTCCATCACACCTTTTTAAACAAACTCTGTTTTTGTAAATCTTTAGTGTTTTTAGGAAAGTTATTCATTATTTGTATTACACACTTTTATTAACCAGGTTATTAAATGTTCAACCTAATAGGATATTTGAACCATATAGCCTTATTAGCGGCCAGCCGTTGTGTTTCCGGACAGATATTGATACTTTTTGAAAATGCACTTTATGCCGTCTTCAGAAATTTGAAATTTTATGACTGAATGTATAGTCCTTTTCCATGCTTTTCGTTGTGCTGTCCTTTTATGACACAAACCAAGGCCAAATACAGATCTTTTTGATTTGATTTGATTCTCTCTCCGAACTGTCCTTCATCCAAAATGGTGCACATTACGGCTTTTAAAGACAGGACAGCACTGATGACAGGAATTTGCAGCCTACGCAACAGACACTTGTCCCACACCACACACCTTTTAGCAAATACAGGGCATTTGTGGGTTCAGTCATGGAGCCACTACACAGTCTGGTGAAGCTGTTCAGCAGAACATCATTGCGTGTCATACAGCTATCGGTGTGTTCTCCCCAGTATTTATCGTCCTTAATAGAAATTGTAAAGTATTTTCATAGAAGCCAATAAAAATAAACATATGAAGTAAAGAAAGAGAGGTGGTAAAGACTCCAGTGTTCTAGAGCATAAAAAATAAACTTCTATGTTGACAAGATGTTATTGCCACTGTTTTATAAATACGAAATTGATTAATTACATCAGTATGAAAATGTAGCCAGATTTTCTTTCTTGATCTATTACTGAAGACTAGTTAGTCTACTGACAATGTTTGAATAACTGCGAATGCTCGAATGTGCCAATAGCCTCTGCATCCTGCCCATCCTTCCATTTTTTGATTACCCCCCTTGCGCCCCTTATGCCTTTGCTATCAGAATGTGCCTTCTGGATTCCTGAGTAGTTGCCCTTGAAACATTACATCCTGCCCCCATCTGGGAGATTTAGCGTTCATGGACTGCTTACTGGTAGATTTCCAGCATGTTGTATTACTTGTATTTGAGGTCTGGTGCATGAGACTTTTGCTTAGCTAATGGGAATTACATTTTGCGCATCTTAGTGCCACCTACCTGTATTCTCTTCCAGAACCAAAATCCTCGTTGTCTTGTTACTCCCCTTTTTGGCACTGTGTTGTTGAAATTTAAACAATAAAAGTTGTAAAAAGAACAGAAATGTAATCTTTAAAAGAACTCCAGGAGGTGTTTGTCCCGCAGAAGGTGGCACTCTACACATATTTGCAACCAAGTCCTGTTAGCCAGAAATGTGAAATAAAGAAGCACAACAGACTGGGTCACTAATTAATATCCCTGGCTCCAGAATCTAAAGTATAAGGATGTCCTCTTCGGATACTTAATGATAGAGCTTAAACAGGGGCTGAAAACAAGTGATCCCTCTAGAATAGCAGGAAAGGAAAGATATCCTAACAGTACATAAAGGGTAAGCAATAATAGCTAAATTGACACTTGTTCACAACAGGTTCTTATGTACCATCTACGACTACCTGCCTTAAAGTGCAGAGGATAGACACAAATTACTGCCACTGATGTGTAGGGGGGAATGCATTCAAACGAAGCTGTCATTACTTGGGATGCATACATTCTGTTCATAAATCTCACAGAATCTCAAAATGAAGTAGTAGTAACACTTCTGTGCTTTTCACAGATGCCATTATTAGATCTCTTATCAAAACTGACAGTAATGAGAAACACAAATACAATTATGGCTCATGTGCTGGTAGAAACAACGTGGAACTGTGTAAACTGTTGGGTAATGCCAAACATACCAGAAAGACTCATTGAGGGACTGATTGGCTAAGGTTAAAATGAAGGAAAAAATACTGCAAAAAAATATGAAAATGCTGAGGAGAGGGGCAGATGGGCAGACAAAATACACCCCCTGCTGCAACACAGAGACAATACTAATGACCATTGTAAATACAACAGTAACGTAATTATGGGCAAACTGTTCTTGAAGATAACTAGCACATCTTGCATTGTGGATGTATTGCCATTGACCACAAATGGGCATTCACTAAGCCTACTGTCAGTTTGTAAGCTAGCATGGACAATGGGTTGTCTCTGCGTTCATATTTCACCTTTGATTTTACAGAGTCTGCAGCAGGAGCAGCAGCTGTACTTCATTCTTGCCAATATTAGCTGCACTGGTTATATGATTCTTCTACATCTTTGGTGGTTGGTCTTATAAATCTTCTTTCTCCTCGCATAAAGAAAACATACATGAACTTTTAGTCTGCCCTTTAAAAGCTGACACACAAATGAGTACCACAATCTATAATTTTCTGCTGGAAGAATAATTTTGGAAAGAGGACAAAAGGGACAGGAGATGAGTTTATTGTAAGTACATGATATTGAGTGACCTGCAACAACTGAGACAACAGTTTTCTGCTGACAGTCATTTTTTTTAAACCTAGCCAATACGTTCTTTTGCTAAATAATCAAGAACCAAAGAGTACTCCCTCCAAGAAAGTTCTGACACGTTAAAAAAAGCTAGCAAAATAAAAACACTTGTGGTACACCTTTGCCTCTCACATTTAGGTCTTGTCTGTCTAAGTTTGAATGCATTTTATTATATTCACATTAGCACTGAATGGGATAGTGTAGAGATGGATTACAATGAAGGGATGGGATCCCGATGTTCAATTAAATCAACAATATTTGCTTTCCTTAAAAGGACTTGGCTCCCTTTTTCCCAGCTGCAATAACAAGCACATTATCCTTTGTGGTTACCAGGCACAACCAGGAAGAGAAGTAAGCACTGCTTTTTATTGGCCGGTTAATCAGAAAGAAAATTAGCCACAGAGATTCTTGTGATATTTTTAAGCCATAGTTTTAACATCTTCAGGAATGCCACCAAGCTTTGGCCATTCAGTGTAGTCTTTCCTCAACTTCAGTAATCTCATAAGTCATACTATTAACTGAATCCAAGCCAGTGTATAGAAACTTAACATCCAACCATCGGATGCAGGAATCTAAGCCTTGTATCCAGTGGTTCTTATTTGTGGTAACAACGCCTGAAGCCATTTGCCATCATATCAGCTTAATGTCATGATGATGATGGTGAAAGATGGTGTTCTGGTTGTGGAAGGTATCAAGAATTTTCCTGAAAAGTATGCTGTGGTCGAAAATGACACATCAGTTTCCTTAGATTTTTGGATAGGATAATGTAATACGTACATATACTAGGCAAAGTTCCATAATAGAGAGAACAAACTGCTAAACTCCTCACAGAGGTATACATTCTCCTCAAAGAAGGGAAGTTCAATGCTAGGATCATAACAGGGTTCTACGAGAAGAAAGGTGCAACAGATGATGTCTCTTTTGAGGGACTGCAGGAAGATTTATTAGAATCGGTCGCTTCAGTAGGCACAGTTCAATGTATAATTTTTGTAAAGGAGCCTCTCTTGCCTTGCTAAAAGCTTGTGGAATTTAATAATACAAAATAGCCAGATATTTATTTATTTTCTCTGTAAAAATGGCCCTAACCGGTCCTATGTAACAGCTCATCAGACAACAGCAGGACAAAGTGTTACATGAAATGTAGGCAATGGCTTTTAGGGACTGAATGTCAGGGCAGTAATTTAATAGGGGTTGGTAAGAACCTTCTTCGATTCTGATTCTGAACCTGGAAATCCCACAAGCTCTGCAGAGGCTACATAAAAAGGTTATCAGTGGAGAAGAAGTCAAATGATTACAAACACTGAGGACAGATGCCGAAAATCAAGTTTGATCTGGGAAAAGTCTGAGACATCAAAATAGTGTCAAATTATTTTTAGACTTCAATATCTTATCCTTTTTGATAAAGTGTTGACTAAGCAGAAGTGTTTCTTGTATCTGGAGTACACTTACTGCAACAAGGTAACTAAGGGGGTACAATTATGTACAGGTCTTAATTTTAATGCATCTGATTTTACCTGAAGGATCATCAGGTGCTTTTGCAAAACTGTCTTTCCTTATTCAATTATGTGTAAATTGTTACACTATATTCCCTGTATTCACACAGAAGCTTCTACAATGATGTGAGCCACACTGACTGCGCTGGTGTATGCAATGTATTTGGGGCAGGGCTTATCATGATAAAATGAAGAACTAAGCTGGAACCAGCATACATGCAAGCACTACTTTTTTGTTTTGAGCGTGTATTTTAAAGCAGTTTTCTTCATGTACTTCTCTCCCCCTTCACTCTATGTTGTTCTCTGTCACCGGAGTACTTTTTACCAACCCTTCTTTGTCACGATTACCGTGTTTCTCCTGATTGCCTCTCCACACCCCCCATGTTCCTTCCATAAACATCGTCCTCTGGATTGCTTCCCCAAAACTCTGTGTTGCTTCCTCGTCCTTGTGGTAAAGCACAATAGGGCCCATAGAGACCCTCAATTTTAGATTGCACATTTTAACTCAGCCTTTCTTTCTGATAGTGACTTCCCATTAGGTTTTTAACTAATCAGTAGCCTGTTTCTTGTAAGAGTTGTTGCCAGGCAGTCTGTACACTCCGTCCAAGGCTAGGCACACAGAACCTGATGCCCTCTTATTGTGACTGTCTGTTGGAGACAGCTACTTATTGGCAGGCATATCGCATCGGCTCTTCACCTCTGACACAGTGCAGTATGAATGGTGCTTTTGTCATAAAAATGGCCTGTGATACATTCGGCAGAGGTGTAAAGCACACAATGTTCATGGAGGAATCATTTGCATACAAATACTTCAACTATATTAAATACTATTAATGTTGTAATTAACCATAAATCAAATTCCATAAATGAATAAATCTTCAAATAGTGTGTAATTTGTTTCTGGAAAAAGTAAGATTTTTTATATGTTCACTAATAATATATTCATCAATATAGCAAAGCAACAAAGTTAAATTGTTAGTGTTTTATACAAATGCACTGGTGACCCCTTTAGTCCACAATCCCTTTACATCCAAGAGACAGAAGAGCACCAACCCTCCTCACTCTCCAACCACAAAAGGTTTGAGTCCTATATGTAGTACTTCAACCAATCAGAAATCATTCCTAATGGATTCCAGCAGCTCATGCGATGAACTGCTTCATGGAGAGCATGACTTCCATCCTACAAGGGACAATAGCCTGCATTGCACTTGATTGGCTTCCTGGTACATCTTACACAGGTATGGGGGGGGGGGGGGGTAAGCTATCCCAATTGATTTGGCAGCGGGTACTTCCACTATGTTCTTGATAGTTTAGGTAGTAACAGATAGGAGTGTACCAACATAGTAACATGATCACGGTTGAACTGTTCTTTTTTACCATTTCCGTAATGCTGGTTACCATGCTTTGTTTCATTTGCCTAATAACCATGCTTTTTATACAAGAAGACTGTTGCAATAAATGTTTGAAAATACATTTTCATATCTTTCTTGCATCTCACCCTAGGTACCCAGAGAGACAACGAAAGGGGAGATTTGTTTCCATGATTTCCTTGGGAATCCAAGTAGTCATGTTCAAGGTTGCAAATACCATCTGGTACCCTTGGTAGGTTTAGGGGTTCAAATGGGACACTATAAACAAGCTAGGAATTGTGTCAACATTTCCTGATAGTACATGCAGACTGAGTCCCTATAATCTGATGTTTATGTTAACCCGATACACAGTCCTACTTAATTCGTAGTAACCTATAATACCCTTTCCACCTGCTGTGGCATCCCCCTGCCCTTCTCCGCGCTGCCTCCACATTCCCCTGATCTCTACTGTTTTTCTTATGCCCCTTCAATGCTTTGGTTCCAAAACCCTTACTAACTTTTGAAAAAAATTAATTTAAATAATGAGTTTTGCACATTTTATTTTATTGTTTTATATATATCCAACTCAGATCGGAACCAAAAGAAAAAAAAGCACCGGTGTCATTTTGTAGGAGCATCTGCCTACAGAATAACGGAGGATACCTCAGAGGCTTTCTTTTTTGCTTCTTATTTTAAACTTTAGCTATGCCGCACAGCAGATGCTCTGCAGCATGGCTAAAAACCATTGGCAAAGCCAATAGGTCACAAGGGTGATACCTCTTGGCTTTGACAATGCTTGTTTTCTAGAAGGCCAATACAGCAGTAACACAACTGTAAAGTGAAGTTTAGCTTAATTAACCCAACATAGAATGTATCTTTATTTTTGTAATTAAGGTAGTGACAATGACAAATGGAAGGTAAAAACTAAATGTATGAAGGAAAAAAACACGAAAATTAAAACAGAGTTAACATTTAAGAAACAGTGTACGAGTACATGTACACTTCATTAGAGACGATAACTCAATTTGGTTTGAGTTTAAAAACAAGTCCATATTATGCGGAGCTCAGGTACACGTGGCCATCAACTCGGATCTGGACTATAGAAAACCCATTAAAAAAAACTAGCAATAAAATGAATCTTGATCCTGCAGGTCTCACAGAACTTGTCCTCCTGCTGTCCGCCTCTGACACTGTTCGCATTCTGCTACATGTAGAGAATACCGGCCGTTTCACAGCCCAGTGTAATTTCTCGCCATTGTCAATATTCTATAAAAACAGGCCAGTCACAAGGGATAAAACCTGACTTGGAGGAAGGGTCACATGATATGTGGAAAACAAATCGCAAATCTGAGCTTCTATTTATGTGCCTCTTTAGTTTTGTACAATGAATAATGAATATGGAAGTCACTCAATGAGTTGTATATTTGAATTTGTAAAATGCCAATACATTTTTGTAAGTAAAGCAAACAAATCTAATAATATACTTTAAACACGAAAGTGTTGATACTTTGCCAAGGTAATTGCAACTTATTGTTTTTGTGTTGAAGCGAAGTGCCATCGCTGTAACAGATCTGTTAAACAAAGATTCATTGACAGAACGATAACACTCCTGTTTACTGTCACATGAATCTTGTGATGCTTAGCTATTGGTTTCAGGAATGCTTTCCCCTCGAATTGGTACACATAAAAAGCCTCCACTAGACTGATCTTATTAACCCTGTAAATGTACTCCAAATAGACCCTCTCAAACATAAAACACCGCAAAACACGCAGGCCTGAAGTCACTAGATGTTCTGTTTTAATGCTTGGTAATGGACCAACAACATGTACAGTAATAGTTGAACTTAATTTGCGACTTTCTTCAGTTTATTTTTCCACTTGGAAACCTTACTTTAGATAAAAAAAAGAAAACCACTGGCGGTGCACTGAAAGCCTTTCCTAGACTCTCCTAAATGTAATAGCATGGGCACCATGCTCCACCCCACCAACTTAGTTCAAGCATACTGTTATATCGTTAAAAAAAAACAAAAATAAGAAAAAATAAATAAATACAAAAACCTGGAATCAAATATGAATTGCAAATAGGTTAGGGTTACATGTTACCATCAGTTTACCAACTGTAGACATAGTGCAATCCGAAAAAGCTAGTGTGCATTACTTTTATACGCTATGTCGTCTAGAAACTTTCCCAGTGTTACACTGTGTGCTATTAAAGAGAAGCAAGTGATGGAAATGGGTGAACGCAAAAGCAAGATACTGTCTCACTCAGATTTGAGATTAGGCAATGTCAAGATTCTTTCTTCTCCTCTACCGAACATGGGGCTACATGTACAAAATTGTTCAGAGGTCGCAAAGGGTCCTATTCGCACAATCAGGCCGTTTGCAACCACCAAAACAAACAAACCCTATTTTTTGATTCGGTAACCTACTACCAAATTGCAAAATGGGTTAGCGATTCGGTATTAGGAAGGGGCGTGATAAAGGCGTTCCTTCGTAATAGTGACTCGCAGTAGTATGTGTGAATGTCTTGAGACCTAAATGCGGTCACAAAACATTCACATTTTACTGACTCATTGAAGGAGGTGGTAACCTATTCGCAAATGGCAAGGGGTGTCCAAGGGACTCCTTCCCCTTTGTGAATGTGGGTGCTAATTTTTTTTTTTTTTATTAAGCAGTGGTCTCAAGCCCACTGCCTACTCCTAAAAAAATGAAAAGAAAAAACTTTTCATTTTTGTTTTTGAAATGCATCTCATTTTCCTTAAAGGAAAACAAGATGCATTAAAAAAATGCTTTATTTAAAAAGCAATCACAGACATGGTGGTCTGCTGATCCGAGCAGGAAACCACCCCTGTGCTTTTTGGCCATTCCCAATGGGTCGCAAATTGTGACCTACCTCATGAATATTGATGAGGTAGGTCCATTTGCTACCTTTAGGGAATCGCAAACAGTGTAAAACACACTGTTGTTCATAGCTGTTGCAATTTCCTAATAGCAATTCACAAAAATTTGCCATTAGGAAATCGCAAACCCAAAGCTACGTACATCTGGCTCATGATCCCTATTTCTGCAAAGGTATATTGGAACATTTTGTCTGATTTTTCCCCAAAGTCCAGGGCAACGTGACGTTTGTCTTTTTAGTTCATGCACAATTGTTTTTATTTCCAGCCCTGCTTCCACATTCATCCTCAAGTCAAGATAAATTGAATTTGTAAGGCACCAAAATAAGCGGGTATACAAGCACTACATACAACAAAAGATTGAAGTGATGCTGGGTCACTGACTAGCAGTAAGGGAAAAGGAAGGCTCAGTGTTCAGCACACTCTTGAACTGGAGCTTCTTTAACACATTTTGTAGCATGCCCACAGGGTAGGCAGCATGTATGACCATTTCCTGGGAATCTCATTGTTCTACTAGGATCACAAAGTTCAAACCTAGTTCTCCAGTAATTTGGGCAATTCTGGAGGACAGAATTATAGATCATACTTTAAGCTTGTAGTGTAATTTGATGGCTGATGTTGCCTCTGCAGGATTGAAATCATACAATCATGACACCGAGATCTGCTGCTAACCTAGTCATACAGTTCTGAGTCATCTATGGTCAATCCACACTATTACTGAAGAAGCCTACACAGATCGTACCACAGTAGTCCAATCGTAAGTCCAACACTGCTTGAGCTACAATGAATCAATGCTCTTCAGACAGCTAAGACAGTAGTTAAGATAACAGGCTACCATAATGTTAACATAACTCAATGCCTAAATCTCCAATTTAAACTCCCTTGACGAGATTGATAATGGAGCTATCGAAGGCCCAGCTGCCATATGACTCACTAAATTTGCTGATTACATACATCAGTACCATCACAGGAGAGAACACAATGCCTTAGGCATTAGTGTGGTTCAGTCTGATAACAAAGACTTTAACATTGGGTGGCATGGAGGAAGAGATGTGAAAGGACTAGTATATATTCCTGTGATGGGTTTAAGGGGGCAAACACATAAGAGATGAAGATACCCAAAGATATGAGAACATATGTGGGCATGTTGGAGGGATAACTAATGAAGAAATAGGACATCAGTGAGACCTGCAGAACATTACTGACGAATCGGGGATTTTGCATGATACGCATTATTTTTTATTTTGAGACCATGACACATTATTCACAAGAATTGAACAATGGCCAACTAAGTCCTAAAGATGGTGGCTCCTGGCATAACCACATATACTATGATCATATAAAAATGATATTAGCTGTGACAATTATACTGAATGTTTATTTCACAATGTCAAACGTAGCAGAGAATACTAAAAGCTCTGCCCCATCTAAATCATACTCTCACAAATGTCCAGAAATGCAGCATCCATACTACTATGTGGTTGAAAGCCTGACTGCCCAAACGATCATTCTCCCCCAGATGGTTGAACAGCTGTCTGGTTACCCTTTGGACAGAAAAGGGCCTGTTGCACATTTGATCAGGCTGGCTTAAAGGTAACTTTCTTAACAGAGGGCAAATCCATATATGTTTTAGGTAGTCTTTGGCATGACATGCTTAAGTTCCCTAACCAGAACACAGAGGGGCATCAGTCATTTCTTCCTAAGATGATTTACATAACCGTCAGCCCCCACTTTACCACAGTTGGCATTATATCTCAATTAAGTTGCTCATCAACAATAAACCGAGCATTGCTAATCACTACAATCACCTTCCCCTTCATGACCTAGTCCATAATCTTTTACCAGGCCTCCAACAGTCTTAACACCCTGCAGCTCTCCATCACACAAACATATAACCTCACATGATGGCCTCTGTCAATATCAAAAGACAGCTTATGTGAGTCATCAAAATGCTTCAATTCACAGTCAGCATCAGTCTACCTGTACATTACTAACATCATGCACTTGGCCTTTCCATCATCATTGCCCCTACATAGCTCTACCATCATCTCCCACTTTGTTCTAATCACCTTCACTTTGACCTTGCTACTGGAATCGTTCCACCTTAGCCTTCTTATTTCCATCATAACTCTCTTCGCTGTGCTTGTCAGTCTCACTCATGTGGGCATCCATCAAAGTCATCAAGCTCAAATGAGCCAACGTTTTCATGAAGACTCACTTCATCCACCATTTTGCTAAAATCAAAGTGAATCACCCTAAGGGAGACATGCTGTAAAGCTATCTGTATTTAACCACTGACTCAAGTTTGTGCTTAGATTAGCTTCAAATACCATCACATCAGTGGTGCAAGTATTTTCCCACGCAGTTTCTTCTCTACATTGAACGCGTTTTAGCTTTTCTCACCAGGGAAGGAACATAAAATGGGTGATGCAACGATTATAAGAGTGCACACAGATGAGGATGTTTATAGCAGAGAAGGGTACACACCTTGGGATATGGCCAATCCTTTTGTGTGTTTCACCTCACAAACCTAGGACTCAAACAACTGGTCACATCACCCACCCACTCAGCAGGACACACACTAGACACAATTTTCACCTCAAGCAACCACATAACCTGTACTCACACCACCGAACTCCACTGGACTGACCACCACTGCATATATTTCTCCTTCTCCAAACCCCCAACACACCACCACCAACACACCACACCCTGCTGCATGTGGGACAAGATCCCCACAGAACTCCTGAACACCCAACTTGCTCAGAACCCCCCTCCCCCAACACCAACGACCCCAACATTGCTGCCCATAGACTCTCACAATGGATCATAAACTGCACAGACTGACTCGCCCCTCTCAGAAGAAACATCACCACCCGCAACATCAAGAACACCCCCGGTTCGCCACTGAACTCCAAGCCTCCAAGCGTGAATGCCGCAAAACAGAGAAAACTTGGTGACAGGAACCCTCAACCACCAACTTCTCCACCCTCAAAACCACCATACGCAAACATCACCAACTCATACGCACTACCAAAAAAGGCATACTACAAGGAACGCATAGACAGTAACTCACACAACAGAAAGGAACTCTTTACCATCATCAAAGAGCTCTCCAAACCCAAAGCCAGCAACATCGACCCCACTCACACTGCGACTCCCTCTCCAACCACTTCCACCTCAAAATCTTAGACATACACAACAGCTTCAAACCACATGCACTTGCCACCTCCACCACTGACACGGTCAGTAACGACTCACCCCCCCCCAACCTACTACTCACCTGGACCCCTACCAACAACGGAGAAACCGAAAAAACTATGAATTCCATCCACTCAGGCTCCCCCTCGGACCCCTGCCCCCACCGCATTTTCAACAAAGCCAGCCCAACCATCACCCCCAAGCTTCGCGCCGTTATCAACAGCTCTTTCAATGACACCACCTTTCCAGACTCCTGGAAGCACGCAGATGTCACCACTCTTCTGAAAAAGCCAAAAGCAGACCCTGATGACCTCACCAACTACCACCCAATATCGCTTCTCCCATTCCCCGCCAAGGTCGCTGAAAAACTAGTGAACAGCCGCCTGTCTCACTTCCTAGAGGAAAGCAATGCACTCGACACCTCCCAGTCTGGATTCCGCAAGAACCACAACACTGAGACCGCCCTCATCGGATGTACTGATGACATCAGAACCAGAGTCAACAAGGGCGAGACCGTCGCACTCATCCTCCTGGACCTCTCTGCTGCCTTCGATACTGTCTGCCACCAAATACTCCGCACACGCCTCCACAACGCAGGAATTCAACACAAGGCCCTAGACTGGCTTGCCTCCTTCCTCGCCGAAAGAGCCCGGAAAGTCCGCCTCCCCCCCTTCCACTCCACAGCCACCAAGATCATCTGCGGAGTCCCCCAAAGGTCCTCCCTCAGCCCCACCCTTTTCAATGTTTACATGGCCCCCACTCGCCAACATCCTCCGGCCACACGGAATCACCATCATATCCTACGCAGACGACACCCAGCTCATCATCTCCCTCACCCGAAACCCTACCACCGCCAAAACCAACCTCCACGCCGGACTCCTTGACACCACCAAAAGGATGACAGCAAACCACCTCAAACTAAACTCCAACAAAACCGAAATCATCATCTTTGGCACCAACAAAACTATATGAGACGACTCCTGGTGGCCCACCGCCCTAGGATCTCCACCAACGCCCGCAACCCATGCACGCAACCTCGGCATCATCTTGGACTCTTCCCTCTCCATGACCCATCAAATCAACGCCATCACCTCCTCCTGCTTCAACACCCTCTGCATGCTGCAAAAAACCTTCAAATGGATTCCCACTGAGACCAGAAAGACTGTCACCCATGCACTCATCAGCAGCAGGCTAGACTACGGAAACGCCCTCTACGCCGGCACCACAGTCAAGCTCAAGCTAAAACTCCAGAGAATCCATAAGGCAGCCACCCGCATCACCCTGGACTGCCCATGCCAAGAACACATCTCCTCACACCTCAGATCCCTTCACTGGCTTCCGATCGACATAAGGATCACCTTCAAAATCCTCATCCACGCACACAAATCCCTCCATAACACTGGACCAATCTACCTCAACGAAACCGTGAACTTCCACACTCCCACTCGCCCCCTCCGCTCACCTCGCATCCAACGCGCCACCGCCAGAGGCAGATCCTTCTCCTACCTCGCCTCCAAAACCTGGAACTCCCTCCCCACCAACCTCCGCAAGACTCAGAACCTCCTGCTCTTCAGAAAACAGCTCAAGACATGGCTTTTCAAACAGTAAATCAGCCGCCCCCCTCCCCTCAAGCGCCTTAAGACCCTTATGGGTGAGTAGCGCGCACTATAAATTTTTTGATTGATTGACTGATTGATTTTCAACACTGACCAAGTACAGCCAGTGCTTAAATTTCACAACTTACTCGAAAGGAGGGGGGAGGTTACCAGAACCCTCCTCTTAAGTTTAAGGTATATAAGGTGGGAAATCTTGCCACTGGGGCAGAAGGAACTCATTTCTGAGGGTGGAGTCCCATTGGGGAAAATTTCTCCTGTCTCAGCTGTCCAGGGTTCCATAGCTTGACGTTGGCAAAGACAAGGATGATGTTAGATTCAATCCCCATGGTGATGCATTTTTAATTCTTAATAATTACCTAGCTTTATTGTGTGTATGCAAATATATATTCACTGCATATATAATCACTGTTGATATACTGCATTGTTTCTGTTTATTACTATCCTACTGCTATGATTATTTTAGTAGCTGCATGTGTTTTGCTGCATTCAAGTTAAATGCTCACGATACTTGCGAGGCCTGGGAAGTGCCTTAAAAAATTCATTACTCAGACTAAGAGTGCTGTATTCTTTGCATTCTTTAGCCTCGCTCCCTTTTAGTCTGCAGATAAACAGCAGAACACATGCACAACAAGGTCTGATGTCCGCATGCCATCGAGACTCAGGCTGCAAATCATAAACGAGATCGAGTAAGAACGATGCACATCTGGAGTGGATTGTGATGTCATTCAAAACGGAAGCAACCTAGAAGCTCAGACTCAAACACAATTGATTTACATATTTTTGGTGCCCAATTGCAATGGCACAATAGAGCTACAAGGCAATCCAATAAGGTGAGTGGCACCAAACAGACATTTCTTCTGAATGTTCTAGCACACAATCCATTTGGCACAGTTGTGGTGGCTCACATGGACTACAGTGAGGACGCACCGGTGCAGGCCTAAGGAAGGAAAACCATTATTAGTGTAAAGCAGGCTTCTCCAAAGAGTAGCTTGTGAGCTACTGCTCTCCAGCTACCCACAAGTAGCTCCCCCATGTACATCCTAGCTCAACATATTAGGAGCTTTTTCTTGGTTGAAAAAAAATGCATGTACACCAAAATTAAAAAGTGTGGATTATAGAAAAAATGTGTGTGTATTTTCAGAACTCAAGCAGTGGTGTTTGGAGAGAATTGTCACTAATATTAACTTGGTGCTAGGGGCATTGCAGCTCGGGCTACAGAGAGGCACTCCACATTGACAAAATATTTTTTTACATTAATGTTGAGAACGTGTCTGACGCACTTACGGTGATCACTGCTGGCAATTCTGCACACAGTGGGTACTAATGTAATAATTCCTGATTCTGCCAGTATTAAAACTCTACAAATATTAGTAGCTCTGGATGATTTCACAGGTCACGAGTAGCTCTTACTACAAAAAAGGTTGGAGACCCCTTGGGGATGTCAGACATTTACTGAAAGAAGGAAGTGGTATCCCGACAGAAGGTTGTAGGGGTTCTTCCCACTGTGCAAACAGATTAAAGAAACCTACACAGCAGCCGTTTTCATGCATTTGATGCAGGAGGGCCAGGTCCCCACTGAAGCTACTGATCCTGCTAATGGGTGAAGGCAAGAGTCTATACGGGGTGCTGACTTTGTACTTTGTTACCAGCAAATGCAACACAAAAATCTAAGAGAGTGAGTCTAAAGCCAAGTGACATGGTGTTATCCACATCTAAGGAGATGTGGCCTGTGTACCACAAAGTAAAGAGATAGACACACAACATGGGCACTACGACTAAACTCCCTATAGTTAGATCATCTACATCCATAAATAAGCCACTATCCTGTGACGTGTTCACCTCCCCATCAACTCCTCCCAAAAAGGCAATAACTTGTCAACCCTCATAGAAAGGAGTTGAGTACAAAACGTATTTGCAAGTGAGAAAATAGAGGGTCTGTACATGAGAGCATGCTTAAATTAACAGAATTTTGGCGGAATGCAATGCAGACACGACCCCTTACACTGGTGAATGGGGAACATCATTTTGTTAGCTGTGTTTACATATTCTTTCTTTATCCACTTCTTAGTAACATGGCTGAACTGAAAGCAATCCAGTGGAATAAAAACACAAGTTTAGATTGATTCAAGCACCTTCTCCATTCATGTTATGCCATTTCGACCTTTTATTCAGTGTTGCAATTGATTAGTAATCAGTTGGATACAGATTTCTTGACTCCGAAACACAGTGCATTTGGTCCCAGTGAAATGTTCAATGCACAGTGTCATCACCAGGACATATGCAGCAACGCTCAGGCTGTTTCAGGGTTTTGCGTGTATCTCATCAGCAGCCTACAGAGGGCATGGGGGACTTCTTTGCTCTCCAGTTGGTAAACTAACTCACTTCATGAAAAAATAGCAATTTCTTGTGTTTTAATGGTGTCGTTGTTGGGAGCAGTTTGAAAGGATTCTCTTCTGGGCGCACTCATTTTCTCGCCAGACATATCACCCAGTCAGTGCAAACAAGGCGACATCAGCCTATCTGGTGTCAAGATGACAAAAATTAAATGGTAATATGAAAGTGTTTGGACTTTCTCAAGCTCTGTAAACATTGAAGATATGTAGATCTATGCATTTGTCAGTGAAACTGCCAAAGGCCTGTGAATTTACTAATAATGGCCACTTGTATAATACACAATAAAAAAAAGTCCTGTGCCGCTTAATAAAACATGATTAACACACTATGCTAAGCTACATAAAATGGAACTATGTGATTTACTTTATACGCCATTCTCTGCAGCCTGCACATTAACCTTCTAAGCTTTTTTTTTGACAATTCAAACGTGTGACCAGAGATTATACAGAAACAGCTGCAGCAAGTGCCTCAACTACCTAAGCCATTTTATCTGCAACACACCCTGTGACTTGCTGGATACGCAAACATCTCTTTATGTCCTCTACGTACCTAAGCTATATTAAACTGCATCCCGTTTGTTGCACAGTAAGCCAGAACCACATGACTTTCTTCCTTGTATAATTCGTTGGACGGATGGGTTTGTTAAAAAAAATAAAAAAAATGCATATGCACTGGCAGACTATATCAGTCTGATACTACCCATGACACTGAACTTCATAGTGACTATCTCTCCCCACCTGTGTCGCTACCTCTTTTTTTAACATGTAGGTTACCCGAGTCCATTTGTTCCACTCCTAATATCAATGCTTTTAAATGGGCATGCATTGTCGGGAGTATTTGAACTTTTTTTTTAATTTGAAAGAGGGTGTACAGGCACTTTTCAGCTAGGGTGCAAAACTCTGACTTACAGAATACCAGCACTTCTCAGTAGCTGACAGGTACCCTGAGATAAGGAGTACCTGCACTTACTTTTTTCCATTCTAAGCAATGGTATAATATACTACGTCATAGTCCCATACAGATCTTGTATCATATCAGCATCACGTTCACCGTCTAATCTCCTTGACAGCAAGCATGATCACGTTCTCCTTTCGAATACACTAACCTTTGTTGTCATCCTTAAGTGACTCTCAGCAGGAACCTAAGTATCTTCACACACACTCAACTGCAGCCACAGGGCTTTGGTTTCACTTGCCCCCCATTCAATCACATTGAGCTTCTTATAGAGAAACATACTACCTTTTTAATTGGACAATATATAACTACTGGCCCCACCCTAGTTGGCATTAATATACACCTTTTCTCTCGTGAAGACGTGCCCTCTCATAATAACATATACTCCGCCCGTTATAAACGGGACAGATCTTACAAGAACCGGAAGTGGTTAGTTTGACAAGTGGTGTCAGGGTCGCCACGGCTGGGAGAGCACTCAGTTGTTTTTGACAGCCGCACAGGA
Organism: Pleurodeles waltl; assembly: GCF_031143425.1. Taxonomy (NCBI): domain Eukaryota; kingdom Metazoa; phylum Chordata; class Amphibia; order Caudata; family Salamandridae; genus Pleurodeles; species Pleurodeles waltl. Next base: position 829,950,909 of record NC_090442.1, on the reverse strand, counting down.
GGGGGCAGTGGGGACCTGCGCACCAGTGGGCTCGGCCCAGGCTCATCTCACCTGCAGTGTGGTGATGTGCTTGTCATTGAACTTGTTCTCGCAGTACCGCAGCACCAGGGAGGTTTTGCCCACGCAGCCCTCCCCGAGCAGCACCACTTTAAAGGAGAAAGCCTTGTTCCCGACTCCGCCAGTCGCCGCCATCGTCATCTCGCGCGCCGCTTCCTGGGATCTGACAGCGCAGAGCCGCGACTGGTTCCCATCACAGGAAGCGACCTGCGGAGACGTCCGCGTCACGTGACCCGCGCGTCAAGGCGTGGAACTGCGCATGCCCAGAGACATGGGCTCTAATTGCCCAACTTGGTGGTTGCTAGTGGATTTGAAGATTTAGGGTGTTATCGTAGTTGGTTGGGGGAAGTAAACACTAAGCGATCTGGTGACTGATACCAGGCTGGTTCATAATATTGTTGTTTGTGACGCTTTCAGCCTATCTTGGGGTCCTCACGTGCTACAGCGACCATCCCTTAGTCTCATCCCCTGCTTTTCAGTGTTAAGTTTCGTTTTCGGTTTGCGTGATTATCCCAAGCTCTTTCCGCGCATGGGCTGTAATTTTATGACTAGACCAAAAGCTCGACCACTTTCATCTCCTAAATATCTCTGCCTAAGCTCTTCCCTCCACCTCCACATCTAACTCACCAAACCTCACTCTACCTCTGTGACCTCCCACACAACCCTACTAAATTCTCCTGCATTCATCTCACCCTGCTACTATGCTCTCCCTAACCCTTCCACATCCTCTTTCTCCTCCGCTCCCCTTTTATTCATCTCAAGCCTTTGGATTGAGTAAATGAAGGATAAACTCCCAACTAACACTTCTGGATTTCTTTCCTCCTCCACCCCTCCATTACTCCAGTCAATCTAACTAACAAACTCTCATATCCGCAACTCAAATTAACTCATAATAATACTAAAACTGTACTCCTTATTTAAATTATACTAATCCATCACTAATTCTTGTTGGATACCGGAGTAGCGTGCTACTCATCGAAAAGCGCTTCGACGCCTCGTCAGGGGTAGTAAGCGCTATATAAATACGCTTACAATACAATACAATATGATGCTCTTTTTCTTTTCGTTAACCTCTTAGCTGCTGGGTCTCCTCTCATCCACCCCCCAACCCCCCTGCTGAGCCCTTTTTTGGCTATTTGGGGTAGTTTGCGCTTAGGCCTTCATAACTAACTTTTTGTCCACATAAGCTATCCATGCCAAATTAGTGTCCTTTTTTCCAACATCCTAGGGATTCTAAAGGTACTCAGAGTTTCTGGGTTCCCCTGGAGGAGACCAAGAAATTAGCCAAAATACACCTAAAAGTTCGTTTTTTAAAAAACAAATGGGAAAAAAGAGCTGTCGAAGAGGGCTTGTGGTTTTTTCACCGAAAATGGCACCAACAAAGGGTTTGCAGTGCTAAAATCACCATCTTCCCAAGTTTCAGGAACAGGCAGAGTAGAATCAGAAAACCACATTTTTCAACACAATTTTGGCATTTTACTGGGACATACTCAATTTTTACTATTTTTGGTGCTTTCAGCCTCCCAGTTAGTGACAGGAATGGGTGTGAAACTAATACTGAATCCCGGAAAGCTAAGCATTTCTGAAAATTAGACAAACTTCTGAATTCAGCAAGGGGTCATTTGTGTAGATGCTACAAGGTTTTTCTACATAAAATACCAGCTGAAATAAAAAAATATGGAAATTGAGCTGAAAAAACCAGCCATTTTTCTCCACGTTTTACTCTGTAACTTTTTCCTGCAATGTCAGATTTTTTAAAGCAATATACCGTTATGTGTGCTAGACTCTTCCGGTTGCGGGGATATATAGGGCTTGTAGGTTCATCAAGATCCCTAGGTACCCAGAGCCAATTAATGAGCTGCACCTTGCAATGGGTTTTCATTCTATTCCGGGTATACAGCAATTAATTTGCGGAAATATAAAGAGTGAAACATAGGTATCAAGAAAACCTTTGTATTTCCAAAATGGCCACAAGATAAGGTGTTGAGAAGCAGTGGAATTTGGTGCCAAACTAAGTTGGGGAGCTCCTAAGAGAGCACTCTCTCTCTCTCTGTGCTTGCCGCCGCATTTACCGGCTCCCAGGGTTGGGCTAACCCACTATTGCCCCGTTGCACAGACTGTGCTTGCGAATGGACAGCAGGACTGTCCCCATCACCTCCCTCATAATTTACTGGAAGAGGAGTTATCCAATGGGACTTCTCCGACTGAAGAATCACTCCCAGAGTCTGCGCCATTGTCCTATCCCTCAGATACTGTCTCAGTATCTGCTGTCTCAGTCTCTGATCCTATGTCAGAGCTGTCCTCTATAACCCAAGTGACGGCGTCAGCAGCAGTCATCCATTAAGATGCCATCTCTGCTATTAGCTAAACTGTTGCTCTAAAACACTAGCCTACGTAGACAGTCACAAAATTGCTGGTGTGTGTGTGATACGTGCAACAGTAGGGGCCAACTTACCTGCGCTTCGTCCCTCAATCAGCACATTCCTTCAAAACACTCAAAAAACACCTTGTCACATACCATTCGTCACTGTCTTAAGCACCTCCTGCGCCCAGTCCAACAATCATTATTAGTGCTCCCACTCCCATGTCCTCCTACTCGGATTCCCTCATTACCATCCAGCAAAAGTGCCTTTCATCTCTCCATAGCCGCCACCCATCCCGCGCATACATTTCATTTGTATTATAGTGTAGGAAACGGCACACTTTACTAATGTACTCAGCTATTTACATAAAATACAGATCTGCTCTTTGCAGTAGGCATATAAACCTTCGGCGCTTCTCTATGGCACTAAAACTGCCACTAGAGAAAAGTCTGATCCTTTTGTAGCAGAAACATAATCACAAGCCTTACTTGACTTTTTTTATTGCTGCCTAAATATATATATATCACTTTGATATGTGGGTCTGGTTTTCCTGGGGGCCGATCGCAGCCCCCAGGTAAACCACACATGCATTGAAAAAAGTGATATATATATATATATATATATATATAGATCTATCTCTCTCTCTCTCTCTATATATATATATATATATATATATATATATATATATTTTTTTTAGTAGTTGTATGGTTTCCTTGGGGGCCAAAATGGCCCCCAGGGAAACCCTACAACTACTAAAAAAAAGTATTGCCTCCACAGGGGGTCTCCCTGCCCACAGGCGACCCCCTGTCAAATTATTATATATATATATATATATTTTTTAAGTAAACCCCTGGGGGCGGTGCAATAGAGCGCGATTTCGCTCGATCACGCCCCCCCAAAGAAAATGCCCGGGGAGGCCGGGCCATTTTCCAAGGGGTCTGACCCCCCCCCAAGTGAAATCCCTGGTGTCTAGTGGTGTTTCCTGGCCCTCGATCACAGCTGTGCTGCGACCAAGGGCCAGGAAACGCATTCAGGAAGGCCTCGTTTGAAAGAGGAGAGTCTCCCCTTTCATACGAGGTCTTCCCGAACGTGGGGAAGGCTGCTTGGGGCGGTTTTCCCCATCAGAGCCTTATGGCCGCTTCCTGCTCTGATAGGGAAAACAGCAATGTGACGTCACAAAGGGGCGGGTGGGGGGCAGGGGGAGACACAGAAAAGCTTCTGTGTCTTCCGGGTAGTGGGAAAATAAATAAAAAATCCTCGGGTGCGACGCACCCAAGGATTTTCTTACCCCCTCCCTGGTGTCGGCCACTGGTCGTGACCCGCGCCAGGGAGGTAGTGCGGGCATCGGCCAGTGGCCGACGCCCGCACTCAACGGGTTAAGAGCAGCTAGATTGGAATGTAGGGGTAAGGTGTAATAATACTCACAGGCAAATTTCAAAGATGTGTAGTGTTAGCGCGTCAGTCCTTATTTGGTCTTGTAATTTTGTTTTATAAGGGGACGAGTTAGAAGTTCTTTCGACCTTTTGACTACCTTAGAGTGATTCCACCATAAATCCCAAATGTCAATGCAATTACTTCATCATAACCAATAAACACCAACATATACCTTTGGAGTCAGTGATCTTCACACACCATGACCCATTTGTCCACGAATACCCACACCTTTGTGTAAAAGTTGGAAAGTTTATTTCCCTATATAACAATGCTAAGGTCATGTAAATTAGTCTCAAAACCAGATGGTAGACATACATAAACAACACCGGTTGAACAAATCTTCTAAAGAATCTCAATTCAGCCAAAGCATTGATAGCCAAGCATTCAAAGGTCACAGTACAAATTAATAACAAGAATAACTGCACAATAGAAATAGCATACATCTGGATTCAATAGGTGAATAACATAAATTCTCTAATAATAATTTGTTAGCATTTTCTGGGTCTCCCTAACTAGCCTCTGATTAGACTAGCATGTTTGGACTTCATTAAACAATTTACTCGAGTAAATTTGGAAAAACATCTAACTATGGCTCTATCAAAATAGCGGTTGATACCTAGAAACAAAAAACAGATCTATGACATAGACATTAGCATTTTATTATACCTCTCCTCAGTATGGATTAGCAAGCTGCGATTCTCTTCATCAGTTGGACATCAGTTCGGTCAGCATCAGCAAACGGCAGTGAAAAGGGAATGGGTCAGAGACGGGGACTCTAAACTACCTGAACCATTTAAGAAGCAGATTCTAAGGGGTCAGCATTCAGCATTAGAGATTTAAGCAATAAAGTTAAAGATAGAAAATAAATCACCAGGAACTGTTCAGCTCCTCAACCAGAATAGAAAAAACCTCCCCTCCATCTGTGAAGTCGGGCTAGGTTAAAATCATCTAAAGTTCTTCCCACGTTATCTGTGTTAGAAAACCGTACGTTTACAATTAGTCCAATACAAATAAAACCCAAATCTAAGATATAACTAAACTGTCTTTCTCATGTCGATGATTGGCTCCTCTTCTCCTGTTCCCATCGTCAGGTAACCTTTTTGTTGCCATCCGTGCTTCAGTCACTGCATCCATTGTTAGCTCCTGGAACATCGCTGTCTCACGCATGAAACTATACATTGTAACGTCTTCTGCTACAAGACATTCTAGAAAGCAGTTCTCATGAGAAAGTTACAGACATCTGCAAAGTTTGGTCAACACAGTGTGAACAATACATGCATTTATTTCTCTGAGCATACATTCCCACGATTTTATTAAACAGTGCAGCTTAATATGAGGCTCGCAAACTTAAGGCCTATAATTAATAAAGCTAATACATAATGTAGAATTACAAATATAACACGCTCCTACAATTATTTTAATGCATGCACTTCAATTAATTTTAATATCCATTTAATAAAGCATTACGTATAAAATGACGGCCACTCAAGTGGACACATTTTCCAAGACGCACATTATTTTCTATGTTAGGTTAATTTCTATGCAAATTCTTAACTCATAACAAATCTAAATCATTAGTAGTAAATTCAGGTTTCACAGTAGAGATACTTTTTTTCTCAATAACAGAAGTAAGACTCACAATAATGAAGTCCCATGACAAAGAAGATTACTTTAAAAGCCATCCCATAGCCATTTGGTGATCACCCAACTACTACATACATTCTTTTCCCATTATCAGACATTATCAAGCACCTGAAGTCATCATCAGAGTTTAGAAACCAGTATCTAATGATTTGAGAATGACTTGAAAATGAACACCTGATTACTTTAAATTGGATCACTGCCGATGACACGAGGATGATGTAAAAATGAGTATCTGATTACCTCACATACATTAAAAAAGATGAAATCATTCCTGAGGATTAGCCAGCAGTCCACTGGCAGTATGCAACTGCTGGCCCCAGAGTAAAACAATTTAAAAATAAAAAGTAAGCCTTGGGGGACGGAGTGGATGAGGGGTGGGTCTAACTTGTGTCATTTGCTGCAGGATAATTATGCAAAATTACAGCAAAATTATGGGAGAATATGCGTCACTTTGTAGGCACTGTATGCGTGTAGGTGCCTACAAATTGAAGAGCTCATTGGTAGACTCATCATTGTACCTTTTTTCTTTTGGCAATGCTGCACAGCATCAGCAAAAAAGTGATTTTGATGATGCTGTACAGCTTCACCAAAAGGTACAGGTAAAGCCATTGGTCCCACAAGCGGAACCCACAGGCTTTACCAATGCTTGCTATGTTAAGAACTGCGTTGCAGTACTTGGAAGGCTACATTTATTTAAAATGAAGCTGTCTGTGGTTGCTTCCTCCTCTTGAGAATGCAGCTTCATACCTATCACTTGACTCAAAAATGCTGGTGAAGTCAGGAGTTAAAGGGAGTGTTCTCATTAAGGTGACTATTAAATGAGGACTATTTGAAGGGTAATATAGGTTTGAGAAGTGGGTGACCACCATTAAAGACAATGGAGGCATTTTATGTGTAAGGTGGGTGAATATAAGTGAAAAGAGGATGACACCTGCCAAATGCAGGTTAAAGTGGGTGCTGCCTATACGCTACCAGAGCCTTGATGCAAAAGTGCCCACACCCGGTACCGACCCCTAGGCAGCCAGTGACTGCAGGGCTGGAGCTGTGCCTTCAATTCAGTGTTTTCCCAAGGCTGAGAGTGCCATGGTCGCAGCAGCGCTTTCACCCATAACCGTCTTCCTAGCATGCTAGTGTCTAGGCTTTGGTGGTGTCCTGACAAGCACTTACTCCTACAGCTCCAAATCCTTGGCCGCTGGTTCCTGGGTCACAGAAGTGTACTGCCCCAGGAGAGATGCCCTGGGCTGTTAGTGCCCGGACTGCAGTAGCATCCTGCAGAATATTGATAGGGTCACCTTTATCCCTAATCACTACTTTTGGTTCCTCCCCCCTCACGGATCACAACATTTACATTTTTCAACGTTTTTCCACATTTGTGATCCATCCACCAACATGTTAACAATTGGTAACAATAGTTGGATGGACTTTGAAATAAACTCGGGAGAAGTTAATTACTCACTTCTGTTGAACCCACTGCTTGCATGAACTCATTTGCTTTACATGCATCAAAGGAAACTTGTCTTTTCTGGGACGAATACCAAACACTCGTGCAAAGTTACTATGCACATCTGTTGCGCCGGAAGTTACGTCACACGCAGTGCAAACATTTGTGTGAACTCCTCAAGGAAGCAGAAGGGCCATAGTACATCTTATTAGAACCTTTACTTTTTCAGGGCGCTTGAAGTGTTGTCCAAGATCTGCTGCAGAGCAAAGAATCACCAGCAAGCAAGCGGGATCAAACTGTAAAATCCCAGCACTTATAAAGTAACAATTGTGGGACAATGTTAGTTTTCCTGTTCATAGGGCTGCACTTGTGTAGAAATTCAGCTGTAGTTTACCTTTCCTGGTAACATTTTGGCTATGAGCAAAAGGCCCTACTTGAGGGAATATGCTTTTGTGAATAAACAAGTGTAAAACAAGTAAAACATAAAGATAAACATACCTAAGAGACCTCTGCGGCTCAACTGAATATTTGTTTTAAATGTACACTCTTCTTTCGATTCAGCTTAATTACTCACCGCTTGTGCACAATTACATATCTAATCGCTGTTTTCCGTGATAGTCATACATTTCAATGGCTGTTGGTGAATGCTGCGAAAGTGAGATAATGGGAAAGCCATTGTGGGCAAAGTTTGGCTATGGTGTTTCTCGTACCTTTGGTTTTCTGCAGGCAGGCAGACCTTCAGTGCATGGTTGGGAAGATATTTTATAAACTAAGCACACAGAGGTCGACTTCTCATCTTTTCAAGCAGGACGAGTCGGGTAATAATTGCTTTCTGTTTTGGCAGAAGATTCACTGGCTCCTGCTGTCCGATTAAAGGAGACATTTTTAAACTTCATGGGACACAAACACAGCAGAAAATCAGATGTTGTGCTTAATAGCGCAAACTGTATTTTTATAAAAACTTAAAATGGAATTGTGTGTTACATTCTTCATTTTTTGCGGGGTCATTAGTAGTCACTAGTGTAGAGTGCGACTGCAATTTTTGTGAGGTAAAATCCCTTTCACGTTTCACTTTATTTACATAACAAAAATTGTTGTTTTGTTCGATTGGAAAAGTGTGCAGCTAGGTAACCTTGAGGAGACAGAGTCCAGTAGGACCCTAAAACTGCCTAGGCATGCCGTCTTTTGGCTAGGGTGGCTTTGTCAGTAATGAGTGAAAGAACGTGAACCGAAATATTAACTAATCTAGTGGATTCGGAATTCCCTGTGCCGCTTTTCCATGCATCTTCCATACCCAGGCTAATAATGGCTTGGTTTAGATAACTTCCCCAAGATCCTTTTCTGTTACTAGTTTGTTGTGCCTGGATTTCTTGCCAGCTGAAGTGGAGTATGGAGGTGTTCTCTGCAAGCCGTAGCCTCCATGATGCTTTGAGAAAGGCTCCCTGTCGTTAAAAAAATCATTTTTTTAAGCCTATCTCTAGCCTGACCTGGGCGGGGAGGCGCTTTTCAGAATGTTGAAGACAGCCTTGTAAGCTCTAACTTGGCTCGTGTTTAATGATGTAATCTCCCGGCCCTGCAGCACTTCAGTCCCATAAGAAATGGCTGGGAACAACTGGGCTGCCATGATTTTAAAAAAGTGAGACCAATTTGGACAGTCCAGCTTCCTCTTAAGCAACTTAAAACTGTAAGTTAGTGAGTGGGCCTTTGCCTGGATTGACAGCAGGTGACATTTTCATTTCAGACGCGGTTCGAGATGGACTCCCAGATATTTATATGACTGCACCACCTCCACTTTTTTGTCTCCTAGGAACCAATTGAAAGATTTATGATTCGCCCCAAGGAGCCTCATCAGTTTAATTTTTGGCCAGGTTTATTTCTATACCATGCTGGTCAATGAAAGTGTTAAGCGCTGATAGACTCTGTTGCAGGCCTCGTGGAGTAGAGTGCAACTGCAATTTTTGTGGGGTAAAATCCCTTTCGCATTTAACTTTATTTACACATATTTTCTTTTAAGTGATTTAGTGGATTGAAGCAGAGGTGGGTGATGTTCTTGGGCTCCACCGGATGAGCGATTTCACTGACAGGTAAAATAAAAATAAACATTTCCTTTATGACTGGACAAGGAAATCGAGTGTGCAATTTAGTGAGATGAGTGGTGTGCAGTGAAGTGGCATTTCATGGAGTATCGTGGAGGGCGTAGAGTGTTTCAGAGTGGAAAGGCATGCGTTGGCATAGAGTTGAGTGGCACAGAGTGGAGTAGAGTGTCAGAGTGGAGTACAGTGCCGTAGAGTGGAGTGGTGCAGAGCAGAGAGGAGTGGCGTAGAAGGTGCTGTGAGGAGTAATGTTTAGTGCTGTAGAATAGAGTGGTGTAGAGCAGAGTAGATTGTTGTAGAGTCAAGTGTAGGAGAGTGGAATGGCAGAGTAGAATAGAGATGCAGAGTCAACTAGAGTGGAGTGGCAGTGATTGTCAATGTGGAGTGGTGTGAAGTAGAGTGGAGTAGTGGGTCATCGAATAGAGTGGAGTAAAGAGGCATAAAGTAGCATAGAGGGATTTGCATAGAGCGTCGTAGAGTGGAGTGTAAAGTGGCACAGAGTGGAATAGGTTGTCCTAAAGTGTAGTAGAGTTTAATGGAGCAGAGTGGAGTATCATGGAGTGGCTTATAGTGAAGTAGTGTAAGGTACAGTGGTGCAGAGTTGATTGGCGTAAAGTACAGTGGCATAGAGTCCACTAGTTTTGAGTGAAGTGGTGCAGAGTGCAGTGACGTGGAGTCAGCATAGAGTGCAGTGGCATAGAGTATAGTGGTGCATAGTAGACTGCAGTGGCGTAGAGTAGAGTGTTTCAAAGTAGAGTGAAATGGTGTGGAGTAATTAATGGTAGAGTGCAGAGGTGTAGAGTGGAGTGGTGAAGAGTGCAGTGCCTTAGAGTGCAGTGATGTAGAATAGATTAGAGTGGCGTGGAGTGATGCAGAGTATAGTGGTGTAGAGTGCACTGGAGTAGAGTGGAGTTGTGCAGAGTAGAGTGCAATGGCATAATGTGCAGTGGTGCAGAATAAAGTGGAGCAGAGTGGTGAAGAGCGCAGTGGTGTAGAGTGGTGCAGAGTAAAGTGATGTAGAGTGAAATGTGATATAGTGGCTTAAAGTGCAGTGGTGCAAAGTATATTAATGTAGAGTGTATTGGTTTTGAGTAAAGGGGTGTAGAGTGCATTGGTGTTCAGTGCAGTAGCATAGAGTGCAGCAACGTAGAATGGAGTGGCGGAGGATAGATTGCAGTGGCTTAGAGGGTAGTGGCGTAGAATGGTGTAGCATAGAGTGAAGTGTTGCAGAGTACACTGTTGAGTGTAGTGGTATATAGTAGAGTTCAGGGGGCGTGGCTGGAAGCCAATGGAGCAGCACGTGTAAAGCGGAGCTCCCGAGGGCTGCCGATCTTTGCACAAATAATCCTGTTACCTGGGCCCCAACAAAGAACTTGGTAAACATATGGCACCTAAAGGAACCCCCGGTGCACTGAGCAACAGCAACCGAAATGCCTAAAACAGTAGTTTGATGGTTATACGGCCTCGAAATGGAAACGGAGCGGCAAGACAAAATGGCGGCCCCGCAAAGACGCAAGACTGAAGGCCGGACGACAGAGGAGAACCAGGGAACCGCATAACATCGGCACAGTAACAAGCCACCGGAGCACGGGGGCTGCGCTTGGAACCTGCGCTGGTCCCGAAGTGGCAATTCAGACGAGCGGTAAGGGGGATCAGAGGAGGGAACCCGGGCAAAGAGCCAGGCCTGGAGGTGACGCAGGAGAAACCTAGCAGGAATACGGGAAAGACCTCAGACACCAGTCCTGACCCATCCACCAGCGCAGAGGAGAAACAGGGGAAACCAGAAGCAGGAGGGTGAAGAGACAGTAAGAGGACCCAGGGATGAGCCCGTGGGGCCTAGAAAATTACAGACCGGGCCCCGGGGAGAACTGGGGGAGGTTGCCAAGACAAGGCAAAGGCAAAACGGAGGAGTGGGCGATGAAAATATGTTCAGATATCAAGACGGCCAACGCGGTGCAACTTGATTCGTGGGACCTACAACACGCACTACCAGAATGGGGGAAAAGTAAGCAGAGCCCTCCTTGACACAGGACACAACACAAAGGGCAACCAAGGCACAAGCAGCCCAGGAGGGAACCCACACACAGTGACATTAAGACACAACACCCACTGAAAATGGGTAAACCTAAGAAGCGTGAGGGCCCAGGAGAAGACAGCAGCTCAACAAAAGAAGGAATGTGCGGTGAGACCAATGAGGGAACCACCCTAGACACTCTGCTACAGGCAACTCAAGCCTCCAGAGAGGCCCTGGAGCTTAAAATAGACACCCTGTCTGTCGACCTGACGCTCTTAAGAGATGATCACAGGAAACTGTCCGACAGAGTAACGGCCAACGAAAAATCTTTAGAACAACTATCTCCTGAATGCAAGACACTCTCCAATACCACAGCCACTCTGATGGCCAGGGTAAAAATACTGGAATCACGTGCAGAAGATGCTGAAAACAGGGCACGAAGGAACAACCTACGCTTGGTGGGCATCCCTGAAAAATCGGAACGTGAAGCACCAGACAGGGAAACCTTCCTTGAACAATCGATACGTAAGGAAATGGCGCCAGAGGGCCTAACAGAACACTTCGCAATAGAAAGAGCCCATAGGGTACCAGCAAGGCCCCCCACGCCCGGAGCCAGACCGCGCCCGATTGTGGCAAAACTTTTGCACTTCAAGGACCGAGACTTTATCCTGGCACAAACATGGAAAAAAGGAGGGATCAAAATGAGTGGAGAGCGAGTAATGCTCTTCCCGGACTTCACGAAATACACTCAGAAGCAAAGAGCCACATTTCTGGAGGTTAAACGATGCCTCAGAGAAAAGAGCATCCAGTATGCCATGCTATTCCCTGCCAAACTAAGGGTTCCCACGAACAACAACACACTTTTTTTTACAACGCCACAGCAGGCGCGCGAATGGTTGGAGGAGCAAGGCCCGACAGAGCAGCGGCCCAGAGAAGAAGCGTGCAGGAAAAAAGAAAGGCCCTCCCGACGACGAGAGAAGCAACGGAAGGACTTGACCCCGCCCCTCTCCCAAACCATACGGGAAAGACTGGAAACCGTGAAGGCAGTGGCATCGCTGGGGCATGAAAGAGCCACTACCCCGTGCCAGACCGAGTTGTTATCCGAACAGGACTCAGGACCTGACGAAACCTCCTGCTCCTCGCAAGACACAGCTGGGGGCCGCCCTCGGATCACCCCTGGGACGTCAGAGGAGATCATCTGACACACCACACCCAAAGGCGAAACAAAAAAGAGTAAACTTCGCAGCAACGAGGAAAGGCCGCACTCCACTCACCGCAAGTATAACAGGGGAACGGGGACACCAGGGAAAAGACAAATGAAAAGTTACACATAAGCAACCGGTCGGGGTCCAAGGGCCCGGCACACGGCCCCACCCTAGCCTCCTCCAAACATATACACAATGGTCTACAAGTTGGGGACAGTTTGGACAGGGAAAGTTCTCACACCGGTCCTGGGGATAGGGAGTTTAAGTTACAAAAAAATTGTTAAGTTTACAGTTAAAGGGCTTCAATTAGGGAGAATACACCTCCATGGGGGAATCAGCCGACAAAAGCTCCAAGGCACTATCACACACGAGGCGAGGGCATGCGCACCTTATCAGAGATTCACCTATAACAAGGACATATGGAAAAACCACTAGATTACAAATCCTCACATGGAATATTAGAGGTCTGAATAGCCCAGCTAAACGATACAGGGTATATAATCAAATTAAAAGACGAGGGGTGCAAATAGCAATCCTACAGGAGACCCATTTGATAGGGAAAGAAGTAGCAGCTCTGTCCAAAAGATGGAGGGGTCAGATATATGCCACAGAATATTCAGCATATTTGCGAGGAGTTCTGATATGGATATGCCCGGGGACTCCCTTCCAAAAACTAGACACGGTAATAGATAGAGAAGGACGCTACGTGTTGGTCAGGGGCCGACTGGGGGGTAGGGACATCACGCTGGCAGGTATCTATGCCCCCAACCAGGACCAGAGCACCTTCCTACAGGCGCTGTCTCGCGCGTGGGGTCCCCACTTGACGCAGACAACAGTGGTAGGGGGAGATTTCAATTGTGTGTCAGACACGATCTTAGACAGATCTCATCCGCCGCTAGAGGCCTCCCCTATACACAGGACAGCCAAGAACTTCACAGACTGGCAGAAGAACTGGGGACTGATTGACACTTGGAGGCATCTCCACCCGCGGGAAAGAGACTACTCGTTCTACTCGCCTATGCACGACTTGCACGTCCGACTGGAATAGCACTGTACGCAATGCAGAATATTTATGCCGCACAGTATCGGATCATAATCCGCTGCTACTTACCCTAGATTGGCGGAGAGACCGCCCCCCTATCCCGAACTGGCGAATGAACGTAGAATCACTAGAGGACAGCGCCCACCGACAGGTCATAAGAGAAGCAATCAAGGAGTTTTTCACACATAACGCAGGCTCGACCTCCTCACGAATGCAAGAATGGGAAGCGTTCAAGGTGACAATAAGGGGACAATGTATAGCAGAAACGCAGGGAGTGCGACAGGCAATAGAGGGGGAAATCGACAAGCATGAGAAAGCACTGAGAACTCTGGAGCAAAATAGACCAGATAATCCAGCTCTAGCACCCCAAATATCAGAAACCAAGTATAAGATAACCAGTGCACCAGAAAAGCTCAGGCGATTTGATTACAGGAAATACATAGGCAGACAACACAGAGAAGGGGACAAAGCAGGAGCACTGCTGGCTTGGCTGGCGACGCCACCGAGGCAGCAATCCCTGGTGATGGAGAAAGAGACAGCGGAGGGCAGAAAATTATACGGTCAGGGAGAGATCAATGCCAGCTTCGCCGAATACTACGAGGCACTCTATGCCTCCCCTCGGAACCCATAGAACCAGACCGACTGAGAAGCCTGGACGATATCCAGTTTCAGACCTTAGCAGCAGAGGACCAGCTACGGTTGGGGGAGATGGTGACCTCGCGAGAGGTGACAGTGGCAGTAGAAGCAATGGCCAGAGGAAAAGTACCAGGAGCAGATGGGTTACCAGCAGAATTCTTTAAAGAGTACGTGGACCTACTAGCGCCACTGATCAGTGATATATATAGAGCGGCATGGGAGTGTGGTAGCCTACCCAGATCTACCAATGAGGCTATAGTGGTCCCATTACCAAAACAAGATCGTCCGTCTACGGGCGTAAAATCATACCGTCCATTATCAATGTTGAATATGGATTATAAAATATTAAGCCATATTCTAGCCACTAGACTAATGCCCCACATGGAAGCATTAATCCACCCCGACAAACAGGCTTCATACCAAATCGCAATACAGCCACAAACATTAGAAGACTGATAGGAATAATGCAATCAGGTTCGCCAAACCTCACCAACGCTGTGGTACTAGTGGTCGACATTGAGAAAGCATTTGATAGCCTACGATGGTACTATCTACAAATAATAATGAACAAGATGGGCTTGGGACCAGGATTCCTGAAGTGGTCTAGACTGTTATACACCACCCCCACAGCAAGAGTCCGCACAGGACATACAATCTCGAAATCATATGAAATAGGGAGGGGCACCAGGCAAGGTTGCTCGTTATCACCACTACTGTTCGCCATTGCAGTGGAACCATTGGCCTTGATGGCGAGGATGGAGAAATACTATGAGGGAATAAGTATAGGGGAAAGAAAGCACCAAATTGCATTATACGCCGATGATATGATACTATTTATAAAGGACCCAAGCAGGGATCTTCCGAGGGTTATGTCCCTACTGGACTGGTTCGGGAGCGTGTCGGGACTCCATATTAACTGGCAGAAATCCCACCTCTTCCCGTTGCAGAAAGGGTCCCCCCAGGTCACAACCGTCCAGAACCTGGGATGGCACTCAACAAGATTCAGATATCTAGGCGTACAAATATATCATGAACTGGGAGATGTCCTAGAAGGAAATATAAACCAAGCAGTTCGGGCATTAAAATCAGCCACCCAGTTCTGGAAAACATTGCCCCTCTCAGTAACCTGGCGAGTGACCCTGACAAAAATGCTGGCACTACCCAGAATGTTATATGGCTTCACGACTTTGCCGGTGCTGATACCCAGAGCAACCTTTAGGGAAATCAATTTCGTCATTACCAGCTTTATATGGGGGGCGGGACGCCACAGACTGGCCCTGCATAAATTGCAATGGCCCACCGCGGAAGGTGGATTAGCGGCCCCCAACATGGAACTATACTACCTGGCGGGACAGCTCCAGTGGCTAGCAAAGGAATGGCACAATGTAATAACGCTTGAAGCTGAAAGCCCAGGGAAAAAAGCAAAGGCGGCAGTTCTCGCGGAGATACTAATGGCTCCAGGGGGTAGGAAGGTGACAAAATCACTGGAATATCAAGTTATAAGTGCATGCTGGAAGCGTAGTCTGCAGCGAGCGCGAGTCAAGTCCCCATATACACCAAAATTCCCCCTACGATTCCTGACTTTACTCCCCAGAAGCAGCTCTATAGCAGGGATCCAGAAATTAGAGATGCACAGAATAACCACGATAGGGGACCTATACAGGAATGGAGAGCTCATGACATACACGGACATGATGACACACTGCGGGGTCCCGCCCGGGATGTTCCTTACACATAGATCCTTAATAGCTCTGATACAGCGACACTGGAAACAGGGACTAAGGGAACCACCCACCCATGCAGGAAGCCACGCCATTTGCACAATAGGGGGAGACAGAAAGACAAAGTCCACGATATACAAAACACTGAAAACAGAAGCACTGACCTCTCTAGAAACTCTAAAAACCCAATGGCAAGCAGATATCGGGGAATATATAGATGATGAACAGTGGAGTCATATCACAGCCCAAATCTACAAAGTGTCTATGAATGCCCGGTTTAAATTGATTAACATCTACATATACCATAGAGCATACCTGAGCCCAGCCAAGCTAACATCAATGTACAAAAACACAAGCAGCACCTGCCCCAGATGCACAGAACTAGGGGCAGACTTACTACACATGCTATGGACTTGTAGAGAACTAGCACACTACTGGGAAGAGGTAATGAAAGAAACCGAAAGGATTACAGGAAGAAAACTGGCGAGAACCCCAGCAGTAACTCTACTAGGAAACTTTCCCAGACCCCACAAAAAAAAAAAGAAAAACAAATTCATAGATCTAGCGTTAATTTTAGGGAAAAGAGAAATCACAATGCACTGGAAAGATCCCAAAGGACCGAGGGCCCAAATGTGGAAAGACACTCTGATTAAATGGGCTGAAGCAGAAGGCGAGGCGTTACGCATGGAGCTGACAAAAGGAGCGGGAAACGCAGAGAGGGCACAGCAATGGGACAATCTGATAGATCGCATGAAACACCCAATAGACAACCCTCAGGACCATGACATTTCAACAGAGGAATCAGATTCGACTGAAAACAGTAACACGGACTAACATGCAGGTTTGCCATGTGCCAGACAATAAACAATTGATAGCAAAACCCAAGATGACAGCGCCCAGAGGAAAGGAGCACGGAAATTCGACCAGAACAGCTGAGGCGGGAGGGGAGGGGGGGGGAAGGTAATGCAAGTAAAGTTATGTAAGTATGAAACAAAACAATAAAAATACATTAAAAAAACAATATATATATATATAGTAGAGTTCAATGGCGTAGAAAGCAGTGGTGTAGAGTACAGTTGTGTAGAATTCAGTGGTGCAGCTTAGATTGGCATAGAGCAGTCATACTCATAGTACAGCCCGCAGGCTGCTTGTGGCCCTCCTGACCTTCACATGCCACTCCCTGGTGAACAGCAGCCCTGGGCTGCTGTTTATTTAAGAAAGCACTAACTTTCAGAAAGATGATAATTAAGCAGACCAGCTTTTATTTACAATATAACTGAAGTAAAAGAAAAGAAGGAAAAAAGGTGTTCTGCACTAATTAACTTTTGGAACACAATCATCTTTTAAGACATCTTGCGACAAAATGTGTAAAAATGACAAAGGGCCTCACTTAGATCTGGGCGAATGGAATACTCCATCACAAACGTGATGGATATCCCATCCGCAGTATTACGATCTTCATAGGATATAATGGGTTCATAATACGGCTGACAGTATATCCATCACATTTGTGACGGAGTATTCCCCTCCGCCAAGAACTAAAACAGACCCTAAATTGTTTATTTATGCTGTGTTGGTTGTGTACATAAGATCAAATCAGTGTATTAAGAAGTACTTTTTAAAAGTGACAGCTTTTAAAAATGAACATAGAAACACTCATGCCTCCTTCCACCATGAAAACAATGCCAATAGTGAACTGAGAGGCAAGCCAGTTGTCCTGTCAAATCCTCTGGGTGGCCTGGGTTCTTTCTATACATGGACAACATTATAATTTATTAAATCAAACACAATAGAAGGTTTTGTACCATGTATATCTAGAACCCAGGTATTTCAAGCTGCTCTTACACGTGAAATGAAGAAAAGGGAGGCAAAGTGAAATAAAACAATTGCCTAGAATAACACAATTCTTTCAAGTGAGAAGCCGGAATTGATCGTAGTTATTTTTTGGTTTTAAGTTGTGCAATTCTATTTCATTCCAATTTAATAATGAAGTTAGCTTTTTTTTTGCACTTGATCCTCCAGAGGTAGTGATAGCAAGTAGAGATGGGTGTTAAAGGTATAGAAATTCAGATACTACTTAACACAGTATAGCATCGCACTGAACCCTGACTATTTCTGTATTATACAATTCAAACAGCAGCCATTGGGGGCACTTCCTTCGTTGCACTAGGGCCCATGACACTGCTGGTTCCCCATGTGCCAGGGTTGGCATCTCTAGCCCTAGACCACATCTCCTCCTGTGAAAGCTCAACTCATTTCGGTTTGAGGTTCCAAGAGGACTTCACCTTGAGCCATCAATAGCCCACCCACCTGTATTGAGCAGGGTGTACGAGCTTGCCTCTCAATACCGGCGGAGCAGGCTCAGTTTAATTTGTTGCTTTATTAATGTAAAAGTGTGTTTCTGTGAGTCTCTGAAAGCGGTTGAATGGGGAACTTCATTTTGAAAGAGGCAGCAGTGGGAGTTTGTGTCTCAAAGCATGATCGTGTTATGTGACTATTTGTTTAAAGTGTCAGAATGCAATTGTACCCCAATTCTACACTAATATGTGATTGTTTGAAGTGTCAGAATCTGATTCTACACCAATATGTGACTATTTGTTTGAAGTGTCAGAATATAATTCTACACCAAAATGTAATCCTGATGGTATGACTGACACTTTAAAATCTCTTATCAGAAATAACTATTGTGCTGCCACAAAACCATTGTTTGATGGCAGGAAACCCTAGCTCAATGAAAGACTCACTATTGTGTGTCTTGGACATCACAACTATACATTAGGTGAGGCGGGCCCAGGAATCATACAGCCATAATCCCTCCCCTTAAGATATTTTATTACTGTATGTTATGAGGCAGAGGTATACACTCTTTCATGCTCTCCCTCACTATCTTTTCTTCTTCACTTTCTCACCGCCCTCCTTTTCTGCTCTCCATTATACTTTTATACACTGACCTTTTTTCTTCTTTCTCTCCGCTCTCACCTAATTGATTTTCACTTTCCTGTATTTCCTCTCCACTTTTACTCTAGCTCATCTAAGTAGAATGTTCTTCCCTTCCTCCTCTTTCCACTTTTTGTTCTTATTGAGTTCCTTTCTTGCACTCCGTTCTCTGCTTTCCCCAGTACCCTTCACTCTTTTTGTTCCTTATTAAAGATGTATATTTTTACATTGGAAAACAATTAAGTTGGATGCTTTTAAGTCACTGACCCCTCGCCGCCATCCATTCCTGATCACTCACCACCCCTAAACACCACCATTGTCTGTCTCCTGAAAACCACTTACCATGCCTGAACTACAACCATCCCTGAACCTTAAAGCCTTTCTACCCTTACACTTCACCCAAACCTGAACCTAAAACCCCTCGCTACCCCAAACTCTGCCCATACCTGAAACCTAAAAACCCCACCTATTAGTGATCCCTTAAAACTCTCACCAACCAAAACTCCAACCACCCCTGAACCCTACAAAACTCTCACTGCCTTAAACAGCACCCATCCATGATCCCTAAAAAACCCTTTCCACCCCTTAACTCCACCCTTTCCTGAAGCTTAATCCCCTTTCAACCTCTAAACTCTATACATCCCTGAATCCTTAAAGTCCCTCACCAACCTAAACTCCCCCCAATCCTGAACACTAAAAACTCTTCAAAACCCTTAGCCTCTACCTATTACTGAGCTTTAAAAACCCTCACCCCCATAAACTCCACCCATTCCTGAATCCTAAATCCCTCTTCTATGCCTGTACTCTACCCATTCCTGACCACAAAAAAACCCTCCGGACCCATACTGATTAGCCATCCTTGAACCTCAAAAACCAATTACTAGCCCTAAACGCCACCAAAGTTTAATGTAATTTTGAAATTTTCATTAAAATTATCCTTCCTTTAAAATGTTTCCTTTAAATTTTCAATGTATCTGTATTTCCTTAAAAGTGTCTTTCATTGAAATTGGTTTTCCCAGATTTTGTTTCCTCCAATGTGATTTCACATTGGAGGTTTTTTCGTTTTTCCATTAATTCACAGACATCACTCAAATTCATCTTAAAGAAGTAGTCCCCAAACTTTTTAGAACCATAACCTACTTTTTAAAACAACAAATGTTCGCAACCCACCTACCTTTAATGGACATGAGATAGGGTGATTTTTTAACGAATTGTCATTTATAGACAGCACATTTTCCTTTGAAATTGCCACTAAATTTTCACAAGCATACAGTTTTACTCATAAAACATATAGCACACAAATCATTATGTGTGGAAATCCAGTTTCTGTGAATATGTTTCATTTGTGCATCACCCAGTAAGTTTATTCATTTTTTTGGGTCGTAATAAAATCTCTGTTTCCAGTGCACTGCCGAATTACAAAAAAGGTTATTTTTTGCTTTCCTAACAGCCAGATTCATATTGTTCATTTACAGGTATTTACATTTTGTTGTGTGTTGCAAAAATTAACATCCTATGTTGTGTGCAGTCAAAGACAGAAAAGTAAAGAATCACCAGCAAATGTGGCAAGTTAAACAAAGAATTTAAAGGCGTCTTTATTTATTGTTCTGACTTTCATGATGCAACAAACATTAGCTTGTAACTAAGTAAGGTCCCATTGTAAAGTTATCCTGGGATCATCCTTGAGTAATGCAGCCTCATTCTGAAGTCATCACAAGATGATTCTGTAATAATATAGCCCCATCTTGAAATACTCATGGGATCATCCTGGAGTAACACAGCATAATCCTGAAATCATCATGAGATCATCTTGTAGTACTACAAGATCATCACACATTTTCCAGAGAAGTAATCAGGATCCCATCTTGGAGTAATCCAGCCTAATCTTGAAATCATCATGGGATCATCCTGCAGTAGTAAATGATCATCAATGACTCCTCCCGAAGTCGATATCAGCTAGTGGGTCCTCACGTGAAAGGTTGCAATCTTAAGAATCAGCCTTTACCCCACTCCTGGTACCAAATGTAGAGTTGGGGTAAGGCGGAATATTACTGGAAGGCAAATTCCAAAGATGAGTAGAGATAAGCCTTATTCCAGTAAGAGAAGTAAGACGCATGGCAATGTAGTGGTGGCTCAAGTCTAGGACAGCAGAAGACTGACCTTCACTAAGTAACCAACCAAAGAGGGTTCACAAAAGAACACAGATCCCCAATACACTCTACATTCCAATAAATACTGAAACTATACAAACAATGCATACTACATACATAAAAATAAAAGTAGAATGCAAAGTACAGTGAAAACAATAAAAACGCAAAATCCAAGATGGCGGCCGGATTTCCCGGCTGATCGCCACAACCGCTCTAGCCCATCTCCAGATCACACGCGGCTCCCACTCACCCGCGAAAGCCGCGGATGCCGCGGACGCTGTGCGCCTGCAGCACGGACCGCTGCGGGTGCTTCACGGCTTTCTGGCGGCCCCCGCTAGGATCAGGGCCGCGTCGGCAAGCACCGGAGGGCCCCGCAAGAAGATGTGAGCGCGGCGCTCGCCCTAGACCCGCGCTCCTGCTCCTCTCGACCGAGTGCGACCCTCGCCGTCTTTTGGCAACATTGGCTGGCCTGTGGGGTGTGTGGGATGCCCTGATGGCGCCGAAGTTAAACAGGACCCCTCGCTCCTTACGGGCACGGCAGAACCAAGATCCAGGAGGAACCAGAAAGGACAAAAAGCTACCGGTCCCCGGAGCTATCCACGGGCTATTATAGTGTATTTTGGTAATTTTTTATTGAGACAGGCTGTGTTTGAAAAAGCTCGCCCCAATTCAAAGGTGATGGTGGAAGGTGTATCATTCTTTAGTAGGCCAGACTTTGCACATGCCACTGTAGAGAGACGGTGGCGACTCAGGCAGATGATTGCTCAATTCCAAGAGTTGGGGGCGGAAGCCTACTTGTTAAGCCCTGCACGTCTAAAAGTTGTCTATAAAACAACTATAAGATTTTTTCTCTCAGAAATTAAGGCAGGGGAATATGTACAGCAACTGAAAACTGGTCAAGTGCAGGGGGTACGGGAGAAGGGGGGGAGGGTTTGCCGTAAATAGCCGTTTATATGTAAATGTATGTGATACTGATTGGTGGTAGGTAAACTCCCCCCTCACTCCGCTCTCTACTCTCCCATTTTCTTTTGTCATGTATCTCTTTTTGGCCATTTTTTTAAAATTGTTTATTGGTCAAGGGTTTCGATCGGGAGGGTGAAGAAGAGGGGCAGCGGGTAAGGATTGTAATAGATGTGTGAAGGTTTTTTTTACGTATGGGTGGGCTAACAGGAGCGGGACTGGCAAATACCATCTTACAGGCTCAGGAGCCTGGCGATTCCATTTGTAGGGATAAGGGTTGGGGGGTGGCTTAAAGGAGGGTGGGGGGGTCACAGGGACAAAAAGGATAATGGGACACACAGCAGGGGGAGTGGGGATGGCTCTCATCAGTGGAAAAAGGGACAGGGTGTGAAAGCAGCAAATTTGAATGGGGCATACTGGGGAGCCAGAAGGACCAACATCCATGAAAATGGGACAGTTAAGTGAAATACGTATTGCCACAGTGAATGTTTGTGGGCTCAATAATAACAAAAAACGGCAGCTTGTAGGAGAGGTTTTCAAGTCATGGAATGTCGATATTATTTGTATGCAGGAAACACATATCCCAGTTACACAAAAGCAACTAATGGAGTTTTATGGCTGGAAGCTAGCGGTTTTTACACGACAACAGACAACCACTAGAGGGGTCGCGATATTAACTCGGATCAGTACTTTGGTTATACATAAACAATTCGCTGATAAACTCGGCAGGCTGGTTCTGTTGGAATGTTCGGCTAAGGGGCTAAGGTTCACTCTATGTTCTATTTATGGATCCAACACAGATGATCCAGAGATACCTGATTGGCTTAATTTAGAACTTGCGACCTGGGCAACACCTATCATAATGTGTGGAGATTTCAATATACATTTAGATAATAAAGAACCCATTCTGGAACAAACACTCTACCTGGGTAGAAAGAATAAAGTTTTTAGGGCACTTCAATCATTGGCCATTAATCATGGTTTGATCGACGTCTGGCAGCTGTGTTGCCCGCAGGACTCAGGGTTCAGCTTTTTCTCTGCCCCGCATAAGAAATTAGTCAGGTTTGACTATTTTTTTGTGACAGCCTTTCTACAAAACCAAATAAGGATCAACAGACTTCCTAGAATCATATCAGACCACAACCCATTGGTTTTGGCTTTAGAGATTGGGAGAAAGGGCCCGCAGCCTAGATCTTGGACATTTGATAGGGCACTATTAGCCGATCCAGGGTACATCCAAAAAATGAAGGAATGGATCCCGGAATTCTTTAAGATAAATCAGGACTCTGCTTCTTGCCAGACAGTTTGGGATACATTCAAAGCCGCTGTCAGAGGAGAAACCCTGAGCTATGGGTTAAGAAAGGAGAAAATACGCATGGATCAGTTAAAATTAGTTCAGACAAAGCTGGTTAAAGCAGAGCAGCGACTAGGGGAAGTGATCCGCAGCAGAGTAGAGATCGCAGACATTTTGTGTGAGGTGAATATCATTAAGGCAGAAGCCACTAAGATTTTTATTTACAAGGCTGCTGCAAAATTTTTAGTATATCGCCAGAAATGCTATGAGTATAGCGGGAAAGTGGGCCAACAGCTGGCCTTAAGAATAAGACAAAAGCAGGTATTTGGGAGCATTAAAAGTTTAGTGAATGAAGAGGGGCGGATGGTACACAACGGTCCAGAGATTATGGACGTTTTTAGACGATTCTATCAAAAATTATATACCCAGGAAGAACAGCCCCAAGAAGAGGAAGAGATTGATGCTACGGGCAATGAGATATCAGATCAGTTAAGAGAGGAAGATAAGGCAGCTTTAGAAGCACCTATGACATTGGAAGAATTGGAGATAGCAACTCGCGCCTTGGCAAGCGGGAAGGCGGCAGGGGGGGATTTAATTCTACTGGAATTCTACAAAGTTTTTTTTGTGGAGATATGTAAACAGATGCTTAATTTCTTAATTTATTTATTGAAGTACAAGCAGGGGCTCCTCAACCGGCCTCGTGGGGGGAGGCTAAGATAGTAGTCTTTTTGAAAAAGGACAAGGAACCCACGCAGCCTGGTTCATATCGCCCAATTTCTCTAATTAACAGCGATGCCAAAATTTATGCTAAAATACTTGCCTGTCGCCTGAGTTTGGTAATCTCAGGTTTAGTATCTCCATGGCAGCATGGCTTCATCCCGGGGAAGAGCACGGCAGATCATATAAGACGAGTCATCACGTTACTTGATGTTAGCGCAACAGCCAAGCTTCCCATGGCAGTAATCTTGCTAGATGCAGAAAAAGCTTTCGATCGGGTTCACTGAGCCTTTTTATGGTCTGTCTTGCGTACAAATAACATCGGTCCCGGGTTTGTTAAAGCAATTCAACAGCTTTACCACAAACCAATGGCTACGATACAAGTTGCCGGGCTAAAGTCGACCTCAATCAGTATCCAGAGAGGTACGCGACAAGGGTGCCCGTGTTCACCACTGCTTTTCGCGCTATATATTGACCCCTTGATCAGGAGAATGATCAGGAATGATCGGATCATTCCAGTCTCATTGAAAGGAGGGTGCACTAAGATTTTAGCATATGCAGATGATATTGCGGTGGTAACCACGGACCCCAGGACTGCTATATTGGAAATAGAGCAGGAAGCCCTGCAGTTTGGGAAAAGATCTGGCTATTTGCTGAACAAAAGTAAATGCCAAATGTTGGTGAACGACTCAATAGATTTTAAGGATGAGCGGGCGCTGACACAGGTACAATATTTAGGTGTTAAACTCACAGTAAACCTTGACGAAGTTGTGAAAATAAACATGGGCCCGATTTTAACAAAGACTAGGAAAGATCTCGCTCGCATTAACAATCTACATTTGTCACTTATGGGACGTTGCAATGTGATAAAAATGTTTTTTCTACCCAAAATACTCTATCTCTTTAGAACAATTCCCCTAGAGATTGGGCAAGACTGGTTCAAACTAATAGAGGGATTGGTTAATAGTTTCATTTGGTCCTATACAAAGCCGCGCCAGGCTTTTCACTATATGACTCTTCCTAGAGAGAAAGGGGGGTGGGCACTTCCCAACTTTAAACTTTATTATCTGGCAGCAGTGCTTCAGTATGCACAGACACTTTATGTCACAGATAGATCCGGGCAAGATGCTCTCCCTTCGATATATACCCTGATTTTGGGCAAAGAAGCAGATGGAGTCTTTCTGCGGATTCTGGAACCCAGCTACTACAAAAAGGTTAAATTTAAGGTAATCTATGCTGCATTTAAGGTATGGACCCAGGTTAAGCGCAAGATAGGTATAGGATGAATCTGCTACTACACTCCCTTGTGGATTACTCCCACGTTTCCGGCGATATTTAAAGACCTCGAGAATATGTTAATTAAATAAGTAATCTTATATGAGATCTTTAAAAGCAGAAACTAGGACTATAGATTTAGAATAAAATGCATGTTTCCCCTGTATGACAACATTGATGTACTTACGACTTTTTTTTTATTTTTGTTTCTCTTCTTTTATGTTGCAAACATGTAACCCGCTGTGTGTTCTAAATAAAAAATAAAAAATAAAACAATAAAAACGCAGTTCGCTTGTGCTGAACTACAACAGCAAGAAATACAGATGACATCATCAGAGCAATATAATCAATTTATATTTTACATTTGCAGTTTTTTTTCCCCACTAGCGCAGTATCAGGCATTACAGAGCTGGGCATTTGTTCTTTCTCACCCGCACACGGCTGCTGATAATGTAGGTTACTTAAAGTCTCGAAATTTCAATATTAAGAGTGTAAGAATTAGTGTTTTCTTTAACTTAGTACAATTTAGGCACTAAGTCAATATTATTGTGACTTTGCCATCTAACATGGGACTTGAATTAATGTTTATTCTGTGTTATGCTATGACACATTGATTTCACTAGCTGAGAAAAGTGTTCCTTGTAGCTGCCTGAGCAGAGTGTACTTTCCCAAGGACAGAGCAACTGTTCCAGACCAAATAACATACAATGTAACATTTTATGTACCAAGAACAGATGTTGTGACACTAGAATTCCATGTATTAGAATAGTGAGAAAATACTTGTATGTACTTTGATGCAACTGTTGGTCTTTGCTTAATTTATATTGGTTATGACTGTTTGAACCATGCACTAATGTAGTAAATGTCTGAAGCCTTTGTCTAAAGCTCTATAAATAGAAAGTTTCTTTGTGTCAAGAGGAAAATGTTACCCCATTCTTAAAAGGAGAATCAATGCTGGATATTTAGTACAACTTTATTGAGTTTTTTGCTGTATCTTTAAGATTGTATGCTTATTGATCTATGCTGGACCTTTTTGCAGGGTCATCCCCAAACTTTTTGCTGCCTTCCTCCTATTTTGTCTGACCAGGTTTTTTTGGCTTTAGGACTCTGGGCATTTCACCACTGCTAACCAATGCTAAAGTGCATATGCTCTCTGTCTAAATTGTATTGGTCATTTGTTATCCCTGATTGGCATATTTGATTTACTAGTAAGTCCCTAGTAAAGTGCACTACAGGTGGCCTGGACCTGTAAATCAAATGCTACTAGTGGGCCTGCAGCACTGATTTGCCAACCATACGAGTAGCCCTGTAAACATATCTCAGACCTGCCGCTGCAGTGTCTGTGTGTGCAGTCTTGCACTACCAATTCAGCTTGGCAAGTATACCCACTTGCCAGGCCCAGACCTTCCCTTTTACTACTTGTGAGTCACCCCTAAGGTAGGCCCTTTGTAGCCCCATGGGTAGAGTGCAGTGTATTTAAAAGATAGGACATGTTCCGGTGTGTTTTACATGTCCTAATAGTGAAATACTGCCAAATTCATTTTTGACTATTACAAGGCCTATCTCTCCAATAGGTCAACATGGAGACATCCTTTAAATACCTTTTAAGTACAGGTTCCAACTGGGAGCAGATAAAGATATGGAGTTTGGGGGCTCACAATTTAAAAATACATCTTTTGGTAAAGTTGTTTTTTTTAGATTGACAGTTTGAAAATGGCACTTTTAGAAAGTGGTCATTTTCTTGCTGAACCATTCTGTGCCTCTGCCTGCCTGTGGAATCCACATCTGGGTCAGACTGACAGTTGGACTGTTTGTGAATTGTCTCTAGACAGTGACACAAAGGGAGCTGAGGTGTGTCCTGCATATTCTGATGAGTCTTCCTGAACTAGAGTGGAAAGGGAGGAGCTGACGCCTGTACCTGAAAGAGCTGTGCCTGTCCTCACACAATGTAGACTCCAACCCCCTGGTGTGTGTCAGCGGCCAGGCCTGGGCAAGGCAGGATCTTGTGAACAGCAGAGACTTTCCTTTGACAATTGTCTACTTCAAAGACGGAAATGAGTATAAGTAGCTGACCCCAAACCCCAGATTTTTATATTACTTCTGGATCAAGAGGAACCTCTGCCAAGGAGAAGAACTTGATGGTTGAGGAGGACCTGCCACTCTGCCTGTTGCTTTGTTGTGCTGGCCTGCTGCTGCTTATGCTTTAAAAGGGAAAGGACTGGACTTTGTTTTCTGTAATCCTACTTGTGAAGTTTCTCCAAGGGCTTGAACTGAGCTTGCCTCCTGTTAAGAAGTCTCAGAGACATCAAAGACTTCACCTGCCAGCACCTGAGTACTCCAGCTGAGGACCCTGACTTGCCAAGTGGTGACAATCCAGTTCCTAGACCCTTGGAAGTGAGTTTTGGTGAGAAACAAGAAGATCCCGGCACACCGACTTCTGACGACTCCAGAACTGGCGCCACTGCAGGACTCCGCAACGCTGCCTGGCACATGAAGCTGTGGTCCCCGCTGGAGTGCGATGACCCTGACTGACATCGCAGGCCTGATGACCCCAGCTGACGTCCCGTGGCTTCGTGGGATCTGCTGCGGCGCCTGTAGCCCCGTGGTGTGACCGCGACCCCGTGAGGTCGCCCAGCGCGTCTTGGTCAGCTGGATTCAACAACCCCTCCGGATCATCAGAAACTGAAACCTCGTACCGATGCAACATCACCTCCCCTGCCCTGCAGTAAGGAACCGACGCTGCACTGGATCCAGTGACGCTTCATCTCCCCAACTCCTTGCACCGGCTTGTTTTCATTACCAGAGGTACTGTACCTGGGGTCCGTGCGACTCCTTGGCCAGCGCCGCCCTCCTCGCTAGTGGTGTCAGATTGTTGAGAACCACTCCATCAACAATGCCATGATACTCCCAGTTGGAGCTATTGCGTTTCTAAGCGCTACATTGAACTAAATTTGGATTGTTGCTTGTGTATGTTACATTTTTGTTCTTCTGATCTTGTTTTGCTCAGATAAACATTGGCTATTTTTCTAAACAGGTGTTGAGTGCTTTTGTGGTGTTTTCACTGTGTATAAGCCTGACTGCTTATGACAAGTTACCAAGGGAGTGAGCAAGGGTTATCCTAGGTGTGTATCTCCCTGAATAGAGTGAGGGTCCCCTCTTGGACAGAGTGTCAATTGACTGCCAACCAGAGATTCAATTCCTAACAATGGTGATCAGTGGTGAGGATAGGATTGAAATTTGTACTTGACTTACAGTGACTGGTGTACACTACTGTTTTATCGCAGACCATTATGTACCAGCAAACTATTTTACTCTTTCAGTTTTCTTTGCAACTCTTGAGTTTAGACCACAATCATGTCTGAATCTGGTGATCCATCAGCAATAGTTGCAGATACGGTGTTTGAGCAGGAGAGGTTGGAAGCCTATATGGTGCCTCAGCTCAAAAAGTTCTGCAGAGAGTTCAAATGTTCTTTTAAGGGCTTCACTAGGATGAAAGAACTGCAAAAGGTGCCGAGGGCCTGGTTGGCAGCCAGGAAGACTGGTGAGCATACAGAGGGGAATGATGTTGTGGAGGAGGAACAAAGTCTGCACTTGGGATGGCTGGAGGAATCAGCATCACCTGTGGGGCAGGGGCAAGCCTGAAAGCTCAGGTTAAAGCAGGAGAGATTAAAAGCTTTGGAGGAGATGAGACGGGCCCTTGTGGAGAAGAAAGCTGTTTTAGCTTAGGAGCTCGGTCTGATGGAGCTGGAAGCCCAGAGGGCTGAGTCCAACACAAATGGTGGGAGCAAAAGTGTTACGTCCAGTACTGTGGGAGAAGTGCACATGCCCACAGACTTGGGTGGTCATTATGAGTTTGGCGGTCCTGCTCCACCACGCAGCTTGGCGGAGCAGGACTGCCAAATTATGACCACAGCGGTGAATTGGCTGCAAAACATAATCTTTTGGGGACGTTACATTGATGACATTTTGCTAATCTGGCAAGGCCAGAAAAATATTCTAAACCAATTTCTACAGACATTAGTGCCTAATCGTTGGGACATTGATATTACCTATCAGATATCCAACTCAGCAGTGGAATACCTTGACCTTCTCATTTTCATTGAAAATGACAAACTACAAACACGCTTCTTTAGGAAAGCTACGGCAGCAAATTCAATTCTTCATGCTTCTAGTTGTCACCCATTGAGCACTATTCGAAATATCCCATATATATGTGTATATCTGACTATGAAACAACCTCTACACAAATGATTGAGAGACTAACAACCAGAGGCTATAACCAGAAGCTCCTGAGTACAACGAAGGACAAATTAAGTGGAGTGGATCGGAACAAGATGCTCAACAAACCGCAACATTCCAAGAAGAACACAGCTATTCGCTTCATAACAGAGTTTCACAATGGTCACTATCTAATTCGGAAACTTCTTAGAAAACATTGGTATCTTCTACAAAACAACTCATCCACTAATCAATATATAACTCAGTATCCCCAAATAGGATTCAGAAGAGCCCCTAACCTAAGGGATAAACTATGCCCATCTTTTTTCCAAGATAAGCCTCCCCAAAACACATTGCTCTCAAGACCTAATAGCTTTTTCACCTGCAGTAAATGTTCCATCTGTAAATTAGGGTTATCTAAAACCAAAATGATCACAATTAATGACCATCCTTATACAATCCGAGACTTTATTAACTGTGAAAGCTCTTATGTTGTCTACTTAATCAAGTGCCCATGCCACCAAGTCTACACTGGCAGTACTACTCGAGTACTGAAAAGAAGAATTCAAGAACATTTTCGAAACATTCATAAACCTGATCTTAGGGCCCCACTTGTGGAACATTTTAATGAATTTCATCCTGAAGAACGCACCTTTACCTTCTTTGGCCTTCGACGACTTAAAGCACTCCCCAGAGGGGGCAACTTACAACTACGATTGCGTCAGGAAGAAAGTCGTTTGATCATTCTCTACGACACAGTCAGTCATGGTCTCAACAAAGACTCAGAATGGCATTATTAGTTGATGTAATCCTTTGATAGTGACTGTATAACGCCTTTTCCATTTATTCATCTTTGTCTATTATGTATGTTACTTTATGCGATCGCACTTTTTGGTGACCTTTTCAGCTATACAATTGATGACTGTTATCTTACAAGAGAAGGGCTGTTTTTGATCAAATCTGAGTATAAACTAGCAATACTTGCATATTTTCCCATTTTGACATAAGTCCTTTGGAAAGAGTGATAACTCTATCATGTATTACAACTCCATACGTGAACACTTTACATACAGAATGCCCTCTGAAATTGGTGCTCCCATATTATCTCACTAATATGTAATATGAATTGTCGTTCCTGCTTAGACATTTTGCAATTATTTGTACAATTGTTTTCCTTTTCCTGTGCAATTGCTTTCCTTTTCTTGTGCTTCTGTATACTATCCACAATCTCTAAGATGGTGGCGCACGTTTTTTCTTTACCTTTCTTTAACAAATATAAAGAAAGGACTAAAGCGCCTAGCTCGTATAATTAAAGATCAATCGTTCCATCAGCGCACTACCTAATAAGGCGACAGACACGACCTCCAAGATGGCGATGCCCGTTTTTCTCCCTCCCCTCTTTAATAAACATAAAGAAAGGATTCAAGCCCCGAGCTTCAAAATAAAAGAACACTCGCTCAGTCAGCGCGTTCTGTAAAAATGGCGACGGACGCGACTTACTGAACCTCCCTGGACAGGCTATTTTAGCTGCCAAACGGGTAAGCAATGTGTTTGCAGTATTCACGTTACGTGAGAGTCTTTTCTTTTCTCTTGGATAGCCACATAGGTAAAACTTGATTATGACTCACGTCACAAGAGAGGTCTTGCTGATGGGTATCTATATTATCGAACTTTACCATTAGTGCATATTCGCCCACATTTCTTGCCAACAGTGTTTTGCTTGATCATATTTTTCTTAAACCTTTAATCCGTTTGAGAACAATATTTATTTTGAATTGTTTTCTGTTTTTCTTGATAGCCCCTGGGACTCTTATACAACTGTTACATGTTACTTTCCCATGTTCTTATTTACAGATTGTTTATCTTGTCAATAATACTCAGTACATTATTATAAGCAAAAATGAACCACAATTATGTTATGTTACTTACTTTAGTGGTTTATCTTGCGTATGGACCAATGGACCACTTTTAATTTTCGGTTGAATATAACTAATTTGCATCAGCATGTTTTCCTTCTAACGGTCACAGTGCCGGCACCATTCATTCTCATACCTCTAGCACTTAATGCACTTTCTCTTCATTAGGTCACATATATTTGATTATTTTGTTCTCTTAATTTCTACTATGGATATCCTAATGTGATCACCTGTCCTTTTGACCTTTTTCCAAGCCTTCAATTTGGAATGGATCTATGCAACTGCACCTTTACTGCATGGGCATTTATCTCTATCCTTTTCATGGATAGAAACACCTCCTAGATATGGCAGCACTAAGGTGTAATTATTACCTTCAATAATCTTGGGCTTTCACCCTTTTGGTGTTTCTTGATCTCTAGACTTTAATGTCTCCTTTTAAGACTATCCTTAATTTTACTCTATCTCATCTTCTACAGCCTTGAGAAAGCCCTGGTGAATGCACCCAATAGGGCGAAAAATGTGTTGGTGGAGTATCTACTTTGCTGTACGCTTCATCTACCTGTTGTTTAATATGAAGCCATTTACTACTGTCTAATAAACTTCAAATTGGATCACACATCCTGGAGTATTCTTCCAATTCTTTAAGGAACCTCATTGGATAATTGGCATTTGGATGCCTTTAAATTATTGACACTTAAGTGGGAACCTATCATATATCCGAAAGCTCACTTTGTAAATGGGGGACTTGGGTCCATTTCCCCCGGTTTAAGTTCCCACGTCTATATAGCGAACTGGCATTTTGTTACGGGAAGTAATAAACTAGACTCTCACCTACGTTCACCAAGCTTATTGCTTTTTCAAGATGGATCCTAAATTTATAGTATTGGCTGCCCAGCCACCAAAGGCCAATTATTTGGAAGCAATTATAAAAAGAAATGGGATATGTCACTACTTTGAACTCCTTGACAAAGCTCACCTTCCTCTTAAAAGAGTGTTTGGCCAATGTGTTTTTTTCCAGGAGCAGTGTGAAAAGAGCTGTAATGTCAGTCGAAGCCAATTCAATAATCATTCCCAATTTTACAACTCCTGAGGTCATTCCGGGTTCCATTACAGCAGAACCACCTTCTATCCCCAGAGGAGAAGTAGGACCAGTTTAGAGGCCAAACAAGACTTTCTGTCACCAGCCGTAAGTGTACAGCTAGTAGCAGTAAAACTGGGAAGGGGCAGGGAGTCCAATTGCAGTGTTTTATCAGACATGGTTTTAATTATCCACAGATCCCTGTGGATACAGACAGTGATGGGGTGTCATATTTCAACCAGTTTGTAGTATTTAAACACTTCAAGATGGAGATGATTCTTCACCTGAGACATTCTCTCCAAACTGTCTACTTAATGGTGTGCTTGGATTTAAAATGCACATGTTTATCTGCCCCAATATATCCTTCTGATTGCAAATTCTTCCAGTTCCAAGAAAATAACAAATTCTTCCAACTCAGAGCCCTTGTGTTTGGCCTTTTCTCAGCTCCTTGGCTTTCGCCAAGCTTTTAAGCCTTCACACCTCATCTAAAAGCTTAGGGTTTTTATTTTCTTATCTAGCTGGATGTTATTGTTATCTTTTTTAAAGACAAACACGTCTTTTTGAATCGTCTTCAAACTACACATTTGAATTTCTAGAGGGTTTGGATTTGGCAATAAACTAACCAAAATCTTTGCTAACTCTAGTTCAATCCATAGAATTCCTTGCTTATTGGTGATCTCAAAGGAAAGTACCCTTCAGGTTCCAGATTTGAAATGATTTACCATCAGGAAAGAACTATCACATTTACTGTCAGTTTTGTGCATATATTTATGCCACCTCACTCACATAGTGGGTCTGCCAGCATCTACTATCCAAGCTGTATTTCTGTACCCTAGTCATTATCATGCCCTCCAAAGACTCAAAAGGACACGTTACACTCATTCTGGTGAATACTGTATCTAACAACTGATTCCTCACCTTTAGAATATCTCTAAGTACCAGAACTGGATCCAGATTTGTTTTAGCATAGGTGGTGTAGGTTGGGTCCGTGTCAACTCTATTCCACCCCAGAAATTACATCCAAAACCGCATATACGCACCACCCAAATGTGATGACGTCATTTTCTTTCTTGACACTGTCCACGCTCTCAATGCTAAGTAAAAAAAAAAAATAACTGTGCCGGTGTGCAGATCTCAAAGTTGGGACCCTTTTAAATAGAAATGAGACCATTCCACAGAATGGGTAGGAGGGAAGTCAGTGAGGAATATGCAGTTAGAAGTATTCCCCAGAAAGAGCATTAAAGAAGGTAAATAACTTGTTCTTCTGATAAATACTTCTAACTGCAGATTCCTCACCTTTAGAATAGATACCAAAGCAGTACCTCCCATGGTAGTGGGTCTGTGAAAAGTCTCAGACTTAAAAGTCCTGCAGGACTGTATGACCAAAATTCTCTTCCAGTCAGACCTGGCATTTAAGGCTGCAGTAATTTGTGAAGGTGTGTAGTGAAGCCCACATTGTAGCCTGACAAATATCTAGGACAGGCAATCCCTGTGTCAGTGGAGTAGTAACAGCCTTAGCCCTGGTGAAATGGGCCCTCAGTACTTCTGGACTGAGGGCAAGTATGAACCAGATCTTAATGCAGAAGATTATCCACCTGGAAAAAAACAATTTCTGCATTGCCTTGCCTTTCCTTGCACCAGACATCCTCAAAAAGTGCTGATCACCCACCAATTGTCCTTGATGTAACCAATATAAAGACTCGGTACCCTTTTGGGGTCCAAACTATTATGCTTTTTTCTCTTTTGAAGGGTGAAGTGGAACAAAGAACATCAGAAGAGTGATGCACTGTATGACATGAAAGGGAGTTACAACCTTCACCATCAAAGGCCGCTCTAGTCCTCACCATCAGTTAGTCATGACAGAAAATAGTGTAAGGGTGCTGGGCTGAAGGAGCGTGAATTTCACTCACACCATGAGCTGAAGTTATGCAATGAGACACTGTCTTATGCATCAGGATGCCTAGAGGGCAGATGTGTATCAACTCAAAAGGGGTGCACATAAGAAAAATAAAAACCAAATTAAGAGCCAGTTGTGGCTTCATGAAGAGGTGTAGAGGAAACATGAAGGAGGCCTTGAAGAAATCACATCATAACAGGAAATTTGAATAAGTATGGATTGGTCTGGTAAATGCAAAAATGCAAAAATGCAAAAAGTGCCGGCCAATACCCTTTAACAGTGCCCACTGTAAGCCTCGATGGACAGCAAGAAGGGTCTCACCACCAAGTGAATGCCCACAACTCTGCCAGAGAACATAGTCCTCTGATTTCCACCTTTCCCAGGATAACCTGCCCAACCCAGCAGTCATGCATCTTTCATCACCATCAGCTCCGTGTGTGGGAAGGAAGTGAGGTCTGCTGCTGGTCTAGCTGTAGTCCAGCACCCACCACTGTTGATCTTTTGCAGTCTCTGAAGAATTCTGGATGGAATCTGACAGGTTGCCTTAGTGCTGAGCCCACAGACATTTCAGAGACCACCGGACAGCCCACATATGACATCTGCCATGGTCGACGAGCAGGATGCAAGAAGCAAATATGTCAAGAAGCCTCAGAGTCACATACATGGGGACCGAAGCTGAAACATTGTGTTAATGGCTTGGATGTTTTGGACTCACTGATCCAGCATACCGATAACACACTGTATCTAGGACAGTGCTGATACTAGGGAGCCTTTGCAAAGGAATCAGGTGTGACTTTGGCACATTGATAGTGAACCCCATCAATGTCAGATGATTTTCCGTCATCTAGTGGTGACCCTCAACTGACGACGGTGAGCCCCCTGTCAATAGCCAGACATCAAGGTAAGGGAAAACTGGTATATCCGACCTCAGAAGGTATCTTGTGACCACACTGTTGGACCTGGCTCTTTCTGCAGGGCCATCCCCAAACTTTTGGCTTTCTTCCTTCCCTTTTTGCTGAATTCATTTTTGTTGGCTTTAGGATTCAGCTCTTTACCAATTCTATCCACTTCTAAAGTGCATGTACTCTCTGCTTAAAACATATTAACATTGGCTTATCCACGGTTGGCATATTTAATTTCCAGTAAAGTGCACTACCTGTGCCCAGGGCCTGAAAGTTAAAAGCTGCTAGTGAGCCTGCAGCACTGATTGTGCCACCCACTTTAGTAGCTCTTCAAACATGTCTCAGGCCTGCCATTGCAGAGCCTGTGTGTGCAGTTTTAAACTGCCATTCAAACCAGGCAAGTTAACCCCTTGCTAGGCCCAAACCTTCCTTTTTAATACATACAAGTCACCCCTAAGGTAGGCCATAGACAGCGCAAAGGCAGGGTGCAGTGCATATAAAGAGTAGGACATGTACTTTTAAGTTTTACATTTCCTAGTAGTGATAGTAGTGAAGAACACTTAAATTCATGTTTCACTACAGCAAGGCCTATCTCTCCCATAGGATAACACATTTTATGTGTAATTTCCAGTTGGGAAGAGATGGAACCCCTGAGTTTGGTGTCTCTAGAGTCACAATTTGTAATCACAAATCAAGGTGGAGTCAGATTTTAAATTATAATTCTGAAAATGCCACTTGTTGAAAATGTACACTTTCTTACTTCAACCCTCTTGTGCCTTCTGCCTTTCTCTGAATACATGCTCTGGGTGGGAGCCAGCTGGGCTCTTGTGCATTCTCTCCAAACAGCCACACACAAAGGGAGCTTAGATGTGACTGATGGACCAACCACAGCCTGATGGACGATCCTGGGTAGGATGGGAGGGGGGAGCTGACGCTTATAACTGAATGGGATGTGTCCTTATCCCACACAAAGGGCTGCATAACCCCTGGAGAGAGTCTGGAGGAAAGGCAGGGACATTGTGTACATCAAAGTCTCCCCCACTTCAAAGGCACCACTGGGTATAAGAACTGGACCTCAGACACCCCCAACTCAGTACACTTCTGGCTCTGTGGATACTCTGCCAGAAAGAAGGACTGCTGCACTGCTGAAAGGACTGTCACTCTGCTGTACCCTGCTAGACTCCTCCTCTGCTGTGCTGATGTGCTGCCCTCCTTGCCTGGTAGTGAAAAGGACTGGACCTGAATCTCTCCAACTAGAACCAAACTGGCTCCTATGGCTTGCTGGCTTGCCTCCTGTTATTCTGAAGTCTCAGGGACATCAAAGAGAACTTCATCCTGCAACAGCACCTGGACTTTGCTTGCTGCATGTCTTGCCCCGCCAAGTGGTGTTAAATACAGTTCTGGGCTCTTGGAAGTGGGTATAAAGTGCTGCAACTGCCAGAACTTGCGCATCAACACTGTTGTGCCAATCAGAACCGGTGCATCTCCATCGACACCGATGTATCACCGCTGCTGCAAGAATTGAGAATATCACATCACCCTCAATGCCAGAGCATTGCTGCTGCTAAGGAGATTGGGAGCACCACATTGCCAGCTGCATGACACATCACCTTCATCTGTGGGATCTATGCCAATGCATCACCCTCTTTTGCTCCTTACATCTTGTTCTCAAAGTCGACGCAACTCTGAACCAAGGTACTATTTTCAGTGGACCCAGGCTGGTCTCTATATCCGACCCGTGCTCCATCATGGTTGGCTTACCTTTTCAGATTTGACTCAGTCTAGCGCAAACAGATAGCCCAAGCTGGCGCTTTATGCTTCTAAGCACTACAGCTAAGGTTATACTTTAACAATTCATGTCTCAATGTCCACTTATTGGATTTTTGTCATTTTGGTCTTGTTTTGTTGATTAAATTAAGATCTATTTGTGGTATCTTTTGTGTGGTGTTATCACAGTTTTACTGATGGAAATGTTGCACAAATACTTAACACATTGCCTCTTAAGTTATGCCTGACTACTCTGTGCAAAGCTACCAGCACAGGTTAATGTAGGGTGTGTTTCCTGCTTGGACAGGGTGCATAACTCAGCCAACCAGAAACACAATTTCTAACACACACCACCATCACTTTCACAAACAACCAAGGTGCCCTGGTGAGGCCAAAAGAGAGCACGAAAAACTGAAAATGTCCACCTTCAATCACAAGTAGTGCCAGTGGGCCAGCAGGGCAGGACATGGAAATATGTGTCC
Source organism: Pleurodeles waltl (assembly GCF_031143425.1). Classification (NCBI taxonomy): domain Eukaryota; kingdom Metazoa; phylum Chordata; class Amphibia; order Caudata; family Salamandridae; genus Pleurodeles; species Pleurodeles waltl. The sequence continues at coordinate 829,913,666 of NC_090442.1, read as the reverse complement.
TGCAGGTCCAACACTACCATGTAGTTTCCTGGAGAGCAGCTAGAATCTGGGCCAGCATGGGTATCTTGAATTTATTCTTCTGCAGGAAGAAATTGAGAGACCAGAGATCTAAAATAGGGTAACGACCTCTGCTCTTGTTTGGCACCAGGAAATAACAGGAGTAATATCCAATTCTGATTTCCGAGATTGGGACTCTCTAAGGCTCCTTTCACCAAAAGAGAGTGAACTTCCTGCAGTGAGATGGACAAGTGCTCCTCGAAAAAGCCACTCTGATATAGGTGGAAGATGAAGTGGGTTGGAAAGGAATAGTAGGGCGTAACCCAGTTGAACTATTTGCAGGATCCACCTGTCAGATGTTATGGCCTGCCAACACTGGATACAATTACTGATCCTGCCTCACACTGGCTGGTAGTGTGCTTCTAAGGGCAAATGAAGAGGCTAGGAGGCTGCTGCCGGAGGGACAAGGTCCCTGCAGGCTTGGATGCTGTCTGCTGGGTTTTCAACCACAAAAGGTCTGGGATGCCTAGGGTGATGGGACTTGGAAATGCCTGAAAGGAAAGCTCCTGGCAGTGCCATAAAATGGGCCAAACTAATGGGCGGGTGAGAAGAGACCAATGAAGCGTGTGGAATTGACCTTCTTGCCAAATAGGTGAGGCCAGGCAAATGGCATGTCCATGAGTGACACCTAAACTTGATTGGAGAAGCCTGTAGATTAAACCTGTGCAGGGTGCTGAAGCATCGTGCTAGTCCCTATTTCTCTGTCTAAGCAGTCCATTGTGTCCAATCCTAATCTAAAGACATATTTGTCCGTGTCCTTGCCATCTGGAATAGTTTGTGCCATGTTGACACTGAATTCCTCTCGTTGAGTGCTGGCAAGATCTCTGTGACCATATCATATAATGCGTGTGAGTAAATACCCAGCATAGAGCTGGCATTTACTGACTGAAGGGTGCGGCTAGCTGATAAAAACATTTGTTTTCCAAATGCCTCAATTCCCTTTGACGCTCTGGGGAGGAGGAGGGGGGTTCTGAAATACCAGGCTCTCGAGGGTAGGGTGTTGCACCAGGAAAGCAGGATCACCCAGAGCAGGTCTGTGGCATAGATCAACCTGTCTGTTCTCATGTGCACAGGAACAAGATTTAGCCTAAGTATTCATGAGAAGGTCAGTCAGAGCTTCGTTGAATGGCAGCAAGGGCATGGACGAGGTCTGCCCAGACTTCAAGACTTCAATGAGGACATTAATTTTCACCTCAGATGGTAACTCTAAGTCCAGGATTTCAGCTGCTCATCTGATGACTACCACAAATCAAGCTGCCTCTTCTGGTGACGGATATACATTAAACGGGCCAGTACAAACCCAGCCCTGTGTCAGGGCAAGTGTCCAGTCCAGTTGCCTTTTATAAGTCCAGTTAAAAGTTATATTCATTCTGAGATCCTAGGTGTAAATAGAGATACTACTATTCACTTGCCCATGGATGGCCCTAATACAGACAACATACAAAGTGGGTGTAAGCACTATACTGCTCAAGATATGAGATATGCAAACTAGATATACTATCCTGGAATGTATCAGGGATCACATCCAAACTAGATATTACTGACTGAGAGGCTTTCATAGATCAATATGATGTTTGTATTTTTCACGAAATTTGGTGTATTCTTCCTGCCCATATATCTGGCTTCAGGAAGTTTAATGTCAGTGCATTGACCAAAGGAACCGGTAGACCATATGGAGGGCTCATTATCTGGATTAACACCTCTTTAACTAGTAAAATAAAACAGCTAGATAGTAATTCTTTGGATATTTTTGGAATTAACCTGCAGTTGCACACAGGTTTAGAAATTAACATCTTTAACATCTATAACCATAGTGTATGGGATGGCCTTTTCAGAGGCACAATGTGTTTAGGGAATCTAATAACATGCCAGGCCATATTGTGATCGCTACTGATTTCAATACTACATTCAAGTCGCTCGATAATAGTGCACTTTCTATTACTGAGCATGAAGATGCAATATGCGGATCTCTGAGTTAGAGATACCACCAGTAAAAAGACTAATCAATATGCCAACTCAAATGTTTGCATTAACCTTATCTTTGAGAGTAAGAGCTTACAATAGTCACACATGATCTGATCCTAATGGATCCCACTCCTTTAATAGAATTGGACATTGAAGCAGAATAGACTACATACTGCTCCACCTTGTACTGTGGAAACATCTGTTAGATATGAAGGTAATTATGCAATCTGACAGTGATTACAAAGGCCTGATCCATTACATACCAGGAGACTTTTTTGTATCTGAATCAGAATTATTGGTGCAATTTAAAAATTATCTATCCAATGCTGTTCTAGGAGCATGCCCAATTCATTCAACACTAAAAAAGGGCATAAACCATACACATTTATAAAAAGGGTAACAGGGATAACCCGTGCAGTTATCGGCCAATAAGCTTGATTGACAATCTTCAAAAAAAATTCTGCCAATTACATGAGTGGATTGACAAGCATAACATTTTACACCGTTATAAGCTGGTTCACGAAAAATGTAAGCACAATAGATCAGGTTCTCAGGTTTAATATTATTTACTGGAAAACAGTTGTATTACACAAAGATCAATTGTATGTTGTATTTGTTGATCTTAAGTCGACTTCCGATTTGATACCTCACACAAAATTGTTGGCTGTCCTGGGTGAAAGGGGGATTCCAAGCAATATCTTATTGATAATTATATGGCTGCAATAATGGAATTGTGCTCAAATGAGGTGGGGAGATCAGAGCGATATGACTGAGCATATACCAGAAGATAGGAGAGTGTGACAGTGATGAGTTATGGAACCCACACTATTCTCACCACCTCGATACCTGTGTCAATAATGCCCTAGTAGTTTCTGGCCATAGAAAACACTGTGCTGCTGTTTCCAGGTGACACAATTCTTAGTTTTTAAACCCCCAGTGGTGAGCAATGGCTCTTGGATAATTTTGTGGAGTTCTGTAACGCTCGTGGCCTAGAGATGAACTGCACTAAAACTAAATGTATCACCCTCACCACGAACAATAACTTTCCATTGGGGGGGTCATGGTGGAGAACTTAAGATTAGAAAGGCTAATGGATTTTGATTAGCTAGGGGTAAAAAATACCCCCCATTTTGAGTGGACAAAACAAACTGTAAAGAGAGCTCTTTACCTACAGCAGAGCACTGCAGGGATACTTAGATTCTAAAAATCTACTACTTTCAGGTCTGGATCGCTGGCTATCCAAACTTATAATATTCTGGCATTAGGTGGGGGCTCTCAATGGCGTGGAGCTATGAGGAAATAGGAAAATGACACAGTAGAAAATAATTTTTTGAGAGCTTTAATGGACTTGGCACAGAGCACTCCATTAACACACTTGCTTATGGACATGGGCACTAAACCTTTCGCCCAAAAGGCGAACCTATGGGTATTGGTATATGGAGGCGACTGTGGAGTACTGAAGAACTACTGAAATATCAGCTAGCATTCGAACTTATTGTCCTGGCTTAAAAAAAGGTCTTCAAAACTAGCCGCTCTGGGGCTGCGTGAGCTATTGGACAACTTGGAGAAGGTATTAAATATTTTGAAAAAACAGCTATCAGGTAAGTACTGGCATGTTGCTTCTGAAAACGATCTTATCACATCACCACATGATTCACTTACAGGTGTCATTTGGGATTTTAAACTGAGATATTACTTTTAACCTTTAATGGATTGTATTGCCCTTTTTGCCAACTACATATCAAGTTTAGATATGGGATACTCTACAAACAGCTTTTGCTCAAAATGGTGCTATTCGAGTGTAATAGTGGATATACACCCAGCCTGCAAATGGGAGACGGAAACTGTACCTTCCTTGTTCTTTTACAAAGCTTATGAGCCCCCTCATAAGAAAAGGATCCTGCAATTATGGAGGTCACTTTGGGTAAAACAATATTTGGTAGCACTGAGAATTTTTAGATCTGACACCAGTAAAGTTATTGTCTGTAGCTTAGCAGAATTGTAAATGCTGTATGGATTATGAGAAAGAAATTCCGGAGATTAGGAAGTTTAGTAGGGGTTGGTATCAATAAATTTTAGTGGGCTTAATCATACCAGATTATAAATGTATTGTATAGTTAACTATTTTTGCTATTTTATTGTTGTAAGTAGGTAATGAATTTAAATGTTTTTACATGTTTGTTTTAAGATCTAATGCTGGAGGGTGGATCCTAAGTAAAACTGCTGTTTCATCAGTGTCGGATTCGGCTGGGGCTGAGCATGCCTGAACTGTTCCAGGACACGGCCCTGGCTGAGGTTGAGATAGATTTGGTAGAGAGTCTGACAGAACAATAGGATCAGAGTCCTCTTCTAGTGTCGGTGGCGCTGGTGTCAGCATAGCAGGAACCAGTGAGAATCGTAGTGTTGGACTTGAAGTCAGCTCCAGAATTTAAGTGGAACTTAAAACGGGTCAAGAGGTGCAGATGGGTTTGCAGGTGGTCACACGACTGGAGGCCTCCATGGATCTGTGGGCCCGTAGGTGTGCCATAGATTTGCAAAATCGCTTCTTTGAAAGCCACAACCTGTTGCGACATGATCGATTACCCCAGAATTTCAGGGTGCACCGAGATCAACTGCTGAATCAGGTTTTCAGCAAGGGACTAGGGGCAAGACAGAGGGGCACCTTGGCATCCTCCTAACTTCTCATAAGGAGAGTTGCAACTCTTGAAAAAGGCCTGCTTGGAATTATTATACTTCTTCTTGGACTTCAATTTACCTGATGATTTGGACTGTCGCCTGTCCTGTCACTGGAGCAGCCCTGAGAGCGGTAACGGGTCCTAGCTCTCTTGACTTCAAGCAGGGCTTATGCAACATCCTGCAATGTTCAGCAACGTACAGCTTGGCTTCACGACCCCAGATTAGAATTAGGTGCATAAGGGCACACTACTCACATGTCTTGTCTTGAACCCAGACACCAGAGTCACACCTTGTGAGGATCTGTCACAGATTTGTGCTGCAGCCGTCCCTACAAGGATTATACCCTGTAGGTTTAAGAGGTGACATGTTTCTTGCACATGGAGAAAAGTTTGAGAAAAATGTTTTTCAACATACCAGAAAAAGTTAGGAACTAGATCCAGATCCATATTTAAAGGCACAGAAAGAAAGGAACTGAAGTCAGAATGCTTGGGTGGCACTTGTATGCAGCTACAGTCCTCACTTCAGGGGCAGAAGCGAGTTGGTGTAGAGCTGCCTGATGCCATCTACCGGCACGCAGGGGCAGCCCTAAAATTGTTTTGGGATCTTGTCTGGTCATATTCCAAGGGTGAGGAATCTGCGATTATAAGTATCCATCAGAATTCGACATGTTAAAAAAGTGTTAAGCTATTCAGATCTTATTAATTTTAACCATGAAACATAGGAATTGGCAAATTGGGGGCTTCACACATGGAATGGAAGATCGATTTTCATATCCAGGCCAGTTTTCTTTTACAATCCAAAGCAAGTTCATCAGGCTGGAAGGCTTGCTGTGCCCAGTTCTCGATTTGGCGGCACATGGTCTCAGAAGGAGTCATCTATGCATATTGATTATTTAGAGCTCTTTGCAGGCTCCTTTAACATACCGATCTTCACAAAAAAACCTGATGTTCAACTGTCCTCAGTATGGACAATCTCATGGCATCAACTTAGTCGTACCAGTTTCAAAATCCTAGTAGATTTAGTGAAACAATTCTGGGAATACTGTCTCTTGACCACATCTGTGTGTCAGCAGCATACCTTCTGGCCAACTAAATTCAGTGGCAGATTTAAACTCCTGTCCTCTTAGGGATATAGCGACTGGAAACTCCATGTGTCAGTATTTTAGTGCATCCACTCAATTTGGGCCCATCATGACTAAACAATCAACTTCCCTAATTATACAGTTGGAGACCAGATCAGTAATCACAGGAGCATTTAGAATTGAATACATCAGCTGTCCTCAGCCCACCTACCTCCCCTTATCATTTGTTGACTTTATGCTTGTCATTGACCCTGTACAGCCATCTGCTGCATTTTGACTAGGTTTACTCTATGGAAATACCATATTCACACACAGATACATTTCTCAAACACTGGAACCAAGATCACCTATACGTGTTTCCTCCATTCCTAATGATTTCCTGTTGCTGGTTAATAATCAGACAAGTGTTATACACAGTGATCATAATTACTCCATTCTAGCTTGCTTAGTTTTGGTTCTCTGGTCTGCTAGAAATGAGCATACACATTGCAGTTCTTCTCAGTCTCTGGTATCTGGTATGGAACCCAGTGGATCAATTTCACAAACTGATTCTCACACGCAAACTCCAGTAAATGGCTTTGAAAGCTTTGGATATACCTGGCCCGTACCAGGACTTTTATTGGAGACGCTTACCTTCATTGACAAAGCCTGGGTTTCAGGAACCTAAAGAGTACAGAATTCATGTTGTCTCTGGTGTTGGAATCAACCACAGATCCTATATCATCAGTTGTCGCTGGCACAGCAAACCGTCTAGGTCAGTTGGGTTCCTCAGGTAAGTCCCATTGAACAGTCAGTGTTCACAAGCTTTCCATCTCTTTGCAGTACCATTACTTAAATGGGAAAACTGTTAGAGAACATCTTTCAATATGCACATTTTAGAGATAAATATTCCTCCTGCTAACAAATGTAACTGTTTATGGGATGTCAATTTGTTCCTGGATATTTTCATTTCATGGTCTGACAAAACATTGTTATCCTTGAAAGCTTTATCAGGGGGAAAACATTTTGTTATGCTTGTTTGTTTTCAAAAATATAATTTGATGCTAAAGTCATAGGTTTAATAGGCAGGCAATGTAATCCTTCAGGTGTTCATTCAGTGTTAAAATAACGAAGATTCTTATAAAAGTTGTAGAGTATCCTGTTTTCCCTGATCATCCAAAGCTCTGTGTAATTAGATGCTTACAAGGATATAAGACTCATACTGCTGATCTCGAAACATTTACAGGTCAACTACTAGTTTCATCTGTAAAGCTCCAGTCTTCTGTTTCCTCGGCTACCTTAGCAAGATGGTTAAATGGACTATGTCCCAAGCAAGTGTTGATATTTCCACTGTCAGAATAAAACTTATAAAGTCTTTTAGGCTGGTGCCAGACTAGAAGACATTCTGAGAACAACAGATTGGTCACTGGTTTCTATTTTTAAAACCTTCTCCAGTAACCCTGTTTACCATTCTGCTCTTACATTTGTTAATTCACTGTGAAACAGCATATGGTCTTCTGAACGTGTCATAAAATGTGTAATTCTGAAGAGGTGGTCCAGAAAATTCCTAATTTTATTAAAAACACTGAGGTGAGTATTATCCTACCTCAGTGTTTATCTTACGAATTTGTAATATTGTTAATATTGTTAAATCCCCTCCATCATTATTTCAGAGAGTACTTATGTTTTCCGTTTCCAGTTCCACAATTCACAGTAGTTGAACCACCACAATCAAACCAAAACTATTAAAGAAGGAATAGTGCCCTTAATATTGATGGCTGTCAGCATTTTCTTCATTGTATATCCATATTTGAACAGAATAAGTAATTTTCAACATCAAGAAAGAAGACTTAACTGACATGGAGGGGGGCCTGTTTGTATCAGAATGATAATGTCCCTTGTATTACCTGCTGTTACAGCCCAGCACTAGGCATGTTGATGGTGGTTGTACTGACTTCTTCCTGTATTCATTGTTTTTGCATTGTAGTTTTGTTTTTTAATGTAACTTCTACTTAATTAAAAAGCTAGAAAGAGAGCATAATATCTATGCGTATTTAATAACATTAGGAATGTTACCTCTTGGAAAACCCACATTGTCAACTACACTCCTAATAACTGGAACAAGGAAGAATTGACTTAGAGTAAAGAAATTAATATTAGATAACTGAAGTGTTTCTTCCCTGTTCTACTCACTACTCTATGAGGAGTACCCAAGCAAACATATTGTTACAGGACTGAAGTTGACAAATAAGGAATCCACCTTTCTAAAAGAGGCTAATCTCTACAAATACATCAAAACAGCCCTCCTGATATCAAGATAAAGCCTTGAGCTTGGGAGTGGAAGAGCCAGGTATGAATTCTGACAGGATAACTTCCTGATCTACATGGAAAGGAGACTGAACCTTAGGAATAAAAAAAGTTCCTAAAAGCAGACTTAATATATCTGGAAAGGATAACAAATGAAGGTCCTAAAAAGCAGAATTAATATATCCGGAAAGAATAACAAATGGAGGTCTACAAGAAAGTGATCCCAGTTTGCCCAATCTCTTAGCAGAAGTCATTGGCACAAGGAAAATGTTTTTCAAGGTCAAATACCGAAGAGAGGGGGAAGGAGCCAAGATGGCGGCCGTGTCGGACGCCTAAGCCGTGAGCTCTGACTCGGGCCCACAATAATAATCTTGTAGGGCGCTCCCGACGGGGAGATTGGAGCCCTGAACGCTACAACCGGCCCCGGAGTCCGTCGCAGAGCTGAGGAGCCGAGCGGAGTAACAGAGGAGCTGGTGACGTGCGGGCACCGAGGCGTGAGTGTGGCCGCGTCGCGGCAGCGCCTCAGAGGCCCGAACTGCCGAGGACATCGATCGGAGAGCCTCGGTGACCGAGGGGCAGAGGTAAGAGGCGGGGGGGCTTCGGCGAAGGGGAAGCTCTGAGGAGTGGGGTCCGCACATCAGAGCGGCTTCTCCCCTCTTCGTTGCGCCTCCCACCTCCTCCCCATCCCCCGGGGGACGCTGGCGGAGCGTGCTGACGGGCCCGGCTGGACCGGCTCTTCCCTGCTGGGCGGTTCGCTCCCACAGAGCGTGTGGAGGAGCGGCAGCGCGGAGGTGCCGCGGCTGGGCGCCAGGGACAGCCCAGCCGTGTAGAGCTGCCAAACAGAGCGGCACGAAAGAGAAAAAAGGAGACAGCAGGGGCTGCATTGATCCAGCGGCCCAGAAGCCGCATTGGACTCGCGGGCGCTCACCCGACCCAGGGGTGCAGCGTCCAAGTACTTGGGGGACAGCCCCCCCCACCGCTATGTAAGGAAATGAACACCTTCCCCTCCCCAGCAACGAGGGGGCAGAAAAAAGGGCAGTGAAATATAGGGGAAGGGGCGGACGGGACAGGAGGCTATCCCCCCCTGCATCGTCGTCTTTGATTAAATGCCAACCTGCTCTTTAGGCCTCCCTGCATTACGTGGGCAGGTGCCCACAGACACGCGCAGGAGCGTGGGTACCTGGGCCACCCGGAACCCCAATGGCTCTATGCAGGGTAGGCACACCGTGGGAGCACCCATATGCACCCCTGGACTGGAGCATCCAACCACTAGCAGCAGGACCCCCCCCAACTGATCCAGCTCAATGTGCCATAGACCAGCTTGACAGACTGGGTCCACAGGCAGGCTGAAGGGACTTCAGCAGGCCTATATACGCTGAAGAAACAACCAGTGCTATTAGGGCGCCCGGCCACTCAAGAAACACATAATAAAGCTGCCCTTTGTTGCGAGAGTTACCCAAAAGATATAAAAATGGCCGGGAAGTCCAAGTCCGCTAAAAACCAAGAACGAAATGCGCCCGGCCCGGCGTCCAGTGACCAACAGCAAATCCCAACCTTACAGTCACTGGAGAGCACACTCCAATCCCAGTCTATACAATTTGAAAAAGTGCTACAGGCAATCATGGACACTAAATCCTCGTTAGAACTCAGAATAGACACAGTATCGCAAGATCTGAATTTACTTAGAGTGGACCATCGGAGCTTGACAGAGAGAGTGAAAATGACGGAAGAAGTTCTAAGCAAGACGAGTCCTATAGTTTTGGATAACCAGAAACAAATTAAGGGTCTGGATGCAGAGGTGAAGATCCTATGGAGGCGTGCCGAAGAAGCAGGAAGCAGATCCCGGTGCAACAATGTTCGCTTCGTAGGGTTTCCTGAGAATTCACCAGAACAGAGCTCGGAACTATTCATAGAGCAATGGCTAATTAAAGAAGTGCTGAGTGGGTCCCCATCGAAGTTCTTCTCTGTGGAAAGGGCGCACAGAGTCCCGGGGAGACCGCCATCGCCGGGTCAGCCACCCAGACCATTAATAGCGAGATTCTTAAACTATAGGGACCGAGACCTGATACTGCAGCAATTTCGCAGCAAAGGCCCATTCCGACACGAAGGCTCAGTGGTCCATGCTTACCCAGACTTCACACAGGAGGTACAGAAGCAACGGAACTCCTATGAAAAAATTCAACAACGCCTTCGGGAGCACAATATTAAATATGCTCTTCTCTTCCCTGCCAAACTGAGTGTAATTTCCGAAGAACGTACTCACATGTTCACCTCCCCCGAAGACGACTGGACCTGGATGCACGCCAAAGGCATAGCGCAAACTAACGAGGGCACGAATGAAGAGGAGGGAATGGCTGACCTCCTCATTGCGGAAGCGCACCAGGAGACACCCCAAGGGTCAACCCTCGGAGAGACAGGCAGCAGAGGAAAGGGCAAAAGTTTTGAAAGAAACCCCGCTGCTCACGCATAACTCATTTGAGGCATTCCGGATGGGCCCCATGGCGGGCTCGGACTCGGATTCGGCTAGCGTGGACTCCACGATTACAGAGGCGCTCAGGGGCCCGAATGTCACCCCCAGAACTGCAGATTAACTGTGAACGGTAATAACTAGACTGCCTCCCCTGCCTAGTTGGGATGACAAGCGGTCAGGGAACAGGGGTGACTGCAGTAGGAACCGAACTGCTAGCCATGGTGGCTACCCACGAGTATGTTTCGAACAATTAATTCCTCCCTGCTGTGAACGCTGTTTAATATTCGAGTGCACACGGAATGGGGGTGGGGCTAACATTTCGGGAGCGCCCACACTCACACATATACATACATGCAGACTAGGTCTGAGGAAGGATGTGAGCTCCGTATAAGAGTCACATCTGGCAATCAAAATGGCTTCCCCACAGGTATTCGTACGGATACAGGTTTCATCAAGTAGTAGTGTGTTGTGTGGTTCACTGCGAGATAGCAGTTATTTTAGGGAAATAGTTAGAATGGGGAAGGGGGGAGTTAAGTTGTATGTAATAGGTCAACTCAGAGGACAGGGTAGACTACCACTGATATCAGTCTTAAGCACACACCCGGCGAGATGGGGGGGAGCTCGGAAGGACGTCACAATCCTCAGCGGGTATTGCAGAGGTACACCACACAATATTACATGTCCCAACACGTAAATATACATACACACCAATATGAAATAGTCACGTGGAATGTGAGGGGCATGGGCACACCAGGCAAAAGAGCGCGAGTGTGCGCACGTCTCAGACGCCAGAGAGTGCACATAGCTATTCTACAAGAAACACACTTACTGGAGCCTGAGCTACAGGAGATCCGTGGGAAATGGGGGGGCAGATAACAGGCACAGCCTATTCAGCCTTTGCTAGAGGAGTACTGATATGGATAGCAGGTGGCGTCCCATTTGTCCGAACCTCGTATAAGTTAGATCAAGGGGGCAGATACGTAATAGTAGAGGGACAACTAGATGGGAGACATTTATCGATTAAAGGGATTTATGCCCCCAACAACGTACTGGTGGGATTTTTGGGTACACTCACCCCGGCACTACTAGTAAACCCGCAGTCCCGGCCATATGGGGGGACGATTTCAATAGCTTACCAAATGCAGTGCTGGACAGATCAAATCCCCCCAAGAAAGGAATAACAAATAGAAATGCTAAGTACCCTTTGCAGACATGGGCGGAAGATATGAGATTACACGACTTATGGCGTATCCAACACCCCAAACAGAGAGAATCCTCATTCTACTCAATACCCCACAAAGTGCATACTAGAATAGATATAATCTGGGGCACTGCGGACATATGCACATTGACTAACGGGACAGAATACCTGGCTAAGACATTATCGGACCACGCACCGCTTAGAATTACATTAAATATGGGGAGAAGACGCCCGGCGATCCCTACATTGCGATTACAGGTGCAAGCGCTCCAGGACCAGGCATTCGCAGAAGGACTGGACACGGCATTGAGGCAGTACTGGGAAACCAATACAGATTCCTCAGGCTCAAGAGCGGCAGAGTGGGAGGCGCACAAGGTAGTAGTCAGAGGGCATTGTATATCGACCACTTGGGGAGTGAGGCGTACCCTACACGCAGAGATTAGTAACTTAGAAAAGGAATTGAGAACACTCGAAACAGCGGTGGCAAGGAAGGAGATACCTTACACCGCGCTAAAAGAGGCGCGCATAAAATATAATGAAGTAGACTCTTGCCTTCGCAGACATGACCACAAATATCATTTAATACGCCTACAGTCGGAGGGAGACAGATCAGGCAGGCAGCTGGCATGGCTCCTACAGGAGAACCGACAGCAGTCTCCAACAGGGGCTATAAAACTAGACGACGATAAGACAGTCACCATGCAAGAAAAGATAAATGGGGCGTTCAGGGAATACTATACAAACCTCTCTACCAAACGGTTGGCCTGTACATCCGCACAACTTGTATCCTTTCTTGCAGGATCTCAATTGGCACAACTATCTCAGGCAGATGGCGAGAAACTAGAAACCCCTCTGAGCGCAGAGGAATTGGACGTAGCACTAGCACAGATGCCCAGGAATAAAGCACCATGAATAGACGGCCTCCCAATAGAATACTATGCGAAGTATTCAAAGCACTTAAAGCCTCATCTGTTGAAAGTATATGAGGAGGCTTGGAACCACAAGGCTTTGCCCCCCACGCAGAGAGAGGCTATGATAGTGGTCCTACCCAAGCAGGGGCGGGACCCTACAGATGTTAAATCCTATAGACCACTTTCACTCCTAAACATTGACTGCAAAATCCTGGGTAAAATATTGGCTAATAGGTTAGCTCCCTTCATACACACTCTGATACACGACGACCAAAATGGCTTCATCCCCAAACGCAACACATTTTTAAACATCCACAGACTATTGGGTGTACTGGGGGGCACTCCGCCAGAGGCGCATGAGGAAATGGTGCTTTCACTAGACATTGAGAAAGCATTCGACACACTAGGGTGGGACTTCTTATTTGCCACTATGCGGAAAATGGTAATTGGCCCTAATTATATACAATAGGTACAGACATTGTACACTAACCCACAAACTTGCGTGAAAACGAGGGGGAGTTGTATCTGATGGCATCCCGATTTCTAGAGGCACCAGACAGGGATGCCCCCTGCCCCCCTTGCTGTTCGCAATAGCAATGGAACCATTGGCGACCCGCCTGCGGATTCTGGAGGACAGTTGGGGTATATTCAGGAATGGGCCACACCAAATAATATCATTATATGCAGACGACACCCTAATATACATGCGGAAGGGAAGCGAGATGATTCCATTAGCAATTTCACTTGTGACCGAATTCGGAGAGATATCAGGACTGGTGGTGAATTGGGAAAAATCGTGCATGTTCCCATTGACCGTATGGCCCCTGTTAAGTAGAGAAACAACCCCGTCTGGACACCTGAAATGGTGCTTTGACTCGTTCAAATACCTGGGGGTGCAAATATATCACAGACCAGATGATCTCAGAGATGGAAATTTGGGGAGAGCATTGGCTTCCATAAAGGGGTCGTTATGATTTTGGAGTAAATTACCATTGTCACCGATGGGCAGAGTTGCGATAGCAAACATGCCGATACTACCCAGGCTTCTACATATATTACTTTGCGGCACTGCCGCTCTTGATCCCCAGGAGTTTCTTCCGGGATTTGAACGGAACCCTGCTGCAGCTCATATGGGGAGGGGGTAGAGCACGCGTCGCACTCACTACATTGCAGTGCCCGGTAAATGCGGGCGGCCAGGGAGCCCCCAATTTTGAACTTTACTACGCGGCTGCACAATTACAGTGGATACTGAGTTGGTTGCATAGACCCACGCAGGCGGAGTCTGCCTGGGTACTGACGAGTTTGCGCGGTGAACCTTTGGTCACTTGGCTGGCAACCAAGTTTCCGAAGGGGGCATCTGATAAACCGCTTATGCTAGTGGCGCATGCATGCTGGAAGAGATATATTCAAAATGGCCGCAGCGCGCTCCCCTACTCGCCGCTCATCCAGTTAGGACTAATCCCTGGATGGGACAGAGGGGATAGAAAGCACTTGTTAACGGCCTGGACAGAGGTGGGCATAGTGGCGGTAGGAGACTGCTTTGAGGAAGGAACATTGATATCTTTTGAATCAGTACGGGTCCTCACACCAGTAAATCCTGGGCAATTCATGCCATACTACGCCATATGCCATTCAATTAAGAAGACATGTTCGGCAGGAAATCAAGAACCAATGATCTCTCCCGCACTGCACCATATGCTGCAATGTGACAATCAGACAAAGGTTGTGTTGAATCTAAATAAAACCTTGAATAAATACCCTGAACCCAACCTGGAGAATGTACGGGGAAGGTGGAACACAGTTCTTCCGAACCCAATTTCACAAGAGGAGTGGCCGAACGCTTTACATCACGCACAGGGGGTATCGAGAAACCCCAGATTCCGCTATACGCAATTCAACTACACACATCAAACGTACCTCGCACCAGCCAGGATCAAACGCATGCTCCCCAGCTCGGACCCAACCTGCCCTAGATGTAAGGCCCCACTGGCACACTTCTACCATATGGTTTGGAATGCGCACAGGTGTACAGGGAGTGGAGCGGAGTGGTGGAGAGGGTATCGGAATTGACGGGGCTGGCGCTCACAGTGGACCCTAAATCCTGCCTGCTGGGCCTGAGACAGAGAGAAAAGAAACATAATCACCTACACAAGTTCACAGACCTAGCATACGTGATGTACAAAAGACTGATAGCGATGAACTGGAAAGCGGCCACAGTTCCAGATCTGAAAACCTGGCATAGCATGACACTGCGGTGGGCTAGTTCAGAGTCACTGGTACTGCAAAAATCAGCAAGGGAGGGCCAACAACATACAGGAAGCGAGGTATGGGAAACTTTAATAAGCAGACTAGAGGCCAAGAGCGATGAGAAACCGCCATGAATTGGAACATATGTGGGCCCCGAGACAGTCACACTTATACCTAACCAATCTCAATACCCCAAGTAAGCTGGATGGGACAAATTATAAAATTAGAGAACTCTCACACGCCCACCCCTTCCACCTGATGCAACCCATAGTGATCAACAAGCGCGGGTCTAGTACCCAGTGCAGGAAAATTAAGTAAAGGGGAGCCATGCGCCACAAACTGCCACTAGACTGGACCTCTCCCACCAACGTAAATAATTGCATAGCCCAGGGAAAGAGCATTACCAAGCCGGGGAACACAAATTCACTAAAGCCGCATTGTTAGTCTGATTATCCAGAAAACGCACCTGAACACCTTCTGAGTATATTGACAAGACCTAAGTTAAGTTTTACTGTTTATTGGTATGATAATCGCATAACAGATCTACCATATCCTGAAACTGTAAGTATTAAATGTCGGAAAAAGATCTAAACTGAAAATTCAATAAAAACATTTAAAAAAAAAAATACAGAAGAGAGGCTGTTTCTAATGGTTCAGTGGGAGACTGAAGAGCAAAAAGAAACTGGAGCAGGTCTCAAGTAGGAACCATCACTTTTGATGGAGGGCTAGACAGATAGAAAATATTCACCAATCAATATAGTTCTAAAAGGCCAACTCCATTTCATGATTCTCTAAAAGCAATAACCTCTTTAACTATGCTTGATGAACCATTCAACCTTAGCAGTGAGCTTGACTTGAATGGTTTTTCAAGCCCACTGGATGCATGGATATTCAATAAAATGGAGCGGCAGGCGGCCGTCAAGACATCAGCCCACACCCCCAACCCCAGGAAAGCCTGGCTGTAACAGAGACCAAACCAAACCAATAGGTGGCACATTAGGACCTTTTGGCTTCGCCAGTGTTTTTAGCAATGCTTTACAGCATCCCTCATGCTGAACTGCATGGCTAAAAGTAAACCAAAAAAAGGTGCTATGACATGTATGCCCGCGTCAAAATGCATGCACGCACCCTCAAAAATATGCTGTCACTTTTTTTTTCTATTTACCAATCTTTCTATTTACCGATCTCAGTTGGATTGGTAAATATTTTTTGTTTAAAAAAAGTACCACACATTTTTTTTTCTTTTTTTCAGGCAAGGTAGGGGGCAAACAACACAGGGGTTGCAGGTAGGCGAAGCAACAAGTAAGGCATGGGTGGGAAAGTAAGTGATACGGGAGGGAAGCAGCTGCACGAGACAGAAGCAACACATATGGTGGGGTGGAAGCAACATTGAGAGCACACATGAGAGAACCATTACAGAGGGCAGAGGAAGCAACATGGGCGAGAGAGAGGAGTGTGAAGTGGGAAAGAGTAGCAAGTGGGTTAGATAGGATCGTAGGCTGTTGGTAGGCACAGAGGAAAGAAAGTAAGGTGGAGAGAAGTACCTGAGGGTGAGCACAACATTGTAGGGGACGGGCTAGAAGCACATGGGCAACAGAAAGCAAGACGGAGTGCAGCAGAGAGTTAAAGAGCAATACCCAGAGACAGCTGAAAAACACATGCACTTTCATGCATTGCTTAACCAGAAAGAAAAAATAGTGCTTCCGAAGTGAGTAGTGGAAGGACACAAGTAATAGGTCAATGCACCAAGGCAGGGACAAACACAAGATGAGGAAGTAAAGCCCACACAAGCTGACAAAGTAAAACGCTAGCTACACTAATAATGAAACCAACCAATGGGAAGCAATGCGTGGGCTCAAAGCCCACTCTAAGCTGACAGTAGGTCTTTATAGCAACAGACAGTTTGTGTTTGTCTGATAGGCAAGACCAAAAACATTTGAATTAGGACTGCATCTCAGCAGTCCTCCCAGGTCTTCTTAAAGATAAAAAATAATAATAATTTGTAAATACAAAGTCCATATAACTAAATGACACAGATATAAACGTACAGCACAAACAAAAACATTTACATTAACAGATAAAACACACCATAACACCTAAAAAGCATCCGGAACACTTTGCAAAAACCTGCCAACTGGGAAAAGTTAAAATCAGTCAACTGTTGTAATGCTTCTTTTATGCTGCATAGTCAAGATACATGAAACACTGCTTTAAGACAAAACCACTCTGCTACAGGTTCAACTGGAAAATGAATAGTATGTGAATCAATGTGCCCTTGTTTTCTGACTTGCAGTTACACATTCCATTTGAGTATGGCGGGTCTTCACATTTGTTCCTGTTCTTGTCCTTGGGAGACCAAATAACGTTTTCAGCTGTAGATAGGTATAGGTATTAAGATCCATGCCCATCCATCCTTGAATAACAAACACATTTCAAAATGCTTTTCCTCTTGTTTTAAGCGAGGTCGTGGACAATAGGCAACTTTTCAAAACGTTGTTACGTGTTAAAGTAGCTTAAATGGGGCGTTAGGACACTCCTGATTTCAAGGTGGTGGGCATTATTTTACATATGCCATAAGGATACTGTTGGTGCAGCTCTTCGTGTGTAAAGTTTGTTTTCAATATTTCAAGTCATTTTTATCGAAGCTAACAGGTCTATCTTACATGTGACAAAATTGTAGGTTTGCTTTTTGCACTGTACATTTGACTCAAAAATGCTGACTAAAAAGCATAGGAAGGGGCTTGCTGAGGTCTAAAGCGGTCACACTTCTGTGGAGTTCTGGCCCAGCCATATTTTGGGGGGTCCTGGGCAGTGTTTGGGGTCAGAGACTCAGCTTAGTGTTGTTACTGGCGTCTATGCGTCCCTCCTGACTCTTGGGAGATACTCTAATGAGCTGGGCAGTGTGGGCTGCCGGGAGACGGGCCCCACTCTGCTACGGAAAGTTGTATCCAAGATGGCGCCAAACAGCCTCCTGGGGTGGAAGTGCTAAATCCCTGCCTAGGGAAGACAGGGTTTGGTGGACTTAACAGAACAAACATGCAAAGTACAGCACAGCACTTGACATCTAAGGGAGGAAACACCATACTGGGTCTGTCTCCCTGACACTACTACTGATACTAAAAACAAGGCCTGTGGCCAGGCTTGACTTTTGGCATGGGCAAGCTGGGCCCAGGCCTAGACCGCCAATATTCAGAGGTGCTCACAAGGCTCTCTGCGTGAAGGTCGTGCGCACAGAACGTCCCTCTTCCTTGACTCCAGTGTTTCAGTTTAAAGTTGTTCTGATCACTTATAAGGTGTTGCAATTGCTGTACCCAATACCCTATCAGTTCCCTTCTCAGCCCCTTCGCCACACACCAACATCCCCTCCCCACCAAACCGTTTGGCCATAGCATGCCAGGGCAAAGCTGTGGCAAATTCGGGTCAGTAGGGTGGTGGGGGAGCTGCAAGATGTTTGTAATCAGAGGCAAGTCACTACTTTGATGTAGTCAGCCAGAGACTGGCTTGTGGAAAAGGCCCCCCTGCTGATTCATTTTATTCACTAGCAACAGCGAGGGTGGCAAATTAGACAAAGATAGGGAGTGGCACTGAAGAGAGTGCAGTATGTGAAGATCAAGGAGCCCAGGTGAACACCAACCCTGTGTGACTGCCTGGATCTACACACCTGATGAACTTGACGACCCAGGTTGTGAATTACCCAAGCAGCAGGAGGCTATGCTTTAAGGACAAGTGGAAAAGTAAAATGGAACGGAAAAAACAGAACGACATTTTGACCCTAAGACACTACTCTCAGGAAGAGATGAGGTGGCTCCTGTTGATGGGGGGAATGAACCCTGGAAGAAATGGCTCCTTGATTTTGGGAGCCTTGTGTGAATTGCAAGACACCACAAAAACATTAGGAAAAAAAGTCACTTTCACTTCTATTGACATTGTGCTTGATTCTACATGCACAGTGCCCTCTAAAACAGAGGTTGAGCTTCAAGAGGTGGTAAATTGTATTTTATGTCTGGAGACTGCCATCCCGGAGCGTGTGAGGTCGTGAGTAAAGAGCCTCACGATGCCTAAGCAATTGTGCAGGCCTAGCCGGCCGCGCTGCATTCCCTGGCAGGACCAGAGGACTAGGATGCACGTTCTGAGTTACTTCGGCTGGCGCATGTCTGACTATGCAGCCCTGCCTGATGCTTTTATTATCAGGCTCACACAAGCGTGGGCTAAACTAAAAAAACTAAACTCAGCGAGGCCTCTACTGGCCCGTCCCTGCCATTTGGCTTTGCCCCCTAGGGGACAGATATTACATACCTCCGTAAACCACAACATAACATGAAATAACAACTCATATGTTGCTGGACCTGTCCTTGACAGCCCGACCTTACACAAACACATAGTCAAATAATTTCAGGATCCACTGGGCCCAACATAGTCACACTAGGCAGTCCTTCAACCTGGACAAATGCATGGGATTCTCCCGGAGATTATATCTGGTGCGGTCACTCATTCTACTGGGAGGAGGATTGCTGGATAGTGGCAGAGAGCTGGGGTAACGCTCACGATATCCGTCCGGAACAGAGAAGGTGAGGCCACCATCATCTCTAGAGGTTCCAGGCCTCCTGCCGCCTCTCGCAGCACCAGAGGGATAGACTCACCTACGGTGTCCCCTCCAGGGGGCTCAGTCTCTGGGTCCGTATCCTCTGTTGGGATGTCACACCAGGCTGGTTTAAAATCGATACATCCAGAGTGATTGACTCTCCTCCATATTGGGCTGTGACTTTGGGCCCCAGCGCTGGGTGATGACCCAGGGCTGAGGCCAAAAGGGTAGCCTGAATTTGCTTCTAGGATATCGATCTCTCACAACAAAGGTGTTTCCTGGGAGTAGGTCAGAAACCTGAGCTCCACATCGGGCACTCGGACACTAATTGGCGTTCTTCCACTTAGTCATGATGGATACATCATCAGTGCAAGTGGGCACAAGTCGGGGTGGTGTGGAACAATGTCAGTTATGACCCACCACATGCTGGCATGTCCTGATGCTTTCCTGGTGGTGGAGTGGGGTGTCTGTCCGTATTCATGCAAGATGCGGTATATCAACCACTCCAGGGGTTGCTGGTTGGCATGTGCAATCCGAATGACATTATTGAGGGTTCGGATGAAAAGAGGTTAACCGTTTGTGCTTGATGCCCCATGACTGTAGGTATATTACAAACTCTTGCCTTTGGAATGGCAGCACATTATCTGTTCACAGTTCCCTAGATAGTCTATGGCTGGCCATCATGCTTTCAGTCTTGGGGATGACTACAGCTGGTGTCTGAGAACTCTCTATTTCCATTTCGGAGTACTTAGAGTAGTCATCAACTAGAACCAGCATATACCTTTCGTCCGGCAGGCAGCTGAAATCAAGGCTGGTGCATGTTCACACTTGCAGGGGTCTTTGTTCTGTGACCACTGGAGGACATGCCTATGGTGTCCCTGTGACTTGACACCAGTAACATGACTGCAACAGGGTTTCTACCATTTCATGCATGAGAGGGAACCAGACTTTGTTTCTGAGCAGGTTCTTTCCCTTCACCATGCCTTGGTGCCTGTTGTGAGCTAGTTGAACCACTTGCATAGGGAACTACTACCCTGGGTCCTCACATGTGACACCCTCCTGCATCCATCGCTAGCTTGTGATGTACTTGGTGTAGTGAGTCTAAAATCCGCTGGGGTACTGTGTATCTGATGCTCCTTATTGGAGTTTCACTTTCCCAAATGCATCGCTTCTAGAGCAAGCTGCAGACAGTCATCACTGGCAGTCGCTTCTCAAATTGCTTCAAGAGACAAAGGTAGTGGCCGAGCCCACTCAATCACAAATCTTACATATTCCTCCGTCTCCGTGGCTTCTTCCACTTCTTTGCATGTGGTGTCACGTGGGTGGAATGATAAGTAGTTGTTGGTACCCGGGCTGTACTCAATTCAACAATCGTATTCCTGCAAATGCAACATCCACTTTTCAATGCGCTGCGGCGGCTTCAATGATGTGCCTTGTAACATAGGAATGAGTGGTTTATGATCTTTCCGGACGGTTTATGGATGGCCATAGATGTACAGGTGGAAATATCGACAGGCCCAGGGTATGGCCTCATTTTCTATTACAGAATAATGCTTTTCTATGGAAGTCAGTGACCGGTTGACATATATGTGAGGACCGCTCCCAGGACCTCTGGATTGGCATCCACTGCAATGTTGATCGGTCTGGATGGACTGAACTACACCATTGAAGTGTCAGCCGAGACAGAGTACTTCATCACTGCAAAGGCATTTTCCTCTTCATCACTGCAAAGGCATTTTCCTCCTTGTCCTCTCATGACCATGGGATTGATGCTTTCGTGAGATCCCTCAGTGGCTGTGTGAGTGTGGTCAGGTATGAACCAGCCACAATAGTTCACCATCCCTAGGAAGCTCTTCACTACTGAGACATTGTTTGGAGCTGGTGTTTCTCTGACATCTCACACTTTCTCTGGATGGGGCCATGCCTGCCACAGAGAGTGTGTATCCAAAGAAACTGACCTGGTGTTTCAGGAAATCACATTTTTCATGCTTGAGGGTCAGCCCAGCTTCTTGTTTCTGACACAGTACCTATAGATGTCTTACATAATGTTTTGCAACAGAATGTGTGAATATGAGAATGTTGTAGTTGATACTGATGACGCCTTGCCATCCTGAGAGGAGTTCTTAGATGGTGTTTTGAAACACCTCTGCTGCACTAGATAATCTGAAATTCAGACGCAGTACTATCGGTTGTGATGTATCCCGAGTCAGAGTTTAAAGGTAGCTAATCTGATGAGGTAAGCTATGTTGGGGGTGAGATGTCACTCATGTCATATGGCAATGTTTGGCAGCCTTATGTCCACACATATGCGGACTTCTCCGGGTTGTTTCTGCTTTCTGTCACCACAAATGGAGATAGCAATGGGGTGGGACCAGTGACTTTCTCTATTATTCCAGCTTTCTCCAACTTTTCCAACTCTCTCTTGACCATGGGTTACAGGTGGAAGGCTACACGTCAGTGCCGCAATGCTACGGGTTGTATTGTCTTGGTGATATGTGATCATACTTCCTTGACCTTCATGCATGGTATGCGTTGAAGAGGCAGTCGAACTCGGCAAGAAGGTGGGCTAGGGTTTCAGTCTGCACTCTTAGAGCGAATGTAACCAGTCCTAGAGTTTCAGCCATATAACAGCTGATTAGCATGCCCTGACCATCTTTCACTATGCATATGGTTGTGCTGCTTCATGTGTCCCTGTGTGAGGCTTGTGACTCAAAGCTCTCCAGCATGGGCAATGGCTTTGATTGTACGTAGGCGAAGACCCTCAACCTCACCTCGGCTAGCGACAGGATTCGGCCTGTGCCTGTATATATCTACAGACATGATGTCAATCGACACCCCAGTGTCTATTAGAGCCATGACAGGATAGTGGCCAAAAAGTAGCTGGCACTAAGGGAGTGGTCTGCGTACGTGGCAGCATTGCCAATGGTGAATACCGAGAATACAGTGTACTCTGTGACATTATCACCAATGTCTTCCTCTGCCTCTTCCGACTCTGGAATAGCATGGACTGTTTCTGTAGGCTTCTGAGGCTTGGAAGAACGTCAAACTCTTGTGAAGTGGTTGAATTTATTGCATGCTATGCATCCTCTGCCCTTCACCAGGCAATCCCTTGCTCTGTGTGACAGACCTCCACAGTAGCTGCACTGACATTTGGATGTAGACAGCTTTTGGCCCTTGTCAGGTGTGGGTCGCGCCACAGCATCATTGCCGAGTTCTACCTTGACTGCCCTATGGAGCACCGCTTCCATGTGTGAAGCTCTCACCTTGGACAGTTCCTTCGAGCGGTTAACTGTAATCATGTCCGGTATGGTCTTGCCTGACTCCTGAAGAATGCGCCCCCTCAGTTTTGACGAGGCACATCCCTGAATTATCTGTCATCTGATCTATTTCTGCTCGTCATTGACACCAGAGGCGCAGGCAACCTCCTTCAACCGGCTGTAAAACCCATCCAGGGACTCTTTGGGATGTTGACAAACTTGTTGAAATATGAAGTGCTTATAGTCTCTATTGGCTTTGGGCTTGAAGTGTGCATTCAGGGCAGCCATGAGAGTGGTGTATGTTCTAGGTGCCACCTCTGTGATAGCTTTATATATTTTGTGGACGGCTTTGCCTCCTAAATGATGCAGCAAGGATCGTTGCCTCTCGGAGGGCACTTCTGTAGCCTCAAAATAGAGTGTGAGGTGTGCACTTAGGCGCGTTTAAATGAATGAGCACCCTCCATGAGAAAGGTTTCATGCATGGGAAAGTTGGACAGTGTGTATGTCAGAGAGGCACAGTGACCTCAGGCAACACTGGTGGGCAGGCGGGAGTGACACAGGACCACATTCCATATGTAGAATGTGCGCGTGGGCTGACCACAAAGCGCCTGTGGAAGAGCACTGTCGGCAGAAGTACACCACCGGGTGGCCACCTTGCTGGGCTGATTTCATGCTTCGCAGCTGGAAAGGGTCCCCCCTTCTGGGCAGAGTGAATAGTGACTTGGCGAGCACAGCCCTGAATCTGCAATGTACTGGGTGGTGGAGGCTCCCACTATAATGGTTCTCCGCTCTGATGTGTGTACAGTCTTTTAGTGACAATCACTCTCAGTCACCCTTTGTTTTTAAGCTTAATTTATCGTCTTTCTCCATTGCTTTTTCTGTGTATGTACTGTGCACGTTGTGCTGTGTAACTGGGAGACATGCGGCTCTTCACTCCTCACCTGGGAGCAAAGTTGATGAGGCCCAGCAGAGGGCGCTGCTGCACATCACTTGGCACGAGCACAGCAGGTGAGGGATTGCCGAGCGGCCACCACACGGACTGATGTAGGTGAGGCAGGAGGGAAGAGGCAACGTTTGGCAAGGCGAGGTTGTTACACTCCTCGTAGGCCAATGTTAGGTCGTGACTATAGAGCCTCACAATGCCTAGGTGACTGTACAGACCTAGTGGGTAGTGCTGTGTGCGCATGCAAGCACAGAGGACGCGGACACACATTCTAGGTTACTTCGGCTAGTGTGCGTCTGCCTACACAGACCCACCTGCCGCTTTTATTATCAGGCCCACACAGGTGTTGGCTAAACCAAAATACCTACGCTCAGCAGGGCCTCTACTGGCCCGTCCCTGCCATTTAGCTTCGTTCCCTCCGGGACCGATATTACAGTGCAGCAATTTGTTGCAAAGCCACCATAAGAGTTTAGATCCTGCGTGATTCAAGCGCTTATCCACATGGAAGTACACATTTAATATGTTAAACATACCCCAGAGTCTGCTACTATCAGTATTGTGGGAGTTCAAAGTACAGTGACAGCCGATAGCCCCCTTAAGCAAGTGATATAGAGGTTTTTAGAAGGTTACCTATCTAGGGGATACTGACAAATAGCTTTCCAAATTCTAATGGCAAGCTCAGTGGGGGTATCCTGGATCCAAAGGAACAGTGGTAACCGAGATAGATAGCCCAGGCAAAAGGGTGTTGTTACTTCACACGAGCAATAAATGACATGTATGAGAGGAACATGATTCTGATGTTTCTGCCAAATCCCGCACCACAGGAGAAGACATGGCATATTAAAAAGGCCCAATCCCTCTGAAAATTAAGGCATCTCTCATATCCTGACAAGCTCAAGGCCTCGCACAATGAGAACTGTCTTGTGTTCATGAAGGTTGATCTCAAAGGGGCCTTTCTAGGGTGTGTCATTATGAGTCTAAAGGGGACACCAGAGTCTGGCTTATGGGTTTACTTCCTTTCACATACTGTACCCTTGTTTCACCCAGGCATAATTAAGCCCTTCCACCTTAGCTCGGGTTGACACTTCCTTTGTTCACTATCCCCTTGTTTCAAACAACAGATTTGGCTGAGTTTTGAACCAAGGATTGAGTTTGGTTCTAATATCCGGCTGCCATCCCTTTCCCTCAGCTGACCCCTGGGTCCTCACTGAGTGGGTGGAGGATGATTACGATACTGGTTGTGATTAGGTGGCGGTTATTTTGCTCAATTGGGAAATAATCTACGTTTGTTTTTTAATATGGCATGTGATGTTCCAAGGACAGCAATAGATTGAAATATGTAGACAGAAAGTAAACCTTGAGAAAACAGAGAGACTGTGCTTATTACTAGCAAGAGTAGACCTTGCTAGGAATAGTTAGCGTAAGGCAGAATGCAGAGAAACGGGCAACAAGAGAAAAAATGTACTGCAAGAATATGAAGTCTGAGACCATACTTAGGGAAGGGGAACAGAAGGTACACGATAGAGGTGGCAATACTGGATAGAAGAGTATCAAAAACAGATTTGAGACTAGGAGGAATAGGAGACCAAAGAATGAGCCGATACCCAATGAAGGAGTAAGAGGTAGGGCGAGGATGAAATCAATGTAATACGCCAATATCCTAGCACTTAGCCCTGAATAACTGCCACATCACTATCTGTATTCCCGCAACAAATAGTACGCGCGCTGAGACCACCTTGCCACGTCTCTCTGCTCTCCCGCTGCACTCCGAACTCTCATAAGATATCAACGGAATGCCTTACATTTGAATAACTAGTTTAAACAGGCCTAGGTCTAGAAAACAGCAGACTAACTCAAAGCTTAGTGACACTCGCCTTCTAGTAAATGGGTCTTACATATTTAAGACTCTCTGAGCACAGTGCCACTCACAATGACAAAAGTGGAAATATCGATTGCGGCAACAAATCGCGCCTGGCTGCGGTTCGCATCCTAGTCCATCCCTGGGCCAGAAAGAGGCTGAGTGGAGCTAAGGAGACACTGTAGTTGTGGTTGCCAGATCTCTGAGGTGTATTGACAAACGTTGTGTTTCGAGTCATAATTTTGTTTGTTAATCTTATATGCATTCTGAAAGTTGTGGTCACAGTTATCTTCAGCTGGTCTAATGCACTTGAAAACAGTGATTTATAACAGGCCAGGAAAGGACAAACTGTGTTTGGCATGCATACGTAAAGTCACCTGGAGACCGCATGAGGGTGGAGAGCGGCAAGATTTGGCTATGAAAAGACTTAAGGTGGACAAAAGTGTGGCCAAGGAGATACTAGTGGTTGAGGAGAGACTGTAAAATGCCAACCAGAAGCAGGCAGAGGAGATAATTGGAACTGAGGGACTAGTGTTCAAAATTGGAATTTAGAAGGAGGGAAATGTTCTTTCCTAGTCTCTGGCCTGGGTCACTGACCCAGCCAGTATAATGTTTTCTTCTTTAAGATCTTTTAAAGTGTATGCCAAATGATGCATTTTAAAGCACAGTTTTCTCAATAGTTTAGATCCTCTTTACCCACGGGAGTCCCACGTAATCTCACCAAAGTTTCTTTGTAAGAATTGTGCATTTGCCCTTCATGTATGCTAACGCATTCCGGAGAGTGGCATACAACTTCAGGAAGAGAATCCTATGTAAAGTTAGGTGAAACTGTGAATTATATTTCCCTCACTTCCAGGTCTTTCTGGGTGAAATAGCAAAAAACGAAAACACATACAGCCTACTAATATGCTCTGGCGTATCATTGCTTCATTCTGTTTGTCTAATCTTCACATTGTGACCCTCATTTACTTCCAAGATGTTTCTCACCTTTCCATAATGTGCCAGTCATCTTCCTCCTAACCTCTCACTTGCCACCAAAAGAATTTCACATCTTCCCCAACAAACCCTATCAGGTGTCAAACACTGAATTTATCTTATGCATTGAACCTTTGTGTATTTGTGCAGAAAATATAGATGTATGTGTTTTTTGAAAACGGTTACAGTAACAGTTGTGCAATTAAAACAAGCAGTGGCCTGATTAGTTGGGTGCTTGAGTGGGGATGGAGGGATAGAGTAAGTGGAAAATGAAAGTGGAAGGTGCATGGACATGATTGTACATTTATGGAGTACTTCTGGGTTATTTTTCTCTTTGCACAAGCTTTTTTAATCTCACCAATTATTTTTCCTCCTTACTCCATAGGTATTTGTATACTCGTATCATATTGTCTCTGTCATTCAATGTTCTTATGCCTTGTCAAATGTTCTCTTCTTTTTATGTCCATTGCACGAAAGCCACAGACACAGAATAGTCTGCAAAAAATAGATGCATTGTCTTTCTTTTTGTGAATGGGGCATTAAAAGCGTTACATTTCAAATGATTCCTAATTGTTGATATAAAGAAATAAAAGTTGGCTGTACCAGACATCCTTGTTTCAATCACGTGTTGTAGTCAGGTTTTGCAGTAACTTCCCCCTTTCGAACATAGTGCAGTGATTCACAACGGGCATGAAAGGAGCAGACACAGAGCTCTAATAGGATCTGGACCCAGATGAAGTGGAACAAATCTGCTGAATTTCCTCCTGATGTAAAACACAACAAACATGGGCAATACTCCAAAGCTGACCGTAGCACGCAGCAGTGGTGGCTGGTGACATTTAAAAGTGGTGGGGTGTAAAATTTCAGGATGAAGGCCCTATGGTGAGCAAGTCCAACCGTTCTAAGGAGTGCTTGGGGGAGGGTTCTCCCCCAAGAAAATTAAAAAAAAGTGTGGGCAAATGGTGCACTTTCAATCAAATTTGAGAAAGCAAGAAGATTAATAAGGCAATTGTAAAAGTGTGTTTATGACATCAACAAAGAGATTTCATATGATAATGATGCATGTAGCTGCCTAATCAGTATAACCACAGAACTTCAAAACAGACTTTGACATAACAATGCTGAGTACCTCACAGATTTCTTTATTGATATACCTTTACAAATGAAATCTACTGAGGAAATACAAGTTATTGTGATTTGTCGGACTGGGCACAATAAGACAGCAAGGAATAAACATAAAAAGGCAGTAGGGCACCTTACAAGGCACTGTAACTTTAACTTAGAGGATGAAGAAATGCTATGATCAGCTCTGACCATTGGCAATGGAAAACTGTCTTGGTTGGTGCCCTGTGTTACCCTGATCATGGGGTGGTCATATCAGACATCACTGCATTGGCGTGTGTCCACCTCTGCAGCCTTGCCCTCATGTTGCATTGCTCTTTATTTTTCGGGCTTGCCTCCTTTCCTTTTATGACCTGACCCGGATATTGTCATGTCTAGCCTTCCCATCTGAGACTCCATTTGCATTCCTGGCCTTGCCTGCTGCCTGACCTACCTGGCCTATTTGCCTGCGACATCAGAGGACTGAACAATAAAGGATCGGAAGCAGAGTCAGCTCTTCCCCTGCTGCTTCGGCCCAACACCTGTTGCCTGCCTCTGAGTGCTGTAGCGCCTCTGTACTCCGCCTTACACCCTTAATTAATCCCATTGGCTGGACTGGACATGAGGTAAGTCGAAGGGGAGGGAATCAGACTGCCTCTCCTAAAACTCTGTTGCCACAGTGACATGGGGCATTCAACTCCGTTAGATAATAGATAGGTTTGCAGAATCTGTCATTTTTTGGCTCAGTTCTCCCGATTCTGGGTGGAAAGTGGAGCCTTTGTAGTCATTGTTGGTTTGTAGGTTTTTCACCGGTTTGCTTTGAGTGGGAAATATGAAAAAACATTGCTATAGAAGAAAGCATGCTTGGAACGTAAAGTCGTAGAGGAACCTTAAGACTCTCTCACATGCTGCTTAAGAATTGTGTGCTGTCTCTTACTCAACATATTGCATGAACAATCTGTTCTGCCAGTCTGTGGAGCAGAGCACTATTCTACAGTGCCCATACCAGTGATCAAGGTTTTTTGTGTGTATTTTTTACATGGCACAAACTCAACCTGAAGGTATTAGAGTGCCTTACATGAGTACCAGTTACGTTACACAGAGGCATATTCATTTTTGGTAGGCATGGAGAGATTGAGCGATTTGTCCAGAATCACAGGATGTTGGGCCAACACCGAGACTCGAACCTGGTTCCCCAGCTCGGCAGCTCTAGTCATTTGCTCACACAGTTAGAATAGAACGCAGGGTCATAGATCAGTGTGGTAAACCATGAGATGTTGTTTCTGGGACTTAGAAACAGGATGTTACACATATTTCCATCTTTCGGGTATCTGAAGACATCAAAGTTGAGTGCTATAGAAGGAAATCTGGGTTTCAAAATGGAATCGGATTTACTTGTCTTCCTTTAAAGTGAATGCTGTTTTGAAGAGGGTCAGCAGTTTGCATTGTACTGTATTTGGGAACTATGGGCCAGATGTATCATCACGGCCCTTTGCGATTCGGAAATTGTGATTTTTAAGAAATCGCTATTTCCGACTCGCAAAGTGCCATGTATCACATTTGCGATTCGGAAATAGCGATTTCTTAAAAATCGCAAATGCTATTACCGAATCGCAAATTGTGATACCGGCCCCATTCGCAGCTATGGGCCTGTTGGCCCATATCTGCAAATTTTTTGCATTTCCAAAATTGCGATTTCTGAACCAGAAATTGCAATTTTGGAAATGCAAAACCCCAGGGTGCTGGGGGGCTAAGGCCCCTCTGAGGCACCCCAAACATTTTTGGGGGGACATGTAAGGTGCACACGTGCCAAAAGGGCATGTGTGCTTTACATGTACAATTTAAAAATGCATTTTAAATGCATTTTTAAATTTTGCACATGGTTACCACCAAGTTAAACTTGGTGGTAATTAGCGATTCCTAAATGCCAAAATCGCATTTAGGAATTGCTTCATACATGTGCTAAGAAATCCCTAATAAGGAATCCCTATTTGCGATTTCTAATTTAGAGAGTCGCAATTTGCGACTCTCTAAACAGGGTCGCAATTTTAAGGAATCGATATTTTAGCGATTCCTTAAAATTGCACTCAGAATGTATTTCATACATTCTGAACTGGCATTTTGCATTCGCAAACGGGCATTCGCACCATTTGCGAATGCAAAATGCTTTCATACATCTGGCTCCATAAAGGTTGAAAGCAGAACCCAGGCTTCCAGTGTCACAATGTCTTTTGGCAATTCTATTAGAAAGCCTTATATAATATTTAGTTCTAATCTGATTTATGTCATGCTATCAGCTGAAACTAGCTACAGGTGGGCCTACTGGGTGTTGCTCCACACATCTCTTAACATTTGAAACTGCGAAGAAGAAATTTATTGGCCAGAAACAGGAAGTGTGACGTCATGTGCACACACTGCCAGAGGCCCCTAGCAACTACCGTACCGCATCTCTCAGCCAATCCAGACACTGCCCCTGCTGTTGCAGCAGAACCTGGTTTGGCTGGGGCAGACACTCTCACTGCTCTTTAATGAGCCTGGGGGCTGCAGCATTGAGTCTCCCCTGGCTCCAGTATGGACAGGTGAAGAGACACTGAGCAGCCTCTAGTGCGCATGTCGGGTTGGCCAGAGAGCTGCAGCAGTCCAACCTGACATGCGCACTAGCAAACTCTGTCTGACAGTCTTTCAATATTGTTAAGCCCCACCCCCTCCTCAGACCTGCACTGGCTTCTCCAGGCCCTGCCTCACCCCTTGATACTGTGAATGGCCCAGTCGCGGCAGATCAATGCAAAACAAAACAGTTTCAGCAGTATTACATTTAATTGAATTGGGGGACCAGCGGGCCAAAATGTAACCGGAGCAACGCCCAAATACCCTAATGGAGGCACCACGGCTGGCGAGTAGAAGTAAGTAATGTATCTAAATACTGCACCAAAAAGCTAGTATTTAACCAAACATCGACTGCAATTCGTGTCACTTCACAGCCCCTGTCCTGATGAGGATCCCCAGAACTGGTATTATCGAGGATCAAAATGCTTTTTACAAAGTAATATGCACTTTAGTAAACCTTCTTGGGACTATATAAAATGTTCGGATATAACCATAAAAATGTAAATGACGGAAAACGTTTGCATGAAATTTTATACAGGTGGTATCTACACTAACATCACTCATTTTGCTTCCGTTTATTAGTGATGTGTACTAATATTGCAATGTAAATAATGTATTAAATATTGACTGAAGAATATCAGTTACTGTATCGTTTATGGACATAAAGTACTCAATACATAACAAAGCACTGCCCCTGAGTTACCAGTTGAAATAATTAGATTGAATGTCTAAGTAAAGTAAAATAAAGTACTATTGTGTGTGGGTAAAGTAACAGAGATACGGAAAGTCAAATGTGGTCCCTTGATTACTGATACAAAGAAAAGGTTTATTAGAATCAAGTTCGAGCATTTTTCCTTTATGCACATAGTGCATTTGAGATATTGCCTGTTCATTCACTTCTTTGATCAGTAATTAGATGACAATTCATGGTTGTTTCTGCAAATTAATATATAGAAACTGTTTTTAGCAGTACATTGAATGTGAAGATGTAATGCTCCTGTAACATATCAATAGCCTCTTTTCTGCTAATTTTGCAATTAAAAAACCTCCCAAAAATAATTTTGAGTTTGTCACTTCACTTTCCAGCATCGCTCACCTGCCATTTCTCTTCTTCCACCACTATGCCTTTCATCATTCTGGTGTCGCTCATCTCTTACAAGTCTATAACGTTATTGTAGTATTTATATCATCTTACCACAATAATACAGCTCCTCTTCCCCATTGTTTCTCCCATATAACCAAAGCGCATTCCTCATTCTCCTTATACCCCTCATCTTCTTTAATATTTCAGTTGCCTCTCCCTACGGTGTCTCATCTCATCTTCTCCCAGTGTTATTCTCCACTTGCACCAGTGTTTTTTCATCTTCTTCCACTGTTTTTCTCATGTGATATATGTCGATTTGTATAACATACTAATGACTTGAAAGGGTATCCAGATGCTTGAACAGGTGTGTGTTTCCCAAGGTGCTTATATGAAGAGCCAGTTTTTCACCTTATTGTCCAACTCGAGAAGTGAGGATTAGGTTTTGATGTGTTGAGGGAGATCAATGTAGGAGAATAAGCGACCTCCTATTCTGTTTTTGTAGATGCAGGCAGAGTGTGTGAGTGAGAGTGAGGCAGAGCGTAGGTGTCTGGTTGGTTGGTGAAAGTGTTTTAAGCTGTTCAGGCATTCTGGTCCCGTGTTGTGTGGGGCTTTACATATTTGTTTTGTAAATCTGTTTTTAATATTTTACAACATCAGCAAAGTCATGGCGAGAAGGGAGAGAGCAAATCCCTCATTTTGAGAAAATCAACAGGCAAATTACACAGGTAAGGAAAGACTACAACTACATTACATAGAAAACAACTGGAGTAATACAGTCCAATGTAATTATATTGAGAATACAGTCTATTGCTTGTAGAGGGAAGGAGGGGAGAGTATTGGACACATGAATGAGAAAGAGGGCGAGTCTCATACCCCGGATGTAAGGAATGTGAAGGTGGCAAAGCTGGAGGAGAAACAAACGCAGATTAATATCCTGAGCACAATTTCCTTGACAAATCAGTGCTAGATTCAAACCATTTAAAAAAAATAGGTGTTTGCAGTGCTGCCCATGCGTGGCCCGATACATATATAAGCTAGCAAGTCCATGGTGGTAGGCTGCCCCCTCAGATCGGTCGAGTGTCATTCTTAGCCTCTATGTTCACCACAAACATGCCCCATTTCTGGCTGCCTGTGTGTGCTAGGCCTTTGTCCCTCAGGGGGCGCAGTACATACGCCTCAGCCCTTGCCCACTGCAGTAAGAGCTGGAGCCATTTGATTGTATCAGGTGTTGCGGTGCTTTCCATTGCCTCGATATGAGCCTCTTAAAGAATACAAATGCCAGCTCGATAAAACTATGCAGGTGTTTGTCCCCCTTGGCTTAAGGTCGTAGACCAAGGAGAAAGGATTTGGAGGTGGGGACAAGGAGTGGCCCGCCAAGTCCGTCGTCATGGCGGTTATCTCTTGCCAAGTGGGTTGCAGGGAGGGACAATCCCACACCATATGGTAAAACCCCATCTCCGTCAACCTGCAGTGCGGGCATTCCGGCATTGTTGTGAGGAACATGTGTTTAAGGCGATGGGGGGATAAATATGCCTGATGTAGGTAATAGAAATGGAACCTGCAGCTAAGTGAGGCTTACTTTACTTGTTTAAGGACTCACATCCATGTCTTCAGGGGTAATGGCTGTGGGAGGACTTCATTCCAGCAGGTGAGCGCACCCTCCATGTCTGTGAGAACCCCAGTGGATAAGGTCCCATATAACAGGGAGACAGCTCTTCTCTGATTAGCCTCAATTAATAGAGCATGGAGGATGGCTGATAACGTTGGTTCTCCATCACCAGCCCCACAGGTGTCACGCGCCAGTTGCAGAATGGTGTGATATCGTTAAGAAGTGTCCTGGTCCCATGGTGCATGTGTCCATGACGTCCTCGAAGGACATAATGACCCGTCGTTGAAAAAGTCCCCAACTGTCACCAGCTCAACCGTGGTCCATGGGGTCATGTCGTCACGTGTGGTTAATGCACAGCCACCCCATAGGTGGGCTACTGGGATCAGGGGAGAGTAAGGTATGACAGAGGAATTGCTGTGTACAAATTGACACCAACACACCAGGGCCATATTCATTAGATTAGATCCCTTCAGCAGGGGATGTGTACGGTCTGACAGCCAGGTACACACTGGTTAGGTCTAGTCTTGCACGTATGGACGTTCTTTAATCGCTGGCGGACTCGATAAGCCAATGTAAGGGCCACTGTAATTGAGCAGCAGTGTAATAGAGCTCGAAGTTAGGCAGGCACAATCCACCTTCCTCATGCGGGCTTTGTGTTACAGCCAGGGCCACGTGGCGCTGGTCCTTCCCCTACTATAATACCAGTCGTAGCCCATTCAGTTCACCGAAGAAAAGTTTGGGGAGCACAATCAGTAGTGTGGAAAAGTAGTACAGCTGCCTGGGTAGTCTGAGCATCTTAGCTATCGCAACCCACCCCAACAGGGAAAATAGTAGGGAACACCAAAAAAGGAGCAATCCACCGACAGAGCGCAGAGCTTGGTCCAGATGGCCCTCCTCAAAGGCACCATCGGAGTGGTATATTTGTACCACTAGGTACTTGAAGGAGTCGTGACATTGTAGGTGATGGTTCGGTAGGTCTGCCATAAAGGGTGCTGGCATCTGTGAGAGGGATGACAGGCAGGACTTTGTTCAACTTACCCGAAGACCGGATATGGCTTCAAAGGTGTCCAACAGGGCCATCAATTCCGGCAGTAAGGTCTCACCATTAAACAAAAAAATCAACGCATTGTTGGCATAAAACTACACAATATGATGAATATCTAGTTCCTGAATCCCCCACTGCTGTGCACAGAGGCACAAAGGGCAAGCAAGAGGTTCCAAAAACATCACAAATAGCAACAGCGAAAGTAGTGATCAACTGCCTCTTGCCCCAGCCTATTGGGAAACTGTCTGATATCAATTATCCCATTTTTACTCTGGCTAGAGGGTTAGAATAACAGGTACAACCCACTTCATGAATCCTGGCCCGAGCCTTATGTGGAGTAGGGTTGTAAACAGGAACTCCCAGCTGAGGATGTCGAAAGCCTTCTCAATGTCTAGGGAGACTGCCACCCTATCACATTCAGCGCATGGGGTATCGTGGAGAATACTCAATAGGCGTCTGATATTGAGGAAAGTGCTACTACCAGGAATGAATCCAGACTAGTCTTCATGAATCAGCATGCCAATCAGAGGAGGAAGTCCATGAACGATCTTGCCCAGGACCTTACAATCAAGGTTAAAAAGAGACAGTGATCTATATGAGCCTATGTCCAGTGGATCGCGTCCCAGCTTGGATAGGACTATTATCAGTGCCTCATGCTAGGATTCCAGGAGCTGACCATGAGTCTGGGCCTTGTTGAATACATTCAACAAGGGCTGGGTGGGAAACGCGAAGAAAGTAGTGTAACGTAATACTCGATCAGTAAGCAATCTGTGCCGGCGTCTTGTTCCGAGCTATCTGAGCTAATGCAGCCCGAAGGTCTTTGAGACAGATGGGCTCGTCAGATTCCGCCCACTGGAGTGGTGAAAGCAGAGTCAGAGGCAAACCCTCCTGGAAGGCCTCCATGTCCCCAGGAGCAGGCAGCTTAAAACAGTAGTTGCGAAAGGCATCATTGTGTAGTGGCCAATCAGCCATTGCCTAACCTAATGGCCCCTATTGGTACACTTTGATGTCCGTCCTGGATGAGCCACGCCACGATACTTCCCGACTGGTCACCCTCGCGTGCAGTCTAGTCAAGTAACACTTGTAGTCATGCCTGCTCAGGCACGTCTCCACTGCTCTGTGGTTTTTTAACGGAGTTCCTGCAGGCAATAGGGCTCGACTGTCCAGGCAGCAACCTCTCTCTCTAAAGGGCGTAGTTCCGACTCCAGTGACATCAATTCATTGTTCAACATGCGCTTCACTCCCCAGGTAGCGGACTGGCAGTGACCCCTCACTACGACCTTATGGGCATCCAGGGGCAGTGCCTCCATTAGGGTGTTGGGGCATAGCCCCACTTATATTTTGGCCCCCCCAATTCACTTAAATGTAATACTGCTAAAACTGTGTTGTTTTGCATTGATCTGCCGCAGCTGGGCCATTCACAGTATTGAGTGCTGAGGCGGGGCCTGGAGAAGTCATTGCGGGCCTGAGGAGGGGGTGGGGCTTAACAATATTGACAGACTTACAGAGTTAGCCAGTGAGCATGTCAGGTTGGACTGCTGCAGCTATCCTGCCATTCTGACATGCGCATTAGAGGCCGCTCAGTGTCTCTTCACCTGTGCGTACTGGAGCCAGGGGAGTCTCAATGCTGCAGCCCCAAGGCACAGTAAAGAGAGGTGAGAGTGTCTGCCCCAGCCAATCCAGGTGCTGCTGTAACAGCAGGAGCAGCATCTGGATTGGCTGAGAGACACGGTAGGGTAGTTCCTAGGGGCCTCTGGCAGTGTGTGCACATGACATCACTCAGTGCAGGGGTTGCAGGTGGCTGTGTTTCTAGCACCCTCCTCGCTGTGTCACGAAGAGAGACAGGCCGCACGCACACATTGCTTGCTTTGAAGAGCTACCTTCTTCGATCATCATTGTGCTTCCAATCCACACACAGGTAAGTTAGTGGAATACATGAGAACAACACTGGCTAACACCTTCCCTGAAATGTGCTGTTATTGTTAATTTAAACCCGAAGGAAGTAAGAAGTGGTGCGTATTAGTGTAACAATTGGCCTGAGGTGTGTTGGCCTCAGCAGTGGATGTGCATCACAGCACACAGTGCTAACTGACTAATATAACCATAATGGCTTGCATATGTTCTTCTTCAAATCAATTACTGCAGACAGTGCTTTTCCGTGATTGTATCCATCAGGGGTTTCGGCCTTGTCGGGGTTTCCATTCCGCCCTTTTCCCATGGTGGCAGCCAGATAATAATGCAGTATGATTTCATGTTTCACAGTATTGTAATCAGTTGATACAGCCTTACCCTTTCCTACTTAAACAAACATTGGCATAGCTAATAGGTCTCACCTTTGGGATGTTATAAGTATTTAGCCATGCAGTACACTACAGTGGCAGATGGAACATACTATAGCTGAAAATGTGCAACTAATGGTGACCTCTGCAGAGTACCTGTTTGCTCCTGAGATGTGCATGTACTCTCCCATGAATGTTTTGCAGCAGTACTAAGAAGTACCAGTACTCTTCCTTTCAAAATAAAGAATAGCAGGCACTCAGTACCAGACAGAACCCCCCTTTTAAAACACTTCCTGTTTCTGACCCACAGGTTTCATCTTCGAAGTTTCAAATGTTAAGAGATGTGTAGAACAATACCCAGTGGGCCCGCCTGGATTTACTCTCAGCTGATAACATCACATAAATTGCACCGCAAAGTAATGTGAGCAACAGTCCAACCACAGCTAAGCTTTAATACAATTTCCCATGGAGCTTGGACGATTATTAAGAAGCAGGCTTGTTGAGTGATCTTCGCATTTATTAAGAAATGGGCTCATTTAGTGCCAGTCTTCATATTTACGATTTGCATATTTGGCTTTTAAATCTGGGATGTGGGTCCAGCTCAGCGGACTGAATAACATCCTGGCGCAGTAGTGCCTGGCAATTCCAGAGTCCATCGGCTTTGGCCAAGTCAAATTAGCGGGATCGTTTAGTGCCAGCCTTCACATTTACGACTTGGCTTTGGCTTGTAAATCTGGGATGTGGACCCATCTGGGTGGCTCAGCAGACAGAATAACCCCCTGGTGCCTGCCTGGGCTTTCCAGATTACAGGCATCTTCTTCGGCAGAGTCAGATGTAATTATTCACCAAAGGATGTCAGGGCTAGAAGAATAACAAAAAAAAAGTGATAGGTGATGCAGCATGCTGAGGTCACACTTAACATGGTTTCCTTCCCCCACTGCCTGAACCAAACAGAACAAACCCAATGCTCTGGGGATGAGTGGAGGGCTGAAGCGAAGCCCATGGCTATTTTTTTTTGTGAATTTTTTCTGTACATCCCCATTTAAAGTCAAGAGATTTTAAATGTACAAGAAAGAATTCGATGAACAATGTGGGCAGATACAACCTGATCCTACCTATGCTGGAGATCGTGGTGGACTGCCTGGGCCCACTGCCCACACACCCGAGTGCATACACGCCCTCGCAAATACAAAAGCGCAATTTAGCAGCATAGATCAACAGGTGTGGATGATATTGACGTGCCTACTATGTATTCCCACAAAAATATTTGTATTGTGCTGCGCCCTACATGAATGTGAAGTCATAATAGGACCAGATCATATTTATATCACCAGTGCAGGCACACAGCAAAACTAGTGTCTCATCATTTTCAGCAGTGGTTTATATAAAGGTGCACATGGGACATGTTTGAAGGGCAGCGGAACCCCCCGCTAATTACATTTCCTCAGAGTATGCATTGCACACTGGAATACCTAAGCATACTGTGGGCCCCACTGCAAGCAAGGAAATAGGACAAATGCTAACAGTCCAATAGTAAAATCCAGCCTTATTTGGGGTCTACCATAGTGCCCCTTCCACCCCGGGTCAGGGTGCCCCTACACCTACTGCTTTATTGATAACTAGGTTCTACCAGTTGCAAGTCGTAACAGTTTGCCAATAGTAAAGTATTGTGAGTTGTATGGGGGCGCACAATTGTCTCAGTCTAGCACATAGAAAGCATAATTTTGCTGCGTCGTGTGAGAGAAGTAGACACAACAGACTGTTGCCTGAGAGACAACTGTCTCACTGCCTCAAAGGAATGTGAGCAACTTTGCTATTTCACTGCCTAAAATTGCGTTAATACTTAGCCAGGGTTAGACAGTGGAATAGCAAAGTTGCTCACATTCCTTTGATGAATATTCACATTTAACTCACCTAAAGCACATGGATCGTTTAGTGTCAGTCTTCACATCACTACTTGAGGTATTACTCACCATTCTGTGGCATGAATGGAAGTGGTTTCTTTGTTGTGTTCAAAGTATTGTGCAGTACTCGCTGAGAGCTCCTCCCGAAATGGAGGATCAGAAATCACTTCAGTCTGCAGACGCCATGTGGGAATAGATGGGCGTGGGCTGCTCCACTGCAGTTACACTTGTAGTGAGTGGGCAATGGTAAGACAAGGTGCAGGTCAGGTACTCTGCCCAAACAATCATCTGCCCCAAATACGCCGAACTTAGGATCAAATCAATCCTGGTGTGAAGGTTGTGGACCGGGGAGTAGAAAGAGTACTCACTCTCCAGAGGGTGGCCAATCCATCACAAGTTTTGAAGCCTCCTGTTTGCAAGCCATGTGCCAAAACCCTGGGATACCCTCCTACTCGGCGCCCCTGGGAGCAGAGGACTGGACTGATACAGGCCAATGTCTAATGCACAATTAAAGTGCCCCTTCCCCCACAAGCTAGGGGCTGTCGGATCGCGAAAGAAAGCTGGTGTGAGTGTGTCAAGGAATTCTCTGAGGTTATAACTGGGTGCATATACCACCACAAGCGTGAAGAGTGACCCATCTAGTTGCCCTTCTAGTATCACAGACCTACCCCCGCGTCCGCACTGTAGTGCTCCAAATAATAGGGGACTCCCAGTGCAACCCATGTCAACACCCCTGAGGCAAATGCAGATCAGGATGTGTCGTAAACCTGCCCACATAATTTAGATTTGAGCTTCTGGAGCTCTATGTCCGTAAGGTGGGTTTATTGTAAAATAGCAAAGTGTGTGTGGCGGCCCTTGAGATACGAGTGAATCCGGTAATGTTTAGCAGGAGTCACCATACCTCACACATTACCTGTCAGCACATTATAGTGTGGGTGGCGGTGTCAATGTGTGTCCATAGTGTTGGATAGGGATGCATGAGTTCAGCAATGAAGGCCACCAACAAGACATACTAGGGTAATACATACAACAAGAATCTGCCTGAACAAAGTAAAAAAAATGTACAGAATAGTACTAGCTATAACCGCCCCCAAGGCAGGGAACAGTTGAACTTGTCCCTGTGGAAGTCCTCTGTGGGGCACAGTAACTCAAGGGGTGTCTTACAGAGGAGCTACGGCCCCAAGTGAGTAGTACCTCATCCAGTCCCCAGATAGGGTGTAGCAACAATGTGCCTGAGGGAGGCCCCCATGGTCTGGCAGCCTAGGGCACCGGGTCACATTCCCAAATGCTCCGATGAATAACAGCAGGGTTATAGTTATTATTGGGGCCCAAGTTAGTATTGCATATGATGTCACCCCGTCAGCCTCGTCACCCCCTCCGTGACAGGTGAGGAAAAACCTGTGCTCGGGTGCCCTTACACTGTAGGGCACACCCAGGTGGGCTCCAGCACAGTTTGATGTCTGGATGGGCATGATTCGACACAATTGTTGTCGAGTCTAAAGCGGAGATGTTCTTTAGGCATCAATCCTGTCCGCCATCTTGGCCATGCCCCCGTGTAGGGATTTATATGAGTGTGTGAGAATTGTCTGCGCTTATGAGTGGGGAGCCAGTGAAGCTTCTTGGAGTGTGGTGTAATGTAGTGCAACATAGGAGATTGAGTACAAGTCTTGCAGTGGCGTTCTGGATCGTCTGAAGTATGTATAGAAGTTATTTGGAGGTTCCGGTAGAGAGTGTTGCTGTTGTCCAGCCTGCTGGTGATAAGTGTTTGTGTGATGGTCCGTCAGGTGTTCTGAGGCAACCATATAAAGATCTTTCACACATGTGTAGGATGTGGAAGCCAGTGGTGCTCACTGCATTGACTTGAACTGCAATATTGAGCTTGTCGTCTAGGATGATCTCTAGATTTCTTACGTGGTCTGTGGGTGTTGGCCCTAGTTCCAACAGCCATCAGGTGGTGCCCTGATAATTCTTTAATTTTATACCAGTGTGACTGTTATGATATCCTTATATGTCTCTTATCACCGAGAATGTGCCTATTCTCTTCCCACTTCCAGTCTTCACCCCAAACATCTTTACCCCCAATTTGTCCATAGGTATTGTATGGTATTGCAGTATAGCTACAGAACTTTCCTGTTTCTTGTTAAGGCCTTACAGTACTTTCCTGACTATTAAGCTGAGTGGTTTAACTTCTGAGTCACATGGATGAGATAACAGTGTTGGTTGTAGAGTAGTTTATTATTGTTGTGTACTGTGTCGTCCGTGAGTCCCAGACGGTGTGCTCCAGACTTGGTGCAGT
This sequence comes from Pleurodeles waltl, assembly GCF_031143425.1. Taxonomy (NCBI): domain Eukaryota; kingdom Metazoa; phylum Chordata; class Amphibia; order Caudata; family Salamandridae; genus Pleurodeles; species Pleurodeles waltl. The sequence continues at coordinate 829,873,232 of NC_090442.1, read as the reverse complement.
GGTGAGCGAGTGCAACTTACGCTTGCAGAGGAACGTGAAAGGAGTTGGAGGATAGGTTTGCAAAACTACATATACAAACAAGTCATCTTGGTTTTGGGAACCTTGGGGACTGTATTGTACTTATTAATTCTAAATGGTTGCTGATGGTCCTTATTTTCTCTGGGAGCATATTTTATAGTTCCAAGTCTGAACTGAAAGTTGCTACCTCCAATACATTTTGGATAGAAAAATGGTTTATCAGGAGTCCGCTGATTCTTGAGAAGAGGTTTTTCCTTTGGTTTTATAGTCTGAGTTTGGATTGTAAACTGGTTGATTCCAGCACATGTATCACTATGGGTAGCATTGAGAAGGTTTAAACGATAGTTTTCTTAACACTGTTAACCATAGTAGAGTTGTGAGGATGTAGTTATGTAGTTCTCTCTGTCTTTGCTTACCACATGTCTTACTTCTGGATTCTTTTCAGGTTGCCAATTAGTTTTCTAGTGAGTCTAACCTAGAACCAATTTGTGTTTTATAGTCATAATATCAGTATGTCCAGTACTGTCAGAAGCCTATCAAAGAGTCTTAGGTAGACATAAATATGTCATAGGATTCTCATCATTAAATGAGCCACTTGTCACCTTGCTGAATTGGCGCTGAAGCGATAGATTGGAATCCATAACCATGCTGAGGATTTTCACTTCACTTGATACATTTGATAGCTGTCCAATTTTGTTGGGCCAAAAGAATATAGGATTGTGATTTTCCTAAGATCTGCAGGTAATTAAGTTTGATGTGATTCCATGCATCTCTTGTTCACTGGCCATAAGGCATTCACTAAGTTGATCTCATATTTCACCCCAAAATATGTCATCTTCTGATATCTCCCCCAGGTTTCCACAACTCATCCCATCTTTAACAAATATATGTTAATGTTCTGCTGCTCATCTTTTATGTTCAATCATGTGCCTCTTTTCCCACCCAAATATGCCTGTATGTTCCCACTATATACCAATTATTCCTCTATCAATATGTGTCTCATTCTCCCATCTCTCCTAAAGTTTCTATATAGTTTCTCCCTATATATATATGTCTCATCTCCATTTTTACTTCCATTTTTTGGAACACCCATTAACCTTTTAACAGAAGTGCTGTATGTAGCAACTTATGGTATACCGGAATTTTGATTGCTGGTGTGGTTAAACAGAGGTATAAATAGTAGTGTTAATGATTTGAGAAGTGAAGCACTAACAAGGTGTATAGGATGAAATATAAATCAATAATAAAAAATCAACAATAAGTAGTATTCAGTGATAATGAATACTGATTGTTTACCCCATGAAGTAATATTCGAGTCTGCCCTTCAATTAGAAGGGGGAAGGAATGGTTCTCAGTTTGCGCTGGAGAGCATTCCAGAAGAGGGGTCTTTCAGAACAAAGGATCTAAATTTTGATGGGGCACAATGGAGTTTGTGTCCAGCTCGGAAATCAAGACTGGCAGAGTATGTGTGCGGTGGACGGTATCTATTAGGATATTGCACCTGATTAGCTGAGAGAGGTAAGTAGGGTCTGTGCCATAAATGGCTTTGAACATTAGTGTGAGCAATTTATATTGAGACCTGTTTTTGGCAGAATCAAACTTAGTTGGAAGTCAACAAGAGTAGTGGAAAATGAGGTTAAGGATTTATGGGACATGATGGGGTTGAAGAATACACCTATATTACTGCCAGTTGGAAAGAGGAACAAGACATCAGATGGGAAGGAGATAGGAGAAATTGGGGTATTTGAGGTAGAGCAATAAAGGAATTCTGTTTTGGAAGAATTTGCCATGAGAAGTGTAGTGCCATGCAGTAAAGTATAGGAGTTAGACAGTTTGACATTTTAGAATGGAGAGTCTAGAAAGTGGAGGAACAGAGAAAAGAAGCTGGGTAATGAATTCATAAAATTTCACAGGAGAAGCTGAAGAAGGGTATTATATCACCAAGAAAGGTCGTATAGAAGGCATGTAGAAAGGATGTATGTAGGAGTGTAGCTTAGTAACATGGTGAGGATGTCCGGGAGAAGGGAATAAGTGGTTAGAAGCGTGGCAGGAACACAATTCCAGTGCTCTGCATGAGACATAAAGGGAGGCATATTTTAGGAGCATGGTTTATGAATGAACCATATCTGACACAATGGAGATCAGAGACAAGATTGGCTGCAATATGATAAGAAATTATTGTGACTGGAAGAGACTTGAGAGAGATGAGGCTAACATTTTAGAAGATAAATGAAGCTGAGACACTGGGCAAACTGGAGGGAAAGGAGAGATTGGAAGTAGGCATCTATAGAAGGGACTGGACAATCACAGAAATGAAGGATTCAAAATAGATTCCAGAGAGGCAGGGGTGATTAAAGAGAAAGAAGAAGTACAGTGAGATGTTTCAGGACAAGTGAGGGGTTTGATGATTTTAGGGGCAAAAGAGGCCAGCAAGAGCCAGTATGGATTGGAAACACAAAATATGATTCAGTCAGGAGAGGGCACTCAAACATGGAATTAGTGGGTGTAGGGTGGGGGCAGGAGTGGGTTTTAGGAGTGGGATTTAGAGGATAGCTAGATGGTGAATTCTTAGCTGTGTGGTCGGTCTAAGAAATATTATTGTGGAGAACAGGGAGAAAATAATACAAGATAGTTTTGGAGGTTTGCCAAAGGAGAAGAGTTTGGGACTGTATGTTAATCTGGCAGAGTCAAGATCTAAGGATCTCCTTCTAGGCCTCAAGGATTGTTTGAATCTGTGGTGTCTGCATAAGTGCTTCTCAGTGTTCAAGGAGTGCAGATAGCCAGATTGGATCAGGGCTGGGGTGAGGGCACATAGGAAAAAGTTGAACAATAGCAGGAAATGAAGGTTGGCATCAGAGATCATGTCAGGATTTGTGGGAACAATTTCCAGAAGAACTCTCAGGCAGTGTGACACAGTCTAGTGTTTGTTTTTCGGCATTAGGGACTGGAGGTCAAGGAAAAGCTTGAAAGCAAGCAAAAAGGTATGGTGGAATTCTTCTTCTTTAAAGTCTGGCATTTTTGCAGTCTGCAGTAGTTATGACTGGTGTGTCCCTCATATCCTGATTTGAAATACCTGTTACTCTGTTAGGCAAGTTGACACAGCCTGTGGTTCGACTGGGAGCAGTTGTGGGCACAGGGCTGTATAAAGTGAATCAATTGTCACTGGCTAACATTTGGTATTAGTTAGCTCCTGACAATTTGTGTTAGAATCTTATTTCTTCAAAGATTGTTCTGCCAGTTGTTGGGTAACTGTGGATTCGCAACGTCTCTCTACTCTCTCTAAGTTACTTAGTGGATCCAGTTAGGTGGCCTTGAATTACGTCTTGGCTGTCTCTCAATCAATTATCTGATGCATCATCATGTATGTCTAGGCCAGGGTTCTCTAATGAGTAGCTTGAGAGCTACTAGTAGCTCACCAGCTACCTGTAAGTAGATCCTTTACGTGCAGCAGAACCCTGTTCGATTTAGGTATGTTTCAAAAATGGAAAAGGATGTCTTTAAAAGTAAAATTTGTGTATTTTCAGAACTGATTTGCTGATGTTTGCAATAAAACAAATATATTTAAAGCTATTTAAATGGTAATTCGTGCTGTGTTGGGAAGTCATGTTACTGATGTTCTTTCTTAGATGCCAGGGGGATTTCGTACATCACAGCTATGACATGTAGATGATTTAAAACTGAAACTGATAAAGCTTTTTTGACATTATTGCTGGTGACCTTGCCTGATGCAGTCACTGCTAGTAATCCTGCATGCACTGTCCACAAACAGAATCATAATTAAAGTGGCCACTTTTGAAACACTGATAACTTGTGTTAGTAGCTGGGATGATTTTCATTCAATATGCATAGTTATTATTAGAGAAAAAGGTTAGCAATCCCTGGTCTAGGGACTGACAGGTCAAATGAAATGTAAATGAGTTGTGTGATTAGACTGTCATGGATTTTGTTCAGATAATTCGTAATTGAGTTGAGGGGAGTTTTTCATCTGGACAGAAGCATCTTGCAAGAAGATGTGAGGGGTGAGAAGATATGCGAACATGTGGATAATGGAGTGGTTAGACAGGAGTGGCTCAATAAAGGGAGCAGTTAGAATACTGAGTTATGGACTAAAATGTAATTGAGTAGATAGCCATGAAAGTAAGTGGGAAACGTACATGAGTGTTGTATAGTCAGTGGTCAAATAGGAGTTTATGAAAGAGAGTGTCTACCTGATGTTTAAGTTGAAATTTAAATTGCCAGGTACCATAAGAGAGTTGAACAGTTCATCAGCCTCCAAAATGTCCTCCAGATTTTCAATTCTAAAACAGTGATGCGGGTGTGGTCAAGGACCACAATGTGCAGTCAAAAGGGGACAATCATAAGACAGCAGCGTACTGGAGGAAGTTTGAGATAGTTGGGAGAGCCTAAAAGAGAGACATTTATTCTGAAGGACCCCTCAAGTATCATGAAAGGATGAGCTGAATGAGTTTGGATGGTATGCTGCCCTTATTCAGGTTCTCTATCCTCATGATTAGTCAGTACACAGGCAAAAGAAGCACCTTCATAGGGCGAAGTTGAAAGGAATGAGAGAAACAACAAAAGAAATGTAGGGGACTGGCTCCTTCGGTGGCTCAGAGGGTTGACTTTTTACTTCATAGCGTCCCCTCAAGTTATGGCTCATAGATTGTAAATAAAATCCTTGTTCATCCTTGAAAAGATGACATAAAAATAAACTATTGAATCTCACACAACAGGAAATAATGGCATACTCACATACCAGCTTCTTATGGTCAACTACAGTGTGCCTAAAGTGGAAGAACCAGAACAACAAATGAACCTGAGCAGACTAGGGGGGGTCATTACAACATTGGCGGTAAAATCCGCTTACCGCCGTGCAGAAGACCGCCTATACACCGCCGCGGCCGCAGAATACCGCCACAGCTATTATGACCCACATCTCGAAATCCGACAAAATTCAGACACCCACACAAGTCCGCCACACCAAAGGTCAGTGATAAACTGGCGAAAACAAAACCTCCACCGTCACGCCAACAGAAACACGTCCATGCTATCACGACCCACGAATCCACGCGGCGGTCTTTCAACCGCGGTATTCCATTGGCGGTACACACCGCAGCGCTCAAAATACACACACATCTCCAAAACACCGCCACATTGGACAATTCCAAATACACACACCTGATACACATATACACACCACTCCCACACAATCAATACCATATAAAACACACACCCACATCACCCACAAACCCCTACGACCAAAAAGTTTGACGAAGGCCAGAGAGACAGCACAGCATAGACAACCCCACCACACAGAGGCACACAACACCATCACCCACACTACTTCCACGCACAAAACACCACACACCACTACATATCACCACACTCATCACCACATACACCACCCCACACATCACCTACACCACCCCATGGCACGGCAAAGACACCCCAGGTTCTTGGAGGAGGAGCTCAGGGTCATGGTGGAGGAAATCGTACGGGTAGAGCCACAGCTATTTGGAGCACAGGTGCAGCACACCTCCATTGCAAGGAAGATGGAGCTATGGCGAAGAATAGTCGACAGGGTCAACGCAGTGGGACAGCACCCAAGAAATCGGGACGACATCAGGAAGAGGTGGAACGACCTACGGGGGAAGGTGCGTTCCGTGGTCTCCAGGCACAACATCGCGGTACAGCAGACTGGCGGTGGACCCCCACCTCTTCCCCCACAACTAACAACATGGGAGGAGCAGGTCTTGGCCATTATGCATCCTGAGGGCCTCGGAGGAGTCGGTGGAAGAATGGACTCTGGTAAGTCAAATCTTAACTATCATATCCCCCCACCCTACCTGCATGCCATCACATACCCCCACCCTCACCCCTATCACTCCAACTCCTCACATATGTACTAATAACACAAACCACCCATCCCAACACCAAGCCCTGCATGACACAACAAAGCATGGACACCCATCACTAAAGCATGCCCACTGCACATACCCATAACAACCCCCCAACTATCATCACACAAGCCCCCACACAGGAATGCTAGCACTGGGGGACACGCTCACCCACCCATTGCACACCATGACACACACAGATGCAATAATCATGCCTTTCCACCCCTGCAGGACTACTACCCAACGTCACCAGACAGAAGGGTCCAGACAACTCTACCCCACCCACAGAAGAGGCCAACAGTGATGACAGCAGCTCTGTCCAACTGGAACTAGATGACCAGCCCGGACCATCGTGGGCCTCGGGACAGTCGGTTCCCCACACCCAGGCACAGGCCACCACAGACCTTCCACCCTCTAGTAACACCAGCACAGCACCCACCCAACGGGCCCATAACTCCGTCCCCAGGACACGTCAATCAGCTGTGTGTCCACCACTACAGGGAACCCAGGATAACTCACCACCCCAACAACAACAGGGACCTGTGGGCAGTGGCAGTGGGCACACGGTCCAGGGGACGGTGGCCCAGGAACACAGGGGAACTGGGAGGGCTGCTGTGCGACAGGGGGCGGACAGGCCAAGGGAACCCACTCTCCACGAGGCCCTCTCCTCCATCATGGGAGCATACCACCACTCCCAGGAGACGATGACAACGGTCCTGGACAAGTTTCAGGAAACCCAGCGCCTGCAGGAGGAACAGTATTTGGGCTTCAGGGAGGAACTCAGATCCATCAACTCCACCCTGGGCACCATCGTAGGGGTGCTGAAGGAGATACTGAACACCAGGAGGGACACCGTGGCACTCCAAGGGGCCCCTGACACTAGCATGGACGAAGAACTGCCCACCACCTCCGCTGGCGCTAGTGGACAGGAGGCACCGCCACAGGACCACCACACCAGCACCCTACCCCCTGCAGACGGAGAACCACCCGCAAGCGGTCCCTGAGATCCAGGAACAGGACAGAGAATGATGCCAAGACCCCCGCCAAGAAATGAGACCACCCTGATTGTCATCCCACTGTCCCACTTTGTAACCCTGTCCATATTGGAACTGCCTCAGCTCCACTTCCTATGCCCAGATGGGCAGTGCACCTGTGAGACTAATAGACTGGACTCTGCTATGGACATTCCTCCACCATCACCCCTCACCATTTTACCACCCCCCTCCAATATTTAGCACTTCAATAAACACCCTTGAACCACAAAACAATCTGGAGTCAGTCTGTGATTTTGAAAATGTGTATTACCAATGACAGTGACAAAATCCGTTCTCAAATGTAATGTCAACATACCTATGTCACACATCTCAAGTCCATGAGGAATCTAAGCAGACGACACACGTTGGTAACCACACCTGTGAAACCGTAAGGGAAATGTACAACTCAGTTACCATATACTGGTTGAAATCGACAGACAGGATAGAGGTAGAAGTGTGAAAGTACTTGTAGTAGGCAGGATTGTGTTCTCACCTGTGTGTCACTGGAAATATTGCTGGATAACTGAGTCCCTGTTGTCAATGTCTTCTTCCTCTGCTTCCTCCTCATCACTGTCCACAGGCTCCACAGCTGCCACAACACCGCCATCTGGACCATCCTCCTGCAGAAAAGGCACCTGTCGTCGCAAAGCCAGATTGTGAAGCATACAGCAGGCCACGATGATCTGGCACACCTTCCTTGGTGAGTAGAATAGGGATCCACCTGTCACATGGAGGCACCTGAACCTGGCTTTCAGGAGGCTGAAGGTCCTTTCCATCACTCTCCTAGTCCGCCCATGGGCCTCATTGTAGCGTTCCTCTGCCCTGGTCCTGGGATTCCTCACTGGGGTCAGTAGCCATGACAGGTTGGGGTAACCAGAGTCCCCTAATAGCCACACCCAGTGCCTCTGGAGTTGGCCCATCACATAAGGGATGCTGCTATTCCGCAGGATGTAGGCGTCATGCACAGAGCCAGGGAACATAGCATTTACCTGGGAGATGTACTGGTCTGCCAAACATACCATCTGTACATTCATCGAATGATAACTCTTCCGATTCCTGTACACCTGTTCACTCCTGTGGGGGGGGGGACCAGAGCTACATGGGTCCCATCAATGGCACCTATGATGTTAGGGATATGTCCCAGGGCATAGAAGTCACCTTTAACTGTAGCCAAATCCTCCACCAGAGGGAAAACAATGTAGCTCCGAATGTGTTTCAGCAGGGCAGACAACACTCTGGACAACACGTTGGAAAACATAGGCTGGGACATCCCTGATGCCATGGCCACTGATGTTTGAAATGACCCACTTGCTAGGAAATGTAGCACTGATAGCACCTGCACTTGAAGGGGGATCCCTGTGGGATGGCGGATTGCTGACATCAGGTCAGGCTCCAACTGGGTACACAATTCCTGGATTGTGGCACGGTCAAACCTGTAGGTGATGATTAAATGTCGCTCCTCCATTGTCCACAGGTCCACCAGCGGTCGGTCCACCGGAGGATTCCGCCATCTCCTCACATGTCCCAGCAGACGGTGCCTAGAAAGGACAACAGCAACCACAGAGTCAAACAACTCAGAGGTATGTACCCACAGTCTACACAGAACACAAAACATAATCCAAAAAGTTGCCTGTATGTGTGTTGAGTCTAGGCCTAGGTATGTGTGACGCAGTTGAAAATGAAGCCATGTGGGCCCCTGAAATGGCGGCTGCCTGACCTCTAAACTGGGAAAATGGGATGTGAGGTAACTGCGCTGGCGTTCTACACCGTCGCGGTAGGCGGTCGAAGACCTCGGCTCAATGCTACATTGGTTAACATTGGACCCTATGGGTCCCAGGAGCCAATGACAAAGTGCGCCGGCGGTGATGATACGCACCGCCGCGGACGTCACCGCCGCGGACATGACCGTCATTTTCTATCTGTTCAATCACTCGATACCTGATCTTCGACAGGAGAGGACCTACACTGCAAGTGCTGCTGTGACCTCAGTCTGGAAGAGACAATGGCTCATGCGTCTGGGGAAAGGGCCCCTGCCTTCACTGCACAGGAGTTGGAGAAGCTTGTGGACGGGGTCCTCCCCCAGTACGCGCTACTCTACGGTCCTCCAGACCAACAGGTAAGTACACAGGGAGCACGTTGTATGGGCTATGCCTGAGTGGAGGGGGCTGGTTGTAAGAAGGAAGGGGCCACAATTCTGCGTGCATGAAGGACTGTGAATGCATGTGCCACATGGCCAGGGTAGGGATGTGGGCCACTCACTTTCACGGTGCAGTTGGTAATGACGTCTCTTCTTCCCCTATCCATGTCATGTAGGGCAGCGCCCACCAGAAGAAGGATATTTGGCGTGCCATCGCCAAGGACGTCCGGACCCTGGGAATCCACCAGAGACGAAGCACCCACTGCCGTAAAAGATGGGAGGACATTCGCTGTTGGAGCAAGAAGACGGCGGAGGCTCAGCTGGGGATGGCCTTCCAACGTGGGAGGGGTGCCCGTCGCACCATGACCCCCCTGATGTTTCGGATCCTGGCGGTGGCCTACCCTGAGTTGGATGGGCGCTTGAGGGCATCACAGCAGACACAAGGGGGTGAGTCAAACATCATTCTGCTGACTTTGCGCGCAGTGAAGGTGTCTGGGTGAGGGAGGAGGGCTGTGGGTTTCCCTAGGCCAGGGCGAGTTCCGTAGGCTAGGCCCCTCTGTAATGCAGGCCATGTGGCACTCCACCCCACCTCTGTAGAGTGCCAAATACAGGTATACATGCCCCTGTGTCATCTATGTGTGCAGATGTCGACCATAACCATGTAGGACCTATCCCAGGAATTGCATCTGTAGAGCCCAACAGCACGGCGTAGTGCAGGGGGCTGCTGTGTCTGTATTGTCCGCCAACGGTAGCGGTAAGCCATGCACTCAACCTGTCTTTCTTCTGTCGTCCCCCACCCTTTTTTTGGTCTCCCTGTTCTTGTGTGCATCAGCATCATCAGGCGGAGGTACAGTGACACCGGAGCATGAGGGAGCTGCATCCCACATGGCCATGGAAGGCCACACCACGGACTCAGGGCGAGGGGAGCTTCACGGCGGTCACCGGATCTGCAACCAGCGACACGGGCTCATCCTCCGATGGGAGCTCCCTTGTGGTGGCGGCAAAATCTGTGCCCCCCACTTCTACAGGTACAGCCGCCACCCCCTACCAGCACCGCCCTCTCAGCAGCCCCTCAGCCTTCGCCCCGTGCCTGGTCACCCAGGAGGGTGGGCATCACCTTCGCCCCAGGCACCTCAGTCCCTGCCACCTCTGCTGCCCTCAGTGAGGAGGCCATTGACCTCCTCAGGTCCCTTACTGTTGGGCAGTCTACCATTCTGAATGCCATCCAGGGTGTAGAAAGGGAATTGCAACACACAAATGCATTCCTGGAGGGCATTCATTCTGGTCAGGCTGCCCTTCATCGAACCCTGCAAACTCTGGCCTCAGCACTGATGGCAGCCATTGTCCCTGTCTCTAGCCTCCCCCCTCCAACTTCCTCCACCCAGACCCAATCCCCTGTACCCCTGCCTATCCCTAGCACACCATCAGACCAGCCTGCACACACCTCAACACACAAGGGAAGCTCAGGCAAACATAAGCACTACACATCCCACAGGCACTCACGCAAGCATCACACACATACAGACACAGCAACATCCTCTGCCTCCACTGTGTCCCCCTCCTCGTCGTCTCCCTCCTCCCTCCCAGTGTCATCTACACTCTCACCTGCATGCACTACCACTACAGCCACTAGGTCCCGCACCAGCACACCCACCACCACACCCCGCTCACGTGCAGTCACCACCCCCACTACCATTTACACGTCCCCTGTGTCCTCTCTCAGTGTGTCTGTGACGCCCCCTCCCAAAGTACACAAACCCAGGCACACACCCACCCAACATACATCCACCTCACGAAAGCCTCCAGCGCATGCACCTGCACTCAAAGCCACAAAAGTTACACCTCCTACAACCACCTCCTCTTCCTCCACTCCCAGACCCTCTCCAGCTACCCGTCCCAGTGTACCGAAGAAACTTTTCCTGACCAAGCTTGACCTCTTTCCCACCCCCCCTCTCCAATTCATAGGTCCCATACTAGCACCTCAGCCAAAAAATCTCCGGTACCAGTGGTGCCTGTTAGAGGTATGTGGAGTGCACCGGGCACCAGGGCAGCCAGTGTGACACGGAGCCACAACACAGCCAGTCCCCCCCCCTGTGAAGCACCAGAAGTTGGACAGTGCCCGGGGGGAGTGGGGGAAGACTCCAGCGAGCAAAGCCGCTCACAAGGGTCCCGGGGGGAGTGTCCACTCAGATGTGACTCCTCCCAAGGTGGGAAAGGGGCAGAAGAAATCACCAAAGTCTGGGAATAGCAGCACGGCAGAGAAGACCGCCATCATCCCCGCTGCCCAGGAGGCCACCGCCAGCCTCATCGTCACTGGCCAGGAGGCCACCACCAGAGTCAGTGCCCAGGAGGGCAGTCCCATCGTCACTGGCCAGGAGGCCACCGCCAGAGTCAGTGCCCTCCAGGAGGCCACCGCTAGAGTCAGTGCCCAGGAGGGCAGCCCCATCGTCACTGGCCAGGAGGCCACCGCCAGAGTCACCGCCAGAGTCAGTGCCCAGGAGGGCAGCCCCATCGTCAGTGGCCAGGAGGGCAGCCCCATCAGTGCCCAGGAGGGCAGCCCCATCGTCAATGGCCAGGAGGCCACCGCCAGAGTCAGTGCCCAGGAGGGCAGCCCCATCGTCAGTGGCCAGGAGGCCACCGCCAGCCACAGCCCAGCTGCCCAATGAAGGACCGCCAGCCCCAGCCCAGCTGGGCAATGAAGGACCGCCATGGCAAGCACCGCTGAACAGGTCAGACACTGCAAACTCAAGCACCGCTGAACAGGGCAAAGACCGCTGAACAGGGCAAAGACCGCCATGACAAGCACCGCTGAACAGGTCAGACACTGCAAACTCAAGCACCGCTGAACAGGGCAAAGACCGCCATGGCAAGCACCGCTGAACAGGTCAGACACTGCAAGCTCAAGCACCACTGAACAGGGCAAAGACCGCTGAACAGGGCAAGGACCGCCAACTCAATCACCGCTAGCCCATGAGCGGCAGGGCCAGTGACGGAACTGGGACCGTCACGAGGAGAGTGATGCACTCTGGGCACCAGTCCCCCTCCAGACCAGTGGAGACATGCATCCACTACCTCTGTCCTTCACAGGATGAAGCACTCTGGGCACCAGTCCCCCTCCAGAACCAGTGGAGACATGCATCCACTACCTCTGTCCTTCACAGGATGAAGCACTCTGGGCACCAGCCCCCCTCCAGAACCAGTGGAGACATGCATCCACTACCTCTGTCCTTAACAGGATGAAGCACTCTGGGCACCAGTCCCCCTCCAGAACTAGTGGCGACTGTCATCCACTTGAGAGACTGTGGCTTTGCACTCCCCGGGATGGTCCAGTGGGCAAACCACCCACTGTAGAGACTTGAGAGACTGTGGCTTTGCACTCCCCAGGATGGTCCAGTGGGCAAACCACCCACTGTAGAGACTTGAAAGACTGTGGCTTTGCACTCCCCAGGATGGTCCAGTGGGCAAACCACCCACTGTAGAGACTTGAGAGACTGTGGCTTTGCACTCCCCAGGTTGGTCCAGTGGGCAAACCACCCACTGTAGAGACTTGATAGACTGTGGCTTTGCACTCCCCAGGATGGTCCAGTGGGCAAACCACCCACTGTAGAGACTTGAGAGACTGTGGCTTTGCACTCCCCAGGATACATCAATGGGCATGGAGCCCCGTCGTGGATCTGGTGTGGGGCACTCATCCCGCTGAGGTGCCCCCCTTCCGTTCCCCCTGAAGTGCCTGTTGTATTTCTATCTGATGCCCCGGCAGTGTTCTCTCCGTTTTGATCAGGTATCTGATGTGGGCCTCGCCCATGCATTTTGGGCCCAGTGATCCACGGACAATGAATGGTGCATTACCTGCACTACTAATCGTGATGTATATTTTGTTGAATGTGTATATATATCTGTATATATTTGCTTCCTGTATTTTGATATATTACAATGGTTGAACTAATTTCCTTTTGTCTTTGCATTCTTCCGGGGGGGTTGGGGGTTGTTACTGTAATGTTTGGATATGCATTGGTGTGTGTGTTGTAGTGGGTGAGGGTCGGGGTGGGGGTGGGGGTGTTGCGTGTGTGTGTCCCTGACTTTTGCCTCCCCCTCCCCTATGTCGTAGGTGCAGTACTCACCGTTGTCTTCGGCGGCGGCATTGATGATGGTCGCACAGGAGCAGGAAGACTAGTGCAGGAAGTATTTGGAGTTCCGGCTCCATGGTGTCCTCCTTCCTCGTGGAGTGTGTAGGAGTGAGCGTTTTCCCTTTGAAATGGCTGTTTGCGCCGTGTTTTTATCCACTGTGAATCCGCCCCGGAAAAGGTGGCGGATTGGTAGGTTGTAATACTGTGGGCGGTACTTTGTCTCCTGTCTGTCTGTTGGCGGTGACTGCCGCGCTGTTTGTCTGTACCGCCGTGGCGGTCGGAGTGTTAAAGTGGCTGTCTTTGTTGGCGGTTTCCGCCACGGTCATAATTCCCATTTGTTTTACCGCTGGCCTGTTTGCGGTCTTACCGCCGCTTTAACACCGTCCGCCAGGGTTGTAATGACCCCCTAGATGTAGCTGAAGGGGTGAGAGAGTAGGCAGCAGAAAGATGCTGATAGCTCGCAGAATCCAAACGTATGAAAATTAGGGGATACACTAAGGAAAGTCTTCACTGAAGAGCTGATCTGATGAAACCAAAACAGAACAAAATAGAAAAAGGCGAAGTAACAGGAACCAGTGAATGAACATGGTGACAGCGAGCAACACAACCTGCAGTGTTGCTGAGTGCAGTTCTGTGCATTTAGAGAGCCTATAACCTATTCTTCCTCTGCCCTGGATGTCCTTCCCACCAAACCACAACTTGATGCCCCAGTTTTCCTCTCCAGTTGATACAAACGGGCCTGCTGTAGCCTTTGTGTGCAAAAGCTCCACCAAGCTGTAGAATGACTGGAGAGAGAACATGAGCTCCTAGATGAGTGATCCTTGACCACCATGAATCTGATATTACCATCCCATCCCTCCAAATAGCAGTTCTCCTTGCCCTTCCCAAGAGGTGGGATTTCCTGGGACAAGGACTGTGACAAGCCACAACCAACTGATAAGCGAGTCAAAGAGGCAGGTTTCCATGACACTTCTGAAGCACAATAGCCCTTTAAGACTCTTTAATACTTTAACTGGCCACAAAATCGCTGGGAATCAACTTTCACCTGGATTTGATGCTCAGGAGAACTATCCACCAAAATTGACAGAATGGAGAGAGAGATCATAGCCCTTTCCGTTCATGATAGATAAATAATGACATGAACCCACCACCATGGAGGAAGAACCAGGTTAACAGCCCCAAAACCCACTAGCCCTGAAACAATAAAGGAGCCAACAAAGTGAGGAGCGAATTAAGAGTTTCACCCTAGTACATCATTTTACATCAGTGCATTCAGAGGTGTTTATTAAAAGTACTAGTTTTTAAACATGCCTCTGCCAAGATGACAATGCCACAAATGAACTAATCAACATTATAGTCTCGTAAATCAAGCACATGGTTTTTGTACAGCATACATCCTAAACTCACGTATTTGAATGTGCTTTCATATGTGAGTCTGGAGAAAAAAGAGGATCCTTGAAATAAAAATATTTTCCCAGGATCTTACAGTTTGGCCAAGTGTGGAAGTCAGGATTGAGCCCAGATTTTCTGGTTTTACATTGTGCAATTCAGCCACTAGATGTCTCTCTCTCACCCACCTTACATCAAAAATGTAATTGCTCCACAGTGGCACATAGTAATTTGAGCAGGCAGCAGGCACACACACACACATACATACCTACACTCACCCATCTACATGCACACTCACACCCATACATTCACAGGCACGCCCACATACACCCACCTTTGACAAAAATATACACATGCATTAATGCACACAAATTCATACATAAACACATGCGTGCATGCACACACCAAACATTAAAAAGAGAAACATATAACAGCTCTCAGCGGCGATCTTGGGTGGTTGGAGGGAAACCTCTGAAGTTACTGCAGGACTGGGACTGCCGCCTCCTATGATTGGCTGACCTAGGGTCAGTCAACCAGAGGAGGCAGCAGTCCTTTACTCATCTCAGAGTGGGATGGGTCAATGAGAGTTGTGATCTAATCCCACTCTGTGACAAGTGTCACTAATTGACACTCCGGCCTGGGCACTTTAGCGCTTACAGAAAAGTACCTAGGCATTAGTCTATCAGTGACTCACTCCCTCATCATGAGGGGAGGACCTACAAGCACTTTGTTGGGCAGTGGAGGTTATGCTCACAGGGTTGTGAAATCTTCAGCCTTGCAAAGTTTAGCTCAGGCAGCCAGGAGTCTGCACATTTAGAGCATGTACAGTGTCTGGCAGCTTGATCTGAACATGAAGGGTGTCTCTCAGGCTGACCTTTACTCAGCCTGACATACATTTTCCATGTCTGCAAAAAAGGTGGGGGGCATGGCTGGGACTCTCTGGCCTTGTGGACAGGCAGCATCTGCTGCTTCGAATTTTCATAGCAGGAGGTGCAGGCAGAATCCACATTGAAGTTGGGCTCATTTTGAGCTCCCTGGCCCAATAGGATCTAAAGCTGAACCCAGCCAGGCATCTGGCCTGAGCTGGCTCAAGCTTTCAGTACACCTAGGTGAAATTTAAATTACGCTAGCTTAATTCACTTAATTTGGGGAATTTCGTGTTACACTTGTTACTCAAAATTCTTGAAATGATGGCATCACATCACTTTGTGTAATTACTGTGAACTAGTCATTTGCAGTAAAAAAAATACTGCAAACACACAGGAACAACAGGACGCGAGCAGCTGTTGTGCGCCGTATTTCTGTTTTTCCACTTTTTTAGTGTGAAATGCATTCTAACATCAGAAGGGTGTGTTTTACCCTTTAATATAGCTCCAAATGAGGGATTTCTATCACACGTGATTTCCATGAAATTACATGTAATGTTGTCAAAGCACATTATGCATATCTAACACACCCCTGCCTTTCAGTGGCTTGTCTATCTCTAGTCACCACAGTTAATGGTGCCTCAGACAGACTGTCATATTCTAGAAGGCTGCAGTGATGCAGGTAGCACTCCCGGCGGGACTTAATCAGACACTCCCTCCATCTAGAGACTGAGAAAACAAACTCTGCCTTAAAAGTTTAATTTTATTCCATTCAAGGCTAACGTTAAAATGCAAAGGGTGCAGTAAAGACTGAGCTCTACAAAGCAGCCTGAGTTCAGCTGTAGGGCCTTGCCTTGGTGTCTTGCAGAGAAAAGTGCTGTCACATAACAGATTATAAACATTTCACGACATTTGTCCGTTTGCAAAACACACAGACAAGTTTAAAGCCAGTTAAAAAAAAAAAAAAGTAAGGAACACTGGGGGATTTTTATCATCTGCAAGCACAGTTTCTCATTGTCAGAGATGCTGCACAGAATTTTTTAAAAGAGCACATGCCTGCCTGTAACAGGCCGATGCGTTGGTCGGACCCGTCGTGCCCCTAGGGCACCGACGCAATGCGGATTCACTGCCTGTTCCGGTTGACGGTGGGCAGCAACAGCCACTTCGCGCCACCGCCCAGATTACAAAAGAGGAAGGCGGCATCTGGTGAAGACGGCGAGTTCGAGGAGGAGGAAGAGAAGACAGTGACGGGAAAAGGGACAGCAGCGACGCGAACCCAGGAGGCAAAGCTGGAGTAAGAAGCAGCGGCAAGAGGTGCAGCAGGAGCAGATTGGAGGAAACCTAGTGCTCCTACCCCTAGTCACTTATTGGGTGTGCAATTGGCGTTTATCACAATATCATGCATGCGACATAATAAATGCTAAGACAACATTTGTGGGTATAATATGTCGCAAGTTTATTATTTACACAGGTTGGGTTAGCTTACGGGCGATCCCGGTGTCGGCGATGAGTTTCTTAAACATTGGCTGACACCCATCCTGAGAAAGCTAGAGCTGTTCCGTCTGGTGTTCTCTGCACCAGCACGCTTAGCATCTTACAGCTCGTTCCTTTATTGTGGCTTACCACTTTATCAATTTGTCATGCTCCTGACAAGTCAGAGCGAGACCCCGGCCAGTCTCCACAGTTGCTCAGGATTCCAACTGTCCCTTGCGGGATTAAGGAGCGCCGTCACGTCATCCCAGGCCCCGCCGTAAAAGGCTCCAAGTAGCCTGAGGAATAGCTTTTGGCTCCAGGAATCACCATCTGGAGGCCTTTTAATCATTTATAAGCTTTAGGATCGCCCTGTAACTCCGCTTTGCGACGCTTCTTGATGTTCCTGTAGAGAAATTCATGTTGTAAACACCTCTTTCACATATGTAATCATCTCTTCATCTCTGAATGCAAGGCGGACACAGGAGACCCCAAGGGCACCTCCAGCACCAAGGACGCTACAGAGGTCCAGGAGGCAGTGTGCCCACACTCCGGCCACGCTCTGGGTCCGTAATACTATATAATACTATATACCAAGTGAACGGGCGGGTAGTGGTGGGTAGTGTTCATTCCCCTCCCCCCCCCCTGTTTTTTTTGCATTTTGTCATTTTAATATTAACAGTAGTTTGGGCACCTAGGAATTAGACGCAAGAGAGAGAAAGGTGCAGATAGACCAGGAACAGGAAAACGGGGGACCCTGAACCCAAAATAGAGAGAATTAAGAACCATTTGGTTTAGTGTTTTTTTTTTTAATTCTTTTGGTCAGTTCCTTTGTCGTAGTTACCTCGACCCTGCGGACAGGAGGGAAAGAGAAGAGAAAAAAAAAAAGAAAAGAAATACAAGTAAAGCTGTAGAAAGGACAGGCAAAAGACTCCGACATAGAGGCAGAGGAAAAAAAAGGAGAACGACTGGGAAAATCAAGAACACACAGAAGAGAGGGAAAGTAGAACCATCCAATAAACAGTAGAAAGAGAGAAAAAATAAAGTAATCACCAGTACTCACCCGGACACTTACCGTTCTCTCTCCATTTCTTCCCACATGCGCCTCCTGCGAGCCCACCTGTGAAGAAAGAAGGCGAAGTTGAACATTGGGGAAAGAACAACTGAAACCACGTATTGCTAACCTTGAACAACCCTCAACTATAAATAAAGACAACTTATAAAACTAGTTTCCACGGCCTGATTGTCATCATTGCAGTAACCACATTACACTGCCATTCTGCTCCCTCTCTACATGCAACCATATTCACTCACAAAGATGTGAGAGGTAGGGCACAGCCGACCCCCTTTCCTGACAGCACAATGCCTATCCCAGCCCTGATGATCAAACCAGATAAGAGTTCTCTGCCACTTAAACACGACACTCGGAGATAAATGTTTTTTTTAAATTTGTTCCTTAGAAATGCTGCTCTGTAGCAGTGCTGTCGGTTAAGACAACAACCCCCCCTGGAAAAAAGTTTATTTTGTTGTTTTTTTGCAGACAGTACCAATATCGCAGGAAATTTGCAAATCGCAGACCTGGGAAAACCTGGTAAGTTTGTATAAGTAATTATTATGGACAAACTCGGCTATTGGCATTCAGGAGATGCACAACTCAGGGTGATTTCTGACATACAAAACTATTGTTCTAAGGTCCGGACAATAGATTCAATTTGCCTATTCGTCTGTGGGTGCTAGCACAATGATTTACAGGCCATGGAGCCCAGTCTATGTAGCAGTCCTGACCAATTTTTTTTAATGATTTAGGTACCTCGATCTGTAATGATGAAAGAACGTAGACCATGAAGTCTGTTTCTTTGAAAAATATTCCTGCCAACTGAGTGGCCATAGGGAACTTCAAAAAAGGAATGAAATAGGCAGACTTAGTGAAACAACCCACTGCAACTAGAATAATTATGTTTTGAAGACATAGACAGATCATGTATAAAAGATCATCTTCCAAGACTAAGTGGAGTAGATCATGGAATGTGTAATCCTCCAGGTTGCTTTAATAGTTAATCTTTACACACATTGTAATACCTCAATGTGCATTTTCATGTCTGCTCTTAACGTGCATCCCCAAATGTGGTGTGAAACCAGTTCCTAGGTTTTCTTTCCACTGAAATGTCCCATCTGACAACCATTGTGATGCCAAAAGAAAACTTTATCCTTTAAGGGTCTTTGGAGAATGTATGTCCTTACTTTCTGATAAAAAAGTGCACCATTTTATATCCTTTCTTGTGAACTGTATTGAACCCATGACTGTACCTAAATAGACAGAAGCTGTTTTTTAGCTTTTTCATGAAGTCCTCCATACCCTTATCTTAATGAGTGATTGGATTAAAGACTTCTACGACCAGATGTCTTTGTACAAACCTGGCCCCCAAAGCAAAAGATGAGACTTTGATCTTTATGATGAATAGAAGACTGGGGCCTCCATGCTACAGTATAAAACCAGTATAAAGACCTGTAGAGGTTGAAGAAATGCTTGTTTTTTTGTTCTTGGCTCACTGAAATTGGAGAGTCCCAAAATTCCCTGGACAAATAATAGGCTATTCAGGCATTGCTTTAACTTTTTGGTATCTATAATAATCCCTTCAGCGGATAGAATAAAACCCAACCATTAAATGGTGTATGTTTCAAAAAGGCACATCTGCGGTATGGCATACAACAAATGTCCTCTCAGATGATCCAATACTTCTTGAACTTCTTTGAGATCTGACAATTTGTTGGGAAAAAATTCACAATATCATCTAGCTGTATCATGGGAAATGTCTAGAAAATCTCTGTGTATACCATTCACAGAATACTGAAATGTTGCTAGGGCATTAGAAATATCATACAGAATTACAAGAGTCTCATAATGTTCATATTTGATACTAACTGTTGTATTCCACTCATTGCCTAACTTTATTCTCATTGGGGTGTCTGCCTCACGTAAGCAAGCTTGGTAAATAAAGTGCTGTTATGATCTGGCCCAATAAGACTGAGGTAAGAGAGAGTGGATAACTGTCATTGCTTGTTACCGATAGATGAAAGCATTTGCTATCACATATCAATATGGTTATGATCAAGTCTTGACTCCACAGGTCCTGAAGTAGTTCAAGGAAAGGAGCATTTGGATGTATGCACATATCAACCAGGCTAGCTACAACAAAGATTTGAATCTCAACATCTTTAACAAACTAAAATTCCCAAATTCCCAAAGGAGCTTAAAGTTCTCCAATGACATGGAATCTCTTTGACCATTTTTGATCAAGAAAATTAAGCTGCACATGGGCCTATGTGGCTTTGCTACACTAATACGGATTTTGTTTTGCTGCACCCAGGATCCTATCCATACAGAGGGGGTCATTACAACCCTGGCAGACGGTGTTAAAGTGGCGGAAATACCGCAAACAGGCCGGCGAACAAAAAAAAGGGAATTCTGACCGTGGCGGAAACCGCCAAAAAAGACAGCCACTTTAACACTCCGACCGCCACGGCGGTACAGACAAGCAGCGCGGTGGTCACCACCAACAGACAGGAGGAAGACAAAGTACCGCCCACAGTATTACAACAGGCCAATCCGCCACCTTTTCCGGGGCGGATTCACCGTGGATAAAAACACACACGGCGGAAACAGCCATTTCAATGGGAAAACGCTCACCTCTACACACTCCACGAGGAAGGAGGGCACCATGGAGCTGGAACTCCAAATACTCCCTGCGCTTGTCTTCCTGCTCCTCTACGAACATCAGCAACGGCGGCACCGAAGACAACGGTGAGTACTGCACCTACGACGAAGGGGAGGGGGGAGGCAAAAGTCACGGACACACATGCAACACCCCCACCCCCAATCCGACCCTCACTCACTACAACACACACACCAATGCATTTCCGAACATCACAGTAACAACCCCCAACCCCCCTGGAAAAATGGCAAGACAAAAGGAAATGAGTTCAACCATTGTAATGTATAAAAAATCAGTAAGCACATATATACATCAATATATACACATTCCAAAAATATACATCACGATTAGTAGTACAGGTATGCACATTTCAATGTCCGTGGACCACTGGGCCCAAAATGCATGGGCGAGGCCCGCACACGATACCTGTCCTGGAACGGAGAGAACACTGCAGGGGCATCAGATAGAAATACAACAGGCACTTCAGGGGGAAGGGAAGGGGGGGCACCTCAGCCGGATGACAGCACCACGCCAGATCCACGACGGGGCTCCATGCCCATTGATGTATCCTGGGGAGTGCAAAGCCACAGTCTCTCAAGTCTCTACAGTGGGTAGGTTGCCCACTGTACCATCCTGGGGAGTGCAAAGCCACTGTCTCTCAAGGCTCTCCAGTGGGTGGTCTGCCCACTGTTCAATCCTGGGAGTGCAAAGCCACAGTCTCTCAAGTCTCTACAGTGGGTGGGTTGCCCACTGTTCCATCCTGGGGAGTGCAAAGCCACAGTCTCTCAAGTCTCTACAGTGGGTGGTCTGCCCACTGTTCAATCCTGGGGAGTGCAAAGCCACAGTCTATCAAGTCTCTACAGTGGGTGGGGTGGGTTGCCCACTGTACCATCCTGGGGAGTGCAAAGCCACAGTCTCTCAAGTCTCTACAGTGGGTGGTTTGCCCACTGTACCATCCTGGGGAGTGCAAAGCCACAGTCTCTCAAGTGGATAACAGTCTCCACTGGTTCTGGAGGGGGACTGGTGCCCAGAGTGCTTCATCCTGTTAAGGACTGAGGTTGTGGATGCTGTTCTCCACTGGTTCTGGAGGGGTACTGGTGCCCAGAGTGCTTCATCCTGTTAAGGACTGAGGTAGTGGATGCTCTTCTCCACTGGTTCTGGAGGGGGACTGGTGCCCAGAGTGCTTCATCCTGTGCAGGATAGATGGAGTGGATGCATGTCTCCACTGGTTCTGGAGGGGTACTGGTGTCCAGAATGCATCACTCACCCTGTGACGGTCCCTGTTGCGTCACTGGCCCTGCCGCTCATGGGCTAGCGGTACTTGAGTTGGCGGTGCTTGCCCTGTTCAGCGGTGCTTGCCATGGCGGTCTTTGCCCTGTTCAGCGGTGCTTGCCCTGTTCAGCGGTGCTTGCCATGGCGGTCTTTGCCATGGTTCAGCGGTGCTTGCCCTGTTCAGCGGTGCTTGACTTTGCTGTCTCTGACCTGTGCAGCGGTGCTTGCCATGGGGGTCTTTGCCCTGTTCAGCGGTGCTTGCCATGGCGGTCTTTGCCCTGTTCAGCGGTGCTTGACTTTGCTGTCTCTGACCTGTGCAGCGGTGCTTGCCATGGCGGTCTTTGCCCTGTTCAGCGGTGCTTGCCATGGCGGTCTTTGCCCTGTTCAGCGGTCTTTGCCCTGTTCAGCACTGCTTGCCCTGTTCAGCGGTGTTTGCCATGGCGGTCTTGGCCCTGTTCAGCGGTGCTTGCCCTGTTCAGCGGTGCTTGACATTGCTGTCTCTGACCTGTGCAGCGGTGTGTGCCATGGCGGTCCCTTATTGCCCAGCGGGGCTGTGGCTGCCGGGGCCCTCCTGGGCACTGACTCTGGCGGTGGTCTCCTGACCAGTGACGATAGTACTGCCCTCCTGGGCACTGACTCCGGCGGTGGTCTCCTGACCAGTGACGATGGGGCTGGCGGTGGCGTCTTGGGCAGCGGGGAGGATGGCGTTCTTCTCCACCGTGCTGCTCTTCCCAGACTTTGGAGACTTCTTCTGCCCCTTCACCACCTTGGGAGGAGTCACAGCTGACTCGACACTCCCACCGGGACCCATGTGGGCGGCTTTGCCGGCAAGTGTCTTCCCCCTCTCCCGTCGGGCACTGTCCAACTTCTGGTGCTTCACAGGGGGTGGACTGGCAGTGCTTTGGCTCCGTGTCACACTGGCTGCCCTGGTGCCCGGTGCACTCCACATACCTCGAACAGGCACCACTGGTACCAGAATCTTTTTGGCTGAGGTGCTACTATGGGACCTATTAATTGGAGGGGGGGGTGATGGGACAGAGGTCAAGGTTGCTCAGGAAAAGTTTCTGATGAACACTGGGACGGGTAGCTGGAGGGGGTCTGGGAGTGGAGGAAGAGGAGGTGGTTGTAGGAGGTGTAACTTTTGGTGATTTGGGTGCAAGTGCATGTTCTGGAGGCTGTCATGAGGTGGATCGATGTTGGGTGTGTGTGTGCCCACGTTTGTGTACTTTGGGAGGGGGCGTCACAGACACACTGGGAGAGGACACAGGGGACGTGTAAATGGTAGTGGGGGTGGTGCTGGGTGTTCTGGTGCGAGTCCTAGTGGCTGTTGTGGTAGTGCATGCAGGTGAGAGTGTAGGCGACACTGGGAGGGAGGAGGGAGACGACGAGGAGGGGGACACAGTGGAGGCAGTGGATGTTGCTGTGTCTGTATGTGGGTGATGCTTGTGTGAATGCCTGTGGGATGTGTTTTGCCTATGTTTGCCTGAGCTGCCCTTGTGTGTTGACGTGTGTGCGGGCTGGTCTGATGGTGTGCTTGGGATAGGTTGAGGTACAGGGGATTGGGTCTGGGTTGAGGAAGTTGGAGGGAGGAGGGTAGACACAGGGACAATGGCTGCCATCAGTGCTGAGGCCAGAGATTGCAGGGTTCGATGATGGGCAGCCTGACCAGAATGAATGCCCTCCAGGAATGCATTGGTGTGTTGCAACTCCCTCTCTACACCCTGGATGGCATTCACAATGGTAGACTGCCCAACAGTGAGTGACCTGAGGAGGTCAATGGTCTCCTCACTGAGGGCGCAGGGGTGACAGGGGCAGGGGCTGAGGTGCCTGGGGCGAAGGTGATGCCCACCCTCCTGGATGAGCGGGCACGGGGCAAAGGCTGAGGGGCTGCTGGGAGGGTGATGCTGGTAGGGGGGGTGACGGCTGTACCTGTAGAAGTGGGGGGCACAGATGGTGCCGCCACCACAAGGGAGCTCCCATCGGAAGACGAGTCCGTGTCGCTGTTTGCTGATCCGCTGACCGCCGTGAAGCTCCCCTCGCCCTCCGTCCCACTGGTGTATTCGGAGTCCGTGGTGTGGCGCTCCATGGCCATGTGGGACGCAGCCCCCCAGCTGAGCCTCCGCCGTCTTCTTGCTCCAGCGGCGAATGTCCTCACTTCTTTTACGGCAGTGGGTGCTCCGTCTCTGGTGGACCCCCAGGGTCCGTACGTCCTTGGCGATGGCACGCCAAATATCCTTCTTCTGGTGGGCGCTGACCTACATGACATGTACAGGGGAAGAAGATAAGTCATTACCAACTGCACCATCAAAGTGAGTGGCCCACATCCCTACCCTTGCCATCTGGCACATGCATTCACAGTCCTTCATGCTCGCATAACTCTGCCCCCTTCCTACTTACAACCAGCCCCCTCCACTCAGGCATAGCCCATACAACGTGCTCCCTGTGTACTTACCTGTTGGTCTGGAGGACCGTAGAGTAGCGCGTACTGGGGGAGGACCCCGTCCACGAGCTTCTCCAACTCCTGTGCAGTGAAGGCAGGGGCCCTTTCCACAGACGCACGTGCCATTGTCTCTTCCAGACCGAGGTCACAGCAGCACTTGCAGTGTAGGTCCTCTCCTGTCGAAGATCAGGTATCGAGTGATTGAACAGATAGAAAATGGCGGTCACGTCCACGGCAGTGACGTCCGCGGCGGTGCGTATCATCACCGCCGGCGCACTTCGTCATTGGCTCCTGGGACCCATAGGATCCAATGTTAACCAGTGCAGCATTGCGCCGCGGTCTTCGACCGCCTACCGCGACGGTGTACAACGCCAGAGCAGTTACCTCACATCCCATTGTCCCACTTTAGAGGTCAGGCATCCGCCATTTCAGGGGCCCACATGGCTTCATTTACAAATGCGTCACACATACCTAGGCCTGGACTCAACACACATACAGGAAGAATTTTTGTATTTTGTGTCGTGTTCTGTGTAGCTGTGGGTACATACCTCAGAATTGGTTGACTCTGTGGTCGCTGTTGTCCTTCCTAGGCACCGTCAGCTGGGACATGTGAGGAGATGGCGGAATCCTCCGGTGTACCGTCCGCTGGTGGACCTGTTGACAATGGAGGAGCGACATTTAATCATCACCTACAGGTTTGACCGTGCCACAATCCAGGAACTGTGTACCCAGTTGGAGCCAGATCTGATGTCACCAATCCGCCATCCCACAGGGATCCCCCCTCAAGTGCAGGTGCTGTCAGTACTCCATTTCCTAGCAAGTGGGTCATTTCAGACAACAGTGGCCATGGCATCAGGGATGTCCCAGCCTATGTTTTCTAACGTATTGTCCAGAGTGTTGTCTGCCCTGCTGAAACACGTGAGGAGCTACATCGTTTTCCCTCAGGTGGAGGATTTGGCTACAGTGAAAGGTAACTTCTATGCCCTGGGACATATCCCTAACATCATAGGTGCCATTGATGGGACCCATGTGGCTTTGGTCCCCCCCACAGGAGTGAACAGGTGTACAGGAACCGGAAGAGTTATCATTCGATGAATGTACAGATGGTATGTTTGGCAGACCAGTACATCTCCCAGGTAAATGCTATGTTCCCTGGCTCAGTGCATGATGCCTACATACTGCGGAATAGCAGCATCCCTTATGTGATGGGTCAACTCCAGAGGCACCGGGTGTGGCTATTAGGGGACTCTGGTTACCCCAACCTGTCATGGCTATTGACCCCAGTGAGGAATCCCAGGACCAGGGCAGAGGACCGCTACAATGAGGCCCATGGGTGGACTAGGAGGGTGATCGAACGCACCTTCTGCCTCCTGAAGGCCAGGTTCAGGTGCCTCCATATGACAGGTGGTTCCCTATTCTACTCACCAAGAAAGGTGTGCCAGATCATCATCGCCTGCTGTATGCTGCACAATCTTGCTTTGCGACGCCAGGTGCCTTTTCTGCAGGAGGATGGTCCAGATGACGGTGTTGTGGCAGTTGTGGAGCCTGTGGACAGTGATGAGGAGGAAGCAGAGGAAAAAGACATTGATAACAGGGACTCTGTCATACAGCAATATTTCCAGTGACACACAGGTGAGAACAATTTTTTTACTATTATATTTACTTTCACACTTCTACCTCTATCCTGTCTGTCAATTTGAAGCAGTATTTGCTAACTGAGTGGTACATTTCCATTACGGTTTCACAGGTGTGGTTACCAACGTGTGTCATCTGCTTGCATCCTTCATGGGCTTGTGATGTGTTACATAGGTATGTTGACATTACATTTTCGAACAGATTTTGTCATTGTCATAGATAATACACATTTACAAAATCACAGACTGACTCCAGATTGTTTTGTGGTTCAAGGGTGTTTATTGAAGTGCTAATTATTGGAGGGGGTGGCAAAATGGTGATGGGTGATGGTGGAGGAATGTCCATGGCAGGGTCCAGTCTATTAGTCTCACAGGTGCACTGCCCATATGGGCATAGGAAGTGAAGCTGGAGCAGTTCGAATATGGACAGTGTAACAAAGTGGGACAGTGGGATGACAATCAGGGTGGTCTCATTTCCTGGCGGGGGTCTTGCCATCTTGCTCTGTCCTGTTCCTGGATCTCAGGGACTGCTTGCGGGTGGTTCTCTGTCTGCAGGAGGTGGGGTGCTGGTGTGGTGGTCCTGTGGCGGGCGTCCTGTCCAATAGCGCCGGCGGAGGTGGTGGGCAGTTCATCATCCAGGCTAGCGTCAGGGGCCTCTTGGAGTGCCACGGTGTCCCTCATGGTCTTCTGTATGTCCTTCAGCACCCCTACGATGGTTCTCAGGGCGGAGCTGAAGGTTCTGAGCTCCTCCCTGAACCCCAAATACTGTTCGTCCTGCAGGCGCTGGGTCTCCTGAAACTTGGCCAGGACCGTAGCCATCGTCTCCTGGGAGTGGTGGTAGGCTCCCATGATGGAGGAGAGTGCCTCATGGAGAGTGGGTTTCCTGGGCCTGTCCGCCCCCTGTCGCACAGCAGCCCTCCCAGTTCCCCTGTGTTCTTGTGCCTCCGACCCCTGGACCGTGTGCCCACTGCCACTGCCCCCAGGTCCCTGTTGTTGTTGGGGTGGTGGGTTATCCTGGGTTCCATGTAGTGGTGGACACACAGCTGATTGACGTGTCCTGGGTACGGAGGTATGGGCCCGCTGGGTGGGTGCTGTGCTGGTGTTACCAGAGGGTGGAAGGTCTGTGGTGGGCTGTGCCTGTGCGAGGGGAACCGACTGTCCCGAGGCCCAGGATGGTCCGGGCTGGTCATCTGGATCCAGTTGGCCAGAGCTGCTGTCATCACTGTGGGCCTCTTCTGTGGGTGGGGAGGAGATGTCTGGACCCTCCTGTCTGGTGACGTTAGGTAGTGGTCCTGCAGGGGTGTAAAAGCATGATTATTGCATCTGTGTGTGTCATGGTGTGCAATAGGTGGGTGAGCGTGTACCCCAGTGCTAGCATTCCTGTGTGGGGGCTTGTGTGATGATGGTTGGGGGGGTGTTATGGGTATGTGCAGTGGGCATGCTTTATTGAGGGATGTCCATGCTTTGTTGTGTCATGCAGGGCTTGGTGTTGGGATGGGTGGTTTGTGTTATTAGTACATTAGTGAGGAGTTGGAGTGATAGGGGAGGGGGTGAGGGTGGGGGTGTGTGATAGCATGCAGGTAGGGTGGGGGATATGATAGTTAAGATTAAACTTACCAGTGTCCATTCCTCCACCGACTCCTCCGAGGCCCTCTGGATGCATAATGGTCAAGACCTGTTCCTCCCATGTTGTTAGTTGTGGGGGAGGAGGTGGGGGTCCGCCGCCAGTCCGCTGAATCTCGATGTTGTGCCTGGAGACCACTGAACGCACCTTCCCCCGTAGGTCGTTCCACCTCTTCCTGTTGTCCTCCCGATTTCTTGCGTGCTGTCCCACTGCGTTGACCCTGTCGACGATTCTCTGCCATAGCTACATCTTCCTAGCTATAGAGGTGTGCTGCACCTGTGATCCAAATAGCTGTGGCTCTACCCGTACGATTTCCTCCACCATAACCCTGAGCTCCTCCTCCGAAAACCTGGGGTGTCTTTGGCGTGCCATGGGGTGGTGTAGGTGATGTGTGTGGGGTGTATGTGGTGATGAGTGTGGTGATGTGTAGTGGTGTGTGGTATTTTGTGCGTGGATGTTGTGTGGGTGATGGTGTTGTGTGCCTCTGTGTGGTGGGGTTGCCTATTGCTGTGCTATCTCTCTGTCGCCTTCGTCTCTAATTTTTGGTCGTAGGGGTTTGTGGGTGATGTGGGTGTGTGTTTTATATTGTGTTTGGTGTGTGGGAGTGGTGTTTGTATGTGTATCAGGTGTGTGTATTTGGAATTGTCCAATGTGGTGGTGTTTTGTAGATGTGTGTGTATTTTGAGCACCGCGGTGTGTACCGCCAATGGAATACCGCAGTTGAAAGACCGCTGCGTGGATTCGTGTGTCGTGATAGCATGGGCGTGTTTCTGTTGGCGTGACGGTGGAGGATTTGTTTTCGCCAGTTTATCACTGACCTTTGGTGTGGCGGAATTGTGTGGGTGTCTGAGTTTCGGCGGATTCCGAGATGTGGGTCATAATAGCTGTGGTGGAATTCTGCGGCCGCAGCGGTGTATTGGTGGTCTTCTGCACGGCAGTAAGCGGCTTTTACCGCCAATGTTGTAATGACCCCCCAAGTCTTTCTTGGATGCTCTAAGAAGTCATCTTGTGAACACTAGTGGAGATTAGAGTATTAAAACTTGGGCTTTATTATTGGCACTTTGCTTTTGAAATTTCAACGAAATCTAAGGAACTGGAATTCAATTTATGCTGCGTATTTAAATAGTTATTTTGCCTATAATCTTGCCTCTTGAAATGGATTCTGAGTACAGATACATATCAGAAACAAATATTTTGGAACCAGTGTTTGTGTTGATAAACATTCTAGAATTGTTGGTGGCTTGATAAGAATTAAGACTTTGAACTACAAGAGTTGAAAATGCTAGCCAGGTTAGAAGAACCTTAGATGATGAATCCGGTGTCTCTTTTATTCCATTCTCCGTTGCCTGGGTGTATTGCTTTAATTTCACATATTGATTCTAAATGTTCATTTTGCCTCTTGGAGGGCCTATTATTTAGGTACATGCAAATATCTTCAATTTGAAATTAAAAGTATGATAATGTATTCAGGAAATGAATTAGAGTGGAAGGATGCCATGTGAGGTATATGAATGTAAATATAAATAAAGTAGATTATTAATCTATCACATAATGGAATTAGACATAGCACATGTGTGGTTTACAATTAGGGTCACAAACAAGAAATATATCTGAGGATCTCTGTGTCCATAAAAATTAACTATACATGTTTGTAAGCATAGGCTTTTAATTTTATGTATGTCAAGTGTTACTCTTCCCTGCCTGAGGCATCATGTAAAAAGGGTGCAAGCCTGCACAGGTTGTGGGTGGTACTGCGTGCCGGCATAAAGCTGCATTGGTCCTCATGAACCAGTCCACTGACCACGGTCTGCAGCCTGGATGCCAAAAGCTTGCATAATATCTTGAGGTCCGAATTAAGCATGGTAAGAGGCCTGTATGAGGGAAGGTCGACAGAGTCACCCCCAGGCTTCAGCATGAGGATCAAAATCCCCTCACATAAGGTCACAGGAAGGAGACCCCTCCCCCTAGCCTTGAGAAAGAACACTAATAATGTTTTCTTGAGTATCATAGAGTAAGTCTAAAAACCTCTACAGGGAATCCATCCCCACCAGGGGTCTCAGATCTTTTAGGTGCCTTTATGTCATTCCCCAGCTCCTCTAATGTACTTTGCTCTTCCAATTCCTGTATGTGCCCCTGTCGCAACTGGGGCTAACCGTCCCTCACCAGGAACCAATCTTTCACCCCCACAGTGCCTATAGGACCTGTGTGATACATTGATTTAAAGTGCTCCAGACAGGCAGTCTGTATTTCCTGCTGTCAGGTTTGTAACTCCCCATAGAGATTCCGTTTGTGTAAATTGGGAGGTATATTTGTTTCACTTCCAAGAATCCAAGGCAGTAGCTTGCTCGATTTAGCCCCTCCCTATGCAAGAATTAGCAATATGATTTAAGACCTGTCCTATCCAGAGTATCTCAGATCCGATGCATTTCTCTATGTACCTCCAACATTGCTGTGCACACATCTGCCGATGACACCTCATGATTTTGGAGGTCGCTCAACCTTCCCTTGTGTACCTTCTGGTCTGCCACCTCCGCAGGCTGTGCCCATACATGCTCTCTTACCACTGCCTTAAAGGCTTCCCACTCAATTGCTCGTGCCCATGGTTCCCCAGTTCTCATTAATATAGTTCTGCAAAGACATTGCCAGGGATTCCTGGCAAACAGCATCTCTTAGGAGATCAATGGGCATTCGCAAACTCCTGGTCCCTCGAGGTGTACCACCCCCCCATAAAAGCATCAATAGTACAATAGTACACAAGCATGATCTGAGAGAAACTGCACCACAGCTATTCTTGAACAATCTATGCCATCCACCAAAAACCAGTCCAGGCGGCTGAAGGTGTTATGCATCCGCGAATGGCATAGCATGACCACCCAGATGCAGAGCCCGCCAACCATCTAGCAGTCTGAGATTATTAATCGCCGCCTGAAGAGACCCCCACCATCAAGGGTTTAGTGCCCCTCGTGGGTGGGTACCGATCTTCCTCCCCATCTAAAATGCAATTCAAACCCCCAGCCCAAATTATGGGTGAGCCCACTTCATCCACCAACAGACCATGCATTCTGCTAAAAAAATGGCTATTGTCTATATTAGGGGCATACGAATTCAATATAATGACTTCTCGGATATCCAAAGTGCCCTGCAAAAAAGATAACGCCCCTCCACGTCTGTTGCACAACCACTCCGCAATATGAGGAGTAAGAGGCTGAAAATAGCTGCCCCCTCCACTTCTTACCCAATTTCTGTGTTTCAACTCCCATAGGGTGTGTTTCCTGAAGACAAGTTATTTGTACTTTATAACTCTTGAGGAACGAGTGGACTCTATATCGTTTGGAGTAATCCCTTAATCCTCTGACATTCCATGTAACAATATTTAACTGATTAGCAATGTGGGGTAGTGTGTTGCAATAAGTAATCCCGCCCCTGTGCCCGCGTAGTCTCCCATTTTATGAACCACCTAGAGGGGGAACCAGTGTTTCGTCTTTAGCTCTGCAATGAAATAACAAACAGACAACCCCCAACCATGGGGTCACAACACAGAAAAATAATCCGAACTCCTCCTGCCCTGGATGAGCAGCATATCAATCTCTCACCATATTGCAAATCCAATACTCGTCCCACTGTCAGGCCCCACAGCCTAACCCCTGCAACCCCAATTGTTTCCTACCACTATATGTGGGGAGGCTTCTCAGATTCCCCATACATAATATAGTGCCATCCTATGTACACACTGATTTGGATATTTCCCGCTCATACTTAGCATCACCCTCCAAAGAAAAGTCCACTCTGTAAAAGGGGAATAAATGATGGTTAGACAGCGCTACTTCTCATTATCATGGCTAGGAAAACCCATCAAATCACAGAGTAAGCCTGCGTTAGTGGAGTCTCCGGGGCTCCCACTGCACCTGCCACTCCAGTCTGTGGCCCGAAGAGGCCAATGCCATAGTACCATCCTCCTGAATAAACACCCTGGTGGGGTTTTCCCTCCCAAGGGATTGCCCGCATCTGGAATCGGTCTCTATTCTGGCCTTCCAGGAGGGTCCACCTGCACTACCGGATCCCCATGGCCCAAACCTCCAGGATCTAGTACTCCCCTTGGGTACTTTGTCCCACATTTCCAGCCACCACCATACATCTTCTGGGTGATCAAAGAAGTAAGATCTACCCCGCAAGATCACTTTCAGTCCCGCAGGATATATCAATATATATAGCGGATGCCCATAGAACCAAGATTGGCCTTCACTTCGAGGAACGTCTTCTGGGTTCCCTCACTTTATTGGTATAATCAGGGTAAATAGAGATTTTCTGGTTCTTGTACCTGGCAGTGTTAGATTCCCTGGTCACTCAGGAGATGCAGTGCCTGTCCTTATAACTTGGTATGCAGGCTATTATGGCCGGTGGCGCTGCCCCAGGCTAAGGCAGAGCCCTAATACCCTCTCAATAGTGAACATAGGGGACAAATCACCTGGTTTCAAGATATCTCGGATCTATTGTTCTATAAACTGTTCAGTAGCATCCCTCTCTGCTCGTTCCGGGAACATTAGGAGTCTCACTTTTTTTCGACGGGACTGTCTCTCTGCGTTCTCCCCTAGTGCCTGTAAGGCTTTCTATCTGTTGGTGACTTCGGCCACCTGCTTATGTAAGGTAGCCATCTCAGTTTGAAGCTCCCCTATTGGATGCTCGGCCACCCAAACCTTATTGAGTACCTTGCGGAGGTCCGTGCACAGCAGGTTAACCTCAAGGGCAACAGTCTCAATTTTCTTTCTCCAGAGCAGCTCTAGTGCACGGGATGGCCGCCAGCAGATCTGCCCTTGAGGGTTTTTTACAGCAGAGAACTCCGGTTCCTGGTCCCCATTGACAGCGGTCTGGCGAGTATGCCGCTGGGAGGCAGCCGCTTGAGACGTGTAGTGTTCCATGGGGCCCTGGTTGCCTGTTCTCTCCCATTTGTTAGATCAGTTCAGCAATACTTTGTGCCTGAACCCCTTGACTGTCACCCATGATTAATGCTGCACAGCAGGTGCGTTACTCCTACAGAGCAGGGTGAAGTAAGTGGAGCATCGCTGGGATAGGGGGAGTGAGGGAGTAAACAGTCTTCACACTCACAGAGGGAGCGACAAAGCTTCTTGCTGTCAAGGTAGCCCAGCCAATACCATCACAGTCGATGTGCTGATAACAAAGTTCACCCCTTGATCTAATACATAGGCAGGAGTCTTGGTGCGGGGGTGGTGGCGGGATAGTGATGACTGAAGGCACACTGGAGCCTGTCCAGATCCGTGAGACTATTCTGATCAGTCCACAAATCTGGCAAAGGAGGGGAGCACAGAGCATCCCTGAGGGCCCACCAGAGCTAAATCACCCCAAGAGGTAGGTAAGGTGACTCCACAATGGGGAACCAGGCACACCACCAAGGCCAGCTAAAGTCAACGGGCCCCACCAAAAGAGGCAGCAATGGCTAGGGCCGCCCCCGCTCACCAGTTGACTCTGTACAAGGCAGTGAGGTCTTGCAAAGCAACACCGACTGTTGAAACCAATTTAGTCTGCCCCTCCTTAGTCCAAAACTAGGCCTCTCTCCCAGCATCAGCATGCTGTGAGATCCCCATCCCCGGGGGCCCAGCCGTGGGGCTGTTCTCTTGAAGTCAGGGCCGGCCACCACCCACGATCTCCCTCTAACTTCCGGGCCATCCCAGGGGAAAAAGCACAATTCCTGTCCATGCAACCACTCAACACAAGGTGCTCATCCAGAACAGAGTGTGCAGCCCAGCACTCCGTATCCGACAGCAAGACCATGCGATGGTCACGGTTGGCAGCAGGCCCAGTCCTTTCTCCAGCCTCCTACAGTCAGCTCCCCCATTATCATCCGGCCCCCTTCATAAGCTGCACCTCCAACTGGCTTCCAAGCAGCGGGCTCTCCAAAAGGCAAAATGGCTCAGCGCTGCAGCATCAGGCTCTGCCTCGCAAAGGCCTGCAGGGCTGTCCCGGATCTCTTCTCTCTAGAACTCACCGAGCCATTTTCCCACCTTGATGACTCGGATGACAGAACTCAGGTGCATCGGTAGAGCTCCCCGCAGATGTGTGGGGTCAGACGCTGGATGTTGGGCAGGATGATGCAGGATAATGCTGGGGTCACCTGGAGACTCTTATGAGCGCATCATGCGGACCATCTTGCGTGGCCATGCCCCTCACTCAGCAAAAAATTAACTTGTTCATAACAGAACTATCTGGGTTTTGTATAAGAATCTCCAGTCATAAACATGGTATTACTATTCCTTGGCCAGCAATGCGACTGTGTGGGCCACCACTGGTCAAAGATAGAGCCATTTCAAAAGAAAGCCATTTGATGAATGAACCCAACCAGAACTCAAGAAAAACGACCAGACGTTAATTTTACAATTTTTTTATTGAAGCTTGTGTCACAAAGTATCAATAAAAACAGCGCTGTAAGAGTTAACACTGAAATAACAGGTAAGAAGTTGCAATACATCCTAACTCAAAAGCATATTCATCTGCATTAGAATTCTGACACGTAGTGAAGTCATCATCCAGAGCCAATATGTAATCACCAATCGTTCACACAAACTGAAACGGTGTGCAAATGAGGTTTCTACCCAATTACCTCACCACTTATGTGAGAGGGGAGTCAAAAGTTAGTGTCCAACACAATTCAGATTTTCCACTGATCAATCAAGTCACGGTATGGCACAAAACAAGCTAATTCTAAGCAACTGGACACTTCATTTATGATTATTTATGGTGGACTTTCAAGGATTGCATTTTGAAGACCCTCATCCACAAACAGTGACAATGTGAACAGGTACAGTTGCCTCTTCCGTCCCTGAGGGGTTTAAACGCTGAATAAGCTTTCATCCATGCACTCTTACATCAGATTTTCTACCCATCAACTCATTCCTTCAATCACCGTATTACCCATTTGCAAAAAAAAAAAAAAAAAAAAGCACATGGAAGGTGCATTAAAAAAAAGCAGATAAAAAGAACAGACGCCACCAGCTAAACCTGGGGAGCATATACTTGCACTATCAAAATAAAGGTAAACATAACAGCAGGCAAGTGTGTTCTGACTGTATTGTCCATGGTGTAACATTGCTTTAAAGTTCCATCATAGCTGCCACATTTAGATGCAACATGCTGTTTCAAAATGTACACACTATGCACAACATCATTTTAGTATGGCCACTCAGTAAACATCACAAACCCCCACCCCACAAAAGTGACTATGCGACTGTGTCATTTTTATAGCCGCTTTCAGAAGGACAAAGGCTTCCCTGCCTCACCTACTTTTTTTTAATTTACAGATCCAGGGTGGATCAGTATTTTTTTGTGCAAAAATTAAAATAAATAAGATGAGCAGGTTGAGAAGAGGGTGAAGCAACACAATGGGCAGGGGAGAAGCCACACAAGCCACACAGGGAGAAGCAAAATGGGAATAGAAAATAGGGAGAAACACAGGCAAGATCATCATGGAGCACTGGGTTAGGAGCACCGGCAGTGTGGTGGGGAGCAGAAAAGCAACAAGAAAGCTAGAAAACACACAGATCCTCACATCTTGTGTAACTGAATTACAGTGGGATACTTGTATTTACTAAACTAAGTGCAGTGATGGAAGTAATTAAATAATTGTACATAAACACTGTGCTTTGTTGGTAAAAAGAAGAGAGAAGGGAATATTCTTCCAGTGGGTAAAATACATAGGCCGTCACTATGACATTGGCGGTAAATCCCACTTGCCGCCACGCTGACTGCGCCAACTTACCGCCACCATGGCGGATATCCGTTCACCATAATATGACACACACACAAAACCGTCAGTTTTCAGCCACAGACACAAATCCGCCAGCCCAAAGGTTAGTGATAAACTGGTGGGATTAAAACCCACACCGTTATGCCAACAGAACAACGCCCACCACATTATGACCCACGAATCACCACGGCGGACATTCAATGGCGGTAAACCATTGGCTGTACATACCGCTGCGCTCAAAATGGACACCCACAGACAAAACAACACCACATTGGACAATTCAAACAACACACACCTGACACCCATACACACACCACACCCACACCACAATAAAACACACACCCACATTACCCACAACCCTTTACAATTCCAAACCATTGCCAGCAGAGAGACATCAAGACCACAGACACAACAAGAGCCACACGCTATACACACCTATACACCACTCAAGCAGCCCACATCACACACCCCAACACATTACCCAACACACCCTCACCTACACAACACACACAATACCCATGGCACCACAAAGACACCCCCGTTTCACAGAGGAGGAGCTAAGGGTCATGGTGGAGGAAATCATCAGGGTAGAGCCACAGCTATTTGGAACACAGGTGCAGCAGATATCGATAGCTAGGAAGATGGAGCTATGGCGGAGAATCGTGGACAGGGTCAATGGCGTGGGACAGCACCCAAGAACTAGGGATGACATCAGGAAGAGGTGGAACGACCTACGGGAAGGTATGTTCTATTGCAGCAAGACACCAGCTCGCTGCACAGAGGACTGGCGGTGGACACCCACCTCCTCCCCTGCAACTCACAGCATGAGAGGAGCAAGTCTTGACAATCCTGCATCCTGAGGGCCTGGCTGGAGTAGGAGCAGGACTGGACTCTGGTAAGTCAAATCTCTACTACTATCACCCCCCTACCTACATGCTATCACATACCTCAACCCCCACCCTCACCCTCACTCCCATCACTCCACCACTTCCCACACGCCCCACCATCACATCTCGCTCATCCCTATGCCAAGCCCTGCATGCTCTACCAATGCAAGGACACCCCTGACAGCACTACATGGACACTCATCACTGAAGCATGAACACCATAGGGAACTATTCATCCCACCATACACCAACATACACAAGTGAAAGCTGCCAGGGCAAATACTACCAAAGAGGGCAAGCCACGGATGCACAATATGTCTGACACAGAAACCATAACACATCATTTACATCTCCACAGGTACCCCAGCCAATGCCAATGTAGAGGAGGTGCCAGCAATATCCAGTCCTCCAACAGAAGAGGCCCACAACTCTGGTCTTCAGGATCTGGATGACCTACCTGGCCTATCAGGGACCTCTGGACAGCCGGTTACCCAGGCCCAGTCACACACCACCACAGAGCCTCCCCCATCAGGAAACACCATCACAGCACCAACCCAGCGTACCCACACCTCTGTCCCCAGGACACGTCAATCAGCAGTGTGTCCAACGCTACAGGGACCCCAGGCCACACCTCATACCCAAGACAATCAGGGACCTAGGGTCAGTGGCAGTGGGCACACGGTTCAGGGGATTGAGAAACAGACCAACAGGGAAACTGGGAGGAGTGATGTGCGCCAGGGGGAGGACAGGCCCAGGGAACCGACTCTCCAGGAGGCACTGGCAGAGATCCTGGGAGCTTATCAACATTCCCAGGACATGAAGGGCCAGATCCTGGACAGTGTGCAGGAGAACAGGCGGCTGCAGGAGGGACAGTACCAGGGAATCAGGGAGGACTTGCAGGCAATCAACAACACCCTGATCTCCATAGCAGAGGTGCTGGCAGACGTGGCCAATACTATGAGGGAGGCAGTCACACAATAGCGGGCCACTGCCACTAGCCAGAAATCTGAACAGCCTTCCACCTCCGCTACCGGTAGCAGACAGGAGGCCCCACCCAGGGCTTACAGGCCACCAGTACCCCTCCCCCTCCAGAAGGAGAACCACCCCGCAAATGCTCCCTGAGATCCAGACAGAATCCAAAGATACTTGCCAAGACCACTGCCAGGAAATGAGACTCTCCTGATTGTCACCCTTGTGTCCCACTCTGTCATCATGTCCACCTTGAACCTCCATTGTTTCCCTTCCTATGTCCCCTTGGCCAATGTACCTGTGCTACAAACAGACTGGAACAATACCCTGGACTTTCCTCCATCATCACCCCATCCCATTGCACTTGCCCCTCTATATTTTAACACTTCAGTAAACACCCTTGGAAAAAAAGAAGTTTGGAGTAAGTCATATATATATCAATTATGTATTCATTGAAACAGGTACAAACATTGCAATTCAACTGTACAGAAAATGAGCATAGATTAATGATCTGTAGCTGGCTGCAGTGATCACACGAGGAATATATGTGAGGTCACCAACATCTGCAAAATGAATTGCCAGAGGGAACAGTAAGTGGGCATAGAGGTAGGAAATATCAGCATGCCAGTGCCACAGAAATTCAAACAAATGTCATGGAAATGTGAAATAATGCTTGCCTACCTGTGTGTCATTGGAACAATTGTCTGGTCACTGATGCTCTGTTGTCCTTATCCTCATCCTCTACCTCCTCATCCGCACTGTCCACAGGGTCCACTGCTGGCACACAGTATCTCCAGTCTACTCCTCCTGCAGAAATGGGCCAGGTTATGCAACATGCAGCATGCCACCACTATCTCGCAGATCTTCTTGGGTGAGTAGCACAGGGATCCACCTGTCAGATGGAGGCACCGGAACATGGCCTTCAGGAGGCCAATGGCCCTTTCAATTATCCTTCTGGTTCGCCCATGTACCTCATTATAAAGTTCTTCTGCCCTTGTCTTGGCATTCCTCACAGGGGTCAGCAGCCATGAGAGGTTGGGGTAACCAGAGTCACCTGAAATATTGAGGGACAACATTTAGCCACACACTATCCCATATGGCCTACACCATGCCCATACACCAACATCTACTGGGTGGGAACCAGGGCTCACCTATTAGCCACACTCTGTACTTCTGTAGTTGGCCCATCACATTTACGATGCTGCTATTCCTCAGTACAAAGGCATCATGCACGACCCAGGATACTTAGCATTGACGTGGGAGATATACTGGTCCGCCAAGCACACCATCTGTACATTCATAGAGTGGAAGCTCTTCCGATTTCTGAACACCTATTCATTCTGGCGGGAGGGTGGGGCGGGGCTATAAATGCAATATGTGTTCCATTAATCGTCCCAAATATGTTGAGGATATGTCCCATTGCATAGAACTCTGCCTTCACTGTGGCCAAATCTTCAACCTGGGGGAAAACAATGTATCTGCACATGTGTTTAATCAGGGAAGACAACACTCTTGTCAGCACTATTGAGAACACTGGCAGTGACATTCCTGCTGCCAAACCCACTGTGACTTGAAAAGAACCAGTTGCCAGGAAATGGAGCACTGATAGAACTTGCACAAGAGGGGGGATCACAGTGGGGTGACGGATATCAGATATCAGGTCAGGCTCCAATTGGGCACACAGCTCAGTGATTGTGGCCCTGTCAAGTCTATAGGTGAGGATAATGTGCCAGTCCTCCTGTGTTGCCAAGTCCACCAGGGGTCTGTACATGGGGGTATGTTTTCATCTCCTATTCACCTGCAGTGGTAGGAATCTATGGGGCAAAAGAGTGAGGAGCTGGTCACAAACTGAACAATGGAGCTACAACAGAATTTTGCATGCTGTTAACTTGTAATGGGTCAGTGTGATTTGTCCAGTATGTCCTAATTTCACCAGTGACGCAGCAATTTTCCAGGGCCCGCCCCCAACCCCTGAAATGGCGCCCGTCTTTCCAGTGTGGAGGGACAGGTGGAAGTGAGGTAGTTCCGCTGACGTTGGGCGCCGTTGCAGGAGGCGGTTGGGAACCGCATTGCAACTCCTCATTGGTTATAATTGGGCCCTATGGGTTACAGTGGCCAATGGTGATCCACGCCGGCGGTGACGGTATGCACCACCGTGGACGTGACCTCCATTTTCTATCTGATTCCTCACTTGCAACCTGATCTTCCACAGTAGAGGACCTACACTGCATGTGCTGCTGTAACCTGAGTCTGGAACCTACCATGGCCCGTGTGACCTGGGAAAGGGCCCCAGCCTTCATTTCGGAGGCGTTCTAGAGACTGGTGGATGGGGTCCTACCCCAGTACAGACTGCTGTATGGGCCTCCAGACCAACAGGCGAGTGCACTGTTGGCACGCTGCATGTGGCATGAATGCATGGAGTGGTGTGTGTAAAGGCCTTGTGTAAGGGGGGTGGGTGGATGTCCTCTGGGCGACATAAAGGTTTTATACTGGGCCATGTGTGTGCCAATGGTGTTGGAAACGGGTATGGTGGACCATATGTGTAACAGGCAGGACTGTTTGTGTAATTCAATTTTCCTGTGTGTATTGCCTCTGCAGGTCAGCCCCCATCAAAATAAGGGTATATGGCGTGCCATCGCCAAGGAGGTGCGAACCCTGGAGGTCTATGGCAGGCGGATCACCCACTGTCGCAAACGGTGGGAGGACCTGAGACACAGTACACGGAAGACGGCAGAGGCCAGGCTGGGAATGGCCTCCCAACGAGGAAGGGGTGCCCATCGAACTCTGACCCCCCTGATGGCCTGCATACTGGCAGTGGCCTATCCTGAGATGGACGAGCGCTTGAGGGCATCACAGCAGCAACAAGGGGGTGAGTACAGTGCCCATCATTACAACTTACATATGGTAGCGTGGTATCCGGGTGGGGGATGTGTGTCAGTGGGTGCTCCTAGGTCAGGCCTGACATTGCAGTGTAGGTTCCCTGGTGGCTAGGGTTCTGAAGGGATAATCCAACCTACTTAGCTCGTAGGCATCCACAACTGGTCAGGGCTGCGTGGGTCCCAGGTGTGCTGCATTTGCAGTGTGTGCCCCTCCACATGCCTTGGGTGCTAACTGTTTCTATGGTAGTGCTATGGTATATTGCGTAGGCCTGCTCCCTGTGTTTGAGGGTGCTGTGGACGCCAACTGTGGTGTTGGTGCAGCCATTGACCAGGGGTATCCTTTGTCTCTCCCCCCCTTTTTGTTTTGTCATCCTGTCCTTATGTGCATTAGCATCATCTGGCGGAGGAGCAGAGGCACCGGCAACGGAGGGAGCTGCATCCCACAGGACCCAGGAGGCAGAGTCCACTGACGCTGAGGGCGAGGGGAGCACCACAGCAGAGACTGGATGGGACAGTTCTGACACAGATACCTTCTCCGATGGAAGCTCCCTGGTGGTGGCGGACACTTCTGTGACCACCCCAGCTACAGCTGCCACCCCCGTACCAGCACCACTCTCCCAGCAGCCCCTCATCGAGTTTCCCGTGCCCGCTCACCCAGGAGGGTGGACATCTCCTTCACCCCAGGCACCTCAGGTTAGCCCTTCTGCCCAGAGTGAGGAGGCTATAGACCTCCTGAGATCCATCTCAGTAGGGCAGTCAACCACTGTGAATGCCATTCAGGAGCTGGCAGCCAAGATGCAACAATCTAAAGCATTCCTGGAGGGCATTCACAATGGATTGGCAGCCCAAAAGAGATCGATCCAGGCTCTGGCCTCCTCCCCGATGGCAGCTATTGTCCCTGTTTCTAGCCTCCCCCCTCCAACTTCCACTATCCAATCCCATTCTCCTCAAACCCACCCCATCCCAAGCACACAGGCAGACGAGCATGCACACAAGACAACACACAGGAGTGTCACAGGCAAACACAAGCACCACACTTCTTCCCACAGGCACTCACACAAACACCATCCAGTTGCAGACACACCAATATCCATTATTTCCACTGTCTCCCCCTCCTCCTCCACCTCCCTCCCAGTTCTGTCCACA
Source organism: Pleurodeles waltl (assembly GCF_031143425.1). NCBI lineage: Eukaryota > Metazoa > Chordata > Amphibia > Caudata > Salamandridae > Pleurodeles > Pleurodeles waltl. The sequence goes on along the minus strand of NC_090442.1, from coordinate 829,831,974 downwards.
CTCACTCCTGCATGCACAACATCATCCCCTACCAGCATCACCACACCAAGCAGAACACACACCTCACTGGCAGACACCTCCCCAACAGCCATCCACACGCCCCCTGTGTCCTCTCCAACTGTGTCTGTCAGCCCCCTAAAGTACACAAAAGCAAGCACTCAGACACCCAACAGCCATCCACCTCACAACAGCATACAGCCCATGCACCAGCACCCAAAAGCAGCAGACACCTCCAACAACCACTCCCTCTTCCTCCACTCCCATTCCTTCTCCCTCCTCCCACCCCAATGTCCCTAAAAAACTGTTCCTATCCACCATTGACCTCTTCCCTACCCCTCCCCCCGTCCTGCACGTATTCGTGGTGGAAAAGGATCCATGCCACATGTCATGAAGGTAAAGGAGCCTGCACCAGGCAGCGTCAAGGGAAAGGAGCCTGCCCCAGATGCCAGAAAGACCAAGGAGCCTGCCCCAGCAGGCAAGAAGGGGAAGGAGCCTGCCCCAGCAGGCAAGAAGGGAAAGGAGCCTGCCCCAGCTGCCTGGACGACCAAGGAGCCTGCACCAGCAGGCAGGAAGACCAAGGGGCCTTGGGCAGGAGCTGTTACGGAGCTCCCACCAACAACCATGGTTGTGCAACCGTCCGAGGTTGCAGGGGATGGGCATGAGCCTCCCCCCACCAGCAGCTCCACCACCACTGTGCAGCCGTCCGAGGTTGCAGGGGATGGGCAAGAGCCTCCCCCCACTAGCAGTCCCACCACCACTGTGCAGTCTTCCAAGGTTGCAGGGGATGGGCGGGAGCCTCCCCCCACCAGCAGCACAACCACCACTGTACAGCCGTCCAAGGTTGCAGGGGATGGGCAAGAGCCTACCCCCACCACCAGCACCACCACCACTGTGCAGCTGTCACCGCCGGCGGATGGTATGTAATCCTGCCTCCATGGGCTGCTGTGTGGCCTGCCCCCTGCAAAACCAATGGGTATGACACCCACCTGAGAGACTGTGACCCGTCACTCCCCATGACCACGAGCACAGGGCAGGTTGCCCCCTCCAGAACCAGTGGGCAAGACACCCACTCGAGAGACTGTGACCTTGCACTCCACAGGACCAAGCACAGGGCATAATGCCCCCTCCAGAACCAGTGGTCTTGTTACATCCCCCGCACCCTTGAGGTGCCTGCCTATTTACCAACTGATGCCCCTGCAGTGTTCTCTCCGTGTTGAAGCAGGTGACATGTGTGGCCTTGGACTTTGACCTGTGGTCATGTGGACTATGCAAATAGTGGACTGGGCTGTGTCCCTTTTTCTGTACATATGTATATATCTATTATACGTTCAAAATCTGTTTTCCCCCTTGTCCAACTAGGGTGATCTTACACAATTCACCTTATTTTGCCCTGTCTCATTTTGATGGAGAGTTAAATCTGAGAGCACCTTTCATATGGTCAGGATGTGCACTTCATAAAAAATAGTCAGTAGTTGACATTTACCTAGACAGTAGCGTTGCCCACATTGAACAAACTTGGCCATACAATGTCCATGAAAGACTGCCATATCCTGGTTCTATCTGTCACAGTTACATGGTCATTTTACACAGGGGAAGCTTAGATTTAAAATGTCAGTGCAGAAAGTTAATATCATGAAGTGAAAAACGTTCAAGAAGGAGTATCATATTCTCACGATGTTTCTTGTGTAATCAGCATGCCAAACATTTTGCTGTCTCGCCTTGTGATAGAGCTTCTAGAGGAAAGCCAGAACTCTGGTTTTGAGCTCTCTCAATTTGCTTCCTTGCCCAGATAAAGTCCCCGACCCCAGCCAGGCCTGAGCAGGGCCGCAGCCAGAAATCTATGTATTAGGGGCATGGGCCACACTGTGAACAATGTAAAATAAATACACTGCAGATTTACCGGTGCTCCTGGCTGTGGCTGGCAGTCCAGGCTCGGGTCCGGTAACCCATATCAAACACAAAACTGTATCTTCATGCAAGAGATAATGTGGTGTGCTGAATTAGATGTTTGTTTTGGCTTCTCCTCCCAGCGTGTTTCAGCCCAGCCGGGCCTTGCTCACGGGGAGAAGCCGAAATAAACATTTAATTCAGCAAACTACATATATATATATATATATATATATACACACACACACACACACACACACATACACACGTATGCTGGCATTTGAATCTGCTGAACACTGTGTTAAACGTCCATGTGCGGCCCAAGACCTCTCCGAACTCCACGGTGAGTTAAGTTCACCGCAGAGCCTGGAGAGGTCTCCGGAGAGGTCTCAGGCCACATATGGAAATTCACTGACACCTCCCTTCTGAAGGAATTAATGGGATTTTTTTCATGAAACTTTATGCGTATGTTACCCAGACACTTTTCTTTGGATAAATAACAGGATTGTCGAAAGATCTGATTTGGTTGACCGGTGGGATATAAGACAGTCATCACACTACCTTCTGGGTGTCTCCTTCAAACTTGCTGTCCTGATGATGATCCATTTCTAATTGATCTAGCATTGTGGGTCGAAACGTTTTCAGATGTGGACCATTTTTAATTTGATTGTAGACTTATTGACGCTTTGGAAACGAGTGTCTTGAGAATCATCATACTATCCCTGTTTAGTCACAAGCATATAATTGTACATATCACCAGTGCACTATTTATTCACTTACCACTTATTGCACTGCACCGTCACTGAATAGGAGCACTTTTATAGAACAAGTATTTTTTTAATTTGTTTCCTCAGAAATAAATGCGCACTAAATGTAGAAGTAATCCTTGACTCTGTGAAAGGTCTCTATGAAGAGAACTATTGCTGTAGAAGTCTAAGGCTACACTTCCCCCATGGGGACCACATTTTTGTTTATGGTCAACATGCCTGAGCATACAAACTGGCCCAATGGATTCCACAACTTTGTCAGGACCAGACACCCAATCTAAATTCACAAGTATTGGGTTAGCATGTTGCTGCTAATGGGATAGTTCTCATTTGTTATCACGCAATGAGATTCTCAGAACCCTTCAATATGTTAATAACAATAATTTGGGAGAAAAAATGGAGGCCTTGCCATGTATTACAATGCAACCTACTTTATCTCAGTTACAATCAAGTATATGAATGTGCAGGTACATTCTATCTACCTGAAGGCCCTCCCTGACCGATGACAAAACAGTCAGGTCTGTGAACATTTGCATTTTTAACTCCCTGGAATCAAGGTCATCTGTGTTGGTGACCCTTCAGTCTTTCAAATGAGATACCTGTTTTTGGACACTGACTCACAACATGACAAAGATCAGCCTACTGACTTGTTTCAAAGTGCTGTGTGTATTAGATAATGTATTGACCTAGCCAGGTATATCCAACAAAAAAATTTCCTGGGAGTGGTGGCAATGTTTTGCTTTCAGGGTGTGTAACAATTCCACAAACCACTGCATGTCAGAGCCTTTTGGTTATGGACTGGTGTGATAGCTCTGTGATGGAATTCTCCACTGTTTGCTGAAGCACACAACCACTTGTTCCCAAGTCTAAACACAACTAAAAGTAAGAACATTTTACTCTGAAAATTAAAGCCAACTACGGAGTTACCATTGTTCACTATACATTTTATGAGTTCTGCAACTGCTGCTGCAAGCGAGGCAGGATTCTCCCCCTGAAAAGCATGGGCTCTTGATATTGGGTCAGGGGTGTGGAATTTAATAAAATACCTACTTGTCCATGGGACAGGTTTCTTCCTAAATCTACTTGTCCTGTAAAAACATCTACTTGTCCCTTTGGTGCCACGTAGTGCGTCCCCAAATTATGGCAGCAATTTAATTATGTAAGAGCTCTGATAATAGCCTATCTGATTGTACCAGGACTACTACTATAGTAGGGCTTCAATACTTGCAATTTCAAACCAAACTATTGCAATTTCCTTTTTTAGCCATATTTCCACAGGTCTACATAATGGGGCTGGAGGAAGCAGTTAGCAATAGTGCCGGGCTGGAATGCATTTGAGACTGCAAAAATACTTCTTTAAGAAGGGGGTCCCTAATTAAGTCTGGCGTTAACAAAGACATTTTGTTTTTGCTCTTCCACAAGGAGCATATTGGCACACAAAGTTGATTTTTTTCAGTGCCAAGAACTACTGTGGCAATTAGTGGCATAAAGAATCTGGAGTGTCACCCCAAAAACAAAACTCACTCAAGGTTGGTGCTGTGCTTAGGGAGCCCCCATGGAAGGGGGCTGAAGGACTTTTGTTATCCCACTGGTGGCAATGTGTGCTTTTTGAGACCAAAAACTTTTTTTCTTTTTCCCAGTGTTTGTTATAATGGTGAGAGCCTGGCGGCTCCCACAACAATAAAGTGTTACAAAAGCCATGTCAAAACAATGCACACATTGACAAAACTAAAAGACTCACAAAATATGTTAGATCGGTTGGCTTTGTCAGTGCTTGTTTATTTTCATGCTTCCCATAATCTCGTTGAAAATGGTTACACTGATTTTCCATTAGGAATATTTTTGGAAATATATGCATGCATCAACACATTTTACTAAATGACTTTTCAAAGAAATAGCACCTAACATTTCATAGTAGCAAAACGTTTTTTCCTAATTTTTTTCTGAACATTTTATTTTGAAAGCAAAGAATCATCACTCTTGCTTACAAGCTTCTGCAAACATTTCCATCTAATCAGACAGCAATCTGGAAGCATTATACTTATCCTCATATTGTTAAACTTTTCAAACATGTGTACACTTTTTTTCTTAACTGGAACCACTGTAAGTAGTGCAGTGTGAACTTAAAACGTTTATTTACAGCTCTCACTCTAATAATGAAAGCTTTTTATTAATGAACCATATATTCAAGTTCAACAGCATTAAGATATAGACACACATATTACCGCAACTGCAGAGAGTTCCCTTACCTGTAAACTGGCAGCCACATGATTTGTGCTGCAGGGGTTGGGCCTATTTTGTCCAAGGACAAACTAAACATGGAAACTTGTTGCCCTTGACCCCAAACAATATATCCTGGGTGTCGGCGATAGGAATTCCACATCCCCGTTGGCTACAGTATGAAATGGGCACTATCCCAATACCCAATTCTCATCCGTTGTAAAATTTAAAGGAAAATCAAATATCTCACCTATCCCCCACCGACTTCATTCTACTTTATCTTTGAAGGACACAAAAATAAATTCTGGAAATTATGGCAGCGATCCAAGACTTGAAAGGTATGATTGAGCCCAAAATTGATACAGTTAGATTGGTCGTAAATCTCCTCAGAGCTAACTTTCATAAAATCTCAGAGAAAGTGACCGTGGCAGTGTCACAGATCAGTGGTTTACAATCCGTAACTAAACGTCTTGAGGACCAGGTCCAGTCCCTGACAAATCAAAATGCAGTGATCGCTGTCAAATTGGAAGAGCAAGAGTGAAGGGCCCGATGCAATAATATTCGGGTGGTGAGTATAACCGAAGGAGCAGAGGGACCCAGTGTTGATATTTTCTTGAGGATCTGATCCTAAACACCCTCTGCCCCAAACGACTTTCCAACTCTTTCTTCATTGAGAGCCCATAGGACACTGGGGCCCCTGCCACACCCTGGTGCCCTCCACAGACAATTATAGCCAAAATATTCAACTACAGGGACTCATATGCAATTTTACAGGGGGTGCGCTCTCATAAAGACATTAATTTGGAAAATGCTGTAATTCTATTTTTTTCTGGACTTCACCCTACATGTTCAGAGACAAAGACGAAATTTGGGGGAGGTCAAGAAAGCCGTTGGAGTTGAAGAACTACAATATATGATGCTATACCCGGCGAGACTTCGAGTAATCGCAGAGGGCAAATCTTGGCACTTTACCATGCCAGAGGAGACGTGGGACTGGCTGGAGGGATTGCAAATTACAGGCCAGTGGGGCACCCGGATGCAGAAAGGAGAATGTACACAGGACATACAGAAGCATCAAGGTGCCAACTCTCTGGAGGTGCAGCACTGAGATGCCTCCCTGACTGACTCTTGGACATTATACTGTATGGTAAAGTGACTCTCTATTGGGGGATAAAGGACTAAGTGAATACAAAGTACTACTGCTACTAAGGGACAGATACCTTTAATTCATACCAATGGGGGATGTAGATGATTAACCCATTATCCTAGTTGTAACTGCATGTCGCCAATGGTCCACCCACGCAAGTTGATGTTTTTTGGGTGACAAGCTCTCTGCAAATTAGGGTGGTGGATGGTACAGAACTCATGGTACAGGGCAGCGGGGGGGGGGGGGGAGTTTCCCTATTTGGGACACTTGGTGTTGCTTTGTTTGGAGTTTGGTTATTGTTTTTTTTTTGCTAGTGTAACAGTCCGATAAAAAGAATGGAAAAGCAGAGTAGACTCCAGAAGGCTGTATTGCAGATGGGGGTCTTCCAGGGGGTGTCAGGCCCCACATATAAGTCCACATCACATCAATGGCTGTACAAACATCACATAACTTGACCATATGGTTGCAGAATGTGAATGAATTAGGCAGTTAAGTGAAGACAACACTGGTTCTCCAACACTTGCGTAAGCACGCTCCTGATCTAGTAGTACTTTAGGAGACACTCCTTCGTGGTACTAACTATAAAACATTAGACAGATTTGGATATACTCTGTTAGCACTTGCTGGCTACACAATGGATTCGGGGGGGGAGACTGGAAAACTGGTTAGGAAATTGGTTCCACTTATCCCTCATCATCTGTGGCATGACTTGCTTGGCAGGAATGCAGCCCTATCAGCCACCTGGGAGGGCATTCTTCTTAATATTTGTTCTATATATTTATACTGTCTAGACCTCAAACACAAGCCGCTCCTTCTAGAAATGCCAGATGGGATTCTCATACTGAGGAGGGAATGGGGGGGTTAGGGGACTACATCTGTTGTGTTGGGCCCTAGACTAGATGGAGTCCCTAGAGTTGTCCCAAAGGGGGTAATAGGGGTTCACTGTACTCCTTTGTTGAAGCTGTTGGCCTAATTGATCCCTGGTGCATACATAATCCAGAAAGACAAGAACATAATTTTTTATTACCCATAATAGTTTTTCTTGTATAGGCCTTTATTCAACATACCCAAGCAGACACATTACGAGCAGCGGCGATCCGACCTAGAGGAATTTCCGACCATTCTCCAGTAGAGGTTCAACTACAGGGCAAGGTCCAGGCCTTTATGTTGGCTCCAGGCTAGACCCCTGGAGTTTACGTGATACACATATTAAGTGAAAGTTAAGAGAGGGGGAAGACAGCTACTTTAAGGAAAACACACAGATGGTGACCTCAGCCTGTACCCTTTGGGAGGCTATCAAACCAGTTATACTGGGACAAGCTCAGGTCCTGATTGGGGGGAGGAAAAAATAAGCCATACTCAAGTGTGCAGACTTAGAAAGGGACTTCCTAACACTAGAGGCCAGGAGTCTGGTGGAGGCACAGAGGACCTCTTCTGCTTGTTCACTTCTGACAGCGCGAATTCCGAGATCTGGCAGAAGAGAGGGCACACAGTTACGCCCTACCCACACAATGCCGACTATATGGCGTGGGCGACAAGGGCAATAAGTTGCTGGCCTGGCGATAAAATAGAGCGGTCAAGGAGCGGACCGGGGTGCTCGAGATAGCGGGTAGCGAAGGTAGGCTTCACATGAATAGCACCAGCATAGCCAATACTTTTGCCACTTAATATGAGGACCTATATAAGTCCATGACGACTATGTCAGAGGAGGACTGCAAAGATGTTTTTTAAGATACCACCCTTTGAACATTGACTGGGGAGTCGAGGGAGACTCAGGAGGCCGACCTGACAATGCCAGAGGTATCACTGGCTTAAAGAGATCTCCAATCCGGGAAGAGGGTTGGACCCAACAGCATACCAGAAGAACTAGATAACTACTAGATAAAGTAGCCATTCATATGCTGGCCAAGTTCCAGGCTGCTCAGGAGGAAGGTTCCCTTCTTGAGGACTAACAAGCTGCCACTATAGTAGTTATACATAAGACGGGGAAACCTCCCACAGACTATAATGTGGAAACTAAAGTCCTAGCAAAAGTTCTAGTGAACAGGCTACACAGGGTCATTTGTAGGAGGCTGGCTCGGTTTATGGTGTACACCTATGTAGTGGCATCCTATAATGAGTCCAGGCAACACTTAGTGATAGTGAACAAGTTTCTAGATAGCAAAAGCTGTTTAGGGGTAGCTGAGGTGAGCATCTTAAGCTTATCCAGGAGGAATGTAAAGCACTTGCAATACCACAGAAGTCAGACAGTAGGAAAATTCACAAGAAAGAACCACACAAGTGTTGCAAAAATAAAGGATACTTTATTACACCACTAATACTAGACTAGCATTGGTATATCTCCTTTTGGAGACACATACACACAACATAAACAGAAAATAACCAACAGAAATAGCATAAAAATATACTGGGCCCTATGGAAGGGCCAAACATTATACTAAAAATATGGAATGTGAAATAGTGAACCCAACCATATTAAGTGTTGTAGTTAGCTAGGGGTTGGGGGTAGATGAAAACATCAGGTATGAGTATGATAAGTTTCCCTAGTAACTAGGTGCAAAGTAGTTACCCACCCAATCATCCCATAGGCTAACACAGAGAGTTGTGGTTGGAGTTTGTGGGATTCACAGCCCTTCCCAGTGGACCCCGAGGAAACCAGCAGACAAGAGGAAGGGTGGAGAGTGACCCACCACAGGATACCCAGAAGACAGGAGCACCTACACCAGGGACCCGGATGCATGGAGAAGGGATTCTCTCTGAAGGCAGTGTATGCCTCGGATTGTCCAGCTGCAGTCACGACCCATGGACCAGGCCGGTGGAACCCAGGGATGGATTCCGGACTGTAAAGGAAGGGGACAGAGTCCAGCACCCTTGGAGGTGCCCATGTGGTGCAGGTGGAAATGCTGACCGTCTTAGAGGTGATGTTCCTGCAAGTCGTGGAAGAAGAGGTCCAGTTGCGGTCAACATATTTGAGCATATAAGCTATCCCTCAACAGTTGCCGGACTGCAGGAGGATCAGTGACCAGTCAGGTCACCAACAAGCACTGGCAAAGGCAAGCAAGAGCTGAAGAAGTATTTGCAAAGTTTTGAGGACCAGCATGGTCCAGGAGGCTCTACCCTTCAGGGGGAGTCAGGGTGGGAAATCCTTTGTTCTGCCTCTCCGGCCTGAGCATGGCTCACCAGCAGGAGGTTAGAACAGTGTCCGGGATCAGCAGCAGTGTGGGCTGGCAGCTAGACTCCGTAAGGCTACACAGGCAGAACTGGGGGATCCTCTAAGGAACCCCCAGAGTATCATGTAACTAACACTGGAATCAGTGTAGTTGCATGATTCCAACATATTTGATATCAATCATGCCTATGTTCGGAGAAGCCATTATGTATTTGGACCATTTGTGTTGAGCAATGTCCACCACATACCTTAAGTTGGCTTCCCTGCATTTACAGAGTCCAGGAATGGGACTGGGTCCTTAGGGGCACCCTGCTAATGCCAGGGTACCCTCACACTTAGAGACATGCACCCTGCCCTTTGGCTGAAGGGCCTACCAGAGGGGTGATTTATAATGTCTAACTGCCGTGACAAGGTTCGGTGGTGAAAGGGTGCATGCACTATTTCACGCAGGCTGCAATGGCAGGCCTGCAGACACAGATTGCCTGGGCTCCCATGAGTGGCACAATACATGCTTCAGCCGTGGGGGACCCCTGGAGTACCAATGCACTGGGCACCCAAATACCATATACTAGGGACTTAAATGGGTGCACCAGTATGCCAATTGTGGGTGTAAAATGTTTACTAGCAACCAAATTTAGGGGAGAGAGCACTGACACCACTAGGGTCTTGGTTAGCAGGATCCCAGTGCACTGCAATCCAAAACATACTATCACCAGACAAAATAAAGTGGGGGGTACTACAACCAGAACCCAGCTCACTACATAAATAACCTCAATAATACATCCCGATCAGTTGGGCTTCATGCCCCATAGAAGTGCCCAATTTACACCACCTCCATGGCGTGCTACATGTGACCAGACTCTCCTGTTCAGATGAAGTGGACCTGATGGCCTTGGATGCGAAAATGGCATTCAACAGTATTAAACAGAAATAGGGCTTCACTGCCCTGACTAGACTGTGCTTTGAAGCTAACTTCTGCTATTGGGTAAAACTCCTTTTTCAAGCCCAGTTAGCGAGGGTCAAGGTGAATGGTGCAATTTCCCAAGTCTTTTCCCTACAAAACGGTATGAGGCAGGGACGCCCTCTTTCCCTCCTGCTGCCTGGGTGCGCTAAGATCCCCTGATTGCAAGCAGTGCACACGGGGGCTGACTGGGAATAGTGTATCTTTAGAATACACTGATGATGTGATGCTTTATCTCACTCAGCCAACTCTCTCTATTGGCAGAGTCCTGCAGATCTTCAACATACTCAGGAAACCTTATTAATTGTTCCAAATCCCCCCACCCACATCTTCCCTCAAAATGTGCAGCGCCATTGGTGTTGGAGAGTTTCAAGTACCTAGGGGTCCACATCACCCGAGACCTGCAGGAATTCTTAACTAAAAACCTGCTCCCATAGATTGAATGCCTTCACAAGGATTTAGCGCATTGGAGAACTCTGTCATTGATGGGTAGAGCGGTGCTCTATAAAATGATGTCCCTCCCTCACCTCCTTTATATTTTCCAGAATACTCAATTTAGGATTCCACCGGAACTCTTCCAGAGGATGGACCATACACCTGCCTCTTACTGTGGTATAATAATATCTCATGCATTGCCCCATGCAAACTCCAGAGGGCGTATAATATGGTGGTCTCATGGTCCCAGATACCCTTAAATACTACTGGGCTTCGCAGCTGGTGGTGATAAATGACTGGGTTTTCACAGACCGTAAAGATCCGGCCCACCGAGTGAACAGGCAGTAATGGGCAGAAGGGGCTATGTGATGGTATTATATCACTGGTGGCTAGAAAAAGAATTACCGGTGCACACTCAGACTGTGGTAAGGGCGTGGAGAGAGGCAACTGGTTCAATGGGTTGGAGATACAGGCTTACTGACATGACACTCTTCTAAGGACAGTGATATCTTAAATGAGGTGGGTAGACTAACAGGCTTTGAGAAATGCAAATTAATTGGCAGTGAATACCTGGGAGACGTCTGGAGGGGCCAGTCCCTGGTACAGTTCGAGACCCTGCATCAAGAACATTAGTTGGCTGAAGCCTAACTATACAGACATCTCCAGCTTGGTCATACTTTTTGATGTCATATAGTGAAAGGGGATCAATTATAAGAACTACCCCCTTACAAGAGAGACTACTCAGAGAATCTATGACTGATAATTCCCCTGATCTGATGGTGACTGTCAGAGAGGAATGGCCTCGGGATATAAGGGATTTAGAGGATGATGACTGGACAGAAGCACTGCGAAGTCCGCGAAAGATAGCAATCCGCACAAGATTTCAGCTAATAAAACCGTGAGCCTCCATAGATCCTATTACACAAGGATCCTTCTTCATAAACAACGGAGGGCTGCTACACCATTATTCCTTCAAGGCTGTGGGTAGGAGGGTTCCTTTTTTCATATCCTATGGGAATGTCCAGTGATACAAACATATTTGCAGACTGTTATTGACAAGATCTATCGGGTCTTAGAGCGAGCTATTCCCATGAACGTGAAGTTGATTCTATTACAAATAACAGGGGATGAAACATGGTCAAATCATCAGAAAATATGGGCGACATTGTTAATGGGGGTTGTTAAAAAAAAATATTGCACAGTCTTGGAGCAACCCCATGCCCTCATTAGTTACAGATTGTGAAAGAGCCCTCTGCTGGTGTCAAAGAGTGGAAAAGTTGTTAATGAGAGTAGGGAGGTGTCCCAAAAAATGGGATATTGTTTAGGGTTACTGAGTACCTTTCGGGGCATGGAGGGATAAGGGACTCATGGGAAGAAGAAGAGAAATATTCTCTAATATATTACACTTAATATTATCTGTATTACAATGATACAGGTCATAAATGCACCACTCTATCTTCTGCATTATCCTCACTTGCTGATTATTGCTACCGTTATTGCTGTGTTTTCTGTGCAAATGTCTCCTGGTAATGTCCATGTCGACTGAATAACGAGCAATGTTCAAATAAAAAGATTTTTTTTTTTTTTAACAAAACATTTTGTTATTCCTAGGCAGTTTTAGTATTTTAATGCACTTTATTTTGTATGAACTCTTTCAAATTACTGGACCTTTACCTGTTGGCAAAAAGAGAGGTCTGTCTGTAGACGTCACACATGCCATGCTGTCCCTACAAGCTACAAATATGCCAATGAAATGTGAGCACAAAACTATAATAGAAGGGAGAGGAAGTTCGGCCACAGTGTTACTGTGTCTTTGTCACATCTTGTGCATTTACCCTCGATGCCTCCCCAAAACAGACTTACTTAAGGTTAAACAAAGTAACCTTGACATACTCACTACCTTAAGACAGCTAGGTCCATATAGAGACCAACCATGACACAGCACAGACAGGCCTATCTCCAACAACACAGCACTAACGATATTCAGGTAAGACCAATGGCTTTAGAAGAACTTTCTTGGTTTTTGGCCCCACCTTGTTCTTGTAGGTGTGCACTGTTTTGTTTTTGGATGACACACGGTTGAAACACAATGGTCTTCATTACAAGTTGCCCGGTTAATTTTGGTATGTGTGTAACTGCTGCTACCAAACATACCACAATTAAAGATTTTGGGCTAAAACAGTGGAAAGTCAAACATTCTGCTATATATCGGGGGAAAATGTCCATTATTGACGAGAACATGCAGATTTTAGTGTGGTACGCACCAAGGGCCAGATGTAGCAACCCTTTTGCGAGTCGCAAACGGCGAAAATCGTGGGTTTTCAATGCACAAATGCATATTGCGAGTCGTTACCGACTCGCAATATGCATTTGCGACTCGCAAATAGGAAGGGGTGTTCCCTTCCTATTTGCGAGTCGGAGTGGTATGCAACTCCATTTGCGACCGCGTACGCGGTCACAAATGGAGTCGCAGTTACCATCCACTTGAAGTGGATGGTAACCCACTCGCAAACGGGAAGGGGTCCCCATGGGACCCCTTCCCCTTTGTGACTGGACCCCATATTAATTTTTCAGGGCAGGGAGTGGTCCAAGGGACCACTCCCTGCACTGAAAAATCCGAAACTAAAGGTTTCGGATTTTTTTTAAATGCAGCTCGTTTTCCTGTGAGGAAAACGGGCTGCACTTAAAAAAAAAAAATGCTTTATTTAAAAGGCAGGTCGCTAACATGGAGGCCTGCTGACGTCAGCAGGCCTCCATGTTAGCGAGTGCCTATACTCGCAATGGGGCCGCAATTTGCGACCCACCTCATGAATATTCATGAGGTGGGTCATTGCGACCCCATTGCGAGTTGCAGTCGGTGTCTGAGACACCGTACTGCATAGCAATTTGCGACTTGCAAATTGCGAGTCGCAGGGACTCGCAATTTGCAAGTCGCAAATTGCTTTTTTTGTACATCTGGCCCCACATTCGGCATGTTGTTCCCCCAAAACCTGAAAACTGGTGATATTTATTATCCCGGAAAAATTCAGACTCTGAGGAGTCAGATTTTATCAGTTGCAATAAATACCACACCATTTACTGGGCAACTCATAATAAGGGCCAATGAGCATTCAGAAATAAAAAAAAATGTACATTTAAAAGAGCGCACCTAAACTGAGGATAGTCTAACTTACAGAGAAACATTCTAGAGGTGGACGAGTCACTGCAGGCTGGAGCCTGGTGCCTTGCTCTGGCTTAGCTCAAGTTTCTCTTGGATGAAAAGCAGGACTGAGAAAGAGATAGCCATCTAGTGGCTTAATTTCACAACGTGAAAACTGACAGTATAGAATCAATAAAAGATGTTCTAACTGAGGCGGCAAAATATTTCAGTTCTATTAAGGACACAGAGGCTAGGATTATGCTTCTCTTTCTTTATTTATTAATTTACAGCAGGCAATAGAAACACTTAAACGCAAAACCATATATCCCATGAACTCCAGTAGTCCAGTGTCCTGCCCAATCAAGGGCCTACTCCCTGTATATATGCTCCTGAAAACATAGTCCTTCCTCTTTCTTTGCAACTGAATGATACATTTTGACAACCTGAATCCAACGAAGAACCTCTGGAACCACAACAACTCCACAACTGATGGAAGTTCACAACATCAGTACGACCACTTTATTCTTCAAGGTTAGGTCGATTATTCACTCAGATTTATTTTCTGCACTTGAGAGAAAAACAAACAATGAAAGAGAATAACAACTAATCATGCAGGCAAAATCAAATCAGGAGGGAAAATGAAAACCAACAACTTAATAAACATCATTGTACATTATTAAGTATTCATCATACTATGAATTAGCATGTAATACAATACTGTGAATTTCATACGGGTGGGCTAATCCTCGTTTCCATGTCCCTAATATAATAGAAAATTCTTTACGTGTCAGCTAGAAAAAATGTTATTCTATGTCAAGACCGAAGACTTCATATTACGCTAGTTTAAAGCTGAGCCACTACTGTGAATGCAACATCAATAATTGGTATATGATAGAACACATTGAAGGTAGAATAGGAAGACCAATCAGCCACAGTCATAATATCCTCTAACCAAGAACCCGTGCAAAAAGCCTTAGAGGCCATGGCTCCGCGCACAGATGAGGTCCCAAAACGGAGATGTCAATTCCAGCTTCTCTCAACAACCATTTAACCTAAAGGGCCAGAGTAGCCGCTGAGACTGGATTAAAGGGGTTTCTAGGGAAATAATTAATTGACCAGAAAAGACTCTCTGGAATTCCCGAGTACATTCCACATATGCTTTCAAGCACTTAAGGTCATCACACGTAACTTTTGATTATGAGGGAAAGCAGGGTAGGAAATATAACGTGAAGCAGTTTCTGTATGTCTAGAAATGGAAAATGAAACTCTAGATGGAGTAAATACTCTACCTTCTAAATCCAAAGCTTGCACATCAGAGACGCGCCTAGAGGAATATAGACATAGGAAAAGCGCCAGCTTTGCTGACAACTGTTTGTGAGAGAGATCTTTACTTGCAGGCCAGGCGCAGAAAGAAACCAAAAACAACATCAACATCCCATAACGTAGTCTACTTTGGTTGTGGAGGACGAACCATCCGAACACCCCAGAGAAGTTTACAGACCAAGGGATGCTCTCCAAACATAGCACACTTTGGTTGTGGAGGACGAACCATCCTAATACTCCTGAGAAGTTTACAGACCAAGGGATGCTCTCCAAAAGTCTAAATGTGGACGGCCTCCCAAAGCCGCAGATCTAAAATTGCTAATGGTCCTGTAAGCCAGAACTTGAGAGTCCAATTCCGAGAGAAAATACACTGTCATATGTATCTCTACCCCCAAGGGATCAATACTCCATTCACAACACTAACAAGTCGATCTCTTCCAGGACGCCTCATATCACTTATGAGTGGAGGGAACCCAAGATCGTGACAAAAAGAACATTGCGGTCTCTGAAATGCTTAGCATTTTCCAACGTTGCCGGAAAGTCTCCACACCATGATGGACAATCGATCTGTCATTACCAACAGATCAGAGAGACCTGACGAGTTGGAGCAAAGAGTTGGGAAGGACTGAGTTCGAACTGCAGGAGCACAAGACAACGACATTGCTACTGGAAACCACAGCTGGATTTTCCAACATGGAGTCACCAAGATAATCTCCGCTGCTAGCCTCCTCACCTGAGATAGTACTCTGTGAATCATGGAGAATGGGGCAAAATCATAGAGGAATCCTTTTGTCCAAGACTGAATGAATGCATCGGTCCCCACTGCTAGGTGGTCTGGTCTCCAAAAATAGAAGAGAGGGAGTTGAGCATTCAGATGAGATGCAAACAGATCTATCATACATGGGCCCCACTGCTGATTCAAGTTGTGAAATACATGGGGACAGAGCTTCCAGTCACTGGTATCCCGCAGGAGGCGAGAATTCCAGGCCGCTACTACACTGGAGTGCCAGGAATATATTCCGCTGTAACTGAAATCTGGTGCTGGAGACAATAATGCTAAAAATCCTTGGCAATCTTGTCCAGTATCCGAGACTTCGTTCCCCCTTGTGGATTTATATATTGGACCGCCAATATGTTTTCCAAGCAGAGAACAGCTTTTCTCTTTGCGGGGACAAATGGATCGGATCGCAAAAGCTCCCGCAAGTAACTCTAGCCAGTTGGTGTGTTCACTCAATTCCCAACTCCACTGAGACACACCGAGCACCCCAACCTCAACGGCTGGCATCTGATTTAATAATAATTCCCGAAAGTGAGGCAAAAATGGCTTTGCCGTTCTACGCATTCATGTGTTCTAGAACACAAGGCTAACTTAGTCCTGGCTTCCTCCGATAGTACCATATCTGTTCTGAGTATGGTAATCCGTTCAAAATCTTTAGGTGTTGGTGGGCCCGGTAATGAAGGGGATCTGGAAATATTGCCTGGATGGAGGAAGCTAAAAGACCTACCAGGCGTGCTAGAATTCTCCATGACATAGTCGGAGAGGCGAGGGTTCTCCTCAACTCTCTTGACGGAAATCCATTTTCACACGAGGTGATCTCAACTGAGCTTTGATGGAGTCCACCTGAAAGACTAAGAATTCTATGATTTGGGATGGGCTCATGTTTGATTTGTCTGAGTCGATGACAAAACACAGGTCCTGCAATACTTGGATAGTCTACAAAAGGTGCAGAAGGACCATGTTTTCGCTTTGTGCTATGATCAGTATATCATTGAAATTTTCTAATGAGGCAGGCTTCTCTTTCTCTGAGATGCTGAACACCATGGGGCCGAAGAAAGACCAAAGGGAAGGGCGGTAAACTCGTACCACTGGTTTCGCCAGCAAAACTGAAGAAATCGCCAATGAGGGGAGAAAATGGGGACTGTTAAGTATGCATCCCTTAGATCGAGACGCACCAACCACTCGCTTTTCTGCAACAGATCTCGAAGCAGATGAATGCCCTCCATTTTAAAATGGAGGTACACTTTCTAAGAGTTAAACATTTTGAGGTTCAGGGCCAGGCGGGAGCCACCCCTTTTTTTCTGAACCAAGAAGACTGCACTGACCAAACCTAGAGGATGAGGAGAGGTCTCAAATATAACTTGCTTGAGAAGTAGCAAGTGAATTTCTTTGTCTATGAAACTGCTCTCTGCATGGCAAAAAAGTAGAGGGAAGGGGAGATTCTCTTGACACAGGGAGGAATAGAATTCCAGTCTGTAACCCTGCACTGTTTGCAGAACCCACGGGCCCGGTGAAAGTAGTTCCCAGGTATGCAAAGGAAACTTTACCCCCAGAACAACCTCTGATAATGGAATCACTCATAGCTGAGTAAGTGGAATCAGAGGTATTGGAACCTCCATGGTATCTGCCTTGGTAGGCTCGACCATGACCCCCTCTTGTACGGGGGGGGTGTACAAAATGGATGAGTTGAAATAGGTACCACTGCCTCTCTGTAGGGATCCTCTTGAAGCCTGGTTGAACCCAAGGCCAGGCACTCGGCTTCGGAAGAGTCCCACCCTGGCAAAAAGGTCACTACTAAAATCTTTCTCATGGATGTCTGTGCTTTGAAAAGGTAGCTACATATTTCCCCAGCTCTTTCACAAATCTGTCTCCAAACAAGAAACTGTTTGCCAAAGTGCCTGCCACCGTTGAGGCCAGTTCAGCCAATTTCAGATCGATGCACATTAAAAATGACTTTTGCCATTCTGTGGACATAGCACAGTTGGGTTTACCCAAGAGACATAGAGCTCATTGGGCCCATTCCAGGATCTAGTTAAGAAACTGCCTCTTTCCCTGGGCTTTGAGTTCAAGAACCTTTGTAATGGAGCTGGAAAGGTCCAAACGTTTATCTTGGTATCCTTTCCATGCCTGATAGAGGCCCTTTTTGAGGTCCTTTGCAAATCTTTTAATGAAGATTGCCAAACTGGGGTTCAGTTCTGGCCTTTCGACCACCTTACAAAGGAGATAGGGGTGAGGGCATTCCGATCTTAGGGTGTTGCGCACTTTGCGCTCACATCCTTTCCTTAGCCTGTCTTGCACATAATGTGTCACCTCCTTGAGTGGGACCCATTCAGTGGAGCGTGGGTGCACAATGTTTTCTGGGTGGAAAAGCAGATTTTGCGGTCCAGGAACCTCAAAATTCAAATGGGGAGTTTTGCATTTTCATTTAGTTGAAGGATTCGGGTCACCCACTGTCATTTGAGAATTGGGAGTGGAGAAAGTTCCAGAAGGTCCTTACGGAGCACAACTCCCATACTCAAGGTCTTCAGGGAGTGACGCAGCCATGTGCGCAAGTATTTCCGCAGGGGAAGTGATCCCACCGAAGTGGCTCTCTGGGCAATGCCCAACTCAGGATTTTGACCATCTCTGAACACGACATCAGGAAGGGAGTTCCCCATCAATTCACATTGGCCAAACCTGATCAGTGGCTGAGCAAATGGCTTCAAAGCCTTAATAAAAGCCTGATTCACAAAGTCCTGTACATGGTTCACCAGGGCCTCCCCACATCGGGTATTCCAGGTGAAGTGGAGGACTTTGTAAAAATTTCGCTGTACGTGAAGCCGATCGGGCATAAATTAACACCCCAGTCGGCTTCGCCTCCATGCACGGCGTAAGAAACACAAAGAGGATGCTGTCCTCAAGGAATAAATTGTGCTCACTAGAACGATCCCTGCTGCACTGTTGATAAATGTGACAGGGTAGTCATGCAGAAACCCATGAGGGCGAAAGCCCAGTCGCTAAGTGTAACAAATTAATATATGTGCAATGATATATATATATATATATATATATATATATATATATATATATATATATATATATAATAATACATTCAAGGAAGTAAAAATGCACTTATCACCGGTTGCTTCAGTAGCAAACTCAGAGGGTTGAACACTGCAGGACGGAGTGCTGGGGACCCAGGCTAGGCTGTGCACAAAGGAAATCCTGGAAGAGTGCACAGATGCTGGAGCAGCTGCAAAATCATGCAGTACACAGGTTTGCAGTCTAGCGTGGGGAGGCAAGGACTTACCTCCACCAAACTTGGACTGAAGGATCACTGGACTGTGGGAGTCACTTGGATAGAGTTCCTGTGTTCCAGGGACCACGCTCGTCAGGATGAGAGGGGACCCAGAGGACCGGTGATGCAGTCTTTTGGTGCCTGCGTTAGCAGGGGGAAGAATCCGTCGACCCACAGGAGATTTCTTCTTGGCTTCTGGTGCAGGGTGAAGGCAGGTGACCCCCAGAGCATGCACCACCAGGAAACAGTCGAGAAAGCAGGAAGGATGAGGCACTACAATGTTGCTGGTATTCGTCTTGCTTCTTTGTTGCGGTTTTGCAGGCGTCCTGGAGCAGTCAGCGGTCGATCCTTGGTAGAAGTCGAAGAGGGAGATGCAGAGGATCTGCTCTTGCATTCGTTATCTGAAGAATTCCCCAAAGCAGAGACCCTAAATAGCCAGAAAAGAAGGTTTGGCTACCAAGAAAGGAGGATTGGCTACCAAGAAAGGTAAGAGCCTATCAGAGGGGGTCTCTGACGTCACCTGCTGGCACTGGCCACTCAGAGCAGTCCAGTGTGCCCCCAACACCTCTGTTTCCAAGATGGCAGAGGTCTGGGACACACTGGAGGAGCTCTGGGCACCTCCCCTGGGAGGTACTGGTCAGGGGAGTGGTCACTCCCCTTTCCTTTGTCCAGTTTCACGCCAGAGCAGGGCTGGGGGATCCCTGAACCGGTGTAGACTGGCTTATGCAAAATGGGCACCATCTGTGCCCATCAAAGCATTTCCAGAGGCTGGGGGAGGCTACTCCTCCCCGGCCCTTCACACCTATTTCCAAAGGGAGAGGGTGTAACACCCTCTCTTAGAGGAAATCCTTTGTTCTGCCTTCCTGGACCAGGGCTGCCTGGACCCCAGGAGGGCAGAATCCTGTCTGAGGGGTTGGCAGCAGCTGCAGTGGAAACCCCGGAAAGGCAGTTTGGCAGTACCTGGGTTCTGTGCTAGAGACCCGGGGGGATCAAAGAATTGTCACCCCCATACCAGAATGGTATGGGGGTGACAATTCCATGATCTTAGACATGTTACATGGCCATGTTCGGAGTTACCATTGTGACGCTATACATAGGTAGTGACCTATGTATAGTGCACGTGTGTAATGGTGTCCACGCACTCACAAAGTCCGGGGAATTTGCCCTGAATGATGTGGGGGCACCTTGGCTAGTGCCAGGGTGCCCACACACTAAGTAACTTGGCACCCAACCTTCACTAAGTGAAGGTTAGACATATAGGTGACTTATAAGTTACTTATGTGCAGTGTAAAATGGCTGTGAAATAACGTGTACGTTATTTTACGCAGGCTGCAGTGGCAGACCTGTGTAAGAATTGTCTGAGCTCCCTATGGCTGGCAAAAGAAATGCTGCAGCCCATAGGGATCTCCTGGAACCCCAATACCCTGGGTACCTAAGTACCATATACAAGGGAATTATATGGGTGTACCAGTGTGCCAATGAGGATTGGTAAATTTCGTCACTAGCGTGCAGTGACAAATTTAGAAAGCAGAGAGAGCATTAACACTGAGGTTCTGGTTAGCAGAGCCTCAGTGATACAGTTAGGCACCACACAAGGGAACACATACAGGGCACATACTATGAGCACTGGGGTCCTGCCTAGCAGGATCCCAGTGACACAAGGGCTAAAACAACATACATACAGTGAAATATGGGGGTAACATGCCAGCCAAGATGGTACTTTTGTACACAACCCCCCCCCAAACGAAGGACAATAAGACTAGCCATGACCTGATGAGTCTTATTTGTCTAAGTGGAAATATCTGAAGAGTCCATCTGCATTGGAGTGGGTACTCCCAGGTCTATGTTCCACTGTATAGTCCATTCCCTGTAGAGATATGGGCCACCTCAACAATTTATGATTTTCACCTTTCATTTGTTTTAGCCAAAGTAGAGGTTTGTGGTCTGTCTGAGCAATAAAGTGAGTGCCAAACAGGTATGGCCTCAACTTTTTCAGTGCCCAGACCACAGCAAAGGCCTCCCTCTCTATGGCAGACCAACGCTTTTCTCTAGGGGTCCACCTTCTGCTGATAAAAACAACTGGTTGATCCTGGCTCTCAGAATTCAGTTGTGATAAGACTGCCCCTACCCCTAATTCAGATTCATCAGTTTGAACAATTAATTTCTTGGAGTAACATGGGCTTTTTAGGACAGGTGCAGAGCACATGGCCTGTTTGAGTTCCTCAAAAGCTTTCTGACAGCTAGCTGTCCATAACACCTTCTTAGGCATTTTCTTGCTTGTGAGATCATTAAGAGGGGCTGATATGGAGCCATAATTCTTGATGAATCTCCTGTAATACCCGTGAGGCCTAAAAAAGGCTCTCACCTGGGTCTGAGTTGTAGGGGGAACCCAATCCAGGACTGTCTGGATTTTCCCTTGTAGTGGTGCAATCTGTTCTCCACCTACCAGGTGGCCCAGATAAACCACTTTCCCCTGCCATATCTGGCACTTTGAGGCCTTGATAGTGAGGCCTGCCTTTTGCAGGGCCTCCAAAACTTTCCAAAGGTGGACCAGGTGCTCATCCCAGGTTGAGCTAAAGACAGCAATATCATCAAGATATGCTACACTGAAAGCTTCCAAGCCTTGCAGGACTGTGTTCACCAACCTCTGAAAAGTGGGAGGTGCATTTTTCAAACCAAAGGGAATTACTGAGAATTGGTAGTGCCCTCCTATAGTAGAAAATGCAGTCTTTGGTTTAGCATCTTCTGCCGATCTGATCTGCCAATACCCTGCAGTCAGAACAAAAGTGCTAAGATACTTGGCAGAAGCCAGTGTATCAATGAGCTCATCTGCCCTGGTATAGGGTGAGCATCAGTTTTTGTTACCTGATTGAGCCCTCTGTAATCTACACAAAACCTCATCTACCTCTTTCCATCTTTGGTGTGAGGTTTTGGTACAAGCACCACTGGGCTAGCCCATGGGCTTTCAGAAGGTTCAATCACCCCCAAGTCCAACATTTTCTGCACCTCTTGTTTAATGCAGTCTCTGACATGATCAGGCTGTCTATAAATTTGACTTTTGACAGGCAGGCTGTCTCCAGTGTCAATTGTGTGTTCACACCAGGATGTTGTACCTGGTACAAGTGAAAAGAGGTCAGAAAATTGGCTTAGGAGATTGATGCAGTTGTCTTTCTGTTCTGCAGTCAGACAATCTGCTAAAACTACTCCCTCCACTAAGGCGTCTGCTTCAGTGGTGGAGAAGAGATCAGGGAGAGGGTCACTCTCTTCTTCCTGTCCCTCATCTGTTGCCATGAGCAGGGTGAGATCAGCCCTGTCATAGTGGGGTTTTAGGCGGTTGACATGAATCACCCTAAGGACACTCCTGGCAGTGCCTAGGTCTACCAAATAGGTAACCTCTCCCTTCTTCTTAACAATTAGATGGGGTCCACTCCATTTGTCTTGGAGTGTTCTTGGGGCCACAGGCTCCAATACTCACACCTTCTGTCCTGGTTGGTACTGGATCATAACAGCCTTCTGGTCATGCCATTGCTTTCGCAGCTCCTGGCTGGCCTGAAGGTTTTTACTGGCCTTGTTCATGTACTCAGCCATTCTGGATCTTAGGTCAAGTACATAATCCACCATGTACTGTTTAGGAGCTTTTAAAGGTTGTTCCCAACCCTCCTTCACAAGAGTGAGTGGACCTCTTACAGGGTTCCCAAAGAGGAGTTCAAAGGGGCTGAAGCCCACTCCTTTCTGGAGCAAAAAGGAGGCAAGGTAACAGGACATCCCATCTCCTCCTGAGTTTTTCAGGAAGTCCCATTATCATTCATTTGAGAGTTTTATTAAACCTCTCAACCAGTCCATTTGTCTGTGGATGGTAAGGGGTGGTGAACTTGTAGGTAACACCACACTCCTTCCACATTTCTTTCAAGTATGCAGACATGAAGTTGCTACCTCTGTCTGATACTACCTCTTTAGGAAAACCCACCCTGGAAAAGATTCCCAGGAGGGCCTTTGCCACTACAGGAGCTGTAGTAGTCCTTAAAGGTATGGCTTCAGGATATCTTGTGGCATGGTCCACAACCACCAAGATAAATCTATTGCCTGAAGCAGTAGGAGGGTCAAGGGGGGCAACTATGTCAACCCCTACCCTTTCAAAGGGCACCCCAACCACTGGAAGTGGAATTAGAGGGGCCTTTGGTGTGCCACCAGTCTTGCCACTGGCTTGGCAGGTCACACAAGACTTGCAAAAATCTTTGGTGTCCTCTGACATATGAGGCCAGTGAAACAAGGGGACAAGTCTTTCTCAAGTTTTTTATCTGGCCCAAATGCCCAGCCAAAGGAATTGCATTTGCTAGAGTGAGAAGAAACTCTCTGTACTGCACGGGAATGACCAATCTCCTGGCTCCTCCAGGTTTTGGGTTCCTTGCTTCTGTGTACAAGAGGTTATCTTCCCAGTATACTCTATGACTGTCACTGACATCCCCATTTTGCTGTTTCACAGCTTGCTGTCTGAGACCCTCTAATGTGGGACAGGTTTGCTGTGTCACACTCAGCTCTTCCCTGGCAGGCCCCCCTCCACCCAAAAGCTCAGCAGTCTGCTTCCAGCTCCTCTGGTGTAGGTTCTGCACAATGAGGAAATTCCTCTTCCTCAGAAGGGGAATCATCTGTAGAGGGAGGGATAGTGGGTAGGGATTTACCCTGTAGGTGTTGTTCAGGGTGGACCAGTTTTTCTATCACCATAGTTACACTGGCTCCTGTGTCCCTGTAGGCCTGAACCTCAACATTATTTATTAGGGGAAGTTGCTTGTACTTATCCATATTAAGGGGACAAGCAACCAAGGTGGCCAAATCAATGGCACCTTCAGAGACTAAAATAGCCTCTGTGGTCTCCCTAACAAGACCAACCCCAACTACATTGCCAATAGTGAGCCCAGCTACACCCTAGGATTGGCTATTAGTAGTAGATTTCCCACCACCACTGCTATTACTAGAGGCACTAGAGTTTGCAGCAGGGGTTGTGGTGGTGGGAGGTTTGGTGTTTTTCTTTGGACAACTGGAATCAGTTGCCCAATGGCCTTTGACTTTACACAAATAACACCAAGGCTTTTTAGGTTGATTATTGGAAGAGGATTTGGACCCACCACTCCCAGAGGATTTTTGTGGGCCTGATGAAGACTCAGAATGTTTACATTTGTCCCCACCCTTGTCAGAAGACTTACCATCCTTCTTCTTGCCATCCTTGTCACCCCCTGTATGAACTTTTCTGTTCACCCTTGTTCTGACCCACTTGTCTGCCTTCTTTCCCAATTCTTGGGGAGAGGTCAGATCCGAGTCCATTAGGTATTGGTGCAACAAGTCAGACACACAGTTGTCCAGAATATGCTCTCTCAGAATAAGATTGTACAGGCTTTCGTAGTCAGATACCTTACTGCCATGTAACCACCCCTCCAATTCCTTCACTGAACAGTCCACAAAATCTGTCCAGTCTTGAGAAGACTCTTTTCTGGTGTCTCTGAACTTAATCCGGTATTGTTCAGTGGTTAAGCCAAATCAATCCAAGAGTGCATCTTTCAATAATGTGTAGTTGTTAGCTTCACTTTCTCTAACAGTAAGGAGCCTATCCCTACCCTTCCCAGTGAAAGATAGCCACAAAATAGCAGCCCACTGCCTTTGAGGGACCAACTGTACCATACAGGTCCTCGCAAGTGCAGCAAACCACTTATTGATGTCATCCCCCTCCTTGTAAGGGGGGACTATCTTGTGCAGATTCCTGGAATATTGCTCTCTAACAGCATTGCTATCAGGAATACTGCTGCTGCCACCATGGGGAACTAACCCTGTCTTTCCTTCTCAATGTCTAGGGATTCCCTATCTAAGGCCAGCTGCTGCTGTTTAAGCTTCAGTCTGGTCTCTTCAACCCTCAACTTTTTGAGTTCCCTTTCTAACTAGTTATCCTCAGGCTGGGTCGGTTGGAAATGCTTTGACACAGATGACAAATTGGAAACCTCAGAGGGGGATCTGTCCCTAACTATCTGGACCCTGGTAACCTGGCCTCTAGGGAAAAAGGATGCCCTACTGTTATGGGAACCTTTCTGACTGCCAGCATCACTAGGTGCCCTGCTAGGGGGCAAACCCTTGTCAGAACCCTCCCCAGCTTCTTCAGGGGGATCCTCTGAATCAGACTGGGAAGCTTCTCCATTTTCTAATCTCTCATTTGATGAGCCAGACTGGTTCTGGTCATCCACAACAAGCATATTAAAGAGAAACTCTTTTATAGGGTTCTTTCCTATACATAAACCTCTATCCAGGCAGAGATCCCTTAAACTCTTGTAGTTCAAACTCTCATAGGTTGCATTAACAGTTTTGAGAGTAGAATCTACAACAGACATGATAGAAAAGGTTTAAGGATAGTGAGAAGAGAGAAACAGTTTTAGAACTTTTGAAAGCACAGAGAAAAAACGTTTTCTAACTTTTAGAAAACTTTTAGAAGTTTTAAGAAACTTTTCAGAACTTTGTCAAATGTTTTAGGATAGAAAAGCAAATTTTTGGGTTAAGTGTACATACACTGAATTGTTTGGTATATGATTCTCTTATGAAAAGTACAAAATGACAAAGTGGTAAAGCAGTTGCAAATACTTATCCCACCGCTGCACCACCAATGTAGGAGGCTGGCCTGTCTTATAGTGGGTACCCTGTGGTACTTACACCCTGTGCCAGGTCCAGTTATCCCTTATTAGTAGAATAGAGGTGTTTCTAGCAGCTTAGACTGATAGAAGGTAGCTATGGCAAAGCAGCTTAGGCTGAACTAGGAGACATGCAAAGCTCCTACCATACCACTTATATCATATGCACAATATCATAAGAAAACACAATACACAGAGGTACTAAAAATAAAGGTACTTTATTTGTATGACAATATGCCACAAGTATCTCAGTGAGTACCCTCAGTAAGAGGTTAAGTAATATACACAAGTTATATGTACACAAACCCAAAACAGGTAATTAAGAGTCAGAAAAGTAATGCAAACAGTGTAGAATTACTATAGGTTGCAATAGGCAGACATAGGTGTAGGGGCAACACAAACCATATACTCCCAAAGTGGAATGCGAATCACGAATGGACCCCAGACCTATGGGAGCTTGTAGAGGGTCGCTGGGACTGTAAGAAAACAGTCAGGGTGTCCAAGATACTCCACCCCAAGACCATGAAAAGTAGGAGTAAAGTACACCTACTACCCCAAAAGAGCACAATAGTCGTGACAGGGGGATTCTGCAAGAACAACAAACACTAGCAGTGCACTGAAAACGGATTCCTGGACCTGAGGACCTGCAAAGCAAGGGGACCAAGTGCAATAGTCGCGACAGTGTCCAGAGGGGGCAGGAGCCCAGAAAACCCCAGATGAAGGTGCAAGGAAGCTGCCAACGGATGGAAGAAGCTTGGAATTCTGCAAGAACGAAAAGGACAAGGAACTTCTCCTGTGGATGGAAGATGTCCCACATCGCGATGAAGGTTGCAGAAGTGTTCCCACGCAGAAATACCACAAACAAGCCTTGCTAGCTGCAAGGATCGCGGTAGAGGTTTTTGGGTGCTGCTGAGGACCAGGAAGGATCAGGATGTCGCCCCTTGGAGGAGGAGACAGAGGGGGCACTCAGCAACTCAGAGAGCCGTCGCAGAAGCAGGCAGCACCCGCAGAAGTACCTGAACAAGCACTTGGAAGATTTGTGAACCGGAGTCCACGTAGAGTTACAAAGGAGGGTCCCACGACATCGGAGGCCAACTCAGAGGATTGAGCACTGCAGGACGGAGTGCTGGGGACCCAGGCTAGGCTGTGCACAAAGGAAATCCTGGAAGAGTGCACAGAAGCCGGAGCAGCTGCAAATCAAGCAGTACACAGGTTTGCAGTCTAGCGTGGGGAGGCAAGGACTTACCTCCACCAAACTTGGACTGAAGGATCACTGGACTGTGAGAGTCACTTGGATAGAGTTCCTGTGTTCCAGGGACCACGCTGGTCAGGATGAGAAGGGACCCAGAGGACCGGTGATGCAGTCTTTTGGTGCCTGCGTTAGCAGGGGAAGATTCCGTCAAACCACGGGAGATTTCTTCTTGGCTTCTGGTGCAGGGTGAAGGCAGGTGACCCCCAGAGCATACACCACCAGGCTACTCCTCCCCGGCCCTTCACACCTATTTCCAAAGGGAGAGGGTGTAACACCCTCTCTCAGAGGAAATCTTTTGTCCTGCCTTCCTGGGCCAGGGCTGCCTGGACCCCAGGAGGGCAGAATCCTGTCTGGGGGATTGGCAGCAGCAGCAGCTGCAGTGGAAACCCCGGAAAGGCAGTTTGGCAGTACCCGGGTTCTGTGCTGGAGAACCGGGGGATCATGGAATTGTCTCCCCAATACCAGAATGGCATACCATGACAATACCATGATCTTAGACATGTTACATGGCCATGTTCGGAGTTACCATTGTGACGCTATACATAGGTAGTGACCTATGTATAGTGCACGCGTGTAATGGTGTCCCCGCACTCACAAAGTCTGGGGAATTTGCCCTGAACGATGTGGGGGCACCTTGGCTAGTGCCAGGGTGCCCACACACTAAGTAATTGGCACCCAACCTTCACCAGGTGAAGGTTAGACATATAGGTGACTTATAAGTGACTTATGTGCAGTGTAAAATGGCTGTGAAATAACGTGGACGTTATTTCACGCAGGCTGCAGTGGCAGGCCTGTGTAAGAATTGTCTGAGCTCCCTATGGGTGGCAAAAGAAATGCTGCAGCCCATAGGGATCTCCTGGAACCCCAATACCCTGGGTACCTAAGTACCATATACAAGGGAATTATATGGGTGTACTAGTGTGCCAATGAGTATTGGTAAATTTAGTCACTAGCATGCAGTGACAAGTTTAGAAAGCAGGGAGAGCATAAACACTGAGGTTCTGGTTAGCAGAGCCTCAGTGATACAGTTAGGCACCACACAGGGAACACATACAGGGCGCATACTCTGAGCACTGGGGTCCTGCCTAGCAGGAACCCAGTGACACAAGGGCTAAAACAACATACATACAGTGAAATATGGGGGTAACATGCCAGGCAGGATGGTACTTTCCTACATATAGTATGACAATGCCAAATGTATAATGTAAATCCAATGTACTGTTCTGAAAGATTTCTACATGTATACTTTTTTCAACTTTAAGGAGTCTTCATTATATTCTTACGTGATGTTTGTGGCACGCTTTAGATGCATCGTCTCCTGCACAGGCTCAAAGGGACAAGACAAACTATTGGAATTGTTCTGGCTGGGCTAGCCCGTTTCATTTCTTGGACTGCCCATCTCTAGAACGTACTGAAAAAAAAACGGTGTTCGATATTGGCCATGTACTCACATTACAGTGGCCCACAAATGCATCCTCAAAGGCAAGAGACATCAAAATAATTACAGCCTTATTACGGTTTTAAACATTAAACTGAAATTATTCCATCAAATCCATTCTGACCTGTCAGAAAAACTGGCAGTGTTTTTACCTAATATGAAAGCCACGACATCCAATTCAGGCCTATTTAAAAATGCCAGTAAATGTTTTTAGAGACCCAACCCAGAGGGGAAAAACCTTGGTGGCATGCTTCATCATTGGGTTTCTTCACATTCTGCTGCTGAACGAGGTGTGCTGCGACCGACGGAATACGGGGGAGCACTATTGGTATCAGCGATGCGGATGCTAGAAAAGGATAGGAGTGGTGGGGTCTTGGTAAATTAAAAATACCCCCCCTCTGGATAATATTTCTAGTTTAATATGTCTCACAGGGGTGGTATGATTAGAAAGGGGTGTCAGGAGGGTGGGTATATTATGTACCTGTCCTCCTTAATGGTCTACATGTTTCAGAGTTTACCCCCTGTGAGACATATTTAACTAGTAATATCATCCAGAGGGGGTGTATTCCGTTGGTCGCAGCACGCCTCGTTCTGCAGCAGAACGGGAAGAAACCCAATGATGAAGCATGCCACCATGGGGTAACCCAGGTGGATAAGGGTTTTTCTAACAAAACAAAAACAAAATCTGTGGAAGTTTTTCCCCTCTGGGTTGGGTCTCTAAAAACGTTGACTGACGCTTCAAGGATAATAGACCCTCCCCTTTAACCCTCCTTCTCCCCCCTTTGTTTAGCCTAATTAAGTTAAACATGCCACCAGATGCATGATTTAATGCTAACCTATTTAGCAGATTCAGAAACTAGTGTTTATTAGATTCGCTTACCTCTCTTTACTCTTTAAAGGTCGGTATGGGTTTGCTACTTCAATTGTGTTAGCATGGTGAGGGAAAAGATGTGGCCATGAGAAAGCCATCCCAGTGCTTGAACTGATGGTACACTTTGAATTTGTGCTTCTGTTCTGTCCGATGCAAGCTAAGTACAGAAAACTTGCGAAGTGGCCAAAGACAGCTTTCCCATAGTTGCGCACTGCTTCCTCTCTGGAGGTGCAGCGCCAGGGGCTATCTAATCAAACATAGAAAAAAAACAAGCATTTGCAAAGAAATGGGTCTCCCATTTGCTGAAGTTAGAGCTATTGGCATTGTAAATTCATCACTGGACTTTTCTTGCCACATAAATTGGTCAAGCCTGCCTCATAATTTGGTATTTTCCTGCCACATAATTCCAGTGGCCCTACATATAACTAAAGCACTTCCATGTACCTTCTTCCTCTATCTGAAGCGAAAATGGAAAAAAGTTGCTGTTTAGCATCCTAATTTAAATCTGCCATGCAAATTCCAATAGAATACCACTTTCACCATCCCACCATCATAGTTGCTGGTTGGCTAACACAATTCCCAAAACTAAATATTACTAACAAGACCCTTAAAACACAAACTACTTCAGATGTAAAACAAAAGTTCCAGCCATAAGAGGTTAAACAGAGACTGAATGGAAGGAGGAGTTATTATTTTGGGGTCCCCACTAACCTAGGGTGTGGACCCAAAGATGATCCAGCTAGAAAGAGCAGGTTGTGGTGAGAGTTTTGAAGGTTGTCCCGATATCCTAGGATCAACACAGGCTGTGTTATGAGCAAAAATGTTTTGTAAAAGAATGCTCTGCAAAGAGGGAAGCCTGAGTGCAGCAAATATTGTAGTATATTTAATGTAATGCTCAGAACAGCCCCTAGAGGACACCACAATAAAAATATCATTTGTAAGAAACATGTTCATGTAACCATATAATTAGCCCCTAGAGCACAACCACATGAAAATAGAATGGCATCAAGTAGTATAGTGCAAACCTATATTTAGCCTCTAGAAGGGTCCCTTACACGTTTTCAGGCGTAGCAGGCCTACTGCAGTACTAAGGCCTTTAAAACACACTATTCCAGCCTATAAAACAAAAGCTCAAGCCATAAGAAAGCTTAAAAAGGGACTGAATGGTGGGAACAGTTATTATTTTAAGGTTCACTAACCTAGTGTGTGGTCCCATAGATGACCTAAACAGAAAGTGTGTGCCATGCTGAACGTTTTTGTGGTGTACCCATTGTCATAGGACCACCACAGGCTAAGTTATGGGCAAAAGTATTTTGAAAAAGGGTGCTTGCAAAGCATTATGAGGTGACTTTAACGAGTGCAGTGAATATTGTAGTATCGCCTCTCCTGCTGTGCCGGGTGAGCCGTTGCAAATTTCTGTGTTTTTTTGTAAAGCATCTGTCAACTACAAGTGTTTTTGGGAAAGCTATGGAGGATGAAGGGGGGGAGCCAAAAGAAATGACTCTGATTAGGTTACAGTGTGAACAATGTGACCAGTGCTCCAATATTGCAGATGGAGTTTGTGCTGTTGATGCTGTGAGTGCCATGGAGCACGGATGGGAGAGACAAAAGAAAAAAGATAGTTCACCCAAGCTGAAGTATATCAGCAATCGTGCAATTATCCATATAACAGGGTCAGTCTGCAAAGCAGTAACAAAACCGACCCAAGGCGAGACAAATGTAAAGCAATCACCAAAGACATCAAGGGGTTTTTGAAAGGCAAGCCACAAGCGAGTTCAAGTGATGGGCGTGAGGTGGGGGTATTTAAAAACCCACAATACTTACATGTCAAAGAGCTTGCGCTCTCGAACTTACTAGCAGGATTACAGACAAGTTACTTTGCAAAGCAACTCATGCGGCCCGAAGTCACTTTTTCCTGAAAATGGAGGTTGAAAAAAATTCTAAAGAAAACTTGTGAGCATATTTTGAAAGCCAGTTAGTATGAGGGCATCAGATTGGGCGGGGGAGACTGAAAATGGATTGGACTGGTCCTGTGGGCCCCAAACTCCCACTTCCTGCTACATTCCTGGGGTACAGAAACAATCAGCAGCCAGCAGAACCTGTCCGACCAGACACGTGCTAGCTTGGCTGCCAGTGGCGAATTCCACAGCGTGTCATCTCTAAAACCGCAATCCTGGACTTGAGCCAAACATCACAAAATCTCACCAACCGCAGTCTACCTGTAGAATCAAAATGCCGGGTATTGATGCAAGTGTTTACAACTGCTTTGCTAGGAGCTAAGTTTTTTATTTCATACTAGGCTCTTATGTTAAAGCAACAGCAAGTAAACCCAGGTAACTAGGGCTCCATCCCCCTACTACCTGTCATTATCTCTCAGCACTCACTGCAGACCACGCACCAACAGTATATCCGCTGTTTCACTCTCAGCTTTCCAGACACTAGCTCAAACATACGGGGAACTAGAAGGCTCAGGCTCCTACGCCACCGATCGTGGAACGGCCATGGTACAGAACCAATTACTTTCCCGTACCATAAACTTGTAACAAAACGACCGACACGGCCAGGCTCGGCTGTGATCACAGTCTAGATCAAATTGTATTGCTCAGGTCAACTCATCAACTTTTGGCCCGAATAATTCTGCCCGCTCCATACTACACAACTCTCGCCACCTATGCAAGACATCTCTAGGCAGTTTTAAAGATAATACAAAGGCCATGTGCAGACCCAACAACCAATGAGCACTTTGATCTTCAAAACATTGCTCTGGGATTAGCGGGGGTACCGCCAATTCTGGAATCACAAATCACTTTAAGCATTAAGAGTACAAGCCCCCGTACGCCCCCACTCCAAGACGACTCCCAGAATATGTTCGGCGATGGGATTTGTTGTTTTGAGACATTCAAGGTAACCAAGGTAAAGATTGACGAACGGCTGGATTAGGTAGGGGACAAGTGGACAGTTTACTAACCGTTAAAAATAAACCATAATTATAGGGAACGAATCACCCTCTCAATCTGGCTGTCCAACAGTTGTCGGGTGCAGCCGTATGACAGTGACAGAACAAGATTGAAGGAGTCGCTAGTTATTACGGTGGCCGGTAGGCAATATTTAGAAAAAAAAATGCGTTTTGCCTGACCTTCAAATGGCACCTTCTTAATGCTCAGCTCCGACCTCATTCACTTTAACGGCTCCAGGGCGGAGCGTGTGGTGCATGTGATTGAAGTGAGACGTCATCGTAAACACTTAACAACATGGCGACCCCAACAACTGGAAAGGTAACTCCAACCCTCCTATCAATGACAGCGCGCGTGCTTCGAGTTTATCGCTCAAAGGAGACAGTAGGATGAACGTTGTTGAACGAGCGAGCTAGATGTTGTAGGTGTTTTGGGCAACCTTTGCAGTGCCCGGGAAAAGCAGAAGGTTTCCTCTGACGTGTGCTATGTTTCGGTGCCCAGTTGCAGCGAGCGTTCAGAATTCACGCGCAACCTCCAAATTTGTAGTGTTTGCAAAGGAAGATGAACGATGATATAGTCTTGCAGTATGCGTTCGTATAACTTTCAAAGTCTTTTTTTTTCGGAATGACCTGACGTTGGAATGCTATTCTCCTTTAAAACAATTTGAACTCATGGCGTGGAATCGATATTTTGGAATGTCATTCAATGAGGCGAGACCTTTTGTTGTAGAAATTAACTTAATTCTACGAAGGTTGTATTTTGATCGGTGTGAATTTTTTTAAAACGTAGTTTATCGCATTTTATGAGACAGTAACGTCCGTTGGGGAAATAACTGCCATCATACATTGTAGCTTGTGTCGATAGGGTGGTATCAGTCATGTAGACGTACGACTAAGCCTGACAAGTACCTACATTGTAGAAAGTTACATGCATAGCACTGAAATATATTAACACACACAGGGATGAAGCAGGAGAAGAGCAATTAACCCCACTGGATTCAAGCTAGCCTGGCTGATGAAGGGTGATACCCTGAAACCAGTCCCAAGATGCTTGTTTCCAGTCCAGGGAGGACCTGGTCTGGCAGTTCGGGCTGGACTGTTCCCATGGGGAACAGGATCAAGACTGATTTGCATAGGGCTTGGTCCAAACTGGGGTGGCATGGTGAGCAAAATAGATGGATTAAACCCAGATCTGTGAATGGGGTGAATGTTTGATTGGTTACACATTCTATCCGTCATTTTTGTTTGTTTGCTTTTGTTGCCCTAAGTGCGCCGATTATGCCCAGAGGTGGATCCTGGGCTCACTATGCCGCTGAGTTCAAGCTAGCCTGGTTGATGAAGGGTTAAACCCTGAAACTGATCTAAGGATGCTTGTTTCTGGTCCAGGGAGCACCTTGCCTGGCAGTTAGGGCTGGACAGTTCCCATGGGTAACAGGGTCAAAACTGATTTCCATATGGCTGTGTCCAAACTGGGGTGGTGGGTAAAAGAATTGATGGATTAAACCCAGATTTGTGGCTGGGGGTGAATGTTTGATTGGTTCCACATTCCGTACCGCATTTGTGTTTGTTTGGTTTCATAATTTGTAGGGCATTGCTTCCAAAAGATGCAATTTCCTTGGTGAAAATAGGATACAGCTGTAGTTTTTTCTGATGTGTATTGGTGGTTTCCGATGCCACATCCTTATTGAAATCGGTTTAGGGCTCTTTAAATACATTCGTAACGGAGTACAGAATAGCTGTTCCCATCGTGATCCCTGTATATTGTACCTTCTTGTTTAGTCACTTGAGGTTCTTTCAGTGTAATCTGTCTCTCTCTGGGTTTATAAGTACATCACTGCTGCACCAGAGATCATCAACATTGTTATTTCAATTTTTAGTTAATTCCTGACTCCATGGTGGAATCCTGTTTTACTGTGGGCATTTGTGTTTTAATTGGGTGTTCTCCTTTCATCAACAAAATATTGAGTCTCTTTGGCATGTCTGAGTTCTCTGAAGGGAAGCCCTCCCCACCAATATTAACATGAATGTGCAACACATCATGTTGATGGCTTATCATGTCTGTTGTCAACTCCTTTCCACAGTTGTCTATTCTGTAATACAGTAAGAGTGGACTGACATTGTTGATCTCGTTTATGGTGTAGTTGACACTCTACCCCTTGCAGAAGGACTGCCATTTTCTGCTCTGAATGTTACAGGGGTTTAGCAGTTTGCAGTATATGTTCAGTTGCAGCAGTTGACAGTTCACAACACACAAAACGTGCATCAATATGGTTGAATCATGACTTGACCCAGCTTTTTTATTCTCAAGTAGTGATAAAATAGAGCTCAAAATCCTTTGTGATGCATCCTTATTAACTGGTATTATAACATCTTCTCTCTCTTATGAGAAGAGCATAAGCTGAGTCGCCATGCATTTAGAAAAAGCAGAATCTGCAGAATCAGAAAAACTACTTCCACGATTACCTGTGTCATAGTTGGCAGACTTTTTATTGGCCATACTTCCAAAGGGGTCTGTTTCCTTCATATTTTCTTTGAATGCAGCTGGAACGTCTGGTAACGTGAACACGTGTATAAACAAAGAACTTGCTACAGGGATCATGTTTTCGAGCTTGGTAATTCCATTAGTGCATATTCCACTAGTAGGTTTAGCAGTTGTCATGGTTTGGGGTGTTAATAAGCTTTATCCTTCAGATTCTCTGAAAAATAACCCATAATAAGCTTAGGTGCAGGGTCAGCTTGTCTTCACAACAAGCTCAGATGTGGAGAAATAATAGTTACAGACTGCTCAGGACTATGTCCGTTCTGGATAGTATCTTTGTTTGTAGAGACTGTCTGAATACATCTGCCTCCCACCCCCTTTTGTGCTACCATTGTAGCATTTGAGTAGGAAGCCACCAGTTTATTATGTACGTGCAAAGATCTTCTTGCCCCTAAGGTCCTTAAGCATAATGTAAGCTCATAAGCAGCTATGTGCAAGACTGTATGGTTATCACAAAATAATATTCAGCTGTGCGGATAGGAAACTCTTTCTCCAAGGGGAGGATAGACAAAAGTGTCAACACCACTGAACCGCAAATCAGTAGACTATTGAGAGACTGGTGTATCGGGCTGAAATAATAAACTGCCACTGTCATTTCAGTGAATCCACATCAAATAAATTCCCTCTTTCCAAAACTAGTTTGACGCCCAGACTAAATAAATGTATACTGATATCAAAGTGGCATAAATGTAAGGTCTAGGTCATTTTAGGTATGATAAAATGAGTTATTAATTGGGGTGGCTGAGTAGTAATATCATTATTTTTGTTAGGTCCAGTAAAGGTTTTAGTAATTTAAATCTGAGCTCAGCCCTTGGTAGCTATGACACAGAGCAGACAGGTTTAATTTAAGAAAATGTGTAAAGCTTTTAGAAGTAACAAAACAATTATAAAATGAGAACACAATAAAAATCCCATTCCAATTTATGAAAATAGGGACTGTTTCAATGATCAAAATGACACCACAACAACAAAAATCCCATAAGGGGGACCAGCGGTATGAATTTTTAAAGTTTAACGTAAATGTTAGCCCCAAAAATCACAAAATGCCAGCAGTAGGCAACTGGTCGTACTAGACCGGGCCAAAGGTAAAGATTGAGGCTGACTGCAATGGAGCGCAAATTGGATACAAGGCCTAGGTAGGTCTGGGTCAAAGAGTTACATTCAGCCTTAGAAATGTTTCTGGAGAAGAGGTGATTGTCGATGAGTCATAGATCGGGCAAACTGGGCCCGAGTTGGGGGTTCGATGACGGTAGGGTTCCGGTGCAATTGCCAACGGTTGCGGGAAAGCTCTGAGCATACAAAGTATGACGTTCATGCCCAAGAAGGTCTCTGTTGATCGCTATTCCCTCCGGTGAAGCCCTGTACATTTTGGACTTAGAAATAGTTTTGGACTTCAGATCTCCTTCGGTAGGACAAACCAGCAAGTTGGATCTGACCAGCGCATAAATGTCAATGGCTTTAGCTTGAAGATGGTCCTGATCTGATGTCGATTCTTCAGAGGAAATGTTGGCAAAAAGTTTCTAAGTCCAAGCTTTTGCAGTTTGGGAAGGAGGAGTGCACTCTAACACAAGCTGAAGGTTTCAGAATCTCAGGACCAGCACTTGGGGGACAGGACTCACTTCAACAGAAGTCATCAGCAGGGTCCAGGGCAGTTCCAGTTGGAACTGGTCAGCTGGGCTCTTCAGGAAGGTGGACTTATTGCAGTATTTGTGTCCATGGAGCTTAACAATAGGTCATCCAGCTGACCCCTGGGTACAAGTCGGAGCCGACCCAGCCCTTAGGGTTCTCCTCACAAGTCATATCAAGTGCAAACCTTCTTCTGTCTTCCACAGGTGCAGTAGTGTTCTGAAAAAGGTACAGGGGTGCCACCTTTATGCCCAGTGGCCAGGGAAATTAGCAAACTCTTGCCTGTGAACATCAAAGCAGGTTCTTGGGATAGCTCATCTGCCACTGGGATTGGTGCCTGGCTGGCTAGCAGAACAATGGAGGAATCAGGCCCAGGTATGAGTTACATCTGCCTGTGACAAGGTGGACATCCATTGAAGTTAAATAAGTTCCTGGGCACAGCCTAGATGGCCATCCTGTCAGGGGAAGGTCAAACTCTCACCCTTTGTCTCTGCTCTGGGAGCAACTTCACACCTAATCAAGGAGCCGCTTAGATCCTGGGTGACATTGAACACTGGCATAAAGGCACATTTGGCTCTGGCGGCTAGAAAATGCCAAATTTCTAAAAGTGTCATTCTCAATATAGTAGTATAAGAGCAGGCTTGACCATTAAATTAAATTTCACACTACTAATAAAATTAATCCTTGAATAATTTTTCAAGATACTCCCAAACTGAAGTTAAGCATTTTAAGGTGTTATAATGCAACCCAGTGGTTTCCTATGGGAAAGCCAGCCTTCCCACAGTGAAAAATGAATTTGGAGATTCCTTTCACTCCCAAAACATGTAAAACATAAAATGTACAAGCTCCTCTTTTTAATGGCCATACAGGCATTTAGGACCTGCTTTAGGGGTGAATAATAATTATTAACAAGCATTTGCAATGCAATAAGACTCACATTTTCTTGAGCTGGAGCTATTGTCTTTCTAAGTTCATAACTGGACTTTTCTTGCCACATAAATTGGTGAAACCTATCTCACAATTTTGTCTTTTCCTGCCATATAATTCCAGTGGCCCAGTATTTAATGAAAACACTTCCATTTACCTTCTTTTTTCTCTCTTAAAACATATACAATTATAATATAAACCTTTATCAGAAATAAACTATTGCCATTAGAGTGTAATGCTCAAAGCACCATAACAAAAATATAATTTACAACGAATTGGAGGGTGAAAGGGAAGAGGGCGACGGGAGTAAAGATGGAGAAGATAAGTGGCATAGTAAAGGTGTCATGGGCCCTAGAGTAAGAAAGGAAAATGGTTGACTACAATTTCAGTAGGAAAATAGAGAAGTAATTAGAGATCCGTGAGTTCCATAGATCTCTGCTCCAGTGCCACTGCACCTGTTGCTCCATTTATAACTAGGCCTTAGGAGAGAGAGCGAATGGGGCAGAAAAAGAGAAACAAAAGGAATACAACAGACAAAAGGAAGAAAGAGAAGGGGTTACAAAGAATAAAAGAAAGAAAGAATGAGAAAATAAAAGCACAACCAAAAAAATAAAATAAAGCAAATATGTGAGACAAAAGAAAAAAGGGAAGGGAACTAGCGAACAAAAGATAAAGATGAAAAAATAATGAAAGAAGTGTGAAAAGAAAGAGAAAAAAATAACATCAGAGAGAAAGGGTAGATTGTAAGAGAAACAAGCAGCAAAAGAACCAGGACATGTAGGTACTGACACATTTCCCACAGACTGGGAAAATCACTTTTACACTTTGGGTCCCAACAAGTATTTTGTGGCTTCCACACACATAGAGGAAAACG
Organism: Pleurodeles waltl; assembly: GCF_031143425.1. Lineage (NCBI taxonomy): Eukaryota > Metazoa > Chordata > Amphibia > Caudata > Salamandridae > Pleurodeles > Pleurodeles waltl. The sequence goes on along the minus strand of NC_090442.1, from coordinate 829,793,726 downwards.
AGGGATTTATAGTAAAACATGAATCGATAGATAAAGATGAGAAAAACACCAGAGAAAGGAAGAAAGATGTAAAAAAAAAAAAATGAACTGATGCATACCGAGTTAAAGGGAAGAGCAAATAAAAAAAGACAAAGAAAGAATGAAGGGAAGAAAAAAAAATAGTGAACTATTATTTGAACACCTGATGAAGAAAAAAGAGAGGAACGAAACAAGGAAAGAAATAACCAAGTTTTTGCGAGTTTGAAAGAGGAGGTAGCAAGAGGAAGAGGGAAATTAAAAAAGGGAAAGGAGTAGAAATAAACAGTTGAAAGAAAAAGTGATACTGTTGATGTGTGGATTTTAAGAGCTGAAAACAGAAAAGTGCGGGAGAAAGAAAACATTGAGAGTAAACATAGTAAAGGAAAGAAGGGAGTGAGGTAGGTGAAACTGACCCTCCCAAATAAAGATGGCAGCTAAGAATACATTTAATTGGCTCCCCACATCCTCAAACAGAAGTCAGAGTATGGAACATTAGGGGGCACTACAGAACAGGAGGAGGTGCATTGGCAGAGTTGTATGTGAACCCCAATACAATAATATTGGGGTGCTTCAGGTCAGGATTGGGGGTATAGACAGAGCTGTGTCCTGGCCCAGTGCTGGAATAACAGAAAGGCAGCAGGTGAGGAATGATAAACCGAGCGCTGTGTAATTCCTGGTATTCGAATAATGGGATGCTGCAGGTTAGGGTTGAGGTGCACTAACAGAGTTGTATGTGGGCTGCAGTACTGGAATACAGGGAGTGCAGAATTATTAGGCAAATGAGTATTTTGACCACATCATCCTCTTTATGCATGTTGTCTTACTCCAAGCTGTATAGGCTCGAAAGCCTACTACCAATTAAGCACATTAGGTGATGTGCATCTCTGTAATGAGAAGGGGTGTGGTCTAATGACATCAACACCCTATATCAGGTGTGCATAATTATTAGGCAACTTCCTTTCCTTTGGCAAAATGGGTCAAAAGAAGGACTTGACAGGCTCAGAAAAGTCAAAAATAGTGAGATATCTTGCAGAGGGATGCAGCACTCTTAAAATTGCAAAGCTTCTGAAGCGTGATCATCGAACAATCAAGCGTTTCATTCAAAATAGTCAACAGGGTCGCAAGAAGCGTGTGGAAAAACCAAGGCGCAAAATAACTGCCCATGAACTGAGAAAAGTCAAGCGTGCAGCTGCCACGATGCCACTTGCCACCAGTTTGGCCATATTTCAGAGCTGCAACATCACTGGAGTGCCCAAAAGCACAAGGTGTGCAATACTCAGAGACATGGCCAAGGTAAGAAAGGCTGAAAGACGACCACCACTGAACAAGACACACAAGCTGAAACGTCAAGACTGGGCCAATAAATATCTCAAGACTGATTTTTCTAAGGTTTTATGGACTGATGAAATGAGAGTGAGTCTTGATGGGCCAGATGGATGGGCCCGTGGCTGGATTGGTAAAGGGCAGAGAGCTCCAGTCCGACTCAGACGCCAGCAAGGTGGAGGTGGAGTACTGGTTTGGGCTGGTATCATCAAAGATGAGCTTGTGGGGCCTATTTCGGGTTGAGGATGGAGTCAAGCTCAACTCCCAGTCCTACTGCCAGTTCCTGGAAGACACCTTCTTCAAGCAGTGGTACAGGAAGAAGTCTGCATCCTTCAAGAAAAACATGATTTTCATGCAGGACAATGCTCCATCACACGCGTCCAAGTACTCCACAGCGTGGCTGGCAAGAAAGGGTATAAAAGAAGGAAATCTAATGACATGGCCTCCTTGTTCACCTGATCTGAACCCATTGAGAACCTGTGGTCCATCATCAAATGTGAGATTTACAAGGAGGGAAAACAGTACACCTCTCTGAACAGTGTCTGGGAGGCTGTGGTTGCTGCTGCACGCAATGTTGATGGTGAACAGATCAAACCACTGACAGAATCCATGGATGGCAGGCTTTTGAGTGTCCTTGCAAAGAAAGGTGGCTATATTGGTCACTGATTTGTTTTTGTTTTGTTTTTGAATGTCAGAAATGTATATTTGTGAATGTTGAGATGTTATATTGGTTTCACTGGTAATAATAAATAATTGAAATGGGTATATATATATTTTTTTGTTAAGTTGCCTAATTATTATGCACAGTAATAGTCACCTGCACACACAGATATCCCCCTAACATAGCTAAAACTAAAAACAAACTAAAAACTACTTCCAAAAATATTCAGCTTTGATATTAATGAATTTTTTGGGTTAATTGAGAACATGGTTGTTGTTCAATAATAAAATTAATCCTCAAAAATACAACTTGCCTAATAATTCTGCACTCCCTGTAGTAATGGGCACACAAGGTCAAAAGTGAGCTATGTGTGGAACCTAGTATTGGCGTGCCATTGTTGACAAGTGTTAGCCTTGAGGTGCCCTGGTGAAGCTACAAGTGGGACCCAGTATGGGAGTGGCATTGCCGCTGAACCTACAAAGCGAGGGGTCCCGAAAGGGTGGGGGGGGGGGGAGGTGTGTGTGTGCGCTTTAGTACTGAGAAGAAATGTGCACTGAATGTTAGAATTGATGGATTCTGGCAGAGCTGTGGTTGTTCCTATCAACAGTGGCATTGGAGGTTAGGCTTGAGCTGCACTTTCTGAGCTGTGTTTTGCTCTTTTGGGTCCAGTATTGGCCGTTGCAGTGGGACTGAATATTAGAATTAAGCTGCTGTAATGTAACTGTATGTGAGCAGGGTCTCAATATAGGAAAGGGAGTGACCTCTCCGTGGTAGAACTGAGGTGCACTGATGGACCTGCGCCCGAGGTCCTAGTACTGGAACAGCAGAGTGTTCTGCCTGTAAGAACTGAGGTGCTCTGGCAGACGGCGTGTGTAGGATTCTGGAGTGGGCACGGATGAGGGCTTGGAGTGTATGAACTGAGGTGCACTGATGGAGGTGTGCCAGAGGTCCCTGTACTGGAAAAGCAGAGTGAACTGACTGTGAGAACTGAGGTGCTATGGCACACAGTGTATGTGGGATTGTGGCATGGGGACTGCTGAGAGGTTTGGAGTGTGTGACATGAGGTGCACTGATGGAGCTGCACCTGAGGTGCCATTACTGGAACAGCAGTGTTTACGGACTGTAAGAACTTAGGTGCTGTGGCAGACAGCATGTGTGGGGTTGTGGCACGGGCGGCTTAGGGGCTTGGAGTGTGTGAAATGAAGTGCACTGATGGAGCTGTGCCCTTGGTCCCAGTACTGGAACAGCGGAGTGTGTACTGAATGTAAGAACTGAGGTGCTCTAGCAGGCAGTGTGTGTGGGGGGTTCCTGGCACTGGCACGGCTGAGGGCTTACACTGTTTGAACTGCGATGCACTGATGGAGCTGCGCCCGAGGTCCCAGTACTGGAGCAGCAGAGTGTACTGACTGCAAGAACTGAGGTGCTTTGGCAGACAGCATTTGTGGGATTCCTGACACTGGCACGGCTGAGGGCTTGGAGTGTGTGAACTAAGGTGCACCAATAGAGCTGCGAGTGGGATCCCTGTATGGAGCAGAAGTGGGCATTGGTTCAAATGATTACGGAGCCCTGGTAGAGTTGGATGCCTAGGCTATAAGCAATTAAAAGCAATCATTTGCCCTTGCTCTCAACACACAGGCAGGCACACTTGGTAAAGAAAATCCAAGCCAAGGAAGTGCGTGAGTCAAGCAGCTGAGAGAGAGGTGCAGAGAGCCTAGAAAGAAAAAAATGTGACCAAGATAACAGCCTGATTTATAGCCTTGTTTACACCTAAGCTCAGAGGAAGAATGGTATGCAAATGAAAAGGGAAGCTTCCCCGGACAGGAGCAGGAAACAAAGTGGAAACAAATGTCCCCAACAGACCACATAAACAGTACAAAGTATAATTATACAGTAGTTGGTCCCTGCTCCCACACAGAAGATGGAGGAACAAAGAGGCATGGCAGACCACTAGCAAGCAAGGATTTTTAAATTACACTGATATGAACAAATAAAATACCTGGAAGCCCACAGAAGAAGTATACTTAAAAGAATACAAGAGGTCGTACGCTTACACTCGACCTAAAAAGGAATGTTTACACCTGGCAAAAGTTGTGGTTTGCCAGGTAGAATTGGCAGTTTTAAAATGCATACCTATGGACAAGCCTGGAGAAATGTGCTGGAGTTCACTACTGACAGTTAACTTACTGGACCCAGGTTAAACTTTTGTACCTTATACTAGGATCCTCTAGGTAATATACCAATCAGGAGTTTAGACAATTTCGACATGTTTCTAGGTGGTTAGAGAACATTCACTGGGCGCTGCACAGCAATGTCCCAGTGTGCAGAGTCCAAAAACTAGCAACAGAATATAGCAAAATATTGGGGTGCACAAAGTGTCGTAGGTGTGACCACATCTTTATCAAAAGGATTATCCAGGTCTAGCAAGCATGTAAGTTACGGAGGCGGCAAAGTGCAGTAGTGCCAACAGCGATGAACAGGCGATTTAACAATCATGTATTGGGTGTATCATCTCAGGTGGGGCGAGGGGATCTGTCCTCGTCTCTGGTTGAGACCCTTCTGTGTCTGTAGCAGCCTTGTGATCCCTGTGCTACAGGTAAGATGCCAGTGATTCCCAAATGTCTTTCAGGCTGCCTGAGTTCCCAGTAATGAGAGAGCTGTTCTTGACAGTTTACCGCTTCCTGTAGCCAGTCAGCTAGTCTAAGTGCAGGCCGCCTGCCCCAATGGATGGCCACCCGCATTTTGGCCTGTAGCAGAAACATCGCATTGAGGCATCAGGCCTCAGGTGGGACATCTTTGACAGGTGGTGAATGGCCGGTAATCTTGGCGAGGGGGTCATAAACTTCGGTCCAGTAGGTGGCAATGCGATGCGGTTGTATTGGGGTTGTGTACAGTCTACAGGGAGTGCAGAATTATTAGGCAAATGAGTATTTTGACCACATCATCCTCTTTATGCATGTTGTCTTACTCCAAGCTGTATAGGCTCGAAAGCCTACTACCAATTAAGCATATTAGGTGATGTGCATCTCTGTAATGAGAAGGGGTGTGGTCTAATGACATCACCACCCTATATCAGGTGTGCATAATTATTAGGCAACTTCCTTTCCTTTGGCAAAATGGGTCAAAAGAAGGACTTGACAGGCTCAGAAAAGTCAAAAATAGTGAGATATCTTGCAGAGGGATGCAGCACTCTTAAAATTGCAAAGCTTCTGAAGCGTGATCATCGAACAATCAAGCGTTTCATTCAAAATAGTCAACAGGGTCGCAAGAAGCGTGTGGAAAAACCAAGGCGCAAAATAACTGCCCATGAACTGAGAAAAGTCAAGCGTGCAGCTGCCACGATGCCACTTGCCACCAGTTTGGCCATATTTCAGAGCTGCAACATCACTGGAGTGCCCAAAAGCACAAGGTGTGCAATACTCAGAGACATGGCCAAGGTAAGAAAGGCTGAAAGACGACCACCACTGAACAAGACACACAAGCTGAAACGTCAAGACTGGGCCAAGAAATATCTCAAGACTGATTTTCTAAGGTTTTATGGACTGATGAAATGAGAGTGAGTCTTGATGGGCCAGATGGATGGGCCCGTGGCTGGATTGGTAAAGGGCAGAGAGCTCCAGTCCGACTCAGACGCCAGCAAGGTGGAGGTGGAGTACTGGTTTGGGCTGGTATCATCAAAGATGAGCTTGTGGGGCCTTTTCGGGTTGAGGATGGAGTCAAGCTCACCTCCCAGTCCTACTGCCAGTTCCTGGTAGACACCTTCTTCAAGCAGTGGTACAGGAAGAAGTCTGCATCCTTCAAGAAAAACATGATTTTCATGCAGGACAATGCTCCATCACACGCGTCCAAGTACTCCACAGCGTGGCTGGCAAGAAAGGGTATAAAAGAAGGAAATCTAATGACATGGCCTCCTTGTTCACCTGATCTGAACCCCATTGAGAACCTGTGGTCCATCATCAAATGTGAGATTTACAAGGAGGGAAAACAGTACACCTCTCTGAACAGTGTCTGGGAGGCTGTGGTTGCTGCTGCACGCAATGTTGATGGTGAACAGATCAAAACACTGACAGAATCCATGGATGGCAGGCTTTTGAGTGTCCTTGCAAAGAAAGGTGGCTATATTGGTCACTGATTTGTTTTTGTTTTGTTTTTGAATGTCAGACATGTATATTTGTGAATGTTGAGATGTTATATTGGTTTCACTGGTAATAATAAATAATTGAAATGGGTATATATTTGTTTTTTGTTAAGTTGCCTAATAATTATGCACAGTAATAGTCACCTGCACACACAGATATCCCCCTAACATAGCTAAAACTAAAAACAAACTAAAAACTACTTCCAAAAATATTCAGCTTTGATATTAATGAGTTTTTTGGGTTCATTGAGAACATGGTTGTTGTTCAATAAGAAAATTAATCCTCAAAAATACAACTTGCCTAATAATTCTGCACTCCCTGTATTCAGAAATTTGAAGTGAATGAGCTTGAGGTGATAGGTAGGCGACAAGGTCACAGTTTGGTTGCAACAATACAGCCACCTTGCTTTTGAGATGGGGGGGTTTTCTAGATCATATTCCCATGCTAAGCGGGCCATAGGGGCACAATCGGGTGACCACATTAGGGGGATGGGTTCTTTAGTAAGTGTTCTAAGGCATGCAGCATGGGGCGGGTCATCAGGAACATTAAAATGGAGCATTCAGCAAGCTGCGCAAAGCTGATAATAGAGGAGGGCATCCAGCGCAGAGGGGAGGGGGTTTCTCATCGGCCTTGAGGGGGGCAGCTATTGATCTGCTGGGTAGAGGTCGCCAAAGTTGAAGAGACCACACTGATGGTCTTGCCGCCTAGTACCCTCTTCCTGCAGCATTAGAAGCATGGGTTTCATGCGAGCAGCACAGATAGAGAAAATATACAGGAGAGCTGGTTGCGTTGACACAGGCCTTGCCACGCTCAGTGAACACAGGCAACCATTTCAATCTCAGCGCGTGGAAGCTTATAGGGTTGATATAGCACAGGGGCAGGGAACTGCCTGATCAGCTTCCACAGCCGTATGGGAAAGGAACCTTGTGGGATAGAGCCAAAAATGTAAGTATTGGACTTTTGTGCAATTTATGTATAGGTACATGTCGAGCACATTCAGGCTGCCTTGTCTGTAGGGCAGAGTAAATATCTACCACGTGATTCTCGGTCAGTTGCATGCCCGGACCAAGGAGACACAATTATAGTGCAGTTGTTTCATGAATTGTCCAGTGAGCGGAAGTGGGAGATTGAGGAAGCGATATAGGAATTTGGGCAGAACGACCCTTTTAGTGATGGCTATCCTCCATGCCTTGGAGAGGGGTAGTCTGGACCAGACCTTGATACACTTTTCGAGCCAGGTCATCGCACATCTGTAATTTGCCCTCCAGAGTTTGTCCAAGTCTTGGCTGAGCCAGATGCCCAGATAGTGAACTGGTCCATCTGCCCACTTCAGGGGGTAGTCGGACTCAAATAATTGCATGCCGAGAATGAGAGGGAATAAGGCGGATCTGGCCTAATTTATATTGATGCCGGAGTATCCACCAAACCTTACCACTTCTTGTATTATGGAAGATAGATTCACTTTGGGTTCTCTGACATACACCGCAATGTTGTCCACATATATTGATACAAGGATCTGCCTGGCAGTAAAGTTGAGCCCCCTCTGGGCATGGTGCCACCGCAGCATGGCAGAAAATGGCTCCATTGCTATCGCAAATAGAACAGGGGAGTGGGGCGTCCCTGCCTAGTCCCATGGGTAACAGAAAATGGGGCAGAGATTGTGCCATTAAGGCGGAGATGCGCAGTCAGGGAAGTATATTATAGGCGGATCAGGCGCAGGAATAGAGGGCCAAGGTTGAGTCGGAGGAGGTGAAATAAGTACAGCCATTCTAAGGAGCCGGATGCTTTAGTGGCATCTAGCAGGGCAGCAGCCATGGTTAGCTGGGTATTTATGTCATGCATGAAGGCAAACGTGCTCCATGGAGCGGCCTGGCACAAATTCTGACTCATCTGGGCAGACAATGTCCGGCGGAAGGAGTAATAGTTGGTTAATTAGGAGTTTAGCAAATATTTTGTTATCTACGTTTATCATAGGCAGCAGGCGGTATGAGTCACAGTGATTAGCGGGTTTATCCGGTTTAAGTATTGTTACAATGACCACTGCGCGAAGCCACAGCATAGGTATGCCAGCCCTCAAGGTCTCCTCATACACCACTAGGAAGTGAGGGAATAGGATCACAGCAAATACCTTGTGAATGGATATGGTGAGACCTTCAAGTCCTGGTGCCTTGTCCAAGGGGAGGACTTGTATCAAATGGACCACCCCCTCCATCATGAATGGGGCATCCAGGTATAAGCGGTGGGCTGGGTCAAGCCATAACAGCTAAATCGTGTCAAGGTAGGCAGCAAGGACCTCTGCATCAGGCATTACCACGGTGCTGTACAGCTGGAAATAGAATGATGTCATGGTCTGCATTAGGTCTTCAGGGTTCGAGTGGCTGACCTGCTGGTCATCAACAAGCTCTAGCACATAGGAGGCAGCTCAGGGTTTCTGGAGCAAATCTCTTTCCAGGTCGCTCATCCTCGCCATAGTGTCACACAATCGTTTCCCAATGGAGGTAATGGGTTTCCCTCTGGGTCTCCTCAACATATGCCGAGAGTTTCTCCTTGATGGCAGCGAGGGCCTGTACATTGTGTGTCATTTAGAAGTCAAGCTCCTGAGCTCAGATTTCCCTCTCCAGGAAGGTAAGTCACACCTGTATCACTTTGAGTATATCCAACTATTTTGCAGATCACACACTTAAAAGACTCCCACAGTGTTACCGGGGAGTCCACTGAGCCCTCGCTGTGTGTATATTAGTCAGTGATCGCTGTTCGGACTTGTCTGGAAAGAAGGGAAGGGTGTTGGGTGCTAAGCGCCAGGTGAAGGCACGTGGGGTGGTCAGCAAGGGGTTAGCTCTAGAACCAGGGCATGGTCAGATAGAGTGCAGGGTAAGTGCTCTGCATCTGTGGCTTAGGAGAGGGCATCATGAGCGAGCAGCCAATAGTTTATCCTGTACCATGTGCTATGTGTGTACTTAATGCAGGTGCCCTCCGTGCTGTTAGCATACTTCAGTTGCCAGGCATCAGATAGGCACGTGTAATGTGGAGTTGTGCCTCCGGCCTGGGATGGGGCTGTCTGGAGGTACTGGAGCGATCCGTAATGTCATCAAGAATATCATTAAAGTTGCCACCTCAGATAATGGTTCTGGGATCCGAGGTGGAAATCAGATGCCATACCTCTGCTAAGAACTTTGGGCGGTTGGTGTTAGGGGCCGTAAATATAGACTAGGATGACTGGATGCGCATGCAGAGTGCCGCCAGCTATTAAGAAGCACCCTTCCTTATCGTAGTGTCTGTTGCATGCGCCAGGGTAGCCCTTAACGGATATGAATGGCAGTTCCCCGAGCATAACTGGAGAACAGGGACGCACAGGTTTCAGCAATCCACCCCTCCTGAAGATGGGGGCAGTTGCCAGAATTAAATGGAGTTCTTGTAGGGAACATATGGCAACATGGTGCCTGTTATTGTATGTGTGAACCACTCTGGCTTTCTGCCGGTCATTTAGGCCATGAATATTCCAGGTCAGGCATGGTATGGCGGTCATCCTGTGGCTAAGGAAGAAATTCTGGGCATGTTAGGGAGTGTTGAGGTGCCTCGTGGTGGGCCGTGAATGCAGCACTAGTGTGAAGTCTCACCATCTGTGGGGCAGGAAAGATACGAACAGGGAAAAGCAAACAAACCAACATTGCCACTCACCTCCTACCTCAACCCCCAAAAACGGTTGAGAGACCCAATCCCTCTCCTCTCCCCAAAACAATCCCAACCAGTTACAGGATACAATGGGAATCATCTTGTGAGGCAACAGAGAGCTAGGTGATCTGCCCAGTTGTAGATGAACTTGGTGGCCGACAGGCAGTGGAAGTGCCCCCAGTGGAGGTCGGCTCAGGTTCTTCATGAGTGGATTTTCTATATAAAAATGTCAGGGCATGACATGCAGGAGTAGTGTTGGCAGGGTGCCATCTTGAGGTCACGCAATGTAGAGACTTAAAGGCCGGGATCGAGAGTATGACATCAGCTGAAGAACTGAGGTGACTTGTGCAGTAATGTAGCAGCCACTCAGCCATTATCGGTTCGATTGCTGTGACCTTGTGTGGCAAGCCCAGCACGGGGGCTCAGCCCTGAAGTTAGTTAGTTGGCAGGAGAACTTCAGTGCGCCGCCTTGGGGTCAGTGAAATTATGATGCTTGCCATTGAGGTGAATTTGTAGTTTGGCCGGATACAATAAAGTGTATAGTATTTCAGATTTCTGGGGCAGACATCTTTATGGGAGGAATTCACGTCGGGTTGTCTACATTGTGGGTCTGAAATTGGGAAAAAGGAGAGATTGTTGCCCTGGTATTGGATAGTGCGATGCTCTCGTTCAAGCCGTAGCATCTTGTCATGGTCTCTGTAATTGAGAAGTCTCACTACAGTGGGTCGCGCCGGCGCTCCTGGAGGTGGATGAGGGTCAAGCGAGTGGTGAGCTCTCTCAACAATGAAGACCGCTGACAAAGTCTCTCTGAACAGCGTCCGCAGAATATGTTCAACACAATCACCATTTTGTTCTCTGATGATGTGTAGCGCTTCAAGGTCCTTGTTTTTCTGCTTAATAACTTTGAGGATTTTATCCATGCGTAGGAGGCACTGCCCATATCAGAGGTGCAGGTGTCTAGGTGGGTGAGGTGGTCACCATGTTTGTCTGCTCTCTCCCTGATGCGATCTAAGTGGCTGATGGATAGGTCTATTTTGGCATCTTTGGTGTGTAGACTGTTCTTAACGTCCACCAGCTTCTCTTTGATGTCTAGGTCTTACGCGTTGGCTGCCTGGGACAATTCCGAAGAGGGGTCAGTGCCACCGTCCTGGTCTATGTGGTGCATTGGGTGTTTCCCTCCAATGCCAGTTTGCGCTGGTGAGCCTCCAGCTTCCCCATGACGCGCCAACAGGAGAGAGGGCAGTTCGTTTAGGGTCACTGCCTTTGGGTTGCACATTCCAGGGGCACACCTCACATGTTGAAAAAGCAGCGATGGCTAGGCCTGCTCGCAGTGCAGGTACTTTCTATGCGCATTCAAATATTGATAGGTAGTCTAAGGCCACTGTAGTCTCCGGGTGTTCTCCCAGGTCCCCACCTCACACCAAGGTCGAGCAGGAGCTGATTGGAAGGCACAAGCAGGTCCAACCGAATTGAAGGGCAGTCCATATCAGCAAACAAAGACCTGGCAACTCGGGACACTTACCTCCCCAATGGTCCCCTCAAAGCACCTCCCTCACCGCCCAGAGGCTCTCCCAGCACTCACTTCAGGGCAGCCAGACATGCCCAGTATGCAGGCGCTGTCTGTGGGCCCCTCACCCATACGTCCCCCAATATTCCCCAGTCTGGGAGTGGGGTGTAGCACCTCAAACCGAAGTTAGGCCTCAAAGAAGGAGGGTGGGCACAGGCCCCAGCAGGCCAACCCCGGGCGTCCTGCAGCTCTGGCAGTCTTGGCAGGCCCCAGGCAGTGGTCTGCAGTGCAGGAGTCTTCCTCAAGGCAGTGGGGACCCACCAGTAGTGCGTCTTACAGCGTAGATGTTATGGCAGTCGCACTCAGGCCCCCATCAGCTGCATCGGCCCCTGCAGCATTGGGCTCACCTCAGATGATGATTAGGTCATCAGGGATGAGAGGGTCACCGTATCGCATGTTCCATCCAAGCTGGCCGCCCCTTAAAGCTGCGTCGCCCCTCTTAGTCTGGTGCAAGTCTTGGGAGTCATGCACCACAGCACGGGCCTGCCAATTTTTTAGTCGACGGCTGCTCCCAGTGTAGTAATCCCTTTTGGGACAGGGAAGGGGCTGTCGAAGATGCGTCTTTCAGGGGGCAGCACCAAATCTTATGATAACAAGTTGCCAGCATCGAGAGGCCAAGGGTGCACGGGGCCAGCTATCTCCTTGGAGTTCTCAGATTCAGGGCAGGGGCCAAGGCGACACGCAGGTAGGCCGCAGCCAACCACTTAATGGTGCCCAGTCCCCGTAGCCGCTACCATCACAGTAGTGGCAGCACCTGCAGCATCATGAGTCAGGAGTTTGCTGGAAGAGTCTCACTATGTGGCGGCCATCTGGCTGCCTGGCTGTCTAGCGCGCCCCAACATAAGGTTCACAGATCACTCACCATGTTTGGACACTCTCTGTGTGGTTGGTATATAGTAAGGAGATCCATTTAAGAAAACTTTCATCCAGGCATAGTTCCTCATCACAGCTAGTAAAAACATCTGAGTGTGACAAAAGCTTTCTCGATATCTGTCAACATTACAACTTCTTTCTGCTCTGATTGTGTCAAGGCATCCAGGACCTGGAGCAATCATTTTATATTTGTGGATGTATGTACCTGCTCTGGTCTGGGTGGATTATCTCTGGCATCAACAAAGGGAGCCTAGTAACCAGTATTTTACTCATAATGTTGTGATTGTTGTTGAGCATTAACAGAGGTCTTTATGAAGATTAGTAGGGCCTTTCTCACTGTGGGGTGGGGGGAATAACAACCTCTCATGTAGTGCTGTGTTGTACATGTCGACCAACAGTGGGTGAAAGCATGTGATCCCCCTAGCCATACTTTGATTGCTGTTTTAACTTCCTCCACTGTTATATTTGACCATAGAATGTCCTCTATGTCAGGGTGATTGACAATTGACCTGCAACTTAGAAGCAATCCCGTATCTCATTGTCTGTGGCCACTTCCCATAATCCATATAACACTGAGCTATAGTCTGCATGCTCCTGTTAATTTCCACCTGAGAATGTACTGAGTTGGCACAAAGTGGTTCACAGAAACCTATGTGCTTTTACATGGGGACACTCTTTTCAGAACACTAGCTGTTTTATTACATAACATATCTCTGCCCCCTGTATGTTAGAGGGAGGTTCCAGTAAGATGACTGTCACTGCTTTCTGTTTGACTTTGCTACAGCTGCTTGCTGAGAATGCAGGTTCCCTGGCCTATATGGGGAAGGTGTCTCAATAGAAAACAGGATTCTTTGCTACTGCCATACTCCGGTATGGGGGAAGATATCTTCCCTTGGCGACCTGAAGGGCGAATTTAGGGCTTATTATGCAGTGCTGTAACAGAACATTAGTGGCGAAGGTAGGACCCATACATCTTGTGTAATAACAGTATGGTGGGACTTTTCTTGTGTTTCACTTTTCCTGTCACCATTCTGTTTCTAGTATGTTTTATCATCCTAATTATTGCAGTCAATGTATTTTTATCTAGAAAAAAATTGTTTAAATAAAACTTATTGTCACATTTTCTGCTTCTGCTTGTCTATGCATGTATGAGACGAAAGTAACTGGGAGACAAGGATAACATCTGATCCACCACTATTTCCCTGAGTGGTCACAATGTCATGCCCCTGGCTGCCGCAAAATCACCGCTCCTCTTGGGCATAGGTGAGGTGCTAGCTGTCTGGAAACGGATTAGGCCAACACTTGTTGCATAGTGTGGGATCAAACTCAGTTCCTTACAATTCAGGTGATGGTGCCTCCCAAATCCAGCAGCGTCATTGGTAAAATGAGAGCAAACGCGTCACACCTCTTGCAGTAGTGCCACTCCTTGATTCAGAGTTATCTGACTGGAGTAGAACTTCTTCTCCCCTTACTTTTTTTAAGCTTGTTTTAAAAAAAAAAAAGTTTTTTATTTTCTGGATTGTAACAACAGAGGCAACTTTATGCCAATATATTCAAATAGTGCATTAGAGTTACAGTGGCATGATACAGCGCTATACATGCTTCCAGGCCTTCTTCTTTTACTTACCACTTTGAGTCCACTGATTCACCTGTTGCTTCCATCCCAGGGAAAATATTATAACCATGTGCCTCTGTTGTGGAATTTCTGCACCCCTACATAATAGTTTACTTCATCCTCTGGGCCATGTTTATAAGACAACGTTTAAAAACAGTTCCGAAACTGACAGGATTGTTAGGTGTTTTGTTTTTGACAGGCAAGAATCATCTCACAAGTTAATAAGGGTGTTGCATGAATATGATGTTTTAAATTAATTTTTGAAAGAATCAATGATTATGCTTGTGTTAAAGCAAAATTGAAGGATACAGTGACTTTACATCTCTTACATTATATGCTGGTATTTTAGTTTTAACTGGGATTAGTTTAGTTCATAATAATTGTCCCTAACTGTTTAGAGGTTCCTGAGTTGGGACATGTATTTATCCTGTTATGCATTGGAGCACCTAAGGCGTTTAGTATTTAAGTTAATTCTATTTAGACTGTTTTTTGACAAGTGGGAAATTGGTGTTTATATGAGGTTATGCTGTTAAGTGGACGGTTACATCACTTTTTAAGTGATACATAGCATTTTGAATTGGAAAGATTCATGCACAATAGGTATGTTTTTAACTAGTGGTAAAAATATGTGTTATGTCTTCTAAAGGTCTGGTAAGACTTCAAACAGTAAAATATTTTTTGATAGCTTGATCTCTTTTAACTCGAATGGGTCCATTTATAATTTGAGAAGGTAAGACAACAGCTTGAAAAATAACTGCCATCAGGCATTAGTTGAGCAACTTTAATGACATTTTTAAACCTCACAAGTTTTCTGCATGACCTTATTATTTTAAAGTACGGATATGTGCATTATTATGTACTTCATATATTATTGTGACATTTGAAGTATAGTTTGTCATGGACATTAGTGAATACTTAATTTTTATATAATCTAGTGGAGCTGTAATAGAATCACTTGTAAGTTAAAGTGTGATTCATGTCCCCTGCTTTATGCTTTAACAATCTATCAGAGGAGAGGCCGGTGTGTGACTTGAGGCCTGATTTAGATCTTGAGGGAGGAGAATACTTTGTCACAAATGTGACAGATATCTCGTCCGCCATATTATGATCCTATTATATCCCCTTTTTTTTTCTTTTTCAAATATATTTTTTATTATTATATAACATGTAGGAGCACCTTCATTCCATTGTAGTCATGACATTTCTATACATCAGTACATGGGATATATTTGCTATTATAAAGATGCTTCACAATTATGTATACTTAGTGCCAGCTAAAATTTTTTGAAGCAAGCGAGAGGATTAAGAGTTAGTACATGAATCATCTGAGGCAGTACTACTGACATTATGGTCTCTGCTTCTTACACAATTGCCAGCAGTTGCCATTTATTATCTGATTGTGCTGTTGTACCCAATACTCGCTTCCCCATGAGTGACCACTTCCATGTTTTTAATTAGCCAATAAAGTGTGAATATGCACTAGCATTCCATTCTGCTATTCAATAAGTACTGAGCAACTATTTTCCCTTTTCTGTGTAGATATGATACAATCCCTGGTATAATGACATAGAACATTATCTGGTGCTAATTAACTCTACATTAAACAACCCTTTACCACTCACCCTCCAAACTTGCCTTGACCTGCCCAGTACTTCTTCCAGAATAATGGCAATGAAGGTGTTGTTTCGCGAGGTGTGGGTGGGAGGGGATGGAAGCAACCGAGGGGAAGACCACCCTGTTTAGAACTTAAAATTGGTATGGCACAGGATGATTATGGGATCTGCTAGTACCATTCCCAGAGTATCCCAGCTCAGTTTGACCGGTTGGTGCCTGTGCCCTCTAAATGCTCCTGGATGTCCCCCAGTTCATTCTGTCAGAGGTGCTCCAGTAACAACTGCCCCTCCGCTGATACGGAGCGTTTCCTCAGTCCCCTGTGTTCCTCTCTATACAAGGCCGCACCCTCTTACTCCCCCAATTAAGTAGTTCCGTTCTCCATATTTGGACTCAAAAGGGGTTGAGGGACTTCCAGTGAATTGTAATGAACCGTTTGGCTAGTATAAGTGCTTTGTCAACAAATCTAGTAGTCGCACCGACTTCAGCGGTCTAGGATGCAGGTCCAGTAATGGTCGGCTGAGTTCCAGTAAGAGAGCTCAGTGGTGTCGCAGAGTGTGTGTGTGGACGCCACTCCAGTATTGTCTCAAGGACGGGCAGGCCCACAGCATATGGAGTAGATCTGCCTCTCTCCGTTTGACACCGGGGGTAGGTGGATCTGGCAGCTGGGAAAAGGGAGTGTACTCTTTGAGGTGTCAAGTAGACTCTATGGAAGATGGTGAATTGGATAAATTTAAATTGTGTATTGCGAGGGATCTGGCATGCATGCTCCTTAAGGAATGTCCGTTCCTTATCATGCAAGGGGCGCTCTAAGTCTGTTTCCCATCTTTCCCGCAGAGGGGACAGCTCTATACCATAGTGCGAACATTGTGCTTTGTATAGCCATTTGATCAAGTGCCTCCCTGACTCCATGTCATAGAGTGTCTGTATTAGGAAATGAGTCTGGGGTTCTGTCCCGGAGGTAGTCCACTGGTGACGTATAAAATGTAACAAAGTGGTTTGCAATAGAAATTGGGTGGCTGGTAGTTGGGTTTGGGCAATAAACTCTCAATGGGAGAGGATATGGCCCTCACTGAAGAGGTCCCACAAGCTCGAGAAACCACTCTCTTCTAAATGCCTCAGCCTTGTCATAGATAGCACCCCAGCTGGGGTGGGAAAACCAAACAGGGGGATGTTGGGCGCGTATGGGGCCGTGGTCTTGGTCAGCCTGAGCACCGTCGGCCAATACCACATTGCGTTTTTCAACAGTAGAGGTAGCAGCTTAGTGTTTTGTAGTCTCCCTGGCAATAGCAGGGATTGTACTTCTCCACTTTCTAGTTGTGTCCGTGTGCAATTTATCTCCAGCAGGTTTATTCCCGCTAACCAGTAGGTCTGCCATTGTAATTGTTCCACAATACAGAATGTCAGAAAATCCATCCCTCTTTCCCCTGTGAGCAATTGCAATTTTTGAAGACTGATACGGCAGCGCCCTCTATCCTTTTATATCCTATGGAGATAGTAATATGGTGGACAGGATATCCGTCATCTTTGTGACAGAGTATTCCTCCCTCCGAGATCAAATTAGATCCTAAGTCTTCCTCTGCTGAGCCTGTCCATTCGTTGGCAATTCTCATGGGAATGATTCCCTTCCCCATTTTAAAGGGTCTGTGTGTTTAAAGGCAGTAACAGGAGTTTGTCTTTGACTGGAGTTGAAACAATCTAAAAAAGTAAAGTTAGACTTTTGATTTTTCCTTGTCACATTCAGCAAACAGCTGTTCTGTGCAAGATATTGCAATGAAGAGGAAAGAAAGGTATATCTCTGCCATAACAATGAGCTAGTCTCTATTACTTTTCAGTAATTTCTTGAGACATCAAAGGGAAAATGTCAGACAAGAAAACCAAGGCGCTGAGTGATTAAAATATGGACTGAAACAATCAACTTTCACTGACTGAACACGTCTCTCCACATACTCTATCATTTGTCACTTCTTCCCCTTTGCCATCATTGCTCTTGCCAAACATTATTCTGTCCGCCCGAAGTTGTATATTTTTAAATTTATGTAAGGTTATTTAAAAATCAGTAAAACTATCAAACTGAAAAATCAGCATGTTTAAAGTGTTTTTCGTGCTTTTGTGTCACTAACCCAATTCCATGCCCCTTTTTTCAGTTCAAAAACAGTAATCACAATATTTCCTTAAACACGGCACGATCAGAGGTAATGATTAATAACATAGTGAAAATTTACTTTGATACGGTGTTTTCAATGGAAAACAATGTGTATAATGGGAGCTTCCTCGAATATTGGACTGTAAACACTTCTTTTATCATTACATGTATAAGGCATTGGTCTACAGCTGTCCCATTAAGAGACTTAACCAGTACTTGCTTGTTAGCATATATCTGTTCGTCTCTTTTTGCTCCATTTAAAATTTGAAATATTTGCTCTTGTTTTATTGAAAGGCTCTGTCTTAGCCTTCGCTTTTTGCTGAGGTTTGCAATATGTTCATACATCTAATAAAATATAGTTTGTATTTGGTTGGCAATGTTGTTCAGTATGTTTCACTTGATTCTGGCCAGTGTGTAAAGAAGAATTTTTTTTGTTTGACAGATTGTTGTTCAGTGTCCCTGTAGTTCCCTTTTTAATTAGTTAAGACTTGAATTTGGCACCTCTTGCACATGACTGTCTCCAGGAAGTAGTTTCATAATCATGTGGACTGTGTAAATCTTCTAACAGGACATGCAACTTTTGGGAACTTAGAATCTTTGCTTGCAGCTTATTGAGTCGAGTTAAGGGATCTTTACTACTGAGCACAAGAAAAGAGGCTTAACAATCGGGTATGTCGCCTACACGCAAACGTATTGATGAAATCCTAGGTTTGAAACTAAGCCATGCTATGTTTTTTCTCATCCTTTCTACTATAATTGTTCTGTAGGTAGTCTTGGAATCGGGTACAATACTGATTTGCCTAACCATTTTTAAAACTAACAATAAAGGGACGTATGGTCAGTTTCTGCTACCTACTTTTTAAATAGAGTTAGACAGTGATAGTACATCTGTGCCTGTAACTTCACATATCTTTTCTAACTTGCCTATGTAGTCGGAGTTCAGGGAGAATTAGTCTCTTCATCAAGTTATAAATACCAGAACTGCATACATATTTATAATATTGCTTATCTTTCATGTCCACAAGGCTTATTGGATTATAATATCCATCATACTCAATTTCTGAACTTTAGAAGTAACTCATACACCAGTATCTGCCCACGGTTTCACCTACAGCGACTTAGTAATATGTCCGGAGCATTGACATCAGCAGTAGCATGCCACAAAAAGTTCCTTCACCACAGTTAATGGCAGATTTGAGATGATTTTTAGGATAAAAAAATAAATTTTTTCCTCTACAGGAATTTTCATTGAATCCAAATAGCTTGATGGAGATAGCATGAAAATACTTACGGTTTAAAATGTCAAATATGGATTTTAAGTGTTTTGCCCACTTAACAATGCACCCCACGAGAGGAGAAGCATGGCTGGCAAGATGATGAAAGTCTTCGGTGGAGGTCCACACCTTACCTCCTCCTTCCAAACTTATTTGCCTACTGTCCTACTCGCCCTAGCCTGGTGAAATCTACCATGGCAGTCTGTGGTGGAGTTTGTTTGAGTCCACTGAGTTTCTGCTGACGCTCTGTGGTGACAAAGGAAGGCTCCAGTCTTCTTGCGTTTCTAGAGCAGCTTACACTTGGGCCACAGAGGAAAAGGAGGCGAGTGCCCAGTGAATCTGGAACTGCAGTGGGAGGTCACTACTCTACTGCCAGTGGTTGATGGTCCTGCTTGGACTCATGCTGCTCCCCCTCAGTGCAGCGAGGGGTGTGTCTCCTGCCTGCCCGTGCTCATCATTGATCACAGGAGAAGACAGGGTGACAGATGACGCTCCTTAATTAACTGTGCAGCTGTGCATCTCTGGCCATGCAGGATTCACACAATGGAGATATCTTGGCGGAGGCCCAAGCAAGATGGCAAATCAAGACTTTAAGGTAACTTGTGAGCCAGGACTTAAAATGAGAGGCAGCTAGTGGGCAGCTGCAAGGGACACATACTTACTGGAGCCAGTAGGCCTGGAGAGGAGCCCAGTTTGAAAGGACATTTCCCTTTCTCCGAACTTCTTGCAAGGCAGCACTGGAGCTGCAAAGTGGGATTGAGACCCCACTAATTCAACACACGAGGGTGCTTTCTGTGGCACTCCTAAAGGGCTCATTAGGGATTCCACATAAAATTGGCAGATCTCAATTCTGTGGATTTTAGGGTCGGAGAGACTGCCTTCGAATAACTGCTGTCAGTAGAGGTCTATATTTGTTGGAAGGTTCTATGCCTGTGGGTGCTACTCACTAAGGGTTCCTGATTGGGACTGTTTATAGCATCCATATCGATTTAAACTAAACAACAGGAAAGTTCGAATTTTTTTTAAAAACCACTTTGTACTGTGTTTTCATAGCTAAAACAATACAAAGTCAGAATACTCCGTGCACAAAATTACAATAAATTGTAGGCTTGCATGAGCAAAATTAAGTTTAGGCACCATGGAGTTGACATAATTGGAGGGATTATTACAGTAGTAGTAGGGATCTGCCATGGAAATGATCCCACCACTTTCCCCATTTTTGTTATATTTCTGGGGGACAGCCCTGATTTTTCGATACCGATTCCTCCGCTTCCGTGCAATGGCCCATGCCCTCCAGCCATTCCTGTATACATGGGGCCTCCACACCCTCCAGCAATGAGCAATGTCTCTTTTTGTGACCAGCCTCCCAATTGTCAATAACATTCCACCACCCCTCTTTCCATCCCAATCAGCAGGCATCCCCAGAAGTATGAATTTATGTTTTTGGACAATTTGAATGCCAGTTATTTCATGGGATTGCAGATGTAAGGCATGTGCTTTGCAATCAGCGGGCTTTCCCAAATCGTATATATAAAAGAGCCTGGTGTCTCGTTTCAACGTGTGCAAGCAGGAGACGTGTTTCTCTCCATGCCAAAAAGTCTGTTCCGAGTATAATACATCCTGTGAAAGTAATTACATTGAATCAATCTAAGCTTTGCATAAATGACGGTGTCACTTGTGCCGTTTTTTCTCCATGCTAGTCCTCAATGTCGAACTCGCCCAAGTTTTCCGTTCATTTCAAGCTAAGCCTTTTTAGAGCATCTGGGGTATATCTCACAAAGGCACGGTATAAAATAGAAACTCCTTAGTTTTCTATTGTGTTCAAGGTCCGTTTGGGATTAAATTTGGCTATGATATTTATTTTATTTTTATATGTCTTCAAAGCATTGTAGATATTTAAAAAAAACTGGGACTAATGCATATGCATAGTGTTCTGCAGTCTGTTCAGCTGAAGACTTCAGATGATTTGATGTCCAAACGTCCTTAAGTACCAATAGCCTAACTTTGTCCCATAACTGAAATCGAGCTAACCCAATCATTTCAGGGATGACATTTCCATGCCGAAGACGAGTTAACTTTTGTCCCATGAAATCCAGTTAAGCGTCTTGTGCCAACTATCTATGGTTATTAGGTTTGAGCCTGTGAAAGCATGCACTAGCGCATGCGTTTCCCTTGCAAAGCACTTATGTTAACAAAAAAGGGCTTGGAGTCTGCCCAGTGCTTACTATTTGTTTGCTTGCGTTGCACTCTTCTCTAGAGCCTTGTAATTGGTCACTGCAGGGCTAGCATAATTTCCATTCCTCTTTGTGGCGTAGGGACCAAGCACTAATTGATTCCACTTAATCAGTGCCCGTCCGCTGCTCCAGAAGTGACTTAGGTATTATTTTGTTCTTTTTTACTTTGAGTGCCCTGCAAACAGATGGTGTGTGACTGGCAAAAACGCACCCAGTAGGACAAACAAAAGTGCATATTTTTATTTTCTATAGTTAATTTTCTTTTATTTTGCCAAGTCTTTTCTCACTTTGTACTCATGTTTTCCTTTTTTTGTTTTTGCTTGTGGGCAGTGCTCTCAAATGATGAGGTTTATCTAGTCTTAACTATTGCAAAGCAATGTTATTTCTTTGTTTTGAGTAATTTCCAAAACTGTACTTCAGCACATTATCATGCAGTACACCCCAGACCACCCCACTCAAATCCACCCACGCCCATCAAGGCCAGTCCACCCACTTCACTCCACACCAATCCACCCCACTCAATCCAAAATGCCCCAGACCATTCCAGTCCACCCCAATCCAGTCCAAACCACTCACCCCAATCCAATCCACTCCAGTCCATCAAACTCTAATCCTCCCAACACACCCAACTCCAGTCTCCCGCACTCCATTCCAAAACAATCTGCTCCAATCCACAATAATCTACCCCACACTAATCAGCCCTACTCCAATACAAAACAATCTGCTGCACTCCAGTCAAAAACAACCTGCCTCTCTCCAATCGGAAAACAATCTACCCCACTCTAATCTGTCCAGCACCAATCCAAACAATCTGCTCCAATCCAAAACAATCTGCCACTCTCCAATCCAAAATAATCGGCCCCACTCTAGACTGCCCCTCCAAACAACAAAAAAATCTGCCTTACTCTGAACCAAAACAATCTGCCTCACTCCAATCCAAAACAATCTGCCCCACTCAAATGTGCCCTACTCCAATCCAAAACAATCTGCACTACTCCAGTCTGCTCCACTCCAAAACAATCTGCCCAACTCCAGTCTAAAACTATCTGCCCCACTCCAATCCAAAACAATCTGCACTACTCCAATCTGCCCCAGTTCAGTCCAAAACAACCTGCCCCACTGCAATCCAAAACAATCTGCACTACTCCAATCAGCCCCACTCCAAAACAGTCCACCCCACTCCAATCCAAAACAATCTGCCCCAATCCAATACAACACAATCTGCCCTAATCCAACCCAAAACAGCCTTCCTCATTTCAGTCTGCCCCACTCCAATCCGAAACAATCTGCCTGTCTGCAATGTGTCCCACTCCAATCCAAAACATTGAGCCCTAATCCAGTCCAAAACAATCTGCTTCACTCCAGTCTGTCCCACTGCAATCTGCCCCTCTCCAATCCAAAATAATCTGCCCACTCCAATCCATAACATTGTGCCCCACTCCAGTCCAAAACAATCTGCCCTAATCCAATCCAAAACAATCTGCCCCACTTCAATCTGCCATAATCCAATCCAAAACAATCTTCCTCACTTCAATCTACCACACTCCAATCCAAAACAATCTGCCCCTTCACAATGTGTCCCACTCCAATCTAAAACAGTCTGCCCCTCTCCAGTATGCCCCACTCCAATCCAAAACAATCTGCACCACTCCATTCCAAAACAATCTGCCCCACTCAAATCAAGAACAATCTGTCCCACTCCAATCCAAAACAATCTGCCCCACTCCCAATCCAAAACAATCTGCTCGCTGCAGTCCAAAACAATCTGTCCCACTCCTGTCTGCCCCACTCCAACCCAGAACATTCCACCCACTCCAATCCAAAGCAATCTGCCTGCTTAAATCCAAAACTATGTGCCCCACTCCAATCCAAAACAATCTGCTCCACTCCAATCTACACCTCTCAAATCTGCCGCACTAAGAGCCAGATGTAGCAAGCCGTTTGCATGTCGCAAACAGCGAAAAACGCAGTTTGCGCCATGCAAACGGCCTCCCGCGATGCTCATTCACAAATTGCGAGTCGGTACCGACTCGCAATTTGTGAATGCGACTCCCAAATAGGAAGGGGCCCTTCCTATTTGCGACTCGCATCGCAATTCAGACTTGCTTTGTGACCGCGAATGCGGTCGCAAAGCAACTCGCAGTTACCACCAGTGTCACACTGGTGGTAACTCATTCGCAAAAAGGAAGGGGTCCCCATGGGACCCCTTCCCCTTTGTGAATGTCGAAAAAAAATAATTTCAGAGCAGGCAGTGGTCCTATGGACCACTGCCTACTCTGAAAAAAACGAAACCAAATGGTTTCGGTATTTTTTTCATTTTGCAACTCGTTTTCCTTTAAGGAAAACGGGCTGCAAAATGAAAAAAAAAAAACTGCTTTATTTAAAAGGCAGTCACAGACATGGAGGTCTGCTGACTTCAGCAGGCCACCATCCCTGTGAGTGCAGGGACTCGCTATGGGGTCGCAAAATGTGACCCACCTCATGAATATTGATGAGGTGGGTCTTTGCGACCCCATAGCGAGTCGCAGAAGGTGTCTGAGACACCATTCTGCATATGCTTTTGCGATTCTGAAATTGCGAGTCGCACCGATTCGCAATTTCAGAATCGCAAAAGCATATCTTGCTACATCTGGCCCTAAACTCCAAGCCAATTGACCCCACTCCGCCCAACTCAAATCCAAAACAATTCATCCCACCCCACCAAACCATTCCCACCCAATCGAATCCACTCACTCAAATCCATTCTACCTCACTCCAATCCACTGCAACCCAATCCGCTGCACTCCAGTCCAGTCCACCCATCCGACTCCAGTCCATGCAGTCCTCCTTAATCCATCCCACTCAGGCCAGTCCAGTCCACCTTAATCCACCCCTCTCGACCCCACTCTAAACCACCTTTAATCACCCCACCCCATTCCATTCCAATCCAATCCACCCCACCTCAGTGCAATCAACCCCTCTCAAATTCCTTCCACTCAAATCCACTTGACTCCACGTCAGTCCACCCCACTCCCAAAATAACACCCCACCCCAATCCTATCCCTCCCACCCCACTTTAACCCCCCCACCCATTCCATGTCAGTCCAATCCACACCACCCCTTTCCAGTATACCACGCCCCACTCCTATCAACTCCAGCCCCCTTCACTCAACCCCATCCACCTCACTCCAATCCAGTTGACCCCACTGCAGTCCATTCTTCTCTAATCCACCTCACCTCAAAGCCAATCAAATCCACTCCACTGCATTCAACCACATTTGAATCCGATCCACACCACCAAATCCATTTCACCCCACCCCAGTCCACCCTATTCCAATCCACCCCACTCAGCTCCAATCCACCCCACTGTAATCCACCCCACACCACAGTAGTCCACCATACCCCAATCCATTCCATCCACCCCACTTCAATCCAGTCCCCCCCATCTAGTCACCCCATCAAGTCCACCCTGCTCATATGCACCCCACTCCAATCCAGTCAACCTCACTGTGCTCAATATGCTCCCCTCCAGTTCAGTCCACCCCACTCAACCCAATCCACCCACTCCAATCCACCCCACTCTAAACAAACCTACCCTGCTCCAAATTAGTCCTCCCTACCCCATTCCATCCAATCCATCCCACTCCAGTCCACCCACTCCACCCCAAACCACCCCACTCTAATCCAATCTATCCACCCCAGCCCTATCACTCCAATCTAATCCACTCACCCCAATGCAACGTAATCCACCCCACTTTAGCCCACCCCAGTCCAATCCACCCCACTCGAAACCACCCACTCCAATCCACCCCACTCTACCCCAATCCAATGCACCCTACTCTTCTCCTCAGAATACTCCAGCCTACTCCACTTGATTCCACCACACTCTGCTACACTGTACACCACTCCACTCTTTGACACTGCAGTCTACAGCACTCTCTGCCACGGAACTCTACTTCCTTCTACACATCTCTGACACTCTACTCCCCCTCCTCCACTCTGACACTCTACAACAACAAATCCGCTCTGTCATACCTTACAACACTCCACAGCACCAACATTTAGTCATGCTGAACAACAGCCCCACTGGTGTACAACAGTGCAAAAACATATTGCCAAAGCCCATAGATCTTGTATAGGCGAGACCTTTTGGCTTTGCCATTGCTTGTTTTTTGTAAGCAGCGGTGAAAAAGTGGCAGGTTTCTTGCCATACAGTTGCACTAGGAAGTTCATGTTGTTCTAAAGAATACAAATCCAAGTGAAGAGCAGGGTTCTCCTTGTTCCCAAGCAGCCAATCATTAATGGGTATCAATTGAGTCACCCAATAATAATGTCAGGAATGCCAAGTACTCCATCCAACTTGAACTGGACACATTTGTTAAATGTAATGCTTGTTGGTCCCCTTCAAATACATGCAATGCTTGTTGGCCCCCTTCAAATAAAAAAAATCAAGGTGAAATTTAATGAAGTGAAGGAGGGTGGTAATGGTAATGGAAATGGGTAGTTTGGTAGGACATAAAGAATTTGAGGAAGAGAGATCATTTAGAATTGGGCACCTTTGCCCATTATGGAGACAGGTAACTTCCCCCAGTCTTCCTTCTGAGTTTTTAACTTACTTGAAAGTGGGGCAATGCTCTGATTCCATCTTTCTTATGGGACTCTAGAAGTGTGGATACCCAAGTATTTAAAGTATCTTGGTATGAGTCAAAGGTGAGGGTTATCAGCGTTCCTAAAGGCATCTACTTTCATAAGAGGATCCAAGACCATTTTATGTAAGTTTAGCAGACCAGACATCTCTCCATAAATTTTAATATTGGATGTTTGTCAAGGGATGAATAAGTGAGGCTGCTGCACATTTAAGAGAACATCATCTGCATACAGGGCTGTCCTGTCTTTTATTTCTCACCCCAGTAAATACAGCAGAGCTGCAGGCCTACCTTCTATTATTTATGTGAGTGACGGGGACAAGGGACATTCCTGCCAGTTCCCCCATTAAGCTGGGAAAGGGTGTGACAGGGTACTGTTTATTAGAATATGAGCCTGGAAGGTGGAGTAGAGCAGCTTCACATATGCTCTACATCTGAGCCTATAGTTAATTTTTTCAAGAACGTGATGGAGGAACGGCCATGAGACAATTTGAAGCTTTTTAGAAATCCACTAATATTAATGCTATGGGTTAATCTAATTTGTCTAAATTAGTAATAATAGCATACAATATCCTAACAGATTCTAGTTACCCAGTGGGGCAGGAATCCATTTTGATACCAGCCAATCAAAGAGCAAGATCCTCACTTCAGTGTTTAAAAGGGCAATGGTCCTATACAAGGCACCATTATGGATGGGTTTCTCCTGGTCTAGGGATCGCTACAATTGTGGACTTGCAGAGATCACTGGGCCACAAGTTGGCTTGCAGGGCTTCTTAAATCATGGCACCCAACACACTCACCAGTCTACTGGCTTTTGTTTTAGAGAATTCCACTGGAAACCCATTTGGGCCTCGGTTTTCCCTAGGTAAATTGAAGTAGCGTTTCCCAGTATCTCCTCTTCTGTTATTGGATGATCAAGGATCCCTCTGATTCACCCCAAAATGCCACCACTGGCAGGTATCTTAGGATA
This sequence comes from Pleurodeles waltl, assembly GCF_031143425.1. Classification (NCBI taxonomy): domain Eukaryota; kingdom Metazoa; phylum Chordata; class Amphibia; order Caudata; family Salamandridae; genus Pleurodeles; species Pleurodeles waltl. Next base: position 829,767,001 of record NC_090442.1, on the reverse strand, counting down.
TGGTTCTCCCTTGTTGCCTCAGGAGACGGGAATCAGAAGCTTCTTAGTAAGCTTCAAAAGCCTTTATGATGTCTGCGGCCATCTTGGCTACACCTATAACAGGGTCTCTGATATTAGTTATAACATTAAGTTGAGTTTAACGGTTTGCCAACCATTGAATTAATTTCACAGTTTTGTTGTCCTGTTCATAAAGTCTGTGCTACCTCCAACCTTTGGGCAAGTACTGCATCAGCTCCAGCTTTGAACTGATTTATGAAGCTCTGGATCAAAGATTCAAGGTCTTTGTTAACTTTCTCTCAGTACGACGACCCATTTTAGGGCAATAATTTTACCTCAAATAGTCATCTTAAGGGCTTTCCAGAGCGTTATCTGAGAGGAGACTTTGGGTGTGTTTATGTTTAAATAATCCTCAATGTCTTTACAAATATTAAGAACGAAATTACCTTCATGCAGCCACCAGGTGTTCAATCGCCATTGTCTCTGCTTTCAGCTTATGGGCCCTTAAATATAATTTCTACAGGCAAATGGTTGTAGAGACATCTAGGCAACATTTGTGAACTGAAAGTCTGTAGCTGGGACAAAGAAGTAATCAATCTAGAGTGAGAGCAATGTGTGCCGGAATAGAAGGTAAAGTCTCAATCCCCAGTTTGTAGTGTCCGTCAAACAACACTCAACCCCAAGAGCAGCGGCCTACCCAGGCAAAGCTTCTACCAAGTAGAGGAACTGGAGTTCCAGATATCTATCCCTGGATCCATGACAAAATTATAGTTTCCACCCACCACCAGTTTCCAGAATAGGAGATCAAGGCTTGTAGCGTACATTCAATTAGTGTAGGAAGGATACATACAGTCACAAATGACCAGATGGTGCTCTCTAACATACCTGTGACTGTGATTTAACAATGCAAGGTGGCATGCAGGACTTATGTTACTGTAAAGGGGAAGATTCTGTGTATACGGATGCCCCCCCCCCCCCCCCCCCCCAACAAGATCCTGTGATTAACCCAGAGTGATACACACTGGAATAGCTGTGATGGCCTAAGAGGTTACATTGTGTGCTTAGTAATTTGTGTTTCTGCAGGAAAAGCAGGTGGAGCTTGCTTCTTAATATACTGAAGCACAACCCCCCTTTTTTTTACCTGGTTATTTAGGCTATGAACATTCCATGTGAAAGCTCTCACCTCCTTATGTGACTCCACGGTGTCTGCATTGTTGTCCATCTAATGTAAGCTCGACGGACTACTGAAGCTGTGTATGCACTGAAAAGAAAAAACAACAATAACAAAAAGCAACCTCCAACTCTCCATACTTCCCAACATGAAGCATCTTTCACCCCTAACCCACAACATATCGATTTTCTAAATGGGTCAGTGACCTAATCAACCATAGGAAATCATAGTGCTACACTCTGTCCAATCGGACAGATTTGCATAGAGGAAGACTTACACAGCCCCCTATGTGAGAGTCTTCAGGGCCCATCAACCCTAGGCACTCTTTGTTGGAGACTTGTCTGCTCTCAGATGTCTGATTGAAGTGTCGAACATCAAGTCTAAGGTTTCATCCTTGCTGGAGCTCGAAAAGGCTTGATTTTTTTTTCAGCCTCACCGTCAGTTGTGCACAGTCTCTCTGGAATCTTGTTTTATTTGAGGGTCTGTTTTTCTCTTGGTGGAGTGGGACAACTCTGGTGCCTGAAGCTGCATCTTGAAGCCCTTTGGCCTCAGAATAGCTGTATAGGTTCATCTGCTCTGCCACCCACTCCCACGCACTGGCAGTAAAATAAATAAAAGATTGACTTGCTCTGGTATAGAACTTAAAGTTTAGCAGGATATTGCAGTGCATAACTTAGTTGCATTGCTCTCATTTTTTGTTTACCTCTAGAAAAAGCTTGCACTGCTGAATAACCTTTGTTGTGAAATCAGGGAACGTCATCACTTTAGAAGAGTCTCACCATAGTTCTCCTTACTCTTGGGCTACCTTGAGGATCAGGTTCAGTCCGCATAATACAGGATTTTGATTATCAGCAGTTTAGGAGGGCTGCCGGGAGGGGATCTAAGAGCCAGTGAGCGATGTGCCCTCTCTCGGAAGAAGCAGGTAGCCAAGATTTGAACCAGTCATAAAAGAGCAAATAAGGGTTGAGCCTTCCCTATTCTCTGGGATACCCACCAGGCAGAGGCTGTTCTGGAGGGACCTCCTTTCATCATCCTCCATCCTTCGCTCCAACTGTGTGGCCTTTTTCTGGATCTTTTGGAGAGTTTGGAGATTTCATTCTCAGATGTTGATATTCAGGTGTCCAAGGATACTTTGCCCCCAACTCCACCAATTTGATCTTCCAGGGACTTTTGGGAAACTTGGATAGCCTTGAAGTTCATTTTGAGATAAACTGGATCAGCTGGGGGAATCATCCCAAGTAGACGTAAGATGATCAGGCTGGTATTAGGTTGATTTGATGTCAATTTTGCCTTGATGTCCGGGCGCACAGACTTGGCGTGCCCATTGTATCTTGTGTTAATGAGTGAGACAGGAAAAGATGGGCCACACCAAGGAATCTGTTGTGTAGACAAACAAAACACACCAGTAATCAGGCCTCCAAAGTGCAGGAGCTCCAGCAACAAACCTGTCCTAGGTTCACTATTCTGAGGCGCTGGCTGTATGGGTATGTGGGCTGGCTTACCCAGGTCAACAGCCAGTAGAACTGCTGTAGTGTTCAATAAAAAGACCATATTCACTACCCTGTACCTCCTATATGTCCTCTCAGGCATCGCCACAGCTCTCAGGACTTTACCGAATACCATCCTCCAGCTGGATCTTCATACCAACTCCTGGAGGAAGAAGCAGAGTAAGATCGTTTCAGACCCGCCTCCACTGCCTCTTCCTCTAGACTGTACCCCTCACCAGACTGACCACAATCAGAGGATTCATCAGTAAGGCCAAGCCCAGGCTCTCCATGGATTCAGTCTCTGTAGAACGGTGGAGAGTCATCCTGCTGTCGGAGAGGCCCTGGCATCCGGCATCCAGGTCGTGTGACCCTGTGCCCTCCTCCAGATTGAGTTACACTCCAGTGCCAGCCACAGTTGAAGACCCACACATAGCACTAGTCGAGGTCAACCCCCTCCACAGCCTGTTTGGGCTCGGCCCTTTGCAGGACCTCCAAAAGCTCATCTGACTACTGCAGACTTCAGATTGCCCAGCAATGATCAGTAGCAAAGTGCACCACTGGCCAATGTGGTTTCCCAACCTTGCTGTCGGCTACGGCATAAACTTTGAAGAATGATTAGCATGGTGGATCAGTAGCAGATTAACTTGCACCGCCACCTTGCTCAACCAAACTGGAAATCAACCTACGGGGAGGTTTATTGATCACTTAGCCCTGCGCCATTCTGGATAGTGTAGTTTTCTACAGGTGATGACTAACGGTCAGGGACAAATAACCCACTACATCGTCAGCACAAAACGACTAGACAGAAAGAAGTTAGTGGACTCAATCCTTGGAGCAGTTCATGAATACCACTCCTCATTGGATCACAAGGTGGCAATGTTCGCTTAGATGTATCTTTTCTACGGCAAGACCTACAAGGCAGTAGAACGTATTACAGAAGTTCAGGGGTGGGTCTCAATCACCTCCCTTGCTGCCCAAATCACGAATCTTGGATGGACAAGTAAGGCTCACAACAACAGATTGGAGGATGCTACCAGCAGGGCCAGAAGAAATAACACCAGGGCCTCCCAAGGGCATAGAAACCAGTGCCCAAATCCAATTTTGTACTGACTGGCTCAAATCATGTGTTTCTGCCAGAGATCTTTCCACCTGTTTTGTGGTGGTAAGGGTAAACAGGGCTCTCGGGCCTCATCTACCTTTGGGTGCTCCACCCAGACTTGTCATTATAAGTTTCCTCAACTACAGGGAGTGCAGAATTATTAGGCAAATGAGTATTTTGACCACATCATCCTCTTTATGCATGTTGTCTTACTCCAAGCTGTATAGGCTCGAAAGCCTACTACCAATTAAGCATATTAGGTGATGTGCATCTCTGTAATGAGAAGGGGTGTGGTCTAATGACATCAACACCCTATATCAGGTGTGCATAATTATTAGGCAACTTCCTTTCCTTTGGCAAAATGGGTCAAAAGAAGGACTTGACAGGCTCAGAAAAGTCAAAAATAGTGAGATATCTTGCAGAGGGATGCAGCACTCTTAAAATTGCAAAGCTTCTGAAGCGTGATCATCGAACAATCAAGCGTTTCATTCAAAATAGTCAACAGGGTCGCTAGAAGCGTGTGGAAAAACCAAGGCGCAAAATAACTGCCCATGAACTGAGAAAAGTCAAGCGTGCAGCTGCCACGATGCCACTTGCCACCAGTTTGGCCATATTTCAGAGCTGCAACATCACTGGAGTGCCCAAAAGCACAAGGTGTGCAATACTCAGAGACATGGTCAAGGTAAGAAAGGCTGAAAGACGACCACCACTGAACAAGACACACAAGCTGAAACGTCAAGACTGGGCCAAGAAATATCTCAAGACTGATTTTTCTAAGGTTTTATGGACTGATGAAATGAGAGTGAGTCTTGATGGGCCAGATGGATGGGCCCGTGGCTGGATTGGTAAAGGGCAGAGAGCTCCAGTCCGACTCAGACGCCAGCAAGGTGGAGGTGGAGTACTGGTTTGGGCTGGTATCATCAAAGATGAGCTTGTGGGGCCTTTTCGGGTTGAGGATGGAGTCAAGCTCAACTCCCAGTCCTACTGCCAGTTCCTGGAAGACACCTTCTTCAAGCAGTGGTACAGGAAGAAGTCTGCATCCTTCAAGAAAAACATGATTTTCATGCAGGACAATGCTCCATCACACGCGTCCAAGTACTCCACAGCGTGGCTGGCAAGAAAGGGTATAAAAGAAGGAAATCTAATGACATGGCCTCCTTGTTCACCTGATCTGAACCCCATTGAGAACCTGTGGTCCATCATCAAATGTGAGATTTACAAGGAGGGAAAACAGTACACCTCTCTGAACAGTGTCTGGGAGGCTGTGGTTGCTGCTGCACGCAATGTTGATGGTGAACAGATCAAAACACTGACAGAATCCATGGATGGCAGGCTTTTGAGTGTCCTTGCAAAGAAAGGTGGCTATATTGGTCACTGATTTGTTTTTGTTTTGTTTTTGAATGTCAGAAATGTATATTTGTGAATGTTGAGATGTTATATTGGTTTCACTGGTAATAATAAATAATTGAAATGGGTATATATTTTTTTTTGTTAAGTTGCCTAATAATTATGCACAGTGATAGTCGCCTGCACACACAGATATCCCCCTAACATAGCTAAAACTAAAAACAAACTAAAAACTACTTCCAAAAATATTCAGTTTTGATATTAATGAGTTTTTTGGGTTCATTGAGAACATGGTCGTTGTTCAATAATAAAATTAATCCTCAAAAATACAACTTGCCTAATAATTCTGCACTCCCTGTATATGAGCAATATGGGGCAGGAGAATGATTGAGAGAAGTACTGATAGCGATTGGAGAATTAGAGGGAGACAAAGGAGGCGAAAGAATACGCAGTTAAGATTATTCAGTGTTGTAGGTGTTAGTACGATTTAACTGAATTCAGGTTGATGGTGAACATGTCTGTAGGGCGGCTTTGACTGGTTTAAATTAATTAAAGCATTTAGAGTGGCATATTGAATCGAAATAAGATAGCATGTATTAATGGATTTATCAAAGTGATGATGGACTACATCTCCTACGAGTGGTCAAAATACATAGGGAATGAGAATGGAAGCACATCAAAGGAAAATCTTATCCACGCTAATGTGCAAGAGAGAGCCTGGAAAAGGAATGTGTGCAACCCATATATTTTGAAGGACTACCTTTAAAAGTAATCAGCCTCTCAGCTTAATTCATTGAAGCTACCCTGAATTTCATGTTTATGGACTGTATCTTATTGTTGTACCTTTTGCTTTGTGTATTTATTAAAGGTAGAAGTGTGGCATTTTGGGTTGTGGTTGGTGTTCTCAATCTATGCTATGAGTGGGACGTACACATCACGGGATTCTGTCAAGGCACCCTCGGTCACCAGTGTTCCAGTTGTCAGTTGATCCTAACAAAGGTCAAGGTGGTTGGGGCACATTTGAATAAAGTAACTACTTTTCGTTATACAGGTGCATGCAAGCATATAATTTCCAACATATATTTTCACAAGGTTGCTTTGAAGCCTCTCATCTTTCCCATTCATAGTGTGAACTGCGGATCCATATGGTGGAAATGCTACAGTAGAAAATTCTTCATACCCAAAAATGTCTCATCTTCCTCCTCTGTGCCATAGCAATAAAGCAGCTGCATAACCAAGTGGACGAATAGTGCATGTTCTGGGCTTGTGATAAGGCACATGTGGATTTTTAGAAATTCTGCCAGTTGCTTAACATTTGGGACGCCTGAGCCTACCTCCGGGCCTGGACGCTCTGGTCTTCACAAACTTCAAGTAGTCTTGATGCTGTTGACATATCAGCGCCTAGCAGTTAGTACCTAGTTCCTCAAGGAGAAAAAAAGCTGATGAGGCAAAAAAAACTCCTGGTGTTTGAAGGCGATGACTCCTGAGTGTTTGGATGGTTGACAGTGGTGATGACCAGCAGTGTCCTAGGCCATATAGGAGTCTGTGCCAGACTCACAGGCTTTCATGAACATCAGCAAGAAGGCAGCAGGAAAGCATCAGGAATGCCAGGACGAAGACTGAAGAGATCGGAAAGGAGGAGAAAGGCGTTAACAAGCACTGTAAGAAAGTGCCAGGAGTGAGGAAAATGACAAATCCACATCACAAAAAGTACAGGGATGTCCTTCCTTTTTAGAGGTAGAAACAGGAAATTATTTCAGAAGAAGTTGCACCTCCAAATTGGATTGGGAAGGTTTCCTTCGAAGATGAATAAAACAAACTCAAGGGGTTTTATAAGTCCCAGTAGTGTCTGTCCTAATTCAGTAAGTTATTCTGCTTAACGCAGATCCTGAATGAGAAACCCCTGACCCATTAATAGAAAAGCTTGAATTGGGGAAAAGGAAAGAGGTGGTGCCAATATGTAATGGTAAATTCTTACTCTCAATAGGTAACTAATGCAAAAAATCTCCAGTCTTTTTAAGATATAGCCAAATGACCCAAAGTGAAAAATCAAACAAAAGTGCAGCCAACACGTGTTTCACCCCCTAGTGGTGCGCCGGCCTGGGGCTTTCTCAAGGCTGGATATAGAGTATAAATAAGAAGCAAAGACAAAAATTATCCCCACGTAAACACAAGGAAAAGCCAGTAAATATGAAGACAAAATAAATTACATATTCCATGTGCGAGATGCCAACAGCAACCCATTCATGTGATATTCAGGACATAAAGAATAACATGAGGGACAAATTAGATGACATAATCAGAAGTCCCAAAGAGTTTTTCATTTTTCCATGAATTTACAATGCCAAACAGTAACAATGCCAGTATTAGGAAATATAAAGCAAGCCATTAAGCAAATCACCAACAGTATATGGTATGAAACAGTTATAATTCTCACAATGTAAAAACACATATACATTGATCATATATCAGTGGCAACAAAAGAAATCAAACATGGGGTTCAGCAAAGTCAATACAAACACAATGGCAAATCAATGATAGTTCCCACAGTGTTGAGAAAGATCTATAAAATAGAAGAAACACATTTTATATATACAGGTTAAAAATCATGTAGATAGGCTGATTAAACATCCAAAGGTCTTCACATTAATCATTCACACAGTAAAAGTAATAGAACCAGGCGAGAGAGGCATGGGGATAGTAATTAAATAGAGTCTTATGGTATAAGACGTTCAGTTTGTATCCAAATGACTTGCAGGTTCTCCCTCTTCCAGTTTCAAATAATATCTTCAAGGCAATAGATTATGTAAGCTTTCCATAACGTAAATGTTCAAGAATGATATATTTAACAAGTAAATATATGTTTATAATTTCATGTTCACTTGTCCATTGTTTTATGAATGATTGAATTATCCCATGCTATCCTTCTGCATTAAGATTTTAAAGCATTTTTCTATTCGTGTAGTTTGTTACATGTATCTTGACCCTGTATTTGTTTTCTTTTAGAAAAATATCGTTATTTAACATCACATTACTTTCTTCATGCGGTCATTGATTAACCCCTTTGCACCCATGTCTTCTCCCCCTTAGGTGCCAAGCCTTTTTTGCTTATTTGTGGTAGTTTGTGCGTAGGCCCTCATTACTTTTTGTCCACATAAGCTATCCATGCCAAATGTGCGTCCTTTTTTCCCACCATCCTAGGGATTCTAAAGGTACCCAGAGTTTGTGGGTTCCCCTGGAGGAGGCCAAGAAATTAGCAGAATTACTTCTAAAATGTCATTTTTTTTCGAAAAATAGGAAAAAAGGGTTGTAGAAGAAAGCATGTGTTTTTTTCCCCCTGAAAATGGCATCAACAAAGGGTTTGTGGTGCTACAGTCACCATCTTCATGAATAGGCAGACTTAAATCAGAAAACCACGGTTTTCACCACAATTTTGGCATTTTCAGGGATGTGGAATTCCTATAGCCCGACGCCCGGGACATCTTGTTTGGGGTCAAGGGCAACCAGTTTTTATGTTTGTTTTGTCCTTGGGACAAGTAGGCCCAACCCCCTGCAGACCAAACCCTTTGGCTGCCTGTTTACAGAGCGTGGAACTCTCTGCAGTTGAGGTAATGTGTTTCCAAAAGATAATGCTGTTCGAACTTGTATTTATGGTTCATTATTTGAAAGTCTTCATTATTAGAGTGAGTGCTGTAAATAAATGTTTTAAGGTCACACTTCACTACTGACGTTGGTTCCAGTACAAAAAAAAATACGTGTACATACATGTTTGAAAAGTTTAGGCTAAGAGGCTAAGTATAATGCTCCCAGAATGCTCTCTGATTATATGCAAATGAAGTGTCATTTAGTAAAATGTGTTGAAGCATGCTAGTATTTCCCAAAAATATTTCTAATGGAAAATCTGTGTAACCATTTTCAACACGATTATAGGAAGCATGAAAATAAACAAACACTGACAAAGCCAACTGATCTGACATATTTTTATAAGTCTTTTAGTTTCATCAATGCGTGTCTTGTTTTGCATTGGCTTTTGTAACACTTTATTGTTGTGGAAGCTACCAGGCCCTCAACATTGTAACAAACACTGGCAAAACCCCCCCAAAAAGTTTTTGAACTCTAAAAGCACACGTTGCCACCAGCGGCATAACAAAGGCCCGCAGCTGCCCTCCAGGGGGCCCTTTCAGCACAGCACCTGCCCTGAGTGAGTCTGGAGAGGGGGCTCCTCCATGTTCTTTGCAAAGGGGCACCCTCCAGTTTCGTTACGTCACTGATTGCCACTGTAGTTCCTGACACTGAACAAAACTACTTTGTGTGGCAATATGCTCCTTGTGGAAGAGCAGAATGCGATCACTCACAGTAAAGCCAGCCGAAAGAGAGAGAAATAGAAGTTTAATAAAAACAAAATGTCTTTGTTCACACCAGACCTAATTAGGGACCAAGACCCACATGTAGGTAGCTTTTTGCATGTCGCAAACAGCGACTTTCGCTGTTTGCGACATGCAAAAAGCACATTGCGATGCACAAACCCAGTTTTGCGATTCAGTAACCTGGTTACCGAATCACAAAACGGGTTTGCGACTCGCAATTAGTAAGGGGTGTTCCCTTCCTAATTGCGACTCGCAGTGCAATGTAGGATTGTTTTGTGACCGCGAACGCGGGCGCAAACCAATCGCAGTTTGCACCCATTTCAAATGGGTGCTAACACTTTCACAAAAGGGAAGGGATCCCCATGGGACCCCTTCCCCATTGTGAATGTCACTGTAAACATTTTTTCAGAGCAGGCAGTGGTCCTGTGGACCACTGCCTGCTCTGAAAAAATGAAACGAAAACGTTTCATTTTTGTTATGCATCTTGTTTTCCTTTAAGGAAAACGGGCTGCATTACAAAAAAAAACTGCTTTATTGAAAAGCAGTCACAGACATGGTGGTCTGCTGTCTCCAGCAGGCCACCATTCGCGAGGGGGTCGCAAATTGCGACCCACCTCATGATTATTCATGAGGTGGGCATTTGCGAAGCCCTTGCAAATCACAGATGGTGTCAAGGACACCATCCTACATTCGGATTTGCGACTCGCAATTTGCAGGTCACAAATCTGAACCTACCTACATGTGGCCCCAAATTTTTAAAGAAAGTCACAAAAGTGCACCCATGGTATATGTTGTACCCCTGTAAAATATTTGTGAACTGTATTTTAGCATGGGTAAATACGATGTGTAGATTTGCTCATGTGAAAATCTATTGAGCATTTGCAAGTTCATTTTCCCTCCAGCCACTTTCTTCCCAACTCTGGAAGAAGTTCTAATTCTGCTATTGTCCGGAGTAAATGTCCAACCTTTCTTATTATGGGAAAATATTCGAGAGAAGCTGGTAAAAATCTTTAAAACATGCAGGTTAGTAGGCTTGCAGACTCAAAGGCATTCCAGCTCTGGAACTATTGCTTACTGTTTCCTCCAGCCCCAGTATGCAGATCTGCAGAAAGGTGGCAAAATAAGGAAATTGCTACAGTAGGAATTGAAACTGCAAGTATTCAAGCCCTACTATGGTAGTAGCCCTGGCATAATCAGAGAGGCTATTAATTGCTGCCATAATTTGTCGCCACACTACATGGCACCAAAGGGACAAGTAGATCTTTTTACAGGACAAGTAGATTTGAGAAGCAACCTGTCCCCCGGACAAGTAGATATTTTAATAAATTCCACACCCCTGATTTTACTGGGACATACCTCATTTTTTACTATTTCATGGGCTTTTAGCCTTCTTCCAGTTAGTGAGAGAAATGGGTGTGAAACCAATGCTGGATCCTGGACAGCTAGACATTTTCCCATTAATTTAGCAAGGGGTCATTTGTGTAGATCCTTCAAGGTGTTCCTACAGAAAGTAACAACTAAAATAAATAAAAAAATAATGAAATTAATGTGAAAAAAAGAGCCATTTCTGTCCACGTTTTCTTCTGTAACTTTTTCCATGTATGGCAGAATTTTGAAAGCAATATACCGCTATGTCTGCTGGACTCTTCTGGTTGCGGGGATATGTAGGGCTCGTAGGTTCATCAATATCCCTAGGTACCCAGAGCCAATAAATGAGCTGCATCGTGGAATGGGTTTTCAATGTATAACAGGTATACAGCAATTCATTTAGTAAAATATAAAGAGTGAAAAATAAGTATCAAGGAAACCTTTGTATTGGGCACAAGATAAGATGTTGAAAAGCAGTGGTTATTTGCACATCTCTGAATTCTGGGGTCCCCATACTAGCATGTGAATTGCAGGGCATTTCTCAAAAACACTTCTTTCTTGCACACTGTCTTAACATTTGAAAGGAAAAACTGCAGAGAAAGACAAGGGGCAATAACACTTGTTCTTCTATTCTGTGTTCCCCCAAGTCTCCCGATTTAAAATGGTACCTCACTTGTGTGGGTAGGCCTAGTGCCCGCAACAGGAAATGCCCCAAAACGCACATGGATACATCACATTTTTACGTTGAAATCTGACTTGTTTTTTTAAAAGTGCCTAGCTGTGGATTTTGGCCTCTAGCTCAGCCAGAACCTAGGGAAGCCTGCAAACCTATACATTTTTAAAAACTAAACACCTAGGGGAATTCAGAATGGGGTGACTTGTGGGGCTCCCACTGAGGTCTGTTACCCAGAATGCTTTGCAAACCTCAAAATGTGGCAAAAAAACACTTTTTCCTCACATTGCAGTGCTGCAAAGTTCTGCAATTTAAGGGGAGCCATAAACTTCCTTTCACCCTGCATTCCCCCACATCTACTGATTAAAAATGGTACCTCACTTGTGTGGGTAGGCCCAATGCCCGCAACAGGAAATGCCCCAAAACACAACGAGGACACATCACATTTTCCCCAAATAAAACAGACATATTTTTTGCAAAGTGCCAAGCTGTGGATTTTGGCCTCTAGCTCAGCCGGCACCTAGGGAAACCTAGCGAACCTATACATTTTTGAAAAGTAGACACCTAGGGGGAATTCAGAATGGGGTGACTTGTGGAGCTTTCACTGAGTTATGTTACCCAGAATTCTTTGCAAACCTCAGAATTTGGCAAAAGAAACACTTTGACCTCACATTTCGGTACTGCAAAGTTCTGGAATCTGAGAGGAGCCACAAACTTCCTTCCACCCAGAGTGACCCCACGTTTCGCGATAAAAATGTTTCCTCACTTGTGTGGGTGGACCCAGTGCCCCCGACAGGAAATGCCCCAAAACACAACATGGACACAAAAAAGTTTTCTTATGAAAACTGACCTGTTTTTTGCAAAGTGCCTAGCTGTGGATTTTGGCCTCTAGGTCATCCAGCACCTCAGAAAACCTAGCAGACCTGGACATTTCTGAAAACTAGACACCTAGGGGAATTCAAAATGGTGCAACATTTGGGCTCTCACCAGGTTCTATTACCCAGAATCCTTTGCAAACCTCAAAATGTGGCAAAAAAAAACACCTTTTCCTCACATTTCGGCGCTGCAAAGTTCTGGAATCTGAGGAGAACCACAAACTTCCTACTAGGTCTCCCGATAAAAATGGTACCTCACTTGTGTGGGTAGACCCAGTGCCCGAGACAGGAAATGCCCAAAAACACAATGTGGGCACATCAAAATGATCTATTACAAAAATACCTGTTTTTCCAAGGGGGGGGGAGGTCACCTGCATTTTTGGTTCCAGGTGCAGCGGACCAGGTGCATCCACAGAAAACTATCAAACCCAGACTTTTTTCTAAAACTAGACACCCGGTGGAGTCCAGGGAGTTGTGGCTTGCGTGGTTCCTCCAACATTTTTTTACCCAGACTCCCTGCAAACCTAAAAATGTTCTTAAAATCATATTTTCCTCATTTTTCTTTGTAGGATCACCGCGCCAGCACACATTTCCTACCACCCAGCATTCACCTCAGCCTCCCAAGTAAAATGATACCTCACTTGTGTATCATGTATTTAACATGTATTTAAAAACAATTGTACTTATCAACTCGCTTTGCTATCTCCTCAATCTTTACACATTTTTGGCCCTTTCCTGTTGCAGGCACCTGGGCAGCCCACACAGGTGAGGTATCATTATATCTGACACCTGAAATTTAACAAATTTCATCCTTGACTCAGGGGAACAGTCCTTGACCGCAATAAAAGCATTTAAAGTGCAAAATTTTAACAAATGTGTAGCCCTCTTTTTATACCAAACATAGGACTTACAAACAGTAGTGTAAGGTTCCAACCTCTGATCTACTCTATCTACCACCCATGTGCTTATTGTAGTCCAAAATGCACATAGGTTTGTGCACTTCGGCAACCTGACCCCAAACAGTCACAGGGGAAGTACTCTCTTCATGGGTGGTAATTAGCATGTAGACATCCCACCTGTCTGCAAATTTCACAGCTAGCAGCTCATCATTCCGCAAGGCACTGCACTGTCCCCTCAAGTTATTTTTGTTTTACACACAAGCTCCCTTGGATAGCCTTTCCGGTTAGAGCGGATTGTGCCACAAGCAACAGTGTCCACTCTGATTAATTCCCTGACCAATTGCACTCCAGTGTAGAAGTTATCTAGGTACAAATGGTAACCTCTGTTAAACAGTCGTCTACCAAGTTCCCACACAATTTTCTCACTAACTCCAAAACTGGGCGGATGACCAGTGGGGTCAATTCTGGAATCCCTACCAGTGTAGACCCGGAAATTATAAACATATCCTATAATACTTTCAGAAAGCATATACATCTTAATTCCATACCGTGCCCTCTTGCTAGGAATATACTACCTAAAAAACAAAAGGCCCTTGAACAGGACCAAAGACTTACCAACAGATATTTATTTCCTTGGAACATAGACCTCTGAAAACCGATCTACAAAATGATCTAGGACAGGCCTAATCTTAAAAAGGCGGTCAGAATCAGGGTGATCTTGTGGCAAGTCTAAAGCATTGTCAACAAAATACAGCATCCGAAGAAGAAGCAAATACCGATTACGAGTCATGATTGCAAGGAATATAGCCGTTGTCATCAAGGTACTAGTAGACCAATAAGAAGCCAGTGACAGCTTCCTTATCAACCCCATCAAAAAAGTCAAACCCAAGAACTTTTCATCTCTTCCAGATTTGTGGGAATCCAGTGAATAGTTCTAGACTGTGACCTATGTCTGGCACTGTTGTCCCTCAAATACTGCTCACCAGGGAGGTGGGGCCAGCCAACATGGCCGACAGGTCATGAAGCCCAGAGACTCTGCGACCACCCACGCCTACAAACCCTTTTCCGCTACAGTCTGGGGGGAGCCGCAGGCCAAACGGGCTCCCCGGAGATGCAGTGAGCCCAGGGAGTCCATCGGGCTCACCGCAGGGCCCCAGAAGCTGGTTGCCGCCCCCACAACCGCGAGCGGCCTAGATCGTGCCTCGGACGCGGGCGGGAACCTGGACAGCTGCGTACCGGGGGAGTCCCCGTTTGAGGTGAGGGGACCCCACCCCTCCCCCCAAGTGGGTTGAACAGTGGAAGACGGTGGAGACACAGCCGGGGGTGGGGAGCCCCCTTGTTTAAGATGAGTTGCCGCACTAGTGGAGAAGCGCGGGCGTATTTCCATTTTCAATTTTTCTTGTGGAGCAGTTTTGGAGGCCCGGTGCGGCACATCGGGCAGGAACTGCGAGGAGGACCTCGGTTGGGCGGGCTGAACACCTCTTCCCCCCCATATGGATCCCGGGGGGAGGCTGCAGCTTGATTGTTGGGACTAATTCTTTCTTCCTGGGGCCTGCCTGTCCTAGATGCCTGACCCTAAGATGGCACCTGGTGTCCATCTCCATAGAATTTTCCTGAAGCAGGCCAGCCATGAGCACGTGTAGGAGGATTGATGCACCGGTCTCTACTCAGGGATTTGATTTTTGGCTCTGTTTGTCCACCAGCTCTTTTTTTTAGCGAGTTTCAGCTGGGAACTAACCAAAGGAGCAGCGTTTATCAGAGGCACAAAACAGTATTGCGGGGAGTGAGATCTGCAAGGCGCTTATGCTTCGGAAGAAACTACAATCTACTAAGGTCTCTGATTTTTTCACGCCAGCCAAAGCAATGACTCTTGTGCCACAGAGACCCGACAACACGGTGCTCACTAAGGACGATCTTTTGGCCTCCCTCCTCACCTTAAAGGCGGAATTGAAAGAGAAGCTCACAGCAGATTTGAAGTCAGCGTTGGAAACGCTTCAATCCAACGTTACTAGCTGCATGACCTCTCTCCAGGCAGACGTGGACTCGGTGGGGACCCACACATTAGACCTTGAAACCCAGGTCCAAGAGATAAAACAAAAAGTAAGCCCGTTGGAGCAGGAGGTTTCACAACTTAAATCGCATCTCCAGCTATCGATTTTTAAATGCGAGGACTTGGAAAATTGCTCTTGATGAGACAACATTAGAGTGCGGGAGCTGGAGGAGGGCAGCGAGGGTCCAGACCTG
Organism: Pleurodeles waltl; assembly: GCF_031143425.1. Lineage (NCBI taxonomy): Eukaryota > Metazoa > Chordata > Amphibia > Caudata > Salamandridae > Pleurodeles > Pleurodeles waltl. The sequence continues at coordinate 829,751,474 of NC_090442.1, read as the reverse complement.
GAGGCGTTTGTGGTGGGCCTCTTCTCGCAGCTTTTGGGCGCTGATCATCCCGAAGTGCAGATCGAAAGGGTGCACAGGGAGGGGACTCGTTGGAAATAAGAGACCCCGGGATGTTCTGCTGAAATTGAGTTCCTTTAAGGTTAAAGAGCGCATACTCCAGAAGGCGAGACGTCAAGGTGTGGTGTCTTTTCAAGGTGCTCAATGTAGGTTGTTTCAGGACATTGCTCCAGCCACACTGCTACAACAGCTCTTTCGTGTAATTACGGATGAGTCAAATGCATGGAACATTCGGTAAAGGTGGACATTTCCATTTGGCATTGCTTTTGAACTTAACAACAAGCCGTATCATTTTGTTGAATGCGGAGAGGCGGCGGCAGTGTTGGGTCTACAGGAGAAAGGTGGAGATAAGGGCATTGCGAGGCAGGAGGAGGTGTGCCATCGGGGAACTTCTGTCATGTGTACGGGAGGAGACGGTTGGAGACTGCCGCTGAGGAGTAGGACGGCTTCTAAGGAGTAGTTTGTGATCCTCTTCACCGTTTTCAGGGGGCTCCAGGGGGAAACGTTAACTGCTTTCCGCGATGGGCAGTGTTGGTATATTTTCCCAAGGGGGCCGTGGTGGTACCAGATAGGCTGGCAATCAGCTGGTGGGCCGAACATTTTTGGGACGGTTCTCTTATCGCTCCTTCTAGAACAATGAAGGGCATATTTGTTCCAGACGTCATGTGAGCTTCTGTCAGGTGTCTGTGGTGGGTGGGGAGTGATGGATACCCCCTCCAGATCATGAAGACTGTGCAGAGTTTTCTGCTGCCTTGTGAAAGACTTGTAGGCATTCTGATGTTATGTTTTGAGTTCTTCAGTTTGTTGTTTGCTTATTGTTTTTTGTCCCTATTCCTTTTGGCAGAATGGTTGGGGAGGGGGGAAGAGAGGGGGAGTGTAAGGGGTGCTTGGGTCTCAAGAGGACATGATCGGTTAGAAGTACACATAAGCGAGCACCTCCTAGCTACTTTGGTATAATGGTAAGCTTTTTCACCTGGAATGTTACAGGGTTGAACTCGCCCAATGAGCGATTACAATTACAGAAATTCTTTGATGATCACCAGTATGATATACTGGCATTGCAGGAAGCACATCTCAAGAAAGGTGACGGCCATAGGTTGCAGCATGAATACTACCTGCAGATTTTTACGGCATCCTCGACAACAAAACACTGTGGGGTAGCCTTGAGTTTCATAGATCGATGCATTTTCAGCTCTCGGGGTCACATTTAGATAAAGGGGGCAGGTATTTGTTGGTTAAGGGAACCTTGGGTGGACTGGTCTGTACAATAGCTACCCTTTATGCACCTAATAGTGGCCAATCACCGTTTCTTTTGCACTTTTTGGGTGTATTGGGGGGCTTTGCAGAGGGTGAGATAGTGCTCTTGGGAGACTTCAATCTGATTTGGGATGCCACTCAGGGCACAACACACCCTCAGAGACCGCCTGCTAGCAGCTTTACCAAATCCATTAAAACGGCATTCCATAGGTTGGGGCTTTTTGATGCTTGACGTGCCTACCACCCTACCGCAAAGGAATATACCTTTTTTCCCATTCTCATAGGTCCTATTCCCTGCTCGATTATATTTTCATAAGTTTACCTCTGCGGCAGCTCCTTCTGGCGGCCACTACGCACCGGATAGTCATCTCTGACCATGCACCCGTGGAGGTGAGTTTGGAGTGGACTCTTTCGCATGCTACGAGGGGTTCTGGTATTTCCCACATGTCCTAACTAGAGACACTACGACTAGAAATTTGCTGCGGAGATCTATTAAGGAGTTTTTTCAGAATAATTACCCAGGAGATGCCCCTCTTCCTCTCATTTGGGATGCATTCAAAGCTGTCATTCGGGGGACTTGTATCTCCTTAGCGACGTCAGTGTATCGGCTAAAGGCTGAAGAGCAATTAGGTTTGGGGGAGGCACTGTGGGAGGCTGAGTGGGGGGGCACACAAGCATTCTCCCACGTGGCAGAGTCAGTAGGAAGGTAACCTCCATAAAGGGTAAAGTACAGTCTATTTATATGAATAGTACAGAGAGGGCCCTACTACGGCTCCAGAGGTCTCACTATGATGGGGGGAACAAAATTGGTTCCCTCTTGGCTAGGCAATTGTGGGTTAAGCAATCCAAGGGTTATATTGCGCAAATAAGGGATGACACTGGGAAATACCACTCAGAAGAGGAGAAAGCGTGAGCATTCAGGAACTTTTATACCCGCTTCTATACCTCGGACAACCCGAGTGTGGCTGCCCATGAGAGCTATTTAAGACATGTTCAGCTCCCAAGGTCGCCAGGAAAACGAATGAACACTTAGAGGCCCCTTTCACTCTAGATGAAGTACAGGAGGCCATTGACTCCCTCCCTCTGCATAAGGCGCTGGGTCCCGACGGCTTCACGGTGCACTTCTACAGGACTTTTGGGGCTGAGCTTGTCCCACACTTAACTGCGTTATTTAATTTCATACGATCGGAGCGCGCACTCTCTCCTACTATGGGGGAAGCCCTGATCTCACTTATTCCTAAAGAAGGGAAGGATCCCCAGTTATGTGCATCCTATCAGCCCATTGCCCTACTCAATCTTGATGCTAAGCTGTACACCAAGATATTGGCACGGCGATTGGAAGGAGTGTTGCCGGATTTGGTACATCCGGATTAGTCTGGTTTTATCAAAGGTAGGCAAGCCCATGATAATGTCAGAAGAGTTATCCATCTGATGGAAAAGGTGGAGAAGAAGCAGGTCCCAGCTATATTATTGGTGCTAGATGCAGAGAAGGCTTTCGACCGGGTGGAATGGTCCTTTTTAGTGGCAACCCTTCGGCGCTTTGGGTTTAGGGACCAGTTCATAGCTATGGTGATGAACAACTATTCGGGCCCCAGGTCATGGATTTGGGTCAGTGGAAGGATATCTGAATTTTTTTGACTTGTCCAGGGGGACCAGACAGGGTTGCCCGCTTTCTCTGTTGCTTTTTGCGCTAAGCGTGGAACCTCTAGCAGCCCGGATAAGGGCAGATCCGAGCGTTCAGGGCATTCAGTTTGGCTCCGATCAACACAAGATTTCTCAGTTTGCTGATGATATTCTACTTTTTATCACTAATCCACGCCAAACTCTTTGGGTTGTGTTGGAGGAGCTGAGTCTCTTTGAGCAGACAGCAGGCTTTAAAGTGAATAAAGGGAAATCCTATATTCTTAATCTAATGGTTCCTGCTGCAGAAATGAGTGTGGTAGCCTCCGCTTCTCCATTTGCCCTGGCTAAAAAAGACATCTTGTACCTGGGAGTTCAGCTCATTCTTAGGGTGACAGACCTCTTTAAGGCAAATTTTCCGCCCCTCCTTAAGACATTGCGTACTGATTTTAAGAGCTGGTCCATCCTGTGGCACTCTTGGCTAGGCAGCATTAACACTATTAAAATTACGGTTCTCCCACGGCTGTTATATTTGTTCCAAAGTCTACCTATTGATATTCCCCAAGATTATTTTACTGAACTGAGCCAGTTGTGTACTCAGTTTATCTGGCAGAACATGAGAGCCCGTCTCTCTAACAAATTGCTAACACGCCTCAGGGATAAGGGAGGGCTCTCCCTCCCAGATTTTCTTCTATATTATAGGGCTGCACAGCTCTGGGTTATCACGGTGTGGTCTCTTCGAGAATCAGATAAACTGTGGTTGCATATGGATAGGGCGGTGACGGGGCGGACGTTGTGGGATGTGTTGTGGAAACATAGGGGTGACTGCCCGAAAAATGCGTATCTTAGCACCCCCACGGCTACTAAACTTAAGGTGTGGGACACAGTAACAAGTACCCTCCGACTCACGACCTTCCCCTCACCACATACCCCAATTCATTATAACACAGACTTCCCTCCTGGGGCCACACCGGGACCCTTTGATAGGTGGAGGGAAGGGGGATGTCTCACGATTGCTGATCTCTTCCATGGGGATCAGGTGCGCACCTTCGAAAATTGTTGTACGGATTTCCAACTCTGAGCGCTTCCATTATAATCAGTTACCCCATTGGGTTACTCAATCACAAATGAGAGCGGCGGCCACCAGGGAGCTTCTTCCTATTGAGAGATTTGTTCAACAGGGGGGACTGAAGAGGGGCAGCATTTCCACAGTATACAAATTATTGCTGTCAGCACAACGTCCGTATACTCCTTGTCATTTGGCGTTTTGGGAACGGATGTTAGATGGACAAGTTGAGGAGGGACTTTAAGCACAATTATTTCAGGATATAGTCAAATACTCATAAACTCATAACTTCTTTATAACTGGTATCTTTACCCGGAGAAGCTTAAGAAACTCTTTCCTCAGACATCGGACAGATGTTGGCGTGGTTGTGGGATGTTGGGAGATTTTAGGCATATATGGTTGGACTGTCCCGTTATTAAGCCCTATTGGAGTGAAATTCTGTCACATCTAAAAGAGATTCTGGGATACCCTATTCCTACATCACAGGCCCATGTTCTATTGGGTCTGCGCGCTCCTGAGCTGCAACATCAAACACAGGGTGATATCGCTCTATCCTTTGGCTGGCATTGGGGGCAGCTAATACTGTCCTAGCATCATACTGGAAGAAAAAGTATCAGCCCCCCTCATTGATGTTGTGGTATGCCAGACTGGCGTGGGCTTGCTATGGAGCGCTTAGCTGATAAACTGGATAATTCTAGAAGGAGCTTTGAATATATTTTGGATCCACTGGTGAGGTTTCTGTCCAGGGGTGTCCCGCTTACTGCCTGTAGTCCACGTCTTAGGATGCTGCAACTTTTCTATATACAGGGCTCAGTCCAAGTGGGTTAATCCAGGGGAGGAGTTGGGGAGATGTGTCCTGGGGCTCTCTGCGCGCTTGCCTTCTGATCCCAAACCCCCGCTTGTATAACATACATGGTAGGAATATGGGACATAAAGTTTTGTTGTTAGTTTTTATGTTATTGTCGTTCTTATTTGTTTTCCTTATAGTCCAGGCTAATATGTATTCTCTTTTTCTGAAAGGTGCCTTCAGCAGTCAGTGATGTGGTGTATATGCCGGGAGGTCTTGAAAGCTTTAATTGCATTGTAATTTAGTTCCCCATGAGTATGGAGAGCTTTCCCCCTTTTGCGAGGGGGTGCTGAGCACATTTGGCATCTTGCTGGAGAATTTGTGAGATCTGATGTATCATTTTCAATGTTTCTTAAAGGATAATTGTAAATAAAAACAGTTTCATAAAAATACTGCTCACCATACAAATTAGCCTGCTCAACAATCTCTTCCAACAATACATCGTCCCTAAACAACTGAAAGAAATTGATAGGCAAAAAGTTTTCCGTATTGACTCTACACTCTGGGAGACCAGTAAAGGCAGGCAACTCTGGTTGCCCCATGTTTGGGGCAACCCAGAGTTCAGGTCTTCCAATGGGAAACCTTTCAGCTCCAGGCGGCTGCATTATTGGCACATCAGTGTCCTCCTCTGAAACAGGCCCTTTATCTGCTCCGAGATTGGCTTTCTCATCAGAAGATTCCTCTCGGACAGAAAACTCTCTCAGAATCTCGCACTTCCTCCTCTGCCTCAGATGCAGAGTCAGTCTCATAATCATGGTCAGAAGACACCTCAAAAAGCATACCAACAACCTGCTGAGCGGTCACCTTGTGGTTAGCCATGATCCTTTCTAAGAAAAGTAACTTGACAAATGCGCCAACAACAACCACCACTGTCTAAAATAAGTAATAAAGTGTGGCTTTATCACAAAGAGTTATGTACTCAAAAACTATGCCACTCACTTGCCTGAAAAAGCTAGACTCACCAGCAACTACTACGACACAGCAATCACCAATGATATCCTACTAAAAAGAAAAAGAAAATTAGACATAAGACAACACAAATGTTATTGTGCACAATTTGAAGGACAATATCACGCACAATCCTGCATTTAGTATACCACTTACAGTTGTGTGCCCTCCCTTGGGTGGTGACCCTTGCCCAAAGAACCGCCCAACCACACCTGAAAAAAACATAAAACAAAATAGTCCCTGGTGTCTTTGTGGCTTCTGCCCCCCTTGTGAGCAGAAGGGCCTCAAACAAAATAAGCAGAAATGGCCAACAGTTGTGTTCCTCCCTTGGGGGGGCGACCCTTGCCTAAGGGGCCACCCCGACACAAAAAAACAAAAAAATATCCCTTGTGTCTTAGATGAACCTTGAAAAAATAGTCCGATCTTCCCCCAAGGGGGGCAGAAATGGCCGTCAGTAATGTGCTCCCTTTTGGGGGCGACCCTTGCCCAAGGGGTCACCCCCAACACAAAACACATACACACAAGATCCCTGGTGCCTAAGTGGTTTCTACCCCCTTGGGGGCAGTTGGACCTAAAACAAATAGGGACCGACTGGCCAATAGTGCTGTGCCACCTTTGGGGGGTGGCCCATTGGGCGCACTAAAAAAATAAATCCCTGGCATCATCGTGGCCTCTGCCCCCCTTGGGGGCAGATCGCCCTAAAAATAATAGGCCTATCTGCCCCAGCAATGGCATACTATAATATGGCCCCCTAAGGGGAGCGGCCCTTGCCCAAGGGGCCTCTCCCCTGTAATGAAATTCACAAAAAAGAAATCCCTGGTGTCTAGTGGGCATTTCTGCTACCTGATCGCGGTGCTATCGGGGAACAGGAATGCTGGAAAGAGACATTGAGGGGAAGGAAAGGCCCTTATTTTCATTTCCCCCGATGCCCCTTTTACAGAAACCCCCCCCTGGCCACAGGAGAAACGTACCTGTTTCTCCCTCACCGCGCTGGAAGCAAATGGCTTCCAGCGTGATGGTGTTCTCTAATGATGTCGGCACGCAATTGTTCGTTGACGTCATTAGATGGGGTTGGGAGGGATTCCCCTTCCATCTCTGCCCGGGGGGGTAGGCTGGGGTCAGGACGTTACGGTTACGTCCTTGGCACCAGTGCGGTGCAGCCAAGGACGCAACCTTTACGTCCGGGGCATCCAAGGGGTTAATAAGATCTGCATAATAATTCTTTAATGTGTATTTGGCTTAATGTTCAGAGAGGTCATCGTTAGGTAACTTATTTTTTTACATTATGTTACTTCATGATGACAATTTGGTGTATGTTAATTGTTGCACCCTTGATTTCTTTGAACTACAGACTGTCAAACTAAGACAGAGTGACTTGATAAGTTGCAGAGTATTGCAGGAGCAGTTTATCTACGAAATTGTGTTAATAAAATGTTTGTTTTAAAACAGACAGTATTTGAACAGAATGATGTGTTTGTCCAGTCATGCTGTGTGAGAATTGAGAACCAGGACGGCCTAATTCCAGGAACGTTGCGCATCTTCGAAAAGGTATTTTGTCATTTGGTATTATTAGCCTACTTGTGCATTGTGTCCACATGACTGCAAATATTTTGCTAGATAATAGAGCCAATTGGCAAGTACTGATTCAACAGACTCCTCTCATCCAGAACTTGTGTACTTTATGTGACAAACCTATATGCAGAAATGTGTGAAAGCTATCACAAATAAAGGCAAAAGATGTGTTCTCTGCCAACGTTTCTTAGGACATCATTCATGTAAGTCCCAATGCATACACATTTTTAGCACTGACATGCTCTTAAAACCTCCCGGGGATAGAGGGACAAGAGAGAAGAAATGCATTATTGCTGAAATTTAAAGCCGGGTCAAATGATTACACTGGGATCATGTGATGCACAGGGCCTGTGCCCAGTAAGCCACAACAATCAGAGTTTTAATCTGAAGGAAAAATGAAGGCGATTGTAGTGGAGGAACGCAAGGACTGAATGTGAGCAATTAGCATACATTTGCAGAATCATTGAAATATTGGTTGTAAAATTTCCACCGGTATGTCCAAGGCATATTTTAGAGTTCATTAAAGTAGAACTCTGACATGGCCACATACTGATAATAAACAAAGCAAGCTTCAACACTTTCAGCATGTTCATCTTGTAAATAATAGGAAACCTAATGGAAATGTAAACTGTGCCTGTTAACATGAAGGAAAGTTACTGTCCCATTTACATGGAGATGAGGATTATGTTTGTCAAAGCAAAATTTGTGTGGAAGAGAAATAACAGTCAATACACAGTCATGGTGATTAAGAGAATCAAACGATTATTTGCTTAAGCCCAAAGGGGGCAGACGCATACAGTGGCGCACTGTGGGGTACTTCAAGCTTATCAAGTTGGGAGCAACCTTTTATAGGTTTCAACACTCACTTGTTTGCATTACAAGCACTATTTCATCATCTATGAGATGCTGCAATGCCTATAATTGACAGAAAAATAATTACATTTTAAAGAAGAACAAGCTTATCAGTAAAGCATTTTATGAGTTTTCACATCTCAAGTTTGCCTGTTCTCGTCTCTTATCCCAGTCTCAAGACCCCTGTTTAAGGCACATTGCATTTCATATGTAAGAACCCAGCCTCCCTAAACGTCATATTCCGGTTACATGCTGTAAAAAGCTATAATTTTGGAACATATGTCCCTTTTATCTTATCTAAAACATAATATTTTCACAAGTGAGTGCTTTTGCGGGGTTTTCATTGCAAATTATCCAATTATTTTCTCGGGTTTCTCAGAGTTCAGGGTTACAAAGCATACACAGAGTTGAGATAAGATGGACTTGTGTGCCTACACTCTTGCACCTCCATTTTATAATTAATTCAGCAAGACTAAAGCTTGGCATCTTACCTTAAGTGGCCATTTTCACAGGAATGTGGCATGTCTTTGGAAACTATTCTAAAAGCACAATTCAAAATGGAAAATCTATTGCTAATGTTTGAACAATGGTTCAAATCTATAGGTCTATATTTTTTTCTTCTTTCACATGTGCACAGAACAGGAGCCAAAGAAAAATTTGCAAACTGTTTTCTAGAAATCTCTGGGAAATGACTACATAGCATTACATAACCTAAGCCTTAGAAAGACCTCTCTTTTGGCACCCTTCAACTGATTCACTTGCTGCTAGAGCAGCTTATTAAGTGTTAGTTTGGTCTGGCATTAGCCCTGACCTTTTGATTTCACTAGTCCTATCAATATTTATTTGCTTATATATGCATTTAACTAACCCTCCTTATCCATTAGTTTATTGTGTTATTCATATTTTTCTTATGCCCACTACAGCATACAGTAGGAGGCAGTGGGTCAGGCCACTTCACCCATTGGCTAACATTACTACGAGGGGTGGCTTTCTGTCCTTCAACAAGGAGCACATACACACACTAAGTACTTCCATTTAACTACCACAAACTGCTTGCCAGTGTGTGCCATTTGAGACCTAAACATTATTTTTGTTTTCAGCATTTGTTTTAAGATCGATGGGAGCCCAACAGCTTCTCTAACAATAATCAAAAATCATGACAAAATAAAACAAGCAGAGACAAAGCTAAAGGACTGACTGAGTATGCCAGACCTGTTGCCTTTGTCAATGGTTGTTTCTTTAGTGCTTGTGATTTTTCTTAATTTTGTGTATTTGTTTCTTCCATGTAAGACTGCTTTGTCAGCTGGTATGTTACTGTGCAGTTCTTCTCCAGAGGTCAGCTTTGAACTAGCTCCTGTTCCTTCTGGCAACAAATTTTTGTGAGGCACTGGCCAGGTGTCGTAATTATGGTGCGCAGGAAGGAGGTGTGCTCTGTTCGGCAAGTCTGCTCTCCAGCTCTATGAGGAGCTGAGCTATACCATTTTGTTTTCCTTTCAGCTCTCTGATGGACCTCAAGAACCAAGGTGCTGAGCCATCATACCCTTCTCCACTTGCAACATCCCACAGTCATTGCATCCGGGCACACAGGGCTAGAAAACCTTATGGTGTGCCTATTGAGTTGTGTTTGGCAACCCAGTTAAACATGCATTGAGGGTGCTCTACCAGCATTGTATTTTGGCATAGTTTTATATAATTCAATATTATGAACTAAGATTTTACCAGCAGTGTTAATGGGGTAGTGTTTCAAACTGAGGTAGGCTGGCAGCGCTACATACCAGATAGTGTGAGTGTGAATTTAACATGAGGACACGTCGTATTCACTGGCCCAGATCACTCTCATTTATTGTTTTTGGAGTGGGCTTTGCTGAAAGGTTTGGCTACGTGGCAGACCTTTATATCAACCTCTTCTCACCTTCACCCCGTGGTGACAAAGACCTAACATGTGACAGGTTGGACATTCTATTTCCAAACAACTTGTAAAGCAGGCAGCAGGGGCATACCCACAGATGTATATCCATTTGAGAAGGTAGAGAGCATTTATTACGCACAGTGCTGTATAGATCCTTCAGTTTCTTCCAAAGAGCACCTGAGGCACCCTCTATGACCCAGCCCTAGTACTGTTACAGTATACAGTTGTAGGAAAGTACCATCATCTTGCCAGGCATGTTACCCCCATTTTTACTTGTGTGTAGGTTTGTTTTTGCCTGTGTCACTGAGATCCTGCTAGCCAGGACCCCAGTGCTCATAAAGTATGCCCTGTATGTGTTCCCTGTGTGGTGCCTAACTGTATCACTGAGGCTCTGCTAACCAGAACCTCAGTGTTCATGCTCTCTCTGCTTTTAAAATTGTCACTGCAGGCTAGTGACTAATTTTACCAATTCTTATTGGCACACTGGAACACCCTTATAGTTCCCTAGTATATGGTACCTAGGTACCCAGGGTATTGGGGTTCCAGGAGATCCCTATGAGCTGCAGCATTTCTTTTGCCACCCATAGGGAGCTCAGACAGTTCTTGCACAGGACTGGCACTGCAGCCTGAGTGAAATAACGTCCACGTAATTTCACAGCCATTTTACACTGCACTTAAGCAACTTATAAGTCACCTATATGTCCAACCCTCACTTAGCGAAGGTTAGGTGCAAGGTTACTTAGTGTGAGGGCACCCTGGCACTAGCCAAGGTGCCCGCACATGGTTCAGGGCAAATTCCCCGGATGTTGTGAGTGCGGAGACACCATTACACGCGTGAACTACATATAGGTCAATACCTATATGTAGCGTCACCATGGTAAATCCGAACATGGCCATGTAACATGTTTAGGATCATGGAATTGTCACCCAATACCATTCTGGTATTGGGGGGACAATTCCATGCATCCCCGGGGCTCCAGCATAGAGCCCGGGTACTGCCAAACTAACTCCCTGGGGTTTTCTCTGCAGCTACCGCTGCTGCCAACCCTGAGACAGGTTTCTGCCCCACTGGGGCCTGGGCAGCCCAGTCCCAGGAAGGCAGAACAAAGGATTTCCTCTGAGAGAGGGTATTACACCCTCTCCCTTTGGAAATAGGTGTAAAGGGCCTGAGAGGAGTAGCCTCTCCTGGTCTCTGGAAATGCTTTGAAGGGCACAGATGGTGCCCTCCTTGCATAAACCAGTCTACACCGGTTCAGGGATCCCCTCAGCCCTGCTCTGGCGTGAAACTGGACAAAGGAAAGGGGGAGTGACCACTCCCCTGACCAGCACCTTCCAAGGGGAGTTGCCCAGAGCTCCTCCAGTGTGTCCCAGACCTCTGCCATCTTGAATGCAGAGGTGTGAGGGCACAATGGAGACCTCTGAGTGGCCAGTGCCAGCAGGTGACGTCAGAGACCCCTTCTGATAGGTGCTTACCTCTCTCTGTAGCCAATCCTCCTCTGAGGGCTATTTAGGGTCTCTCCTGTGGGTTTCTCTTCAGATAAAGAATGCAAGAGCTCACCAGAGTTACTCGGCACTTCTCTCTTTGACTTCTGCCAAGGATCGACCACTGACTGCTCCAGGACGCCTGCAAAACCGCAACAAAGTAGCAGGAAGACTACCAGCAACATTGTTGCGCCTAATCCTGCCGGCTTTCTCGACTGTTTCCTGTTGGTGCATGCTCTGAGGGCTGTCTGCCTTCACCCTGCACTGGAAGCCAAGAAGAAATCTCCAGTGGGTCGACGGAATCTTCCCACTGCCAAAGCAGGCACCAAATTTCTGCATCACCGGTCCTCTGGGTCCCCTCTCATCTTGACGAGCGTGTGGTCCCTGGAACACAGGAGCTGAATCCAAGTGACCCCAACAGTCCAGTGGTCCTTCTGTCCGAATTTGGTGGAGGTAAGTCCTTGCCTCCCCACACCAGACAGTAATCCTGTGTACTGTGTGATCTGCAGCTGCTAGGGCTTCTGTGCACTTTTGCAAGACTTCCTTCGTGCACAGCACAGTCCAGGTCCCCAGCACTCCGTCCTGCATTGCCCAACTCGCTGAGTTGAACTCCGACTTCGTGGGACCTTCTTTTGTTGTGCTGAGACGACCGCAGTGTTCAGATCTTCTGAGTGCCTGTTCAGGTGCTTCTGTGGGTGCTGCCTGCTTCTGCATGGGCTCTTTGTGTTGCTGAGCGCCCCCTCTGTCTCCTTCTCCAAGGGGCGACCTCCTAGTCCTACCTGGGCTCTGGCAGCACCCAAAATCCTCAGCCGCAACTCTTGCAGCTAGCAAGGCTTGTTTGTGGTCTTTCTGCGTAGAAGCAACTCTGCATCCTCCAGCAAGCCGTGGGACATCTTCTGACCAAAGGAGAAGTTCCTGGCACCTTCCGTTGTTGCAGAATCTTCGGCTTCTTCCACCCAGAGGCAGCCCTTTTGCACCTTCATCCGGGGTTTAGTGGGCTCCTGCGTGACTCTTGGACTTGGTCCCCTTCCTTTACAGGCCCTCAGGTCCAGGAATCCGTCTTAAGTGCTTTGCAGTCAGTTGTTGTCTTTGCAGAATCCTCTATCTTGACTTTACTGTCTTTCTGGGGTGGTAGGGTAACTTTACTCCTACTTTTCAGGGTCTTGGGGTGGGGTATCTTGGACACCCTTAGTGTTTTCTTACACTCCCAGCGACCCTCTACACACTAAACTAGGCCTGGGGTCCATTTGTGGTTTGCATTCCACTTTTGGAGTATATGGTTTGTGTTGCCCCTAAGCCTATTTTTCCCTATTGCATTCTATTGTGTTCTACAGTGGTTGCACTACTTTTCTAAGTGTTTTACTTACCTGATTTTGGTTTGTGTGTATATTTTGTGTATATTACTTACCTCCTAAGGGAGTATATCCTCTGAGATACTTTTGGAATGTTGGCACTAAAATAAAGTACCTTTATTTGTAGTAACTCTGAGTATTGTGTTTTCCTACGATATAGTGCTATATGGTATAACAGGAGCTTTGCATGTCTCCTAGTTCAGCCTAAGCTGCTCTGCCATAGCTACCTCTATCAGCCTAAGCTGCTAGAACACTACTAATCTACTAATAAGGGATAACTGGACCTGGCACAAGGTGTGAGTACCATCAGGTACCCACTATAAGCCAGGCCAGCCTCCAACAACAGTTCACTATTTTCGAAAAAGGAAATCAATTCTGAGAATGCTTCTTCACAGGATCTGAGGATTGGTCAAAGAGTTCCAGAGAATAGTATCCATATACTTTTGGAAAGGAACAGAAACATGACTTAGAATTTGAGTAAGAGTTTACCAGACCTGGTGGACAAATAGAGCAAAGAAGTTGGAAGATTTATTGAAACTCCATGACTTGTGTCACCCTATCTCTTTCAAATGGGCTAAGATTATGGTTAAGGTAGAGATAGTTAATGACACTGGAGCCCTGAAATACGTTTGGGCTAGGTTTTGTGAGGAAATCCAAATTGCATCATCTCTTGAAGTGTTTGAGCTGCTCATATTGACCACACGTTGGGACTGTTGACTTTTTCAGAGGTGAAGACTTCTGCTCAGTATTTTGCACTTAAAAAAACATTGGTAGGTTTGTTCAGACCTTCAGACCAATTGGCAAATTTCAAACATCAGTGCACAAGATATTCACCCATTAGGTTTTTGGAACAGCCAGATGTGGCAGGAGATATTTGTTCATCCAGGGCCAATTCCAAAGTCGACATAATGGGTATACACCTTAAAGCAGCAGTTTCTGAAAAGCCCCTATTCTCACATAACTAAGAAAAGCTCCGAACCCAGCAGTGGGAACACCATGATTGAGTTTTCTTCCTTCTTCCCTTGAGGAGGTCAGATGACTTTGGATGCATGTCTCACAAAGATTACAGGGTTTTAATGGAAAATCCTTTAGACTGCCTGTACAACCAGTATTGCTCAGACCTGTAAATATTTTCCATTGAAATTCAGAAGTTGGTGCTGGATCAATCAGTTACAGACGTGAAGTGCAAAGATGCTATTCAGTACTCCTTCCGTCTCTCCACTGGGTTTTTGAACAACATCTTTTTGTCAGGAAGGTCTTAGAAGGAAAATCAGCTCTTGTCCTGTATTCACCTTATGGGAATGCTATGCCTGGTTGATTTAGAGGCACTTCAAGATGGAGTACATTCACCTCCTTAGAGATACTTCACTGGATGGTGGCTAGAAAACCTGACTGCACCTCAGAATGCCTGCTTGATGATAGCAATATTCAGACCTAAATATGATTTCTTTAGTTTTCCTGACAGGACAGATCTTGGTGTTCAAATCACTTCTGTTAGACTTGTTGTTCGTCACCTGGTGCTTTACAAAACCACAGAAGCCTGTGTGACCCTTCTTAAGTGGTGAGAATAATTATTTAAACACCATGATCTTTATGATCCAAATGGAAAATGCTTATCTTTCATTAGCGGATGGCAATACATCTCTAACTTGTCTTCACATTTCATACCATTGAAGCAAAGTCCTGTCAGTTGCCACAAAAACCTATTGATTTAATAGGGTTTGTGGTAGATTCATACAGTGAAAGCGACCCCTCAGTTGCCAGTGAGCAAAATGACATTCATCAGGAAAGACTTGTGCCATGCTGGTGGCAAAAGAACCTTCTCTCAGAGGGCTGGCCAGCAGAGTGGTCTTTCTCCATCCAGACAACCCTTCCTGGTCCACTGCAGTAGTGAGCCTACAGCAATTGGATATCATGCAAGAGTATCTTGTTAAGCAGAGATCAGCCTTTCAGAGCAGGGTAGGTTGCAGATCGAGTGGAGCGCTGGTCTAGAAAAGCTAAGCATGTTTTGTAGTTGCTTCAGATGGAGTTTTAACTCAAAAGACTTAGCTGGAGTGCATACTGTGTAGAGCTCTCTGTTGGAGAAAAGTGGTCAGTAGACAAGCTACCACTGCTTACCAATTATTTGGAGCCCTTAGCTGGCTCTTTTGCTGTTAGGTGCTATCAGAAACACTGTAGCAACCTCCCTTTCGTCTCTAATCCCAGTCTCCAACTCCTTTCCTAGAAGCCTCTTACTCCTTGAAGTGCATGGCTTTTACCGTTATCCACTATTGGATCTTTCATAGATTCACATGCTTGAATCATTATCCGTCGTCAAAGTGGGAGTGCCACAGTACCATAGTAAAGTAGAATGTAAAAACTAACTTAAGCTATAATGACAATAGGCCATTAGTTTAATAGTCTATCTATGTCATTTAAAAACAATGACCAAACCAATCAGGTGCTAGCACCCTCTAGAGCACTCTCAAGAGAGGCTGATTCCCTCAGATTGTCTACAATGTCTGAGTCTTCCAAAAAAGGTATGTTTCATTCCTTCAAGTCCTGTGGGAAGAAAAGGCGGCATGTGGATGACCCACATAGAGCCTGCCTGTATTTCCTTTACCCACAGAATCAGGTGAAGGAGTGTAAAATCTGCTATACCTTCTCCTCAAAAACATTGAGAGACAGAAAAGGAAGATAACTTCTGTGGCTACAGAAGTCCTGTTCCCAGAGGTCCAGCTTTTCATGCGAGGACAGTGATTCAATTGTAAGACCCCATAAAAGGTCAAGATCCTCTGACCTAGGGGTTTCTGAGGAGAGCAGGAAGGCCTTAAAATCTCACCACAAGGACCCTCACAAAAAGGACAAAATCCCTCTTGTCTCCTCAGCGTCGGCCTCCTCACAACCATCCACTCCATCCCTGAAGAAAAAGAAGCATCACCACTTCCTTTCTTCTGAACCGTTGAGATCTAAAACTCCACTTAGGATTCCATCACCACCATCTCTTCGACAAAGCCATCCTCGCCAGGAACATCATCGATGACAACTACTACTGCTCCCATCTCGTTCACAAAGGTATTTGCTTCTAGGTGACCGTTGACGGTGGGTTTGACACCACCACCGACGAAGAAGATACCATCGACGACACCAGTGTCAACAAAGGTATCATCGACGACACCTACACCATCATCAGCAGTCCCACCGTCAACAGCAGCACCACTGTTGATGAAACAAATTTTGCAAGCAACATTGTCTACAACATTGACAGATATTACTACTACTACTACTACTACTATTATTAAGATCACCAAAATATCAAAGACTGCCTTGCATCCTGAGGTGACTTCTTCTTTTTTTGTCACCTTGTATATATTGAAAAGTTTTAAAGGCACAATTTTAATTGTTACATCGTCAAACAGATAGGTCCAAGAGCAATATGAATAGCCATTAGTCCATACAGTTTCGTAAAATAGGAATCAGACACATATCTACAATTTACATCCTTAACGCAATGTCAGCCATAGATAGTATATCATTTTATTTAGTAGCACCTTAAATTACATGCAGTGTCTTATACTTGTGAAGTGCCTCAAGTAGATCAAAGAACAAACACACAAAAACATATATAACTTTCAAAACATAAAGGATGGTTGTCGAGTGGAGCAGCAGCGGGCCGAGCCGAGGAGCGGCCCGTCGTGGGGAATAGGAGGAGAATGTCACAGTTACGCCATAGTGCTAGGAGACAAGTTGCATTTTTATGTTTGAAAAAGACGCAGCGCTTGTATGCGAGTGGGGCACAAAAAGAGCGGCAAGCCTTGTGAAAGGAAGTGGACAGTGTGTACCACAGATAAAATCAAAGCGTTTCCTAGCCTCCTACATAATATCTGTCATGCGCTCCATTGTAAGAGCTTGCCAGAGGCGGGTATGCCATAGGAATATAGAAGGGGCCTCTCGTTTCTTCCAGGCTGCCGCTAGCATGATTTTGGCTACCCCCAAACATAGCCACATAATAGAACTGTCACCGATTGTTTGGTGTTTAAGGGTTTGACAGATTCCCTTGATTTGGGCTAGAATTTCTGTTAGGCTGGATTGTTGGGCAATCCCACCATATGTGTTGGAAATCCCCTAAGAGGCTGCATCTCTTCCAACAAAGGTCTGAAGTATTCGGGAAGATTTTTCACAGTTTTGCGGGGTATAGGTACCAATCATAAAGCAGTTTGTAGTGTGCCTCCCTTAGACCTAATGATCGGTTACATTTCGTTATATCTGTCGACAATATTTGCCATTGCCCCTCAGTGATCGGTTTCCCTAAAATGCGTTCACAAAATATAACATAGTGGGGTGTGGGTGTGTGTGATGGATTGCATTAGTGAATAGAGAAAGGAAATGGATCCTCAAGTAGTCCTTGCTCTTTTAAGAATTGTTCGATTGGGAGTAGCTCCTTAGTGGCGGCCTCTCTTATTGGTGGGTTAATAACCCAATGTTTCAGTTGATCATAGTGGTTAATCTCGGTGAGAGGCAAATGAAAGTTACGGCAACAGTTCTCAAAATTCAGGGTATTCTCACCATGAAACATATTTGCGATAGTCAGGCATCCGCCCTCCATCGAAGGAACCTTGGTGTAGTGCTTGTTGAAAGGCCCTCATTGTAATGGATAGGTGACCCCTGACCTGTCTTAAGGCCAGGATTCACCCTACACGCCGCACAGCTCCTCCTGTCTGCCTCCGTGCCCCCGACCCCGCCCTCGCTGCGAGTTCGAGGCCCTCCACCACCCACAGGCACCCACCTGCGCCTCATCCCTGGTGTCTAGTGGTTGCCGTAAGTATTGTGTGTCTGTCCTGTAATTTGTCTGTGTGTTAATTGTGCCGTCTTTCCTCTTTTTGTGCCTTGTCTGTTCCCTGACTCTGTTTTCTGTGCCTTTTCTGTTCCCTGACTCTGCTGTGGGACTCTCCTATTCTTTTTTGCCTTTCCTCATCCTTTCTGGCCTTTCCTCGTCTTTTTTTGGCCTTTCCTCGTCTTTTTTTGGCCTTTCCTTGTCTTTTTGGCCATTTTCGCAGATTTTCCGACTTATCCCGCGCTCCCCGCTGCTGCATCCCCGGCGGGGCCGCACCCCTCGTGCCCCCATACCTCTCGTGCCCCCATTTGCCCACTGCTCCTCGTCTCCCGCCTCCCAGCCCTCCCATCTCCCCTTCTTAATGGCGCCGTGCCCCTGGCGCGCCAGAGGCAAGCCCGTCCGCGCCTGGACCGCGCCTAGCGCCAGTCCGCCTGTCCCACGCACCCCCTACTCCGCCAGACACCGCTACACTGCAGAAGAACGCCACGCGCTCAACCCTGGCTGCCCCACCGCCTGCGTCCAGACCTCCCTAGGAACACCCATGGATCCTTCTCGTGCCGGATGTGCAATTTCACCGCACTCAAGCCACCAAGCACCACAACAACGCCACCCATATACAACCACCTTAGCTGCATCCTCCTCAACACCTGCTCCGTCCACAAGCACGCCGTCGAACTCTGGGACCTGCTCACATCAACCTCCCCAGACATCGCCTTCCTCACTGAAAACTGGATGAATCCCTTCTCGGAACCCGACATCGCCATAGCCATCCCTAAGGGCTACAAAATCACCTGAAGAGACCGCACCAACAAACCAGGAGGAGGAATCGCCATAGTCCACAGGAGCTCCATCAGGATCTCAACCTACTCCCACAACGCCCTAGATGCCGCTGAACACCTGCACTTCCAGATTTACGTCAACCCCAACACCACCCTGAGAGGAACCTTCGTCTATAGACCCCCGGGCCCCCGCCCACAATTCAGCGACACCATCGGCGACACAATCAGCACCCACGCCCTTGCCTCCACGGACTACATGCTCCTCGGCGACCTGAATTTTCACCTGGAGCACACCGGCGACATCAACTCCTCAGCCCTACTGGACAACCTCGCCAAACTCGGCCTCAAGCAACTCGTTACAACGCCCACCCACTCAGCCGGCCACACACTCAACGCCTTCTTCTCCACCAGCAGCCACATCACCTTCAGCCACACCACCGAACTCCACTGGAACGACCACCGCTGTGTCCATTTCTCCTTCCAGAAACCCACCGCCCACCACCAACAGCATCTGCCCCCTCACCGCAAGTGGAACAAGATCTCCAAGGACCAACTGATCTCCACCCTTGCCCTCGCCCCGCCCCCCCCAACACCAACACCAGCAACCCCAACACCACCACCCTCAACCTCAAGCAATGGCTCGACAACTGCGCCAACACCCTTGCTGTACTTATGAAAACCACCAACATCCGCACCAGCAAGAAAGCTCCCTGGTTCACCGCAGACCTTCAGGCCTCCAAGCGGGAATGCCGGAAAGCCGAGAAGATCTGGCGCCGAGATCAAACAGAAAGCAACCACGCCGCACTCAAATCCGCCATCCGCAAACATCACCAGCTCATCCGGACCACCAAAAGATCTTTCTACAATGAACGAATTGATAACAACGCACACAACAGCAAGGAGCTCTTCAGCATCAGCAATGAACTCACCAACCCCAAGTCCTGCTCTACCGACCCCCCCCACACTCGCAAGACCTCTGCAACTCCCTCTCCTCGTTTTTTCAGCGCAAGATCACAGATATCCATGGCAGCTTCGCACCGCCGTCCCCCACCACCACAACTGCCAATGCCGACCCCAACGCACCCATCCACACCAACATCCTGAGTGCTTGGACTCACACCAGTGACGAGGAAACCACCAAGACCATGAGCACCATCCTCTCCGGTTCACCCGCCAACCCCTGCCCTCACCACGTCTTCAATAAAGCCAGCCAAATCATCGCCCCCCCAGCTCCGGACCATCATCAACAGCTCCTTCGAGACCGCAATGTTCCCTGAGAGCTGGAAACACGCCAAAGTCAACGCCCTGCTTAAAAAGCCCAAAGCCGACCCTGAAGACCTCAGAAACTACCGGCCCATCTCCCTACTCCCTTTCCCTGCGAAGGCCATTGAGAAGATAGTCAACAGCCAACTATCTCGCTTCCTGGAGGACAACAGCCTACTCTACATCTCCCAGCCCAGCTTCGGCAAGAACCACAGCACCGAGACCGCCCTTATCGATGCCACCAACAACATCAGGAGCAGGCTCGACAAAGGTGAAACTGTTGCCCTCATCCTCCTTGACCTTTCCGCAGCCTTCGTCACCACACACTTCACACACGCCTCCATGGCGCTGGAATCCGCCACAGAGCCCTGGATTGGCTCACATCATTCCTCTCTGGCAGAACCCAAAGAATCCGCCTCCCCGTTCCTCTCAAAAAGCCACCAAAACCATCTGTGGAGTCCCCCAGGGATCCTCATTCAGCCCCACCCTCTTCAATGTCTACATGGCACCGCTCGCCAACATCGTCCGATCCCACGGCCTCAACATCGTCTCCTAAACGGACAAAACTCAGCTGATCCTCTCTCTCACGAAGGACCCAGCAACCGCCAAGACTAACCTCCACACCGAACTTCACGCCATCGCCAACTGGATGGAGGCAAGCCGCCTCAAACTGAACTCGGAGAAGACCAAGAGCATCATCTTCGGCTCCAACAAAGCAGCATGGGACGACTCCTGGTGGCCTGCCACTCTGGGAGCCGCGCCAACAGCCACCACCCACCACCCACGCATGCAACCTCGACTTCATACTGGACTCATCGCTTACTGTGACCCAGCAAGTCAACGCCATCTCATCCTCCTGTTTTAACACCCTTCGCATGCTTCGCAAGGCCTTCAGATGGATCCCCATTGAAACCAGAAGAACGGTCACCCACGACCTCGTCAGCAGCAGACTGGACTACGGCAATGCTCTCTACGCGGGAACAACGGCCAAGCTTCAGAGAAAACTTCAGCGCATCCAGAATGCCTCTGCACGACTCATTCTCAGCCTCCCTCCCCACAAACACATCTCAGCCCACCTCAGAGACCTCCACTGGCTCCCCGTCAACAAAAGGATTACCTTCAAACTCCTGATTCACCCTCACAAGGCTCTCCATGACGCTGGACCTGCCTACCTCAATGAGTGTCTCAACTTCCACATCCTGACACGGCAGCTCCGCTCCACCAACCTCGCCCTCGCCACCGTCTCGCGTCCACCGTACCACAGCCGGCGGCAGATCCTTCTCCCACCTTGCCGCCAAAACCTGGAACTCCCTCCCCGTCAACCTGTGTCTGACCCAGGACCTCCTGACCTTCAGGATGCACCTGAAGACCTTGCTCTTCGAGCAGTAGCACCCTCCCCCCAGTGCCTTCAGACCCTACCCGGTGAGTAGCGCACTTAACAAATTACTGATTGATAGGTGTTTAGAGAGATGGGAAAGTCGTTAAACCATTCATGCTGATTACTTTGTCCTATACTTTCTGCATGGTAGCTGTCGGGGTACTTATATATGCGTTTTTGGGACGATTGCCTTTGAGTTTCCACAAAACATCCCAGATTGTCCTCCCCACCACTGCTCTATCCATGTGTAGCCATTGTTTCTCAGAGGCTTTAAGTCACCATTCTGTTATGACTCTTAGTTGAGATGGTCTGTAGTAGTTTGCAAAGTTTGGCAGAGCCAATCCGCCAGCTTCTCTGAGGTGTGTCAGTAGCCGGTGTGACAGGCGGGCTCAACGGCCTTGCCAGATGAAGTTTGTCACCATGGTACGTATGGCTGGTAAAAAGCCCCTCTCTAATTCAATAGGGAGTCCTTGGAAAAAGTGTAAGATGTGCAGTAGTACAATCATTTGACTGCATGTATGCGTCCTATCCATGTCAAGTATAGCGGGCCCAGTGCTTCAAATCTGCCTTTAGTTGTCTTAATAAGGGGGAATAGTTTGCTTTATATAAATCTGCAATTTTGGGGTTAATCCATATTCCGAGATGTGTGATTTCCTTTTTCCTGCTTTGGAAAGAAGATGATGCAGCTATGCCCTCCATTTCCATTCGAGGGACAGTTCGATTGAGTGAGCAGGATTTACTAAGGTTAACCCTGAACCTTGCCACTGATTCAAAGAGTTGGAGTTCAGTTTGTAGGGCTTGGAGAGATGTTGTAGGATTAGTAAGAGCTAAGAGAATATCATCCTCAAACAAAGAAATGTTATGCTCAACTGAGCTAAAGGGGAGATCGCAAACAGGAGTCCCCCGGTATCCTTTCTGCAAAAAGGCTGAATGCTCAAGGAGAACAATAAAGGGGATAAGGAGCATCCCTGTCTAATACCGCGGGAGAGTCTTTTAAAGTTCCGAAGCTATCCCATTTACTAGAATTCGGGATCCCGGGGAAATGTAATTAGCTCAGATCATATTACTAAAACGGTCATCAAATCCAAACTTACGTAATGTCTGAAAATGAAAACTCCAGTCCACTCAGTCAAAGGCCTTTTCTGCGTCCAGTGCCAATAGAATTGTTGGTTAGTTTTTTTTATTAGCCTTCTCAATTAAGTATATCACCCGTCTCAGATTGTCATGGTTCTGTCTGCCTTTTATAAATCTGGACTGATCTGGATGTATTAATTCCAGCATCAGGTCTTCAAGGCTAATGGCCAATATTTTTTTATTCAATTTAACATCTACGTCCAGTAAGGCAATTAGCCTGTAGGAAGCACAGAGTTGTGGGTTCTTTCCCAGCTTTCGTGAGGATTGAGATTAGAGGCTCCCCCATAGTTGAAGTTACAGCCTGGGAATCTGCAATATGATTTTATAAGTCTGTCAGGTGAGGGACAAGCTGCACACTAAGGGCCTCATTATGAACATGGCTGCGCTGGCCATATTACCAACATTCTGCTGGGCCTGGATATTGCTGACGGCTCCACATGGAGCCGCCATCAATGCCGCAGTGCAGTGGGTGCAGCAGCACCCGTCGTGCATATCACTGGCCGACCTGCGCGACAGGGCTGTGCACAGGCAGTGCAGGGGCCCCAGAGCTCCGCTTCCGACAGCCTGTCCCTGGCGGATGAAACTGCTGGGGATTGGCTGGCGGAACACGGGTTCTTTATCCGGAGAGCAGCCCTGCTTGCAGCGCTGCTCTGTCGGATAGAGGTCTCCTCCATCGTCAGACTGCCTGGCGGCGGTAGCCTGGCAGTGGTGGAGGGCCGCCTGTGGTGGTCCCTCCTGTGTTCATAATATGGCAGGACCGCCATGCTGGTGGCGGTAATTTCCGGCACGGTGGCACGGTGGTCTGGACCGCCATGTTCATAATGAGGCCCTAAATGTCTTATAGACGTGTGCATTGAGTCCGTTTGGACCCAGGGTTCTCAATGTTTAAGAATGTTTATTGTGTTTTGTACCTCCTCCCTGGTTATAGGACCATTTAAGATGTTGTGGTAAGCTGAAGGGACCTAAGGGAAGGATATGGTCTCCAGGTAGGCTACTTGGGCATTAACATTCATGCGATCAGCAGTGTGAAGTGTTTTATAAAATTGTTTAAATGTCTCTATATTTTCCTTTTCAGTGTGGTGAACTGCCCCTTAGTTCTCTCTAATTTGGCTGATATATACTTTCTCTTGTTTAACCCTTAATTGTCTTGCCAAATGTGTACCTATTTTATTACTTTGTTCGTATGTGGTTTTCTTTAGTCGGAGAAGTGTTAATTCTGCCCTGTTGGAGTATATGGCTCTATGTTTACCTCTCAATTCTTTTACCTTTCTCAGGAGAAGAAGAGAGAGTGTGGATTTATGTCTTTTTTCTGCTTGGGTCAGTTCCGCTTCCAAAGCTATGAGTTGTTAGGTCCTTTGTTCGAGCAAAGTAGACCTCAACGATCTACATTTACCCCGAATCACTGTTTTGAATGCATCCCAATTTGTAGAATGGGATGTATCCTGATTGTTGTTCAATTGAAAGTATTCCTGAATCGATTTGCTGATCTCGTCTCGAAAGAGACGGTCTCATGTCAGTATAGCTGGGAAATACCACTGGCGTGACCTTGGGGTTGAAGGGCACCAGTCCAGCACCATCTCCACCGGAGCATGATCCGAGATAGCTATGGGATGAATAGTATCCTGTATTATAGAGTGTCATAGCTGTTGGCTAATGAAGACTTGGTCTATTCTTGAATAGGTTCAGTGCATGTACGAGAAGAAGGTGTAATCCCCCATTGTGGGGTAAAATTACCTCCAAGCATCCAACAGGCCTAACTGACGGAGACTCGATTTAGTTTTTTGTGTGAATGTACCAGCATATGTCCAGTGTTAGTGAGTACTATCTACGGTGATATACCAGACAATGTTAAGGTCTCCCATCAAAAAGATTTCCCCCTCTGTAAATCCCCCCAGTAAGGATAGGACAGAAAGGAGAAATTCTGATTGACCTCTGTTTGGTGCATAAAGCATTACACTAGTGCATACTCAGCCTTCCAACCTTCCCTTGGCCATCATTATTCGCCCATCCTTATCAGATTTGCAGCCTGCAGCCTGAAATTTTAAGGAATTATGGAAAAGCGCTACCCCATTATGTTTAGTAGTGGCTGATGACTTATGGGTTAAAGAATACATCTTATGTCGCAGCCAGTGGTCTTTACAATGCTTCAAGTTAGTTTCTTGGAGGGCTACAATATCTAGGTGCCTATCGAGAATATACTTCCATACCTGGTGTCGCTTCACTGGGGAGTTCAAGCCCTCTACGTTCCAAGTTAGAGTATTAAGGACCATATGGGAATATAAGATGAAAGAATGAAAAACCTCTCCCTGTCCGGACATCTATTGACCATTCAGTGT
Organism: Pleurodeles waltl; assembly: GCF_031143425.1. Classification (NCBI taxonomy): domain Eukaryota; kingdom Metazoa; phylum Chordata; class Amphibia; order Caudata; family Salamandridae; genus Pleurodeles; species Pleurodeles waltl. The sequence goes on along the minus strand of NC_090442.1, from coordinate 829,726,809 downwards.
CTCCCCTCCCACCATTCCCACCACCCCATCTCTCCATTCCTACCCCATCCCCATCCCCATTGTCCCGTTACACCCTGGCCATCCATTTAACGGTATAAAACATAACAGAAAAAACAACCAGAAGTTTGGGGTATATACCCCTTACGGATTATCAAGTTTATTGATATAATAAACTAGGTGGGCGTATTGGCTCATGACCCACAGGTTTTGAGATGTACAGTAATATCCGAGTATATGATGTGCATGAGGCTTCAAAGGTGATGTCGCAGCCGCTCGCTCAAGGTGAAATCCCAACCATTGGTGGCCATTTTGTATAGCTCATTCAGGCTTACAGCGTCACAGTTGTATTTAGTGCGACCAAATCACACAAAGTCCCAGGAACAGTTAATCATTTATTGTCTCGTCGTCTCTTCTGCTGAACACACCACTCTCCCACTGATGTTTTGGCTTCTTGGGTCATTGGTGATCCTTCAGTACTGTCTCTTGCCTCCTGGGGTGATGTGTGGGAAAGTCCCAGAAGTGAAGCTGCCTCGTCAAACGACTTACAGTGCTGTTGCTTGTTATGAAGTTCAAAGGCTATGCCAAAAGGAAGACAGTATTTGACTCGATCTTTATGAAGTGCCATCGTTACCAGTTTAAATTGCATACGTTGCGCTGAAGTAGCTGGCGCAATGTCCTTGTAAAGGGAACATGTCGCTCTTTGAAAGTTTATTGTTTCCTTTGTTTGCGTAGGTCGGAGGATTTGTTACTTGAGTTTAAAGGACTGCAATTTCACAAGTATGTCCCTTGGTCTCTTACTATTCCTGGGGAGCTGATGTCCCACCCGGTGCACTCTCTCCAACCTCACCTCCTGTTGTCCCTCTCCCAGTACATCCGAAAACAGACCAACAATGAATGCCTCTACATCTGGCCCCTCCGCGCCTTCCTCCAAGCCCTTCAGTCGGATGTTTTCTCTCAGAGATCAATTTTCCAAAACTTTGCATTTGAGTAGGGCCATCTGTGGTTGCGAATGTAGGTGGTCCGAGGCCTGCTCCAGCGGCTGTTGTCGATGCTTAATGTCCTAGCATTTGGTTTTTAAATCCATTGCGTGCTGGCCAACTGAGTCAATATCTGTTTGAATGGAGGACAAACGAGTGTTGATCTCCAATTTAAATGAGTCAAACGAGGCAGCTATATCGGATTTGAGTTCCTCCCTCAGTTCAGACTTAAAATCACGTAATAAGGAAAGGAGGTTCTCTTTGGTAAGAGCCATACTTGCGCCTATAAGGGAGTCACAGTCAGTCACCCTTGCCGTCATTGTAGGGAAGTAATTAGACAATCGATTACCGTGATTCTTCTTTGGTGGCATATAGGATATTATTTCTCCGGTATAGGAGAGCTCATGCAAAAAAGGTAGAGCTATCACTGTGACTCTATATTCCTTGGGGTGTAATATTCTCCAGCAAGAACTAGAGGCGCCTCCTTTCCATCTTGGGTGATGATTTTCTCCCCTGCATGGGGACCCCCTCCCGGGTATTTTCAATCAGCCTCTGCGCCTCCTAGGTCTAATTGGCAGTAAGGTGAGTCCAGGGGTCTTCGTTTCCAAAATGCTCCATGTCGGTTCATGGCGGCCACCATGTCTAAGTCAGGCATATTGTGCAGATCATGGTTGACTATTTGGAGCTCTGCTTCTGGCTCATCTGTGGCTCACATCGTCCCCCGTGGTCCTCTCACAATTAATGAAATCCCCTTTAGAACCAATTCATAAAGCTGAACTGAAGTTTCTCATGTGGAAGGTCGCAGTACTACTCACTCTCACATCTACTAGAAGAGTCAGTGAGATGCAGGCCTTCATGATCCTAGAGCCCTTCCTATGCTTCAGAGATGAATTTGTCCTTCTTACAACAAATCTGAGGTTCATACCAAAGGTTCCTTCTCAATTTCACCTCAGTGAACCTATCATACTTTGGACATCTTTTCCCAATCCTACCACTCCGGCTAAAAGGCCTCTTCACACTTTAGACAATAAACAGTGTCTCAAGCTCTATCTCAACCGTACTGAACAGATTCACAAAACTGATCAATTGTTAGTCTTTTATAGTGTTAGGGGATGGCAGTGACGAAAGCCACAATAGCACGGTGGATCTCAGCAACAATTTAGTTTTGCCGTTCTGAGGCTGGCAAACCCCTGACGAGAAAAGCTAAGGCACATTCCACAAGAGAGGTATCCACTTCAGCTGCTCTTTTCGCAGGCATCCCACTGGAGAAGAGATGTCAAGACACATGGAAGAGCACCCACTCGTTCACGCAATACTACTGCCTAGAATCAACACAGCTCAGTGACTCGGCTGTGGGACAGTCTGTGTTACACCATCTGTTCCAATAAGGTGAGATTCTTTAAATAGATGTGTTTATTCATAGTAAGCCCCATGGTTTTTCAGTCAGCGCTCTCTTCTCTCTCTCTCTCTCTCTCTCTCTCTTTATATATATATATATATATATATATATATACATATATATATATATATATATATATATATATATATATATACACATATATATGTGTGTGTATATATATGTAACTGCTGATTTCTCCTGTCAACGTTGATTAATCTAAATGTGCTGATATAAATACAATTTCACATGTATGTCTAGATACATATAAATGGATATGTTGGCTGTTATGAAAATGTTTTGCTTTTACCCACCATCGCCTAAGAATGCTTCAATTGCCTATAATACCGTTTGCTATTCTGATTGAAGCATGAGAATCTATGAAAGATCCAATACTGATAAGAAAATGGGTTACTTACCTGTAACTGCAATTATCCCGTATTGATATTTTTCATAGATTCACATGCAGCCCACCCTCCTCCCCTAAGAGGATCCCCTTATAATTATGTATGTTATTCCTACTTATTCTTGAAAATCTGAGGGAATCAGTCTCTCTTGGGAGTGTTCTAGCGGGTTCTAGCATCTGATTGGTCATAGTTCAAGTTTGGTCCTTTTTTAAAAAGAACATAGACAATTAAACTGATGGCCTACTGCCATCATAGCCTATGTTAGTTTTTACATACTGCTTTACTATGGTACAGTGGAACTCCCACAGCGACAACAGGGAATGGTTCAAATATTTGAATATATGAAGGATGCCAATACTGGATAACTGCAGTTACAGGTAAGTAACTCATTTTCATGCTTGCAAGAAAATTGTGGTCATTTTCTCCTTTCTGGAGAAATGGTGCTCTCAAGGGACAGGTCTGCAATTTCACTCTTTCTAAGTCCAAAAGGTTCTTTGTACCCAGGATACACAGCAATGGTGTCTGCATGCACAAGAGGATCACCCTAAGATGGAGAGATGTAGGATAGTTCATAGCAGTAAGCATCCCATCATATGTTGTGTTCGGTTGGCTCTGTTCTGGCATACAAGATGTCAGACCTGCCATCCTTAGCGTGGTCTCCCCTAACTTTTTGTCTCTGCTTCCCAGGTTGTTGCTGTGTGCTGGACTCTGTTTTTGCTGTTTTTGTTACTGTGGGCACTTTACCACTGCTGGCCAGTGCTAAAGTACAAGTGCTCCCTATGTGAAATTGCAAGTGTAATTGGCTTTTCCATGATTGGCATATTTAATTTACTAGTCAGTCCCTAGTAAAGTGCACTAGAGGTGTCCAGGACCTCTAAATCAAATGCTACTAGTGGGCCTGCAGCACTGGTTGTGCCACCCACATGAGTGGCCCTGTAAGCATGGCTGCAGTGTCTGTGTGTGCAGTTTTTAAAACTGCCATTTCGACCTGGCATGTACATACATACATATAAGGCACCCCCAAGGTAGGCCCTAGGTAGCCCCATGGGCAGGGTGCAGTGTATGTTAAAGGTGGGACATGTACTGATATTTTTTACATGTCGTAACAGTGAAATGCTGCCAAATTCGGTTTACCCCGTTGCAAGGCCTTTTTGTCTCATAGGTTAACATGGGGGCTGCCTTTTAAATATCCTTCAAATGCACTTTCCCTTTGAGAGCAATTAGAAATATGGAGTTTGAATTTAAAAATACATCTTTTAGTGAAGTTGATTTTTAGATTGTGTGTTTGAAATTGCCACTTTTAGGAAGTGGGTATTTTCTTGCTTAAACCATACTGTGACTCTGCCTGTTTGTGGATTCCCTGTCTCGGTTAGACTGACAGTTGGGCTGTTTGTGAACCTCCTCTAGACAGTGACCCAAAGGATGCTGGGGTGTAGCCTGCATAGCCTGCATATCCTGATGAGCCATCTGGGCTAGAGTGGAGGGAGGAGTGGTCACCTATACCTGAAAGGGCTGTGCCTGCCTCACACAATGCAGTCTCCAACCCCCAGGTGCGTGTCTGGGGCCCCGGCTTGGGCAAATCAGGAAGTTGTGAACAACAGAGACTTGCCTTTGAAGTTTGCCTACTTCAAAGGCAGAAAGGCGTATAAGTAGTGGACCCAAAGCCCCAGACTTTATATCACTTCTGGAACCAAGAGGAACCTCTGCCAAGGAGAAGAGCTGGAGGAGGAGTACTGCCCCTTTGCCTGTGACTGTACTTTGCTGGGTTGGCTTGTTGTAGCTGCTTCTGCCTGAAAGAAGACAGACACTGGACTTTGTGGTATATTCCTGCTTGTGAAGAATCTCCAAGGGCTTGAACTGAGCTTGCATCCTGTTTAAAAGTCTCTTGGCCATCAAAGACTTCCTCTGCCAGCACCTGGACTCTCTGCTGAGACTCCCGCCCTGCCACGTGGTGCCCAATGCAGTGCCTGGGCCCTTGAGAGGTGAAATTGGCAGAACAAGGACTGAAATCCACGCTCTCCTGCGAGGGTGAAAAACAACGCATTGCGTACCCGGCTGGAGAAGAAACGGCACATGGCCCCACTTGTGAGTAAGGAATCGACGCATCGCTGACTTTTCTGATGCACGCTCACCCGTTCAGCCTTATTTTTTACACAAACCAGGTACTTCAAGTAAAATCAATGTTTCCATTGTTTTCTATAGAGTAAGACTCTTATTGTTTTGAAAAATTCATATCTTGACTTGTGTATGTTGGATTTTTAAAGTTTTGGTCTTGTTTGATTTTGACCATTTTGTAGTGTTTTCACTGTATTACTGTATGTGTTGGTACAAATACGTTACAGATTGCCTTCGAGATAAGGCAGACTGCTTGGGCCCAGCTACCAAAGGGGTGGGCAGGGGTTATCCTATATGTGTTTCTCCATTACCCTAACTAGATTGAGGGTCCCTGTTTGGACAGACTGTAAACTGACTGCCAACCAGAGACCCCAATTTCTAACACAAGACTAACAATATGATTAAGGTCTTTTGTTTAACCACAGAGCACACATACATACTCTGTACTTTTACATCATTAACTGTTACCTTGTAATAGGAAAAAGGCATTTACCTTGCATACATTCTATACCATCTGCAACTAGGACACTACAACTAGGTTGAGGAAAAAGGAGTAGAGCTAACGCAGTCCTAAGACTATTGCGGGGAAGAGAGTGGATTGAGGTTTGAGTCTGGGACATCCTTAGCTTCTTCTTTCAGGGCCATCTGCAGATACACAATCCAGAGCAGATTCGAGTTAGAAGGAGTGAACAACGAGAAAAAATATGAAGGACGGTCCGTAGGGCCTGGCAGAAGGCATCTACTTAGTGACAAATGCATACCTGTCAACCTTTTGATTCAAAACTGTGGGGCATATAATGTCCCATTAAGATGAACAGTGAAGCACTCTTTTTGAAGAATAATAAAGGTTTGTTAGGTAAGTGAATACCAGTAAAATGAGGGTAACACTCTCCAGATGTGGGCGAATTGACAGGTATAGTGTGTTGAGCTGGTGGTCAAAGGCTATGTATATCATTACATAATTCAGATTAGAAAATCGAGCACAGATGTAGCATTTTGAATTACTTCAAGTCTACAACAACAGTTGGACGCTGTCACAATAACTACATGATGTCCTCAATTATGTCATTTGAGGTGCCATCAGTCATGTCACTAGTGATGTCATTTTGCATGTCACGAGTGATGGAATATGTGAGGTTCTAAGAAGTGCATGGTACTAGTGCAAGTGATAGTTTGATCAGTGAACTAAAACATGTGAATGTCAGTGTTTTTTTAATTTTTCAAGCATTGGATTGTATCTGATTTGAACACCCAATATAGCATCACTTCAGCCTTTGTTTTTTAAAGTTAATATCTATTTTTTTTTAAATCATATTCTGATTTAGACATATGCCCAACCCTCTTGGGCACCCTGCAGCCAACAACCCTGGTGCATGTGGCCTGTGTAACCCAACCCCTTTGTGTGTACTAAATCGCCCAACCTGTATTCTCCTTTTTTATTATGCTTTGGGTACTGCGGTACCATGAAGCATCCTCGTACAACCTTGTGCATTACCATGGTACAAAGGGGTGGAAGCTTATCCAGCGGTTTCTGTGGTACTCCCATTGTTCCTCAAAGGGGCACAGTCTGACCCTTCACAACCTTTCACTGAAGGACTGCAAAGATCAGTGAAGCACTAAAGCCCATCCTCAATGCCTCTATCAATTCAGCTGAATTCCCTGCAACCTGAAAACATGCCACTGTTGTGCTCTGCTTCAAGAAACCCCTGGCTAGTCCAGCCATGCTTTCCAACTACTTCCATCTTGCTCCTACCATCCCCGGCAATTGTCTTAGAGAAACTAATCAGCTGATGCTTCACCAACCACCTCAGCAGCCACCACCTCCTCGTCCCACCGAGTCTGGATTAAAGCCCAACCACAGTACAGAAACAGCACTTATCTCCGCCACAGACGACAACTGTATGATCCTTGACAGAGGAGACACAGTAGCTCTCATTCTCGTAAACCTCTCTGCAGCATTTGACATAATCTCGCACCCAATCCTAAATGGGTGCCTGCATGAGTTTGCCATCCAAGGACCCGCTTACCACTGGGTCTTGTTCTACTGAACGGAATGAACAAAGGCTGTAAGCCTGGCACCATACTGCTCAGAAGTCCTCATGCTCATCTGCGGATTGCCCCAAGGCTCATCCCCACCCTTTTCAACACATCCCTCTCGTATGCAAACAACGCACAACTTGTACTCTCCCCCTCGGACAAGACCCCCAAAACAAGAACAGAGTTCTCTGCCTGCATGACGGAAGTTGCTAACTGGATGAAAGCCAACTGTCACAAGATCAACTCCGACAGAAGTTCTGATCTTTGACAAGAACACCTCACCAAATTACTTCAGTTGGTTGGTGGCTGAACTCAGACCCAGAACCCACTCCAGGAACCTCGGAATAATCATCAACAGTAAACTGAACATTACTGCACAAGTCAATACCGCCACTGCATCTTAATTCTAGACCCTGAAGATGCTGAGGAAGGTTTTCAAATGGCTGTCAAGCAACACTAGAAAAACTGTCACTCACACAATAGTCACCAGCAACTTTGACTATGGGAACACTCTATACTCCAGGATCACCAAGCACCTCAATAGGAGACTACAAACCATCCAATTTGACAGCCAGACTCATCCTCCCACAAAGAACTCACATCACGCCACACCTTAAGGATCTACTTTGGCTCCTGATAAACAAACTCACTCATTTCAAACTCCTCACATTTAAGGCACTGCACAACTCAGGCCCCACCTACCTGAACAGTCGCATCCCCTTCTACCATCCACCCAGACACCTCCGCTCCACAGGACTCCTACTCTCACACATCCCATGCATGCATGAAACCAGATCAGGATGACTGTGTTCTCTTACATTGTTTCTAAAACATGGAACAATGTCCCACTTCACATCAGAGCCTCCTCCTCTTTACTTGAATTTGGCTAGAAACTGAATGTCAGCTGTTAGCCTGCACCCCCCCTGAAGAACCCCCAACCGCCCCCGGCCCAACTAATGCCTGTGAGTCCGGGAGTCCCTGTCCTTGCTGCTTTTAAAAAAAAAAAACTTTCCATGACAGTAGGACCGGGTCCTGTATTGTCGGCCACAACATTTGAATCACAAATGCGATCAGCCAATCCAATCGTTTTGTACCGCTGTGCCGAAATGGCTGGCGGGGGTAAAAAGTTGCTTTGGTCATTCAGAAGGCCCTATTCTTATAATTTGTTCTGTACTGCGGGGCTTCCAACAGGCCATCCATCCAGATGTACCTAACTTTCTGAGCCAACCAGAGTCCCTCTTTAAGTAGTAATTTCTCAAACAGCTGAAAAGATTTATCCCAAATCAAAAATACTATCTTGTTAAAACTCAAACTTTTTGCTAAGTGTTGATGTATTTCGGTTCAGCCATTTGTTTCTGTATTGGAGAGCAGTTTCTTTTGTGGATTGACATGGGATATCAATGTTTCACCCACCTCTGACCTAACTATAACTACTATATTCTTTTTTCAGGGATGGTTTGTGTTTAGCATTTGTGAGGCATTTTTACGGTTCAGATATAGGAAGTAAATATCTTCATACACAGGATGTAGGAGACATACATCAATGCAGCTAATTCTACACAGGTAAATGATACTGCCCAAAAATAGTAAAGGGAGGCCAAGAAATGAAGAGTCAATAAGAATGTAAAATCACCATGCACACCCAGGAACATAACAATTGTTGTGGACTTTCGAGCGGAGTTCAATAAGGTGAACAAAGGGATACTACAGACCTAAAAGAAAACACTATGGGAATTTATAAGGACCTTAAGACCTTCTTGATTTACTTAAGACCTTCTTTATTGAACCTCTCAACTGCATGCTAGCAGGGTCGAGGATAAGGACCAAAATATATATTTGATAGCTAATGCAAAAGGTTTCAAACAGATGCTTGTGCTGGCAGTCTTGGGGGGGGGGGGGGGGGGGTTTGGGGTGTTTTTACGTGGGAATGTTGCTGAGGGTGTGTGTTGGCAGTTGTCTAACAACGATAGATAGGATCTAACCAACAGAGTGGGGAAAAAACATGATATTGGTTTTTCAGAGTCAGGCTACTATGACTAAATATCAAACTGGTCAGTGATAGGTCTCTCATGGTAATGCCATGCAATGTTTCTGGATGTGGAGTAGCCATGGCTACCCAACCCTGGAGCAATGCATTCAAATATGGGCTGGTGCATGCTTGCTGAGGAATATATCTGGGAGGGTCCATGTTGACCCAAGAAATTTGAATACCGATCGGGGCTCAAGAGAAAGTGGGAGGATGCAAGTCATTCATTGAACTATCATCTAACGGGATGGGGGAACGAAATGATGCAAAGGAAATGTAGTGGCAAGGACGCAATGTACTTTCTTTGACTGCACACCTTTCCAGTCATGTAGTGTATTACGGGGTTTTTCAGTTTGTAATACATTACTACTGTTTTGCTTATTGAATTCTTGGAGAACAAAAGTTTTATAAATCTTTTTTTTTTTTTTAAAGATTGGAAATATCAGTCTATATACTCTCTATTGATCTCTGATGATGATCTGGTCATCCTGGTCCCTGCTTGTGTTACAGCTTGATCTTCAATATTTTCTTCTTCATGTACAAAAAGATTAATTGAAACACAACGTAAAGCAAATATTGGATGTTGTGAGCTATTGCTCTCGTGTGTATGATTGGGCAACAATTGAGGACCTCAACCCAACACACCTATCTGACTGTGTTTGTAACCAACACCTTACATTAGAACTTACTGCCAAAGATTTCAGAAGGGACTGATGAAAGTTAAGCAAACGCATGAGTTCAGGGCAATTTAACCTATTATAAGAGATTGCGTTTCCAAAAGTGTCTTAAGAATTGCACATGAAGCATCATTATAGGGGCGTGCTAGTTGTCATTGTCTTGAAAAGGCATCCTCCCTCTGCTGGCAGGGGGCACTTTGGTTCAGGCAAACATTTCCATCACTCCACTGCACCAGAAACTTAATTTTAATGACAGTTATTGTGCAACGTGTGTTTTTAAGTGTTAGAATTGTTTAGGAAATCAAATGAAAAATTCAACCCTCGTTGAGTGTTTCACAGTTAGAAGATGGCTGTGCTGCATCCTAAAAGCAGATCACGTTACACGATTAAAGAGCTGCCAGCCTTCTAGGTGCAATAACATTCAACCTCAGGGCACATTACAAACAAAATTACGGATGTTCCAGCTCAAGGAATGACAGCAATGACATCCAACAGTAAGATTAGAGCTAAATACAAATGCACTTCCAACTCAAGTGAAGACAGAGTTCTTGCGATTTATATTACCCCGCATACCAAGAGGCAACACCTGGCTTCATCTAAATGATTTGAGCAGGATTAAGTGATGCCAGTGATCAGATGGAATCCTCTTCATGTTAGTTATCTTCATACTCATTCATTTTGATTAGGTGTTGCTAGAAAGGTAGTTTTTCGTTCTGTTATGTGACCAGAATTGAATGTGATTGTGTTATCTTGTGAAAACTCGACCATAATTAGTAATGTACCAAGATTTAAGAGAATATTCATCAAAATGTGATACCCTTTCTTGTGTAACATTGAACCAGCGAGAATGTTTAGGATCTATTTTAAAACTGATAATCAGTAGATTTATGGATCACAATTTTCATAGTAGAATTCATTAGAGTTGCTATAAATTATAAAACATGTCCATTTTAATTGTATTTAAATAAATATTTTAGAAGTTATTTTACTCAAGTTAAAGTACATTTGGTCATGGCTTGAGTACATGATTGCTGGTTTGTACGTTTAGAAAAGTAATATAGGTTGTCTGTCACTTTACATGTGTGGGCATATTTGCTTCATTTCAACAGCAGCAGTAGCCTAACAAATCTTTAAATCTATATTGTTAATTGATTTAATAAATTCTCAGAGTCATTGGGAAATATAGTCATCAAATCATACATATTACGTTGCATGGGAGATGCTATAAGCATTAAAAGAATTTAGAATTATTTGTTTTGTGACTTGCCTGTTTAGGTTTTCAAACTTCCTATATTTATGTAAGGTATATTTGTGCATTACATACATGCCCCAATATGTAACTGAATATGTGGTATTTGACTTACTGTTAACAATAGCTCTTAAAGTCCTGAGCTGAAAATGGTGTATAATGGTGCAACAATTCAACCCTAATGCAGTGCCCTTGGTTTCTCAAATCGCATCACTCATTTTAGGGTTCTAAACATATCAATGTATATTACAAGTCTGCTGCGCATTTCACATCTTTAGCAGTTCAATATTGGGATTAAAAATGTCTCTAGCATTAAATATTTCGTGTTTTGTATTATCATAATAACATGCTAAATTCACATACAGAAGAGTATGTTTATGCAGCAAAGGTTAATGCCCAGCGTTTGCAAGCAAATTCTCCATTATGTGGAGTTGGCAAAACTCCAGGGAGTATGCATGAGGGTGTTTCCAGGCTCTGAAAGGCCCTCCCCACATATGATGGGCCACTGACACCCTTTTCATGTGCAAACTCTTGTGGCAGTAGAATGCATGACCTGATGCTGGTTGGGAGGGGGATCTTTGCTAAAATACTTGAAAAGCTTATTTTGGGAAACTGGCTCTACCCTTGTGGTTCTTCTTATGTTTTTCCTTATCCACAGGAAAACACAGGGTTAGGTAGCAGCACAGAGAGCTGTTTTAAAGAGCTGTCAGTCGCACGGGCACACATGAGAACCTTTCAGGACTGTCTCGGGATGAATCCCAGGAGTTCAGTCTCTCTCTGGCTGAATTCCCAAAATGTAGTAAAGGCTGTTCCCAAACCAGCAACACAATTCCAGCCATCAACACGTTTGGGGTGTTATCGTCAGCTCAAAGGGAGGGAGGAGGATCCCTTTCGTTTAAAACCCATTAAATCGAAATCTTGATTGACTGCACAAGGGAAAACACCATCCTCATCCTTCTTCCTTTACTTCTTCCATGTTTGTGGTTATTTAACTCAGAGCCCTGGGATATGTTGCAGGGACAGGACTTGCAAATGGGTGGCACGCGCTTTATAGCACTCTGAAAGGGCACTGCAGGGGGACCAGAACGCCAACCTTATTCTTCCTCCTTTTCTCCATTCAGAACACCAGTGTGAGTACTCCATCAGAAGACTACACCTCCAATCCCTAACCTCCTCACAAATTTCAAATAGGGAAATTAAGAGAAAGAGAACACACACAAATTGGGAGAGAGAAAATCCAGAGAAGAATCAGGATATTGGATTTAGAGAGTGCAAACTTGAAGAGGAAAATCCATACTTTGGAAAACTGCATATACAAAACCTTGACAAATATCGAGAGACTTCAGAGGGAAATAGCGATATGATGTCAGTGTTGGCTCAGCAAAACCTTGTTTTCTTTTGTGTGTATAAATGTTTATGAACGAAAAGTAATAAACCAATCTATACATTATCTGCCTCATGGCTTCTTACCTTAACGTCATTACAGAGTGTGTTCACATATTCATAAACATTGTAGTTTTGAAAGTCTGATGTAACTTTCCCTTGGCACCATTTGGACAATTTGAAGTTTAGGGAAGGTTTGAATTTGCAAAAGTTTGTTTCCTCTCGGTAACAAGTAAAACATTTGTGTGGAAAAATCTCCTCATGTACACTCGCAAATATATTTTGGGGTGTTCATCCTACCTGTTCACCGTAATTGCACCCATATCACTTTTTTTCTTTTTTCATCTAGTGTCAAATGAAATGTAGGGTGGATTAAGGCATATGCTATGGTAAAGGCACACAAGTTTGTGACTAGTGAGTAAACTGCTGAATGACCCTTGTTGAATGTCAGTGACAGCACTTTACCCCGTTGGACTTGTGTGTATTTAAAGGTGGAACTCGTGAAATTGAAGAAAGTCCTGTAGGCTAAGGTAACTTTTTTTTTCTAATGTCTTTATACCAGGAGGCGGATGTGGTTGTTGACTGGAAACCATTAGAGGATAATTTCGACTCTACCAATATTCCTTGTCCCGGGAAGGTATGCTAAAAAGTGTTTTTGATTACAGTGCAATACTTTGAGTGTGTCCAAAACAAATGGTATAATTTTGTATTTTGCTAACTTTATTTGCTCTCATTATCCAGCCACTAGTTGGATTTTAAGTACTTGTTGCTTGTCTGTTTTAGTTTTACAGTGTTAAGCTATAGCGAGTTAAAACTGGAGTACCAGCCTCTGCCTTAATACGTTTCTCAGCTATTTCACTGCATAAAGAGAATGCTTGCTTTAATTACTGGCTAACTCATATAGCATTTCTGAAGGACCTTGGCAGGTATTGTATGGTGCCAATTAATGATATGCCATGTTGTGTTGATGGACCTCATTTGTTGTATGATCAGGCCTCACGCAGTAGTTTTTTTGCCTGGGTCAAAATTACTCTATCACTTTTTCTTTCTTCCTTCACTCCAGCAGGATGACATTTGCTGACTTCAGTGACATTCTATTGCTTCTCTGCAGGTGGCATCATAAGGGGCTTTAGAACTTGGCTTGCGATTGATTGACAAGATCAGGACTTTCTAGATTTTCATACAGGTGTCATCTTTCTTCTGTATTTTTATAGATCATAACTTTTATTTCCTTCCTCTCTCCAGTAACCTTTGCGAGGATATGCTGCCAACTAGGGATGCGTTACTTCTAATAGCTGCTTATGTACATGGTCCCATGTACCCTTGTATGAATGTAGACTTCCCTAATCAATTATTCAGCATCTTCAGTGTTGTAGTTTCAGCCTGACAGGATAGGCTGGAAATTAGTCATTACCTGAATGTTTTTGCTCTGAAATCTCCACACCCTTTTTGTTAAATTACCATGCCCTACAAAGGTTATTGCCTTTGCATTACATTTTGTTAATTAATGTATAGTTTGGAGGGAGTAAAGGGGGGGTCCTGTTTTGTACTGTGGTGTTAAATCTTTCTCTAATTGTAAAACACTAAATCGCATGACCACCTCTTGTTGGGCTCCTGATGACCTTTTCTCTTTGGATAGAGTTCACACTACTGTATGAAGAGATGCGTATTCCTCAGATGCAAAATGGTCCAGGCAGAGAATCATGCTTTGGCCAGTGAGTAGATCAGCATATTCTCTTCAGAGGGTCAATCATGCTTCAGTCTAATTCCCTGCATGGGGGTAGTGATAGCTGACAGAAGTCCTTGAGAGAGTGGTTTAGTTATGAATGTTTTTTTATTGAGCACATAAGCTCCTGTAAGTTCTCTTAGCGTTTTTATGTGAAGTAAGGAAGAGACAAACGCCTCTCTGCAAGCCCGCCATTCTAGACTTCATTGCCGCAAATGGGGAATTTGCTGTAGAATAGCTGGCAAAGCAGTCCATGTATGTGTCCAGCAGTGAAAAGGAGCTGCCACCTACACAAACGTTATTGATCATTGGAATTAACAGAACATATTCTGTGGATATGAATTTGGTAGTAGTGCAGATCTCTGAGGAACTCCACATGTCATGGGTGTGGCCTTTGAAGAAAAAGGGTGAAACAAGGCCCTCTGCTGTTGAAATATTTTTCTACTATAGTGATGTCAAAAAAGCCTCTGCAATAGTTAGCTGTGGTCAACAATGTCAATAGCTGCTGATAATTTCAATAGAATCATTCCGTTCACTCTGACATCAGCTTCTAAAAGTGTTGTTTCTGTCCACCATTCCGAACTTATTCCACCAGTCCTGTTAGTACCTTCCATCTCTAAAAGTTACACAAAGGGAAATTAAGGGTCTTGGTAAAGGAATGAGTCCTACTCAGTCCTGAGGCGAGTTGTGACCTTTCCTCCTTAAGCAGATTCTGTTTCACAGGTTGTGAACTGCTCTTAGGCAGAGGGGTGTATATACTTCCATAGCTAAAACAATATTGGATTACTTGTAGGCTAAAGAAGCATTCTGTGAACTCTGCTTTTCTAGCCATTTAATCACGAATTTCAAGGACATCTCTTCTTTTTGAGTCCTGTTAAAGGTAGTTGTAGAAAAGATGCAGACCCCAGTAAAGGTCAAGTAGGTCCTTTACTCAAGAGCATTCCATCCACCGGTTAGGTAACATCCAGGTTCAGCATCAGCTGACAATGGAATTATAGTCAGATGTCATCACTAACCTGGAATGTCCCAACACTGAGTTTCTCCAGTGTTTCAGTCACTACATTCTTAGGATACCACAGTAGTGACTCAACAGCTTTCCACTCTTTTCCAACTTTATGGCTTACATGGGGATCTTTAAGCTCCACGTTAGTACAGAGAAACTTTTATAAGCCATTCGGACTGCTGGAGAGGGTAACTGAAAGTTCTGCAGCTCATTCAACGCTTCCTGACCTCTCATCTGCCTTTGATACCAATGACTAACCTTACTGAGTCGCCTGAAGTGTATTGGAAAAGTTTCTATAAATTCTCCCTGAAGGTTGAGACATTTTTGTCAAAGTGGGCACCCCAAGAGAGTGAGAAGTGCTGTTACTGTGCCAGCTCTAGCATCTTGTGTTGAGTGCTGGAAAACTCCCTCCCCACCCTATGATATTTGGTATCTATATGACACCTTTGTGTGAACTGTTAGCATCAGGAGCAGGATTGTGCATTTAAGTTGATGATACACAACTGTTGCTGACCTGGAATGGCAACTCTGAGAAGGATTCAGCCCAGTTGAGAAGATCCACACCTGGATGCACCAGAGCTGTCTTGTCCTAAACTTGGATAAGAGTGAACTCCAGCTCAAGTAATACAAGTCTTGCCCTAAAGTGTATCAGTAGCACTTACATAACAGGAAAGGTTGGGAATGCTGAATTTGAGCTTTCTTGCAGGGTTAAGACCATTAGTGTGGTATTGGACAGCCAATTTTCAATGGAAGGACACAGTAATTGTCTAAAGAGATGTAGCCACCACATTAATTGATTGACTAAAATCAAACACCTCTTGTCTGAAAGTTCTGCTATAGAAGATACAGAAATGTGTACCCTGGTGGTTGTTCTCAACTTTGATGAACTTCTGGTTCATCCATTTGAAGGCTGTACTGGCTCGCTGTCCTTACATTGCTCACTCACATGTCTCATCTGATAGGACCATACCATTGGGGCCATACATTGACATCGGGATCTGATATAGAGAATACCTGCTGTTTGCCCATTTTCACACTGCTGTTGGTTTGCTGAATTCTGCTGAGCGCCTCTACTGGACCTCTAGGTGGCAATTCAGATTGATACTGTAAGGGACTGATCATACGTCTGCAGATTTTTTAGAGATATATAAACATGCCATTCCTCACCAGAATGTGCTACAGTTATACCCAGAACTTTTGAAGGTTGAGTGACCCTGTTTTTCTGTTAACTGGGGATGGATGAATTGTTGAAATCTTCCTCCTATCTGCTTAATAAAAACATCACTTGTATGTCATTTGTTCTCACATACCCAGTACGAGAGCCAGATAATCTTGTCCTTCTTGCAAGATCTTTTTTCATAACGGAGGCTAATGATAACAATTCATCCCTTGCCTTTGTTGAAAGTTGTATTGAAATCGAGAGCCATCTCTTCCTGGGTGGTGCATCAGCCATCAATATCTACCACTTTTCAAACTGACTGCATTTTTAAGATGATAAATCTCTTCAGTGAAGCCTTGAACCAAGAAACTGTGAGGCACATGAGGTCTGGTAATGACTTCCTGAATTGATGCCTTAAGCTCTTGGTTTGGGGTGAATTCTCTAAGACCAGTCATCCCCCTTAATCGTCCACAAAAGGATCCTGTCAACCCTTCTAAGTGTGCCCGATAGAATTCTTAGTCCTGAGCCCAACTTTGGCTTGGATTTGGACTGTGAATTTTACAACGAACTGCAATTCACATTTATAATATAAAAATTATTGTAAGTGCAGGGCAAAAATTGACACATTTGTCTTCCTGTCAGACCGGTCTATAGTGGTAAATGATGTGTATAATGCTGCAAAGACCAAATGGAGTCCTGAGAAGTAGGTCTGTTTAGTAAGGAACATTGCCATCTGTAAAGCAAAGGCAAAAGCAGTTGTGCTGCTAAAGTCTCTGCATGTGGATTTAGATGGACTATGAGAAAAGCCTCCCCCTTCATTTGTCTTATGTTGACAAATAAGCCATGGAACAGTAGTTTCTTTTGCTCTGAATGTTGTAAAATATTTCTGCAAATGCAATGTCATTTGAGGCTTTTAAGAACTTCTAGGTATTAATCTATACTTCTTCTCCAGTAAGAGGTGATTTAGCTAGGTCCTTTTTCAGTTTATTAAGGTAAGAAACATTTTGACCTATCTCTAAAGGTGTTTTGGGCATTAGAACTGCACAGTCACAGTTGAGCCCCTGTGCACCGTTTCTGGTCGTAGCTTTTCCTATTCAGCACCAGCATGCATATTTTTCATGTTTTAGACAGTCATTTGGCTTCAGGATTGGATAAGGGCCAATTGTCAAAGAGCTGTTGTTGATCCCCATTCTACAGGTAAAGAGAAGTTAGCTTCAGCTTTGAATATTGAAAGTCTGCCCGAGGCCCCTCAGAAATGCCGTAGTAAAGTTCCAGTTCCATTCTTGACTGGATTGAATGTAGTCTTATTTTGTTTTCTGGTGACAGATGATCACAGAAGAGTATTGTTTAATTGCCACGTGAGAAGAGAAGATACTTTGCTGCTTTCCCTTTTTCTGTATGCTTGCTCTCTCCGAATTTTCGAGCGTGGCTGCAAAATACCTGAGAGATAGATGTTTCCAATGACCTTTTCAGATTAAATGTGAATTTTGTGTCTCTTCCTCTTTTAGAGAATGTCACATGGCTAATCTGAGGTTTTAGAACCTCAATTAATTCCACCACTTAGTGTTCTAACATGTTATTTCAATGGCCCTGCAGAATAAATACTGCCTCATCCTTGAGAGGCCTTCGCACCATGCTAGTTCCTCAGTTTCTGCCTTGGTTCCCCCATTATCAGAAAAGAGAGATTCCTTATTGGGTCAATGATCTTCTTATGCAGGAAAAAGGTTAACATGTAGTCTAGACAAGGTGCCTAGTGTATCAGGGTGCCATCCTCAGAGGGGCAAAAGTGAGCCAGTACTCATAGCATTCTTTTCAGTCTTTGATTCTTGAATTGGCATACGAAACTTGTGAGACTGTGTTCTCAAATACACCTTTAGGGCCATAGAGTATTCATTTTTGGGACCTCTAATCTACACCGCGTGACTCGAAGATCCCAATCTATGACTCACTTTCATTGTGCCAAACTATATTTTTTATTTCAATTTGTAACTCTTTTTCTGTTTTATTTTTTATCGTTTACATTGTACCAAGCTTTTTGGAAGTGGCTTTTTATGGTAAGTGTAAACATTTTGGTGAAACAAAGTGTAATCCTCTTTGTTTCATGTTTACTTTTTTGCTAAACACATTTTGCTTTTTAACTCTGTACATGTTGGGATTGCAGTGGATAACCTTTAAGTAGACACTTGGCAAAGAGTACTGTATATTCTCCTTACAATTTCCAAAACACTTGTGGCAGTCCAGGAATTCATTTTTGTAGTCTTAGACTAAACTGAGGCACAGTAACTCTAACATCATCGTATGTGTGTGCGCTGTTAAATCTGTAGCTGGTACCATGACGAAGTGACTGATGTTTTATTGTTTGGCCATGCAGATAGATTCAGAACATATGTATTCTCAGAAAACATACCTCTTTTTCGTTTCTTTAGATCAAAATATGTAATCATTGTGTTTTTGCAGCTTTTATGTTTTGTAAAATAATATTTTGGTTATTTTATGGTCTGCTTTTTAGGACTCTAGTTCAGTTGTGGAGTGGTCACTGACTCCTAAAGAGCGAACTTCGCAAGGAATAGAGCATCAACTAAGTTATGAAGCTGAATGGGACATGGTCAACACAGTTTCCTATAAAAAGAAGTACTGCTCCAATGGAGGTCTGTATAAAACTGTTCACAACTAATTTACCAGATTACTTTTTAACCCGACCTGTGCAGAATTCAGATCAGGCCTTGCAAATCAAAATAATTAAGTGAATGGTCTCATTTAAAAAAAAATTGAGTGAAGGTATATAGTGTATGTTTGATAAAAGGATCTTCTACAGATTACTTAAATTTGGCAGAATGAAAGCGTTCCTCCTGGATGGTCATAAAAATATGTAATCAGTGGAGGCACCCATTACTACGAAATACGAAGCAAATTCAAGTAGCAACAATGACTTGCTAACATGGGAGCAATAGACATAATGAATTACCTTTTAATAGTGTATAAAAATGATTTAAATTATATTTGTGCTTTGTTTCCAACATTACATTGGGAAAAGTGTGCCACATTCCTGGTATGCCTTTAGCACTGTTTTTGTAAATCTGTGCCACTAAAGAGTGACCTCAAGATTGAGCGAGCACATACTTGTACACCTAGGTAGTCAGAATCTAATTATTTATAGCTTTTAGCCAAAAGCCCTTCTCAACTGCTGCCTTTCCCGTCCAGCCTTGCAACAATCTGCCTCACAGGAGCTGGAACCTTTATTTATTTCAAACCCAGACATATTTAATACTCTTTTAAAAATCGTGACATCCATAAATGTAAGACTTAAATAGATAGTCGGGTTAACGGGGACTGTTCTTTATTGACCCCTCATTTTGCCACCTTCCCTACCTACCTTCACTGGCTTGTTGGGTCAAATCTCAACATTCTAGTCTTAACATTCTCTATGCAGAACACTAGGGCATGGATAAAAGTTACACACTCTCAATCAAGATACACCGTATCTTTCAAGTTGTGCATTTTGTAATTATTCAGTATATTAAGCATTAGCATAACTTTGTTAGAAAAGGGCTCCAAGTATTGCATTTGTTATTATCGTTCTACTTTACACTTTCTCTAATATGGGCAAAGGGAATTGAATGTAACAATATAGAGTTTTAAGAAAGACCAATACCTCTGTTGCCTACAGCCTTTCATCTCAAATAAATTTCCCACATCCTTCAGCAATGTTGTGTTTATTATGTAAAATTGTGTTTTGTATAGCTCAACTTTCATCTGGAAGGTAGCTTCATTAAGCCTTCTCAACAGCTTTTTACTGGGTGATAGATTGCTCCAAGACTATTAATTGCTAGACCCCGAAAGTATACTTAGTATTGGACTGTGACAAAAGGCACTTTGGGGCAGCTGGGTCCACAAAGGTTTTCTGAACCTCACATAAGTATTCTCCTCCTAAAATGCTGCTGGTAATTGGTTCCATAGCTTAGCTCCTGTGGCACTAAGATGCAGCTACTAGATTGTATATGCCTGACATATGTAATTAACTTAACATTTGGTTAGCTTTTACAGTGTTCAGGACACTAGTCGGTGTTTGTCTGCCAAAGGCTTAATGGAGGCAAAGTAAGCTTTTCTTTTAGATAGGCCCCGGGGCAATATTCAAAACTTGAAGGCAGGTTTCCTTTGCAGCTCGTTGCCAGTGCATGTTAACCTGCTGATGGGTGATATGTTTTTTGAATGTGTATTCGACCCTGATGGCCTTATTGTGACTATTTCTGAGCTGGATGAGGGTGTAGGCGAGTAAATCTATGTACATTGTCCTAGCATAACCAAGACATGAAAGTTTAGGTATCCTAAGTAAGTGAATCATTAGACCCTAGTCAGGGAGCCACAGGGCGGGCAAGGGCTACTTGTCCTTAATAGTGGTAGTTGGGATTGTTTGCCTCTCGTGTCCTGTGGTCCGTCCTACTGTGGCTCTGCAAACTGAAATAAATGCACCACTTTTGCACTGTACTCTCCGGGTAGCGAGGGGAAGCAGTCTCAGAGTCTCAGGAAGGTAGCATGGGAAATGGAGACTTACAACTTAAATAGTGAGACAAGTTACACAATGAGTGAATGCCCATTCCTTTAATTTTACTTTTAAGAAAATACACATTCAAATGTCTTTCAAGTAATTTATCATATAATTTGCTTCTTTGTGAAGATATACAGTGTATTACATTGCAATGTATACATTTAATGACCTAGTTGCACTTACAGGGTCATATGTTTTAGAGTGCTCCATCCATGTTTATGCTACATCCTTAAAGGCCTGTTCTTGTCTCCAAAGATTTGTCAATAAATGCTGGTTCTGATTATCACAAGTGGATGACAGGTCAGTTAAAGAGAGGACTGTTGTCCTCTTTGATCCCATACTCAGTGCTGTATTTCACCAACTCAGAAATGCCCATGGCCCACAATTAGCCCCCAAACCTCATTGCGTGTTTGTAGTGGCTCATAGACCCATCTTTCCATTACCCTCCCCAGAGAGGGGGATTTGGAAAAGACTTTTGAAAAATAGATGGCTCTTCATTTGTAAGAGTCTAAAAGACTGTGGTGAGAATGTCAATTAGATGGTGCTAAAAATCAGTTTGAACCTGTTCTCTTGGAAATTGTGGTCAGTAATTTCCCCCTTCCTCCTGTGGGAAGGGGCATTGCATTAACACAATATCGTTGATGCTAATCTGGGTTAATTCCAATGATTTGAAAAGCTGTTAGTCTTGTGGCAGCTCTGTGCGTAATTTACCACGGTGTTTTTGATATCAAGACCCTGTAAGAGCAATATTCAATGGAGAACATATTTGCAGTCCTAGTGTAATTGTTGAATGACTTTATACAGCAATATGACATTGATGAAAGCATTATGCATTTGCATTGCACCTTGTCATTAAACAGTATCTAATTATTTTTTAGGTTGAATGATTTTCAAGCAGGGTTTCTTCTTAAGTTAGGGCTGTGCTTGTATTAGCAAGCAAATGATCCAATGGGGTGTCCTTCAAGTACCCCTTGCCCAGTGTAATCGTATATCTCTATATTGTCAGCAATCATGGCTTGCATTTTCCTTACATTGGTGTCATTGGAAAATTAGCTTGATGCCATGCCCTCTTGCGGTCCATTTGCAACAGTACAGGTCTTGACATATTTTTTTTAAGCTCCTCAGAGTAGATTTCCCACCTTCCCTCAAATCATCTTTTTACTTTCCATTAAAGTATCTTTTTCCACCACTCTGCAGAGTACTGTGGAACAGTCCAGGTGTTTTATGGGTAGCTGTGATGTGCATCTCTTCTTTCACTTTTAGTCTGCAGCCTTTTGAGTATGGCATTAGAGTTCCTGATTCATGAATGGTTGTACTTTGTGATTTAAAGGATGGTGCCTGGCACGACTACTCAAAAAATATCACAGGAATTCAGAGAGTAGCATAGACTCCACGTCCTGCTCTCAGAAGCTCACGTTAGGACCTCTGGTGTAAGCTGCAGCATTATGTATAGACAGGGGTTGAAACATGTAGACCTTCGATGGAGGAATGGGGGTTTCTAGTTATTCATTTTGTATCCCTCACTCAAAGCTCCCATGTTTATGTGAAACATTGATAACGCATGAGACTTTACAAGCTCTCTACAGTAAGCTAAGATACCACCGACCTTAGAAACCCAATTCTGACCATAGATTCTTCACTGTTAGACCATTCCTCATGTGCCAGACTGGATCTGGAAACCTTAATGCTTGTGGGTGCTGCCATGAGGCCACTGCAGCTTCGACGTAGGTCTGCACAACCTCGAAGAATGACAAATGAGCCACATATGAGTGCCATCCTTGTGCGCCAATGTCAGGTCTTTTCTTTCAGCCCCTTCCGATGTGGGTCTGGAACTTCACTGCTACTTTTGTCAGGCCTTTGCTGATTTTTAAGAAAAACAAGAAAACCAGTGTGCTAGTTCATGATGTCCACTCGTAAAACAGGCTTCAAGCCATACCGTAAATGTAGGAAACAGATGTCGGTCAGGGACCCACACAAGATGTGTCTCTGAGGTTTGTGTTCAATTTACGATTTGACGTTGTGCACACTTGTTCATCCTAAACCAATCCGAAAATGGGAGGCAATGCGGTATGAGCACTAGAAGAGGTCGAAACCATAGCGCCGGCCTACCCCAGGTCATGGACCCAGTACCATTCCTGCTGCTGGTTTTGCAAAAGATCCAGTTTGCATTCAAAGGTCTGGACTGGGAAAGAGAAGAGGGTGTCCCCTCTTGATATTTCCTTATGCTTAAAAAGGACGTTGGCCTCTGGTCTATACAGGACCTTCGGCCTCTGAGTTCTCCCTAAGGAAGAACAAATTCAAGATGCTCACACTGGCGCAGAGTGAATATCCATAGTGAATAGTGTATTTAAACCTGCAGGGCATGTATTTTAAAATACCCTTCCTGCAGCCCCACAGGCATTAACTAAAGTTCAAGGTCAGTCAGGAGTAATTTGTTTGCATTGCTCCCTTTTGTCCTCAGCAGTGCCCCTAGGGTGTTCATGAAAGCGATGGCAGAGACCTTGGCAAATTTTTCGGGTTGAAGGTTCCAGTCTTCCACAAACTCGTCAACTGGCCATTGAAAGTGGGCTTGCCACAGCCAGTTATAGGCCTCCTTCAGATAGCAGTGAACCTCATGACATCGTTGGGCTTCACGATCATTGAGCCAAAGTAGCACCTGATGCCAATAGAGGATTCCTTTCATTGGACCGGTCTTGGATACTTTACAGTTCAAGGCTTTCCCACCAGTTCAAAAGTCCAGGAGATTTGGGCTGTGATCCTAATGTTTCAGCGTCAGTTCTGGGTCTCAGTGAGAGCAGCTTTGAGGCTTCTCAATCTTAAGCCTCCTGCATTGTCCTTTTGATTATGCCAGATGGCACCTGCAGACTCTGTAATGAGATCAGATGTTCCAGTGGGCCCAGCACCAAAGATAATTGTCTGGTGAAATTCTGATTTCAGAGGAAACTGCCCGAAATCTGCAGTGATGGCTGCTCAATAGCAATGGACTTGTAGTAGATCCCTCTCCCTTCCCCATGCAGAGTTTACAGTGGGGACGGTTGCGTCACTGCTGGGTTGAAGAAGTCATCTGGGGGAGGTGGATTTCAGAGTACTCTGTTGCCTGGCAGAAACCTGGCTCCATATCATTCTGCTCTATCAATGAAGACCTTCCTGCCATCCATCAAGGGGAGGCTGGTGCAGGTTCTCATGGACAACACCAACATCATGTGATGCTGCCACAAGCAGGGTGCAGTGGGGTCATGGATCCTGTGCCAAGCGGCTCTGTGCACTGAAGTTAGCTAGAGCTTCAGGGCATTTCCCAGATTGCGAACACCTGACCGGTTCCATGAATGCTGGTGCAGACGAGCTCTGACTTAGGATGATCTGGCGGATCACAAATGGCACCTCATCCTCTGGTAGTGTGGGGGAACCTTGGCTGTGCTAACGGCAAAAACGTGCACTGTCAAATGTTTTACATATTTGAGTTTCCTCAGAAATGCTTGCTTGGAGCTGCATTCTGGTGGAGTGGAGCACAGTAATCCTTTACCCTGCCTCTCCTGCTCAGAGTTCTGGAGAGCGATTAGGAATGGTTGGGCCCAAGCCATCCTCGCGGCCTTCAATTGAGCCAGCATGGCAAGGTCCTTCACTCAAGACTGTGCAATCTACACCTCAATGAATGGAGATTGAGAGGCAGCAGTTAAGTATATTTGATCTGCTATCTGAAGTGGTGGAAGTCATTCTTGTTGCCAGACACCCTTCTGCAAAGTCCAGGTGCTGGAACAGCTTTGTGGACTGGTGTGGAGTCCACAATACAGACTTCTAACAAGCTAAACTGTTAGGTGTCCTGTTGCTTGTTTTGTCTTTGTCCCAGCAAGGCATTGCAGTGTGTACAATTAAAGTTTATTTGTCTATCCTCTCGGAGTCCTTACAGTTACCAGATCCAGCATCCTTATTGAAATCACCTGTTGTTGTACGGTTTATTAATGTCTTGGCACATGTTTCCTCCCAAAACGTTTGTGATACCATAGTGGGACCTTAAGTTGGTCTAGGTGTTTCTTGGATGTACCCCCCCTCAAGCTAATGTACAGCTGCTTGTTGCATCTTCTTACTATTAAGACTGTCTTCCTCATTGCAATCATTCTTTGTGTGAGTTCCAAACACTGTCTGTGCAGCCCCCATACACCACATTATTTCCGGCCAAACTATTACAGAGTGCTCATGCTGCCTTCTTGTCAAGTCTTAATTCTTTTACATGTTTGACAGTCCATCACTCTACAAGCTTTCTTTGCCCCTCGTCATCATTAAATTATTTGCTTGGAAACAGGAAAGCCATTATATGCAGACTCCCAGTAATATTTTATTTGTGACATCCCTTCCTGGATGCATGTTGTGTTGAGAATGCTTCAACTCAAGATAAGCCGTCCAGTTTGTATTGCATCCCCCTTTTTTATGCACTGCATTTGTTTTGTCTGATACAACACTGTGGCTAGGCAATGGTGACTCAACCTCAAAAGTTCCTCTTTTACTTACTTTTTTCTGTTTCCGTGCCAAAAGCAAATGCAAAAAGAGATGAGAAACTGTAAGAATGACTCTAGAGGAGTGAGTATTTGTGATATGCAGAAGTAACTTTGCTGGTGCATGCATTTTTTAATTAATGTTAATAAAAATATTTATTTAAAGTGGTTTGATGTCACAATTAAGGACAAAATCCAAATTAATTTAATGGATCTCCAATTGTTTTGTAGATTCATCATGCCCTTTCAGCAATCATACCAAGACTTCATTCCAGTTCTGCCTGGCAGATCTTTCACTAATCAAACATGACAAGGAGGATATTGTCTGGACCTGCTTAGTTTTCTATCTGAAGAATGATGTGCCTTTGCCCGCTGTTCAGTGTCATCATGATGTTGGGATGCGGTTCATTGAGTGCCTTGCAAAATATGTTGTTCTACAAGAGTAAGTATTACTGAATTTTTAACTTGTTTTATAATACGAATACAGAAAAACACTAGCCATGTTACTTGTTGCATATCTTGAGAATTGTAAGCTAAATGTTAATGTCGCCTTTTTTGAAAAAGGTACATTTTGATAGCAAATTACTTTGTCTGTATTGATGTGATCTGAGTGAGACCTCTGGCTGCATGTTCCTTACCTATGAAATTCCCCTAGGTGTCCGATTGGATCCTGAGATTTTCATGGGTAGTACCTCTACGCACCGTCAGGTGGTCTCAATTGGCTCCACCTCCGTTGTCAGTGTCATCTATGCTATATATGATGTTGCGGTTTCTAAATTGGCACCACCCCGGTCCTCTGATGTCAGTTCTTTTCTTTCAGCTCCAGCAAGCGCTGATCCAAAGAGAGATACCCCTCAGTCCCATTTTGACTAGCTTTTTTGACTTTTTGTCAAAGACTTTTAGAGTGTTCTACTCCTGGTGCATTGAGGATGTCATCTATGAAGACAGGCTTTAAGCCCTGTGGATCCTGTAATTGGGTGATGTCAGATCTGCACCTTATATGCCGTTGGTGCCTCAAGTGCAACCATGACCCAAAGTTGTGCTCTGAATGTTGGCCCATGTACCTGAAGGCTTTGAGGGAGTGGTCGCTAAAGCTGATGGCGTCTCAACACCGGACAAGCCGAGATCTTGGTTAGGAGGAAGATCCCTGGATTCATCGCAGAGTCCTTCATCATCGTCATCCCTCTCCAAGTCCTCGGGGCGATCGGGTAAGTCGAAGCATAAGCACAAGTTGAAGAAGTTGAAGTGTTCTTTGACTGGTCCTCGGCCGTTGGCAGACAAGATGAGAGAGTTTTGACGTTCAAGGCCTCGTTCTGTGACGCCAGAGCCTGGGCTGACTCTGCGCCTCCCTGACCATCCAGGAGCCAGAGCGACCACCGCCCAACTCAAAGATTTGAGGCTATACGCCTCCTTTTTGGGCAGCCCGACATTGCGGGTGGGCCCTCGGGCCTGCAGAGTTGGAAGGGGCCCCTTCTGGTTCCACTCCCATGGCATTGGCTTCATCGCCAAGGGTATCAAAGATCCAGTCCTGAATCTGGACCTGCGTTGGTCGTACCTCGACCTTCCCTGACACTGATGCTCATGACACCATCCAAACCCACAAGTGGTGTCATCCCCATAATCTCTGATATGCAGACGGATGGACATCGTACAATGCCAATTCCGACTCTAGGTCTGGAAGGAGGCCAAAGCTGTACTGTCTGTTGCCGCTGAGAGAGATGCAGCAAAGTTCACAATTCATTGTGGACTGGACACAACTGACTGGCTAGGCATAGCGGTTTCATCAACAGTGGCCCTGAGAACCACGCCTAGCTGAGGACGTCTTGCTTTTCAGGGGATGTCTAGACTTCCTTGATGGACATGCCCTATGATGGCACCCATGTTCGGAGACCAGGCAGATTCTGCGCTCGAGTGCTAAAAGGATTCTTAGGGCTACGGCCAGGTCTTTAGGCCCCACGGCGGCCACACGTCCCACGCAGTCGGCCTTTTGTCCTTTTCATAGTTGCGGAAGTGGTTGTAACCGTGTCCATTCCTAGCAAGCTGCTGTGCTGCGCATGCTGTCCAGCCATTGTGTGGCTGAGGGCACAGGATCCACTGACCTGGTGGATCAGGTGGCCAGCTGTCTGGACTGTCGGAAGCCCCCATTCTGCAGCAGCCTCTAAGCCTTCCTAGTCTGACTCTCCCCCTCCTAGGGCCAGTTGGTGGCAGGATTCGCCATCACCTGCCCCGCTGGCAATTCATCACGTCAGACAGGTCGGTTTTGCAGATAGTTCCAAGGGGCTATTCCCTCACCTTTGAGACTACCTTTCCATCCATGCCACTGTCCTTTAGTCATATGACCGAGGATTACTTGTCCCGTCTCCGTGAGGAAGTTACGTCTATCTTGGCCAGGGTAGCCAAAGAGAGGGTTCCAGTGCCAGAAGTAGGTTGTGGTTGCTATTCCTGCTACATTTTGGTACCCAAAAAGGATAGGGGACTCCACCCTATTCTAGATCTTTGGCACCTCAAACAGGAGAAGTTCAAGATGCTCACTCTGGCTCTGATTCTATCTGCCCTGGACCTTGGAGACTAGATGGAAGAGTTGGACTTGCAGGACACTTATTTCCATATTCCTGTCCTGCCTGCACACAGATGTTACTTGTGGTTCACAGTAGGCCACAAGCACTTTCAGTTCACAGTGCTCCCCTTTGGCCTTACCAGTGCCCCTCGGTGTTCACCAAGATAATTGCGGTGGTTGCAGCTCATCTACACATATCAGGGGTTTCAGTTTTCCGCTATCTCGACAACTGTTGAAGGCGGGCTCACCCCATGCTGTCGTCTCCCACCTCCAGACTATGGCAGACCTCCTCAGTTTCCTGGGGTTCAATATAAACATACTGAAGTAACACCTGGCTCCCTCTCCGATGCTCCGTTTCATTGGAGCCATTCTGTGCACTGCGCAGTTTCGGCCTTATCCTCCCCTGCGACGAGTCCATGATATTCAGGCTACGATACAGATGTTTCAGCCTCTATTCTGGATTTCGGTGAGAATGACTCTGGGGCTTCTGGTCCTTATAGCCCCCTGCATCCTACTGGTGACGCATGCCAGATTACATATGTGGACTCTGCAGTGGAACCTGAAGTTCCAGTGGGTGCAGCATCAGGGGATCTCTCTGACGAAGTCCAGATCTCGGAGGGAACTGCAAAAGATCTGCAGTGGTGGTTAACAAATCGCGATTGGGTCAAGGGCAAATCCCTCACCCTTCCCCAAACAAGATCCGACAGTAGTGACAGATGGGGGAGCCATCTGGGAGAGGGGCAGATCAGAGGTCTCCAGCGGGATCTGGACTCCACATCAACCTTTTGGAGCGCCGTGCGATCCATTTAGCATTTAAAAGCATTTCTTCCCTCTGTCAAGGGAAAGATGATGCAGGTGTTCGCAGACATCACCACTGCCGTGTGGTACTGCAACGAGCAGGGCAGGGTGGGGTCGTGGACCCTTTGTCAAGAGACACTGCGGCTCTGGATGCGGCGGGAACAGCAGGGCATTTCCCTGGTAGTTCAACATCTGGTGGGCTTTCTGAACGCCAGAGCAGACAAACTCAGCCGAAAATGCCTAGCAGATCGCGAATGACGTCTCCTTTCGGAGGTGGCGCAATGTCTATTTCAGCAGTGGGGAGTACTTTGGTTAGATCTGTTTGCCTCCATAGGGAATGCTCAATGTTAGCTGTTTTGCTCTTGGAGTTTCCAAGGTGGAAATCGCTCTGAGGCGCTTTTCGTCTTGAGTGGAACTCCGGCTTCCTGTATGCCTTTTCGCCCGTACCACTTCTGAGAGTTCTCAAGAATATCAAGAATGACTGGGCCCAAGTAATCTTTGTGAATCTGGCCGGGGCACAGAGAGTCTGGTATCTCAAGCTGCTGAGCTTGTCCATCGATCCTCTGATCATATTGGTCTTTCGGGAGGCAGAAGCAGGGGAGGGTTGTGCACCCACACCTGTCCACTCTCCGCCTTACTGCATGGAGATTGACCTTCGGCAGTTGACAGCATTTGACCTTCCTCCCAAAGTCTGTAACAAAGTCTTGGCAGGCAGGTGTCCTTCCACCAAACCGGTATACGTCTGTCAGAAGAAATTTGTGGCATGGTGCACAGATAAGTCTATTGGCCCCTTTTTTGCTGCCCCTCTTTCTGAGTTCCTGTTGTTTATTCTTTCCCTGTCCCAGCAGGTCTCTGCTATGGGCACTCTTAAAGGTTATTTGTCTGCTAGCTCTGGTATTTTGAGGTTGCCTTATTAACCTTCTTTGTATAAGTCCTGTATTGTGCATAGGTTCCTCAATGGTCTTACACATCTTTTTCCTCCATCTTCCTTCATTATGCCCCAATGGGATCTGAATTTGTTTTTAACATGTCTGATGTGCTCTCCTTTCGATCCTCTACACAATTGTCCTCTGGGGCTTCTCACTTTGAAAACAGCCCTCCTTGTGGCCACAGGTTGAGTGAGCTGCAGGTATTATCATTTAAGCACCCTACCTTTCCATCTATCCTGACAAAGTAGTGCTCCGCACTAGGGCCACCTTTCTGCCAAAAGTGTTTATGCTCTTTCACATAGCCAGTGCATCACCTTTCCTACTTTTATGCAGCCCCACATCCTTTTAAGGAAGGGGAGAGACTCCACAGCCTGGACTCAAAAAGAGCGCTGGTGTTCTACCTTAATTGTACAAGAGTTTTGGTTGGATGAACTCTTTGTAGGGTATGTGAGTGCACAGAAAGATCAAAAAGTGCAGAAGCGGACCATCTCCAGATGGGTCGTTCTCTGCATTAAGATCTGCTAGGCACAACCAAGAAGTAACTCTTTGAGGGTTTGTAAGCTCAATCCACCTGAGCTAAAGCTGCAACATCTAACAGGCGGCAACGTGGGCATCTCTGCACACGTTTACCAAGCATGACTGACTGGACAGTCATGTCCTTAGGGATGGGCGCAGGACATTTTAGTATGAACTTGGTTTGCAGATTCATCTCCGGGGATGGATTCAAAGATAAGTAATCTGCTAGTACAAGTCTCTATCAGATGAACAAGTTACTTACCTTTGGTAACACCTTATCTGGTAGAGACAATATCTAGTTGCAGATTCCTTGCGGACCCACCCATCCTCCCCACTTTGCAAACTGATTTCTAGGGGCATGAACTCCCCTTTCAGGGCCTTATTTTTAATACACCAATTAATATTGATACACCAGTAGTTGATTTCTTTATGGCTCTGTGCTTCAGACGTGGAAAGCTGTGAAAAGAAACTGATGTCAGTGTGCCGGGGTGGCGTCTATATAGGAACTATGGAGTCATATCTGGCGCAGATGACACCGAAGACAGATGTGGAGCCGATTGACGCCACCTGACCATGTAAATGGGTACTGCTTTCGAATGTCTCCGGATCCAGTCTGAGGCCTGGGGGAAATTCAAAGGTCAGGAATCTGCAACTAGGTATTATCTCTACCAAATAAGACTTTCCCAAAGGTAAGTAAATTGTTCATCTTTGCTAATTGTTAAAGAGCATTTTTTCCTGTCAACTTTATGACCCATCAATTTGAGGATTAGATCAAATTTGTTGCACAATTTAATTCATTCCATGCATCTTTGCTATTGCAATTGATATGAACAAATATATAAACATGTATTTAGCATAACCTTGATTAGGTAAGCAGTGTGGGTGAGTAGTTATGATAATGAAAAATCTCTTATCTAGTGTAAAGCTAAGTTTCAGTTGTAGTAAGGAACACAGAGGCAAGGATTATGCCTCAACCTTCTGCTGTATTAAACTACAGCAGCGTTTGGATTCAAGTTGAGACCCTAAGGGAAAGTGAATCTGTGATTTAGCCAATCCTTTGTGCTGCCTCCCGTGAGGCGAACTGAGGGATTTGCACCCCATTTCTTCGTGAAACACCCACCACAGTAGTTTCTTGTCCACTTTAATCAGTTTTCTGTTCACTCCCTGACAAAAAAGGAAAACACTGCTGTCACTTTATGAATAGTTTAACATCTCCACCAAAGTAATGATAGAACAGTTGAAATACATATTCCAAATTTTCAACAGCTTTAGGAGAATAGAAACAGTTTGTTTACTTACTCCAAAGTGGATGTACCCCAGTAACCGGCATCTGATCTGGAATCATTTTTTTTTTATAAACAAGTTTTATTGTTTTTAAAGGAGAAGGAAAAGGGGAGAGAAACAAAATAAAGTGCAGAGCAGATGACATTTACAATGCAGTAAGTTTCAGCGTCAACCCACCATTGACAATAATATTTGGATGGTAGTATGGGCCAAAAGGTAAACCACAATTTAAATCCTGTTACAACAATCATAGTCGTGTTCTCACCCCGTTCTATGTCATCATGTCCACCCATCTTCCCCATATTCTCTCAAATTTCCGTGGGCAGCCTCTGGATTCACATACCAATTTCTCCTGGTTTGCGCACCAGTCAACACCTCTTCTCCACTTTCGGAGTGACAGGCCTTCGGATGAGTTCCAGGCCACGGCGATGTCTCTTTTGGCGACAAGCATGGCTGTGGCAGCCAGGGCTTGTTTCGCCCGTGATCCTCCCATTTCCTCCATCACCCCTAGCAGGACAAACTTCGTGGACCTCTGTACCTCTTGTCCCTGCGCCTTTGCCAATTCTTGGATCACTTTGCCCCAGTATATCTGTATCACTTGACAGGTCCAAACCATATGGAAGAAATTAGCAGGCTCGCTCGAGCATCGTGGGCACTAGGCGGAGCGGCGGAGACCCGCTCGGTGTAGACTGGATGGTGTCAGATATGCTCCATGTAAGTAGTAGAATTGCACTGTACGGAGTCTAACCGACACCGCCAATACCCTGGGTGCCATCATAGCCTCCCTCCATTCCGTCTCTTTCAGGGCCCCAACCCATGACTCCCATTTGGTTCTAACTGAGCCCAGGCCCTGGGAGCATTGTTAATTAGCATTTTATAGATTTGGGAGACACCTTTCCCCCCCCCAGGTTCCCCATAAGTAGTTTGGCCTCCAGTGGGTTAAATTCTGGCTAGGGGCTTGTGGCTGGCAAGTGGACCCTCTGCGCATGTCTAAGCTGGAGATCTCTGAAGAACTGTGTGTGGGTTAGTTGGAAGTCTACCTGTAGGTCTAGAAATGATTTCATAGCTTCTCCTTTCCACACATCTCCCACCAAGGAGATGCCCAGCAGGTCCCATTCTGCGAACCCCTCCAGCGCTGCAGTTGCGCTTAACCACTTCCCTTTCTACAGTGGGGTCCGATGGGTGATAACGGTATTCCAGCAGGTATGTCTTAATGCAGCGCGCGCCACACCAAGAAAACTGCCCTGGTTATCTCTTCCATATCTCGGGGGAGAGGCTTTCCATACAGCACATCTAGGATATGCGGGAAACCCAGCATCTCCAACTGTACCCGATAGGCCGGGTCACCCAATCCCCCCCATTGAACCAATTGTGGATCACTATTAGCTGGGTGGCTAGATAATACAGATAGGGATCTGAGGCACCCAGGCCCCCGTTGTATATCCCTCTTAGGCAGTGTTGAGTTGCTACTCGATGTCTGGCACCCTTCCGGAGGAACAGCCCTGTGGCGCTTTCAAGAGCTCTAAACCAGGAACGAGGGATTGGGAGGGGAAAATTCTGAAAGGTATATAGGAGCCTTGGCAGGATCATCATCTTGTATAGGGCCACTCGGCCCATTACATTTAGTGGCAGAGTTTGCCATCTCTGCAGGTCTGTTTAAACGCGCGCCAGCAACGGTGACAGGTTCTTGGCCCACGCCAGTTCAGGCAGAAGGGACACCCAGATACCCAGGTACTTGAAGCTGAGTCTGTGCATCGGTATTGTTTCCTGCCAGTCAAAGCAGTCAGGCGAACTAGCCAGTGGGATCAGTATCGATTTGGTAGGGTTCATCTTTAGTCCTGACGCCTGCTCATAGTGCCGTAAAAGGCAGAGACTACGCAGGCTCGTTATACTGGGCTCTACCATGTACAACAGGACTTCGTCGCTGTATAGCGCTGTCCTATCCTCTTGGGAGTGACCCCAATTCCAGCCGCGATATACCGGGTCTGTCCTGATCATCTGGGCCAGAGGCTCAACGGCCAGAGTAAACAGAAGGGGGGACCAGGGGCATCCTTGCCGCGTGCCCAGATGAATCTCGAAAGTTGAGGACAAGGCCCCGTTGACCTGTAGGCGGGCTGTAGGATTGGTGTATAGCGCCTGAACTAGACGACAGGACCTCGGTCCCAGGCCCACGCGCCAGAGCACCAAAAAGAGAAACCCCCAGTCAACCAAGTCAAAGGCCTTTTCGAAGTCGATGAGTAAAAGGGCAAGGTCTCGGGGCAACCGGCGACGTTCAGCCAGAGCCACGTGTAGCCGACGGATACAGTGCCGGGTACTGTGAGTGGCCATGAATCCACATTGATCTGGGTGGATCAGTTGCAGCAGAACCCTTTTGAGACGGGCGGCGAGGATAGCGGCAAAAAGTTTAACTTCGGTGTTGATCAGCGATATCGGCCTATAATCTGCACAGTGCAGCGAGGGGGGTTGGTTTTTGGGGAGTACTAAAATGGTGGCGGCGTCTAAATCTTGGGGGAAGGATCCGCCACTTTCCACTTCTGTAAAGAGTTTTAACAAATATGATGTTAAGTCTTCACTGAAAGCTTTATGTATTCTGAGGGGAACCCGTCGGGTCCCGTTGTTTTCCCGGTACCTAGTGGCGAAGTGGCTGCCCCTATTTCCTCTGCTTTAATAGGTTCGTCCAAGATCCGCACCTCTACCGCGGGCAATCATGGGAGGGGAACCTCATCCAACAGTCGGCGGGCCTGACCCAGATCGATCAGTTCAGACGTTCGATATAGTGTTTGGTAGTACCTGGGGAAGGCATTTGCTATTTCTGGGTGTTTCACAACGAGGCTCCCCTCCCCATCGTAGATTTCAGGGACAATCCTGGAGGCATGGTGGCGAGATACCAGCCAATATAGCATTTTCCCAGTTTTGTCCCCCCACCCATAGATTTTCACCGCCTCCAGGGATTGATCTCGGATTTCTTCACGGATTAGGAGTAGTTGTCGCGCTGCCTCTTCACTTGGGTTTGTAGCATTCTCGTTTTCCAAACAGCTCCAGCTTTTCGATACGCTGGGCTCGTGCGCGTTCTTGGTCTCGTATCAGGCTTTTAGCCGTACCCCGCAGCACCGCCTTACTCGCCGCCCATAGAACACCTGTGGAGGTTACTGACCCTTCATTCAGTTCAAAGTACTCTCCCTGTGCTAGCCGCAGCTGCTCAGTCTAGTTCTTGTCTTGGAGGTACGACGCGTTTAATCGCCACATGGGACGGGACCGAGACCCGGCGGGACCCACAACGAACCGAAGCGGGGCGTGGTCAGAGATTCCCCTTGCTAGTATTTCAGTGTGAGAGAGGGATGTGCAGTCCGTGCTCGGGAGTAGCACCAGGTCAAGTCTGGATTGCGAGCCATGGGCAGCTGAAGTGTGGGTACAGACCAGTGGAGGAGGAGCATAAACACTGACCATGTTAATTGTGGCTCCCTCAACTTTGCTGGTGATGGCTACATAGCGTTCCTGTCGGTCCCTCCACACCTGGATGTTTGTCATGGGAAATGTCCGGTGCAGTGGTATGGCCACCCCCGCGATCCGCGCGTAAACCCGGCATGGTACACCCTATCAAAACCCCTGCGGGTCATGAAGGGGCAGTTGTCTCCCAGGAGATATGTCTCCTGCAGCAGGAGTACCTCCGGACGATATCAGGTGTATGGAGGCGAACACTGCGGTACGCTTAATCTTGTCTAGGAGGCCATTAACATTCCACAAGATGACCTGTGTCTGATTCATGGGGGGTGGGTGTTTGGGAAGTTCCCATAATGGTTACCAAAACTCCCTATTGCTGGGCCTGGGGATCTCGGGGAACCTTTATCTTGTCCCTGTCGCAGCAGAGCATGTGCCTCTAATGTGACGGTTGAGTCCCTACGTTCCTTGCTCTGTGCACTAAATAATAAACACAAACATTTAACTAACATAAAAACTGTAAAAACTGTAAAATCGGCCTTTAAAACCATGCCAGAACTCCCTCACCCCCCAACTCCCACCCCACACTTCCCCCCAGAAGCTTCTATCGCCCATATATAGCACCTCACTTCTGGAACTGGTGAGGTGAACCGTCAACTGATAGGGTAGCAGTGGTGGTGGACCCCTCCATAATGTCGGATCAAGTACAAAAGCACAGTAAACAGTAATTGATTAAGCTTGACATAGTTCCCATCAACCCAGCAGTCTGTTTCCTTCTTAGAGGTTTCTCATTGGTGAGATCACAGTACCGGACTGCGGGACAAGTCCGTGTCCTCCAAGGGCCCTGATTGGGCCTGCTGCACACGCTGCGGGTCCTGGTCCCCCCGGGCGTCCTCAAATCTTCCAGTGATTGTGGGCTCCGCGGTTCCATCTGGCGGGTCTCCGAAGGTGAGTCCGAATGGGATCCGCGTCGCACCCTGCACTCTTCTGGTGACTCGGTAGTGCTTCCCGCAGGGGTCTAGACCCTTCTCTGTATGGACTCAAAGGAACCTCCTCCGTCAACCAGGTCAACGCCGTGGCCGACTGGTCAAAAAAATAAGTCTTATTACCGTAGACCACACGGAGTCTTGCCGGAAATAGAAGACGGTACTGGATGTCCATTGTTCTCAGCTCTTGTTTTACCTGGGTAAATGAGCGATGCTGTTGTTGTACTTCTCGCGTGTAGTCCAGGAAAAGGAGGACCTTCGCCCCGTTGCAGAAAAGTTCTCCTTTAGAGCGTGCTTCTTGCAGCACCGCGTCTCTGTCCTTAAAGTTGAAGAGATCAAGTATCACTCATCTGGGTGGGGAGCCCGGCGGAGGTTTCGACTGCAGGGCCCTGTGGGCTCGCTCGATCACGAACCACGGCGTGAGGCGATCCGCCAGCATCCAAGAGTGGAACCAATCCTCCAGGTACTTGGCCAGAGATGATTCTGCAGTGGTTTCAGGAAGGCCCACCATACGAAGGTTGTTACGCCTAGATCTGTTTTCGGCGTCTTCAGCTCTCCGGTGCAGCTCTGATGTGCAAGTGGTCAGCGTGGAGACTTGAGCCGTGAGAGCGATCACGTAGTCTTCCACTGTGGAAATCCTGGATTCGGCTTCTGTAATTCGGGCCGTGGCGTTGCGGAGGTCTTGCCAGACCAGGGCCACGTCTACCCTGACCTCTCCTATCTTGAATTCAATGGCCACCTGGGATGCCTGGATCGCCTGAAGAATCGCTGCCAGGTCACCAGATGTCGTCTGTGGTTCGCCACCTCCGCTTGGGGCACGGTCTTCTGGCCGGTACCCAGTTACGCCTGTGGTGAATTGGTCCATGAGTGTTTGCGCCGCTGTCTGCCGTGCCGATTTATCCTTGCCCATGGCATTTCAGTCCTGGTCTCCGTCCCGCAGGAGCCTCAGTGGCCGGGTCCACAGCGCAATCTGGCGGGGCCGCCGCATATGAGTTCAGGGCCCGGGATATTTCTGTCTGGGACCCAGGTCAGCTGAGTCGTCCCACACACCGTGTGTCAGCCAAGCGTTCTCAAGGATCCAGGAAGCCGCAGTCCTTCGACAGCTAGCTTGCATCTTTCGGGTAATTGGTGTTCTCAAGGGAGGCGCCCCTGCCGATGCTCCGGACCACCCCCGGGGTGACCTCCAGGTCTCGGTCACACACTCAGGTGGGGGGGCCCCCGAGGTAGAAAAGGGCTGACTCTCGCCACTCAGCCAGGAATCACTACTCCAGTCTGGGCGTTATTCTCCAGCGAGGAAGAGAGAGGGGAGGAACATGGGAGAGGTCCTCTCTCCGCCAGCAGCACAGGTCTTCCACTCCCATACCAGGGCGGCCTCCCCAGCCCACGGCTCACCTCCGAGCAGCTCTTCTCAAATTTAGCCTCTAGCAGGGCACGATTCCTCTCCCATTGCGGGGGGGCCTGCGGGCGCGTATTGGCTTTGCAGCGCCCCAGGCCTCTTCTTGCTGTGTGCCGTGGTGCCTGCTCATGGCCCGGATTCCAGGGTTCAGGCAGCCGCGGGTCGTTTTCTCGCCTGTGTCTGGGCCAAGGGCTGGTGCGATCTCCTCCTCTCCGCCCCTCTGTCCCAGGAGGGGAGGGGGGGCCTGCCCGAGAGCTGCAGGTCCCAGATCGTCTCCGGCCGATCTCAGCCACGACCCGCCGTCAGCAGTGCGGCGCGCCGCTCTTCACCACCTTGAAGCGCCGCACCGCTCCTCACCACGTCAAAGCGTCGCGGAGGGTGCACGAATGCACACAAGCCACGGCGGCGTCCCCGACTCCTAGCGGCCTGCACCGTGGCTTTACCTGCCGTCTGCCATCTTGGTCGCAGGCAGCCGCGCCAATTCACTCGTCTGCGCTCGGGCCGAAGGGTCCAGAAAATTTGTTTTCTTATCTCCGGGGAGGCAGCAGGGCCCCGTTGGTATGTCAGTGGTGTTGATGGGGATGGATTGCGTTCTTTGCAGGAGGCGGATGACGGAGGGGTCCAGAGCACTATGAAAGTGAGACCGCCATCTTGACGCCTTGGCCACACACCCCTGATCTGGAATCTTATGCTTGTCATTCATTCAGTTGTTTTTTTCCGTGTGGTTGGGAAGAAGAATACTAGGTATTTTTTTAGGTAGGACGGTCCTCATCTCTGTGTCCTTAATATAATTGAAACTTGACTTTACTAGAGCTAGGAAATGTTTCATTCTGTATCATGGCAGAATTGCAAGCTTCAAGTTCAAAACATATTTAACATTAATAGGGCTGAATCCACAACAGGTTTAAGGTAAAAACTTCTGAAAGTAGAATCAGAGGACCAGTCTTCTGCGTTCAAGATGTCCTCCATCCTTGCTCCAGGGAAAAAGCATTAGAGGCCATTGCTCCCCTTGTCTTAACCAGCTTCAAAATACTGATGTCTGTGGTAGCTACCTGCATATTCCAGCCTACCCACTTTGCAGTGGTAGGAGAAGAAACCACCTTGAAAGGTTTCCTTAGAGGTACCAGGAGCTGATTGTTTCCTGCTGGTCTGAACACACAATTTACAAATATCTGAAAATGGTGGGTATGATATTGTTCTAGTATGAGTTTTGGTGTTCCTGCACACTGAAAAGTGCCCCCAGGGTGTAAACATCCTCCTTAAAATATCTAGAGCTCTGAACATCTGAGACTCAACTACAAGAGATCAAGCAGAACAACATTTCAATCATAAGAACATTGTTTTCTACTTAGAAACCTGTTGGCAATCTATTGTTCAGAACTGTATGTACATCCGATAATCTTGAATATCTGGCTTTTGGTGAAAGGGAAAGCCTTATACCACTAGGGAGTTTCCTGACCAGGGGGGGTTGAGATATTTGGGCTGTATTAATGTGAAGGTGTCCCACAGAAATAGCTGAATGGAAAGTGTTTACCCTCCTGTACGTCTTTTGTTGCCAAGCCAGGCCTGCAACGAAGTTCAGGATGTGGACAATGTCTCCCCAATGGGATCAAAGTTCAGTTCTGCTGATCAACCAAGCTATCTTTTCCAGACCAATCTGTAATGTTAGTAGTGTCCTCTGCCCAATTTATGTGAATGAGGTCCCCTGTAATTCTCTTCCTTATGTGGAGGCACTGCGGTCTTCCCGCCGCCAACTATCAGCAGCTAAGTCGCCTGTGACTGAAGGATTTCGACAGGATTAGCCGCCATGTTGCAACACCCAAGATGGGAGCCACTGCGATCTCCATGTCACTGCCAGACACTATTTTAGCCCCCCTCCAGCTGCTGGTAAAGTGTGCTTAGTGTCCAGGAGATGTTCGTAGCATTGGAGAGCCTGATGTCGCAGGATTAAATGTAGTATTAAAAATTACTGGTGGAAGCTCTATGAAGCACGGCTAGTCAGCCATGTTTCTGGCCACGCCCACCAGAGTGAGGCTGTGTTACAAAGAGCCATAGAATTCTAGGACTGTCTTGGTCTGCTGTAAGTTGTCTCCAATGGTGGAAGAACTTTGCCAGTGTGTCTCCCACTTTTGTGATAGGTGAAGTAAATGTATTTCCTGGCAAAACCTCCAGTGGTAGATGGGCCTCATGATGTTCCTCTGTTTCCCCCCATGATCTTCCAGTGCCCTGGGACGGAAAGAAGCCATTAAATCTTGATTGGAATGCCATTTGCTCCACTTTGAGAGGTGTACTTTTCGGGAGGCGTATTTGAATGGTCAGCTAGATGTGCGCCATCTTCCTCGACTGGTCCCGTGGAAAACCTTGGTGACAAAAACCTTTTCGGTTTGTGCCTGGGCCAGGAGAGATGAATGTTGAGATAATTTTGCCCAACTCCTTTACGAAAGTGTCCCTTAAGAAACCTCCAGTGCAACTGCTCTTGCCTCAGACAAGGCCAAATCCCCCAATTTTGCGATTTCCACTGATCTGTGGCGTTCAGTGGAAATCACACATATAGCATTACTGTTAGAAATGGGGTTTTTGGTTGGCAGTCAGGTTACCCCCTGTCCAAGCAAAAGCCCTCACTCTAGTCAGGGTAAGTCACACACAATCCAAAATCAGCCTGTGCTCACCCTCCGGTAGCTTGGCACGAGCAGTCAGGCTTAACTTAGAAGGCAATGTGTAAAGCATTTGTGCAATAAATCATACAACACCATAGTATAACACCACAAAAATACACCACACAGTGTTTAGAAAAATATAGAATATTTATCTGGATAATTGTAGGTCAAAGCGATCAAAGTTGCAATACGAATTTGTAAAGATATCACTGAAAAGTGATATTAAGAGTCTTTAAGTCTTTAAAAAGCAATAAAGTGTCTTTCAAGCACAGGGTACCTGGTTTCTGGTGGGAAATCTCCTCAGAGGGCCACAGGAGAAGAGATGCATGGAAAAAGGGGTGGGTGCGTCGTTTTCCGCTCAGCACACACAGACTTGCGTCGTTCTTTTCCACGCGGGGAAGTCGGGCGTCGTTTTCCGGCGCGCAGACAGTCTCTTTTTGTGGATCGCGAGGATTACCAGATGTCCCGGGTCTGTGCGTGGATTCTCCTGCTTATTTTCCGGCTGCGCGTCGTTCTGCGGGGCTGCGCGTCGAAGTTTCGATCTCACGGTAGGCGTCGCGTCGATTTCTCCTTGGAAGTCGGGCGGCGTTGACCTTGCGAGGCCGTGCGTCGAAATTTTGGTCTCACGGCAGGCGTCGCGTCGATTTCTCCTTGGAAGTCGGGCGGCGTTGTCCTTGCGAGGCCGTGCGTCAAAGTTTCGCACTCACGGTAGGCATCGCGTCGATTTCTCCTTGGAAGTCGGGCGGCTTTGTCCTTGCGAGGCTGTGCGTCGAAGTCTCGATCGTCCCGAGGGCGTCGCGTTGATCAGCGTCGGTGTGCGGCGTTTTTCTCGCCGCGAAACAAGCTGTGCGTCGAAATTTTTGGCGCACGGAGCGTCCACGTGAAAGGAAGAAGTCTTTTTGGTCCTGAGACTTCAAGGAACAGGAGGCAAGCTCTATCCAAGCCCTTGGAGAGCACTTTCACAGCCAGACAAGAGTTCAGCAAGGCAGCAGGGCAACAGCAAGACAGCAGTCCTTTGAAGAAAGCAGACAGGTGAGTCCTTTGAGCAGCCAGGCAGTTCTTCTTGGCAGGATGTAGTTTCTGGTTCAGGTTTCTTCTCCAGCAAGTGTCTGATGAGGTAGGGCAGAGGCCCTGTTTTATACTAAGTTGTGCCTTTGAAGTGGGGGTGACTTCAAAGAGTCTCTAAGAAATGCACCAAGTTCCCTTTCAGTTCAATGCTGTCTGCCAGAGTCCCAGTAGGGGGTGTGGCAGTCCTTTGTGTGAGGGCAGGCCCTCCACCCTCCCAGCCCAGGAAGACCCATTCAAAATGCAGATGTATGCAAGTGAGGCTGAGTACCCTGTGTTTGGGGTGTGTCTGAGTGAATGCACAAGGAGCTGTCAACTAAACCTAGCCAGACGTGGATTGAAGGGCACAACAAGTTTTTAGTGCAAAGAAATGCTCACTTTCTAAAAGTGGCATTTCTAGAATAGTAATATTAAATCCGACTTCACCAGTCAGCAGGATTTTATATTACCATTCTGGCCATACCAAATATGACCTTCCTGCTCCTTTCAGATCAGCAGCTGCCACTTCAACAGTGTATGAGGGCAGCCCCAATGTTAGCCTATGAAGGGAGCAGGCCTCACAGTAGTGTAAAAACGAATTTAGGAGTTTTACACTACCAGGACATATAACTACACAGGTACATGTCCTGCCTTTTACCTACACAGCACC
The DNA here is from genome assembly GCF_031143425.1 of Pleurodeles waltl. Classification (NCBI taxonomy): domain Eukaryota; kingdom Metazoa; phylum Chordata; class Amphibia; order Caudata; family Salamandridae; genus Pleurodeles; species Pleurodeles waltl. Next base: position 829,685,343 of record NC_090442.1, on the reverse strand, counting down.
CTGCTCTAGGGGTTACCTAGGGCACACATTAGGGATGACTTATATGTAGAAAAAGGGGATTTCTAGGCTTGGCAAGTACTTTTAAATGCCAAGTCGAAGTGGCAGTGAAACTGCACACACAGGCCTGGCAATGGCAGGCCTGAGACAAGGTTAAGGGGCTACTGAGGTGGGTGGCACAACCAGTGCTGCAGGCCCACTAGTAGCATTTAATCTACATGCCCTAGGCACATGTAGTGCACTCTAATAGGGACTTATAGGTAAATTAAATAGTCAATCATGGATAAACCAATCAATAGTACAATTTACACAGAGAGCATATGCACTTTAGCACTGGTTAGCAGTGGTAAAGTGCTCAGAGGTCAAAAGCCAACAACAACAGGTCAGAAAAAATAGGAGGAAGGAGGCAAAAAGTTTGGGGATGTCCCTGTCAAAAAGCCAGGTCCAACATGACCCCCCACCAGCCTAAAGCCAGGGGAGAACAATCACTATCCTGATGTACTTCCCTGTTTGAGGCGACAGAACAAGGACCCAGGCCCACAACAGCAGGGGCATGCTCCAGTTCTTCGCCTTCCTGACTCCAATTGGATCCCTCTGTCCATACTCTCAGGGCCCACTAAGCCCATCCATGGGGAACCTTTCTCCTTTCCTGCGGATCCCATCTGTGCAGCACCTAACCTTACATTGCTCACAGATGTATCCCAGGAGCAGGATAGTACCACCAGGACCAACACAGTGGTGTTGCCCATTCTATCCCCGGGGTGGGACACTTGTCCCCTCCCCAGGGATAACTCTGTCCACCCGGACAGCAAGCCACTGTGGTTACTGACAGTTGTCAGGGATGAGAGCCAGGCCCCAGGCCTCTCAAAGCTCTCCCACCACTGTGGCTGTGGAGAGTGGGGGGCGGTAGCCCCAGGTGCTGGGCACCCTTTAACCACTCTCCCTTCCACCAGGTCAGGGATGACAGCCTGAACCTGGTCCTCCCCTCTGGGGCTCTGTACCCTCCCTCCTGGAGCGGTACCCCCAGAGTCCACCATGGTCAGGGTGCTTATAGAAGTCGCCCTGTACCATTCCTCCACCAGTGCAGGGCTGTTAACCTGCAACTGGCCCTCCAACCTGGGGTCTGTACCTTCAGGTTGGACTAGGGCCCGGGGTGAGGCTTCCCTCCCCCTGCCCTCTCTTCTGGGGTCCAGCACTCTCCAACTAGGAGTGGCCTCCTCAGAAGACAATAGGGTAGGGGCACTGTTATCAGTAGCCCCTCTCTCCAGGTCCGGGGGGACACCCTGAACCTGGTCTTCCAGCCCAGGGTCTGTACCCTCAGACTGGATCACTGCCTGGCAAACCAGGACTTTCTGGGAGGCACACCTACCCCCCACCAGGTCAGAGTTTAACCTCTGCACCTGACCATTCAACTCAGAGTCGCCACCCTGAAGTTGAACAATTGCCTGGCACGCCAGGACTTCCTGGAGGGCACACTGACCCTCCACCAGGTCAGAGTTTAACCTCTGAACTGGGCCATTCAACTCAGAGTCACCACCCTGAAGTTGAACAATTGCCTGGCGCACCAGGGCTTTCTGGGAGGCACACCTACCTCCCACCAGGTCAGAGTTTAACCTCTGAGCCTGGTTCTCCAACCCAGGGTCACCACCCTGAGGTTGGGCAATTGCCTGGCACGCCAGGACTTTCTGGGGGGCACACCTACCCCCCACCAGGTCAGAGTTTAACCTCTGAACCTGGTCATCCAACCCAGAGTCAACACCCTGAGGTTGGACAATTGCCTGGCACAGCAGGGCTTCTTGGGAGGCACACCTACCCCCCACCAGGTCAGAGTTTAACCTCTGAACCTGGGTTTCCAACCCAGAGTCACCACCCTGAGGTTGAACAATTGCCTGGCACGCCAGGACTTTCTGGGGGGCACACCTACCCCCCACCAGGTCAGAGTTTAACCTCTGAACCTGGATATCCAATCCAGAGTCACCACCCTGAGGTTGAACCATTGCCTGGCAGGCCAGGACTTTCAGGGAGGCACACCTACCTCCCACCAGGTCAGAGTTTAACCTCTGAGCCTGGTTCTCCAACCCAGGGTCACCACCCTGAGGTTGAACCATTGCCTGGTATACCAGGACTTTCTGGGGGGCAAACCTACCCCCCACCAGGTCAGAGTTTGACCTCTGAACCGGGTTAGCCAACCCAGAGTCACCACCCTGAGGTTGGGCAATTGCCTGGCATCCCAGGACTTTCTGGGAGGCACACCTACCTCCCACCAGGTCAGAGTTTAACCTCTGAACCTGGCCATCCAACCCAGAGTCGACACCCTGAGGTTGGACAACTGCCTGGCACGCCAGGACTTTCTGGGGGGCACACCTACCCCCCACCAGGTCAGAGTTTGACCTCTTCACCTGGTAAGCCAACCCAGAGTCACCACCCTGAGGTTGAGCCATTGCCTGGCATTCCAGGACTTTCTGGGGGGCACATCTACCCCCCACCAGGTCAAAGTTTAACCTCTGAGCCCGGTTATCCAACCCAGAGTCACCACCCTGAGGTTGAATCTTTGCCTGGCATGCCAGGACTTCCTGGGGGGCACTCTCACCCCCCACAAGGGACACGCCGTCCCCAAGGGCCACACAAGAGTCTGGTTGGCGCAGGTCTCCCGACCTCTGCCCATCCGGCAGAGTCTGGGTTTCCCCCAAACCAGAAACGGTCTCACCTGGGTCATTCCTGGGGGGCTCTGCTCTCAGAGCTGACCCCTGACTTTCAAGATCCTCCACTGGGGTCTGCCACCCCCTCTCAACCCTATGTCTGGACTTCTGCACCCCCTCACTAGGAGTGGTACTGCCAGACACCAGAACTGTTGGGATGCTGTCTACAGTCATCCCCCCAAGTTCTTCTGGCACTGCGGGGCTTCCCTCAAAAGGTGGCCCTACGGTACAGGTTAGGCTCTGAGACCTACCTGGGACACTACAATCCTCTCCCACCACACTTGGTCGGGAACCACCTAGACCACTCCCTTCAGGAGCACCCCCAAATGCCTCTTCAGACTCTCTGGTACTCACCCAAAAGTCTGCCTCCACTGTAAGTTCCCTTGGGTCAGAGAACTCACACTCCACCTGGTGTTGGCGTAGCTCTGGAAAATAAGGACTAGACATATGCTCTCCAGCAATTACCTCACTCTGCCCTTCACATGTATTAACCACAGTACCCTTCACCCAACCACCCAGTAACTCAGCCTTGGAAAAGCACTCTATGTCACCCTCTTGAGACTGGTGAGACAGTATCTGCCTGTCCCTGACACTCAACCCATACTCTTCTGGGATGTCTCTACACTCTATATCCAGGACGTCCACCAGGGGGGGGAACCCTTTTCTCTGTCACTCTCTGCTAGAGTCAGTAAAGTGTCCCTCCCCCCAGTAGGAATATGACTCCCTGTGCCAGTTCCCCAATCCTTCTCAGGGACCCTGTGCATAACGGGAACTACCTCATACCCTTGAACTACCTGGGGTGTGTCAACTCCCTTCTTCAAGTTGGGCACCACATCTCTGGGCTTGTGCCCTTCTTCAGCAGTACTAGATGCAAGATTTTTGCTGCCACCATCTGAACTGGACTCAGCCCTTCCGGCCTCCAGTTTCAGCTCTTTACCGCTCAGCTCTTGAGCTGCAATCTTTTCTTCTTCCAGGGCTAAAAGTCTTTTTGCCTCAACCTCTGCAAGATACTCCTCTAATTGTTGCTCCTGTCGCCTTTGACTTCGGAGCCATTCATCTATTTCTGGGTCACTGTCCAACTCTGAGTAGCCCTCCTCCTCATCTGAGTAGTCTTCCTCCTCATCTGAGGGGTACTTAGTCATTTGGTTTCTTGCTGCCTCTCTCTCTGCCCATCTTTCCTCCCCCCAGACTATGTAGTGATGGAGCATCTCCGCTTTAGTAGATCTCCTTGCTACAGGAAGGCCCCATTGTCTGCAAAGCTTCCTTAGGTCAGCCTTAGTGAGGTGGTCAGTACGAACAAAGCATGAGTTGGTAAGCAATCCCATTCTGATAAGATCTTACTAGCAAAAACCAAAATCCAAAGTCCAAAATATCAATAGTATATCCAGGAGGACATCAGAGAACCAAAGCCAAAAAAGATGAAAAATCAAGTTGACCTTCAACTGTGGGTAGGTAGTGAAATACTTAGCTACTGTATGTCACTGCACAAACACAAGTCCTATCCTCACCGCTGATCACCAATGTTAGAAATGGGGTTTTTGGTTGGCAGTCAGGTTACCCCCTGTCCAAGCAAAAGCCCTCACTCTAGTCAGGGTAAGTCACACACAATCCAAAATCAGCCTGTGCTCACCCTCCGGTAGCTTGGCACGAGCAGTCAGGCTTAACTTAGAAGGCAATGTGTAAAGCATTTGTGCAATAAATCATACAACACCATAGTATAACACCACAAAAATACACCACACAGTGTTTAGAAAAATATAGAATATTTATCTGGATAATTGTAGGTCAAAGCGATCAAAGTTGCAATACGAATTTGTAAAGATATCACTGAAAAGTGATATTAAGAGTCTTTAAGTCTTTAAAAAGCAATAAAGTGTCTTTCAAGCACAGGGTACCTGGTTTCTGGTGGGAAATCTCCTCAGAGGGCCACAGGAGAAGAGATGCGTGGAAAAAGGGGTGGGTGCGTCGTTTTCCGCTCAGCACACACAGACTTGCGTCGTTCTTTTCCACGCGGGGAAGTCGGGCGTCGTTTTCCGGCGCGCAGACAGTCTCTTTTTGTGGATCGCGAGGATTACCAGATGTCCCGGGTCTGTGCGTGGATTCTCCTGCTTATTTTCCGGCTGCGCGTCGTTCTGCGGGGCTGCGCGTCGAAGTTTCGATCTCACGTTAGGCGTCGCGTCGATTTCTCCTTGGAAGTCGGGCGGCGTTGACCTTGCGAGGCCGTGCGTCGAAATTTTGGTCTCACGGCAGGCGTCGCGTCGATTTCTCCTTGGAAGTCGGGCGGCGTTGTCCTTGCGAGGCCGTGCGTCAAAGTTTCGCACTCACGGTAGGCGTCGCGTCGATTTCTCCTTGGAAGTCGGGCGGCTTTGTCCTTGCGAGGCTGTGCGTCGAAGTCTCGATCGTCCCGAGGGCGTCGCGTTGATCAGCGTCGGTGTGCGGTGTTTTTCTCGCCGCGAAACAAGCTGTGCGTCGAAATTTTCGGCGCACGGAGCGTCCACGTGAAAGGAAGAAGTCTTTTTGGTCCTGAGACTTCAAGGAACAGGAGGCAAGCTCTATCCAAGCCCTTGGAGAGCACTTTCACAGCCAGACAAGAGTTCAGCAAGGCAGCAGGGCAACAGCAAGACAGCAGTCCTTTGGAGAAAGCAGACAGGTGAGTCCTTTGAGCAGCCAGGCAGTTCTTCTTGGCAGGATGTAGTTTCTGGTTCAGGTTTCTTCTCCAGCAAGTGTCTGATGAGGTAGGGCAGAGGCCCTGTTTTATACTAAGTTGTGCCTTTGAAGTGGGGGTGACTTCAAAGAGTCTCTAAGAAATGCACCAAGTTCCCTTTCAGTTCAATCCTGTCTGCCAGAGTCCCAGTAGGGGGTGTGGCAGTCCTTTGTGTGAGGGCAGGCCCTCCACCCTCCCAGCCCAGGAAGACCCATTCAAAATGCAGATGTATGCAAGTGAGGCTGAGTACCCTGTGTTTGGGGTGTGTCTGAGTGAATGCACAAGGAGCTGTCAACTAAACCTAGCCAGACGTGGATTGAAGGGCACAACAAGTTTTTAGTGCAAAGAAATGCTCACTTTCTAAAAGTGGCATTTCTAGAATAGTAATATTAAATCCGACTTCACCAGTCAGCAGGATTTTATATTACCATTCTGGCCATACCAAATATGACCTTCCTGCTCCTTTCAGATCAGCAGCTGCCACTTCAACAGTGTATGAGGGCAGCCCCAATGTTAGCCTATGAAGGGAGCCGGCCTCACAGTAGTGTAAAAACGAATTTAGGAGTTTTACACTACCAGGACATATAACTACACAGGTACATGTCCTGCCTTTTACCTACACAGCACCCTGCTCTAGGGGTTACCTAGGGCACACATTAGGGATGACTTATATGTAGAAAAAGGGGATTTCTAGGCTTGGCAAGTACTTTTAAATGCCAAGTCGAAGTGGCAGTGAAACTGCACACACAGGCCTGGCAATGGCAGGCCTGAGACAAGGTTAAGGGGCTACTGAGGTGGGTGGCACAACCAGTGCTGCAGGCCCACTAGTAGCATTTAATCTACATGCCCTAGGCACATGTAGTGCACTCTAATAGGGACTTATAGGTAAATTAAATAGTCAATCATGGATAAACCAATCAATAGTACAATTTACACAGAGAGCATATGCACTTTAGCACTGGTTAGCAGTGGTAAAGTGCTCAGAGGTCAAAAGCCAACAACAACAGGTCAGAAAAAATAGGAGGAAGGAGGCAAAAAGTTTGGGGATGTCCCTGTCAAAAAGCCAGGTCCAACAATTACCTAGGAAGATGATGGCACATTGTACCCATCCAGAATTCAATTTATTTCTGGTGAGATGAGGAATCCAGATTGCCTGGCTTTTTCAGCAATATCAAGGATTTTTGTTAGGGGTGCTGCAATGTCGATCAATTTGTTCTGGCACGATAGCTAGGAAAGGTTAGTGCCCTTTTTTCAGTCTTTAATATACTTTGCCAGGAATGTAACCATTTTAGTCTAGTTTTCAGGGGTAAGAGAGACCTTCACTTCGAGAGAGGGACCTGGGCATTCTGACCGTGGTCTGTTATGGACCTCCTTATCCAGAGAGACGGGTGGCCACATAGGCCACTGGCTCAGTTGGCTGTGACCCATTCAGTGGAGCAAGGATAGTATATCTCCTCGGGTCCAGCATGTTTGATGGAAGGGTGGCAAATTTCTTCGGGCCCACATCTGAGGAGGTATCCTGCAGAGAGGATTTGGGGTGCCAGGATAGGGTCTGATTGGCCACCCGAAGGGGAAGTCATCCTTCAGGTCATTGTTTAGGGTAAGGGGCTTGGGCTCTGTACTGAAGTTGTTTGGGTTCCTTTTCATCTGTAAAAAGGGGTCTCCAAAGGTAGAAAATGTCTGTCGGAAAAGTCTTCTTGAGCAGATCCCTCTTTTGTAATGGCTTCCCTAAGGCGCTATGCTCTGGCTTTTTTTAAACAGTCTGTGGTGGTCTTGGAGTCTCTAGATACTAAGAATTACCCAGGAATTCTTCCCTCCAGGGGAGGTGTTCAAGGTGGCTTGATGCCAACTCAATGAGCTTATTCTCCAGAAATGCCAAGCCTTGGGTAATTGCTTTCTATATTGAGGTGTGCACTGGCTTGGTAAGATGGTCGTACCATGAGATGAATTCCACCTTCTCCTCCTGCACATACAAGGAGATGCCCCTTTGCATCTTTGAAACACTGTCATGGAGAACAACGTTAGTGGTAGCAAGAGGCGGCTGTAGTGGGGGTAATGCAGTCCCTGTATATGATTCCCTGGGTGCAGAATACATAGCTTGAGCTACAGTTTTAGAGGATCGGTGGTCCAGGGGCTAATAAGGGGGTTGGTACACCCGTAGGTCTGCTGGGCTACGGCTGGGCTGCCCCCAATGGGTACTACGTACCTCAGTGGAACATCGTGCTCCAGGACAACAGGTCTAGTTGTGCTCCATTTATATTATGAATCGGGTGTGATTCGCTTCTGATGTCCCTTTTGGGGCTTATTTGTAAATAAGTGCTGCAGTCCACGTGCAACGTCTCAGGCTCCGCACGTTCATTGGGGAGCACTGTTTTGGAGTTGCTGAGTGCACGGGTACCATAGTGAAGTTGGGATCTAGCAGTGCTGCAAGTGCGCCTTCTGTCTGCCGGTGGTCCACTTACGATGTACATAAATGCTTGTGTCTCTGTGAACCTTCCCAGGCTCTGTAGGTTTATTAGGCCGCGATTGGCGAAAGTTGTGCACGGATTCTGCGGGGCAGATCCCAAGGCTCGGAAAAGCTGAATAGTAAGAGTTTCAGTTAGGATAATACTGACTTGCATATTGAAATGGACACAAACCATACTAAGTTACAAATCGTGATACAATGCGCACCGTTCACCTCACCTCTGCTTGACCATTGGGGCCTTCATAACATTTTTCAGTGACCTGTTTTAAAGTACAGTTTTTATGAGTCAGAAGGGTCTTTTCCTGGAGGATATGGAGTCATTCTTCTCTCTCTCTTATTTGCTTCGCTTCTCACAGATCTCTTCAAACCCAGGAAGAATACAATTTCTGATCCAAGCTTAATCCATTTGTAAAGATGCTGTACTTTACAAATGATAGATCAAAAACAAAGATAGAGACGTGAAAAAACAGATTAATGGTTTACATACACTAGAGCTGTACAATATCGAGCTGGTTGGAAAAGCATCAATTTTTCATATTTTGTTTTTGGTTTATTGAAAATGTTACAGATGGTAATATTTTTCTGTGAGACTAAACTCACAAAACCTCCAGAGTTCAGTTCCTCCCACTTAAATGTACTTATATGGAGAAAAAGATAGACAGACAGACTACATGCATGTGGGCATACAGTTAGCTTGAAGTGATGCAACATTTGGAGGTCATGTTAGATGAGGAAGTTGAGTTGAATAAAAATTAAGTAAGGAGAAGGTGTCGGAAACATACTTTTTTTCAAAAGTTCTTTTAATATTTTTCAAATTTTGATTACGGCATCATATCATCAATACAGGACAACAACATTGCATATAGTCACTTACTGCAAACGATGAACATATTATAAAATGTACAATAACGACCAGGGTGGTGCATCAAACATGAGTTGAATAATGAGTAAACCCAGATTGTAAACATAACTCGTGGGTTTACCACCGAAACTAGCAGGAAACAGCCCAACTACCACCCTCCACCCTTATCTTCCCAGAGTGTTCTCTGATAGAGTTCTGGTTTGCATGTGGGTTCACATCAGTGGTCCAGCACGGACCTCCTTTGCCACCATATGTAGTGTCATTGTAATCTCAGATCACTATGAGGGATTCAGTAGCGTTTCCAGACCTTAACAAGAGAGAGGTCAGATCTGGATTAAGTGTAGCAAGTCTAGGGTGATGATTAATATTCTGTGCCCAAGTGTTTTAAAAGCTACAGATCAACAATTTTGGGCGAGATCAAGGTGAGCGCACATCATCTTTTCCATAATCTTTTACAGTCTGTATGACATCGTCTCAGTACTCTGCTATTGGTTGTATATGCAGATCACTTTTTTCCTCCCCGTGGAGAGCACTGTTTTCTGATTCTGCCCACTATTGCACCATGTGTTGCCTTGTGGTGAACGTAGAGGGTGCAGGAGACTTCCATCTTATTGTTATTGCGTGGTTGGCCTGTATGATCAAATAACTCAGTTGTTACCTTGGCTGTCCTGTGTCTAGGGTAGATTCTAAGGAGGCAGGATTCAACCTGCTCCAGTTTTGGCCTAGCTGTCACCGTTGAAATAATTACCAATACATCCTCTGAGAAGGGGCAAAGGGAATTACTCTGTCATAACATGTGGGTGAAGCAAATCTCCCGGTAAAGATGTGGAAACATTCCAAATATTCTACCTGAGAAAGGCTCTACATTCCTTAAGTTGAATAACTTAAGAAGATATTTGGCAATATGTACTGACAATGGGACTTGCAAAGAGATGTTCTAGAGCCAAAGACTAAAAAATACTCATGGATTTAGAAATAAAGTAGGATGAGTTCTGGTTTAAGACTAAAGATAATCCAAGGCAGTATAACAGGCTGTAACCTAAAAGATCTTTTAGAAGGGAAGCTAGGTGGAATCCTTGATGACCAAGCAAGCAAGTAGCAAAAATGAGAAACACAGCTAAGGTTAAGACTTTACAAGGAAGTGTATATTGTAGGCTTCGGTATTCTCTGTAATAGGAGATTATCAGGATGGCAAGGAGCAATGTAGTTTCCGTTTATGCTTGAGATTTATAAAGGGCATGACTGCAGCAGGGGTGTTTCCAGCACTGAGGAACTAGACAGACATCAAGAGAAAGGTGATCTGTGCTTAGAAAAGCCAAGTTTTAAGTTGATTTCTTAATATCGACTTGATCGGACTATAGCATAGATGAGAAGGAAGAACATTCCGCTGCTTGGTGGAATGATATTTGAAAAAGCAACCGCCCATTCTTGCTCATCTAAAGTTAGGCACAAAAGCCATATTTGCTCTACAGGATATTACCTCTCTAAAGACATTGCTTGATTAAATGCCCAGTGTAGGAAGCTGGCTCTATGTATACTATATCAAAGTGAGATATAGTGTGCACAGAATCCAGGGGTTCCCCAGAGGCTAAAGTAGATAATACTAATGCTCTCTTTGTGGTAGTGTGGTCAAGCAGTTAGGCTTATCAGAGGGTAATGCAAAGCATTTGTTGTACACACACAGACAATAGAAGCGCACACTCAATGACTTAACTCCAGACCAGTGGTTTTTATGTATCAAAAATATCTTTCCTTAATTTATTTTTAGAACCGTAAGATTCAAGTTGCATGTAAGTACTTTAAAAGTTCTGTATTTCACCCAGGTATCAACAGTACTTTGTTTGAAATAGGTAAGTAATACAGGTTTTGAATTATTGGCAATAATCTGTTTTAAAAATGGACACAGTACAATGTTCAGAACATTTCCTGGGGGAAGAAATGTTAAGTCAGTTTACAGGTAAGTACAACACCGGAAGTCCACCAGCTGGGGTTTAAGTTAACTCCAAACACCCACCACCAACAACACGGGCCGGTTGGGTGCAGAGGTCAAAGTTGAGCAAGTTTAATGTGGGCTCCTATGTTGACAGGGGGTACTCGCAATCCGGTCTGCTTGCAGGTAAGTACCCGCGACTCGGAGGGCAGACCAGAGGAAATTAGAAGAGCACTGAAGGGGCCACAAGTGAGCACCAAACACACACCCTCAGCGGCACAGGGGCAGCCGAGTTGAGGGTGCAAACAAGACATCGGGTTTTCAATGCTGCTCTATGAGGAGACCCTGAGGGTCACTCAGAGGCTGCAGGCGAGGTCCAGTGGGGTGTCTGGGGCACACCACTAGTCAGACAAGGAAGAGGGCTGCCTGCTGGACGTTGAGGCACTGGGGGTCTGTCTCTCCAAGGCCTGGGGGCTGCGGGTGCAGTTTGTTCTTAGGCATTGGATATCTCATTTGGAGCCTTGCAGTCAGGGGTGTCTTCGGGATTCCCTCTGCAGGCGTCGTTGTGGAGGGGTGGAGAGGTCAACCCAGGCAGGGCACTTGCTAGCGATTGCCTGGGGACCCTCTCATGCTGGATGGACCACCTGGACACAGGCCGTGGGCATTGGGTACACAGTGGTCAAGACTCACGCATCTGGAATGAGGTGGGAGTCCTTGGTTGTAGGTTTTCTTTAGACAGAGCCGCTGTCCTCAGGAGTTCTTGGGACAAAGCAGTTGTCTTCCTTCTTTTCTGCTGGGGGTTTCAGCTTAGCAGTCCTGCTTCTTGTAGGTTGCCAGGAATCTGGTGAGCTGGGTTTAGGAAGGCCCTTAAATCCTAGATTTAGGCTAGTTTTAGGGGTTAGAGGGCAGTAGCGAATGGCTACTGTCTCTGAGGGTGGCTACACCCTCCTTGTGTCCACTCCCTTTGCGGAGGGTAGGGCAGGGGGGCACATTCCTCTCCCTATTGGTCACTGTCCTCCAAACCAAGATGGAGGATTCTGCAGGGAGGGGTGTCACCTCAGCTCTGGACACCTTAGGGGTAGTCCTGGCTGGGGTGATCACTCCTCCCTGTTTTCCCTAATTTTCCTGCCGGACTTGCCTTCAGAAGTGGGGCTTTGTCCAGGGGGGGCGGGCATATCCACTAGCTGGAGTGCCTGGGGCACTATAACCCGGGCTTGAGCCTTTGAGGCTTACCTTCAAATGTTACAGTTCCTGTAGCAGGGAGGTGTAAAGCAGCGCCACACAGGAAAGGCTTTGTTTCTGACCACAGAGTGCACAAAGGCACTCATCCCATGTGGTCAGAAACTTGTCTGAAAGTGGCAGGATGACACAGGCTGGTCAGTCCTACACTAGAAGTGTGGCTAACATACAGGGGGCATCTCTAAGATGCCCTCTGTGGGCATTTTTCAATAAATCCCACACTGGCATCATTGTGGGTTTATTTTGTTGAGAAGTTTGATACCAAACTTCCCAGTATTCAGTGAAGCCATCATGGTGCTGTGGAGTTCGTAATGACATACTCCCAGACCACATACTTAATATGGATACACTGCACTTGATTTCTAAGAATGGACTTAGACACTGTAAGGGCATATTGTTCATGCAGCTAAGCCCTCACCTGTGGTATAGTGCACCCTGCCTTAGGGGTGTAAGGCCTGCTGGAGGGGTGACTTACCTATGCCACAGGCAGTGTTTTGTTGGCATGGCACACTGAGAGCGGTGCCATGTTGACCTTTTATTTTTCTCCTCACATATGTGCTTGGTGAGTGGTCCTCTAGGGTGGCATAATACATGCGACAGCCCTTAGAGACCTTCCGTGGCCAAAAGGCCCTTGGTACCATGGGTAGTCTTTACAAGGGACTTAACTGTGTGCCAGGGTTGTGCCAATTGTGAATACAAAGGTACAGTTTTAGGGAAAGAACACTGGGGTTGGGGCCTGGTTAGCAGTGTCCCAGCCCACTTTCAATCAGAGTTGACATCAACACTAGGCAAAAAGTGGAGGGGTAACCATGCCAACAGTGGCACTTTCCTACACCCGGTATTGTGGGCCTGAGCCTCAAAAGGGTTTAAAGGCAATACAAAGGATGTTAAATTTCATTCTTTCTCAACAGGGAGCCAGTGCAGGACAGCCAGCTGGGTGGTGACGGATTGACGCTTGGACAGATGGAAAGTAGCTGTGCTTGTGCATTTTGAACTACCTGTAAGTGCTTAATGGGTGCCTGAGAGGCATTCAGGTATAAAACATAACCCTAGTCCAGATGGGACATGGGGGTTGCTTGGACTACCATTTTCTGAGTGGAAGTGGGCAACGACCAAAGAAACTTTCTGATGGATCTCAGTAGGCCAAAACAAAAGTCAGATTTGCATCCATCCTCTATCAAACGTTTTTTACTATAAGCATGGCACAAGGAAAAGGGACTGGATCCTTTGGCCACCAGGTGGGGGTGCCCAAAGAGCTGGCTGGTTTCCTCCTTTGAAGATTTTGGTCCCTGCCCACCCCCGTTGAGCTGTAGGCAGTTCTGTACCTTCTAGTTGGATACTGTCAACAGGCAGCTTCTCAGCTGGAAGGAGAAGCTTGCCTTAGACATGTGAAAGAGAAAGGACCAACTGGGTGTCATCCGTATACACGAGTAACATGAAGTCAAAGGATTCCATACACATACACAAAGGATTCATGCTAGAAATGTATCAATGAGAGGGACACCAATAAAAAGCAGAAGCGGAAAGTATACCAATGATGTAATAGATACTATTGGGAAGGGTTCCTAATGTAGTAGATTTAGCAAAAACTATTGGGGTCATACATATCCAAACATGCTGGATATGAGCTGAGAAAAGGTTACTCTGTCAAGTAGCTATTATTTTTTTTTTTTTAAAGACTCGAAACAGATAGATAGCTACAGACCTATCTCACTGCTTCTGGCGATTTGCAAAGTCCTGGAAATAGTAATTAATGGACATCTTTTTGAGTTTTTATTAGCAAATAATACCCTGCACTCCATGCAAACACATTTTCGTCAGTGCCATAGCTCTGAAACTGCACTGCTAATGGCCACAGAGGATTTAAAGCAATCTCTAGATCAGGGAGGGTCAACTGCGCTTATCCTTTTGGATTTGAGTGCAGCCTTTGACACCGTGTTCTTCTTCGTGGACTGGAAATGAGTGGCATTATGGGAAAGGCGTTAAGATGGCTAACATCTTTCTTATCCAATAGGAGATTTCAAGTAAGTGAAGGGCCATTCTGTTTCAGGATGCATCAGTTAATGTGTTGTGTGCCACATTGGGCCTCCCTTATTCCCACACTTTTTAATGTATACGTTCCTCTATTATCGACATCATATGCTCCTTTGGTTTCACTATGGTCTCTTACACTGATGGCACCCAGATTATTCTTTATCCCTCTCCTAATGGTGAGCTGGGATCCCAACATCTCAATGGCTGCTTAGTGCAAGTGAATGGCAGAGAGCTGCCTCAAATTAAATGGGAAGAAAACGGAGGTCATGGTGGTTAGTAATAACCCATCTTTATAGGACTAATTTACATGGCTTCATCCTTAGGGAATTGGCCCTTTCCCAAAAGAGAGAAGAAAAGTCTCGGTTTTTATTGTGGATAATCAATTTTCTATGGCTCTGCAAGAGAAAAGAGTTGCAGCCACTTGCTTTGGCCTCTTTAGAGCTAAGAAGAACAGGGGTACAGGGACTCATATCATCTCGCCTAGATGATGGTAATTCCATGTTCCTAGGCAGCCATATCTCAATGATTAACAGGCTGCAAATCATCCAGAGCGCGGCAGCCCGACCGCTGCTGGGTGTACCTCGATCCCAGTCAGCTCGTCTAGCACTTGCCACTCTTATGCATGGCACATCGTGCTAAATATAAATCAGGGCCACAGATTCTTCATCAACTTATAAAACCTTATAAGGCAAGCGGAGAACTTAAGTCGACCAAACTAGGCCTTCTTGTTGTTCCAAGAATCAAGCAGGCTAGAAGTGGCGGACGGTCCTTTGCCTACCTGGCCTTCAAACTGTGGACCTCTCTGCCCACTTTTCTAAGACGTGGTAGCAATATGTCCAGTTTCGAAAAGCAACTGAAAAGTTATCTGTTTAAAATGTAATCTGTATAGCTCCCAGCAGGAATGGCTAGCGCTGGGAAGCCCGATTGGAGTAGCCATGTGCTTAACAAATGCTGTTAATAATAATAAGAACAATTATTCTGAAAGGATGATAAGCATCCAGATGAATCTGCCTTCCTCTAATAAATGTGACTAATAGAGCCACCAGTCTAATCTAAGGAATACTCCTAAATATCTTAGTTGTAGCCGACGGATGTACCTACAGCTACATTTTACTTATAGAAGGGAACGAAAGTTTCTGTTTGAGGTCCTGGGAAAAATGATAGTCTGGAGAAGAATTGGTGATGGTGACTGGCCAGATATTAGGGGCATATCAGTCTCACATACTCGTATCTCTAACAATCTCACATAATTGTCTCCCTCTCGTTTGCAAAAGTCATGTAACTGAATCAAACACAAACATGTTTGTAATTTTATTGTGGAAGGAAGTAGTCAGTTAAAAGTAAAGGAAGGATATGACAGGAAGAATGTAAAAGGCAAGGGAAAGGTGGTGGGTGCCGGTGATAGAACTGGATCCTGACAGAATTAGAGTTAAAATACAAGGCCAGAGAGAGGGCCCCTGGGAAGCAGAGAACTGCTACCCCCAACCTCTCTGTATAAAGTGTGTTTGTTTGTGAATGGAAGAGAACATTGGAAGAAGGAGCTTTCATAGATGTTAGAATGGGTTCCCTGCTTGCCTGTAGTTCTCATCATCATCGGGTTGTCTTGGAGTTTTTGGTGGGGAATGAAAGTTAATTAAAAAAAAGATGTTGTAGAAACACTATGAGTTTCTCAGTATTGAGGGTTGATAGATGAGCAGTGTATGTTCAGGCGTATGAAATGGGAATTTTAACTAAGATTTTAAATTAAATTTGCTTCAGTCACTCCCGCATTTTCTTTATTAGTATGTTTAACACAGTCTGAAGAAAAACACAGGAAGTCCACAGCTTTCTTAAGATTTCCTTTGCTCGCAGTCCCCTAGCAAATGAATATTGTGAAAAAATATTCCTACTTTGGAAATGAAGATCCACTACACTTAAAAAGGCACTAGTTAGCACATGAATAAAGGGTTGACAGGAAACTTGTGATTTTGAAGAAGTACTGCTTTGTGGGACATCCAATCAGTTTATATGAAAGGTGTTTGAAAATGAATCTCTGCTTTTTTAGTGGGAAATAATCCCCTGTCACCAGAGCCCAGCCCCTTTAACGTGTCTCCCTCGAACTCATAGAATGCCTTTCATAAAAGCTAAATTTGTTTTCTCCCATCGACCAATATTTCCCAGCGTTTTTCCCCTGTTTATTCACAACCAGTGCCTTATTTAAGACCTATTAATGAAAATATGGGAAATATAATTATGTAAGATTATTGTAATGTGGTTCAGAGTGTTTATTGGGCCATGAGAATCTGGTCTTAGAACATTTGACTTCTGTCACTCACAGTCTGTGTGTAAAGGTCATTTGATTGTATCGGAACATTGGCAGTTGTACAACCACAATTGTGCCCTTCTGCATTCTTTAAAGAATTGGGAGCTTTTATTTGAAAACTGTCATTACTGTTGTATCAATCACTTGATACCCATGGTGGGTCACCCAGGATTAGGTTTGAATTAGAAATTGATCTTGAGATTTGAAACTGCTTTAGTCTCAAGAGTGACATCGGTTTACGGATGCTTGTTATCCTGCAAAGTCATATCACCGCTGTCTTGAAATTCCTCCTTGTTTTGCAGGCTGAAATTTGGCTATAACTGCTTAACTAAGGGAAGCCGAAGTATCATTGAATGTTTAGTATGAGCCTGTCTTAGACAGACATGCTGTTAATGTTTATTGTAGGTGAATTTATGTAATGCTATATATGCCTGGCGAGGCGGCAAAACAATTTTCTGTGGAAATTACTTTAGAAAGTACCCTTTTTTTGGCACGGCTACTTTTTGCCTGCTGTCAGTATGTTTTGACTGGGATCCTGCTAACCAGGACTAAAGTGATTGTGCTTTCTCCCTCTAAATCTGGTTGCTTAGGACTTTGCACACCAGACAGTTGGCGTACTGGTGGTCCCTAGGATATTGTACTTAGTACCCAGGGAATTGGGCCACCAGGGGTTCCCCATGGGCTGCAGCATGTATTATGCCAGCCATGAGAGCCCATGCAAAATGTGTCTGCAGGCCATTGCAGTCTGCATGAAAAGGTGCATGCACCCTTTCACTACAGGTCATTGCACCAGGTCATTGTAAGTCACCCCTATGGTTGCCCCTCTTAGCCCAGAGGGCAGAGTGCAGGTACCTGTGTGTGAAGGTACCCCTGCATGAGCAGAGGTGCCCCTACAAACTCCAGCTCCATTACACTGGACTTCGTAAGTGTGGTGAAGTCAATTTACCCGTGTGCTGGACACTACCTCTAGTTCCAGCTACATAATGGTAACTCCGAACCTGGGTATGTTTTAGTATCAAACATGTCAAAATCATATCCCAATACTGTTGCTTGTATTGGTTGTATTATTCCATGCACTCTGGCGGCTCCTTAGAGGACCCCCCCAGCATTGCTCCTACCAGCCTTCTGGGGGTTTCTGGGCAGCCCGTGCTGCTGCCACCCCTCAGGCAGGTTTCTGTCCTCCTGCTGCTTGACCAGCTCAGGCAGAGGAATGCAGAACAAAGGATTTCCTGTGGGAGAGGGAGGTAACACCTTCTCCCTTGGAAATAGGTGTTAGAGGGGTAGCCTCCCCAAGCCACCGGTATGCTTTGAAGGCCACATTTGGTGCCCTCCTAGCATAAACTGATTTGCACCCATCCAGGGACCCCCAGGCCCTGCTCTGGATCGCAGCTGGACAAAGGAAAGGGTGGTGAACTACACCCCTGTCAGTCACCACCCTAGGGATGGTGCCCAGAGCTCCTCTAAGTGGCTACTTGATTCTGCCATCTTGAATTCATGGTTGGCAGAGGCCCCTGGGAGCATCTGGGTGGCCAGGTCAGGTAGGGGACATCACAGCCACCTCCTGATAGGTGGTCACCCTGCTAGGTGACCAGTCCCCTTTCCTGGGCTATTTAGGGTCTCCCTCTTGGTTGGATCCTCAGATTCAATGTGCAAGATTCCAGCAGGACTCCACTGCATCGTTTATTTAATCTTCTGGCTACTGGGCCACTGGGATTGCAACTGGACCCTCCAGGAGCCGACATTCTGCAACTTCAGCGATGACTCTGCTCTGCAGCACTGTTTCTCCAGCTCCTTCCAGCAACTGCAACATTTCCCAGGCTGTGCATCCTCTGAGAGCAACAAGTCCTCAGCCTGCACAAGAATTAAGAAGGAATCTCCATTGGAGTGGAGGAGTCACATTCCTGCATCTGCAGGCATCAACTGCAATGACGACCGGCTGCGTAGATCTGCTCTCTCCTGGAACTGCGTGGATCCTGCATCACAGGTGGTGGTCTGGAGTGGTCCCCTTGGTCCTCTGTGCCAGCTGTCCAACTTAGGAGACGGTGAGCCCTTGCCTCTCCTTGCAGGAGAGTACCCCTTTGCACCGCGACTTTTGCAGCTACCCAGGCTTGTTTGCTCCTCCTCCAAGGGATCTCCAGGCTCTGTGTAGCCCCGGACCCCAGCACTCCTTCCTGCAAAGCACAGTCTCCTTCCGGCTGCTTCAGCAACTTGGGACTTCTTTTCAGGTGTGCTGAGTGGGCCTCACTGTGACTCCTGTGCCTGCTGCCAGTGGGTTGCTTGTGGGGGCTGCCTCCTCTTCTTGTGACTCTTCCAGCTGCTGAGGGTCACCCCGGACTCCCCTCTTTGGGTTGAGTTCCTGGACCTTGCTGCTCCTCTTCAGCCTTGCAAACCTTCATCTTCTTCGTCTCTTGTATTTGCCAAGGCTTGTTGGTGGTTTTCCAGCACCACTAACCAACTGCATCTCGATACTGACGTGGGACATCACTTGCATCACTTTTGGGACTCCTCTTCAGCTCCAGTGCTGCACTGCTGGCCTTCTTCGTCCACTGTTGTCCTGGTCCTGCATCCACAGAGGGTGGGTAGTGGCTCCTGCCACCACCATACACTCTACCTCAATCTGCACTTGGTTCCCTTCCATTGCTGGTCCTCTTCTGTCAAGATCCACCTTTGGGGTCTTCCAGTCTTGGTCGGGTCTTGCAGAGTCCTTTTCCAAAGTCCTCATATTGGTTTTGGGGAAATCCAGGTACTTACCTTTGCTCTCCTGGTCGCTGGGGATCACTCTAGTACTCACCTCTTGGGGATCCTAGTTCCTCCAGCTCTCTTCTACAGATGACACTTCATTGGGGGGGGACTGCCTTTCACGTTCCACTTTTTTAGTATATGGTTTACCCCTCCCCTACGCCCCTCACTATTTGCTATTGTTTTTACCAATGGTTATTGCTTTCTATGCTATTTACTGATTGCGAATATGTATGTAATAGTGTGTTTACTTATCTAAAGTTGGGGGATTGCATATTCAGTGTTCTAGTACTTGTGTTACTATAATAAAGTACCTTTATTCTTGTAACATTGTGTGGTGCTTTTATGTGTGTAAGTGCTGTGTGACTATAGTGGTATTGCATAAGCTTTGCAGGTCTCTTAGATAAGTTACAAAGAAAGGGAGCACACTGCCTACACTCCAGCAACAAAGTCCAACCCCAACGCATCATGGTAAATGCAGTCGACTTCGTAGTCCATTCAGAAAGTAATAAAGTCTTTCACCTCGGTAGGCGCAGCAAGTGCTGTTTATCCCTGTACACGTGTTTCTGGGTTTAGCCCGTCATCAGCAGGGAGCAGCATGGTATAGGGGCTTGCTTGAAATGCCGCTGACGAGCTCTGGTGAGGCACCTGTGCGCCAGTGAGTGGTACATAAACCTGAGAAGACTTTTGGCGGCATTTCAAGCAACCCCACAGACTTGGCTGCTCTCTGCTGATGACGGGCTAAACCCAGAAACACGTGTCCAGGGATACACAGCACTTGCTGCACCCACTAAGGTGAAAGACTTTTGATTACTTTTTCAACACAAAACGAAGTGACTGCATTTACCATGATGCATTGGGGCTAACTTTTTGCTGGAGTGTGAGGCAGTGTGCTCCCTTTTTTCTTTTTGTCCAATGACTGCTCCCTTGAGCTAACGAGCTGACGAGCTCTGGTGAGGCACCTGTGCGCCAGTGAGTGGTACATAAACCTGAGAAGACTTTTGGCGGCATTTCAAGCAACCCCACAGACTTGGCTGCTCTCTGCTGATGACAGGCTAAACCCAGAAACACGTGTCCAGAGATACGCAGCACTTGCTGCACCAACTAAGGTGAAAGACTTTTGATTACTTTTTCAACACAAAACGAAGTGACTGCATTTACCATGATGCATTGGGGCTAACTTTTTGCTGGAGTGTGAGGCAGTGTGCTCCCTTTTTTCTTTTTGTCCAATGACTGCTCCCTTGAGCTAACGAGCTGACGAGCTCTGGTGAGGCACCTGTGCGCCAGTGAGTGGTACATAAACCTGAGAAGACTTTTGGCGGCATTTCAAGCAACCCCACAGACTTGGCTGCTCTCTGCTGATGACGGGCTAAACACAGAAACACGTGTCCAGAGATACACAGCACTTGCTGCACCCACTAAGGTGAAAGACTTTTGATTACTTTTTCAACACAAAACGAAGTGACTGCATTTATCATGATGCATTGGGGCTAACTTTTTGCTGGAGTGTGAGGCAGTGTGCTCCCTTTTTTCCTTTTCTCTTAGATAAGTCTTGGCTGCACATCCACAGCTACCTCTAGAGAACCTTGGCTTCCTAGACACTGCCTACACTTCACTAATAGGGGATACCTGGCCTTGGTATAAGGTGACACCAGAGGTGCTCACCACACACTAGGCCAGCTTCCTAAAAAGTAAAATGTTACTCCATAGTTGTGTTTAATTGGGAGAATGTGGGTTTCCAAGTGTAACCTCTGTGAAAAGTGTTTGGCTGTCATGCATGATGACCAGAGTGATACTCTCTGTGCTTGTCTTACCTCTTAGCAATGCTTTCAAACTTGGCTCAGTATTTAGTATAGACCAACCCATCTCATCCTGGTGAAGACAAATAAAGGAAAACTCAAGGGAAATGAATTGTAAGTGGTCCCTAACTGAGCCAGCTAGACTTTGTTTCTTTGGATCATCAGGATTTTGCCTGAAGTCATGTAATTCAGATTGTTGGTATGATTTTCTTGATTTGAAACTCTACAGTATCAAAGACAAAAGATACAGGGCAGAGAGATATGGGCACAAATGAGGACTCTTCATGGTGAACAAGGTCAGCTGGCCATCTGAGGGCCTGTCTAGCATATCACAATAAAACAAACTGTTTCGTAATGTAAATTTCAGTTTATGGAAACAATCATGGTGCGGAGAACTCCTCTGATCTCCCAGTGAGTCTGTATGCCCATGACTGCTGCAGTGAATCAAATTGGTGGCTACTTTTCACCATTGATGGATATTCCATTCACTGCTGGAAAAAATGGATTTACTTAAAGAAAATGGGGAACAGTTGAGTGATGGATTGAAAGAAGGCAGTGGGTTAATCAGATGAGTAGTGATAATGCCAGATGTATGGAATGGATGTGCCGCAAAGCTTGTGCAATTGCCTGATGAGAGCCCCGTCTTAGCGCCTAGTGATGCCTAAGGTGCTGCCTGATGAATGACTATGATGCTGAGAACGGCCAGCAGGTGAATAGTTTTATCCTGAAGGTTTAAGGTTTAAAGTGTAGTGCAGCTGTCCAATTAAATTGATGGAAACCATCTTGACATCAGGGTACAGTACATGCCTGTGCTACAAGTAAGCTATACAGCCATGTGTGTCTCCGCATGAGGTGAAAGAGTGGTGCTGAGGACCCGACATTTACAGCCACATAGCAGTCGTAAGATCCTAAACATGTATTTAGGGGGCATTTAATCAGGTTCTGAGAGTGACAGAGGAGAAGAGTTATAACTCTTATGACAAGATGAGGGGTAGAGATGAGGGCCCCGTTGGGTTTAATGGATAGCCATTCCAGGGATCCCCATAAAAACGCTGAAATGTGAGAAGAGGCTGAAGACTGCTTAATAGATAACAGGCACAAAACAGGATTCTGCTAAACGGCACTAAATACATCGATATATATGAATGTTTTAGAGAAGCAAATTAATGGAGAGCTTATTGTGAACTATGTTGACCACAACTTGACACTGAAGAACTTTGCAAAACAAATTGTCCTGGGAGGAACAGGCAGTTGTGAAAACGAAGATGGGTAGCATGAACAAGCAAACAGCAGGCATACCACTGTGAGATGAGACAGAAGGCAAAAAAACAGGAAAGGGGAGCGAGCTCCAACAAGACTTTTCTGATCTTCTAAAACGGTTGTCAGCAAGCAGCTTGCTAAACAGCCTTCTGTACTCTTCCTCAGCTTCTTTACATAACACCGTTCTAACCTTGTATTAGCTGCCAATTAATCACACATCTGTTAGTAAAGATCTGATTCCCTATTGCCTAGTTTCTTTACAAAAATCCAATCCCTTCTTGAACAGACATGGTGAATGAATATCCGGTGCAGGCTATGTAATGGAATAATAACCATAGCCAACTTTGCCCTAAATGTATAAATTAATGGGTTTGATCCTTTGTGTGAGAGGAAAACTGGGTGATTGTAATAGGCCTCGACATAGGAGTATTATGTTGCTGCGCTGAGCAGCACTTGATTATTGTGTTGTGATATGACTAAATGTTTCTGCACTCACACAAGGGAAGTAGGAGCAAGACCAATGTGTATGCCCCTTGTCTTTGACTGTTATTTTTTATTGGCTTTTGACAGTGTTAAACGATTGAAATGTGCACATTTGCTCTATTGGAAATGTGTATTTACCAATATATCACTTATACATGCCTTTAATAATGATGTTTATGTAACATGACCGTAAAAGCCTTCATTTATAGCAAGATAGAACATAATAGTTAATGTTTGACATGTAATAGTGGATTTTGTTGACTGTTACATATCGGTTTGGAGTATAAAGTTTAATGAAACGATTTGATTCAAAATGTGTCATTGCAGAAACATAATTATGTGAGTTTTTCTTGATTATGTTTTACAGATCAGATGTGGATGCCAGAATTCTTCTTGTGACATTAACTAACAAGAGTTCTTCTCAATCATTTGAAAATTTGCTGGATGAACAAGCATTTGGTTTAATACAGGTCTGTGTGTTTGTCAGATTCACTTCTGCCTTTGCTTTTTCCTACCAACAGTGTAATCAGTGATTTGACTAGGTTGTATCTCAGTTTGACAAATTCTCAAAATTGAAAATGCCTGCCTGATGAAACCAGACTGACAAAGCTGCATTTTGGAGACTTGGCAAAACGAAAAAAATGCCATTTCCACACCTGGTTCCAGTTCAGATAAAAAAAGAAACCTCTTAAAACTCATAAAATGATAGGAATTTTAAGAATAATTAATTATTTGAAAAAATTGAGAGAGATAAAGAGTAAACGGAGGTATTTTTGCTATTCTGACCTGGAAAAGAGAAAATGCATAAGAGAGGAAAATAAGATGGCCACAGCTAAATGGGTGGAGAAAAAATAAAAAGTAAATTAACAAAATTAAGTGGTGAGGTGAAGATGGTAGTGGAGACAGAGGAGGAGCAAGCAGCAAGTGGGCTAGAAACGGGTGAGCGGAGAGCATGTAAAAGGTAGAAGGAATGGCAGGTGGTATCAGGAATTACAAATAAAAAGAAAACTGAGGGTAGAGGGCAGTGGGTGGGGAGGGTTGGAGTTGATACAGGAAGAAGAGCCCACTTCTCCCCGTGACAAAAAGAGGAAGAGAAAAAGAGATGGTAGGAAATGAAAGAGTTAAAAGGTAAATGCAATGAGCAAAATTATATTCTCATTTTTGGCAAAGAAGGTCATTCAACATGGAAAATCCCTTTGATGGTAAAAGATTTGTAGAGCCCAGTTCAACTTATATGTTTGGTCAAACCTTGTTTCTGCAAGTTAGTTATTCATTATTTGCACATAGACCTTGCTGCCACAGTAAGGACTACAAGAAATAATAATCTCCGATCCAGTTTCATCTCTATTCAAATAATATTAAAGCAATAATGGAGGCTATTTCTCAGTCCTAGCCAAAATAACAATGCCCTAATTAAACATTCAAATTGCAACTGTAATGCCTCAGGTCTTAGGAAAGCACACTACTAAAATATAAATCAAAATGCAGTAGTGACATACTTCCATTTATATAGCACAAGAGAATCAGTTAAAAAGAACTTAGGACCATCTGGGAAGACTGCATGCAACCTTATATTTGGAGGTTGATCACAGAGGTATTTCTGGCTGCTGGATATGCCTTAACCCATTTTTGCTTTTTGTCATAAGAATTTTCTCTCGTTCAGACAACTTTTGAGTATCCTCAGCAACTATTTAAATAAGGCTGATACTTCCACCATGCTGACCTATTAAATAATCTTCCGGAAAAAGGTTATCCTGAAAATCTTGTCAGAAACTCACTCAAATGAATTTGTATGTTTCCAGTTGTGTGAATTTCTTCTTTAAAAAAAACAACTTAAAAAAGAGACTAGTCAATTGATTTGTGTTTCCACGTTTTTGTCAAGTGCAAACAGGTTTAAAAAAAAAAACACCATTCCCAATTGGCACATTTGCTCAAATGTGGATTGTCCTGTTGAAAAAACACTATTTTCCCTAAAAAAAAGAACACAACTATAAGCAATTATCTTGTCGGAGCTAACATCCTGTCAGAATCATCCAAACAAAAGACCCTGAGAGAACTTTGGATTCTCAACCCACTCCAGCATCACCACCAATGCGCTCTTGTTCTGTTTGCAGTTATGCTGTTGAAGGAGTCACCTTTGTTCACCATTAAGGGGAGCAAATTAGGTTTTCAAATTTCAAAACCAGAAATGTGTTTTTTGGCATTCTTTGCTTATTTGATAAAATATATATCGGCAAAACAAATCAGGAAATATGCAAAAGAATTCTCCAGCACAAATCCCGCATTAGGTGCCCACTCCAAACAGCGCTGCTAGTTAACCACTTTTTGGAACACTCACATGGAGCAGAGAACATAAGACACACTGTTCTTGAAGTCATTGTTTCCAAATCCCAGGGGAGGCAATTTGGTAGCAATGCTATTGACAAAAGAAGCATTTCTGATTGTTAAATTTAACACAGTCATAAGTGGCCTGAATGAAGTTTCTGACCTCCACAATATCTAATTTTTCTATATCACCTTTCTTAATGTTTTACATTTCCATTCATGCTTTTATACCAATTCACTTGTTTTAGAGCTGTGTGCCATTGGACTTCTTGTCCCACAAGCAACAATGCTATCACATGACTGCACCTTCCCCTTTAAGCAACTGTCTCAGCTGGATGCTTTTCCTAGCATGCTTAGCGTACTCAGCTCGCTACTACGGGAGCAGAAGATGTCAAGGCTTCCTGTGTATCAAGCTGATTGGATTCACTTTGCTGCTAAAATAACTCAAGTAAGCACATTGGAAGTGTTTATTTCGCTTTTTTGCTAGCCTTGTGCTCAGCTGCTCTCAAATTTTACTGAACACATTTTTTTTCACTCAGCATCCCTAGATGATTGGAATCCTTATATCTGGCTTCGTCTCGCTTTTCATTCACCATGTGCAGGAATGACCCATTTGTTGTTTTTTCTAAAGTTGCCATTCAGTATTTCTCTCTTTGTGAGGTTTGGTCTCACAGACTTATGTGCTCTCTTGCTTTTCCAAATTAGGCTTTAGTTGCCCCCTGGAGTTCAAACAGATCTTTTTATTGAGTTTGCCCAGGGAAAGAACAGAAGAATACAACAGAGTTCCTGCTCATCGCTTCATAATGCTTTCAATCAGATGCAGCAGGTCCCAGAGCTAGCCCCGCCTTCCCACCAGAAGAGAGCCCCTGAAATCTGCACCATCAAGAGGGATCATTGGAAAGCAAGCAAGAGGAGAAGATAGGAAGGCCCCACAACCAGCAGGGTAGGGAAGCGGAGGGGGTGGCCCGGGGACAGACAGTGGAGGAGAGTGAGATTAAGAGTGAAGGAGGGTGGTAGGGATGGCAATGACTTCAGAGGGTCCCAAATGAGGGTCAGCCATAGTCATAATCAAAGAGTTGAAGGGTCCTGAGCCGTTGAGGAATATTAGAGTGGAATTCAATGCGGGACACGTAACGTATGTGGGGTTGTCAGAGTATAGTGAACGTCTTGTCCGTGTTCAGGAGGCTGTGTGTTTTTTTCCAATATAGGGAGATACATTTTTTGACAGTCCCAGTCATATTGTGTATGGGGGTCCAATCTGAGCCTGTTATTCCCCTCCACCACGGCTGGTCTAAGCCCCAAAAGGATCATAGAAGGCTTGGCCCAATTGGCCTTGATATGTCCCGGTATCGCCTTCCAGAATGACTGGATCAGAGCACAGTCCCACCAGATGTATCAGAAGGTGCCCCTGTCACCTCTGCATCTTCAACAGACATCTGATGCTGCGGGAAAGTGTGTTGTAGCCCAATGAGGGTGAGATGGCATTGAAGAATTGCTTTGTATGCAGAGTCTCTTTGAGGGACACTGCGCATCAGCTTAGGAATGTTAGCCTACAGTGTGTCCCATTCTTTTGGGGGTATGTCTCTCTGTAAGTCTCTTGCCCACCTAGTTAGTTAGATGTGCACCATTTGAGGTTTGGAGTGCTGTAGGGACTGATATGTTCTTGAGATCTGCCCCTTCGTCCCTTTAAATGTCCTAACCAACTTTTCAAAGGTGTAAGCAGTCTGGTGGCAGCCCCACAGTTAATAGGATGGAGGGCTCGGTGTCTGAGCTGGTAGAGTATTTGAGCTGTGACTTTTCAGGGACACACAACCCATGTTTGCATTGCTCAAATGGTTAAATGTCTGTGGGATTCTGCAGTCGCCCCTCTCCCAATCCATGAAGATGGGGGAGGGTGCGGCAATCCAGCTTCCTGGCAATGGGAGCATTGGGGAACAGGGAGGTGGTATGGCCTTTTTTAGCTGCTATCTGGTACCAGATGTTCAAGGCTGTCCTGCTCAGGGTGGCTGCATAAGCACTTGGAGGGCAGACGCAGGAGCCAGGCCACATCCCATAGTGGACAACATGCGACTGCCCTGTCCATATGCAACCAGTGTTTCTCACTTTCACAGACCACTCACTCCGAGATAAATTGGAGGTGGGCCACCCAGTAATATCCAAGGAGATTGGGACTTGCCAGTCCCCACCTGTTTCTGGGGAGCATCAAGACCTTGTTGGAGATACACAGCACTTTATTGGCCCGGAGGTAGTTTTGCTGGAGAGTTATGTCACATGTGAATGGGTGTAGGGAGCATTTGGAACAAGTATAGGGCTATGGGGTGGATGTTCATTTTAACAACATTTATGCGGTCTAGCCATGAGGTAGATTTGCCTCCATCTTCGCATATAGTCAAGAACGTTCTAGCAAAATGGTTTCTGATTAGTTTTTTGGCCGGCCATCAAGATGCTGTGTGATGATGAATCCAAGGTATTTAATAGAATGTTTAGTCCACTTAAATGGAGTGGACGCCGCCAATGGTGCGGTGCCTGCCTCCAGGATTGTAATATGAAAGATGTGGGATTTTGCAAGGTTGACATTGAAGTCTGAGACCTTTTTGAAATCCTCCAGAAGAGGGAGGAGGGATGCTAAGGAGCGTGTCAGGTTGATCAATGTAAATAGGACATCATCCATGAATAGACTGAGTTTATGCATCCAATCTCTTAACCCAATTCCCGTTATACCCTGATCTTGTTGTACCCTATTGCTGAAGGGATTGACCACGAGGATAAAAAGCAGGAGGGAGCAGCTGACATCCCTGCTAAGGTCACCTGGCCCATGTGATGTGCTCTATGTGCTATCCATTTACCCGTATTGCTGCCATATGGCCAGTGCAGGCCGCCAGGATCTTCTGGATCATGCCCTCTCCCAGGATGAGTTTGCATAGTATTCCGATGAGGAAAAGCCAGTTGACACCATCTGATGCTTTCTCCACATCCAGGAATAGGAGCAGAGTTAGAATCTTCGTTTTGTGCACCTTTTCTATCAGGTGGGCTGCGAATGTTGTCCGCGTCCTGATGGTTGCGAACAAACCCCACCTAGTCCAGCTCAGTCAAGACGGGGAGAAGAGGGCCTAGGTGAAGCACAAGGATTATTGTATACATTTTACCATCAACATTTAGAAGTGCTTAGAGGCTTGTAGGGAGCATATTCAGTCGGGACCTTACTAGGTTTAGAGATCAGGGCAATCTCCACCTCCTGGATGGCATGAGTTAAGCCTGTGCCAGCTGAGAAGAGCTGTAGAGGGCAAGTAGATGGCCTTTAGATGAGTCAGAAAGTGTAGGAAGCTGTCTCTCTATATAGTTCACTGAAAAGAAGTGCACAGAGTAGACAGTCCATTGGATCCCACTTGGTTTGCAGAGGCAAAAGTAGATAGGACTAATGCTCTATTTTGTGATAGTGTTGGCGAGCATTTGGACTTATCAGAGGGTAGCGCTAAACATTTGCTGTACTCACAAAACAATAAATGAGACACACACTCAAAGAATAAATCTGAGACCAATTTAGAAATATAACACTTCTTTTTATATATATTTCAAACCCAAGGACTTTATTATCAGGTGAGTACGTTTTTAAGCATAAATGCTTGTCCATTGCAAAAATCGACAGTGCAGTTTACAGAATTTTACAATGTTAGCCTATGGGATTAAAAAACATTCAGCAAACAAGCACTTTACGGCTACTCACAGGTGCAGGGGTGTCCTTTGGCGTCTGGTTTCCTTTGTCCAGGAGCACTCACGGTTAAGGGGGTCTTGTGGTCTGAGGCTGCAGGCATCGTCATGGAGTTCAGGAGTGGTGAAACCACAGTGGACTCGAGCTCAGGAGAGGTGGGGGATGCCATTGACACCAAGAGTTTCCTTCACCTTAGGTGGTGGTGACGGGTGCAGTGGTTCCTTTAGGTGTCGGGTTTCTCTCACCTCAGAAGTGGTGGGAGAGGGGACCTGCATGTAGAGGCTGCAGGAGAGTTCGGGAGTGGTGAAACCACAATAGACTCAGACTTTGGACAGCTGGTGGACCTTGCTGGCACTAGAGGTTCACGTCCACTCGGGTCGGTGACGGCAGGACAGTGGTGACTTCAGGCATCGGGTCTTTGCGGTTCCGGAGGTCATAGAGTCTTTTCCTTAGAATTGGATAGAGAGCAGGTCTGCTGCTCACGGAAGACTTGAGTCTTTTTATTGAAGACCGGTAATCCTCCCAGGTTTCTGGAGGTTCAGCTGCAGGACGAGGCGTCTTCGGGTGCAGAGTCCACTGAGGAGTGCTGACAGGCCGGCGGGGTTGGTACCAGGTCAGCTGCTTCTTTTTCTCCTCTTCTGCGGGTGCCTCTCTTCTTTGTCCTTTTCTTCTTAGGTCATCAGACTCTGAGTTCTCGGATTCAAGGGTGCCACCTAACTACTCTATTTGTGGGCATTACAAGGAGTGCCACGGGGCAGCCAATGGGTTGCCCACCTTTAGGGTGACTACACCCTTTCTGTGACCAATTCCGCTGGGAAGTGGGTATAACCCTATCCCTAGTGGCCTAATTCTTTCCAAACAAAGATGGAGGGATTTCAAAAGTGGTGTCCATTTCAGCTCGTCTACCTTAGGGGGTGGGACTGGCATAAAGTGGACACACCCATTAATCTGCCTAATTTTCCTCCTGACATGGAGGTCGGTCATCTCTGCCATCTGGAGAGATTTGGGTCAGTTACAAAGGTGGCTAGGCCTTTGGAGCTTTCTGCCCTGGAATGTCTATCCTGCCTGGGTGAGGTGCTAGTACCCCGCCCAGTGCAGGTTTTGTTTCTGGCCCTCAAGAGTGCTGGCTCTCACATTGGGGGGTCAGAAATGTGGCAAGGGTAGCTGAACTTGTCAGGACCAGCCAGTAAACACAACAGTAGCTGGTATGTTTTTCAGGGGTCACCTCTAAGGTGCCCTCTGGGTGCAGGTATTTGTGAATCCAACACTGGCATCAGTGTGGGCTCACCAATATGAGAAGTTTGATACCAAGCATCCCTTTCTTCAGTTAATCCATTATGTAGCTGGGTAACTCAAAGTGACCAGTGTCCAGCACATATATTTGAAATGGCTGCAGCCCTTAGGCACCCGCCTTAGCACACCAGGCCCTAGATACCAGGGGTACCGTTTATTAGGGACTTACAGTGGGTGTAAAGGTTTTGCTAATTACGGCATTGACTGTGCAGTTTCGGAGGGAGAGATCTGGCACTGGGGACCTGGTTAGCCAGAACAGAGTGCACTTTCAGTCGAAATTACACTAGAAACCAGGCAAAATGCGGGGGGTGACCATGTCAAAAGAGGCACTTTCCTACAGAAAGGTTCTGTAGAACTTGAGTGGGAGAACATTCAGGACCAGTGTTTTATCCGAGAGCATTGCTTGAATCTGTTGCCGAATCTCCACAGCAACACTGGGGCATCAAGAAGGTAATGGGCAGGGATGGGGGAACTCTCACATTAGTCTAGGAAATGTTGTATGGACTCCGGTTGTACCATTTCTTGTGAGTATAGCTTCTGATAAAATGCCCAAAAGTAATTTTGCTTGTTCTTTTCTGTCATTGCCCAGGCCTCCCACTCCATTCTAGCCCTGAAAGTTTGGGCCCTAGCAAGCTGTACTCTAAGTTTGCGAGCAAGGAGAGTGTTTGTAGAATTTTTGGCCCACTTCCACCAGGGAGCATTCGGCAACATTGGCCCTGTGAATTTTCAGTTGACCCCCAAAATTCCTCCAGTTTGTGTTTAAGGAGTTTCGAGAGTTGTTGCGTTAAGGAGTCCTCCACTAATCTAACCTGCCTGACCCTTCTCTTCTCAATGCCAATGATAGTGCCCCGAATGGTAGCCTTAAAAACGTCACAGCAGGTATAGTATGAAATTTTTGGGGTACAGTTATGCTCAATGTAACCAGTTATCGCTTGCATCAGCTCTGTTTACCGGATCCCTGAGGATATAGGGTTTCAAGCGCCATGATGGACAGGGCCTGGGAGTGCAACAGCCTGGCTTTCATGTAAGCGCAAAGTGGGCATGATCCGAAATCGAGATGTCCAATATATCGGCAGAGTCGAATACAGGGAGGAGTGTGTAATCAAGATGTAATCTATGCATGAGTAGGAGGAATGTACGTGGGAGTAGAGCAAGTAGTCTCTGGAAACTGGGTGGAGGTATCTCCAGGCGTCCAAAAGACCCAATTTAGTGAGGGCTGACATTGCCATGGTGCCCTGGAAGGGGTTTGTGTTCCTATCTCTGTCAAGGTCCCAGGCCATATTGAAATCCCCATCCCACCAACAATGATGTCTCCTGAGGCTCGTTGCAGGTGTGTTTGCATGGTCCGCATCACTGAGGCATTGTCCCCCCTCCCATTTTTGACTTACACATCATTATCACCTCTGCTATTTTAGTCGTGGAGAATGCCCACTAGTGAAGGAGGTAGGCCTTGTAATGCATTGAGCGTTGATCTGCCCTCATTAGGTGAGTCTCCTAAAGGAAGATGATGGAGTCATGCTGTGACAGGTAGTGCCACACTTGGCTTTGTTTATTAGTGGGATTGAGACCTCTCACATTTAATGAGAGTAGTTTGGATGAAGTGGTGGATGCCGTGTCTACCCTGGGGTTTAAGCATTCAAGGGAGAAGAGGCCCGTGTCTGAGAGAAGCTCAGGATAGCTATGCAGTGCATGTCCATCTTACATGTGGGTCCCACTCCCTGGTAGGGGAGAAAAGAAGAGACAGTTACCAGGATGGTAGAGTAAGAAAAACTTCAAAAACTGTACAGCCAACTGGAGAAGGTCCTTGTCCAAAAGTATGTCCAACCACACTGAGGGTGTGCCACTTCTTGAAGGGAAAGTCATTATAGTGGGGGGCTTCAGATGGGTGAGGCAGACGCTAATGGTGTGAACATGAAGGGAGGTGAAGAATCTCTGAGTTCACGCCCCTAGAGTGTACCCAGAGTGGAGGAACCAGTGTAGACTGGGTGTTCAAGACTCTTTTGGGTAGAAAGATCTCGGGGGGATGCACCCCAAGAAGGTGAGCCCTTGTTCATCTGGAGCAAGTGCAATATAACATCTGCCTTGGCATCGCCTGCTATGTCATGCCTTTTCTGGCGGGGCTGGTGTTTGCAGGTAGGTGTGCAACTCTGGGTCAATTGGCTGTTGTTTGTGTTCCAGGGTCTTGGCAGTCTGGTCCAGGGGGAGCCCCAGCAGTGAGGCGGCCTCTTGCAGTGATTGAAGCATCTTCTGCAAGACGTTCCATTAAAAGATAAGGTTAAAGGGATGGCCCCATTTATATCTGATATTGCGCTCCATCAGCGATGGTGTGACTGGGTGAAACTCCCTCTGTCTCTGCAATGTGGTAGGTACTAGGTCTAGAAATAGATGGGAAGATCACATCTTCCTTGCCTCGTGCGGCTGATATGATGGCTCCTTCTCCTTGAAGAAGTAGACTCAGACCAGGATATTTTAAGGGTGGGGGGAAGGATTCGGAGGCAGCCAGGGACACCCTGTGGGCCTCGTCTAACCTGGGGTGGAAGTAACACTGTCTCACCTCTGATTGTCTGTAGTAGATCAGGTGGAGGTCAATGTTTTGCTCGTCCAGCCTCCTCAAGAGTATCTCCTGATCTCCAGTGCAAGTTTTGGATGCAGTCTCCCAGGTCTCTAACCTCCCTCCGGATCCCTCAGATGCAGTATTTAGGTTTCGCCTTAATGGAATTTCAGACAGAAAGCCCTCTCTCTGTTCTTAGGAATGGAGAGTGGCTCGAGTTGCTGTGCCCTCTGCCGATGAGTCTGGTGGCTTGCATGTTCCATCACCTGCTGCCTGGCGAGTCCACATTTCTGTGACCATACTGTCTTTGGTAGATTTGTCCTTCACCATGGTGGAAGTAGGATGGACTGATTCGAAAGCTGCTGGTGTTCAAAATGTGGGCCGTGAGCCAGAAGGTACTATGAGCACATGGTGATCTGCATGAAGAAACATGATCGTGGCACCAAGGGCACTCTGGTGTGCTCTTTGGGGGCGAACCACCCACAGAGCGTGTGCAGTCTTCTCATAAATGGTGCAGGAGTCAGTGGCGTCTATTCAGAAGTGGCCTCAGACATGCGGGGCACCTGCTTCCCAAATCCAGAACTGCCCAGTTACCCCAACAGGCTCCCAAGAATGAAGACATAGCCCCTGGAACTCTCTGATGCTGATGCAGCTTTTTGTGGAGGACCTTCAGGGGCAAGGCTGGAAGGCAACAATGCAGAAACAGGCATGAGCCAACCTCTCCTTGGCTCATGGTGTGAAGTGGGTAGTGTGGAAATTGGAGGGGAACCTGGATCAGAAGTGAAGATAGACCAGAGGTGGGTGCTCCCTAAGCCTACCTGGTATGTTCAGGAGTGGGGCCTGGGTCTCAATAGGGCCGCACCTCTCACCAAGTGTTGTCAGAGTCGGTCTAGGGTCCAGAGACCTAGCCAGCCATCTCCTCTAGTATTGGCTGGCTTCCTCAAAATCATGCAACTTGAATGGGGGCTTCACAGATGCTCCCTGCCAGTAAAGGGTTGGCAGTAGCCTGGGGGAAGGCTGCTATTGAAGAAAATCACACTTGGCTGCAGCGCTGGCCCGGCCGAGCAGTCACGGTGCTCAAGAATCATGAGCAGCTGGCTCGGATTGCGGTGGGTTCACTGTTCTGAGGAGTCCCATTAATCATTAGGGGTCGAAATGTGTTCACAATTCTTTTGGAATTATTTGATTCATTAATTTGCCTATATATTAATCAACTATTTCAGCTTAAACACTTTAGATTTCATGTTATTCCTCTAGTAATGTAATATTCTTGATCAGGCACTTTTTGAAAACTGATTTTGCAATTTTCTTATGTCAGGTTATTATTGCTTATAGTCTGGTTGGTTTTTTTCTCACAATGTATGCATGTGTTGTGAAATATTTTTGCATATTGTAAGATTTCTTTTTATGCATCATTCAGTAAAATTGTATTCATTCTGTTCTTTTGGAAAGAGGTGCCACAAACGGATCCCTGAATACTGACAAAAATATATTATTTGTACTCCGTACAAATTACCCATGCACATTTCCCATTGACAATGTGTGATTACTTTTTTGTATGGTTCATTGATACATGTTTTGAGAAGCATCACTGTACTATCACCTTCCTCTGGAATTTTTATGGAGCTGGTACTTTGCTGACAACCCAAGGTACCCGCCTGGCAATCTTTTGAACATTTGTTTGATTAATTATTTATTTGTAATATGTAACACATTGTGTTGGGAATGCTTTTTGTCACACATTTCTCCCATGTTTTATTATGTTTATCAATGTTATGGCTACCTTGTGTCACAATTGTTCATGGTATGGTGCTGTATGCCTAATTTTTTTTTGTTTTTAACATACTAAGTGGAGTAACTGTTGTACATATTGAATGAGTAGATTTGTATGATCAGTTAATTAACAGATTTTTGGTAATTTCTGAATTGCTCATTTGAAAAGCATACATGCAGGTTTTTTTTTCCTTGGCTTTGGTTTGCAGTAGTCCAACTTCCCATGGTTATGGACCAACCCGTTTTCACTCCTTGGAATTAGGTATACCAAGTCGCTCACAAGTCATTACAAAAGTGCCAGCAGTTCCTGTAACACAAAGAAGGCCTCACCACTTTCTGTAGGCTTCCTTAGTACTAGTAGGTAGCCTCTAGACCAGTGACTCTTAACCTGTTGTCTGGTGACACCACGGGGGCCCAGGACGCCTGCTCAGGGGAGCCGCAAAATCTTAGAAAATAAAAAAGATGTATTAGCAGATTAATCAGGTGTATATACATAAAGATGCAAAATGTATGTTTGTTTAATCAGTGTTTGTCTCTGTAAACTTGTGAATTGTGTTCCTGTTCAATTCATCAAACTTGCGTAGGCTGGGTTCCCCACATTCTAATTATGATTCAGTGAGATTCCCCATATTCCAATACTGATTCTCTGGGGGTCCCTGGATGTCAAGAGTAATTAAAAGGAGGTCCACAGAAAAGAAAAGTTTAAGAACCACTACTCTAGATTACTTCAGTCACAATCCAGGGTTGGATTTCAGAGTAAACAGTTTAGAACTGCATAAAAG
Organism: Pleurodeles waltl; assembly: GCF_031143425.1. Lineage (NCBI taxonomy): Eukaryota > Metazoa > Chordata > Amphibia > Caudata > Salamandridae > Pleurodeles > Pleurodeles waltl. Next base: position 829,650,395 of record NC_090442.1, on the reverse strand, counting down.
TAACATTTAAGTAGGCGAGTGTTCAATGCTAACATTAGAAAGATGATCATGGGCAGGCTCTTGAGTGCTTGTACATTCCCCTTCCCCCTTCCTTGCTGCCCTCCTAGCTATCAAAGTAATATGTTTTCAGTTTCACATATTTTTTGTTTTGGAGATCACATTTTGCCTTTCTTTCAACTAGTAATAATTATTGTTGAATTGTTGCATCCTTAATTTGAAGATTAAGCCCTGGGTTTTATATTTTTTTAAGTAAGAGTTTGGAATGCATAACTCTTATAGATACTTTAATCACATTGTACATGACAGCATTGTTGCTACAGCACAATATGTCAGACCATCGCCAATGAAGGCACACCTAATAATTCACTTCAGCCCGTACTGGTAATAGAAGCAAAATATGGACCCTGTAGTATCTTAGGAACCTTATACCAAGAAATCTGTTATCTCCTACTTGTTTGATACTATGCCACAAGGATTCTAGAGGAAATAGCCCACGGTGACCATCACAACTGTCATTGTTTCAGCCTTGTTTACCTTTTTTTTCACACTGACTTTTTTCTAAATTTGAAACTTGTTGACTAAGAAATGCCATTTGTCTACCAAACCATGAAACAAAACCTATTACGCATCAAGTATTTAGGAACCTCTACCTTACATCCTTAGACAGATGGCTCAACGTAGATGTTTAATCTGACTTTGATGTCTGCTCTAAAACAGAATGGTAGTGATCCATCAATTGCATTGGGGAGGTTTGCTTCCATGTATATCAGCAAAACACCTCAAACCTCCATTGATTTTTAGACTGTTGAAGCTTCAATAAGGCCACCAGATTTGTGAACTACAGGACATTTTAAAAGATTTAGAGCAGGAAGAGCTTCAACATGAATGTCTGAAAAGCCACTCATTTGTCATAAATTATCTTTAAGAAATATGCAAACTTGTGTATGTCTAAAGGGCTCAAACAGGTCACTATGACAAATTAACCTAATTTTGAACCTCAGTTGTGGTGAAAAAGGTACTGTTGCTTCTTTCTACAGCTGAACAGAAATTGCTGGCTCAGTCAATGGGACCTTATAAAATAAGTGGTTGTAAACGTCTTCACCTGTAAGATCCAACAAGATGATGAGAAATTTTTTAAACCTATGTCTCAAATAAATAATCTTAGAAAGTGGCATGCACTACTATAAGTCCTATTGTGATTGCTGTTCGGGTGATTCCTCTACATTTTCATTTTTAAGGTGGGAATACAAGTCAAGCTCAATCCTTGTACTTGTCCTCCAAGAATCTAATGACCTACTACAGATCTGAAATGCTTTTTGAGGGAATCTTCAGCTCACCATAATGGATTTGTAAGACTGGGAGGATTTAGATGTGGACTTAACGGTAACCTAGTCCCACCTTTCTGGCAGGTGAAGAAAGATCCCCATTGGACTCCCAGCAGAAATGAGTAAAAACTATCCAGCAAATTGCCAGGACCTGTTGGCTATGTTTGAAGCAGCACACCAGGATTCATGCATACAGAGAGACCTCTGCTTGGGCATAATATATCTTATACACAAAAAGAAGGCACTCTTTTTGTACGTACCTCATATCAACCCATCACACGAAGAAGGTATTGGCCAAGGCAATTTGTTTACTTGGATTTTTTAAGAAAATGATTACACCCTGACACCTCTGACGTCATAATGAATGTTTTTCCTCCAGTTCATCAGATAAGCAGCCTACTTTACTAGCTCAAGAGGGGAGCGGTCCGAAATTAACCTAGTGGCTCCAGCATGGTCTCTGTAACACTGATGCATATAGCTGAGAGACATGTCTGTGCAAACTCTATTGTCTGCTTTCAAGGAGCACGTAATGAGTACTTCACCACAGCCCTTAGTCGCTTCATCTGATGCCCCGGCTCCTCAAAACCTAGAGTTTTTATATTTAAATTTATGCTAGGATTGAATAAGAATCTTAAAAGTGGTCAGAGCACTTCCACCATCGAAGCATATAACATAAAAAGGAAATATTTCAGGGACAGAAGAGAATCTGAATCCTTTGTAAATACTTTCCCATCAATTTCTTCGATATCTTCTACAATTAGCAAAGTCCGGCCTATCCTTTGCATCCATAAAGCTACATTTAGCAGCAGTACCAAAATGCTTATATAGCCATACGAAATCGTGTTGTATTCTGCAAGAAAAAGTAAGGAATTCATGAAGGGATTATTTAGAACATGCCCTTCTAAACTCTAATTGTTTCTAGAAAGGAAACTCAACACAGTTTTGGCAGAACTAAATTGTGTGCCTTTCAGAAAATCTTGCTTCCAATATGTTTTTTAAATCCCAGCAGTCCAGGAGAGAGAGTTCATTTCCTTGCACATCAAAATATTCTTCAGAATCTACCTTCAAAGCACTATGGACCGCTGTCATATGGAGCATATTTTTTTGTAGGATAAAACAGACTCTAGCAAGTTGGTTTGCAACTTGAATTAGATTAGCTCATAAATCCATGAATCATCCACTTTCCAGAGTGGTCAAAGATCACTCACGTTTACAAGTGTATTTATTATTGCTTTATTAAATTAAACCAATTGCAAATGATTAAAACATTCAACAACATGATTAAAAATACAATAGAAATAGCACCATACTACAATTTGCAATATCAGCTATAACAGAACCATCATTATTACATTCCAGTCAATGCTCCAAAAAAGTTGTTGCTCAAATGTTAAGCAATGTATGAGAAACAAATAATAGATTCCTGACATATGTTATTAACCTCGATTTATATTCTATTAAGTAGCTCTTTTTTCAATTTTTTGAAATGTTTCTGAAGAGCCAAGTGCATGCAAAGACAGAGCCTTTAAGCTTGCCTTTCTCCTACTTAGATAGATTTGTACACCAGGGTGTATAACAACTCAAAGATGCGCGGAAAAGGGAGCTATGCAAGGTCTCAGGATGAGATGTAACTGCCAAACAAGCAGGTAAGGTGCTTGTAAAACAAAATAAAGTGCATGCTAAGACAGGACTGAAATGGATAACCCCCTCTACAAAGGTGGGCTCGTTACCCAAAATGTGAAAAATCACAAGGGTGATCGGGAAAGGGGGATGTACAGAGGAGATAATTGTAAAACAAAATAAAGTGCATTCTAAGACAGGACTGAAATGGATAACCCCCTCTACAAAGGTGGGCGCGTTACCCAAAACGTGCAAAATCACAAGGGTGATCGGGAAAGGGGGATGTACAGGTGAGATAATTGTAAAACAAAATAAAGTGCATTTTAAGACAGGAATTCAGTGGTCCCCCCCCCCGTAAATGTAGATTGGTTAACCAAGATGTGCAAAATTAGAAAGGCGATCAGGAAAGGGGATGTGCAGGGTCTCAGTATAAAATAGCGCTTCCTAAGCGAGCCAGTAAGGTGCCTGTAACACTCAAGCCTCAATCCAATCCCTGCAGGCTTTCTGAGTTAATCTGGTAACTCCCTCCTTTCTAATTCGTAGTTACCTTGTTCAGAGCTGCAAGGTGAGTGAGTAATTAACGCTCAAGCAAAAAGGTATGCTAAGTAAACTAGTTATGAGCAACCAGGAAAATGGACAAATCATACAAATTAACAACGGTGGCTGCAAGTATAACCAGATCAGTATCTACTTAACAGTCCACAGTTTGTACAGCTCCAATAAATACAAATATCTAATTAAAAATAACCCCTTTACTCTCCGATCAGGTGCTTTTAGCTTTAAACAAGATTAACCCACAGAATTTGGAGTGTGCAAGGCTAGCAAATTAGGAGATGAACTGAGTGGGACAGGCAATAAGTGGGACGTAAGTAAGAAAGTCAGAAAACCCCAGCGATCCGACTAGAACTGCCATACCTTTATAGAAACTTCACTAAATGGCAGTTCGGTAGCGGTTCTGCAGGAGTGGGCTAGCAAGCACAACCTGCTTTTGTGTGTAAATACCTCAAGCCGGTTTTAATAGCAATCTTCATTCATCTGTTAGCTCTTTACAGGAGCATATTAGGTGTGCAAATCCTCTGTGCCTTTGTTGCAAAGCAGCATCTGCTAAAACCGGGGTTTTGCTGCCATGGAAGTAAATGTTATTTCAACAGGAGTAGCTCTAGCCTATATTTCAAGAACTTCTCTTTGACTTTACTGTGCCTGGTATGAAAGCAGCAGCGGCTGCCGTAGCTGTCAAGGGGGAGGGAGGGGATACGACGGGGCTGGGGGAAACAATTAAAAATATATATTTTTAAAACCCACTTACCTTTCCTGCCATTCCCACCACCTCCTGCCGTGTTGCTCCTCTGCTCCTGATGATTGGTGTCCCAGCATTCACTGGGACACCAGCACAGGCTCCCCAGCAATCCTGGTGCTGCTTTCATGCTAAACTTAGCAGGAAAGCAGCACCAGGATTGGCCAAGCCGCTCAGACACTACCTTGGGGTCTATGCAGTTTCCCCAGCCTGGCTGTTCAACACAGCCAGGCTGGAGAAACCTTAGTATGCATATCTGTTTGGCCAACCTAAGTTGGCCAAATACGTAGGTGCTTAGGTGCATTCTCTTCTCCTCCCATGGCCCAGTCCCAACCCTCCCTGCACTGCTGGCTAAGCCAGCAGATGAAAGATAAAATGATAGCAAACTATTGTTTTATTTTTCATCTCCTGGCTCTTGGCCACGGGAGCGACGGAGCGGCCACTGTATGAAAGTATGGTTGTGGAGTTGCTGCACCGTAATTGTTCAAAACCACCCATCAACAAGTTCTTCTAGCCAAGGCAGCCTTGTCCTCAAGCATAGAACGTGATTTGATGCTTTTTCTAACAAGTTCTTAAAGCGCAGTTGAGTGGCGAGGGTTTCCCAAAGGTGAGTTAACACATTTGCAGTTAACGACGCGTGAAGATAAGCTCTGTCAGATAAGGTGTCCCTGTTTTGTAGCTCCTTCCATAAGTGGTAGTTCGAGGTGTTGGGAGCATCCTTCCTGATTTTATTCCAATAATTTATATAGTCCCTGTGCCTTGAAAGTGTTTCCCTCTGAAGATCAAATTCAAGCCTAATCTTTGCCAGGGAGGTGTATTTGGGGAGATTGAAGATAATTCTAGACGTTCTGGTCAGTATGTTATCCAGGCAAGTTGCGTCTTTCCTTCTCAGACGTTTACTCCCATATGCTATGGTGGGCAACAGTTTTGCTTGAATTATTGAAGTAGTGGCATCAGAGAAGAGCCAGATAGTTTCCTCTTTAAAAGTTATAGCCAGTGCATTGTGTTTTCTTTACATAGCCTCTTTATGGGGGATAAATTACCCCTCTTTATCAATAATGACTCCAAGATATTTATATTCATCTACTGTATGAAGCTGCTTCCTGCTCATGTACCAGCTCAGAGTTCTTCCTTTTCCTTGCATTATTGGTTGACATGTTTTTGTTTTTTTCTAGATTGATAACCAGACCATTTTCTATGGAATATTACAGGGTGGTTCTGAGCAAATGCTGTAGCTCTACCTGAGATCGGCCTATTAAAACCAGGTCATCTGCATACAGGAGACTAATGAGAGAGCTTTGCCTTCTAACTTAGGGAAGTGAGAGTTGCTGATGTTTAGCTTAGAAAGAGATTGAACAGAGTTGGTGCAAGCACACACCCCTGCTTTAGACCTTTAGTAGTTGGAATTTATCTGGAGAGATGTGATCCTGTGCCCCACTTCCACACCCACGTGTCCATATGCAGAAGTACAAGTTTGCCCAGGAGAGATGGTGAAATGTTCCAGTTCTCCAGGTTACGCCATACTTTCCCCCGGTCCACATGGTGAAAGGCTGACCTGTAGTCAGTGTAGCACAAATGCAATGGCAGTCTTGCTCCATGTACTCCGTTAATCAGAAGTGATAAGGCCATTACATTAGTTGTAGTTTTGGCTAATTTGAGAAGCCGGTCTGATTTAATGGAATTATGGCATTGTTTGAGGCCCAGATTTTTTATTCCTTGAGTAGTGTACCTGCAAAATATCTGGCCTCATTATCAATAATCACTACCAGACGGTAGTTTTTAGCAGAAGCTTTATCCCTGCTCTTAAAAATTGGGGACACTATGGACCCTCTCCACAAAGCCAGTATTACTCCCTCCATACAGATTTGGTTGAAAACATGTGCCAGGTTGTCCACCCAGCATCCTACATCAAGCTTAAAAAGAGCTGGAAGAATATCGTTTGGGCCCAGTGTCCCCTCCCGTCTACCGTTTGATATTTTTCATCAGATTGTCCCTGCACTTATCAGAGATGTTTTATTAAAGGGCCCTGTTTTTGGCTGAGGTGGTGCAAAATAGACCGGTAACTCCTCCAGCTGACTGTCTATTAAAGTGATCAAGCAGAAATTCTGCCCAAACATCCTCTGGCAGATGTGGACTAATCCCTTCCTGGGCAGGGAGTAGCAACTTATTTGCTGTTTTCCAGAATCCAACACTGTAATTGTATCTTTCATCACAGTGTAGTTTAGCTGATAGTGAGTAGTCCAGCTGCCTTTTTATAGCCCATTTCATTTCTTTTTTAAGTGAAATTTTGTGTTGTCTCAGTGTTGATTGGAAACGGGCATCTCTAGGGCTTTAGTGAATGGTTTTTAGTGTTTTGTTTACATCCTTTTTTCAATAATCTTTAGCTTTTAACCCCTAAAGGGTGGGAGTCTGCCACTGCCCGACGCCCACACTACTTCCCTGGTGCGGGTCACGACCAGTGGCCCACACCAGGGAGGGGGTTAAAAAATGCCCCGGGAGAGACGGAAGATCTTCTGTGTCTCCCCCCACCCGCTCCTTTGTGACAACAGTGCGCCATGAGGCGTGCTGACTTCACCATCTATTTTCTCCACTTGAGCAGGAAGTGGCCTTGTGGCCACTTCCGGCTCTAGTAGGGAAAACAGCCCCAAACAGCCTCCCTGACATTCGGGAAGGCCTTATTTGAAAAGGGAGACTCTCCCCTTACAAACGAGGCCTTCCCGAAACGGTTTCCTGGCCATCGATCGCAGCAGAGCTGCGATTGAGGGCCAGGAAACCCCCATTAGACACCAGGGGGGGAAGGGGAGGTCGGCCCCCTTGGCAAACGGGCCCGATCGCACCCCCCCAGGGGTTAACATTTTTTTTTTTTTTTTTTAAAGGAATTTTTTTTAAAAAGGAAAGCAATTGACAGGGGGTCAATAATTATTTTTTACGGTTGTATTTTTTCCCTGGGGGCCACTATGGCCCCCAAGCAAACCATACAGCTATTAAAATAATATATAGATCTATATACAAACATATCTATATATAGATATAGCTATGTAGATAGATATATCTATATATAGCAATCACTTTTGTCAACGTGTGTGTGGTTTCCTTGGGGGCCGCGATCGGCCCCCAGGAAAACCACACCCACATATAAAAGTGATCTATATATATAAATATATATTCGCCACCAGTTCTCTTGCAGTTGCAGCTTGCTTCTCCAAAGCAATGAACATACTTCAACTGTAGCTTTTAGGCAGCAATAACAAAGTCAAGTAAGTCTTGTGATTATGTGTCTGCTTCAAAAGGATCTAACTTTTGTCTAGTCTTAGTTTTGATGCCATAAAGTAGTGCAGAATGTTTATATGCCTACTGCAAAGATCAAATATGTATTTTATGTAAATAGCTGATTATATTAGTAAAGTCAGCCATTACCTGCGCTGTAATACAAATTAAATGTATGTGTGGGGGGGCAATGGATAGATGAAGGGCACTTTTGCTGGGTGGTAGTGAGGGAATCAGAGGAGGAGTTCATGGGAGTGGGAGAACCAATAATGATTTCTGGACTTGGCGCTAAAGACTGTGACGATTGGTATGTGGCAAGCTGTTTTTTGAGTGTCTTGAAAGAACGTGCTGATTGAGGGAAGAAGCAAAGGTAAAGTGACCTCTACTGTTGCATGTATCACACACACACAGCCTCCAGCAATTTTGTGACTGTCTACGTAGGCTAGTGTTTTAGAGCAACAGTTTCGCCAGTAGCAGAGATGGCATCTCGTTGGATGACTGCTGCTCAAGCCCTCACTCGGGTTATAGAGGACAGCTCTGACACAGGATCAGAGGCTGAGACAGCCGATACTGAGACAGCATCTGAGGGATAGGACAATGGGGCGGACTCTGGGAGTGATTTTTCAGTCGGGGGAGTCCCATTCGATAACTCCTCTTCCATTGATTATGAGAGAGGTGATGAGGACAGTCCTGCTGTCCCTTCGCAAGCACAGTCTGTGCAACGGGATGATAGTGGGTCAGCCCAACCCAGTGAGCATGTCCTGGGCTCGGCGGTCTTATAAGGAAACCTACCAAACACAGACATTTCTGGAAACTAGACGTTCGTGGGAGTCCACAAAGGTGTGACTTGTGTGGATTCCCCAATGTTTTCTTACCCAGAATACCATGCAAAGGTGAAATGTTGAATAAAAACTCAATTTTTTTCTTGCATTTCTGTCATTCATACTACAGGAATATGCTGAGATCCACAAAATTCCTACCACCCAGTGTTTCCCCACCTGTTCTGATAAAAACGCTACCCCACTTGAGTGCCTGTACCTAGTGCCTGCGTCAAGAATGGATCACCCCAGGGTCAACAGTTGCCCTCAGGACCAACATTGACTGTTGTGTGATCTATTCCTGTTGCGGGTATTAGGCCTACTCACACAAGTGAGGTACCATTTTTATCGGGAGACTTGGGGGAATGTTGGGTGGAAGGAAGTTTGCGGCTCCTCTCAGATTCCAAAACTTTGCAGCATCGAAATCTGAGGGAACAGTGCTTTTTCTGCCACATTTTGAGGTTTGCAAAGGATTCTGGATAACAGAACCTGGTGAGGCCACCCCATCCTGGTTCCCCCAGATGTCTAGTTTTCAAACATGTACAGGTTTGGTAGGTTTCCCTAGGTGCCAGCTGAGCTAGACGCCAAAATCCACATCTAGGCACCTTCCAAAAAACACGTCAGATTTCAATGTAAAAATGTTATGTATCCATGTTGCGTTTCCTGTCGCAGGCATCAGGCCTACCCACGCAAGTGAGTACCAGTTTTATCGGAAAACTTGTTGGAACACAGAATAGCAGAACAAGTGTTCTTACCCCTTGTCTTTCTCTACATTTTCTCCTTCCAAATGTAAGACATTGTGTAAAAAAGAAATTTATTTGAGAAATGCCCTGTAATTCACATGCTAGCATGGGCCCCCCAGAATTCAGAGATGTGCAGATAGCCACTGCTTCTCAATACCTTATCTTGTGCCCATTTTAGAAAAACAAAGGTTTCCTTGATACCTATTTTTCACTCTTTAAATTTCACCCTATAAATTGCTGTATACCTGGTATACAATGAAAACCCATTGCAAGGTGCAGCCCCTTTATTGGCTCTGGGTACCTAGGGTCCTTGTTGAACCTACAAGCCCTATATATCCCCGCAACCAGAAGAGTCCAGCAGACATAACGGTATATTACTTTTGAAAATCTGACATAGCAGGAAAAAGTGGAGAAAAATGGCTGCTTTGTTCACCTCAGTTTCAATTTTGTTTTTATTTCAGCTGTTATTTTCTGTAGGAAAACCTTGTAGATCTACACAGATGACCCCTTACTGATTTCAGAATGTGGTCTACTTTTCAGAAATGTTTAGTTGTCTGGGATCCAGCATTGGTTTCACACCCATTTCTGTCACTACCTGGAAGGAGGCTAAAAGCACACAAAATAGTAAAAATGGGGTATGTCCCAGTATTGTGTTGAAAAATGTGGTTTTATGATTCAAGTCTGCCTGTTCCTGAAAGCTGGGAAGATGGTGATTTTAGCACCACAAACCATTTGTTGATGACGTTTTCCGGGAAAAAAAACACATGCTTTCTTATGCAGCCCTTTTTTCCCATTTTTCTGAATAAAAAACTAAATTTTAGCTGTATTTTTACTGCTTTCTTGGTCTCCTCCAGGGAAACCCACAGACTCTGGGAACCTTTAGAGTCCCTAGGATGTTGGGAAAAAAAGACGCAAATTTGGCGTGGATAGCTTCTGTGGACAAAAAGTTATGAAATCCTAAGCACGAACTCAACCAAATAGCCAAAAAAGGGCTCAGCACTGGGGAGGGGGAGGCCCAGCAGCTAAGAGGTTAATTTGCATGAAGGGGGTAGACCCCAACTGCCAGGTGCTTTCCTGTTTCCCTGCCCTTACTGGAGTGGCAAATTCCTTGGCGAGCCCTTTGGTAAATAGCTCCCAGGTAGTTATGGTATTATTGCAAGTTGCCTGATATTTTAGTAACAACCCCTTTGCTGATTTGATCAAATCATATATATAGTTGAGGGGGAATATTGAATCCCTTTATTGTTAATAGTAAAGACTGAACTAGGTACCTCCTTTGGTCGACGGAGTGCCATAGTGGCTACTTGAAACATTGCCTCTTGAAGCAGCTGGTTGCTGTCCCCCTTCTCAACAATATGAAATAAATGTACGTTATGTATTAGTGATAGTAAAAAAAGGTATAATCTATTATAGAGCTGGCTGAGCTTAAATGATAATAGGCTGCTAGCTGGTTATCCCCTGGGAAGTGTCCATTGAGTGTACGAAAGCTTAGATGCTCTAAATCACCTTAGAGCTGCCTACCAATTTTATATAGTCTGCCGGTTCCATTTATGCCCTGAACTGGTATTTCCCAATGTAGAGACTGTGCCATTGTAACCTCATCTTTGGAGTGGAATTCTAGGAGTTGTACATTGAAATTACCTGAAGCCACAAAGTTTGAAGTGTGTTCCTCTTGCTGGTCCCATAAAATGTCCTCTGCTGGTGATCTTGAAGATTTTAACCTGCTTTTAGGGGTGAATATAAACATTGACAACTACAAACTCAGTTTTAACGTTCTAGCAATTGATTGTGAGCCCAACTGCGTTTATCGCCAGCGAATTAGAATATATTTTCCTGGGTGAGCAGTGTTTGTCACATACTTGTATATCGCCAGACCATCCTTGGGATGGCAATATTTCGCACCTTTGCAAGCCAGCGCAAAGAAATATGTGAACCCTGTATAAGAAGTTGAACTTCAAGCCAGGTGTCTTGTAAGAGAATAATGTTGAAAGTTTGCAAGTAGGCTAAAAATGATGGGTCTGATGTTTTACTTGCTAGGCCGTTCTAAGAATACAGGCGTAGGGATCCTAACTGCTCCTTGGTCTCTGCACAGTCTCACTGGTCTTGTCACAGATTGCGCGACACACAGTTTTTTGTTCGTGAAATGCATCTCCAATCTGAGGACCCAGCTGTATGCTTGTATACCCGGGACTGATTTCTGAGTGTAACTCTTATTTATTGGCACTGATCTTCCTGGTGCGCCCTTAAGGACTTAGTGAGTATCTGCAGGTGGACGAACATCATCTTGTGGTTGTCCTAAGGCTAGTAAGGGAAGATAATACCCTGGTTCTGGGGTCTTGTGTGCTGGAAAAAAGAGCACGTGCTGCGTTGGATCTGTCGATCCTTTAGACAGGAAGATCTTCAGTTATTGTTTTAGGTTTGAGAGCAACTATCTGAATATACTTCTGTTCTGCAATGAATACTTCTTGTCTTATATGTGCCCTTATTGCTGAAAGATTCTTTTCTGAGTGATCTCCTCCTAGGAGTGATGTTTCAGCTTCATTATTTTTAAGTTCCCTTGTCACTGCTCTAAAGATGAGGTATTAACATCGATTTATTTTGTTTCAGCCATTCCCTCTTTGTTTTTGCCAAACTTGGGCCTTGTTCCTCTGTCCTAGAGCTTTGGGAATGTTTGATGAAATTGGTTTGATTCTATCCCAAGCATCCACCATCTTGTTTAAGGGAGATTTCTGGGCTCCTATAGGGGTTTAGTCTTTTTGCATAACTGCATCAATGTTATTTGGATTTGATCCACCCTCGCTGGGAGGAGTTGGCGTGTTAGTGTGTAATAGGCCATAAGCCTCCAGCTTGGAGTCAGAAATTTCAGACCGTGAGTCTGTTGCTGGCTTGGTGTTTTGTTTTAGATTTTCAAAGAAATCACACAGCATAACAGGAAGGGGGGATAGTTTGTCCAAAACCGGAGCACAAGTGCAATTAATTTGTAACAGTTCCAAGTCAGGCTGGGCACGCTTAATAAGATTGTTATAGTTGCCCGATTTTTCGTCAATGCTGGCTACAAAGGTATTAGGTAGTGATACCTGTATGTCCATTTTGTTAGACTGATATTGTAGGGCATCCATTGACAACTGCATGGCTTTTAATAAGGAGGTCCAAACATTATCCGTCTGCATTACCTCCTCTGACCCTGAATTTATTTTAATGTACTGTGTGCTGCTTGTAATGAAAGTTCCCTGAGCATATGAAGCTACCATCTCCTTCCAGTCCTGAGTTGCGAGGTTGATCATGTTATTCAGTGCTGCCAGGTCGATCTCTGTGTCTTGCTGGCCTGGATACTCTTCTCTGGCCTTGACCTCTAAGTAGTGTGTGAACTCAGTGGCCTTTATTAGTGAATTAATCCGATAATTGCCCCCAAAATTAGATGTTTCCATTGCCTGCTGTGCCTCGTGATTTAGTGATGGTGTTCTGCAGGGCAAGGCCTCATGTTTGCCGGTGAAGTCCACATGTGGGCCTTGTATTGCTTCATCAGCTGGCTGATGAAAGACATCCATTTGTTACTCCAGATCCATTACCCTGCCTGTATTAGATTCTCTTACCCCACCCTCTGCAAATTCGTTTGCAAAGCTGAAGCTGCAAGTTGACAATTATGATAAGGAGTGCTGTGCAAAAGGGCTGTTACTTCAGAAACTCTCATGCCTTGGGTCTATGGTTCCTTCCATATTCCCTTTTTTACTGCCTTCCTCCATTATGCAAGAAGTTATCCAGTAGCTGGGATTGAAAGGGTTCCGGCTACTGGCTGTTACCCCCTTCTCCCTGACCTCGTGTTGTGATTCCAGGTACCCTTGAGATGTCTAGGTTACAAAAAAATACCCTCAGGGAAGGGGGGTATAAGTAATAATCTCTAGATGTAGCAGGGTACACTGCTCAGTTAGCTCCTTGTTAATAGAGTAAAGGACAGAGCTTCATCCTTCAAGAAGTTACATTTTGTACATATGTTTGGCTGAAAACTGTGAGTTGTTGAGGTAGAGGAGCCCTCTTTAAGGCTGTAAGCCCCTATTGTTGAACTCCCTTCCGGCTGCTCCTTTAGCCCCTTTTTCGGTAAGGGGCAATGGATTTTTGTAGCTGAAGTTGTTGGAGTTGTTTGAATAGCTTGAGAAGTGTGTTTCTTTCTTGCAGTGCTGACAGTCCCGCAGGGGAACGACCCCCTGATCTCATTGAAGTCGCAGGCCCAAAAGCTGCTTGCAGGAGCATTTAGGGAGCCTCTGTTTGGGAGATTTAGTAGAGCTTTAGTAGAGGGCACTTATCTGCTGTGTGCAGTGTCCCCCACTCTCTCCTGGTAGCATTTAGTATGTACAGGTAGATACTGGCTGAAATACGACACTTGTGAGTTAGAGAGGTGGAGCATTTGTTTAATGATTAAATTGGTATGCTGCATGCGAAATGTTTAAATGACCACTAAGTGTCTCCCTCAGTATCGCTGTTGAATAAAGTACAAAACTCAGAGGCCAAAGCACAGACCACGGTGGCCTGGCAAAACCCAGCATGTCTATAGCTCCCTTAGTTAAACCTGGTTAGTCTTGAGCCTGAGTACTGCATCATTAGGCTCAACAATTAAATTTAAGAAGCAGAATGGGTCAAGGAGCGCGGTCTCACTCTAGCTTTAGCGTTCTAGTCTTACAATGGTGATGGTTCTTAGTAGTCTCCGGAGGCGGTCTTAGTGAAAGTTAGGCAGGAGTTTCTAGCGCCAATATCACCAGGGAGGCGTGGGGCTGCAAGCCACACCGAGGTAGCCCGGCCACTTCCGACGCACCCGCTTCCCTCCCCTAACCTACATGCCCTAACGGCGTCTTGCGCCACCTGATTGCCGCATATTCACCTGCGCCCGCCTCCCGTTTTCCCTCAGTGCGGCTCCTTGCTTCCTTGCTGTGGGTGGAGGCAGGACAGGCTGGGGCCACAGGGTGCAATTGAAACTGTATACAGGGTTGCAATGTAGTGGCACTGGTAGGCCTGGCTTTTCGCCTACACCTTCCGATCTTTGTTCAGCCCGTAGTTACACCCACTGCAGCTGCACACTTTCCGCATCGCGCTACGCCGGCCGCCCACCACGCTAACCTGCTGTCTCTCCTTGACACGCCTATTCCAATTGGTCTTGCCTTCAACATATAGTTATGTCCTCAAACTCCTGTGCCCAAATACAGCTCACTCAACTATGGCTTCTACAACAGCTCTGTTTGTAGGAATTTGGCTGAAAGACATCTTCAAAACAGCAACTTGAAAGGCAACGCATGCTTTTGGAAAGCACTACTGAATCAACATTAAAAAGAACAAAAAAGTAGCAGTTGGACAAGCAATGCTACAAAGCCTTTTTACTAGGGTATACCTCATTTCCACCGTATGATTTTCCTTCGGTGTACCATAGTTAATCATAATTCAAGCATGTCAATCTGAAAGATCTAATGCTGGAGGGAGAAGGAAGAACGTTACTTCCCTGTAACTCCGGTTCTCCAGCACTGGTATCTTTTATAGATTCACTTGCAACTCACCCCCCCGCCCCGCCCCCCTTTTCATGAGGCTTCAGTCATTAAATTTAACACTGAACGAATTAGAAAATCTGGCAGATCTTGTCAGGTGAAGGGGCAGAGGGTGTTTTTGACTGGAGTTTGTTGTTTACATTGATCCAGATATTAATGGTCCATATAAAGTTCAATGTTAATGAGAGGAAAAGTACACTGCTCTGTTAACATTGTTTAACAGCAGTTCCCAGCCTAAAAACAGGTAATAATTCAAGCTTGTCAATCTATGAAAGATACCAATGACGTAGAAATGAAGTTACATTTAAGTAACTTTTTTCCTTAGTATGAAGAATGTCTTGTGATGCCACTGACATACTTTGAAAGCCATGCAGCACATTTAAAGGGACTCCCCCTTTAACTTTTGGGTTGAGTTGCATTATATGAAATGATTACCTCCTTATTATTTTTGTATAGTCTCCAAAGAACCCCAGACTGGGTTCCTTACACGCAGTTATTGCTGTGATGACTCTATCTAGTGGCTAGGCTACTGTCCAGACCATTACTCAGGAAAGTTTGGACCACCTGAGGTTGAGATGGGATGTAGTGTTGGGCTTGCTTGAAGACTCTGAATGGAAAGAGACTCTAATATACCAAAGGAGTGCTGTTACAATAACCTTTCCAGCTAGTGTAATTCAAAATTGTACGTAAGATTTATTACACAAAATTACAGTTAGAAATGCCTTCACTGCCTTTGACCTGTCTCAATTCAAATGCATGCCTTTTGTATCACATGGAGCAATGGCAGCCTTTAAAGGATTAATGGATAGAGTATTCCGACAACACTCAGAATATGTTGGGACTTGCTTGTGTTGGTGTAAGTATATGCAGCAGGAAATACCACAAAAACGATTATCTGGGGTGTGAGAAATTCTTAGTTCAGCATGTGGGTCTTCAGCCTTTTGTGTACCTCTACCTATGTTCCCTGAAAATCATTGGGAGCTACAAATACTATTAGTGTTGTATTATTGAACACATCATGCAAGTTTGCATTAGTGGTTACCGTATGCAAGATTAATAGCAAGTCACCTGAGTGCATCAGTCAGGGTTGTCAGCAATATTGTAACCACAGCTGTGGTTGCTACATGAATATTGGTTTCAAGGACGGCTTTTTGTTGCTGTGATGAACTTTATGTCTCAAGAATAAATTGAGCTCTATATATTTTCTCTTCATGAATCCCGGTCCTATAGTGAAATTCATTTTGTTGTTATTGTCACTATATACTGAAGATTGGACTTAAAACAGCTTTAAAGAATTAATCCTTGATTCATGAGTGCCCTGACAGCTGTTTTATTATTAATTCAACAAGCAAACGGTTCTAATTTGGTAGGCTGGGATGCACACAGGAGAGCTACTTACAGATACCTGGAGAGCTAATGATAGATTTTCCTGAAAAATCCGTGTCGAGGTCACCTTTCAAGATTTTAAATTCCTCAAAATAAAAAAATGAAGTGCATGCCTTTCTCTAATTCCTCAGATTATACTATCATTTTGTGACCTACTTTTCAGTTAGAGCTACTACTGTATTAGATGTTTTGAAAACTAAACTGGATGCAAGGCCAAAAGAAAGATTTCCATGACTGAAATAGGCTAAAGAGAATACCTGAGCTGCACCTGCAGGACTAAAAGTTATTGGCAAATGTTTGCTTGATATTTAAATAGGGCCTCAAAATTGAGGGAAGGCCACAGAAAGATGAAATATACAACATGTTTAAATGGGAATTATCGCAAAATCCACCAGTGAGTTTACCTCCCCAATTGTACTCATCTCCACTTCTGATTGTAGTATCCATTTTTGTATTTATTTCAGAAAAGTCCATTAGATTTTTAGGTTCTGCACTTACCCGAATCCCAGAACAGACAGTGTAATAAATTGGCTAAAAACAGCAGTATTTCTTCATCGTGGATCTCATCACGAGATATCGACAGAGTAGCTGCTGGGGTTAATTTTAGTTTTCATAACAATTCATGGTATGGATCTAGCTGCACAACGCACCAACCAAAATGTTCTAAAGTGATGTGTTGCCTTATAGCCATATAAGTTGGCAGTTGAGCACAGGAACAAGTGTGAACATTCGGACGGCCAGTCTGTATCACAGTTGCATCTCCATTTCGGGTAATCTAGGGTTGAGTTCATGAGTCTCTGTAGTTAGTATTTGAATAGGTTTTCTTTTGTAAGCCATCCACCACAGAACTCTGGTTTGCTTCCTGCATCCAGTGGCGGGTCTGGACACTGATGAGATGCGCTGATCACACAGGATTGTCGGGCAGGTGAAGGTTGCACTCAAAAGAATTCTGCATCTGACACCGGCTGCTGGGCGTTGTTTTTAGGTTTGCTTACCACCTCTTTGTAGACAACTCAAAATATGGTTTCTTTCCTTACACTCTATTAATCCAACAGCAGTTAACAAACTGCATTACATCCTTTCATCAGCGGATTGTACTAAAGTGGACACAGGAGGAGCATCGGTAGGATATCTAATCTAGAGCTATAAGTAAAAAATATATAGATAAAACATGCGTTAGGATCTCCAATGAAAACAGTGGGGTGCTCTGGGATTCTAATGGCTGGTAGAAGCCCGGAGCTCCAACATTCCAATGTTGGGGACGGCAGAAGCCTCACAGAGCATGAGGGATTTTAATCTCCTCTGGCTCCATGAAGCCTTTGTTTTATTTATTAGAACATTCTGTCCTCTAGTGGCGAATTTTCTAAGAGCGTTATAGCCCTCCATAGCTGGGCTATACCAGCATTAAAGTTCTGCTATGTTTTTAAAGGCCTGAGCCGACGCTGGCCAGTGTAGCCTGCTGCGGCGAGTTATAAGGCTTTATTATATTACAATGAATTTCCTTGTGACTTTTTAAATAAGAAAGGGATTGTCCCAAACTGTTCAGTAAGCAGTCTACCTGAAGATAGTCCTCAACCGAATGGGGGAGCGAGACCAACGGGCTGCTAGTACTCCTAATGTAGCCCTATTCTTACTAATTAATGTTTTCGAACTCATGCAAAAAATATCGACACATTTTGACCTGTGAAGATTCAAGACCTCCTGAGGACCAGGGAAGTCAAGGAAACAAAACCTCAGAACTTTGCTACTTGTGCCCTTAGTTCACCATTCTTTAGTTTGGACACTTCCAAACACACCAAAAGGACATCATATGCACTCGGCCGGTGCTCTTGAATGTGCGGGAAACGTGGTACCTACTGAAGCTCACATGGTCGAAATGATCCTCCTTCTCCTCATTGTACATATGCTCAAACGACCACTCCTGTCAGACCGCATGAGGAATATATCCAAAGCAAGTGTGCCGCTTACTTGTTTTGGATATATTCCTAGTCCCGAGTGCACATGATGTTGTTTTGGTGTGTTTAGCAGCATCCAAGCTAAAGAATGACTGTTGCATTGAAAATTATCCTTTACGTTTTTCAGCTAGCTAATTTGATATATATTTTTTTAATTAATTTTTGAACTTTTTTCTGAACATCCTCTGATCATTTTGCATGAGGGCAAATATAACGTGACATTTAAGATCTTTATGTTTTACTTTTTAAAATGTATGTATGGAAATGTCCCTTTTGACAGACAGCAATAACAAGGGTAAGATACCCATGTGACATAGTGTGACACAGTGACCAGGTGAATCAAACTGAGCAGTTAATATTGTCCATGTTCGAGGTCATCAATGGTAATTTCTCAAATACAACAGTTAACCGGGAGGGCCATTATATTATTACAACATAAATACCTCTTCCCAGATAGATACCTGTCAACAACAACGTAGGTGGTGAACAATAGCAGAACCTTGGTAAAGCTCGGTACCCATATCTTATATCCCACAGGTCTGGATCGGGTTTCAGCAAGTAGGGCCTCACCCGGTCTCAAAAGTCATGGGGGCAAGCCTCTGGGGACAGTGTTCCTGTGTCTAGGCCAGACCATTTCTCACAGAAAGACGTATCTTTCCGCCATTCTTTAAACCGTGGACAGAGTAAACCGCCCCATCACATCACCACTGTACGTTTACCTTGGAGCAGTGCTAGGAAAACGAAATGCCGAAATGTTTGGGGGATATCCTTAACATATCCCAATATCACCACAGGGGGGGTGAGTTGGAATGCATGATCAGTAATATTGTACAGTACCTTCATAATTTGAGACCAGAATGAAGCCACTCTCAGACAGGCCCATGCTAAATGAAATAAGATTGCTTCCAGCGTACCATAGCGAGCGCAGTTAGTTTCAGTGTCAGGGTAGGTCAGAGCAAGGTCTACTGGCGACAGATAGATTCTGTGTAAATGTTTATAATTGATTAATATGTACCTGCCCTTAGAGGACACCTCCTTGGTTTGCTGACAGCAGTAGCACCATTGTTCATCTGCTATATTTTGACCTAAATCCCTTTCCCAAGCTCGGCGTGTTTTAGAAAAATCAGATTCTCGGCTATTCACGGCTATAGAGTACAGATGTGCTACTAGTTTAATATGGCATGAATTGGTGAGTAGGCGGGTCAAAAGCAAACACTCTGGGCTTTCCTCATGGGCAAGTCTTGCATAATTTAGTATATCTGTCAAAGTCATTGCCCCACCACAGGGCCCCGGCCTCACCGGCGAGCACTGCCATGAACTGCCCCACGTCTGTAGACCCAAAGCAACCCAGCAGCGTGGGCCCGACACGAGTAGCCTTCCTCCGGGCACTGCGCCCCAGGCCTCCCAGCGGTCACCGATCACTGTCTCTTCGAGCCGTGTTGCCTGCGTCTCTGTGTAGCCCCCCAGGCGGCCGACATACTAGGCCACAGGATAATCGCTCTGTCCGACGGAGCAGCGTTAAGCAACCACCATCTTGGTTCAGCATTAGGCCATGCCCCGAAATATTTTTTTAGGTTTTAAACCTATTTTTATTGAGTTTAATTAAAATGAGAAAACATAGATGACAGACCAGACATTTTTACATCACATATGTTTGTTTTGTCACTTAATCAGTTTATGCAGTTTTGATCAGAATATTCTCCTATCGTATTTGTGAACGCCACTCCCATTCCCATGCACTGAGTTATGACAGTCCTTGGAACTCACGCCATTATCCCCACACTTTTATGAATTTCTGTGGGCAACCGCTGCGTAAATAAATTGTCTGTTCAACCTCTATAAACCCTTCCATATTGCAACACCGCTCCCTGAATCCTGGTGGCTGTGCCCACCCCCTCAGGCAGCTGTGTATTGACTGGCCGTGCCTAGAAAGATGTTACACAATATTTTTACCAATAGGGAACAGTGTGATTTTCCCCATATGTGAAGTGGCATCCGTTTAGTGTCCTTATTAATATTTGTGTTAGAAAGTCTTACCTGGAAATTCCTAGTTTTCCTCCAAAAGGCATAAATCGGACCTAATGCATCCCTACACTTTGATCTAGTATATGTGTAGTAAGTGTTTTGTTACGGTTTGAGCTCAACAAGACGGAACCCCACCATTACTGCCACCTCTTTAGGTACCCACATCACTACCTCTTACTCTGTCATCCAGACCCCCAGGGTCTGTAGCCCATCTGTCTAAAACCATACAGTCAGGAGCATTTTTAATCATTGTCTTGTAATTCAATGGTAGTGCCTTTTCAGGTATTTATGAGGGCAATACATTTGCACCTCAACCAGTCTCTTCTTGTATTTGTATAACGTCCTAATTATAGATAATTAGAAATCTGTGCAGTTTCAGATTTGCAGTCTTTCAAGTTTTGTGATCTTTTCTTCATAGTTTGTCTAACTAGCTCTTTTGTTTAATTTTAACTTCCACAGTGCCTATAGAGCAAGGTATACGTTCTGTAAAGGCACAGTTTTGTATCCTTGACTACACACTTTCTTTAGCAGATTTAATTCAGGCTAATTGTGATAGCATACTTTCAGACAAACATGCATCGATTGCATATATGCATAGAGGTCTCTGAACCAATTTTTATAAACACAATATTTCAAGTTCATTGTAGACATTTCTTCTTGACATTATGAATGCTGGAATGATTTTTGCCTTTTTATCCCAGTTTTAATATTCTAAACATAGGTCCACTAAAAAACAAATGCCATTTAGTTATATATTTTTTTGTTCTTGATATTGTTGATTTATGACCAAATCGTGAGGGTAGAAAGTTATAGCTGGAATGTATTCTTATGTTGTCACAGAAACTGAAGAAGGACCCATACACAATTACCATGGTTGGGTTCTCCAAAGTTACAAACTACCTCTTTGATACGTTTCGGGGTGGAGATCCTGCTATACAACAGCGACCACCTGAAGAAATGGCTGATTTTCTTAGTGATACCATTCCTCGATTAAAATTGAGCCAGCAGGAAGATCCTGGATTTGAAGTTATCACACAAGTAAGTATTCATCTGAGTGATACTTTCCCAGGTATGCAGATGATGTCAAAAGATTTATTGAACTAGGGCTAATTTGGTTTTATTTTCCTGATCTAATTTGAATGCTTACAATGACGTTTTCTTATTTTGGTATTTATAAAGCACAGTTTACTGTGAAGTATTGGAATGCTGTGCATGTAACAAATGTAAATAAAAAACTGGGTCAATAAAGAACTATGATAAAGAGGTAAACTGTTTGTTATAAAGAGAAGGTGACTAAAAGGCGGTATCTAGTACCTTAGTTCAAATAGTGGTATCTATTGCTATATGCCTGAGCAGCTGGGAGGCCAGGTCAACCCAACCTGCAGAACTTTCGAAAACAGCTTAAAACATGGCTTTTCATCCTTCCCAGTTAAATTCTATTCTTGCCTGCTGTTTTGAGGACCAGCCACAATTGTATAGAGCCAAGACTCCTTTAGGCATACATCGCACTTTATAAATTAAAATCAAATCAAAATATAGTCAGGTTCTAAGATCTGGAGGGCAAGCGAGGATCTCGCTGAATGGTGCTGTTTAAACAACTTTGCGTTTAGTACCTGTCTTGTGGAAAGTCAGATTTGTTTTGTTTTTCTTCTCGGATGACATTCAGTAGTTTAGGGGCTAAACAAGGTATTTCTTGTTTGGAGGCTTAGCAGATGTGGCGTTTGGCGTCTTGAATATAAACAGATATGTTTTACTACTCCAGCATTAATTCTTTCGTAGATTTACATGCACAGGTTGGGAATCTCCAATAGTTTAGAGCAGGAGTGGTCATTGTCAAATGTCTGTAGTCCTAAGAATAGTGTTTATTTAATTTTGCTTTCACCCCAAATAGGTGAATGAACTGAGCACTCTCGCCCTCACACCCATTAGCCGCCATCTCTATCTTTTCTACTGCATGTTGAGTGTGAAGGAGTCCCAGACAGAGGTATGAATTATCTGCTGCATAATCCTTAATAAAATCAGGATTTTACCTTTTCACCTCCCCAGATGACCTTGCAGGCATAATTTCACCTACTACCCTGCAGCAAGTGTGTTTTGGGTACGTTGTATATCATTGACAGGAAAAGATTCAGTGACCATGCCAAGCTTTCCTCAGAGGAATATGAAATCTCTCGACTACATCACAACACAAACCAGCTACCTGTCACTCGTTGACTGTATGCTTCCCTTCAACCTTTTACAGCACTCTGCTGCCTTTTGTCTGGGTTAGCAGCATACAAATACCACATACATACAAACATCCCTCTTCAAGGCTTTTTCGGCTTGTTTATTGAAGACATTACCTGTGGATGATCTGCATCTTAAATGCATTTACTGCCTTTATCTGAAAACTAAAGCATGTGACAACTGCAGAACTATTTCAGCACAAAGTCTACTTGACAGATTCAGACCCCCAGCAAAAGGCAATTGGTCGCGATGTTGAGAATTCTCCCTCTTAGGGCATGATTTTGCAAAAGGTGTCTCTCTAGGAGAAAGAAATTGGCGAGGTAACAATTGAATATGCTAGACATTTTCACGAAGAAAGCACCTGTAAAATTAGTGCCTGCTGTAAAAAAAAAAACTGTGCACCTCTCTTGAGGCAGCCATGCACCATGCTGACACTTAGCCCTCAAAAACTAAGGATGTTCTGATGCTTTCCCTATCTAGACTTTCATCTAGGAACAAAATCCTGTCTGCTGTGAAATCACTTAGTGATGGGCATCTCGATGTTAACCATCTTTTCATCGAAAAATTTGTCATCACAGGAAATCTCTTCATCATTGACGGCAGCTCTATGTCATAGACAGATACACCATTGTCATCTAAGGGAACACTTTTGTCATTGATGGATACTTTGTTTTCTGTGAGTACTTACTTCATCTTCAGCAGGCATCTCGTCATCAACGGTCACCCTTTCATCAACTTTCACCTCGTTAAAGATCACCTTGTTGTCAAAGGGTGCTCCTTTGCCGTTGGGACCTTAGTTGTCTACACTTCTGTTGACACAATAAAGCTTGCATTTTTGCAGTGTAGCAGTTTCACAATGACTGACTAAGTCTGAGCTTTACATAGCATAATTTCCCATTAAGATTTCAGAGCATCTTCTTAACAAAATATGGGTAAAAGGGATAAAGAAGATTTAGAAGATATTGTTTCAGTAAAGGACTAGTCCGTGACTTCCTATAGCACATGACAATTCATGTTTCAGTACATTCTTGAATGTAAATTTGAACCACCACTGTATGAGGGTCACTGTGAAGGTCAAGCTCATTATGACAACTCAGAGTTATGAAGACCTTAAACCCTCTTTTGAAGGGTACCACCTCGGGGGCAGGCATTCCCCCAGAGAACCACAGATAGCAAATGTAAAGCAGCAGAAAATGGAAAATTTGGGTGCAATGCTGGTGAGCTTAGCTCCATCCCAGTGGCATCCTATTCCATGCCCCCCACATAATTTTTTTATTTGCCAGTACAAAATCCTCTGGCTCGTGATATGTAGGATAGACAGTTAAATGATAATTTCAAACTAAAAACTGATTAGGACGATCTAGGTCGAAGCACAGAAGATTCTAAAGAGTATGTTTTCCAGAATAGTTTTATTTGTTTTTTGAGAAAACAAAACAGTAGGGCACTTACATGTGCCCATGACAAACAAATAAACAGTGCGGGAGGGCACAAATGTAGTCGTATCCATCACACATGCATTATCATTAGTGAGCTGGGAACACTTAGGCAAGCAATAAAAATCTGGCATTTACAGGTATTGGAGGCAAATGTATTGTTAGGCTTGAGCAGTTAGGGCCTCATTTCCGTCATCCAACATCTTCAAATCATAGTATTCAATCCACCCACCCCAAATTTTATAGAATTTACATGGACACTCTATAAGTGACTTTTTCTGCTGTCATGTACAGGTCCACCCCTGCTCTCCATTCCATCATGGACTGTACCTCAAGAGCTCCCCCAGTGTTTTGCCGCATCCCTCTTCGCCACCACTAGTCCTAGATTACAGAAAAGTAACTTTACCTGTGGAACATCCACATCGCCGTGTATACCAAGGAGGACATATTTTGGTAGTGTTGCCCCTACCACCTTATCCATCTCATGTATTATCTTTTGCCAATGTGTTTGTACAGCTGGGCAGGATCACAGGGTATAAAAGAAGTTCCCCCTCGGCCCCCTACACCTCAGACATTCTGGGGACACCACTCTTCTATTTCTATGCAGGCATGCACTGGCAAAGTATACTCAATGGAATATTTTGAATTGGATGAGCTTCAGCCTAGATGTAATTGCCCCTTCTTTTGGGTGCATCAAGGCTGCCTCCCTGTCCAAATCATCTACTTAATCCACCTCTGACTTCCATTTATCCTTCAACTTCTTCATGGTATCTGGTATTATATTGTAAATAGTTTCGTAAAAGAGCCTGACTGCTTTTTCCACTAATTCTCCCATTAAGAGTCTGCCTTCTAGGGGTGCATATTCCAGGAGGGCCTTTTCAATGCCTTCCGCCACCATGATTGCCTGAGCTGCAAGTTTTTAAAATGCTGTATGTTGTGGTGTTGATAGTCCTGCTGAAGGGACTGAAAAGACATAAAGTCACTCCCTTCTATGAGATCTTAATTTAGAAAAACAGATGAGATTCCAGGCTTCAAACCCCTGCAGCTTTCCCAGCTCCTTAAAGCTCTTTCCCATCCATAACGGGGTCTCACAAGTGACTCTACTTGACCACCCTATGTATCTATTCGTTTTGAACCATGCCTCAAATGCCCCCCAAGCCGCTGGCAAAAACACCTTGTCCCTCTCCCCCATAAAGGTAGTGTTGGAATGGATATTTTTGAAATTGGGTTTTTGTCAGTGCATAGTTTGGATGATTTCCAGCCATACAGCCCCAGCCATGTATAGCGATCAAATGTGCCTCACAGTAATAAGCTCTGAGATCAGGGAGAGCCACACCCATTGTACTGATTTCTCTGCAGTGTCCTAAGGGCCACTCTGGGATGATCATTGTTCCATAATATTTTCCTGAGCTTATAGACTATTTTAACAAAGATCTCATAAGTAATCCTGTAGTAAGTATTTTGTAGGGTGAATAGGAACTTTGGGATGGTGATCATCTTATACATAGCCACCTTTCCCAATATCGTTAAGTGCTGTGCCTTCTAGCGGTTGGCATCCACACAGAATGCCACTTGTACTTTCATTAAGTTCCGTTCTGGGCATCTCTCTGGGGTCAGTGTCACGTAGCTTCCCAGATACTGAAATCCCTACTGACCTATATGCAGTCTTCCAGGGAGAGCCGATAGGTCTAGATAGCCTCTAGTAGGAATGAGTACTGACATATGCCAGTTTAGTTGTCTTTCTGTAGGAGGACCTCAAATGATCCCAGGGGGGCACCAGGCTTTCAGCAAAAGAAGCATTGTGCTGAGAACAGAGCCTTAATTTAAGCTGAAAAAAAATGAGAAGCAGTAAACCACTCTAAGACGAGCCATCTCTAAGATGTTTTGTCATTTTTATCCAAGCTTGGAGTATGTGGGGGAAGGGACTCTAAATACTTTTCAACCCCCTCTCCTCCCCCAGCCCCCCACTTCTAATAATCACTATGTGGATAGCAGCAGTAATAGGTTTGAAGACTACGACCCCAGTTCATGGTGTATCCTGAGTGGGCACTGTGTCTTTCAAACCCCAGGAATACGACAGGGATCGACTCTTCCGGGTGAGAAAGGCATAAAACAACATCATCCCTGTTCAACCAGATTTTTTTATCATCAACAGGAGACCCAGCGATGCATAATATTTGGGCATGTGCAGACTATACAAGTCCGAGGTGTCAGACCAGAGCAAACAGAAGGGGAGATGGGGCCCCCTGCTGAGTTCCCCTCCTTATGGGAACGTCCACGGACAGAACTCCATTAATCCAAACTGTGGCTGCGGGCGCTTGATAAAGCAGCGCCACCCATTGTAAAAAATTTGGGATCATGGCCGAACCTCTGTAATGTTTGCATCATAGGCCCTTCTCACATCTACAGATTTGAACAGATGGGGGTCAGGGCGGGTCCGGACCTCTGGTAACCAGTTATGAAGTTTATAAAAGTAACACCTGTTTGAAGGTTTGGATATGAAGTCAGATTGATCTTTATGGATAAGTGAGGGAAATAACGCCCACAAGCCTCATAGCTAATATTGTAGTCAGTATCTTGGTCGTTATGTGAAGTAGCAAGATCGGATGATAGGATCTGCAGCTAGTGGCCGGTTTCCATGCTTCATGTATCACCACTATCGTGACTTTACGCCGGTCTGTTGGGAGTGCTCCCTCCTCTCGAGCCCCCAAATACATTTTAAGCAGATGTGAAGCCGGTGTATATTTGCGCTTCTTTTAATGAATTTTGCTGAGATACCACTGAGTCTTGGCGTTTTGCCCGAATTTATTTTTGCAATGCCTGCCTGTACTTCAGCCAGGGAGATCTCCTCCTCTAGGGCATCTCAATCTTCCGCAGGGAGGGTCTGCACCTCCATTGTTTTTAAACACTCCTCAATTTGCTGAACAACAAATACGCTCCACACATAAATAGGTCCATGATTTTCGAATTGCAAATAATCACATTACAGTAAGGATGCCTAGAAGTCTGTGTGAGACTAAGATCCTTTTATTGACATTTCATATAGATCCTCAACATCCGGCACATATTTTGTCACCAATGTGACTTTTTCAAGGCTAGTTGTATTGTTGTATAGGACACAATATGGGCTTCAATATTTTGGGTCTCCTAGTGATGTCATAAGATAGCATATATCAAGCAAGCTATTCTTTCAGTAGTTGATAATCTTGTCACAAATCCACGCTCAGAATGCCAACCCATGATAAGCTTGTACTCTGAAGTCCAACGTGGTTACAGAGCGGCGTTCCTTCCAAATTTCTCCTCAATTTGCATCTGTGCAGCCAGTGAGCATTCATTATAAAGAGCCTCATAATAATTTGCGAATTCATCTGCTATTGCTTTGTCTGTTTGGATTTGCCTACGTCAATCAATTAATCAATCAGGGTCTTGTAGCGCGGGAGCTGGTCAACCCGAGAGGTCTCCAGGCGCTGGATGGATGCTGCGGGCCATGTCTGGCTGGGGATATTGGTCAAAGAGCCAAGTTTTGAGCTTCTTTCTGAAATCCTTCTGAGAACGGGACATGCACAGGTGGAGAGGGACGTTGTTCCAGGACTTGGCAGCGAGGTGGGAGAAGGAGTGACCTCTGAATTATCGCCAGCGGATGCGGGGGACATGGAACTAGGTGAGGAAGGCTGAGCGGAGTACTATGGTTGATCGATGGAATGTGAGGTGGTTGTTGATTTAAGTGTGTCCAGCATTGTGGAGGGCCTTGAATGCTTGCATCTTTGCTGGATGGGGAGCCAGAGGAGGTCCCAGAAGTGGGGCGTGATGCTGGTTCTTCTGGGGAGGTCGAGGACGAGTCTTGCTGCCACATTCTGGATGATCTTAAGGCGGTTCATGAGCAGTTTTGCAGTTCCAGGGTAGAGCGCGTTGCTGTTGTCAAGTTGGCTGGAGATGAGGGCCTGAGTGACTGTTTTACTGGTAGAGATGGGGATCCATCGGAAGATCTTGCAAAGCATGCAGAGGATGTGGAAGCAGGCAGAAGAGCCAGTGTTGATCTGTTGCCTCATGGTCAGTTGGGTGTCCAGGATAATCCTGAGGTTGCGTGTGTGACTGGTGGGGTTTGTTGGGGAACAGAAGGTGGCAGGCCCCTACATGTCCTCCCAAGGGGAGGGCTTGTCCCGAAGATGAGGTCTCAGTTTTGTCTGAATTTAGCTTGAGGCAGTTAGTCCTCATGCAGGTGGCAATGCCGGTTATAGTGTTTTTGAAGGTAGTTCGTGTGATGGCTTTGTCATCTGTGAGGGATAGGACAAGCTGATTGTCATCAGCATATGAGACAATATTGAGCCCCTGGGTGTGTACAAGGTCTGCCAGTGTATTCATGTAAGTGTTGTAGAGGATGGGGCTGAGTAATAAAAATAGCCTCTATTCATTGGGTGGTAGTGACGCCATAAGTCAGTGAGCACCAACGTAACCATGAATCAGGCCAGCACCGTTTCCCTGGGGGTATTTGTAGTAGATCTGGACCTGTCTAGATCAGGGGACATAACATCATTGAAGTCTCCCCCTAGGACATACAGCATTGATTTTGTCTCCAGCAGTATGCTTATTACCTTGTCCAGGGTGGTTTGTTGAAGGTGGGGGCACGTAGACACTGAGTGTAACATCCTTCCTTCCACAAAGGCCCTGAACCACAGCATACATCCCACTGGGGGTCTACCCACGATTTTTGGATCCTGAAGGGGAGTGACTTTCGGGCCAAAATTGCTACACCTTGGGAACCAGAGGTAAAGCCCGTGTGCATTAGTGTAGTATAAGACCTTCGGATTACGAAATGACAGTGAGTCCCCCTCAAGTTGGTCTTCTGGAGAAATACCACCTCGGTTTGAGGCGTCTAATGTAAGTCGCAACAAGCCCTCTCTTACTTTTAATGTCTAGTCCTTTGACATTCCACGTAAGGATAGAGTGATCAGTCCAGTTCAAAGGTATGTGCCATATCTGCACTGAAATAAGCCAGTACTCATCTCACCAATAAACAGCATAGTGCCTCAATTCTATGGCCCTTCATGCTTCATCTGTCAAACAGATAATAAACCCTAAAAACAGTGATTCAGGTGAAACATCCAAGTACCTGCTCCCGACCACCTTCCCCTGTACTCATTCACCCCCATGTCTGATAAAGGCAAATAGATCACAAGACCAGGCCCGAGCTGTCTGTATCTCACCCCACTCTTAACCTCCTTAATGTAAACACTATAGGCCTATTTTGAATGAAAATATGCCTCATACAACCAGTCACCACTCGGGCCTCGAGATTGAGTCGGAGGGATAGCTGAATCTCTTGCAAGAAAAGAAGAAATAACAGGAGAGGTGCTATTAGGGATTCCTCCAATGAACCACATCTGTGCTTTTTGCCATGCAAACCAGAGGGCCCGAAAACTCCCCCTACTACTAGGGTTCCCATCAAGCCTTTCAACACACAAGAACTTTTTGATTTCAGTCTGTACAGCATGTATAGTCCCCAAGTTTGGTGTAGTCCCATCTGGGCCACGATCTTGCTTCTCTTCGGATACCAGCTGAGGTGAACCCTCCACGTTGCCAGGAAATGATTTCGCTTGTTGCAGCTCTCCATTTTCAGATTCTGAAATTCACTCGCCAACTGCTTTCTCTCTGCCAGTTCTCTCTCACGATTTATCTCTCCCCATTCCTGCTCGGACCCATCATTTACACTTCGAGGACCAGGTTTTGTGACTGGCCCTGAGACTGTGCCCCCAACCTGTTGCCCCCCCCCGAGGGGGCTCCTGGGAGGGAAGGAGGAGGGGGGTTCTCCTTGACCCATCTCCGGGCCTTCTCTGAATTAAAAACAAAAAAGTGCATTTTATTCTGAATGATCGCTTTCAATTTGATGGGGTAGAGCAACATGTACTGGAAATGCATCAATTGGATTTTAGCCTTAACTGCATCTAAAGAGCTCCTCTGCTTCTGCACATCTCGACAGTAATCAGGGAGCAGCATAATTGTGGAAGAGTTATATACGATTGTCCCCAGTTGCAGCGCTTCCTTAAGTATCATGTCTCGAAAAATTAACAAACGTGCAGTAAGTGCCCTTGGGGGGAGCACCTGGTATTGGCCTTGCAGTGAGTGCCCCATGTGCCCGTTCGATTGCAAAGCAAGTAGAAAAGTTGCTGGAGGTGAAGGTATCACAAAGCCATTGCTCCAGAAAAGCTGGCACACTGGTGCCTTCCATTCCTTGTGGGAAACCTACAACTCTAAGATTGATGTGCCTCGCACAATTTTCAGCATTGTCAACTCTCCACAATAGGTCTTTAGTGAGCTATTTCATGTCAACCAGATCCTTCCCCCTAGTGAGTAGAGTGTCTTCCAGCTCTGATATCTAGTCCTCCACCACTGTAACTCTGTTAAGTTTCAGAGATCTTTCCTCAGCAAGGATACCTCCGTGCCCAACTCACCTGTTTTAGTTTCCAGGGTATTTCTGGATTTGTGCATTGGCCTGTTGATCGGTACCCCGATCTGATTTATGGACATGGCAGCTCTGTGTACTTTGTACATATCCATTTTAGAGGTGGCTCTTACTATATCATTTGAATCTCAACACTTATAGTGTATTTTAGCTCTTCCTGGGATCCATTAGTTCTGTACATATAATCTTGCTATAAGATAAGAAAGGGTTGTGAAAGCTACCTATTGTAAGTATCCACAACAGGTAAGGGACCTGTGTCCCAGTATAGTCATTCATCGTTCACTGTACGAAAGAAAGTTGACTACATTTTGAGTAACACAGCCACTTTGTCTTGTACACTGTATATCATTTGTTATATGAGGCTATTGTATGCATTTTGGGGTTAGGGGAAACAGTTTCTTAGTATATATATATTTTGGCTTCGGCTAATGCAGTAAGTAGCCACCATCTGCAGTGGGAGGACATGTCCTGTGTAAATATATATATATATATATATATATATATATTGTGTTGTGCAACAATGGTAATTTATTAGACTGTATGATGGAGTGATCTGAAGATTTCTTCAGGGTATTTCAGACCGATGATCATCATCTAGCTATGTTTGGGCAGCACCACACGATATGCAGCAAGTTACATCTGGGCTACTGGCACCTCCAGCACTGTGAGTTCTCAATTAGCCTAGCCTTGACTAGATTTTATTTTATTTTATTTTATTTTACAAGGTTTGAACCGACTATGGGGCTTGCAGGAACATAATAAAACATACATGATACACAATGACATAAATAGATATATCTCAATATACAGATAAAAAAACTTCTTTAAAAAATAAATTGTAAACCATAGTGTAGGAAAGTGCCCCTTTTGACAGGGTTACCACCCCCCCCCCCACCACCACCACTTCTGCCGTGTTCTTTCCCTAAACTGTACCATTGTTTCCACAGTTGGCACATCCCCGGCACACAGCTAAGTCTATTGTAAAAGGTACCAGTGGTACCAAAGGCTCTGTGGGCCAGGAAGGGCCACTAAGTGCTGCAGCATGTATTATGCCACCCTAAGGTACTCCTCACTGAACACATGCACACTGCCATTGCAGTATACCAGTGGGAAGAAAAAGGTAAAGTCGACATGGAGTCCCTTTCTGGGTGCCAAGCCTACAAACCACTGCCTATGGCATAGGTAAGTCACCCCTCTAGCAGGCTTTGGAGCCCTAAGGCAGGAAGCACTATACCACAGGTGAGGACATAGCTGCATGACCAATATGCCTCTACAATGTCTAAGTCCATTCTTAGAAATTGTAAGCGTACTGTGGCCATTTTAAGTACATGGGCTGGGAGTTTGTCATTACGAACTCCACAGCTCTATGATGGCATCACTGAAGCCTGGGAAGTTTGGTATCAAACCTCTCAACGCAATAAACCCACACTGATGCCAGCATTGGATTTATTTTAAAATGCAGACAGAGGGCATCTTAGAGATGTTCCCAGTATTTTATTCAACCTCCTAGTGTAGGTCTGTGCCAACTTGCCACTAACAGACATGTTTCTGACCCCATGGGATGAGAGCCTTTGTGCTCTCTTGGGTCAGGAATAAAGCCTGCTCTGGGTGGAGGTGATTGCAGTAACAGCAACACTTGGTGGTGAGCCTCAAAGGCTCAGGCCTCCAGTTACACCGCCACAGGTCACTCCAACTATCTATTGGAGATACCAGCCCCCCAGACCAAGCCCCACTTTTCACAGCAGCTCAGGCAGGAAAATTAGGAAAAACAAGGAGGAGTGACCACTTCAGCTGGGACCACCCCTAGGCTGTCCAGAGCTGAAGTGACCCCCTCCTTACAGAATTCTCCATCTTGCTTTGGATGAAAGTAACCAATAGGGATAGGAATATGCCCCCTCACCAAAGGGAGTGGGCAGAGGAAGGGTGTACCCACGTTCAGGGACATAAGCCATTGGCTACTGCCCTCTGACCCCTGTAATGCCGCTAAATCTAGTATTTAGGGGTATCCCTGTACTTTGCTCTTCAGTTTCCTGGTGTCCACAAGAGGAAGAAGAAAGAAGGACTGAAGAGCTGACCCCAGCAGTGAAGACTCTTAACCCTACCAGACTGTCGGCAGCTTCAAGACTCTTTCTACATAAAGACAAAGCATCCTGCAGGACCAGGGACTGCTACCATCCCCTAAGGACCAATAACTCCCAAAGACAGCAGCCCTGTCCTCAAAAGAAACCCCCAAGAAGGTCTCCAGAACTGGGTCCGCGACCCCTTTGCAATCTGCACCAGACGCCCAGGCCCCGTGTCCATGTGGCCCACAAGTCCAGATGAGGTCCCCAGGCGATTCCGACCTCAAGACCACCCTGGGATGACCCCTCTTGGCCAACAGGACGATCCCTGCATCCTAAATTCAGAGGACTCCCTTGACCGCGACCCGATCAGACAAAGTTTCCCAATGCTTCACCCGCAGCCCTCTTCCCTTGGGGAATCCGACTGATGGTTCAGCAAAGTCCAGCTGGCTCCTCTCCCACCTTTTTGAGTAATTAAATTTAGATACCAGGTGTACAGAGACAATTTTAACTCACTTTTCACTCTCCTTCCTTTCTACTGTCAGCACGTACTGCAGACATGAATGGATCTGCGTTATCACTTTCGGTTTAGTGCCACCACCATATGAGTGGTGACCCGTCAGATATTGCAGTGCCGGTCTGACGTGGAGTTAGCCCAATGATGATGCTGAGCGTCTTCATTGACGCATGAGGGCACTCCTATCACAATACCGATACTTGGTGTCCTTTTCAGACATATTTTCTTGGAACAGTGTACTCTTTTCATTTATTCCTCTCCCACCTGTCCAGCCTTTGGTTTTCCACAACCAACTCCCTGGACCCAGCCTGCAGCATCTTTGTGACCACTGGAGTACCCCCATTGAAAACCATTGGGTGCCCGACACTGTGTTTGCACCTAGCCGCCGATGTGCTGCTAAGGGTGTGTGTTTGGTGTTGACCTTTGGCTCCCCCGGTGCTCATCTTAACCTTCCCATATCTGTGCCCTGAAGTCGCAGGTACTTACCTGCAACCTGATTCTTTCCGAGTGCCCCCAGTCTCCATAAGATTCCGTTAAAAACCTAACACCATCTTTGACCTCTGCACCCAGACCGTCCTGTGTTGCTTGTGGTGCACTTTTGCGGTCAACTTAAACATTGACCTGTGGACATCCTAACCCCCAAAGACTGGGAATTTAAGTTGAGTACTTGCCTGTAAACTATGTTAACACTTTTCCTCCCCTAGGACTGAATTGCTTCCTACGAGAAATTGCACTGAGTCTGTTTTTGAAATTGAAAAGTGTTACTTATTTGTAAACTGTTTTATCTGCAAAACCTAAACAAAGTGCATTTGATATATAAGCTGTATACAAACTTACAACTGTACTTACCACAACAAAGATCCTTTTGGTTCTAGAAACAAAGTAACAAAGTATATTTTTTAGATATAAAAACACTGGCCTGGAGTTAGTCATTGAGTGTGTGCCTCATTTCTTGACTGTGTGTACAACAAATGCTTAGCACTATCCTCTGAGAAGCCTAACTGCTGGAGCACACTATTACAAAAAAGAGCATTAGTATTATCTAGCCTCTGTTAAGCCTCAGGGGATCCACTGGACTCTGTGCATACTATACGTCTTTTTGGTATAGTATATACAGAGCCAGCTTCCTACACATACCATTTCATTTGGTGGCAGAGTTAAAAATTAATACGCTGTCTCCAAAGAAATCATTCCACATCTTTTAAAAAGTGGATACAGGTAAATCCCTCAGGCAACCTGTAAAAACAGACATAACAATAAGACACAATACAGTCCAAGTCTTGAACACCTTCTTTACATAAATCAAATATACAATCTTCCTTTTTAACTTTTTCCCAAGTTCCTGTTAGACAGCAAATTCAACCTTATGAGCAGAATTACTCTTCGAATGCCTTGATCTAAATTCCATTTCACATTTGTTTGTGGGGGTTTCCCTACAAGTGATAAAAGGGACCTCTCTCTACTAACACAAGAATCACCACCAATTTGCATGGCAAGCCTCGATTAGTTTCTTTGAAGATCAGCGCCAATTCAGAAGGATCTTGAAATGATTGAATTTTAGAAATGTTTCTGTTATTGCTGAACCGTGGAATTCTGCAGCCATTCTTCCACAGTGTATTGGTAATCAAGGTATTTTTGCTATGTGTGTTGTAAGTGCTCTCCCATTGGTTTAGAACCAAGATGACTCACTTCCACATGTACCACTAAAGACTATTTCCCCCTTTTTGTATAGTTGTGTTGCCCTTTATTGGTGCATGTTGAGGAGCTTAGTATCTTTCTTCAGATTGTTTTAAATTTTGTTTGTGAAGCTTGTTCTCACCATAATTTGAACACTTGAGTAACCAATAAACAATGAAGGTGTATAGTAACATAGCAAAGGTACAAATCCAATTTGTTGGTAAGGCTTCACCCAGAACAGTATATATATCTTTGTCACTTAGTAACATGTACGCCAGTTGTGAAAGGTCTAATGCTACACAATGGTGATC
This sequence comes from Pleurodeles waltl, assembly GCF_031143425.1. Taxonomy (NCBI): domain Eukaryota; kingdom Metazoa; phylum Chordata; class Amphibia; order Caudata; family Salamandridae; genus Pleurodeles; species Pleurodeles waltl. The sequence continues at coordinate 829,615,750 of NC_090442.1, read as the reverse complement.
AATACATGGCAGTCCTAGTTCCCAAGACTTTGTGTTAGCTATTACCTTGCAGAAATTTCCTTTATATACATGTAATAGTGCTCTAATAAATCATAATAGTCTGACTGGCACCATCAGTGGTAGCATGCCTAGCTCATAGTAAAAGTGTGGGGCTCCCACATATCAGATGTTCAGTTGGTTTAGAGTATCTTTTTCCATCTGCTTTAAAGCCCTTCTGACTTGGCCCCTGAGTATTCGAGCTTAGTTTGTCTTCCTTGGAAGTCGTATCGCGCAAGTGAGCTGATGTTGTATTCAATTTGTAGCCCAAAATATAAGAAGTCATTCTTAATTCTCTCCCAGCTGGCAGGGAGGATTCTAGATTTGTGAGAGTGAGTAGAATAGAATCTACGTATAACAGCAATTTCAAGATTCCTGTAAGTATCTCGAGCTCCTGTCTATATCCCTGTTTGACATACAGCTGCCTTTATGGATTTTCGTGCTAACAAGAACAGGAAATAGGAAAATGGACAAAGCGGCTGTGTCCTGCTTTGGATGTGCAAAGGGTCAGAGAAGAAATCACAAAAATTTACTTTCGCTGTCTGGGAGTTGTTTAGTCACTAAATCTTGTTGAAAAGTCAATGCCCAATCCAGCTCTCTGTAATGTGCAGAGCATGTAGTCCTACTTAATCCATGCAAACTCCTTTTCAACATAGAAGTATAGTGTTAGCATCTGTGCTGTGCTCACAGAGCCACCAAAGTTCGTAAAGACTGTGCATATGATTACTTGAAGACCTAACTGGGACAAATGCTGCCAGTGTGTGTTGAATACGTGATGCTAAGCCACTTTGGCAGAACCCTTGCTAGTACTTTTTTATGTCAGGGTTGAACAGGGAAATGGGACTGTAACTGCTACTGTGAAGAGGGGCTTTACCTGTTTTGGGGAGCACAGTGATCAGTGAACTATTTCAAATAGTTTCCAGAGAACTTTTGGTGTTTATTCTTTGATGGCCTTGTACAGGTTGTAATGTTTTTTTGTTTTGTTTTTCTCACCACTTACAGAACGTGCCTTAGAAGCCATCTCCTTGTGGTACTTTTTTGTGTGATAAGTCTGATATGGCAGTTACAGTTTTCTCCTTCTTTATCACCTGCACCCAGCAGGGTGCTCGCTTCTAAGTCGACACCTAGAACTGTTGACAAGCTTATATGATGCAGTCACTGGGCTGTAAGAATTGAGCTCTTCACCTGGGGTGGTACCCACTATGGGTCTTGGGGAGGCCATTGGGATGTTCTTATAACCCCCTGTATCTAGGGTCTCTTCCACTTTGTCTACTGCTAGGTGGTGGGGAGCCTGGAGAGGTGCTCCCAAATAATCATAACCCTCTGTAGTCTATATAGGTTCACCCTGCACTGTTTATGGTTTAACAGCAAGTTTGGATGGAGGTAGCTGCCTACTCATCCTGCAGTATTGGAGTTGGGTTGTCTGTTGTTTGAGTGTTGGGGGGAGGGGCGGGGGACTCTGTGAGTCATGACCTGTGGGTGATTTAATCCATTTCTGGTATTTTGACGTGAGAGGGACACTATGGCATTAGGATTCAGTGGTGGCGAATACTGAATGCCTGCAAATCTAATATAGTAAACACAAGCACCCAAATATACACAATCCTTTCAAATCAGTGTTGTTAGTCCCAAAACACGATCATATCATGGAGAAAAAAAAATTGTCCCGTTAATAATTTCTTAATCTGAAAAGGAGGAGCCATGAATTGATGTCATTTCATATCTTTATTTTCATTTCTTTATAACACCATCCAGCCGAACCAACGTGTTTCATCCAAACATGGACTTCATGAGGATTAGTCTTGTAACTTTTTTATATTGATTGTAGGCATTATTCACACTTGTTCAAGGAGTTCCGCGTGGAACATGATCTACCCTTGGACCATGTTCTAATCCACAGGGCAGTGACGCCAGCAGGCATTGGGCTGCTGGCCTATTGAAACACGAGTTGTCACTATATAGGCACAGCTTTGGGCACCTTCAAGGCTTTCGCCTGCTTATATAGAAGGATTAGAGAGGACATGATACTGCTCCTAACCACCCTTCGGACCCAATGGGAGGATGACTTGGGGATCCCCCACATGCCCAAAGGCGACTGAGCGGCCCTATTAGAATGGGTTCGCAAAATATTAAAAAAATACAGTTTTAAGTTAATTTTTTGTTTTACACATGGCTAAATGCTTTGGAGTTGCTTGTTGTTTGCTCACTGCCTACTAGGTAGCAGTCACAAACATGGTTGCAGATATCATTGAGAAAGAACTATCCGCTGCACCCCAGGACACTGTTTATTAAGTTGGTTAACATACACTGCTAAGACAAAGGTCACAAGTGGGTTTCAAGATTTGGCTTTTACTCTTGCAAAGCGGGAAATAAGTAGGAATTGGAAGGCTCCTGGGGGACTCTTAGCGACAGTATGGTGCAGAGAGCTTGAGAAGTGGGTGGGATATAAAAGTGCAGTGCTCCGCCGAGAGACTTGACATGGCAGTGACTCATTAGATATGGCCAGGGCCTAGAGGTGCTAGTAGATTGTATGAAGGATCCAGACCCCTCCCCAGTCACAAATGGCATCACCAGATACTCAATTAGGAATGACTCCTTCTTAACAATGCTGGAATGCTTGAGCCACTAACTGTTGATGCCTGTATTTCAATAGGCTGACACCAGACCACGAACTATGGTTGCCAACTGTCCGTTATCACTCAAAATGAGAAGATATTGAATGTGACACAAGCATTCGATGTAAGGATACATGGGAATGCCTAGAGGAGGTGGGTGGTCACTATGGGAAGGGATTTCCATGTTATCACAGGTGGTATTGTATTGTATTGTGCATAGGGCTTTATAGGGCTCCTCACGTGTACTTAGGAGGCCTTTAAGAGTTCTAGGCTGAAACCCATCAGCTTTTGTTTATGGAGGAGTCCCATAAAGTACATTAAGAAACTATTACTGAGCCATATGGGATTTTGTGAAAGGGTGTGGACTCCTAGGTCTCCAGGGCGACGTCCAGTGGAATAACATTTGTACTCAATTAAAGTACTGATAGCAGATGCGTCAGTGGAGGGATATGAGGCAAACATTGAAGAACTGAAGAAGCACGGCAAATGGTCAGACATCGGAAAGAATACGCTTATGAACCTTCTCTAGCATCGGGCTATTCATATGGACATCAAGGATTTCTTTCTTGCCTACTGAATACTACATTCCTGATTCACAGACAACACTACTTGAGTGCATCATATATTGAAGCAAGGCAGAACAAGACAGCTGTGATCCTTTCGGAAGAGGTTTAACACCTGTGATAGCCAACAATCTTGCCCTGAAAGCCGAACACTTTTACAGATCTGTACAGCAACCAAGCAGATGCACTCAGCAGGTCTCTCCTGGAGTGTCACTAATGGGATCTACACCGCGACTACTTAAAGCAAATGTTCAGATACTGGGGTCATCCCAAGATTGATCTATTTGTGACTCAGGACAACAAGAAATGCTTCTTTGCCATCAGGCATTACCAAAAAGGAACTCAGAATGAGCTAATTGATTATTCTGCATACCTTTTTTGTGCTTCCCCTGGTCCCGCGGGCTCTCAACAAGGCGAAGAGAGAGCCATACAGAATCATACTGATCACCCCAGGTTATATTCATACACTGAGTTATTTCATCCTTTGAGTTCTCTTTCTGTACTGCTGAAAGTCCATCCTGTCCTTCCATTCAGACAAGTGCGACAATTCCTCCACCATGATCTGAAGTTTCTAACTTTATGGTAGCTTCTGATAATCTTGATGTTGGTCACCTGGACATTCAACAAGACTGCACAGATAATTTGATGAAAGTTCTCAATACCCTTACAAACCATGCAACTCAAAGTGAAAATAGATTCGGCATTAAGTGTGCTGAACAATTCCAAGGGCCTGATTCAGATTTTGGCAGTAACGGTCCAACTGTCGGTTTTCCTGCTGAAAACCCATCCACCGCCATGACAATCTGCCATCTAGATTTAGATGTTGACAATCCCATAGACTTCAGCCCGCCAGAATCCCGCCAACTCCGCCAAGGATTCCCTTCTACACTGATGGCCCCAGAGGAAAGTATGGCTATTGGCGAGACTCCAGCCACACTTCCCGCCGAGCAGATTTGGATGTGCCTTACCACCAAGAAAAAAGTGGAGGTCTGACCTTCATTTCTGAGGTGGCCGATTGTGGAGGGAAAGTGGTGAAAACTCACCTTTCCTCCCAATTCAGCTTCTGTATCTGGCTGGACACAGCTGGACAAGACCTTCTGTTGCTGCTGCCATGGGACCACAGACAAAACAGGACCTCCCCGTCACTTGCACGAAGGTAGGCAACCCGCATTGGCTGTATACATGGGGGGGGTCACTGCACAAGAGCATTGTACCACTGCAGACATCTACATGTCACAGTATTTCTTTTTTAAATTACTGTGACATGCATATGTTGAGGACATGAGTGGGTCAGACATGAATGGGTACACACTGGTACACAACACACTTTGCACACATACACAACTGTCATTATAGTGCCATTATTCATTGCCAAAGGAATGTTAGCACCACAATGTACAGTCACACTTGTCAATTGTGTCCATGTGTGCACATTACAACGCAACCTGTACCTGTCATGTGCATAGAGATGTGTATGTGTCTCAGTACATGTATGTGTGTTTGCAATGTGATTGGCTAGGCGAGATGGAGGGAGATATAGTGGGTGATGTGGTTGTGTCAGTATGTGTGCCACTTGCATATTGGGTGGACGTTGTTGTGTATGTTGTGTTGTGGTGCTACATGCAACATTCAGGTGCATGTGCTTGTGTGGCAGTTATTGTGATGTGGGGAGTTGTGCTTGTGTGTGCATGTGTTTGTATAGGTGTTTATGAAGTTGTGTCGTGTGTGGGTGCAGGGTCAATAGTGTGTTTATGTTGTATCTTGGATGTACATCAATATGTGTTTGTGGCATGGATCTATTCTGTTTTGTGGAATGGCAATGAATAATGGTGTGTATATGGCGTGTTGTGTCATGTGTGGTGCAGGGGGACACATATGTCAAGGGTGGAGTGTGTATGTGATTTACCTGTATTCTATAGTCATTGTCCCATGTCCATTGGGTCAAGCAGTTTTCTCCCTCCATCAGAAAACCGCCAGCAGTACACCGCCTATAGAACGGTAACATCTAAATATGGCTGTTGGAACCCACCTACCTGACAGCTAGGAAATGTACTCCGTTGTGGCGGTCTGCAGCTCAGCCTAAATACATCTAAATAAGGCGGGTGGAACACCTTTGATTTGATGGTCTTTTTGGGTCCGCCACCAGAGCTGTTTGGTGGTAACACCCCCAATATATAAGTAAGGCCCTAAAGCTGCTGATAGTGTAACCACATAAAATATTACTATTTATATTTCATCTTGCTAAATCAATCCAGCTGATTGGCAGCAGTTCACACATTCAGACACTCATATGTTTAGTAGTATATGTTATTTATACTGTGCAAGCATAGACAAAGGCAACAAAGCTCTGTACAGGATCAAAACAAAGGATGTAGTCAACTAGTGATGAGAGGTAGGTGGTGTGTGTTACTGCATTGTGGTGTAGTGTTCTTTAGCAAAGTGAGACTTCAGCTGTTTACTGAATTTGAGCATGATTGGGATGGTCATGATGGATTCAAGGATGTTGTTTCACATCCTGGTTGTATAGATGGGAACACCTTACCACCTTATTTTTCATGGTTTTTTAATACATTTCTTTGTCTCCAGTCTAATGATCTTCTGGCTGCCAGTGTGCCAAGAGCCAGCAGAGATGGTGAGCTTGCACCCATGTAGCTGTGTTGCATGAAGTAATATCTTTATAAATGATGGCAGTAGTTTTGAACATTGTGCAGGCAAGGGGAGTGACGTGGAGTTCAATAAGGATGAGTATGATTTGATCATATTTATTCAGGTCCTGGATGTGACTTACTGCAGTGTGTAGGATGTTCTTAAGGGGGATCAGTGTGAAGTCTGACAGGCCATGGAGCTAATCTTTCCAACCATACATATGTGAGAATATCTGGAAGTGAATAGCAGTTCTGAAGTCCCTTCCTGGAAGAAACAGTTTCACTTTCTTCAGTAGAATGAACTGGTACCATGCCGCCATTGTTTTATTGGCAGTGTGGTCCTTGAGAATGGGGTTGGTGTCCGGACTAAATCCAAGTTACTTGGCATTAGGGGAAAGTTGGATTTAAATGCAGCCGAGAGTCACGTCACTGAGCCACATTTGTACTATTTCTTTATTGCTGTCTATTGTTGTTTTTGTGCAGATTACAAAAAAATTATTTTGGTGGCGTGAGCTCTAGATAGGTTCCTGTCATCCAGCTCTGGGTGAGGTGCAATGTTGGAGGTATTGGATGTCTTGAGTAGAAGAAAATTTCAAGTAGAGTCATTTATGTTCCACAAATTGGTGCTTTTAATGAAGATGACTGGGGACAGTATGTTATACTTAGGGGCTCCAAGAATATTCAGTAGAATGAGCTGGTACCATGCCACCGTTGTTTTCTCGGCAATGTGGTCCTTGAGGATGGGGTTGGTGTCCAGAGGTTATCCAAGTTACTTGACATTGGGGGAAAGTTGGATTTAAATGCAGCCAAGGGTCATGTCACTGAGCCAATTTTATACTATTTATCTGTTGCTGTTTATTGTTTTTTGCAGATTACAAGAATTTTATTTTGGTGGGTGATAGGTTCCTACCATCCAGCTCTGGATTAGGTGCAGTGTTGGAGGCATTGGATGTCTCGAGTAGAAGAACATTTCAAGTAGAGTTTTTAAGGTCCACAAATTGGGGCATTTAATGAAGATGACTGGGGACAGTATGTTATACTCTGGGGCTCCAAGAATGATAGATGTCTTCTGGGGTCTGGAGGTACCCGTGCAAATAAACTGGTGTCTGTTGGACAGGTAGGAGTACGTCTGTTGAAGGACTCTGCCTGTGGATCCCGTTCAGCACTTCAGGGTGCAGATGAGGGTGAGATGGTTGATGGGACTGATGGCAGCTGAGAGGTCCAGCACACTCAAACGTAACAAAAAGGGCATCCTCAATGATGTGTAAGATAGATAACTGTAAGCTGCCTTGTTATCTGGTGATATATTGCTACTCGTTCAGGAGTTTGTTGGTGTTGATGTGATCTTGGAGTAGAGAATAAAGTGCTTTTTTGATAATCTTACCAATGGCGGGCAGGTGAATGATGGGCCAGTAGTAGTTGGCAAGGTCATCACAACCTAGTATACGTTGCTTTAAAAGTGGGAGGATCTGGCTTGTCTTGAGAGATTCTGGGATGATGTATTAAGTATGGGAGGTGTTGGTAATAGTGAATAGGAACTTCTCTGGAAAGAGCCGAGTTAGGGCTTTGAAGGATGCCCATTGTGGAATGCTACAAGAGGAGGTATGTCAAAGAAGAGAAACAGTCTTGGTATTATTGATGTGCTGCAGGGGTGTGGAATTTGATGTGCTACAGGGATGAGGAATTCCTATAGTCCGACATCCAGGACACATTGTTTGGGTCAAGGACAACACGTTTTCAAGTATACAGTTAATTAAAGATCAGGGAAGGGCATTGTCTGCAGTTAAGGTAATATTTAGGTTCATATATTAATGCTGTTCAAAACGTGTATTTATGATTCATTAATGCAAGCTTTTATTATTACAGTGAGCTATCTAAGGAAATGTAAGCCTCGAACTGCATTACTTACAGTGCTTCCAGTATAAGCATGTATACACAAATGTGCAAAATGTAACAATATGAAGCTGCAAATAATGCTTACATAATGCTATCTGAGAAGATGCCAATATTTGCAGAATCTTGTAAGCAAAGTTGATTCTTTGCTTTCAAAAGAAATTGTTCACAAAAAATGCAACTTGGAAAAAACATGTTTTTCTAGCTGCTTTGAAATTTCAGGTACCATTTCTTTGAAGCATCTTATAGTAAAACGTGTTGATGCATGCTAGTATTTCCGAAACATATTCATAATGGAAAATCAGGCTAACACGTTTCAACAGGATTATGGAAAACATGAAAATAAACAAGCATTGGCAAAACCAAAAGGTCTGACATTGGTTAGACTTTTGGTTTTGTCAGTGTGTGTCTTGTTTTGACATGGTTTTTGTACAACTTTATAGCTGTAGGTGGTGCCTGGCCCTCACCATTATAATAAACATTAGCAAAAATGAAAATATTTTTTGTTCTCAAAAACCACACATTGCCGTAACTTTCCTGTTATTGAATAAAAGAACTTTGTGTGCTGATATGCTCCTTTTGAAAAAGCAAAATGTCACCACTCACAGTAAAGCCAGACAATAGATATATAACGATATAGAATTTTAATAAGAACACAAGGTCTTGGTTAACGCCAGACCTAATTAGGGGTCCAATTCTTAAAGAAAGTCACAGAAGTACACCCATGGTATATGTCCTTGCACTAGAGCATATTTACAGCTTTCTTGAATTCAAAATAATTTACAGAAGTAGGCCAGAAAAATCATACTCCTACAAAACATTTGTGAATTACATTTTAGTAATAGCAAATATGCATATGTAGATTTGCTCTTACGAAAATCTTTTGAGTGGTTACAAGTTCACTTTCCCTCAAACTACTTTTTTTCCAAACCCTGAAAAAAATGTTACTTCTACCCTTGTCAGGAGTAAATTTCCAACCTTTTTCAGTATGGGACAAGATTAGAGAAAAGTTGATGAAAACCCCAAAAACATGCAAGGTAGTAGGTTTGCACAGACTGAAAAGGACATTCCAGCCCTAGAACTATTAGTTACCGCGAGCTCCAGCCCTAGTATGTATATTTGCAGAAAGGTGGCAATATAAGGGAATTGCTAGTAGTCAATCCCTGCTTTAGTATGAGCCCGGGCATAAACCGAAAGGCTATAATCAGAGCTGTTATAAAATGAAATTGCTGCCATCATTCGTTACCCGCATCGTATGGCACAAAAGGGACAAAGTGGATTTTTTTTTTTAAAGGGCAAGTAGATCCATGAAGCAAACTGTCACATGATTAGATTTGTTATTAAATTCCACGCATCAGTGTGGTGTCACAGCATCTGTGTTTTTTCACTGAAGACTGGTTGGATGGCATTGCACTTGTCTTTGAAGTGTAGCATAGAAGGGTCAGGCAGTGGGTTGATTGCCTTGAGAAGCATTCTGCTTATGTTGGCAGCTTCACTGATGGTGTTGGTATGGCACTTTGGTTTGGCAGATGTAACAAATTATATGTGTAGGAACATCATTAGTTTGGTCTTTTTGGTGGTTCTCTTGTTCTTCATTTTCTATCCTGTGTGCAAAAGGGTTTTTTATTGTCAGAAAGGGCTTTCAAGTACCAGTATGCTGAATGTTACAGCTTATACTTGTATGCTTTATTTGGAGCGTTGGTGTTCACTGGATTTTCTAGAAAAGTGTTAAAGTTGTTTAGGAGGATGTTGATGCCATATGTGGAGTGGGCAGGGTGGCAGACAAGTTCATGCTTTAAACTGCCAGTGGAGAAATATTTGAAGGATCTGAAGATTTATTGCTTTGTTTTAGATTGACCTTGATTGTTGGTTGAACATTGTGTAGGGAGATATGAATGTCAGGTGGGATGGTGCAGTCCAGAGGCATGGATGGTTTGCGTTGGGTTGTTGGTGATGTTTAGCAGACGAAGCCGAGGATGTGGCCTTTGGAATATGTTGGTTGCTTGACACGCTGTGCCACATTAACCATGCCAGTGAGTTTGAGGTGGGAGTCTCTTGATTTTTCTTTTTGTTTATCTATCTTACATTGTCTTGGAGGTTGAAGTCACCCAGGAGGATGGTGTGGGCATATTTAATGGATGAGATGGTGAGGCAATCTGATAAAAATTCTTCAATGAAGTCCCATATCTGCCCACAAGGCCTGTCGAAGAGATGGAAGATGATGGACTGACTTACAGAGAGTGGGAAGTGGCAATTGAGGAACACCATAGAGTTGAGTCTCACTTACTTGCCCAGGTTACAGGACCATGAGAACTTGTGGATGACTGCTACACCTTCTCCCTTCTAATGTGCATCGCCCGTACTGTGGATGCTTTAGATTGTGGGAACAAGATTGTCTAAAACGTGCAAGTGAACCATATTTCTGTGATGAAGAGTGCATCAAGGTTGTGTTAAGTTATGTGGTCTGTGACGTCTGGAACGTGGAGTACTTAAAGTGTGCATTAATTAACATGTTGGAATATCTGTTCAGTAGTTTGATGGTGTATGGTGGTTAGTGGGATGTGTATAAGGTTAGGTCCATGATATAAGGTTGTTTGTGCCATCTAGATCTTGTGAATGTGAGGATTGGCAGTATGGGGTACTGGGTGAGGCACATGATTATATCTTACCTGGAGTATTGCAATGAAACAAGTGTTCTGGACCAAACCCCTTCCTGGCCCTTACAGAACCAAACAGGCGTTTGGCTGCCCTTAACTGGCACAAACCGGGAATGTCCATGTCTGTTTCTGTACTTTGCTGGGGATGTCCAGGCAGTGGTACAAACTGAGGAGTAGATTGAATTAGGGAGAAGGCAGGAAATGATGTCACATCCTGTAGATATGGATGCTGGGTAATGCAGTGCTGTGGATATGGATGATGAAGAATGAGTCAGTTTGCTTGGCTTCTAGTTTTGAAGATATTTTTTGGCTGAAAGCAGTCATTTAACTTTCTGCATAGGTGGATGCTGCGTAATGCAGTCATCTCACTTCCTGTAGAGTTAAATGATGAAGAATCAAATCTGTGTATCTTTTTTTTTTCTTGTAACGATGTTTTTTGTTGAAAGCCAGTGACGTCATTTCTTGTAGAGATGAATGTTGGGAAATTCTATGAAAGCACTTCCTGTAGAAGTGGATGCTGTGTAACACTATGATTTCACTTCCTGCGGAGATAAATGATGGAGAATTAATCTTTTGTTTCTTAAAAGACAGTCAAACATTTTATGGAAGCACTAGTTCAAACTTTCCCTCCAGTGAATCAGCCAACAGTTCCTTGGAAACTCAACACTGTTCTTGGACACCTCATAGAACCTTCATTTGAACCTATTTACAAGGAAGAGTGGAACTTCCTCTCCTGGAAACTGTGCTGCAACTTGCCTTGGCCTCTGCATGAAGAGTGAGTTGCATGCACTAACCATCAAGAAAACTCTACCTTCAGGTCTCCAAGGGTAAGATAGTGATGTGTCCAAATTTCCACCTCAGTTAGCCAGTGTTTCTCTGTTCATTCTTTCAGGATTTTACTTACAATGCTAAAAGATCTCTGCACTCTTTAGATGGTTGCTTGTGCCTCAAATTCTAGCTGGTCGAAGCTAAATACATAAAACAGACTGTCATAGTGACTCAATCTGCATTTTAGTGTGTTGCAAAATATGCACACAGACCCCTTAAATGAAGTGATTGCACACTCAACCAGAGGTGTTTCCTCTAAGGCAGCATTGGATGCAGGAGTGCCTATGCCCGACATCTGTTAGGCTGTGACCTGTAAGAGCAGTCATACACTTATCAATCATTACTATCTAGATACAAATACAAGTGCTGATTCTATGGTGGGGCAAATAGTGCTGCGCAACATTTTTACACAAGTTGAGCTTTCTTTCTACTTCTTTGTGTTTTGCTAAGCATTGTAATTCTTGCAGGTGACTCTCAGACAGATCCAATGATGATGGGGAGGAAACAAATTATTTTCTTGCCACTACATTTGTCCAGCATTTATATATTTGATAGATTCACATCTGAACCACTGTCCTCCCCAGTCAGTGGTCCACATTATTTATCCCTAATACTCTTGTGCTTTTAAAATCTGTGCTATGATGGCCTGGAGGGGCCTGGATGGGGAGTGGGAGTCCTCAGTGCAGTCATCTCATTGGCTTATGTTCGGGAGATTTTTAGTGAAGTGATTGTTCTTTGGCTATGCCTATGTTCATAAGTTATTCCCTGTCTGACAATGTTTATTGTTGTTCTAAACAACCAGGGTATCCAAGTCTTATGGGTGCTAGACCCAGCTACAGAAGTTGGGTACCATTTTTACCAGTAGAAGTGTGGGAATGCTGGGCGGTATTAATTTTATGGATCCCTGCAGATTACAGAACTTTCTGTTGCAGCTGTGTGAGGAAATGCTTGATTTTAGCAAAAGTTTGAGGTCCGTATGGCATTGCTGGTTGGAAACTTGGTGGGATCCATGCAAGTCACACCAGCTTAGACTTCTCAGGGTGCCTAGCTTACAGAAATGTCCAAGTTTGGTAGATTTTGTTGGGTGTTATCAAAGCCTGAGCCCCAATGTTGCTGCTACAACATCAATAGTTGACTGTGATGGGAAAAAACATATGTTGCCATGTTGCGTTTTGGGGCCTCTCTTGCTGCTTGTAATAGTCCAACCCTCAATAGTAGGGTACTGACTTTATTGGAAGAAGTATGAAAATAAAACATTTGTTGTTATCAACTGGATTTCTCTCTCTCTTTGACGTCCAAATGTAAGCCAAAAAGCATGAAAGAACACATTTTGCAGAATGCCCTCTAAATCATGTGATGGTTTGGGTATCTCCAAATTCAGAGTTCTACAAATCACAGCTATTCCTAAACTACGTGTCAGGAGCACATTTCAAAATTGCATACATTACCATCATACCTATTTTTCATCTGTTAGATTTTACCATATGATTTGTATAATTTATACACAGTGAAAAATCTTTCTAAGCTTCAGCTTAGTTGTTGGCTCTGGGTATCACATGTTTTTGAAGAACGAAAACCTATATATATCCTTGCCATTAGAAGTTTCTGACAGACCAAACTATGTTATACTTTTGTAAATTGTCCATCTGGACAAAAAAATTACAGGTGACAAAATCAGCTAGTTCTATTTTTCCTATTTGTTTACATTATTTTTTATTTCAATGACTAGTTTCTTTAGGCCGTTCATGAGCGATCTAAACTAAGGATTCAGAATTTTATCTAGAGTCAGAAACGTATAGCCTTTGCTCATGGGTATCACACCTATTTCCACCACAAGCTTGCGTGCCCAGAATCCACAAAAAGTGGGCTACCGTTTCAAAGTATGCAAATACTGTGGTAAAAATATTTTTGGTTACATCTCTGCTAAAAACAGAGAAGATGGTGATCTTAGCACAGCAAACTGTTTGTTGATGCCATTTGTAGGAAAAAAACACTTTCTTACACCTAATGTTTTTCTATCTTTTTTTAAAAACACTATTTTGCTATAGCTTGGCTATTTTTTAGCTTCCTTTCCTGGTAATCCACAAACCCAGGATACTTTTAGACGACCTAACATGTTTGAAAAAAGCACCCACATTTGACCTGGATATCTTGTGTGGAAAAAAAAAAGTTATGACTGCTTCAGTGCAAAGCGACCCAAACAGCAGCGGATTCAGCAGGTGATACATTGTTATCTTTTATTTAATGAGTGGTGGTTAATTTAAGGACTAAATCAGTATGTTCTGCTTTGATATAACCTTAGACGGGACAGACTGCAATAAGGAAATCTGCATAAAGGATCATGATTTTACCAGTTACCAGCGATCACCTTTATTTACTCTTGAGTCTAATAGTTGCTTGTTGAAGAGCTTATACAGCATTTTGCTATTCCTTGCCTGTGTTGGAAGCCTTTGTCACCTGTTTTAGTTTTCTGCACATAAATGTATTTCATGAGGGGGTCCTGTTACTGCTCAATAGAGGGTTAGGAGCATCTCAGTAAGACAGTAGAATGCCAGCTTTTTAGATGTAGTACACCAAACAAAATATGGAGTGTGAGGAAGAACAGAAGAACTCAGAGCAGAGGTCATTATGATAAGAAAGTTTTGCCAGCTTTTTAGATGTAGTACACCAAAGTATGGAGTGTGATGAAGACTCAGAGCAGGGGTCATTATGATAAGAAAGTTATGATTGACAAATGGCTTACATACGTGTGCATGCATTAAAATAGTTTTCTTTTTACAATTCTATTTCTACAAGTTATAAGCATTGTTTGACCCAGGATGGGGGCATTTTATTATTTGACAGCTCTTGTTATTTTTTAATAACTCTTGTTATTTCCTGATTCTGTTGTGCAGGTTATAATTTTTTTAAAGTGTGATTAAGCTCTTGAAGGTTAAAAAGGTGTCAGACAACTTACATTTTTTATGATTTCAACTGGAAACTTTGTTTTCTTAAGATAAGTATTTAAAAAAAATATATGTTAATTGATTTAATTTGAAAATAAATCATTACTCCAAACTCAGATTTGTTCCATTATTTTCTCATTTCAGCGTTACATGTGCTAATGTTGTTTCCTTCATAATACTACCCCATCAAGGCCTTTAGATGCATTGAGTATAATAAGCCACATTTGTTGAGGTCTATGTGTTAATTGTCACACTTCCATATTTCAGATTGATGTAGGACAGCGGCTGAATGTACACAGAAGAGAGCCCTTATCCCCAACAGAATGGAAAAACAGTATGGACCCAGAAGGAAGAATACTGAACGCTGATCACATGAAGGAAATTATTTTCAAAGGGGTAAATGATGCTTTGTGATTACTCCACAACCTTATGATCTGCTTTCTTCCCCGTTGGCATACATCTTTCTGATGGATTCTTCTAACTGTAGATTCCTCACTTTTTGAATCCTCCCAGCTGCCAGACGTCGCCCAGAAAACATATAGCAGTAGCTCTCACTTGCTGGCAGATGGGGCCATCAGACCTCCATTCAGTCCCTACAAGTCATGACACAGAGCCAGCAATATATATAGGCGCATCCCTATGCACTTTTTCTGCAGTTTACCAATTTTGACATATTTTTGACAGGTGCACAAGGAGGCCTGCTCTTAAAACCATGTTTAAGCTCTGTCATCCTTGTATGAAACAGCTGTCAGTCACAGACCTGCACGACGTTTGTCTGTGGTGTCTTCGCTTCAAACACATTTGAAAAGTCTCATCCAAATACTTGCTTATATAGTGGCATGAGAGGGCTTCCTGCCATTCCTGCTTCATGGAGAAGTTGCGCCTTTGCAACTTGAGAGCTCTAGCAGAGGCGTCTGATTCAGACCTGTTTCCGATATTGGAGCCACTGTACTTTAAGTTCCCAAGCCACTATCAGTTCCACAGCAGATTGAGGCTTTTAGGAGAGAGTGCTGATCATCAATTTTCCTCTAGTGCACCTTCTAGCCCAATAGATCCATCTAGCCCTGCAGTTTGACTTCCACCAGTGGTTTCTCCTCCAGCAACAACTGACCCTGTCTGGCCTCAGCCAGCACCACCTTGATACCTCTGCCACAGGCCCAGTAGTACCCAGCCTCCTCTGGCCTCTGCTTCTGAGGAGCCGGTTCCAGATTTTGTCCCAGTCAGATCCAGAGCCAACTTTGGCCAGCTCTCTGCCTTTATCACACAAGTGACTAAAGCACAAACTTTAGCTTGGGAGGATTCCTTTGCCTCAATGCTAGCACTGTCAGAGGTTGGAAAGCCTTTTCAGTTACAGCTCTGTTGAGGTTCAGGAGCTCGACCAATTTCCCTTGAATGAAGATGACGATGAGAAAGCATACAATTTACTCTCATCTCATAAGGCTCCTGCTGGCCTCTACCACGCGCTATAGAATTCCAGTGGTTCGGACCCTTTCCAATGGACTAAATTGGATTCAAGAAGGGTGCGTTTTTTTGCAGTGAAAGATCTCAGGGCCACAAAGATTTTAGATTTACGGTTACCTATGGTGGAGACAAAGGCGAACTTACCAACTGAAATTTTGGGACCTGTGCCATCAGCTTCTGAGCTCCTACTGCCATTTAACAAGGTCCTGACTGAGTCTCTTATTGCCACCTTCTCCTTGATATAAACTTTAATTTGCAGTGGCAACAGATATTTTCACTGCATTCCCTGTTTTTTTTGGGTGCACATGCTTGAGTCCTGTCACTGGTGAACCCAAATTAAACTCACATTTAACGTCCTTAAACATTTCAAATAATTATTTCGTAAGTCCAGAATACAACTTCATATGGTAAAATGTAGTTTATTTCATCAAAGTTTCTTTATTACGTTTATGTACGCATAAAAAACAGCTGCTGAACTCAGCCAGCGCACTTCATTTCATGAAAAGAAACGCCTTTCGGGCTGTGAACAAATATAATTGAAACACCCTGAAAGCATTAAAAATCAAATATATATACTTATATCAGTATGTCAAAATAATGAACTATAATCAATGTAAAAATCATAGTAATGATGATTTGTACAAACTAAGTTACCAAATCTTTATAAAGAAATACGCAAACGTTTATGAAGGGCAATGGAGCACCATTCATTATTTTATCTTTCACTACTGTCTTAAGTTAACTGAATTTTTTTGTGTGCTAATTAAGAAAGACGTCCTAAACAAACAAATTAAGTTAGTCACACGTGCCAATAGTCTTTCTGATGTTTGTAATATTTGTGATTTGTTCCTAAAATTCCATCCACTTTCTTGCTTTATACAAAAGCATTACACACCTGTGATTGAAAAACATGTGTGTGTTAAACTAACTAGAGAACATTTAGTCATTGATGGATATGCCCTTTGACAGAGCCTGGCCCTTCCAAACAAAGGCAGATTTGGCACTTGAGCGCTTTCAGGATAATTAGAGTGTGGACTTCAAAAGGTTTATTTTGATTACTCCCTCTCCTTTTTTGTCCACCTCTCTGCATATGCCACAACATGTATCAAGATATCATACTGGACAGAGAAGTCCCCAGAAGAGGTAAGTTCAACATGCTTTAAAAGAAGCCAAGCAAGAGGACTTAATTTCACGTTGCGCATCTGCACAGGAAGTGACACCACTGGAATTTCCATGATCCATCTGCACAGGAAGTGGTATCAGTGACCCACGGTACCCTCCCCTCCTCCCTTCTCCCAGGGCCTACTTATGGTGGCTGTATTGTGAATGTGAAGCAGCCATGTGCAACTGGTGCAACAAAAAATAAGCCTGTCTACACCTCTCCACACCTGGACCGTGCACTGCTCCAGGAACTCTGATTCTCCACTGATCCACTGATATCCTGCTGCGCTCCTCCATGCTCCTATCCCAACCCGCCGCTCGCTGCACTGCTGCCACACCTCACCGCACAATACAGAAGGAGCGTTCAAATGTGTCTTCTGCAGGTTCTCATGCACTCTTCCACACCTTACACCAACCACTCATGAACCAACAGCACCCCACTCGCTCACACTCATACAAATGAGCCAGCTGCTCACACAGACCAAACTCCACCCAAACACTGCACACCTGCTTGCATGCTCCTCAACACCCACTACGCACGCCACAGAGCTATAAAACCTACTATACAACAACGTTCTGGACCTGCTCCTTCTCATGGACAGATGTCTAAACCTAAACTTGGCATTGGACATCGCTACAGTCGTCCTCGCCAACTACAAGATCTTTAGGCAAGACCATCAGCTCAAGACCGGAGGTGGTGTCACCAACATATTCAAAGACACAATGAGCTACACCACCTAAACGGACACCCTCACCAGCTACATTGAACACCGCATGTTCAAGATATACATTACAGTCAACTTCCCCCTGGGGCGAGCCTTTGTATTCAGACCACCAGGATGCTGCACAAATTTAGGCAGCAACATCACAACTTCATCAGAACTCTCATCATCAAAGCCAGCACCACCATCCTCCGTGGAGACCTTAACTTTTGCCTAGAAGATCGCCCCAACCCAAACTCAACGGCCCTTCTAAAAAATCTTGAAAACTTTTGCCTCATCCAGCACATTACTATACCCATCCACACTGGCGGACACTTATTGGATCCAATTTTCTTCTCAATCAGCATCACAGTTCACAAGCGAGTAACTTTTACCTGGAAAGACCACACACTCGTGAGTTTCAGCATTCTCATCCCGCATCATCACAGACCAACTCCCATTGGAACCACCTGGTGCTGGAAAAGCATCTCAGAAGAGGAGTGGGCTTTGGCCCTTTCTGAGTGCCATCCTGAGCACATCAGCAACATGCTGAAAGCCGTCAAAAACCTCAACAACTGGATTACCACATGCGCGGACACCGTGGCTCCCCTCAAGTGCAACCCAAAGGCAAGAGCCTGACCACAGGCCAGCTGGCACACTGAGAAACTCAGGCTGACGAACCACCTCCGCAAGCAACTGGAGCTTAAATGGAGAAAAAATCAAGGCATTGCAGATAAAGTCGTCTTCAAATCAACCCTAAGACGCTACCACCAGCAAATACAAAACATAAGTGCACAGATCTTGCAGATCGCATCAACACCAGCACTAACAGCAGCAAGGAAAGCTCCTCCATCATCAAAGATTTCACTACGCCTACTGCCGCCTCCAGCAACATCACCTCCTCACAAGACCTTTGCAACAAGTTCTTGGAATTGTTCTGTAACAAAATCATCAAAACTTACCATTACAGCTGATGAACAAACCCTGAACTCGTGCGTGGCCTGCCATAGCCACAGTTGAAGTCACTGCTACCATGAAGACCACCCACTCGGGGGCTCCATCTGACCCTTGCTCTCTTTATGCCTTCACCATAGGACTCCTACCGATCAACAACCACTAACACCCATCCTCAACGCCTCCATTGACTCAGCCACATTCCCGGACCCCTGAAAGCATGCCAACATCATGCCCCTGCACAGGACACCAACCACTGGCCCAGCCATGCCTTGCAACTACAGACCCATTTCCGTTCTACTGTATCTGGTGAAGGGCTTGGCGAAACTAATCAACCAGCTCATCAAAGCCACGAGGTCCATCCACAGACAACTTCCACAGGATCCTTGACAGGGGAGACACGGCAGCCCTCATTCTCCTGGATCTCTCTGCAGCATTTGACAGAGTCTCACATCCCATCCTCATCAGGGGTCTGACCGAGATTGGTATCTAAGGACCTGCTCTTCATTAGCATACAGAACACAAGCTGTCAGCCTGGCACCTTACTCCCCAAAGGCCGCACACTCATCTGCTGAGTGTCTTAAGGTCCATTGCTCAGCCTCACTTTCTTCATTGCATTCACAGCCTCTCTGGCCAACATCATCTGTGCACAAAACATCAACATCCTTTCCTATGCAAATGACACACAACTCAAACTTACCCTCTCAAGCAAGACTCCCAACACAAGAAACAAGTTCACCACCTGCATGACCGAAGTCTCTAACTGGATAAAAGTCAGCTATCTCAAGCTCAACACCAACAGACATAAGTAGTGATCTTCGGCAGAAGCACCTTACAGTGGGACTTTAACCGGATGAATTCAGACCCACACCCAGAACCCATGCCAGGAACCTCAGAATAATCATGAACAATAAACGGGACTTGACAGCACAAGTCAATATGGTCACTGTATTCTGTTTCCACTACCCGAAAATGCTGAGTAAGATCTTCAAATGCCTCTCAAGCAACACTATAAAAATTGTCACTCATGCTGTGGTCAACAGTAGTTGGACTATGGGAACATCCTCTATGCTGGGATCAGCAAACAGCTCACTAGAAGACTACAAACCATCCAGAACTCAGCAGCCAGACTCATCCACAACTTAAGACACAGAACTCGCATCACACCACACCTCAGGGAACTACTGTGGCTCCCATTACACAAAATTACTCAATTCAAACCCCTCACACACACACACATTCAAGGCACTAGACAACTCGGGATCTACCTACCTGAACAGTCACATCTCCTTCCACCAGTGACTGAGACACCTCTGCTCTGAGGACCTCCTACTTGCAAACATCCCATACATACACAGAACCAGATCAATAGGATGAGCGTTCTCTTACATTGCTCCTAAATCATGGAACAACCTCCCATGCCACATCAAAGCCGCCTCCTGCTCTCTTTTTGAATTTTGCAAGAAGCTGATGTCCTGTCTTTCCAATTAACCAACAAACAATAGGCAGGACTAGACATGCACACCTGCTCAGCGCTAGGATACCCTTGCAGGTGATGGTGCACCTTACAGATTAACATAACATAACATGCTGATATAAGTCCTATCAGCCTTAGATCTCTAAGGCTGGATGGTGTCATCGGGCTTGGAAGATGAGTACTTTCATGTACTGAAGTACTGATCCTGCAGTCCTACAGGTGTTTCCTCATCATCCTGCCCTTCGGCCTTACGCGAAACTGCAAGAGTTTAGTGTTGACAGCTTTTGCGGCTCATCTTCACAGGTTGAGGATACATGATTTCCATGCTTCGAAGACTGTCTTCTAAATTTGGACATGCCTCACTTGGGGCCAGAAGTTTTTTAAGAAATCGCTATTTCAGAGTCGCAAAATGGTATATATCATATTTGCGATTCGGTAAAGCGATTTCTTAAAAATCGCAAATGCTATTACCGAATCACAAATAGCGATTCTGACCCCATTCGCACCTATGGGCCTATAGGCCCATATTTGCGAATTATTTGCATTTCCCAAATTGTGAATTCCTAACTGGAATTCGCAATTTTGGAAATGCAAACACCAGGGTAATGGGGGTCTAAGGCCCCCTCTGCTGCACCCCCAGCAATTATTTTAGGACATGTAAGGCGCACACATACCAAAGGGGCATGTGTGCGTTACATGTCAATTTTACAAATGCATTTTTTATGCATTTTTCAAATTTGCACATGGTTACCACCAAATTGTATTTGGTTGTAATTTTGATTCCTTAATGCCCAATTCTCATTAAGGAAAAGCTTGATACAAGAAATCGCGAATAGGGATTCCTTATTTGCGATTTCCTATTGAGAGAATCACAATTTGCGATTCTCTAAACGGGGTTGCAATTTAAAGGAATCACTATTTTAGCGATTCCTTAAAATTGCATAGCGAATGCCTTTCATACATACTGAAAGACATTTTTGCTTTCGCAAATGGCCGTTCGCATCGTTTGCAAATGCAAAAAGCTTTGATACATGTCTCCAGCTGCATAAAAACTACATTTCCATTGCTGTCCACCGAAGGTTTTTCCATTAGTGAAACAACATCCCCTGCAAAGAACTTCCGTTATAGTGGTAATTGTGACTTTGAAGGTCTTTCTGCTTCCACCACGAGTCTGTGATTTTCATGCTGTGATTCCAATGTTTCTGGCCCATGCCTTGGTTGTGGTCCAGGACATTATTGGTCTCCTAGTATATACTGCTGGTGCTCATGTCCATTGGCATGTATGTGCTTTGCAGTGGAACCTTTGTCTTCAAAGGACCTCTTGGAAAATATTTGTATATCAGAAAAGGCAATTCCAAGATAGTCAGTGGTGGATGGTGAATGCAAAATGACATGCAAAAGACCTTTCTGCCTGTCCCATCTGTTCACGGTAGTGATGAATGTGTCATCTTTGAGCTCAGGAGGCCACTTGAACGATAGGGAGATCTGAGGTCTCTGGTCTACAGTCAGCCTTCTGGAGGTGCAAGCAAGCAGTCTGGCTCTCAGGGCTTTTTTACCTTCCATCTAAACCAGATCCTGACAGGAAACATGACCACCATGTGGCACTAAAACAAGCAGGGTAGTGTGGGATTGCATGCTGTTTGCCTGGCATCTCTCTCTGTGGTGGTGGCTGGTCCCTTATGGGATTTCCTTGACCTTCATCTGGCAAGTTACCTCAGTGTAAGGGCAGACAAACTCAGCGGTTTTCATTTTCCAGTAGCCCCTGCATCTAGAAGAAGTGCAGGGTTTTTACGTCGTTTTAGGAACTGTTTTCCCACCAGCAGGGTATATCTCCATACTTGGAGATAGGATGCAACCAGCTGAGTAGGTTTGATTTGCCGCCAGAAGTTGTAGATGTGATCTTGGCAGCTTGCAGCCCTTCCACGAAGTCTGCCTGTTTTGGCAACTGCCCTATGTTTATGGCCTGGTGGAGGTCCAATACAGAGATCCTCTTTGGGCTAAGTTGTCAGATGTACTCCTGTGTGTAACCAACAGGGTATTGCTGTAGACACTGTTAATGGGTTACCTTTTGCCTTTGTCGCCTGTATGCGTTTGTCTTATCAGCCCTCTTTGTTCAAATCAAAAGGACTTATTTGCTTCCCCCTGCATTTTTTTTGATGCTACAGCTAGACATTAATTTGGTTTTTACTGTTTTGATGTGTAGGTGTTTGTGCTGAGGTTGCTAATTCCTTAGATCATCTTCCTTATTGCAGTCACTGTTTCTTTCCTGACAGATTAGTACTTTGGTCTTGAGTCATCTTTCTCCCAAATCTGCTGTCGCTTTTCCACGTAGCGCAGCCTCCCACGTGTTTTTCTGTCTACAAGACTTCTCTAAGGTGGAGGAGGGGTTCTGCCTTTTAGATCCTAAATGCATCCTGACTTACTAAGGAGCCCTGCCTGGAAGATCGTTTCGTGCAAGTATGGAAGGGCGATCGAAACATATACATTGTTGAGGTAGCCTTCCTCTTTATCAAACTATGCTGCACATCGGCCAAGAAGGAACCTCCTGATTGTCACCAGGTTTGTTCCACCAGGGCTACAAACACCACTACCGCATTCCAATCTACCATTCCAATTAATTCACACCTTCACCATGCATTATTGTGTTAATTCTTAGGTCCGCAGGGAGAGTCATTTTGCCTGCTGCTCCTTATGGAGTTCCCAGTATAAATTCCACTCCTCAGGCCCGCCTCCTTTGTGTGGGTATGGTTTTCACAGCAATTCAAAAGGTGAGGAATCTAAGGTTAGATGTATCCAACCTTCAATAACGGCATTTTAGACACTATACCCACATTCCTCACCCACACCCTACTTTACATTCTCTAGAGTGAATGTTTCGTATTAAAAAATGTTCCAAAGTAAATTGGCTTTAGTGATAAACTGATGTCAACTCGCATTGGTGGCATCTATGTGAGGTTCTTTGTCAACACTGTCAGAGGTGGTGTGGAGTCATTGCAAATTCTGCTGACGCCACTAGGCGGTACGCAGGAGAAACTGCAAAGTTTGCAGATCCCGTCTGGCACTTGGGAGAGTTCAAAACTTGCGGAATCTGCAGTTAAAGTATCCAACAGAAAGAGAGCTGCTGAAGGTAAGTAATTTGTTAATCTGGTACCGAGTGTTTTATAAAAGAAAGTGAAAACTCTTTCATCTTGGCCCCAACGTTTTTGAAGTCTGATTTTGATGTATTGTAAATTGGGTCAGAAAGTCTATTTTCTGGTCGGTGATTAATCACTAGCTGGTCCTTAAACGTACACATTAGGTTCTGAAAAAGAAGATGTTGATCTAGCTTGACCAGAAAAACTAAAAGTGTGCCCTAGTCCTTTCTCACTAAAAAGCCCATCTCTGTTTTTTTGATTACCACAACTAATAAATTGTTCGATCCTGCATTGCTTGTCAATGTAAAATATATAAATGCATCTGCTACCCTGCTTTCACTGTTATCCCCAAATGCGCAGTTTGCCTTCAGGGTCGGACTGGCCTAAAGAACAATCAGGCAGTGCCAGTCGAGCTGGGCTGACCAGTCTCTGTGAGCCAGCTTTTGGCTGTTGTGGGCCTGTTACATGTGTACTGGGTCGGTGTTTACTGTTTATTTCAATGATATTAAAACAAACATTGCCTACAGCAAGCTTTAAATCTATGCAGGCTTCCATGTCTTGCAAAACAAATCTGCTACCATCGAAGAGCATCACCCGGGAAACAAATTTAAAACTTCTGGTTAAAACAGTGGTACGTATTAATTCTGTGAATCACATTCGCCAGATATCAGCTCCTCGTGTGGAATGAAATATGTTTATTAGAGTCTACTTGTGTCTTCTGCCTTGCAGTTTTTGGTATGCCACAGAACCTATAAAGTATATATTTATTTTGTTGCCTGCAGTTTACCAGACTGGAGCATCCTAATAAAGTATTTATTCTGTTTGTACTCTGCATGCCGAACAGTTTCCGCTTGCACAGCTTTTATCCCATAAACGCAGGGCCAGCCTTTAAATGAGCTCCAATCCTTTCAACTCGAGAATTAAATAGCACAGAGATAGGTGTGCATTCTCTTTCAGCAGGTCCATGACTGGTAAGGGGCACATCCAGAAGAGGCGAAGCGAGCCAAATAGAGCTCTGGAGAAGATTAATTGCTTGCAAGAAAAATAAAGGCAATTGTTTTGAGAATGAAAAGAGGGAGCACAGAGTTGGTAACTGGTGGCAGTGCTACCATCTCTGGTGGGTATAATGTAGGAGTAAAGATTGAATCCACCTTTCAAATGGCACCCCATTTTTGACATTACACTTAAGGATTTTCAGTCAGTGCCAAATCAAATGTGAAAAACTGTCGGTGCAAAGCTGACAATGCATATCATTACAAAGACCATTTCATGAGTAATATGCGTTCCGTCTAATTCCCTGATCAGTCACATGAGTGCTTTATGAAAGACTACCGTTACCACCATCATCATGGAGAGCAGAAGCATGTCCCTCTAAAAGTAGCTATTAAAGTCTGCTCGATACACACACAGTTGTGGTTTTCATAGTGATCTGGAGAGAGTTGCAATCCGTTTCTAAATGTAGATTAATAGTGATCATTAGAAATCTACTGTATTCCACTGTCCATATTACTGCTCCTGCTGTAACATAACACTTTTCTTGTCTAAGTGGATATATATAACGTAAATACGCACAAACCCTCAATAAAAGTAATCAAATCCAGGAAATGGTTGCATACCATTCATTAGTGCAGCAGTAAGCCGTAGTGGAGCAGCTTAACGTTTTCTGTGGCCTATTTATGTTCCATGTGTAGAGTTGCAAAATCAAAGGAATATCATGTAGGAAGTGTGGAAGAAAGATTTCTTGTGATTTGCTTGAAGGTGATTTTGAATGAGGTGAGCAAAAGTTTCCCTCGCATGTTGACAGCGTTTTTTATGGTTAGACACCATCTAGGTAAAATACTTAATCGATCTTTATAATATCCTCTGGAATTTCAATGATAGCTGTTAATAATAAATTGAGATTTTGCAGAGTGTTTGCCGTTTGCACTGCCTAGCTATCCTTCAGACATTTGATGAGTGCTCAGGCGAAGTAGACTGAAGTTCTAGTCCACAATTCCATGCACGTCTTCCTGGACCATAGGACAAGAAAAGAGACCGAGAGAAAGAAAGAGATGTGAGCCATCTGAAATCACTGTTTTTGTAAATTGGCTTCAGTATTGAACTGCCTGTCTGTGCTGGATGGTTTCTAAGTCGAGATTTATTGAAGTCTACCGTCTGCATCTTCTGCCAGTACAGAGGAGCAGGCAAGCATGCCATGTTGTCGGTTTAGCTCTGGTGACATCACTTGCTCGTATTGTCTCTGTTTGATTTGAATTTCCTTGTCATGTTGCTGAGGTACTAATTATTAATTATCCTCTCAGGGAAAGACTGTAATGGGGCAAAAGTGGAAGTGTTTGCATCCACAGCATGTATCCGGTCAATTAATAGCTGCTACTCCAAATTAAGAAAATAAAGTACTGGGAGTATACATCAGATTGGCACTCATACAGGCAGAAATGTTTCAATGGGCCCTTTCGTGGGAAAGCTGTACTACAGGGAGACATACTCGTATAGCATCTCAATCCAATCCCCCCGAGTGTCAGTTTGATGTCATGTTTTGCATTCTAAATAAAACGTTTGCAGAACTGCTAAATGCTCTCTTTTCTGAGATTTATTTAGCTGGTGAATGTCTCCCAATTTGGCGTAGTTCTAATTTATACATTACTGGAAACTTACCACCAGTGACTAAGTGCGGACATAAAATCTCTGGATACTTTCCAAACAAAATCTTCCTCTGTTTAGTTTTCCCTAAAAATGGACGTAAAACAGTTGGAAGTGCACGCACTTCTCCATCCTTGGCAATAGAGAGGATACCCATAATCTTAGATCTTAGACTAAGAACTTTACTTTTGTCTTTTTTCCTTTTTAGAGTCCTTTTCCTCAGATATCACCACCACCACTAACTGCTCTAAAAGTATGCATTGGGAGATTTCCTAGGCACTCTTATGACAATCATGCTAGCTACTGGGGTTTGCCTGAAGGAAAGGCTGTACAATGTTATTTTCTTTTCTAGCACACAACAAAATTTAAATGTCTGTAAATCAACCATGCAGATATTTCAGAATATATTAGAATTAGCAAATCATAAATTAAGCATATTTTTCAATAATTCTGAAGTGTGGTGGAAACAAATATTGTAATATGATCAAAAAAGATCAGTACACTAGGTGATGACAGTCCCACACATTATCGTTTGTGCTCTGTAACTTTTTATCAGTAAAAGTGTATGTCTGTGCAAAATGTACTGGTCATTTCAGTAGAAGATGTGCTGTCTGTAATGGCAATGTGCTACCACACCATGCATGCATGCTCCACACCATGCTGCTCCACTGTACACGACTCCATACCCTTGCACTCAAGTCTACACCACTACGCCAGTCCATTCTACGCCAATCTGCACTATGCCACTGCACTCTACTGTGCACCATTCCATGCTACTTAATTCCATGCCTGCCTACTCTACACCACTCTACTCTATGCCATGCACTTTGCTTTACTATACTATGCACCACTGCACTTTTTGCCATTGCACTCTTTGCCTCTCCAGTCTATGCCACTCCACTCTATTCTGCACCACTCCACGCCACTCTACTCCGCAATACTGCAGTCTGTGCCACTGCACTTCACTCTGTAACACTTCACTCTACACCAGTGCACTCTATGCCAATCCATTCTGCACCACTGCCCTGTATGCCACTCCACTCCACTCTACTATGCACCACTCCACTTTACCCTACCCTACTCCACTCTGCACCACCTCACTCTACTCTAAAATTATCTAATCTGTGCCACTGCACTATATACCACTGTGCTATATGTCACTGAACTTCACTCTGCTCCACTGCACTAAGTGTCACTGTACTCCACTCTGCGACTGAACACCATTACACCCTGAGCCATGCTACTCTACGTCACTCCACTCCACACCAATGCAGCCTGTACCCCTTTACTCAAAACCAACGCACTGTATGTTGCTGCACTCTAAGCCAGTCTACTCTGTACTTAACGCCTCTTCACTCTAGGCCACGCCACAATACTCCACTTCATCATACTTCACTTGACACATTACTCTATTAAACTCTACTCAACTCTTACATTCTATTCCACAACTCTACTCCACTCTATAATGCTCTGCAACTCCCTCTATGGCCCTCCACGCCACTTTACTCCACTCTATAATACGACACACTACTCCACTCCATTAACCACTCTTCAACACTTCATGCCACTCCACTCTGCAACACTCAAGCCCACCCTATGCCATTCCTTGCTCCTACACTACTCCACGCTATGCCACTTGACTCTGACAATCTACCCTGCTCTTCTAGACTCTACTACATTCTACACAACACCCTCTACCCCTCTCCACTCTGCTGTATGCTAATTAACTCTGCTCTGTGCCACTACACTCTGCTCTACACTACTCCACTCTAAAATACTCTACTCTACTCTAAAGGCTTCCACTCTAAACCACTCTACTCCGACCAGGACACTTCACAATACTCTACACCACTCAACTTTGCACCACTCTATGCCACTCTGCATCACTCTACACCACACCACTCCACTCCACTGCACTCTCCTTTACGCCACTAAGTATTAGCCATGCTGAACAGCAGCCACACTAGAGTACAGCATGGCTAATACAAATTGGCAAAGCCAATAGCTGTTGCATAGGTGAGTCCTATTGGCTTTACCAATGCGTAGAGTTGTCTTTTGATGTGTCAGTGCCCATCTTTATTTTTGGAACATAAATGAAAAACTTAGAAAAATATTTTTTCAAGTTTAATAATAAATTAGAGAGGTATGTTGTGGATTCTATAAATGAACTCTCTAAATGTAAATACAACATAGATTATAGGTATCCACTACTTCTAAAAATCACCAAGAGAGATGTAAGTGGATTTATGAGACCTATCTTTTGCTGTAGATGCACCTACAAAATGAGACAGGTGTCTATGTCACAGGCTTTTTTTTAATTGTTTTTTCGTCATGCTGCACATCATTGGTTCAAACCATCAACAAAGCTAGTAGGTCCTAAACGCTAGACCTATTGGCTTTGCCAATGCCGGTACATATTATTTCCATGCAGGAACTT
Organism: Pleurodeles waltl; assembly: GCF_031143425.1. Taxonomy (NCBI): domain Eukaryota; kingdom Metazoa; phylum Chordata; class Amphibia; order Caudata; family Salamandridae; genus Pleurodeles; species Pleurodeles waltl. Next base: position 829,587,603 of record NC_090442.1, on the reverse strand, counting down.
GGCATTAGGACTGGGCCTATGAACGTTAATGGCCTCTTAAAGTAACAAAAGGGTGTCTTGTTTAATTCAGTTAAACAAGCCTGAACTACTCTTAGGTGTAGCCAGGACATAAGTACTCTGTTTTTAAATCCCTCTCAGGTTAAATCTCCCTTGGTAAAGTATTAGGCAGTCTCTTTACAGACATTACCAATAGGTATTGTCATTCTAATTGGAAAGAGCTCCTGGTGGTCAGTATGCCTGGAAGTCTTTTATCTGTGTGTACCCTGGATTGTGAATGAAGCAATTAAAAAAAAAAAAGCCTCTCTTTTAATGGCCAATTTTTATAGCTGTTTTCTGTGTAATCCCTCTCCAGGATTCCTGACAATAGCTTCTCTGAAAGAGTTACTCAGCCCCTTTATTTTTGTAGGATTTTCAGTGCAACTTTCTTCGGGCTTTATCGGTCACATAACCTATGAGGCTTGGATAAACCTAAGATACGCTGTGCCTTTACACAATTGATAGATCTGTTTAATATCTTAGATTTGAGGCATACATTTTCAGCACTACTTTGGCATGCACAATCTTCAGAGCAAAATATGTATTGAACAATGGCATGTCAACATTCTCCCTTGTTTCTTGTTGGGATGGATCGCTTTCAAGAGAACCCCATCACTTGAACCTGGCAGAGTGATGGTCAGTCCAAATTCAATTTTTTTTAGAATTCTTTTTATTAAACAGTTGCTCATAATACAGCATCTATAATAAAAGATTGAAAGGTCTCATTTTACAATCACAGCAGTGATTAACCACCATTATCCATTAAACAGGAACATTGCAAGTCATCCCCCTTCCAGACCAGAGTCATCACTCTACCACAACCCCTATACTCTCTCCATGCCCCCCCCCCCCACACTTTTTCCCATTTCTCGGGGGTAGCTCTACCCTGATAAGTTACTTCTGCCCCCTGACAGCATATCGGGGCAGTTTTCACACCCCATGCCCTTGCTGTATTCTGCTTGTCCACTCCTGCAGCAAGCTATAACCATAACTTCTGATATTTGGCCAAGTGATGTCGCTAGTGATCGCCAGAAGTGTCACCTAGCCTCCACTTGGACCGGCAAGGATAGAACTCAGGGCATTATCTGCATGATTTTAGGCCATTAGTCTTGTGTATGATATGGCAGCCTCAGAGGATATGAAAACAATGTGCCTTCCTGAGCACAGCCCCTAATGCAGAGTGGTGTGGCCGCTCTACCAATCTCATACAATAGTGTCTGTGAGTAGTAAGACCTGTGTTATATTCTTAGTTGGATAAGCCTAAATCTGGCTCATATGGCTAGATCCAATGGGATCTGGAGGGCCTCCCCCCAAGCCTCGTCATCTAAATCACCAAGATCTTTGGCCTGTAGTTTCTCAGTGACCCCAGCCGATCGGCGAAGTTATTGACCAGTTTTTTTTTTTATAAATCACGATGACCCCATTGTTCGGTATTAATCAATGACTATCCTGTCTTCCAAGGGGGTAGAGTCTGCAACTGTTCCCCTTCCAATATGTCTAAGGCCATGCCCCAGTTGCAGATACCGGTAATGTTAAGAGTCTGCTAGCTTGTATTCTTGGTGGCGGTCTTCAAAACTTATTATAGCTTGTCCTTTCCATTCATCTCCTAAATGCTCAATTCCTGTGAGATTCCACTTTAAGAATTCAATCAGCCCCCCACTTCACACAACAAATCACTGTGGCAGAGTGGGGTCAGGTCAGCCAGTTTCCCTTTCCAGCCCAAATAGCTTGTGGCCTTGCTCCAGACCCTAACCACAGTTCCTTGTCAACAGGACCTGCTTCCTTTTCTTACAATAAAGGATCACCTCGTATTCCCCTCGGCCGATAGCCTCCCTCTCCACTCGGTAGGCCGGGTCATTATGGTCCAAGTAGATCCACTCATTTACTGTTAGTAATGTTTTAGTATATCTGGAACTGCCAGCACCTTTTCATATATGCCTCTCTATAGCTCGCTAAAGCAATTCTCAAGTTCCGCCTTGCCATAGCAACCGCTAAAGTTCCTGATCTATTTTCTTTAAAAAAGTTTGGCAGAATTCTGTATGGCGTATTTTGCAGTACATACAAAAGACGAGGCAGGGTCATCATTCAATAGAGAGCTGCTCTACCCATTAATGTTAACTGGAAGCTGCACCAGTGAGACACGTCTTGGTGGAATATGTCAAGTTGGGGGAATAGCTTCCTATGCAGGAATACCTGAGCTTCGCAGGTTGAGTACATTCCCAGATTTTGGAACCGCCTACAGGTGCCGTGCAGGCACGGGGAGCCATGATTTCGTCCTGACAGGAGGGAAAATTACTGATTCGGACCAGTTAATTTTATAACTGGAGTGATCCAGAAAATGCGAAACACCTGCATTATTCTGCTTATAGTAAGAGTGGGCTGCGTGACATAAAGCAGGACGCCATCTGCATAAAGGGAAATTAATTCCTCCCAATCCCCAGGTGCTTTTATTCCCTGTATTAGTGGGTTCTGACAGATCCGGGCTGCTAGAAGCTCGAGCGCCAGCTCATAAATCATCGGGATAGAGGGCATCCCTGTTGAGATCCATTTTGTAGGGGAAACCTGTGGGATGCCCTTCTATTAGCACGCACTCTGGCTAGTAGGGACTGATAAAGGAGTTTCACCAAGGCGCTAAATTGTGGCCCAAAGCCCAGTTTCTTCAAAGTTTCAAAAATATAGTTCCCTTCGATAGAAGCGAACACCATTTTGGCGTTTAACGCCATTAATACCGATTGGTCTGCAACCGAGGAATCCGTCAGGTGGAGCAGCCTGTATAGACACTGGAGGTTAACATGGGTGACCCTGTGTGGCATGACCCCAGACTGATCAGGGTGTATAATTGAGGTAATGACCTTACTAAGTCTAGTCACCAGTGCCCGTGCTAGTACGTTAAACTCTACATTTAATAAGAATATGGGCCTGAAAGAGTTAAAGTCTGTTGTGGTTTACCCTCTTATGTATAACTACAATAGTGACTCTTCTTTGATCCTCTGGTAAACACCACTCTTTGCATGCCTCCTGGAACATAGCCAGCATAGGTTTGGCAATACTATCTGCCATCCCCTTGTAGAGCTTGATTGGCAGGCCATTTGGTCCCACCACCTTCCCAGACTGAAGGCAGCGTACAGCCTGTGCTAATTCCTCCACCGTCAGGTCTGCCTCCAATGCTTCCTGCACAACCCCGTTAGTCGCTAGAGGGAAATATCTTTCAGAAAGTCATCACAGTCCGCGTCCTTTATAGTGGCTGTGGGAGCATAGAGGTCTTCATAATTGGTTGCAAAGGTTTCTTCTATGGTGGGGTTAGCCATCTATAGTTGGCCAGTCTCGTTCTCAGTCTCCAGGACCCAAGAGCGCTCCTTGTCTCTCCTCTCCAACCTGGCCAATAATTTATTAGCTTTGTCCCCCACATCGTACAGTCGGCATTACATCGCCAACTCGTGTGTCCACACCATGTTTTCTGCCAGGGCACGCAAGTCTTGTCAGCGGAGGTGTAACCTGTGGCGTAGTTCCACCATAGTTTGAGTAGGAGTATCTGCTTCTAGGACTGATATGTCTCTGTCTGCGCTGGCGCACTCCAGTTTGGTTTCTTTCTTCCCCCCCCTCCCCATCAGGGCCTGAGCATGTCCCCGCATGACAGTCTTGAATGCCTCCCGTAACACTTTGGCTGACGAAACCGGTCCCTGATTTCCTTTAAAGTAAATATTTGCACCCTCCCTCAATTTGTCCTTAATCCCATTGTCTCCAGGGATCTATCCCAGGGGCTGGTGTAAAGTCCTGGGTAGGGCCGTTAAGGAGGACCCTTATGGGGAAATGATCAGAGATACCTCAAGTATGGTGGGTTGTGGACATAAAGTTAAATGCGTGGGAATGGTGAATAAAAATATAATCTAGGCAGGAGAAGCTGTAGTACACGAGTGAAAAGTATGTATAAAGATAGTGGTGTGGGTTGTGTTCCTGCCACAAATCAATCACCCCCATTGTGGCCACACACTGAGGCAGTGGTCCTGTCTCACTTCCTACCCTCTTGTTGCTCATCCTGTCCACCCTCAACTCCATAACCGCATTCATGTCCCAGCCTAGTATTACTATCCCAGGGGGTAGTGTTAAAAGTAGAGTACCAAGGTCTTGGAGAGTTGTGCCATAAATTCGTGGTGGTATGTACCCAGAACAGAGATTTAAGGTGAGGCCCTCCCAAGTCTATCTCAGCGCCACATATTGCCCAAGGGGGTCATGGCACAACACGGTGTGGAGTGAAAGATATTGATGCCGCTATCAAAATTCCCTGCAATTGATTGGCTGCTAAATTGAGTCAACACAATAGTAAACGAAAACAACTGAAAAAACCCTCTAAACTCCACCCTCCCTGCTACCATGAGTCTTGGACCACCCACTTCCCCAACCTGCAGAGTGCCTGTTGGCCCAAACATAACATAAAATAGCATGGGTGGGATTGAACCGCCATAGTGATATAAGTCTGGATGTGTATTTTGAGTATATTGTCCCCCATATAACTGATCGCATTGAAGATTTAATTGTATCATGCCAGCAGTACCTGGCTAAGCAATGCACCCTTAACTCCCATTTCAGTCGGAGTCCACCCTATTCAGTCATTTCATCATGGCTACTTTTCTCAGTTCTTCCATCGCATAGATCAAAGGATCTCAGTCCGGATCTCACCCCTGGGGTGGTGATCGGGCATTTGGCAGGGAAGTCTGCGACTGTTGTTTCATGGGGTGGTATCCCCTCTTGACCCCGACTCCATGTTTAATCTTTCAGTTTTGTGTTCATCACCTTTCCTGCGGCCAGCCACTCGCCAACCTTCCCACTCCCATTCTCTTCAGGTGATGTAAAATGCCACGTTGTGCCCTTGGCTATCACACATAGCTTAGCCGGATATAGCATCATGTATTTGGTCTCCTGGTCTCTAAGCACTCTTTTGACCTCCTCAACGGTTCTTCGCTACTGTTGTACCTAAAGGGTAAAGTCTGGAAAGAAGTGTATAAATGTGTTTTCATAATGTAAGTCACCATGGGACCGGGCTGCCTGCAAAATTGCATCTTGCTTCCTATAGTTGAGGATCCCGGCAATTATGGTTTGCAGAGAAGCACCCAGACGTGGAGCGGGGCCCAGCGCCCAATGGTATCTCTCAATCGAGAAGAAAGTTGACAGTCAGAGAGTATTTAGGATGAGGTCCTCGAAACAAAGATCCACACTAGGGGGCACATGTACGTACCATTTTTCCTGTCGCAAACGGCCCGATTTGCAGAATCGGACCGTTTGCGACAGGAAAAAAACATTTTGGTATGTACAGAGCCTATTTTTGATTCGGTAATCTATTTACCGAATCGCAAAATAGGTTTGCGAGTCGCAATTAGGAAGGGGCGTTCCATTCCTAATTGCGAGTCGCAGCGCGATGTAGCATTGTTTTGTGACTGTGAATGCGGACACAAAACAATCGCAGTTAGCACCAGTTTCAAACTGGTGTTAACCCATTCGCAAACGGGAAGGGGACCCTGTGGGACCGCTTCCCCTTTGTGAATGGCAGCGAAAATATTTTTTCAGAGCAGCCAGTTGTCTCACAGACCACTGCCTGCTCTGAAAAAATGAAAAGAAAACTTTTCATTTTTGTTTTTGAAATGCATCTCATTTTCCTTTAAGGAAAATGGGCTACATTAAAAAAAAAAAAAAAAAAGCTTTATTTAAAAGTAGTAACAGACATGGTGGTCTGCTGTCTCCAGCAGGCCACCATCCCTGTGAGGGCGGCCATTCCCAATGGGGCCGCAAATTGCGACCTACCTCATGAATATTCATGAGGTAGGTCATTTGCTACCCACTATGAATCGCAAAGAGTGTAAAGTACACTGTTGTACATCCGGTTTTGCGACTCGCAGTTTATGAGTCGCAAAACCGGATCTTTGTACATGTGGCTACAGGTCCCTCTGCCCCCTCTGGGACCCCAACCACTCAGATATTATTCCACCTTTCCCTTCCCTCTTGATCTTCCAGTCTAGCATTGATGACTGCATTTTGTTTAAAGTTTGGGCCTGATTCTCCAAGCTATTCATTGTTGAACAGAGCCCATTTATGTGTGTCTCTGCTGTTGCCACTTTTTCAGAAATTTTGTGGAAGTCCGCTCTGAGCGGGTTGATATCCACTGTCATAATTTAGACTCGAGAAACCCCCTGAAGATCCTGAGGCTCTTCCCCTATGTCATCCCCCCTCAGTTCTGTGGTGATCCTCCAGCCATGGCCATCCTTATGGCGTACTTGTTTAGCCTATTAATTTGTGTGAGTCTCTGGATCTCATTTCTAACTATGACCATAGGCTCGAGCACCCTGGGCACCTTTGAGCAGTTGATGCACCCCCAATGGTTTCCGCAACAGTGTTGAAGGGTGTCACAAGTAGCACAGCCCGTGTGATTCACAGGACTCAGACCTCAAGTATGTTTATGCCCTGTGAGGAAGATTGCACAGATGTGGGACTGGCCGGGGGGCACGCGGCAATACCAAATTATAGGAAGTCACTCAGCCTCTTTAAGCCAGAGACTCCGAGCGAAAAACGGTTATTGCAGTGAATATCAGCAGCCACCTTTATCCTGTCCAGGCGAAGGGTGCAGGGAGACAGTATGCCAGGTATAGTGAAGCCTAATCCTTCACAAATCCTCTGAGGTGCCAAAAAGGGGGTGGAGGGGTGATAACAGTCCATCTTTTGGAATCTCAGAGTCTTAGTGCCTCATTTAAGTGCCTCCAACCGAAAACCTTGTCATGGGTCCATCCAGGGCGTCACAGGGACCGTCTCTACTTCTTTTTACTTAGGCTCCTGGGATAAGGAACTTTCTGAATAGATGAGGATGGGCACAATGAGGGAGCTGAGGCCTCCCTCCATCAGTGTCCAGGGTAGGAGCACTCATATCCTCTATTCCGTCAAGGATATCAAGATCACCAACATGTCATTTCCCTGGCAGGCCTGTCCACCTGGAGGAAAGAAGGAGGGTTTTGACACCTCGGACACTCATCCCCACTTCAGCCTCACTCCAGCTGGCTCAGTTGGCACTGGCAGGAATCACTGGGACATGCCAACCACTTTGTGGGTCAGAGTCAGCTGGTGGAGCCTTGTCTCGTATAGCTGCACTCTGTGGTGATCCACTGTTGGTTGCAGCCAAGCATGGCGCCTCCTTACCTGTCATTCATGTAGGGGTTTGTGGCCATTGTGGGGGGAGGCCAATCCTTCCTCACTCCTGCTTCGCTTGGCCCCACTCTCCAGCACTCATGCTGTTGTCCCTTACTCCAGAGGGAGGTAAGTGTGTCGGTGATGGCTGAACAGTCCCCCCCCCCACCCCCACCCCGGCCTTGCTTTTCTAGGCCTCTTGCCTGCCATCTTCCATTTTCTGTGTCCTGTGAGGCATCAGGGTGGCGCTCAGGTTTCTCACCAGCACTTCACTTTGTTGAGGCGGGGGACTTTATGCCGGTAGTCAGAGGTTACAGGACATCCCCCAGTAGGGGAATCAGCCGGTACTCTTCGGATATTACACAGATGGCAGGGGATTAATCACTGACGGTTGCGGAGCTGACCTAGCTTTCTGCAGTTTTTACTGGTGGTTAGCCACGCCCCTATGAATCCAGATTCTTGATGAAGCAGCAGATGACAAGAGAAAATAACACATTAACGGGGAACTTCAGAGGGATTGATGAACAAGCTTTTATTTATTTTTAAATTATCCTACACAGAACTCGGGAAAGCTACATTTTACCTCAAGGCGCAGTGCAAGGTCAAAACCTTGCAATGGCATTTTTTTTAAGCAGCAGTAGCAGTGGTCTTTAAATAAAGTGTTTTAAAGGTAGAAGTAAGGATCCTGCCAGCCACGTTTAGAATATCTTGTGAACTGTAACAGCAAGTGAAAGCCTTAGATACATTGCTGCATGAGCAGAAAGTGTGCCAAACCCATATCATTTACAGATAAAAGTACAAAGTGCACCCCCTTGTGCTAATAGAAAGGAAATCAACATCTGTGAGGAGGATGTGAGTGCCTGACCTCTGTGTTCATACACCGAGTGGCAACATGTAACACATAAAGATGGGTTGTCTGGAAAAGGACCAAAACAAGAATAATGCAAGGGTTTTAGTACATTTGGCCAGAAAAAAAGACTCCCTCAGGAGTAAAAGACCTATTCCTAACAGCTAAGGAAGGGACATGACACATTCTGAAGAAAGAAATGAGACAAAGAAGGGTTACCAACTTCAACAACAGCCTCTTGAAGTTCAAAGTCTTATGTAGAGGCCAGGAGAATTGCCTGGTCAAAATAAAGTGTACATTTCAAAGAGAGCTGTAGTGAGAAAAGAAAGGGTGCTGTGAGGTAATATTCTTCACCAGGAGGCAAATAATGACTGCTTTGCCCACAGGAATGCAAACAGTAGAGGAGTGGCTACCCTGTACACTTCTGCAGTTAAGTGGTCCTTTCCTTCAGTGAACTGGACTGTCCGTAGAGCAACTGAAGCTAAAGGCACTGAAAGAGGATCCAGAAGACTTGTCACATACTAGTTGACCAGGCTGACTGAGAAATCTGGTGGCCTAGACATCTTACATGAGATTTGCAGGTGGAGCTGACAGTCTTGTTTTGAGCAAAGAAGTCATGAAATATTTCATACCACCAAACTGAGGTGGCCTTGAAGGGCTAGTTTTTGGGTTTCCCCCCTTAAGTCCCATCAGGATGACTGGGAAGAGGCACATGGATGTCCATCTTCAGAAGAGCGAGGAACCAATCTGGAGGCTTACAAAGCAGGGGATACCAGGACTACTGTGCCCATACTGATTTTGAAGAAAACCATTCAGAACAGCACCTTCAGGATTGATACACTAGTAGTTAATAGACATTGCCAAAACTAACAGGTTTGACTTTTAACTGAAAACGCAGCTATCAGCTTTGCTACTGCTTGTTACTAGCGGTCCATCTGTTTAGATTTAATATCTGTTAGAGACTTCTAGCCACGGACTCCTATTCCGTAGGTGTGATACTGGAGATGGCAATGTTTGAGAAGTCCCCTTACGTGCCGGTAGGTGGTGTGGGTCGGCTAATATAAAGGCACCACCGCAGCACGCTGACCTCAATTCCCCCTTTTCTGGGCCATCAGTGTGGATATGGATAAGTTCCCCTCAGTTGTTTTTTGACTGACTGTTTCGACCATTTGTTGACTTCGACCAGTAGGCCTTTTTCTTCCATTTTTAAGAAATATGCCTCAGAAGAAATCACCTGGTTTTGAGCCTTGTGGCGCCTTTCACAGACAAATGTCTGTGACAGACCCCCACTTGGTGTGCTGGAGAGGGACCACAACTCCAAGTCCTGCTCAAATTACAGGACAATGAATCCAGAAGCCATTCATGAGCATTCTATGAAGCTTCTGGCCTCTTGCTAAGTGACTTTGCACTGCTTCAGGTCCCGTTTGTGAGGGAGGTCCTGGGATTGGTTTGTGAGGCTCTTGCATTGGTCTTTGCTTGGATCCCGGACTTCTTCATGTAAATCACACAAGAAGAGGTCCAGGAAGTCAAAGTGTTCTTCAACTTCTCCGCACCAGTCCCATTCATCAGAAGGGGTGCTTAAATTAAGCCACAAGTGCAGGCCCCACTCCCAGGTCGTCCATGTGGAGCCTGTGATTGACCCCGAGTTCCCTCTGTCTCAACTCAAGTTTCCTAAAGTCAGAGCGACCCCTGCTCAGCCAATTAAATCCTGCCCAAATTCTATCCAGTCTTTTAATAGAGCTAACACCCCTGGCTTTAGCCAGCGCCAATTTAGACTTGTATATTTTCCAGGTTAGTAGCCCACCACTCAGCTGTCCTTGGAGGTAAAGCGGAAACCCATGCCCTGGCAATACAAAGCCTGCCGAAACAATCACAATGGCCAGCAAACATTTTAGACCAAGATCAAATTCCATTCTATATCCCAACAAGATCTCCATAGTGGTAAACTGTGCCTCAATTCCAAGACAAGATGTTGAGTTGGGTCACCCCTTTCCCAAAATTCCTGCAAAGAAGGACATATAACAAATATGTGTAAGATATCTGCTACATAATAAGCACATTGAGGACACTTGGACACTTGGGTTTCCACTCCACTTCGTGATCTTCTCCGGTGTGTAATACAACAATAGTCTCAAGGGCTCTGTGAATTTCAGGCGCCAGAGTCTCAGAAGAAAGTATCTTGCTTAATTTTGCAGCAAGTAATGGGCTATTATGCACCTTATACTGACAGAACCCTTCATAGATTGTACTAGTGAGTAAACTACTAAGCACCTTATGTAAGCAAGAAAGTATGTCAGAATCTACCAAATCAGTTGTAAAACTGCATCCTGACATAATGAAATCCCTTATCTGCCGATATTTTACAAAGAAATGATGAGGGATTCTTAAAGAGGTCTGGAGCCCAGTAAATGCACGAAACCCATTAAGATCGTAGAGATCCCCAACAGTCTCAATCCCATGCCTTAACCAAGCCTTGCCCATTGAGTCATGGAATACAGCGAGGAGCACTGGGTTGCCCCCATGTATTAATGCAAGGGGATAGTTAACGCATATTTCCCGCCATATTCTAAAAGTATCCCTAATGCATTTGAACCTAACGTGTTTAAAATAGTTAGGCTGTTTTTTCATAGACTTGCAGATCCTATTATCAGACCCAAGTGCAAGCCAATAACCAAATACCGAGGAGTCTGGTTCACCTTGTATTAGCAGATTACAGAAGTGCCGACAAATGGCACCCAAAAATATAACTTATAATCGGATAGCTGCAACCTGCTCTATCCATAAGGAAATTTCTATAGACATATAGCACATCTAACCCACCTGTAAGTCCAAATGAAGATATCTATAGTGTCTTCTAGCCGATTTAAAAAATGAATTCGGAACTTGTAGAGGGATAGCCCAAACATATAAAAAATAAATTGGCAGGACATTAATTTTAATGATATTCCAGTGGCCTATGATACTAATCGGAAGCCTATTCCAAAACCGTGATTTACTCATAACTAAAAGTAAATGGGGCTCATAATTCATCTTAACCAATTTTCTCTACCTGGGTACTTTCTGAATTCTGAGATTTGTTGCCGTTGAGTTGACCCCCACTATCTGGACATCTGGTTTACAATTTAGGAGCACTTGGGTTTTAGCTACATTGATCTTGTAGCCTGAAAAGATTCCAAGTCTGCTAGCCTCATCTGTAATATGGTCCACAACTGATGGATTAGATGAGAAAATAGTGACATCATCCACATATGTGGTTATTGTAAGTTCAAGATCACCGGAAATAATAGGTTGTATTCCATCATTCCTCAGTAAGTATCTCAAATACGGCTCCATATACAGAACAAATAAGAGAGAGGAAAGCGGACACCCCTGACGTGTGCTGCGATGCATCTGAAAAGATGTTAAAGCTATCCCGGCATAGGTTAACTTAGCACTGGGATTCCTATATAGCGACTTATGGAATTTGATGAGGCCATGAGCATCACTTTTGGATGGATGAACCTCTCTGGGGTACCCTCGATTCCATCTTCACTACAGGAACCTCTGCCACACCACGGAACTCCCATGAACAGATCACCGATGTATCCACTTCACCTTGAATTCATCAACCATCACCAGACCCCAACTCCAGCCATTGCATAGAAACTGGACAAGAATAACTGACAATCAGCTCGCCACTGCCGCACCCACGACCGCACACAATGATGACCCAAACACCACAGCACGCACCTTCCACAAGTGGATCACCAACTGCACCAACACCATAGCCCCCTCAAAAAGAAGAACAACATCCACGCAACGAGAGCCAGCTGGTTCACCCCCGAACTCTGGGAATCAAGATGCAACTGTCGCCACCTTGAGAAAATCTGGAGAAACACTAAATCCCCAGAAGCCCACAGCAACTTCAAAGCTGCCACCACTGCACACCACCAACTCATCAAAAACACTAGAAAGAAGGCTATCCAAGACAGGATCGCCTCACAAGCACACAACAGCAAGTAATTCTTCAACATTATCAAGGAGTTCGCCCAACCCAACAGCGAGACAACAGACACCACACCCTCACAGGACCTATACGACAGACTCAACACCTACTTCCACCACAAAATCAAGACCATCTACAACAGTTTCAACAAGGACAACCCATGTGCAGAACCCTCCCGTCCAACCACCGACACCAACAAGCCCACAATCTCCACCTGGACACCACTCTTCACCGAAGGTGCACTGAAAACCATGAAGACCATACACTCCGGGGACCCACGAACTCATGCCCCCATCATGTCTTCAACAGAGCTGCAGACACCATCGCCGCCAAGCTCCGCGTCACCATCAACTGCTCACTAGCTGCTGCCACCTTCCCGACGACTCGAACCACGCCGAGATCAACCCCCTCCTCAAGAAATCCTCAGCTGAATCCCACCGACCTCCGAAACTTCAGGCCCATCTCCCTATTCCAGTTTCCTGATCACGTCTTCAACAGAGCTGCAGACACCATCGCCGCCAAGCTCCGCCTCACCATCAACTGCTCACTAGCTGCTGCCACCTTCCCCGACGACTCGAACCACGCCGAGATCAACCCCCTCCTCAAGAAATCCTCAGCTGAATCCCACTGACCTCCGAAACTTCAGGCCCATCTCCCTATTCCAGTTTCCTGATCACGTCTTCAACAGAGCTGCAGATACCATCGCCCCCAAGCTCCGCCTCACCATCAACTGCTCACTAGCCACCTTCTCACTAGCCACCTTCTCCGACGACTGGAAACACGCAGAGATCAACCCCCTCCTCAAGAAACCCTCGACTGAATCCCACCGACCTCAGAAACTTCAGGCCCATCCCCCTACTTCCATTTCCTGTGAAGGTCATAGAAAAATCAGTCACCAGCCATTTCACCATGTTTTTAGAAAGTCACAACATCTTTGACAACTCCCAATCCAGATTCAGGTCAAACCACAGCACCGAAACGGTGCAACAGAAGACATCCGCTCCCTTCTGGACAGGGGAGAGATGGCGGCACTCATCCTACTTGATCTCTCTGCAGCGTTCAACACAGTCTGCCATCACATTCTGATAAGAATACTCCACGAAGCCGGCATAAGAGACAAGGCCCTTGACTAGATCCAATCCTTCCTCTCCAGCTGAACGCAAGGAGTAAGACTCACCCCCTTCTTCGCAGAACCCACACCCACCACCTGCGGAATGCCCCAAGGATCCTCCCTCAGCCTCACACTGTTCAACATCTACATGGCCCCGCTAGCCACCATCGTCAGAAGCTTCTAATAAACATAATCTCCTGCGCCGACAACACCCATCTCATCCTCTCCCTCCAACGAACCAGACAAGGCCAGGCACAACTTCCACGATTGCATGAAAGTAGTCACCAACTGGATCAGAGATAGCTGCCTTCAACTCAACACAAACAAGACTGAGGTACTCATCCTGGGCCCTCGACCCAACGCATGGAGCGACTCTTGGTGGCTACCCACCCTTGGAAACCCACCCACCCCCACCATCCAAGCTCGCAACCTCAGAATCATCCTGGACCCCGACCTCAGCATGAGCCATCAGATCAACTCAGTCACTTCCACCTGCTTCCGCACTCTCCACCTCTTACGTAAGACCTTCAAATGGATCCCCCTCGAGCATAGAAAGACCGTCACACATGCCCTCATCACCAGCAGACTGGACTATGGCAACGCACTCTACGCCGGAATCAACAAAAAACTCACCGACAAATTGCAAAACATCCAGAACGCCGCTGCCAGATTGGTCCTCGACCTACCCCGACACTGCCACATCTCACAACACCTACGCACACTGCACTGGGCTCCTCATTGAGAAAAGAATCACTTTCAAAATCTTCACCTACCCATACAAAGCCCTCCACAACACCGGACCTGCCTACCTTAACCAGCGACTCAACTTCCACGTACCCCACAGGACCCTGCGTTCAGCCCAGCTCTCTCTCGCAGAAGTACCCCGCATCCGGAAAATCAGAACAGGAGGACGCTCCTTCTCCTACCTCGCCGTCACCACCTGGAATGCCCTGCCCATCCATATTAGACAAACCACCTCCCTCTCCAGCTTCACGAAGGAACTGAAGACATGGCTTTTTTAATCTACCTCTAGTACTTGCTACACGCCCGCCACCCCTCCCCCCCAGCGCCTTGAGACCCTAACTGGTAAGTAGCTGTGCTTTATAGAACTCTGATTGATTGATTGACCTTTAGGCTCAAGATTTCGGGAGTGACTCCGACTCGATCTCCGCTGGCAGGTCTGCCCTCTGAACCATTTGGGCTCTCAGGATCCCATGGTGAATTCAGAACAGCTACGAATTTGTGATATTTTTGGGGGATCATTCGAGTGGTGCTGAACCCATCAGGACTCCCAACTTGGATACAGAGCAGTTTCAGCACTGATCAGTCCCACAAGGCCTTAGTTGGAGATGGAGTTTCTGGACCTTCATCTAGCCGCGGTTTCGGTCAATACCAATGTCTTGACAGAGGTACTTCAACCTGAGGGCCTGGGCAAAGCCCTGCATAGACAGTCCTGTACACAGGACTATCTCCCACCGCCATCTCCCCGTTCCATGAAATACAGCCTTCCTCATCCAGAACCCCAACCCTGAGAGCCTGGTAATCCAGACCTCAACCTTCAAAATCCACACGTGTTCCCTTCCAAAAACCACTGTATAGGGAATCCAAGAGGCTGAATATCTTTGGAAAGAGAATTTTCTCTTCCATTGGGCTTGTACTGCAGTCTGTGAACGACGTGTGCTTATTGGGCTGCCTATCTCATATTGTATGGGATACTATTGTACAAGTGCTGCATATGGTCTTGAAGGATGCCTGAGCCTTACTTCCCAAGTTATTGCTACCGGGAGAGATGAGTTCACACTTGGATGCAGATTTGATACAACCAACTCGCTGGACAGAGACATTGCTTCCACAGTAGTGCCTCAGTGTTACACCTGGCTGAAGATAATTGGCTTTTCGAGGAATGTCCAGGCATCCCTTATAGGCATGCCTTTCAATGGCACTCCCCTTTTGGGCAACAAAGCAGAATCAGCACTTGAAAGGTTTAAAGACAGTAGGGCCACCACTCGGTCGTTGGTTCTCACCATGGCTCTGTGACAGCTGCTTTCCACCTTCCACTACTTCCATGGCTACATTTGGGGCTGTCAACTGAATCCTTTTACCCCTAGCCACCATGGCCAGCAGGCACCTCATTCTATATGCTGGCTCTGCAGTGGGATCTGAAGTCCCAGTGGAGCTGTTCTGGACACAGTGCAATATCTGGCCTGATCTCCCAAGTGGTGAGCCCAGGATATTCGGACTATGATACCAATGTTTCAGCCTCTATCCTGGATTTCAGTGACATTGACCCTGAGGATGTTGGATCTATTTGCCACTGCTAAGAACATGCAATGCCAGCACTTCTGTGTGCTGGAGCATCCAAAGCATCTCTCGCTCAGGGATACATTTCTTCTTGGGTGGAGCTCAGGGCAAGGTGCGCCTTTCCACGGACACCACACCTGCCCAGAGTTTTCAAGAGGACCAGGAATGACTGAGTCCAAATCATCTTGGTGGCTCCGAATTGGGCAAGGAGAGTCTGGTATCCCAAACTCCTGAGCATGAGAAACTGTTTTCTGGTCAGGCTGTCCTTTTGGGAGGATCTCCTGTCACAACAGAGCAGGGTCCTGCACCCAAACCTGCACATTCTGTCTACATGCATGGGGATTGAGCAGCAACAGTTGAGAATATTTGACCTTCCCCCTGAAGTGTCTGATGTAATTCTGGCAAGTAAGCATCCCTCCACCAAAACAGTCTATGCCTGCCAATGGGACAAATTTGTGGCTTGGTGTGCAACCAAATCTATTGATCCTCTGTCTGAAGTGTTTTTGTTTGCCTTATCCCTTGCCCAGCAAGGCCTTGCTTTGGCCACAGTTTTTTTTATTCCCACTAATTTTATTGTATTTTATACAACAATTCTGTTACACCTGTGTATAATTCAATTTGCCGTTACAGTTTTACACATATATCAGAAAACCACCAACAGCGCATTAAAGGTATTATCATTTGACAAGTTCCTCAGGATACACCCCACCCCTAACCCCCATACTAACGTGAACTGTAACTGTGTCATACCAACAACAACATGATACAGGAGAAGTTAGCATTACAACCATGTCTGAACCACACAGTATACCCAGGGTAATTGTATATTATCTCTTCCTTGTACTACTCAACAGTTCATTCCCAGCTGTATAGATGGCTTGGGCGTACACGTGTCCCTTTGGGGTAAACACTGGGCATGTGTAACTAGATTTCATATATAGCATTAAATATGAACCAGAGGGTTGGTCATCTAGGTAGTATTTATCTGCTCAAATGGACAGCCATGGGTGTACATTCTGGTCCTCGCCATCACACCTGCCTGTCCTTTGAAGTTCTCTAAGAGGATATCCCATTCTACTGAAATTCGTGGCTTACGAAGTCCCTTGCATTCTTCTCTTCGCAGGGTCTCAGTTTCCGCCAATCCCCAACCAGCAACTTACTCCCACCAGTAATATATCTGACGAGTCTTTGAGGACATCCATCTCCTTGGTATTAGGCGTTTGGCCAACAGCAGCACCAAATCGGTAAAATGGGCTGTTACCATGTCTTTCCGAGAACAGGGAAAGAGGTCCAGGAGTCAGGCGTCTCCCAGTATGAATGGCCTGTCAGGGCCAATAGTGCTTGAGGTTTCTCCGCCCAAAACAGAACTAATACTGGACATTGCCATAGCATATGTAGTAGACCTGCTCCAACATGATGACATCTTGGGCATTCTGCTTCTGCTACAGGAAACAATTTGTTTATATGGTGAGATGTAAGATATGCTCTGTGTAGGATTGAGAACTGGATGAATTTGAATCTGACATTGTGTGACATTGTCTTGGGGGATGCGAGCAAAAAATCCTACTCCTTTTCGATCAAAGTACAGGAAAGGTCTCCCTCCTTGGTCACACCTAAAGGGTACCTTTTCACTGTCTCTGCATTCTTGCCGGACCAAACCTCACTGTTCAAGTAACCCAATGTGACTCATTTCTTGAAATGTTGGCAGCACAGGTTTCCCCTACAACTTTCCTCATGCCCCAATATGATCTTGATTTAGTTCTCACTTTCTTCATGTGCTCACCATGTGAGCCCATGCACAGTTGTCCTCTGAGACTGCATACCATCAAAACTATCTTGCTTGTGGCTATATCATCTGCTAGGAGGGTTAGTGAATTATAGGCTCTTTCAGTTAACCCCTGTACACCAACATTTGTTCAGATATGCTGATCCATAGGACCCGTACCTCCTTGTTACCCACGGTAGACACAACTTTTCACAAAGGGCACAACATCACACTGCCGCCTACTCCCGCCCAATGTGCCCCCCCCAACCCCTGAAATTCATCCTACCAAGGAATTATGTGTGGATGTAGATTTATGTGTTGCGGAGAAAGGAAAAACAGTCCACAAGAGACCCATCTCCAGGTGGATTGTCTTCTGTATAAAAAACAAAACAAAAAAACAGCTACCCAGTGGCCAAGAAGCAACCCCTTAGGATTGAGAGATCTTTCCACCAGACCTAAAGCTGTGACCACTGCGCTTGATCGAGGAGTCCCATTCCAGGGCATCTGTCAAGCAGCTACATGTTCATCGTTGCACACACTTACCAGGTATTACTACCTGGACAATTTTGCCCGTTTCAGGACTTTTTGGTCTGCCAGATTTGCAGTCCTGCTTCCAGTGAGAAATTGCTTTGATATCTGTTCTCAGGTAAGGAGTCTGTTGCTTGAAGTCTCTATCAGATGAGCAAGTTACTTGCCTTTGCTCTTGTTTTATCTGGTAGAGACTATCAAGCGTAAAATTCCTTACTGACCCTTCCATCCTTCTTCTTCTGCAAACTGTACATCTCATATCAAAAATATCCTTCGGGACCTCATTTTGGCACTCTGGTCATTCCCCTTAAGTATGGCTCTGTCCTTCTGGCATGGCAAAATAGTCACAAACTTAGGTCAGCATGCGAGGGTGGCACCCTTATGGGTACCCCTCACATCATTTCTGTGGTCAAGGCTGACAGCCCTGACAACGCCACATGGTGTTAAATTACGCCACCTACCTGCACTCAAGAGAACAGCTGAAAAAGTTCTGGATCCAATCTGAGGCCTCGGAAAATTTTTAAGGAATCTGCGGCTAGATAGAGTCTCTACCAGATAAAGAATTACAAAAAGAAAGTAACTTGTTCTTCTTGCTGGAGTCAGGCTGTTGTACCTTATGTTGTTACTAGGTTGTTACTTAGGTTGTAATTGGAGGTCCGTGGAGTAGGAAACAATTCCTTTAACAGGTTGTCTGGAGCAGTGTATATAGTACGTTATGTTAATTACCAGAGGCCCATGCAGTCAGAAATAAAATCCTATTCTGACGTTTAGTACCTTAGGCTAGAATCAGACTTTTGTCCTTCCTGTAATCAGGCTGATGTACCTTTTGCAATTATTCGAGGTTGCAGAGACATCTACTATCAATATCAAGGTGCCAGGAAATTATGAATAGGACAGGTTAAAATGGTTTTCTGAAAGTAGAAAGAAACTGTTTCATAAAGATGCCAGCAGATTTGATTTCAGCAGGGTATGAGCTCAACATAAATTTACATATTCACTTTCACAAGTCTCTTGATTTGTGTTTGCATTTTATGTCCTAAATAAGCTAATGCTCAATAGTCATAATTATCATAATTTTGGTTGCTCTGAATATATTCCTGAATATTCTGGAATATCATCATTTGTTATCTGAGAAGTGGAAGCAAAACAATTTTATCTTTCAGTATAAGCTATTTTCAGTCATGAATTTCCATGAAATTTTGATCCTGATTTTCACAAAACGTGCAAAACAGTTTGTGACACACAAACAATACATGTGTGTGTGTGTAAAGGATTAGTCGGCTTACTCACTAAATAAATGTCACAAAGAGAATGTCAATTAAATTGTCAGTCATCATCTTACTGATAATTACAGTTAAATTGGGATTTTTACATCCTCATGAGCAAAAGAAATTGAAATCTTCAAAACTCTTGATAAGGGTGTCTAAAGAAATATAATATATTGCGGGTAAGGATAAATTGATATCTTCTCAAAAATAATTCTGTAGAGTATGCAGCCCCATGATAAGGTTATCGAAATAATATGAGCTTGGTGCATTCCTGTTTATAGGAAATGTTGCATATTGTCAAAACTCCTGCACATTGCAGTTCCAAAAATCGCTCTCTGTAGGGGCCACATTCAGGCTAGAGTGGCACACAGGACTCCTGTATGTCTTTCTGCTACTGCCTGTCCTGCACTGAGTTCTGAATATTGGTAACGACTAGGCCCAAGTCGTCCTATGGGCTCCAGATTGGGTTAGGATCTTCTGGGCAAGTGCATCTGTCAACTGCTCAGGTGAAAACATCAGGAGTATCTTCTCTCACAGCAGCAGGGCAGAGTTCTGTACTCGAACCTGTGCAACCTCTGCCTTCATTCATGGCAATGGAAGAGCAACGGCTGGCTGCATTTGATCTACTGCCCAAAGGTGTGGCGCTAATCCTTTCTGTCCTGCGTTCCTTTACAATTCCACAACACAGGCCTGTTACAAGACAAACTGCTGGATGTAGACTACATAAGACAACAAGCTGGACTTGTCAAGCACAAGTCAACACTGTCACAGCTGCATGCTTCCACACCGTGAAGTTGCTGAAGATCTTCAAATGGCTCCCGAACAACATCTGGAAAACCGTCACCCATGCCCTAATAACCAGCAACTGGACTCCGGCAGTGCCCTGAACACCAAAATCATAAAGCAAGTCACCAGAAGAATACAGACCACACAGAACGCAGCAGCCAGACTACTCTTCAATCTTCCCTGCAGGGCTCACATCACACCACACCTCAGAGAGGTCCCCTGGTCCCTATACGTAAAGGTGCCCTGTTCGAGTTCCTCACCTACACATTCATAGCTCTAATCAACACAGGACTTGACTACCTGAAGAATTGCATCTCTTTTCACCAACCAGCCAGACGCTTCCATAGCACAGCTGGATTTTTATTTGCACGAACCCCACACGTTAAAAGAAACAGCTAGAGGTTGCACCTTCTCATAAATGGCTCCTAAAGCATGGAACAACCTCCCACCACACATCAGAGCCTTCTCCGCTCTTCTTTAATTTGGCAATAAGTTGACGATGTGGGTCTTTGAGTAACACACCCTAGGGCATGATCCTTACACCTTCTAAGTGCCACTATACCCTCAAGGGTGATACCATGCTATACAAATACTTGTAACATAACATAAAAAAAATTGTGTTACCTCTGGCACAGAAAGTGCTTTTGGTGAACTATTTGTCCTACCCTTTTGGCTTTTTTGCATTTACTGCACCAGTTATCCTAGTTTAAATCACTATTGTGAGACAATTTCTAAAAGATTTGACACATGTTTCTCCCCAAACCCTTAGTGAGGCCTCCGTTTGGTACTGACTTTCCTCATGTATACTCTATTGAAGCTTATTCACAACTTAGCGTTGCGTCTCCTGACTGTCTTCTTTAACTCAACTGTTTCTGTTCTTCGCATGAGTGAACTTTAAGGTCTCTCAGTGAAACTGCCCTACACCACCTTTTGTCCAGACATACTGCTGTTGAGGACTAGGGCAACCTTTTTGACAATTCAGAACTCCTTTCCTCTTTGGCCATCCATTACCCTCACAATGTTCTTTGCTCTCTCTCACCTCTCAAAAGAGGATGAGAGAATCCATCTGCTGGACCCCAAAACAGCTTACTCTTTTACACTAATTGCACCAAAGGCTTTTGGGTGGAGGCGCATCTTTTTATGGGGGTTCTTTTGGGGGAAAGAAAGGTAAGGTGGTGCAGATCGGTACTTTATTGACGTAAATCGTCCTCTGCTTTAAGATTTGCTACGCATTGGACAAAAAGCAGCTTACAAAAGGACTGAGGGTTCATTCTACCACAGCCAAGGCTGCTACCCCTGTGTTGGCATGCAGACTGCCTGTTTTGGACATCTGTCAGGTTGTGATGTGAGCACCAGTGCACAAGTTCATAAGGCACTACTACCTTCACAGTCATATCTGATGGGAAGGTAATTTCACCTTCTCAATATTGCACTTTTTAGTCTGATCCACTCCACAAATCCTCCTCCATTGGAGGTACTACTTTGATATATATTCTAAAGGTGATGAACCTCAGTTAGAAATACTCATCAGAAGCACACATTACTCACCTTGGATAAGGCTATTTCTCGTGGATACTCAATCTAACAGCAGATTCCCTACTACCTCCCATGTCACTGTCTTGTGGAATGGCCTGTTATCCATCTAAAAATGTCCCAAACCAGATATCTGCACACTGGTGCCTCTGAATGTTGATGGGCTTCATATCCGATTGCATGGACAAAATCAAGACAGACACTGACGTAGCCACAGGGGTGGCAATTGTATGCAGCTCCATTCCTCATTTCTGAGACAAAACAAAGTCACAGAGAAGCCGCACATTGCCACCTACTGGCACAGGGGAGCGGGGTTGCTTAAAGCTTCCTTATCCAGTCTGGTGCCTGGGATACTTTCAAGTTGAGGAATCTGTGATTACGTAGAGTATCCACCAGGAAGAGTGTTTCCGAAGGTAAGTAACTAGATAATGGTCTCCGCATGAAGTGTAGTAACAGAGGATTGCTATAGGAAAGAGTGTTTCCCAGATGCATAAAATCTAGTTCAATTTGCATTGAAGATCATGAACCACGGAGTAGAGTGAGTATCGTCTTACAGACAAATAAAAAGTTCTTCATGTGTTTGAGAGGTTCCACTTACACAGCTATTTACAAAATCAGGCAGATTCTGCTCTGACAACCTGGCCAGTGATGGGAATGATCTTTCACTATTAACATATGAGAGCTTTAGAAACCCTCTCAAAACTGTTGGGGTATTCAGTGAGACTGTGAGTTGGTTGCCTAGTTTATCAAGGAATTTGACCTGTTGAGGAGTCAAGAGCGTACATGCTCTTAATCTTTAAGGATCCCCATATTACGTACCTTCATCTGCTACATATCTATTCTCTGAGTCCATTTACTTTTTGCCTATTGCATAAGTGTCACCCCTGAGGTGATCAACAATAGAGCCCCTTTAGCGAATGAGGTGTCAGAGGTATGCACTAGTTGACACCGCCATCTTTTCTGTGGCCTATTTTACCCCACCACACTTTGAAGTAGGGTAAAATCTACTTTGTGTTGACATTGATAATTATGTATTGTATGACATTTGGAAAGCCTGCCCCATTCTGCTTAAATGCCATGTAAGAAATAAGTTTGTTGTTCAACAAGTCAACTGTGTGGGCTGTACTGGTTCACAAATATTTTTGACCTCTCCCAAACTTGGAACAAGCTTCAATACTCCGCACACTCAGGTAACAGCGACATCCAGCTGTGTGTCTCACTGGAATCGTCAAATCATGCACTGGAACCCAAAATACATAAACCTGTGGGTGTGGCTCCCGATTATGATAAATGCCTCCACTTAAACATTCCTGAAAATCTTATTTCAGTTAAGTATTTACAAATAAAACAAAAAAAACTAAAACAAATGGCAAGAATCTGTATTTAGTGTTCTGGTCAAGGCCTCTTTCCACTTAGGTCAAATTCTACAATACTGGCTGCATCTTGTGCAATGGAGCCTGAAACACGCATCCATAAAGGTGCATCTGCCTACCTCTTTTGAGCCCCTTCTGAGAGACCATCTCAATGGAATCATAGAGTTATAAAGTAGTTTGTCAGAGGCCTTTTCAGAGCTTTGCCTCTGGCAAGGAGTTAGTCTTTGGCAGTTGAACACAGTTCTGAGCCAGTCTACGAAGTAAGCATTAAGTATATTTTCTGCATGTCTGTCTTCTGTGATGTTAAGTGGAACCATGATGCAAGTCTAAGTGAAATGATATGGCAGAACTCCCAGACAGGTAGAGTAACTGTAACTTGTGCCCTCGCCATGAACTGTTTATGACCTTGCATGTTAAATCACTCATGACAGCACTGCATGATGGAAGAGTGAGTTATAGTTACTTCAATTATGGGCATGGAAAAAAGGGAGAGGGGGTTGTCCCTAAACATGTTTTACCCATTCATTTTTCCATAGGGATTTTGAACAGCAATAGCGCAAAAACTACTGGACGGAATTACACCAAATTTGGCAGGAAGGTGGGTCCTGGTCCAGAAAGAGTCTTTTTTTTGTGTTTTTGTTACAGTGTCATTCTGTTCAGTAGTTTTGAAGAAATCAAAGAAAGTCCAAATTTGTATATATATGGACTTGAAAGATTTGCGACCTCTCCCGAACTCATGCTGAGATCTGATTGGCTGCTATCACTTCATCAACAGAAGTCGTTGAAGTGTTGTCAGCCATCTTGGCTGAAGCCGAGTCCCAAAAAAGTGGGGGCGCGAGTTATAGTTACCTTAGGGCATGAGTTATAGTTACTTGACGTGACGCTACCTGTAACTGGTGAATTTCTGTGGTTTTGTACGTTTAAAATGTGAGCCCAACTATAACGTCCCTGTAACCTTTGTGTTTTTTTTTAAGTGAAAAAAATAATAATATATATATATATATATATATACACACACACACACCCCCCTTACTGGCTGTCACCAATAGGTAGTAATAGCCAGGACCTAGTCACCCTAGGATGAACCTTTTTTGTTTTGCCGCTTGATGAATCTTCATGAACTTTTCAAAACTTATACTACAGTCGGTTCAGCTGCTATCTTGAAAGTTTTTGGGTGATCTGTTTAGTGGGGGCTGAAAGAAAGGGGTGGGGTCCCAAAACACGTTTTCACCATTAATTTTCCCACAGGGTCTTTATACCTGCCTACAGCCCGAACTGCTGAATGGAATTACACCAGATTTGGCGGGAAGCTAGATCTTGGTATGAAGATTGTGCCTTTTGTGATGTGGTGTAAACCCATACAGTAGATTTAGGGTTAACAAATATAGCTATAGAGGGATGCCAACAATCTGTGGTTCTGGTATTGGATCTGCAGATCCGGGGGGGAAGCGAGGCCCTGATTGGCTGGCTCCAACCTGACTGAAAACTTGCAGCTGGCATTTTGTTTGTTGCATTGGCTGGGGTGTGGGAAAAGAAGAGCGCAAAAACACATACGGGGTCAGGATACAGATATCCTGACCCCAAAGGACACATAGAGGGGTCCCTTAGGGACTCCTCATAGGCATAATTTGGGTAATTTTTGTTGTTGGTCTGATCCAAGGATCCATGCGGTGAATCCATGGATCTAGAGAAAAATTGAAAAAAAGAACCACCCAGTGCATCAAACCTTATGTTGGGTTTGGGTGCATGCAGGAGAGTTGGCTGACGGGCCTGGCCATAGGCTGGTTATATTTACATGTGTGCATGCTTAAAAAAACACAGAAATTCATTGAAGAAAATAAAGGTTACCAGGTCATCATAGTTGGGTTCTGAATTTACTTGGACAAAACCATAGAAATTCAGCAGTTATGGTTAACTCAAGTGACTATAACTCACGCCCTACGGTAACTTTAACTTGTGCCTTTGCCTTGCACAGCTAATTACTCCACATATTACATCATTAATGACACCTTTTATGGCATCATTGATATTATCACTGCAACATTTGCAATACAATTGTTGATGAGAAAACTGTGCATGGCGGGAGTGCGAGTTACAATTACTTTAGGATTTGAGTTAGTTACTTGAGTTAACCGTATCTATAACTGCTGAATTTCTGTGGTTTTGTGCGAGTAAATTCAGAACCTAACTATAATGTCCCTGAATCCTTTGTTTTTTGTTCAGTAACTATATATATATATCTATACATATATATATAATATACCTATCGCCACTAGGTAGGTCTGCTCTTCCATAGGAAAAGCGTTTTTTGTGTTGCTAATAACTTTGCCACTGTTTGATGAATCTCCACAAAACTTTTTAAAAAGGTGCTAATTTTCGAGTTGTTTGTGCATGGAAGGTTTCGGGGCGATCCTTCAAGCGGGTGGCCAAGTTTAAAAGGTGGGGGTCCCAAAATGCAAAGTCTCCATGCATTTTCCATAGACTTCTTTAAGATGGGCTACAGCAAAAACTCCTGAACTGAATTACACTAGATTCACCAGGAAGCTGTATTTAGGACTGCAGATTGTGCTTCTGTGATTTGGGGTAAATTCGTTCAGTAGTTTTTGAGAAAGTAAAGATAAAAAATAATTGTATATCTGGGTGATTGGGCTTACAGTAGTCTTGGGAGACTCTTGCGGGGACACCAATTTTAAAAAAGACCGATCTGTTAGGCCCAGTTAATTTTATTTCCCTTAGGCCATCTTGCTACCACAGGAGTCAGCGAGCGCTCTGATTTGCTGGCAGCAATATGAGGAAAATGTTGCTAGCAGCTATTGCAGGACTCGGTCAAAAAGAAACAAAATTGGCAAAAAATGCTGCGCTTCTGTGAGGCTCTTGCTGGAGCAACCCAAAAAAAAAACAATGGAGTCTGTCCCACATTTATTTACTATAAGTCCCAAGGTGCCACCCCTGGGGCTGTATTAATAAATGGGAGGTGGGGCTGTGTGGCCCCCTTCTACAAGCCCTCAGAGGCCGAAAACAATGTTCATGGTCAGGGAGGACACGTGGCCCCATCCCTGAGCTATCAGTGGCCCCAGAGAGCCACACCTGGACAAATGTATTATGTATGGGGAGGGGAGACGTGCAGCCCCCTCCCTGAGTCCCATGAGGTCCAGTGGACGCCTCCCTGGGGGCAGAGCACGGTGTGTTACCTGAATTCAGGGAGTTGACCACAGGCGCGACCACTGACTGTGATGTAATATGTGAGGTCGTGAGCAGTGCATTGTGGGGGTAGGAGGGAGCGTAAGTCATAGTTGGCTTAAATAACTATAATTGCTGAATGTCTATGTGTGTGTGTAAAATCCTCACCTAACTATAACGTCCCTTTTTAATTTTTCAGTGAATTTGTAATTGCTTTTTAATTGTATTTCCTAACTAATAACCTCCCTATAACCTTCCTTTTTTAAAATTCCTTACTGTAACCTTTGTTTTTCAGTGAAAAAAATAAATATATATATGTGTGTGCATATATATATATATATGTTCGATGGCATGTGTAGCTGCAGATACACATGCTGTGCACATCCCGCCATCTGGTGTTGGGCTCGGAGTGTTACAAGTTGTTTTTCTTCGAAGAAGTCTTTTCGAGTCACGAGACCGAGGGACTCCTCCCATTTCGACTCCATTGCACATGGGCGTCGACTCCATCTTAGATTGTTTTTTTTCCGCCATCGGGTTCGGACGTGTTCCTTTTCGCTCCGTGTTTCGGGTCGGAAAGTTAGTTAGAATTTCGGAAAAAACGTCGGTATTGTTTGCGTTCGGTATCGGGTTAGTTACAACAGATCGACACCGAATTTTGAAGAGCTCCGGTGGCCCTTTGGGGTTTTTTCGATCCCCCGTCGGGGCCTGGTCGGCCCGGCCACGTGTGACTTCAAGGCTGATGGAACAGACCCCATTCCGCTTCTGTCCAAAATGCCATAACAAGTATCCGTATACGGATCAGCATCTGGTCTGTAACTTGTGCTTGTCCCCAGAGCACAAGGAAGATACTTGTGAGGCCTGTCGAGTGTTTCGGTCCAGAAAGACGTTAAGAGACCGAAGAGCCAGAAGACTGCAGATGGCGTCGACGCCGACAGGACAAGAGCTTTTCGAGGAGGAAGAGGAAGCTTTCTCTATCCACGAGTCGGACTCGGAAGAGCTCGAGGCCGAAGAAATGCCGAAAACCGTGAGTAAGACGTCGAAACATAAGACTCACGAGAAGTCAACAAAAGCCCAGGGGACGACACCACCAACAGGCCATGGCTTAACCCAAAAAATAGGTGACCGAGCCAAGGCACCGAAAAAGGGCACGCTGGTGTCGAAGTCATCCGACTCCGGTCGAGATACCGCCACACAGCAATCTCGGAGCCGAGACATTGGCTCAGAGAAATTTCGGCACCGTGACAGCGGCACTGAACAAATTCGGCACTGAGAAACCACCACGCCGAAAATTACAAAGGTTTCTTCGGAGCCTAAAAAGACGTCCGAAAAAGTTTCGGTTCCGAAACATCCAGCCTCGGAGCCGAAAACAGGTTCCTATATAGAGGAACAAGGATTGTCCTCCCAAATGCAAAAACATAGATTTGGAGAGGAACTTCAAGCTGTAGAGCCAGACTATACTCAAAGGAGGCTCCACATTCATCAAGACACAGGGAAGATAACCACTCTTCCCCCAATTAAAATAAAAAGAAAACTTGCCTTTCAAAAAAAGGACAAGGAGCCACAGGCAAAGGTGGCAAAGAAAACAACTCCACCACCGTCTCCACCACCATCAGTGCACACATCACCAGTAGCAACTCCTCCACTGATGCACTCCCCGACTCATACTGCCATGAGTCAAGATGATCCCGATGCATGGGACCTTTACGATGCTCCAGTATCGGACAACAGCCCAGACTCGTACCCTGCCAGGCCGTCCCCTCCTGAGGACAGTACATCTTACACACAGGTGATCGCAAGGGCAGCTGCTTTCCATAACGTCACCTTGCATTCCGAACCAATTGAGGATGACTTTTTGTTTAACACGCTATCCTCCACTCATAGCCAATACCAAAGACTACCTATGCTCCCAGGAATGCTAAAACATTCAAAACAAATCTTTCAGGATCCTGTTAAAGGCCGAGCCATAACTCCAAGGGTGGAGAAAAAGTACAAGCCACCGCCAACAGATCCTGTTTATATTACAACCCAGTTAACACCAGACTCAGTAGTTGTCGGGGCAGCTCGTAAGAGAGCAAACTCTCATACCTCGGGGGACGCACCACCTCCAGACAAAGAGAGTCACAAATTTGATGCTGCGGGCAAAAGGGTTGCAGCACAAGCAGCAAACCAATGGCGCATTGCCAATTCACAAGCACTTTTGGCAAGATATGATAGAGCTCACTGGGATGAGATGCAACATTTGATAGAACACTTACCCAAGGAGTTCCAAAAAAGAGCACAACAAGTGGTGGAAGAAGGACAAAGTATCTTTAATAATCAGATACGGTCTTCAATGGATGCAGCAGATACGGCTGCAAGGACAGTAAATACTGCAATAACAATAAGAAGGGACGCATGGCTGCGCACGTCAGGTTTCAAGCCGGAAATTCAACAAGCCGTGCTAAATATGCCATTTAATGAACAGCAGTTGTTTGGGCCGGAAGTCGACACTGCTATTGATAACCTCAAGAAAGACACTGATACAGCAAAAGCCATGGGCGCACTCTACTCCCCGCAGAGCAGAGGCACATTTCGCAAAACACCTTTTAGGGGAGGGTTTCGAGGACAACCTACAGAAACCACAACATCACAAACAAGGCCCACTTACCAAAGCCAATATCAGCGGGGAAGTTTTTGGGGGCAATATAGAGGGGGACAATTAAAAAAAAATAGAGGAGAATTCCAAAGCCCCAAAAGTCCTCAAAATAAGCAGTGACTTACAAGTCACACATCCCCATCACATAACACCTGTGGGGGGAAGACTAAGCCAATTTTACAAACATTGGGAGGAGATAACAGATACTTGGGTACTAGCAATTATCCAGCATGGTTATTGCATAGAATTTCTCGAATTCCCTCCAACAGGCCCACCGAAAACACACAGTATGTCAAAACAACATATAAATCTTCTAGGATTAGAAGTTCAAGCATTGCTCCAAAAAGAGGCAATAGAATTAGTACCAAAACAAGAACTAAACACAGGAGTTTACTCATTGTACTTTCTGATTCCCAAAAAAGACAAAACTCTAAGACCTATACTAGATCTCAGAATATTAAATACATACATCAAATCAGACCACTTTCACATGGTTACATTACAAGAAGTAATCCCACTGCTCAAACAACAAGACTACATGACAACACTGGATCTAAAGGATGCATATTTCCATATACCAATACATCCTTCACACAGAAAGTACCTAAGGTTTGTATTCCAAGGGATACATTACCAATTCAAAGTGTTGCATTCGGAATAACGACTGCGCCAAGAGTTTTTACAAAATGTCTAGCAGTAGTAGCTGCACATATCAGAAGGCAGCAAATACATGTGTTCCCGTACCTAGACGATTGGTTAATCAAAACCAAAACGCAAATACAGTGTTCACAACACACAAATTATGTCATAGAAACCCTACACAAACTAGGTTTCTCAATCAATTACTCAAAGTCACACCTTGTGCCGTGTCAAACACAGCAATACCTAGGAGCAACAATCAACACAGTAAAAGGAATTGCCACTCCAAGTCCACAAAGAGTCAAAACATTCCACAATGTAATACAAGCCATGTATCCAAACCAAAAGATACAGGTCAAATTAGTAATGAAACTCCTAGGCATGATGTCCTCATGCATAGCCATTGTCCCAAACGCAAGGTTGCACATGCGGCCCTTACAACAGTGCCTAGCATCACAGTGGTCACAGGCACAGGGTCAACTTCTAGATCTGGTGTTGATAGACCGCCAAACATACATCTCGCTTCAATGGTGGAACAGTATAAATTTAAACCAAGGGCGGCCTTTTCAAGACCCAGTGCCACAATACGTAATAACGACAGATGCATCCATGACAGGGTGGGGAGCACACCTCAATCAGCACAGCATCCAAGGACAATGGGACATTCAGCAAAGACAGTTTCATATAAACCACTTAGAACTGTTAGCTGTGTTTCTAGCGCTGAAAGCATTTCAACCCATAATAACCCACAAATACACTCTTGTCAAAACAGACAACATAACAACAATGTATTACCTAAACAAACAGGGAGGAACACACTCGACACAGTTGTGTCTCCTAACACAAAAAATATGGCATTGGGCGATTCACAACCACATTCGCCTAATAGCACAATTTATTCCAGGGATTCAGAATCAGTTAGCAGACAATCTCTCTCGGGATCACCAACAGATCCACAAATGGGAAATTCACCCCCAAATACTGAACACTTACTTCAGAATGTGGGGAACGCCACAAATAGATCTATTTGCAACAAAAGAAAACTCAAAATGCCAAAACTTTGCATCCAGGTACCCACAACATCAGTCTCAGGGCAATGCACTATGGATGAACTGGTCAGGGATATTTGCGTACGCTTTTCCCCCCTCTCCCACTTCTTCCATATCTAGTAAACAAGTTGAGTCAAAACAAACTCAAACTCATACTAATAGCACCAACATGGGCAGGGCAACCTTGGTACACAACACTACTAGACCTTTCAGTAGTACCTCATGTCAAACTGCCAAACAGACCAGATCTGTTAACACAACACAAACAACAGATCAGACATCCAAATCCAGCATCACTGAATCTAGCAATTTGGCTCCTGAAATCCTAGAATTCGGGCACTTAGACCTCACACAGGAATGTATGGAGGTCATAAAACAAGCTAGAAAACCTACCACTAGACACTGCTATGCAAATAAGTGGAAAAGATTTGTTTATTACTGCCATAATAATCAAATTCAACCTTTACACGCATCTGCAAAAGAGATAGTAGGATACGTACTACATTTGCAAAAATCTAAACTAGCTTTCTCTTCCATTAAAATACATCTTACGGCAATTTCAGCTTACCTGCAAATTACGCACTCAACTTCATTGTTTAGGATACCAGTCATAAAAGCGTTTATGGAAGGCCTAAAGAGAATTATACCACCAAGAACACCACCAGTTCCTTCATGGAACCTCAACATTGTCTTAACACGATTCATGGGTCCACCTTTTGAGCCCATGCACTCTTGTGAAATGCAATACTTAACGTGGAAAGTTGCATTTTTAATTGCCATCACATCTCTAAGAAGAGTGAGTGAAATTCAAGCATTTACCATTCAAGAACCATTTATTCAAATACACAAAAATAAAGTTGTTCTACGGACCAATCCTAAATTTTTACCAAAAGTAATCTCACCGTTCCACTTGAATCAAACGGTAGAATTACCAGTGTTCTTCCCACAGCCAGATTCTGTAGCTGAAAGAGCACTACATACATTAGACATCAAAAGAGCACTAATGTACTACATTGACAGAACAAAACTAATTCGAAAGACAAAACAACTATTTATCGCCTTTCAAAAACCTCATACAGGAAATCCAATTTCAAAACAAGGCATTGCTAGATGGATAGTTAAGTGCATTCAAACCTGCTATCTTAAAGCTAAAAGAGAACTGCCTATTACACCAAAGGCACACTGAACCAGAAAGAAGGGTGCTACCATGGCCTTTCTAGGAAATATTCCAATGAACGAAATATGTAAGTCAGCAACATGGTCTACGCCTCATACATTTACCAAGCACTACTGTGTAGATATGTTAACTGCACAACAAGCAACAGTAGGTCAAGCTGTACTAAGAACATTATTTCAAACTACTTCAACTCCTACAGGCTGAACCACCGCTTTTGGGGAGATAACTGCTTACTAGTCTATGCACAGCATGTGTATCTGCAGCTACACATGCCATCGAACGGAAAATGTCACTTACCCAGTGTACATCTGTTCGTGGCATTAGTCGCTGCAGATTCACATGCGCCCACCCGCCTCCCCGGGAGCCTGTAGCCGTTTAGAAGTAGATCTTAAACATTTGTACATTTGTAAATATATTACTTGAAACTTCATTATGTACATACACATTCACTCCATTGCATGGGCACTATTACTAGCATACACAACTCCTACCTCACCCTCTGCGGGGAAAACAATCTAAGATGGAGTCGACGCCCATGCGCAATGGAGTCGAAATGGGAGGAGTCCCTCGGTCTCGTGACTCGAAAAGACTTCTTCGAAGAAAAACAACTTGTAACACTCCGAGCCCAACACCAGATGGCGGGATGTGCACAGCATGTGAATCTGCAGCGACTAATGCCACGAACAGATGTACACTGGGTAAGTGACATTTTCCATATATTTCAAAATCTTTGTCAGCCGGCCCAGAGATTTTGATAGTTTGACGGGATCCTCACCTGTACGTGAACCGGAGTCGTCTGGGTCCCAGCAGTGAGGACACAGCCTTTTCATGGCGATTCAACTGCCATGAAAAGGTTGGTGGAGAACAAGTATAGGGGGACCCTTGCACTGCCCACAACATTGTAGTGAGCAGTGCAGGGGCCCCACTCCCCAGCACAGTCAGAATGCCCACTGTCTGCTGTGCAGACATTGCGCAATCCGAGGGTGCTTGGGGGCTCACTGTGCGACGGCATTGTACTTGGCTACATGTGGAGCCGAGTCCAATGCCACCACACATTTTCCACTAGGCGGAACAGCAGAAACCCTGGTTTCTGTCGTTCAGCCCAGTGGAAAACTCGTAATGGGACCTAAAATATCTTATTATGGCTTGCATGTGATACACATTGTAAAAAGAAATATCCATGTGTGACTAATAGAGCCCATATGAGTAATTCTCTTAGTTATCGAGGGAAAATAGAATAAGTTAAACTTTGAAATTTCATTGTTGCGAGACATCACACATTAGATGTACACCTGACTGAAACCCATGAACATTCCTCCAAGATACCTATAGGAAACGGTTTCTGTGACTGCTGCCCCTAAAAGATGCGAGTTCTAAATTGGCCATTGATGGACAAAGAAAGTCTGTAGCAGTAGCTTTATAGCTGATATAAAAAAAATGAGACCTTTCGTTACATGAGTCAAGCCTATCGTAGCTTTTAACATCATGATATTCAGATCCCATTAGTCATCCTTGGTTATATGTACATTGATTATGTTCTTGGTTGAAATAGCATGCTACTGGAAGGTTGCATCATTGACGGTTGTTCGACGCTTATGTTGCCAGATACATTTTTTCACTGGTCCAATTGTGCTGTCAGTATGTCTTTTGGCGGCGCTCGCTGGCATGTACCGTAAATTCTGTTTTGCATGTGATATAAGAATTTATATAAGTGTTTTGCCTTTATATGGGACAGTACCTTTTTTCTGATCATTATTGTTCCTGCATACCTTGCGCCGCATGGAAGTGTTAAAACATTTCGGTTTATTCAAACAATCTCCTTGGTGTTTGGTATTCAGATGGCTATAGACTTGTCTAACCCATGTGCTCAGCAAAGTTCTCATCAAATTTTCACTTTGTAACGTGCCCCAATATTTATATATCAATCTTCTAATCTGATGTAATACACAATTGTAGTATATTATACAATGATTGTTTCAGGAGTTTGTTCTCGATCTTTCTGTTTGTGACTAGTAAGTTTTTACGTTCATTTTTCTGCATATATATATTTATTCCAAATGGCAAAATATTGATTTTTTTTTTCTAGTTGTTTTGTAGGGAAACCTACCACAGCAAGTCACTTGCATTTGTTTTTCAACAACATATTTTCTGAAAAAACAGCAAAAACATACTTCTTTTCTCTCAAAAAAATCTGTTGATTAATTTTGCCTCATCACTAAAGTACTTTTCTCAGACATTTAGATATTTTCAAATGTTTCAAAAGAATACCTTCACATTCGCAGAAGCAAGCATGCAATTTTGCACACCAACAATCAGACTAGAATTTCAATTGAAGGTTTATTATTTCACTTTTAAAAAGGCTTATCCGTCATTAATCGTTCAATAACTTATCTGTTTCCATCTTTTTACTTTCAGGGCGTATGCCACGCACTGAGAAAAGAAGTGTGGAAGTTTCTTTTGAATTATTTTCCATGGAACAGTACAAAACAGGAAAGGATCAATATACAGAAAACAAAAACGTATGTTTATAAAAACTTTTTCCCCCACACACAGCCATTTTTGATGATAAAATATATTGTAAACGTTGGCTTCGGCCTTACTGCTCAGCTTGTACTTCACATAATGATGTTTTAGGAATTCTAGTGATAAATCTGACATAAAGGCCTTATGCACAAGCAAGGGTACGTGAGTCCTTCTCTGCTGCTACTTTCCTTGAATATTTCCATGCATCTAGGAAATTCTCAGGATCAGTTATTTGCCATGTAACACATTTACTGCTGTGCCAATCTCACTTCCTACAGACTCATAGGAGGGCAGACTGGTAGCCCACAACACAGTAACAATGTGTGCCAGGACAAATTAAATTATAAAGAGAAATCGAGTGATATATGCAGCACTGCCTTGACGTATCCATGCCCGCCATACCTGCTACAAGCTTCCGCACCTCCGCTGCCTTTTCCATATGGTGTCTTCGACGCCAACGGTTTTTCTTCCTGGCTCGTTGATAACTGTAGAGCTTTTTGGTGGTTACAATGTCGCCTCCAAAAAAGTCCGGTTTCAAGCCGTGTAGAGAATGCGGGGGTCGGATGTCAGTGACCGACCCCCATTCGGATTGTATTTGGTGTCTAAGTTCGGAGCATGATGTGGAAGGATGCTCTTCGTGCCAGAGCATGAATCCAAAAGCTCTGAAAGAGCGTGAGGCAAAGCTTTTCCTAGCAAAAGCGAAGAAGAAGGGCCATAAAAAGGATTCCTCCCATGATTCACCCAAGAAGCATAAGAAGCGGCGCCATCATGACTCTCGGCGCCATCATGACTCTCGGCACTGTTCGGAACGGAGCCGATCGAGGTCGAGATCTCGGTCTTCTCACGCCAGAAGACATGGGAGATGAGCCCTTCTGTCACGCCTCAGCCCGAGAGTCCGGAGTTGTCGCCGGCGCCATCTGTCTTTGAGGTCGTTCATCGTAGCCCTCAATTTTCGCCGGCGTCGAGGGAGCCTGATGTACAGCAGACCTCTGCTCAACAATACCCGGCTTTCCCGGCTCCAGGGACGGATCCGGCTGCATTTTTTAATGCAATGTATGCCGTGTTCCAATCCATGGCCCCTGCTGGTGCACCGGCGGGTCCCACGGGGCCCTTGGCGTTTAATTTGGGCTCTCTGGCGCCGTTCAATGCGGCTCCATTCATGCCCTTTTGCCCTTTGGAGACTGGCGGTTCGGCGCCGAGGGTATCCCCTGGCGGGAGTTCACCACTTGTGACGGTGGATCCTCCATCACGTCAACCGACTCCATCACCGCGCCATCCGACGTCGTTGATGTCCCCATCCAGACCGGCTCCATCGCCTTCCTGCCAACCGACACCAAGAAGGTCATCGTTCACCTCCGTGTCGGCACCGGCGTCGGGTGAGTCTAGGAGTCATCCATCTCTTCCTGGGCCCATTCGAGGTTCGAAGTCGTCGGCGTCGATGGACTCTTTATCGACGCTGGCCCTAGAGACACATCTTCAATCTCGTAGGAAGGCATTAAGACTTTTGGAGGAAGAGGAATATAGACAGCTGGAGGAAGAAGAGATTGAGCCTTCAGATGAGTTCCAGGGTCTAGCCACTGCAAGTGGTCTGGATACTTCCCCGGAGTGGGACATTGCGTCTCCGGGGGAGTTTACAGAAGAGGCCGCTTCCTTCCATACAGTAGTAAGGAAGGCAGCAGAGTTCCTGAACTTGCCTTTGTCTGTGGCGGAGGTGAAAACTAACCTGCTCCCAGAGGTACTACATCCCTCTTCGTCCAGTGCTGACCCTTTGCTGCCTTTCAATGAGGCTTTAACTGAACCTATATTGGCCTTATGGAAGAAGCCAGTAACAACTCCTGCAGTGAACAGGGCAGTGGCAAGGAGACATAGGGGCGCACCAGGAGATCTGTTTTTTCTATCACGACATCCAGCTCCGGAAAGCTTAGTAGTCCAGGCGACAGGTTCCGCGAAGTCTGCTCCTGGGACATTCCCTGGAGTCCCAACTGATAGGGAGTCCAAGAGGATGGAGCAGTCTTCGAAGAAGATCTTTTCATCATGTAGTTTGGCGCTTAAGGCTACTAATTCCACCTGTGTGCTGGGCAGATACGTCCATGCCCTTATGGACTCCGCTAAGGAAATGGCAAAGGATCTGCCACAGGAGATGCAAAAATTGTTTGGATCCCTCTTTATGGATGCGCAGGCGGCTGCTCAACAAATTAGACAATCTGGGCTGGATACTTCGGATTCCATAGCCAGGGCCATGGGAACATCTGTGGCTACTAGGAGGCATGCCTGGTTAAGGTCCTCTGTTTTTTTTTCTCCAGATGTTCAATCCACCTTAATGGATCGATTTGATGGGGAAAAGTTGTTTGGGGACAAGGCGGACTCTGCCCTTGAATGGTTTAAGGACTGTCGGGCGACAGCTAAGTCCTTGGGCTTACAGACCTCTGCTACAACACCTTATAGACCTTTTCGCAGGTTTCGGGGGTTCACTCGAGGCTCTGCCTTTCGGAGGTCGCAGTCCTTCGCCCAGCAACCTGCCAATCCGCCCTATCGTGCCTTTAGAGGGCAGGGTAGGGGTAGAGCTAGAGGGCCAGTCCAGCAGCTGTCATCTTCGTCATCCTCCTCTGGTGGACAACAGCAGAAGCAGCCCTAGTTTTCCCCACTTTATCATCCATACTTCTCCTGTAGGGGGAAGATTGAGTCTTTTTCTGCAGAAATGGAAGTCAATTACAACAGACTCGTGGGTGCTAAGAATTGTGGAAAAGGGCTATGCTCTCCCCTTTCAGGAGTTCCCTCCTCCCTTCCCCCCTGTCCCTCCTTTTGTTCAGAAGACCATCTTCTGTTGTTGCAACAGGAGGTTGTCACCATATTGGCAAAGGGCGCTATAGAGTTGGTGCCGTTGCAGGAGAGGGGTCAGGGGTGTTATTCAAGATATTCCCTGATTTCCAAAGTGGACGGTCGTTTACGGCCGATCCTAGACTTGAGGATTTTGAATTTGTTCCTCAAGCAGGAAAAATTCAAAATGCTGACCCTAGTGCAGGTACTATTGGCGTTGAACGAAGGAGACTGGATGGTGTCTGCCGACTTGCAGGACGCGTACTTTCATGTTCCGATAATCAAGTCGCACAGGAAGTATCTCCGGTTTGTGATCGGAACGCAACACTAACAGTTTGCGGTCCTTCCGTTTGGACTTACTTCAGCACCTCGGGTTTTCACGAAGGTGATGGCAGTTGTTGCAGCACATCTCAGAAGGAGGGAAGTAGCGTTTTATCCCTACCTGGACGATTGGTTGATCAAAGCCTACTCTCCAGAGCTTGTGTTGTCTCATCTGCGAATGACAACCCAACTGTTGTTCGATCTGGGTTTTTCTGTAAATGTGCCCAAATCTCACCTGGAGCCCTCTCAACACCTCTTGTTCATAGGGGCAGTACTGGACACAACAATGTTTCGGGCCTACCCCCGCCTCAGCGGGTTCGGGACATTCAGGCGCTGATTCTGTTGTTTCAAGTTGGAGCGGCAGTTCCAGTCCTCAAGGTCTTACGCCTGCTAGGTCTGTTTGCTTCTTGCATTCTGTTGGTCACTCATGCTTGCTGGCATATGAGGGCTCTTCAGTGGTGCCTCCGCAGGCAGTGGTTCCAGCACAAAGGAGATCTCAGGGATTCAATAAAGATCTCCAAGGACGCTGTAGCGGATCTTCATTGGTGGACAGTGGACGGCAACCTTTCCCAAGGAAAACCGTTTTCACTGCCACCTCCGGTGACCACAGTGATATCGGATGCTTCCACTCTAGGGTGGGGAGCTCATCTGGGGGACCTGGAGGTCAAGGGTCATTGGTCTCCAGCATAGCAGATGTTGCATATCAATCTGTTGGAATTGCGGGTGGTACGTTTGGCGCTCAAGGCCTTCCTCCCTTCCCTTCACGGTCGGTCTGTTCAGATCTTAACAGACAACACTACAGCGATGTGGTATATAAACAAGCAGGGAGGAGTAGGGTCGTACCTTCTCTGCAGAGAAGCTCTGCGACTCTGGTCCTGGGCAGAGGACCATCGGATTTGCTTAGTAGCAAACCATCTGGCCGGAGTTCTGAATGTACGTGCGGACGGTCTCAGTCACTTCTCGATAGATCACGAGTGGCGTCTCCATCCAGACCTGGTCCTCCGCATCTTCGGGATGTGGGATACTCCTCAGGTGGATTTATTCACCACTCGGGAGAACGCCCATTGCCCGTTGTTCTGCAGCCTCCAGTATCCATTGCAAGGAGCATTGGGGGATGCGTTTCAGATGTCCTGGAGAGGCCAGTTACTTTACGCGTTTCCCCCCCATACCCTTGATTCCTCGGGTTCTGAGGAAGGTTCGTCAAGACCGGGCTCGAGTCATCTTAGTGACACCGGACTGGCTGAGAAGGGTATGGTATACAGACCTACTTCAATTCTCTCAGTGCCCTCCGCTCCGTCTCCCGCTCAGGGCAGACCTCCTCTCACAGTCGCAGGGGCAGGTTCTACACCCCCACCTCCAGAGCCTGCACCTTCATGCTTGGAGATTGAACGAGGCAACCTGAGTTTGTTTTCTCTCCCACCGGATGTAGTGGATGTTATTCTATCGTTCAGGCGACACTCCACTAAATCCATTTATGCCGGCAGGTGGGCACAATTTGTGGTTTGGTGTGGGGAGAATCAAAAAGATCCCTTGAAGGCCCACCTTTCTGATATTCTTTTGTTTGCTCTTAGTTTAGCAAGGAAAGGCTGTACGGTAGCTACGGTTAAAGGTTATTTGGCGGCTCTGTCGGCTTTTCTTTGCCTTCCGGACCAGCCTTCTTTGTTTAAATCTCCAATTGTAAATAGGTTTATTAAAGGTTTAATGTAGGAAGTTGGTTCTGCATGTACTATTTCAAAGTAAGAAATAGCATGCACAGAGTCCAAGGGTTCCCCTTAGAGGTAAGATAGTGGCAAAAAGAGATAATTCTAAAGCTGTATTTTGTGGTAGTGTGGTCGAGCAGTAGACTTATCAGAGGGTAGTGTTAAGCATTTGTTGTACACACACAGGCAATAAATGAGGAGCACACACTCAGAGACAATTCCAGGCCAATAGGTTTTTGTATAGAAAAATAGCTTTTCTTAGTTTATTTTAAGAACCACAGGTTTAAGATTTACAAACAATACTTTAAATGAAAGGTACTTCACTTAGGAACTTTAGGAACTTTGAATTAGCAAACACATAAATGACATATAGCTATTTTAAACCTAGACACAGTGCAATTTTCAACAGTTCCTGGGGGAGGTAAGTGTTTGTTAGATTTGCAGGTAAGTAAACCACCTACGGGGTTCAAAGTTGGGTCCACGGTAGCCCACCGTTGGGGGTTCAGGGCAACCCCAAAGTTACCACACCAGCAGCTCAGGGCCAGTAAGGTGCAGAGGTCAAAGTGGTGCCCAAAACACATAGGCTTCAATGGAGAAGGGGGTGCCCCGATTCCAGTCTGCAAGCAGGTAAGTACCCGCGTCTTCGGAGGGCAGACCAGGGGGGTTTTGTAGGGCACCGGGGGGTACACAAGTCAGCACAAAAAGTACACCCTCAGCGGCACGGGGTGGCCAGGTGCAGTGTGCAAACAGGCGTCGGGTTCGCAATAGGTTTCAATGGGAGACCAAGGGGTCTCTTCAGCGATGCAGGCAGGCACGGGGGGGCTCCTCGGGGTAGCCACCACCTGGGCAAGGGAGAGGGCCACCTGGGGGTCGCTCCTGCACTGGAGGTCAGATCCTTGAGGTCCTGGGGGCTGCGGGTGCAGTGTCTTTACCAGGCGTCGGGTCTTTAAAGCAGGCAGTCGCGGTCAGGGGGAGCCTCGGGATTCCCTCTGCAGGCGTCGCTGTGGGGGCTCAGGGGGGTCAACTCTGGCTACTCACGGTCTCGTAGTCACCGGGGAGTCCTCCCTGTGGTGTTTGTTCTCCACAAGTCTAGCCTGGGGCGTCGGGTGCAGAGTGTAAAGTCTCACGCTTCCGGCGGGAAACGTGTGCTGTTTCAAAGTTGCTTCTTTGTTGCAAAGTTGCAGTCTTTGGGGAACAGAGCTGCTGTCCTCAGGAGTTCTTGGTCCTTCTAGATGCAGGGTAGTCCTCTGAGGCTTCAGAGGTCACTGGACCCTGTGGAAAGCGTCGCTGGAGCAGTGTCTTTAGAAGTGGGGAGACAGGCCGGTAGAGCTGGGGCCAAAGCAGTTGGTGTCTCCCTCTTCTCTGCAGGTTTTTCACCTCAGCAGTCCTTCTTCGTCTTAGGTTGCAGGAATCTATGTTGCTAGGTTCTGGGAGCCCCTAAATACTCGATTTTGGGGTGTGTTTAGGTCTGGGGGGTTAGTAGCCAATGGCAACTAGCCCTGAGGGTGGCTACACCCTCTTTGTGCCTCCTCCCTGAGGGGAGGGGGGCACATCCCTAATCCTATTGGGGGAATCCTCCATCTGCAAGATGGAGGATTTCTAAAAGTCAGAGTCACCTCAGCTCAGGACACCTTAGGGGCTGTCCTGACTGGCTAGTGACTTCTCCTTGTTTTTCTCATTATCTCCTCCGGCCTTGCCGCCAAAAGTGGGGCCGTGGCCGGAGGGGGCGGGCAAATCCACTAGCTGGAGTGCCCTCGGGTGCTGTAACAAAGGGGTTGAGCCTTTGAGGCTCACCACCAGGTGTTACAGTTCCTGCAGGGGGAGGTGAGAAGCACCTCCACCCAGTAAAGGCTTTGTTACTAGCCACAGAGTGACAAAGGCACTCTCCCCATGTGGCCAGCAACATGTCTGGTGTGTGGCAGGCTGCTAAAACTAGTCAGCCCACACTGCTAGTCAGTTAAGGTTTCAGGGGGCACCTCTAAGATGCCCTCTGGGGTGTATGTTACAATAAAATGTACACTGGCATCAGTGTGCATTTATTGTGCTGAGAAGTTTGATACCAAACTTCACAGTTTTCAGTGTAGCCATTATGGTGCTGTGGAGTTCGTGCATGACAGACTCCCAGACCATATACTCTTATGGCTACCCTGCACTTACAATGTCTAAGGTTTTGCTTAGACACTGTAGGGGCATAGTGCTCATGCACTTATGCTCTCACCTATGGTATAGTGCACCCTGCCTTAGGGCAGTAAGGCCTGCTAGAGGGGTGACTTATCTATACCTATAGGCAGTGTAAGGTTGGCATGGCACCCAGAGGGGAGTGCCATGTCGACTTAGTCGTTTTAGCCCCACTAGCACACACAAGCTGGCAAGCAGTGTGTCTGTGCTGAGTGAGGGGTCCCCAGGGTGGCATAAGACATGCTGCAGCCCTTAGAGACCTTCCCTGGCATCAGGGCTCTTGGTACCAGGGGTACCAGTTACAAGGGACTTACCTGGATGCCAGGGTGTGCCAATTGTGAAAACAAAAGTACAGGTTAGGGAAAGAACACTGGTGCTGGGGCCTGGTTAGCAGGCCTCAGCACACTTTCAAATCATAACTTGGCATCAGCAAAGGCAAAAAGTCAGGGGGTAACCATGCCAAGGAGGCATTTCCTTACACAACCGCCCCCCCCACCCCCAAACGAAAGAGGATGAGACTAACCTTTCCCAAGAGAGTCTTCATTTTCTAAGTGAAAGAACCTGGAAAGGCCATCTTCATTGGCATGGGCAGTCCCAGGTCTGTGTTCCACTGTAAAGTCCATTCCCTGTAGGGAGATGGACCACCTCAACAGTTTTGGATTTTCACCTTTCATTTGCATCAGCCATCTGAGAGGTCTGTGGTCAGTCTGAACTACAAAGTGAGTACCAAAGAGGTATGGTCTCAGCTTCTTCAGGGACCAAACCACAGCAAATGCCTCCCTCTCAATGGCACTCCAACGCTGCTCCCTGGGGAGTAACCTCCTGCTAATGAAAGCAACAGGCTGGTCAAGGCCATCATCATTTGTTTGGGACAAAACCGCCACTATCCCATGTTCAGAGGCATCAGTCTGCACAATGAACTGCTTGGAGTAATATGGAGCTTTGAGAACTGGTGCTGTGCACATTGCTTGTTTCAGGGTGTCAAAGGCCTGTTGGCATTCTACAGTCCATATTACCTTCTTGGGCATTTTTTTAGAGGTAAGTTCTGTGAGGGGTGTCAACTATGGATCCATATCCCTTCACAAACCTCCTGTAGTACCCAGTCAAGCCAAGGAATGCCCTGACTTGAGTCTGGGTTTTTGGAGCTGCCCAGTCCAGAATAGTCTGGATCTTAGGCTGGAGTGTCTGAACTTGGCCTCCATCTACAAGGTGTCCCTAGTAAACCACAGTTCCCTGCCCTATCTGGCATTTGGATGCCTTGATAGAGAGGCCTGCTGATTGCAGGGCCTTCAAAATCTTCTTCAGGTGGACCAGGTGATCCTGCCAGTTGGAGCTAAAGACAGCAATATCGTCAAGATAAGCTGCACTAAAGGACTCCAAGCCAGCAAGGACTTGATTCACCAACCTTTGGAAGGTGGCAGGGGCATTCTTTAAACCAAAGGGCATAACAGTAAACTGATAATGCCCATCAGGTGTGGAGAATGCTGTCTTTTCTTTTGCTCCTGGTGCCATTTTGATTTGCCAGTACCCTGCGGTCAAGTCAAAGGTACTTAAGTATTTGGCAGCACCTAGTTTGTTTATCAATTCATCTGCCCTTGGAATGGGATGGGCATCTGTCTTGGTGACAGAATTAAGTCCTCTGTAGTCCACACAAAACCTCATCTCTCTCTTTCCATCTTTGGTGTGAGGTTTCGGGACTAAGACCACTGGGCTAGCCCAGGGGCTGTCAGAGAGCTCAATGACTCCCAATTCCAGCATCTTGTGGACTTCCACCTTGATGCTTTCCTTAACTTGGTCAGACTGTCTGAAAATTTTGTTTTTGACAGGCATGCTGTCTCCTGTGTCCACATCATGGGTACACAGGTGTGTCTGACCAGGGGTTAGGGAAAAGAGCTCATCAAACTGTTGCAGGACCTTCCTACAGTCAGGTTGCTGTTGGCCAGAGAGGGTGTCTGAATAGATCCCTCCATCAACTGAACCATTTTTAGGGTCTGTGGAGAGGAGATCAGGGAGAGGTTCACTCTCAGCTTCCTGGTCCTCATCTGTTACCATCAACAGATTCACATCTGCCCTGTCATGGAAGAGTTTGAGGCGGTTCACGTGGATCACCCTTTTGGGGGGTCCTGCTAGTGCCTAGGTCTACCAGGTAGGTGACCTGACTCTTCTTTTCTAGCACTGGGTAAGGGCCACTCCATCTGTCCTGAAGT
This sequence comes from Pleurodeles waltl, assembly GCF_031143425.1. Lineage (NCBI taxonomy): Eukaryota > Metazoa > Chordata > Amphibia > Caudata > Salamandridae > Pleurodeles > Pleurodeles waltl. Next base: position 829,544,477 of record NC_090442.1, on the reverse strand, counting down.
GCCCTGGGAGCCACAGGCTCCAGAACCCAGACTTTCTGCCCTGGCTGAAACTCAACCATAGGAGCCTTTTGGTCATACCAAAACTTCTGGAGTTGTTGGCTGGCCTCAAGGTTTTTACTTGCCTTTTCCATATACTCTGCCATCCTTGAACGTAGGCCTAGTACACAGTCCACTATATCTTGTTTAGGCTCATGAAGAGTTCTCTCCCAGCCTTCTTTTACAAGAGCTAGTGGTCCCCTTACAGGATGGCCAAACAGAAGTTCAAAGGGGGAAAACTCTACTCCCTTCTGAAGCACCTCTCTGTAGGTGAAAAGCAGACATGGCAAGAGGACATCCCATCTCCTTTTGAGTTTTTCAGGGAGCCCCATGATCATGCCTTTCAATGTCTTGTTAAATGTTTCAACAAGACCATTGGTTTGTGGATGGTATGGTGTGGAGAATTTGTAAGTCACCCCACACTCATTCCACATATGTTTCAGGTATGCTGACATAAAGTTGGTACCTCTGTCAGATACCACCTCCTTAGGAAATCCCACTCTGGTAAAAATACCAATGAGTGCTTTGGCTACTGCAGGGGCAGTAGTCGACCTAAGGGGAATTGCTTCAGGGTATCTAGTAGCATGATCCACTACTACTAGTATGTATTGGTTCCCTGAGGCTGTGGGAGGTTCAAGTGGACCCACTATGTCCACACCCACTCTTTCAAAGGGGACCCCCACCACTGGAAGTGGAATGAGGGGGGCCTTTGGGTATCCACCTGTCTTACAACTGGCTTGACAGGTGACACAGGAGACACAAAACTCCTTGACCTTCTGGGACATGTTGGGCCAATAGAAGTGGTTGACTTATCTCTCCCACGTCTTGGTCTGTCCCAAATGCCCAGCAAGAGGAATATCATGAGCTAAGGTCAGAATGAACTCCCTAAACTCCTAAGGCACTACCACTCTCCTAGTGGCACCAGGTTTGGGATCTCTTGCCTCAGTGTAAAGGAGTCCCATCTTCCCAATAGACCCTATGTGTTCCTGTTATTTTTCCATTGGCCTCTTCAGCAGCTTGCTCCCTAAGGCCTTCAAGAGAGGGACAGGTTTCTTGCCCCTTACACAGCTGTTCCCTTGAGGGTTGCCCTGGACCTAGGAGCTCAACCTGATAAGGTTCTAACTCCAGGGGCTCAGTTCCCTCAGAGGGCAGAACTTCTTCCTGGTAAGAGAGGTTCTCTTTTTCTTGTTGTGTTGAAACTGGTTCCCCAGTTTTCTTTCCTTTTCTCTTGGAGGGTTGGGCCCTTTTTCCAGGCTCCAACACCACTTTTTCACCCTGAGCCTTGCACTGTGCCCTTGTCTTGACACACACCAGTTCAGGGATAGCCAGCATGGCTGCATGGGTCTTTAGTTCTACCTCAGCCCATGCTGAGGACTCCAGGTCATTTCCAAGCAAACAGTCTACAGGGATATTTGAGGAGACCACCACCTGTTTCAGGCCATTGACCCCTCCCCACTCTAAAGTTACCATAGCCATGGGATGTACTTTAGTCTGATTGTCAGTGTTGGTGACTGGATAAGTTTGTCCAGCCAGGTATTGACCAGGGGAAAACAGTTTTGCTGTCACCATGGTGACACTGGTACCTGTATCCCTCAGGCCTTCTACACTTGTCCCATTAATTAAGAGTTGCTGCCTGTATTTTTGCATATTAGGGGGCCAGGCAGCCAGTGTGGCCAAATCCACCCCACCCTCAGAGACTAATGTAGCTTCAGTGTGAACCCTGATTTGCTCTGGGCACACTGTTGATCCCACTTGGAGACTGGCCATTCTAGTGTTAGCTGGAGTAGAGTTAGAAGTGGAACCTTTCTTGGGACAGGCCTTGTCTCCAGTTTGGTGTCCTGGCTGATTACAGCTACGACACCGGCCCTTTTTGGGATCAAAGTTTTTACCCTTGTACCCAAAATTGGATTGTGAAGAGGCTCTGGGCCCTCCCTCCTGAGCATGTTTTTGGGGCCCTATAGAAGACTCTTTACTTTTTCCCTTGGATGTCTCAACACTCTTTCCCCTGGGGAGTATTTGTGACCCCTTTCTTTTGGTCACCCCCTGTGGAAGTCTTGGTCACCCTAGTCTTGACCCAATGGTCCGCATTCTTTCCCAATTCTTGGGGAGAAATTGGTCCTAGGTCTACCAGATGCTGATGCAGTTTATCATTGAAACAATTACTTAACAGGTGTTCTTTCACAAATAAATTGTACAGCCCATCATAATCATTTACACCACTGCCTTGAATCCAACCATCCAGTGTTTTCACTGAGTAGTCAACAAAATCAACCCAGGTCTGGCTCGAGGATTTTTGAGCCCCCCTGAAACTAATTCTATACTCCTCAGTGGAGAATCCAAAGCCCTCAATCAGGGTAGCCTTCATGAGGTCATAGGATTCTGCATCTTTTCTAGAGAGTGTGAGGAGTCTATCCCTACACTTTCCAGTGAACATTTCCCAAAGGAGAGCACCCCAGTGAGATCTGTTTACTTTTCTGGTTGCACAAGCCCTCTCAAATGCTGTGAACCATTTGGTGATGTCATCACCATCTTCATATTTAGTTACAATCCCTTTTGGGATTTTCAGCATGTCAGGAGAATCTCTGACCCTATTTATGTTGCTGCCACCATGGATGGGACCAAAACCCATCTCTTGTCTTTCCCTTTCTATGGCTAGGAGCTGTCTCTCTAAAGCCAATCTTTTTACCATCCTGGCTAACAGTAGGTCATCTTCACTGAGGCTGTCCTAAGTGATTCCAGAGGTGCTGGACTCTCCTGTGAGAGAAGCAGCATCTCTGACTATCACATTTGGAGTCAGGGTTTGAGTAGCCCTGGCCTCCCTAACTAGGACTGGAGGTGGGACTTCCTCCACATCACTAGCTTCCCCCCTCTGGGAGGTCATCCTCAGAGGGGTTGTTCTTGGCAAACTCTGCCAAAAGCTCCTGGAGCTGTATTTTGGTAGGGTTTGAACCAGTTCTAATCTTTTTTGTTTTGCAGAGAGACCTTAACTCTGACATCCTAAGATTCAGGTAAGGGGTGACGTCGAGTTCCATCACATTCTCTTCTGCATTAGACATTATGTTTCTAAAAGTTGGAATACTTTTTAAGAATCTAAAACTATCTCTAGAACTTGATTCAAACTTTTACAAAACTTTTAAACTCTAAAAGAAATGCTAACAGGGACTAACACAAGGCCCTAGCAGGACTCTTACAAATTTAGAAAAATAGCTCAAATTTCAAAAATCAGTTTCTAATGACAATTTTTGGAATTTAGTCATGTGATCAGGTATTGGCTGAGTAGCCCAGCAAATGCAAAGTCTTGTACCCCACCGCTGATCCACCAGTGTGGGAAGTTGGCTCTGTATGTACTATTTCAAAGTAAGAAATAGCATGCACAGAGTCCAAGGGTTCCCCTTAGAGGTAAGATAGTGGCAAAAAGAGATAATTCTAATGCTCTATTTTGTGATAGTGTGGTCGAGCAGTAGGCTTATCAGAGGGTAGTGTTAAGAATTTGTTGTACAAACACAGGCAATAAATGAGGAGCACACACTCAGAGACAATTCCAGGCCAATAGGTTTTTGTATAGAAAAATATCTTTTCTTAGTTTATTTTAAGAACCACAGGTTCAAGATTTACAAACAATACTTTAAATGAAAGGTACTTCACTTAGGAACTTTAGGAACTTTGAATTAGCAAAATAGCATATACAGTTTTCACATAAATGACATATAGCTATTTTAAACCTAGACAGTGCAATTTTCAACAGTCCCTGGGGGAGGTAAGTGTTTGTTAGATTTGCAGGTAAGTGAACCACCTACGGGGTTCAAAGTTGGGTCCAAGGTAGCCCACCGTTGGGGATTCAGGGCGACCCCAAAGTTACCACACCAGCAGCTCAGGGCCAGTCAGGTGCAGAGGTCAAAGAGGTGCCCAAAACGCATAGGCTTCAGTGGAGAAGGGGGTGCCCTGATTCCAATCTGCCAGCAGGTAAGTACCCGCGTCTTCGGAGGGCAGACCGGGGAGTTTTGTAGGGCACCGGGGGGGGACACAAGTCAGCACAAAAAGTACACCCTCAGCGGCACGGGGGCAGCCGGGTGCAGTGTGCAAACAGGCGTCGGGTTCGCAATAGGTTTCAATGGGAGACCAAGGGGTCTCTTCAGCGATGCAGGCAAGGGGGGGGCTCCTCGGGGTAGCCACCACCTGGGCAAGGGGGAGGTCCACCTGGGGGTCGCTCCTGCACTTGAGGTCGGATCCTTGAGGTCCTGGGGGCTGCGGGTGCAGTGTCTTTACCAGGTGTTGGGTCTTTGAAGCAGGCAGTCGCGGTCAGGGGGAGCCTCGGGATTCCCACTGCAGGCGTCGCTGTGGGGGCTCAGGGGGGTCAACTCTGGTAACTCACGGTCTCGTAGTCGCAGGGGATTCCTCCCTGTGGTGTTTGTTCTCCACAAGTCGAGCCGGGGGCGTCGGGTGCAGAGTGCAAAGTCTCACGCTTCCGGCTGGAAACGTGTGCTGTTTCAAAGTTGCTTCTTTGTTGCAAAGTTGCAGTCTTTGGGGAACAGAGCCGCTGTCCTCGGGAGTTCTTAGTCCTTCTAGATGCAGGGTAGTCCTCTGAGGCTTCAGAGGTCGCTGGACCCTGCGGAACGCGTTGCTGGAGCAGTGTCTTTAGAAGTGGGGAGACAGGCCGGTAGAACTGGGGCCAAAGCAGTTGGTGTCTCCGTCTTCTCTGCAGGTTTTTCAGCTCAGCAGTCCTTCTTCGTCTTAGGTTGCAGGAATCTATCTTGCTGGGTTCTGGGAGCCCCTAAATACTCGATTTAGGGGTGTGTTTAGGTCTGGGGGGTTAGTAGCCAATGGCTACTAGCCCTGAGGGTGGCTACACCCTCTTTGTGCCTCCTCCCTGAGGGGAGGGGGGCACATCCCTAATCCTATTGGGGGAATCCTCCATCTGCAAGATGGAGGCTTTCTAAAAGTCAGAGTCACCTCAGCTCAGGACACCTTAGGGGCTGTCCTGACTGGCCAGTGACGACTCCTTGTTTTTCTCATTATCTCCTCCGGCCTTGCCGCTAAAAGTGGGGCTGTGGCCGGAGGGGGTGGGCAACTCCACTAGCTGGAGTGCCCTGGGGTGCTGTAACAAAGGGGGTGAGCCTTTGAGGCTCACTGCCAGGTGTTACAGTTCCTGCAGGGGGAGGTGAGAAGCACCTCCACCCAGTACAGGCTTTGTCACTAGCCACAGAGTGACAAAGGCACTCTCCCCATGTGGCCAGCAACATGTCTGGTGTGTGTCAGGCTGCTAAAACTAGTCAGCCCACACTGGTAGTCGGTTAAGGTTTCAGGGGGCACCTCTAAGGTGCCCTCTGGGGTGTATGTTACAATAAAATGTACACTGGCATCAGTGTGCATTTATTGTGCTGAGAAGTTTGATACCAAACTTCACAGTTTTCAGTGCAGCCATTATGGTGCTGTGGAGTTTGTGCATGACAGACTCCCAGACCATATAGTCTTATGGCTACCCTGCACTTACAATGTCTAAGGTTTTGCTTAGACACTGTAGGGGCATAGTGCTCATGCACTTATGCTCTCACCTATGGTATAGTGCACCCTGCCTTAGGGCTGTAAGGCCTGCTAGAGGGGTGACTTATCTATACCTATAGGCAGTGTGAGGTTGGCATGGAACCCTGAGGGGAGTGCCATGTCGACGTAGTCATTTTATCTCCCCTAGCACACACACGCTGGCAAGCAGTGTGTCTGTGCTGAGTGAGGGGTCCCCAGGGTGGCATAAGACATGCTGCAGCCCTTAGAGACCTTCCTTGGCATCAGGGCCCTTGGTACCAGGGGTACCAGTTACAAGGGACTTACCTGGATGCCAGGGTGTGCCAATTGTGGAAACAAAAGTACAGGTTAGGGAAAGAACACTGGTGCTGGGGCCTGGTTAGCAGGCCTCAGCACACTTTCAAATCATAACTTGGCATCAGCAAAGGCAAAAAGTCAGGGGGTAACCATGCCAAGGAGGCATTTCCTTACATTTAGTGAATAAGTTTCCTCCCACGCCCTTTCACATGCCTCAGTGGGACTTGAATCCGGTATTAACGTTTCTGATGGGTTCGCCTTTCGAGCCCATGCATTCATGTCCGTTGAGATATTTGGTCTTAAAGACTGTTTTCTTAATTGCAATCACATCTGCTAGGAGAGTTGGGGAGCTTCAAGCCCTTTCTGTTAAACCTCCTTTTACCATGTTTTTCCCTGATAAAGTGGTGCTGAAAACCAAGGCGGCTTTTCTGCCAAAAGTTGTCACTCCTTTTCATATAGGGCAGTCTATTACCCTACCCTCGTTCTCCCCTCCTCCCCACCCTTCTAAAGATGAAGAGAGGCTCCATAGACTGGACACTCAGAGGGCGCTGAGTTTCTACCTGGAGAGGACTAAAGACTTTCGCTTGGATGATCAGCTGTTCGTAGGGTATGTTGGACAGCGAAAGGGCAGAGCGGTCCAGAAATGAACACTCTCCAGGTGGGTCATCTTGTGTATAAAGATTTGTTACTCTCTGGCGAAGAAAGTCCCTCCTGAAGGTATCAGGGCCCATTCTACTAGGGCTAAGTCTGCTTCCTTGGCTCCGTTGGTAGATATATGCAAAGCGGCAACTTGGGCGTCCCTCCATACCTTCGTAAAACATTATTGTTTGGACTCTGAAGTGAGGAGGGACGGTCATTTTGCTCGTTCAGTATTGCAAGATTTCTTGGTGTAATCAGGCGGGCACCCACCTCCGAGTGCGGTATTGCTTTGGGACTCTATTCATAAGGTGAGGAATCCACAGGTAGTTGTATCCATCAGAAGAACAAGTTACTTACCTTCGGTAACGCTTTTTCTGGTGGATACACTAGCTACCTGTGGATTCCTCACGGTCCCTCCCGCCTCCCCGTTGCCTGCCTGATTTCACCATTATCTTGCAGTGGTTGGAAATATGTTTATTTGTATATCTGTATATATATATATGTATTTTAAGGTATCTATGTAAATATATGGGTTCAATGGACAATGTTATTTTGTGTGTACATGTATCTTTCTTTACGGTTTTTGATGGGCCGGTTCTCACCTGTTCGCCTCAAAGGCACGTAAAAAATGAGGTGAAACTGATGTCAGTACGCCGACGAGGACCTCTTATTGGCACGTTGACGTCATACGGAGTCACATGGACCCGTGCCATTAGGACGTCCTTGTCGACGGGGACAGCTAGGAAGAAGACTTTCCGTCGGATGCTAACGCAAGGACGAATTCATAAGTGAGGAATCCACAGGTAGCTAGTGTATCCACCAGAAAAAGCGTTACCGAAGGTAAGTAACTTGTTCTTTCTGCACTTTGTGCATCTTGCCTTCTACTTTTTATGTGCCATGTATACCACTCATGATGCAGTCAGTGAGGCAGCCTCTGTTTCTTCAATAGAAATTGGCGACATAAGAAGCCAATCTGTTCGACTCACAGTGCCCCAGAATTTGGGGAGGCAATAGTTTGCCTTCAAATACTGACACTACACAGTGTTCCTGGGTGCAACATTATCTCTTAATTACTATTTCTTCAGGTCGAAATTGGGATAACTCAGAAATGCCACATAGTTTCTCTCATTATGAGCTGTAAAACGTTGTGTGTTATCTCCACACAGTTTCACTACGTATTACCTGGCAAAATGTACAAACCATCAGATGTGAACTTTGAACACATTTTTTAATTATGATCTAGGCAAACCTCCTGTTGTGCTTGGATCTGGAATTAAAAGCACACTTTCACTGATGCCCTAGTTTGTTTTGGAATAATTCCCTGAGAGGTGGTTTTCTGCAAGGAGCAGGATTCTTTCTCAAAATGCATTAGGGTTACCACACATACATCCTCTTTTTGTCGACAGTCTCCATCATCTTTGTATAGGCACTCTGGCAGCAATGTCTGTCTAACTCTCTCACCTCCAGTCCCTAACTGTAAACCCCTAATAAAAAATGATGAATTGTTAGCATGTAGCGCACACCTACTTGCTGCACAAAGTATTCATAATGTTCCCTAAGTCTCAAATATGACTGTGACTGACAACTCCCCTCAATACTATCCTATTAGATCGAACCTGTACAATATCATATCACACTTAAATATCTCCACAACACTCGATCTATACTGAAGCACAAATCTGAAATAAGATCATCCAAGACAACTCCTTATAACTACCATTTGTCAGAGAGACCTGGCTCTAGATATCCTTGGACCCCATCTCGGCATGACCATCGCCCATCTATAAAATCATTGATTTAGATCATTCAATAATGAGGGGTAGTGGGTTGGTATTCTACAGAAAATCTCTCTTGGTCATCACCCTACAGCCTTACGGGCCCCAACAGGAACCCTGGTTTTGTTATTTATGGGAATATTATTTCCACTCTAAAATGTTCTATTACTAATTTACAGTACTGTAGAACTCCCAGTGCTGCTGCTATGTACATCCATTATACAGTGAATTGCACTCTTCATCAAGCAAACGTCAATTTATTTTACTGCAGGACTAATTTAACATCTCAGCCAAAGATATCAATTAGGCGACCACCTGTGGCCTCCAAGAATCTTGCACTTACCTTACCTTTATTGTAGTGTGTGTGTTACCGACTCCACACACACGACAGGCATGATTCTGATGTGTTTTGTTACACAGCCAATCTGATTGTTTGATTACGTCCCTTTACTTTTTTTTGACCTCCAGTCACAAAGTCTTGGATCACCCCTGTTTCACCCATATATTGAGCCTGATCTAAAATATCCAGCTTCTAATTGGTTGGTATCACTGAAATTCTCTATGCTCTTGCTCAAATGCCTTTTGGCACTTGGGAAACTTAGTTATTCTAGAAACAAATCTGTAAATAAAGCAGAGTGTATTTGGCTCAAAGACTACTCAGATGAATCAAAAAGTGTACAAGAATGCCAATAAAGGCTGAAATCAGGAGAGTACAAACAGATGTTTTCTGCACTCAAATTTCAAAAGGCAAACATCTCATCATGAGATCATATGTAGTCTCAAATACCTCTAATCCTTCTTGCAGCCACGCCATTATTCCAGCCTCACAACATTTTTCTCTGTAGAATAGAAAACATCTGAATTTCATTCTTCTCACTCCGCCTTAATTCCTTTCTCCTCGTACTGATGATAGCTGTTCATTATTTTCTTCCTCTCCTGCTCTGAAGTCTTTTTCTGTTCTCCCTCTTATTTTACATGAACATACGCACTGAGATTTTGTCTGATTTCCCAGCGGATCCCTTGTACACTTGTCCTTCTATCCTATTGTCAAAGAATGATCATGTTCTCAACCTAGTAACTGAGGTTGCAGCTTTTTTGGTGAACTTTAAAAAGATGGTGTCCTTCATAACAAATGCACTTCATGTAACAGTTTGGGTCCCCTGAAGGGAATTCTTTGACACTGAAAACCACTGCATTGTATGTCTTCTTTAATCACTTGAAGAGCCTCAATGCTTTGGCTACACACCCCAAACCAATCAAAGGTAGGCTTTCAAGAAACCTACAAATCTCCCTAACATTTTTGATCATTGAGCACATTTGAAAATCATTTGTTGAGCTCAGAAGCCTTGACCGTCCATTAAAGTCCTATCTAACTTTTACGTTTAAAGTCCTCATTCATTTGCTCAGTCTGAATATTGCAAGAATTATAAATGTGTCAAATCATTGCTCTCATAAATCAGCTGTAAACCTGCTGGAGCTTGCAAACTACAGACCCATCAGAAATCTCTCCTTCATTATTTAAATAATGAAGGTTTGGCTCCAAACATTTGTACAATTTAGCAGTGCTCTTCTTGGTCAGTAATAGCCTTTCCAAAATCCTTATCCTGTTTTATCTATCAATAGTCTGTAGTACAGTGGACCACAACTCTTTTACAGCACCTGGATTAATGGGTGGCAACCTATGGTACACTCATTCAGTGATGCCAATGATTCCTCTCAAATAAGTTATAAAATTAGAATTGTTCTCATGTGTTTCTCAGGATTGTTCATTGACCTCTGCTTTTCAACATTTATAAGAAAGCACTTGTCCATGTTACTGTCAATTTCAAACTAATCCCACACAATTCCCAGTTCCTCATCTGCTCAGGTAAATTTACAGAAATGGGTGTGAACACTTTCACAAATGCATGAAGGCAAAATATTGGTTTCTGATGAATACTTCTAACCACAGATGTCTAACCATGTGAATAACCTCAGTAACATGACTGGATTTGGAGATTTGTGTAAGCAGTTCTCCTGCACACCGGTAGATGGCATTGTGTTGGTACGGGTTGACTCCGTCAAGCACTGTAAGTAATGTCTGAGCCACATATAGCCAACACCCTGCGTGCTGATGTGTGTTCCTTTCTTACTGCTCCTTTTGATGTGGATCTGGAGCTTGCCAAGTCGTTTTCCATAGCTAGACACAGCATTTTTTGCCAAAAATCTTAATTTTTAAAGTGCGCAAGGGAATTGCCTGCCCCTATAAGTACAGGTTTCAGACTCTGCAATGACTGACATAAGCAGATGCCTCTGATGGACCCACATCAGGTATGTTTCTGGTGTCGAGATTAACAAATGACTTGACGTTGTGCGAACACTGCACCAGGCTGAACCTAAAGGCCACCTGAGACTGTGAGATCAAACTCTGTCACTGAACACTGATGGAAATTTTGTAAGAGCTGGTTTTACTCAAAGACGCAAAGGCCTTCTCGCCCCCGAGGCTGATCAAAAGAGAGAGGTCCGGTATCCACTTTAAGTCATCACGTAAGTCGAAGTCCAAAAGGAAGCACAAGAAGTCAAAACACAACTCTCTGCACTCATCAAGAGAAGTTGCCTGGACTTCAGGGGACTTTCAGGTCCTGGTCCCAGCATGCAGAGCAGATTCAGCAGCCCATCCCGTTCCAATTTGAATTCCCAGGTCTTTTGACGACAAGGCAATAGGTCAAAGCCTTCAGAGAGGCCGTGTAGTGCATATTCGATGTGTTACTAGCTCCCTTTTGCTCGCCTATGGTTTCCAAGGATACAAGGAGGTCTCTAGTCGATTCTCTGCAGGCCGTTTCATCCCTGACTGTACATTTTGACTCCTTTCCGGGATCCGCCCAGCCCTGCATACTCACAGGTTCCCTGTGTGCTGATGCAGTCGCTACTGACTCTAGAGGAAGAATCGGTTGTCCTTAGACTCAGAAGCAAAACCATCACAACCTAGATCTAAGTTGTGCCCATCTTGACCTCCGATACAACCCACTCTGCCATGCTTCGAATTTTTTATTCACCCTTCCTCATGTGCTACCTATACCACAGTGACTTCTGGAGGACCACTTGGCCATTTTACAGAGGGAATTTCAGGCTCTAATGGATAAGAGGGGCATTGACCGGGTGGTGATATTACAATAGGGACTAGATGCTACTCCTTTTGTTACCTGTTGCTGAAGAAGGACAGAAGACGTTGTTCTATTTGAGATCTTTTCCCTCTGAACTTCTTCCTTAAAAGATAGGTTTGTGATGCTCATCCTGTCAAAATTCTCTCTCTGCCCTGAATCTAGGTGACTGGATGGTGATGTTGCATTTGCAGAATGGATATTTGCATATGCCAATCCTGCAGTCCACAGACGTTACCTGCGGTTCAGAGTGTGACGCAAGCATTTTCAATGATCTGTCCTTCCCTTCAGCCTCTCCAGAGCCACTCACGTTTTCACAAAAGTGATGGTATTGATCGTTGCACATTTTCGGAAGTTGGGAATCCCAGTCATTCCCCTACCTCAACAACTAGCTTTTAAATTGAGACTTGCTTTAGTCAGTTGTGGACCACCGCCAGAAGACAAACCTATCTTTGGGGGCCTTGATCAACGTGCCAAATTCACAACTGACTCCTTTGCAGAGGCTCATCTTCATCAGAGCATTCTGGATACATTGTAGTTTAGAGACTTCCCGCCACCTCAAGGAGTTCAGGACATTTGGGCTATCACCCTTTGACTTGAGTCCCAGTGAGAATACTCTGAGACTTTTTAAACTCCTGCAGCACGCTGAAGGATCATATCAGGTGGCACATGCGAGCTCTACAGCGGCTCCTGGCCTCAGTAGACTCAGCACCAATAGAACCTGTCCAATTCCATCCAAGACTCTCAGGAGCAGGGTGCTAGAGGAGATTCCAGAAGAGATTGTAGAGTGGTTGTCAGACTGCAGTTGGACCAGACTCTTCCTATGCCACGCAGCACTGATGATCTTGTTGGATCTGATTTGCTTGATGTAGCAGGCCAGCTGGGAGAGGATGGGATTGAGGACTCATTCCTGTCCATCAAGGTGGAACAGTTGCAGAGCCTCACCGAGAACACTACTGCCATGTGCTACTGCAACAGACAGGGCAAAGAGGGGTCATGGGTCCTGTACAAGGAGGATCTAAACCTGTGGAACTGGCTGAGTGGTCAGGGTATTTCTGTGGCCATACTCCATCTGGCGCTATCTTTAAACCCTAGGGTGGACAAACTAAGTCAGCATTACCTAGCATATCATGAATTGTGATTACATTGAGAGCTAGTTCAGGGGGTCTTCCAGCAGTAGTGGTCAACTTTTTCACAACTGCCGAGTATCTGCAGTTGTCAGACTTTTGTGTATCAAAATTCTGAAGCTGGCCTCCCTCAGAACACCATTTTATCTGGAGTGGAGCACAGGACTTGCGTACCTCTACCTGTCCCACCCAAGTTTCTGAAAAATATCAGGAACAACTAGACCAAGTTATCCTAGTGGGCATGAACTGGGCCCGGAGAGTTTGGTACCCAGAACCTCTGTCATGAGCGTCTGTCCACCGATCTGGCGGCCAATTCAGAAGGACCATCTGTGGCGACTGCAATTCAGAGTCCTGCATCCGGGCCTGCACAACCTACACCTCCATGCTTGAAGATTGAGCTGTGACAACTGACTGCTTTTGACCTCCCTCCCAAGCTGGTTGATTTCATCTTGGGAGCCAAGCATCCTTTCACCAAAACCATCTATGCTGGACTCTGGGAAGCGTTTGTCATACTTCCCGACACATCCAAACTTTAGACAAGCCCAGTTGTCTGATATATTGTTTTTCGTTCTGTCTCTAGCACAGCGTGGAGTGGTTAAGACTACTGTTAAAGATTGTTTGTAGGCTCTAGCGACCTTCCTATTGTTACCTGATCAGTAATCAATATTCAACTCACCTGTTGTATTGCGTCTCTTGAAGTCACATGTTTTCACACAAAGCATTTGTGGTGCCTCAGTGGGACTTTAATTTGGGGCATACATTCCTGATGTGTACTGCATTTGAGCTGATGTAAAGCTGCCCTCTGCTTCTTCTCACATATAAGAGAGTTATCTTCATAGAGATTGTTAGAAATTGGGTCTCTAGTTGGCAGAGGTATGCATCCCTTCCAAGCAGGGGCCACAATCCTAGTCAGGGTAAGTCACAACACAATCTAAATTCTCCTGTGCTCACCTTCGAGTAGCTTGGCATAGAGCAGTCAGGCTTAACTTAGAAGGCTATGTGTAAAGTATTTGTGCAATAACTGAAACAGTAACAGTGAAAACACCACAGAAAGTACTCCGCACCAGTTTAGGAAAATAGATAATATTTATTTGAATAAAATAAAACCAAAACGACAAAAATCCAATATGCACAAGTCAATATATCACTTTTTAAACGTTTAAATGAGTTTCAAGCCTTAAGAATCAGTGGTTGTATCCTTTTACCACACGGTACCTGGATGCATCAAAAATAACGATGCAGAGACAGAGATATGTCGAAAAGTAAAGAGATACATTGATTTTTACGGAATTTTTCTGTATGCAGATAGGTGCAGCTGAGTATTCTGTGTTTGTGGTTGTCTGGGTGGGATGCACAAGGGGAGCTGTGAACCAGCACAGACCAGATGTGGACTGGAGACAGGCTGTAAGACACAGATCACAGTAAGTTCAGAGAAATGCCTACTTTCTAAAAGTGGCACTTCTGAAATAATAATGTAGAATCCAACTTCACCAGTAAGTAGGATGTTTCACTACCATTCCAGCCATACCAAATATGACAAGTCTAGTCCTATCAGATAATAAATTACCACTTAACTGCATAAAAGGGAATCTCTAATACTGACCTATGAGAGGAGCAAGCTTCACAGTATTGAAAAACGGCTTTGAGAGTTTTTCACTCCCAGGACATGTAAAACTTATAAATAAATGTCATGGCTTTTCCTTACATAGCACCCTGCTCTATAGATTACCTAGGTCTCACATCATGATGACTTACGTGGAAGAAAAGGGAATTGAAGGCTTGGCAGGTAGTTTTAAATGCCAAGTCCAAGTGGCAGTAAAACTGCACACACAGGCCTAACAGGGGCAGACCTGAGACATGGTTAAGGGGCAACTTATGTGGGTGGCACAATCAGTGCTGCAGGCCCACTAGGAGCGTTTAGTTTACAGGCCCTAGGCACATCTAATGCACTTTACTAGGGACGTACAGGAAAATTAAATATGCCAATTGTGTATGAGCCAATGTTGCCATTTTAGGGGAGAGAACACAAGCACTTTAGCATTGTTCAGCAGTTGTAAAGTGTACAGAGTCCTAAAACCAGCAAAAAGGAGATCAGAAAAATGGAGGGGAGGGAGACAAAAAGTTGGAGGAAGACCACCCTTAGGCTGTCAGGTCTAAAAGAGATAATGTCAGCTTGTGTTTGATTTGCAAGGCCAGTGTGTCCAGCAATCATACACCACTTTCCCACTCAAACTGGTGCTCTGGACGAAGGCGGTATTCCTACCAAAAGTTATGGAGTGGTTTCAGGTTGAATTGTTCATCAACCTTCTGCCCATCACCCTTTCGCTGTTCTTAGCTGCACCTCATTGATCTAAGGAGGAAGAGAGACTACATTGCTTCGATCCCCAAAGAACCATCCTTTTTTACATTAATCGTACCAATGAACACTCTGTGGACTATCAACTCTTTGTGATGTTTGTAGGAGTAAACAAAGGTAAAGCAGAACAATCTCTGGATAGATTGTCCTCTGAATAAAGATCTGCTATGGAGTGGTCGAGAAGCAGTTTTCAGAGGGCATAAGGGTTAAATTCACCAGGATTAAGGCTGTCATTGCTGAAGTATACAAAAAGAGATGTATGGAATGCTTGAATTAATCTTGGCCACTAGTAATTACTTAGGCTGCATCCCAATGCATTGTTTTCTGCACACTGTACCTCCTCAGTTGGACCCAGCCATATGCATTTCAGCCTTGACCCTTCTACAGTAGGAACAGTCCAGCCCCAACTGCCAGGCATGGCCTCCCTGAACCAGGAAACAGCCACCCCAAGGCCAATTTCGTCCTATTTGGGCTCTTCAGTGAGATGTAGCTTGGTTCCACCAGCACAATGAGCACATAATCCATGTCTAAGCATACCTGTCACACTTATGGTGTGTTTTGCTTTCACTAATGACCGAGCTGAAAACAATCTCTGGAATGCACTTCTTAGTTTAAAGGAGACATTTATTATTACTTCACCACAAGGTTCCAGAGAGAGGAGATTAGTAGGTTGGAGGAACACGTTTAAAAATAGTCACAGCAATGAAAGGAAAATATATCAAAGTGATTCTCAATTGCAATGTACACAGCAAATATATGTGATTATATCATAGCATAACTTCAAAGCAAAGAATAAAAGTCAAAATTCTCACCGTAGGGCCTATCACTGCTCTTCATCTTTCTTATGCCTGCAAGTTGATGACTCCTGTTCAACTGTGAGAAAGAGATTTTTTACCCGTACTGGACAGGTCAGGCAGCTGACGTCCGCTCCTGACTGAAGTCTCTGAAAATTCCCCTCTCTGCTGCCCAGGGACATCTTTTATCCCTTCCCCTTAATAGTCAAAACATGCTGGCTACTGTAGGTCAGAGTTGGAAGAAACAAGCATCGAAGGTTGGCCAAGTGTTCAAGGCCTGTTCTTCCCAAGGCTGACTAGAGAAAAACACAAAATAGCGCTTCCTTATCATGATTAGTGTTCGGTGAGAGAATCTACGAAAAACACAGCTTGGTTTACCATGTGGAAAAACACAGCTCATCTGCAATGTCTCAACTGCAATGTCTAATGCCACGTTAAAGCCAATAGGCAGCTAAATTGAATACAAAATGTCTAATGCCACGTTAAAGCCAATAGGCAGCTAAACCGAATACAAAATGTAATGTGCTACTGGTGAACATTGAACAACTAATATACACAGTGGTGAAACACAAAGTCAGTGGTCAAACATACTTATTTTCATTACATCTCCAATCTCTGACCAATGATTTTTTTTTTTTACTTTTCTCTTGTTTCAAAGAAAAAAAACGGAAAAAAAACATTATAAGCAAATCAGGTTTGAATGATAAAAGCAATCACTGTAAAGCAAAGGTAGTGGATTAACATATTGATCTCAGAACCTTTCAAATCAGATACACCTTCAATGAAAAGACTGAAGTTTATATACTCGGATTGGGATAACTGATTGAATAGTGTCTCTAAAATAGCAAGTTGATGTAGCATGAGTTCTACTCATGTAAAGGTACAAGGTCCGCCTAAAAGGTTTGCTGGAATGTAAGTGAAAGTCCGGTTTCCACAAGAAAAACAGACAGTTAACTGGCAATGTTTCTTATTGAGACTGGCAGCAGCCATCCAATAATAAGCCATGAGTTAGTTCCAGTGGAAGAATGTAATCAAACAAGTTGCAATGGTACTCTGTATTGATCCCATGTAGAACTTGAACTGAAGGCGTCAGTTGCGCAAAATGGATCCATGGGGTTTGTACTTTAATCAATCAGGTTCAGGTTTAGGGTGCGGGCCCTCCCCCAACCCCACACGCAAACACCCAATGGGAGACCACACAGCACACTCATGGTCAGTGGCGAGCCGTACTAAGATCTGCAAAAGAAAAAAGTATGACTTTTCTTGCAAATACATTTGTCATCTGAAATGTGCCCTCCTTTCTCTTTTCCTTGTTTTATAATCAGCAGGACGTTATTGGGGCCCTTTGTTATGATTTCTGCAGGTTCTGGAGGGTCATTTGGGGATTCAACCCACACTTTAGCACTCAGGTTTTTATCCGCTGCACCACAGCTTCCCTTTCCTTGCACTGTCAGAAGGGCTGGGGCAGACTCCTTCCTTACCAAACTTCTATTCACTGCACTTATGACAAGTTGGGCAATCCTGTCTCCAATCTGTATGAATGAATCAGATTCTCTTCTAGTTATCAGAATAACTTTGATTTCTCCTTGGTAATCTGCAGCAATCACTCCCCCTAAAACCTGATCCATTTGCCATATCTGTCCTGGTAACTTTCCTCTTCCTAACTGATCTTTGACTGTTTGTGGGACAGATCTCTGTTGTGTGTGCTGACAAATAGGACACTGCAAAATCACAGTTTTTATCAAATCTAGGGGAATGTGCATTTCTAAAATCTCTGCCCACCTGAAAGTGGCTTTCTCTCCCAGATGTCCACATTTCTGGTGCGCCCACTTAGCCATCCCCACCTTGTCAGAATTCTGGGTTGACACTTCTGCCTTTGAACTTTTCTCTTTAACATCTGCAAGGGAATTGAACCAGCATTCTAATGAGTCAATGGGACAATGAGAATCTATGACTATGCTCTGTTTTAACATTTCCCAAATTTTCTGCCACAACTCTTTGCTCCTTACCTCCTTTGAATTAATTAACCAGTTATGTGCAAGCTATATGGAAAGCCAAACGGCAAATCCATTGGCAGTGAACCAAGAATCGGTGTAAAAATGACACGTCTCAAGCAGCTCTTGCTTTAAAGTCTGACACACATTGTACATCTCTGCATATTGGTTATGTTTTCCTTCTCCTGTGGTAGACAACAACTTTTCAGTAACTGGATTGTGTAACACTGCTTTCCATTGTATTTTAGTATCCATGCATTTCAATGAATCATTAGACAAACAAACACACTTTCTATCCTCAGGAGACAAGAATTCAAATGATGCACTCAATTTCACTGGTAACTCTTTTACCTGTGGTACTCCCTGCACCCTCTCCTCATCCTGTAAAGGGACTTGTCACACGTGTTCATGTAGGGCTGTAGTGCCTGTAGGTCCTACTTGAGCCCTGTTTTGTATGTACCAGATCCAAAGTATGATACTAGCCTCTTGTGCCTGTCCTATACTGTGAGAGTTAGGTGAACTCATCACCCACTGCATGATTGATATTTCGGATTTCAGAATTACATTATCATTTAATGTCATTTGCTCAGTATTCACTAGAGCCCAATAACAAGTCAAAAACTGTATTTCAAAAGGAGTTCAGCGCTCCACTAAGTCAGATAGTTTTCTAATCCAAAGCCCCAGGGGCACCCTTGTCCTCCCCTGTTTCTGCCACATACTCAAGTTTACATAAGTGTTTCCCTCTTGCCCTGCGCACAAATCTAAAGTCTGTTGAATTATTTCATTTGCCAAATCAAAAGCACGCAGCTGCTTCTCACTCCACTCAAACTTATATTTTTTCCTAGTTACTTTGTACCAAAGTGTTAAGATTTTACTCAGATGAGGGCTATACTGTTTCCACAAATCAAACAATCTCATGAAACTCAGTTTCTCTTGCTTAGTACAAATAGTAAGAAACTCTAAAATAATTTGTTTTACCTGTGACAACATCTGTCTATTTTCTGGATTCCACTGAATTCCCTGAAACTGCACATTTTGCGACAGTACCTCTGCCTTGTCTGAATTAATTTTATACATCGTACTTTGCAAAAGTGGTCTGATATAACATTGTCAACTTCTTGCTCAGTGTAATCTTTTAAACAATGCACTTCAACTCCTGCCAAAAACTGTGGGCTATTCTGCGCACAGAAATCTATGCTCTGCTCATGAGGCTCACACTGGCCTCCACATTTTTGAACCTCCTCATTACTGGAATGTGAAAAGCCAGATTCTCCTGTAACAGCTTTATAAATTTCAGTTTTATCTTGCAATAATTTTTTCTGGCTAATTTGCTCACGTAAATTCTTGTTTTCATGTTCTAACTGCTTACATCTCTCATGCATTTTTCTGTAAGCAGACAAAAGTATCCAAACCCTTCTGTCAAGAACAAAAGGGACATCATTTCTTTCAAAAAGCACCTTTTCTAAATTTGAAAACACTTTTGTTTTATCCAAGCACTCATCCCAAAACTTAGAAAGTCCTGATAAACAAGAAAACATGTTTCTCACAGCACCATAAGGCAGTTTAACTTCACATGCATTTACAAGCATGGTCTGCTGTGCTTCCTTTAAATCTCTTAAAAAAACAATTACACTTTTAAATCATGCACTTCCAATCTCCAATTCCACTCCCAGACTGCCGACTCGACAAAATGTTTTGCTTTACACTTCAGAATAACAGAACTATGCACTTCAGGACACTTTAGGGCAACATGTGAAACAATCACTCCTTTAACTTGTTAAACATTTTTTCCTCTTCGAATCCTGCAGTCGACTACGTCAAAATGTTTTGCTTTCACTAATGACCGAGCTGAAAACAATCTCTGGAATACACTTCTTAGTTTAAAGAAGACATTTATTATTACTTCACCACGAGGTTCCTGAGAGAGGAGATTAGTAGGTTGGAGACACACGTTAAAAAATAGTCACAGCAATGAAAGGAAAATATATCAAAGTGATTCTCAATTGCAATGTACACAGCAAATATATGTGATTATATTATAGCATAACTTCAAAGCAAAGAATAAAAGTCTAAATTTATCACGTAGGGCCTATCACTGCTCGTCATCTTTCTTATGCCTGCAAGTTGATGACTCCTGTTCAACTGCGAGAAAGAGATTTTCCACCGGTACGGGACAGGTCAGGCAGCTGACGTCCGCTCCTGACTAAAGTCTCGGAAAATTCCCCTTGCTGCTGCCTTTTATCACTTCCCCCTAATAGTCAAAACATGCTGGCTACTGTAGGTCAGAGTTGGAAGAAACAAGCGTCGAAGGTTGGCCAAGTCTTCAAGGCATGTTCTTCCCAAGGCTGACTAGAGAAAAACACAAAATATGCGCTTCCTTATCATGATTAGTGTTCGGTGAGAGAATCTACGAAAAACGCAGCTTGGTTTACCATGTGGAAAAACACAGCTCATCTGCAATGTCTCAACTGCAATGTCTCAACTGCAATGTCTAACGCCACGTTAAAGCCAATAGGCAGCTAAACTGAATACAAAATGTCTAATGCCACGTTAAAGCCAATAGGCAGCTAAACCGAATACAAAATGTAATGTGCTACAGGTGAACATTGAACAACTAATATGCACAGTGGTGAAACACAAAGTCAGTGGTCAAACATACTTATTTTCACTACATGGTGTCACACTGAAGTATACATAAAAGTGATCAGTGTTATGCTTGAATTAATCTCAACCACTGGTAACTACCTAGAACACATCCCAGTCCATTGTTATTTTGCATACATTGCCACCTCAATTTGGATCTGGCCATATGCAAATCAGTCTTGACCAATTCACTACCAAGATTAAAAAAAAGTGTGCTCTTTAAGACAGACTAAGGGCTGAAAGTAAAAATGTTCTAAATATTTTGCCTGCAGAATAAGTGACTAGGAATGATGCAAATGAAGGAGGAGGAAGAAATTAAATTTATGAGTATGCCTCTGTGATTAAAATATTTTTCAACAGGTTCAGTCCTTCAACCTCAGGACTTGCTTCTTGAAATACAAATATTTTTACAAATACTACTGCAACCTGGTTAATCGCCGAATGCATATGTGGCTGCACTTGGATCATTACCTTCCACATCCTATTACTATTACCTCAGAGAGGAGGTGATAAGAGATCAGTTGATTGAACAAAACAATATAAGATGATGATACAGGAAAAGTTATTGTCTACCAGTGATGCCACGTAGGACCAGGTGATAAATCGAAGGATTGAATATACTGCAATATATGCAATGAGATTTCTGTTTCAGAACAAGGGTTGGGTCTGTGGGTTTCACAATTTGAACTTTAATATCAGTCTGTTGATGTATTATAACTGAAGAACCGTCCACTGAGTACAGTGTCGAGTTGTGCTGTGTTGTGCATTGTTGTGGGGTTCATTTTACCAGTTGGACTGTACCAACTTAGGCCATGTCCCCCAAAAAATTTAGATTGCTTGGTTAAAATAAGTCTTTGTCTTTCCTTAAAAGGAACCTCCTATGTGTTGACTTGGCCCATGCCCTAGTAAAAACAACTGAAGTTTGCTCCGAATTGTGTGATGCGCCTTCTGTTTTGCAGCACAGCATCTTGCAGTTGAACTCCAAGAAAAAGAGAATTGTTCTTCTCTGTCATCTTTGCTCCGAGTTTTCATTACTAACAATTTTAAAACTGCTGAGAGCTGACAATCTTTGTAAAGTCCAAATGTGTTCTCAAAGGGAGGTAATAAATCCTCTTAATCTTAGTCACACTCACCCATTGACCCAGGCATGTCACTGGATAGTTATACAAATCATCATAATAATGCCAGAAATTGCCCCTCTTGGTCATTGTCTTGTTTTCATTGTTGTACTAAAGGCCATATTTCTCAAATGTGTAAGAACATTAACATTTTGAGAAGGCAGGAGGTTTCTTGATGATGTGTGGTCGAGATGAGCAGGTGATTGGGAATGAGAATAATGAATGTAAATCATGTGTATTCAGAAACAGGAAAATACAAATCTGTACAACTTTGATATATTTCATGATGCAGAATTGTGAAAGTCTTAATTTGAAGATGGTTGCTTATGACGTTGGTGTTTGGGGAGTTTGATGCTTTGCCCAGATTAAAGCATAGTGAATCCAATGGTGTGCATATATTGCTAGAGAGGGGTTGTATTGTAGAAGTGATCCAAGAGCTTTGAATATCATTGTAGATCCTGAGAACCCAGATCTGGCGATGGGTGACAATGAGGTTCTGTGAAATACAGAGAGATAAGTGAATGTTTGCCTAATAGCTGAGTGATTGCATTACTTCACACGGAGTTAAGAACCTTTGACCTCCTTTGAGATGCCAGTGGATAATTTCAAGTATAATATATTAAAAAATATGTATTCACATTGCAAAATAAACACCTTGAGTAAAATGGTACTAGAACCATCTCCTCATAATTCTTCAACTAGAGTGTTATATTCAGCTATTTTAAAAAATAAATTCTCAGACCAAAAATGGTTTCTGCAGATGGGGAGCTTCAACCTCTGCAAGGTCTCATCTTCTTGATCTACCTATTCATATGACAAATTCCTTTGAACAAACTTAGAATTTGAAAAAAACAAACTCATAATTTTCAGTGGAACTTCTGTGGAAGTTGGCAAAGCCCAAAAAGCTATGAATGCCATTCATACTTGGGAACTCTGTTTACACTTGAATATCTTGTGCCATATATTGATTATTTATTTAATTATGTGCAGTTTTTTACAGCATGAACAACACCCATCGTGGTAGCAGAGTGCTTTACATGAAAGAAAGGGGCATACATAAATATACTTGCACGGAATTAATATACAGTAAGCTCTTTTGCACACTGAACATTTGACAGGGAGATTTAAAGAAGCATTTGCAATGCAATAGGTCTTGCGTTTGCTTGAGTTAGAGCTGTTGTCATTGTAAATTCATAGCTGGACTTTTCTTGCCACATAAATTAGTCAACCCTGCCTCATAACTTCATTTTTTCCTGCTATTTAATTGCAACAGCACTGCATATAACTAAAACACTTCAATTTACCTTCTTTCTCTATCTGCAGCAATAAATGAAGATTTTGCCATTTAGCATCTAATTTAAATCTCCGATGCTAATTCCAATAGAATACCACTTTCACCACCCCACCATCAGAGTTGCTGGCAGGCTAACACAATTCCCCCAAAAAAGGCACAAGACAGCCACAGAGGAGAAATAAACTGGAAGAGTCACTCAAACAGTCATAGTGTAATAAAGATGTTAAGCTGATCTGAATTATGGTCATAATTGCAATAAGGAGAGGTTATTAAAACATATACAAATATCATATTAACCTTTATCAGAAATAAACTTTTGGCATTAGACTGTAATGCTCAAAACAGCCTCTAGAGGGCACCATAACAAAAATATCATTTTTAAGAAACCGGGTTATGTAACCATATTGTTAGACCCTAGAGGACATAACCCCATGAAAAAAGTGGAGAAAGTAATGCAATGTAACCATATATACTTAGCCCCTAGACGGTGTTTTTTTGGGGCTATCAGGACTACTGCAGTGATATTACAAAGAAGGCCTTTAAACTAAAACTTCTTCCAGCTGTAAAACAAAGGTTCCTAGCCATGAGAAAGTTTAGAAGACTCTGATTGATGGGAGGGATTATTATTTTTGGGTCCCACTAACCTAGTGTGGGGACCCAGAGACGATGTAGGCAGAGCGTTTTGAAGGTAGTCCCATTGTCCTAGGGCCACCACAGGCTGAATTATGAACAAAAATGCTTTGTAAAAGTAATGCCCTGTAAAGCATTATGTTAACTGCAATGCTCAGAACAGCCCATAGAGGACACCCACCATGACAATAGCATTTGTACGAAACATGGTCATGTAACTATATAGTTAGCTCCAAGAGGGCATAACCACACAAAAAGAAAACGGTCATAAATTATGCGGTGTAAACATATATTTGTCCTATAGAGGGCGCAGTGCATTACACATTTTCTATAACAATGATATCACAACCAAGACCCTTAAAATATAAACTATTCCAGCTGTAAAACAAAAGTTCCAGACATGAGAGCGCTTAGAAAGACACTGAATGGTGGATTGGGTTATTATTTTGGGGTCACCATTAACCTAGTATAGGGACCCGGAGATGACCTAGACAGAAAAGAGGGTGTCGCAGTGAACATTTTGATGGTAGTCCCATTGCCCTAGGACCACTACAGGTTGAGTTATGAGCAAAATTGTTTTGTAAAAGTAATGCCCTGAAAAGCATTATGGGTTGAGTTTCCTGAGTGCAGTGAATTTTGTAGTATCAGCTCTCCCGCTGTGCTGGGAGAGCAACTGTCGCTTTGAGGATTGCTGTTTTAGTAAAGCATTTACCACTTTCAAGTGTTTTAAGGGGAGAACCACAAGAAATTACTCTGGTTAGATAACTGTGAACAAAATGACCAGCTCTCCAATACAGCTGATTGAGTTCACGTTGTCAGAGCGTGCGTGTTCGCACTATGAGCATTTTAACCGCCATGCAGCACAAAGGGGAGATGCAAAAGGAAAAAAATAGTTCACCCACGCTGAAGTATATCTGCAATCGTGCAATAATCCGTGTGACAAGGGCAGTCTCCAAGGCGTAACAAAAACAGCCTCAAAGCGGGACAAACGTAAAGCATTTACCAATTACATCAAATGAGTTTTGAAAGGCAAATCGAGGAACAAATTAAAGTGATAGGCTTGAGATGGGCACGGTTAAAAGCCCACAATACTTACAACAGATCAAAGCCCATGCGCGCTCGACCTAAAAATAGACAGAGCCATGTGATTGGAATAAAATAAGGGACTTGTTGACTATCTGTGAAGTCTGGGATCCCACCAGTTAGTAGGTTTTAAAATGCTGGCCCAAGGTCAATTTTTCAATTTGTGTTATATTTAAGATGCTTGTTGGCATACATTCACATCATCAGGGGTGTAGAAAGTGCTAAATTATATGAACTTACAGCTCTTTTCAAAATACTCTTATGATGGATTTATCCTGGTACTGGGTGGAATGGAATTTAAGATTATGGTTGTACTACTAGAGAAATATTTTTTGAGAGCTCTAGTTTTTTCAATTATGAAGTTACCAGGCACAGTGAGTCTATTCTTTGGAGTGAGTTGGAGCTGTCAGTGATTGCTAGATTCTTAGCTAGGAAGTATGGAGGTTCGATATTCATCACCTTGTGAACTATGCATCCAGTTAAAATACACTTCTTTACTCTATGGGAAGTCATTTTAGGTGTTACTGATTGATTATGTGTTCTGCTGTCCTTTAATCTGACATTAGCCGGGCTACAGTTTTGAGGTCTATTTTTAGAGGGGCAAGATGAATTTTGGGCATGCCTTTTAGCAAAGAGCTACTATAATTCAGTCTCAAGGAGCTACTCTAGTTCAGTCTTGAGAGAACAAGTGACTGGACCACAGCTTGGAATTCATCAGCAGGAATAACTTGCATTAGACCTCCTATGAGTCTAATTTGGAATCATCCTCCCTAGCAAGATCTTTAGAGGGCTTGGTGTTAAGGTTTTGTCAAAGTTCAAGCCTGAGTTCTAACGGATACTTCTATGTGTAGATTCTTTACCTTGTGATTCTCTCCAGGTGCCGCATTGGATCGCGATCTCTTGCAGTAGCTCCTTTGCACTGGCAGCTGATGCCATCAGCCTTACACATGAAGCCGTCCCACCTCTAGATATGAAAACAACAAGCTGCATATAAGTGCCACCTTTATGTCAGTACCTCATTTTCTGCAGCTTTTAAAACATATTTTAAGCTCCGCTACAGATTTCAGTCTTTTCACTGAAGTTGTTCTTAACCCTTTTCCAGTAAACAGATATGCTTCCCCTAACAATTACAAGATACAAATGTTGTTGCATGTCTCACAAATAGATGTTGGTCACAAACCTGTATGGCATCTGTCTTTGGTAACACACATCATGCATTAGTCCAAGTAATGCGACAGATGCTCCTTATGCTTCCATATGCCATCAGGGAGTTGGAAGCCAAATGCCTGTCACTGAACACAAAAACAGGGCTTGTGTTCAAAGCCGTGAGGCAGCTGCCTCTCTCTCCTTCTTCTATTTGGTGCAATTCAATTGAAAGAAGAAAGAAATAGAAGAAAAATAAATTATTTGACGTTCAAATGCTCCTGTTTCTGGGTTTCACCCACATTTCAGCAAATTAGACCAATATTCTCTCAAGAGAAGTACTGGTATTACCATGCAAGGGTGAGATCTAGATGGTACCCGGGGGAGGGGGAGAGAGGGAGAGAGGAGTGGTCTGCTATTCTCAAAAGTTCATTGAAAAGACTGGAGCCTGAGTCTGATTTTGGACCTCAGGTTGCTGAACTTGTGTCTCAGGAAGGAGAAGTTCATAATTATGACTCTTGCCCAAGATCTGTTGGCCTTGGACTCCCAGGATTGGATTATGTCCTTGAACCTCTAGGACCCATACTTTCATATACTCATCTTGCAGTCCAGCAGGAAGTATCTTCATTTTGTGGCAAGATCAGAATGCTTTCAATTCAGTGTGTGCCACTTCAGTCTTCCATTCACCCCTTGGGTGATCACAAAGGTCCAATTGGCATCCTTTTCCTATATTACAATAACTGGCTGTTTGAGGATGTCTTGCCACAGCTAGTGTCTTGACAATCTACATAAGGCACTTTCATTGTCCTTTACCCTGGGGTTCTCCAGCAAAATGCCAAAATCCCACCTTAAGCTGGCACAATGATTTACTTTATAAGGGCAATTCTGGACAAGGTGACTTTGAAGGCTTATCTCAAGCAAAATCATTTTTCAATCCTTGATAGTAATGTGGCTTCTTGTTTTATTGGCATCATGCTTTCTGCTGCTGCCTTACTTCAGTTGGCATATGTGGCCCATCATATGGAATCTGCAGCCTCAGTGGGCCCAGAATACCTTTCAGACCGCATCTTAATTTCTGATGAAGCAGCTCTGGGCCTTCGGACAGATTGCAGTCTGAAGTGTGGTGGGCAGTTCTCTTCCTCCCTTCCAGAGCTCACAGTTATGACAGACTCCTCATCTGTGGGCTTGGGAGGTCACCTGAATGAGGTGGATTTAAGGGGCCTCTGGTCTCAGATGGACAAGTTGCACCATATAAACTTTCTGAAGCTACGGGCCATCCTGCTGGTCTTAAATGCTTTTTTGCCCTCAATTACGGGCAAACTGATGATGGACAGTACAGCTGTGTCTGGAGGCTCCAAGGCTTGGATAGTAGGTTCCTCATGGAATTTACCTGGTAGGCAACCAAAAGATAGGGCCCTTTTACACCAGAATAGAAAATCACAGCAGATGTTATATCGCCGATCACTGTTGCCGCTTGCAGTCAGAATATCTATGCTCAGTGATGTATTCTCTCAATAGACTTTTTCACTGATGCCAAAATCAGCTTTGCCTGGCCTTTTGCACTCTACTGTTTCCTTCTTGAGGGTCTGTAGGGGACGTGTTTTACCTTCAATGGGACTTTGGCCTCTTATACGCATTCCCACTCCTACTATTGAACCTGTGGATCCTGAAGAAGATGAGGCAGGACCCAGCACAGCTCACTGTGATAAGCCCTGACTGGACTCAGAGACTTTGGTAACTTTGCACCTATGCCCTCCACTTTGACCGTTGTCTTTCTTTGACCATATTCTCTCCCAAAAGCAAGGTAGTGTGCTTCACTCAGCCCTCCACAATATTCAACTCCTTGCATAGAGATTGAGCAGATCCAACTAAAAGGTTTTGATCTCTGTGGGAAGTGATGGGATATGATTCAGGACTGTAGACTTTCAGGACATTCAAATTAAATTGTGGCATGGTGTGGAGAGAAGCGGGTTGACACTCCCTTAGGCAAACTGTCATGTTTTTCTTGTTTGCCTTGTCTTTGGGTTGGCATGCTGTGGGCACTGCTAAAGAATACTAATCGGCTCTTTCAGCCTTTCTTCCTTTTCCTGATCAGCCCCTATCGATCAATTTACCTGTTGTGAGGCATTTTCTAAGACTGCTTTCCCATATGTTTCCCCCTTCATTATGATGCAGTGGGACCTCAGTTTAGTTCTGATGTTTTTGGTGAGTGCTTCTTTCAAGACTCTTCTTAGGTATACTCTGAAACTATTAACTATGAAGACCATGTTCTTCATTGGCATAACTTCGGTGTGTTACTTTTTTTCTGGCAGGCTGTGCTTAGTAGTCATACATCCATTCTTCCAAAAGGGATTTTACCTTTTGATATGGGTAGTCCATTATACTTCACTTGTTTTCTCCATCATATTCCTCTAAGGAAGAGTTGAGCCTGAACCGATTGGATTCAAAGCACACCACCAGTTTCTGTTTTTTTTAACTTATTTTTTTACAATACTTTATTGGCTTCATACTTCTTGAATTGCAGGTTATATAAACTTCATATAGCCACATAAATCGCAGAATAATAATAGATATTACATCACCTTTGTCAAATTACACAGCACTTTTATTTTTAAGTTCTCTCATGCCACAAATCCTCTTAACTGAACCCTGAAAGAACCTCACCCCAATAGTAATAGAAAACCTAGGGCACGAAGCAGTGAACAAAACTGTACTGTAAGTAGAAATCTTGCATCATCTATCCATGGGCAAGGGTGAGGGGAGGCCATCACTGTTGTATAGGGGAGGGTGCACCATCTTTTTTTTACATAGGTAAGACTAAGGAGCACTGGGTGGCCTGACAGCTCTTTGTTGGATTCATTGGTGTGAAGAAAAGAAAGGGATCTAGAAACATACCTTAGCACAATGGATCATCTTTTTCATCAAACTGTTTTAGATGTTTTCCAAAAAAGATCTTCCGGAAGCCTTTTGAGCTCATTCCACTTAGACAAATGCTGCTACTGCAGCCCTAGCTAAGATTATTCCTACATTGGACATCTGCCAGTCCACCATGGGGACATCCAACCTACTTTCATGAGGCAGTACTGTATCTAGGTCCTAAGTCCTGTGGAAGGGTAATTTTTGGTTTATTTTGCCAATTTGGGCATGCTGGACGTTCTTGTAAAAAGTCCACTCCTCAGAGCCACATCCTTTCACTAGACTGTGGCTTGGGGTCAGTTAAACAGGTACGGAATTGGGTCAGAAGTATGCAGTAGAATAAGTAATTTATTAATTCCACATGCCATACAATGAAAGGCTTGCAGCCGAGTAGAGTAATGGCATCTAGCCAGCATTGAATGGGGCATAGAGAGGGTTAGGGTAGAAGGATTAACGCCATTATCAGCAGCGTTAGCTTGACCTGGTGGTGTGACATCCAGGCCTGGAGATACTTTGGGTACTTTTCAAGGTCTGCAGTATTTTATGGGATTAGACTGGGTTTGTGTGTGGCTTGGGTTCCTTTTCAGGGAGGGCATGGATTCACAGTTCAGGCTGGACTGTTTTCTTTTGGAGCAGGGTCAAGAGTGATTCGTACTTGGTTGGGTCCAAACTTAGATGGCATGATGGGCAAATGATTGAGGGGCTGGAATGCTACCCTCAATGGCTGCCAGTGGGATGTAGTGCGAGCATTCCTCCAATAACCTTTTGTGACTTTCAAATCAACTTAATGTTATTGGTGTGAAGATGGAAAGAGACTTTAGGTTGTCTGAAGAGAGAACTGAAGGGGTCCTTATTAAACACTGTCAGTGATAGAATATATCCTTGTGCTACTCCGTGCTAGAGGAGGGAGGGACTCGAGAGATAGCAACATCTTTCTTCGATGGGAGGAGGCTGGAGCACACTGCCTGGCATATCAGCTCACAATTAGCCCAGATGCATTGTGGTAAATGCACTGCTTGATAACACTCAGTTCATATGAAAGTCTTTAGTATTCACCATTGTTGGTGCAGCTAGTGCTGTGTATCTCTAGCCACATTTTTCAGGATTGTTGTCCTTCAGTAAAGAGTAAAAGGTAAAATTTTGAGGTGCTAGTAGTGTTGCTCACAGTTTTCTCAGATTAAGTACCACTCCCCCACTCCCAGATCACAGGTTCTACTTAAGTGAGTGTTATCAGACCGAAGTGAATTTTATCAGGCTTTGCATTGACAACAGTGCATCTGGGCTAATTGTGTGCTTGAATACCAGGTAGTGCGCTCCCTCCTCCTTTCGTGCTTGGTTCTGTGCTGCGTTATTGGGCTGAAGAGCTCTGGGATGCACTTGTGCTCTAGGAGTGCTACTAAATCTGAGAATGCTGTGAGCAGCATTCCCAGCTCCCCAGATTTCACTTGTTACCCTTTACTGAAGGACAACAATCCTGAAACACACATCTAGAGATACACAGCACTGACGGAACCAACAAAGGTGAATACTAATAAGACTTTCAGCTGAAGTGAGTGTTATCATGCACTGCATTTACCACAATGCACGTCGGCTAATTGTGTGCTGGTATGCCAGGCAATATGCTCCCTCATCTTTTTGTGACTGGATCTTTCTTTGATGGGCCTGGCAGATACGACTGAAACCAACTCAGGACGGTGCAGCTAATGTCCGTATGATCTTTCTGAATGTTTAGTAGGGAGGCATGATAGACTGTGTCAAACACTGCTGACAGAACAATGGGTATGTAGAATTTCCCTTTGTCAAAATGCTCAATGTATCATCCGCTATTTATATAATTAAAGTCTCAGTGCTGCAGTGTGACCTAAGGCCAGAATAGGCTTCTTCAAAGTGTTTGTCTTCGCTGAAGTGTTTTTGGTGTTGTTCAACAAAATCTCCTCAGTAGTTTAGCACAAAAAAATGGAGGTTCTATACAGTGTGGAAGTTGTTTATGTCTTCTTGTTCAGTATCTGATTTCTCGGGTAGTGGTGTGACCTGCTCAATTTTCAGGCAATCCAGGATTATATATTCTGGTAGGGAGGAGTTGATCATGTTTTCAATTTAGGAATACATGTGGTTTTTACTTCTGTAGGAAACTTGGCTGGAATTGGGTCAGTGAAATGCAGGGATGCTCTGCCACATTGCCTTTTTGGTCGGATTAAATGCTGCTAGACTACAAACTGCTGCAGGTAGAATTCACTTTTTTAAATAGACATGTAAGGTGAACTCTTATAAATTTTGTGATCTGGCTTTTACACTTTGATGGTGTTAAGTCTGATCGCATGAATAAACCAATATTTATTTGAAAAAATGACAACAAAGAAATCCATTTAATCTTGGAAAGTCGTGTTGACAAACTCATTGAAAAGTTGATAAGTATGAACTGAAAATAATACAGCACAATGCATTAGTGCTAGTGAAGAAGAGTAAGAATGGACATTTTTGACGAGACAGAGCTGGGGATTATTTTTTTTTTAATAAATGGTGTGAGGCAGTTGTGGTTATCCACGTTTTTTACAGTACTCTTATCTGGGTTTGAAGAATAATGAGGTCACGTAAAAAGACATGCGTAGCGCTTGCTTTGTTTTTAAGTAAAAAGGATTTGCGCATATCAATGCAGTACAATATTCTACAGCTTTACTTAGTGATCTCTCTCTATTCCGCTGAAATAAGGAGCTTTATTTTGTTAACTAAGTTTGTGCATGTTATTGGAATTGGGCGGCACCTGGGGGCATTAAATTTAAAATAATAAAAACCAAAACCACTTACCTCTGCCGCTGCCACCACTCCATCCGCTCCTCCTGCTCTTCTCGCTCCTCTGCAGGAACAGGCCCTGCGGCAATCCTGACGCTGCTTATAGCAGCGTCAGGATTGGCTAGGAGCGCCCAGCCGGGGTGCTCCCAGGCACACTGGGAGCCTGTGCAGGCTCTCTCCAGCCCAGCAACTAGGTTGCTGGGCTGTAGAGAGCCCACTGCACACGTGTGTTTGGCCGGCCCGAGGCTCATCACCCCGAGCTCCACCCCTTTTCCCAAAAAGGGAAAAGGTTTGCAGCTGCCGCTGCTGGCAGGGCGTAGGGGGAATAACGCTCCACCGCCCTAATGGAGGTGCTGCCCTTGCTTATTGTATGCTGAGAAAAGTTTGTTCATGTTATTGTATGCTGACAAACGTGAGTCAATGGCAAGTGTGCCAGAGTGATGCCGAAACAAGGATGCATCTTATTTTACGTTATGCCTAGAAACTAGATGTATGTTGTATAATGAATAAGCATCATCTACATGTTGCAGAGAATTTGACCCTCTGATATGTTTGGTTAGTGATTACATATTGTGAAGTAGTATCCATTTATGAAAGTGTCTTAAAATGTTTGTTTCTTTTATGGTACTATATTTATGAATTCGTCTTAAAATGTTTAATCATTCTAAGATTGTTGTTATTAACCGGGGTTGGTTATGATGTATGGCAGCATATTATTGTATGGATTGGTTATTTAATTTAGGTTGCGGAAGTTAAAATACATCTGATATAGTGCGTATTCTTTTGGTTTAAAATTAATTCCTACCTTTTAGAGATGAGTACTTCCGGATGAAACTTCAGTGGAAATCAGTGAGTGTAGAACAAGAGGACCGAAACACAAGATTTAAAGATTTTAAAAGTCTGATAGGTAAGTTTTCTTGGGGGCAGCTATGGCTGCATTTGGTTTACGCTTCATTCAGAAATAAAGCACAGAGTAGCATTTTTTTAGTGAAGTAAATGAAGTATGTATTGTTTTGTAATACCCACTTATTAATTTAAGATCCAATAAAAAGGCTTTTATATGTAACTGAAATATAAAAATAATTTAGCAATGCAAACTTCGTTTTTCTATCACATTTTGCACTGTGCTACACTGATAATTCATTACTTTTATACATGGTAACATTTCTGAACATCAGCCTCGAAAAATGCTATCTTTTCCTCCCAGTCCTATATTTAAAGTTGCTTTAACATGTTTTGAAATGGCATTTGCGTAGTAGCCATTTCATTTTAATCCATGAAAGGTTTTATTTTTCTGTGATGTGTGTGCATGAATGAGTACCTGCTTTGATTAAATGCATATTGGCTTTATGCAACCTTTCCAAATCCAAAAGCATAATATCTGTTTTTTTTTCATATCCCAGAAAAAGACGTTAATCGCACAGACCGAACAAACACATTTTATGAAGGGCTGGATAATCCAAGCTTAATTTTGCTTCATGACATTTTGATGACGTACTGTATGTATGATTTTGATCTGGGTAAGTACAGCTGAAGGCAAACACACCAAAATGATGAGGGTCCCGATGACTAACAGAGATTGATTTTGAAATGGTTAGTTGTAATTGCCAATGTCCGTTTCTTTTTAAGTCATTGATTTCAGTGAAACAGAGCAACGTCACCAAAAGGAGTGTAACATGCAGCATTCATGCACATCATTGATATATATGGCCGTGGTTCCCCATGGATGCCATAAGGTAGCCATGCTCTGGGCCAGGCATTTTACCATGGGCATATCTGTTGCTGTCCATTTTAGAGGCCAGCAAAGTACAAACAGGCGTATCTCTTTTGTTCCTATTTCTGGTACTAAAGCTTTAAAAAGAGTAATTAACAATCATCAGATCTGCTTCATGTTGCCACACCTTTAGTATTCGATGGATAAAAATGGTTCCCACAGACGACTAAGGTCTCATAAATATGTTAACTGGAAAAGAGCAAAATGTTACAAGTGGTGCTCAGAGAATATGCAGTGACTTTTAGAGAACCCTCTCTCTAGGAGCTGTGACTAAGCCACATTAGTAAATGGCTTTATTTAGTGTGTGAGTAAGCTTTGAGCATGCTTCTGTGGTGGTCACTTAAGTGTCAGTGCTAGTCGGAGCCTAGTGGGAACTCAGTAACTGTATGTTTCGACTAGCATCAGAAGAATAGTTTGAAGAAATGTTTGAAGGTCCGGGCTGCCACTGTGCACTTAGTAAAACTAGACGTGGTGGTTAGATTGGCATGTTTGAAGTCTTCCTGTATCATTATGCTCCAGAAAAATGAGTAAGCACTGAAAAGAGAGCTAAAAAGGAAGGAACACAGTGATTATTTGAGTCAGTGGTTTCCGATGCGGGTCACTGGCACCTATTTTTGAGGGGCGATACTTAGTTTTCTGCATGAGGCTGAGGAAAAGTGTATGTGAGCAAAACACACATACGGGAAATGTGGAGGAAGAGAAATACGAAAAAGCATCACAAAGGGAGAAAGTAGAAAGCTACAATTTGAAGTGGCAGGGAGTGACTGTAAATGGGTTAAAGAGGCCCAAGATGGCTCGCACATTTAAATGCAGTAGGCACGCGTTTCAAAAGAGAGCTTTGGACACCGGCACATTTTTCTTTACAAATCAAGCTCTGAAGGAACATCTTCAGACAGGTGATTTGCCCTTGGTAAAGTCTACCTAAGAAGCCCTTAAACCTCAGGATATAGAAACAAGACCATTTGGCAGTCTATAGGAATGTTAGTTAAAGACTATGCACATCTTGAGAAGCTTATCAGATTTCTGTGGACAAACCAGGTCCTCCAAACCTCTGTGGAGTATCCAGAGATCTGTTGGCTCAGCAACTCAGAGCTTAGGATTCTGGGAGAAGACCAGAAAGTGAGTATAGAGGTAATGTTGTAGCTCTAAGACCCTCTGCCATGTGCTTGGATATGGGCAGAATGCAGTTCCCTGTCAAGTCTTATAATGGTGCTGGCCTCTGTCCTGGTGGTTAGACAGGTGTTAGGATTAGACAGGACTCTGGAAAGGGTAGTCTTGGCAGTTCAAGTTGTGTGTTCATTGCATCAGAAAAGGTAGAAATACCCCTCAATGTAGGCTCACAGACCCTGTATTATCCACGCCACAAGAGCAGCTTTTGATTCATGAAGGCCAGGGGTGTGCTTCAGCCGGTGGAAGCCACATTGGCCAGTGTTAGAATACCTTGGAGAATAACTTAAGGCCCCCCCAGGTTAAAGAGGCCAGCCCTAGAGGGACTGCAACTCATGCTCATTCACATGTACTACCTTGACAGGGATATGACATGGTGGAAACCGATGTGTCTAGACTCATTTGTAGGGAGTTCAGGACAACACCTGCCTTCATTCCCCTTCAGGTATGGGAAGACCTCTGGTGTCATGTATTGCAGTATGCACCGTCTTCATTCTTGTAAAATACCGCTCAGGTTGGAGTGAGTGGAATACCTTAACCTTCATTGCATTGTTTTTCTTCAATAAGATGAGTATAGTGAAGTTGTTCAAAGAAAGTTGTTTACTTCTCTTGATGACTGTGGGCATAGGGGTTCTTTACTAAACCTGACCCAAAGTTATGATATGGGGAATGGCTTTTTATTATATGTTTTTATAATGTAATGTACTATATAGGCTCTTCTCTAGGTTAACGTGTTCATTGTTTATGCTTTGGATGCGTTGGACCTCATGATGGAAGCAAGATACCTAGAAAACAGATCTGCATGTTTTCTAAACAAAAGCTGATTCAATTATGCAAATTAAATAATATGTGCTTATTTCTCAGGTTTTCTGAGGCTCACTCTAATAGGCCTTTACATTCTTCGAAGCTCTCTGAGCATGGCAACTGAAATGTGACTGCAAGGAGAGATATTATGTTACTTTAATTCTTAGAGTGCACTTTCAACCAGTAAAGTATATTGGTGCTGAGCAGGAGTGATAGCTTAGCCGTGCCTAGGACTTGGTTTATTCGAAGTATGCAGGCCTTCAGCATCTTGCAGAACTCAAGAAGAGTGGAGGATGCTTTGATGTGTAATGGGAGGTCGTTCCACGTTTTAAGAGTGATGTACAAGAAGGCCTAGTCTCCAGTTCTGTTTCTGTGTATCTGTGGGAGAAGTTCCCTTGCAGAATAGAGATTTTTGATAGCGACTTCTAGCTGCAGATTCCTTACCTTTGAATTCCCTGGCGTCAGCTTCGAATCCGGAATCTTTTTGCTGAGCAATACCATGCGTGCCAGGTAGTGTCGTTCGGCTCCACGTGGCTTCGTCAGTGTCGTGGTTAGCCGTCTGTGAAGTCACGGTCGCCTAAAAAGGCACCACCTCGGCGCTTACATCAGTTCTTTTCCTTTTGCACCGGTTAAGCGCAGGTCCGGGTCGAGCTACTCTTTGCCTTTTTTGGCAAGCCTTTTTTTGTCATTTTACTGGAGATTTTTGTATTCTGTGCGCCTGTCATCGTGCCATGTGGGTGACAGACCCCCATCAGGTATGTCTCTGGTGCCTCGACAGGGACCACAGCTCAATGTCGTGCTTCAAATGGCGGGCCATGGCCCGAAAGCTTTGAGGGAGTGGTCACTAAAGCTCATGGCGGCCTGGCAGTCGACTTTGGTCTGCACAACTCCTCAGAGGTCACGGTCCCGCTCAAGGAGGAGGTCGCAGGACTGCTCCAGGAGCCCCAAGTCCTCTTCATCCCACTAAAGGTCCTCAGGGCACTCGGGGAAGAGGCACAAGAAGAAGAAGTCCAAGTGCACTTTGACTTCACCACTCCCGTCAGCCGACAAGGCGCACCAGGAACGTCGACTTTCCAAGCATAGTTCCGCAGAGCCATTGCCAGGGTCGACTTTGCCTCTCCCTCCTTTCCGGCATTTGGAGCGACCCCCGTTCAAATAAAGGAATTTTATGAAGCCATGCGCCTCATTTTTGAGCGAGCTCACCCCACGGGTGGGTCTTCGGGCCCAGCGGAGGCCCCATCGGATTCGACATCGGAAGCTTCGGACTTGGTGGGGACCTCAGGATCTGATACTGGATTCGGACTGGGGCTGGTTTTTCACAGTCGACCTCTTCCGGCACCAGGCCCGACGTCGACGCTCCCTCCACCACCGGTGCCTACTGGTGGTGGAAGCCCCATCCTCATTCCTGATGATCCAGAGGTGGAACAACATCGTACAACGCCAATTCCAACTTCAACGGTGCAGATTAGGCCCAGATCAGTGCCTGAGGCTTATTATGAACAGCCAGACACAGGTGAGGAGTGGGAGGGGGTCTGAGGACCCTTTAGAGTATGGGTTGGAGCAACAGGACTGCTATGAGGATCTAGGGGAAGCCAGCGGACCGGATACTTCACCAGATGCTGGAATGCCCTCACCTCCTACTGTGGCTACGGAGGAGGGTGCAACGTATGCTATTGTGGACCTAGACTTGCCTACGGTGCCAGTCATGAATAATTTCTTGACAGAGGTGCGTCAGCTGGGGGTTGCTGCATCGTAGCCCATGTTACCCTTCAATGAAGCCCTTAGAGATGTCCTACTGGGGACGTGGTTCAAACCCAGCACAGGGGCTCCTGTGAATAGGACAATCGGCCGCCCCCATCGACCATCTCCAAATTACCCTAGTTTCCTCACCCAACACCCCACCCCGAAGAGCTTGATGGGCCTTCCCTTCCTCTCCCCTGGATAGGGAATCCAAGAGGCTGGACCAACTTGGGAAGAAGATGTTTTCTTCCTCCAGCCTGGCATTGAGGTCGGTAAACACCTCTTGCCTGTTGAGACGTTTTCCCATATTTTATGGGATAGGGTGGCACAGGTGCTGTCCCAGGTCCCAGACAGCGTACGTGACACTCTCAGCCAAGCTGTCAAGGATGGGAGAGATGCAGTCAAGTTGACCATTAGGTGTGGCTTGGACACAACCAACTCGCTGGGGAGGGCGATTTCTTCAACAGTGGCCCTTCGATGTCACGCCTGGCTGCATACCACTGGCTTTTTGGGGGATGTCCAGGCGAATTTGATGGAGATGCCTTTTGATGTCTCATGCCCTTTTGGTGAGAAGGCAGACTCTGCACTTTAGCGGTTTAAGGATTCTCGAGCTAGACCCTTGGGCCTCTCAGCACCCATTCGCCAGCAATGTGCCTATCGCCCCTTTTAAGGCTTTGGGAGGGGTGTGGTACCACACCAACCACAGGTTAGCCACCATCCTCTGGCATCACGACTTCCAGTGCCAGGACGCGATCGTGGTACCTTTAGACCTAGAGGGTCTAGCCAGAGGTCGGCCACCACCCAGCCCCCCTCTTCCCCAACACCCAAGACCTCCGGATTGGGCATGGAGAATCTGGTATCCTGAGCTACTCAAAATAAACAACAATCCTCCAATCAGGCTGCCCCTTCGAGAGGATCTTCTGTTGCAGCAGCAGGGGAACCTGTCAACTCTGCACCTTCATGCATGAAAATTGAGTGGCGGCAGGTGATGGTTTATGACCTTCCTCCCGAAGTCTGTAAAGTGTTTTTGGCTGCCAGGCGCCCCTCTACTAAAACGGTATACGCCTGCTGTTGGAAACGCTTTGTATATTATTGTACAGAAAGGTCTATTGACCCTGTCTCTGCTTCTCTTTCTGATATTCTTCTCTTCATTCTTTCTCTAGCCCAGCAGGGTTCTGACTTGGGGACTCTCAAGGGCTATCTTTCTGCCTTATTGGCATTTCTGCGGCTGCCTCATCAGCCTTCTCTTTTCAAATCTCCCATTGTACGTAGCTTCCTCAAAGGGCTTGTACATATGTTTCCCCCTATGCCCTTTATTATGCCTCAATGGGACTTAAGTCTTGTCCTTACATTTCTTATGTGTGCTCCTTTCGAGCCTTTGCATAACTGTCCCCGCTGGCTGCTCACCATCAAGACAGCTTTCTGAGTGGCATTAACATCTGCCAGGAGAGTGAGTGAGATGCAAGCCCTGTCATCAAAGCCACAGTATCTAACTATCCATCCGGATAAAGCGGTTCTCAGAACTCGTGCCTCTTTCCTCCCCAAGGTGGTGACCCCATTTCATCTGGGTCAAAACATCACCCTGCCCACCTTCTTTGCTCCCCTGCATCCCTCTAAAGAAGAGGAGCAACTTCATCGACTGGACCCAAAAAGAGCGTTGTCGTTCCACCCTGACCACACAGAGGAGTTCCGGGTGGATGACCAACTCTTTGTGGCGTATGTTGGAGCAAAGTAGGGTCGGGTAGTGCAGAAGTGAACCATTTCGTGCTGGCTTGTTTTCTGCATCAGGATATGCTACACATTTGCCAGGAAGCAGCCTCCTGAGGGCTTGCAGGCTCATTCTACCAGGGGCAAAGCTGCTACCACTGTGCTAGCTCGCAGCTTACAAGTCCTGGAGATCTGTCAGGTGGCAACATGGGCGTCGGTGCACACATTTGCAAAACATTACTGCCTGGACAGGCGGGTACAAAGAGACAGGCACTTTGCCTGTTCAGTCCAGCACGACATTTTTGTGTGAGGAGTAGTATCCGCAGCCCACCGCCAGGAGGTTATGGCTTCGGGATCTATTCAAAGTAAAGGAATCTGTAGCTAGAAGTCTCTATCAGATGAACAAGTTACTTACCTTTGGTAACGCATTATCTGGTAGAGACTCGATCTAACTGCAGATTCCTTACACCCGCCCATGCCTCCCCACTCTGTGGCTATGTCTCATAGGGTTAGGGCTTACCCATTCCAGGGCCCCAGTTTTGTACAGACAAATGTTGGTTCTAGCCATGACTGCGCTTTTGGCATGGAAGTGTTGTTGATAAAAGAACTGATGTAAGGGTGCCAGGGTGGTGCTTTTATAGGTGACTGTGACGTCACAGACTGCTCCAATGACGCCGACGAGGCCACGCGGAGCAGGACGACGCATGCGGATCCAAACGATTCCACACAATGGTGCGCACTCGGTATTGCTCAGCAAAAAGATTCCGGATTCAAAGCTGACTCCAGGGAATTCAAAAGTAAGGAATCTGCAGCTATATATAGTCTCTACCAGATAATGCGTTACCGAAGGTACGTAACTTGCTCATCTGGGTGGTTGATGGAATGATATGCAACTATTCAGGTAGCTGAGGCCTGTGTTGTATAGTGACCTAAATGTTTGAGTGAGGAGTTTGTATTGAGCTTGACTGTATTGAGGACCAGTGGAGCTCTCTGAGGTGTTGTGTGATGTGTGATGTGTGTTCTGCATGGGAGGATCAGGATGAGTCTGGCTGCCAAGATCTGAATCATTCGTAGTCTTCTGCTAAGTTGCGTGAGTGTCCTGAAGTGAATCTTTAATCCTGATACGAGCACCAGCTAAAGGTATTAACTGATAGCAGTATTAAACAGTGCACTTAAAACTGATACTTTCTTCATATACAAGACTAATTAGAAAGGATGGACTCAAGTCTGACACAAAACAATAAGAAAATGGAACACAGAATATCAGTAATGCGTACACCTCAAGGGTGCAAGAGTGAGTGGAAATTTAATGAACTACAAGCCAAGTTGACAGAGAGAATTGGAGAATTTTGTAAGACAGAGGACCCTAACGTAATTGAATATCCCCAGTTACAGGAATATGTATGTCGGGCCGGGAAAGACCCATAAGCAGAGTAAACTCTCTACATTTTGTAAAAAACATAGGACCTGCATCAAGTGAAAAACCTGGAATGAGCAGTAATACTATGACAATAAAAAAATATTTCTCTGCTTTCTAAAGAAGGCTTTAAAATGCATAGCTGGCTGACTTTAGGAAAGATTTTGATACTTCCCTCTCAGAGTGAATTCATAGACTGTACTTTGAGCTAGAAGTAGATGTAAGTAAATAAAAAAAAGACATATTGCAAAACCTTGGCACCAGAATTGAAGACACAGAACAGTCTCTGCAATCCATGTCAGGCATCAGTGACATAGCCAAAATGTCACTAAGCTCCTTGGACTCCCAGGTCAGACAGC
This sequence comes from Pleurodeles waltl, assembly GCF_031143425.1. Lineage (NCBI taxonomy): Eukaryota > Metazoa > Chordata > Amphibia > Caudata > Salamandridae > Pleurodeles > Pleurodeles waltl. The sequence continues at coordinate 829,504,214 of NC_090442.1, read as the reverse complement.
TCACAGAGCATTACAAAGACCTGGAAAACAGGTCCAGAAGTTACAATAATAGAATCAGAAATGTAACAGAAGGACAAAAAGGAGAAAACTTGTAGCTGTGAGCTGTTTCTATTTTTTTCCTCCAAAAGACCACATTTCCCATATCGCAATAAAGGGGGCAAATAGTATAGTAAGGGAAGTGGAAGATGCAAAGGTGAGACTGAGAGACGGAATGGCAAAATTATTGTCTTTTCAGATGAAGCAGCAAATTCTGAAATTGGTCAGTTCTTAGAGTCCATTCAACATGAGAAAAGCATTAGTGTGCTTTTTCAGGACCTGGCCACTAGCACCCTGAGCAAATGCAAACAATACCGATCAATAGTGGAAGTGCTAAATGCCAAACAAATACACTGTAAGTAAGTGTTTCCAGAAGTCATTGCTTTCCAATGGAAAGAACAAGAGGTAACAGCAAAATCAGTCTGAAAATGTATGTGAAGTCTCAATATCCAGAGAGATGAGGAGAATCCACTCGTGTGCTGGAAACATCTAAGGGATCACATGAAAGGGACCAACTATCAACCCAAACCAAGAAGGGCATAAGACATGCCTGGAATCAGAAAACAAGAAAGTTGGCAACTGCCCATGTGAGACACCAACCATGCTAAACTCTTGACAGTTACTCAACAAAGAATTTTCACTGAGATTAAATAAAAACTCAGAAGTAACTCTACGGGCACTTACGAAACCTGAAGCAAGTTAAAAAAGGGAAAACCATGACACACAATGCCTATATTGAACAACTGACAGGACTAATAATGCATTCCTCCACAGTAGCACCATGGGGAGAAACTGGTGAACCAAAGAAACTGCTACCATATTCCTGCACAGCGGCCCTTCAACAAGAAGTGCACATTGCAAATTCCACTACATCCCTCTTCCATTGTTCCATGTGGTCCAGTTTGTCCCATCCAAGTGCTAGCCACCCTGCGCTTTGCTAATAATTGAATAATATATTTCATCTTTTGCCCCTTGTATGGTTTTATATCTCTCAGTAGGCCAACAGCGGGGTTCTGCTCTATATGTATTCCACAAGCAGGCCCTAGATGTACCACAGTCTCCCAGAATACCCTAACTGGTTGCAATACCAGACTAGGTGTATGAAGGATGCCGTCCGTTCTGGACAGCGGTGGCATTCTTTCGGCCTTGTGGGGTATATCTTACGGAGCAGTACTGGTGTAACATAAGTATGATGCAGATAGTTAAAGTGGGTCAGTTTAAATCTCGCATTACAAGACACTGTACGCACCAGTGAGCACATCCTACTCCGGCGTGGCTCTTCAATCTGCACCCCCAAGTCTGATTCCCATGCAGTTCTAGCCAGGAACCGGGTCCTTGGTCTGTCAGCTAGCATAGCCTTGTATGAATGCGTTATCAAGTGTCTTGAACCCCCCTCCCCCACCCCTTGCCCCCAAACTCCAGCAGCACCCGAAATAAAAGTGAGGACAGAGGGGCAGCCAGGTGGCTAGGCCACAGCTCCTTAGCTATGATAACTATACTGGCATGTATTAGAAACTGACCCTTCCCCAGGGCAAATGTTTCCTGTGTGGCCTCAAAGGAATTTAAGTCGTCAGTAGGGTAAAAGTCTCCCATTGTATCGCACCCCCTTCCCTCCATGCTGTTGTGTCTACTGCTTCAGCTACAGTACAAAAAGCAGGCAAGTCACAGACCCATAAGGTTGCAGTATATATAATGAGGTATGGCACCCTTTCCGTGGTCTGGCTGACAGAGTGTAAGAGATGCAGCAGTGCAGTGGCCCTCTCCCGTCTGCTAATAGTGACTTTCCCAGTTCTCCCCCTCTGTAAACCAGTGCGTTGCATGTTGGAGTAGGGATACAAGGTAATACACCTCTATATTTGGTACTGTGAGACCTCCATCCAGGGTTGGCAGATGCAAGTATTCCTGAGCCACTCCAGATAAGTGTAGTGAGCAGTGAGTGCAAGTGTTGAAATGTCGCCTGGGGGAGAGTGTCAACAGAGTGCTGTAGTGTGTAGAGGCTGCAGGATAGGAAATCCATCTTTGCCACCGCCACTTGACCAATCATCGACAGTGGGAGAGTATTCTAGAATTGTATTGAAGCTCTGAGGCCCTCTGCTACTTTAATTATATTATATTCTGTTAGTTTCTGCTAAGTAGTTGCTATTATTAAAACAGATAGCGAAACCTATTGGTCTCCCATTGCAATGGAAGGGGTGGCAAAGTTTTTGGATCCACCTTCACCAGGCTCCTCAGCGGGAACGCCAGAGATTTATCCTGATTGATTCATAGTCCTGTAATTTCCCCAAAGTTATATAAATAATGGAGTATTATGGATAACGACTCCCTAGTAGATCTAAAGTAGAAAGGAGTGTCATCTGCACATAGGGACACCAGATGAGTCGTATCTCTCACCCGGAACCCCCCCATCTTCCCAGCTGCTGCCTAATTTGGATCGCCAGGGGTTCCAGAGCGAAGAGCAGTGGCGCCAGCGGGCAACCCTGCGGCATACGTCTGCCCACCATCCAACGAGTTGAACACAGATGACCAACCCTGACCCCGGCAGTATGTTCAGTATATGCCAATTAGATCCATGATGAGAACTGAGGTCCAAATCCCATCGCCTCCAGTATACTCTTGAGATACTGCCAATCTGTAATGTCAAATGCCTTAGCTATATGTATGTACACTACCACCAGCTCATCCTGAGAGTCTGCTATTACATGCATTATCCATCTCCAATTCATGGTTCTGTTCCTACCAGGTATGAACTCACATTTGTCCACATGTACCAACCTCGAGATCACTCGTCATAGCTGAAGTGCCAGGGCCTTTGTATCTGTGTTAATCATTGTAGAGACTGTATGAAAATGGGTCTGAGGGATTAGCACCCGGCTTCAGTATCATTGTGATACATCTTTCTGTCATGGATGGAGGCAGGACCCCACTTGCCCTCGCCTCTAGATGAACCTCCAATAAATGTTGGGTAATATCTGCTGTGTAGGCATGGTAAAACTCTTTTGGGAAGCCACCACTGCCCGTCTCCTTATCTCCTCTTTTGGAAGAGCCAGGTCTAGTTCTTGTGCAGCCAGTTCCTTCAATTGTGGTAAGGTGAGGCTTGTTATAAACTCTGTCACCAGTTCTGGCTCTTGTTCGTGTGACCTGGAGTACACTTGTTGCAAATGGTTTCCAAGCATGTGTAGTATGGCGGTTTGCGTATCTGCATCAGCCCCTGAAGTGGTCTTATGGTGCATGATAGGGGGGCCTGGCATCTCTCTATGCAATATCCATGCAAGTAAGCGCCCTGAACGGTCTCCCTCCCTATGTAGTAATTGGTGGTATGACTTTAGTGTGTAGTGTTCACCTCCATCACCTGCCATTGTAGAGTGATCTTCTCACTCCTCCCCTGTTTCTTCTTCAGTGGCGACCTATGTAAAGCCACCAGAGTTTCCTCCTTATGTAGGAGTTCAGTCTGAAGGGCTTTGTGCACTACGCATGAAAAACCCACACATTGGCCCCCTTAGGACCACCTTCATTGCCTCCCACTCTGTGGTGCGACTTTGCGTACCCAGCTAATTTTCTGCAAAGTAATTTTTTTTGTACTTCTGCAAGCATTTCCCATCTATATGCCTGGGTGACCTAGTGCCCACCCCACATACAAATGAGCGTACCACTGGAGCATTGTCTAATAATTACCATGAGATGTGTTCCACCTCCGGAATCCTCGGGACATATATTCCGATAATAGTATCCGATCCAGTCTACCAAATGTGCCATGTGTTGGTGTATTCCATGTGTATTTTCTTCCCACTGGATGCATCTCACTCCATACATCTTGCAACACCAACTATCATGACCTCTAGCAACTGTGCCATCATCCTCAGTTTAGTATTCTGTCTCAGAGGATAACAATCAAATTCCCCATCAGCGACGCTATTGAAGTCTCCCACCCTGAATAGTCTAGTATATGCCGCAGGAGACACCCAGGGCCAGATGTACTAAACTTTTTGCAAGTCGCAAACAGTGAATTTTGCTGTTTGCGAAGTGCAAAAAGCTTATCGCAATGCCCAAACCCCGTTTTGTGATTCGGTAAACTGGTTACTGAATCGCAGAACGGGATTGGGAGTCGCAATTAGGAAGGGATGTTCCCTTCCTAATTGCGAGTCGCACACCGATGTTGTATTGTTTTGTGAACGCGGTCGCAAAACAACCGCAGTTAGCACTCATTTCATATGGGTGCTAACCCATTCGCAAAAGGGAAGGGGTCCCCATGGGACCCTTTCCCCTTTGTGAATGGCATTAAAAAAAAATTCCAGAGCAGGCATTGGTCCTATGAACTACTGCCTGCTCTGTAAAAATGAAACAAAAACGTTTAATTTTTTAGTTTTGTAATGCATCTTGTTTTCTTTTAAGGAAAACGGGCTGCATTACAAAAAAAAAACTGCCTTATTTAAAAGCAGTCACAGACATTGTGGTCTGCTGTCGCCAGCAGGCCACCATCCCTTTGAGTGCTGTGAGTCTCAGGGGTGTGGAATTTTTGAAAAAAATTACTTGTCTAAAGGACAAAGTTCCACGGTAATCTTCTAGCCCTGTAAATATATACACTTGTCCCACCTACCGTACAAATCGACTAGAAGGGCTTGCATGGATGCATTAAAACAGCCTCCAAAGTAAACATGTCCATCTCAGCCTCTTGGCTGCATTAGTAGGCTGCCGTGCAAATCCTCTTAGAGCAGCATTTTATCTACCAGGCTGTTTTCTTGCCATAGGCATAAACCACTTACCCTTCACTCTCTGACTTCTGAGCCCATATCTCTTCCATTGACTCTGAGGATCCATCATACTTTCTTGCTTTCTCACAACACAACATTGGTTTAATACATTTTCTGTTCACATACAGCACTTTCTTTATATTTATATATATATATATATATATATATGTATATATATATATATATATATATATATACACACACACACACATACATAGAGGAAGAAATACAGAAATATGTATGCAACCTTCCCCACCTTTCTCACAACAGATTTCATTCCCCTCTTCGCCACTCTCCCCTCCAACAGCTGCATGCCCTATGTCCAATCTTACTACAGGTTCCGCAATTGTCCTCTTCTTCACCACTCTCACAATAGGTTTCATTACCTCTCCTCCAGTCCCACCACAGGCTGCAAGTATCTTTCTTTCACCTCGACTCCAAAATCCCCTCCTCTGTGCTTGTCAACAGCTGCAACTCCCTTGCCTTAAACTCTTTCACCACAGATTGCACACTTTTCTTTACCCAGTGATATTTGTGCTTATCTAATAGAAGGTCTGTCCAGCAGCCCCTTTACTCTAACGATCCCACTTTGCTTCAAGTCTTCCAGCAGTCCTGCAACCTGCCCCCACAGTAACACCGATCTTAGAGGTGTGTTGTAAAGAGCTGCGCAGGTCTAGTCAGGGAAATATAGAAGCTAATTAACGTGTCCTGTGCAGTGATGACAGGATGATAAAACATTTACAATGGTAGCTAAAATATCGATTTAAAGCTCTCAATGAAGCACACACAGTTGCAAATATTATAGTAAACATGCCACAATATTAATTGGGTGTGAACCGAGTGCAAGTGGGAAAAAAAACATGGCAACAGGTTCAGACAAGCCAACTTTTATTAGGGGCGATGTGGACTATTGGCTACAGCTCCTAACCATGCAATATGTGGAACCAGGTTCAAATTCAGCCTCGGCTCAGCATTCCGTGAATCCCAGCAAATCTATCTGTGATGAAAAAAGGTGGAGCATGGTCTATGTCTGTTGTGAAGAAATGTTATTTCATTGCGTTAGATTTGAGCTGTATAAAACAGTCAAAAATATAACCTGGATTATTCCCATCACAGACGCTCTAATCGTATTCTATAAGAATTAAATACAAAGCATTACTCCTAGATAGGTGAAAGAAATAGCTATTTAGTTGCTGAATTGTACAATGTGAAACTGGGAACCAGGATCAATCGTGACTTCCCCGCTTTATCAAATTGTTTTATCCTAGGCAAATACTTTATTTCACCAAGCCTCCTTCTCTCCACAAAAACCTCTTGTTCTTAATTCAGTGGCCTATAATGGTGCTGTAAGTATAATAAGAATCAAGGTCACATGTATGGTGCACAAGATTACTGGCTTGCATCTGAGTTTACTCATAGCATTGTCATCAGCATTTCATGTGCGTGTTTGAAAACTCGCAGATTAATAAATGCCTTTCAATGAAGTGATATAATTTGATGCACTATGCTGAAAAGCTTTCTTGTGTTAAGGATATACAATTTTTGAGTTGTGAATACACTGTCATATTCTGACAGGTTTGTTGCATGATAGTCATGACAAATATTTTAAGGCCTGGCTCACGCAAGGCTCTTAGAGCCAGAGTCGACCCTTGGCACTAAAAGCACTCAAACATTTGACAGCAACCCCCACTCATGGTGGCTTCCCCTCGTTTGCCTGGGTGACAAATGTGGTATTTTTGACACCATGATGGTTTGAACAGCAAATCCGAACACATCCTCTGAACTAGTACTTGACATCCACTTGTTACATCTTGTTTGCCTATTCCACTTCCAGCAAGTGACAGCATTCTGGAGCTCCTGCTGCTCAGCAGGCATACCACACTCGGGAACTCGTGCTCTCTTGACCTTCGGTTCCCTGACAAGGAGAGTTGCCTGCCCTGTAACCTACTTCACAATTCCTTCTTCATCATGCCGCCTATCAACAAATCGGGCCACGCCAGTAAACTCTCGGCAGCCACTTTTAAGCAGCATACTCACTGTCAGCTGTTTGGCATGCGAGCCTGGCAGTCACTGTGATCACGGGCTTCTTGTGCTCTCGTTTTTCTTCAGATTTTCATTGTAAATGGCCTGCAGCAAGGAATTCATCTAGATTTGCCACAGTGTTTCAAACATGCAGGGACCGGGCATCTGATACTTCCCACTTCAATCCTACCTCAGGGGAACGCAACGGGGTATTGTTTCACTCTCGGAAGGCATTTTACAGCATGTAATTTTTAGTGTGTCGGCCCACAACCAATAAATAGACGATCTGTTTTCACCTCGCTTTTTAGCTGTGAACAGGAGTGCTCAAAGCTCTCTCTCTTCCTATTATGGTTACCGTATTTACCTATGAAAATTAGCACTCGGGACATTTTCAGCATGCAATTTGAAATAACAGACTCAGTGCTTGTATAAGTTGCAGGAGAGCTTAGCAGAATGTCTGCTTGTCCGGCGGACTAAGTACAGATTAAAACTTCTTGTCTGCGGCAGGAATCATCATGTCTCGGGCTTCGGGCGATACAAATTCCCCACCCCTCTTTCTGAAGACCCTCAAGATGTTGGCAGCTCTTATTCACCAGAATACAGCTCAGGCTCTGAGCTTGAGATGCAGGACCTCCTGCTGGAGCAACCTGTGAGTAGAATACCCCCCATCCCTGCCTCAACTCCAACAAGCAATTGCAGATGGTCTGGACTGACTAAAATCTTCACTAAGGCCACCACTGCCCTTGGGTCATGGTCAGCACTGTTTTAGAGACGCCCAGCCTTAGCACTGATAAAACAACAGAAAATGCATGCTGTCGAACAGACTCCCATGCCATCGTAGTCGAGTCAAACATCGGACTCGAGAGGGTTGGTGCTGAAACACTACGTCACCTCTGCACCAAAATATACTACGTACCCAAGAACCTTGGCATCGAAACCTTGGGCATCCAAAGGCTCGTCATTGAGAACCTCAGCACTGAAGAGTGTGCTGGACCCAAAATCATACTCTTTCACAAAGCATATGGTCAAACAATAAACTGTAGAACATGTGCTCGAACGGATGCAGGAGGACACTAGTCGTATCATGGCAAGACCTCCACAGACTGCTGCACAACCAGCAAAAGAACAACTTACTTTTGAGGAAGCTTTGGACACCCCTATGTCACCAAAGAACAGAAAAAAGGATGACAAGCCAACTAGCCCTGTGCATACCATACCACAACTCGTTACACTACCTTCACTCCCTAAACCAGTGACATATTTTCCAGAGGGGCCTATTCATTTTTTTGTGGGGGACGGGGACTATGGAGACCAGTACTCCATTCCACCACATGATGACCTGTGGGGCACTTATGACATAGACCCACCAATGGCACAACCCAAATCTTTACCCAGCAAAGCAGTCTACACCAGTCAACACCACTACTTACCACAACCCCATAGGTAGAAGGCTTGCATATCGTAAGGTTCAAATCCATACAGTACCACTAGAGGGTGGCTTTTTATTCAAGACCCTCTCCTCTAACTAACGATTTTCACAGTATCTGGGAATGCTTAAAGCATACTTAGAAACGCACCTGACTTCTCTATAGACCCAGTTAAAGCACGTCATTACTCCAAGGGTTGATAAAAAAGTATAAACCTTCCCCAAATGACCCTACAAACATTAGAGGCCAACTCCCTCCTGACTCTCTAGTGGTTCCCACAGCAAGGAAAAGAGAAAACTCGCAGACATCTGGTGAAGTGCCTCCGCCAGACAAAGAAAGTAATAAAAGATAGATGCTGCAGGGAAGAGGGTGACTGCCAAAGTCTGCCAACCAGTGGGTAATTGCCAACTCCTTTGGCCTCCTCTCTCGGTATGACAGTGCTCATTGGGACAAGATGGAGGGGCTCCTCCAACACCTCCCTGAGGAACATAAGAAAAAGGCATATGAGATCCTCTCGGAGGGTAAACTATTGCCAGCACCACCATTTGCTGCACCCTTGATGCAGCCAGCACAGCAGCAAGAGGCATTAATTCAAGCATGCTCTTAGACTGGCTTACGGTTTCAGGCTTCAAACTCGAGATGCAACAACACATCCTTGCATCTCCTTTTGATGGTGAACACCAAGTAGACACTCTAGTAGAGAAAATAAAAAAGGATAAGAAGACGGCCAAAGCTCTGGGCACTTTGCAGACATCTTCGCACCATGGCTAATTTTTGCCCCTCCGCAACAGAATCCACCTCCACAGATTCCTCCACATCTTACCAACATTCCCAGCCACACAGCATCCTGTCCAGGGGATTTTACAAGGGCTTCTTTAGGCACAACAATACTAGAGGTAAAGGCAAGCATGGTTTCATCAAACCATCTGCCACCTCCACCAAACCCTGAATTACCAATCATTCCCGATCACTCAACATCTGTTGGGGGTCGACTACAGAGGTTCTTTCCTGCATTCCTACATAGCGGAACATCACAACCGATAAGTCGGTGGTGGATATTATCCAACATGGTTATTATCTGCAGCTTACTTTCACACCTCCAAACATCCAACCTCGGAAACGCAGACTTTGAAGTGAACATCAACAGTTGCTCAAAGAGGAAGTTCAGGCACATCTTAAAAAAGGTGCAGTAGAACCTGTGCCTATAAGCCAAAAAGGCACTGGAGTGTATTCAATCTACTTTCTTATACTCAAAAAGGATGGGTCCTTAAGGCCAATCTTGGACCTTAGACCTCTAAACCAGTAGATCCTCTCAGAGCACTTTCACATGGTCATGCTTCAAGATGTAACTCCGTTACTACAACAAGGTGACTTCATGGCAGCACACGATCTGAAAGACTCCTTTTTCTACATTCCTATTCACCTGATGCATTACTGATACCTCAGGTTCATAATAAACAACCAATATTTCCAATCGAGGTGCCCCCCTTAGGGGTCAAAACTGCCCCCAGGATTTTCACCAAGTGGCTCACAGTAACAGCAGCTTACCTGTGCAGGCAAAATATACACGTTTTTCCATATTTAGACGATTGGCTCATCAAAAGTACAACTTGCCAACTCTGTTTTCAACACACTCAAGTCTCCATAAATGTACTTCATCAATTTTATCATCAGTGCACTCAAATCCCACCCACAACCCCTCTAAGTACAGTCCAACCTGGTAGCCATCCTGGAATCACAATAGGGGATTACTTACCCCAGTGCTGCTCGGATTCAGTCATTCCAGGCACTCATACCACAGTTTCAGCCTCTCCAACAGGTAACAGTGGGGACAATAACGCGTCTCCTTAGTATGATAGCTTCATGCATAGCCATAGTACCCCATGCCAGACTTAGCATGCATTTGTTGCAGGAGTGCTTAGTGCACCAATGGATTCAAACGGAGGGTCCATTGGAAGATGTAGTGTTGGTAGTTCATCAAGCTTGCCACTCTCTGCAGTGGTGGAACATCAACAATCTCCTCAAAGGACGGCCGTTCCTAGACCCAGTTCTGCAGAGAACCATAACAACGGATGCCTCCCTCATGGGTTAGGGAGCGCATTCACAAGATCTCCCAGTCCAAGAACACTGGACACTCAGCCAGAGGCATCTCCATATCGATCACCTGGAGTTACAAGCTGTTCATCTAGTGTTCAATGTCATCCTTCCTCACCTGATTGGCAAGGTAGTTTGGATCCAAACAGACAGCATGGCTGCCATGTTTTAGCTCCAAAAACAGAGGGGCACCAGATCCCCTCAGCAATCTCTTCCAGCCTAGAACATCTAGAGGTGGGCTGTCCAACACAGCATCTATCTGTTAGCAGAGTACCAGGAGTGGAAAAAAACTTTGCAGATCTCAGCAGGAGCCGTCAACAAGTCCATGAGTGGGAAATCCACCTGCAAGTTTTCCTCCCATACCTCTAGCATTGGGTTCACTCACAAATAGACCTCTTCACCACAGCAGAAAACACAAAATGCCAAGACTTCTCCTCCAGGTTTTCACACCCACAGTCCAAGGGAAATGCACCATGGATGATTTGGTGAGGGATATTTGCATATGCTTTTCACCTCTCCCACTGCTTCTGTTTGTGGTTGCAAACTTCAGCAGACACCCTCATCCTAGTGGCTCCCACATGGACACGGCAACCATGGTTCACCACACTCCTAGAACTCTCAATAGTTCCACATGAGGTGCTGCCAAACATGCAGGGCCTTCTCATGCAGAACCAAGGAAAAATCAGACACTTGGACCCCAGGTCTCTCAACCTTGCAATCTGGCTCCTGAAGTCCTACAGTCTGCTTGTTTGAACCTACCACAACCTTGTTTGGACTTTCTTCAAGAAGCATGCAGGCCCACTAATGGTGCTTGTTATGCAGCAAAGTGGAAAAGATGTATTTGTCCACTACTTTCATTCCAAACAAATTGATCCTTTACAACCCAGTGTTCAGGACATTATTTGTTATCTTTTTCACTTACACTCCTGCGATTTAGCCTTTACATCTATTAGGTTACACCTATCGGCAATAGCCGCATATCTGCAAAACAGATATCATACATCCTTATTCAGGATCCCAGATGTTAAAGTCTCCTTGGAAGGTCTTAAACAGGCCATTCCTCCTAGGGTGCCACCAGCTACTACCTCGAATCACAATATTATATTGACAAGATTAATAGGCCCTCCATTCGAACCCCTCCACTCCTGCCCCCTCCAGTTCTTATCCTGGAAAGTATCACTTCTAGTGGCCATCATATCCCTCGGATGTGTCAGTGAACTTAAGGCATTAAACTTACAAGAACCCTTTTTTCCAAATACATTAAGATAGGGTGTTATTACGTACCAATCCTAAATTTCTTCCTACGGTGGTATCTCAGATTTCTCCTTATTAAAACTATTGAATTGTCAATATTCTTTCTGCAACCTGACTCAATTTTGGAAAGGGCTCTACACACCTTCGATGTCAAACAAGCCCTTCTAGAGTTCACTCTCCTTGCAAAAAAGGAGCTTCTATGGATTTTTCAGGAAATATACCTATAGCTGACATATGTAAAGCAGCTACTTGGTCTACATCGCATACATTTACAAAACATTACTTCGTAGATGAACTGGCCTGTCAACAAGCCAATGTCAGCCAGGCAGTTCTGTGTACTTTATTCCAAACAACTGCAAGCCCCACAGGCTTGTCACCGCTTATGGAGGAGGGCTGCTTTTCAGTTGATGCTGAGCATGTGTGTCTACAGCCACACAAGCCTTAAACAGAAAATGTTACTTACTTGTAAGCATCTGTTTCTGGCATGTAGTACTGTAGATGCATATGCGCCCACCCTCCTCCCCAGACAACTGTGGTTGTTGCATTTACCTTTATAAGTTGACGCTTATTCTGTCAGCAAGAACATCGCATTATCCTACACTACATCACATACCATCCTCACCCGTCTTGCAGGAAATCAGTCTAACAACAGAATCAATAATCATGCACATTGCCAGCAAGAGGAGGAGTTATTGTACTTCGTGACTCGAAAGACTTTCTTTGAAGAAAAACAACTTGCACACATCCGTGCCCAGCACTAGATGGTGGATGTACAGCATTCCATGCCACGAACAGATGCTTACTGGGTGAGTAACATTTTCTTTTTTACTTTTCAATAAAAAGGTTCCTTTTCAAATACTGAACCACATTTTCTTTCAAAGTCCATAATTTACAGCACAACTGTGTTTTAATTATCAAGGTGCTTTGTTGCCCAAGCATCCCACTTACCTGATAATGATGTAGAAAATTAATATTCACTCACTGAAAAGACTGTGTGCATAAAGAGGTTTTATTGTTTCAGTTCAATGTTGTTTAGGTTTCGCCTAGACAAAGCATGAACGCATGCACTGTTTCTGAAAGACATGTTTCTTACACACTGCGGACTTACAGCCCGTACCTAGCTCGCCATTTGTTATTTTTATTTTCGCTTTCATTTTCTTCGTCCCCATTAGTCACGGCATAGGTGCCATTTCTTCTTCTTCTTGTGCTTGGCCTTCCTCCGAGCCTGGACCAGGTTCTTGTTTCCTTCCACTTCTCCTGTTTTTGGAGCTACTCTTTTCTTTGTTCAAGCACTCCTTATGAGAGCATGTGTTTTCAGTCTGCCTCCCATATCCCCATCCATGTAGCATCTATTCCCTCCCACCTGCCCCCTCTCATGGTACTTTTTCCTCCCACCCCATACTGTGTACTCGACGACACTGCACTCTACTCTGTTCCACTTCCCTCTATGTCAATACAATCTACTCCGCACCACTGCACTCCACACCAATGCACTCCACACTACTGTGTACCACTCTACTCTACGCCACTGCATTCTACTCTGCACCACTCTATGCCACTGCACTCTACACCACTCCCTTCTACTCTACTCCGCTCTTTGCCACTGCATTCTGAGCCTCTTCACTCTTCTCTACACCCCTCCACACCACCCCAAGCTACTCTATGCTGCTTCACTCTAAGCCTCTCCACACCAGACTATGCCATGCCACTCTACTCTACTCCACTGTATGCTGCTGTACATTATAGCTAAAAGATATAAGCAAAGCCAGTAGCTCTCACATAGGCAAACCTGTTGGCTTTGCCAATGCTTGTTACTTCAGTGGTTCAAGGCATATGCTTTTAAAGTTTCAAGATATCTTCTTCAGAGAGCAGTAAACTGTCTGCCCAGGGCAGCAGTTTGTAACCTTATGACTTCTGTAGTCCCCACTAAATCATACAAGAAACAGAGGATTCCACTGAACCAGTTTTGATCATTTGAACCTCAAAATATTATACAAAACTATAGAAATAATTATACGTCAAAGAAATACACAACCTATTAAATATTTTAATTACTTGACAATAAAATGTGACATTTTAATTTAATGGATACGTTGGAGCTTTTCAAAATGTAATTTTATTCCTAAAACATATATTAATAAATGTGCTGCTCTTTGTGTTAGTGCATACCAGCACTATTTAAACTAAGGCTACCAATTGTCCATACTAGAGTCTGTTTGCTATTCTAGTGCTGCTCCGACAAATCAAGGTAATGATACCAACTTAATTTTTAGCTTCCAATTTCAAATATTTTCACATATACAAAGCGTTTTAAAACTTTCAAATACAAAAGCAAAACTTTTTTACTTATATGTACTAAACTAGTTTGCTAAATTGTACTTTTTTAAACTATTGTGGACCCCCGGAGTAGTCATAGGGGACCTCTAGAGCTCTGTGGACCACAGGTTAAGAACTACTGGCCCAAGGGATTTATAGCTGCCATTAGTTCCATTGAATGAATAAGATTTGAAGACAAAAAACTTTCTTAAAATGAACACATTAGTGACTGAAAACATTTTCAAAATCTCTGGCATCTCCTGAAAAGTTTTATGTAGGTGAGACATGTTCTGATACCTCTTTAGGACAACAATATGGCAGCTATTTTACTAAGTCATATATGTTATATTTCCCTCATGCATTTTGGCTATTACACTTTGTAAATATTATCAAGAGAATTGTGTGGGTCAGGCATTCACGATCTGTGCATACGATGAAGATTCTAATACAGTGTCGTACATAAAGCATTATTTGCACAGTGCTCATATATAGGATTATAGATGTGCACCAGTGACTTATGGAAATGTTTTTCTCCTCGGGTTCTGAATGACGTTAGTTAAACGAGAGTGAAGCTCGAGTTGTCACTCAGAACCCCAAGGTGAAAAACATCCCCATAATTCACTTTTTACCCATCTATAATTTTATGTAATGTATGGCCCCCAAAATCATCTGCCCCTGCTTTCATCTACTGCGCAGGGGCAGAGGATAATTGGAGAACTTTACATAACATACCCTCTGCTCCCTAACGCAAATATGAAAAATAAATATCTTACTTACCTACTATCCTAAGCCAAAACCCACTTTCTTCCCTGCCTTCCTTTCACCTCTTGCAACTGCGCTTTCTGCTTTCAGTCAGAGCCATAAGAAATGGGCATGTATAAACCAGACACCGTCCGGAGAATAAGTTATAGAAAGAACTGGTCTTGAAGGTCCAAGACTCTGCAGTGCAAGCGAGGGGAACCTAAAGAGAAAAAGAACCTAGAAACCTGACAACACAATGTTTCATTTGGGACCCATTTTGACTGCTTATATCGGGATAGGAGTAACCCAGCATATATAGGCCAGAAAGTGAGTTCAATAAAATAGCCTAGTAGGAGAACTAACAGCAAGGTGACCAACTGCCAGTCAGTTATTGTACACAAGCCTCACTGCATTATTGACCTACTGCACCTCAGATATCGCACTGCACAATCCTCAAATACTTGGCATTTTCTACGTATTTGTCTCTTGCCATGCACACTTGCCATGCACACTTGCCATGCACACTTAACATGGAACTGCCCACCAATTGAATGCTCAACAAGCAGTTGAAAAAGACCTGCTGGTTTCTCCGCAGGTCTCTCAGTTTTCCTTGCTGTCTTAACATTGTAATTTCGCTATGCCTTGCAGAAGAAATACATAATGGGCATAAGAGTATTATCTACGTTGAGAGCAATTTCCTCATCAGTATTGGAGAAGTAAATCAGCCTTATTTAAAAAGAAACTGAGAATGTCAATTTTTACCAATGATTACAGAGAATGTTTGACAATGGCCATGAGGCATCACTGTAACATGCTTATGATGGACCTATGTATATCTTTAGTACTGAGCACTTGGAACTCCTTCCCTTTCTGAAGGGCAGTTGAACTAATATCTATCTTTTCTTTAGAAATAAATTAAGAGCTGGCTGTTGGCGGGGTGATGTCCTGGGCTTGCACATTACATCCGTTCTTTTCCCTCTCAATGGGAATTCGAGTGCTTAGCAAACAGTACATGAACATAAATATGTTTGATAACTGTTTTTCTCAGTTAACTTTTTGTCCTAAAAGGTGTCTAACATGTTTTGTGCTATTTGTAACACATGTGCGTGTACAGGAAGCAGAGTTAGTTCATTATGTGTCTCAATGTAAGGGACCAATGCTTAGTGAGCATTATGGGGTATGTTGTATTTCCCAGGTTATTCATTGTATGAAAACTGGGAAGTGATTAAAAATTGATAAGCAATAAGGTAAATGGAATTATCTAACTTAAATCACTCATTTGTTAGAAGTAGATAATACACAATCTATATATATATATATATATATCTCCTTTTGTTTAAACTTATTTTTTAAATTTTTCTTTAGTTATAATGTTTGTTTCTAATCAAGTAAATTATATTTCTTTCTTTGACCAAGGATATGTTCAAGGAATGAGTGACTTGCTTTCCCCTGTTTTGTATGTGATGGAAAATGAAGTAGATGCCTTTTGGTGCTTTGTATCATACATGGATCAAATGGTAAGGATACTATATTCCTGCACTTGTGAAAATTATGTTCTAACAGAATTGTAGCTCTGTCCATGTTGGCAATGTGTGTTTTAAAATATGACGATAATAGCGACAATAAGGGGTGGTTTTAGAGTTTGGTAAGTGCAGGTAAATGACATTAGCAACTGGTGTCCTATCTACCCATTTTAGAGTGTTTTGATATTTGTGTGCTCTAAATACAGCAGACAGGACATCCACTGCTTTTTGACGAATTACCCGCATTTGCCAAAATCTAAATCCTACCCTACAAATATAAGAAAAGTATGAGGTTATTCAGGTTATTGACTTTTATTCTGGACCAGGTCAAAATGTGTTATTATTAAACCGGTAAATACAAGGACCACTAAATCCAATTGTTAAAAATGACAATTGTTTTCTCAGTTATTGAACTCAGTGGCAGTTTGCCTGCACAATGCACATTAGGTGTTCATTAAATATTGTTTCACAAATGTGTAAGAAATGGTAGTGACTTATAATACAGTTTATATAAGTACTGCCGCCTCAAATCTTTTTTTTTTGTAAATCAGCTGAGTAGGAAGAGAAGAAAAATAGAGAAAAAAGATCTAACTAATAAATGAAACACAGAAAAGAAATGGGGGCACAAGTAAGGAAGTAGGACATGATGTTACCCCATCCAGTGGTTGTTTCAAAACACTTTGAACAAACTGATTTTGCTCCACAGTGACCATTTGTACCGCAGAGACTGCTACATGAATTCAGTGTCATCATTTCAAAGTGGTATGAACTGACTATATGTCAATTTAATGACACCCGTTTTATTAACTGAAAAGGAAGAAAGGGTGTGTCACTGTTGCCTAGATTTACGGCTAAGACTTGTGGAAAATAAAAGATAGGGCTTGCTCCCCTACTTGCCCTCCAGCTGGGTCTTAATAGGCTCAGTGTTATTAATAACATGGTTAGTCAGTGTCTCTTGGTAAACTATAATGGTTGTATTGTGGTGACTGGGTAACCAGGATGGGCATAGAGGTGGACTCAAGCCCAAGAAGATAGGATCAAATCACAAATCTTATTTTATTATCATACAGCCATCAGTATTAATGTCCATAACCTTATGGTGCTATGATGAGGTGGTGCTCACTTTCCACAGAGCTGCTTGGTCCCAAGGATTACTAATTTAGAAGGTTGCATGGACTAGGAGACAATGCAGTAGTATCCATTTTGAGCTTTCAACTTTAAGCAGGTGGACAGAGCATGCTAGTTGATAACTCAGTGAGCAGAGTGAAAGGCTGGTTCTCCAACTTACTTTATCTTCACTCATGTTGCCACAAACAGGAGCACGTAAGCAAGGACTGAAGCTGGGTTGAATTTGGTGTACAGTTTACATACAAACCTGAGGCAGACAAAACAGTGAATCTGCAAATGCCAGAATGTGGCACAAGAACACTGAGCTTAAATTCTCTGGTAACTCAATGGAAGTTGTTAATAATGGAGGTAGCCTAGAATGCAACTCTGTATGTTTAGTGTGGAAAAGAAAAGATTCCTCATGTTTTATTCAGTGTTTGTTTTTTAGACATGTTAGATCTGTTTTCACTGCTTATTTTCATAGGCATCCATTAATTTATTAGATATTAAGGTCTTCATTAACTTGCATGATTTGATTTGAATGTTATAAAGTGCACATAATACCAAAAGCATGGGGTGCCCTGATGCTAAAGAACTGAGCTGCAACGGAGTTATATGGAGAATAAATACGTTTTGAGGAGCTTAAAGAATGTAAGAAGGTTCCTTATGGCACGGATGCCCAACAAGGGAGCGTTTCATCTTTTTATGCTTGCAAACAACCACCGAGAAAGAGGAGCCTCCAGTGTAAGCTTTCCTAAATTTGAGAATACAAACAAAATGCAAAATACTAGAACAAAGACTTCTTCCAAGAGTATAAAAGGAGAAAATAAAGGCCATATGCCTATCAGGGAGCAGACTGTGTAGCTCCTTAAGACCGAAAAAGAAGGCTTTGAAAAGACAACGTTTACAAATATGAGGCCAGTGAAGGGCAGAAAGATGGGCAGTATCTTTTACTCTTCTGCTTCATCCTAAGATAAGGTGTGCTGCCAATTTTTTAAAAACCTGTTGCTTGTAAAAGAAGGTCTTAGGGCACTTAAGTGTCCTTTCTTTGCGCTGCAGCAGAGTCCAAAGTCCTGTTGTAGGAGACAGTGTCTTCTCTGTGCCTCTTCTGAGATTCAAAGTCAGAACTGAGTTTCTGGTGGCAGGGGAGCCCCTTAAATACTAGTTTAGGGGGTGATAATGGTGTGGGCTATTGGTCCTTGCGGTTAGTCCGCCCCTGAAGTGAATACTTCCTGTGGGACTATGTCCCCTTTGTACCCAGAATCTTCTAATTTCAAGGTTTGCTAACATAGCAGAACCCTTCTTTGCCTGTGCAGACCTCCTAACCCACCCTAAAGGTGTGGCTATGCTCTTGGAATTCTATGCCTCCTGCATAACAAATTTTCCCATCTGTGAGTCTCGACAAGGCGGGAACGCTTTGTCCTCTATTGGGGGTCAAGAGATTACATATCAAGGGCGGTGCAAGCCTTTAAGGCTCACCGCCGCGATTACTGTAAGCACTAGCTATCCTGAGTGGGCGGAGGTGTGACCTCTTCGCTGCCCAGGTCCATTGTCTCTGTCCTGGTAGAAGTGTTAGCACAACCAGCAGGAGGACAGACTCTTGTCTTGGAGGCAAATGGCTTGGGGTGCCCGCCAAGGCAAGAGAAAGCTGGCAACTTGGTGGGCATCATCTAAGGTTACCACCAAGTTACATGGTAGCTTGCTAGTGAATCCGGGACACAGGAATCGTACTCAGTGTTAAAAAGCACAGAATTTGACACCAAACATGGGGGAAATCAGCCAGGTCATCATGGAGCTGGACATCTGGGGATTGCCCTGGTGACAGCCCCGTTATCCTATGGACAGCTGGTCTCTTGCAGTTGCATTAGGTTTTAAATGCTATCACAGGTCATATATGCTCATGCATATATGTCCTCACTCATAACACAGTGCACTCTGCCTCCTGGGCTATAGGAAGCCTGCCTTAGGGGTGACTGACCTGTACTATGGACAGTGACGGGACACCGCTTGTGCTTAGTGTGGGCATAGTCCAACTCAAGCAGACAAACTACTCAAGCAGGCTGACATGGCAGCATCTGCAGGTTTTGTGTTTACTCTGACCAAGCAGGTTGGCACAATCAGTGCCGCAGCCCTGGTGACCCCTTCGCCATTTCTGCCCTGGGTACCACTGGTACCATTTACTAGGGCCTTACAAGGCTGGTGAAGTCCTTGTCAGTTGGGTTTACAAAATCACAGTACAATTTAATGGAAAGAGCATTGGCACGGAGGTCTGATTAGCAAGCCTTAGTGCACTTTCAGTTAAAAAACCACAGCATCCATAGTCCAAATGGGGTCAAAAAGTGAAGGGGGGGTGACAGCATCTGCAAAAAGCCCAGTTTCTTACACTATGTAATACTTTATCATACATCTACAAAAATCGTTCTCTTTCTACTTGTTCCCAATATCATCTTCATCTACTGCTTGTGTATTCTCTTGTTTGAGAATTCCATCTGTTTTTGGGGCTTTCTTAGGCCATTTTATTTTTTCTGAAGGATGTGTGGCATAAAGGCCTTAAATCAATCTATATGATAGAGACTTCTAGCCACATATTCCTTACCTTAGAATATCCCGAAGCATCAAACTGGATCTATCAACTTTTGATGAGCAGTACCCCTGCGGATCAGTAGGTGGTGTCATTTGGCTCCACGTGGTGCCTGCACTTTAAGTGATGCTCTCCGTGCTTACATAGGTACCATCCCATCACACTAACGAGTTATTTTCTTTCCATACAAGTCAGCCCCAATTCGGAGAGAGCTACCTCCAGTCACTTTTTGACTCATCCTCTTTCTACATTTTGTTGAAATGTGTTTTTTGATACTTAGGACTTGGTTTAGATACTGGCAGACGGGCTGCTCCGTCACAACAGTGACAGATGTTGCATCAGCCAAAGTCGAATTCCCATAAGAAATGATGGGATTTAGATTTCTGTGGATGGGATATCCGTTACCGTTGTGACAGAGATACTCGTCCACCGGTATCTAAATCAGGCCCTTAGCCTCCTGGTGTGCAGGATGTCCACCAGAAAGGCAGGTTTTAAACCATGCCGCACCTTCACCGACCAATGTCGGTGACAGACCCACACTTGGTTTGTCTTTGATATCTGGAACGGGGCCAGGGCGCCAAGACATCCAAGGATTGCCGCACCATGTATCCATAAGTGCTGAGGGAGCGACCCCTGGAGCTCCTCTCTACCTGATGTCGACTGACTCCAAAACACTTGGTCACAAGCAGGGTCCCGAGATCGTTCACAAAGTCATACCCGGCGATCATCATCCCATTTCAAGTCACCAGGGAAGTTGGATAAGCACCACAAAAAGAAAGTGAATTTGTATAGGTCTTCAACTTTGCCGCGCACGTCTTCAGATGAGTTGCAGATCCATCGACACTTGAGGCCTAGGCCTGTGGTGGAGCCTATGCTTGGGCAGTCTCCACGCCTCCCTGAATTTCTGGGAGGTGGGGGGACCTTTTCCTAACTTGAAGACTTCTACAACGCCATGTCACTCGTCTTTGGGCGGCTTGAGCCCTCTGGGGTGCCCTGTTTGCCTGCTGCAACTGTTGGGCCTTAAGGATCTATGGACTGATCTGGAGCACCATTGGTCGAGCATCCTCTACCTTCCGTGGCACCCTCTCTAGTAGCTGAAGCCACCAACACCCAGCAGTGATGCTGCCCACATCATCATTCCTGACTCTAGTATGGAGCCAGACAAGCGTCATCTGATGGCGTCTGTGGCTCCGACCAGGGGCTTGACTCCCCATACCATAGCCAGTGTCTTATTATGGTGACAGGCCTGGCTTGGGTGATGAGTAGGAGGAGTCTGTTAACCTTTATGGTTAGCAAACATTAGAAGATCCCAAGGACACTTAATATGAGGATCTGGTGGATGCCAGTAGACTGGATATCTTCCCAGACACTGATCTGGCCTCACCCCGTACTATGGCTACATAGTAGGGTGCCTCATTTGCAGTGGTGGTACATAGGTTGGCTGAGCTCCTGGACCTTACGCTACCTTCCGGGGCAGTTAAGACAAATGCCCACCGAACCTTTACTCCCATTAAATGAAGCCTTTATTGACATCCTACTCTGGGCCTGGGCCAAGCCCCGCATAGGAACTCCTGCGCATAGGACAATTACCCGCTGCCATCACCCTGCACCACTTCTAAAATCAACCCCTGCACATTCCCTACCAGTCCAACAGATATGAAATCAAAAAGGCTGGATACTTTTGGAAAGAGGATGTTCTCTTCCGCCAGCACTACAGTCTGTGAACACTGCGTGCCTCTTGGGCCGATAATCCCACATGATGCGGGACGCAGTTGTGCAGATGATGCTCATGGTCTCAGAGGAGGCCCGAGTCATACTCTCTCAAGCAATTGCTGATGGGAGGGATGCAGCCAAGTTCACCATAAGATGTGGGCTGGACATGACAAACTTGCTGAGCAGAGTGATTTCATTGTCGATGGTCCTTAAACGCCTTGCCTGGTTGAAAAACACTGGCTTTTCAGAGGATGTTAGGGCTTCACTCATGGATATGCCCTTCAATGGTTACTGTCTGTTCAGTGAGAATGTGGACTTTAAGGACAGCGAGCTACGGCCAGGTCCTGGGGCCTTTCTATGGCCCCTTGCCAGCCCAGTCCACCTTCTGTCCCAACTGTGTCTCTACACTTCCATCCACCACATCTATCAATTTTCACAATCTTTTTTGTGGCTGAGGACACGGTTCCCACAGACCACAGGGGACAGGTAGCCAGAAGATGCGACAATCCACCACCTCTCCGGCAGCCTCCAAACTCCTTTAGTTTACCCTCCGACCATCATGGGCATCCAGTGGAGGCTGGGATATGCCATCACCTGCTCTGCTGGAGGTAAATAACATCCAACCGTTGGGTTTTCCAGCTCATCCAAAGAGGCTACTCCCTCCCCTTTGTGACCACCCTTCCTATAATGCCACCCACTTACGACAGGCTGACTGAGAACCATTTCCCCTTGCTCCATCAAGAAGTGTTCTCTCTCTTTGCCAAGGGAGCTATAGAGAGGGTGCCCGCAACAGAAGTAGGTTGTGGTTGCTATTCCTGCTACTTTCAGGTGCCCAGGAAGGATGGAGGCCTTCATCCTATTGTAGACCTGGCCCTTATCAACCTTGTCATAAAAAAGATGAAATTTGAAATGCTCACTCAAGTCCTGTCTGCCCTGGACCTGGAAGACTGGATGGTAGTGGTGGACTTGCAGGATGCATATTTCCACTTCCCCTGTCCCACCTTCACACAGACGTTACATGCAGTTCATGATAGGCCAGGAGCACTTTTAATTTGCTGTGCTCCCCTTCAGTCTTACCAGCGCCCCTTGGGTGTTCATCATGGTGATGGCGGTAGCTGCAACACACCTCTGGAGGTCAGTGGTTCCAGTCTTCCCTTAACGATTGGCTGTTGAAGACAAGCTTGCCACAGGCAGTCATCTCCCACCTCCAGACTACGGCGAACCGTCTGCACTCGGGGTTCACCATCAAACTGCCGTAGTCACACCTGACTGCTTCTTAGAGATTCCCTTTTATTGGAGCTGTTCTGGACACAGGGCAGTTTCTGGCCTATTTTCTCAAGCAACAAGTCCATTATATTCAGACTATTATACCAATGTTTCAGCCTATATCCTGAATTGTGGTAAGAATGACTCTGAAGCTGCTGGGCCTCATGGCCTATTACATCCTTCTGGTGATACGTACCAGATAGCATATGTGGGCTATTTAGTGGAACTTGAAGTTCCAGGGGGTGCAGCATCGGGGAATCTCTCCGACATGGTCCAGGTCCCAGAGGGACCTGCAAAAGATCTGCAGTGATGGTTAATGGCACAATTGGGCCAGAGGCAGACCCCTCTCGCTTCTCCAACCAGATCTGACAGTAGTGACAGACACATCACTCCTGGGCTGAGGCAGTCATCTGGAAGAGGTGAAGATCAGAGGCATCTGGTCTCCAGCTGAAGCAGGGCTCTTCATAAACATGTTGGAGCTCTGTGTGATCCGACTGGAATTAAAAGCATTTCTTACCTCTATCAAGGGAAAGATGGTGCAGATGTTCATGGACAACACCACTGCCATATGCTACTGCAACAAGCAGGTCAAGGTGGGGTCATGGGCCCTTTGTCTAGAGGCTCTATGTATTTGGACTTGGCTGAAACAGCAGGGCATGGCAGGCTCTCTGAATCCCAGAGCAGATAAACTCATCTGAAAATGCCTAGCGGATCATAAATGGCATCTCCATCCAGAAGTGGTGCAAGGTCTCTTTCAACAGTGGGGAGAGCTTGGTTGAATCTGTTTGCCTCCATGGAGAATGCACAGTGTCAACAGATTTGCGTTTTAGAGTTTCTGAGGCTTCTATTTCTCTGAGGCGCTTTTTGTCTCAAACGGAGCTCAGGCGTCCTGTACGTCTGCCCATACCACTCCTGGCCAGAGTTCTCAAGAAGATTATCAGAAGTCAGACGTTTTCCTTGTGACTTCGGACTAGGCATGGAGAGTCTGGTATCTCGAGCTGCTGAGCATGTCCATCGATCCTCCGATCAGACTGCCCCTTCGGGAGGATCTTCTGTTGCAGCAGCAGGGGAAGGTTCTTCACCAAAACCTGTCCACTCTCTGCCTTCTTGCGTGGAGATTGAGCAGTGACAGTTGACAGCTTTTGACCTTCCACCGGAAGTCTGTGACGTAATCTTGGCAGCCAGGCATCCCTCCACCAAAACGGTATATGTCTATCTGAAGAAATTTGTGGCATGATGCACCGACAAGTCTGTTGACCCCCTTTCTGCCCCTCTTTCTGAGGTCCTGTGGTTTATTCTTTCCCTTGCCCAGTATGGCTCTGCTGTGGGCACCCTTAAGGGATAGTTGTCTGTTATTTCGGCATTTTTTAGGTTGCCTGATTAACATTCTTTGGGTCCTCATGGGTCTTACTCATATGTTCCCTCCCTTTCCCTCTTCCTCTCCCTTCATTATGCCCCAGAGGGATCTTAATTTTGATCTGACTTTCTTGATGTACACTCCTTTCAAACCCCTTCTCAACTATCCCCTCAGGCCTTTCACATTGAAAATAGCCTTCCTTGTGGCAACTACATCTGCCCACAGTGTGAGTGAGTTGCCTTATCATCTAAGCTGCCCTACCTCTCTATATATCCTGATAAAGTGGTGCTTCAGTGGTCAATCCCTTTCATGTAAGCCAATTCTTCAGCTTGTCTACTTTTTACGGACCCCTCCCCCCCCACATCCTTCTAAGGAAGAGGAGAGAATTCACCATCTGGACCCAAAAAAGAGCATTGACATTCTACCTTGATCGTAGAAAAGAGTTGCTGGTGGCTGATCATCATTTTGTAGGGTATGCGGGTGAGAAGCAAGGTCAGGCAGTGCAGAAGTAAACCATTTCCAGATGGGTCATTCTCTGCATCAAGATCTGCTATGCACTGACCAAAAAGCAACCCCTTGAGGGTTTGTGTGCTCATTCTACCAGAGGCAAAACTGCGACCACTGCATTAGCACGTGGAGTTCTAATTCTGGACATCTGTCAGGCTGCGAGATGGGCATTTCTGCACATGTTTATCAAACACTATTGTCTCCGTAGGGGTGGGCATTTTGCCTGTTCAGTTCTGCAGGGCTTTCTTGTTTGAACTTCGTTCTCAGACCCACCTCTGTGGATAGTATTGCTATCTATCAAAGGTAAGGAAGCTGCAACTTGAAGTCTCTACCAGATGGATAAGCTACTTACCTTCGGTAACGCCTTATCTGGTAGAGACTGTCCAGCTGCAGATTCCTTACTGACCCACCCATCCTCCCTGCTCTGCAAACTGATTTCTAGGGGCAAATACTCCAATTTCAGGGCCTTAGTTTTGACACACCAGTAGTCAGTGTTCTTCATGGCTCTAAATGTCCAGCGTGGAAAGTCATGAAAAGAAACAGACGTCAGCGCTCCTGGGTGGTACCTGTATAGGGACCACAATGTCATGTCTAGCGCAGATGACACCGATGACGAACATGGATCCGATCCATGCCACCTACCAGTGCGCAGGGGTCATCTCACAAAAATCTTCCGGATCCAGTCTGATGCCTTGGGATAATGTACGCAACTTGTCCTTCTTGCTTATGAAATTTTCAAATGGTCTTCAACCTTCGAAATACCTTTTTCTACCACTCCCATTTCCCTCAATTGGTTTGGCTGAGGAGCAGCCATTTATATACTACTAGTCATTATAGTCAGTGAAGAATATATCTTGAAGGAAACTATATTTCCAAGTTAATATCTTTGATTTCTTATTTTCACAGGAAAAGAGTACATTTGCAATGCTTACAGATCATACACCATCCCTACAGTGCACATCTATTTTGTATGAGGTCATTTAGGTAATAGTACTGAGGGTGGAAAATCCTCTTTCTTACCTCTGAATGATTCACAAAGCTAGTAACACATCTTCAGCTTTCATGTTTAAAATCATTTCACTGTTCTATTGTGTATCACAGTTCATCATTCTCAAGAATTGTGGGGGTCATTATGATCCCGAAGGTCAGTACAAATGTGGCGGTAGTACTGCCAACAGGCTGGTGGTACTTATCGCCACATTATGACATTGACAGGTTGGCTTGTACCAATGCACCACACTGACCGCCATGGCGGTAGCAGCCGCCGGACTTGAAATAACAATCTCTAACCCGGAGGCCGCTCCTGTACCGGTGGCGGCATTGTAACCCTGCCTACTGCCATGAAAACCATGGTAGTAGGACCTACCAGTGACAGGGAATTCCTTCCCTGTCACTGGTAGGAGACACATCCACCCCACCTTACACTCACCAGACGCCCCCACCCCCTCCATTCATGCTCCCCCCCTGCTTCCAATTCCTCCATACACGCACACTCACAGGCACACAACACGCATTCATACACTCACTCACACAGTCATACACGCATTCATACATGCATGCATCCATTCATTCACGCACGCATCCATACACACATTCATACTGGCATGCAGACCCGCATTCACATTACCATTCATACACGCATTCTCACACCTGCACACACGCAAACCACACTACACACATTCGCTTACATGTACACACTCACACATTCATGCAACACCCCCCCCCCACACACACACAACCTGACTTACCTATATCCAGGGGGTCTTCCAGCAGGGGACGAGACAGGGCGCTGCTACCGCCAGCAGCGCCCGCCAGCAGAACACCGCCAGGCCGTAATATTTGACATAATATGGCTGGCAGCTATCTACTGGCGTGGCACTGCTGGTGGTAGCAGCGCCACTTTAACACCTTCCGCCAGTATGGCCACAGCCAGATTTCCACCCTTTTTGTGGCGGAAATCCATCTGTGGTTATATTTTGGCTGACAGATGTTAGCCGCGGCGACGGTCTTTGGATGTCCGTCTCCGCGGTGAAAGGCGGCACTTACCACCAATGTTATAATATGGGCCTATGTGCTATAACACAGTCATAAATCTGTACAGATGCTGTATATTTACATTTACATTTTTTAGACCTCGCTAGTGTTAGTGAATTTGCAATCATTAATGCCACTTGAAGAATTAACTCATTGCAAGCCTTTTTGGAAATATAAGATAAAGACCTTTTTTTTTTTTTTTTATAAAGATATTTTATTGATTTTGCAGGAAAAAATTGGTCAAAGAAACATACATTTATTTAACAAGGTGCCAACATGGCGCCTAACAGTAGTCGATCCCAAGTCCCAGATCCCAGGCACCACAATGTAGGTGAAGGTCACACACCGCCTAAGTAGTTGCTGCGGCCTCCCACTTCCCCCTTATCCTATCATATTTATTCGGACATCCTTTGGCCTCGTATACCAGTTTTTCACGTTGCGCACACCAGTCCATCCCCCGCCTCCATTTAGTCAGTGCTGGGGCACTTCTGGCTTTCCAGTCCGCCATTATATCCCTCTTAGCCACCGTGTAGTAAGAAGCGAACCTTTGCGCAATTTCAATGGGTGTTTTGGAAAGAGAACCCGAGTCCTCCACGATTTCAGGTATGACCCTGTTGGCTAGAGGGCGGGTGGCCAGCCAGTGTAAGAGTTTCCCGTTTTTGTCCCCCCAGCCATATATTCGTGCTGCTGAGGCCCTCCAAATGTGTTTTGCTGATTCTAGTGCTATGTGTTTAATTTCTTCTCTAACCATAGTAAGCTGTCTCAGAACAGAGGCCGACGCTGAGGTCGCTTGCTGGCGCTCCAGGATTAGTGCCTTGGTCTCCAATTCAGACAGTTGTGAGTCTCTGGCACGCTCGCGTGAGCGGAGGAGATATTTGGCTTGTCCTCTGAGAGTGGCCTTGCAGGTGGCCCATATTGTACCTGGAGATCGGACCGAACCCAGGTTCAGCTCGAAATATTGGGTGAGGTGGTTTCTAATTTCATGGGTATAGTCGTTGTCCTGTAGGTACCATGCGTTTAGGCGCCACGTCGGGCGTCTGGTGGGGTCCGTACCGCCCAGCCGGACGCGCACTGGCACGTGATCAGAGACCCCGCGGGGCAGCAGCTCCGCACCCGTGACGCTAGTGATGTCTAGAGCGGGCATAAATATGAGGTCGATTCTGGACTGTGACGAGTGGGCAGCCGAGGTGTGCGTGTACCGGAGCTCCCTGGGATGCCAGGTTCTCCACACCTCGCACAGGCCGAGGCTCTCAGCCCAGCTGCTGAGACTCGAGGCCCGGGTGGATCTACTAGCAGTAATTTCGCCGGATACATACAGACTGGGGTTGAGGACAGCGTTGAAGTCCCCTCCCAGCAGGGTGGTACCCTGGGGGAGACCCGCTGCCACGTGGCGAAGGAAGAGTAAGAATGCGTCTAGTCCCGCCGGAGGCCCGTACACGCACACACACAAGGTTTATCGGTGACCCGTGAAGAGTCCCCATAACTACTACAAATCTGCCCTGGGGGTCGGATTGTGTGGCTGTAACCACCATGGGTAGTGAGCGGTGGAGCAAAATGGCCACCCCCCTGGATCCTCTAGAGAAGCCCGCATGATAAACCCCGTCGTATCCTCCTCATGCGAGCATGGGGCATTACAAGGCATGGGGCATTTCTTGTAATAGGACCACTGAGGGGGAGTATCTGCGGAGGGTATTGAATACTGCGGATCTCTGGA
Organism: Pleurodeles waltl; assembly: GCF_031143425.1. Taxonomy (NCBI): domain Eukaryota; kingdom Metazoa; phylum Chordata; class Amphibia; order Caudata; family Salamandridae; genus Pleurodeles; species Pleurodeles waltl. Next base: position 829,475,774 of record NC_090442.1, on the reverse strand, counting down.
TCTTATCTAGTAGGCTATTTACGTTCCATGAAATAATATGGGTCAGTGAGGACTGCGTGGGTGTTATATGGTTTTGAGTGCCGGTTTGTGGACCCCGGGACGACTGTTTCAAACGTAGCAGTGAAATATTAAAATAATAAAGAGAACTATTCAACATTCTACCATCTAAACCCGTTTTAAACTCTTTGCCCCCCAACCACCCCCCTCCCCATACTCCCTCCCTGGAAGCATCTGTCGCCCATATTCCCAAACAGGACCTAACAGCCAGAGGGACTGTCGTTGGGGTGGAGTGATGGACCCCTCCATTTAGTCGGATCAGTTGCAATTTAGCAGACCTAGTTCAAGTTTTGCGCGGCGTGCGCTGAGGAGTAGTAACGCCACCCGCGGTGTCTCCTCCAGGGTCTACGGGCGTGCACCTGGTGCCCAAGTCTTTCGAGTATATCTCAGTGGAGACCCAACGACTCAGGTCAACCAAGCACCGGGGACTGGCTCAGGCGGTTATTGTCCGCGGCTTGCGTTGTGTCCCGGGGCCCCGAGGGCCTGACCGGGACTCCCTCGGTCTGTGTATCGGAATCTCGAGCCGTCTCGTTGTTGGCGGGGGTGCCTGAGTCTTTCTGCCTCCCTCTACGGGATCTGGTACGCCTCCGGCTCCTCCGGAGTCTCCCCATGGGGGGGGGGGGCCTCACAGGTGATTCCCCCTGGTTGGTTTCAGGGGACCCCTCCCGGCTCCGACGCCCTCCTCCGTGAGCCAATCCCACGCATTCTCAGGAGATTCGAAGAAGTACGCTTTCCCGGCCATGAGGACTTTAAGTCTTGCGCGGAAGAGGAGCATATATGAGAGCTGCATTGCTCTGAGCTTTTGCTTTACATGCTCATATAATCGGCGGCGGGTCTGAACTTCACAGGTGTAGTCTGGGAAGATTAAGATCTTGTGATTCTCCCATTGGAGGTCTTCGGTGCGTCTGGCTTCTTTAGGGATATTGTCTCGGTCTTTGAAATTAAAGAAGCGTGCAATCATCGGGCGTTTAGGGCCACCCGGAGGGGGGCGTGGGGCGAGGGCCCTGTGGGCACGTTCGACTGCGAACCAGGCTGAGAGAGTTTGATCTGGCATCCAGGTCTTGATCCACTGCTCCAGAAATTCGGAGGCCTTATCTTCCTCCACGCCCTCTGGGAATCCGATAAATCGCAGGTTGTTGCGCCTTGATCGGTTTTTCGCATCCTCCGCACGGCGGTGCAACTCACTGGTTCGAGTTTGTAGCTAGGCCACCTTGGTTCTAAGATCGGATAGCTCGTCTTCGGTCTGGGAGACACGGGTTTCCACATCGGTGATACGACTCACCGCATTTCTGAGGTCTTGTCGAATAAGGCCCATGTCCTCTCATACTTCCCCGATTTTGGTCTCTACGGCTACTTGCGATGATTGGATTGCCTGGAGGATGGCATTCACTCCGTCCAGCGCGGGACCTCCACCAGCCGTGTCTCCTCCTCCCCGGGAACCTGCCGGCGTCGTGAACTGGTTGATCTTTTGCTGGGAGGCCGGGGGTTGTTTGCCTTGTCTTTCCCCATTTTGGTGCGGAGGGTGGAGGTCAGTTGTTTAGTTTCTTAGGGCGTTCCGGATCGTGTCTCAGGGCGGATAACCGTCGGCAGGGCTTTTTCGTGATGGGCAGATTTGTGTGATCACAGTCCTTTATTTGGAGCGCAATGGTCGCAGGTCCACTCCTCCCCCGGAGAGGGCCGAGTCCTCAGCGTAGCGGGAGGAAACCCCAGAGAGCCACCCCGGTGCGCCCGGGACTTCGTCGGACAGCCACCAGCTCAGGATCGCCGAGGGCATGGATTCAGGGACACAGTGTCCTGGCAGTGGATCCGCCGCTGCTCTGGCCCGGATGCTGGGCCCACGGCTAGTGTTGGTGGGTATGCATTGGCCGCGTTGCAACCGCGTGGTCTAATGGGGGCCCAAAGGATTTTGCTCCTGCCTATTTGGCTCGTTTCACACCTCTGAGGCACTTTGCAGTAGGCCCCACTTGTTCTGGTGCCCGGAAGGCGGTCCAAGACTCCGGGTTCCTCTTTCTTTTGAGCCTTTTCCCCTGTCTTAATTTAGGGGTGTTTCGTTTCCAGCGCCTGGGCCACTGCGCAGCTGTCACCCCTCTAGCTCACCGCGGGCCCCCGGCACACTGCTCTCCTCAATCGGGGGGCCAGGTGAGTCTCGCCGCATGGGACGCTCTTCTTGCGCCTCCCTCGCTGCCCGGGAGAATTCCAGGGGGGACCCCCCTTTGAGGCGTCTCGGGCGCTGCGTCGTCCCAGCGCCCCGTCACAGCTATCACCCTCCCAGCCCGCCGCGGGTCCTCGGCACGCTGCTCACCTCGCTCGGGAGTCCGGGGGGGCCTCGCCGCGGGGGATGCTCTTGTTGCGGCTCCTTCGCCACCGGGCGGGTCCCGGGGGACTCCCTCCTCAAAGCGGCCCGGGCGCCGCGGCTCTTACAATTGGCGCCACCAGGTAGGCGCGCGGCCCGGGGCACCGGGAGCCTCGCCTGCAGGTCGATGCTCTTCTTGCGTCTCCTTCGCCGCCTGGGTGAGTTCCAGGGGGAACCCCCTTTTGAGGCGTCTCGGGCACCGCGTCGTCCCAGCACCCCGGCCTCAGCACAGCTATCGCCCTCCCAGCCTGCCGCGGGTCCTCGGCACGCTGCTCACCTCTCTCGGAAATCTGGGGGGGGCCTCGTCACGGGGGATGCTCTTGTTGCGGCTCCTTCGCCGTCCGGGGGGTCCCCTCCTCAAAGCGGCCCGGGCGCCGCGGCTCTTACAATTGGCGCCACCAGGTTTGCGCGCGGCCCGGGGCACCGGGAGCCTCGCCTGCAGATCGATGCTCTTCTTGCGTCTCCTTCGCCGCCTGGGTGAGTTCCAGGGGGAACCCCCCTTTTGAGGCGTCTCGGGCACCGCGTCATCCCAGCGCCTGGGCCTCGGCACAGCTATTGCCCTCCCAGCCTGCGGCGGGTCCTCGGCACGCTGCTCACCTCTCTTGGAAATCTGCGAGGGGCCTCGTCGCGGGGGATGCTCTTGTTGCGGCTCCTTCGCCGTCCGGGCGGGTCCCGGGGGGTCCCCTCCTCAAAGCGGCCCGGGCGCCGCGGCTCTTGCAGTTGGCGCCACCAGGTGTGCGCGCGGCGCAGCCCGGGGCACCAGGAGCCCCGCTCGCAGGTCTGGGCAGCGCCGCCCCTCCAGTCCACAGGGGCCCTCGCTCCAAAGCTCAGCGCCGGCTCCTTTTCAGTCTCCACGGCGCCCCGGGTCCAAGGCAGTCGCATCAAGGGGGAGGCAATTCGGCATCAGTTTCCTCGAGGCGGTCCAGCTCCGATGGCCATTTTGGCACTCGGGCCGCGGCGCGCGAACGGGGCTCGGCTTCACTACCGCTCACCTCATCGGGACCCCGGCGGGACGGGGAGATCCCGGGGATGGCTGGCGCGGCACTGTTGGGTCGCTAAATCGTGGTAGTTTCGGGCGGATGAAGGAGGGGTCCAGAGCACTCTCAGAGTGCGACCGCCATCTTGACGCCCGAAGCCACCAAGACCTTTTTACATTACATAGAAATGCTGTCTTTGTTGATGACTGAACAGGCGAGGAATGCATAAATTAAATATGTAGTTTAGATTTTGCACCATGATATTATTTATGAGCTCATTTTATTGTTCAGAATGTTACTGAAAAAGCAGACAATTACTTTTAAGCATATGCATTGAAACATACAAATATAAACCCCCGCCCAAACCCCCTTAGTTGATGCAGTAAGAAGCAAACTGTTGATCAGTATACATATTTATATAATTTATAATATCTTCACAAACTAGCAATCACTGTTCAGTGCCCAAAGACTCCAAGGACTCAGGGAAGAAGAGACAAACAGCAAAAGATCAAAGGAACTTGCAACTAAGCAACACCATCTAGCATGTATTGTGTCCACTCTTTCTCCAGAGGGAGGGCCCCTGCACCTGTGTGTAAAACATAAATGTATGCCTCTGTCCTGACACTTGCCAACTAACACCTTCCAAACCCTCACACTAATTACCCATGGTAAGGTTCGAGACATTTCAAAAACAAGCTTGCAGAATCTGCCTGAGAGAAAAGAAATGTCTTTCTCCCCCTTGTTCTAACCTCAGTGGCACAGGTTGGTTTATCAGTACTTTAGCCTCCTTTACTGCAACTCATAACGATTAACCATCATTTCTCTCTTTTGGGGTATTCTCTTCCAGGGGATCTTTATCAATAGTCATAAACACTGAATATTGCCGCCCACATGGGGGGACCCTAGATCATATATAATCACACAGGTATATACATTAAATGTATATGTAAGAGTAACAATCGTGTAGAGAATTTTAGTACATATATCTCATATGCATGTGTAAGCAATCATGCAGCCTATGTTGACAAACAGGCAAAAATCGTCTTATTTTTGTAAAGTTTTTATTTAATCAAACTCCTCAATTAGAGCTAAGAACTCTCTGCAAACAAAGAAGAGAGCGTAGAAAACATAAGCAATCCCATCCAGAGAGAAGAACAGCAGTAAAAATACAGAGGCATTATTAGCCAATAGGCTGCATCCTAATTAACACAGCAGAACCAAAAAACTGGCACAGTGCCTTCAAGGCCCTGAGACCCTCCAGTATCCCACTATGCCTCAGAGGTGAGAGTGAGGTGACAGTTGGGTAACAGTTAGGTCAGTCCTTTTTTCCAGCTCCTTCTGTTAGGATCCGGGTGCATTGAGCTCTCATTTTTCGGAGTTTGTTTTACCAGAAATATTCTATAAAACACAGTTTTTTACATTTTACTCAACGTCTTTTCTCATTTTCTGAGTAAAATAACTTTTTTCTCTGAAGAAAATGCCTTCCCTTTTTGTAAAATGCCCTGCTTGTAGTAAAAAAAAGGCTGAGACTGATCCACACTCAGTCTGCAAAGTGTGCTTACCTCAAAGCCACTGTCCTGAGACCTGCAAACTGCCAGAGTCTGTCAAAAAGAACTTTGAAAGACAGAGAAAGAATTTGTCTTCATGCCCTACATGAGAGGGAGAAAACGTCATCCACCTCTGTTCATAAGAAGGTCTTCAGAGAAAAAGGTGCCTCAGACAAACGGCGAGCAAGATCTACCTCAGCAGGTAGGATGAAACATGTTTGTCCCTGTCAGTGTCATCACTCCCACCGTTGTCGCATCAACGTCGCCAACCGACATTGAGGAGCACTCCATCGTCAACGGCGAAACATGCGGCGTAAAAAGACACAGCTAACTCCAATGGATAACTCTCCGTCAGCGGTCACACATCTCTCAATGTCGAGTCAGCACCGACGTACTGATACTCCGCCAAGGGCGCGCCCAGACCCATTAACGTCGAAACAATCAATGTCGAAGTCAGCAACGCCAAGGCAAAGATCGAGGTTGCCGCCGACGGCAACAAGATGCCGTTCAACGTCGAGACACACTCCTCCAGCGGCGCAACACTCGCCGTCAAGGCATTCGGTGTCAAGATATTCGCCTCCAAGGCATTCACCGACAAGACATTCTTCGTCAAGGCATGTCCGTGGACGACACTGCATCATCGTTCGACTTCAAGACACTCCTACTCTGTTCGGTTAACGTGGAAACAAACTTCTATGTCAACACCGTTCACGCTCGCCACGACGGCATAAGGAACAACTTCACCCTCTGTGACTTTAACAACGTTGGTGCCTCAGACACATGACCCTATAATGACCATACCACGTAAGTCATCTAACGGATCCTTGAGAGCTTCGTCACAGTTTAGGCAAGTCTCTCCTATAAATCTTTCTCCAAGATGGTTGGAAAGACTTAACAAGAGCCCTGACCATCAATCTCTGGACTCTTAAGTACTCGCAGATATATTCTCCCTCGGCATCCCTTCTAAGGACACTATCTTCAACGCCTACGGCCAAGTGAGCCACAGCACCATCTTCTACAGGCCAACCCGCTCCTCCAATAAGGCGCAGTACTCCTTGGTCGCACACAAGGGGTAGGTCACCACAGACATCGAGACCAAGGTCAAGATCCTGGGCCTCTCGATCACATAACCAAAGGCTCAGATCCTCTTTCTGGTCCACTGCATCTACGTCTTCTGCATGGTATATGTGCAAGACGATCATCTTGCCTTCGTTTAACTGGACTCAAACCAGAGTCTCAACATCACATCATGAACCTCCCATTCACTGGAAATTCTCTATTTGGTGCCCACACCAATGAAGAAATGGCCAAAATGAAATCTGAAATGGACACACCCAGGGCTGTGGGACTAGAAAAACGCAAGAAATACCGTAGAAGGTATAGGCCCTACAATAGACGTCCATACCAGCAAAGGGTTCACACCCCTCATTGGCCCCAAAGGCAACAGCAAAGACAAGAACGGCTTTTCTATCAGTCCTGAAAAACAACAAGGGAACGTGGCGCGAACAGACAAAATCAGTCTGCAACCAGAACATCAGGGAAACATGAAGGACTCACTTCCCCTGATCCTGTCACCCACTACAGTGAGGGGAAGTATTACGAACTATCTAAACGAGTGGCTCTCCATAACAAAAGACAAATGGGTGCTAAATATTGTCAAAAATGGGTATTCTCTACATTTGAAATCACATTCTCTTCTGGTGCTACCAACAAAAACAGATTGTCATCACCAGCCCCTCCTGCAAAAAGAGGTTCTCACTCTGCTACAAAAAAGAGCTATTGAAAAAGTTCCACCTTCGCAGAGAGGAAAAGGAGTGTACTCATGCTATTTCCTGGTACAGTAAAGAGGTCCAGACAGAGCTTTCAGACCATTTTGGATTTGACACATCTCAACAGGTACATTTGAAAAGAAAAATTCTGAATGCTGGCAGTTCATCAAATCTTTTCCCAACTTCTTTTCCCAACTCCATTAAGGGGACTGGATGTGTTCCATAGATCTACAGGATGCATATTTTCACATCCCAGTGGCAGTAAAACACAGCAAATTCCTTTGTTTCGTAGCTGAATCCCACCAGTACCAATACAGGGTACTACCCTTTGGGCTAAAATCAGTCCCTCGAACATTTTCCAAATGTGTAACAACAATAGCAGCACACTTGAGGAAGAAAAAGATTTTTATTTACCCATACCTCAATGATTGGTTACTGAAAGGCAGCACTTCAGTCCAAACCATGCAACACCTCAAAATCACTTTGGATACCTTCAAAACCTTAAGTCTTCAAGCAAATATACAAAAGTCCATACGGGCTCCAACCCAGAGGCTCCACTACTTTGAAGCAACACTGGACACAAACCTTGTAAAAGTGTATCCTTCGGAGGAGAGTCTGTTACCAATAGCACAGAAGTGTCACAGCATCCTTCAAACTCTACGACCAACGGCGGGACAAGTAGCATCACTCCTGGGTTCCATGGCCTTGTGTATTGTCATTGTTCCAATTGCAGGTTACACTTGAGACTTCTTCAAGAGAACCTGGAGGATAGGTGGAGCCATTTTGCAGACAAATGGGACAACAGAATAATTCTCTCACCAGTGGAAAAAAACTCACTACAATGGTGGACTACCGACAACATCTGTTGGAAGGGGTCCCTTTTCATCAGAGCATTTCTACCCAAACACTGGTAACGGATACATCGCTTCAGGGCTAGGGGGCTCACATGGGCTCTCTCCAAGCCCATGGATTGTGGTCCGACAAGGAGCAGCAATACCACATCAATCTGCGGTTGAGGGCAGTTCAGTCCAAACAGACAACACGACCACGATGTACTGTTTGAATAAACGGGGAGACCTCAATCTCGCCCTCTATCTGGAGAGTCACAGACCATCTGGCATTGGCTACTAGCGAGGAGGCTGTCAATCACAGCGGTTCACCTCCCTGGAGTCCAGAACACACAAGCGGATTCCCTCAGCCAAAGTTTTTGAGACTCACACGACTGGGTGCTTCACGACGACGTCGTAAGAGGCATTTTTCAATAGTGGGGGTATTGTCAGATAGACCTGTTTGCCGACGAAAACAACAAAAAATGCCAAGACTTCGCATCCAGCTTTTTCCAGCCAGGGACAAAGGGGAATGCCCTGTTGATAGACTGGTCAGAGACGTTTCTCTACACTTTTCCTCCCTTTCCCACAGTTCCTACAATGATCAACAAATTCTACAGGGCCAAAACCAGGATGATACTAATAGCCCCGGAATGGCCCTGTCCATGTTGGTACATGGATCTCCTCCAGCTATCAGAAAAGCCTCACAGGAGGCTTCCGTGCAGACCGGATCTTCTCCACAAATTAGAAGGGAAGGTTTTTCATCCCAACCTTCCCTCGCTGAGCTTGACGGCCTGGCTCCTGAATTCCTGCAGTATGGCCATCTAGGCCTCTCACAGGAATGCATGAATATTCTAAAGGAGTCCAAACGACTCTCAACACAGCACTCTTATTCATTCAAGTGGAAAAGATTCTACATGTGATGTGTCCAGAATGGCTCTAACCCAATTCTGGCTCAAGAGGAGGTTATTCTACCCTACCTCCTTCACCTTGCAAAATCAGGGTTGCAGTTTTCATCAATTAGGGTACATTTGTCAGCCATTACTGCTTATTGGAAATTGCCCTAGCAAGCATCATTGTTTACAATGCCAGTGGTTAAAGATTTTCTAGAGGGCTTGAGAAAAGTATTTCTACCTGTTCGTACACCTCCCCTCTGTGGGAATTGAATGTGGTCTTGTCTAAACTCATAGGTCCACCCTTTGTGCCTATACACAAAGCCTCTTTTCAACATCTTACATGGAAGACAACTTTTCTTGTTGCGATTACTTCAGCCGGAAGAGTCAGCGAAATTCAGGCTCTCTGTTCAAAAGAACCATACACAGTGTTTCATGAAAACAGGGTGGTTTTGAGAACCCATCCTGGGTTCCTACCTAAGGTAGATTCTGACTTTCAAATTAATCAGACCATATCACGTCCAACATTCTTTCCCAAACTATCTACGCCAGCAGAGAGAACTTTGCACTCCCTAGACTTGAAAAGAGTGTTAAAGTTTTATCTCAATAAGACTAAAGAGATCAGACAATCTGATCAATTATTCATAAACTATGGTCCCATGAGAACGGGCAGAGCTGCCTCAAAGCAGACTATTTCCACGTGGATAGTCTCATGTATTGTGATTGCTTAACAATTGTCTAACAAACCATTGGCTGCCAGACCTAAAGCCCATTCGACAAGGGGCAAGGCGGCAACGACAGCCCTTCTGAAGAATGTACCCATCTCCAAAATCTGCAAGGCTGCATCATGGAGATCAGTACATATTGTACAAGGCATTACTGTCTAGATTTAGATGCTAAGACAGACACTCAAGTGGGTCAGATTTCATTAAGAAATGTAATTAATAAAGACAAGTAAACTGCATGTGCTTCCACCTCGCCGTCCGCAGGGATGTGGGATGGGCTTGCTAATCTATTCAGTGCTCATGACTATTGATGCGGATCCCCTGGAAGAGAAGGATAAGTTACTTACTTAAATCCTAGTTCTCTTCCAGGGGTATCCTCATCATGGCCGGGGTTGTGGGATCCATCGTTTGTGTGTATCCTGAGCCAGTGGTCTAGCCAGTCCCCCGCCCACCACCTACTGCAGCCTCCAAGCCTTCCTGATCTGGCGCTTCCCTACCAGGGACCAGTCGCTGGCAGGATTCTTCATCACCTGCCCTGCTGGAATGCCATTACGTCAGACAGGTGAGTTTTGTAAATAGTCAGAAGGGGCTACTTCCTCCCCTTTGAGATTATCCCTCCCACCATGCCACCTTCCTATGATTGGATGATGGCGGATCACCTAGCACTTCTCCGCAAGGAGGTTACGGCTCTCTTGGCCAAGGGAGCCATAGAGAGGGTCCCTGTGTCAGGAGTAGGTTGTGGTTGCGGTTCCTGCTACTTTCTGGTGCCCAAGTAGGACAAGAGCCTCCCCACTATACTTGACCTCCGGTCCCTCAGTCTCTTCCTCAGGAAGGAGAAGTTAAGAATGCCACCTCTGGCTCAGGTCCCATCTCCTCTTTACCCTGGAGACTGGATTGGAGCATTTGGCTTGCAAGAAGTTTATCTCCATATTCCCACCCTGCCTGCCCACATACGTTACTTTTGGTTTGTGGAAGGTCATGAGCATTTTCAATTCACCGTGCTCCTCTTTGGCCTTACCAGCACCCCTCGGGTGTTCATTAAAGTAATGGCATTGGTTGCAGCTCTTCTGCTCAGGTTAGGGGTTTCAGTCTACCCCTACCTCGATGTCTGGCTGTTGAAGGCGAGCCCACCCAAGGCTGTTAGACTACGGCAGACCTCCTGCATTCGCTGGCGTTCACTGTGAACATGCCAAAATCAAACCTGACTCCCTCTCAGATACTCCCTTTCACATACTCCCTTTCATCTGAGCTTTTCTGGACACAGTACAGTTTCAGGCCTTTCATCCTGAGCGGCGAGTCCAGGATATTCAGGCTATGACACCGATGTTTCAATCTCTGTCCTGGATTTCGGTGAGAATGACTTTTAGGCTGCTGGGTGTCATGGCCTCTTGCATCCTGCTAGTGACTCATGGCAGATGGCATATGCGGGCTCTACAGTGGGACCTGAAGTTCTTGTGGGTGCAGCTCCAGGAGAATCTCTCCAGCATAGTCCAGATCTCGGAGGGGACTTCGCAAGATCTGTATTGGTGGCTTTTGAACCGCGATTGGGTCTGAGGCAGCTCCCTCTCCCTTCCCCAACCAGACATGACTGTTGTGACAGATGCATCACTCCTGGGATGGGGTGGCCACAAGGGAGAGGCAGGGATCAGAGGCCTTTGGTCTCTGGTGGAGCCCGAGCTCCATATCAACCTTTTGCAGCTCAGGGCGTTCAGATTAGCATTGAAAGCATTCCTTCCCTTTATCAAAAGGGAAAGTGGTGCAGGTGTTCACTAGTGGGGTCGTGGATCCTTTGTCAGGAGGGTCTCTGCCTCTGGACATGGCTGCATCATCAGGACATATCTCTGGTGGTTCAACATCTAGCAGGCTCTCTGAACATCCGAGCTGACAAACTCAGCCATCAATGCCTGGTCAGTCATGAGTTGCGGCCCCATCTGGAGGTTGCGCAAGATCTTTTTCAGCAGTGAGGAGTGCCTTGGTTAGATCTGTTCACCTTCGCAGAGAACACGCAATGTCAGTTGTTTTGCACGTTGGAGGTTCCAAGGCAGCACTCAGCAACACTTTTCGTCTCAAGTGGAACTTAGGCCTCCTTTCCGCCAATACCACTTCTGCCCAGAGTTCTCAGGAAGGTCGAGAATGACTGGGCCCAAGTCATCCTTATGGCTCTGGACTGGGCTTGAAGAGTTTGGTATCTCAAGCGCTTGAGCATGGCCAATGATCCTCCAATCAGACTGCGACTTCCGGAGGATCTTCTGTCGCGGCTGCAGGGGATGGTTCTCCACCCGAACCTGTCCAGTCTCCGCCTTCTTGCGTGAAGCTTGAGCAGTGGCAGTTGACAGCTTTTGATCTTCTGCCCGAAGTCTGAAATGTTATCTAGGCGTCCCTCCACTGAAACGGTATACGTCTGTAGATGGAACAAATTTGTGGCATGATGTACAGACAAGTCTGACCTCCTCTCTGCTCCTCTTTCTAAGGTTCTTTTGTTTGTCCTTGCTCTGGCACAGAAGGCCTCTGCTCTGGACACCCTCAGGGTTATTTGTCTGCCATCTTGTTTTTTCTCCAGTTGCCTGATCATGCCTCTTTTTTTTAAGTGTCTTATTGTTGGAGGATTTCTCAAGGGTCTTACCCATCTCTTTCCTCCTTCCCCTTTCATAATGCCCCAATGGGATTTGATCTTAGTCCTTACCTTGGCCTCCCTTTGAGCCGCGTCACAACTGCCCACTTCGCCTGCTTACTTTGAAAACAGTCTTCCTCGTAGCTTTCACCTCTGTCCACAGGGTGGGTGAGCTGCAGGCTGTTTCTTCAAAGCCACCTTTCATCTCCACCTACCTTGACAAGGTGGTGCTTCGTACTAGGGCTTCTTTTTTGCCTAACAGGGTCACGTCCTTTCATGAAGGCCAGTCCATCACTTGACCTACTTTTATGCACCCCCACATCCTTCTAAGGAAGAGGAGAGACTCCACCGTCTGGACCCAAAAAGAGTGTTGGCATTCTACCTTCATTGTACAAGAGAGTTTTGGATGGACAATCAACTTTTGTGGGTTATGTGGGTGCGAAGAAAGGTTGGGCAGTGCAAAAGAGGACCATCTGTAAATGGGTCCTTCTCTGCATTAAAATGTGCTGCGCATTTGCTAAGATGCAACCCCTGGAGGGCTTGCATGCTCATTCTACCAGAGCAACTGCTGCAACCACTGCGTTAGCACGCAGAGTTCCAGTCCTGGACAACTGCCAGGCAGCAACGTGCATGTCCTTGCACATGTTTACTAAACACTACTGCCTGGACAGTCAGGTCCGAAGAGATGGGTACTTTGCCCATTCGGTCATGCAGGACTTCCTAGAATGATCTTGGTTCGCAGACCTGCCTCCGGGGATGGCATTGCTTGGGTATATATTCTAAGGTAAGGAATCTGCAACTAGAAGCCTTTATCAGATGAACAAGTTCATAATCTTTGGTAACAAATTATTTGGCGGAGACATATTCTAGTTGCTGATTCCTTACCGACCCACCCATCCTCTCCGCTCTGCAAACTGATTTTTAAGGACAGGGACTCTCAGGGCCCTAGTTCTGGCACACCAGTCAGTGTTCTTTATGGCTCTGCGCTTCTGGCGTGGAAAGTCTTGAAAAGAAACTGACATCAGCGCACCTCAGTAGGCTTATATATGACCTGCAACATCACGTCTGGCGACTACGATGAAAACAACAGACTTGAAGTTGACTGACGCCACCTAATGGTGCGCAAGAGTACTGCTCAAAGAAAAATCTCCAGATCCAGACTGACTCCTGGGGAAATTCTAAAATAAGGAATCTGCAACTAGAATATGCCTGCACCAGATTATTTGTTACCGAAGGTAAGTAACTTGTTCTTTAGATGCATATGTAAATGCACTATCATTGTTTTCAGGTGTTGCCTTTGAATAAAGTTATAAACAATATTTGTTTTTAATTGCTTTTTTAAACAATATGGCGTAACATGCTTGTCAGATTTACATAACTTTGTAGCTTATTCTTCAAATAATATTGTGTTTATAATACATTGGTTTCACTAGCTAAAGCTATCGGCTTGTGATGGCGTTCATTTTACTCTGCTTTTTCCACACTTGTGGTGGGAACCTCCTTTAAAAATCTCCATTCTTAACTGAGCTCATCTGCTTTTCTTTGTATTGCAGTTTTTACAGAATGGTTTAACACCTTCGCTGCCAGGCCTTTTCCCTCTCAGGTGGCAGGCTTATTTTTTGGCTATTTGGGGGTGTTCACGCTTGGGCCCTCAAAACATTTTGTCCACATAAGCTACCCAAGCCAAAATTTGCATCCTTTTTTCCAACATCCTAGGGATTCTAGAGGTGTACCCAGAGTTTGGGGGCTCACCTGGAGGAGACAAAGAAATTAGCCAAAATACAGTGAACATTTTGTTTTTAAAAAATAAAATGGGAAAAAGGGCTGCAGAAGAAAGCTTGTGGTTTTCCTGTGAAAATGACATCAACAAAGGGTTTGCGGCTTTTAGGAACAGGCGGACTTGAATCAGAAAACCAAATTTTTCAACACAATTTTGGCATTTTACTGGGACATACCCCATTTTTACAGTTTTGTGTGCTTTCAGGCTCCTTCCAGTTAGTGCCAGAAATGGTTGTGAACCCAATGCTGGACCCCGAACAGCTCAACATTTCTGAAAAGTAAACAAAATTCTGAATTCAGCAAGGGGTCATTTTTGTAGATCCTTCAAGGCTTTCCTACAGAAAGTAACAGCTAAAATAAAAAAAATAAAAATTGAAATTGAAGTGAAAGAAGAGCCATTTCTGTTTGCGTTTTTTTCTATAACTTTTTCCAGCTATGGCAGCTTTTTGAAAGCAATATACTGTTACATCTGCTAGACTCTTCTGGGTTTGGAGATATGTAGGGCATGCAGGTTCATCAAGAACCCTAGGTACCCAGAGCCAATAAAGGAGCTGCACTTTGCAGTGGGTTTCCATTGTGCACTGGGTATACCGCAATTCATTTGGTGAAATATAAAGAGTGAAAAAAAGGTATCAAGGAAACCTTTGTATTTCCCAAATGGGCACAAGATAAGGGGTCTCTGAATTCCCAGATCCCCATACTAGCATGTGAATTATAGGGCATTTCTCAAATAGACTTCTTTTTTACACACTGTCTTACATTTGGAAGGAAAATAATGTAGAGAAAGACCAGGGGCAATAACACTTGTTCTGCTAATCTGTGTTCACCCAAGTCTCCCGATACAAATGGTACACCATTTGTGTGGGTAGGCCTAGTGCCCCCAGCAGAAAAAGCAACATGGACACATCACATTTTTACATTGAAATCTGACGTGCTTTTTGCAAAGTGCCTAGCTGTGGATTTTGGCCTCTAGCTCAGCCGGCACCTAGGGAAACCTATCAAGTCTGGACATTTCTGAAAACTAGACACCTAGGGGATCCCAGGATCTTGTGGCGCTCTCACCAGGTGTTACGTTGTGCATCTACGCACCAATATGGTTCCACTGTGGAAATGAAGAATGGAATGCCTTTTTTCTGCACCTGCTTCTCTCTATTTTTCTTCCCTTTGTAAAGTGATTTTTACTTCACAAATCTTCCAGTGTGCAAGGGAACGTCACCTCCTAAGATGACCTACAGGTGGTGTTGCAAACAGATGTTTGTGACAGAGCCTCGCAAGATGTGTCTGGGTTCAGAACACGACTCCTAGGCCTGCAACTGCACGCAGATGAACCCAAAATCCATTTGCGAATGAGAGGTGAAGCTTTACGTGGTGAAGCACCTGCAGGCCTCCACCCCTGTGTTGTTTGGGTCAAGAGTATACACCCTCTCCCAAAGTCATTCCTGCGGCCTATCATATTTCCAATAAAAGTCATTGGGTAAGACAAGCGGCACTCAGTTTCTTCCCACTGCTCTCCAGAAAAGAAGCAATGGATTACTGTGCTTCCAGTTCTCGCTCATGTTCTTCCGAGGAGCTAGTTCCATCTTAGGTCCACTCCAGTCTGTCAGTTAAGTCACAGCAAGTTGAAGCTTTTCGAGAGGCCATGCTGCATACCTCTGCCACACCTCCAACTCCTTCTGGCGCACCTTCAGGTCCCAAGGATCCTCACAGACCTCCTGTCAGATTATCGCCAGCTGGTCCACCCTGTCAGTGCTGTATAAGCCCATTTCGATTTTCACACTAGTGTCAGTGGCAACTTCAGGTTTGGTGTTGAACTCTGTGCTCGCCTATGCACGTTGATGCTGCGTCTTCATGCAGGAAGAGCAGATTTATCTCATCATGATCTCCTACTGTGAGCCAATTAATCTTTTTCTAGACAGAGGCCGCTCCTAGATCCTTATGTTGCACAGCCAGTACTAAAAACCTTGGACACTATTCCTTTATCACATTGTCGTGCGCAGGCAATACTTGTTGGATCAGACCCCAGCCAGAGTTGACAAATGAGTGGGCTAGGGAAGGGTTTGCCACCCCCCCCCCTTTCCTTGCCCCTTCACGATGAAGACAGTCAGTACATGGACCTGTCCCTTGTGGACCAGCTAAAGCAGAGAATACATCTTTTGCCACTGTGATTCGGAGGACTGCTGACATGTTTGACCTCAACCTCCCCACTTTGTACAAATGCCATCAGAATTCCTTCATCCTGGCCAGCCACCGACCAAACCTCTTTTCTCCTTCAACGAGGCCATCATGGCATGCTATTGGGCAATTAAGCAAAACAGTCTTCTGGTCAACTGACAGGTCGCATGTTGCCATGGACCAGTTCCAGGAGACCCTGAATTATAAACTCAGCATCCAACTTCTGAGAGTTTGCTGGTGCAATCGCCCACCAGCAGGGTTGGTCCAAGCGTCTTTCTGACAGCTCCAAATGCATGGAAGTGTTCATCAAACATATGTTCTCTTTGAACAGTCTTGCCTTGAGGTTGGTCAGCACCAGCTGCTGTCACACTTCGGAACATGGTTCATAAGATGTTACTGGCAGTCCTAGAAGTCCTTCAAGTTTCCTGGACCCAAAACATTAGAGACCACAAGAATATGGTCAAATTCATAATCTGCTCAGGCCAAGACACCACTGATTGTCTAAAAAGTGCCAGTGGATGATGCTCTGATGCAGAGTATGGATATGATCCACAGATTTCTTAGGGGACATCTAGGTATCCTTAGTGGACATGTCCTTTGACCGCCTTCCAAAAAGGTTAGCTTGGCCCTGGACACTCGTAAGGAAAGCAGAGCTATGACACGCTTCTTCAATCTTTGACCACAAGTTTTGGCAATCCTCCTAATAGTTTTGCCCTTTTTAGGGATATGCCAGGAACTTGGTGTTTCAACAGTCCAACTCAAGCCCTTTCGAGTTTGTGCCTTGGGCCCAGCAGACAAAGACCAAGACCAGGTCATCTTGGGCAGCATGTATACCAAGCTCCCACACCTCTGGTGGAACCTCTTTAGTGCCCCCTGAGGGACACACAGTCATCCAGTAGGAGTCCGGGGCTATGCTCAGCAATTGCATTTTAACCCGTCACATCTGGCACCTATGTCAGAGTGTCTGTTGGAGGACCATCTGCCCATTTGGTGTCAGGAGCTGCAGGCTCTTTTAGCCAAAGGAGCCATAGAAAGGGTTCTGGCCTTGGAAGTAGGCACTGGGTATTATTCCCACTGCTTCCTTGTGCTGTACAAGGATGGAGGCCTTCATTCTATCTTAGATCATTGCCCTTTCAGTGCCTTCCTCTGCAAGGACAACTTCAATATGCTCACGCTCGCCAAGGTTCTCCTGAATCCCAGAAACTAGATGGTGGCGTTTGACTTGCAGGATACCTATTTCCACACCCCTGTCCCACAGGCGATACCTGCGGTTCAAGGTCGGCCAAAAGCATTTTCAGGTTGCCATGTTACTTTTCAGCCTCACTAGTGCCCATTGGTGTTCACAAAGGTGATGGTGGTGGTCTCTGTCACACTCAGTAGCAGACTATCTCCATGTGATGTCGACCCTCTTTACATCTTTGGAGTTCTCAATCAACCCCCTGAAGTCACACCTGACTCCATAATTCGTGCTCTAAATTTACTATAGCTCACACCCTCACCATGCACAGTGTTATCAAGTATATCATTTCAGATGTTGTATGGTATGGTATCAATGCAGTTATTGAACATGTCATGAGTGATGTAATATGAGTGCAAAGGCAGCGTATGGTGAGGGCGTGAGTTATAACTACTCTAGGGTGCAAATGATTGTTACTTGAGATAACTATAACTGGTGAATTTCAGTGTTTTTTTTTCTTTTTTTGCTTAACTGACATTTTCACCATACTACGTCCCTTTGACCTTTGTTTTTTTACCAGGAATTTTTAAAGTGTTTTAATGGAAAGTGAGATATAATTACGATTCCTAACTATGACGTCACTTTAACCTTGGTTTTTCAGTGAATTTATGTTTTTGGTTTTTTTTTACCATAAAGAGGATGTCCATCACCGTGGATGGCGTATGGTTGTCCAGTGGCCCTGCGCCTAACCCTAAGCCGTTCACACCCTTTGGCTGTGCGCAGTGTGGGTTGTGCACAGGCCACAGTGCCCACCGAGGGTTGGCACCCAACCTCCATGTACAGCCAACTCCCATCCCCTCCCCCTGCAGCTCACAGTCTTCCAGGGGCACCTATTCCCCTTTTTTTTTTTGTTGCGTCACTGATCTGCCACTATCATCCAGGCGATTGCACTGGACTTTGTGGTGGATCCATGAATGCACGGAATCCACCCAAATTTTCTTTTTAATCTTGGCCTCAGCGGGGTATCCCTCTGGGACCTCCCCACATGGCCCAAGGGGACAGGGTACCCTTGCCCTGCTTCATTTTATACTATTTTCTTTTATTTTGTAGCACTTGGGGACAGAGTCCTAGGATGGCAGCTGCAAAGTTTCCTTCAGGTTGCATCAAGCCAGTCAAAAAGCGAATTTGAGCCCATGGATCCGCGAATCCACCACCATGGGATCGTGGCATTGAATTTATATAAATTTTGAAGCTTAATTTCTCAACAACTACTGAATAGATTTACACCAAATCACTAAAAGCATGTTAGGAAGGAGCTGAGGTGGTTGAATATTTTTTGGCAAGTTTTGAAAAGATTCGTCAAATGGCACCAAAGTTATTAGCAAATCAAAAGATTATCTTCCTGTGGAAACTCAGACCTAGCTATAACTACCAGATGGCAGCTGTCATTCAATCAGTGCTTGTAAAGCGCAACTAACTCACCTGTTAGTTTCTCAAGGCGCTGGGGAGGGGAGAAGTATAGCATTGACAAGTGAGGTGGTTCCTAAAAAAGCCATGACTTCAGTTCTTTCGTGAAGCTGAGGAGGGAGGTGGTTTGTTTGATGTGAAGAGGAAGGGCATTCCAGACGGTGCCTGTGAGGTAGGAAAAGGAGCGTCCTGCTGTTCTGGTCTTCCTGATGCGGGGTACTTCTGCGAGAGAGAGCTGGGCTGAGCATAGGGCCCTGTGGAGTACGTGGAGGTTGAGTCGCTGGTTCAGGTAGCTGTCATTGATATATATGCCTGACCATGCATGGCGCTGGTTATATTTACGTGTGTGCGTGCTAAAAAAAAAACATAAAAATTCACTGAAAAAACAAAGGTTACAGGGACATTATAATTAGGTTCTGAATTTACTCACTCAAAACCACAGAAATTCAGCAGTTACAGTTATGCTTAGCTCAAGTAACTCTAACTCTAACCCAAAGGTAACTATAACTCATGCCTCACCATGCAGTTTTCCCTTCAATAAGTTTACTGCACGTGTTACATTGATATTCTGAATGATGATATCAAAGATCTCATAAGTGATGATGTAATATGCGGGGTAATTAGCAGTGCATGGCGAGGGTTCGAGCTATAGTTACGTTAGGGTATGAGTCAGAGTTACTTGATCTAACCATACCTATAACTGCTGAATTTCTATGGTTTTGTGTGAGTAAAATGTGAACCCAACTATAATGGTGCACGGGCCCCCCCTCCTGGGCTTTGCACAGCCCTGGAGACCGCCACCTCCCCGGGGCATTTCTGTAATGGTATGTGCTGGTCCTGTAACCCCAGGGACCACCACCTCCTTGGGGCAAAGCAGCAATGGTATGAAGGTGACCGCGACCCCCCTCGCAGCCCCAGGGACCACTACTCCCCCGGGGCAAACAACCCCTGCGCACCCCCTCAATGAGCCAATGATGACCCTGGGAACTGCCTCTCCCAGGGCTGCCTCCTGCTATGTCCCATGGTGCCTAGCCCCGGAACATAGCTCTTTGCTGCTGCTGCCAAGTCACAGCAAACACTGTGCTTGCAGCAAGGGAGAGCTGTCAAACAGCGCTCTCTCGCTGCTAGCAGAGGTTTCCTCTGTCTCCCTGCCCGCAGAGATGCAGGCGCAGACAGCAATTCTGGCTCCTGCAGGAAGCACGGACCCAACTGGGACTGTGGGGGCCTTCAGCCTTCCCTCACAGTCACCCAGGTCGCATGAACGGGCCCTGGGGGATTTAATATTTAGGCAGGGCCCCGGGGATTTGGTCCCAGGGGACGAGATAGGCCTCAGGAGGGCAGGCTGTGAGTGATTGGGTTGTTATAGGGATTTCGCCACAGGGACTGCCCACATACCAGGCGCAGCGAAGCGTTGGCTGGTCATTGGGGTTGTGTGCAGGGCCTGGCCACAGACCAGGCCCTGCGGCCAACTTCTGCTGCACGCAGCCAAAGGCCGTCTGCATCGTGGGGTTGGGTTGTTATAGGGGTTGGCTGCAGGCTCTGCGGTCAACCACCACTGCGCACGGCCAAAGGCCATGAGCGGTGGTGGTTGGACTAATGTATAGTAATGAAAATAACGTTATGTAAAAAACAAAAGTAGAAATTCACTGAAAAAAACAAAGGTTACAGGGATGTTATAGTTAGGAAATAGAACTAAAAAAACCTTAGAAATTCACAAAAAAAAAACTGAAGGTTATGGGTTCTGAATGTACTCGTAGAGAGCCAGAGAAATTAAGCAGTTATAGTTAGCTATTTCAAGTAGCTATAACTCGCACCCTAAGGTAATTATATTTTGCACCTTCTCCATGCAGTGCTAATTACCTCAGGCATTACAGTACTCATGACAACTTCTATAATGTTGTTAAAAATATAAATGAAACATTAAAAAAAAGTTAAAAAAATTGTGCATGGTGGTGGCGTGAATAATAGTTACTTGAAATAACTGCTGAATTTCTCTGATTTTGTACGACTAAACTCAGAACCTAATTATTACGTCCCTGTAACCTTTGTTTTTTTCAGTGAATATATATATATATATATATATATATATATATATATATATATATATATATATATATATATATACTTAAATATTAGTTGTGAGCAAAACTCTATAGTCAAAGTATGTTGACCTTTCTGCTGCCGATACGAGTAATTAAAGATCACGACGGACCCTCTATAGGAGTGTCACTTTCTTCACTAGTGTAAGCTTTGCAGTTTATATCTAGCAAAAAAAGTAATCTAGCACTTTTTCTAATTTTTCTGGGTGCAAGGAAATTTATTGTGTATGGATCATCAGGACAAAGTGTGTTACTACCTGATATCACAAACGTTTATTTTCCTGGTCACCATCTCTTCTTTGTCATGGCAGTAGTGAGTCCTCTGTTATGTCTTCAGCTAAGAAAGCTCCGGACGTTTCCTTGGAAACAAACTTTCACGATTAGACTCATGATAAATGTATTGTGTCCCTTGTTTACACCGCATGCTGCTATCACAATAAAATTACTTAGTAGTTAAGTGGTCCTCTTTCTTGTAGGATCTAGGGATCAGGTATACACAGGACCTGAAGTGACTTGGCTAATTGCAGGTGGGAATTAAGCTGGGTGGATGGTACCCACAAGGTTCCATGGTAACCACACTATGTTATTCAAACGTATTGTTTGTATCTAGAGGAATTGTTTTAGTATTATAACTTATCCTAGAATTCCTGACATGATTCATTTAGGGGAGAGCAATTGTCGGAAAGGCACGGATGCTCTCATCATAAATTTATTGTTTTTATTTGATCATGGTAGTGCTCGGAAGGGACACAGACATTGAGTCCTCCTTCTTAACTTAGCTCACAATGTGAGAGTAGGTTCCTGGATGACTATCTCTCATGCCACTGTGGTTCTCCCAATACCACATTGTGTGACCATTCGCACTGAAGAATGTTTTGTAACAGACCATCTTGTGTAACTGGCATTGATTAAGAAGGAGCACAAGTTAATGTGTGTGGTATTATTCCTTATTTAGAAAAAATGATGTTATTGCCTGCCCACAAGTTCTGTGTCGTTAGCATACTGCTGATGTTTGTAATGGTGTAATTTAGAGTTTGTAGTTTACTATTTTACAATAGTAATGTGTAATGCAATTTGTAAAATTATTAATTTGGGTCCACTTTTATTTACAGCATCAGAATTTTGAGGAACAAATGCAAGGTTTGAAGATGCAGCTAATCCAGTTGAGCACTTTACTTCGATTATTGGACAGTGCATTTTGCAGCTATCTTGGTATGTGCTCCGCCTTTAGCTACTGTTATGAGTTCAATGTTCTAATGGTTTTATTACATGCTTAGGTAGTTTAATTTCTCAGGGCACCAAACTGCTGGAATCCAAAATGGCGACGCTGTTGTAAGACACTTTAGGCCAGAATTCTAATTTGCTCTTTGCCTTTCTGACTGCCAAATACAAATGGGTCAGACAATCGAGCCCTCGTGGATATAACTGTGGGAAGCGTCTGAATCTCCATTGACAATTCCTGGGACTAACCCGCTGCTCTGACCTTGCTATGCTGCCTTCAATGACGTTGGGCCTTAAAAACGTATGTATTATAGAGCCTGCAGGTGCTGTTATTGATTCTAGGAAATGATACTAAACTACACCTGTTTAGCTCCTTGTACAGTAATATTGGTTGCAGATTTGAATGTTGCGCCTGATTTGGATAGTTGAAGTACCATTTTGTGACCTACAACAGCACCTGCAAAAACACTAATACAGCTAAATTGTGAAAATTTTGTTTTTAAAAAAAAAATGGGGAAAAGTGGCTGCAGAAGGCAGCTTGTGGTTTTTCCCCTGAAAATGGCATCAACAAAGGGTTTGCGGTGGCAAGATCACCAGCTTTCAGGAACAGGCAGACTTGAATTGGAAAACCCAATTTCTTCAATACAATTTTGACATTTTACTGGGACATACCCAATTTTTACTATTTTTGGTGCTTTCAGCCTCCTTCCAGTTAGTGACCAAAATGGGTGAGAAACCAATGCTGGATCCCAGAAAGCTAACCATTTCTGAAAAGTAGACAAAATTCTGAATTCAGCAAGGGGTAATTTGTGTAGATCCTACAAGTGTTCCCTACAGAAAATAATAGCTGAAATAAAAACATATTGAAATTGAGGTGAAACAAATAGCAATTTTTGTCCACGTTTTACTCTGTAACTTTTTCCTGCGATGTCAGATTTTTTAAAGCAATATACCGTTATGTCAGCTGGACTCCTCTGGTTGCGGGGCTATATAGGGCTTGCAGGTTCATCAAGAACTCTAGGTATCCAGAGCCAATAAATGAGATGCACCTTGCAATGGGTTTTTATTCTATAGCGGGTATACAGCAATTCATTTGCTGAAATATAAAAAGTGAAAAATAGGTATCAAGAAAACCTTTGTATTTCCAAAATGGCCACAAGATAAGGTGTTGAGAAGCAGTGGTTATTTACACATCTCTGAATTCCGGGGTGCCCATACTAGCATGTGAATTACTGGGCATTTCTCAAATAGACGTCTTTTTTCACACACTGCCTTACATTTGGAAGGAAAGAATGTAGAGAAAGACAAGGGGCAATAACACTTGTTTTGCTATTCTGTGTTTCCCCAAGTCTCCCGATAAAAATGGTACCTCACTTGTGTGGGTAGGCCTAGTGCCCAAGAAAGGAAATGGCTCAAAACACAACGTGGACACATCACATTTTTTCACAGAACACAGAGGTGTTTTTTGCAAAGTGCCTACCTGTGGATTTTGGCCTCTAGCTCAACCAGCACCTGGGGAAACCTAGCAAACCAGCGAATTTTTGAAAACTAGACACCTGGGGAAATCCAAGATAGGGTGCCTTGTGGGGCTCTGACCAGGTTCTGTTACCCAGAATCCTTTGCAAACCTCAAAATTTGGCCAAAAAAACACTTTTCCTCTCATTTCGGTGACAGAAAGTTCTGGAATCTGAGAGGAGCCACAAATTTCCTTCCACCCAGCGTTCCCCCAAGTCTCCCGATAAAAATGGTACCTCACTGGTGTGGGTAGACCTAGCTCCCACGAAAGGAAATGGCCCAAAACACAACGTGGACACATCACATTTTTTCACAGAAAACAGAGGTGTTTTTTTACAAAGTGCCTACTTGTGGATTTTGGTCTCTGGCTCAGCCGGCACCTGGGGAAACCTAGCAAACCAGCGCAGTTTTGAAAACTAGACACCTGGGGGAATCCAAGATGGGGTGCCTTGTGGGGCTCTGACCAGGTTCTGTTACCAAGAATCATTTGCAAACCTCAAAATTTGGCCAAAAAAAACACTTTTACCTCTCA
Organism: Pleurodeles waltl; assembly: GCF_031143425.1. Classification (NCBI taxonomy): domain Eukaryota; kingdom Metazoa; phylum Chordata; class Amphibia; order Caudata; family Salamandridae; genus Pleurodeles; species Pleurodeles waltl. The sequence goes on along the minus strand of NC_090442.1, from coordinate 829,452,053 downwards.
TTTCAGTGACAGAAAGTTCTGGAATCTGAGAGTGGGTAGGCCTAGCGCCCACGAAATGAAATGGCCCAAAACACAATGTGGACACATCACATTTTTTCACAGAAAACAGAGGTGTTTTTGCAAAGTGCCTACCTGTGCATTTTGGCCTCTAGCTCAGCCGGCCCCAGGGGGGGCAGAAATGGCCTAAAATAAATTTGCCCTCTCAACCCCCCCGGGGAGAGACCCTTGCCTACGGGGTCGCTCCCCCTGCGTGACATTGGTGCAAAAAAAAAGATCCCCGGTGCCTAGTTGTTTCTTCCCCCCTTGGGGGCAGATTGACCTAAAATCGGTCGATTTGCCCCTAAGAGGGGCAGAAATGGTCTAAATACAATTTGCCCCCCAGGGTAGCGACCCTGGCCTAATCAGTCGCTCCCCATCTGTAAAAAAAAAAAAAAAACACACACAAAAAAAATTAGCCCTGGCGCCTAGAGGTTTCTGCCCCAGCTTACTAACAGTTGGCCGATCCGCCCCCGGGGGGGCAGAAATGGCCTAATATAAATTTGCCCCCGCCCCTTTCCCACCCCCAGGAAGAGACCCTTGCCTACGGGGTCGCTCCCCCTGCGTGACATTGGTGCAAAAAAAAAGATCCCCGGTGCCTAGTTGTTTCTTCCCCCATTGGGGGCAGATTGACCTAAAATCGGCCGATTTGCCCCTAAGAGGGGCAGAAATGGTCTAAATACAATTTGCCCCCCAGGGTAGCGACCCTGGCCTAATCGGTCGCTCCCCATCTGTAAAAAAAAAAAAAAAAAACACACACAAAAAAAATTAGCCCTGGCGCCTAGAGGTTTCTGCCCCAGCTTACTAACAGTTGGCCGATCTGCCCCCGGGGGGGGGCAGAAATGGCCTAAAATAAATTTGCCCCCGTCCCCCAGCCCACTACGGGGTCGCTCCCCCTGCGTGACATTGGCGGAAAAAAAAAAGATCCCCGGTGTCTAGTTGTTTCTGCCCTCCTTGGGGGCAGATTGACCTTATGGTCTAAATACAATTTGCCCCCCAGGGGAGCGACCCCTGCCTACTGGGTCGCTCCCCATCTCTAAAAAACCAAACAAACAAAAAAAAAACACCAAATTCTTTTTTGCCCTGGCGCCTAGAGGTTTCTGCCACCCGGGGGCAGATCGGCCCAATAACAATAGGCCGATCCGCCCCCGGGGGGGCAGAAATGGCCTAATATAAATTTGCCCCCGCCCCTTTCCCACCCCCAGGAAGAGACCCTTGCCTACGGGGTCGCTCCCCTTGCCTGACGTTGGCGCCAAAAAATAAATCCCTGGTGCCTAGTGGTTTCTGCCCCCCTTGGGGGCAGATTGACCTAAAATCGGCCGATCTGCCCCCAAAGGGGCCAGAAATGGCCTAAATACAATTTGCCCCTCCAGGGGAGCGACCCTTGCCTAAGGGGTCGCTCCCCATCTGTAAAACAACAACAAAACAAAAAGTCCCCGGTGCCTAGTGAGATCGGCCTAATTAAAATAGGCTGATCTGCCCCCCATGGGGGCAGAAATGGCCTAAAATAAATTTGCCCCCAGGGGAACGACCCTTGCCTAAGGGGTCGCTCCCCTTGCGTGAAATTCACGAAAAAAAAAAAAAAAATCCCTGGTGTCTAGTGGTTTCTGTCCCCCTTGGGGGCAGATTGGCCTCATAAAAATAGGCCAGTCTGCCCCCAAGGGGGGCAGAAATGGCCTAAAATAAATTTGCCCCCGTCCCCCAGCCCACTACGGGGTCGCTCCCCCTGCGTGAAAATGGCGGAAAAAAAAAAAGATCCCCGGTGTCTAGTTGTTTCTGCCCCCCTTGGGGGCAGATTGACCTTATGGTCTAAATACAATTTGCCCCCCAGGGGAGCGACCCTTGCCTACTGGGTCGCTCCCCATCTCTAAAAAAACAAACAAACAAAAAAAAAACACCAAATTCTTTTTTGCCCTGGCACCTAGAGGTTTCTGCCACCCGGGGGCAGATCGGCCTAATAACAATAGGCCGATCCGCCCCCGGGGGGGCAGAAATGGCCTAATATAAATTTGCCCCCGCCCCTTTCCCACCCCCAGGAAGAGACCCTTGCCTACGGGGTCGCTCCCCTTGCCTGACGTTGGCGCAAAAAAATAAATCCCTGGTGCCTAGTGGTTTCTGCCCCCCTTGGGGGCAGATTGACCTAAAATCGGCCGATCTGCCCCCAAAGGGGGCAGAAATGGCCTAAATACAATTTGCCCCTCCAGGGGAGCGACCCTTGCCTAAGGGGTCGTTCCCCATCTGTAAAACAACAACAAAACAAAAAGTCCCCGATGCCTAGTGAGATCGGCCAAATTAAAATAGGCTGATCTGCCCCCCATGGGGGCAGAAATGGCCTAAAATAAATTTGCCCCCAGGGGAACGACCCTTGCCTAAGGGGTCGCTCCCCTTGCGTGAAATTCACGAAAAAAAAAAAAAAATCCCTGGTGTCTAGTGGTTTCTGTCCCCCTTGGGGGCAGATTGGCCTCATAAAAATAGGCCAGTCTGCCCCCAAGGGGGGCAGAAATGGCCTAAATATAATTTGCCCCCTAGGGGAGCGACCCTTGCCTAAGGGGTTGCGCCCCAACTCTAAAAAAATAAATAAAAAAAAAGATCCCTGGTGCCTAGAGGTTTCTGCTCCCCCCCCCCCGGGCAAATCGGCCTAATTACAGGCTGATCTGCCCCCAGAGGGGGCAGAAAAGTTCTTTAAAAAATGCCACCCCTGGGAGCGACCCTTGCCCAAGGGGTCGCTCCCTTATGCCAATTTCCTTTCAAAATTTAAATCCCTGGTGTCTAGTGGCCGTTTTAGCAGCCAGATTGCTTTACAATCCGGCTGCTAAAACGCTGAGAGAGAATTCAAAGGGAAGGAAATACATTTCCTTCCCTTTGAAGCCTCTCTGGTCTCCTCCACGTGATCGGAAGAGAAATACAAAGCATTTTTCTTCCGATCGTGCTGGAAGCTGAGGCTTCCCCTTCCATCCCTGCCTTTTTACCCCACAGAGGGAGCGCTAGCGCTCCCTCTGTGCTCTGTGCCCAGGACGTAATGGTTACGTCCTGGGCACACGAGCACTGTGCCTCAGGACGTAACCATTACAACATTACAACAGAAGGGGTTAGATTATACATTAAAGGAAAATGTGTGGAAAGAAAAACCTCTGGCGTACTCAGATCTATATAACAAGTACCTAGAAAACAAACTGTGAAACTTGGAGCTCTGTCTTGCCCATACTGGAGGTACGGTGGCATAACCATAACTTCTCTCCTTTTACTACATGTTAGACCTGACAGCCTTAGGGTGGTCATCCCTAACTGTTTGCCTGCCTCCCTCCACATTTTGACACTTTTTTTGCTGGTTTTAGGTCTCTGCGCCCTTTACCACTGCTAAGCAGTGCTAAAGTGCATATGCTTTCTTCCTTAAAACATGGTAACATTGGCTCATACCCAAATGACATATTTAATGTACTTGTAAGTCCCTAGTAAAGTGTACTGCATGTGCCTAGGGCCTGTAAATCAAATGCTACTCGTGGGCCTGCAGCGCTCATTGTGCCACCCACATAAGTAGCCCCTTAACCATGTCGCAGGTCTGCCATTGCAAGGTCTGTGTGTGCAGTTTCACTGCCACTTCGACTTGGCATTTAAAAGTACTTGCCAAGCTTGAAACTCCACATTTTCTACATATGTCACCACTAAGGTAGGCACTAGGTAGCCCTTAGGGCAGGGTGCTATGTAGGTAAAAGGCAGGACATATACCTATGTGTTTTATATGTCCTGGTAGCGAAAATCTCATCAATTAGTTTTCCAGTACTGTGAGGCCTGCTCCTTTCATAGGCTAACATTAGGGCTACCCTCATATACTGTTTGAGTGGTAGGTTCTGATCAGAAAAGGATAGACAAGTCATATTTAGTATGGCCAGAATGCTAATACAAAATCATGCTGACTGGTGAGGTTGGATTTTATATTACTATTTTAGAAATACCACTTTTAGAAAGTGAGCATTTCTCTGTTCTTAAAATCCTTCTGTGCCTTACAGCCCGTTTCCAATCCACATCTGGACTAGGCTGGTTGACAGTTCTCTTGTGAATTTCACCCAGACAACCTCAAACACAGGATGCTCAGTTACAACTGCACGCATCTGCTTACTGAATGGGTCTTCTTGGGCTGGAAGAGTGGAGGGCCTGACACTTACATTTCAGAGAACAGTGGCCTGCCCTCACACAATGGACTGCCAAACCCCCTACTGGGACAAAAGGGGACCTCGTGCACTTCAAACCCCCCACTCTTTGAAGTCTCCCCCACTTCAAAGGCACTTTTGGGTATATATACTGGGTCCCTGGCCCTACCAACTTAGACACTTCACATACTCTGAACCAGATCCTGCAACCTGCCAAAACGAGCTGCCTGGTTGCCCCAAGGACTAACCTGGACTGCTTTGCCGTGAAGGACTGCTGCCATGCTGTTGCCCTGCAGCCTTGCTGGCCTCTGACTCTGCTGAGAAGTGCTCTCCCAGGGCTTGGATTGAGCTTGCCTCTTGTTTCCTGAAGTTGCAGGGCCAAAAAGACTTCATCTCTGCAAAGGAACGCCTTGTGTGTCGAAAATCAACGCACAGCCTGACAAAATCAATGCACAGCCTGCGTAGCGGTGAAAGAATCACTGCATCGCCGAACCTGAACGACACAGCCTGGCTCCCTTAGTGGATATCGACGCAGCACCAGCGTTGTGACCTGAACTTTGACGCACCACCCCCCTGGATCGACAAATCACCAAGTCGGATCGACGCAGCCTGACTTCCTGCTGGGGAAATCGACGCAGCGCCTGGCGTGCGACAGAAACTCAGACTCATCGCCCACCGGATCAACGCAACACCTGTGACTTCCTCCTGCACACCCAGAATTTCCATGCATCGTCCCTGGGTGTCAAAAACCTCGCATCCCAAAGAGGATTCAAGCCTGCGTGCTGGAATTCGATGCAAAGTCCTTGCCGTGTGGAAAAGAATCGACACATCGTCTGTGTGCACCCGGAAATCTGATGCACACCCTTCGTTTTACAAGCATCTCCTCCTCTGAGGTCTCAGTGCTTGTAATTTTGACACATATCAGGTACTTTGTGCTTTCAAGAGACAATTGTTGCTTTTAAGAACTTAAGACTCTTATTATTATTATCAAAGTGATATTTCAACTTATGATTATCAAATGTTGATCGTTTTGACCTTAATTTATTCAAATAAATTACTAATATTGTTCTAAAACTGTTTGATGTATTTCTTGTGGTGGTTTCACTGTGTTATTGCATGATTGATTACACAAATACTTTACACATTGCCTTCTAAGTTAAACCTGACTGCTCAATGCATAGCTGGCACAGGATAGTTTGGTTTGTGTGTGACTTACCCTGACTAGGAGTATGGCCCCTACTTGGACAAGGGTGTATACCTCTGCCAACTAGAGACCCCATTTCTAACACCACCATTTTCAGAAGGGGTGGAATGGGAGATACAGTGTCTGGACAAGCTGTAGTAAGAAGTTATTGTGAGAGGAGCCTTCAGGCTGGTACTTGTCGAGCTTGGTTTGCCACCCTTGGGGCTCAGGAGCCATTGTAGAAATGTGTAAATGCATAGAATGGAGGGTACACAGTACAGATAGTATTGTAAGCAAATATTTGACCTTCTACTCTGTAGTCTTCCAGCTTTGTGCCCTCTGAAAACGCCATTCTTAACTACATAGATGGTGTGGCACTGCCGTGGCTGAGTCATACACAAAGATTAGAGCTTGATGGTACAGTCACAATTGCTGAGATTCCTGCAGTGATCCGTAACATGCAGCAGAGTAATGCCTGTAGGACGACAGACTCCTGGTCGAGTTCTATAAACTCTTAGCACCTTATCTATTTATTTGTGTAGAGGTGAGGCACAGTGTTAACACCCCACCCCACATTATGTGACTTCTGATAACATTGTCCAAACCTGAGTGTAGGAAGGTGGTCTGGTGTGTGGTGGTACCCAGGGTACTTACACCTTATACCAGGTCCAGGTATCCTCTCTTAGTGAAGTGTAGGCAGTGTCTAGAAGGTAGGCTCTCTAGAGGTAGCTGTGGATGAGCAGCCAAGGCTTATCTAGGAGACATGCAAAGCTCATCCAGTACCACTGTAGTCACACAGCACTTACGCACAAGAAAGAAAACACTCAGTTTTACAAAAATAAAGGTACTTTATTTTTGGAGCACAATACCACACATTGCCATAAGGGCACCCCTCCAATAGGAGTTAATTAATACACTAAATATATACACTAGGAATTAGAAACAGGCATAGAAAAGGTTAGAAAACAATGTGAATAGTAATAACGAATAGTGGCTCTAGAGGGAGCACAAACCATATACTAAAACAAATGAAATGCAAACACAGGACCCCCAACTAAAAAAGTGGAATGTGTAGAGGGGAGCTGGGAGTACTAGATAACCACAGAGATAAGTAACGCAGTACATTCCAGCGACCAGGAAAGCAGGAATAAATCTCTGTAATTTCCCCAAGCCACCCAAAAGGAGGAAAGGAAGACAAAGAAGACACCAGGAGAAGACTGCAAGAAAACCAGCGGTAGATTCCTGAAGAAAGAAGACATGAGTCCAAGAGTCACAGTGGGGTCCAGGAGGAGTAGGAGCATCTACCCCCACAGCTGCAGTTTCAGGAGTTGGTCGACGGTGATGAAGAACAGGTCAGCACTGAAGCCGGAGAAGAGTTCCCCGATGGATGCAGATGATGTCCCACGCTTGAGTGAAGATTACAGATGGGTGTCGATGCAGGAATTCCACAAACAAGCCTTGGCAAAGGCAAACTCGCTTCGCGATTAGTGGAAAAGCAGTGCTGCCGGGGACCAGCAGGGCCTAGGAGGACTCAACCCATGAGGGAGAGTCACAGGTGACCCTTAGCGTCGCAGAGAGTCCACGGGAGCGGAGGCAGCACCCGCAGGAGTCTCACAGGACTGGGACACAGGAGTCTCAGAGGGAACCCATGCAGCACTACAAAAAAGAAGATCCCACGCTGCCGAAGAGCCACGCAGGAGGCTGTGCTTTGCAGGAAGGAGTTCTGGGGGCTGGAGCTGCTCATTGGCTGAAGATCCCTGGGATGAGGTGCCAACAAGCCCTGGCAGCTGCAAAAGACACAATGCACAGGGGTACTGTCCAGCATGGGAAAGCAAAGGCTTACTTCCACCACAGTTGGACAGATGGCAGAGAGGACCAAGAGGACTACTCCAGACCAGCTCTAGATGAGGGGCTATCCACACAGCCGGTCGTCGCTTGCTGTATGTGCCTGCAGTTGCAGGGGAGTGACTTAGGGCCAGATGTACCAAAGGATTTTACCTATTCTGTGTCTATGGGAAAAAGCTTTCGTACATATGGCCCTTAGTCAATCCAAGACAGATTCCTTCTTCTTCTTGTGCAGACTGAAGAGTTGCTTTCTTCTGAAGATGCATGGCAGGGGAAATGTTGCAAAGCTGGTAGGAGACGTGGAAATAAAATTGCAGAAGAGTCTCCTTTGTTGTTTGCAGCGTTGTTGGTTCCTGGAGGATCCAATCCCAGTTCAGGTGGCCAGAAGTCGAAGTGGAGGTTGCAGAGGAATCCTGCTGGAGTCTTGCAAGCCGAATCTGAGGACCCACCCAAGAGATAGAGACCCTAAATAGACCTGAAAAGGGGGATTGATCACCTAACCAGGTAAGCACCTATCAGGAGGGGGCTCTGACGTCACTTGCCTGGACTGGCCACTCAGATGTTCCCATTTGTCCCTGCCAACCTTGGAAACAAGATGGCAGAACCCAGGGACCATATGGAGGAACTCTGGGCACTACCCCTGGGGTGGTGATGGACAGGGAAGTTGTCACTCTCCTTTCCATTGTCCAGTTTCGCGCCAGAGCAGGGGCTGGGGGCCCCTGAACTGGTGTGGACTCATGGTTTATGCACAGGGGGCACCAAATTTGCCCTTCAAAACATACCAGTGCCTTGGAGAGGCTACCCCTCCCAAAGGGAGAGGGTGTTTTCTCCCTCTCCCAAATGAAATCCTTTGTTCTGCCTTCCTGGGCTTGATCAGATCAGCTTGAGCTGGGGGGCAGAAACCTGTCTGAGGGGTGGTATCAGCTTGGGCTGCCCAGAAAACCCTGTCTAGGCTGGTGGTAGCAATGCTGGTGGTCCTCTAAGGAGCCCCCAGAGTGCATGGGATCATTCTTCCAATACTTGCAACAGTACTGTGCTCTACAAGCACGGTTGCAGTTGATATTCAAATCAGACTGGACAAATGAGCTTAGACTGAGAGTAAGAGCAGTGCCCCTAAGATGAACACTAAGTGCAGACAGTTTTCGATCCTCCCCCAATAACTGAAAGTAGTGGGCTACTTTCTGCACCCAAACTGGTGAGGCTTTCATTCATGGCAGACACAGAATGAAACTTTACAGATTTATGAATAGACTGGATTAAAGGCATAAGAGCTTGGTTGGAAGTAATTTACAGGTGGCCACGTGGTATGATCATGTCATACCTTTGCAGACTTCTTCCACCTGGCTTGGACTAGTAATGTTATAAGGGGGTTCTGAAACTGCTTGAAATGCCTAGGATTTATTTTGACCAACCCTACTACTGGCATTACTCGGTTGTGTGCTTGAGATTCCAGCACGGCTATGCAAATACACCACAGTAGTCCTCTTATTTGCTGAAAGAAGTGTGTCAGTTTTATTGGAGTGGAGACACTCTATAACAAAGACTGGCTAAAGATTTAATTTACTGTATTAATACTAATGAGCTTGCATTTCCTTCCTACCACAAATATTTAGACACAGAGCTATGTAGGACCCCCTGCTCTCCTTAGCAAATCAAGATGTGTCACAATCCCAGGTTAATACGTGGAGTAGATATCTATTAGGGCATTAGACTGAAAAACTCACACCCTAGATATAGACTAACAAAGGTGTTGAGACTTATTTGTATGAATCCTAACGTATCCCATAGTTGAGCGCAGCACTGCATTGAGAAAATGTAACCTTGAGCACCTCAGCCTATTTCGTATAACCCTGTTGTATCAATTTTTTTCTCAAGTGATGTGCCTGGTTGATTATCATTATACTGTACTATAAGATGAAACTGACATTGAAGTTTATTTTTTTTATTGTAAAAACCAAAAAAGAAGTTTAGAAAAAATAATTAAAATATACATTTTTGTTTCTCAGCATATTTACCAAACCCTAGTGCATATAACAGAACTGGACAGTGTTTCTCATCATTAAAATATTTTCTAAACAAGTATGATAAACACATATGTACAACCCCCGTACACTAAATACTGGTCCTTGGGTGGAATCATCAAGAGAAGACTATCATTTTCATTTACTAGATAATATATGACTGTGCCAGATCAATGAACAATACTGTTGACTTTCTTTGAAAGGTTGTTTGAAGCACGTATGTATGTATCTCTGGGGGTCTCTCTATGGTGTTAACCTGACTAAAGAGCAACATGGTGCTAAATAATGATCATGAGCCCAGGTGTATGATTCAGGGTTGTATTCAAGTGGCATGTGGCATGTAATAACTCCATTATTAGAACTTTAATAGATTCACATGCTTGAATCCTTCCCCGTTGTCGGGATGGGAGTCCTTAGTACCTTGGAAAATAGACACGTACACTGTAGACCTTAGGCCCTTAGCTTAGTATCATATCACAGTCAGTTTTATAAAAAGGGCCAAACTTTAGAGTCAACCAATCAGGCAACACCACCCTTTAGAACCTTCCTGAGAGAGGCTGCCTCCCCACAGATTTTCCACTGCACATCATTCCAAGGAGTCTCCTCTGAGCTCTGCTCAGTTTTCTTCCAGTCACAGCTGCTTCAGAAACATTGTTTCTTCATTTTCATTATTTAACTTTATAAGAAGCCATTTTCTACAACTTGGTGCTTCAACCTGACAAGTATGTCAGAGACACCAAAAGAAGACGGTGTGTTTAGACCTTGTGGCACATGCATGAAGAAGAAGCTGCACATAGATGATCCTCATGAGGGCTCTATATACTCTCTCTACCCAGAACAGAAGACTAGAGACTGCAAGGTATGTCACATGTTTTATACATCTTCTAGAACACCAGTGAAGCATGCTAGATAGGTTGCAGTCACTCCTGCCTCTTCAGAACCTCCGAGGAAGGCATCCAAAAAATCTGTTGAGGGCTCTGTAAAATATCACATCCCCTCAAAATCACCTCATAAACGTGCCAAACTGCCAAATAAGGATCCAAAGAAGTCAGATTTCTCCTCAAATCAACAGAGAAATCAACTTCTGAGCCCCCAACGCCTCCAACTAAGGTAAAACATACCTTCAAAAAGCCAACTTCCTCACCATCTATGGTATCTCCGTTGACGAGGACAGCGGTGACAGTGCTGTCTACAGTCTCTCCTATGACTTCTATGGTCACACCATTGCAGTGTCGACGGCAGCATCCTGCACGTTGACGAAGTCATCGCTGATGACAGTCTTCATTACCATCGACCATAACCATTGCCTCATCGTTGAGACAATTGACGATGACTATCATCCCGTCAACGCTCTTGTCAATTACGCTCCCGTTGGTTTCCCTTGTCGACGACGCTCCTGTCATCTCTTTCGTCAACACCTTCTGTCGATGCTTCTGTCAACTACGCTTCCATTGACGCAGCTACTGTTGATGCTCCCATCGAGGGGTCTCTTTTCAACGCCTTTGACGACAGGGCAACTGCCTTACAAATGATTTCACAAATTACACTAAATTGTCAACAATTGAAACACCGCTGATGAGGCAAAGAATCACCACCCTGCCTCAATTCACGACAACAACAACGTTGACAGCCCAAATAAATCTGAATTCTATGAAACATGCACAACTAACACCATCTATAACATCACCAAGCAAGGTGTCAACGCTCCTGCCATCCCACCTGCTGGATGACGATGAATCTGATGACAATGGCTTTTATGGAGTTGCAAGGAGTACATCTGAGCTGCTTGTCAAATATCAAGACTACTCTGAGGAAGAAGAGTATTATGTTCAGCAACATTGTTCGCAACAATGTCATCAACTTTCGAAGTACCAACAAGACATGTTATGTGTTCCGTCAGCCCTTATATCTGATCTTCAATCAATGTTAGCAGATAATAGAACACATTTCCCTCCAATAGCTATTCCTGTGCAGCAAGTTCCAGCCTCTACAGATGTGATGCCTCCTCATACACTTCCTCCTCTGCCACAGCATTTGGCTACAAACCCAATCGCACTCCGCTCTCCGCTGGTGGTGCTACTATATGATCTATCTTCTTCTGAAGAAGAGAGAGAAGAAGGTGAAATTCAGACATATCAAGATGAATCGGATGACTACATCTTGCTCACGCCAGCATCCCCAACACCACCTACTGTTGAGTCATCTCAAGAAGAGATAGGATGTTTCCACAACCTCTTAGGAAGAGCGGCCACACGATTCAACCTGCTGATGCCTTCAACACAACAGGACTGTCTTCTTTATGACTTCAAAGAGCCCTATCGGAAAACAGTCAGGGCCAGTCCCATTATTGATTATGTGTGGAGCGAGTGCTTAATGATCTTGCTTAATCCAGCTACAGTATCTGCAATATTGGCCAAACTGGAAAAGAAATACAGAGCCTCAGCAGATGCTTCTGCCTGCCTAACAGTGCACCCTAAACCTGATTCACTCATCTCACAGGCAGCACAACGGAGATCAAGAAACCCCTCCATCTCTCTGACAGCACCACCTGATAAAGACGGAAAACATCTTGATAATATAGGCAAGCGTTTTTCAGCAATGTCTGCCATGACTGTCAGAGACGCAAGTTCCTTGGCACTCCTCAGTAGATATGACAGACAGTTATGGTCAGATATATCTCAATATTTGGATGAGCTCCCTGAAAACATCAGAGGGGAAGCACAGAAGGTGTTGCTGGAAGGCCAACTTTCTTCCTCTGAAATTATTGACTGTGCCTTAGACATTGCCTCTGCTGGATTTAGACAGCTGGCAGGAGTGGCAGTACTACACCATCAAGGAGAGCTTAAGGCCACTAACTTCAGACCAAAAGTCCAAACAAAGATACTGGACTTGCCATATAATGGAGAGGCTTTGTTTGGCAAGTATGTGACTGAGGCTCGCCAAACTATCAAGTAGGACACAGACACTCGCTAGACACATTACAGTACAGGAAAGTGCGTTTTCATGGTGCTAGAGGAAAAAGACCACCCCTTCTTTCATGGAGGATATCACCAGTATCACTATCCAGCATACTTCCTCAGTACTCAACAGATCCAGTCTCAGTCTCATCAGAGACAACCACTAGTGGCTGCGTACAGTTGACCTCCTCCCAGGAGAATGTCCACAAGACAAGTTAAGGACACCTCCTGCAGACAATGACTGAATGAGTTTAGCTCCGGGACCTTCAGGTCAGTGGCAAGTGGCATCCTTCACATTGGGGCCTACACATAAATCTTCTCAAGTTAAGGGCAGTATACCGGGCACTGCAAGCCTTCCTTCCCAGGATCAAACATTCTATGGTGCTTGTCAGAACAGACAACACAATGTCAATGACTTACATAGAAAGGGAGGAACTTGATCTTGCCTACTGTCTCAGGAGGCTCTACTAATCTGGAGCTGGTGTATCCACCTCACAGTGCACCTGATGCGGAACACGTGCCAGGACACCAGAGTGCCATAGCTGACTCCCTAAGCAGGATTAGGACCACTTGTCACGAGTGATAATTGGACCAGGGAACGCTAGATTCCATCTTTCTCCAGTAGTCAATCCAAGTCTGGATCTCTTTGCAACCCCACAAAGAGAGTGCCAAGTGCCAATTCTTTGCAAGCTGGCATCCCCATTGGGGGTCATTGGGGGATGTCTTTTCGATTGCATGGTCAGGCATATTTACTCAAGCCTTTCCTCCTATTCCTCTCCTTCTAAGTGTGCTCAACAAGATGAAAGCCAAGCCCTGTCAGATCATATTAATAGCACCTGCATGACTGCGTCAGCACTGGTTCTCAGAACTTCTCCTACTGACTCCCATCATACTCAAGCCAACCCATCTTTACTGACAATGAGCCAGGGGCAAATTTAGCATCTGGATCCCATCTCCCTCTGTGTTTCAGCCTGGCTCCTGAATTCCAAGAATTTGGTCATCTGAATATTCCAAAGGACTGTAGAGATGTACTTGCTAAGGAGCAGGCAGATAGTACTAATAAAACATACTGCCTGAAGTGGAAGACTTTCTGTCCGTGATGTGCAACTGCTAAAGTACATCCCATCGCCTCATCTCCAGAAGAGATCTTGCCTTACCTTTTGCATCTAGCAAAGTCTGGATTGGCCCACCCTTCCATTAAGGTGCACCTTGCTGCTATTTGCCGTTTTAGAAGATCATCAGATAAACCATCTTTATGGTGTGTCAGGCTCATTAAGCAATTTCTCAAGGGATTGTTCAGAGCTTTCCCCCCAGTCAGAGTCCCTCCTCCGACATGGCAACTTAACATATTGGGACAATTGATGAAAGTTCCGTTTGGGCCCATCCATAGAGCGAGCTTGAAGTATCTTTTCTGGAAGGTGGCTCTACTCCTCACATCTGCACATAGGGATAAGGAGATTCAGGCTTTTACCATCTAACAACCATTTCTCCAATTCAGGGCAGAGTCATTTTACAAACTAATCCAAAATACATTCCAAAAGACCTCTCGGACTTTCATCTCAATGAGCCGGTAATCCTTAAATCATTATTTCAAAACCCTCAAATCATTATTTCAAACCCCTCAGACTACAGCCGAGCGAGCCCTCCACTCGCTACATCTCAAAAGATGTATCAATTTCTACTAAGACAGGACTAAAACCTACTGGAAGAAAAACAGCTCTTTGTAGCCCACAGTACACCTAGGAAGGGTTGTCCTGTAACAAAACAGAGCATATCCAGATGGAATTCCAGTGCTGTTGTTAATTGTCATCAAAAGGTGGGCTGGTGTTTGAACTCTCCAGTGCATGCACATTCCACGAGAGCCATCTCCGCGTCCAAGGCATTGTTTGCAGCAGTATTGTTGCCTGACATCTGCTGTGCAGCAACATGGAAAAATGCACGCACCTTCACTCAGCACTTCTGTTTGGATACAGAAATCCTGAGGGATGCAGCAATGGGCCAGGCAATGCTAAGACATCTTTTTCAGTAAAGGTGAGCCTTTTCCATCTTCCCTCCAGCCACATAGTCTATGTTATGCACAATTTTCTCTATCGCCTCTCCATCTTTGCTATGTTATGTTGTTAATCTCCTTATATCGATTAATAATAATATACACTAGTGCGTAGGCAGTCTGAGGAAAGGCAGCTTCTCTCAGGAGGGTTTTAAAGGGTAGTGCCGCTTGTTTGGTTGACTCTAACATTTGGTCTTTTTGTAAAATGACTGTGATATGATACTAATCTAAGGGTCTACAATGTAGGTGTCTATCAAGAAATTGCTTTTCTAAGGTACCGGGGACTCATCTCGATGACAGGGATGGATTCAAGCATGTGAAGCTATGAAATATTCCTATACTGGAGAACTACAGTTACAGATAAGTAACTATTTTCTTACCTGGTACTGATTGCTAATTGTGACTAGTATTTTTGCGACCAGTGTGGAATTTTGAAAATTGACGCACATACTATTAAGTAGGTTCATGTGAGAAAGTAGCCTCTTTCTAGCCTTGTTACCCCCACTTTGGGCCTGTTTGTGAGTGTATGTCTGGGTGTTTTCACTGTCTCACTGGGATCCTGCTAGCCAGGGCCCAGTGCTCATAGTGAAAACCCTATGTTTTCAGTATGTTTGTTATGTGTCACTGGGACCCTGCTAGTCAGGACCCCAGTGCTCATAAGTTTGTGACCTATATGTATGTGTTCCCTGTGTGATGCCTAACTGTCTCACTGAGGCTCTGCTAACCAGAACCTCAGTGGTTATGCTCTCTCTGTACAAATTGTCACTAACAGGCTAGTGACCAATTTCACCAATTCACATTGGCATACTGGAACACCCTTATAATTCCCTACTATATGGTACTGAGGTACCCAGGGTATTGGGGTTCCAGGAGATCCCTATGGGCTGCAGCATTTCTTTTGCTACCCATAGGGAGCTCTGACAATTCTTACACAGGCCTGCCACTGCAGCCTGAGTGAAATAACGTCCACGTTATTTCACAGCCATTTACCACTGCACTTAAGTAACTTATAAGTCACCTATATGTCTAACCTTTACCTGGTAAAGGTTGGGTGCTAAGTTACTTAGTGTGTGGGCACCCTGGCTCTAACCAAGGTGCCCCCACATTGTTCAGGGCAAATTCCCCGGACCTTGTTAGTGCGGGGACACCATTACATGCGTGCACTGTACATAGGTCACTACCTATGTACAGCGTCACAATGGTAACTCCGAACATGGCCATGTAACTTGTCTAAAGATCATGGAATTGTCATTCCAATGCCATTCTGGCATTGGGGAGACAATTCCATGATCCCCCAAGTCTCTAGCACAGACCCGGGTACTGCCAAACTACCTTTCCCGGAGTTTCACTGCAGCTGCTGCTGCTGCCAACCCCTCAGACAGGTTTCTGCCCTCCTGGGGTCCAGCCAGGCTTGGCACAGGAAGGCAGAACAAAGGACTTCCTCAGAGAGAGGGTGTTACACCCTCTCCCTTTGGAAAAAGGTGTCAGGGCTGGGGAGGAGTAGCCTCCCCCAGCCTCTGGAAATGCTTTGATGGGCACAGATGGTGCTCATCTCTGCATAAGCCAGTCTACACCGGTTCAGGGATCCCCCAGCCCTGCTCTGGCGTGAAACTAGACAAAGGAAAGGGGAGTGACCACTCCCCTGACCTGCACCTCCCAGGGGAGGTGCCCATAGCTCCTCCAGTGTGCTCCAGACCTCTGCCATCTTGGAAACAGAGGTGCTGCTGGCACACTGGACTGCTCTGAGTGGCCAGTGCCAGCAGGTGACGTCAGAGACTCCTTCTGATAGGCTCTTACCTGTGTTGCTAGCCTATCCTCCTTCCTAAGTAGCCAAACCTCCTTTTCTGGCTATATAGGGTCTCTGCTTTGGGGAATTCTTTAGATAATGAATGCAAGGGCTCATCAGAGTTCCTCTGCATCTCTCTCTTCACCTTCTGCCAAGGAATCGACCGCTAACTGCTCTGGACGCCTGCAAAACCGCAACAAAGTAGCAAAGATGACTACTGCAACCTTGTATCGCTGATCCAGCCGCCTTCTCGTCTGCTTTCCTGGTGGTGCATGCTGTGGGGGTAGTCTGCCTCCTCTCTGCACTAGAAGCTCCGAAGAAATCTCTCGTGGGTCGATGGAATCTTCCCCTTGCAACTGCAGGCACCAAAAGACTGCATCACCGGTCCTCTGGGTCCCCTCTCAGCACGACGAGCGTGGTCCCTGGAACTCAGCAACTCTGTCCAAGTGACTCCCACAGTCCAGTGACTCTTCAGGCCAAGTTTGGTGGAGGTAAGTCCTTGCCTCCCCACGTTAGACTGCATTGCTGGGTACCGCGTGATTTGCAGCTGCTTCGGCTCCTGTGCACTCTTCCAGGATTTCCTTTGTGCACAGCCAAGCCTGGGTCCCCGACACTCTAACCTGCAGTGCACAACCTCCTGAGTTGTCCTCCGGCATTGTGGGACCTTCTTTTGTGACTTCGGGTGAGCTCCGGTTCACTCCTCGTCGTAGTGCCTGTTCCGGCACTTCTGCGGGTGCTGCCTGCTTCTGTGAGGGCTCCTTGTCTTGCTGGGCGCCCCCTCTGTCTCCTCACGCAATTGGCGACATCCTGGTCCCTCCTGGGCCACAGCAGCATCCAAAAACCCTAACCGTGACCCTTGCAGCTAGCAAGGCTTGTTTGCGGTCTTTCTGCGTGGGGACACCTCTGCAAGCTTCTTCACGATGTGGGACATCCATCCTCCAAAGGGGAAGTTCCTAGTCCTCTTCGTTCTTGCAGAATCCACAGCTTCTACCATCCGGTGGCAGCTTCTTTGCACCCTCAGCTGGCATTTCTTGGGCATCTGCCCACTCACGACTTGAGTGTGACTCTTGGACTTGGTCCCCTTGTTCCACAGGTACTCTCGTCTGGAAATCCATCGTTGTTGCATTGCTGGTGTTGGTCTTCCTTGCAGAATTCCCCTATCACGACTTCTGTGCTCTCTGGGGAACTTAGGTGCACTTTACACCTACTTTTCAGGGTCTTGGGGTGGGCTATTTTACTAACCCTCACTGTTTTCTTACAGTCCCAACGACCCTCTACAAGCTCACATAGGTTTGGGGTCCATTCGTGGTTCGCATTCCACTTTTGGAGTATATGGTTTGTGTTGCCCCTATACCTATGTGCTCTCATTGCAATCTATTGTGACTGTACATTGCTTGCATTGCTTTCTATTGCTATTATTGCATATTTTTGGTATTGTGTACTTATATCTTGTGTATATTTGCTATCCTCATACTGAGGGTACTCACTGAGATACTTTTGGCATATTGTCATAAAAATAAAGTACCTTTATTTTTGGTATATCTGTGTATTGTGTTTTCTTATGATATTGTGCATATGACACCAGTGGTATAGTAGGAGCTTTGCATGTCTCCTAGTTCAGCCTAAGCTACTCTGCTAAGCTACCTTTTCTATCGGCCTAAGCTGCTAGACACCTCCTCTACACTAATAAGGGATACCTGGACCTGGTGCAGAGTGTAAGTAACCCTTGGTACTCGCTACAAACCAGGCCAGCCTCCTACAGTTCACAAAATTCTGAATCGTACCTGGTGACAATCTGACCTACCTCATCATTATTCACGAGGTACATTGCAAATTTTGACTCACTACAAATATTAACCATAACAGGGATGATAGCCCACTCTGGTCAGTAGACCACCTTAAGAAAGTACCATCTTTCTAGCATAGTTACCCTCACTCTTTTCCTAATGTCAGTATGTTTAGACTGTAGTTCACTGGGATCCTGCTAACCAGGACCCTAGTGGCAGTGCTTTCTCCTCTAAATTTGGTTGCTTGTTAACTTTCTCACCCTACAATTGGCACCCATGTAAGTCCCTAGAATATGGTACTTAGGTACCCGGGGCATTGGTACACCAGGGGTCTCCTATGGGCTGCATCATCCATTGTGCCACCCATGGGAACCCATGCAAACGATGTCTGCAGGCGTTCCATTGTGTGAAATTGTGTATGACCCTTTCACCACTGATATAAGGCTTTCCTTATATCCTGGTCACTGCACTTAGACACGGTAAGTCACTCCTCTGGTAGTCCCTTCAGCCCAAGGGTAGAGTGCATGTCCCTACTTGTGAGGGTACCTTTGCATGAGCAGGGAACTCCATTCCCTGGACTTTGTAAGTGCAGGGAAGCCATCTTAAGGTATGTAGTGGACACTGGTCAACACGAGTGGTACAACTACATAATTGCCTCTCCAAAACTAGGCATGTTTGGTATCATGCAACTACACCAATTCTAGTGCTAGTTGCATAATCTCATGTGCTCTGGGGATTCCTTAGAGGATCCCCCAGTTCTGCCTGTGCAAACCTACGGGCTCTGGCTGCCAGCCCACACTGCTGCCAACCACAGAGATGGTTTTGCCCTCCTGCTGGCGAGCCTGGGTTAAGCACAGGAAGGCAGAACAAAGGATTTCCTTGAGGGGGAGGTGTGACCACCTTCTCCTGTGTATTAGGTGTCTAATGCTTGGGGTGACTTCTGAGCACCCCCAGACTGCTATGAAGGGCACATTTGGTGCCCTCCTTTCATAATTCGGTTTGCACCAGTTCCCACTCTGGTGTGAAACTGCACAAAGGATTGGGGAGTGACAACCCCTCTGTCCAGCTCCTCCCCTAGGGAAGTGCACAGAGCTCTGCTAGGTGGCTGGTTGATTCTTCCATCTTGGAGCATCTGACTGGTTAGGCCAGGTAGATGACGTCCCTGACCCCCTCTGATAGGTGGGTCACTTTGAAGAGTTACCAACCCCATTTTAGGGTTACTTAAGGGCTCCCCTAGGGTGGGTCCTCAGATTCATCAAACAAAAATCTGCAAGACATCTTATGCTCCTGGCCTCTGGAACTACTGCTGGTCTGCTTTGGAACCGAAAGAAGTGTGCTTCTGGTGGGAAGGCTACCATTGCAACATTGTTTCTCTGGATCCTGAAAGAATTCTGCAACATCCAAGGCTGTTCATCCTCCAGGGTCACAAGAATTCTGTTTGCACCTGGAAGCATGAAGGAATCTCCTTTGGAGTGAAGGAGTCACTCCCCTGCATCCGCAGGCACCTCAAGACAGCATCGACCAGCTGGTGGGATCTGCTGTCCCACAGACATCGAAAGGCTCTGCATCACAGGTGGTGGTTCTGTGGCCTCCTGAGTCCTGCTTGTCTTCTGACCAACTTGGAGACGGTGGGCCCCTGCTCCTGCCACTCATCTGGAACTCCTGTGCAACACCAAGGCTTGTTGACTTTTTCTCTGGGAGATCTTCAGGCATCAAGAAACCCCAGCCTCTAGCACTCTGCATCTCAAAGATCAGCCTCCGTTCTGCAGCCCCTGCGACGTGGGACTTCAGTTTTGTTGTGCTGCTGAGGCCTCCTTGACTCCCTGCGTCCATCAACTGTGGGTCACTAGTGGGGCTCTGACCACTTCTGCTGGCCTCCCTGTGTGCTGAGGGCCATCCCTGACTTCCCCTCAAGGGTATAGTCTCCTGGACCTTGCTGGTCCCCAAAAACTTACAAATCTATCTTTAGCTCCTGCTTGCAGTTGCCAGTGCTTGTTGGTGGCCTCGCTGGTCACCGACCCTCCTGCAATCTGGTGACTGAAGTGGAACAGCTCGTAGGTGACTCCTAGGATCTTCTGCAGCTCCTAGACCTCTCAGCTGGACTTCTTACTTCACCAACTTGCTAGAAATGCACCTCTAGGAGGGTGGGCATTGCCACCTGCACCACCGTGGCATCTTCGAGGGTGCTGGACACTGTCCCCTTTCTTTTCGGATTTTCTACGTCCAGAATCCGTCCTTGGGTTCCACTGGCATGGCGCACCGGTTGTGACAGCAGATGGACAACCAAGGCCTCGATTGACTTCAGAAAGGGTTTCTGACGTAATTTCACCCCCATGCATCCGGGTCTCCTGGTGTAGGTACTCCTGTCTTCTGGGTATCCTTGGGTGGGGACACTCTTCACCCTGCCTCCTTTCTTTGGGTTTTCTCTGGGTCCACTGGGAAGGGTCCTGAAACTCACGAATTCCAACAGTGACTTCCCTGTGTTAGTCTTTGGGACGACCAGGTAGATAACCACTCTGCACCCAGTCACTGGAGACACTTGCTGTACTTACCTTTGGTGGTTTCGTTCTTCCCTGGCTCCTTTCTAACTACCACACTTACCTTAGTTGGGTTCACGATTTTCCTTTCCACTTACTTGGTATGTGGTTTGCCCCACCCTGTACATTTTATACTACTTGTGCTTGTTATTTGGTGTATATATTGTGTGTATATATATCCCAACTGGAGATATACCAACGCTAGTCTAGTAGTTAGTGCTGTAATAAAGAATCCTTTAACTTAGCAACACCTGTGTGATTCTTTCTTGTATGGGGTTTACTGTCTGACTGCTGTTGCATTGCAAGTGCTTTACATTCCTCCTGGATAACCTTGAGCTGCTCACCTCAGCTACCCCTAGAGAGCTTTTGCTATCTGGATACCTAAACACAATCACTAAGGGTTTCCTGGATACCATAAACTGAGCCAGCCTCATACATTGGTGGCAGCAGTGGGATAAGACACTTGCATTGCTGTACCACTTGGTCAGCAGTGACTTTCCATGCGAAAGATCACCACTAGCTATTGGTTACACACTACACTAGTAACTTCAGGAACTTCTAAACTTTTGCCTGGGTAGTCAGGCGGTTTACCATAGCCCTTTCTCCAACCTTTTTAAATGTTTAGAACCTTAGAGTAGATAGCTGCATCGCATACACTACTCTAACATTGTGTCCTTAGTTGAGGGAGCTGACAGGACCCAGGCCTCTAGGTATGAAGGTCTTTAGTTCAAGTAACTGAGGACCCTGTCTGCAGCTAGGAAACTTAGGATAGGTAGCAACCCTACCAAAACTATTCTCCTAGGCTTATTTCTTCACGATGAAATTTCAGATCCTGAGAGGGAAAGAGAATTAGTTAAAGAGGGTGAGCTATCAGTGTTGGAAAGAGAAGTATCCGGTACTTCCTATGGCCACGCTGTACAGAAACATAAGGATTCTGGGGAGAACCTTGAACCAGCAGAGAGCTGTGCTGATAGCACAAGAGAGGGTCATAGTAGTAGGCCCACTTTTTCCTCCCCCTGGGTTGGTCAAAAGGGTACCCAGGAGGAGTAGATTCTCCTCATCATCCTCTTGTCTAGCCTCAGCATCTTCTGCTGGGACCATCCACTCTTGCTCAGTCGAGGGATCCTTAGATAGAGGGTTCAGCTTGCTGAAGCTTGAAAAGGCTAAACTCAAGCTGAGAAAGCAGCTAGCTCTTGAGAGAGAGAGAGAGGCTCTAGCAGTGGGGAGGGAAAGACAGAATTTGGGGTTAGCATCCCATTGTGGCAGCATAAGAGAGTCCAGGTTCAAGGAAGACACCTTTGATTTCAGGATTTTCAGCAGGATAGTCCCCCCTTACAAGTCTGGGGATGACATCCAGAAGTGTATCACTGCTTTGGAGAGGGCCTGCAAAGTCAAGAAGGTCCCTCAGAGGCAGTAGTCAACTATCCTGAGGCTCTCCTTTGCAGACCAAGGCAGAGATAAGCTTTTTACTGTTAGGGAGAAAGATGCAGATAACAACCAGGTCTTGAAAGAGGATCTGATTGATTAGTTAGGACTCACACCTGAGGAGTATAGGAATAAGTTCAGGGAAACGCATAAGGAGTCCTCTCAAGACTGGGTAGACTTTGTGGACTATTCAGTTAAGGCTGTGGAGGGATGGCGTGGTAGTAATATACATGACTATGAGGGCCTTTGCAATGTAATCATGAGGGAGCACATCCTTAATAACTGTGTGTCTGAAAAGCTGCATTAGTACCTAGTGGACTCAGATCTGAACTCTCCCCAAGAATTGGGAAAGAAGGCAGACAAATGGGTTCGCACCATGGTGAGTAAGAAATCTCACACTTGAGGTGACCAAAGGAAGAAGAATTCTTGTACGACCCAGGAGAAAGATGTGGGAAAAGACTAATGAATAAAGGAAAGTCTTCATCAGGCCCACTATCCTACAGCCACCATGTATTTGATCATATTTTAAATATTTTGTTTTAAACTGAGTTGCAAGGTAAAAAAATATATTAAACTGTTTAAAAGTTTGTATGATAGTAAACAGTGGTCTCCTGGACAGCTGCGTCCTCACCAACAAACTTTTGTTTCCATTACAAAGGGGAAAGGGTCCCAAGTAGACTTGTTGCCTTCTTCCTTTAACAGAAAAATTACCAACTCCTTTGAAGTGTCTGCAACTTTTCTCTGTTTGGCATTCGTGTTTCGGTCACAGGATATTCATACATAAGCTACTGATTTAGTATTTGGAAGGGACACCTGAAATAGATATCCATTCGAAATCCCAAGTTTTTCTGACTCCTAAAATGAGATTAGAATATAGGAAAAAGTATAGTTACTGTCGCAAACGCTGAACTGGAGCATTTGCAACCACAAAAATGTGTGGCCTGATGTATTGCATTTTTGTAGTTATTGGTTGTGCTGTGCACATTTCATCTTTCTTAACTAGGGTTTCCTTTTTTCTTTTTCTTTTCAGTTATTTCCATTGGTTTTGCTTTGCTGGATAAGGTGTCTCTCAAGTATTTTCAAACATAGAGAGAAACTGACAGCATGAATTATGTTTCATGAGCTAACAGAAATCCCTAATAAATGCCACTAAAGTAAGAGGTTTCCCTGCGTTAAAAACAACTTCTGTGTATAGTGTAAACTTACTTGGGAAGTAGCAAAGTGCTGAACAACACATAAGAGCCCATGGGGACAACTTTTTACAGTGAGGCAGGTAGCAGATAAGTTATACTCTGCAGGGGGTTATGGTCCCTGAAGATATGTCTTTTTGCATGTAGCCCTGCAGGAACCCCAACCCCAGCAGGCATTGTACCCACAGGTTAAGAGTAGAGTGCCAAAACATCCTCAAACCCAGAACAACAAAAACACCATGTAAAGACTCTAAGCCCAGCAGACATTGCCTCCACTGGAGTAGGAAGCAGAGTACCATCATGACAGCATTCCCAAATACACATGAATGCCTGCCAGGACAACAAGACCAACAGACATGGTCCCATCCGGTTGGGGAGAAGAGCATTAGCCTGACTCCAATTGTCTCACCAAGTAATGGCCTACCAGAACCTCAATCCCAGAAGGCATGACCCCAGTTGGGGTGGAAAGCAGAGTTCCCACATGGCCCCACCCCAGCATTTACGAATGCATTCCAGGGCACCTAGCACACAGGCATGGTCCCAGTGGGGGTGGGGAGCAGATGATCAGTAATCCGCACCTTCATGCACGTTGGACTTCTGGGACTCCAATCCAATCAGGCATGGCCCCCAAGTGGGTAGAAAGCAGATTGCCAACCTGCCGCCACCCACATCACAACATAAAGGCTTGCCAGATCCACAGACATTAAAAAGGGACTGGGAGCCATTGAGGGGAGCAGGGTTGATACTGGGTAATTGTAACGTGTCATCATCACAGTCTAATTCTGTGGTAGCAGCAAAAGCAATCAAGCTAAGTAGCCCTACTTTGAATTGCTGTGCGACCCTCTCTCCTTCTCCTCACCATTGCTTTCGCTGTGCACAATAGTAGCAGAAATAGCACTAGTAGTTTATAGGTAGCAAGTCACTTTGCTGCCCTGCCACCTTCATGTTCTTTTGTGTCTTCACTGCAGTTTCAACCCAACAAAGATTCTGTATGGTATGTTTTTACTGGCAGAAAGTATTTGAAACCAGAATCCATTTTCAAGGCACCCATTAAATTTCACGAGGGAGGATACATGATTAACAGCATGGTTGGCAGCCAAACACGCCATCTAGGCGTGACTAGGTTTTCTGCAAACAGGGTGAAAGCAAATAGTGTGGGGTATCGACTTGCCTATATATATGTATACGTGTGTGTGTGTGTGTGTGTGTGTGTGTATATATATATATATATATATATATATATATATACATATATACATATATATATATATATATATATGTTCGGTGGCATAATCTGTTCGCCTTGCTGTCTTGGATGACTTAATATCAACTTCATTTTGAACTTTCCAATCTGCATTTCTTCAAAAGAGATTCAAAGACATGACTGGTTTAGAAAGCTTTCTTCCTTAGGCTCAAAGCAAAGACCACACACCGCAGACTGTGTTGCGTGCTATCTGTGTAAATAAGTGCTTCAGGATCCCCACATAGGGGTAGTAAGCTTTATACAAATGCTGCCCGACAATACAATATCTATTGTGTTTTTATCAATGTATTTTTCATTTGTTGGAAGGTATTTGAAGTACTGTAAAGCTAGCTCTATGGAGTAGCAAAGTGTTCAAAAGGGAACATGTTTATTTTAGCAGGAAAACCTTGAATATGAGGTGTTGTTGATACAAGCGCCTGGTCTGGTTGAAACTAGATCACGGAAACCGCATTGTGATGGAGGGAGCGTGTAAATTTGCAGTTAGTATGCTGCATGCAAGCAAACTTTAACACTTGTTGTTCACATTGCAGATTTTTAGTTATTTTGTATACAATTATGCATATTTACTATTTGGGGAACTGGTATCTAAAGTAATGTTCCCTGAATCATGTAAGATTCCATAGATGGTCAGAGCTGGGATTAGATCCCGGGCTTTAGGATCCAAAATCAGTGAGCTAGCCGCCAAACACTATAGCGAATAACACATCATTGGCATATTTAGGGAACTTTTGTATATTAGTCACCTGTACTCCGGATTTAAATTTTTTTATTAAAGTTTTGACTGTTTTTCATAGAATCACAAGATTCCGGATACCTTTATTTCTGTTTCCGATGGCTTTTAATCCGATTTAAAAGGGAATTTTCATTCAATGATATTCTGAGGATATGGGAGGTAAGAACATTTTATTTATCTTTGTTTTAAGAGGGGCGTGAAGAAAAATCAGTGGTCCATATTTTATGCGGTGCAGACATGCTTTCAACAAAAAATTTAAAGTTTCCGATATTCATCTAGCAAATAACTGCAAGTAGTGTGGGATTGTGAATCACTGTCTGGAGTGATTACAGGCAGACCTGTATGGTTGGGTGAATAAATGTGTGGTTTGTAGTATGCCCTATGCGTGAAAGGCTGGGTGAGGTACATTAAGTCCTGATGAGGTCTGGTCTTGTTGTGGTCATCTTAATGCTGTTGGCATGTATGTCAGTGTTTAAAGAAGTAAGTACAAAAGATAGGACATGATAGAGGAAGCATTTCCTTTACGTACCCCATGTAAGAATATTCAAGTAGTGGGTTTGTTATTCCTTTCTTTTTTAGAGTGATAGTGCAACATGCAAAAGTGAACTAATGCAACATTATATATAGGTGCCTGTTTTGAATAGACGAGTGGGCCCAAAATCAAGGAAACACACAGAATCCACAAGACAGTGTAGTATTGGGTCCATCCAGAAGCAGTGAGAACGCAACAAAAGGACACTTCCGTAGACGGAGTGTGGGGCCCACTTAGATGGGAACGCCACTCAAAGGAGCCCACAGAGAGGACGGCTCATCTCAGTAGAAGGCCTATAATTGTCTACCCATGAAGCGAACAAGCAAAAGCCAATTCAGTCAGCCCAATCTGCATGGTTGGTTTTCTTGAGGTGACTCAATATCATTTATTAGATATACATTTTTCTTTTTTATTGTTTTCCAACAGCAACAAAATAGTCTGTTTTCCCTTCACAGAGGTACTTGTTTCAGTATTGTTTTCCTTCCTCTCATAATTCTGTAAATGATTATTTACGAACATGCCAAATTATATCTCCAAGTTTTGTCCTATGTTTGCAATGCCACTGTGATCATTTCTGTTTCCCCCCACATTGCCATTATGCTGTACTTCCATATCTGTCACTTAGGTTTTGGTGTCAGAGGGCTAATTAAAATGACACATCTTCCTCCATGCCTGAAGACCGTTTGATTCCCACCAGCTGCATTCTCCTTTGTTCCGCTAAGGCCCACTCACACACTGCACCCATCTCAATGCTAGCCATCTACTGGCATGTAACCAGTGTATCTTATAAGAGACTGCTAGCTGCAGATTCCTTACCTTTGATTTTCCCAGGCATCAGGCTGGATCCGGAGACCTTTGCTGAGCAATATCCCTTGAGCTTTCCTTCAGGTGGCTCCATTCGGCTCCATGTGGCGTAGTTGGTGCCGGAAGTGACGTTGTGTGGTCACCTATATAGGCACCACCCAAGTGCACAGACATCCGCTCTTTCTTTCAGAACCAGTTATCTCAGGTCCTGACAGAGCTACCCCTCTGTTGCTTATTGACAGGCCTTTGCATGTCGAGGAAAGTCATTGAGAAAGGCTGGGTTCAAACCGTATAGCGCCTATCACTACGGCTTATCAGTTAGGGACTCCCATCTCATTTGCCTCTGGTGCCTTGAGTGTGACCACAACTCCAAGTCATACTCGGACTCCTGGGCAATGGCGCCTAAGGCTTTGAGGGAGCGTTCCCTAAAGCTGCTTGCAGCCCGGTAGTCGGCAGCACTGGCATGCGCAACTTGGAGGCGGTCTCGGTCCCGGCCAAGAAGGAGGTCATGGGACTGCTCCCAGAGCCCCAAGTCTACTTTTTTCCATTTGAGGTCCTCTGGACACTTGGGAAAGAGGAATAAGAAGTCCATCGGCCGACCCGACGAGTGGGGCACATTGAGACTCCTGGCATGGTTCTGCTGAGCCGTTGCCTAGTTTGACTCTGCACCTCCCTCCATTTCCAGGAGCCAGATCAACACCCGCACAGATCAAGGAGTTTTACAAGGCTATGCTCGGAGTATTCGAGTGGGCTGACCCCTCTGGCACACCTCTGGGCCCCAACTGGTTCCAAGCCAGCAGCTTCGGCCTCTGCTCTAGGGTAGTCTCATTTATCCTATTCCTGATCCAGATTGGTGCCTGTCGTATCCAGGCAAACTTCTCTGGCACCAGTTCCAACTCCGATGCTTCCGGTGCCACCGGCGCCAGCTCACTTCAGCGGCTTCAGCCTCGGCTCTGAGGTAGTCTCATGGATCCGATTCCAGATCCGAAGGGACACCGGTCGTACCCAGGTGAACTTCTCTGGTGCCGGACCCGACACTGATGCTAATGGTGCTGTCATCGCCAGCCCAATTCTGATTACTGATGATTTGGAGATGGAATGCCAGTTCTGGCACCTGTTGCACCAACAGATGCCAGATCATTGCATGAGCCTTATGTTTTACAGCCATACATGGGAGAAGAGTGGGAGGGGTCACTGGACCCTTTAGAACACCAGATCGAGACATATGTGGACTGGTATGAGGAGGTAGGAGACCTCTCCAGATACTGGCTTGCTCTCTCCCCCATTGTGGCTACAGAGGAGGGAGCTTCCTATGCAATGGTGATGCGTAGTGCAGCGGAGGTCCTCGACCTTGAAATGCCCTCAGTAGCAGTCAAGAAAAACATCTTGATGGAAGGGCTTCAGCATCCGAACCTCTTTTGCCCTTAAGTGAAGCACTTACAGACGTCCTGCTGGGAACTTGGTCCAAGCCCAGTACAAGGGCTTCTGTAAATAGGACGATCGCCTGCCACCCTCAACCTGCACCGGGCGACCCTTGCTTCCTCAGCCAACCCCCCTCCCCTGAGAGCTTGGCAGTCAATGCCTCAATGTTGCATGGCGCATTCCCTTCCGCTCCCCCGGACAGAGGGTGGACCATTTTGGGAAGAAGATGCTTTCTTCCACCAGCCTGGCATTGAGGTCGGTGAACACTTATTGAATCCTTATTAGGCCATTTCTTGAATGCCATTTGGGATATGGGTACTCAAGTTCTGCCTCATGTCCTGGAGGATGACTGGGCCATACTCTCCCAAGTGGTGAAAGATGGGAGAAACCAAGCTAAGTTCACAATTCGGTGTGGCTTAGATACGACTGACTCACTAGGCAGATCGGTTGTGTCAACAGTGGCCTTTCGGTGCCACGCCTGGCTGAAAACATCTGGGTTTTGAGGGGATGTCCATGCAAACCTTATGGATATGCCCTTTGATGGCACTCACTTATTTGGCGAGGAGGCTGACTCGGCGCTGGATCCCCTTAAGGAATCTAAGGCTATGGCCAAGTCCTTGGGCCTTTTGGCGACCCTTCATCCACAGTCTGCTTTTTGCCCCTTTCATGGCTACGGAAGGGGCGTGGCACAGCGGTGCCTTAAGAAAGGTAAAAGGTACCAGTGGTACCAAGGGCCTGTGGCCAGAGAGGGTCCCTAAGAGCTGCAGCATGTCTTATGCCTGTAGGAAGCTGGCTCTGTACATACTATACCAAAATGAGGTATAGGGTGCACAGGGTGCACAGGGTCAAGTGGATCCCCAGAGGTTTAACAGAGGCTAAAGTAGATAACACTAATGGTCTCTTTTTTGTGGTAGTGTGATCAAGGGGTTAGGGTTATCAGAGGGTAGTGCTAAGCATTTTTTGTACACACACAGTCAAGAAATAATGCATACACTCAATGACTAACTCCAGGCCAATGTGTTATGTTTCAAAAATATACTTCGTTAATTTATTTCTAGAAACAAAAGGATCTTTTTTGCTGGTAAGAACAGTTTCAAGAATGTATCACTTTCAAGTATTGTAGGTAAGTGCCCTTCTTGGCATGGTTCCCCCCTACCCCACCACTTTTTGCCTGATATTGATGCAGACTTGATTGAGTGTGCTGGGACTCTGCTAACCAGGGCCTAGCACCAGTGTTCTTTTTCCAGAAACTGTACCATTGTTCCCACAATTGGCACCCCCTGGCACACAGTTAAGTCTCTTGTAAGAGGTGCCCATGATACCAGGAGCCCTGTGGCCCGGTGAAGGTCTCCAAGGACTGCAGTATCTATTATGCCACCCAGGGTGACCCCTCACCAAACACATGCACACTGTCATTGCAGCTTGTGTATGTTGGTAAAGAGAAAAAGACAAAGTCAACATGGAACCCCTCACAGGGTGCCATTCCCACAAACCACTGCCTGTGGCATAGTTAAGTCACCCCTCTAGCTGGCCTTACAGCCCAAAGGCAGGGTGCACTATACCACAGGTGAGGGCATAGTTGTATGAGCATTATGTCCATACAGTGTCTAAGTCCATTCTTAGACATTGTAAGTGCAGTGTGGCCATACTGAGTACATGGGCTGGGCGTTTATCATTACCAACTCCACAGCTCCATGATGGCTCCACTGAAGTCTGGGAAGTTCGGTATCAAATGTCTCAGCACAATAAACCCACACTGATGCCAGTGTTGGATTTATTGAAAAATGCTCCCAGAGGGCATCTTAGAGATGCCCCCTGTATTTTAGCCAAACTTCTAATGCAGGACTGACTGGTCTGTGTCAGCCTGTCACTTCCAGATGAGTTTTGTGCCACATGGAGTGGGAGTCTTCGTGCTCTCTGTGGCCAGAAACAAAGCCTGCGCTGGGTAAAGGTGCTTCACACCTCCCCCCTGCAGGAACCGTAACACCTGGTGGTGATTTTCAAAGGCTCAGGCCTTTTGTTACAGTGCCCCAGGGCACCCCAGCTAGTGGAGATGCCCACCCTCCCGGACAAAGCCCCAATTTTGGCAGTCCGGCGGAACAATTAGGGAAAACAAGGGAGAGTGTACACTTCAGCTGGGACCACCCCTATGGTGTCCAGAGCTGAAGTGAACCTCTCCCTGCAAAATACTCTATCTTGGTTTGGAGGACAGGAACCAGTAGGGTTAGGTCTGTGTCCCCTACCCCAAAGGAGGAAGTGATCCCAGGAAGGGTGTAGCCACCCTCAGAGACAGTAGCCATTGGCTACTACCCTCTGACCCCCGTAAAGCCCCTCAATCCAGGACTTATGGTTGCCCTGAACCTAGCTTGCCAGATTCCTGGCGACCTCAAAAATAAGAAAGAAGTAATAAAGAAATAAGCTGACCCCTGCAGAGAAGACTGAAGACGCCAACTGAATTGGCCCCAACCCTACAGGCCTGTCTCCAGCTTCTGAAGCCCTGCTACAAAAAGGTAACACATCCTGCAGGACCAGCGACCTCTTAAAAGCCTCAAGAGGACTGCCTGCACCCCAGAGGACCAAGAACTCCTGTGGACAGCGGCCCTGTCCAGAAAGAAACACCAACAAAGGACTCCAGAACCACCCAGGATCCACGAGCGTTGGCCGCTCTGCACCCGATACCCACGGCCCGTGTCCAAGTGGCCCAACCAACTAGAGTTGTTCTCCAGGCGATTCTGACTTGGTGTCCACCCTGGGTTGACCCCTCCTGTCCAACACGATGACGCCTGCAGCCTAAATCTGGAGGACCCCCCTGACAGCGAGAGAAACAGACAAAAATTCCTGAGGCCTAAAGGTATCCCTGCACTCTCAGCCCCCTGGCCTTGGGGAATCCGACCTGCAGTGCAGCAATGTTTAGCAGGCGGCCCTCCTCCTTTTCCAGAACCGACTCCCTGGACCCAGCCTACAGCATCTTTGTGACCCCTGGAGTTCCCCCATTGAAAAGCATTGGGCGCTGTATGCTGTGTTTGCACCCTGCTCCCGGCCGCCTCTGTGCTGCTGAAGGTGGTGTTTGGTGCTGACCTGTGCCCCGTGCTAATCTAAACCCCCCAGGTCTGTGCCCTGAAGTTGCGGGTACTTATCTACAACCTGTTTCTTTCTGAATGGCTTCAGTCTCCGTAGGATTCCATTAAAAACCCAAAACCTACTTTGACCTCTGCACCTGGTGGTCCTCCATTGCTGGTGGGGTGCTTTTGAGGTCAACTTGAACGTTAACCTGTGGCCATCCTAATACTCAAAGACTGGGATCCTAGGTTGAGTACTTACCTGTAAACTGTGTTAACACTTTTCCTCCCGTGGACTGCATTGCTTCCTATGCGTGATTGCACTGTGTCTACTTCTGAAACTGAAAAGTGTTACTTACTTGAAAAACTGTTTTATCTGCAAAACCTAAACAAAATACATTGGATATATATGAATGAATCAATCTTAAAACTATACTTACGTGCAGCAAAGATCCTTTTGGTTCTAGAAATAACATAACAAAGTACATTTTTGCTATATAAAAACATTGTCCTGGATTGAGTCATTGAGTGTGTGCCTCATTTCTTGACTGTGTGTGTACAACAGATGCTGTGCACTACCCTCTGATAAGCCTAACTACTCGACCACACTACCACAAAAGAAGGTATCAGTATTATCTACTTTATTCTCTGTTAAACCTCTGTAGATCCACTAGACCCTGCGCACCCTACACCTCATTTTGGTATAGTATATACAGAGCCAGCTTTCTACAGGCATAATACAAGCTGCAGCCCTTAGGGACCCTCCATGGCCACAGGACCCTTGGTACCACTGGTATCTTTTACAAGGGACTTAGCTGTGTGCCAGGGGTGTGCCAGTTGTGGAAGCAATGGTGCAGTTTAGGGAAAGAACACAGGTGCTGGGGCCAGGTTAGCAGGATCCCAGCACACACTAAGTCAAGTTAGCATCAGATATCCGACATAAAGTTGGGGGATAACCATGCCAAAAGGGGCTCTTTCCCACAAGGAGCTTCTGTGTCAGTCAGACTTTAATACTAAATATCTGCATTGGTTATTTAAATCCACAAAAGATAATACAATACCTTTGTATTAAAAACCAATTAAGCCAAAAAATAAACAGGAACCTTACACCATGTGAAATGAATAGTAAAAATATAACATTGTTAAGAAGGCATCCCTCCTGTGTTTAATATCGGTGCATGAGGAGAGGCATGTAGCGGAATCTACTAAATGATAGGATAACATCTGTAAATGTAAAAGAGCAGATCTACACTTTGCACCATAGCCTACAGTTTCTTTTATGGATCTCAAGCATAGGCTTCAGGTATTCAATATCCATACTGGATGCAAAGTCAAAAACAACACCATGAGACTGAATAAAGGATTTTTTTCATAGAGGATTATAAATGTGACCAGTGGCCTGTAGTATCAAAACTGAGGTAGAGATGACCTTGTTTTAACTGTCATGGTTCTAGATTTAGTAGCTGTAGGTCCTAATGTCACAACTTGATTTAGAAAAAGTGGTGTTTAGGTCATGGTCATCCATAAATGACACAAAGGCATCATTTAGTTTCTTTAAGCCATTGGCAAATATGGGGCATTAACAGTGTTGTTACAGTAAAGAAGGGCAAGAATAGGTCTTTGTGCTATCTGTGGCATGTCTTGTCCCTGGGTCACAAAAGTTGCATTCAAGTTAATAACATACAAAAAGGTATGGGTGCCAGGACACAGACCTGCTGCCAAGTTAAAGGACTAGTCGACTCATCATTCTCACCATATCTCACTTTTGCCAACAAATCCAAATGTAGACATTGCTGAATATTCAAATGATCTTCTTCAATGCCCACTCGTGACAGTATGGACCACTAATCAGTCCTATTAATAATTTCAAAGGCATAACTGAGTTCCAAAATGGCTGAATGCAAAGAACCATAAGTACTCACAGTATATTCATTGATCAATAATTATCAATATACTCACTGTTCAACTGTCCACAGTCCAGTCCTCAATCTGTACTGTACACGAGCTGTGTCACTTACTGCTCCCA
Source organism: Pleurodeles waltl (assembly GCF_031143425.1). NCBI lineage: Eukaryota > Metazoa > Chordata > Amphibia > Caudata > Salamandridae > Pleurodeles > Pleurodeles waltl. The sequence goes on along the minus strand of NC_090442.1, from coordinate 829,419,248 downwards.
ATTCAAAATTCTCTCCAAAAGTGCCCTCCTTCTGACAATCCCAGCTGAATCAACGAGTGAAAAATAACAACATACAGATTACATGGTTGATTGATTGAGATCTGGATACGGGCTTAGCAATGCTTTTGGAATAATTCAAGACATTCATAAGTAGTTAGTAATCAGGTCTATAGCAACATCATCAGTGCCAGGAGCCTTGCAGCAGATCTAATATTAATCGCATCAGTTATCTCATGCAAAGTAAATGTAAGGTAAATATCTGTATGGGAAGTCAAAATAACCCTTTTTCATCTCAAATGGTGTTTGGTCATTGTAAATGCTAAAAAAATAAATAGGATAACTAAACGATACAGTAAAATATGAAAAGTGAAAGAATTGAGAATTTTTACTAAAATACTACTTTTCAAAAGTCATATGTCTGTCTGAGCACCAGCAATTAGTAATTTATCCCACACATCACCACAGATTGTAATTTTCCTAGTGTATATGCACTTATCCGCTGAAAAACCACCATATTTCAGATTTCTTACCCCACGTCATGGGTTAGGGAGTCTCCCTGAGCTATGCTCAGTCACAGTGTTTCATTTGTAAAATTTGTCCTGTTGGCTCTTCAGGCAACTTTCAAACCTCCTGACGACATCTGAGGTACAGTTAGGAGGAATTATTTCCTATTTTGAGAATATCTGAGGGATCCAAGAAAATGTTCTTCAGGCCTTCTAAGTCCTGTGGGAAACCAAGACACTACTTTGAAGATCCCCCCCCTCCCCCCCCAAGGAAAGTCTGTACTACCTTTGCTCTCAGCACAAACCAAAAGAGTGCAAGTACTGTCGTACTTTTTCATTCAAAACCCTCAAAGACTGCAAGGCCAAGCTGCTTCTCTGGCTTATGAGGTTAAAAATAAAAAAGCTCAGTCTGGGTCTGAGTGTGAAGAAGGGGAACATTCTTCCTCAAAAAAGTGTACAAATGAGGATCCTCATCTGACAAAGATTCCAAGAGTCCAAAATACCATAGCAGGGAGACCATTGTTGAGAGACCGAGAAGCAAGGATCAGACAACTTACAGAAGATCTCCAGACCTCCCTCCTTCCTTGCATTGGTTCCTGTGTTCCAGATTTTCTGTGAAGAAAATCTGCCCGTCTACGGATCCATTGATGAAGATTGTCCCTTCGATGGCCACTCTGTTGATGAAGGTGGCGATGATGCAGGTACCTCAGCTTCCAGTGACCACAGCGTCATCAACAACGCTGACAATAAGATGACGACCATCACTTCTTCGTTGTTGACAAAAGTTCTGTCGAGCCACAACAAAAGGAAAGGCATGTGCTACCACCTATTCCCATTAGGGATTCCTTTGAGGATTGCAACCAACAATCTGAGAAAGGCAAAATTCCCTTTAATTCTGCTGTGGATAACCTGCAATGGAATGACTATGTGGCACCACTGTCTGCACTGTCTGTTCCAGTGTACTTACCCCCAGTTGATATAGGTGGCTTTTATTATCCCTTGGAACGAGTGACCAGGCATTTAAATTTCTCTGCCAGCTAAGCAAACAAATGTTTTCTTTATGACTTCAAGGATTGAGCTCAGTGCACAATAAGATCTATCGCCATTGTTGAATACATCTGGCCACAGAGGTTAAAATTAACGAAAGCACCGCTTCAGTGGCTGCTGTTGTTCCAAAACTGGCCAAGAAATATAAGGCCCCTGACAGCACACCAACGTGCCTTATAGGTCAGCCCCGACCTGACTCAGTTATAATGCAAGCAGTCCAAAAACGGGCTAAAAATGTGTCCTCTCCTTGCTCATCCCCACCAGACAAAGAAGGTCACAGATTGGACAATCTAGGGAAGAGGTTCTCAGCCATGTACTAGTACTGCTTTTTATTACTTTTACTGTGGGAATCCCACCATGACGACAGGGAAGTTTCAAGTATGTGCATCTATGAAAGATATTGATACTGGAAAACCACAGTGTACGGTAAGTAACTTGTTTTTATGATCAATAAACTTTTTGGATAATCTAAGTAATTAATTACGTTTGAGCAAATGGTCATAAAATAATAATAAATACCTAGAGAGGAATAAACTACTAAACCACAAAAAATATCCTCAAGACAAGTCGACATTAAATTGCAAAAGGTGGCTTTTGAGTCAACAGGTTCCCATCCTAATCTTAAACCAGTATCATATGATAGAAGCTTCTAGCTGTAGGATCCTTAACTTCGATTTTCCCAGGCATCATGCTGTATCCAGAAACTTTTGCTGAGCAATACCCCTTGCGCGCACCCTCAGGTGGCTCCGTTCGGCTCTGTGTGGCATGGTTTGCACTGGAAGTGACATCGTAGTCACCCATATAGGCACCACATAGGCGTGCGGGTGTCAGTTCTTTTCTTTCCATGCCAGTTAGCGCAGATCTGGAGAGAGCTAGCCCTCTGTTGCTTTTTGATGGGCCTTTTTTGACTTTTTGTTGAGTTTTTCTTTGTGTGTGTAGAGGATATCAACAAGAAAAGCTAGGTTCAAACTGTGTGGCGCCTGTCACTGTGCATGTTGGTTACAGACCCCCATCTCGTTTGCCTCTGGTGACTCGAGCACTTCCATGACTCCAAGTCCTTCTCAGACTCCTGAGTTAGGGGGCCAAAGGCTTTGAGGGAGTGGTCCTAAAAGCTGCTTGCTGCCCAGCAGTTGATGACACCGGCACACATAACTCCGAGGAGGTCTTGATCCAGTTGAGAAGGGCGCTGACTGCTCCTGGTGCCCCAAGTCCCCTTCTTCCCATTTGAGGTCCTTGGGACACTTTGGAAAGAGGTATAAGAAGAAGTCCAAGAGGACTTCTACTTTACCTTGTCCATCGGCTGATGAGATGAGTGGGCAACATCGGCGTTCCTGGCACAGTTCTGCAGAACCGTTGCCTAGTTCGACTCTGCAGCTCCCTCCATTTCTGGGAGCTGGATGGACACTTGCTCAGATCAACGAGTTTTATAAGGCCATATGCGGAGTATTCGATCAGGCCGACCTGTCTAGCATGCCTCCAGGCACTACGGGGTTGGAGGAGGCCCAATCCGGTTCCACATTTTCAGCTTCGAACTCTGCTCCAGGGGAGTCTCATGGATCAGATTTCAGACTGGTGGCGGTTGTACGCAGGTGACCTTCACCAGTGCCGGTCCAGACACCAATGCTCCCAGCAGTGCCAGAGCCCACCGACAATGCCAGCCCCATTCTGATTACCGATGAGCCGGAACGGTACCGCTTAGTGCCGATTCCGGTGCAGACGCTGCAGACAGGTATCACATCATTGCCTGAGCCTTATTGTTCACAGCCAGGCATGGGAGAACAGTGTAAGGGGTCATTGGACCCTTTACAACACCAATTGGAGAGATCTTTTGACTGGAATGAGGAACTAGGAGAGGCCAGTGGGCTGGACACTTCTCCAGATACTGGCTTGCTCTCTCCCCCCTAATTCGCTAAGGAGGAGGGAGCTTTCTATGCAGTGGTTGGGCATAGGGCAGCGGATGTCCTCGACCTTGAACTGCCCTCAGGGACTGTCAAGAGAAACATCTTGATGGAAATGCTTCAGCCTGGGACTTCTAAACCAAACTCCTTTTGCTCTTGAACTAAGCACATAAAGTCATCCTGCCAGGACCTTGATCCAAGCACAGAGACTTCTGTAAATAGGAGGATCACCCACTGCCATCACCCTGCCCCAGGCGACCCTAGCATCCTCAGCTAGCGTCCTCAGCCAGCATCCCACCCCTGAGAGCCTGGTAGTCCAAACCTCCACGTTCCATGGTGCATCCATTCCACTCCCCTGGACAGGGAATCCAAAAGGCTGGACTATCTTGGGAAGAAGATGTTTTCTTTCACCAGCCTGCCACTGAGGTCCTGAACACCTTGTGCTTATTGGGCCATTTCTCACTCACCATTTGCGATATGGTTGTGCAAGTGCTGCCTCAGGTCCCGGAGAAGCCCCGTATCATACTCTTCCAAGCAGTGAAAGACAGTAGAGACGCAGCTAAGTTCACAATTTGGTGTGGCTTAGATACGAGTGACTCGCTAGGCAGAGCGTTTACATGGACAGTGGCCTTAAGGCGCCATGTGTGCTTTTTTGGGGCATGTCCTGGCAAACCTTGTGGACAGGCCCTTCAATAGCACTTGCTTATTTGGCTAGAAGGCACACGCACACCCTGTACTGGAGTGCGTTGAGGAGTTTAGGGCCATGGCCAAGTCCTTGGGCCTCTCTGCCACCATCCTACACAACCAGCCCAGGTTCCAAGAGGGCATGGTCACAATGCCTTCAGACCTAGAGGGTCTGCAGGCCAGAAGTCATCAGCCACCCAGCTCCTGGCAGCTGCAGCCTCAAAGACCTCCTAGTTTGGATCTGCAGAACCATGATGGCCCAGTTAGAGGGAGAATACACCATCATCTCCTCCACTGGAAATCTATAACATCAGAAGTATGGGTAATGCAGATCACGAGGAAGGGCTATGCCCTGCCTTTCCATTCCTTTCCTCCCCCATTCCACCAACACTTGAATAGCTGGCATAGGATAATCTGTTACTACTCCGAGAGGACGTTACAGCTCTCTTGGCCAAGAGAGCAATAGAAAGGGTCCCAATATCAGAAGTAGGCAGTGGTTGTTATTCCTGCTAGTTTGGGGTACTCAAAAAGAACAAGGGTCTTCACTCTATTCTAGACCTATAGACCATAAATCTCTTCCTCAAGAAGTAGAAATTCAAGATGCTCACATTGGCTCCGGTTTTGTCTGCCCTAGACCTAGAAGACTGGTTGGTAGCACTGGACTTATAGGAGGCTTGTTTTCAAATTCCCATCCTGCCTGGCCACAGGCATTACCTGCAGTTCAAGTAAGGTCACAATCACTTTCGGTTCACCGTACCGCCATTTGGCCTTACCAGCGCTCCACAGGTGTTCACCAATATGATGGTGATGGTCGCAGCTCACCTGCTCAGGTCAGAGGTTTCAGTCTTCCCCTACCTCGACAACTGGCTGTTGACGGTAGGCTCACCCTAGGCTGTTGTTTCCCACCTTCAGACTACAGCGAACCTTCTGCGCTCAATAGGGTTCACTATAAATGTGCTGTAGTCACACCTGACTCCATCTCAGACGCTCTTTCATAGGAGCTGTTCTGGACACATTGCAGTTTTGGGCTTATCCTCCTGAGCAGCGAGTCCAGGATATTCAGGCTATGATACTAATGTTTCGGCCTATATCCTGGGTTTCGGTGAGACTGACTCTGAGGCTGCTGGACCTCATAGCCTCCTTCATCCTCCTGGAGAAACAAGCCAGATGGCATATGCAGGCTCTGCAGTGGGGCCTGAAGTTCCAGTGGGCACAGCATCAAGGAAATGTCTCAGACATGGTCCAGCTCTTGGAGGGAACTGCAAAAGACCTGCAGTGGTCGATTACGAACCATGATTGGGTCAGAGGCATACTCCTCTCCCTTCCCTAACCAGAGGTATCTGGATTCTGGTGGAATCCATACTCCACATAAATATGTTGGAGCTCATGGCAATTTGACTAGCGTTGAAAGCATTTCTTCCCTCTGTCAAGGGGAGGTTAGCCCAGGTGTTTACGAACAGAACTACTGCCATTTGGTACTGCAAGAAGCAGGGTGGAGTGGGGTTATGGGCCTTTTGACAAGAGGCCCTGTGTTTCTGGACATGGCTGGAACAGCAGTGCATATCCCTGGTGGTTCAACACCTGGCAGGATCTCTGAACGACAGGGCTGACAAACTCATGGGTCGATGCCTAGCAGATCACGAGTGGTGTCTCCATTCAGAAGTGGTGGTCTCAGCAGTGTGAAGATACTTGGTTAAATCAATTCGCATCTGAAGAGAACGTGCAATGTCAGCAGTATTGCGTGTTAGTTTCTAAAGTGGCAGTCGTTCAGCAACGCTTTTCGTTGTGAGTGTAGTGCTGGCATCCTGTATGCCTTTCTGCTCATACCACTCCTGCCCAGAGTTCTCAAGAAGAAAAGGAACAACAGGGCCCAAGCAATCTTTGTGGCTCTGGACTGGGCATGGAAAGTCTTGTATCCCAAGCTTCTGATAATAGGCATTGATCCTTCCAATCAGGGTGCCCCTTTGGGAGGATCTTTTGTCGCAGCAGCGGGAGAGTTTTCTCCATGTGAACCTGTCAACCCTGCGCCATCATGCATGGAGATTGAGCGGCAACAGTTGACAGCTTTCGACCTTACTCCTGAAGTCTTTAACGTTATCTTGGCAGCCAGGCGTTCATCCACAAAAATGGTATACACCTGCAGTCAGCACAGATTTGTAAGATATTGTACAGAGAAGTCTATAGATCCTCTCTCTGCTTCTCCATCTGATATTCTTCTTTTCCTTTTTTCTTTTATCCAACAGGGTTCCGCTCTGGGCCCTCTGAAGGGCTATTTCTCTGCTCTGTCCAACTTTCTGCGGCTGCCTGATCAATCCTCTCTGTTCAAGTCCCCTTTTGTAAATAGGTTTCTTAAAGTGCTTTGTAGGCGAGTAGGATCTTTCTGACATAGTTACCCTCACTTTTAGCCTGGTGTCAGTGTTTTTAGACTGTAGTACACTGGATTCCTGCTAACCAGGACTCCAGTGTTGGTGCTCTCTCCCCTAAAGTTGACTTGTTTAGGGATTCCTTCACCAACCATTGGCATACTGGAGTCCCCCTGTAAGTTCCTTGTAAATGGTACTTAGGTACCCAGGGCATTGGTACCCCATGGGCTGCAGCATGTACTATGCCACCCATGGGAGCCCATGCAAACTGTGTCTGCAGGCCTGCCATTACAGCCTGCGTGAAGGGGTGCATGCGCCTTTCACTTTAGATATAAGGCTTGCCTTATATTGTGGTCACTGCACTTGGACACTTAGTCACCCTTATGGTAGGCCCTTCAGCCCAAGGGCAGGGTGCATGGATCTGAGTGTGACCCCTACAACCCAAGTCTACATTCTCTGGGCTTTGTAAGTGTGGGGAAGCCATCTTAAGGTATGTAGTGGACACTGGTCAACACAAGATGTCTAACTACATATTGGCTCCTCCGAACCTAGGCATGTTTGGTAGTAGGCATGTTGGAATCGTGCAACTGTGCCGATTCCAGTGTTAGTTGCATGATACCATGTATTCTGGGGGTTCCTTAGAGGATCCCCGAGATCTGCCTGTTCAGCCTTGCAGGGTCTGCATGCCAGCCTGTGCTGCTGCCAACCCTAGACAGTGTTCTGCCCTCTTGCTGATGAGCCTAACTCAGGGAGGGGAAGGCAGGTCAAAGGAGTTCCTGTAGGAGAGAGGTGTGACTACTTGTCCCTTTGAAATGGGGGTCCCTGGGCTGGAGGGGGGTGGCCTCTGAGCACCACCAGACTGCTTTGAAGTCCATATTTGGTGCCCTCCTTCCACAAACCAGTTTGCACCAGTACCAGGACCCTTGGTACCAGCTGTCGCACGAAACTACACAAAGGGCATGCCGCCCATCCAGCTCCTCCCCTTGGGAGGTGCACAAAGCTCTGCCAGGTGGCCACTGGATCCTGCCATTTTGGAAACAAGATGGGCAGAGGCCCCTGGGAGCATCTGACTGGTCAGGCCTGCTAGGTGACATCCCTGACCCCTCTGATAGTTGGGTCACCGTAGACAGTGTCTAACCTCCATTCTGGGTTAGTTAAGGGCTTCCCCGAGGGTGGGATCCCAGATTCATCAATACAACCTGGCCTCCGGAACCACTGCTGGTCTGCCTTAGGACCTGAAAAAAGAGTGTATCCAGGGGTAGGGCTCCTACTGCAACATTGTTTTTCCTGCTCCTGTCAGAATTCTTCAACATCTGTGCATCTGTGCATCCTCCAGGGTCACAAGGACTCTGCCTGCACCAGGAAGCGAGAAGGAATCTCCCTTGGAGTGAAGAAGTCTTTTCCTGCAACTGCAGGCATCTCGACGACAACAGACCGGCTAGCGGATCCTTCTGTCCCATGGACATCGAAAGGCTCTGCACACAGGTGGTAGTGCTGTGGCCCTCTCCAGATCCAAATTGCCTTCTTTCCAACTTGTGAGACGGTGGGTCCTTGCTGTAGCCACTGAATCCAGGCAATCCTTAGTAATAGTGTAGTTGGCTCTAGATAACAAGAGCTCTCATAGGGGTAGCTATGGAGAGCAGCTGAGACTTATCCAGTAGGGTGTAGAGCACTTGTATATACTACACAGGTTAGCCAGTGAAGTACACACAGGAAGGAACCACATAGGTGTTAGGAAAATATGTAATATTTACTATAACACACACTCTAGAACTAACTTTGGTATATCTCCTAAGTGGAGATATGGTCATACACAAATATGCTTAGTAACAGGTAAATAGATGCAAGAAATAGCATGGGCCCATGTGTGTGTGTGGGTGTGGGTGTGTGGGGAGGGGCGGCAATCCCTCTACAAAAAAAATTGAATGGGCAAATGACACCCAATCCACACTACCACCCAAGGACCTTAGGACTGGGGAAGTACTAACGCCCGAAAGCTAAGTAGGTAGGATTCCCTAGGCACCAGTGTGCACAGTGGAAATCTTGGGTTAGTGTTCGTAGGTTAACATGGGGAAGTTGAGGTTGGAGTTTTTGCATTTTAGGACCCTTCCCAGAGGACCCCGAAGAAACCTGTTAGGACAAGAGAGGTTGGATAGTGCTACTACCCAGAACAGTGGAGTACGTACACCAGAGAGCCAGGTGCATAGGGTGAAGTCGTGTCGGAACCTCCCATTGAAGTTAATGGGGACCTCGGTGGTCCAACTGCTGTTGTGACCCATGGACTAGGTTGGTGGAACCCAGGCATGGATTCCAGAGGGAGAGGGCCTAAGGAGAGAGGGCACAGAATCCAAACCACCGAGTGGTGTCCAGGCGGTGCAGGAGGGCAATGCCCACCCTTCTCGGTGATGCTTCCTGAAGTATAGTGGACGAGGAAGTGCACCTGTGGAGTCCAGGTGATGCAGTAGAATCTCAGGAGTTGTCCACGAGTTGTCCCACACCGGTCATCTGATTGCAGAGGGGGTCAGTAGTCAGTAGGGCCACCATAAAGCTCTGGCTAATGCAAGAAGTGTTGTGCAGTTTGTAGGGTTTTTGGGGCCCTGCAAGATCCATGTGACCCAACTTTGGCAGGTAGGTCAGGCCCAGCCCTCAGCAGACAGGAGTGTCAGCAGGAATCGTTGGAGCCTCCCAGCAGGACTATTGGGAGCAGGCACAGGGAGACCTCCGCAGCACAGCAAAGAGTGTTGCCTACGTCGCAGGAGCTGCGAAGCTGGAGAGTGCTGGAGGTTGGGGTTTCTTGGAGCTAGGAGGTCTACACAGGGGTTACAGACAAGCAGCTCCAGCGAGGGACCACAAACTTCCCAGCTGCACGGAAGATAGGTCAGACCTCTAGAGAGCCACAGAAGCACCACCTGTGTTGCAGAGCCTTGGAGAGTCCTTGGACCAGCAGAATCCACAAGCCTGTCATTGTCGTTGGAGTGCCTTCAGATGCAGGGGAATGACTCCTTCACTCCAAGGGATATTACTTCTTGCCTTTCTGAGTGCAAGCAAAGTCCCAGTGACTCTGGATGATGCACAACCACAGGGTTGCAGATGTCTTTGCAGAAAGAAGAAACAAAGTTGCAGCAGGAGCCCTCCTACTGGTTACAAGTTTGCTCTTGGTTCCTGAAGTACAGCGGCTATTTCAGTGTCCAGGTTACAGGGGTTCTTGCAGAGGAGGCTTGTAGACGGTTCTTGAAGTCTTGCAGATGAATCTGGGAACCATTCCCCTGGGGGGGGGGTCCCTTAAGTAACCCTAAAAGGGGGTTGGACACTATCTGCTGTGACCCACCTATCAGAGGGGGTCAAAGACATCACTCACCTGGGCTAACAAGTCAGATATACCCAGGGGCCTCTGCACATCTTATTTTCAAGATGGCATAATCAAGTGGACACCTAACAGAGCTCTGTGCACCTACGGGAGGAGCTGGATGAGGTGGTTTTGTACCAGAGCGGGAACTAGGAGTTCCTGCACTTGTGTAACCCGGTTTATGCAAGAAGTCCACCAAATCTGCTCTTCAAAGCAGTGTGGTGGCGCACAGAGCCACCCCTTCCCCAGCCCAGAGACACCGTTTTCTAAAGAAGTTGTGGTCACACCTCTGTCCTACAGGAAATCCTTTGTTCTGCCTTCCCCTGCCCAGTTAGGCTCAGCAGCAGGAGGGCAGAACAGTGTCTGGGGTCGGCAGCAGCATGGATTGGCATTCAGACCCAGCAAGGCTGTACACGAAGACATGGGGGATCCCCTAGAGAACTCTCAGAGTACATGGTATCACGCAACTAACACTGGAATTGGTGTAGTTGTATGATGCCAACATGTTTGATACCAAGCATGCCTAGGTTCGGGGAAGCCATTATGCAGTTGAACTACTTGTGTTGACCAGTGTACACTACATTTTAAAGATGGCTTCCCTGCACTTAGAAAGCCTAGCATGGCGCTTGGGGTTTGTAGAGGCACTAATGCTCATGCAGGGTTGCCCTCAGTCTTAGAACCATGCACCCGGCCCTTGGGCTAAAGGGCCTACCTTAGGGGTGACTTACAGGGTCAGAGTGCAGTGACCATGATATAAGGCAACCCTTATATCTGAAGTGAAAGTGCATACGCCATCTCATGCCAGCTGCAATGGCAGGCCTGCAGTCACAGTTCATATGGGTCCCCACGGGTGCCACAATACATGTGCAGCATGTGCCCATGGGGATCCCCTGGTGTACCAATGCCCTGGGGTACCTAAGTACCATATGCAAGAGACTTACATGGGTGCACCAGTATGCCAATTGCTTGGTGTAAAACTTACCTTACCATTAAAATTATGGAAGAGAGCACTGCCACTGTGCTCCTGGTTAGCAGAATCCCAGTGTACTACAGTCTAAACACACTGACAACAAGCAAAATAGTGGGGGTAACTATGCTACAAAGATGCTACTTTCCTACACCAGGTTCATGAATGGAACAGGAGAGTCAATCATTAGCATCAAATTATTCCAAAGGCATAAACTTGTTAGCGGTGGGGACCTTAAAAACTTTGAGCGAAACAGAAGGCGGCCTCATGCAGCCATTGGGATTCCCATCAAATGCGAATGAAGAAACACAGATTTATAAGAAGGAAAAATCAAAATGCCAATGTCAGTCAGCTACCTGAGCACCCTCTACAGTTTATTATAACAGCCAAGTCTTCTGGTACTAATGCATATCTACCGTTAATCACAATGCAGTCACCCAGGCTAGTCTTAAAGGAACAGCCAGTTCTTGAAACCCGCTTGACCATGATAACCTTATCCAATAAAAACCACTTATGCTCCCAACTTGATTGTATGAATCTAGTGTACTGTCTTATTGTTTAACGGGTCATGGCTCTCCCGCTCTTTTAAGATCTAACACACAAATCAGTTAAAACCATGATGTAATGAGTAGCTTTGGGTAGATATTATAAAATGAGTGGACCTGGGTAATCGAACTTGTGAGAAATGAGGATTGGCTTAGCATCACAGTTGTGAATCATTACAGGTGGCAGCTCTATTGCAGCTGAGTAAGTAGTCCCAGAAACTATAGTAAATCTTTACTCAGTCCAGTACTTTAACTTTGGTAGTGGCAACAGCAGAATCAGCATCTTCAAAGAACAAAACCTTTCTTGAATGTCATTGGAAAGTGTGTATTCTGGTTAATGAGTTCTTGGGCTGTGCAATGGATTTACACTGATGTATCTTTTTAATTGGCTGGGAGGCACGCTAGAAGTCAGATGAGTCATCAGTAGATCTTTGTATTTCAGCTTCATTTGTTTAAACATCGTTGATCACCAGGAGTGTTAATCTCCTTATTAGATACATAATTATTGCTATTAAAAAGTTGGGAGAGGTGAAGTACTTGTCGACACCCCTTTAACCATGTTTGGAGAGGGATTAATTTGCCTATCAGCTTGAGCAATTTTATGGTTAATTGGTCCAACAGAAAATACAATATCAATAGTAAGCACAGAGGATCAATCCTTTTCAGAATGGCTGGGCCAAGAAACTTTCCTCTTGCCTATCTTGAAAAGAAAAGCCAAGTGGGTTGTTAAATAGTGTTGTCCATGGGCTGCCTATTAGTGATGTCGGTTGGAATGCCTTGTCATACAGCAACATTCTCAACAGTCCCACTCTTTGGAGCAGACTCCATGTCAGTGTAGCTTAGAAAAAGAATTGGCCTACCCACAACCTGTATAATTCTCTAGCTTGCTCTAAAGTGATTACTCGTTGAATGTTGTATAGGTCTGCTTGTTTAGTGCACCCCCTCAGATCCAGTTCAGTTTTTTGGCTTTACGCCTCCTCTCCTAAATTCTAAATAGCACACCATGACAATTCTTCATGGAATGGCGTGGTTCTTGAAGTATGGGTCTTGGTCCAGTGCCATATACTGACATTAGGTGCATGGCTTCCCATGCCTTCCCTGGCCTAGACTTGAACTGCTTTTTGGATGACCCTCATCCATGCCAGTCCTTCAATAAGTGTATTAGTGCTCTGGTCCATGCAGAAGACTATGTGCTGCAGCTGTGCCACCAGATAACTTTCTAAATCTGATAGTGTGAGCCCTTTTATTTGTAATTCCATATGAAGGAGGTAATAACCTATCTCTTCCCCATTCAAAGGAGACTTCTTTGGATGTTTTTCTGAAGCATCTCTGGAAAATGTATGGTTACCTTGGTATTATGATCATTTGAATCCAGGCTAATTTTCTGATTAGAGATAATGGAAGTGAGGCCCAAAACTGAATTGAATTCTCATCCTTGTTTGAACCCTGCTTACTTCCAGGTCTACCATTTTGCCTCTTGGGCTGTTGTACAAATTCCTAAATATTTAAACCCTTTCAGCTGCCACTGCTGAGCAAGTCCAGCAGGTAAGAGTCCGGACGGACAGAAAATCAGCATTAGTCTTGACTTGGTGGCATGTATAGGCCTGACACCTGTTCAAAACTGCGCAGTGTCCTGGCACAACCAGGACCACTACTGTGGAGCTTCTCACGAAATCTATATTAGTGTCAACATATAATGAGACAGTATGGACCCCGTGTCCTATTGAGATTCCCCACATTGACATTTCTTTATGTCACTGCATTGCCAGGGCAGTGGACATCCCTTTCTAGTACCCCTTCTCACCCGCCACCTGTATGAAACAACCTTACCAGTTCTAACTCACATCATAGAGTTTGTGTACAGGAGCTTGATCTATTTCATATACATGGGATGAACCCAAATTTCTTCACCACCTCAAAAAGGAAGTCCCATACTACGATATCAAAGCCCTTCACTGTATCGAAGACCACAGCTGAGTATTCTTGGTCATTTAAATTGAGATGGTGCTTGACATGTGCCAGTCATCTCTGATTCTTGATCATGTTCTGATTCCTGTAGCCAGCCTATTTTGATTTCTTTTTTGCCTCTTGTAGTGGTTAAGCCCCTGGACATTCCATGTTAATTAAGTTAACCTTCATCGCCATACCCTAGCCCTTTTACCATTTGACCCTCCCACAGCTTCAAAATCTTTCTGACCTTGAACCTCCCTGTGTACACGGCAAAACTTGTATCATTTGTCCCTTATACTGTGATCTGTGTTTCTCACACATTGCAGAATGTAATCTTTGTCTCTGAAATTCAGAAATTGAGTTACCATTGCTCTGGGGCACCTGTTTGTAATGTGGGGCTAGTGCTTTGTGTTCCCTCTCAATGAAGAACAGTTTTGATAGGGGTTTGGGCTGTAGTGTTTCAAGCTTCCAGTTCTCCAGGAAGAGCTCTGCCAGAGATTCTCACATACCCTGGAGAAACCCAACAGTTGAAGTTGTTCCTGTGGGATATCCCTGTGGCATTTTTCAGTTTTACCTCTAGAGTTTGCACATGGTAGAGCTTGATGATTGCATCCTGTATTTTGCTGATGTTATCTGTGGCACTCAGCAGTGTGCCTCCCCTTATGCTCACTATCTTCTACACTTTTCGCAGATCTGTCCCAGATTAATTAAATCTCCACCAACTCTACCTCAATTTTCTGCTCAATGACAGCTCTGGAATCCTGGATGATGAATCAGAGGACTGATAAGGAGGACTGTCCTGCTGTCATTTGAGAGCAGTCAGTCTTGGCCTTTAAGTCGGTTCATCCCCTATGCTGTCATGCATGGAACTATTTTATTGGTCTTTGTAGGCCTAGGTACCTTTTATTTCACCATTTTTGTTTAAACGTCCTCTTGATCTTCCCCCAACTGGGGAAATCACTGGTGCCCACAACTTCCTTCCTAATATTCGGGCTCCGACCCAAGGCCACAATTATTCAGTTCCTTCAAACCACAACTGCCAGTGGAGAAACTTCTCACATACCCCTGGTGACGAGGGGCATGCCTAATATATTCCTGAGGCCAGTGATGGGGAATATGTCTCAGCCACCACTGTCGAGGCTTCAGAGGTCTAAGTGGAAGCACAGGATTACCTGCGTCCCCTCTGGCATTTAGACCCCGCTTTGGGTGTCCCCATCTATACCTCATCTTGATTCATTTGTTTTAGTAATTTTTGAAAGTGCAACAGTATATCGTCTGACATAAGCCACATTACAGAAGATAAATGGCCAGTATAGTATGACATATTGCAGTAGACTCAAATGATGCATGTATTAGTGTCAAGAGACATTTTGACAAGCAAGAGTCAATTGCAAAGCACACACTAAACAATAGCAAGTAAAAATACTACATGGAGGACATTGAGGCGACAATGGAGGGTTATCACAATAAAATGCAGTAGATGAGAGCTGCAGGACAGGGAGAGAAGTGGGGTTCAAGGATAAGTAGAGGAGGAACAGTGACAAGTGTCCCACACAGCTGTCGGACGTGCTGCAGCTAATTATGATGAAGCGAAAATCTTAGGTATCCAACCAAGTGCTGCATGCAACAATAGTAGGGTGTCCTCTGATGTTTGCATCTCTGTGTGGCAAGCAACTCAAGGAAGCAAGAGCCAGCTATGCAACAATGTCAGTAGCTATTATCCCTGGGGTGGTAGCTCTGAAATAAGTATTCATGGTGGAGTCGTGTATTCACGTTGGACACAGAAAGCCTAAAGGAGGACATCCCAACTCATTGACAGCAGGTACTTTTGGAGCCCATGAGCTTCTTCATTGCGGAGGCTTGTGGTGCTCATGGCTTCCACCCGCAAGACTTGAGAAAACGATAAAGGGCCCTGTGAGCTTGGGACTCATGAAAAGGCCCAAGGCACAGACTTCCCATCTATGTGACTTAGGCCTGGTTGGCGGTAACTACTGCCAAATTATGACCATGGCGGAAAGATCTCTGATAGACAGCCAATGTACGACACCGACCGCCAGGGCGGAATCAACAGCCACCATGGTGGTAGCCGCCTACAGCCAGGCGGAAGTCAATGTTCCGCCCACCATATTAATGCACTGCAATCTGCCACCTTTGCTGGGGTGGTAACAACGACATCAAAAGCCTGGCGGAAACAGACCTCAGAAGGGATTGGACTCACCATTGGAGACACAGGGAACAACCACGCCGCCATGGAGCCTGAACTGCATGTCTTCCCCATGATATTCTACATTCTGCTCCTCCATGAACACCAATACCGGTGAAGACGACGACGACGGTGAGTACAGGCGCCTAGCACACAAGGGAGGGAGAAAAAAGAGAGTGACACACACACATGCAACCCCCACCCCACAACACCATTCACACAATCAGCTGCATTATTAAAACATTGTTACCCCGTAACTCGGATGAATAATGCAAGGACAAAACAATTGCGAAAAAGTGAATGTACTGAGAGCAACACATCAAGAAAAATAAGTTAGGCAGGATAATAGATATATACATATGTACCGAAAAAGGAACACAGCCCATCCACAAAGTTCGTAGGCAGCATGGCCACAGGCCAAAGTCCAAGGCCACACATGTCACCTGCATGAACACGAAGAGAACACTGCAGGGTCATCAGTTGGTAAATAGGCAGGCACCTCTGGAGGGTGCGGGGGACCTCAGCCGGGAGATGGAACAAGACCACTGGTTCTGGAGGGGGCAACATGCCCTGTGCTTGGTCGTGGGGAGTACAAGGCCACAGTCTCTCAGGTGGGTGACTTGCCCACTTGCTCTGGAGGGGGCAACATGCTCTGTGCTTGTTCCTGGGGATGTGCAAGACCACAGTCTCTCAGGTGGGTGACTTGCCCACTTGCTCTGGAGGGGGCAACATGCCCTGTGCTCTTGATCCTGGGGAGTCCTTGGGTATGGGGGTGTCTTACCTACTGGTTCTGGAGGGGGCCTCGTGCCCTGTGCTCTTGATCCTGGGGAGTCTTGAGTATGTGGGTGTCTTACCCACTGGTTCTGGAGGGGCATCGTGCCCTGTGCTCTAGATCCTGGGGAGTCCTGGGTATGTGGGAGTCTTACCCACTGGTTCTGGAGGGGGCCTCGTGCCCTGTGCTTGGTCCTGGGGAGTGCAGGGTCACAGCCTCTCAGGTGGGCGTCATACCCACTGGATTTGCAGGGGGCAGGCCGCACAGCAGCCCATGGAGGCAGGATTACATACCATGGGGGGGAGGCTCCTGCCTATCCCCGGCAACCTCGGACGGCTGCTCTCTGGAGGTGGTGGTGCTGCTGGTGGGGGGAGGCTCCTGCCCATCCCCTGCAACCTCGGACGACTGCTCACTGGAGGTTGTGGTGCTGCTGGTGCTGCTGGTGGGGGAAGGCTCCTGCCCATCTCATGCAACCTTGGACGGCTGCACAACCATAGTTGGTGGTGGGGGCTCCGTCACAGTTCCCGCCCCAGGCCCCTTGCTCTTCCTGCCTGCTGGTGCAGGCTCTTTGGTCTTCCTGGCAGCTGGGACAGGCTCCTTTCCCTTCTTAGCAGCTGCTGCAGGCTCCGTTGTCTTCCTGGCAGCTAGGACAGGTTACTTTCCCTTCTTGCCTTCTAGGGCAGGCTCCTTGCTTTTCTGGCAGCTGGGGCAGGCTCCTTTCCCTTGAGGCTGCCTGGTGCAGGCTCCTTCACCTTCAGGACATGTGGCCTGGATCCTTTTCCACCACGAGTGGGTGTGGTGACGACCTGGCCCGTGGACCGGCTGGCTGAGGTGCTTGGCTGGGTTCTTCCTACCCTGCCTATACGTGCAGGGCAGTGGGGGGAAGGGGTAGGGAAGAGGTCAATGGTGGATAGGAACAGTTTCTTAGGGACATTGGGGAGGAAAGAGGGAGAAGGAATGGGAGTGGAGGAAGAGGGAGTGGTTGTTTGAGGTGTCTGTCTGCTGATTTTGGGTGCAGGTGCATGGGCTGGATGCTGTTGTGAGGTGGGTGGCTGTTGAGTGTCTGAGTGCTTGCGTTTGTGTACCGTAGGAGGGGGGTGACAGACACAGTGGGAGAAGACACAGGGGACGTGTGCATGGCTGTTGTGGAGGCATCTGCCAGTGAGGTGTGTGTGCTGCTTGGTGTGGTGATGTTGCTGGTAGTGGATGATGATGTAGTGCATGCAGGTGTGAGTGTAGACGGAACTGGGAAGGAGGTTGAGGAGGAGGAGGGAGAGACAGTGGAAATAGTGGATGTTGGTGTGTCTGCATCTGAATGGTGTTTGTGTGAGTGCCTGTGGGATGAAGTGTGGTGCTTGTGTTTGCCTGTACCACTCTTGTGTGTTGTCTTGTTTGCTTGCTTGTCTGCCTGTGTGCTTGGGATGGGTTGGGGTTGAGGAGAATGGGACTGGGAAGAGGAAGTTGAAGGGGGGAGGGTAGAAACAGGGACAATGGCTGCCATCAGAGAGGAGGCCAGAGCCTGGATCGATCTCTGTTGGGCCGCCAATCCAGTGTGAATGCCCTCCAGGAATGCATTAGTCTGTTGCATCTGGGCTGCCAGCCCCTGGATGGCATTCACAATGATTGACTGCCCTACAGAGATGGATCTCAGGAGGTCAATAGCCTTCTCACTCAGGGCAGCAGGGCTCACTTGGGCAGGGCCTGAGGTGCCTGGGGCGATGAGATGCCCACCCTCCTGGGTGAGCAGACACGGGCAACTCGATGAGGGGCTGCTGAGAAGGCGGTGCTGGTACGGGGGTGGCAACTGTACCTGTAGCTGGGGTGGTCACAGAGGTGTCCGCCACCAGCAGGGAGCTTCCATCAGAGGAGGTATTTGTGTCAGAACTGTCCCCTCCAGTCCCCGCCATGGTGTTCCCTTTGCCCTCTGTCCCACTGGTGCCCTCAGCGTTGGTGGACTCTGCCTCTTGGGTCCTGTGGGATGCAGCTCCCTCCGTTACCGGTGCCTCTGCTCCTCCACCAGATGATGCTAATGCACATAAGGAGAGGGTGAAAAAACAAAAAGGGGGGGAGTGACAAAGGATACAGTTGGTCAATGGCTGCACCAACACTACTTTTGGCATACACAGCACCCTCACACACAGGGAACAGCCCTACGCAATATGCCATAGCACTACCAGAGAAATAGTTAGCTGCCAAGGCTTGGGATACACCCACCGCCAAATGCAGCCCACCTGGGACCCACACAGCCCTGACCAGTAGTGGATGCCTACAAGCTAGGTTGCAAGATTTTCCCTTCTGAACTCTAGCCACCACGGGACCTATGCTGCAGTATCAGGCCTGGCCTAGGGGCACCCAGTGACACACATCCCCCAGCCAGATACCATCCTACCATGCGTAGGATGTAATGATGAGCACTGTACTCACCCCCGTGTGGCTGCTGTGATGCCCTCAAGCTCCCATCCAGCCCAGGATAGGCCACAGCAGTATGCAGGCCATCAGGGGGGGTCAGGGTTCGACGGGCACCCCTTCCTACTTGGGAGGCCATCCCCAGCCGGGCCTCCAGCGTCTCAGGTCCTCCCACCGTTTCCGACAGTGGGTGCTCCGCCTGCCGTAGACCCACATGGTCCACACCTCCTTGGCAATGGCATGCCATATACCCTTCTTTTGATGGGTGACCTGCAGAGTCAATACACACAGGAAAATGGATTTAGTCAGTCCTGCCTGTTACACTTATGGCCCACCATACCCCTTCACATCACCATTTACAAACACGTGGCCCAGCACACAACCAATATGCCGCGCAGAGGACATCCACCCACCCCCCCTTAAACCAGGCCTTCACACACACCTCTCCATGCATTTATGCCACATACATCGTGCCCACAATGTACTCACCTGTTGGTCTGGAGGCCCATATAACAGTCCGTACTGGGGTAGGACCCCATCCACCAGTCTCTCCAACTCCGCCGAAGTGAAGGCTGGGGCCCTTTCCCCAGTCACACGGGCCATGGTAGGTTCCAGACACAGGTCACAGGAGCTCATGCAGTCTAGGTCCTCTCCTGTTGAAGATCAGGTAGCAAGTGAGGTATGAGATAGAAAATGGTAGTCACGTCCGGGGCGGTGCATACCGTCACCGCCAGCGTAGATCACCATTGGCCACTGTAACCCATAGAGCCCAATGTTAACCAATGAGCAATTGCACAACGGTTCCCGACCTCCTCCCGCAGCAGCGCACGTCGTCAGTGGAATTACCTAACTTCCGCCTGTCCCTCCACACAGGACAGGTCGGACGCCATTTCAGGGGGGGGAGGCAGGCCCTGGAAACTTGCTGCGTCACTGGTGAAAATAGGACATACTAGACAAATTACACTTACCCATTACAAGCTAACAGCTTGCAAAGTTATGTTGTATCTCCAATGTTCAGTTTGTGACCGGCTCCTCACTCTTTTGCCCCATAGATTACTACCGTGCGGATGAATAGGAGATGGAGACATACCCCGTGTACAGACCTCTGGTGGACTTGGCAACAATGGAGGACAGGCACATTATCCTGACCTATAGACTTGGCAGGGCCACAATCACAGAGCTGAGTGCCCAATTGGAGCCTGACCTGATATCTGCTATCTGTCACCCCACTGGGATCCCCCCTCTTGTGCAAGTTCTATCAGTGCTCCATTTCCTGGCAACTGGTTCTTCCCCAGTGACAGTGGGCTTGGCAGCAGGGATGTCACAGCCAATGTTCTCAATATTGCTAACAAGAGTGCTGTCTGCCCTGATTAAACACATGTGCAGCTACATTGTATTTCTCCAGGTTGAAGATTTTCCCTTATTGCATTTGCTCCCTCCCCCCCCCCCCCCCTTCCCCCCAGTCAGAGTGAACAGGTGTTCTGAAATCGTAAGAGCTTCCACTCTATGAATGTGCAGATGGTGTGCTTGGCAGACCAGTACATCTCCCACATCAATGCTAAGTATCCTGGGTCAGTGCATGATGTCTTTGTCCTGAGGAATAGCAGCATCCAAAATGTGATGGCCCAACTCCAGAGGCACAGGTGGTGGTTAATAGGTGAGCCCTGGTTCCCACCCAGTATATGTTGGTGTATGGGTGTGGTGTGGGCCATATGGGATAGTGTGTCGCTAACTGTTGTCCCTCAATATTTGCAGGTGACTCTGGTTTCCCCAACCTATCATGGCTGCTGACCCCTGTGAGGAATGCCAGGACAAGGGCAGAAAAACGTTATAATGAGGCCCATGGGCGATCCAGAAGGATAATAGAAAGGACCATTAGCCTCCTAAAGGCCAGGTTCCAGTGCCTCCATCTAACAGGTCGATCCCTGTGCTACTCACCCAGGAAGGTCTGCCAGATGGTAGTGGCATGTTGCTTGTTGCACAACCTTGCCCTGAGAAGCCATGTGCCTTTTCTGCAGGAGGAGGAGGAGGCTCGAGATGCCCGTGTGCCAGCAGTGGACCCTGTGGACAGTGAGGATGAGGAGGCAGAGAATGAGGATGAGGACAACAGAACATCAGTGATCAGAAAATATTTCCAATGACACACAGGTAAGACAGTGTTACTTCACATTTCATTTACTTTTGTTTGAATTTCTGTGGCACTAGCATGCTATTATTTCCCACTTCTATGCTCACTTACTGTACTCTCTGGCAATTCATTTTGCAGATGTTGGTGACCTGACATACACTCCTTGTGTGATTACTGCAGCCAGCTACAGGTCATTAATCTATGCTCATTTTCTGTACAGTTGAATTGCAATGTTTGTACCTGTTTCAATGAACACATCATTGAAAATATGACAGACTCAAGGGTATTTATTGAAGTGCTAAAATATAGAGGGGCAAGTGCAGTGGGCTAGGGTGATGATGGAGGAAAGTCCAGGGTATTGTTCCAGTCTGTAGCACAGGTGCATTGGCCAAGTGGACATAGGAATGGGAGCAATGGCAGTTCAAGGTGGACAGGGTGACAGAGTGGGACACAAGGGGGACAATTAGGAGAGTCTCATTTCCTGGCGGGGTCTTGGCAAATGTCTCTGGCTTCTGTCTTGATCACAGGGAACGTTTGCAGGTGGTTCTCTTTCTACAGGGGGGTGGGGGTGTGCTGGTGGCCTGTGAGTCCTGTAGCAGGGGCCTCCAGGCCACTAGCGGCAGCAGAGGTGAAAGGCTGTTCATATGTCTGGCTAGTGGCAGGGGCCCGCTGTTGTGTGACTGCCTCCCTCATTATATTGGCCATGTCTGCCAGCACCCCTGCTATGGAGATGAGGGTGTTGTTGATGGCCTGCAAGTCCTCCCTGATCCCCTGGTGCTGTCCCTCCTGCAGCCGAGTGTTCTCCTGCACGTTGTCCAGGATCTGGCCCATGGGAATGTTGATATGCTCCCAGGATCTCTGCAAGTGCCTCCTGGAGAGACGGTTCCTGCGCCTGTCCTCCCCCTGGCGCACAGCAGTCCTCCCAGTGTCCCTGGTGGCCTGTGTCTCTGTCCCCTGAACAACGTGCCCACTGACCCCAGGTCCCTGATTGTCTTGGTTATGAGGTGTGCCCTGGGGTCCCTGTAGAGGTGGACACATTGCTGATTGCATGTCCTGGGGACAGAGGTATGGGTACGCTGGGTGGGTGCTGTGTTGGTGTTTCCTGATGGGGGAGGCTCTGTGGTGGTGTCTTACTGGGCCTGGGTAACCGGATGTCCTGAGATCCCTGATGGGCCGGGTTGGTCATCCAGATCCTGAAGACCAGAGTTGCTGTCATCACTGTGGGCCTCTTCAGTTGGGGGACTGGATATTGCTGGCACCTCCTCTCCGCTGACATTGGCTGGGGTACCTGTGGGGATGTAAATGATGTGTCATGGTTTCTGTGTCTGACTTGCCCTCTTTGGTTGTATTTGCCCTGGCAGCTTTCACTTATGTACTTTGGTGTATGGAGGGATTATTAGTTCTCTATAGTGTGCATGCTTTAGTGATGAGTGCCCATGCAGGACTGCGAGTGGTGTCCATGCATTGGTAGAGCATGCAGGGCTTGGCATTGGAATGAGTGAGATGTGATGATGGGGTGTGTGGAAAGTGGTGGAGTGATGGGATTGAGGGTGAGGGTGGGGGTATGTGATGGCATGCAGGTAGTGTAGTAATAGTAGTAGAAGAGAGTTGACTTACCCGAGTCCAGTCATCCTCCTACTCCAGCCAGGCCCTCACGATGCAGGATTGCCAAGACTTGCCCCTCCCATGCTGTTAGTTGTGGTGGGGGAGGTGGGGGTCCACTGTACTGTCCTCTGTACAGCGAGCTGGTGTCTCACTGCAATGGAAAGTACCTTCCCCCTGTAGGTCGTTCCACCTCTTCCTGATGTCGTCCCTCGCTCTTGGGTGCTGTCCCACGGCGTTTACCCTGTCCACGATTCTCCGCTAAAGCTCCATCTTCCTAGCTATCGATATCTGCTGCACCTGTGCTCCAAATAGCTGTGGAGTATTGGGCAAATTGTTGGGTAAAGTGTTTGGCTGTGTGATGTGGGGTGCATGAGTAGTGTATAGGTGTGTATAGTGTGTGGCTCTTGTTGTGTCTGTGGTCTTGATGTCTATCTGCTGGCAATTGTTTGTATTGGTAAAGGGTTGTGGGTAATGTGGGTGTGTGTTTTATAGTGGTGTGGGTGTCAGGTGTGTGTCCAGTGTGGTGGTGTTTTGCTTGTGTGTGTCCATTTTGAGCGCGGCGGTATGTACCACCAGTGGTTTACCGCTGTTGAATGTCCGCCATGGTGATTTGTGGGTCATAATGTGATGGGCTTAGTTCTCTTGGCGTAACGGTGTGGATTTTGATACTGCCAGTTTCACTGACCTTTGGTGTGGTGCATTTGTGTATGTGGCTGAATACTGACAGATTGATGTATGTGTGTCATAATATGGTGAACGGATATCTGCCGCAGCGGTGGTAAGCTGGCTGCAGTCAGCGTGGCGGTAAGTGGGATTTACCGCCAATGTCATAATGAGGGCCTTAGTCTGTCCAGACACTTCCTGAAGTTGCCTAGTTTCCCCTGTCCAATAATGTGTTACGATTTGGGCATGACCAGATCATGTATCGTAGACCAGCTCCTGTGTGATGGCAGCGGGGGCAGGAGTTGTCGGATCCTGGAAAGAAGGTATTTTTCTCCAGGGTCAGATAAAAATGTTCTGGTTCCAGGTAGGCATTCCTGGATACCATAAATGGGTGAACAAAACCCAGTTTCCAGTCAGCATCACGAAGCACTCTTCCAAATTCTACTTTCCAAGTGGCTCGCAATGTCTCGATGGGTGCCAGTGTGTGAGATGCTAATGATGAGGTGATCCATCTAATAAGATGATGACCGTTGATCAGGGAATGGAGCAGATGGAGCACTTAGTGCATAGGTGGTTCGTTGGCAGTAATCTACCAGTAGCAGCGCAGCGCATGTATCAGTGCGCACTATAGGCTATGAAGTGTCCCTGGGCAGCCGGTAGTTTTCCACTAGGGAATCAAAGGAGAGCAATGATCCATCCTCATATATATCCCAGGGCATCAATGCCCAGTGTACATCACTGTTGAGTGGGGGTGAACGCCAAGGTTTTGCAGGCTTTGCAGTGGCACAGATTGGGCATAGGAAAGTATTGGGGCTGTGGAACGCATAGCTATTCTGTAGCATTGGTGAGCTACTCGCATAAGTTGGAATAAAGTTTGCAGTGAGTGGCCCACTAGGCAAATACATAACAGTACTTCTGTTAGGTGCCATGCTCTATTAAGAGTAGCAGTGTCGGCCACTGGCCAAGCCCCCATCTATGCTTCATGACAGTGAGTTAATTGCATCCTACTTGAATGCACAAATCATCTTCCCCCGCCATGCGTGGAAGATTTTTCTGCTGTAATAGATTGTGACTTAAAGAGCAGTAATATAACAAAACATGTTCTGTGTTTAGTTGTTAGCTCTTTTATCAAAGAGAATTTTGTTTTAATGGTGTAGGAAGTTGGCTCTGTATGCACTATTTCAAAGTAAGGAATAGTATGCACAGAGTCCAAGGGTTCCCCTTAGAGGTAAGATAGTGGCAAAAAGAGATAATACTAATGCTCTATTTTGTGGTAGTGTGGTCGAGCAGTAGGCTTATCCAAGGAGTAGTGTTAAGCATTTGTTGTACATACACATAGACAATAAATGAGGTACACACACTCAGAGACAAATCCAGCCAATAGGTTTTTGTATAGAAAAATATCTTTTCTTAGTTTATTTTAAGAACCACAGGTTCAAATTTTACATGTAATATCTCATTCGAAAGGTATTGCAGGTAAGTACTTTAGGAACTTCAAATCATCAAAATTGCATGTATACTTTTCAAGTTATTCACAAATAGCTGTTTTAAAAGTGGACACTGCAATTTTCACAGTTCCTAGGGGAGGTAAGTATTTGTTAGGTTAACCAGGTAAGTAAGACACTTACAGGGCTTAGTTCTTGGTCCAAGGTAGCCCACCGTTGGGGGTTCAGAGCAACCCCAAAGTCACCACACCAGCAGCTCAGGGCCGGTCAGGTGCAGAGTTCAAAGTGGTGCCCAAAACGCATAGGCTAGAATGGAGAGAAGGGGGTGCCCCGGTTCCGGTCTGCTTGCAGGTAAGTACCCGCGTCTTCGGAGGGCAGACCAGGGGGGTTTTGTAGGGCACCGGGGGGGACACAAGTCCACACAGAAATTTCACCCTCAGCGGCGCGGGGGCGGCCGGGTGCAGTGTAGAAACAAGCGTCGGGTTCGCAATGTTAGTCTATGAGAGATCTCGGGATCTCTTCAGCGCTGCAGGCAGGCAAGGGGGGGATTCCTCGGGGAAACCTCCACTTGGGCAAGGGAGAGGGACTCCTGGGGGTCACTTCTCCAGTGAAAGTCCGGTCCTTCAGGTCCTGGGGGCTGCGGGTGCAGGGTCTCTCCCAGGCGTCGGGACATTAGGTTCAAAGAGTCGCGGTCAGGGGAAGCCTCGGGATTCCCTCTGCAGGCGGCGCTGTGGGGGCTCAGGGGGGACAGGTTTTGGTACTCACAGTATCAGAGTAGTCCTGGGGTCCCTCCTGAGGTGTTGGATCGCCACCAACCGAGTCGGGGTCGCCGGGTGCAGTGTTGCAAGTCTCACGCTTCTTGCGGGGAGCTTGCAGGGTTCTTTAAAGCTGCTGGAAACAAAGTTGCAGCTTTTCTTGGAGCAGGTCCGCTGTCCTCGGGAGTTTCTTGTCTTTTCGAAGCAGGGGCAGTCCTCAGAGGATGTCGAGGTCGCTGGTCCCTTTGGAAGGCGTCGCTGGAGCAGGATCTTTGGAAGGCAGGAGACAGGCCGGTGAGTTTCTGGAGCCAAGGCAGTTGTCGTCTTCTGGTCTTCCGCTGCAGGGGTTTTCAGCTGGGCAGTCCTTCTTCTTGTAGTTGCAGGAATCTAATTTTCTAGGGTTCAGGGTAGCCCTTAAATACTAAATTTAAGGGCGTGTTTAGGTCTGGGGGGTTAGTAGCCAATGGCTACTAGCCCTGAGGGTGGGTACACCCTCTTTGTGCCTCCTCCCAAGGGGAGGGGGTCACGATCCTAACCCTATTGGGGGAATCCTCCATCTGCAAGATGGAGGATTTCTAAAAGTTAGAGTCACTTCAGCTCAGGACACCTTAGGGGCTGTCCTGACTGGCCAGTGACTCCTCCTTGTTTTTCTCATTATTTTCTCCGGCCTTGCCGCCAAAAGTGGGGCCTGGCCGGAGGGGGCGGGCAACTCCACTAGCTGGAGTGTCCTGCTGGGTTGGCACAAAGGAGGTGAGCCTTTGAGGCTCACCGCCAGGTGTGACAATTCCTGCCTGGGGGAGGTGTTAGCATCTCCACCCAGTGCAGGCTTTGTTACTGGCCTCAAAGTGACAAAGGCACTCTCCCCATGGGGCCAGCAACATGTCTCGGTTTGTGGCAGGCTGCTAAAACTAGTCAGCCTACACAGATAGTCGGTTAAGTTTCAGGGGGCACCTCTAAGGTGCCCTCTGGGGTGTATTTGACAATAAAATGTACACTGGCATCAGTGTGCATTTATTGTGCTGAGAAGTTTGATACCAAACTTCCCAGTTTTCAGTGTAGCCATTATGGTGCTGTGGAGTTCGTGTTTGACAAACTCCCAGACCATATACTCTTATGGCTACCCTGCACTTACAATGTCTAAGGTTTTGTTTAGACACTGTAGGGGTACCATGCTCATGCACTGGTACCCTCACCTATGGTATAGTGCACCCTGCCTTAGGGCTGTAAGGCCTGCTAGAGGGGTGTCTTACCTATACTGCATAGGCAGTGAGAGGCTGGCATGGCACCCTGAGGGGAGTGCCATGTCGACTTACTCGTTTTGTCCTCACTAGCACACACAAGCTGGCAAGCAGGGTGTCTGTGCTGAGTGAGAGTTCTCCAGGGTGGCATAAGACATGCTGCAGCCCTTAGAGACCTTCCTTGGCATCATGGCCCTTGGTACTAGAAGTACCAGTTACAAGGGACTTATCTGGATGCCAGGGTCTGCCAATTGTGGATACAAAAGTACAGGTTAGGGAAAGAACACTGGTGCTGGGGCCTGGTTAGCAGGCCTCAGCACACTTTCAATTGTAAACATAGCATCAGCAAAGGCAAAAAGTCAGGGGGCAACCATGCCAAGGAGGCATTTCCTTACACAACCCCCCCCCCAAACGAAAGAGGATGAGACTAACCTTTCCCAAGAGAGTCTTCATTTTCTAAGTGGAAGAACCTGGAAAGGCCATCTGCATTGGCATGGGCAGTCCCAGGTCTGTGTTCCACTATAAAGTCCATTCCCTGTAGGGAGATGGACCACCTCAACAGTTTAGGATTTTCACCTTTCATTTGCATCAGCCATTTGAGAGGTCTGTGGTCAGTTTGAACTAGGAAGTGAGTCCCAAAGAGGTATGGTCTCAGCTTCTTCAGGGACCAAACCACAGCAAAGGCCTCCCTCTCAATGGCACTCCAACGCTGCTCCCTGGGGAGTAACCTCCTGCTAATGAAAGCAACAGGCTGGTCAAGGCCATCATCATTTGTTTGGGACAAAACTGCCCCTATCCCATGTTCAGAGGCATCAGTCTGCACAATGAACTGCTTAGAATAATCTGGAGCTTTTAGAACTGGTGCTGAGCACATTGCTTGTTTCAGGGTGTCAAAGACCTGTTGGCATTCCACAGTCCAGTTCACTTTCTTGGGCATTTTCTTGGAGGTGAGTTCAGTGAGGGCTGTCACAAGGGATCCATATCCCTTCACAAACCTCCTGTAATACCCAGTCAAGCCAAGGAATGCCCTGACTTGAGTCTGGGTTTTTGGAGCTACCCAGTCCAGAATAGTCTGGATCTTGGGTTGGAGTGGCTGAACTTGGCCTCCACCTACAAGGTGGCCCAAGTAAACCACAGTTCCCTGCCCTATCTGGCATTTGGATGCCTTGATAGAGAGGCCTGCAGATTGCAGAGCCTTCAAAACCTTCTTCAGGTGGACCAGGTGATCCTGCCAGGTGGAGCTAAAGACAGCAATATCATCAAGATAAGCTGTGCTAAAGGACTCCAAGCCAGCAAGGACTTGATTCACCAACCTTTGGAAGGTGGCAGGGGCATTCTTTAAACCAAAGGGCATAACAGTAAACTGATAATGCCCATCAGGTGTGGAGAATGCTGTCTTTTCTTTTGCTCCAGGTGCCATTTTTATTTGCCAGTACCCTGCTGTCAAGTCAAAGGTACTTAGAAATTTGGCAGCACCTAATTTATCAATGAGCTCATCAGCTCTTGGAATTGGATGGGCATCTGTCTTGGTGACATAATTGAGCCCTCTGTAGTCCACACAAAACCTCATCTCTTTCTTTCCATCTTTGGTGTGAGGTTTGGGGACTAAGACCACTGGGCTAGCCCAGGGGCTGTCAGAGCGCTCAATTACTCCCAATTCCAGCATCTTGTGGACTTCCACCTTGATGCTTTCTTTAACATGGTCAGATTGTCTAAAGATTTTGTTCTTGACAGGCATGCTGTCTCCTGTGTCCACATCATGGGTACACAGGTGTGTCTGACCAGGGGTTAAGGAGAAGAGTTCAGGAAACTGTTGTAGGACTCTCCTACAATCAGCTTGCTGTTGGCCAGAGAGGGTGTCTGAGTAGATCACTCCATCTACTGTGCCATCTTTTGGGTCTGATGACAGAAGATCAGGGAGAGGTTCACTCTCTGCCTCCTGATCCTCATCTGTTACCATCAACAGATTCACATCAGCCCTGTCATGGAAGAGCTTAAGGCGGTTCACATGGATCACCCTCTTGGGGCTCCTGCTTGTGCCCAGGTCCACCAGGTAGGTGACCTGACTCTTCCTTTCTAGTACTGGGTAAGGGCCACTCCATTTGTCCTGGAGTGCCCTGGGAGCCACAGGCTCCAGAACCCAGACTTTCTGCCCTGGTTGGAACTCAACCAGCGCAGCCTTTTGGTCATACCAAAACTTCTGGAGCTGTTGGCTGGCCTCAAGGTTTTTGGTTGCCTTTTCCATGTACTCTGCCATTCTAGAGCGAAGGCCAAGTACATAGTCCACTATGTCCTGTTTAGGCTCATGGAGAGTTCTCTCCCAGCCTTCTTTAACAAGGGCAAGTGGTCCCCTTACAGGATGACCAAACAGAAGTTCAAAGGGTGAGAATCCTACTCCCTTCTGTGGCACCTCTCTGTAAGCGAAAAGCAGACATGGCAAGAGGACATCCCATCTCCTTTTGAGTTTTTCTGGGAGCCCCATGATCATGCCTTTTAATGTCTTGTTGAATCTCTCAACCAAGCGATTAGTTTGTGGATGGTATGGTGTAGTGAATTTATAAGTCACTCCACACTCATTCCACATGTGCTTTAGGTATGCTGACATGAAGTTGGTACCTCTGTCAGACACCACCTCCTTAGGGAAACCCACTCTGGTAAAGATACCAATGAGGGCCTTGGCTACTGCAGGGGCAGTAGTCGACCTAAGGGGAATAGCTTCAGGATACCTGGTAGCATGATCCACTACTACCAGGATATACATATTTCCTGAGGCTGTGGGAGGTTCTAGTGGACCAACTATGTCCACACCCACTCTTTCAAAGGGAACCCCCACCACTGGAAGTGGAATGAGGGGGGCCTTTGGATGCCCACCTGTCTTACCACTGGCTTGACAGGTGGGGCAGGAGAGGCAAAACTCCTTAACCATGTTGGACATATTGGGCCAGTAGAAGTGGTTGACTAACCTCTCCCACGTCTTGGTTTGTCCCAAATGTCCAGCAAGGGGAATGTCATGGGCCAATGTTAGGATGAACTTCCTGAACAGCTGAGGCACTACCACTCTCCTAGTGGCACCAGGTTTGGGGTCTCTGGCCTCAGTGTACAGGAGTCCATCTTCCCAATAGACCCTATGCGTTCCATTTTTCTTGCCTTTGGACTCTTCAGCAGCTTGCTGCCTAAGGCCTTCAAGAGAGGGACAGGTTTCTTGTCCCTTACACAGCTCCTCCCTTGAGGGTCCCCCTGGGCCTAAGAGCTCAACCTGATAAGGTTCAAGCTCCAAAGGCTCAGTTCCCTCAGAGGGCAGAACTTCTTCCTGAGAAGAGAGGTTCCCTTTCTTTTGCTGTGTTGTAGTTGGTTTCCCAACTGACTTTCCTGTTCTCTTGGTAGGCTGGGCCATTCTTCCAGACTCCAGCTCTACTTGTTCACCCTGTGCCTTGCATTGTGCTCTTGTTTTCACACACACCAGTTCAGGGATACCCAGCATTGCTGCATGGGTTTTTAGCTCTACCTCAGCCCATGCTGAGGACTCCAGGTCATTTCCAAGCAGACAGTCCACTGGGATATTTGAGGAGACCACCACCTGTTTCAGGCCATTGACCCCTCCCCATTCTAAAGTAACCATTGCCATGGGATGTACTTTTCTCTGATTGTCAGCGTTGGTGACTGTGTAAGTTTTTCCAGTCAGGTATTGGCCAGGGGAAACCAGTTTCTCTGTCACCATGGTGACACTGGCACCTGTATCCCTCAGGCCCTCTATTCTAGTCCCATTAATTAAGAGTTGCTGTCTGTATTTTTGCATGTTAGGCGGCCAGACAGCTAGTGTGGCTAAATCCACCCCACCCTCAGAAACTAGAGTAGCTTCAGTGTGGACCCTGATTTGCTCTGGGCACACTGTTGATCCCACTTGGAGACTAGCCATACCAGTGTTACCTGGATGGGAGTTTGGAGTGGAACCTTTCTTGGGACAGGCCTTGTCTCCAGTTTGGTGTCCATGCTGTTTACAGCTATGACACCAGGCCTTTTTGGGATCAAAGTTTTTACCCTTGTACCCATTGTTTTGTGAAGAGGTTCTGGGCCCACCCTCCTGTGCAGGTTTTTGGGGGCCTGTAGAAGACTCTTTACTATTTTTAGTTTTGGTTGTCTCATCACCCTTCCCCTGGGGAGTCTTTGTGACCCCTTTCTTTTGGTCACCCCCTGTTGAAGTCTTGGACACCCTTGTCTTGACCCAATGGTCCGCCTTCTTTCCCAATTCTTGGGGAGAAATTGGTCCTAGGTCTACCAGATGCTGATGCAGTTTATCATTGAAACAATTACTTAACAGGTGTTCTTTCACAAATAAATTGTACAGCCCATCATAATTACTTACACCACTGCCTTGAATCCAACCATCTAGTGTTTTCACTGAGTAGTCAACAAAGTCAACCCAGGTCTGGCTCGAGGATTTTTGAGCCCCCCTGAACCTAATCCTGTACTCCTCAGTGGAGAATCCAAAGCCCTCAATCAGGGTACCCTTCATGAGGTCATAAGATTCTGCATCTTTTCCAGAGAGTGTGAGGAGTCTATCCCTACACTTTCCAGTGAACATTTCCCAAAGGAGAGCACCCCAGTGAGATCTGTTCACTTTTCTGGTTACACAAGCCCTCTCAAAAGCTGTGAACCATTTGGTGATGTCATCACCATCTTCATATTTTGTCACAATCCCTTTGGGGATTTTTAACATGTCAGGAGAATCTCTGACCCTATTTATATTGCTGCCACCATTGATGGGTCCTAGGCCCATCTCTTGTCTTTCCCTTTCTATGGCTAGGAGCTGTCTCTCTAAAGCCAATCTTTTGGCCATCCTGGCTAACAGGAGGTCATCTTCACTGAGAGCATCCTCAGTGATTTCAGAAATGTGGGACCCTCCTGTGAGGGACTCACTATTTCTGACTAACACAGTTGGAGACAGGACTTGAGGGGTCCTGTTCTCCCTATTTAGGACTGGAGGAGGGACATTGGCCTCCAAGTCACTAATTTCTTCCTCTGTGAGGTCATCATCAGAGGGGTTGGCTTTTTCAAACTCTGCCAACAGCTCCTGGAGCTGAATTTTGGTAGGTCTGGAGCCAATGGTTATTTTTTTGATATTACAGAGAGACCTTAGCTCCCTCATCTTAAGATGGAGGTAAGGTGTGGTGTCGAGTTCCACCACCTGCATCTCTGTATCAGACATTATTCTGCTAAGAGTTGGAATACTTTTTAAAGAATCTAAAACTGTTTCTAGAATCTAATTTCAAACTTTTAACAAACTTTTAAACTCTAAAAGACAATGCTAAACAGGGACTTAACACACAAGGCCCTAGCAGGACTTTTAAGAATTTTGAAAAATTTCAAATTGCAAAAATGAATTTCTAATGACAATTTTGGAATTTGTCGTGTGATCAGGTATTGGCTGAGTAGTCCAGCAAATGCAAAGTCTTGTACCCCACCGCTGATCCACCAATGTAGGAAGTTGGCTCTGTATGCACTATTTCAAAGTAAGGAATAGTATGCACAGAGTCCAAGGGTTCCCCTTAGAGGTAAGATAGTGGCAAAAAGAGATAATACTAATGCTCTATTTTGTGGTAGTGTGGTCGAGCAGTAGGCTTATCCAAGGAGTAGTGTTAAGCATTTGTTGTACATACACATAGACAATAAATGAGGTACACACACTCAGAGACAAATCCAGCCAATAGGTTTTTGTATAGAAAAATATCTTTTCTTAGTTTATTTTAAGAACCACAGGTTCAAATTTTACATGTAATATCTCATTCGAAAGGTATTGCAGGTAAGTACTTTAGGAACTTCAAATCATCAAAATTGCATGTATACTTTTCAAGTTATTCACAAATAGCTGTTTTAAAAGTGGACACTGCAATTTTCACAGTTCCTAGGGGAGGTAAGTATTTGTTAGGTTAACCAGGTAAGTAAGACACTTACAGGGCTTAGTTCTTGGTCCAAGGTAGCCCACCGTTGGGGGTTCAGAGCAACCCCAAAGTCACCACACCAGCAGCTCAGGGCCGGTCAGGTGCAGAGTTCAAAGTGGTGCCCAAAACGCATAGGCTAGAATGGAGAGAAGGGGGTGCCCCGGTTCCGGTCTGCTTGCAGGTAAGTACCCGCGTCTTCGGAGGGCAGACCAGGGGGGTTTTGTAGGGCACCGGGGGGGACACAAGTCCACACAGAAATTTCACCCTCAGCGGCGCGGGGGCGGCCGGGTGCAGTGTAGAAACAAGCGTCGGGTTCGCAATGTTAGTCTATGAGAGATCTCGGGATCTCTTCAGCGCTGCAGGCAGGCAAGGGGGGGATTCCTCGGGGAAACCTCCACTTGGGCAAGGGAGAGGGACTCCTGGGGGTCACTTCTCCAGTGAAAGTCCGGTCCTTCAGGTCCTGGGGGCTGCGGGTGCAGGGTCTCTCCCAGGCGTCGGGACTTTAGGTTCAAAGAGTCGCGGTCAGGGGAAGCCTCGGGATTCCCTCTGCAGGCGGCGCTGTGGGGGCTCAGGGGGGACAGGTTTTGGTACTCACAGTATCAGAGTAGTCCTGGGGTCCCTCCTGAGGTGTTGGATCGCCACCAACCGAGTCGGGGTCGCCGGGTGCAGTGTTGCAAGTCTCACGCTTCTTGCGGGGAGCTTGCAGGGTTCTTTAAAGCTGCTGGAAACAAAGTTGCAGCTTTTCTTGGAGCAGGTCCGCTGTCCTCGGGAGTTTCTTGTCTTTTCGAAGCAGGGGCAGTCCTCAGAGGATGTCGAGGTCGCTGGTCCCTTTGGAAGGCGTCGCTGGAGCAGGATCTTTGGAAGGCAGGAGACAGGCCGGTGAGTTTCTGGAGCCAAGGCAGTTGTCGTCTTCTGGTCTTCCGCTGCAGGGGTTTTCAGCTGGGCAGTCCTTCTTCTTGTAGTTGCAGGAATCTAATTTTCTAGGGTTCAGGGTAGCCCTTAAATACTAAATTTAAGGGCGTGTTTAGGTCTGGGGGGTTAGTAGCCAATGGCTACTAGCCCTGAGGGTGGGTACACCCTCTTTGTGCCTCCTCCCAAGGGGAGGGGGTCACGATCCTAACCCTATTGGGGGAATCCTCCATCTGCAAGATGGAGGATTTCTAAAAGTTAGAGTCACTTCAGCTCAGGACACCTTAGGGGCTGTCCTGACTGGCCAGTGACTCCTCCTTGTTTTTCTCATTATTTTCTCCGGCCTTGCCGCCAAAAGTGGGGCCTGGCCGGAGGGGGCGGGCAACTCCACTAGCTGGAGTGTCCTGCTGGGTTGGCACAAAGGAGGTGAGCCTTTGAGGCTCACCGCCAGGTGTGACAATTCCTGCCTGGGGGAGGTGTTAGCATCTCCACCCAGTGCAGGCTTTGTTACTGGCCTCAGAGTGACAAAGGCACTCTCCCCATGGGGCCAGCAACATGTCTCGGTTTGTGGCAGGCTGCTAAAACTAGTCAGCCTACACAGATAGTCGGTTAAGTTTCAGGGGGCACCTCTAAGGTGCCCTCTGGGGTGTATTTGACAATAAAATGTACACTGGCATCAGTGTGCATTTATTGTGCTGAGAAGTTTGATACCAAACTTCCCAGTTTTCAGTGTAGCCATTATGGTGCTGTGGAGTTCGTGTTTGACAAACTCCCAGACCATATACTCTTATGGCTACCCTGCACTTACAATGTCTAAGGTTTTGTTTAGACACTGTAGGGGTACCATGCTCATGCACTGGTACCCTCACCTATGGTATAGTGCACCCTGCCTTAGGGCTGTAAGGCCTGCTAGAGGGGTGTCTTACCTATACTGCATAGGCAGTGAGAGGCTGGCATGGCACCCTGAGGGGAGTGCCATGTCGACTTACTCGTTTTGTCCTCACTAGCACACACAAGCTGGCAAGCAGGGTGTCTGTGCTGAGTGAGAGTTCTCCAGGGTGGCATAAGACATGCTGCAGCCCTTAGAGACCTTCCTTGGCATCATGGCCCTTGGTACTAGAAGTACCAGTTACAAGGGACTTATCTGGATGCCAGGGTCTGCCAATTGTGGATACAAAAGTACAGGTTAGGGAAAGAACACTGGTGCTGGGGCCTGGTTAGCAGGCCTCAGCACACTTTCAATTGTAAACATAGCATCAGCAAAGGCAAAAAGTCAGGGGGCAACCATGCCAAGGAGGCATTTCCTTACAAATGGCGAATAGCGTCATTGCCTGTGATACTAACTCTTTCACTGCAAATCAAAAGAAAGGATTGGCAAAGCATTTCTTTAGCCAGTAACCCAGCACTTAGGCACTAGAATGACCAACATAGATTTGAAAGCACTGGAAGCTCATGATGGTGACATGACAGCTTCTCGTGAGGGTGTATATGGTAGTTAGTTGGGTACTGCCGAGTTATTCATAGTAACAAATCTCACCACATATGAGAAAAACAGCTTCCAAACCACCACTCCTTGTTTAGTATGGCAGACTTCCTAGTTCCATGGGTTTATCCATGGTGTTGGATTTACCCAGTTGCAGTTCTGTTGATCATATCCCTTTCACCATTCCATGCCCCACAGCAGATATTTACTTCCAAATTGTTAGTAATGAAATTTTGTAGTCAATTATGTTCTATTGTCTGTTGGCATTTAGCTGCATGATAAGATACTATAATCCAGCAATGAGAGCTTAAACCTCTATAGCAAGGGATCCAAGCATTTGAATGACGATTTGTGTTCCACTTTGAATGAGCGGTACGCTTATGGTATAGGAATTGGTTGACATTTTGTTGTCTATGTTGAACTGTATCAGGCCTTGGAATGTCTTTTTTTATGTGGAAATGTTATACTTTAGGTCTTGCGTGTACAGTTGTGATTCCACTACGTACTCCTCATATACTACAAACATTCTGATGAAAGTTTATTTTGAATGAAGATTGTCTTTCCTTTCTTTTTTTTGTGTTTATGTAATTAATGGTCATATGGTACTCTGTAATTTATTTAATAAACAAAAAAAGTAAATGGGAATGTTTACTTTCTCAAATAGTGGACCTTGTGTACCAGGCCACTCATTAACTGAGGGCCTTATACACATCACCCACCCCTTCGCTCTCCTTCAGCCCCCTGGACGTCCTGCCGCACTGTACCCCTCATCTCTGCCGAACTTCCTCTGTCCAAGTCTGGCCAAGCATTTATATGGACCTGTTAGTGTGCCTGGGCCGATCCTGGAATCATCATCTTTTTCCACACAGGGGCATAACGCTGACCCATGCATCCCTGATGATGTGGTTAGCGGTGGAGAGTGATCAGCCCTTCGGAGGGGGTGGAGGGAGGCTCATCTGGCTAAAGACCAAAGAAGATCTGTGTCATTTGGGTGACAAAGGTCCCCTCTTCACATTCTGCAAGGGCACCATCATATTGGGTTACACCATTGGTCCCATTGGAGCCTAGTCGCCCGCCAAAGGCATTTCTAGCAGTTGCCTGCCCTTCCCATGGCTTCTTGTTGGTAATCATGTGTTTCCAGCCCCCCGTGGCCCAGTCATGCATCCTTTATGCCAGTCACAATTGCTGCCTCTTTACCCTCGGTTGCTCCTCTGTCTACTACTGACATTTTTCTTTTTCCATTATCTTTCTGCTGTCTCCCGTCTCTCATGTGTCAGCTACCATCCTTTCGTCTCTCGCCCCGCTGTCTACTGTCTGCTTCTTTTCTTTTGTTAGGTCTGTTTGTCCCTCCTCTGTTCTCTCCCAAGCAAATGTTAGAACAGGTGTCCGAGGAGAAATGTTGGCTGTTAGTGATCCTCTGCTTGCAAACGCGGGCAGGCACAAAGAAGCACAGTCTATTTCAAATGCACAGATCATCTCCCTGATTCTGGCCTTCTGTTTGCCATCCTTTCTTACTGGTTGGGGATACACCTATTCCTTACTGAATCCTGGATTTCAGTAGTTACCTATCAGTGTTTTTGTGTTATGGTGCCCCTTTTCTCCAGAAATCTTTAATGAAATATTATACAAACAGACATATCATTGGCTCTCTCTTGTACTTGAAAGATGTGTGCTTGTTGCAAAGAAGGTGCGTCATCCTAATTTATTTTCCAAAAATGCCATTGTTCAGGGATGCATAGCTTCCTAAGATGTGAAGTAAATTGGATAGGATTGTAAAATATGACATGTATCTAGTTGTAACTGTTGGTTAACTATACAGTTTACGGTGTGGTTGTAATCGCTTATCTTTTGAATTATTTTGAGCAGGTAATGTGGACCGGCTTACCTTGCGAAAACTTTCACCTTCTTATTTGTTGTGCTATCCTGGAATCTGAAAAACCGAATATAATGGATCAGAATTATGGTTTCAATGAAATCCTTAAGGTAAATACTTTTGTATTTGTTTGCTTGCCTTATAATGCCGTCGTCATGCAATTGATCCCTTTATTTTCCCTCAGGCATAAGCAATCAAACATGTTAATAAGACAAACCACTAAAACAGGGTTGCAGATGTTACTCCACTGTGGCACTAACAAGAGAAAAGTGGATTAGAAATATGGAATATTTGCACAGATACATTTCTAATGATATAATCTATGATTGACTGACATTCTGTTGAACAATTAGAAACATAGCAAAATTTAGTATGAAGGAACAATCTAAAATATGGTGGATTTTCTAAGGTCATAAGTTTAGGGTTATGGGTCGAAAGGGTTATTATAAGGCATAACAAAGGTGTCCATCCAAAAGACTCAAATTTATGTGAATTTTAGATATGGAAAATATTCCATATTTTTCAAATGTTTATAATGTGTCTTTGCTCTTGTGCACAGTCGTTTAGAAGAAAAACTAACAGGACAGCTCCAGAAACAGGCCCTCAACCTTTATGAGTAATTTTACAACCATTTCTAATATATACATCTTTGTATTAAAATGATTTTACAGATCATTGTTTGAAATTCAGTCGGTGCTAGCCTCCCAGAGTTTAGTAGTGGCAGCTTTGGAATATTGTTCTGTCCTCAGTTCCACATGACTTAGTTCCAATTTGTAGCATTTAAAAACCAGGCTGGCCCAGCTTGATTCTCTCATATTTCGAGATATAAATACTTTGGTTGTAAAATACACCTTAGATATCTGTATAAGCCAGGTATGAAGCCAGCTGTTCTTGAGTCTGCACGACTAGCAAAAGCACCACATATAAATACAATTTGGTTACTGCATGACATGCATGCCAACAAACGTACCCTTTTAGACTGAACCACACATTTTAGTAATTTTTATGTCGACTCCATCACCATATTGTGAAGCCTGCAAATTCTAGTTCCAGTGATGCCCCCATTTTTTCCTTCAGAGTAATTAAGTTAATATAGCGGCTTGAAACACAGAGGTCCTAGGTCTCCAATAGGATTCCTGCTACGGCTTACAAATGTGATCCCATGAATTCGACAAAACATGTATGTCCATTTTTGCAAGTTCTTCATCAAGCCAATCAAGGTTCAACTGCCCATAGTCCTTGGCAGTGCTCCGTTATGCATTAGTTTTACGAAAAGGGTTTTTTGTTGGCCCAAAGCAACTGCAGACTCATCGTATTACTGGATGTCAAAGTCAGATAATTTAGCCATGGCCTTCTTGAAAGTCAGTGTCTTCCACTTGCATTGATAGAGTTGCAGAACAATAGAAAACATTTAGTCCCTATCAATGCTAATCCTCCCTTACGCGTGCAAAATAAGAGTTTTTGCTTGTTTTATCGATTATGCACCTGTGTTGGTGGGACCAATACAGGTTGGCTTAGGGACTCAGCATTTTCCATCTCTACTTGTCGCAATATTCTTCTGTATCAAATACATGGATAAGAATCAAATTGGGAGATGGTACTTCTTTATCTAACAAAGTTTACATAAACTCAGCTTGAAACATGGTTGTTCCTTAGCACCCCTGTTTAATTTTTACACTTATGAGTTATGGAACTAAGAACTAAGTGCAACTAGACCTTTTTTACAAAGCTTCTGAACCACATTATGATGGGTTTTCAGAGGTTATGCACAGCTTTATAAACCTATAATGAAGCAAGACAATACGATCGACCTTGAAAAAAACAATATCACTTATCACCAGTGTTTTCGCAGACACTGTAAAACTGGAAGCTCGAATGCACATAACTGATAGTTGGCTTCACTATCCTAGGGACTTCAGTTTGAGGAGATTGATGGTCATGAGACACAAACGTGTTCTGTCACAAGTAAATTTGCCATGCTTGTTTATGTAATAATACGTTTATATTGAAAGATGCCTTGCTCGATCGAGTGTACAATCTGTTTACTTTGTAATTCAAGCAACTTTTTTTTTATCCGACTTGATATAAAGGAGGGATGCTATTAAAGTACTTGACCTGGCCAGCGTTCACTTTATCTCTCCTTGTTTGGTCTTCTGGCCTCAATCAGTCGCTGTCATGCCTATAGTTTAGTTTAATTCAGCAGTCTTTGGCACTGTGAGCTTAGTTTTTGAAAACGTGTCATCCCCAGCTGTCATTGGGTTGATATGGCACAAAATATCTTATAAATTGTAGGATACACAGCAAGCATTTTGCAGCTATTTCAACTCTGCATTGGCCGATGTTGAGGTCAAGCAGGAATAGGAAATAGGAGCTTGAAGGAGACATTGAGGGCTAAGGCCGTGATTTAGATATCGGGGTACATTATTTACTCTGTCAGAGCGAATGAGTTAAATGCTTGTTGTCCTCAAAGAGTAACTGTACTCCACATTTAGAGATGTCCGGTGGCCCAGCGGATAGCTCTTAACATTGACAGGAACCAATTTCAAGATAGTTCCTTTAATTTATTAAAAGTTTGACGGATGGCTCCATCAACATGATGGTACCGTCTGCCAAACTTTTAACATGTCTTTGTATTTTCAAAAACAAAATCCCAAAGTGTTTAAATTAAAAACTAATGACCTACACACCAGGGAGTGTGAGGGGTGTCTCCCATGGTGTGGGGGCCATATTGCAGTTTTCACTGCCCCTGACTGCCAGGTTTTACCATGCTGTGACGGACAGTGAAAACTAGCCATTCAACCTCCAACTCTCAATTTAGTGTTCTAATGGCCATAACTGTGACAGCCGGTTCTCCATTGGCCTGTCCAAGTGGTAAGTCAACGGCAGATATAGAGTAATCTTCGTCGCTGACATACTTGAGGTCCGCTCATCTGTAAATCAAGTGAACGGACCTTCAGTTAGGCAGCGAGGGTACTCCTCCAGCTTTGCAATGGAGCACTCTCTCTACCAAATCTGCCCCCAGTTGGTTTTAGAAGTTCTGAGCAGGATCTTCAACAGTGTTCTGATAAGAACAATATTGCACAGTGAGGACATTACATATTCAGTGGTTATCACTGACATACTTGCATGCTCCCATTTCAAAAGTCTTGTGTTATAAGTTTATTTCTATCATTTTTTCCCAAGCTCCTTTACGTGAGATACGGATAGCATGGGCAGGAAAGTGTGCAGAGTGTATGATATTAAAACTGAATTCCTGGTTCAGAATTTGTTTGGGACATGGACAGCCGCTAAGTTCTTTTGCAAAATTTGCAAATCTGCCATTTAAATGGTTATCTCAACTGTTGATATAATCAAGTATTTAGGATCTCATAAAGTCTATCCTGAATCTAAGGAAATACCCTAATATGTTGAAGTTAAATATACTTTTTCTAAAGATAAACTTGGTGTTGTCATTGTATTTTATCAAATTGATTTTAACTGTAAATAATAAATCTCATTTTAATTTTTCAATGCATAATTTGTATCGTTTTAGCACATTAACGAACTGTCCATGAAACTTGATGTTGATGATGTCCTGTGTAAAGCAGAAGCAATTTGTTTGCAGATGATGAAATGCAAGGTAAAGTATGAACATGCTGAACTATATAGGAATAAATATGAGGTGGGGATTTACTGCAGTGTTTACTTGAATTGCTATTGATATCATGCAAAACACTACAAGACATCACAAATTCTATCATCTTTTTTGTGTCTTCCTGTTGGAAATGACCCTTTCTGCATGGTTATCCCCATATCTTTGCCTTCCTTCTCCCCTTTTTTGCTAAATCCATTTTTGTTAGCTTTAGGACTCTGAGCACTTTACCACTGATGGCCCTTAAAACATGGTGATATTGGCTTAGTCTCAATTGGCATATTTAATTTACTTACAAGCCCCTACTAAAGTGTGCTGCCTGTAACCTAAATGCTATAAGTGGGCCTGCAGCAATGATTGTACCAACCATTTTAGTAGCCCTTTAAACATGTCTCAGGGTTGCTATTTCGAAACCTTTCATTTTGACCTAACAAGGTAAACCTCTTGCCAGGCCCAAAAGTGTAATTTTTAAATGAGAAGAGATAACCCCTCAGGCTTGGTGTCTCTGGAATCACAATTTAAAATCCTAACTTATGGTGAAGTAGGATTTTAAATTGGAAGTCTGAAAATGTCACTTACAGGAAATTATCATTTTCTTATCTGAAATATTTAGTGCCTGCAGCCTGTCTCTGGTATTGTGCCTGGGTATAGCTGGCAATCAGGCTTTGTTTATTCCTCCTAGACAGCCACACACAATGGGAGCTTAGGCGTGACTTAATTGGCTATCACTGGCAGGATGGGAGGGATGAGCTGGCACAGGCTCACTTACACCTGAATAGTCTGTGTCCTTTCCAAACACAAAGGGACAAACAGCCCTGTATTGTCACTCCAGCCAGCTTGGA
Source organism: Pleurodeles waltl (assembly GCF_031143425.1). Classification (NCBI taxonomy): domain Eukaryota; kingdom Metazoa; phylum Chordata; class Amphibia; order Caudata; family Salamandridae; genus Pleurodeles; species Pleurodeles waltl. The sequence goes on along the minus strand of NC_090442.1, from coordinate 829,378,053 downwards.
GCCAGGGCAGAGGAGGCACTTCAAACCCCTGTCTAGAAGTTTCTCCCACCTTCTAGAACCAGAGCACTAGGGTATAAATACTATACCTCAGGCAACACTACTTCAGTACATTCCTGAATTATGCATACTCTACAAGGAAGGAGGAATGCTGTGCTGCTGAAGGACTGCCAGTCTGCTGTCCTGCAATCTGCAGGATGTCTGCTTTGATGTGCTGACCTACTTCCTGTTGCCCTCATGCCTGGCTGAGAAGGACTGGCCCTGTATCTCCTGAACGCGGAGTGTCTCCAAGGGCTTGTTGGCTGGCCTCCTGATCTGAATTCTCAGGGACATAACAGGCTTCCAGCCTCCTTGTATCTGCACCTGGACTCTGCCATCTGTAAACTGTGAGTCTACCCTGCCAAGTGGTGGCATCCCAGCCCTGGACCCTTGGAAATGGGCCTCATTTGCTTGCCAGTGGAACCAACACATCTTCTCTGCTGAGCGATCCATCTCCGATCATAACCAAAGCATCTCCTCTGCTGTACTGTGCACCCCAGGTAAAACCACCACATCGCCTCTGCTGCATGGTTTGGCTCTGTTTCAAAGTCCTGCATCGCCCATCGCAGTTTTCAGAACTGACGCGTCACCCTGGTGGTGCAGCCCATCCACATCCCAAGTCCTTAGATCTCTTGTCGATGGCGGTTTCCAAGCCAGACTCTGCATCGAGCCTCGCAACTCCTCTGAACCGACTCATTGCCAGCTGCACATCGCATCCCTGACACCAAACTTCGCATCACAAGTCCACTGGATTCTCTACGACGCTACTGGACCTTGCAGCCGTGCCGCATCTGGGAACCGACACATTGTTTGGTCTGCGGTCGCATCTTCAACATGGAACCACGCAACACTGAACAATCAGGATTTAAGTTTTTCTGTTCAGTGGGCCAAACTAGGGTCGCTGTAGCTGGCTTGTGCTCTATCGTGGTCGGCATTAACTTGTCCAGTCCGGTGCAACCAGATATTCCCAGTAGCGTTTATGCCTTTTGGTGCTATTTTTACTAAAAACGTAAAAATTCAGTGTCTCTGTTTCTACTAATTAGCTTTTTGTTGTTTTTGTTCTTGTTTTATTTATTTAAAAAAATACTCTATTTTTCTACCTATGTTGAGGCCCCTTTTGTGGTGTGTTATCTGATAGATTCTTCTAGCTGCAGATTCTTTACCTTTGAATTTCTCCAGGTGTCAGACTGGAACCGTAAACTTTTGCTTGAGCAATACCCCTGTGCGTGCTGTCTGCTGACTCTGTTCGGTTCTGCGTGGCATCATCAGCGTCGTTCGCACCAGCACCAGATGTGAAGTCGTGGTCACTGTAATAGGTGCCACCTAGGCACGCAGACGTCAGCTCATTTCTTTCTGCTCCACTTAGTGCAGATCCGGAGAGAGCTACCCTTCTGTCGCTTTTTGACTGGCCTTTTTTATGTTTTGTCATAGTTTTTTGTTGTTGGTGTGTCGAGGATGGCAGCCAGGAAGGCAGGGTTTAACCTTCTGGCGCCTGTCACCGTGCAATGTTGGTTACGGATCCTCACCTCATCTGCCTCTTGTGCTCAGACTGCCGGGCCATGGCACTGAAAGCTTTGAGAGAGCGGACCTTTAAGTTGCTTGCAGCCCATCAGTCAACACCAGCAGTTGAGAAGGAAGTTACAGGACTGCTCCAGGAGCCCCAAGTCCTCTTCATCACACTCGAGGTCCTCTGGACACTTGGGGGAAGAGGCACAAAAAGAAGAAGTCCAAGCAGACTTAGACTTCACCTTGTCTGTCAGCCGGCACAACGAGCGGTGAACATTGGTGATCCCGGCACGGTTCTGTGGAGCCATTGCCTCGGCTCAGATGGGGTCTCATGGATCCGACTCTGGATCCGAACCAGCACCGGTCGTGCTCAAGTGACCTTCTCCGGCACCAATCCCGATGCAGATGCTCCTGGCTGCACCAGGCCCACTCTAATTCCAGATGATACGGAACGGTGCCAACAGGTGCCAGATCATTGCCTGAGCCTTATTTGTCACAGCCAGTCATGGGAGAAGATTGAGAGGTGTCACTGGACCCTTTAGAACACCGGTTAGAAAGATCTTTGGACTGGTATGGGAAACAAGAAGAGACCAATGGACTGGACACCTCTCCAGATACTGGCTTGCTCTCTCCCCCCCACTGTGGCTATGGAGGAGGGAGCTTCCCATGCAATGGTGGAGTGTAGGGCAGCAGAGATCCTCAAACTACCCTCAGTGGCTGTCAAGATAAACACTTGACTGAAGTGCTTCAGCCTGGGGCTTCTACTTCGGAACCCCCCCTGCCCTTTAACAAAGCACTTACTGACATCCTGATGGGAGCTTGGTCCAAGCCAGCACAGGGGCTCCTGCATATAGGACAATCACTTGCCGCCATCGCCCTGCACTGGGCCACCCTAGTTTCCTCAGCCAAAACCCCACCCCTGAGAGCTTGGTGGTCCAAGCCTCAACTTCTCATGGCGCACTCCCTTCCGCTCCCCCAGACACGGAATCCAAGAGGCTGGACTATCTTGGGAAGATGTTTCTTCCACCAGCTTGGCACTGAAGATGCTTATTGGGCCATTTCTCACACATCACACATAATTTAATATACGGTTGGGTAGTTGCTGCCTCAGGTCCCGGAGGAGGCTCGGACCCTACGCTCCTAATCAGTAAAAGATGGGTGGGATGCATCAAAGTTCACCATTCGGTGTAGCCTGGATACAACTGACTTGCTGTGCAGAGGAGTTGCGTCGATAGTGGCCTTATGGCTCCATGCCTAGCTGAGAACATCTGTTTTTTCGGGGGATGTCCAGGAAAATCTTATGGACATGGCTTTCGATGGGACGCACTTGTTTGGTGACAAGGCAGACTCGGCGCTGGAGCACTTTAAGGACTCTTGGGCTACAGCCAAGTCATTGGGCCTCTTGGCAACCCCTCATCTGCCTTTTGCCCATTTCTCGGATATGGAAGGAGCATAGCACTGCGCCAGCCCTATGGCAGCCACCGACCTGCACAACCACCCCAGGCTATGCGAGGACGTGGGCACAGTGCCTTCAGACCTAACAGGTCTGGAAGCCAGAAGTCACCCACCACCCAGCTCCTGGCAGCCTCAAAGCCCTCCTAGTTTGTTTCTGCAGGACCATACTTGCCCAGTTGGAGGGAGAATTCAACATCATCTCCTCCACTGGCAGTCCGTTACATCGGATGCATGGCTCTTGCAGATCCTTCGGAAGGGCTATGCCCTGCCTTTCCAACCCTTTCCTCCACCCATACCACCAACGTCTGAATGGCTGACGGATGATCATTTGTCTCTGTTCTGAGAGGAAGATACTGCTATCTTGGCCAAGGGAGTCATAGAAAAGGTCCTGCTATTATAAGTAGGCAGTGGTTGTTATTCCTGCTACTTTCTGACACCTAAAAAGAACAAGGGTCTTCCTAGTACTCTAAACCTATTGTAGACCTACAGGCAGTAAATCTCTTCCTCAGGAAGTCAAATTATAAGATGCTCATTGTAACAGGGTTCCCGGCACTCTTGAAGCTCACGCGCGATTGGGGCCGATAGAGAAGTGCCCCATGGGCACTTCAGAGAGTATTGCGTCCATACGAAGTGACGCCAATCAAAAACAGGAAGAGGACGTGCGGTGCAAAGAGACGAAGGAAGACGGAGAGGACATGGACGAGCGAGCTGAGGAGAGAAAACAACGGAGGCAAGAGGAGGAGGCCCTCGTTTGCTTTGAGCCAGCAGGGAGACAACAGACAGCACAAACGAGCGGAGAGGAAACCCTTGAGAACAACGACTCGACCGAAGTGAAGACCGAAAGCAGCAGCAGATTCAGTTCATCTTGCTGCTATTTGGCCTCACCAGTGCCCCTTGGGTGTTCGCAAAGGTGATGGCGGTGGTCGCAGCTCATCTGCGCAGGTCAGGGGTTTCAGTCTTCCCCTACCTCGATGAAGGCGAACTTGCCCCAGGCAGTTGTCTCCCACAGACTACATCGAACCTTCTGCATTCACTGAGGTTCACCATAAACGTGCCAAAGTCACACCTGACTCCCTCTCAGACGCTGTCTTTCACATGGTGCAGTTTCAGGCTTATCCTCATCAGCAGCTATTCTAGGCTGTGATACCGATGTTTCAGTCTCTGTCCTGGTTTTCAGATGAGACTGACAATGAGTCAGCTGGGCCTCATGACCTCCTGCATCCTGCTGGTAAATCTTGCCAGATGGCATATGCAGGCTCTGCAGCGGGACCTGAAGTTCCAGTGGGCACAGCATCAGGGAAATCTCTCTGATTACGTCCAGATCTCGGAGGGAACTGCAAAAGACCTGCCGTCATCGATGATGATCCGCTATTGGGTCAAAGGCAGGCACATCTCCCTTCCCAAACAGACCTCACAATAGTGACAGATGCGGCTTTTTTGGGATGGGGCGGCCATCTGGGAGAGGTGGCGATGAGAGGCCTCTGGTCTCCGGCGGAAGCGAGGCTCCACATCAGCCTGTTCGAGCTTTGGGCAATTAATCTGGCATTGAAGGCATTTCTTTCCTCTATCAAATAGAAGTTACTGCAGGTGTTCACAGACAACACCACCGCCATATGGTACTGCAACAAGCAGGGCAGGGTGGGTTCGTGGACCTTTTGTAAGGAGGCTCTTTGCCTCTGGACATGGCTGAAACAGCAGGACATAACCCTGGTGGTTCAACACCTGGCAGGTTCTCTGAAGGCCATGGCAGACAAACTCAGCCATTGATGCAGGGTGGATCACGAGTGGCGTCTCCAACCAGAGGTGGTGCAAGGTCTCTTTTAGCAGTGGGGAGAGTCTTGGTTAGACCTATTCACCCCCGAACATGAATTGTCACCAGTATTGGGTGTTGGAATTTCAAAGGCGGCAATTGCTCGGCAACGCTTTTCGTTATGATTTGAGTTCAGGCCTCCTGTACGCCTTTTCACCCATACCACTCCTGCCCAAGAAGATCAAGAATAACCGGGCCCAAGTAATCCTTGTGGCTCAGGAATGGGCATGGAGAGTCTGGCATCCCGAGCTTCTGAAGTTGAGCATCGATCCTCCTATCAAACTGCCCCTTCTGGATGATCTTCTGTCGCAGCAGCAGGGGAGGGTTCTCCACCTGAACCTGTCAAATCTGTGCCTTCATGCGTGGAGGTTGAGCGGCAACAGTTGACAGCCTTCCACCTTCCTCCCGTAGTCTATAATGTTATTTTAGCAACCAGACGTTCCTTCACAAAAGAGGTATATGCCTGCTGTTGGCAAAGATTTGTAAAATATTGTACAGAGAAATCTTTAGATCTGCTTTCTGCTGCTCTCTCTGATGTTCTTCTTTTCATTCTATCTCTTGCCTTGCAGGGCTCTGCTCTAGGCACTCTGAAGGGCTGTCTGTCTGCTCTATCTGTTTTTCTGTGGCTGCCTGATCAATCCTCTTTATTTGAGTCTTATCGTGAATAGGTTTTTTAGAGGGCTTGTACATATGCTTTCCCCTACGCCTGTTATCATGACTCCATGTGAAGTTCTCACATACCTCATGTGTGCTCCCTTTGAGCATCTGCACCATTGTCCCCTCTGGCTTCTTACCATCAAGACAGCCTTCTTAGTTGCAATAATATTTGCTTAGAGGGTGAGTGAGCTGCAGGCCTCTGTTAGACCTGACAGCCTTATGGTGGTCATCCCCAACTTTTTGCCTGCCTGCCTGCCTCCCTCCCTCCACTTTTCTGACACTGGTTTTGCTGGTTTTAGGACTCTTCGCGCACTACCACTGCTAATCAGTAATAAAGTGCATATGCTATCTCCCTTAAAACATGGTAACATTGATTCATACCCGAGTGACATACTTGATCTACGTGTAAGTCCCTAGTAAAGTGCACTACATGTGCCCCGGGCCTTTAGATTGAATGCTACTAGTGGGCCTGCGGCACTCGTTGTGCCACTCTCATAAGTAGCCCATTAACCATGTCTCAGGCCTGCCATTGCAAGGCCTGCGTGTGCAGTTTCACTGCCACTTCGACTTGGCATTTAAAAGTACTTGCCAAGTCCCCTTTTCTACATATAACTCACCCCTAAGGTAGGCCCAAGGGAACCCATAGGGCAGGGTGCTGTGTAGATGAAAGGCAGGACATATACCTATGTGTTCTATATGTCCTGGTAGTGGAAAATTCCTAAATTCGTTTTCCACTACTGTGAGGCCTCCTCCTTCCATAGGCTGACATTAGGGCTGTCCTCATATACGGTTTGAATGGTGGATTCTGATCAGAAAGGTGTCAACAGGTCGTTTAGTATGGCCAGAATGGTAATGCAAAATCCTGATTACTGGTGAGGTTCGATTTTATATTACTATTTTAGAAATGCCACTTTTAGAAAGTGGACATTTCTCTGCACTTAAAATCCATCTGTGCCTTACAGCCTGTCTCCAGTCCACGTCTCGGCTGGTTGACAGCTCCCTTGTGCATTTCACCCAGACAACCACAAACACAGGATACTCAGTCACACCTGCACTCGTCTGCATAATGACTGGGTCTTCCTGGGCTGGAAGGGCGGAGGGGCCTGACACTTACATTTCAAAGGATAGTGGCCTGCCCTCAAACAATGGACTATCAAACCCCTTACTGGGACCCTGGCAGACAGACCTGTACTGAAAGGGGAACTTGTGAACTTCAAAGCCACTCTTTGAAGTCTTCCCCACTTCAAAGGCACTTTTGAGTATATAACCTGGGTCCCTGACCCCACCAACTCGGACACTTCCTGGGACAGGCAAACCTGAACCAGAACCTGCAACCTGCCAAGAGGAGCTGCCTGGCTGCCCAAAGGACTCACCAGGACTGCTTTGCTGAGAAGGACTGCTGCCTTGCTGTTGCCCTGTTGCCTTGCTGGCCTCTGGCTCTGCTGTGGAGTGCTCTCCAAGGGCTTGGATTGAGCTTGCCTCCTGTTCAAGGAAACCCATTGTGTAGCAAAAATCGATGCACGCAGCCTGCCCCATGGTGAAAGAATCACTGCACCGCCTAACTGTAACGACGCAGCCCGGCTGCCTGAGTGGAAATCGTTGCAGCGCCTGCGTTGCAACCGGACCTTCGATGTACAGCCATACTGGATCGACGCATCTCCAAGCCGGAACGACGAAGCTCGATTTCCTCCATGCGGAATTGGCGCAGCGCCGGCCTTGCTACAGAAACTCTGATACATCGCCGTAACGAATCGACGGAGCACCTGTGACTTCATCCCTCACACCCAGGATTTCCACGCATCATCCCTGGGCGTCAAAAGACCCCGCATTGCAGTGAGGATCCAAGACTGCACGCCGGAAATCGATGCAAAGCAGTTGCAGCGTGGGAAGAATTGACGCATCATCTGTGTGCATCAGGAAATCCGACGCACGCCTTCCTTTTCCCACGCACCTCCTCTGCGGTCTTCGTGCGTGTAATTTTGACGCATACCAGGTACTTTGTGCACACAAGAAACATTTGTTGATTTCTAATGACTTAAGATTTCTTATCATTGCAAAAGTGATATTTCAACTTTCAAATCGTGATCGTTTTGGCCTTAATTTATTCAGATAAATATCTTATATTTTTCTAAACCTGTGTGGTGCACAAATACTTTACACATTGCCTTCTAAGTTAAGCCTGGCTGCTTAGTGCCAAGCTGCCACAGGATGGGCACCGGATAATTTGGGTTGTGTGTGACTTACCTTGACTAGGGTTGTGGTCCCTACTTGGACAAGGGTGTATTCCTCTGCCAACTAGAGACCCCATTTCTAATAGCCTCCATATCTCACAATATTTGCTGAGACGGTGGTGCTTTGCACCTGTGCCTTTTTTCTGCCAAAGGTGGTGACCCCATTTCATTAAGACAAACTGTCACCCTGCCCACCTTCTTTGCCCCTCTGCATCCCTATAAGAAAGAAGAGCGACTACACTGACAGGATCCAAAAAGAACGTTGTTCTACCTTGACCACACAAAAGAGTTCTGGGTGGACGACCAACTGTTTGTGGGATATGTGGGAGCAAAGAATGGTCGGGCAGTACAGAATCAAACCATTTCACTCTGGGTCATTCTCTGTATGAAGATCTGCTTCTCCCTGGCTTACAGGCCCATTCCACCACGAGATAAGCTGCAAACATGCTGTTAGCTCGTGAAGTCCCACTTCTGGACATCTGTCAGACAGCAACATGACCATCCTTGCACACGTTTGCCAAACACTACTGCCTGGACAGTCAGGTCCCACAGTCTGGGCATTTTGCACATTTGGTCCTACAGGACTTTCTAGTGTAAAAAATTTGTCCACAGCCCACCACCAGGGGCATATGGCTCGGGTATCTATTTAAAGGTAAGGAATCTGCAACTAGAAGTCTGTATCGGATCACCAAGTCACTTATCTTTGGTAATGCATTATCTGGTAGATACTCTATCTAGCTGCAGATTCCTTACACCCACCCATGCCTCCACGCTCTGCAGGCTCATTTGCAAGGGTCAGGGTGATCCCTTTCAGGATTCTAGTTTGGACACACATATGCACCAGTTCTATCTGATAGAGACTTGTAGCTGCAAATTCCTTACCTTAGAATTTCCTGGTGTCAGCTTGAAATATGGAATTTTTTGCTAAGCAGTACCCTGCGCGTGCCATTGGGTCGTGTCGTTCGGATCCGAGTGGCGTTGGAGGTGTCTGTGACGACACAGTCACCTATAAAGGCACCACCCCGACGAACGTACGTCAGTCCCTTTTCCCACAAACTTCCACACCAGAGTCATGGATAGAACCAACAGTTCGTCTGTGCAAAAATTAGGGCCCTGAAAGGGATAAACCCTAACCCTACTAGACATGTCCTCGTAGCATGGAGGCATGGGTGGGTTTAAGGAATCTGCAGCTACATAGAGTCTCTAGTAGCGAATGCGTTACCAAAGGTAAGTAATTTGTTCATCTGATAGAGACTTCTAGCTTCAGATTCCTTACCTTTGAATAGATACCCAAGCCATTACCTTCAGGCGGTGGGCTGCAGATAAATCCTCACACACTAGAAAGTCCTGTAGGACCAAACGGGCAAATGTGTCTGTCTTTCTGGACATGATTGTTCAGGCACTATTGTTTTGCAAACGTGTGCAAGGACGCCCATGTTGCTGCCTGACAAATATCCAGGACTGGAACTCCTTGTGCTAGTGCAGTGGTAGCAGCCTTGCCCCGGTAGAATGAGCCCTCAAGCCCTCAGGAGGCTGCTTCTTGGCCAGTGCATAGCAGATCTTAATGCAAAGAACAACCCAGCACAAAATGGATTGCTTCTGTACTGCCCGACCCTTCTTTGGTCCCACGTACACCACAAAGAGTTTGTCATCCACCCGGAACTCATTGTGTGGTCAAGGTAGAATAACAGTGCTCTTTTGGGGTCTAGATGGTGGATTTGCTCCTCTTCCTAAGAGGGATGCGGTGGAGCGAAGAAGGTGGGCAGGGTGATATTCTGGCCCAGATGAAATGGGGCACCACCTTGAGAAGTAAAGAAGCCGGTGTTCTGAGAACCACCTTGTCTTGAAACATGGTGAGATACAGTGGTTTAGATTAATGAGCCTGCATCTCAATCACCCTCCTGGCAGATGTTATTGCCACTAATAAGGCTGTCTTGATGGTGAGGAGCCGGGTGGGACAGTTGTGTAAGGGCACAAAGGAGCACACCTGAGAAATGTGAAGACCAGATTTAAATCCCATTGGGGCATAACAAAGGGTGTAGGGGGAAACGTATGTGGAAGCCCTTTGAGGAGTCTATGTACAATGGAAGAGCTGAAAAGTGAAAAATTCCGGATCCCAAGCTAACGTCAGGGGATTCTAAGGTAAGGAATCTGCAGCTAGATAGTCGCTACCAGATAATGCGTTACCGAAGGTAGTAACTTGTTCTTTAATGGCTCTGCGCTTCTGGCTTGGAAAGTTGTGATTAAAGTAACTGATGTCCACGTGCCTGGGTGGCACCTATATAGGTGACAAAACATCACATCCGGTATCAACAACGCCACGCGGAACCGAACGGAGCCACCCAACTGTGTGCGTAGGGTATTGTTTGAGCAAAATTTTCCGGATCCAGTCTGATGCCTGAGGAAATTCAAAGGCAAGGAATCTGCAACTAGATAGAGTCTCTGCCTGATAATGTGTTATCAAAGACAAATATCTTTTTCTTCACTGTGATACTGTTTGAAGAGTTGCACAAATACTTTCTACATTGCCTCTAGGTTAAGCCTGACTGCTCTGTGCCTAGCTAACATGGAGTTGGGCACAAGTTAATTTAAGGTTTGATTGTGTCTTATCATGACAAGGATTGTGGTTGCTGCTTGACTAGCCAACAACCCAATTACTTACTCTTCCCATTGGCCAAAGGTCAAAAGCAAAGCTGTCAAGATCCTCCGCAGCAGCTCCCAACTGACATGCGCCATTGCTTTTATTAGTGTATGACACATTTGGAAGGTATTCACCTTCAACCGTCTGCAGTGGTACTCTCTAACTGAACCAGCAAAAGAAAATCAAAAGTAAATATTCTGAGGATCCTCAAATCCCAGAGATCCCAATTTTCAAACACAAACAAGACTAGTCATAGGAACCTGGACTTTTCATTAGTCACAACCTCACAGTCATTGTTTAACTATAATTATTACGGTCAAGCTTCTGCATTCTGTATCTCTCCCACATTCCAGTTCTGGGCTTTCTGCACTCAGTATCCCTTCCACATTCCAATCCTGCACTCTCAATAATCTTGCCACATTTAAACCCAAATAAAGTAGTAGCTGACAATCCATGCTCAACCATATGACATACCAGGATGTGTTCTGCAATCAAAGCAATATCTGCTGATAAAACCCTATTAAAAAATGTCATAATATCGCTCCAAAATATCTGCACTGAAAGTCATCCACAGAACATGTGAGGATGATTGGCCCTAATTTCTCAACATGTATAACAGAAAATATGCTTTACTCCACAGTTGAACCCGTTGGGGTTATAATGTTCAAAATGAATGGAATGCAGTTATTCATATTTGGTTGCTCTACATCCTTTCTTAATAAACTCATAGTCTATTTAAAGGACCTCCTTCATTAAGTTGTTTGCTTCCTTTCTCCGTGTAGACACAGTTGGCATAAGCCAGTATACCTCCAGCTAATCCTCTGCCTTTCCTCAAATCCCCACCAATAGCATGTTTGATGAAGACCTTAGTATGAACCCCGGATAGAAACAGAGTCAAAAAATTATTTAAACTGTACAAGTGTGAAATTTGGCCAATGCTTTGTTTTTCCTGGAAATAGCATAAATTTGCATGCATACGAAAAAAGACCCCTCTTTTCTAGGAGTAATCTCAAGACTAGGGGGTACATATCTAAATCTCCAGCCTAAAAGTAGTTGCAGGAGTTCCTTGGGATTTCGAATGCACCGCCCCACAATGTATAGCACAGCTCCACAGCTATTTTTAGCTGCCCCTTCTTGAAAACAATCAGAGTTGGAAATTTTAACAAATATCATGTTGTGGATATTGTATGATAGAATATATTCAAAAAGAACATCCTGATGCAGGTGGGATGCAAAATGAGGCTGGATCCATTCCATACTAGTCGCTCAAAACTATTTCTGAAAGTTAGGTCTTACCAATAGCTTTTTTTTTTTTTTTGCAATAAGTATCCCTCTATTTGCCCAAATAAAGCTAACAATGTGAGATTCGACCTTCCTAAGGAACGGTACAGGAGCATCTGTAGGCACATTGTGATATAAAAAAACAGTGGTTGGTGAAGAAGAGTTATCTTAATGTAATTCACTCCCTATACTATCTCCCTGGAGGAAGCAGTTGGTTCCTATCCAGAAGCTGCTCTATCCAATCCCAAAATAAAGTAATTCCTTATTATTCAGAGGTATATTAACCTGTAAATACCTGTCGTCTGACGTTTCCTCATTGCTAACTCCGTGAACTGACCTACATTTCAACACATAACCTCTGTCTTTGTTGGTTAATTAAGAAATTGGAATATTAGTTAAGAAGGTAATAACGCACCTTAAGCAATACCCACAATCCCTGTTAGGCAGAATCGCTAAAGTAATTTAATTAACCTGAGCTTACCTCTTGAGCAGACATGCTTAACCTAGAGGCAGTGTATAAAGTATTTATTCAGTACCAAAACAGTAACGAAGTCAGAACACAACACAAGAAAAATCCCAAACCAATGTAGAAAGAGTAACTTTTAATAAATAAAATGACACCAGAACAACAAAAATCGAAATAGGTGGAATCCGGAGATATTAATTATTAAACTTTAAGGTTCAAAGTGGCGACATGCAGCGTTAAGTACCAACCATGGTCATCTGGTTGCACTTGACCACTACTTAGGCTTTAGGCACGAGTTAAGGCTGACTGTGATGAAGCACAGGTCAGATACAGAAACCAGATGCGACACAGTCAGAAGCTTTGAATGTAGTCTTAGCCTTTGGAATGGAAGTCACAAATCATCAGTGGGTTAAGGCAGCAGACTGTGGCCTAAGAGAGCTCCATGATGTTGGGTAGCCATTAGATGAGGTCCTGGTAAAGTGGCTGAAATCTGAATTTCCTGCTTAAAGAGGTTAGCTTGTCAATCAGATACTTTTGGCACCTTTGTCCAGAAATGATTTGTTCGTTTGGACTTAGTCAGTTCTTCAGTGCTTGGATTCTTCCAGCAGGGCAGGGCTGCTGGCTGTAGTCAAGGATGAATAGTTTTACTGCTTGGTCCTGCTGAATTGGATTTGTTGCTGCAGAAAAGCTTGGAGTGGGAAAAACCTGAATCTGCTGTCCAGTAGCAAAGCACCTTTGTCGAATGGGCTTGGCAAGTTGGTCCCAGCATTCTGGGGTCATTGAAACTAAAAAGTGTCCAAGTACCAGGTTTCAGGATTGTTAGGGAAGAGTGAACATTGACAAAGCCAAGTGTCCCAGGACCTTGGGGAGAGCACTTAGGAGTCACTCCAACAGACCCCACCAGCAGCGTTCAGCATTGGCCCAGTTTGAAATGGTCAGCTGTGCAGTTGCAGAAAAAGCCTCTTGTAGCTTGTAGTGTACCTCTACCTTGAACAGGAGCCTTAGGACCGTTTGAGCCAATTTCTTTGACCTAGGTACTAGAGGGAGAGTAGGTCCAGTCTTATGGTCTCAGACAGCAGGCTGAGTCCTCTTCTGATTGTCTACAGTTCCAGTTTTTTTGAGGAGGGTATTGTGGGTGCCACATTTATGCCGACCATCTGGGTGTGGGTGAATCCTGGCCTCTTCCTTAACCAATAGGATAAATGTTCTTAGGTGTGACCCAACCCATGTTTGCAACACTTGCTGTGTGCCTTACAGCAAACAATCTCACATTGTCCCTCTCTGCCTTTATCCAAAATGGAAAAACCTTTCTTCCCCTATACAAGGTATATGTGCCCACGCAAGAGGTGTGGCCAGGGTCACCCTAACCAGTTCTGGTGGCAGCTCTTTCCCCAGTGGGATTGGTGCCTACCTGTCTGTGGGAACAAAAGAAGGGCCTACGCAGGCTCTCACTCCAACAGACTTGTGGAGAGATAAAATCCGACAGCTCCAGCAACCAATGTACCCATGGCCCCTGACCCCAGCTGAGGTGGGTCACTGGAGCCAACGACGTCCGCCAGCTCCTAAGAGCATGAGTCCACCCTGAGGCCACCCCTGCCCGACTCTTTGACAATGCCTGCTGCCTCAACACACCAGACCCTCTTACTGTAGGGGCTCCCGGATGAGAAAACCCAACACCTAAAGACACCCCTGCATCCGTCACCTCTGGGCACAGGAGAAGAGGACCAAAGGTGCACCCACATATCCGAGCACTCCAAGTCTACTACCTAACTGCTTATTGTCCCTGACTAGCTTCCTAGGCAGAGCCTGCAACCTGTCTTCACGAGGACCAAATTCCCATAGGAAACCTGTGGGCACTCATTGTGACCTGTTGGTGTGGTTCTGATCAGTGCCTGATACTTACATTCACTCCTTGAGATTTGCTTTGTAAGTCATAGTTAATTCTGTGTTTGATGAATATTGGTTTCCTACATAGGATACCATTGAGTGGACTCTGAAAATTGCACTGTCTATTACTGAAACTGCAAAGTATTTATGCTTAAATGTCTACTTATCTGATTGCTAAGTTCTTGGGTTTGAAACATATATAAAAAGAAATTTTATTTTTCTAAATTGGTCTTGGATTTATTCTTTGAGTGTGTGCCTCATGTGTTGCCTCTTTGAGTACAACAAATGCTTAGCACTACTCTCTGATAAGCCTAACTGCTCACCCACACTACCACAAATAGTCCTATCTACTTTTGCCTCTGCAATTCAAATTGAGGACCCACTGGGCTCTCTGCACAGTGTACTTCATTTAAGTGTGTGTGAGAGAGAGAGTGAGAAAGAGAGGAGAGAGCAAAAGAAAAAGAAAACACACACACACATCCTCACTGGTTCAGTCCCCAGACTACTTTTAGCCAAGTTAAGGCTTCACAGTGCAAACCTGGGTAAATGAGTGTTGCATGCATTAGAAGAATAGTGATGTAATCTCCCTCTACACGGACACCAGCTTTGACCTTTTACTTGTTGCGTAGAGAAAGGTTTTACAGAGGTTAGTGTTTATACATTATTGAAATGCTGAGTATAGAAGTTAAAAAGTTTTATAAACAGAATAACTATAGGCCAGATCAATTTAATCACAGCTAGCCCCTTTAATGCAAATCTGGAATAGTGATCCAACAAGCAGAGGTTTCCAGTGTACAAAGAAGGGAGGCTACTGGGGTAATACACACCGGAGCACTCAGGTCACAGCCAAAGCTTTATCATTCACCTAATCTAATTTATACATCTCCATGAAAGGCTGAAAATTGTTAATAAAATAAATTGTCTTAGAGTTCTAGGGCTAATCAGTTGAGGGTGAATCAGTTTGTAAAATTTAAGGCTGAGACTCACTGAGCAGGAGCGGAAGCAGTATACGTGGGATAAAGTATCCGTTGCTCTACGTTCTGTGTCATTCCTCTGTATGATCACAGACCTCCTCAATTACTTGAATACCCTTTTAACGTATGGCAGAAGTAATTTATACCTTATATTACATGGGTACACCATGATCCTTCTTACAAACATCCTAAACCCTTTGTGCCTTGCTATTTCATATGAAAGAGATAGTACGGTTACTGTCATGAAGAATAAAAGCAGAAATTTAGTGCAACATAAAACACACTAAATATTTTTTAGTAATTTGTTGCAAAAAAGATATTAGAATAAGTTTAATGCAGGTCAGATGTAAAAATGTAACTCAGAATGTCTAAAAGCAATGCAGAGAGATGATATATTTCCTCTAATTACTTATAGTTTGCAAAAGAAACATGTTGCCATTATTATCTCCTTATAGCTGGTCACTGTTCATTTTAAAAAAACAGGTCAAAAGAACCAAAGGCGAGTTCTTGATGTCGTTGTTGAAACTATAGCTGTAATTATACGTTGTGTCCTTCATTTCACCAGGCAGCAGAGGTTGCAGCACAGATTATTGTTCCAAAACTCACCAGTTGTGGCTCGCGCTAAGCTGAAGGGGTGGGGCGGCACGCATGGGGGTGTGGGAGAATTAAATTTAATAAAAAATAATTAAAAAAAACACTTACCTCATCTGCCGCGTGCCGCTCCTCTGTCCCTCGTCGACTGCAGGCACAGGCTCCCTGCCTGCCCTGCGGCCAATCCTGACACTGCTCAAAGCAGCGGCAGGATTGGCTGGGAGCGGCCATCCAGGGCGCTCCCTGGCAGACTGGAAGCCTGTGCAGGCTCTCTCCAGGCCAGTAGCTCTGTTGCTGGGCTGGAGAGAGCCCTGTACGCATGTGTGTTTGGCTGGCCCGAGACGGCTGGCCAAACACGCATGCGCTCTGAGGGGGAGTGCTGCACCCCCCCCCCCCCCCTCAGTGCCCGTCAACCCCGAGCCACACCCCTTTTCCCAAAAAACAATCATAAAAATAGTTTATGATCGTTTTGGGGGAAAAGATTTGCATCTGCTTCTGCTGGCAGAGGGGCAGCGATCCTCCGCCCTTATGGAGAAGCTGCCCCTGAAACTCACCTGTAATAACTTAATGCATCTAAGCAGCTATGTCAGTTTATGGCTACAGGTGACTAGAGAGGTCACAGTTCGACTGTACTAGGAAAATTAGAAACTGGCTTTTGTACATGGTTTGTCGACTCCTATGTATTATGTAAGCTGGTCAACAGAGCAATGAGAGGAGGTCACTTTATACATGTGACACCTTTTTGTTTTTGGAGTGTAATCTCTAACTTTTAGAAGGATATTGTCATTGACACCTGAAAGCTAGCTAAGCTAGCTTGTCCAGGACAAGAGAGGTTCCTGTCAAAGAAAGCATTCCAGTCAAAGAAGGCATTGAATAAACACGCATCTGACTTTGTGAGTGAGGAAGTGGAGTTGCGTGGCCTATCTGTCCATATATTAGAGTTGTCATGTATGTGAAAGTTCATCTGGTTCATGTATTGAAAAGTATAGACATGATTAATTCATGAAACACTAAGGAGCAATGGAGTGCGAGATCTAAATCCGCACCGCCTGTGTAAACAAAACTGAGGGATGTTTTTATCCAATCTAATAGTGTCCACGAGTACTGCTATTGGGCACTTGGAATACAAAGAGAACAGTACCAAAACACGCCCCTGACTCAGCCCACGATTGGACTGAAACAAGGAAGTGCCTTGGGCTGCTGTGCCGAATCTAACAGACGCTGATGGGGCACTGCCCGGTGTGATGATTGCGTCTAGGAGAACCTGTACCCCGCTTGTAGTCTGCGAGAAGAGCCACAGCTTCTGTCTTTTCACACCATCACATATAGATCTCAAATACATCCAGGCTGGCAAGAGCTGGCCCTCACCAGCCTTCATCAGTTTGCATATAATTTTAAAAAAGGTAATTAAATAGTTTTAGTTTTTGCATAATGTATGAATTTCTCGTGAGCAGCGGTTAACTATTATCATGCTCCAATATATCTAAACATAGGTAACGTGCTATCCTTCCCCTTGTTCATCTGTGTAAAATGTGCAAATGATATTTCGCGAAATTAACTGCTCAATGAACCCCACTGAGTTAGTAACCATGGTCAAACCTTCGAAGCACTTATAGGCCACTGTGCACTGCGGAATGGCAACTAGTATGTTCATTAAAACAAATAATTGAAGAATCTCCCTCCACCCATCGAAAACCACAGGTGGTAGAGTTCAGTTCAGTTCAGCTCAGCTCAGGGACTGGGTGAAGAACAATGGGATCACGGGCCAATCAGTGCTAGGAATGTGCACTCCACATGTCACGTATCTGTATTAACATAAATGACCTGGCAGTGATTCCAACCTCTTTTTAATGGTCTCGGTTAGCTTAGGCAAATCATGTAGTACACTAGACCGTCCCAAATGCTGAATTTCTTACACCGTTCCGAATTTCTTACAAAGTTCCATGATTGTACAATGAGCTTACTTATCATTATCCAGTTTGCCCCACTTGGTTCACAGTTCATGTTTCCACAATCTCGTTACCAGATATTTAGACCATGTGCTGTGTGGAGGTACTGTACTTAATATGATGTACTTGCCTGCTGTGTGCATTCTTGGCATGTGTTACGTATTTGCTATTATCCCCTTTACCCTAATTTTTCTTAAATATTTGTTAAAACTTGGACTATGAATTGAATCCCCACAGCCTCATCCACGTGCTTATGTAACCACTTGCGTCATGTTTTTTCAACCTTGCGTTTTCTTCTTTGGCCTTCACACATTTGACTTCTAATAAAGGCTGAGTGTTTTCTGTTTTATAGGACTTGCCACCAGAAGTGCATGACATCTTGGGTATGAAAAACTGTAACAGCTTAACAGCGAATTTAGAACCAAGTGAGAAAGAAAGTTTCGATGCAAGAAGTTCTCAAATTTCTGCGCACCAAGCCGCCTCAGTGCCATTAATTTCAACCAAAGAGACAAGAAGTGACACAACAGCATTTACGACTCGATTGACAAATTGACGTGTCGTGTTTCCCATAATGCTACTTTTCTTGAAGCTAGAGACAATGTGATGCAGCTGTTTGACCAGTCAATAGAATTTGGAAATTTGATAAAAGAAACGGATTGAAGATTTTGAATTTTGTAATACGTGCATAAATTATTTATCTACAGAAATGCTTTTCATTAAATCTATATAAAACATTGGGAAATGTCGTTTTTCTTTGTAGTTATTTTTTGTATTCTTTATTGTTTTCATTTTGATTTGATTTTTTAAAATCTTAGCAGCAAAGTCCAGTAAGGGAAGTTGTATGTAGTTAACACAGAATTCAACAAACCGAAAAAAAAACTCCCAATTCCAAACTGCTGCTTTCATGAAGGCTGTTTGTCTTCTGCTTTACTGTTCACCTTGCAGTACTGTTGTTCCCAATCATACACTGGGCCCCAAATTTTTAATCAGTACTGGCTGGTCTTGCCTTTATTGGTCAGAAGGTATACTAGAATTCATCCCTTCAGCTGGCTAATACCTATGTCATTATGGTGGCTGCAAAACCAAACATTTTAGATTCACCCTTAGCCTTTTTTGAAAACAGGCAGATTTTCCTTGTCTTAAATGACAGCAAATTAATTTCTTTGTTATTGTGAGTGCCATCCTCGCATGTTGGCATTGCTGCTCTGGGACGGATTTGGACGTGCAGCAAACAACTTACTTAAGTCATTGTACCTCTCTCACCAGATAAAGAAGAAAGTAAACCTTTCGAGCCGTGGGAAGGAAATCATTACTTTCTAAAACGACAACTAGCTTATTAAGTGCAAATTAGCCGATTTAAGAGGGAAGTCCCTGGTCATGACCCCACTCCAAGCATTCCTCAAGCCTTTGTGGAGACCAGCTGCTTCTATGAATAAGGGTACATTTCTCATGTTAATGTTTTTGCTCATTTGCCACCTGCAGAAACATTCTGGACTAAGCTGCCAGTAGACAAAAAAAGAAAGAAAAAAAAGTACTCTAAAAACTTCCAAAACCCTCTTCTAACAAAATAAAAAGTAAACTCCTCTGACTTCTCTATATCTGTGTGGGCTAAATCTCACTATGCTTGTTGAGCTGTATAGCCATTACTCAGGATCCCTCTACCTCTTTGGTGGATAGACAGAGTATAGAATCAGACTCTTTGGTGGTGCGACAGAGTGTAGAACCCGACAGTTACTCAGATATTCTGGCAAAACATCAGAGACTGCTGGTTCTGTGGGCGACCAGACTTGTGCATTCTAAAAAGAACCAGGTATTTCGTTCCTCACTGCTTTCGGTGGAAAAGAAGTCTGTAACTGGAAGACACATCATATTGCCCCCTTCCTCCCCAGTGAGTTCTTCAAGAAGATGAACCTATCTCCACCCCCTTGGCTTAATGTGATCAATTTGTATATACGTACTGTTAGGCCTGACCGCCTTAGGGTGTTCACCACTAACTTTTTGCTTGCCTCCCTCCACTTTTTGGATACTGTTTTTGCTGGTTTTAGGACTCTGCACACTTTACCAGTGGTAAAGTGCATATGCTCTTTCCCTTTAAACATGATGACATTGGATCATTTAATTTACTTATAACTCCCTAGTAAAGTGCACTATTATGTGTCCAGGGCCTGTAGATTAAATGCTACTAGTGGGCCTGCAGCACTGATTGTGACAACTACTTAAGTAGCCCCTTAACCATGTCTCAGGCCTGCCATTGCAAAGCCTGTTTGTTCAGTTTCACTGCCAATTCGACTTGGCATTTAAAAGTACTTGCCAAGCCTAAAACTCCCCTTTTTCTACATATAGGTCACCCCTAAAGTAGGCTCTTGGTATCCCATAGGGCAGGGTGCTGTGTAGACAAAGGGCAGGACATGTACCTCTGTAGTTTACAAGTCCTGGTAGTGTAAAACTCCTAAATTCGTTTTGCACTGCTGTGAGGCCTGCCCCTTTAATAGGCTAACAGTAGGGCTACCCTCATATACTGTTTGGGTGGTAGCTGCTGATCTGAAAGGAGTAGGGAGGTCTTAGTTAGTATGGCCAGGATGATAATACAAAATCCTGCTGACTAGTGAAGTTGGATTTAATATTACTATTTTAGAAATGCCACTTTTAGAAAGTGAGCATTTCTCTGCACTTAAATCCTTCTGTGCCTTACAATCCACGTCTGGCTAGGTTCAGTTGACAGCTCCCTTGTACATTCACTCAGACAAACCCCAAACACAGGATGCTCAGCCTCACTTGCATACATCTACATTTTGAATGGGTCTTCCTGGGCTGTGAGGGTGGAGGGCCTGACACATGTCAAAAGACAGTAGCCTGCTCTCACACCAAGGACTGCCACACCCCCTACTGGGACCCTGGCAGACAGGATTGAACTGAAAGGGGACCTTGTGCACTTCTGAGCTTCTTGAAGTCTACCCCACTTCAAAGGCACATTTGGGTATTTGGACAGGGCCTCTGACCCTACCAACTCAGACACTTCCTGGAGAAGAGAACCTGAACCAGAACCTGCAACCTGCCAAGAACTGCCTGGCTGCCCAAAGGGCTCATCTGACTGCTTTCTGCGAAGGACTGCTGCCTTGCTGCTGCTCTCTGGCTGGTCTGAGAATTGTTCTCCAAGGGCTTGGATAGAGCTTGCCTCCTGTTCCCTGAAGTCTCAGGACCAAAAGGACTTTATCTCTGCAAGAAGAACTCCTTGTTCTGCGAAAATTGATGCACAGCCTGCCAGAAGAGATGCACAGCCTGCATCGTGGTGAAAAATTCACCGCACGCCGAACCGGAACGACGCAGCCCGAATTCGCAATGAGAAGATCAGAGCAGCGCCAGCGTAGCGACCGGAAATTCGACGCACGGCTCACTGGATCGACGCACAGCCAAGCCGGAACGACGCAGCCCGACTTCCAGAGAGGAATCGACGCAGCAGTAGAAATTTCCACGCAGCGCCCACCGGATCGACGCAGCCCCTATGACTTCGTCCTGTCAGCACCAAATTTCAACGCATCGTCCCCGTGGCGTCCGAAAACCCCGCAACCCAAAGAGGATCCAAGACCAAGCGCTGGAAATCGACGCAAAGCCTTCCATGTATAAAAAATAAACAACGCATCGCCATGTGCGGCCCGAGAAATCAACGCACACCTCCCTGTTTTCCACGCATCTCCTCCTCTGTGGTTCCTTGCAGAGATTTTTCACGCAAACCAGGTACTTTGTGCTTGTAAGAGACATTTGCTGCTTTTAAGAGACTAAAGACACTTTATATCATTTCTGCAGCGATATTTTCAACATATACTTATTGCATTTTAATTGTTTTGACCTGCAATTATCCATATAAATATATATATATATATTTCTAAACACTGTGTGGTGTATTTTTGTGGTGTTCCATTGTGTTATTGCATGATTTATTGCACAAATACTTTACACATTGCCTTCCAAGTTAAGCCTGACTGCTCAGTGCCAAGCTACCAGAGGGTGGGCACAGGATAATTTGGATTGTGTGTGACTTACCTTGACTAGAGTGAGGGTCCTTGCTTGGACACGGGGTAGCCTGACTGCCAATCAAAGACCCCATTTCTAACATTGGTGATCAGTGTTGAGGATAGGACTTGTATTTGTGCAGTGACATACAATAGCTAAGTCTTCACTACCTACCCAAAGATGAAGGTCAACTTGATTTTTTATCTTTTTCTGCAATTTCGTTTTCTACCTGAAATTTTTAAACTAAAATCCTCATTCAACATGTCTCTGGCTGGGTCTCAAGCTTGAGATTAAGTTTTTGACCTAGTCATGCTGGAGACATATACTGTCAAACAGATAAAAGGGTTCTGCAGTGATATGGGAGTACCTACCCAGAAGGCCTCCAAAAAGGAGGCATTCCAAATGGTGCTGAGGTTCTGGGCAGAAGCCCATTCTGATGAGAATGTTGAGGGGGCGGGTCCAGAGGATGGCCCCTCAGAGGATTTTTTGCCATTAGTGGAGGATGTTACCACTGTAATTGTGCCCCCTGCCAACCCAGGGAGCAGTGTCTCTGATCAGGGCCTGACTGCAGAGGAAAGGAGAGTGGATAGAGAATTCCAATTGCAAATGACAAGGTTAAAAATTGAAGCTCAACCGGAGGTGAGGAGGGCAGAGGGAGAGAAGCCAAACAGGCTGAAGCTGAGAGAGCAGCCAAGCAAGCTGAAGCTGAGAGAAAAGAAACTTTTGTTGGCCCATGAACTGAGTCTCAAGGAGCTGGAGATCAAGGCAAGACAGTCTGAGTCCAGCAGTGATAGTGGCAGCATACATGCAGGAACTGTTGGGGAGAAAAAGGTTTGTATACCCAAAAGTGTGGTGCCAAGTAATGTGGTGGGAGAAGACATTGATAAGTGGTTGGCTGCCTATGAAGTTGCACTAAGGGCTCATGGGATCTCTGAGGAGGAATGGGGGGCGGCCTTGTGGTTTTATGTACCAGCAGTGGGGAGGGACACACTCCTTACACTAGATCCACATGATCAAAATGTATATGCACCCATGAAAGCCGCTTTACTGGCCAAGTTTGGGCTGACAGCTGAAAAATACCGTCAGAGGTTTAGGGCCAGCACCAAAATTTCCACACAGACTTGGGTTGACTGTTTTGATTTCTCTAATAAGGCACTGAATGGATGGGTATGGGGCAGCAAAGTAAATGATTACAAAGGATTATATGATTTGATTCTGAGAAAGCATATGCTCAGTATTTGTTTTACAGAGTTGCGCCAGCACTTACTAGACAGTAAGCTGACTGATCCCAGGAAGCTTGCTGAGTAGGCGGACCTCTGGGTTAGAACCAGAGTGTCCAGAAAGGTATCTGGGTGGGACACCCACAAAGGTTGTCAGGGTTCCCAACAGAAGAAAGAGGGGGGAGAAAAACTTAAAGATAAGGAACTTTCAAAAGGCCCCCAAAACAATTCCCAAGGAGGGGGTGGTAACCAGTCCACGTCAACATTTGTGAAGAAGCCAGGGTACTTTGATAAGAAGTTAGGGAAGTTTGTCCCCAAATGCTTAGAGTGCTACCAGCATGGACAATCTAAGGTCAACTCCTAGTGCCCAAGAGGGGGTCTGCCCACCACTGGAGGGCAGACACCTGGGTTGGCTAGTGTAGCGCTCGGGGGGGGGGGGGGAGACAGTCCCAGTTAGTTTTGGGGAGCAGATAGAGGAGTCCCTAGTATCCCTGGGAGATTAGGAAATGGTGCCAAAAGCCCACATGCCTGCCAATACTTTCAAGTATAGGCAGTGGGTCACCATTGATGGGAAAAGGGCAGAGGCTCTGCGTGACACAGGAGCCAGTATGAGTACTGTCAAGAGTAGGCTGGTGTCAACTGAGAAGATACTCCCTAATACATTCCGCCAGGTCATAGTTGCTGACAATCGCAAGAGTCACCTACCGGTGGCTCTGGTTCCCTTTGAGTGGGGGGAGGGGGTGAGGTTCTTGGGAACTCTAAATGTAGCTGTGAGTCCTGCCATGCCTGTATATTGTCTGTTATACAATGATCTTGAGCATACTGCCTAGAAAGAGGTACAGCTCAGATCCCACCTGAAGATGTTAGGTTTGCCTGAGTGGGTCTGCATGACCACAAGGTCTATAGCTGCCCGTGAAGGGAGTCAAGGGCGCCTGGAGCCTGGAACAATGGCCCAGACAGCTGCACAGAGGAAAGACAAGAGGCGCAGGAAACCCGCCTGAGATATTCCCACGGTGGTGGACGGGGCCCCAGAGGAGAAGCCGCCTGACCCAAATGGAAAGGATATTGCTAACCTGGGTAACCTGCCTGAACTTGCTGGCTGGCAAGTAGAGGGTGGGCCAACCAGGGAAGAATTCTGCAAGGTGCAGAAAGAGTGCTCCACTCTTGAGGGTCTGAGGCGACAGGCCGCAGCCCAAGCAGCATGTGAAGCCTCTGGCGATCACCATATATACTGGGAGAATGATCTCCTTTACAGTGAGCCTAAGGCTCCAGCCATTGGGGCAGCAGGTGTGCTGGTGGAGTGCAGTGGAGTGGCTTGGAACGGCATAGGGTAGAGGGGCACAGACTAGAGTTGCTATATAAGGAGTGACATTGAGTGGAGTGGCGTGCAGTGGTGTAGAGTGGTGCAGAATAGAGTGCAGAGGTGTAGAGTGCAGTGACATAGAGCAAATGGTGCAGAGTAGAGTGATATGGAGTGGTGTAGGAACGAGTGACATAGACTACAGTTTCATAGAGTGCAGTGGTGCAGAGTAGAGAAGAATGGCATAGTGCAGTAGTATAGAGTAGAGTGGTGTAGAGTGCACTGGCTTAGAGCAGAGTGGTGTAGGGAAGGGTGACATACAGAAGAGTGGTGTAGACTTCCGTGGCATGGAGTGCAGTGGTTTAGAGAGCAGTGGTGCAGAGTAGAGTGCAGTTGCGTAGAGGAGTGCAGTGCCGAGTTGAGAAGAGAGGCATAGAGTGCAGTGGCAGAGTACAGAGTAGAATGATGTACAGTTGAGTGGTGCACTGTAAAGTGGAGTGTCATAGAGTGACAGTACCCCTGTGCACTGCGTCATCTTCACCTCCTGAGGCCTCTGTGCACTATTTGCAAGAATCCTTCGTGCACAGCCTGGCCCAGGTCCCCAGCACTCTGCCCTGCGATGCTCAACTCGCTGAGTTGTCCTCCGGTGGCGTGGGACCTTCTTTTATAGTGCTGCAACAACCACAATTTACACCTTCTTTGTCCCCATGTCCTGGGTCCTCCGTGGGTGCTGCCTGGTCATCTGTGGGTAACCTCCAGTGTTTGGAGCCCCCACTGCCTCCTCAGTCCGAGTTGAGGCCCCCAGGTCCCTCCTGCATCCAGGCAGCGCCACTTTGATGCAATCTGCGACATTGCTTGAACCAAGGCTTGTTTGACGAATCCAGCACCGAAACTCGTCTGCATCCAATATCTCCACGTGGGACATCCATTGCATCATGCAGGAACCCACAGCCATCTTCCCTTGGTGCATTTCTGAAGTCTTCATCAAACCCGGGACTCTTCTTTTGCACCCTCTTCTAGGATGGCAGGAGATCCTGTCCTTCCTGGAACCTTCTCCGACTTCTGGACTTGGTCTCCTCTCTTTGCAGGTCTTCAGGTCCAGGAATCCACCATTTGTTGTTTACAGTCTTGCTTGGTTCTTGTAATAACTCTAATCACGACTTGTAGTGTGTCCTAAGGAAACTTGCAGTACTTTACTCCTACTTTGCTGGACTCTGGAGTGGGGTATTTTACTCACCTTTGTGGTTTTCCTACTCTCCTAGCGATCCTATACACACTACACTTGTGTAGGGGGGAATTCGTGATTCACATTCCACTTTCTTAGTATATGGTTTGTGTTGCCCCTAGACCTATTTTCTCCCATTGCATCCTATAGCATTTCCTATTGTTTGCACTATCATATTTCTAATTACTTACCTTATTTTGGTGTCTAGTGTAGATATTGTGTATAATATTTACCTCCAGAAGGAGTATTGCCTCTGAGATATTTTGGAGCTTGTGTCACCCAAATAAACTACCTTTATGTTTGGTAACACTGAGTATTGTCTTTACTTGTGTATAAGTATTGTGTAACTATAGTTGTATTGCAGGAGCTTTGCATGTCTCCTTATTCAGCCTAAACTACTCTGCTACAGCTACCTCTATCAGCCTACGCTGCTAGAACACTACTACATTTCACTAATAAAGGATAACTGGACCCGGTATAAGGTGTAAGTACCAAGGGTACCCACTACAAACCAGGCCAGCCTCCTACAGAGCCTTAGTTCAAGTTCTACAAGGTCCTTAATCTCTGGAGAGAAGACACTGTCATGGGTTTTTGTCAATGTTTCACAGAGGCACTGCACTGGTGAGCACTGTATTTTGGAGAAAGTAGGAGAACATAGCATAAACAATTTTTATGCAGTAAATGATATTTGGGGGGCAAAAAATAACATTTTATTGGTTTTTTATTTGGAAGACACGCAGGATCAGTGTCACACTTTACAGTAAAAGGATATGTGTACTATGTGGCAAAACGACGGACCTATCCACTGTCATAGATGAGCTGATTTGCTTACATTGTTGGGCAGTGGGGGTGGGAGTGAAAAGAAGCAACATGAAAAGAGGTGGGAGTGGGAGGGAAGGGAAGCTACATGAAAAGGGATATGGGAGACAGAGAACAAAAAAGACTCATATGGAATGTTTCAACAAAAAAAAAAAGTGGCTCCAAAAACAGTAACAGTGGAAGGATACAAGTATTTGGTCCATGATAGAGCCGAGCACAAGAAGAGGATATGATGCAGGCATGCCAAGACAAACAGGAGAAAAGAAAATGAGGGCGATACAAAGGTAACAAATGGTGTACTATGGCTGGACTGTAAGCCGATCTTTGTAAATAAAATGCCTCTCAGAGACATTAGACGAAACCTAAAAATGACTATGGACAACAATTTATGAGGAATACTAAGACTCTGAATCATGGTCACGTGGTGTTCTGGATCAATTTTCATTTGGTGTGCAATACAACCAACACCATCTACTGCATATTGTGCCCCATACCTGCAGGCTAATTTTTTGGGGGCGGACTATTCAAAAAGTATGTTTACGCACCTTAGAACATGCAAATTGCATTTGTTGCAAGGTTGAACCTGCTCCTGTGGTAGTATTGCACTACATCCAGACTGGCCACAACGAAAATTCCTTGACCTCGCAAATCTTCGTTGTGGCAAAAAGAACAGTTCGAAATGGCGACAAATAGTCAGCCCCAAGGGCATTTTAAGGTTTTAGGGTGGGTATGGGTTTTTGGGTGGTAACTGCATGTTTAGATTTTAGGGTAGATACGGGTTTTGGAGTGGTAAGGCCTTTTTAGGGTGGGTATGGGTTTTGGGGTGGTAAGGGCATTTTTAGGTTTTAAGGTGGGTATGGGTTTTTGGGTGGTAAGGACATTTTAGGTTTATGGGTGGATATGGGTTTTGGAGTGGTAAGGGACATTTTAGATTTTAGAGTGGGTATGGGTTTTGGGGTAGTAAGGACATTTTTAGGTTTTTGGATCAGTATGAGTTTTGGGGTGGCAAGGGCATTTTTAGGTTTTAGGGTGTTTATGGGTTTTTGGTGGTAAGGGCATTTTTAGGTTTTAGGGTGGGTATTGGTTTTGGGGTGGTGAGGGCATTTTTAGGTTTTAGGATGGGTATGGGTTTTGGGATGCTAAGAGCATGATTAGGTTTTAGGGTTGGTATGTTTTTTTGGATTATAAGGGGTCTTTAGGGTTTAGCTTGGTAAGGGATTTTGGGTCGTAAGGGTATTTTAAGGGTTGGTATGGGTTTTGGGGGTGGTAAGAGCATTTTTAGGTTTTAGGGTGGGTATGGTTTTTTGGATGGTTAGGACATTTTTAGGTTTAAGGGTGGATGTGAGTTTTGGGATGGTAAGGGCATTTTTAGGTTTTAGGGTGGAGATGGGTTTTGGGGTGGTAAGGTATTGTTTAGGTGGGTATGGGTTTTGGGGTGGTAATGGGTGTTTAGGGTGGTTATGGGTTTTTGGGTGGTAAGGGTTTATTTTAGGGTTTAGGGTGGGTATGGGTTTTGGGGTGGTAAGGGCATTTTTAGGTTTATGGGTGGGTATAGGTTTTGGGGTGGGTAGGGCATTTTAGTGTGGGGATGGGTTTTTAGGTGGTATGAGGTGTTTAGGTTGGCAAGGGGTTTAGGGTTGTAAGGGTATTTTTGGGGTTTAGGTTGGTAATGGATTTTGGGGTGGCAAGGGCATTTTTAGGTTTTAGGGTGTTTATGGGTTTTTGGTGGTAAGGGCATTTTTAGGTTTTAGGGTGGGTATTGGTTTTGGGGTGGTGAGGGCATTTTTAGGTTTTAGGATGGGTATGGGTTTTGGGATGCTAAGAGCAGGATTAGGTTTTAGGGTTGGTATGTTTTTTTGGATTATAAGGGGTCTTTAGGGTTTAGCTTGGTAAAGGATTTTGGGTCGTAAGGGTATTTTAAGGGTTGGTATGGGTTTTGGGGGTGGTAAGAGCATTTTTAGGTTTTAGGGTGGATATGGTTTTTTGGATGGTTAGGACATTTTTAGGTTTAAGGGTGGATGTGAGTTTTGGGATGGTAAGGGCATTTTTAGGTGTTAGGGTGGAGATGGGTTTTGGGGTGGTAAGGTATTTTTAGGGTTTAGGTGGGTATGGGTTTTGGGGTGGTAATGGGTGTTTAGGGTGGTTATGGGTTTTTGGGTGGTAAGGGTTTATTTTAGGGTTTAGGGTGGGTATGGGTTTTGGGGTGGTAAGGGCATTTTTAGGTTTATGGGTGGGTATAGGTTTTGGGGTGGGTAGGGCATTTTAGGGTGGGGATGGGTTTTTAGGTGGTATGAGGTGTTTAGGTTGGCAAAGGGTTTAGGGTTGTAAGGGTATTTTTGGGGTTTAGGTTGGTAATGGATTTTGGGTGGTAAGGGCATTTTAGGGTTTAGGATGGGTTTGGGGTTTTGGGTGGTAAGGGCATTTTTAAGGTGTTAGGCTGGGTATGGTTTTTTGGGAGGTGAGGCATTTTTAGGTTTTAGGGTGGCTATGTGTTTTGGGGTGGGTAAGGGTATTTTTAGGGCTTAGGGTGGGTATGGGTTTTGGGGTTGTAAGGGGCGTTTAGGGTGGGTATGTTTTTTGGGTGCCTTTACAACAAAAGGTTAAGGCATGCTTGGTAAAGGCATATGCGTGGTAAAATAATTTCGCTGTAAGGGCAT
Source organism: Pleurodeles waltl (assembly GCF_031143425.1). NCBI lineage: Eukaryota > Metazoa > Chordata > Amphibia > Caudata > Salamandridae > Pleurodeles > Pleurodeles waltl. Next base: position 829,349,337 of record NC_090442.1, on the reverse strand, counting down.
GCGTGGTAAGTGCACACAACCATCCCTCACAGGAGGAGAATGAGCACTGCTGCTGTCGCTTCGCTCAACCTACTGGCGAGAATCATCTCGCCAGCAGATAGTTGTGGCAACGTCTTTTGGCTCGCCTTACATAGCAAGTAAGAGTAAGAGTAAGCTCTCTTTACTCTGCTTCAATTTCACAACTGTACAGTACCTTTTTAACAACTGAACATCGATGTTTTTCATTGTTGCAAGCAAGCTATCTCAACATCAACCCTTGAATCTACTTAATAATTTTCTCAACTCCCCAATTTGTTGTACTTTGGTGAGCCTGATTTTTATATATTTAATGTTGGTTAGTAATTAACATCATGCTTCCAGGATTGGCAAAGCATACTAATTGTTATTACATAAAATTAACAGGTATGCCACATAGGTATCGCTTTGTGTCTATTCTGTAACTTGTTAATGGTTTATCCTCTTGGGATACTCTCAGAATTTACACTGCATATTATATTTACACTCCTTCCTTCTCTTTCTTGTATGTACTTGCTTCAGATACTTCTGAATTTTTCTCCTGTCCTGATGTTCACTCTCTGACTTTATTGCTTGAGTCGAAGCATCAATATTTTGTAAATGGTTCTGATTCCTCTGTTAAACTTACTTCTATTGGTGGCTCAGGTCTTTTGACTTTATTTTAACAGCTACTTATTTACACATTCAATTTTGGCCCAAATATTGCTTGTTAATAGTTGTTTCTACACTATTACCTAGTGGTGGTCGCCACTTGGTAGTTCTAGTTAGGACCATGTTTTTCATAGAATTTTTTTGGGGACTTGCCTATATCTTTGGCACAGTTTGACGAATCTTCACAAAATTTTCCCCAATAAAAGTGTTGTGGTGATTCTTGTTGCGCATGGATAGTTTCCGGGTGATCCATCAAGCGGGGGCCGAGAAAAAGGCGGGGGTCCAAAAAGTTGTGTTTCCCATGTTAATTCCCCTAGGACCTTTAGTCACAGCTACAGCCCGAACCTCCAGAAGGAATTACACCTAAGTTGGCAGAAAGCTAGTTTTCTGTACACAGTTTGTGCTTTTGCTTATTTGGTGTAAATCTGTCCAGTAGTTTTTGAGATATTAAAGGGAAAAAACATTTGTATATCTAGGGACGCGGATCCTTCATGATGCATTCATGAATACTGACAAGCTTGTGCAGAGAAATGCCCAGCTCTGATTGGCTGCCAACGTTTCAAAACAGGAAGTGTTGGCAGCCATCTTGGGACTCAGCTTCAGCTGAGTCCCACTAAAAAAATGTTTAAAAAAACACAGAAGGGGCCAGGGTAAAGACATTCTGCCCCCTTAGCTCTGGTGCTGGGATCCAAGAGGGACTCCCAAGGCTAAAAAGCATTTTTTTAAACATTTTTGCCACGATTCGCTGTGGATCCTGTGAAAATGTTAAAAAAGAAACAGAAATGAAGCACAGGCTCCCTTGCTTCATAATGCTTAGGTCCCTCGGTGGGTCAAGTCTCAGGGGGCATTTTTCATTGTAATGCGGCGGACCGCGCGTGACTATAACTCGTGCCCCTATCATGCACTACTAACTAGCCCACAAATTACGGCACTAATGACATCTTTGATAACATAATTGATAATATTAATGTAATATTTGCAGTATAATTTATGATGAAAAACTGTGCATGGCGAGGGCGCGAGTTATAGTTACTTAGGGCATGAGTTATAGTCACTTGAAATAACTCTGACAGGTTAATTTCTGTGGTATTGTACGTTTAAAATTTGAGCCTAACTATAATGTCCCTGTAACCTTTGTTTTTTTCAGTGAAAATATATGTGAAAATAAATGTGTGTATGTATATATATATATATGTATATATATACATATGTGTATATATATATATACTAGCAGTATAGGTACACTGAGCTTTCACTGCCTGCATGTTTTCACCTTGCAATATTTATATTTCCAATTGTAAAACATAATTGAGGTTGTCTGGGTGCCTCTTGTCGTGGAATACCATTATTGATAATGTACACATTGATTTGTTTCATTAAAAATGTAAGTGTTTAGTTCTAGGAGGACCAACCACTTGTTGCTCTTTGTGTGTTGGACCCAGATTCCTCTCACACACTGAGTTGTCCTGTCTGTTGTCAGCAACAGTACAATGCACATACTTATTATCATTTTGGTTTAGACTTTGCGTTTATTATCAGTACATTCATGTGGAGTTTGGGATTGTTTTTAAAACAAATAAAAAAGATAAGGCTATGTGTTGTGCTCAGTAGTTGTGGAACGATCTTTATTTTCTGCCACCCATTCCATCATCAAGTTGCATACAGGATATAATCGACTTCAGGGTATGGGCAAATAGTCCTTGTAGTTGCCAGCATGCATTATTTAGTTAGTGTCAGAAAGTCATATTTTCTGAATGATTAATCAGCTGGCGAATGGATAGATAATGGTGTTTAGGGAGGGATACTTTCATGAGTGTGGACAGGTAGACGAATGCATGGATCTATAATAAGGGGCAAGTAGATGGATGGATATCATCTCTCATCACTTTCACACTCATTGCCTACACTACACACATCGGATGTCACCAGTGCCATCTCTTCTTTTCAGGGAACTGACATACTTTGTAACAGCACATACCCACCTTTGGGCTCATCTATACCGATCATATTCAAGAAACAGGCCTCTTTTACATAGATACTACCATCTTATGTCAAGTGCAGTGTCAAACGTCCAACTACAGACACTCTCATCATGTCCAATGGACAGTCTGGATGCTCTAGCGCTGCAATCCAATGCTAAATGCAGTCTCATACAACAAGGTACAACCACACGTTCACCACGCCTCAGAACCTGTAACAGAATTCTCATTTATTCCAACAATTAGTATTCCACAATACATCTAACACGTATGTTCAAAATGGTTGCATGTATGTGTCAACATGCGTGTGCATGAAGATGCCCCTTTTCATTTTACATCTCCAACACACATCCCCCGACCTGTGTTCATACATTGGAGCCTTCAATAGTTTATATACAAAGCACTTCCTGAACAGTATGTATTTGTAGCTCTGCAGTGTCTGTTTCTACAGGTCCTATAACTCTGCCTGGTCAGTTGTGGGCTACAGATATTTTCCCCAGTTGATGTTTTCATTTCCTACCCAGTGGTTAGTGGTGAGTATGCAGCAACAGATGGACATCAAGTCCTTTAGTCCCATGGCTATCTGAAGTTATTTTTCTCAAGGTTTTATCTCCCCAATGTCAGCCTGTTGGTTCAAAACCCAATGATGAAGCTGGATGTAGCAAATTGTCATCCATTTTTTATCAATCTGCCAGCTATGGCCCGATCCTTAAAAACACCTTACTTACCAGACTTGTGTTTAGTTCACCTCCTACCCCCTGGTAATCTCAAGTGTGAGGCATAATGCTATTATATTATATTAAATCAACCCACAAATATGGATGTGAGCCTTTAGAAAATCTAGGCCTCTTACCTCCCTGGACAAATGTAAGAATCAGTGCCTGGACTTGCAGCAACTCACTGTGGGAGATTGAAACAGGCACGGCTTGGAAGAGATATAGATGCTGCGGAAAAATATTAATCTAAATTACATTTATCCTTCCCAGCCAGGACGCATAAAGATTCTCCACCATCTCATATCACCTTTGATCGCCTTCATGAGCCTAAGTCAGTTTGCACTAAGCAGGGTGGGCTGGAATATAGGTAGGAGATAATTACTCAAGTATTTGAATGATTTTTTGGTAGGTGGTGGCAGCACTCAGTTTCTGCACCTCGGCAGAGCTCAGCAGGACTTTGAGGGTCTCAGATTTAGCATGATTTTAGGCCGACATAAAGGCCTCAAGTTAAATACACAGGTTTATTAGAAACCTTTCAGGGTCAAAGTGAGCAAGACGACCACAAATAAACTGATTTTGTACATAATACACCCGAAGGGAATTCCAATAATGGGTATTTGCTTGAACTGTTTAGGATATGACTATAGGATCTAAAAGGGACCAGTTTCAAAGTCAGTATTAACTACCGCAGTTCTGCGACCTGGCAGGACACCCCCAGTTTAAGCCATGCTTGTCTCATTAATTCAACCAGTTTACTTCCTCACTTAGTCATATGTGAATTGTTAAGAGTCAAACTATTTAGTTCAAATGGGATTAGTGACCTTCATATACCATTGCTGAAATACAAAGAATGGATGATTTTTTCAGAGGGGACACGAGGATCTCGTTTCTATTCTCTATGTGTTTTTTTTGTAAAGCTTCAACGCTCATTAGGGGAAAATGCGTAAAAAAGACGCTCTTCGTTCTTTGACGATATTTGGCAACTTCCTGGCCCTGGCTGTTATGGGAAGGATGCAGAGTAGACTGAATGTACGTCACACATTGCAAATTCATATCCAGTTTTTACAACGCAATCCAGGATCGTTATTTCTGTTAGATAAATTATTGAGCTACTTTATGAAAGGTCCAGTACAGCAAATAAACTTTGCGCACTAATATTTCGTAACATCGTCAAGACCTAGACCAACGTCCGTCACTGCTCCTGTATTTAATATTGCTGTGCTATCTCCAATCAGCTAATAACATGGCCGCACCGGAGGCAAGAGGAAGTACGTACAGGCCTGAGCTGCCAGAGGTCTTTCATTTCCGGATTAACAGGAAATTACTTCTGAGCCTAATGATACCCTTTGTGCTGCCCTGAGCAGTGTTCCTTTCAGGTGCTTCTTTTTTTGGTCCTGCAGTCTCTGCCTTGGCCTTTTATTATTTGCTCAGTAGTTCCAAAGCAAAACCACTACTGAATTTATAAAAGTGACATTCAATATTCGGTTGCTTCGTTAAGTCTAAATGTGAAGCTTTTCACTGGTGGCATTTTATTTAGATTCAAATAATCTTTTGATTGCGTGTAAATATCTCCTATGGCGATGGAATAAGAATTATTCTGGATTTGTGCTTATAGCTGGAGATTATTTTTTGTTTTTAGCAGGTCCTGATGTAATCTGTGCTCTTGCTCTATGAACCAAATCTTGAACCCTCACTGAACATCGAATGACCACGTTTCTAAAATACATTTGTGAATTTGTGTTCACACCTGAGCCACATAAAGGACTGAGAACTATTAGACCTTCATAATGTCAAAAGACTTATTTTATCCACCTCCCTGCATGTAGTGACTAGTGACCATCCACCAATTCACAATTTTCCCCTTCTGCCTTCGTTTTCTTTTTTACTTTGAAGGCCAGGGAATGTAGGGACTTTCGTTCTTAGAAAGGAAACATCTGTCAGCCTTAGCATCTCTATTGAGGTACAAGGCTAGCATGTTTTAGGGATGGACAAGCTAAACGTGTTTTTTGTGATAGGGAGCGTTCTAATACCCAGACAATAAAAGCACACAGGTGGTGCTGAGATCACAAAAGTTACGTTGTATATGACAATGAACAATAAACAGGTTGCAGGTTCAACAAAGTTATTTAGAGTTTCCTCTCTCAGAAGGAGTCAGCACCGGAAATAACAAACACAAATTAAGCACTGGGTGTAGGGTCAGGACAGCAAGAACCTGAGAGATGCGAAAGCAGGCAACTCCTGGTTAGGGCTTTCTGTGAGTTTCTGGGAGCCTGCTAGATAACTACTTTACAACTTCCACTCAGAAATTCTCCAAGTCATCAAAGATCAATACCACACACTGTTCAAGGAGCCTTCGAGACCTCTGAAATGCCCATGGTGTCCAATAATCAAGTTAGCCCAACAGTCTGTCTCAAATCCCATGAACAATCGAACAGGAAATTCTGGAGGCGCACTAGGGGCGTATCAAGAGAGCACAGGACTCACATCTATGCTACACCCAATCTTAGAAAGTGGTGTAGTGTACTGCAGACTCACCAGCCTTGTCCTATGTCTACAGGCATTATGACACCAATAAATACACAACAATCTATGCCGGGGTGCCTCTAATTAGCCGTGGCTTTTGGACAAAAATTAAATCAACAAAGGATCGTGCTGTTCGTCGCTCTTCTAGTGTGCATCTTGATAGAAGAGAGCAGGGTAGCCCTCAACAATTTAAACAGGTGCAACAACGAGTCCGGTTTTGCACAGTGCCTGGTGTGCACGCATGCACAACGTTTCCAAAGATGCCTCTCTAGTCCAAAGTTACTTAGGCTGTGGCTGGGTTGCTAAAAATAACAACGACCTACTAGGTTATGGCTAATTTTCAATATGTGGCAAACTAAAACATCAGCCCAACTCCAGCAATGTGTACATGGGCCTAAACTTAATTCTGGTACATTTGCACAACTAAATATCAATGTATCATTTTAAAATCATCACTTCATTGATTTACATTTACGATCACGCATAGAAGTTTCTCCTCCTACTAACTCGTCAGCAGCGCCTCTAAGTCATGACTGCCTAATTGTGGAACACAGCTTTGTTTTCACCGGCATCATTTTAAAAAAAAGTGTTCATTCAACATTTGTAGTGGTGATAGGGACCATAGAAAACACATCCGTGTCTGGTGTGTGTATCTGTGTAAAGAAGAGAGTGAAACAGTGAGAGTGGTTATAAAAAACAGGGGGTCAGAAATAGTAAGATTGGAGCACGAGAGCCACAGTGTGAGGAAGGGTAATGGAGCTTGCGTGGGAAACCAGCATTTGAAATAGGGAAGGGAATGTCTGCATATGTGTTTGTGAAAGGAGCATTTATTTAATTGAGAAACGAGGGTGAGAGTGTGTGAGAGTGAGAATAGGATGGTAAGCATAGTGTGTGGGACAGGAAAGAGGATCTTTGAAAGAAGGGTGTGAGAAGAAGATGAGACTAGAAAATATGTGAAAGATGTGAAAGGAAGGTGTAGGAGAATCATTAATGAGATGACTGTCAGGAAGAGTAGTGCATGTGCTGAGCTTGAGGAAAGTGAGAAGGATAGAGAGAGCAGATTATGAAAGGATGGACTGAAATGCATGTGAGAATGAAATGTGTTAGAGGACAATTTAAGACAGAGAAAGGTAGCGGTCAGGGTGAGAAGTAAAAGTGTGAGGATCACGAGTTGAAGAAGAATAAGGATGATGACAAAGAGTTCAAGAGAGTAGGTGTGACAACAGGGGAAGGTGTGAGATGAGAGCAGTAGCAATTGTTGGGGACAAGAATACTCGGTGGATGCCTATGCTGCCACTGCCAGTGGGTGTCATATCACCAGTACACGTAAGAAGAGTGGCTCTATTGCTAGAGTGGTTGGTGCAAGACACTGCACCTTGAACTAGAATGGCAATACTCATTGTGCTGCCCCTAAGTGGGTAGGAGATAGAAGGTGTGGAGGGGAGAAAGTAGAGGAGGGGTAAGTGAGACATTGAGAAAATGAGAAATGTGACTGAAGTTATGTATAAAAGATTATGTTAGGATAGAATAGGGCAAAAGAGAAGCAGGGTTGAATGAGGAGTGTGAGGCAGCTGACGGTAAGACAAAGAAGTGAGAAGACAAATGAAGAAACTGAAAAGAGGGAAAATGGAGGCCAAAGAGGTGAACATAGAGGTGAAAAGGGGAGAGAGAGAGAAAAGGGAGGAAGGGAGAGAATGGATAGAGGTAGAGCTAGGACATGTCAGAGAGAAGAGGATAGCTAGTAGAGAGAGTGGGGAATATAGAGACACAAGGGGCAATGGAGGGAGGAGCACAAAAAAAGCAAAATAGAGATTTTTTTTCTTTTGCGACTTTGTCTTCATATGACTGTACTGAGCACATGCCTCTCCCTTCACCCCTCTCACACAACGAGTAAGTAAGGATTCTACATATTTCTATTAATGACCCAGCCTTTGAGTTCTAAGGTTTATTGACAAATATGCATGTGAATGGCAGCAGTTGGAACTATAGGAAGAGGTAGCAGCAAGGCTGCAGAGTATGACAACAGGAGTTACAGCAGTCACAGCAGCAGAACTTTGAGGTTGCTTTCATGTGGTATTACCTAATTAAAATTGGTGACAGAAATGTCATATTTTCTCACTGATAGAAATGGGGTCTTTGGGTGGCAGCCAGGTTACCCCCTGTCCAAGCAAGGACCCTCACTCTAGTCAGGGCAAAGGAGAAACACACCTGGTTAACCCCCACTCACCCCCTTGGTAGCTTGGCACGGACAGAACGGCTTAACCCAGAAGCAATGTGTAAAGTATTTCTACCAACACACACAGTAATACAATGAAGACACTACAAAATGGACACAACACCAGTTTAGAAAAATAGGCAATATTTATCTAAATCAAATTAGACCAAAACAACAAAAATCCAACATACATAAGTCAAAATATGAATTTTCAAAAGAATAAGAGTCTGACGAGAATGCAATGGAAATGTTGATTTTACACGAAGTACCTGGTTTGCGTCAAAAATAAAGCTACACGGGCGAGCATGCATTGGAAAAGTCAGCAATGCGTTGTTTCCTTACTCGCAAGTGAGGCCGTGCGTTGTTTTCTTCTCAGGTCGGGTTGGCGATGCATTGCTTTTCTCCCTCGCAAGAGAGCAATGTGTTGATTTCCGGACAGGGCAACTCCTATCCGTGCAGGTTCATGATGACTTTGGCGCCCAGCGACGATGCGTGAGAAATCCGGTCATACTGTGTTAGAAAACCGCACTGTATGGGGTTTGTGTCGTCATCAGCAGCTGCAAGTGGGTGTTGCATCGTTTCTCCATTCGCAATGTGTCGATCTCCCAGCCGCAATGCAAGTGGAGCATCGATTTTTACCGCAAAGCGGGTGGCGTGTCATTTATCAGCCACGTTGCAGATGGTGTGTGGAAAATTTCCCCACATGGTGTTCAGTGAGTGGATTTTAGTCCTTCTTCTGACAACTTCACCTTTCAAGGGGGCCCAGGGATTGTATAGGGCACCACTTGGCAGCGCAGGAGTCTCAGCAGAGAGCCCAGGTGCTGGCCGAGGAAGTCTTTGATGGCCCTGAGACTTCAAAACAGGAGGCAAGCTCAGTTCAAGCCCTTGGAGATTCTTCTCAAGCAGGAATGCACAAAACAGTCCAGTCTTTGTCCCCTTTCACAGGTAGAAACAGCAACTGCAGGGTAGCCCAACAAAGCACAGTCACAGGCAGGGGCAGCACTTCTCCTCAGCTCTTAAACTCTTCTCCTTGGCAGAGGTTCCTCTTGGTTCCAGAAATGATCTTGAAGAAATCTAAAGTCTGGGGTTTTGGGGCCACTACTTATAACCCTTTCTGCCTTTGAAATAGGCAAACTTCAAAGGAAAGTCTCTGTTGTTTACAGGATCCTGCCTTGCAAAGGCCAGGCCCCAGGCACACACCAGGGGGTTGGAGACTGTATTGTGTGAGGGCAGGCACAGCCCATTCAGGTGTAAGTGATCATTCCTCCCTCCACTCTAGCTCAGATGGCTCATCAGGATATGCAGGCTACACCCCAGCTCCCTTTGTGTCTCTGTCCAGAGGAGATTCACAAACAGCCCAACTGTCAGTTCGACCCAGTGGCATTTTCTAACTAACAATCTAAAAACCAACTTCACTAACATTTGTATTTTTAAATTGTGAGTTCAGAGATCTCAAAACCCATATTTCTATCTGCTCTCAAAGGGAAACTGTACTTTAAGAATATTTGAAGGCAGCCCCCTTGTTAACCCATGGGAGAAATAGTGAAAACAGTGAAAACCAAACTTGGCAGTATTTTACTGTTAGGACATGTAAAACACCTTTAACATACACTGCACCCTGCACATGGGGCTACCTAGGGCCTACCTTAGGGATGCCTTACATGTATAAAAAAGGAAGGTTTGGGCCTGGCAAGTGGGTACACTTGCCAGGTTGAATTGGCAGGTTAAAACGTCACACAAAGGCTCTGCAGTGACATGTCTGAGCCATGTTTACAGGGTTACTCATGTGGGTGGCACAATCAGTGCTGCAGGCCCACTAGAAGCATTTGATTCATAGGTCCTGGGCACCTCTAGTGCACTTTACAAGGGACTTACTAGTAAATCAAATATGCCTATCACGGATAAACTAATCACCAATACAATTTACACAGAGCATATACACTTTAGCACTGGTTAGCAGTGGTAAGGTGCCCGGAGTCCATTAGCCAACAAAACTTGTCAGAACAAATAGGAGGAAGGAGGCAAACAGTTTGGGGAGCGACTATGCAAAAAGGACCATGTCCAACATTCACTCATCCACCTATATATTTATCTCAATGAGTTATGGTCCTCAGCAGGGATCTGACCGTAACATGTGCCACTCATACCTTAACTGTACATGCTCTGTGAGCGATGAAAGCTTGTAGTAGATGCCATACTGAATCTGTTGACTTACTGCCCTTCTGTCAGAGTGGGAAGCTTGCTTTCGCAATTTTTATGCGTCTGGTGATAGGGGAAACATGTGCTGCTGCCTCCCTCTTTGAACCTGTCCTTTAAAGAGAGATGCTTTCATTGTATCTGCTCACTGTGTTTCTCTTTCGGTGAGTAAGGGGCATGGCACTGCTATAGTACCACCTTATGAAAAAATAAAGGATATATTGAATGAAGTTGCATAAAATGCCATCTGCAACAACCACTGTTTTACAATACTGATACAAGATCTAGAGCCCTGTGGAAAGTGGCTGGACTCTGTAGGTGAAATATTCAAATGCTGAAACAAGTCAACAGAAAAGAGATGAATTGTACATTTACCGACCCTCCTGTTTTTAATCTTGATTTTAGCTCACACATACAAGTTTAATGCAGTTCTCACAGTTTTACCGAAGGAGAACATAAATGTCAACATAAAGGTCCTAACCTAACCAAAACTATTGAAACCTATATCTAGCTACTATACTGTACAACCAGTGAACAGTAGTACTCTTGAATGCTTCCCAGTGCTATATGTGGAACCCATTGGTGAAACATACCACACAAGGTAGGGGAGAGTTCATCATACTAGGTAAGAACATTATTGTATGATAATTCCATAAGAGGTTTGACTGTTTCTTCCAGGAGTGTTGTACTACTTGCATGGCTTCAGAGAGCACACACGTCCTTTAGCACCTCCCACCACCTATTTAATACATTGGTTGCCAGTGTTGCACATATTCTGTATGTGTGAGAGAACCATGTGAAGTTTCTCCTGCTACAGTCACATCTCAATTATTATTTGGGTTAGAAAGGTTTGCACTGCTGCTGCACATGTTTTACGTTTACTGGGTTGTGGAGCTCATTGTAAAACTTCCCACTAAATAAAAGACAAAATGATATGTATTGCCAATGTTTGTTTTAATGTGCTGTGTAAATGAAAGCATGAACACTCAAAAAATATGTGAGCAGTTTTTTTTAATTGATTAGATGACTTTTTAAAGTTTCAAAGCATAGCTGACAAGTTGCCCGATGTCAAATATAACATTCTTCCACTGCCTACTAATTGCTGTGAACCTATCATTATTTTCTAGTAGTTATTTAATTCTGGGTTGTTGCTAATATGTTCAATTATGACCTCTTTGTTTTTCGTAAATATTGCTCCATTCAAGGAAAGTAAGAAAATAAATAACTCATAAAGCCAGTTCTCAAAAATTAGCCAGTCATTTTTACACTTGTGATTCGTGCCCTTAATAACATCATTAAAATCAAAACCTCGAGCCCCACAATGTAACATTCTCTTGGCTGAAAATGAAGTTGCCATAGTGCCACTTAGCAAGACTTGTGAAAAGCAAATAAAATGTAGTTCCTGATTTTGTGCCATTTTCTTGTAGTCAATCAGTGGTTAAACTGGCCAATGGATGGGACAGCAGAGATAGCCTTCAAATGCAGATGTGAACATGCCATTGCTAACTGGCTGACATTAACATTCCAGCATAAAAGAAGTTATTTACCAGAATAATGGAAGCCATAGTCAACTGTGTCTGAAGAAAGGAAAAACAACATGTTGGCACTTCTTCCCTTGATCTAAAGGTTGGTGCTGTGATGTGCCTGTCTTTGAACAGGTGCAGCACACATGCCATGTGCTGTTCCGCGTCAGCCATCAATGGAAGAGAGTATCACTTCATGTTGTTGATAGCTACAGCCATCATGTGCAATGGTGGTGTCTGCGGCCTTCAGCTCATGCACATGGTCCTGGTGATTATTCATGTCCCATTACAAAGAGAAGCATTTTTTTTTACTATAAGTGTAAACACATGGCTGACAGTTCTAATTAAAAAACTATTTTTTGTTCTCTTTATAATGTTTTGGATTCAGAATCAAGGGCAACACAAGAGCAAAGAGGGCTTTAACTGAATTCTGGACCTGCCTTTTCAACATAGGAAGTTTAAATGGCTGTTTTCAAATTTTCCATTGTTCCGTCCATAGGTGCATTTATGAAAGGACATAGTTGCTAATTGGCCCATATCATGTGTAGCTTATTCATTCAACTAGGTATTTAGCTAATAACAAACTGTGTATTGTAATCATGCTTTTATTATTATAAGTATGGGTTTACAAATCTCAGCATGGAAAATAATTTTAGCCAAAAACCAAATGATATATGTGTTATGTATATTCGGGGTCTCTTATATGTGTACCGCTGCAATACATAGGTGCTTATAGGAATGGTATCTGTGTGTATGGCTGCTTTGATGTCAGGTCTTTTGATGTCTGTTGGTCTGTGTGCACATGGAGGCCTGTAACTAGTGTGCTCGGTCTTCATCTAAGTAATGGTCTTGAATGTTATATGCTGCTTTGTTCATGTGCTACAGAGACTCCAAATTTATTGGCCAATCAATGCCTTGTTTCTATAAGGATTACATAAAAATGTGTCATAGTTGTTATCTTGACTTTACCTCATTTATCTGGGGAAATGTCTTTCTGGTTGCACCAGATGTTATGTGAGTACAGTAGAAGTTTTTTTGAATGTGACATTTTGGGTGACAAATTACTTGGGTGGAGTTGTGATTTTAATGATGCATATGATCCTAACTGATGATGTTGCACTTAAAGCAATTCAATTATTTCATTTATAAGTATGATAAATAACTTACTATAATTATGGCACATTTTCATGCAAGACACCACTTATTTAAAATGGATGCAGTTTCTATGTTGTGTTCATTCTACTCTTGCTCATTACCCCTCTAAATCAAGTGACCCACTGCAAATCTTCTCTCCCTACAGGGTCCACGGGGCATAGAAGCTATGACACAAAAGGAATAAATGTAGTAGGAAGCAGGTATTGTAAATTAAACTTTCTATTGTGTACGTGATTTATCATTGTGAAGGGTTTCCACTGGAAGTTCTGATGCAGGCGTTCAGAAGAACATAATTTTATGAACTATTGTTTGAGAAATGTTTCATATTATGTTGTACATCTCCAGAGTGCAGTTGCTGAGGAACTAAATGGAACAGTTTTCTTACCTTAAGAAATGGGTTAGTGTTAAAATGACTTAGGGCCTGATTTAGATCTTGGTGGTAACAGTCCGCCATGGAAATACCATCAGTTTTCCTGTCCGGTGACTTGGCAGTCTGCCAGCCCAATTTAGATATCGGCTCAACCATAGGGAAGACTGCCTGAGTCCTGCTGATCGGCCAATAATTTTGATGGTGGCATTGGGAATAGGGGCTGATGGAGGGACTCCAGCCTTCTTTACTGCCAAGCAGACTTGGATGTGCCTTACCGTCAAGCCAACTGTGGTGGTCTGACCTCCATACCTGAGTTGGCGGATTGGGAAGGAGAGGTGCTTAAAACGGACCTTTTCCCATGTTTCCGATTTAGTTTTCAACTTGACAAGCCCTTCCATCGCTACTGCCACTGGGCCACGGAGAAAAGACGATCCCCTCCTGTCGCTGGACCTCAAGGTACAGCATTGGATGTATATGTTGTGTGGGCACCACATATGGCCACGGGACTCTTGCAGTCATATATGTCACAGTAAAGTTTTTAATTTCTGTGACACTCATATGTCGATGACACATTTCTGTGGGACATGGATGGGGACACACTGGGACATGACACATATCATACACATACACAACTGCCATTGTGGTGTCAGTATTCATTGCCAAATTAATTCTGGCACCACAGTGATGGTACCTTCACACCCATCAACTATGTCCATGTGTGCACATTGCGAGGGGAGGTGAACCTGTGATGTTGTGATATGAGTTATATATTTGTTAGTCTGTACTTGTATATGTGTGTGTAATCTGATTGGCTGGTTGAGTTGGGGGCGCTGGAGTGGAAGATGTAGTTGTGTATGTTTGTTTGTGTGTTGTGTATGCCACTTTCAGGTGAGTGTTGTTGTTGTGATATGTGTAGTTGTGCTTGTGTGTGAGTGTGTTTGTGTAGATGAGTGTGCAGTTGTATCTATTTTTGTGGTTGTATAATGTGTAGGTGCAGGGTCAGTAGTGTGTGTGTGTGTGTTGTGTCATGGATGTATGGCAATGTGTGTTTCTGGCATGTAAGTGGTGTGTTGTGTGGAATGGCAATGGATAAAAGTGTGTCTGTAGTGTAGTGTGTAGTGCAGAGGGACATATATGGCTAAGGTAGAGTATGTATGTGTGTGTGTGAGACTTACCTCTATTCTATAGCCAGTACCATTGTCTGATGCCCATTGGGTCCAACGACGGTCTCCCTCCATCAGCAATCCGTCGCCGTACACCGCCTGCAATATTGTAAATCTAAATAGGCTCAGCGAGAACCTGCCAGTCTGACAGCTAGGAAGAGCACTCCATTGTGGCGGTCCTCAGCTCAGCTGCAATACATATAAATACAGCCGGAGGAAGACCTTCGATGACGATATTTTCAAGTTTGCCACCACCACGGATTGGCAGTTAGCCCACCAACATCTAAATCCAGACCATAATGAATACAAAATTGTAGGTGATTTTCCATTGTGATCTAACCATGTTCAAGCTATGCTGAATCTGCAGTTATTTATTTGTATGCATAGATTGTGTATAAACACTCTTGTTTTTGAGAGTTTGGGGAGACTTTTCCTTTTCCTCCCGAGAGTCTATCTGATTATTTTGAGACTCTCTTCCTCTTACTTAGGATGCTTTCAATTCTCTTTATGAGTTTGGTACTTACAGTTTAGGGAGACTGGATTCTGAATTCTGTACGTAAGCTTTCATAGCAAGCAATGCATTTTCGGTATTATTTATTACTAATTCTGTACTAAGCCTCTTTAAACTCAATTCTGATCTACAACTCAGTTCTTGAGTGGTCCCAGTTTTATATACTCTGCCAAACGACTGATAATACTTTGCTAATTATTGATGAGAAGGGGAGGGTAGTCTCTTGCAGCTGCATCAACAAGGAAGGCTTTTGAGCCGGACTGCCCAAGGAAAAATTGGAGTGTGCAAGAACTTGTGGCTCAGAAAATTATTAGGGTTCTGCTCCTACACAGGGAATAAACTGGATAAATATAAGACATGATCTGTATTTGTGCTTCTAGTCCAAGACTAAGGGCCTCATTATGAGTTTGGCGGGCAGCGGAGGCCGCCTGCCAAACTCTTTGGGTTGGAAGACCGCCACTCCGGTCTTCCGCCCGCTGGCCCTATTACGAGTTTCCTGCTGTCCAGTGGGAAACTCACCACAACATTGACGCTGGCTCGTAATCGAGCTGGCGGCAATGTTGTGGTGCGTTGGGTGCAACAGCACCCGTTGCGCTTTTCACTGCCTGGAAATCAGGCAGTGAAAAGCACGACGGGGCTGTCCATGGGAGACCCTGCACTGCCCATGCCAAGTGCATGGGCAGTGCAGGGGCCCCCAGCACCCCGTCTCCGCCAGCCTTTGCATGGTGGTGAAACTGCCATGGAAAAGCTGGCAGACACAGGAGTTGTAATCCCCAGGCCAGCGCTGCTTGCAGCGCTGCCCTGGCGGATTAAGACTGCCGGCACCGCTAGGCCGTTAGCTGGCCTGAAAGTGGTGGTGCCGGCGGTCCGACCGTGGCACTTTTGCCACAGTCGTAATGTGGAGGTCGGATTGCCACTTTGGCAGCGATCAGACCACCACCGTGAGTGTGGCTGTCTTAAAACCGCCACACTCGTAATGAGGGCATAAATGTCCACAGTAAAACTATATTTTCAAACAGCAGTTCTCATGTAAACAACAAATTCTCCTCCAAGAGAAATTAAAGGAGTCCAGTGGGCAGTCAGTCATGCCTTATGGGCGCTTGCCCCAGAATCCTTTATGAATGGTTATTAATGCTGCTGTTTTATAGCTGGCTTGCCAGCAAAGTGCTTCAGAGGAAGTAATATGTTCTTGATTGTTTGAGGTTCAGGTCCATTCTTGCTGCCTTGTTTTGAAGGCTTTGTTGACTCTAGCTGTGTCGAGCTGAGAGCTCGGGCAGTTTGGGAGGAGTGGAGCGCATTGCACCCCAGCCTTCCTCACCCTGTGGCACCTGATTGGTGGTGCCGGCCACATGGCCCGGAGGCACTCAAGTGCTTCCGGTGTGCTAATTGTAATGAAGCACACAGGGCTCCCCCCTGTTAAAAGGGGGGAGTGGGTGGCGAGCGGGCCTCTCTTAACACCGCTCACTGCCCGGTTACTGGGCTCCACAGGACGAGGAGCATTTTCTCGTGTCTTTTTTCTTTGTTCTTCTTTTACAGGTTCCTTGAACATATTCTGGCAGATGATTGGTCAGCCCAGCCAGGAGATTCACAGCAACACAAGCAGCCCAGCGCGCGCCTCACTGGGAGCCATACTGATTGGAGATTTGCTCACTCAACCTGAGTATATCTCGTGATGGCTCTGGTGGGGGCCCTGGTGCTGTAGGTGAGGTCCCAAAATGGGGTTAGAGAGGAGGGGCAGCGCTGAGGCTTAGCATGGTATATTTTGTTGGAGCTGCATATTTCGAATAGGTGATACTGAATTTTTTTGGTTCCAAACAGTGTTTTAGAGTGTTGGGCACTGCTTTTTGTTTGTGATGTCCATGTATTAATAGCTGGTAGAAGGAATTGTTTGGTGCCAAGAGGCGTTTTTTCGGGGTAACCCATTACTGGCGTGTGTTGCTGCACAGTAGGTCGGTTTCTTGTGCTTTTGTGTTGCGGTGTTTGTATTCATTGGTATAGACCATAACAAGTGATCTTGCCATGGCAGATAGTGTGACTAGAGGACAAAAGCGTTCACACAATGAGGAATTACTCGAAGCTTTAATGCTGCGGATGGATGCCATGGACCAGGCCATAGCGTCATTTAAAGCCCAGCTGGCCACCTCGAGTGAGCAAGCAGTAAGGCCTAAGCGAGCAAGTGTACCCCCTAAGGGATCATTTCCCCCCGTCCCAAATAGGGTTCAAGGCAGAAGAAAGGCAGAGAGAGCAGGGTGGAATTGTCTGAACAGGGGCAGTCAGTCTCAGTGCAAGCTGGTGTGAACTTAGATTGTTTGACGGCGCCTGTGATTCCTCAAGATCAGCAAGCAACACCTGCGTTAGTGGGCCCCCTCGCCAGCACTACGCCACAAGAGGTGGTGGGATCCAGACAGGCCCCCAATCAGATAGCGCCAGGGAGTGCTCTGGTGCCAACTGCAAATTCCTGCAGTAGCGGCCATTAACAGGAGCATAGCGCACTGGGACGTAGTTGAGCATCTGGCATCCATATTACCCCGGCTGTCAGAGGTGGAAATGCTGTCACCATCTTTGGTTAATGGCCCACTAGCCGGGTCAGGTGGGGAAACAGCATTTGGTTTCCCATCTTAACACCTCAAAGGGCGGTCAAGACACCCAAGTGTGGGTGTTAGGGGGAGTGAGCACTGGTCATGCAAAAGAGACCCATGTACCATTGTCGGCTTGCATGGCTGTATCGGCACTAGCGATAGCTGTGCAACAGCCAGCCAAGTCATCAGTAGAAGCAAACACTCCTGTAGCATCTTTGTCCAGTCAGTCGGTGGCTGATTCAGGTACGCGTTGCTTGCCCCCATTGTTAGATCTTGGCGACATCCGTTCTGAGCATGAGCATCCGGGGTTGCATGTGCCCATGGAGGTTAAAGAAAAGATCTGGAAAGGCGCATACATTGACATTTTTGATCTTCTGGTTGACAGACCAGAAAGGGACGAGGTAAAACGTTGTCAGGAGTGTGCACACTCTAGGGAGTGTTGTCATGGGCCTCACAAGAGGAAGGTAGAGGAGTCACTTAACAATTGGGTGAGAGCCTTTTCAATTTACCAGTCTATCATTGCAGATCGCTTCAATGATCAGGGAGCCCAGGTGGCCTGCTATCAGAATAGGATTGTTGGTGCTCATGATGAGTATGGGGGTACTTTTTGGACGGACTATGATAGGGAGTTCAGAAGGATCAATGCGAATAAGCCTAGTCTGGGGTGGGACCAGATTGATATAATAGGGTGGCTTCGGTTCACGAATCAACCACATGGGAATGGGCTGTAGCCCTTTCGGGTGGGTTCAGGGGCTGCATCGGGTCCACCCAGTGGGAGTAGTGTCAAAAAAGGGGCTTGCTGGGATTTCAACAGGCGCACGTGCACCTGTCCTGCGGGAACCTGCCGTTTTAAACATTGCTGCTCCTTCTGCGGTCAGTCATCCCATCCTGAGTCTAAGTGCTTTAAAAAATCAAGTGATAGAGAGAACAAGAAGCAAGATTAATAGTGTTGATACAGCTGGCAGCTGTGATACAGTCAGTGCTACTCAGGATCCCCTCACTGTAAGAACCAGTTGTCCTTGCAGGCCAGTCCAGAGGTGGCTAGAACGAAGGTTCTCAAAGAGTCAAGCATAGGGCGTATAGCAGGACCATTTGCAATGACCCCTATGCAGGAGTTTGTGTCACCTCCTTTGGAGGTGGTCCCTAAGAAGCTACCCGGAGAGTACAGAATGATCCACAACCTGTCATCACCCAGAGGCCAGTCTGTGAGTGATGCGATAGATGGGGCTCTTTGTTCAGTAAAGTATGCTTCTTTCGATCAGGCAATTCAAATGCTGTGGGAGCTGGGACCTGGAGCATTGATGGCCAAATCAGACATTGAATCTGCCTTTAGGTTGCTGCCGGTTCACCCGGATTATTTTCATCTGTTGGGTTTCCAGTTTGAGGGCAAGTTCTACTTTGACAACTGCATGCCCATGGGCTGTGCCGTGTTGTGTTCCCATTTCGAAAAATGTAGCACCTTCCTGAAATTAGATTTCAGGTGCAAAGCGCAGCATCAGTGGGTTTTGTATTATTTTGATGATTTCCTATTCATCTGTCTTCCTGGGTTGGATCAGTGTGCAAATGCATTGGACGTTTTTAAGAGCCTGATGCGTGAACTCAGGGACCTGTAAGTGCATGACACAACTGTAGGCCCATGCACCACAATGGAATTTTCTGGGATTGAATTGGATTCAGTGGTGGGAATGTCCAGGTTGCCAAGAGACACAGTACTTGCGTTCTCCCAAGCACTTCTGGCCTGTATGAGTGCAAAAAAAGTTACTCTCTACCAATTGCAGTGCTTGGTGGGACAGCTCAATTTCGCGTATCATTCCCAATGGACGCCCCTTCTCCCGGTCCATTGCAAAAGCCATGTCTGGCTTGAAGGTTAAGCACCACCACACCAGGTTCTCCAGTGAGGTGAAGCAAGACATGAGAATTTGGGAAGCCTTTCCGCGTGACTTCAATGGCACGGTCGTGTGGCTGAGCCCACCCAGGTCCAGTGAAGAGCTTGGCCTGTTTACTGATGCGGTGGGCAGTCATGGTTTTGCGGCCATATGTGGCTCGGCGTGGTGTGCACAGAAGTGGCCTGCAGATTGGGTGTAATCGGGACTTGTGACTAACATTGTTTTTTTAGAGTTATTCCCTATTCTGGTGTCGCTATCAATTTGGTCTGATAGATTCCGCAATCAATTGGTAATTTTCTGGTTGGACAATTTGTCGGTGGTTGAGTGTATAAATCAGCAGACGGCCAGGTGTAGAATGATTTGAGAGTCTTAAAATTTATTGCGTTACTGTGTCTACAATTGAATGTGAATTTTAGAGCGAAACATGTACCCGGGGTCTCAAACACTGCTGCTGATGCCCTCTCCCGTTTTAATATGAAGGAGTTCAGATCCCACCATCCACAAGCAGAGGAACGCTCAACGCCCTTCCTGGAGCATCTTTGGCGGATTGGTGCACAAGACTATAAGGCCTTGTTGCAGTCAGCTTAGCTCCAAAGACAAAAAAGGCTTATGAGAGAGATGTGGTGGCATATGTTAATTTCTTGGGTTACTGGGGGGGAGGAGGGAGGGCTCTTGGGCAGATGCTAAATCAGTTTTGGCTTTCCTGGAAATATTGAGGGGGAATGAGAGGTTGGTTGCATGTGTGAAACGTCATACGGCCGCAATTTCTTTTTTTGGCCAGTTGCTGGAGGTGCAGGATGCTACAAAATCTTTTCTGGTGAGAAGGGCCATTAAGGGTTGGCAGCGCCTGCAGGGAGTCAAGTCTGATACTAGGCGACCCATTGACTTAGGGAAGCTGGGGGCCATATTGGGGGTCCTGGATAATATCTGTACATCCCTATGGGAGATCGCCCTGTTTAAAGTGGCCTTTAATTTAGCCTTCTATGGGGCCTTCAGATTGGGTGAATTGATGGCCAGCAGCAAGAAAGATGTAACAGGGGGTTGCAGATGGGGAACCTTCACTGGCTTGCGGGGTCTGGGTCCTTGGTGATCAATATTCCTCATTCCAAAATGGACCAGGAGGGGAAAGGTAACCATGTACTGCAGCGTAAGTCTTAGGACAATAGGTGCTGTCCAGTTTCTAATTTAGAAGGTTTCTTAGCCTTGCTCCCTACTGGGTTGTGGGGTACTGTCCTGGTGCATGCTGATGGCTCACCCCTAATAAGTATCAGTTTACGTAGATTCTGAAGCACAGTTTGAGCACAGCAAGCTTTGACTCATCTGAATTCGGGACTCAGTCATTCAGAATCAGGGCGGCAACAGCTGCGGTGGCAATGGGTTTATCGGGTGCGGCGGTTCAGCAGTTGGCTGGTATTCCTCAGACACTACAAGAGATATGTGAGGTTGCACATGCTATAAATACCAGTTATTTACACCGTCTTTCTGTCTTGTCTACATCTCTAGTCCCAAAGTTCCCAGTTCATGCAGGGACACCCAGGGTTGTAGAAGTTTGGGTGAATAGCCACTCGTATGTTCGCTGTGCTGCTGAGTGGTATGTGAAGAATAGCATTGTGTCACGAGTGGACTAAGCCGGATTCCATATGTCCTTTTTGGGGAAAGGAGGGTTGCATCTCACTGAGCTGAGATTGGTTTTGGACTCAATGATCTTGTGAGGTTCCCTTCAACCAGACATCATCATGATGCATCTTAGGGGAAATGACTTGATCCCTCTGGGTCGGCGTCAGCTATTCGAGCTAGGGGTTTCTGAATTTGGCTGGCTGGCCAAACAATTTCCGCAGGCGGTACTTGCATGGTCAAACATTGTCCCCTGTATGCAGTGAATGGGTGGCATCTCAGTGAGAACGCTCAATGACTCAGTTCGGAGAATTAATAATAAAATCGCCAGGTTGTTCAGGTTGCCGAGTCTGGCCGTCATCCCACATAGACGCATAAAAGGGGACTATTTATTT
This sequence comes from Pleurodeles waltl, assembly GCF_031143425.1. NCBI lineage: Eukaryota > Metazoa > Chordata > Amphibia > Caudata > Salamandridae > Pleurodeles > Pleurodeles waltl. Next base: position 829,327,846 of record NC_090442.1, on the reverse strand, counting down.
CTCCAGGACGGGGTGAACCTTACAAAGTTGGGCAATGACATGTTGCTTGAGGATTTTTTTTGCATGGTTGGTCCTTCGTGCACAATGGAAGAGCGACAGCGGGTGGGGGGGCAGATAGTTGGTCTACTATGCTGGCCTGTGGCAGTGTGAAATCATGACTGGGGGGATGATTGGATGCCTTTTTTCATTATTTCAGCAGGACGGCAAGGTAATTCGACCCTCCAGGGGGTGCTGGCTGGAAGGAAGAATGACAAGGGCACGGGGGTTGCGAGCGGTCACTGGCATCTGGTCCCTAGGGCCAACCACATGCACATATACAGGGATGCAAAGCTAGCATAGGCCCCTGGGGGGGATAGAGCACACGAGTATGTGGGAGGAAGGGGTTCCTGCGATAGGTATCCTGGCGGGCAGGAGGGCCCCTTCCACATGGTTTACATGCAACTAGAAGGGTCTGGAGGAGGGACTGGAGCAAACCAATCCCATATGGAGATACTACCCCTGGGGCCTTAAAGCCATAGGTTTGGGGACGTGTAGGCAGTCATGATCTCATTCGAATCATTGATATTTGGGATGCGCAGGAACGGATTTAATCAGTGGCAGGAATTTTTATGTATTAGCGGACTGTGTTAAGGAGAGGCATCTTGACAATGTATATACAGTGTAAATAATGTGGGGTTACTGCATAAAGTTGTTGTTTTCGACTAATTTTGTTTTATTAAATAAAATACGGCCGGGAGTTTACGACGCCTAATTCCAATAAATTGTCGTTGTTAAAGGTGAAGTATTGCCATGCCGGGTGTGACATGATGTGAGAAGGGGAAAAGGGGTTTTATGGAGGCAAATGTGAAAGGGGGTTTTCAGGCAACAGGCTTTGTCAATGCCAGCACCTATGTGATAATTTTGAAACCAACCTAAATTCTGAGATTAGCATAGCCTACAGCATGCCATCAAAATATAGTTATTGCTTTATTGTTTTATCAAGTGCAACCTGTCAATTCTATTTTCCATTGCCATCCTCGGGTTTTGCACTGGTAACAACAGGTATTACTGTTACCCAATTCAATGTCCCTATTCGCAGTTCTGCTATGAGTTTTAAATGCACACATGCATCGTTCTGCGAGACAGAATATTCCAGAAGGATTTTAGAGAATGACGGTTTTTTTAAACACTTTTGGCACCATTCACAGTTCTATTGCGAACTGCAATTAATTAAAAAAATGAATACGATTTTAAGTAATCTTGCTTTATTTGCACGAATCTGTATTGTTTCACAGTTTTGTTAGATGCCACATGGCAATTTCACTGCTCATTATAGTCGATGCGCCATGAATAGCGGACATCTCAACAACCTCCAGCATACAAATTAACACATACCAACCTCCTAAAACAACACTCATGGGTTATGGGTTACCAGCCTCCTCACCGCTCCTAAATTGTTAGGCTAAAATTGCCTACAAATAGCCTCTCTACACCATTCGCGTCGCATACAGCTGCCGCGCTATCCTACAACATTCTCTATGTAGTGGAACGGGAGCGCCCAACCCGCAAACAACCTGCTCCACTTCTAGGCCTCACCACCAACACCCATCGCATCCACACATGCGTGCATGCCAACTGATTCACTTACTGAAGAATTCATTCAGACTCAGCATATGCTGTACTCAGAAGAACCAAGCAGGAAATAACAAAAAATGCAGGCCACACCATTGTGCTTTTCTTCGCGATAAGAGCAGACCTCAGATTATCAATACTGCCCATTTCAAACACAGCCATTTATAGATGTGCCATAGAAATACTTCTTGGAATTTGCAAAATCTATGACTTGAATGCTACAGGAAGATCTTTTAAGGCTACATTTCTGTGACGGGTGTGAAATATAATTCAGATGAGAGGCATTGTGAAATTATAAAATGTTTGTCAATTATCCTCTTATAATTCTTCAATTTTTTACTGGAATATTCTCACACAAAATTTAGTTTGAGTCTTTTTTTCTCAGCCTGTGGAAAAAGGCGTTTCAGTTGCCCTGCAGTAAAACTTTGGGTTCTTATGTTAGTGGTTGCACATTTAATTCTGGGCCTTAAAAAAACGCTTACTACTAGTGTCTTACATGGAGCGTTTTAGTATCCTTTTCTGGAGTAATCAGTCAATCAGTGATTTATAAAGTGCGGCTAATCACCTGGGTCTCAGGTGATTCAGGTCTAATCAGCAGGGTCTCAAGGCGAAGTAATCCTGGGATTACATGTGTGCCTTATGAAGTATTACCTGAGATAACTTTCTTGTAACTGTATAAAATTGCAGGCCAATTATGCCGTTATTGGAAATAATATTGTTGCTAGTTCAGAATGATTGTCCATCAGAGTGATATTGAATGCAGTCTGGCAGCCAAATATCAATCATCATGGTCATGCTCAGTGATCTTCTTCCTGTGGTGTGTTCTGAATTTATATCAGCTCCTTGGGCCCAGTTCACAAACTGCATTTTGTAGAATGTAAAGTGGGATTACAGTAGAGCTACTCATCTACTACAAAATACAATTCATAAATCTGCAGCTGGAGAACTCCTTTTTTCCTCTATTTTCTGCGCAGTGATCTTTGCCACAGTGGTGGAGCTCTCCGTCATGTAGGTACACACATTATTAGTAGACGTGGGAGGAACCTGGGGGAGTGGTGGTGAAATGGGGAATAATTACTGCCACATAGATATTATATAGGGAAATATGAAGAGGGGTTTGGGAGGGACATTCTAATATAAAACATAAACACACAAAAGAGTAAAAAATCTTGCAATTCACATAATACACTTCTAAAGTTTCTACTACCCTAAAGGTGTCAAATAGGGGTAAATGTACTCTATGTAGGCCTTCGAGTAAGTCAAGCACCACACATGGTCAACCACTGGTACTGCAACACACTCACAAATAACTTAATGGAGGCAGGGAATTAAAATAACACCCCATAGTAGGAACTAATGTTACTTAGTCATATTGTATTACCATCTGTTAAGAAGCCCACCCACAATGTGGACAACCTTTGCCCAGGCCCTGCACCGAATCCCCAGTTGGTAGCCAGCACCCGTCATAATCAGCCTCCAGCCAACCCCTTGCAGGCAGTCAAGACTCCTTTCTTGGCTAACATTCATGCTGGGTCACAAGGCCACGCCCCCTTTTTTGCAGTACTGCACTAATACCGCAAAATTACACAGGAGATTCACAGACCCCTGTAGTAGTACCACAGTACCACGGAGCCACAAAAAATATTTCTTCTTAATTTGATTCCAGGGAGTGTCCCTCTGAGCTCCCCTTACAAGGGTCAGTGGTTTAAGGGTACCCCAACCAAGTTCCTTATTCCTTATTTTTATTAGCTTTCTATGACACAGGGACCGAGTCCCTGAATCATAAAATGATGGTGGCAACTTTCTTTTCATAATATGGCAGCCAATCAGATTGTGTGTTTTGAGATCATGATAGTTCCATGGGGTTACTGTGTCGCTGAATATACATACAATTTGAACCTTAATGTCTCAAAAACTACTGAATGGATTTACACCAAATAAGAAAAAGCACAATTTCTGAGTAAAGATGTAGCTTTCTACCAAATTTAGTGAAATTCTGTCCAGCCTTGTTGGCTGTAGGGCAGTTCAATTTTCCTATGGGAATTTGCATGGGAAAACACGTTTTGGGCCCCTCTTAACAGACCAACCCAAAACTTTTTACGAAGGAGCTGAGCTTTCTTATCCTTTTCTTTGGAACATTTTGTGAAGATTTATCAAATGATGCCAAAGTTGTTAGCATACCAAAAAATAAATTTCCTATGGAAGGAAGCCAATGTGTAAAAAAAAAAAAAAATGTATACATATATATGTGTGTGTGTGTATATACATATATATATCAAAAATGAAGTTGTCCTCATGTGAAAGCGCACTCCCAACAGGTTATATAAACGGGAAGAAAAAGCAAAGCCAGCAACTCACAGTGAATTTCTTTAAGCAGATTCATTATTCCAGGCCTTAGGTTATAAAATCATCTCTGGACACGTGTTTCTAGGTCAATCCTTTCTTCAGCAGAGAAAAATATAAAAGTGTTTCACCCTCATAGGTACAGCCAGTGCTGGAAGTGTTCCAGGCATTTCTTTCTTACTGCAAAGACCGGCATGGCTTCAGCTTGTCTAATTACAGGCACCTGATTAGTCTCTTTAAATACCAGTCCGGAAGGAAGCCAATGTGTAAAAAAAAAAAAAAAAATTGTATACACATATATGTGTGTGTGTGTGTGTATATATATATATATATATATATATATATATCTACACTTAAAAAAACAACAGTTAAAGTGACATTATAATTAGATGAAAATTCCAGTGTCAATGTAACATTTTAAATTTAAAAAACACTGAAATTCACCAGTTATAGTTATCTCTAGCAACAATAACTTGTGCCCTAAAGCAACTATAATTCACGGCCCCGCCATGCACAGTCTTGTCATCAAAAAGCCATTTCAGATGTTGCAGTGATGTTATCAATGATGTCATAGAACATGTCATGAGTGATGTAATATGGGAGGTAATTAGCAATGCATGGCGAGGGTGTGAAAAAACTTTTTTTTAAATGGGGGGGCTGGCATTTCTTTATGTAGAAGTCCCCCTGAAGTGCCAAGGAATTTCGGCACTAACACCCCTTTATTAAAAAAAAAAAAAAAAGAATTGCAGGGCTGGTGACTAAGCCCCCGAGTCCTGTAATGGAGGCAAGCAACATTTTTCTTCATGTTCCTGACAGGCAATCAGAGCCTTGCTGTCCTGGGAGCAAGATGGCCCAAGGGTTAAAAATCGCCCTCTAATTTTTAACATTGGGCTAGAGCGACTCTCGCGAAGAGTCCCTTGAACCTAACCATCCAGATATTTTAAAAAAAGCTTAATATCTCAAACACTACTAAACAGATTTACACCTAGGACCAGATGTATGACTTTCAGACGTTGCGACTCACAATTTGTAAATTTTAGCGTTTCGCAAATTGCAAGTCGCAAACTCTAATGCACAACAGTGTCTGAGACACTGTTTACGATTCCCAAATGAGTCGTAAAGGGCCTGCCTCATTAATATTCATGAGGCAGGTCACAATTTGAGACCCATTGGATATGTTCGGCACTCACAGGGATGGTGGCCTGCTGCGGTCAGCAGACCACCATGCCTGTGACTGCTTTTTAAATAAAGCAGTTTTTTCTTTTTTGAAATGTTACAATTTTCCTTAAAGGAAAATGGGATGCATTTCATACAGAAAAAATGAAAAGTCTCCTTTTCATTTTTTGCCTGCTCTTAAAAAACGTTGGTGTTCCCATCACAAAGGGGAAGGGATCCATTGTGGAACCTTTCCCGTTTGCGAATGGCTTACCATCTCCTTCACAGAGTCTGTAAAGTGCAATTCAGTATTAGGAATGGACACCCTAAACATGTTCCTTCTTAATACCAAATTGCAAAAGCAAAATGCGAGTTGGTAATACATTTTTCTTTGGTACATGCCAAAACACATTTTACCGGTCACAAACACTAAAATGCATCATACATCTGACCCCAAGTCTTAAAATGCATGCTCTCTGAAATAAGATCTAGCTTCCTGCCAAATTTGGTGTAATTTGATTTAGTAGTTTTTTGGTAGTGCTGTCTAAAAAGTCTGTGGAAAATGCATATAAATTTTATATTTTGAGACCCCCCATTTTTTTCTCGACCCTTGCTTGATGTATAGCTCCAAAAACTTTCATGCACAAACTAGGCAAAAAGGAGAAACGCTTTGAAAAGTTTTGTGGCGATTCGTCAAACGGCACCAAAGTTATTGGCAAAACAATAAAGCCATTGCATATGGAGATTGCCGATGACTCAACTATAGCCACGGTATTATATATATATGTATATATATATATATATATATATATATATATATATATATATATATATATATATATATATAAACTAATGGTGGTCGCCACTAGGTAGTTATAGTTAGGACCAAGTTTCTATAGAAAAAACGTTTTTTGTTTCGCTAATAACTTTGGCGCCGTTTGATGAATCTTCTCAAAATTTTCCCAGAAACAAAATGGTGTTCACTTCAGCTGCTGTCTGGAAAATTTTGGGGTGATCTGTCAAGCAGGGGCCAAGGAAAAGAGGAGGTTCCAAAACACGTTTTCCCCCATTCATTTTTCCATAGGGATTTTGAACAGAGATAGCGCCTGAACCACTGGACGGAATTACACCAAATTTCATAGAAAGGTATCTCTTGGTCCAGAAAGAGCCCTTTTTGTTATTTTGTGTGAATCTCTTCAGGTGTTTTAGAGAAATTAAAGAAAATCCAAATTTATATATATGGGGATGCGAAGGCTTTGCAAGCCCTCCTGATCTTGTGGTGAGATCTGATTGGCTGTCAACACTTCACCAACTACTAAGTGTTGGCAGCCATGTTGGGACTTGGCTTCAGCTGAGTCCCAGAAAAAAAGTTTAAAAAAACAAGAAGGAGCCAGGGTAGGGACACCCTGTCCCCTTAGTTCTGGTGCAATTCGTCTCCAATCTGGTGAAAAAAAAAACTAGCATGGGCTCCTGTGCTTGCTAATTCTGAAACCCCCGGGTGAGCCAAGTCCGGGGCATTCCCATTTCAAATTTGGGGCCTTCCGCCCCCTCCCCCCACTGCTGCCCTGGGGACCATCACCTCCCAGCTGCAAAAAACAATGTGTGCAGGGTGCCACCTGGCCCCCTTCTGCCCGGGGAGGTGGCTGCCACCTCCCCTGGGCTTTACAACAAAATGATGCAGGTGGGCCATGCAACCTCCCCCCTCAGCCCCAGGGACCCTACCTCGCTGGGGCATTAAAGAATTGTAATGGGGCCTGCACCCCCACCCCCCTGCAGCCCCTGGGACTGCCACCTCCCCGTGGCTTAAATCCATTCATTCATAAATACTTTATTTCAATCATTCCGATCATAAAAGCACACATTCAAAAACACATCATAAATAAATAGATACTACTAAAAAAAAAAGCAAAAAAGCTTGGACATAAGTATATCAAGATTGGACAAAGCAAACCCATATAAAACCTTATTGATTAAAATACATTAAACAAGTTCCTATGTAGAACATTATACTGTGCATCAATTCAACACTATCCTAGTTGGATACCAATAGGGAGCATCATTCAAATGTTGGTCCAATACCCAGAGCCCCAAAAATGTTCATAATTTAAAAGGTACATGTCACTGTATCAATTTTTGTAAATGTGCATGTTGTCTTATATTCTACATCACCAGGAGAAACTGGGAAATGGCAAAGATTAAAGAACGACTAACATCAGTTTTCAATAATCAAAGGGCAGTTTGACATTCTCTTACACCCAATGACCAGCACACTGGGAGAATCCAGATTTTCCTACACCTGGCACAGGCCGGGCAAAAAAATAAGAAATGTTCTTCTATTTCCTTGGCTACTCCACAAAAGACACAAGAGAATGAAATGGGATCTTTCTTACGTGCCCAATTGCCAGTAAAGACGGCAATTGGAAGCATGCTGTACCTGAGCTGCATGTACAGTTTCATTGCCAGGGGTGTTCATTTAATCCAAAAATTGCTCCTGGAAAAAAACATCCTTGATCTGAAGGAAGGAGTGTGACAACACACCACTCGAGGAGTGTGCAAACAGTTGGTCCATTATAAATTCCCAGTACCTTTTTTTAATAATGCCTTCCTAATACGTGGAGGAGAAATCGACCATAGGTCACTACAGCCTATATTGAATAAAAGGTCTCTAACACATTTAAACCAGTGGAGAGGAAGACTTAAAACATCTCTAACAGCTTCTCGATATGGGGATAGCTCAGGTGTTGGCCAAAGTCTTTGCCAGAATAGTAAGGGCCTAATCCCCACTCCCTCTTTGATGGGCTTGATACCCAGATCTAGCCTGTGTGGTAATAGAGGGGTACTAACAAAAAGACACACTAGCTGGTGCAAAAAGCAATTCTCAGCAATACCAAGTTTGTTCACATCCTAGTGCCCCTATTGTTCAGCCCCATAAAGGGCAGTCCCCAAAGCCTGCGATCTATAGATTTGAATAGGGGGATCTAGAGGGCAGAAAAAAGAGGCTTGGTGAGCTCCAAGGATTGCCCCCACACATTGCATCATTTTCAACCTTCTCTTTTCTATGTGAGCCTTCCATTCTAAGTTCTCTGTCAAGGTTAGGCTCACGTAGTCAAACACAATGACCCGTTCTGAGGGAACCCCTGCAAGTTGGGGGCTTGAGCTAGATATCCGGTCTGGGTTTATTATCATGTATTTGGTCTTCTCAGCATTGATTTCTAAGCCCCACTGCGCACAAAAACTCTCAAAGTAAACTAAGATGTTTTACAGTCCCATGGGTGATTTAGATATTAAAAGAGGGTGATCCACAAATAACAGAGCAGGAATTTTAAAATTGGCCAACCTGGGAAAGTCCCCATTGCAGAGATTCAAATGATCAACAAGACCATTGACACAGTCCTCCCTAACTCCACGGTCGACCGGGAAAGGATCAGCCAGCTCTCCTAACGTGCCACACTTGGGCATAAATGTTACTATGCAGCTTGACAATACTAGCCAACAAGTCAGGAGGAACTCCCATTTCCCCTAGGACCAGCCATAACTTGCAGCAAGGGACCATGTCAAATGTGGAACATAAATCGACAAAAGCAATTTATAGTCGGCCACCTCCCAAGACAAATATTTTGCAATAAATCAACAAAAGTCGAAAAATCTTGTCCATCGCACTAACTCCCTTTTGAAACCCCGCTGGTAAATCAGTCGGAATATCATTACTCTCCATCCACTCTTGCAAGCGATCAAGTAGAATTTAACTAAATAACTTTTGAGAACAGCCAATTAAGCTGATAGGCCTATAGTTCCAGGGATCATTCCTGGTGCCCTTCTTACAGATGGGAGTCATTTTGTCTTCTCCCCAGGACGGGGAATGCGTTCACCTGCAAAGATCTTTTTAAAAACTACCAGGAAATATGGGGCCCAAACGTCCAGCTTACTTAGATATAAATCTCCTGGGACTTTATCCAGCCCCGTTGCTTTATTGTGTCCTATTTTAGCAATAGCAACTCTAACTTCATCCTCAGTGATAGGGGAGTCAATAACAATCTCACATTTACCAAACTCACCACTCTTCAAACTTACTTCCCACTAACTGAGCTTCTCTGGTGGAACGATACCCTTCCTATCAGCATACAGTGAGGAGAAATGCACTACCCAATCTGTTGCCAGTTCGTTAGTTCCCAACTGGGAGGCACCAAAACCCGTGAACATCCCCTGCCCTAATGGCTATAAGCATCCTCTCCCATCGTACCGTAGCCCATTCTTTTTTAGCAACTAGAAGGAATTTCTTATAGTTGTCCCTCCGAACTTGGATTTCACCTCAATTCTGTACTTTTATTGCAGTGGATAAAGTAAGTATAGCATACCTACATGCTCTGTTGTGCCATGAACCTGGATCCCCCTTAACTAAAGATCCACGAACAGCCACAACGAAAATATGCTTCAATCCTCTAAATAGATGGTTGGAAATAGAGCTAATCCATTCCCCAATAATGCTCCAATCACAGTCCCCCTGTCCTCTCAGCAGGGCATCAAGGCTTGAAGTGACCTCACCATAAATACCCGCCATTATCTTCGGAGAACCCAGCACAGTGGACCATTTTACTCTGCGCTTATTGCTAGATAAACATAGAGCAGATGCTGTAGGATCTCTTACACTACCTTCCCGCCCCATAAAAAGAAGATCCACCTCAAGGCTCAGAGAATTGTGGTCACCATCCAAATGAGGGATCACAGCCATGTCATCCACAGACTCCCAGACCTTGAAGTCCACTAGAATGTAATTGATTAGGCTTGTACCGGAGACCCGATTGAAAGTATGGTTCCCGTCTTTGTCAGACATTTTTCTCCCATTATATGCATGTAACCTTTGCTTCATTGTAAAGGCATTCATTTGCAGGGCTAGTGTGAACCATTTGTTAATTGGCTCCAGGATCAACTGGGGTATGTTACAAACAGTGTCAATTTCATAAGTTAGGGCTACCACATTATCATCTAAGGGTTCGTACTGACAAGTAAAATCCCCACCCACAAAATTCAGTGCCCCCCCAGGTGCATTTGACATATGAGAGTTCAATACATCTATTGTAGTGGACTATTTCCACCGCGCCTTCCCGGGCCTCAAATACACATTATACAGATATATCATGTCAGACCCACTACTCAAACACATAAAATATCTTTAGAGGGTACCGAAAGCTTACTGACTTTACATTGAAGGCATGTGTAGACTCATATGGTTAACCCCCCCAGAGGGATGGCCCCTGCCACTTGAAACCGCCTCCTTGCTAAAGTTAACAAAATTGAGAGAGTTCTGTGATTGAACAGCCCAAGTTTCCTGGAATAGACATATTACATACGAATCTATGAGCCTAGTCCATTCAGGGATATTAATTTGAGCAACAAGACCTGCAACGCTCCATGACAACAACCTACCAGCAGGCTGCGTGCCAGTCAGTTGTTGCCAATCCTGCTTTTGGTGACCCCCTCTAGTCCCATTACTAGAGATAGGAGTTAGCTCTCCGTTGACCATACTTATGGGGCCTATATCAGAGGGATTTAGGCTGAATCTAATCTCTTCAGAGCTATACACAGAGTCTCCAGAGTCACCAATATCAGTTGAAGGACCTGTGTCCAGGACCCTTTGTCTAACACAAAATGCCACAGGACTAGGAGGCCTAACACCAGGGGTGGCTTGATCTTTAGTAAGGGATGTCCTTAGAGGCCCATTGCATGCCCATGTGACTTGAGATGCTTCTTGGGGACCACCCACCTCAACAACCCCCTTTTTTGTTGAAGTCAAGCAGGGCTCCATGCAGGAGTTAAAAGTCCATACATCTTCACTATTACACCCCTCCAACCTCTGCTGAGAGGCCCCCTCTCCACGAGCAAGTCAATCCAAACCATCCAGAATGTTGTAGCGATTTGTGAGTGGAAGGAAAAACTCAGCCATTCTATGGGCTCCAGTGGCATATGGCCTTAGCATTAGATCTTGTGTGCAATTAGTCCTGCTAATTGAGCTTGGCGGTAGCGGTCCATCAATCATTCCTCTTCTGGGTTTGTAAAAGTACCCCAGTGGCAATAAAGCCACAGTGGAATTCCTCACAGGTAGTCCTACAGGGAGAAAGAGCAGCCTCTGTACAATCTGAGGGGATCAAAGTTAATAATAACACAGTCACCATTTATGTCCTTACAGCCTGGGCCCACCCAACCCACCCGATGTCTAAGGAGAATTTAATTTGCCATACAATGAGAAAAATTCCTATGAGTATCAAGCCGGTTAATACATTTGTTATGCAATTCACTTTGGCCCTCCTTCTGCTCATCCTGCAGCTGCGGGAGCCCTGCCAGAATTGTCACATAGGGGCAAGAGGCTGGCAGTAAATTAATCACAATTTGGTTCTTCTCAGGGGTTTGGCAATCATCTCACCCCAGCTACCTTGGCTGAGACTAACCCATTGTCACATTAAGCCCCCATAAAAGATGGGTCTTGGCCACCATCAGCAACAGTCAGTGGGGAGCATTTCTTGGATATAATAGGTGCAGTCTCTAATGAAATATTCAGTGGGGGAGCATCTATTTTATGATCAAATCTGTTTATTGTTTTATAGAAATATAAACATACAAAACACCACTCATCGCGGGACATAAGATAAAATATATCAGCACAAAAGCAATGTCGTATCTTCATACAAAGGTCCCTCTCGTAAATCCCAAAACCATGCTCAGGGGAACCACCCAGTCAGTCCTCTCCTTGCTGAGCCATGTGCCCACTGGCAGTGTCCAATAGCCATCCAAGGTGTCAGCCCCGTGGATGAGAACCACATAAACATATAAATAAAAACCTATCAACAATGCTTCCCTCCGAGAGTCCATGTCATCCTTCTGCCTCTCCACTCCTCTACACCTTGCATCGTCCAAGCTCACTCCCCCTCCAGCAACCTCCCACACAGCACTCCAACCAAGAATTCAAATCAGCCTAAAAACTCTCAGGTAGGTCGGGCAGGTCAGCTCAGTAAATTCTGCAGAAAGAAGCCGAAGAAACGGCTTCCACAATGCGCCCAGGTCTCCTATACGCTGCTGCGAAGCTAATGTAAGTTTCTCCATAGCAAGGATAAACCACAGCTTCTGGAGCCATGAGACACGCGTTGGGACCCTATCTGTACCCCAGAGAGCTATAATCAGCTGCAGTGCTGCGTTAAGTGCTAGGGCCATCTGCCTCCCTTTTAGAGATCTTAAAGGAAAAGTAAGAGGATCGGGCAGCCCCAATAAAATGTAAGATGGGAATCTAGGGTTCTTAACCTGGAACGCTGCATCAATATCATCTATAATATTTTCCCAGTAACGATGTAACTTGGGGCAGTGCCAAAGCAGATGCACCAGTGTGCCTGTAGCTCCGCACCCTCTCCAACATAGGTCCGTCTTATCATGATCCCATACATGCAACCGCGCTGGAGTGTAGTACCAGTAAGAGGCGACTTTATATGATTTCTCTGTCCCTGCTGCGTTATATGCTGTGTGGTGTATTCTATAGAATATGCTGTCCCATTCCTCATGACTTAGGCGGGCGGCTTTCCCCTTGCAAAAGGCGATAGAGCTCTGAGATAATTCTCCTATCATCCTTCTTTAGGAACAGCCATTTCTCAAATGGTGTAAGAGGCCTATCTATTAGAGCTCTGTTCGCCGGCAAGAGAGCCCAGTGCCGAACCTGATAATACATCAGCCTATCCGCCTCCACTAGGCCATAGGCCTCTCGCATCTGTCAAAAGACAACACCCCTTGTTCATCGAAAAGGCTTCCCACCCTCCTACAGCCCCCCTCGTACCAACGTCTCAGGCCTTCCAGATGGAGTCCAGGCTCGAAGTCGGGGTTCGCACCTATGGGGGTCATCGGGGACGGGAAAGAAGTCAACCCTAAACGGCAAGCCACTGTATCCCATACGCGTAGCGTTGTTCCGGTAATCGGGGACGCATAAAGACCTCCAGCCCTATGCCTGCGCCGGAGCCAAGGCTCCTTCCATATATGAGAGCCTGCCACCGCCTGATCCATAAAACACCAGTGTTTCTCCGTAAGTGGGCGACTCCACTCCACAAGAAAGCGCAACTGTGCTACCTGAAAATATCTCAGAAGACACGGAATCGCCAGTCCCCCACTGCTCTCGGGCGGTATAAAACCTGCCGCGCTAGACGCGCCGGTCGACCCTCCCATATAAATCTCAGGACCGCCGATTGTAGGGTGGCAATCGTCCGGGGAGGTGGGGACAATGGGAGCACCTGAAATATATACAGTATTCGCGGCAAAACTGTCATCTTGACCGCAGCCACCCTACCCAGCCAAGACAGCTTATGTCTCCCCCACAACTCCAGATCCCGCTGTATCTCGCGTACCAGCTTCGTGTAGTTCAGGTTCGCCGTTTTTGCGGCAGACGTCGCTAACTCAACCCCAAGGTAGGAAAGACGCGAGGACGACCAAATAAAGGAATATCGAGCTCTCAAATCCTCCTCATGATCAGAGCTCAAAAAAAGACTAAGGACCTGCGACTTCTGCATGTTCACTTTAAACCCCGAAACTGGCTAAACTCAACTAGTAGCTCCATAAGCGCAGGCAAAGAGGTGGCGGGCTCCGCAAGTGTAAGAATCACATCATCTGCATATAGGGTGATAAGATGGTGGTCTCCGCCAAATTTCACACCGGAAACCAAGGGGCTGTCTCGTAAGCGCTGCACGAGGGGCTCCATATATAGCGCAAACAAAAGGGGGAGAGCGGGCATCCCTGTCTGGTCCCACGCCCAACCGGAAACGGTGTACAGAGCACACCATTCACTCGAACCGCCGCTCTAGGGTACCGATAAGCGCATTGGATCCAAGATCTAAAGCCCGGGCCCAGACCGAAGCGCTTCAGGACCCGGAAGAGGTATGGCCAATGAACCCTATCAAACGCCTTTTCGGCGTCGATAGAGAGGAAAAGCGCCTCCCTACGAGATCTATCAATTTTATCTAGCAGATGCAAAAGTCGCTTCGTGTTATCGCCACATTGTCGATTTTAAATGAAACCTGACTGATCGGGATCAATAAGACCCTGCATATAAGAATTAAGGCGGTGGGCAAGTATCCCCGTGAATAGCTTGGCATCTGTGTTCAGAAGCGAGATCGGTCTATACGAAGCACACTCCTCTGGGTCCTTGCCCGATTTATGTATAACAGCAATGATAGCGACCAGCATACTCGGCGTCAGGGTCCCCGTCATCTGAAAAGAATTAAAAAGCCGTGCGAGAAGCGGGGCAAGCTCCACACAAAAGGTCTTATAAAACAACACCGTGAACCTGTCAGGGCCGGGGGACTTCCCACTCTTTAGGCGGGAAATAGCCGATATAACTTCTTCTGGCCTTATCTGCTGGTCTAATAACATCGCCTCCCTCCCACCAAGAGGAGTGATTGCTATGCCCTCTAAATAAGAATCCAGGGCCGCATCATCCTGCTCATCCGTCACGTATAAACCCCAGTAAAACCCCACAAAAGCCTCAGCAATCTGATCACTCGTGCAGGTCACTTCACCGGAAGTAACTAATCAGTTTGACCGCCGACGCCGCACGCTGTGCTCACAACCGGTGCGCCAATAGCTTTCCGCATCTATTGCTCCCAATATAGTATTTGTGCTTAAGTCATACTACTGCGTACTCCGCCCTATCCCAGTCCAGTCGATTCAGCTGCTGCCTTGCCTTCTCTAACTCTCGCCAGATTCTAGGCGCGCCAGTAGATTTATGGGAACGTTGCAGGACAGCTACTCTCTGCTCTAACTTCTCCATCACCTCTCTCCTCGCTCTATTATCCCTCGCAGACAATGCCATCACCTCGCCCGCACTACTGCCTTCAACGCCTCCCAGACAGTCTCCATGGAAGTGCTGCCATCGTCATTAAGGACAATATAATCCTCAATCGCACGCCAATGCGACTCCACCGCTATCTCACTCTGGAGCAAGGAGTCCTTAAAGCGCCAGCTCGGGGTACCAACGCGACCTACCTCCATGGCCAGTTCAACAGTAATAGGGGCATGATCAGTCAAGGCCCTGGGCTCAATCATAGCCTCTCTGACCCGGGACATAAACTCGTGTGAGGCCAAGAAAAGATTGAGCCGTGCGTAAGTCTTGGGCGCCACTGAATAGAAGGAATAATCTCGGAGTGTGGGATGCGACTTCCTCCCCACATATTCCTCCAACCCACACTCAGCTAACCATTGACGCCCCATCTCCGACAATGCCCCAGTCTGCCCAAAGCGTTGGCCCGAGCGGTCAAGCTTGTTGTCCATCACCAGATTAAAATCTCCCCCTATCAGAATGGCACTATCTGGTGAACTTAGTATAGGGGAAATTGACTATCTCAGGAAAGTCTCCTGCTGGGAATTCGGAGCATAAAGGGAAGCAATGGTGAAAGAGAAGGCCCCAAGCCTTATTCTAATAGCCAGGAACCTACCTGGGACTTCATGTGCCTTCCCAACTACCTCCCCAGCAAAAGTCCTCGAAAGCAATATTGCCACCCCTGCATGTTTCGTAGTTGCTGAGGACCAAAGCTGCCTAGGGAACCATCTTGAGCGCATGCGGAACGTGTCTTTGTGTAACAAATGGGTCTCTTGTAAAAGGCAGATGTGGCTCCGAGATTTCTCTAGACCTGACAGAATCGCTAACCGCTTGGTTGGGTTGTTAAGCCCCCGAACATTCAAACTTAAACACTTAACTGTCATATCATCGCAGGGAGAGAGTCGCTCAGGGGAAGAGAGCACAGGGCCGATCCGCCAATAACACTCAGAAATCGGACTCCCAGGGAAGCACACCAACAGACAACCATTGCGCACAACAGGTGCTCACAACAAAAAAGTCCTCTTGCACTCATCTCCAAAGAGGAAAAAGTCTCAACTGGGCCGTGAAACCCCCTCAAGTTCACCAGCCAGGCCCGTCCACCCCGCCACCCAGGCCCCTCCTCGACAGCCCGTAGGCCTGAGAATAAGCGACCCAATGCTGACCAGCCGCCCTCAGACGCCCCACTCTTAAGTATTGGTCCCAGCTGCCACGTTGCTCACTGCCGACAGCCGCTCCGACAGTTGCTCCGACGCGGTAGGTCGCTGTCGCTTCCTCCTTCTCTCCTTTCTCCTCCAGCTCGGACGGTCCTCGCCGCTCGGGCCCAGCTTCACACCCAGGTCCTGGCCACCCTCCACCAGGCCCAGGATCCGGTTCACCTCCGATATGGACTTCACTTGGCGGAGCTGCGCCTCCCAGCGGAAGATAAGGCGGAACGGGTGACCCCAAGAGTATGACACATCCTGTGCTCGCAAGTGTTCCGTAATAGGCTTGAATTCACGCCGCCGCTGCAAAGTCCGTGCCGAAAGGTCCTGGAATAATTGGAGCTGGTGCCCACTAAATTGGATCTGCGGCAGATTGCGTGCCCGCAGCAGTATACTGTCCTTGAGCCTATAATTATGGACGCATGGCAGGATATCCGGAGAAAGAGCTCCATCACCTCGAGCCCGGCCCACCCGATGCACTCTATCAAGCGTAATCTCTCGGGACTCCTCCAGGCCCAGAACTGAACGGAACAGCTCCACAACAAATTCTCTGATGTCCTCCTTCTCAGCCCCAGATGGCACTCCTCTAATGCGGATGTTATGCCTGTGTGACCGGTTCTCTAAGTCCTCAACCGCAAGCTGAAGGAGATCCTGTTGCTCCCGCAAGCGAATGCATTCTTGTTGGAGATCCGCCACCTCCTCTCCACGGGAGATCTCACCATCCTCAACCTGTGCCACTCGCTCGCCCAAGGAGGTGACCTCTGCTCTCAGCTCTTTTACCTCGTGGGAGATGTCCCTTTGGAGTTCTTGCAGATCACTCCGGAGGCAAGAAAGCCCCTCGTAACCAGAGCCCCCTCATCCTCCTCCACCTCACCCCTCGCCTCTGGAGACCTCGCAGCCGGCGGCCTCTCAGGAGCCCCACCTGGCATTGGGCTTGCCCCGGTGAGCATGTCTCTGACAGTCCGTTCCCGCTTGCCTTTAGCGGCTGCCATCACTCCAGCTCCTCAACTGCGTCGCACATCCAACTCAATCGAAGCCTCTTCACATGTACGCCCAGGGGTCGGGCCACCCGCGGCCCACCGAAGTCACCAACCGCCACTGACCTCTCCACTCACGGGCAATGCACGTCACCTCTCCACCACTCCACATGCCTCGCCTCCAACTAGGCCCACCCCGGGCCACCTGCACCGCCGATCAGTGGTCCCAGGACCCCCGCGTCATCAAGGGCTGCTCCACGCCCGGGTCAGGCCGCACAACAGCACACTGGCCCACTCCTCTCCCCGACCAGGGGGCCCAGGCCTCAGCAGCCCTCAGGGCTCCGGTGCACAGCGCCGCATCAGGACCACAGCGCAGCCCCCGCCGAACACCAGCAGCGCAGCGCCCTCCTGGGCTGCCGCCGCACCACCTCTCACGGCCGTCCAGCCACCAGGCCCAAGGCCCACCACGCGGCCCGAACCGCCGCAGGCCGCGCCTGCCTGCTGCAGCAGCCGGCACCAACCACGCGGCTCCGCTCCTCTGCTCGGCGCTGCCCCAGGGGTCTCGGGCCCCCTGGGGCACCCCGCAGTACGCGGTGCCGGGTGCGATCACCGGGCGGCCCAAAAGCTCCCTAACTGGGGTCGCCAAGGGATGTCGGAGGCCTAGGCGGCGGAGCATGGACAAACGCGTCTGCTCACGCCGCCATCTTGGCCACGCCGGAGCATCTATTTTAGAGAGGTTAGCAGAGAAGTCTCCTACAACATTCTGCTCTGCCCCCTTATGGATGGCACATCATACTGGTGGGGTAAGTGTCTGTTTTTGAAGTAGCAAAACAGAGTCTAGGCCTTTTTCAATGGCCTCTAGTCAGCCGAATATGAGACTGAGTTACTTTAGCACAAGCTCTTTGAATTCTCATGTTAGAAATTCCATGGAAAAGTCACCTCCAATATGGTGTTGATCTAACCGATCTGTAACCTTGACGTGCTCGGGGGACCCATTTCATTTCCCAAATCTATATCATGTCTATTATTGGTTGTCAGGTCAGGGCTTAGCTTAGAATAGCGTGGTTTAGATTTTGAAGCACTAGTGAACAGGGCCCTGGAGACAGTCTTAGGGCACGCCCCCTTTGGTGCGATTACCAGTTCTTTGTCTGCACACTGAGATGTCTCAGTACTAGACCTCGAGCAAGTCCAGTGCTGGGCTACAGACAGATTGGATGGCATTAAATGAGGATCCTCCAGTACCTTGGTCACTGTGTCCACTTGGTGACAACCTCCTCTCAGTAAGCTCTTTTTTCGGTGGAGGTAATCCCCATAGCACTCCGCAACCTTTTGTCAATACTAGTTGGTTTAGGTGACGATTTAGGCGATGGGAGAGCTTTCAGGGGGCCACCTCAGTATTTTCCTCCTTCCTATTTCTGTCGCGCCGCAGGTGCGAGCACGGGCCGCTGCGGCGCAACTCCTGGAGACCGCGGCTGCCCGCGGGCGGGCCGCGGGGGAAGCCGCGGCTCGGTTCAAGGGTCGCGGCACCTGCCGCGGCCCTTTTCTCCGGCCGCGGATTCCAGGGCAAACGCGGCAGGACCGGAGACCCCGAATCGGGTCATGGTCCTTGCCGCGCTCAGCGCGTAAGGTATAAAAAGCGCACTTTGGATTCCCGGGACCCCCTCCTTTCCACCACTTACCTGTCACGTAGTCAAAAAACGAATGCCTGCACATGAATAGTTTTTATGCATGCTTTTCCCGTTCCCAGCATGCTGTTCACTTCCTCTCTTCCCTGCATGCATTGTTTCTCTTTCTCAGGTGCATGCTTTCTATTTTAAGTTATGACCTTTTCCCCAATCCAAGATGGTGGTATTACTACTTCCTGTTTTCCACTTCCTGTCTAGGGGTATATAAGGGGAATCTATCTTCCTTCTCATTGCGTTGCAACACTCCTGCGGTGGTAGTCACGCTCCGGCTGGTTTCCTCTTGTGGCGCCAGTTGTTCTTGATCTGTCTTCTGTCTCCAGAATTCCTGAATTCCAGAATCTTAAGTCCTAACGTCCTTGTGTCCTCCTTCTGTTTCAGGGAGTTCCTGTTGGAGGTTTTTTACCCTTTTGGGGTTTTTCCTCTGGTACTCCTTCTGGAGGGCACGGACTGTAGTGGCTTACTATTGTCAAACAGCACCGTGGCTACCGGAAGGGGTCGCCCCTACCTCGGCCAGAGCAGGACTTGCTGGAACCGGGGCCGCTCACCACCTCTCTCCAACCTCGACGGTAAGCCCAGGGTGAATCGGGACAGATTGCAACGCCCAAAACTCCAGTTGCTGTCCGGAACCATGGAGAGTCCAGTGATGAGTACAGAACCAACAAGCCAAACCCTTCTCTTGACTATACAACAACAGGCCCAAGAACTCCAACAGCTACGTACCGAAAACACCGTCTACCGACAAGCCTTCGCCTCTAGAACCACCGATGTTCATACGGTCTCTGCCACTACGCCTCGCTTCTCCGGGGATCCTAACAAATTAAGAGAGTTCCTGGATGCCCTGACGGTCTATTTCGCGTTCCGTCCCTCACAGTTTATGCAAGACAAGACCAAGGTGGGGTATTTGATTAGCTCCCTATCTGGCCCAGTTTTAGCATGGGCAACTCCTTTAGTGACAAGCAGCGACCCTAGCTTGTCTAATTATTCCAGCTTTGTCACTGCCTTTAAGCAAATGTTTGAGCGCCCTGGACTTGAGTCTTCAGCAGAAGAAGCTCTCTGCGATATTCAACAAGGAAATCAGGACGTATAACAATACATCACTCATTTCAGACAATTGGCAGCAGAGACTTCCTGGGTGGAGCGTACTTTGGTGACCCTGTTTCGCAGGGGTCTCAGAGAGGACATTAAGGACGAACTGGTGCACTCTGCCAGAGTAGAGAATCTTAAGGGGTTAATGGATCAAACCCTGATGATAGAATATCGGTTAAATGAGCGAAGGATGGAGAGAAAGAAGAGTCGCTTACCATCACACTCGGTGACGTCCCGCACCCTTCCTCATCGTTCCAAGGAGGTTCGTTCTGAAACTAAGGGTGCTACCGATGAAGAGCCTATGCAAATCGATATGGCTCGAGGGCCGTTATCATCTAGTGAGCGGGAAAACCGACGAAGGAAAGGACTTTGTCTGTATTGTGGTGCTGCTGGTCATCTAATTCGCACATGTCCCGTCCGTCCAGCCAAGCCTTTGGGAAACGCCAATTCCCGTCCTCAGTGAGAAGGGTGAGGACGGGATATTGCGAAATACCTTCCATTTGTTCCTCAAGGGAGGAAGGAACTGCTCTTTTCCTTTTACCTGTTATCCTCCACTTAACAGATGGCCGGGAAGAAAGGGCACTGGCCTTGCTGGACTGTGGAGCCAGTGGTATCTACCTAGACGAAGCCTGGGCCAGGGAAAGACAGATTTTGCAAATACCTAAGGAAGTACCAGAACAAGTCCACACGGTGGATGGATCACTCTTGGCCTCAGGACCAGTACAGTATACCACCCCTACCCTATGTCTCCAATTCGGGAAACATCAAGAAAACCTTTCTTTTGATTTGATTTCTTCACCACATCACGTTATGATCCTGGGAATTCCATGGCTAACTCGGCATAACCCTTACATTAACTGGGAAACAAGACCCATTTCTTTATCCTCTCACTTCTGCCAAAACCACTGCTACTTAGCAGGAGACTATTGGTCCCCAAAGAGTCTCTTAACGGCACCCCCTAAGGTGGGATGTTCTATTAACGTCCTACAGGGAGTACCCAGACATTATCAAGAATATGCCGATGTATTCCAGAAACCAGAAAGACCTGAACTGCCACCCCATAGAGAATACGATTGCGCCATTCCTTTGGAACCAGATGCCGTGGTTCCTTTTGGCCGAATGTACTCTCTAACAGAACCTGAGAAGCAGATCCTCAAGGAATACCTAGAGGAGAACATACAGAGTGGATTGATTGCTCCCTCCTCTTCACCTGCAGGGGCTCCTCTCTTCTTTGTGCCAAAGAAAACGAAAGATTTGCGTCCCTGTATTGATTTTAGAGGATTAAACAAGATCACTACGAAGGATCGATACCCACTACCTCTTATAAAGGACATCTTAGAAGCTGTCAGAGGGGCAAAGAGATTCACCAAGTTGGATCTTAGAGGAGCATACCATCTTTTAAGGATAAAGGAAGGTGATGAGTGGAAGACCGCCTTTAGAACACCATTGGGTCACTATGAATACTGAGTAATGCCATTTGGGCTCACCAATGCCCCCTCCGTTTTTCAAAGATTCATGGACTCTATTTTTTCCGATCTTCTACATCAAACAGTGGTTGTTTATCTAGACGACGTTTTAATATTTTCTGTCCACCCAGAACAACACACTAAACATGTTCTCCAAGTCCTAGAGATACTCAGACAACACCATTTTTTCTGCAAAATGCGAGTTTAATCGAACAGAGGTAAAATACCTAGGATATTGCATTAACCAAACAGGTTTGCCATGGATTCAGATAAGGTTCAAGCTATACTGGATTGGCCGTCCCCCTCTTCCATCAAAGAAACTCAGTGTTTTTTGGGATTGGCCAATTTCTATCGACAATTTATAGCGGACTTTGCCCAGAGAACCAGTTATATTACTCAAACCCTTAAGAAAGACAATCTAAGGAAGGGTTTTTGTTGAGCACAAGACGCAGAGTTGGCTTTTCAAGAATTGAAGAAAGCCTTCATTCAAGCTCCCATTTTACGGCACCCAGACACCAACAAACAGTTCATTGTTGTCGCAGGCGCCTCAGAAAGAGCCATAGGGGCTGCCTTACTACAGAAACAAGATGATGATGAGTTAGAGCATCCTGTATTCTACCTTTCACACATATTATCCGATTCAGAGCGGAATTATTCGGTGTTAGAACAAGAGTTACTCGCCTTGAAGAAGGCGTGCACGGAATGGAGACACTTCCTGATGGGCTCGAAAGAACCCTTTGAAGCCCGGACAGATCACCGAAACTTACAATGCTTGAGAAACTTTCAGTGTCAGAATAGCCGGCAGGCTCGATTGGCTTTCTTTTTTAGTCAATATGATTTTTCATTACATACATCCCTGGTTCTCAGAATATCTTGGCCGATGCCTTGTCTCGGCGTTACCCTGAGTGTAGCGATTCTCCTGTACAGAACCTATTTGAAAGTAACAAGATCATTGGTTTAGTACAGACATTCCTAGACCATGTCAAGTCTGAATATTCCCATCTGGAAACAACAGAGATGAACAAGTTGCGCCCGCAACTTCATATAGATCAGGGATACTATTACCATAACAAAGCCCTGTTCTTACCCACTAAGTTAGTCCAGACAGAAGCCCTACGTATGTGCCACGATTCCCCCATTGCAGGCCATCGCGGAATGAAAGCTACCCAAGAGCTTCTGCTTCGCTCCTTCTGGCGGCCCACTCTCAAGGCTGATACTTAGGACTATGTGTCATCCTGTCCCATATGTGCACAAGCCAAAACACCCAATACTAAACCAGTAGGATTACTTCGCCCATTATCTGTTCCCCCAGGTCCATGGCACACTATCTCCACTGATTTTATGTGCTCTTTACCCTCTTCAGTTGGAAATCGAGTGATAATGGTGACCGTTGATTCCTTCACTAAGATGGCACATTTCATGGCGTTAAGAAAACTACCAACGGCTAAGGAACTAAGCCAAATCTTTACTCAGGAGATCTCCCGGCTTCATGGACTACCTCAGGTCATTATCTCAGATCGGGGTCCTCAATATGTCTCCCGGTTCTGGAAACAATTCTGTAAAACCTTAGGAATAGAGGTGGCCTTATCATCAGGGTTCCATCCTCAAACTAATGGACAGACGGAACAACTAAATCAAGGCCTCGAGCAATATTTACGCAGCTTCTGCAATGCTACGCAGAGTAATTGGTCTACCTATTTACCACTTGCAGAATTCTCCTACAACAACTCAGTACACAGTGCCTCGAAAGTCTCCCCTTTCTATGGTTCTTATGGTTTCCATCCTAAGGCTTTTCCTACTCCTCTGAAAGATACTTCCAATCTTCCTGCCATTTCCTCATATGTCCGGCAACTACGAGGTATCCAACGTGTGATCCGTTCAAATCTTGTAGCCACTAAGACACGCATGAAAAGGATGGCTGATAAGAAGCGTTGTGAGGCTCTGCATTATCAGGTCCACAATAAGGTCTGGCTTTCCTCTAAATTCTTGCCTCTCCGACTTACCCAGAACAAATTTAAACCTCGTTATTATGGTCCATTCCTGATTCTCTAGAAAATCAATCCTGTGTCTGTGCGTCTTTGTCTGCCTCAGACTTGGAAAATACATCCTGTGCTCCATGTCTCACAACTCAAACCTTACCTTCCTGACCCTTTTCACAGACAATTCACCTGTCCTCCCCCTCTGTTGATTGATAATGTGCCCGAATACGAGGTCCAGGAGATCTGTGACTCTCGGTTCTTCCATGGGTGCCTCCAATATCTTATTCATTGGAAAGGCTACCCTATGAGTGAGTGTTCCTGGGAAGATGCACTTTCAGTTCATGCCCCTCTTTTGGTCCGTCGTTTTTTCCGGCTTTTTGCTCACAAACCTGGGGCCTCGGGGGGGGACCTACTGCCGCGCTGCAGCCGCCAGCACAGGCCGCTGCGGCGCAACTCCTGGAGACCGCGGCGGCCCGCGGGCGGGCCGCGGGGGAAGCCGCGACTCGGTTCAAGGGTCGCAGCACCTTTCTCCGCCCGCGGATTCCAGGGCAAACGCGGCAGGACCGGAGACCCCGAATCGGGTCACAGTCCTTGCCGCGCTCAGCGCATAAGGTATAAAAAGCGCACTTTGGATTCCCGGGACCCCCTCCTTTCCACCACTTACCTGTCACGCAGTCAAAAGCCGTATGCCTGCACATGATTAGTTTTTATGCATGCTTTTCCCCTTCCCAGCATGCTGTTCACTTCCTCTCTTCCCTGCATGCATTGTTTCTCTTTCTCAGGCGCATGTTTTCTATTTTAAGTTATGATCTTTTCCCTAATCCAAGATGGTGGTATTACTACTTCCTGTTTTCCACTTCCTGTCTAGGGGTATATAAGGGGAATCTATCTTCCTTCTCATTGCGTTGCAACACTCCTGCAGTGGTAGTCAAGCTCCGGCTGGTTTGCTCTTGTGGCGCCAGTTGTTCTTGATCTGTCTTCCGTCTCCAGAATTCCTGAATTTCTGAATCTTAAGTCCTAACGTCCTTGTGTCCTCCTTCTGTTTCAGGGAGTTCCTGTTGGAGGTTTTTTACCCTTTTGGGGTTTTTCCTCTGGGACTCCTTCTGGAGGGCACGGACTGTAGTGGCTTACTATTGTCAAATAGCACTGTGGCTACCGGAAGGGGTCGCCCCTACCTCGGCCAGAGCAGGACTTGCAGGAACCGGGGCCGCTCACCACCTCTCTCCAACCTCGACGGTAAGCCCAGGGTGAATCGTGACAATTTCCTGCACAAGATGAATATAAAAAGCTCACCCTGAGAGGCTCGTCGATGGAAAGTGGGCCCAGCCTGGTCTTCTCACGGGCAGAGGAATGGCGTGGACCAAGTTAAAGCACCTTCGGGCGAGAAACTGACATGGCAGACTTCCCCCACCTGGAGAGGATCCAGGGCTTGTAGTCCTGCCCCCAGCTTTGTCTTGAAAGCATCCCACGTGCGGGCCCCTCCTCAGCCCCAGGGACCGGAACTTTCCCAGGGCTTAAATCCAGTTGAATGCGGGGGGCGTACAGCCCCACCACAGCCCCGGGACCACCACTTCCAGGGGTGTCACCCAATTCAATGCAGGGGGGGGGCGCATGTCTGCCCTACAGCCCCCAAAACCTCCCCCTCCTTGGGGCTTTCGATGTACACAGTGCAGGCCAGTGGACTGTCATTTCCGGGTCTACAATAAAAAAAGTGAAGGGGTCCATTTCAGACCCCCAAACCCTGAGGACCACTGCCTCCCAGCAAAGGTCGCTGGAGGGAGCCACGCAGCCCCCCTCGAGGAGTCACAGATGTCCCTGGGGACTGCCACCCCAGACAGCCAGCTCCTACTATGTCCCGGGGTCCCCACCATCATGACATAGCTGTTTGCTTTTGCTTGATGGGAGCTGAAACCTCCCGCCATGCAAAAGCAAACAGAGTCTGGTTTCTGCAGGAGTGAGCTGTCAAACAGCTGCCCCTTGCAGAAAGTGGAGCTTTCATCAGTTTTTCCTGCACGCAAATATGCGTGCAAGAAAGACAGATAAACACAATGCTCCCGCAAGCAGGGAGCTGCTATTAAAAGCAGCTCCCTGCTTGCGGGAGCAATGCTGGCTCCCACAGGACATGGGGAGTTGGCTAGGACCATGGGGGCCTTGAGGCTCCCTTGTGGTCCTTTCACACTCTCTCTCTCTCCCATCCAATAGTGGGATGGAATAGAGAGAGAGATATTGTCATTGCAATGGTCCCTCCATGCAATGACTTTCAGCACAGGATAGAGTCACCTGTGGCATAATGGTTAAGGTCACAGACCCTCACACTGAACGTTGAAGGTTCTAGACCAGGTATGTCTGTGGTCATTTCAGTCCTTTCATTTCTTTTAATGTTTAAGATTCATACTAAAATGTGATCTCACTCTTTTTAATTGACCAACACATTTTTCTTTTCACTTTGTCCAGAAATATCTCATTCTAAATATATCATTCATCAGAGCCTAAAAACTACCTGTCTCTCTCCCTCTCACTCTCTTTCTCTCACTCTCAATTTCTCTTTTTCAATCTTTCTCCCACTCACACACCCACTCAGACCCTTAGTCACCCACTCCCAGACCCACTCAGACACTCACACACCCACTTACAGACCCACTCAGAACCTCATAAACCCACTCACTGCCCCACTTACACTCTCAATCACACACTCACAGACCCACTCAGACACTCACGCATCTATTCACAGACCCACTCACACTCTCACACACCCACTCACAGATCCACTGAAACCCTTAAGGACCCACTCACAGACTAGACTAACACAGACACTGACACACCCACTAAGACACTGATGCCTCCACTCTCTCACCCAGACACACTCAGGCACCTACTCACAGACCAACGCACACTCTTTCATACCCACTGAATCCCTCACACACCCTTTCACAGACCCACACAGACACTAACACACCCTCTAAGACACTGATGCACCCACTCTCATACCCAGACACACACTCTCACAACCACTCTCACCCCCAGATACACCCTCTCACACCTATTCTCACATCCAGAAAGACAGGCTGTGGCCAACTCATGCTGCACACATCCCTTTGGACACTGCTAGGCCGTATTACTGCTCGTAATACGGCTGGTGGAGCATTTTTGGTGGGACGGGCCGGTGTTAGAACCGCCCATGCGCCTCCCCTGCCAACACAACTACTGCTGGATTTCCGCCCAAAATGTAGCGGAAATCCTGCTGTACTCGTAATATGGTGGGTGGAAGACCACCAGCGGTCTTCTGGGGCCCGCGGCTTTGGCGGTCTTTGAAAAAGTCAAAATGAAGGCCTACTTGTGGGCTAAGCAACATGGCTAACAAAGATATAACAACATCTCTCTCTTATATAATATCATGCACAAGAAGCAAGAAAAACCATAAATTATAATAATATCAAACATAGATCATATTTATTTATAATAAACCCAATGATATTATCTTTCTTATCAAAAATAACAATCAATACTATGTACAATCACCTCCTCTAAACCAACAATACATCAACATAGAATACAATCCTGAAGGAGAACACACCATGCAAAAAAGACAACATATACTACACAAAGGGACTCAAAGTCAAAAAAGTCACAAGACAAGACATAAAAGTCCACAAAACAGATAAATCACTCTACCCCAGTACATCATTTATCAAAAAACTCAATATTTACAAATACTAACAAAATAAACACACAAAAATTCTATAGTAGATATTTACAAATAATGATTAAATACACAAAAATTATATACATTTATAACAAGATTGCTGCAAATGATTGATAACTCATGTATGAAAGAACAAGCCGTTCTCTTTCTCAGATGTAAAGCAATATGTTCAAAAATATAATTCCTTTTGTCAAGTATCCAGTTGAAATGACCAGGGAAAGGAATTTCAAAAAGTTATCACATATCCTTTCTGATCCAGAATTCTTTCCCCCACTTAGGTGTGTTAAAAGGTTGCCGACACGCGTTTCGGTGGACATACACCGACAGTTTATTCAATTAAATTGACTCCACCTTCTTCAGGGCGTTCACAATTCTGTGACTCATGGGGTCTCCTTCATCATAGTTTATAACGGCGTGCATAGCAACCAAAGCTTCAATTCTTCAATTTTTTGATAAATGATTTACTAGGGTAGAGTGATTTATCTGTTTTTTGGACTTTTATGTCTTGTCTTGTGACTTGTTTGACTTTTTCTGTGTCCATTTGTGTAGTATATGTTGTCTTTTTTGCATGGTGTGTTCTCCTTCAGGATTGTATTCTATGTTGATGTATTGTTGGTTTAGAGGAGGTGATTGTACATAGTATTGATTGTTATTTTTGATAAGAAAGATAATATCATTGGGTTTATTATAATTAAATATGATCTATGTTTGAGATTATTATAATTTATGGTTTTTCTTGCCTCTCGTGCATGATATTATATAAGAGAGAGATGTTGTTATACCTTTGGTAGATTACCCTTGATCTCTCTCTTTATTGATCTAGGGGCCCTGCTCTCTACTGGCTAAGCAACACGGCTGCCTTTAAAAGTTGCAAGGGCTTTGATTAGCTAATCATATACTGCCTTGTCATTGGCATGTACCCTGGCATACCACAAAATTACTGAGATATACTGCGGCCCAATATATTACTAAGTTTTTGTGCCTTATAACTTTTTCACAACTGAACGAAATTTAACAAAAAAGGAGTCTTTACACTCAATAATCTATGTCCCTGCCAATTTTGTAGAAAATGTGTCTGGTCATTTAGGCGCTATGTCTGAGTAAAACGTTTATGGAAAATAAATTGGTGGAAATATGAGTTTTGGGACCACCCCCTTTTATCTTTGAACCCCCTTAACAAATCACCACAAAACTTTACATTATCCACCAATGTAGAAAAGGAAATAGGTCCGCAAACTTTTGTGGCAAGTTGTCAAACTGTGTGTTAGACCAAAACATTTTGCCTACCTTGCCTCATTTTTACTGCTCTGTTTTTGTTGGCCTTAGGACTCTGAGCACTTTACCACCACTAAAGTGCATATGTTCCCTCCCCTAAAACATGGTAAAATTGGTATATCTACGATTGACATATTTAATTTACTTGTAAGTCACTAATAAAGCGCACTATATGTGCTTAGGGCCTGTAAATTAAATGCAACTAGTGGGCCTACAGCGCTGATTGTTTCACCCACTTAAGTAGACCTTACAAACATGTCTCCGGTCTGCCACTGCAGAGCCTGTATGTATGTGCTGTTTCACTGCCATGCCGACTTGGCATTCAAAATCTCTTGCCAAGCCTTAAACTCCCTTTTCATTGCTCATAAGGCACCCCTAAGGTAGGCCCTAGGTAGCCCATACGGCATTACTCTGGAGCTGTTTCTCTGCAAAAACGTAAGCATTGATGCTGTAGCGCCGATCAGAACCACTGCATCCTCCCTCAAAGCTGATGCGTCGCTGCTGCCGCTGAGGTTGAGGAGTTCACATCACTGTTGCTGCACGGACCGACGATGACGCATCGACTCCAACGCAGAGGGCTCGAAATCGCACTTCGAGGACACCTCTTCGATGACTGAGTGGCTTGATGAAGTTGCAATCCCCGGTCTATGAGATTCGTAACCGACGAATCACCTCCTCGGCGTCGACCCAGCCCTCCATTGAAGGTACTCTTCAGCAGGCCCTGCGTGGGTTTTGTAGCCAGCCTGCTCTCCATTGCGTTTGGCCTCAACTTTGGATTTACTCCAGTCTAGTGCGACATCAAGTAACCTTTTAGTGCTAGTGACTTCCAAGCACTATTTTGCAGTTTTTTCTTTAAAAATTCACATATTGAGTTCTAATTATTGGATTTTTTTTGTTTTGGTCTTAATTTAATCAGATCTCGATGTTTCTAAACTAGTGTGAAGTCTTTTTGTGGTGTTTTCATTGTTACTGTAATTGAAGCGCTGCACAAATACTTTACACATTGCCTCTTAAGTTCAGCTTGACTGCTGTGTGTCAAACTACCAAAGGGTGAGCGCAGGTTAATTTAGAGTGTGTATCTGACTTACGCGCGGCGGAAGAACTTTTGGCAGAGGAACTTTTAATCTCTAGCGGCAACAAAATATTAATTTAAACCAAATGCCTTCAGCTGTTAATTTGCGTTCCGTGCCGCACTCGGCTGCAGAGGCGGGTGTGGTGCTGGAGCCCCGGGGGACGAGAGCTGCGCCCAATCTTTGGGCACGATCAGCATCAGGAGTGCAACACAGCAGGGAGGCTGCCTCGAGGGTTTCATACCAGGGCAAGGTAAATCTGGGCTCAGGTTTGGGTGAACCAGGGTTCCCTAGTGATCACCATAAAGCACCAAGAGATCAAGCTAGACCTCGTAGCAGAGGATAATCATAGAGAATACACAAATGGGTAGTGAGGGTGAAAGGCGCCGCACATCTGAGCAATAAAACAGTTGTACCGAGACAAGTAATCAAAGTGAAAGCAGGGTCTGGTGCAGCCTGGCCCAGTGCCTTACTACCCGGTGGGCACAAAGACGTGTAACAAAATACCCATAGACAAATTAGAACAAGATGGCCACAGCACACAGAGTATAAAGTCCAATGGTGTGACAGGGAAAATCTTCCTGAAAGTGTATTAGTTGAAATGTAAAGTAGACTGGAGTCCAAGTTCTTGTTTTGCAGATGTAGCCTTTAATTGTAGATACCAAAGATCATTGTGTCATCAACGAGATACAGCCAACACGTGTTTCGTCACACAAGTGACTTCCTCAAGGCTGCAAAACAGTAATGAAATACAAAAAAGGAAAAGTTCTAATGTTATGGCAAACATAAGTGTGTGAGGTTAAACATGGGCTCATAAGTGAGCACACGAAAAAGACTCCAAGTCGTTGGATGTCAAAAACACCCAGTGATTTATATGTGAACTCAGTGGAACTTGTGTGGTGAGTAGGTGAATGTAGAAAACACACATCAGATGATAGTGCGTGATAGGGACCCTAGACGTAGTGCATAAAACAGCAAAACAGTGAATTACCGTGGAAAAAACTACAAGTTTAAATTGGACAAGTGCATCCATGTTCTGGAGTGGAATCCATGTGCCTATGAAGTGAAGTGTATCAGGTGAAAGAGAAAAGAAGGGCTGAGAGACAGATCCGAACCGCGGATGAGTAAGAGTACTAAAGTCAATCAGGTGCCTTGACTGATGAGAGAAGTGGCGGTAACTAAATGCGTAGATCATACCTGAGCCGTCCGGCCAAAGTGGTAAGTAACAAAGGTAAGTGGAGCTGGAGCCTCGTGTTCAGTTAGCTGGGCTCCAGAAGGTCAATTGTAGCTGGTACGAGAGAAACAGGACTATAAGTACGCAAAGAAACAGTACAGAGTAAAGAAGAAAGGATGAGAAATAGAATCAAAGAGTAAGAGTAAAAGGGAGAAAAGAAGAGGTATAGATGAGTGGTGTGTAAATGAAGAAAGAAAAGTAAAGAGAAATAGGTCATACAATACATACCTTCTATGAGTTGATCTGTCACTAGTGTACCTGGGTAGGTAGTGAATAAGTAAGAGGAGGACAATGGTAGTAGTAGTAGACCCTGATAAGCCTGTGGTCAAAGAAACCTAGGAAAATGGCGGAAAAAAGGGGGACAAAGTGCGAATGAGCCAGTGAAGCCTGGACAGAGAGAACATGAACGTAAGTAACTGGTATGTATGCAGGTGATGTTAGGGCGATAGGGAGTGCGTAGTTTAAGTAGAGAGCAATAGTAAGTGAGACACTAGAATG
This sequence comes from Pleurodeles waltl, assembly GCF_031143425.1. Taxonomy (NCBI): domain Eukaryota; kingdom Metazoa; phylum Chordata; class Amphibia; order Caudata; family Salamandridae; genus Pleurodeles; species Pleurodeles waltl. The sequence continues at coordinate 829,296,721 of NC_090442.1, read as the reverse complement.
GAAGGTCAAGTATTAATGGCCTCAACGATTCTGTTCATAGGAACAGTAGTAAATGCAAAGTGAGATGAGGGTGGTAGGGGTGACGGCTAAGCGCGGTATGTCTATCTAGGAAATGTAAACTGGTAACACTGAGAACATCCAGAAACGTAAACTGGTATGGTGGTAGTAGAGTAGGTAAAAACTAAGGGGGGCCCCAGAATGCAGGGCTACGTAATCGTCGTGGGGCAAGTAATCATAAAAAAAAAAAAAACTAAGGGAAGGGGCAGGAAGTTTATGCGCGTTGAAGATCAGTAGGTCAAAAGAGATTGGGCAGTGGGTAAAATGCGAATAAGCCAACACATGATAAAAGAGCGAACCACTAAAATGAAAGTGGAGTCGATCGGTAATGGCGTATGGTGATGTGGTATGGACGCGCTAAGTTATCGAACAGGAAATCGTAGGGAAGTGTGGCAAAACAGCAACGCGGTACGAAGAGCAATAAACACACTATACCGGTAAATGGCGCAAGAACGCATATAAGAAAGTCGTCAACGGAGAATGGGCTAGGTGCAAGATGAGAGTTAACACTAGAACAGTGAGCCAGAGAAACGCTACGGTGTAAAGGAAGTGGACGAAAACGGGAGTAATAGACGGCATACTTGAAGTTCGAGGAATGTGGCACAAAGTAAGCAGAACGTAGTAGTGGGCCGAGAGAGCTAACGGTCTCATTTTAAAGGTCTCGGAAGGGAGAATGGTAGAAATCGAAGATGGACTAGTATAGTGAAAGGCTAGTCAGCGTGGCGGCCATATTGGATATGAAAATTAAACGCACGATCGCCTGGAGTTGAAGACGACCGCGTATGCAAAATGAAATCTGGAGGAGGCGGCCATCTTTAAAGAGAGGAGAAATAGAAGATGGAAAATAGGCGTGTCATGATAAAATAATGTAGAGAGAGAGTGTGCATGCATACAAAGATAATACAGGTTGGCAGAGAAAAGTGTAAGTGCGCTGTTGGTGTAAGTATAGAACGGTTACAATGGTACAGATAATTGGTTAAAGTGGTAAAGAGAAGCACTACAGACAAAATAAGCAGCAAGAACACAGAATCACACAGAGGTCATGGAGCATGGTACATATGATAGTTGTAGTATACCAAAAACAACGGAGCATATACGGACAGAGGTCATGGAGCATGATAATTTTACACATACAATGGTGATGCATGGGCATGAATAGGTAGTGCAGCATACGTACATACAATGCAATATGATATAAACAGGGATGTCATGACCCGTGAAGAGTATGGTGTAAAAGCACAAGTACTCATGTATATTGGCCACGGAAAGGCCCAATTAGCAAATGAAAGGCAACATGGGAGTAGGTCTTCAGAATTTTCGAGAGAAAATAATGAAGCTCACGGTCAGTGTTTAAGCCTGATTCAACTGTACGAAGTTTTAAGATCCACTTTGCCTCGCATCTGCGCAAGTCCCTTGTTCTGTCCCCCCATCTTGGGGAGTTGGGAACATGCATCATGCCATGGAATCTAATATTCAAGAGATCTTTTTCCCCATGTAGGGTGTTGAAGTGAACAGCAAGAGGATAGTTGGTGTTGACATTTCTAATGGCTCTGACATGCTCTTGTATTCGTTCCTTAAGTGGACGTATGGAGCTACCAATGTAGACTAAACCGCATACACATATCAAGCAATACACAGTGAACTTTGTGTTGCAGTTCATGAAGGTCTTGATTTGATACGTGATCCCGGTATTGTAGGAAAATGTTTCTTTCTTGTTGAGGGCCAATTGGCAGGATATGCAACAGCCACATTTGTAAAAACAGTTGGGTTTTTCTGGCAACCATCCCACTGTACGAGTTGAGGGGGAGGGGCCAAGAAAGCTGGGACACAGAATGTTTCTGAGTGTGCGACCTCTGGTGTGCACAATGGTGGGTGACAACCCTACTGAGTTTTTGAGGCAGGTGTCCAACATTAGCAAGTGCCAATGTTTCTTCAGGATGCGCAGAACCGTCTTGCTCACAGGGCTGTATTGGGTGATGAAAGCGACCGGTCTCCTGTTGGGAGAGCCGCTGGCGTCAGATTTTTTGGGGGTTTTAAGCAATAAGGCGTGTTGGTTCTTGTTAGATATGCGTTTGCTAGCACCCGAGATGAGTTTATCAGTGTATCCCCTAGCCCGGAAGCGATGTGTTATGCTTTTTAGTTCTTGCCTGAAGATGTTCGTGTCCGTACAGTTACGTCTAATCCTAACCATCTCTCCATATGGAATGGCCCTGATCTGAGAGAGGGGATGGGCGCTCTGGGCATGCAGGATCGAATTACAGGCCGTGGGTTTTCTGTAGAGTCTTGACATGATCTTACTGTCGGTGATGTACAACAGAAGGTCTAGAAACTCTATTTGGGTAGTGTCCACCTTGTGAGTGAACACTAGGTTGAACTCATTGATGTTAAGGTGTTGTATGAGTCCATTGAGGTCAGGGATGTTGCCAGTCCAGATGACCAAAATGTCATCAATATATCTCCCCCAGTACAAGATATGTTCCGTGATGTGTGTCGGGCAGTTAGACCACAGGTGGATTTTCTCAAATTGGCCCATGTACAGATTGGCATATGATGGAGAGAACTTGGCTCCCATGGCTACACCCTGACATTGACGAAACCACCTACCATCATGTAAAAAAACATTGTTCTCTAGCCCCAATTGGGTGAGGTCAAGAAGCATGCGCGTGTGTTCATAAAGTGTAGCGTCATGGGCATTGAGCGTTAGTTGGAGCATTTCTAGACCCTTTTCCAGGGGAATGGAGGTATAGAGAGAACTAACGTCAAGGCAAACAAACACACACCCCTCCGTCCATTCGATGACCTCAAGTTGACACAACAAGTCCCTAGTGTCCTGTATGTACGAGGGTAAGTTGTGTACCAAGGGTTGGAGAAAGGAATCAATGTACTCGGAAATGTGTTCCGTGGGAGAACCCATCCCTGAGATGATGGGTCTCCCTGGGGGAAAGTCACCCGATTTGTGGACTTTGGGTAAGATGTAAATGCAGGGAGCACGAGGCGCCTCCGTATACAGAAATCTGTATTCAATATCGGTTAAGAGACAGAGGTTCCTCCAGGACGTTAGTTTCTTTTTGATGAGACTAGTGATGTCAGGAAGAGGATTAGATTGTAGCGCAGAGTAGGCCTGTGTGTCATTAAGGTGTCTGTTGATTTCTGCAACGTAGTCAGTTTTATTCATAATGACAACGTTGCCCCCTTTGTCTGTCTCCCTGATGACTATGTCCGTGTATTTGGAGAGTTTGCGTAGTGCCCTGAGTTCAAGGGGATTGAGATTTGTGTATGGTCTACGGGTGCAAGTGTTGTTTTTGTCCTCTAAGTTGTGCAACTCCGTACTGACGGCTTTGTAGAAGACATCGATGTGATTGTCTGGTGGTAGGATGGGGACAAAAGTGGATCTAGGTTTGAGCCCACTGTTGATGTCTAGGTTGGGTGTAATGTCTAGTTGGGTCAGTAGTTCGTCAAAACTGAGGGGTGGTGACGTGGTGTTATCAAGGGAGAGAATAGTGTGGACATCTTGTAGGTCCTTGATGGATTGATTGCAAGTTGGTGGTGAAATGCCGGCAGACTCGATAGAGTCTGGTTTGTTCTGGAAAAACTTTTTCAGTTTGAGATTACGTACAAACTTGAACAGATCTATGTGTAAAGTAGTGTAGTCAGGTGTGGAAGTAGGACAAAAACCCAAACCCTTCTTTAATACATTTATTTCATGTACAGAAAATTTCAATTTAGAAAGATTCATAACTTGTACAGTTTCTTCTGAGGTGGAGAGGTTTTGTTCTGGATGGGGATCACTCAGGTCTTTTGGGTTTTTGTGGTAGAGCGAGTTGTCACGCCCTCCCTGGTGTTTGCTAAGGTGTTTCCTACCCCCCCGCCGGGTGGGTTTTTGTTTGTACCTGGTCTGTTGTAATTCTGTCGTAGTCCCTTTCTGTATCAGCCAAGTTCCTCTAAAAAAGAATTTGATTGTTGTGTTGTGTTAGGTGGAAGTGTACTGACGGCGGACCTATCCCTAGGTGGGTCTGAACAGTCACTGGATAGATTGGAAATGTCGGATAGACTGCCTGCAATCGATCCCGAAGGGGTAGTGGTACAGATGGTTCTGTTGCTAGATTCCTTATTGACTTGATCAAACCTCCATGCAAATGTATAAATCCTGCCATTAGTGTAGTCATTATCATCTCTGATAAGTTTGCGCATTTTCTTATCCTTGATGTACAATTGGTAACCAGTCAGTATCTCTCTCATAATCGTGTAGTTTTTATCAGTTGCCTCTGTGAGGTTGAGATTCTTAATCTCTTCCTCCAGAGATGTGATGTCCTGGAGTAATTTGTCACGTTTTCTATCCGCATGTTTGATCAATATGTTAATCATGCCGAAAGATGTGGATGAGATAAGGTGTTCCCATTCCCCAAGCAAGTCAGGGTCCAGGTCTTCAAAGGATGGGAATATTATCACACGCAGTCCCCTAGGTATTTGTTTGAGTTCCAAATAGCGTTTAAGAGTGGTGATGTCCCACCAGCGAGCTAACTCTTGTTTCCTGAGTCTCTCTAGTTTTATGAATTTTTGTCTCAGTCCTTCTTTAGTGGGTGTTTGGTCTGAGGTTCGTGGTGCTTGCGGTTTTCTCGAAAAAAGCTCAGCAGCTAAGGTGTCCCTGTTGTCGTCAAATGAAGCCATGTTGTGAGGTCTAGGGAGAAGGTAATCTTGTTTGTACAGAAAATACTCAAATATAATAGTAAAAACTTTCTTGGCCCCTCCCCCTCAACTCGTACAGTGGGATGGTTGCCAGAAAAACCCAACGGTTTTTACAAATGTGGCTGTTGCATATCCTGCCAATTGGCCCTCAACAAGAAAGAAACATTTTCCTACAATACCGGGATCACGTATCAAATCAAGACCTTCATGAACTGCAACACAAAGTTCACTGTGTATTGCTTGATATGTGTATGCGGTTTAGTCTACATTGGTAGCTCCATACGTCCATTTAAGGAACGAATACAAGAGCATGTCAGAGCCATTAGAAATGTCAACACCAACTATCCTCTTGCTGTTCACTTCAACACCCTACATGGGGAAAAAGATCTCTTGAATATTAGATTCCATGGCATGATGCATGTTCCCAACTCCCCAAGATGGGGGGACAGAACAAGGGACTTGCGCAGATGCGAGGCAAAGTGGATCTTAAAACTTCGTACAGTTGAATCAGGCTTAAACACTGACCGTGAGCTTCATTATTTTCTCTCGTAAATTCTGAAGACCTACTCCCATGTTGCCTTTCATTTGCTAATTGGGCCCTTCCGTGGCCAATATACATGAGTACTTGTGCTTTTACACCATACTCTTCACGGGTCATGACATCCCTGTTTATATCATATTGCATTGTATGCACGTATGCTGCACTACCTATTCATGCCCATGCATCACCATTGTATGTGTAAAATTATCATGCTCCATGACCTCTGTCCGTATATGCTCCGTTGTTTTTGGTATACTACAACTATCATATGTACCATGCTCCATGACCTCTGTGTGATTCTGTGTTCTTGCTGCTTATTTTGTCTGTAGTGCTTCTCTTTACCACTTTAACCAATTATCTGTACCATTGTAACCGTTCTATACTTACACCAACAGCGCACTTACACTTTTCTCTGCCAACCTGTATTATCTTTTTATGCATGCACACTCTCTCTCTACATTATTTTATCATGACACGCCTATTTTCCATCTTCTATTTCTCCTCTCTTTAAAGATGGCCGCCTCCTCCAGATTTCATTTTGCATACGCGGTCGTCTTCAACTCCAGGCGATCGTGCGTTTAATTTTCATATCCAATATGGCCGCCACGCTGACTAGCCTTTCACTATACTAGTCCATCTTCGATTTCTACCATTCTCCCTTCCGAGACCTTTAAAATGAGACCGTTAGCTCTCTCGGCCCACTACTACGTTCTGCTTACTTGGTGCCACATTCCTCGAACTTCAGGTATGCCGTCTATTACTCCCGTTTTCGTCCACTTCCTTTACACCGTAGCGTTTCTCTGGCTCACTGTTCTAGTGTTAACTCTCATCTTGCACCTAGCCCATTCTCCGTTGACGACTTTCTTATATGCGTTCTTGCGCCATTTACCGGTATAGTGTGTTTATTGCTCTTCGTACCGCGTTGCTGTTTTGCCACACTTCCCTACGATTTCCTGTTCGATAACTTAGCGCGTCCATACCACATCACCATACGCCATTACCGATCGACTCCACTTTCATTTTAGTGGTTCGCTCTTTTATCGTGTGTTGGCTTATTCGCATTTTACCCACTGCCCAATCTCTTTTGACCTACTGATCTTCAACGCGCATAAACTTCCTGCCCCTTCCCTTAGTTTTTTTTTTTTTATGATTACTTGCCCCACGACGATTGCGTAGCCCTGCATTCTGGGGCCCCCCTTAGTTTTTACCTACTCTACTACCAACATACCAATTTACGTTTCTGGATGTTCTCAGTGTTACCAGTTTACATTTCCTAGATAGACATACCGCGCTTAGCCGTCACCCCTACCACCCTCATCTCACTTTGCATTTACTACTGTTCCTATGAACAGAATCGTTGAGGCCATTAATACTTGACCTTCCATTCTAGTGTCTCACTTACTATTGTTCTCTACTTAAACTACGCACTCCCTATCGCCCTAACATCACCTGCATACATACCAGTTACTTACGTTCATGTTCTCTCTGTCCAGGCTTCACTGGCTCATTCGCACTTTGTCCCCCTTTTTTCCACCATTTTCCTAGGTTTCTTTGACCACAGGCTTATCAGGGTCTACTACTACCATTGTCCTCCTCTTACTTATTCACTACCTACCTAGGTACACTAGTGACAGATCAACTCATAGAAGGTATGTATTGTATGACCTATTTCTCTTTACTTTTCTTTCTTCATTTACACACCACTCATCTATACCTCTTCTTTTCTCCCTTTTACTCTTACTCTTTGATTCTATTTCTCATCCTTTCTTCTTTACTCTGTACTGTTTCTTTGCGTACTTATAGTCCTGTTTCTCTCGTACCAGCTACAATTGACCTTCTGGAGCCCAGCTAACTGAACACGAGGCTCCCGCTCCACTTACCTTTGTTACTTACCACTTTGGCCGGACGGCCCAGGTATGATCTATGCATTTAGTTACCGCCACTTCTCTCATCAGTCAAGGCACCTGATTGACTTTAGTACTCTTACTCATCCGCGGTTCGGATCTGTCTCTCAGCCCTTCTTTTCTCTTTCACCTGATACACTTCACTTCATAGGCACATGGATTCCACTCCAGAACATGGATGCACTTGTCCAATTTAAACTTGGAGTTTTTTCCACGGTAATTCACTGTTTTGCTGTTTTATGCACTACGTCTAGGGTCCCTATCACGCACTATCATCTGATGTGTGTTTTCTACATTCACCTACTCACCACACAAGTTCCACTGAGTTCACATATAAATCACTGGGTGTTTTTGACATCCAACGACTTGGAGTCTTTTTTGTGTGCTCACTTATGAGCCCATGTTTAACCTCACACACTTATGTTTGCCATAACATTAGAACTTTTCCTTTTTTGTATTTCATTACTGTTTTGCAGCCTTGAGGAAGTCACTTGTGTGACGAAACAAGTGTTGGCTGTATCTCGTTGATGACACAATGATCTTTGGTATCTACAATTAAAGGCTACATCTGCAAAACAAGAACTTGGACTCCAGTCTACTTTACATTTCAACTAATACACTTTCAGGAAGATTTTCCCTGTCACACCATTGGACTTTATACTCTGTGTGCTGTGGCCATCTTGTTCTAACTTGTAGCAGAGGAGGTAAGGGGAAGGATAAGCCCCCTGCAAAAACTGGGAGTGCTCGGGACAGGAGCCTTAAGATTACCCCCTCATTAAAGACTTTTTTTAGGATCCGGCCCTCAGGCATGGAGAAATCAGACTCTATGCAACAAATAGCGCAGACAGCGCCTGGGGGGGGAAAGAGTTTTGGGAGTCGGCATTAGTAAGGGGGGCAGACAAGTTCTACACGCTGAGTGTAGCCCTAATAGGTTTCAGCTACTAGAGGGTTTTGAGATTATGGGAGTAAGTGAAGAGCAAATGGCGAGTAGTGGACCTCTCCGACGGCTCTCACTAGATGGTCTTGCAAGTGAGGGGTTCAGTAGGGAAATTCTAATTTTGGAGATGGAGAAGGTGTATAAGGGTTCCCGGCCGGGGGGAGGATACTGAAGAGGTGAAACAACAGAGTCAGGCCCTTGGACCCGGAGTTCATCCCACCAGATGCTTGTCAGGATATCTCCCAGAGATGAGGATGGGCAACAGTGGGATTCAGCAGGGGAGGAACGCCCTAATCACTCAATTGCAGGAATGTTAAGAGCCCTATCCCTGGAGGTTAAGGGAGGTTTTGAGACCTCGATTAATAATCAAAAGGAGATAAGAGGCCTATGCAGGATCCTTGGAGAGAAAATTGTTGATCTCACTGGGAAGACTACTGCCTTGGAGGAGCAGGTGGGAGAGTTGAAGTCTGTGATGAAAGTAAATAAGGTTGAAATCCAGAAGTTGAAGTCTAATGAAGAGAATGTTTTATATAAACTTGAGTCTCTGGAGAATAACCAAATAAGTTGTAACCTGAGGCTCCTAAGAGTTCCAGAAGGGATGGAAGGAAGTGACTTGAAAGGCCTTGTAATACGGTTAATTAAGCAGGGGTTGCAGATTCCAGACACGGCAGAAGACATTGCAAGAGATATTCAAAAAGTTCATAGGGACCCCTAGAGGAAAACTCCAAATAGAGATAAGCCCAGGAAAATACTGGTTAGCTTTCACACGTATGCACTTAAAGAGCGTATTTTGGTAGAAGCTCTGAAACAGAAGTTGCTAGCAGTGGAAGGAGTCAGATTTGAAATCAGGTCAGTCCTGTCGAGTGTAACTTTGAACAGATAATGGGAGCTGGGAAGAAGGATGGAGGCCTTGAAAGGCTGGGGCTACGGCCCAACTGAAGTTCCCAGCTTTCCTGAGATTTATGGCTAATAACAAAATGTATAACTTTAAAGATTGGAGGGAGGTGGATGATCTAATTAAGACTCTGAGTGAAGCCCACTAGTAGGATAGAACAAGTATCCGCCACGTTTTTGGTGTTATTGCGAGAAAATGGCCAGTGGCGGACTCCCTAGGGCGAGATTTATCACACAGTTAAGGAGATAGGATGGGTTTTCCCAGGAATTTAGGGGAAGGGGTAGAGGTTGAGGAGGCGGGGGAGGGGAGGTGGAAGGGCTGAGCACTGCGCGGGGAGAAGAGGGGGAGACGACGCTTCACCTTTGTTGGACCTCTTCCATCATGTGCTGCAGGATCCGGATCCTATAATATGGATGGGGGATTTAAATGTGGTATTGAATTATAATTTAGATAGGTCTTCAGGTAATAGGGCAAGAATTAATGAAAAAAGGTGGTCTAAAGAATTAGCAATGATGTCTCAGTTAGGGCTGCATGATGTCTGGAGAGAGAGGATGGGTCAAAAACGTGGGTACACATATGATAATAAAAAATATAGACATCAGTCCAGGATAGACTATGCCTTAGTAGATGGAAGATTGAGGGATCAGGTCGAAGAGGTAGTACATGTTGTGGCTTACATGTCGGACCATTCAGCAGTAAGCATTAATCTCCGGTTGCAGATCAGGGACACTCAGAGTAGGTGGACACTGGATAGGAGCCTATTATTAGATGAGAAATTAGAAGCAGACTTAAGAATTGATGTAGATGAGTTTTTTTAGCACTAACTGCAGATCAGCATCACTGGCTATAGTTTGGGATACGTTTAAGGCCTTCCTTCGAGGTAGATTGATAAGAGCATCTTCTATTAAAAGGAAGGCCTACAAAGGAGAGATTATGTGCTTAGAACATCGGTTATATCAGGTAGAGAAAGAGCTGATAGCCCTGGATTATAAAGGAGAGATGGCTGAAAAGCTAAATAGGCTATGTCGAGATCTAAGGCAGGAATTGTGAGCTGTAGTCAATAACAGGATAAAAGCAAGGTTTGAAGCTAATAGGATCACACAGTTCAAATATGGAGAAAATTGTGGGAAACTATTGACTTGGAAAATAAGGACGAATCAGGTCTGGAATAAGGTGGCAGAAATCTATGGTAGGAAACCAGGGGAGATCTGTAGTAGTACTAGGGAGATCGGGGAAGTCATCCGGGAATACTATAAGGAGCTTTATTCAGAGAATTTAGAGATATCTCCGGAAATAGTGAAAGGCTGGCTAAAGGACCTTGACCTGCCGTCCCTGGAGGAGGAGTATAATAAAGGTTTAAATGAACGGATAGGCTGGGTTGAAATAGAGTGAGTTATGCAGTTGGTTCAGCTAGGGAAGGCGCCTGGCCCAGATGGCCTACCTTTCGAAATATATAAAACACTAGGGGGTAGTATCCTTAAGTATTTTGTGGGCCTATGTAATATTATTCTGGAGGAAGGTGGTCCGTTACCTCCCTGTTGGAAGGAGGCTATTTTTACTTTAATTTTAAAACCAGGGAAAGACCCCAGAAGTTGCGACTCATACAGGCCGATTTCTTTGTTAAACTGTGATTACAAAATCTTTACGAAACTCCTGGCAGATAGGCTGGGGAGGGTCCTAGACAGCCTCATCCAGGGAGATCAAAAGGGTTTTTAAAAAAATAGGTATTTGCACAAACTGACCCATAGCCTAATAGCCTCTGTAGATTTAGCTCACGCATGCAAGGAACCATTAGCTTCAGTTACAATTGATGCTACTAAGGCATTTGATAGGGTTAACTGGGTGTATCTGGATACTCTCTGTCAAGTTTTTAACCTGGGAGGGACTGTTATAAGGGTATTGCAGAAGATATACCACGACCTGGTTGCCAAGGTTTTGGTTAATTGTTCATTAATGCGCCCCTTTAAAATTTAAAGAGGAACCAGGCAGGGTTTCCCATTGTCTCCATTGTTATTTAATTTGTATATAGAGCCCCTTGCTTGTAAGATTAGAAGAGAACAGAGGATACCCCCGTTCATATGTGGGGGGAAGTGTAGGATGGTAGGCTTGTACGCAGATGATTTGATGATATATAATACAAATCTACAACAGAAATTACCAATTTTAGAGGAACAGACAAACGAGTTCGGGCACGCTGTGGGATACGCAGTCCATAAGGAAAAAACAGAAATCATCGCATGGAACATGCAGATGGAGAGTATCCCAACTAAGAGCGAGATAAAATATTTAGGGATCACGATAACTCAGGATATAGCAAAAATAGCAGAAGCTAACTTTCGGATAATTATGAGAGATTCATGTAAACTAATGAAAATGTGGGCAAATTTACCCCTCACAATCATCGGAAGGGCTAACCTGGTTAAAATGCTTATATTACACCGACTCCTGTTCATTTTCAATGCAGCTCCTGTAAAGTACAACAAAGAGTGGCTGAATAAATTGCAGGGTAAAATCAGTAGTTTCATCTGGGCTTCTAAAGGGGTATGCATTTCATGGAAGAAACTGAGGAGGAAGAAGGAGAAAGGGGGGATAGCAATCCCTGATCTTCACCTCTGTGTCTGGGCACTCTTTATGAAAAATATGGCTGGAGTAATGAATGGCACGGGGACTACAGAGGTTGCACAAATTTTGAAAGAAATGATGGAGATTTAACGCAAGGAAATTTTCTTTACAAATTTGGGGATCCCAAATATTTTAAGATAGTTAGATTTAAAATCATGCAGGACGCTACAAAGCAGTGGTTTGCAATAAGGAAAGCCACCAATTGGCCATAGTATAGTTAATACCCTCCTCTTTGGTATTCCCCGGGCTCACCGGTCTGGACCAGGGACGTTCTGTTTAAACCATTGAAAGAGGCAGGTATTAGGTGTTGGGGGCAACTGTTCAAGGACGGGAAGCTGATACCGTTTGAAGATTTGGATGCAGCGGCAGAGGGCAAGTTAGCTACATTCAAGTACCTCCAAATAGCAAGTTGGAGGAAGAGTGTGAAGGAGGAAATAGGCGATTTAAATAGGATAGAAGAGTCACTTCACCAGCGTAAACCCAGGAAGAAAGACTCTTGCGAGATGGTATTGGACATTGATGGAAGTCATAGATGAAGAATTTAATATGCCAGAGGAGATTTGGAGAGAACGTCTCCCAGGATCACAGATTAAAGAATTATGGCAAGTATCTACATCTCTTTTGTACTCCAGAGTTAAACCTGCCCATTTAAGAAGGAATCATTTGTTTTCAATTCATAGTGTCTTCTGGACCCCGGAGAAGCTATCTAAATGTACACAAGATAACTTGATTACTTGTAAGAAGTGTGACTTGGACTCAGCAGATGACGGACATATGTTTTGGGAGTGTTCTCAGCTTTCCCGGTTTTGGAAAGAGGTTGGGGAAATAATTAATAGTATTCTATCGATTTCATGCCAGGTAAGCCTTGCCTTGTTATTTTTGGATGTCTTCCTGGCTCAGAAGGGCTGAATAGGAATTATGCAAAATTGCTTTTTTATATGTTGCTGCTGGCCAGGAAGGAGATATGCAGGAAGTGGGTTAGTACTTCCCCCCCTACTTATACTGAGTGGATCGACGCTTTGGCGTATAATGACTTTGGACTTAGGTACCAGTAAGAAGGAAAGCAAGAAAAATTAGTTTTGGGTTCCATTGAAAAGGTGGCAGGAAAGACAAAATTCATGAGGTCCCATGATTATACCAACGGCTGGTCTCAGAAGAGCTCTTGGGGAGATCTATTAAAGGCAGGTGCTAGAGATATGGTTGTCTCTAGATGAGTGCCTGAAAGTACAGTTTGCTCTGAGGTCAATCGACCTTTATAGAAGGCCCCTAGGAGGATACCTGGTAAGCCGGAGGGTTAGATGAGGACAAAAAAAACAACAAAAAAAGAAAACAAAATAATATATTTGTCCATTTGCCTTCTAATCGTGGAAATATCTCATTAGGTTTGTTACTTTGCAATATATGTCATAATTGTGGTCTTTGATTCTAACATTAAATTTCACTTTCTGACACATTACCTCCTTTTTAAGTCACAGCCTACCGGACAGCGTAGCTAAAGACATCTTGGGGACTTTCAGAAGGTTGACCTTAGAATGCATTCTGCTCATTGATTACTATTGGCTTTGTGGTTTGTAGGTCACAATTTCTGGCTTTCCATTTGCTTGTTTTATTTGTTTTAGGAAGTCTAGCTTGAGTTTGGTCCTTCCTTTGCCAACCCCTTATTCACAGAATCCTTCTGAGTTCTCCCTTTCTGTAAACAGGGCTGTAAATCTTGTTCTTATCTCGTCACATTTGCTGTGAATTCAAAGACGAAGGTCAAATGTCACGCTCTGTCAGCCAAGTGTGCTTGTTTACTTTTCTTTCTCTGACTTCAATGTGACATGATTTATGCAGCAATCGTGCTGGATAGTGGGGGTAAAAATAGTTTTTTTGTAGCAAACAACACCGTTTAAGGAACTGTGTAAGTATTTCAGAATATATCAGAATTATGAACACACAAATGAAGCACATTTTTTGTTATTTCTAAAGCGTGTTGGAAACAAATTCTTCAATATGATAAAAACGAATTATTAATCTAGGTGATGTAATCTCCACACATTTTTGTCTGTGCACTGTGTAGTTGGATTAGTAAAGCTGTAAGTCTGGGCAAATGTAATGGTCATTTCAATTACAAGTGGGTTGTCTGTAATGGCAGTGTGCTACCCCACCATCAATGCCCTTACCTCCCAAAAACCCATACCCACCCTAAAACCTAAAAATGCCCTTACCACCCCACAACCCATACCCACCCTAAAATCTAAAAATGCTGTTACCACCTGAAACCCATAGACACCCAAAACCTAAAAATGTTTTTGCCATCCCTAAACCCATACCCACCCTAAAACCTAAAATTGCCCTTATCACCCCAAAACCCATACCCACCCTAAAACATAAAAATGCCCTACCACCCCAAAACCCATACCCACCCTAAGAAAGACCTTACCACCCCAAACCCCATATGCACTCTAATATCTAAAAATGCCTTTGCCACCCAATAACCATTACCCACCCTAAGCCCTTTAACCATATGTATTTATATATATTTATATATATATATATATGTATATATATATATATATATACACACACACTCAAACCACTTAATACTTACCTGTACATAGTTTACCATTCATGCCTTTACAAAATTGAAAAAAATACTAACCTTTAAAACCTTTAGCACTCATATACCTTTACCAGTCCTGCCTTTACAACGAACTTTGTTGTAAAGACATGCGTGGTAAAGGCATATTCGTGGTAAAGGCATGCGTAGTAAAGCAGTGCGTGGTAAGAGCATTGTGGTAAATGCATTGCATTGTATTTGCTGCGTTGTAAGTGATGTTTCCCATGAGAGATTAGTGGAAAAAAGGCATTTGGAGAGGTCAATAACAGAAAAAAATGGCTGCCATGTGCAAAAGGGACATGATAGAACAAAGGGGAAGGACTAAAATAAAGACTGAAAAGCATAAACTTTGCCTTTAAATCAGTTCAAATTACCTCACAAAATGCAAGCACCATCAAGATATAAATATACAAAAAAATACTGATGGGGTAGTCTTGGGGGAAGAAATGGAAGAAGGAGAACTCTCATTGCTATGGCAACAGTTGACCCCGATCGTATTCAAACTGTGTAAGAGAACAGCAATAGGGGTGAGAATAAGCAAACATAAATTAAATTATATAAAAGGGAAATGTAATCAGGGAATCAGTAATACATTAATAGAAACAATGCGATGACTAGAACCATGAGAGTAGCAACAAAGATGATACATTTGCAAGCAAAATGATTTGGTTACAGCGTTCTGTTTTTCCAAGCTTTGTGAATCTACAAGGGAATCCAGTCTGTCAATCCATATTCCCTCTTTTCTATTGAATATTGCAGTTATGTCGCTACTTCAATCTGTTCTTTTTGCCACAATAACGATTTGCCAGGTTAAGTAATTTTCGTTGTGGCTAGTCTGCATGTAGTGCAATACTACCACAGGAGCATGTTCAATCTTCCAGCAAATGCAATGTTCATGTTCTAAGGTGTGTAAACATACTTTTTGGTTAGTTTGCCCCCAAAAAATTAGCCTGCAGGTTCTCGGCACAATATGCAGTAGATGGTGTTGGTTGTATTGCACACCAAATGAAAACTGACCAGGAACATCATCTGACCATGATTCAGAGTCTTAGTATTCCTAGTAAATTGTTGTCCATAGTCATTTTTAGATTGTACCTAATGTCTTTGAGAGACATTTTATCTACAAAGGTTGGCTTACAGTCCACCCATAGCTTACCATTTGTTAGCTTTGCATTGCCATCATTTGCTTTGCTCCTGTTTGTCTTGGCATGCCTGCATCATGTCCTCTTCTTGTGTTTGGCCCTACCCTGGAGCATGGACCAAATACTTGTATCCTTCCACTGTTACTGTTTGTGGAGACACTTTTTTTTGTTTAAGTATTCCATACGAGTGCTTGTTTGTTCTCTGTCTCCCATATCCCTTTTCATGTAGCTTCTCTTCCCTCCCACTGCCCAACAATGTAAGACTATCAGCTCATCTATGACAGCGGATAGGTCTGCTGTTGTGCCACATAATACACATATCCTTGTACTGTAAAGTGTGCAACTGATTCTGCGTGTCTTCAAAATAAAAAACAATAAAAATGTATTTCTTGACCCCCAAATAACATTTACTGCGTAAAAATTGTTTATGCTACGTTCTCCTACTTTCTCCAAAATACAGTGCTCACCAGTGCAGTGCCTCTGTGAAACATTGACAAAACCCACAACAGTGTCTTCTCTTCAGAGATTAAGGACCCTGTAGAACTTGAACTGAAACTCTGACATAGACCTTTGACTGCATTCCTCTAGGCCACTCCACTATACACCACTGCACTCTCTGCCACTGCACTCTACACCACTCTGCTGTGCACCACTGCACTCTATGCCACTCTACGTCACTGCTCTCTACACGACTCAACTATGCTATTGCATTCTACTCTACACCACAGCACTCTACAACGCTTTACTCTCTACCATTGCACTTTGCACCACTCTACTCTGCACCACTTTACTTGATGCCACTGCATCCTACACCACTGTAATTTGCACGACTCCAGTCTACTCAACTGAACTCTATACAACTCTACACCACCCACTCTATGCCACTGTACTATAAGACTGTCTACTCTGTATCACTCTACTCTACGCCATTCTACTCTACATCACTACACTCTTTGCCACTCCACTGCACCATACTGTACTCTGCACCACTTCACACTAAGCCACTCCATTCAAAATCACTATATTCTGTACCACTCCTCTCTACGATACTCTAGTGCAATCTTACCCCTCACTCTGTGTTATTCCCACTCTACTCTGAATCACTGCACTCTACTCTGCACCAGTCCACTGTACGCCACTTCACTGTACTCTGTACCACTCTACTGTGTGCCACTGCACTCTCTGCCACTCTGCTCTACTGTGCACCACTCCCCTGAACACCATTCCACTCTATACTAGGCCACTGCACTTTATGCCTCTCTCCTCAACTCTGCAACTCTACGCAACTGCACTGTATACCACTGCACTCTACTCTGCACCACTGCACTCTAAGCCACTACACTCTATGCCACTGTAGTCTACGCCACTCTTCTGTATGTCACTCTTCCCTACACCACTCTGCTCTAAGCCAGTGCACTCTACACCCCTCTACTTTACACTACTGCACTATGCCATTCTTCTCTACTCTGCACCACTGCACTCTATGCCACTGCTCTCTGCACCACTTTACTCTATGCCATTACACTCTATGGCACTCTACACCACTGCACTCTACCCTGAATCACTCCACTCTACGCCACATCACTCTCCTCTGAAACAATCTATTCTATGCCACTCTACTCTACTCTGTGCCACTCCACGCTATGCCACTGCTCTCTATGCCACCCCACTCCTAACCACTTCACTCTATGCCAATGCACTCTACACAACTGTAGTCTGTCAGTGCACTCTACACCACTGCACATCACTTTACTCTATGCCACTGCTCTCTATCTCACTCTACTCTACACCACTGCACTCTGGCACTCTACTCTGCAACACTGCACTCTGCCACTGATTTCTACTCACCTTACTCTGCACTAGTCCACTCCACACCACTGTACTCTATGCCACTGAACTCTATGGCACTATGCTCTGCACCCCTCTATGCTACTCAACTCTACACCACTGCACTTTATGCTCCTTCACTCTACTCTGTACTCTAGGCCACTGTACTCTATGCCACTTGAGTCTGCTCTGCACCACTGCCCTTTGCATCACTCCACTCTGCACCACTCTACACCACTCTATGCCACTGCACTCTACTCTGCACCACACCACTCTGCACCACTGTACTCTATGATGCACCTCTCTAATCTAGGCCACTGCATTTATCAACATTTATCAACGCTACATTGTACGCCGCTGAATTCAATGCCACTGCACGCAATGCCACTGCACTCTACGCCACTATACCCTGCACCTCTCTATGCCAATTCACTCTACCTGGGCTCACTCTACTTTATGCCCCTCCAGTGTATGCCACTCTATGTGAGTCCACACTATGCCACTCCAATACACAACACTCTCTGCCACTCCAGTCTACAACACTCTATTCCACTCTTTGCCATTCCACTCTATGAAACTCCACTCCTCTCTCCTCTATGCCTCTACCTTTTAGCCATGCTGACCAGCAGCCACACTAGTGAACAACAGGCTAAAACGCAAAACAATAACTCTTACATAGGCAATACTTATTGGCTTTGCCAATGATTGTTAAACATGTACTGTTTCTAACATCCTGCACCTAAATTACAGTAATTGTCTTCGAATATTGGTTCTTTCTATGCTTTAAAAGAGTAATTTATTATGCCAAATTGGGCTATTAGTTTTCGGACAATCGTTTCTGTGTGTGCTCCTTAGGAGATTCCGTTTACTATTTTGAAATTCGTGTGCTTGCATAGTTTTCAATTCATTGAAAAGTCAAGTACAAAGTAGCAATCTTCTGCTATGAAAGAAATGCTACTGTACAAAAGAGACACTGAATAGACTATCATTTCTTCCTGTATTTAATGTGTGCCTATATTTTTTACGAAGCATGTTTTCACGAGGTGCTAGTAAGATGTATAATGTTGGGACTGTTGTGTCTGTACTCTTAGCCAAGCGACGATGTGCAGGATCCCTACATCGTCCAATGGAAGACTTGGGGACGCCGGGCAATAGAGCATTACAAATATGTTAAAGCCTGATTGTTGATTACCAAGTATTCTACGACACCAAACCCTGGATCAAATGCCTCTCTGTGAAGTGGCCCTACAATATACGAAATATTACATGAAAAATGTTACCGCCTGTAGCTGTCCAAGTAAAATTCAGGTTCTGGAACATTTACTGGAGGGTGGGGAAACTGTGTAGTGGCCAATATTTTATTTGAGCGTGTAGCCAGTATAGGCTACACATCTCACTAATTAATACCTTTAGTAATGTAAATAATGTCTGAATGGCCAGGCTAGATAAAGGATGATGATAGGATCAGGTTACTTTTGCAAGGTAGATCATATTCTCAGATATGTTATATGTATCCAAACTTCGAAGAGATTGAACAGAGACTGAAGAGAATTCGAATGACAATGTGATAGGTGGACTAGTGAAACGAGTAGATTCTTCCCATTTTGTATTCTGATAAAACATTTCACGCAGCTCTACCAACAGGCTCCTGGTCATGTACGAAGCATAGTTTATTAGAAAAAAGTTAAAACCAGCAATGCCTTCCATATAATAGCAGTGCGATAGAACAGTGAATTGATGTGCCTGCTGCACAGTTGTAAGTTCAACACTAAAGTTAAGTGTACGAATCTGATCAGGCCCAACTAAACACTTCATCCTTCTGATGACAGTTATGAAAGTATCACTGACTTAATAGTAACTTTGATTATTTATAATAGGTTTACACTTATGTATTTGAAAAACTACTGATTTTTTGAGATTCATAAAAATACCATAATCCTTGGGTAAATGTCTTAAAAAACTCATATATGTCCATGCGTACAACTCGCCCTGAACAATCAGACTGAATGCGGGCAAAAAGGTTTTGCTGTTCACATTTATGGTAAAGGTGCACCTTATTTTTTCTTCTTCAGCTAAGGAACATTTTTTCCAAGTAGGACCACTCCCTTTACCAGAACCCTCATCCAATATGATTTGGTGTAGGTTTGTTATATCCAATATACATACTTCCTCCAACCTTTTTGGGACTAAGGACCTCATTAGGAGTTCAGCGGACGGTTTTAACTGTCCGCTGAATTTCTGACGGGGGGTTTCTGCCACACTGGCTACCTCCCCGCCAAACCCATTAAGAGTTTCCCGCTAGGCTGGCAGGCAGCCAGCTCACCATCCTAGTGGGAAACAGGCTACAGCATTGTCTCTGGCTTGTAATCGAGCCCGCTGCAATGCTGTAGCCAGCAGGGTGCACGAGCACAAGCGATGTTCACTGTCTGCAAACCAGACAGTGAACATTGTGATGGCGCTGGGCAGGGGGGCCCCTGCACTGCCCATGCCAAGTGCATGAGCAGTGCAGGGCCCCCCCTGCGACCCTCTGCAACTATTCTCCACCAGCCTTTTTTATAGCAGTGTTATGGTCATGAAAAGGCTGGGGGAGAATGAGGTCAAAATTCGCAGGACAGCACTGCATGCTGCTCGACCCTGGCGGATTAGGATCTCCGCCACCGCCAGCCCGCTGGGCTGACAAAGCTGGCGGTTCTCTGCTGGTCGGACCACCAGGGTTGTTATGTGACGGTGGGACTGCCACCACGAGTGTGGCGGTTGTAAGACTACCACACTCGTAATGAGGCCATAAGTGTCAGGCCATCCCTTGAGAATATCAAGGTTTCCAGCTGTAACTCTAAACCTATGGCTTCTGGTAATCTCTCTTTCTTGTGGATTATCCGTGGCATTAAGTTACATCTGTGCTCATAAATGCACAAGAAGCCTCTTTTCTGCAACCAAGATGAACGTACGTGAGCAAAAAAGTGCTATGAATTGGACCCACTGTTATTGTAAAGCAAGTTATGACATATAGCGACTTCTGCTATTTTCTGCATCTCCTTATGTGTTGTTGATTCCAAGTAATTTTCCAAATCCCAAGTTCAGGATTTCAGCAAGTGCTTGGGACGGACTTGTTCTCGTAAAATTTAGCCTAAAAATATTTTTTTGTTAAAGTTCACGCATCAATTAGAAAACATCCGCAGATAAGTAAAATATTATATAGGAAATGAGATGAAAACGCAGTATACAATTGTCACTATGAAACAGCCTGCGTGTAGTGCCTCCGAAATACGGAGCGAATAGTAAAATGTAGTACTAAGGTATGGAATGAAAACATTTAATCACGAAGTTGGCCCATAGCATTAATTTGCTGTATACTTTCTTTATAGTGTATCAAATAAATACCACCTTTGAACATGAAAGAAACATCATTTTTCTCCTATGTTTTTTTCCCCCCAGAATGAGCATAAAAACGCCACCTGACTGACATTTAAAGACATTTAAAAGCAAGGGCGTGCTGTGCTGTTCCTCCTCTTTATTTTGCTTGTCGCCCGAGAACTAGAAAATTGTACAGGAAACTGCTTCACAGTGAAAGATAAGACATGCTTTCTGGAGTTTAATCTCGCGTGAGGCATCAGGTGCCTCAGATGACTGACTGCAGCTTAATCTGCGCTCCATCAGTGCGAGGCTCGCGCATAAATATGGGTCTAGGAGGGGCGCTGCACATCACTCCCGCGCGCGCACAGCATCCTATCCTCCCGAGAGCCCGTCCGTCTCTGCCTGGAGCGATAGCCCATGCAATCCGCCATGATGATGTTCTCAAGTAAATATTGGGCCAAGAGGGGCCTGTCTTTGGACTCGGCTATGCCTGGGGAGCAGCAGCTGCAGGGCAGTCCGCCAGTGAGTACCGGCCTGGGCTTCCTTCAGGAGGGTCGAGCAAGGCCTCCGGAAGTTTGCTTAGCCCTTTCCAAAACTTTGGGAGAACACGGTTATCAATGTTAGCCGGGATTAACGATGACATTATTATTGTTGTTGTTTTGTTATTATTTAGATGCTAAACTGCTGTATTGAGGGCCTGGAAGTAACCCAACAGCTAGTTTTCTGCAGAATAGCTTTCCATACGTGCATCGTTATTATTATTGGTGTTGTTTGGTGGTTGTTGCTGCTGCTTTTCTATCGACACTTGTTATTGTGTGAACATACTAACAAGACGAACGCAACTAATATTAATTAGGGCAGTGATGGAATTAGTAGGAATAATCATCATGAGACTGTGACATGCATATTGGTTCAGTTCCATAGGAGTTCAGCTTCCAAATGCTTTGGTAGCATTACTAAGGCTGCAGGGGCTTGTGGCTTCACTGGTGAAACAGTAAGTTTTACTGTCAGTGGATATCGTAAGATGATGGGTCACCTGCAGAATGTGGCCGGGCACACCTGAAACCCCTATACCTCACAGAAATGCATGGCCCTTAGAGGTTGGGCATGGTGGGGCTGCAGGGCCCTGCGTTACCTCCCGCCACCTTTTAATGTATGTCTGTTACCCCGGTCTTTGGACATGTCATTTGATGGCCCCATGGCAGCGTCCTCAGCCGTTGAACATTGCAAGTTTTAGAGTGAACTTGTTATAAGCAATATGTACTGTCTTGTTATTCGATGCCATGTAAAAGTTTCAAATTTTCAGATCTAACTATTTAATATCTATTAATTCGTGTTTTTGACACACCATAAACTAGATCTGCTGCTGGATCTAGTTGCATGTCTGTGCGTGTCCTGCGATGCGCATGCCCACAAGATTAGTTTATACTTTAGTGCTAATCGCAAAGACAACACGAGTCAGAAAGTACACAACCAATACTAATGTGGACATATTAATTACATTGGAGATGCCGCTTTGCCTGACCTCTATAATAACATAATTTGTTGTAACTATGGAATGCCAAGATTGGCTCTTGCAGTCAAGAGGTTTAATTGGTCAAAAAACAAGTGCCAGGCTCCAAAGTTTTTCTTAGGAGCCTGCCCACGGTGCTGCCGAATACCAAGGCTTCTTAGTTTTGGTTCCATCTCATATCTCTTTCTTCCACCACTGACCCAATGCTTCCTGTCACTTTATCTCACTTTTTCTTTTTCTTTTTTCCTTTGTCACCGTTTTCCCATCCTTCCTATCCTTTTATGTTCGCCCTTTCTCTCTTTTTCCTTTATTACCATGGGATAAAGCCTGATTTTCTCTGCGTCTTTAGGGTGTGTTTGGAGGCGCAGGCGTTAAGCCCTTATCAGGCGTTAACCACCATTAATAGCCGAGTCGACGATCAACAGCAGTTAACGCCGCTGTAGGTCGTAATACTACTCACCCGTGTCACTTCTCTTAGGATTTGTGTTGGTCTTTTTTCATCTAAATGTAATGATAAGAAGAGAAGCTGCAGTGACTACGTCCATTTAGAAAATGAATGAACAATGTGCCTTTCTCAACATCTTCAAAAAGTGCCTTGAATTTGCACAGGTGCCAAAGCCGAAGTGCTTGACAGTATTCAGTATTTCACGACGCACTCCTCCTCTGTTGATAAATCCCAGCATGCTATAAGGAAGCGTAGCACGACTATTTAATTCTGCTCTCTACCAAGGGAACCTGTCTACGGGAGATGTGCAAGTGGAAACATTCTACATTTGGTCTAGTAAGTGCACTGGCATCTGACATGTGCAGGGTTGCACTAGGGTTGTGTTCTTCATAGTCGATAATGTACAGCGATTTAATGCTATCTTGGTGGCCGGCTAGCCTAGTATGATGCACTCATTGATTGCCAGTGAAATAAAGCGTGGAATGCACCCAAATATTTCAAACTTAAACCCGTTTTGGTTATGCGTGAACTATTTGTTCTTGTAGCCTTCTTGATTAGAGATTTTACATTTAGTGGCAACTGACTGCCAAGAAACTTTACTGAAAAGAAACTTCCTAGTTTGACACAGTCATTTATAGGTCTGGCATTCAAGACAGCTTTTCTGTCTTGCCAGACTACTAATTTTCCCAAAACACTCTTTGTGCAGTGATAGCATCTATATACTGAGGGGCTATTGGGCAGAGTGTTTCATCAATTGGTCTGTTAAGTTCATATTCACAATTTATTTTCGTTCACCACAGCGTACAGCATAGTGAAATGGGTCCACTTTTACCCTTGCACCCTTCGCTTTGAGTGACTGCAGAAAAGCTGTAAATATTGTTCACACGCGGTTAAGAATTGTTTCTTTCTCTTTTATAGGAAAGCTGCCTAAAAGTGTGTTTTCCATTCTGTTTACTTGATACAATAACTTTAAATACAAGCTATTTAGTTTGATGCCCAGTTAAATGGTGATTTGTTTTCCCTCAGCTTTTTAAAGTTATAATTGTTTAGCATTGTAGCTTCCTGTGATTTGAGTGCTAACTTAAGTAGTGATTTTTCTTGTCTCCTTTATACTACTGGTACACTGGATAACACTACTGAAAGCTTTGTTATTTAAAACATCGTAAGTGAAATGACCACATCAGTGAGTGTTTTTAAATGCAATTTTTTAAATTCAAGCATATAGCAGCCTATGTTTAGGATTTGTTTTTTTCCCTATTCATTTTGTGACACGTGCTTGCAACAAAATAATAACCATTGCAAAGGTTGCCAAGGCCAGACATATTGGCTTGCCAATGCTTGTTTTATTATTGATGTACCTTATATGCATCTCTGACACAGGAATATGTCAAAGTGTTTATTAGGTTGAGATATGCATTCTGCATTTCCTCCGCAATAGAGTTCCCATACATGCATAGCATGGCATTAGACTTCCAAAGACACTATGTCATTATCAATGCATTATTGTTTTTCAGCAAATTGATTACCATGGTGTCCCCCCTAATGTTTGAAGGAAGTACTCAGTGTACTTACTACTGTACAAAACATATAGATTCTGAATATTATATAGGTACATACTTTTATGGCATTATAAAAAAACAGTTAATAGCACAGAGTAAAACTTTCGACTCTGTATTAATGTTAAAATATGGTTCAACGCTTCTTTTCTACTGAAGCTGCTTTCCTAGACACATGTAGAATGGATAAGGTACCAGGATGGCGCCCATTTAGCCGTTGCTTGTTTTAGCAACTTCCATTTTGTTTGTTTCATCTAGCACAGTCAGTTCATGAGTGTTGAAATAATTTACACAAATGCAAGAAATTTCAGCTTTAATGAATTCCATTCACCAAGTTAACTATCCACCACGGCCTTATTAAAAGAAATGTAAGTAGTTTTTCTCAAGCTCCTTTCTGAAGCTCACTGATCTGCAAGAGTAAAGACTGGAAACATCATTTATCATTGCTTCTGAGACAACAAGCAGTATCCACCAACCTTAAAATACACATGCAACTCTGTAATCTTTTATCAAAATGTTGGTAAATGGCTTCAGATTGACTCAGCCCATGCTCCAAGACCACCATAAAGCATACATTTGCTGCCAAATAACTTAGCTTCCACCCTGAAACTCTGATTACATTACTGCAGGGGTTTGAAGGACTCAATGTTATAAAATATCCCTCTTTGAAGGGTCACCCCAAACCTTTTACCTTTCTCCTCCTCTTTCTATGACCTTGTTTTTATTGGCTTTAGGACTCTGGACACTTTACCACTTCTAAGCAGTGCTAAAGTGCACGTGCTGTCTCCCTAAACATGGTATTATTCGATCATACCCAATAATCATATTTAATTTAGTTGTAAGTCCCTAGTAAAGTGCACTACATGTACTAGGACCTGTAAATTACATGGTACTAGTGGGTCTGCAGCACTGATTGTGCCACCCACATAAGTAGCCCGTTCAAGGCTTGTGTGTAGTTTCACTTCCACTTCGACTTGGCATTTAAAACCAAGGCCCATATTTATACTTTTTGACGCACACCTGCATTAGCGCAGGTTTGTGTAAAAAAGGCTAGCACCGGCTAGCACCATTCCAGGATGTCAGCGGGGCGCCATATTTGAGGAATGGCATAAGTTGGCTCTAAGGCCCGGTTAGCATCAAAATACATGACGCTAACTGTGTAGGGGTGGCAAAGGGAAGACTGGAGGTTGTGGGGGAAATAATTGGGCTAGTCAGGTTAGAGTAAAAAAAATGACTCTAACCTGAGTAGCATCATTTCTGTGACCCACAACCCCCA
The DNA here is from genome assembly GCF_031143425.1 of Pleurodeles waltl. Classification (NCBI taxonomy): domain Eukaryota; kingdom Metazoa; phylum Chordata; class Amphibia; order Caudata; family Salamandridae; genus Pleurodeles; species Pleurodeles waltl. The sequence goes on along the minus strand of NC_090442.1, from coordinate 829,271,367 downwards.
TGGACATGACTCCTATCTTATTAAAGACAGGAGCCATGCTCCCCAGCCCAATGGCCATGCCCAGGGGATTTATGTCCCCTGGGTATGGCCATTGGGCACAGTGCTGTGTAGTTGGGCCCAAGTTAGACCCCCTATGGCACTTTGCAAAAAAATAAAAAAATACTTACCTGGACTTTCCTGGGATGCCCCCCCCCCACCCTTAGGTGTCCTCCAGGTGTTTGTGCAGGTGACTGGGTGTGTCCCTGAGGGCAGGGAAGGGCACCTGTGGGCTGTTTCCATGGTCTCTGACCATGGAAAAAGGCCCACAGGTCCCTTAATGCCTGCCCTGACCCAAGTGTTAAATAATGGTGCTAAGCAGGCTTAGCGCCATTATTTAAGGCCCTCTTACTCCCGTGCGTGATTTGTGCACGGGAGGATAAATAAGGCACTAGCGCCTTTGAGTCATTGTTTGTCTGGGAACGCCTACCGTGCATCTCATTGACGCAAGGTAGTTTTCCGCAGGCAAAAAATGACTTTAACTCCAATATTTTGACGTTAGACTTATCTAGCACCAAAATATAAATATGGAGTTAAGTTTGCGCCCGATTTGCGTAAAAAAAAATGCTGCAAATCCGGCGCAAAGAGTATAAATATGCCCATAATTCCCAAGTCTTGAACTCCCCTTTTATGACATATAAGTCACTTTAAGATAGGCCCTAGGTAGCCCATAGGGCATGGTGCTGTGTAAGTAAATGTACATGTAAGCTTCACATGTCCTGGTAGTGAAAAACTCCCAAAATTGTTTTTCACTATTGCAAAGCCTGTTCCTCTCATAGGACAGCATTGGAAATTCTCTTATATACATTTTAAGTGGTAATTTCTGATCTGAAAGGAGTGGCATTGACATGGTTGGTATGGTTGGATTGGGAGTGAGAGCTCCTGCTTACTGGTGAAGTTGGATTAAACCTTACTATTTTAAAAATGCCACTTTTAGAAAGTAGGCATTTCTCTGAACTTACTATTCTATGTGCCTTACAGCCTGTCTCCAATCCACCTCTGGTCTGTGCAGATTGACAGCTCCCCTTGTGCACTCCATCCAGACAGCCATGAACACTGGACACTCAGCTGCATCTGCATTCATCTGCATACTGACGGATCTTCCTAGGCAGGAAGTGTGAAGGGGCTCTCACTTACACTTCAAAGGCTAGTGGCCTGACCCCACACAAAGGACTGATAACCCCCCACAGACCTCCTGGCAGACAGGGCTGGGTTGAAAAGGGAACTGGTGCACTTCAAACCCACTCTTTGAAGTCTCCTCCAATTCAAAGGCACATTTGGGTGTATATACTAAGTTTGTCACCCCCTAAAATCAGACACTCTTAGGCCTACAACTGGTCTCTATCAGAATATCTGGAGTGTTGCCCACAGGACTCAACTAGACTGCTTTTCTGGAAGGACTGCTCTGATGCTTGTTGCCCTGCTGCCTGCTGCTCCCTGACTCTGCTGGAGGGTCTTTGCCTTCCCACTACAAGTGATCTTCAAGGGCTTGTCAGCTTGCCTTCTGTTATAAAGTCTCTGGTCCATCAAAGACTTCACCTAAAAGAGAAAATCCAAGCCTCAACGTGCCAGAAAAATCAGTGCAACACCCATCTTGCAACTGAAAAATTGAATGCGACACCTGCAGAATCGATGCAGCGCCTGCCTTGCGGCTGAAAAACTGACCAACGCCTGCAGAAGCACCTGTTTTACTACAGTTTCATCACTACAGCATGTCTGGATTTTCCACACATCGTCTCTGACCCCGCACCATTGTAAGGAACCAAGGCTGTGTGTTCGGAAATCAACGCATCGCCTTTCCTGTGAGGAAAGAATCTACGCATCACCTGCCATCAATAAGAAACCCCTTCATCATTTCACCTGCGAGGAAAGAATCATCACATCACCTCCTCTTCTCAGTAAGGAATCAATGCATCGCTGTGCTTTCTGGCGCCTTACCTCTTTGTTTTTGATGCAGGTAATTTGTGCTAATGAGATTCATCAATTGTTTCCTATGGATTAAGATCTACTTAAACACCTACAAGGCGATATCTTGACCTGTGTATATTGGACCTTTATTCTTTTAATCTTGTTTTATTCAGGTGAATATTATCTATTTTTCTAAACTGGTGTTGAGTACTTTTTGTGGTGTTTTCTCTGTGTTACTGTATGAGTTATTGCACAAATACTTTACACATTGCCTTCTAAGTTAAGCCTGTCTGCTCTGTGTCAGGTTACAGGAAGGTGAGCAGAAGTTAATTTAGGTTGTGTTGTGACTTACCCTGACAAGGATTGTGGTCCCTACTTGGATAGGGTGCATAACTCTGCCAACTAGAGACCTAATTTCTAACTTTGGTGATCAGCGGCGTGGATAAGACTTGTGTTTGTGCAGTGCCATACAATAGTTATGAGTGCACTACCAGCCCACATTTAAAGACCATTTCAATGTTTTTTCTTCTGCAATTTTCCCTGCTTTTAATTTTTGATACATCCTATACATCATGTCTCTGGCTGGTTCTACAAGTGGAGCTAAGGAGCTTGAGCTAGCTAAGCAGGAGGAGTACACAGTTAACTAGTTGAAACATTTTTGTTGAGGGATGGGGGTACCTGCCTGAGGAGCCACCAAGAAGGTGGAGTTTCAAATAGTGCTGAGAGCCTGGGCAGAGTCCCGCTCCCAAGAGAATGATGAGCTTGGGGAGCATGTGAATGACTCTTCTGAGGAGCTACCTGCACCAGTTAAGGGAGACACACCTGGATTTGTGATACCTGCGAGGAGAGGAAGCAGTGTCTGTAGTCGTGGCCTGACCCCAGAGGAAAGGAGAGAGGAGGCAGATTCCCAGCTGCAGTTGGCAAAGTTAAAAATGGAGGCTGAGTAGAGGAAGGCTGAGGCTGAAGGAGCCTCAGTTGAATAGAAACCTCTGTTGGCTCATGAACTGAGTCTGAAAGAGCTGGCACTCTAGACCATACAAGCGGATTCCAGTAGTGATGGTGGCATCATACAAACCGTACCTGATGATGACAAGGTGGTTTGTATGCACAAGGATTTGGTGACCAGTTATGTGGTGGGAGATGACACTGGTAAGTGTTTTTCTGCTTATGAAGTTTCATTGAAGGTACACGGGGTTCCTCAAGAGCACTGGGTGGGCGGAGGTGTGGAAATGCATGCAAACACTTGGAAGGGACACACTTCTAATATTAGAGGTTGAGGACCAGACCAAGTACACTCCCTTGAAAGCCATTTTGATTGCAAAATTTAGACTGACTCCTGAGAAGTATCACCAAAGATTCAGAGACAGTCAGAAAGTCCCAAACCAATTTTGGGTAGATATCCTTGATTACTGCAGTAAGTCACTTTATGGCTGGGTGCGGGCAGCAAAGTCAGTGATTATTTTGGGCTGTACAATTTAACCATGAGAGAGCACATGCTCAGTATCTGTTTCACTGAGTTGCCCCATCACCTAGTTGACAGTAAACTGACTGATCCCAGGAAGCTTGCTGAGGAGGGGGGGCTCTGGGCTGGCACCAGAGTGTCCAAAAGGGTACCTGGGAGTGACCCTAAGAAGAGTTGTTCAGGTTCACCCCAAGAGAGAGAGGGGGAGGTTAAAGATGACCCAGAAGAGTCCGATTGTAAGGATGGATGGAAGGTTTCCCATGCCCCATCTGGAAAATAAGATGGTGATTCTGGAGGGTCGAGGCCCGGTGCGTCCCATTTCCAACCCGCTGCTTTAAGTGCTCCAAGCTAGGACACAAGCAGGGGGACTCTGTCTGTCCAATGAAACCACCCACTCGTGGGACCTCTACAAGGGTGGTCAATGTGACCTAAGGGGAAAGTAGTCCCCAGGGGCAGGTCATAGACCTTGCTATAATCTTCCTCATTTTAGAGATAGACTCAGAAGGTGAGCTGGTGATCTTTGAGGGTAGGAGTCATCCTATTCATTTACTGGGCAGTTTAGTTACTATTCCCAAATAACCTCCATTTTTTTAACAGTATATTCAGCCTTGTTGCCTTTGTTGCCTTAGATAGAAGTTGTCTAGTGGAGTTTCCAAACAGCTTTGGGCTGCACAAATGTGTGTTGTTCCCTAGTGTCCACAGTTCTTAAACTAGGGTCTGTCGATCCCTGCAGGTCCAAACACCTTCTGCTGATTAATTGAGTATAGTTCGATAATAAGGAGGGGCATTGAATATTTGAAAGTTCTGTATAGGGGAAGGAATTTGAAATTGGAGGCCAGAAATTAAGGGGCATATTTATACTCTGTTTGCGCTGGATTTGCGTAGTTTTTTTTTACGCAAATCCGACGCAAAGCTAACTCCATATTTATACATTGGCGTTAGACCCATCTAGCGTCAAAGATCTTGGAGTTTGCGTCATTTTTTTGCGTGGACACCTACCTTGCGATAATTATATGCAAGGTAGGCGTTCCCTTCTAAAAAATTACTCTAAGGCATGTGCACCTTATTTAAACTCCCGTGCAACAATGACGCACGGGAGTGGGCGGGCCTTAAAAAATGACGTCCAGCCGCTTTTGCGTCATTTTTTAACGCCTGGTCTGGGCAGGCGTTAAGGGACCTGTGGGCTCGGAAGGAGCCCAGAGGTGCCCTCCCATGCCCCCAGGGACACCCCCTGCTACCCTTGCCCACCCCAGGAGGACACCCAAGGATGGAGGGACCCATCCCAGGGAAGTAGAGGTAAATTGGGGTAAGTATTTTTTTAGAATTTTTTTTGTGGCATAGGGGGGCCTGATTTGTGCCCCCCTACATGCCACTATGCCCAATGACCATGCCCAGGGGACATAAGTCCCCTGGGCATGGCCATTGGGCAAGGGGGCATGACTCCTGTCTTTGCTAAGACAGGAGTCATTTCAATGGGGGTTGGGCGTCAAAAAAAATGGCGCAAATCGGGTTGAGGCCAAAATTTTGCCTCAGACCTGACTTGCCCCATTTTTTGACGCCCAAGCTCCATTTTCCCCTACGCCGGCGCTGCCTGGTGTGAGTCATTTTTTTTGACGCACACCAGTCAGCTGCGCCGGCTAACGTCATTCAATAAATAAGGCGCCCGCATGGTGCTTTGGAATGGCGTTAGCCGGCGTTAAAATTTTTGACGCACAACTGCGTTGGCGCAGTTGTGCGTCAAAAAGTATAAATATGGCCCTAAGTTGGTTTCCTTTACTTGATTCGTCGGAGTAGCACAATGACAGCAAACAGAATCTAGTATAGACAAGGTAGTGGCATCGAGTGAAGCTCTGGTATGTGCCTGACTAGAAAGAAAGCATGCATTAGCAGCAAGTAAAACAAAGTGACATGCTAGAGTCTAGTGTTTTGTCTACGACTACATTTTGAAACGCTAGACCCTAAACAATAAAATTGAAATAAACTAATTGTTTTCTATATTTTTCTGTTTGTGAGTTAAATAAAATGTTTCATAGTTTACATATTTATTTGATGTGTTCTTGTTTCTGCATTTGTATGTCTTGTTTTGAGGTTCAAATCCAAGAAATTGCTTTTACTGACGCTCGTGGCTTTCAGTAGTGATTCAGTGGCCATCCTTGGAAATCACAAGTTTAACTGCTGCTCCTCTGTGGCATCCACACAAATTTTCTGCTATTTGATTCATTTTGTCTTTGTAAGGTGGTAAAGATATATATATGTTAACAGCTCTGGAGTGGTGTTCCTTATTTTTAGAGTATGTGCCTTCTACCTTCAATATATAAATGGCATTCTTAGAAATGATCAGGTGCTGATCAACCATTATATATATTTTTATGTTTAGTTTAACTTAGAGTGGATCAGTTGTGGCCACGTGGACCGGAGACATGCCCACTTTTCAGGAAATACACCTGAAGTACAATTGTATACAATGGAAACAAATGGAAATCGTTTACATACTTTGTGGATGGTTATGCTGAAAATCTGGCATGGCTGCGGACCAAGGATGGGCGCTTGTGCTTCCAATGGTGTGTTTTCTACTTTATACAAATACACCTGCAAGATGGTTACTTGGAGTTCTCGCGAGCCACTTATTAAGGTTAGGTAGCAGCAAGATCTTAGCGACTCTCCTCAATTAAACGAGACGGGGCAGGACCTCATTTGGCAAGAGAGGTTGATTGAAATGCGTTCCCTGCTCCAAGTAATACAATAATATCACAACGATTGCAAATGTGTGCATTCTCATTAACCATTCATAGGTGGCTTTTCTGTCTAAAAAGTCAAAAAAATACATTGTTAGCTTTGTACTTTGCTGGCCTTAATCATGTTGGGTGAGGTTTGTATCCTGCGGTTTCAGAAAAAAAAGGAACAAAGCCTGTTACGTTTGAGAGCACGAGTTTTAAGTTTGTGAATGCCCAATACTTCGAAATCTGGAAACCAAACTTCTGCTTTGCGGAGTTTTTATGAGTCTCAAGGATGCCATGTGCAACCCCTGCCTATGACAGCGAACACAGAAGATCGTGTGCAATGAAAGCAATTGTATTCCGGCAGAATTGAGGAAAGCGAAGTCGACCAGTTTAGAGCAGGTGGAAGGCAAGACCGAAGATCTGTGTTTTAATATGAAGGAGGTCAAAACTGAAAAAGTCCGTTGTTGCTCATTAGTGAAAAACACACTTTTGCATAATGCAAGAACAGGGCTGCAGTAATGCATTATGCAAACGAGGCCCGAGGGCAGAACGTCTTTTGCATATTGTTTGCCTGCCCTCTGACAAAGTTCTAGTGCACCGCTTGGCTGGTTTTGTAACGCAGAGTTGGAGGAAAGGCTTTGCTTCCCTCCATATTAATAACCATATTTTTGCACCAGTCAAAAAATATTAGCAAACTGAATTTAGTTTATGTTTTCTGTGCTTTCATGACAAGGAATAAGGCAGTGCATATTTCTCTTTTTTTTAAATGTGATAGAGGAAAAAAAAAACGTTTGCCTCCAATACTTTTTAGACACTTCAAATTATAAGAAATTTCAAAATCAGTTTTTGTAATTTTTATTGTTAAATAATTTATTTCTGTCTCAGATTTTAATTAAAAACTAAATTACACATTTAAACATAATTGAGTTGTTTCTCAGTCTGTTGCCTTTGTGTTCGCCATAGTGTGAAACTATTGATATATTACAGACTAGGCGAAAACCCATTTGCCGACGTGCCCATAATACACGGAGCACAAACAATGCATACATCATGCAATCCAGTTCATTCAAGCATTGCCTGCTTCTTCTGGCGGGAGTCTGGACTCAAAGGAAGGTTTATTGAAAGGTACTTCGAAAAACGTGTAATTTTTACCATCCCATCTGGATGTTTGAGTTATTTCCTGTCTCTCAAGGTTCATTGTGGCTGCTTTTCCCAGATCAAGGGTACATTTTATTTATTTATTGATTAATGTCGTTCTAAAAATGGCAAATATCTGTGGCTTTATAATTTGTGTTTCAATTATTCTAATAGCTTTTGTTCCTTGTTTTCTACAAATATGCTAAGATCAAATAGGGTTTGAAGATTGAAAATTATCTTTATAAAATGTTTATTGCACTGCTTATAAATATTTTATTTGAATTGAGTTAGAATTAATATTCAGTTTTCTGACCTTGTGAAGTTTGCATGCTTATAGATACCGTTATAAAATGATTCACAGATATTAACATCATCACAGCACAGCAAGAAACACATGAAAACATCATTTACCACATTCAGATTTGTTATTGAGGCAAGCAAAACATGAATTTTGTATTTGAGTGAATGAGTTGTTAAGAGTGTTGAATTTAGGATTGTTTTCATTTTTCTTGGAGGATTGTCTGCGTCTGCTCGGACGCAGTATTAGTTGTGAGCTGGTAGTGAATCTGGTCAGCTTGGTGTTGCTTGCGGTGGTGCTTGTACTTTTGGTGGAAGTTGCTGTAGTCGTCCTGAGTGATGGGTGGACTGAACTGCTGCATCCCGGAAAATATTAGTGGTGTTGGTCACAAGATATACACCATGGACTGTTGCCTCGTGGTAGCTGACAAAAGATGCATATATAGAAGAATAAGGCATCCAACCATATATGATGATGGTAGGGTGATGTGTTGAATACCCATTATAACAACATTACAGGGTTCTTCTCCTGGATTTTAACAAATGGGAAAAGGAGAAAGTTATGTGTGGCCATTCCAATGCCGTGTCGTAGCATTAACAAAAGTGACTAAGAAAATCACAGTCAGTAATTACATTACATTGGAATATAGGTGGATATATGTATGTGGGTGAGTACAAAAGTGAGCAATATATATGTAAAAAAAACAGAAAAGCAAACAGTTTACTTACCAGTTTTATCCCTTTTCTGTTGTGTGTAACCAGTCCTGATTCTGGGGCAGTGCTAGAAGCAAAAGAAGAGCTGTTGGAAGGTGGACAACACAGCCCCTTAAAAGCTGCATACAATAAGAGGTGTATGAGCATATTAGTGTTTAATGCATGACACAGGTTATAGTTCGGTAAGGTAATTCATAAAAATAAAAATAAAACACATTCAATTAAAACTGTGAGAGTGAAACAAATAAAAGTTTACAAAACCCCTATAGTGTGTTAGTGTCATTGATGGCACAGTGACATACCTGTGTGTGTTGTAGGGCTCATTTTGGAGACAGGCTCTATCACATTAGGAAGCACTCCTGGTCCAGCTGCAGCAACCATCTTTCTTGCAGTGGTGACTCTATGACAGAGAAAGTAAAAGTAAAAGGCAACACATTTGACTAGTATTATATTTAAAGGGTGTGGGTGTGTGTTTGTGTGTGTGTGCTAGAGGCTATGTATGAAGGATATGTGTGTGATGTGTGCATGACAGTATAGGGTGATGGAAGGAAAGAGTTGTGTGAGTGGTTGTAGGATAGGATAAGATTTAGAGACAGAGGGGGTTTATTTGTTATCCTGCCTTATGTTAGGGTTATCTGCCACAGGCAGGCCAAATAGTAGGTGAAGATACATTGAGGAGAGGACATTCTCCACGAGGGGGTGAGCCAAAGATGAAATCCATGTGCACCTCGATGAATAGCTTTTACCACCTGGATCCAGGAGAATGTCTCCTTTGCCCGCCTACTTTCATCTTTCCATTTCTGCTTAATGTCCCCCATTGTGTGTGCTTTCTCCCCAGATGTATTTACAGAATCCGTGTCTTCCTGCAAAAAGCCTGGTTTCTCAGCTCCACTGATGATACCTGGAGGCAGACCATATACTTGTTTGTAGTGTTTAAGCACCAACACAAGTGTTTGAGTGCAATTCATCTTTCTCTTGAGTGTGCATTCTGGAGACGGGTTATAGTTTTTGTTGGCTGCAGGGACACACAGCTGAATGGGGAGCGTGCAGAGACTAGGGTGTGGGCTGATTTTTAAGTGAAAGGATGCCAGTAATTATAGTCATGTGCATACTATTTGCCTATTCCTTCCATTCACTGGTCTCCTCCCATATATTGGGGGTCTCTGCCCACCAGGTGGGACATAAAATAGTCATAAATACAATTGTAGGAGGCTCCACCCTCTCTGTGGAAAGCATGGTGTAAGAAATTGGGTTACTGGTTGATGGTGAAGGAACCCTACTCAAGTAGTAGCCAAAATTCTGGTTAGGATGAAGCCACAAATAAAACTGTAAATTAACCTGTGTTCATCCCTCTGGTATCTTGGCACAGAGCTGTCAGGCTTAACTCGGAGACAATGTGTAAAGTATTTGTGCAACACTTCAAACTGAAATAACAGAAAAACACAACACAAGAAAAATCCCACACGTATTTAGAAGAAAAAAAGAACCGAATATATGCAATTTTAAATGTTTAAGTGAAAGTAGCTCCAAAAAGTGCAAAGTACCATCTTGGATATCTAGCTGGACCAGAACAAAGTCGAGTTCATGCAGACTATACTGATGCTCTGGAAGGCTTTATGGACCGAGTTAAGAATGCTGAATAAAAAGTACCTTAAGCTTTGTGAGATACTGCACAGAGGATGTGTCATGCAGCTGAGGCGATGCAAGGTCCCGGTTGGAGATGTGTTGGGCAATGTCAGTTCTGAGGAGCATTGAGGCTTCAATTTGAGGTCCTCTGTTGTTGCTGAGAAGGCTGTCAATGAGGGGAGTTTGCAATGCGGAGTCCCGTGGCGAAGATGTGTCACTCTCCGGCTGGTTCGATGAGTCTGTAGGGCTTCTGATGCAAATTTATGGGTAGTCAACAAAGCTGCAGTCAACAAGGGCTTGTGATAAGGGGGCCTGAGTTGGGGATGTGTCACACAGAGGCAGTTTCAATGCGGTTGCATGCTGCGAGCTCGATGTGAACTCCTTGTGCTGGAAGAGTTCTCCTAGCAGAAGGGATGCGTCCGATCTAATGTGTCCATAGGCAGGCTGACATAGCACCTTCAGGACCACTTCCAAGGGTCCAGGACTGGGCTGGTACCACTCGCAGGAAAGAATTCACAGTTGCAGAGTCCAGGTGCTGGTTACAAGAGACTATCCCTTGGAGTCAGTCTGGTAGTTCTGGGTACAGGTTGCAGGTCCTTCTCACCCAGGAAAAAGGGCAGCAGGCTAGCACAGCAGTAGTCAGTTGGGCAGTAGTCCAGCAGAGTAGCAGTCCTATTTACAGCACAGCAGTCCTTCTTCCTGGCAGAGTCTTCCTCATGTGCAGAAGTGTACTGAAGAGTTGGTGTCTGAGGTTCAATATTTTTACCTGGTGCCTCCTTCGAAGTAGAAGAAGCTTCTAGAAGTTTCCTTTTGGAGTGCAAAGGTTTCCTGCCTCCCCTGCCCTCGATCCATTCTAACTAAAGGGGGTGCACAATCATTTGTGTGAAGGCAAGACACAGCCTATTCAGGTCTGAGTGTGGCTGTGCCTAAGTCTGTCTTTCCATCCTTCCAGTGGTGGCCCATTCAGGCACTCCTAAGCTCTTTTTTGTTTGTCACTGCCTAGGTGAAATACACAAAGAACAACGATTAATTACACCCAGTTATGTGACCCATGGACAGGCTGCAGGTGCTAAATGGCAGTAAAGTACCAACTTTCTAAAAGTGGCAATTCTAAAGACACTAAACAAGAACTCTTTACCTGTTTACATTTGGAAGGTATAGCTTACATTTAACAAGGTAGCTCCAATATCCTCTTATGGGAGAAGCAGACCTTGCAATAGTGAAAAACAAATGTAAGAGTTTTTCACTACTAGTGTAGGAAAGTACCATCTTGCCTGGCATGTTACCCCCATATTTCACTGTATGTATGTTGTTTTAGTGTATGTGTCACTGGGACCCTGCCAGCCAGGGCCCCAGTGCTTAGAAGTGTGCCCTGTATGTGTTCCCTGTGTGATGAATAACTGTCTCACTGAGGCTCTGCTAACCAGAACCTCAGTGGTTATGCTCTCTCTGCTTTCTAAATTGTCACTAATAGGCTAATGACCAATTTCACCAATTCACATTGGCATTCTGGAACACCCTTATAATTCCCTAGTATATAGTACTGAGGTACCCAGGGTATTGGGGTTCCAGGAGATCCCTATGGGCTGCAGCATTTCTTTTGCCACCCATAGGGAGCTCTGACAATTCTTACACAGGCCTGCCACTGCAGCCTGAGTGAAATAACGTCAACGTTATTTCACAGCCATTTACCACTGCACTTAAGTAACTTATAAGTCACCTATATGTCTAACCTTCACCTGGTGAAGGTTGGGTGCTAAGTTACTTAGTGTGTGGGCACCCTGGCACTAGCCAAGGTGCCCCCACATCGTTCTGGGCAAATTCCCCGGACTTTGTGAGTGCGGGGACACCATTTCACGTGTACTATACATAGGTCACTACCTATGTATAGCGTCACAATGGTAAGTCCGAACATGGCCATGTAACATGTCTAAGATCTTGGAATTGTCATCCCAATGCCATTCTGGCATTGGGGAGACAATTCCATGATCCCCCGAGTCTCTAGCACAGACCCGGGTACTGCCAAACTACCTTTCCCGGGGTTTCACTGCAGCTGCTGCTGCTGCCAACCCCTCAGACAGGTTTCTGCCCTCCTGGGGTCCAGCCAGGCCTGGCCCAGGAAGGCAGAACAAAGGACTTCCTCAGAGAGAGGGTGTTACACCCTCTCCCTTTGGAAAAAGGTGTTAGTGCTGGGAGGAGTAGCCTCCCCCAGCCTCTGGAAATGCTTTGATGGGCACAGATGGTGCCCCTCTCTGCATAAGCCAGTCTACACCGGTTCAGGGATCCCCCAGCCCTTCTCTGGCGTGAAACTGGACAAAGGAAAGGGAAGTGACCACTCCCCTGACCTGCACCTCCCAGGGGAGGTGCCCAGAGCTCCTCCAGTGTGCTCCAGACCTCTGCCATCTTGGAAACAGAGGTGTTGCTGGCACACTGGACTGCTCTGAGTGGCCAGTGCCATCAGGTGATGTCAAAGACTCCTTCTGATAGGCTCTTACCTGTGTTACTAGGCCATCCTCCTTCCTAGGTAGCCAAACCTCCTTTTCTGGCTATTTAGGGTCTCTGCTTTGGGGAATTCTTCAGATACCGAATGCAAGAGCTCATCAGAGTTCCTCTGCACTTCTCTCTTCACCTTCTGCCAAAGGATCGACCGCTGACTGCTCGGGACGCCTGCAAAACCGCAACAAAGTAGCAAAGACGACTACTGCAACCTTGTATCGCTTCTCCTGCTGCCTTCTCGACTGTTTCCTGGTGGTGCATGCTCTGGGGGTAGCCTGCCTGCTCTCTGCACCAGGAGCTCTGAAGAAATCTCCCGTGGGACGACGGAATCCTCCCCCTGCAACCGCAGGCAACAAAAGACTGCATCACCAGTCCTCTGGGTCCCCTCTCAGCATGACAAGCGTGGTCCCTGGAACTCAGCAACTCTATCCAAGTGACTCCCACAGTCCAGTGACTCTTCAGTCCAAGTTTGGTGGAGGTAAGTCCTTGCCTCCCCATGCTAGACTGCATTGCTGGGTACCGCGTGATTTGCAGCTGCTCCGGCTCCTGTCACTCTTCCAGGATTTCCTCTGTGCACAGCCAAGCCTGGATCCCCGACACTCTAACCTGCAGTGCACAACCTTCTGAGTTGCCCTCTGGCGTTGTGGGACTCCCTTTTGTGTCTTCGGGTGGACTCCGGTTCACTCCTCTTCCAAGTGCCTGTTCCGGTACTTCTGCGGGTGCTGCCTGCTTCTGTGAGGGCTCCCTGACTTGCTGGGCACCCCCACTGTTTCCTTATCCAAGTGGCGATATCCTGGTCCCTCCTGGGCCACAGCAGCATCCAAAAACCCTAACCGCAACCCTTGCAGCTAGCAAGGCTTGTTTGCGGTCTTTCTGCGTGGGAACACCTTTGCAAGCTTCTTCACGACGTGGGACATCCATCCTCCAAAGGGGAAGTTTCTAGCCCTCTTCGTTCTTGCAGAATCCACAGCTTCTACCATCCGGTGGCAGCTTCTTTGCAGCCTCAGCTGGCATTTCCTGGGCATCTGCCCACTCTCGACATTGTTGCGACTCTTGGACTTGGTCCCCTTGTTTCACAGGTACTCATGTCCAGAAATCCACTGTTGTTGCTTTGCTGGTGTTGGTCTTCCTTGCAGAAACCCCCTATCACGACTTCTGTGCTTTCTGGGGGTCATAGGTGCACTTTACACCTACTTTTCAGGGTCTTGGGGTGGGCTATTTCTCTAACTCTCACTGTTTTCTCACAGTCCCAGCGACCCTCTGCAAGCTCACATAGGTTTAGGGTCCATTCGGGGTTCGCATTCCACTTTTGGAGTATATGGTTTGTGTTGCCCCTATACCTATGTGCTCCTATTGCAATGTACTGTAACTTTACACTGCTTGCATTACTTACTTTTGCTATTACTGCATATTTTTGGTATTGTGTACATATATCTTGTGTATATTTGGCATCCTCATACTGAGGGTATTCACTGAGATACTTTTGGCATATTGTCATAAAAATAAAGTACCTTTATTTTTAGTATATCTGTGTATTGTGTTTTCTTATGATATTGTGCATATGACACCAGTGGTATAGTAGGAGCTTTGCATGTCTCCTAGTTCAGCCTAAGCTGCTCTGCTATAGCTACCTTCTATCAGCCTAAGCTGCTAGAAACACCTCTTCTACACTAATAAGGGATAACTGGACCTGGTACAGAGTGTAAGTACCCCTTGGTACCCACTACAAGCCAGGCCAGCCTCCTACAACTAGGATATGTAAAAATTATAATTACATGTCCAGAAATTCAAACACATTGCACATTGCGCAGCCGGCTGTTTAGGGCCTGCCTTAGGGGTGACATCTGTATCAAAAAGGCAGGGTTGATCCCGACACCCACCGGCTGAAATGGCAGACCTGAGACATGTTTAAAGGGCTACTTAAGTGAGTGGCACAATAAGAGCAGCATACCTCGTCTTTCAAACTTGTAAAAGCGTGGTTATTTCTTTCCTTGTTTCATCTCTTTATTTTTTCTTCATCAGGCATTCATTCTTTCACTTGTTTTTCTCTTCCCTTCGTTCTTTCTTTGCCTTTTTTATTTGCTCTTTCCTCTGACTCGGTATGCATCTTTTCACATTTTTTTAGATCTTTCTTCGTTCCTCTGGTGTTTTTCTTATCTTTAAATGCCAATTCATGTTACTTGTCGGGACATGAAGTGTCAAAGTGGTTTTCCCATTCTTTGTCTGTGGAAAATGTGTCAGTACATAAATGCCCTGGCTCTTTTGGTGCTTGTTTCTCTCACCATCTCTCTTTTTTTCTCTAATGCTCATTTTTCTCTTTCACACTTCATTCGTTATTTTTTCCTCATCTTTTGTTCGCTAGCTTCCTTCCCTTTTTTCTTTTGTCTCACACATCTTCTCTTAGTTGTGTGTTCATTTTCTCGTTCTTTCTTTCTTTTATTTCTTTGCGACCCCTTCTCTTTCTTCCTTTTGTCTGTTGTATTCCTTTCGCTTCTCTTTTTCTGCCCCATCCGCTTTCTCTCCTGAGGCCTAGTTATCAATGGAGCAACAGTTGCAGTGGCACCGGGGTTCACAGGCCTACGGACCTCATGCAACTCCATTGAGAGTCTTCTGGACTCGGAAATAGGGATGGATTGGTACTTCTAATTTCTTGTGCTAAAGAAGGATGGAGGACTTCCTCCTACTTTAAACCTTTGACCTTTGTGAAAGGACAAATTCAAAATGCTCACACTGACCAAGGTTCTGTCTATCCTGAACCGGTTGACTTGATAGTAGCCATGGAAGTGTAGAATGAGCACATTTTTGGCACCATCCTTTAGTCTCAGAGATGTTTCCTGTGGTTTAAGGTTGGCCAAGAGCATTTACAGTTTGCTGTGTTCCCCTTTGGCTTTACAGGAGACTGGGGATATCTGTCAGTTGTAGACAATCTCCAGATGACGGTGAACATCGATGTCTCTATTTTCCTTGTAAATTGTCAAACAGTCGTTGAAGAGACTGAGAGATAAGGTTTCATATTTCGTAGTGGGACATGCTTTTCCTTTTCCTTAGTAATCGAGTTTTGAGCACCTAAAGTTTTTGCATTTTTCTGACATCATGTGTCCTATCTATTATTTAAGGTTGTTGATTCATTAAGAACTGTCACACTCTTGTGCTTAATGTGGACTTCTGTCCCTTATAACATTATCCATGGGGTGTATCTTACAACTCGTGGATTGTGCTGCAGAAGAAAATGATTGTTAGTGAGGAATAACTTAATGCTGCTAGTAATGAGCTTGTAAACGGATGAGTGGGGTTCTAACTTTGATTACAATGTTAAAGTTAAAGTGTGGTTTTAAATGTTGATAGACAAGTTTCTTAGTGGTCTTTCATTTATTTATTTGTGTTTTAGCAAATATTGATTATATAGCTGTGTACAAGTATTAGGAAATACCATTTCATTTTTTAATACTTGAAAACTTAATAGAAGTTTAATGAAAATTTACTATTTTTTCAAATTGTTTGTCAACAATCCAATTGGCCATCAGACCAGAGGTTCAATGCTTTTTTTCTAGCTCAAGAAAATGAAAGTGAGAGCATTTTACAATTGGGAACACTCCAGATCAGATCCTCCTCCTCTCCTTAAATTCCTCAAGAAACTGAAGACCTGGTTTTCAAATAACCAACCTAGCCTATGCAGATAGGGCTAGGCACACACACCTGCTCAACGTTGCGTGTAATTGTGCCCTTTACATATACACATAACATAAATTAACTAACAAAACATAACATAACATAACATTACATAACATAACATTGCATAACATAACATAACGTATGTGTGTCTCTTTCCTAGATGTTCAGTCTAACTGTACACCCATGAGCATCAGAATGATGTACCTGTTCAGTTGATAAATAAACGTTCAGGCCAAATATGTGCCTTCGACAACATGCTAATTAACAGTACTTGGGCCCAGGATCCTGTAACATTTTCTTAGAGGGCACATATGGGGGTCAGATGAGCACCCTCTATCCTCCATCCCCCAAGTCCTTGCTGAGGGTTCAAGTGGATTTATAGTTGTCTTTACTATAAAATGTTAACATATGTTAAAAGAAATATCAGAAGTTTACCTAAAATAGGTAAAGTGAAGTTTTATTTACAAATTAAAACTGACAAACCACTGAAATACACAAAATATATTTAGGATCAGAATCCATAACTCGCAGATTAGCAATGCAATCTGTAATTCCCACACCAAATGTAATGGCCTCACAATATTTATATAAAAAAAACATCTACAAGTGAAATGTAAGCTAACAACAACAAATAATCAAACAAAATAATGATACTACATAAATGGTCATCTATGTAAAAGAAGTAAGGAAGTGTGATGTGTAATCTCTTCTGTAATATGATTTACAACATTGTTAGTTGATTGTTTCTTTAAGTGTTAGCTTGCAAATGTTACATTTGGTGTGCGGCCTGGCCAAGGGGCTAACCAGTCCATGCTCATTGAAGCCTAAAGAAGGGTGGGCAACACCTCTGAGACCTTCAACTCAAGACAACTATCTTGATTAAGACTGTTGCTATGTTTCTTAATTGAAACCCAATCTTAAAGCCCCCCAGGATCCTTTTGTGGGTATGGGAAAGACAATTAAGGTGTTAGAATATGTTGAAACTAAGGGAGAGCGAAAGTTGCTTTTTAAAGAAACGGTTAACATCGTTCATGATGTTTTGTATATAATGAAGCTCTATGTAAGTTAAAAGTATGACCAACATTATGCATGTGGAAAAATTACTCAGAATTGAGCCACATGAATCAATCATTGTATTTATAAAGTGCTCTACTTACCCGCGAAGGTCTCAGGGCGCTGGGGGGAGGAGGTGCTGCTATTGCTCGAAGAGCCAGGTCTTGAGGCGTCTTCTGAAGGTGAGCAGGTTTTGGGTTTGACGTAGGCTGGTCGGGAGGGTGTTCCAGGTCTTGGCGGCAAGGTAGGAGAAGGATCTGCCACCGGAGGTCTTACGTTGGATGTGGGGAACGACGGCGAGGGTGAGTTTTGTGGAGCGGAGCGGAGCTTTCGGGTGCGGGTGTAGAAGCTGAGTCTGTTGTTAAGGTAGGCTGGTCCGGCGTTGTGGAGTGCTTTATGTGCGTGGGTGAGGAGCTTGAAGGTGATCCTCTTGTCGACGGGGAGCCAGTGAAGGTCTCTCAGGTGGGGGGTGATGTGGCTGCGGAGGGGCACGTTGTAGATTAGTCGGGCGGAGGCGTTTTGGATGCGTTGTAGGCATTGCAGGTGCTTGGCCGGGATGCCTGCGTAGAGTGCGTTGCCGTAGTCTAGCCTGCTGCTAACGAGGGCCTGTGTCACTGTTCTTCTTGTTTCGGTCGGGATCCACTTGTAGATCCTGCGGAGCATGCGGAGGGTGTTGTAGCAGGAGGGGGAGATAGTGTTGACCTGAATGTGTTCACATGAAGAGGTATCAGGATAAACGAATTAGGTTTCATTGGAACTAAACATTTCTGAGGTTTAAACATACCAGCTACCGGTTGTTGAAGTCGCATAAGCAGGGAAAGGATGGGTCCAGGAAGGGCATGAGTTTAGAATTTGTGAGTATAGGTAAGTTGTTCACATTGTTTATAGGTGCATCAAGCTTTCCCCTGATAAAGCAACCTTGGACCTGTCATAAAGCTTGCCAGAGCATATCATTTTGATTTATGCACAAAGATGACAAGGTGGGATTCCTGAATGGATAGACGAAAGACTGCCTAACAGCTGGTCTGGAAGGTCTTTAGCCACCACTTTGTAAATGATGATAATTCCTATTTGTGAACCGTACTTTCCGTACAAAGGCTGTCAGCGGGGTAAGTGAGGGGTTGCCTAAGGGCTGAAGTTTCTTCAAACTCTTCATCAAAATAGAAGACATGGTGTACTACCAATTGACTCAAGGGAAGGATCATATAATTATTTCCATTCATAGCAAAATATATCCATATTTTCTGAGCCCGTTACTAAAGGAAAGGAATTGCATGTGCAACAAGACTTCAATATTTCACATAGATACAAAAGGATATGGTACAAGGCAATCAGAAATTAATTGAATGCACAAAATGGTTAAAAGTGGTTTAGGATTAAGTGTTCCTTATTTTTTAAATGTGAGTTATCTTCACTAATAATATTAGTATGGTTAGGTTTAGGTTTATGGTCAATGTTAAAGTTAGCATTACGGACAAGTATAGAACGAACAATGTTTTACATGTTATCTATGAAATGATGAGCTAGTGGCAGAAGAGGTGTAATTGATGAGTTACTGCTCGACAAGGTAATGCTAGTAGCAGTAGTGGTAGTCCTTGAAAGGCAAACTAGAAAGCTGGTCAGAAATGTAGATGGTCTACTTCTGAAATCGAAGAAAAAGAGACCATTATTCTTAATTCATGCACATGTGAGGCTGACATGTTTTTTTCTAAAAGACATTTGTATAGATCATACCTGTGACTTAGAAGAAGTTGTCTCATGTATCATTGCAGCAAGCATGAAGAAACTCAGGAGGCATAAAAATCAGCTCTACTGTTGGATGTTGTAAAACATCCAAAAAGCCGAAATAAGATTCAATCTAATTTCTAAAGTGACAACATATGCTGTATTTGATCTAGAAACCAAGGTGGCACTTGTCAAATGGCTTGCTTTCCTGGCAGTCAGAATTTAATGAATAATTTCCATTTGCAGTAATTGTCCCAAGCTTATTGTGTGGGAGTATAATTCAAAGATACTTAAGTTGAACTTCGCAAAAATGAGAATTGTGGCCAACTAGCTCAGTATGTAGCAATATTGTGTATTGCAGATCAAAAATATCATTCTAGGCCACTCCGGTGACATATTGGCGTGACATCAGCACTAAATAATACCCCAAGATTTGGAGGATGGAAACTGACCATAATCTTCTGATAAGCAATGGAGTGTGGGATCAAACTGTAATTACAGCACAGAAATATCATAAAGGTATTATGGTGATCACCAACAACCTCTGGCTGAGGTGGAAAAGATAAATTTAGTTGAGAGGCTCGAATAGGATGAGGCAGTCTGTATCAAAAACAATATCCTCTAAAATGCGTGTTAACAAAGAAAGCAATGAGAACACACGGCAGTCTCACAACCAGTTAATGTACAGCACTGAATACTTAGGACCTCATTACGAGTCGCAGGGAAAATGGGCTGGTATTTCCTCACCTTGGAGTTACCAATACTTGGGGTACCAGTTACTCAGGAGTTAGCGAAAGTCCGACCCATTAAATGTTGGACCCAGAAGATTCACTAAGAAGTGAGGAATTACAAAGGGAGTCAGGAATTCTGTCTCCAGTTCCCTCCATTAATTCATAATTTTTCCTCAGACTTTCACACAGTTATCAGTAGTTTTGTGTTGCCAAATGTCAGTGTGAAAGTACCGAGATCTGAAGTGTTCAAATTGGTCTCAGAATTCTGATGGGGCTGATAACTCCTGTGACCGGCTCCATCGGAATTAAAAGTAACTCCTAATGAGGTCCTTAGTATTGATAGCTAGTATCTGTTATTTCAAAGGATGATCAGCAGACTGTAAGCTAAAACAGAATGATCAGTCCAGAGAGCTGAACTGTTTACTGAAGTTTGTGAGAGAAGAACAAAGATTATCCAGAGAGCAAACTGTAAGCAAACAATGCATAGATGAAGAACATCTGGGGAAGTTTTGATTACATATCAAACGACCATGATGGAAAAGAACTCCCAAGAATTTTAGAGGACTGTGGCCTATGGCTTGCAAGGTTTCAAACTTAATTCAGGAGTTAGAATTACATTATGGGTTTGTTAGAAATGGAGTGTTTGGTTGGCAGCCAGGTTACCCCCCGTCCAAGCAAGGACTCTCACTCTAGTCAGGGCAAAGGAGAAACACAACTGGTTAATCCCAACTCACCCCCTTGGTAGCTTGGCATGAGCAGACAGGCTTAACCCAAAACCAATGTGTAAAGTATTTGTACCAACAAACACAGTAACACAGTGAAAACACTACAAAATGGATACCACACCAGTTTAGAAAAATAGGCAATATTTATCTAAATCAAACAAGACCAAAATGACAAAAATCCAACATACACAAGTCAAGATATACATTTTAAAAAGAATAAGAGTCTTACTCCATAGAAAACAAGGGAAACAATGACTGTGCACAAAGTACCTGGTTAGTGTAAAAAAATAAAGCCTCATGGGCGAGCGTGCAGCGGAAAAGACAACAATGCATCGATTCCTTTCTCGCAAGGGAGGCCCTGCATTGTTTCTTCTCCAGTCAGGTCGGTGATGCATTGTTTTTCTCCCCCGCAAGAGAGAGATGCGTCGATTTCCAGACAGGGCACCTTGGATCCACACAGAGTCAGGTTGACTTTGATGCCTAGGGACGATGCATGGAAAATGCGGTTGTATGGTGTTGGAAAAGCGCGCTGCGTGGGGTTTGTATTGTTATCAGTAGCTTCAAGCCGGTGTTGCGTGGAGTTTCTCTAGCAACAATGTGTCGATCTCCCAGCCGTGATGCAGGTGGAGTGTCAGTTTTAGCCCTGAAGGCCCTCAGACTTCAAAACAGGAGGCAAGCTCAGTTCAAGCCCTTTGAGATTCTTCACAAGCATGAATATACCACAAAGTCCAGTCTGTCCCCTTTTACAGGCAAAAGCAGCAACTGCAGGATAGATCAACAAAGCACAGTCACAGGCAGGGGCAGCACTTCTCCTCAGCTTTTCAGCTCTTCTCCTTGGCAGATGTTCCTATTGGTTCCAGAAGTGATCTTGAAGAAATTGTCAGGGGTTTTAGGTCCAATACTTATACCCCTTTCTACCTTTGAAGTAGACATACTTCAAAGGAAAGTCTCTGTTGTTCACAAGATCCTGACTTGCCCAGGCCATGCCCCAGACTCACACCAGGGGGTTGGAGACTGCATTGTGAGAGGGCAGGCACAGCCCACTCAGGTGTAAGTGACCACTCCTCCCTCCACTCTAGCACAGATGGCTCATCAGGATATGCAGGCTACACCCCAGCTCCCTTTGTCTCACTCACTATCTAGAGGGGATTCACAAACAGACCAACTGTCAAACTGACCCAGACAGGGAATCCACAAATAGGCTGAGTCACAGAATGATAAAAGCCAGAAAATGCCTACTTTCTAAAAGTGACATTTTCAAACTAACAATCTAAAAACCAACTTCACTAAAAGATGTATTTTAAAATTGTGAGTTCAGAGGCCCCAAACTCCATATTTCTATCTGCTCTTGAAGGGAATCTGTACTTTAATAATATTTAAAAGCAGCTCCCTTGTTAACCTATGAGAGAGATAGGCCTTGCAACAGTGAAGACTGGATTTAGCAGTATTTCACTGTTAGCACATGTAACACACATCAGTACATGTCCCACCTTTAACATACACTGCACCCTACCCATGGGGCTACCTAGGACCCACCTTAGGGGTGCCTTACATGTATGAAAAGTGAATGTTTAGGCCTGGCAAGAGGGTACACTTGCCAATTCGAATTGGCAGTTCAAAACTGCACACACAGACAATGCAGTGGCAGGTCCGAGCCAAGTTTACGGGGCTACCTATGTGGGTGGCACAACCAGTGCTGCAGGCCCACTGGTAGCATTTGATTTACAGGCCACGGGCACCTCTAGTGCACTTTACTAGGGACTTACTAGTAAATCAAATACGCAATCATGGATAAATAAATCAACAATACAATTTACACAGAGAGCATATGCACTTTAGCACTTGTTAGCAGTGGCAAAGTGCCCAGAGTCCTAAAGCCATCAAAAACTGGTCAGAAAAACTAGGAGGAAAGAGGCAAAAAGTTTAGGTATAACCTTGCAAGAAGGGCCATTTCCAACAGTGTTAATACCTACTAGCACAGCATCTTTTTGGAGGTGTCTGACAATAATTCATACTGTCTTGCCAATAATTGATGTACATACATTGGAGATAATAAAGAAAGAAGACTTCAAGGAAATAGTCTTACAGGACACCCTCTGATGTCTGATGTCTGTATGATAAAAGCCCCAGCAATGCTGATGGGGAGCAGTCAAAATCTCTCTGTCCCTAAAATACCAGGGGCTCCCAGTATTGGTAACTCCAAAGGAAGGTATTTAACGGGCATTATTTCAGGGCTCACAGAATGAAGACCTAACTTTGATTTGCATCACAGTAAATTCCTAAAGTAGGGCAAAACATAGGCTCCAGCTCAATTAAATTATCAAAACCTAGCCTTGATAATATTTTTGGATTTTGGTAGTGATCACTGAAGGTACAACAAGTACCCTGAAGACACCTGTGTTGGAGAAAAACTGGGATCCTTAAAGCTGTAGGTCAACAAGCCTAATTTACAGAGAAGCAGAAGTCTTTAGTAAGAACTTACAAGAGAACTTAGAGGAGTACATGGAAGACAACAACATTCTGACACACATCCAAAGAGGCTTTAGAACACGCATGTCTACAACAGATAAAATATTTATCGAGAATTGTTGGTATAGACATGCCCATCTTTGTTATATTCTTGATTAGTTTCTGTGTTGGATTACATGAACCATGTTATTTTTGTTAGACATGACAGGCCTAGGGTAGTCCCCTCCCGCACCATTTTGCCTGCCTGCTTTCCTCCATTTTCTGACCTTGTTTTTGCTGGTTTTGGGACTCTGTGCACTTTACCACTGCTAACCTGTGCTAAAGTGCTTGTGCTCCTAAAATCATGATAACATTTGCCTAACATCAGTTGGCATATTCTATTTGCTTATAAGTCCTTAGTAAAGTGCACTACATATGCCCAGGGCCTGTAAATTAAATGCTACTAGTGGGCCTGCAGCACTCATTGTGCCGTCCACTCCATAAACCCCCTAACCATGGCTCAGGCCTGCTATTGCAGAGCCTGTGTGTGCAGTTTTACTGCCACCTCGACTTGCCATGCCACTTAAAACCCTTTGCCAAACCTTAAACCCCCCTTTTCATCAATCAGATGCCCCCCTAAGTTAGCCCCTATATCGCACATAGGGCAGGGTTCTGTGTAAGTTTTGCTTGTCCTGGTAGTGAAAAACTCCCAAATTTGTTTTCATTAGGGTAGGGCCCATCCCTATCATAGGTGAACATTGGGAACTCCTTATTACACTTTTAAGTTGTAATTCCTGATGGAGAAGGAATAGCTCTGTCATGTTTCATATCATTGGAATGGTAATGATAAATCCTCTTTACTAGTAAAGTTGGATTTAACATTACTTTTTTAGAAATGCCACTTTTAGAAAATGTAAATTTCTCTGCTCTTACAGCTCTGGGTGCTTGCAGTCTGACTCCAATATACATCTGGGGTGGGTGATAGCTACACTTTGTGCATTTCCTCTAGACAGCCACAAACACAGTAAGGTTAGGTGTGTCTGAGCACTCATCTGCATTCTGATGGCTCTTCCTGGGCAGGAAGGGAGGAAAGGGCTGACACACCTGAACAGGCAATGCCTACCCCCCCCCCCACACACAAAGGACTGATTACCCCCTGCTGATAGTCTAGAGACAGGGCTGGACGTCTCCCTCCACTTCAAAGGTGCAACTGGGTATAAGTAGTTAGTCTCTGACCCCACCAAATCAGTACACTTCAGGACTTGTGGACTTGTGAAGACTCTGCCAGGAAGAAGGACTGCTGTGTTGCTTAAAGGACTGCTACTTTTCTACATCCCTGCCTTGCTGGACTATTGCCTTGCTGAGCTGCCCTGCTGCGGCTGTTCCCCCTTCCTGAATGAAAAGGACAGATCCTGCATCACTTGAACCCAGAGTGACCCCAAGTGCTTGCTGGCTTGCCTCCTGTTTTTTTTAAGTCTTGGGGACACAAAAGGCTTCCAACAATCCTGCTACAGCCTATGGAATCTGCCAACCGTTAGTCCTGTCCTGCCAAGTGGTGCCAACCCAGTACTGGGCCCTGGGAAGTGTTTTTTTCTGGCTATTCCTTCAAAGAACTGTGCATTTACCTCACTGCACCGATCAGAACTCACGCTTTGCCTTTGCCATCAACACTTCCCCACTGCATTGCTACTGCTGCGAGGATTGAGAACTTTGCATTGCTGTTGATGACAAAGCACCGCCGCTGCAGGAATCGGAGCTCCACATTGCTGACTGTGCAATGCATCTTCCCTTCTGCGTGGTCCAGAATTGACGCACCTCCCTCACCCTCTGGATCGACTGCGACACATCGCTTCCCTGTTTCTTCAGCATGGACTCTGAACTTACGCATCAACATAATTGTGCCAGTCAGAACCAACACATTTCAAGGACCAAGCTACGGTTGCTTAGAGGGCCCTGCATGGATCTTGCAGTCAGCCTATGCTCCATGGTGGTTGGCCTGAACTTTTGACTTTGGTCCGGTCTAGCACGACCCTGTTGGCTCTTTCTGCTTCTAAGCATTACAGTTCCATTTCATCTTTAAAAATTCATATCTCAACTTATGCTTAGGTTTTTGTCGTTTTGGTCTTGCTTTGCTCATAAAATTAAGCACAATTTTTCTAACCAGGTGTGGTGTCTTTTTGTGTGGTGTTTTCACTGTTTTGCTGTTTGAAGTATTGCTCAAATACTTTGCACATTGGCTCTTAAGTTAAGCCTGACTGCTCTGTGCCAAGCTAACAGAGGGCGAGCACAGGTTAACTTATGGTGTGTATCTGACTTACCCTGAATAGAGTGGTGGTCCCTACTTGGGAAGGTGCATGCCTTTGCCAACTATAGACTCCATTTCTGACAATTTTTGGGAACATTGAAGCAGGAAGGCATGAAACTACAACTCATAAACCGCCTGCCTAACCTCTATAACAAATCAGTGGTGCAGAAAGGAAGGCCAACGTA
Source organism: Pleurodeles waltl (assembly GCF_031143425.1). Lineage (NCBI taxonomy): Eukaryota > Metazoa > Chordata > Amphibia > Caudata > Salamandridae > Pleurodeles > Pleurodeles waltl. The sequence goes on along the minus strand of NC_090442.1, from coordinate 829,246,127 downwards.
TTGAAATATTCATCGGAAAAACAGCAATGCATCAGGGCTGGCTTTTAGACCCTGATCTCTTTAATGTATAATAACAGAAATTACTTCTGCCCTTCATTGCCGTTAGTACCACCGGTGGAATAAAAAGCCCCCTTCTGTAGTACACTGACTATTCTGTAATGCTGGCAAGAACAATTCACGCATTCCAACAGCTTCCTGGCCAGGACACCATTTCACTAAGACGGTTGTTACAGGATAGAGGGCCAGATGTAGGTAGGCTTTTGCACCTCGCAAACGGCGAAAAACGCCGTTTGCGAGGTGCAAAAGCCCTCAAGCGATGCAGAAACACATTTTGCGAGTCGGAACCGACTCGCAAAATGTGTTTCCGACTCGCAAATAGGAAGGGGTGTTCCCTTCCTATTTGCGACTCGCACCGCGATTTAAGTTGATTTGTGACCGCGAAAGCGGTCGCAAATCAACTCGCAGTTACCATCCACTTGAAGTGGATGGTAACTCATTCGCAAAGGGGAAGGGGTCCCCACGGGACCCCTTCCTCTTTGTGAATGCTCACAAAATTATTTTTTCAGAGCAGGACCACTGCCTACTCTGAAAAAAACGAAACAAAAGGTTTCGGTATTTTTTTCTATTTGCAGCTCGTTTTCCTTTAAGGAAAACGGGCTGCAAAGAGAAAAAAAAAACTGCTTTATTTAAAAGCAGTCACGAACATGGAGGTCTGCTGACTACAGCAGGCCTCCATGTTTGCGAGTGCCTATACTCGCTATGGGGCCACAATTTGCGACCCACCTCATGAATATTCATGAGGTGGGTCATTGCGACCCCATAGCGAGTTGCAGTCGGTGTCTGAGACACCGTACTGCATACCAATTTGCGAGGTGCAAATTGCGAGTCGCATGGACTCGCACTTTGCACCTCGCAAATTGGCGTTTTGCTACATCTGGCCCTTAGTCTGAATCTAGAATTAAGAACCACAAGACACAGCACATGATAGGACGTAGTCTGCAAGGTGCACCAGGAAGAGATAAGATATTCTATCTGGAGAGTCTCACACAGCTAAGTTCATGCTTCAAAGATTTTTTATGATTTTAACTGTAAATAACTCTTCAAAGACCCATTTAGCGAGCTGTTTTTCAAAAGCTTATTTAGGTCTTGGCAGTTCTACTCACCATCTCAGAGTGAAGGCGGCAAATTGAAGTTTTTTCAATTTCCAAATCATCTCTTATGATCTGTAAGTCACATCTCTAAATTATACTGCAATGCTATTGAGTGATTGTGAATGATGGCTCTCTAAAATTGCCTCTTTGTCCTGACGATGACTGTCCTGTATTGACATATGGGGATGATATGTCAACATGGTTAAGCCACCAGATTGTGTATCACTGACTCTTTAGTCAAAAGCAGAATGATCAATGAAAAGAATTGTCTAGTGTGTCCATAGCTTGGTGAGCTGATAGACACGCACCCTAACTGAATCTGCCAGCCAACTGTCCCAGCCATGATGCTGTGTACAGAAGAACTGTGTGGTATGCGCCTCCCCGACAAGCCCTTGTGTGCACTTCTTGCAGATGTCATTAAACGTCTTATTGGAAGAAGACCACAGATGAGCATTGACTTTTCTGTAAGCAAACCACATGGTCCTGCTATATGCTGAAGAAGACAGCCAAGGGACATCAGTTAGTCAAGGTTGATTCATGAGAAAATCAACAACAGATTAAATCAACATATTTTGAAAAAACTGTGAAGGCTGACACTCGGTCTTCTTTCTTGCTGTGAAATCGAAGGGCAACAAAAAAACTATAAGCATTTAATAAATCTTGACTGCAGAAGGAGTAGCGTGCATTGCTGCAGAAAGTTTTAACAATTTGTGTCAGAGTGAATCATTTTAAGCAAATACCTCAATTAGAAAATGTGTACGCCCTTCTGTTGACATTCCCACTTAATTGTTTGGAGGTAATACCTGTGGGAAGTAAATGCATATGTGTTCCATTTCTGCTCTGCAAAATCCCTCCTTCCTTGTTTGCACCAGTACGCTGTTTCAGAAGATCTTACCTTTTTTTAGGTTTTTCTTCTTCCAGACTTTTCATTTACTTTGATTTTACAGAAAATTGCTAACTTTTACTCTGCCATTTAGAGAGGGCACAGCCTCAAGCAGCTACTGCAATGTCCCAGAACTGAAACAATGGGTTGGTCTATGCAATAAATGTGTGTTACCAGATGAGGAACACACTTAATCTTGAGGGAGAGAGCGGGCGAATACCTGATACTAAAGATTCTTAAAATCTTCCTTTGATCCTTGAGATTCGAATTGGAAGGGTTTCCTACATATTAAAAGGTATTCTTTGTAATCTAGAATCTTTAAAGGAAAACAGGAGCAAGGTGTCACCGGAGTTGCCAAGACCCTGACAGTGCTTTCCCTCAGCCAGATCTGGGTCCTGGCAGTTTGGGAGCCTTAATGAACTACCATGAGGGTCCTCTTAGGTTTTTCTCTTCTTAATTTTCCCATTTAAACCTGTAACAGACCATTTACGACACAATGAAGGGACTAACCTGGTCAACTGTTCCATGCCCGGTCAATGTAAAAAGTAGCCTGGGAAAGAGGAAAGGGCATTTGCCTGTATGCTCCAAAATGGGTTATGAACACCATCTCCCCTCAGGCCACCCGCCTCTGGATCAGAACATCTGGAACTGAGGGAGGCAGAGACTTAAATGCTGCATTACACATAGGATCTATCCCATGCTCCTTCACAAGGAATGAAGGGATATTTGCCACATGCCCTTACATAGATCTGCTGTCTTCATTTTCTCAGTTTCCCCTCTTAACCTGATCGGCAAGGGTCCTTACAACCTATCTTTTTCTACTCCTTTATACACAGGGGATCTGCCAATGAGCCGAAAGAAGGGATATAATTTAATTGTATAGCCATAGAGCGAAAACAATATTAGTAGTATGAACAAGAAATAATTGTAACAAGCATTTGCAAAGCCAATAGTTCCTGTGTTGAAAGGCAGTCTTTCAGCTCTGTCAAAGCTTGGTTTGTGTTTTGATAGTTTTTATAAAACTTTATTATTTGGGGAATTGCCAGATCCTTCCCAGAATACAAAAACATTGCCTAGTCACTGACACTGATTGGAACTACTTTGTGTTCGGATGTGCTTCTTGTAAAGAGCAGAATGGGAAGTCAACCAAGGCAAAAGTAGGCTGACTCACTGCTCTGTACTGTATGCTGTACTGGACGAAGCAAACTTGGTATGATACAACTACAAAGCAATGGATAAAGAGGGCTGGCTGAAAGCCTCCTAAGTAAGTACGTTAGATAAATAGGGCCTGATTCACGAAGGTAAACTTATTTAAAAAGGCACGTCATGAGTAGTAACTTTACGACTGAGGAGTCTCCACACCCATGGCAGAGACTCCACACATAAAAAGATAGGACTGGCCTATCTTTTAATGTGTGGTGTCTCTGCTATGAGTGCGGAGACTCCACAGTCGTAAAATTACTACTCGTACCATACTTTTGTGAATATGAAAAAATCGTAAACTTACACAAAAGTGTATGTTTACCTTTGTGAATCAGGCCCATAATGCTGGTATAATCAAAAGGTCTTGGTTAATGCCAGACTTAAAAATATTAATGGCTGTCACATCCTAACCTCTTAGGTAATCGCACACCTCTTGGGTGATCAGTAAAAAAGGAAGAGGATAGCTAATGCCCTGATGCATGTTCAGATTTCAAGTTTGAATAATGAAGACAATAGAGAGAGAAATAAAATAGGCAGTGGAATGCCTGTCGCAGACATTGGCCTGTGGGTAGGTGGCCACTAGGGAGTGTTTTCTTTACATGCTACTCATCAAACCCAGCCACATATGCATGGTTTTCGTGATGTGTCAATTGAAAACTTCATATTGTCATTGTTTGCTGGTTTAGCTCATTTTTAATATCCACTCGTAATACACTCCTACTAAAAAACAGAACCCAGTTCCTACAGAATTCCTTCCCAATTCCTCTCACTCAAAACTGTTCAGAGGCTCAGGATAGGGTATTCCAGAATAACACAAACTGCAGAAGAAACCAAGCTACACTCTGTGGGGTCAGTTAGGTTTTGCAGATGTGCCGTTTTTATTTCTATTTTGAATGCCTTTTCCAGGGTGATTCAACTGTCTCAATAAATCCTTTAATAGAAGTTGAGAATAATTTTTCTGGGTTCAAGTTCCTTGAAGCGTGTTTCATCCTTTTCTTGTAAGTTTTGAACCGAGGCGGCTGCAGTTATTTGAAAGTGGTGGGACAAAGATTTTGACCCACTGTCAGGCACTGTGAGAGACCCAGGATGCCCAGAGGCTCAACACCAAAACTCTCATTCATGGTCCAGTATAAACAATGTTTACAATGGACCATGACTGAGAGCTCTAGAGTTGAGGTTGAAACAGTGCGAGTTTCTCACAGTGCCTGTCAGTGAGCCATAAAGCATTTTTAATTAAAAATAAAAAGTTTACTTATCCACCGCCTTGGTGTTCTTCTCCATTTCTGGCATTCTTTTGCTTTGAGCGTGGGGTCCAAGAGTGAACCAATCCAGATGTTGCTCTCATGCAGTTAATAATATTACCTAGCATGAGAGAAGTACCAGGATTAGTTGAAGTGGGCTGGCTTAACCCTCCTTCAGACACTCAGGGCTTGTCGCTGTTCTCCACCCAGCTGTTTAACACAGCTTGGGTTGGAGAGGTTATCAGTGCGCCTGTCGAGCAGGCTCTTAGAGTGGCCACCCATGCCACATTACTCCTGCCTGCTGCTGCTGATCAGCAGCACTGACCCACCTTTACAATCCACTGAAAAATAAAATACTAATAAAATCATCTAATTACCATTTTATTTTTCATGTTGGCTGCACTCGCAGAAGAGGGGGGCAATGCTCCTCCTCCCTAATGGAGAATCTGCCGCTGGTTTTGAACTCTTTCTTCCTTGGGAGTGTATTTTTCATGTACGTATGTGCTACTACCCTCTACTGAATGTGTTAAGTGATTTTTATTTGCAGTGGTTGGCAAAGCATAATGCTACAGACACAAAGTCAGTTTTATTGTGAGAGTTTTGCAAAGGTCAAAGTTACCCAACTTTCCATAAACCCTATTTTCACTTTTCCCTGCAGCCAGATATCATCCCTGTATGGGCTATCAGGCTGAAGGGAATGTTTTCCACTGCTGTGAGTCAGGGTTGCTGTAGTCCTGAGTGACAGCAGCAGGGCTTTAAGTGGGCCGGGGCTTTCAAACAGGTCCCTTTCGAGCTCTATACTTTTGTCCTTAAATTCATTGGCAAAAATTGAAAATTAATTTTTCAACCATTCCTGTAATAACTATTGAGGTATTGCATGTCAGGAGTGAAATCCATGTGGATCCCCCCTGAATATTTGCATTTTTTCCAATATGTGTTTTGTAGTTTTTCCATACAACATGACTCTTGTATGGTGTATAATGTTAACTAAGTGGTCTAGAGAGTTCAGGTTGTGGATGGGTGTTCATGACAGCACAAGACTGAGAGCTCTGAAGATAATACAGAAGGCAGCGTTTTTCTCATAGTGCCTGTCAATGGTTTTGCAGGCTATTTGCACGTCCAATTCTTGGCCTCTCCACAGAGCGCGCAGAATGATAGTTGCACATGTGCCACTGGTAATTGTGGGAAGGATTTCAGAGAGATGTGAGTAGACAATGGGTACAAGTTTCCAGCAAAGTGATAGACTGCATAAGAAAGTGGTGGGAAGAGAACTGGAGTGCCTATGACATTCCAAAGGCCACTGCTCTTTTCCCACACCTTAGTAATGTTTGACTCACAGTCTCATATTTTTAGAATTGAAACATTTGCATTTCTAATTATTCTCAACTAAATCACTGTTATTGTTCATATATCTGTACAGCTAACACACAGAGCCAAAGCCAATAGGTCTGGCTTGTTTTAGGTCTGTATGTTTGTTGTTGCGTGACACATATGGATGCAGTAACAGAAAAGCTGTAGTGAGGCACCCAAATACTGATTAGGTGTCACACTGTGCGGAGTACAGGGTTTTAGTTGCATGTTGTAATCCATGTTCTTAATTACATAGACCAAGCATCTTGGAAATGATTCTTAGTCATGCTTCTTTGGCCATGTATCTTTCAGGGACCCTCACCTTTTTCATCCCACCTAAAGCACTGGACAGCAGGAACCTCTCACAGCAACAGTTCTGCAGTGTGGCATTTTTCCAGCCTGCACTAAGTGCCTTCCTTGGATTGATTAGGTGTGGCTATACACAGACACTCCTTTTTCATGATGTTCAGTAATCTATAATACATGAAGAAATAATGCAAATAGCAACAAAAATCCAAGCAACTACCTTAACAGTTCTTCTTTACTTTGTCCATAGTCCGTCCTCAGATCAATAATTCTCCTTCAAAATGATAGCTTTTCCTTTCATCCTGGTCAAGCTTGGAGTGCAACTATGTTGTCTGAGCATTCAAAATTGGATCTAGAAACAAACACATAACTATTAATATCATGCCAAATAGTAGTGGTGTGATAATATTCACCTCCTTTGTCTTTGATAAAACCAGGACTCTTCTTCATTATTAGCTAGAAGATTTTGCAGTTCCTCCCACATTAATTGCAGCAAGCTGTGTGTGCTTACATAAAGGGTTGAAATGTAGAGATCTTTGAACAGTCAGCTGACTTGAGGATCCTCCAATCTGGCTCTCGCCCAGATTGCTTTTGATGCCTTGGCCCCTAGTGCTGAATGGATGCCATAGCGGCATGAATCTATGTCTGCCACCTCCATCACTCCATTAACCCACATACGAAGTGTGGTTGAGGTTACCTAGTAAAGTACTTACATAGTGCTGTCAACAACTGTGGGGGCCGAAGTTCTCAATCCCTCCCTTACCTGTAGGTATTGTTTGAGACATTTTAGCACACACAACATAGGGTGCAAGGTAAAAGACAGGACTTCGATAGCAGTAGCATAAATTCTTGGTATGTCTTGTGATTGTAAAATGTACCCCAAGTGTACCCGAATTGGACAAAAATGCATTGTGGAAATATCTAAAGCCCTAAATCCGTACACCCTCCTGAAAAAGCTAGATATAACAGTGTTTCCAAATTAGCCAATAAACATTTAAATTACAGTTTATCAATGTTCTCCCATGATTGGAAAAGTTGTACAAGCTAAATTGAAATCCAACAGTATATAATATATAGGATCAGGAGGATTCTCAAATCTAACTCAGCTCTCATGCCATTTGCGAGGGTGCCTTGATATATTTGGAAGCGGACTTTGAAAGCTCTGGCAGTTCTGTAAATGTCCTAATATATTTCAAACAATAAGCTCGTGCCATTTGCGAGGGTGCCTTGATATATTTGGAAGCTGCCTTCGAAAGGTCTGGCAGTTCTGTAAATGTCCTAATATATTCCAAGCAATAAGTGAGAGCTTGCCTCCTAACACTGGATTGTGATAATACTTGCTTCCTGAAAATACCAGTATCAGAATTGGGCAGTCAACTGACAACTTCATGAGAGGTGGATACCATGGTTGTGCTCGCAAAAGGGATGTCACAATTGGTACTGTTGCCACCTGCCTACGACTCTGAGGAATCCATCAGTGGATGATGAGAAAAGATGGAAAAGGATAAAGATTTCCACCACACCAGTCTTGAAGAAAAGTGCAACCAAGGCTTCCTGATGATCTGATCTCCAATTATAGTACTTCCCTAACTGAATTGTCAGTTGTGAGGCAAACTGATCTATTTTGTGGGATCTGCACATTTCTGCAGTGGTCTTGAAGACATATGGCCAGTCGTTGCCATTGTGACCACTACTCGAATACCAATCTGCCACTAAGTTGAATGGGCCAGGAAGGTAATCTGCTATCAACAAAATCTTTTGATGGAGACATAACTCCCACAGCGACCTATCTAGCTCTGTCAAAATTCTCAATTTCGTTCCCCTTAGCCTGTTTATGTACCTGACTGTTGTCAAGCTGTTCATTCGCAGACGGACCACATATCCTGTCCTGTTTTTTACTGTGCTTCAATTTGCAAATTTATCTGTATTAATGACTCCTTCCTGGACTTCTTCCTCCAGTCGAACACCTCACACATCTTGCCAGTCACCGCTCGCGGTGATTACAGGGGACGGGGCTGGTAGGTTAAAAAAAATAAAAAATGAACAAAACGTACCTCCAGGCTGTGCTCCACCGCTGCTCCTCCATCTTCTCCATCTCCTCAAAAGCACAGGCTCCCAACCTGCCCTGCAGCCAATCCTGATGCTGCTCAGAGCAACGTTAGGATTGGCTGGGAGCCTGTGCCTGCTCTCTCCAGCCTGGCAACACAGTGCCAGGCTGGGGAGAGCCCTGTGCATATGTGTGTTTGGCCGGCCCGAGACGGTCGGTCAAACACACATGGGCACTGAGGGGAGTGCACAGTGCACTCCCCTCGTCCCCGGCAGCCCCGCCCCTTTAACAATGAAAGGATAATAAACATTGTTTATTATCCTTTCATTGTTAAAGGATTTGCTGCGGTTGCTCCTGTGGGGGGGCGATGCTTCTCCACTGTAGCAAAGGAGCCACCACTGCATCTTGCACCCCAAACCCAGAGAGTTGCATCTGACTGTGACGCAAGATCTGGGATGTAGAAAAATGGCCCTGCTCTTCCAGTCATCCACATGGCCTAACCACAATCCTAAATCTTCCCTCGCCTCCTGATCTAAAGGAATAATTTCAGAATATTCCAGCCTTTTCTTAGATGTTTTATTTTTATATGTTGAAGTGCCCTGTACAAATGCGGACACGGAAAGATTGTCTGAATTGAGGATAAGAGCAGAGCCACCAGTCTTGATTTCCTCTGCAAATTACTTTTATTGAGATTTTTATTGTGAACAGCACATGCAGCAAGGCAGATCATTCATGGATTCTGTAACCCAGAAACTATGGTGTTGCAGTGAGAGCATAGAAAACATTACATGCAAACTTTACCAGGTCTGACAGAGAAGTGGACCAGGAGGAAATTGGTAGTGTAAACTAGGGGGTGCTGCTTGTACCCTGCTGTGATGAATCTAACAGAGCGTATGAACAAAAACCAGGGAGAGAAAGGGATCTGTGGAGGAGATGGCAATGGCAGATTATTAGTGTCAAAGAAAAGGTATGGGATGTTTGTTTAGGAGTTGGCATTACACACGGTTGGGGAGAGTCCGGAGGGCTGGGCGACCAGGTGGGAAAGGAAATGGGGATAGAGGAAGGGGCCCTCCCTGGGGGTCTGCCACACCTCCAGTCATTGGGGGGGATTGTAGTAGTGTAGCACCCTAGCTTACTAAATGGGAGTCCCTGTGTCCAGCGGGCTTGTCAAGCGGTGATTATATGGTAGGTCTCCGTATTTCTCTATGGGGGTTCATCTTGTTCCCCTGTCTGTCAGAACTGTGTGTAAAGTGTAGCCCACTCTGAGAAAATAGGCTGTTTGAGAACCTGACGGAGCTCCTCAAAGCAAAGAGTGTCCTCCTCTGCCCATCCACATTGGCACATTTTCCCATGCCAGGCCACAACCGATGGGGTCTTCAGCGATAACCTCTGAAGTGAAATGTGCGCTTGGCAAGGAGGAGCATCAGCGCCACAAATTGGATGTGTACCTTATGTTGCTTCTGGTGCCTAAAGATATCTGAGGCAGTTGCTTCCCATGTGTGGAGATCAGGCAGTTCATTGACCTCCAGTAGGATATTGTGTATTGTCTGCCCATAGCTTTGTAAGGCCGGGCATGATCATAGAATGTGTGCAAGATCTGCGTCGAGTGTGTGACACCTGCGCATTATAAAGAACTGGATATTTTTGAATCAGGAGTTTCCGGGAGACCTGTTGGGGATACTCTAGTGCCTTTGCCCACTCTTTGTCATGTAGTACTCTCCTGATGTAATCCTTCCATTTATGTCGGAGTATTGTGAGTGGAATATCTATGAGCTCCCAAATGGCTTTATATAGCAATGTTATCTGATGACGACCAGCACCTATTGTATGGTTTTTAGCACCTGGTGAGTAGGGAGTTCTGTTTCTGGTGTGCCCCAGAGTGTGAAAGGTGAAGTGGAGTTGGCAGTGGACAACTGTCCCAGTGGGAGGCAATAGTCTGTTGCCACTTGATGAAATGTGAGGGTTTGACCATCTGAAAATAGGTCTCCTGCCGGTCAGTCCAGCATTGTAAACCTCTAGGCATATAGTAGCCCAGAAAATGAGGGATGCCGATCAGGGGCATTGCTGGTGCATATGCCAGAACTCCACTCGCATGGCAGCATATGCAGAGTATGCAGGAACGCACTATCGTCACTTATAGCGACCAGGGAGATGAGGGTAAAGTCATTGGCAGAAGAAAGCCTTGAATTGTGGGAACTGATATGAACCCTCATTTATCGCTGGCCACTCCTATATAACCTTGCGCCATCCATCACAAGAGCCATTGCAGCTGTGCTGCCAGAAAGTATGCTTCAAATGAGGTGGCACTCAGCCCTCCCTTACCTACTGAAAGCTGCAGTTTATTGAGAGTGACACAGTGATGCCCAGTGTCTCACATAAGAATACATACCATGGAATCTAGTTTGTTTAAGAATGTCTTCAGTGGTATCATGGGTAAGTTTGCAAATTAATATAATAGATGAGGCAAGAGAACCATTTTAGCTAATGCAATTTTTCCAACTGGGGCCAGGGGCAGAGGTTTTCAAATACGTACTAGTGACCTGATGCTGGTTTGGGCCCTACAGCGCTTTCCCTCATAGAGGTCATATGGGGAGTGATAGGGGTGGACACCCAGGTAACGAATCGCCTCATCACACCAGCAAATTTGCACATCGATGAGGCATATGACTTGTGGTGAATGGTCAGGGCAGAGAGGATAGATTGCCGACTGTTGGAAATTGGGTTTCTAATTGGTAGTGGTGTGCACCCTGGCCAAGTAGGGACCACAATCCCAGTCAGGGTAAGTCAAATACACAACCTAAATTAACTTGTGCTCACCCTCTGGTAGCTTGGCACAGAGCAGGCAGGCTTAACTTAGGAGACAATTTTAAAGTATTTGTGCAGCCCACATACAGCAATCACAGTGAAAACACCACAAAGAGACTCCACATTTATGATATTCCTGAAATCACGCTTCCTCTACTGCAACAAGCGCAGTGAGGTATGGTCGTGACCATTAGGATCCGACCCGGGTGCAGAGATACCAAAACTCCAGCTCTGCATTTATCTGTCCAAGACCGCTTGGATCTAATCTCCCTAGGAAAACACTGCTGTGGCTGCAGGCCATGAATCCGAAAGTACCTGGGGCCAGCACAGTGGCACAGCGGCAAGAAGGCAGAGTCGTTTGGGAGTGCGGCAGAGTTGTGTCGGAGTGCGACTCGCCGACTGATGGAGTGCAGCTAAGGTGACTAGGTGGGGAACTGTGGGTTGCAGCACTGGAAAGAGAGCAGTCAAGGTGCCGCTCATGGAGTCTTTGTGAAGCGGCGGCTGGAACAAGCCACTCATGAGTTTTTCATGGCCAGGGTGGCAAGTTAGGGTGAAGCTGCTCTCAGAGTTGTTGATGAATGGGGTGGCAGGCTCAGATGAAGCCACTCCCAGAATGGTTGCTATTGGTGCAGTAGTTCCATGGAGTCTTTCACAAGGTCTTTGATGTCCCTGAGTCCTTGTGGGAGACCAGGGGGCAAGCCAGCATGCTCCCGGAGTCACTCTGGGTGCAATCTGTAGCCTTTCTTTGCAGGTCAGAGGTCAGCAGGCATCAGGGCGGTGCAGCAAAGCAGGGCAGCAGTTCCTGGAATCAGTCAGTCACAGCAAGGAGGCAATCGCTTGAGCGCAGCGGCCTTTACTCCAGCAGAGGTTTTTCCAGTTCAAGGAGTGAACTGATTTTTGGGGGTCAGAGACCCAGGACCAAAAAGTGCCTTTGATTTGGGTGATGACTTCAAAAGGTTTCTCTGTAGTGCACAGGTCCCCCTTTCAGCCCAGCTCCATGCCATCAGTAGGAGGTAATCAGCTCCTTTGTGTGGGCTCTGGTCACTACCCTTTGAAGTGTAAGTGTGAGCCCTACCCAACCTCCTCCACAGGAAAACCCATCAGTATGCAGATGAATGCAGATGCAGTTGAGTATCTTGTATTGTAGGAGTCTGAATGGAATGCACAAGTGTAGCTGTCACCTAGCCCAGGCCAGACATCTATTGGAAACAGGCTGTAGGCAAACAGGGCAGCGAGGGCAGAGAAATGCCCACTTTCTAAAAATGGCATTTTTTGAATAGTAATAATAATTCGAACTTTAGAAGAAAAGAGGATTTATCATTACAGTTCTAATGATACTAAACATGATGCAGCTACTCTCTCTGATCAGGAATTACAGCTTAAAAGTATTTAAGGAATTCCCAATGCTGGCCCATGAGATGGTCAGGCCTCACACATTACCAGGACATGTAAAACTCAAAAGTGTATGTCCTACCTTTTACTTACATGGCACCTTGCCCTCTGGGCTACCTAAGGCTTTAGGGATGACATATGTAAGAAAAGGGAAGTTTAAAGCTTGGCAAGAGGTTTTAAGTGCCAGGTGTAGTTGGCAGTAAAATTGCACACAGAGGCTCAGCAGCAGCAGGTCTGAGATATTTTTATTGGGTTACATAAGTGGGTGACAGAATTAGTGGTGCAGGCCCACTGGCTGAATTTAATTTCCATGCCTTGGGTATATGGTATCCCACTCTACAAGGGGCTTACAGGTAAATTGAATATGTCAAATGGGGATACACCAATGTTACCATGTTTAGGGGAGAAGCATATGTACTTTAGCACTGGTTAGCAGTGGTAAAGTCCTCTGAGTCCTATGTCCAACAAAAAGATACAGCAAGAAAAGCTGAGGTAAAAGGCAAAAAGTCTGGGGTAAGACCACCTTAGGAATGCAAGGTCTAACACTGACTTTGTCCTATTAACCCAGAGTCCCACAGCATCAGCAAAGGCGGTGAGGGTGTTGTGGCGTGGGGGAGGTCAACTGTCACATCTTGAAAGTATATTAGTAGGTCTACCATGTATAATGATACAGCATGCGTTCTATCTTCCATGTCTATGCCGCACTCTCGGCCCTCCCCACGTAGTCGAATGGCAAGTGGTTTCATTTCCAGCGCAAGAGTAGCGGGAAGAGCGGGCATCCCTGCCATGCACCACGTTCTACCATAAAGGGAGTAGCGATTAGGCGACCCTGGCAAACCTGGGAGGATAGGCTGGCATAAAGCAGTCTGGTATAGGCGAGTAACTGATGCCCGCTGCCCTGTGCCCATGCGACTTAACACCAGAAAGAGAAATTACTAGGGCAACCTGTCAAATACCTTCCCCCAATCCAATATGAGACATGCAGCCTGTGTGAAATGCCCCTGGACCCGGTCCTGGATGTTTTGGGAAGTGCTTTGGCCTGGGACAAATTCATTCTGGTCCGAGCGTATAAGGTCTGGGAGAATCTGGGTGTATCTGGTGGAAGGACTTTCCCCAGGATCTTATAGTCCGCTCCGAGGATGGGCGCTGGGGTGATATGACCCTAGATGGACAAGGTCCTTGTCAGGCTAGCTAAATGAGAGCAGGAGGTATTCCCGGAGGGATTGCATGAGCTCACCGAGTTGGAGGACTGCCTTGAACATCTCAATGGGGGGGGAAAGTAGCATAATATTCATTGGGTTAACCCATCGAGTCCCGGGGTTTTGTTGTGGACTGTGGCCTGCGTGACCTCAGACGTTGCGAGTGCAGCGTCCAAGGCAAGCCTGGTGGAGTAGACAACATGTGGAAGTGGAATATCTGTTAGGAATGAGAGCAACACGTTCAGGGAGGCAGATGATGTGGCCTAGTAAACAGAGGAGTAGTATGTGTGAAATTTTATAAATTCTCATTCTCTGTGCGTATCTGGGTTTACGACCCGGTGATTACCCATAATGAGACTGACAGGGGTTTCCTGTCTGATCAACCAGACGAGGAGACAACCAGATTTGTTGCCCTCTTTGTGCACCTTGACTGTGTGGGCTGCAAAGTCGCAACTGCTCTAAAAGGGCTGTGTCATCCTTTTTTGCTGCTCTGTAGGTCAGGAGGGTTGCGGGATCCCACTCCGCCTCCAACAGTCTTGATAACTGGCACAAAAAAGTACTGCTGTGTCAGTACAGCTACCTTGTAATTTGCCTTTAATTTCACATTTGGAAGTGATAGAGCCTGTATTGCTGAGTCCACAAAAAAATCTGAAAAACTTAAACTGAATTAGATCAGAATTCTCCCTGCTGGCAATAAACCCTAGATTCTGAATTAACTTTATGGCTATCAGAACTTGTCTCAACAACAGAAATTTCCCATGCCCCAGAAAATTCATATTGTCCAGATATATTCTCATCGTCAGGCCCTGCGAAATGAGTGTTGCCTTTTCGAATTTGGCAACTTGGTGACACCGAGGAGTGGGGGCAGACCGGAAGAAGGGGATGTGAATCAGAAGGCCTGATCCTGCCTCAGGAACTGCAGATATTTCCTGTGAGGATGAATACTGACACTGAGTAAGCATCTTTTAAATCCTTACACATCATCCAGTCGACCAGTATAAAGTTGCTGAGACGTTCTACTGTATCCACCTTGAAATGCTCATAAAGAACAAACAGATATAGGTCTTTCAGATGTATCACCTTTCGTAACAGTGTATTATTTTTCTGAAACAAGAAAATGCTGCTGACAAGACCCCTGGGGTGCAGCACACAAGGCTCTAGTGCCCCTTTTCACAATAATCTCTGCACCTCCTCTGGAATCGCTTCCTATTGCTGCTGAATTGCCAGTGGCAGTACCACATTTATACAGAATGAAGAGGCTGCCTTATGTACAGGTTTCTAGAAAGTACCAGTGGTTCTTTTTGAGAATGTCATCCTTCTTTGCCTGTGTGCATTACCGCGGTCTCTCTCATTAATGAAATACATTTGTAATTTGCAATTCACAGGGAGTTGACCCCTCACGATATGCATAATCTCTCAAATAAAATAATAAGCAAAAATATGTTTAAAATTGTCACCTTCAAAAATGCTTATTTTCATCGCAAGACATGTTTTAATCCAGATATTTTACTGTTACTCGGAGACCACAAAGAAATGCATTCAAGTACACCGTCCTGCCATATGTCCCTGACCCCAAGAAACATTAAGCTCACTATAGAAACCAACAAATGATGCAGACACAACATGTTTTGCAAGCGTGTGCGGCAAAATAATCACATTATAGCAAATGCCAAACCTCACTCAAACTAAAGACAGAAGGCACAATAAACCAATTTAAATGCTACATGAACACAAATTAGACGAATCCAGGTTCAACTTGGGTTTAACCCACAGGCAGCAAGAAGAGATGACATTTGTGTATAACCACAGCTATTTATAGCGTTTAATGTCTTCTGTATTATCGCTTCCTTCCTAAAGATGAAGGATTGTGGGATTTGTAGTGTTCTTGATTGCTGCAGATAAAAAATGTGGATATCCAATAAAAAGTGTACGACTGTTAGCACCTGCATCGAGATCTGACCGTACAGACAATTAAATCAGCTTCTCGTGCTACATTTCCCTAAACTGAGAATGCAATCCGAAAATAATAGTTTGTCTCAGCCTTTTAGCCTTTAGATTGAGGCAATCTCAGCATCACATAGAGGGCGTTATTAACAATTAATGTATCCATCCCGGCTGTTGCGTTGTGTTATCACTTTTTTATCATACGCCTTTTCCTCAAAATGGGTCAACCTTCTGATAAATCATTCTTATCATTCAAATAGGAAATCATTTTATGGAGTAATATGTTCAGAAGGGTGGGCATCATTAATGGCCTGTCATTGTAAAGGTGAACAGGTGAAATTGTAGTGTGCCGATTCCTATTGATAACATGAAACGAACAGATCCCTAATTCACAGGCACTAGATTTTGCACATTTTACACATATGTCTCAAGGGTCCCCGTTTGCATTGGCTCACTCTAGAAAAATGGTAGCATGCTATCGACAGTAGACTCCAGTCAGAGCTGTACAGAGCTTACATTCCCATAGCTGGCATTTCATGGGCTCGTGCTTTTTTTTAAAGATGTCAAAAAAGATGTATATTTGCCTCTGAGGCAAAAGTAAATGTACTTCAGCAGGTCCTTACCACAGCAGAACCTCCCAGAGGTGACAACTTGTGCATGGCGTGCATTGTTGCCTGCGTCACCCCACAGCTGGAGCAGGTGAAAGTGATATTAGGTTACTTGGGGGCAGATTTATACTTTTTCATGCAAAACTGTGTTAGCGCAGTTTTGCGAGAAAAAGTATAGCACCGGCTAGCGCCATTCCAAGACGCAGGCCGGACGCCATATTTATGGAATGGCGCTAGCCGGCACTAAGGCCCTGTCAGCGTCCTTGGAAAGAATGCTAACAGGGCTTGGGAGGCGTAAGGGGGAACCGGGGCTTGTGTGCCGAATTATGGTGTTACACGGTTTAGAGGCAAAAAAAATTGCCTCTAATCAGTGTAGCGCCATTTTCTGGCACACAACCCCCATGGACATGGCTCCTGTCTTAGTAAAGACAGGAGCCGTGTCCACCACCCCAATGACCATGCCCAGTGGACAATTGGGGCCAGCGCCGTGCAGTGGGCCCCAAGTCAGGGCCCGAGTGGTGTTGGTGAGAAAAAAATATATATATATACTTACCCGGACTTACCTGGGATGGGTACCCCATCCTTAGGTGTCCTCCTGGTGTGGGTGGGGGTGGGTGGAGCTATCCCTGGGGCCAGCTAAGGGCACCTGTGGGCACTTTCCATGGTCTCTGACCATGGAAATATGCCTACAGGTCCCCTTATGCCTGCCCATACCGAGGCGTTAAATAATGGAACTAACCAAACTTAGGCCCGTATTTATACTTTTTTTAGCGCCGCATTTGCACCGCTTTTTGACGCAAAACGGCGCAAACCTACAAAATACAATGGCATTTTGCAAGTTTGCGCCGTTTTTGCATCAAAAAACGACGCAAATGCGGCGCAAAAAAAGTATAAATACGGGCCTTAGTGCCATTATTTAAGGCCCCCATCCCCCATTCTGGATTTTAGCAAGGGGATAAATATGGCGCAAAGGCCATATCGTCCTTTTCTGGACAGGAACGCATACCTTGCATCTCATTGATGCAAGGTAGGTTTTCCCATACAGAAAACAATGTTAACTTCATAACTTTGGCTCTAGGCGTGTCTAGCACCAAAGTATAAATATGGAGTTCGGTTTGAGCTGAATTAGCGTAAAAATTTGTTTACGCTAATTCAGCGCAAACCGGGTATAAATATGGGCCTTTGTGACAATGCATCCACCTGTCAAAGAGGGATGCACTGGAAGTAGGCCGAGATCAAGCACGCTGCCCTCTTTGTGCTTAGGAACTTATTAAAGGTTCAGAAATGTTGGCTGTCAACTGTGTGTCTTTGAGAATGATTCATTTACACATTTTGCTTCTTGCATCTGCTGTTAATTGTTCTCTTCTTGTTTCTAAAGTGTGACAACAAGCCTGCCATGTTTCATTATAGACACTTCTTATCGTATCTCTGTCTAACATGAAGTCTTTGACCGCTACTTTTGACAGTTCAACGTGGCCAATCCTGCTCAGAATGAGGACGGCACACCTAAAGACAGCGCTGCGGAAAATAAAAAGACGGCGATTGTCTTTTCTTTGAAAAATGAAATTGGAGGACTGGTCAAAACTATCCGTCTATTCCAGGTAAGGCGTTGCTCCCTGTATGATTCAACAAACTACTGAACAAAATCGAAATGCTTGCTTCCATCCATGTATGGTGCATTGGAAAAAATCCATATGTTCTCAATGCTAACTGATGACACTTTCTTGAGAAATTTGAGCGTTTTAAGCGTTGGCAAAATGTCTTCAGTCAAACACGACTTTCCTTCATATGCCATCGGAACGAAATAGAGAGAAATGAGTCTTACATAAACTTAAAAAATAGAAAAGCTGTTGGTTGAGCTAGAAAATGCAGTTCTAGCTTCTCCAATACATGTCTGATGATAAAACAAAATACTGCATTAATTTAAAAAAATGCTGAAAACGTTTCAGCATCTACGGCATTGGTGACGACATCACAAATGAAATTATCCTTGTTCACCATATTCTCGCACACCGATTGATTTTCATTTTTTGTTTTTTGTGATGTATAATACAGGGCAATGCAGGTATTCATAGCAGACTATTACTTGAACTAAACGGTTGTCATGAATTTATTTAGGGGCAGATTTAGAGTTTGGCAGAGAGGGTACTCTGTCACAACAGTGCCAAAGTTAAGTCTGCCTGCTCAGGGGCTTAGCTTTGGGAGGAGGGTGCTACACCCCCCTAATAAACAAATTTTCTGATAAATAGTTGGGTAAAAATGCTTCGACTCGGGTATGATGAGACGTCAGCCAGATTTCACCAGTAATTTTTACATACATTCAGACAAAAACACACATACATACTCTTTCCCTCTCATTTTGTAAAGTTGTCAAATATATTTTTAATTTTACAAAATGTTGTGTTTTCCTCCCTTAGTACCCCTAACAATCCGCATTCCTATCTCTTTTCACTGCCCCTTAGGCCCGCACCGTACTTGTCACAGAATATATTTGAACATTCTATGCCAGCCCGATTGTTTGAAAACCTAAAGCTTACCCCCCCCTAATCTGACTGACCAAGCTACGCTCCTGTACCTGCCCGATTTAGAGGAGGACGGACCTTAAGTATTGTAGTGTCGTGTGAGTTATTAATGATGGAACAATTTTGGCTCCTGGAACAATTTTGGCTCCTGATGGACTACGTAGAACTGTGACATATGTGTTTGAGCATGTTAAAGTGAATGCAGATTTAGAGTGTTGATTTTGCGGTTACAGATTGATGAATAAAGACATGTAATACCCAGCTTTGTATGTGGCATAGGCGGAAACCCAGGCTAGGACGACGCTACAAGTATCTCAATATGGACCCTACTGCTGTTCTGTCAGCAACATATTCCTCCTACAGCATGAAGGAGAGCAGGTATTGGGAGGTTAGCCATCTGATTGCCCATCCAATTTAGAATGGGAAATTGGATGGCTTTTTTAGCTGTCCATCACTGCCAGGTAAAACCAGGCTGTGAGCAACAGTAGTTTTCCTTTTAAAAAACACAACACTCCCGCTTTAGGATTTTCCTTTAGAACAATGAAAAAGTTTGCAAAAGTTTGATTGGTGGTTGTCATGTTTGTCACAGCTGCGCGTTAAACTTTTAGAACATTAACAGGAACTACATTGATGGCGGTTGTTGTCAGTATTAAGATTTAATCCATGATATTTGCAGAGGCCTCATGATTTCAATTTAACCCCAAGCTACTACAAGAAGGGACAGCAAAGATTTGCGAACACTCAGGTGTAGTCAGTATTTATATTGATTGACAAAGTTAAAATCAAATCCACTGGAATCATATCCTATGTCGGTAAAATATTCTGAAATAGGGGATTAAATGAAATACTAATAAATACAGGGACTGTGGAAATTTGTGTCAGGCAGGTGAAGAATGACACTGGTTGCATGATGATAGAGAGGACCTCGAGTCTTTCGGACTACTCGCATCACTACCGGTGCTCATTGCAATTCCTTGGGCTGGTATTCACATGATATTTAAGTGATGATAGAGAAGAAACATTTTCCCCTCAAGGTTGATGTGAATTAAGATAACATTGGAAAAATAATCATCACATTATATAAGAGCTTTATTGGAAAGCCTCGCAAAGCTGCTATGCTTTGCTTTATTTTTATTAACAGTGAGGACCTTGCCTAATGAATTGTGTTACCTTTCTGTTTGGTAAAGACTAATTAAAAATGCTTTAAATACCGTTAATTGTTTTAAGAGCAAAAACCATCAGCAATAAATATTATGTGCTATACACTAAGAGGCGCTGTAGCATTGGAGCTCGCTGAGAGCTCAGGTGCTAGCCGAAAAAGCTACTTTATTCGAGTGCTTTACTTGGTGGTGTTACTGTGATTAACTGAGATTTAATTGTGAATATATGTTCATTTCGTTTTGCTCAATGTATGTATTATTTTACACCAATATCAGTATAAATTAGATTTTTTTGTAATCTTCGCATAACCTAGGAAATGAAATGAAATCTTCCAGCACCATATACAGTCCTTATTTAACTCAGTTGCGCCATCTAGTGACCATTTTTATTACACCAGCCTTGGCAGTGCTAAACAGTTCATTGGAGAGAATATAAAATAACCCGTCTGCAATGCTTTTCGTCAATTTTTATTCAAATTACTAGGGGCGGGAGCACAACAATTACTTTCTTTCTGTAACGTTTGTTTGGGCATTGGAATGTGCTGGATTTTGTCATATTCGTTTGTTGCAAGTTATCCCATTTAAATTACGCTCTTTGTCATCTTTCTTCAGGAAAAGCATGTAAACATGGTACAAATTGAATCACGAAAATCAAAGCGAAGAAATTCTGAAGTGGACATTTTTGTGGACTTTGAATGCAGCAAGAAAGAATTGAATGAACTGGTTCAGTTGCTAAAATGCCAGTCGAATATCGTGTCTGTTAGTCCAGCTGGCAGTGCCTGGCCGGAGGAGGAAGGCAAGGCATTTTTATGCACCGTTGCGGATTTTAAAAATTACATTTCTGGAATGAAAGGGATGATCCCTCGACTAATGAGTTGCTTGTGCGCCCTCTCTTTCACAGAGTTTGACGGCGTCCCCTGGTTTCCCAGGAAAATCTCGGAACTGGACAAATGCTCGCACCGAGTATTAATGTATGGGTCTGAGCTGGATGCAGACCACCCGGTAAGTGAATTATTACATGCTCATAGTAGTACAACCACGAGGTCCTGTTCGTTATATTAAGGAAAAGCACACATGGATTGGATTGGAATAGAAAATCTCAAGACGTAAAGAACCTTATGGGTGCACCCTCAGTGGGGCAATGCGTCACTAGGCTCTCACACACACAAAAGTGGAACGAGGCCTGCGAAAACTACGGAGGAGGAGCTATATCGAAAACGAGTGGCCGCAGGAAAACACAAATGTGAAGGATTTACAAAGTGTTAGGGCTCTTTAATGCGACGGGTTTCAAGATTAATTCACAATGACAGCTATGGACGGTTGTGGTATAATTCACCGAAAACTGTGGCGTTCCAATAGAACCGTCCCAGAAACACCCTCAAACTTCAAGATATAATAAATATATATGAGAACAATTTATAAACGATCTGTATAAAAAAAGAAACAAAATGTTGTATTTGATTATCAAAAAAACAAAAGATTAAATAAACCCAGTTGGTGCCGAGATCCAGTCTGCTGAATAATTTTGTATCATCAAATATTTGATGTTCAGAAAGGCACAGGTGTGACGGACAAGTATATTCAAATGTGTGTTTTTATGCCTTGAAGTTTGAGGTTACAAAGTTAATATTACTCATAGGCTTGTATTATAAGGGCTTCATTAAAGTACAATCCCTGGGCATACAATAGCGAGTTGTGTGATTTACATTGCATGAGTGACGAGTGCAGTTTTGACCCTATTTTACATTTATCAGCAGATACATTTCAGCAGGTCATAACAGAGGGGAAAGCCAGGGAAACACTGGAATATACAACATTTGGTACGGAAATGACCAAAATCTGTACATTATGCCCTATTTTTGAGGGCATAGTTACGATTAGGTGCTATTTATTCCTTATTAAATTGTTTTTATCAAGTTTTGGGCCTGCCACCCAAGGGTGATGACGGAGGGCCTAGGGAGCATTTATTTTTTTAAATGTTTAGGGTTCACGGTGGGCCCAGGGGGCATTTATGTTTTTAAATGATTAGGTCCCGCCGCCACCAGGTATGCGGTGGGCCCAGAGGGCATATATATTTTTTAAAGGAGTATGGCCTGCAACCCACGGGGATCACGGTGGGTCCAGGGGACATTAATTTTTTTTTTTAATGAGTAGGGCCTGTCACCCACAGGGTGGGCCCTCAGGGCAATAAGTAAGAAGTACATCACTCTCCTGTCAATTCCATAAAACAAACTGTTTTCAAAAAGGCCTAACTGATATTCAATAATGTATTAATCCAAACACAAATATATGTGTATATATACATATACATCATTGTTTTTAAACTATACCGTTTCTAAAATAAACCATCAACCCCTGTCAACTCAAAGGCCCTCAAACGCAAGACCTTGACAAATAAACATATAAATCAACACACAAGGACCATGAACAACCAACTGCA
Source organism: Pleurodeles waltl (assembly GCF_031143425.1). Taxonomy (NCBI): domain Eukaryota; kingdom Metazoa; phylum Chordata; class Amphibia; order Caudata; family Salamandridae; genus Pleurodeles; species Pleurodeles waltl. The sequence continues at coordinate 829,223,876 of NC_090442.1, read as the reverse complement.
CATAAAACACATATAAACAATATCAAGACACCGAAAAGACAAACAAATTCATAAACAATTATATTTTCAAACAACAGATATATATAAAAAAATCTCAAATTTAAATATCAGATAAATAACGAATTAAGACATCACACCCATATATACAACATTTTTAAATTCTCTCCAATAGTGAGCTTTAAACAAGTCCATTTCATAGATATAATGGTTAATATCACAAGGATCGTTGCTCATAATACGAACATAAATTCTAGCTGTTGTAGCTAAATCCAGTTAGTTTCTGGATGAAAGTTCTCATCAAAAATTGTTACTTCATCAATTGGTAAATCCTCCTTGCTGCCAACTGGTAGATAGTCCTTACTGTGTTTGTGGATCATCAGAACTGCTGACTCGCATTTCGGTGGACTTGCACTTTCAAATACATTCATAATATTCCCAGCCACCTTCATCAGGGCACTAAATCCCATATTGTGCACTGCGTCATCTTTTTAAATCTGATGGAAACATACAAAATAGACTGCCACTATGTTAGAGGATCCGAGGGCCAAAGGGCCGATAACTTTAGGAATCCTCCAGGGAATGAGATACGATCCAAACGAGCGGATAGGAATGCAATCTGCCTCAGGGCCTACATTTTTTAAAAATAATTAGAGCACGCTGCCTATGGGGAATGCGGGAGGCACAGGGGGCATACATATTTTTTAAATGATGATTAGGAACTGCTGCCCACAGGGCAGCTGGCAAGCCCAGGGGGCAGTAATTTTTTTTAATGATTGGTGCCCGCTGTTCAGGGTGCACGCGGTAGGCCCTCGGGACGTACATCTTTTTAAAATGATTAGGGCCCATGGGGCATGCGGTGGGCCCAGGGGGTGTACATTTTTTAAAAACTATTAGGGCCTGCCGCCCACAGGGCACATGGCGGGCACTCAGGGCATTTATTTTTCAGCAAAATAGCAAACTATATTGCTGCAAAAATGCAGCAAAATTTGCACATTGGTGCCACAAAATTTGCATATGTGTGCAACAAAATTTGCTAATCCATGCTGCAATATCCTGGGGTGTCTGTCTAGGGCACCCGTAATCAAGACACTGATTACGAACTGCGGGTTGAATTCCGAGCTCTCTGCAAACTTGATTATCAATTTCGTGACATCACTTTTTCTTCCAGACAGATTTTGGTAGATAAAACCAGCTGAAATATATTGGGGTCAAAAAGTCCTGGCACCAAAGCAAAAATGTATAATGTAGTGCTTCAAGCATCTACTTTGAATTTCATTCCTAACTACGAAATGGAAAACTTGGAATAGGAAATTGTTACTGCACCTGGTAACAGAGGTGGATTGGGACGCAAATAGAATAGAAGCCCATCTGCCTGTGGTAAGGGAGCTCAGGCCCTCGCTGGGCCACTGGCGGCATCTGAACAGCACAGACAGAGCCCAAATCGGCCTACACGCTGCCCAGTATTTACAGGGTGTGGTAAATACCTCACACTTTTCTTACCTACTGAAAAGCACACAGACACAACTATATACTGTTATAAACTTGATTGCTGTGTTGTCCAGTATGAATGTTTGTTAATGTATCCTACGGTTTGTAACTGGTAGGTACAGAATCTTTTCCAATAGAGGGCCTTCTCGTTTTTTTAATAGTACATGGTTTAGTTCTTTTCTTGGTTTTCTTTTTTTTTAACAACTTTATTAACATGTCCATGTTTTACTCTTGTGGCTTGTATTGGTAATACATGTGTACAGCGTTCCTACAGTTGTTGCTCGTGCAGTATGCACAATACGATCCGGATGGCCAACGCATGACAATACTTCATGGGGACAAAGGCTTGGTAAACAAAGATATTTGTTGACGTTAAAATAAGGCATCCAGGGGACTTAGGCTGTTTCCGGTTTTTGTGAGCATCCGTGAACTGAACTACGGGGCCGGCCAAGTTTCAATGACGAGTCCATCTTTCTTACTCCACCTTTGCACAGTATCTCTCCTAGTGATGAGTATTCATAACGTTTACATTTATTTTTAATTTGAAACTAAAACTACCATTCAAAATTTAAATTAATATTAGATTTAGTTTACATTTTAAAATTACCAATATATAAATGATGTGGTATTTCAGTCGCATACATCCCCCAACAGTGGTAATTATGGGGCTGGGATAATATTTCTATCTAAGATATGAGCCCTAACTTCAGCCTTTTCCTGCCAAAAGAATTGGAACATTCTGCGCTCCGAAACTGTGCACATGAAACCACTCCTCTCTGTATGACAGCGTTGGCACACAGAGATCTGTCATGCTTCAAGCGCCACAGACCGGCCATCATACTCTGCCGGTATCGACATTGAGTAATGCTGTACCGAGCAAAGATGACAGCCTATCTGAGCGCCATGACAGCGGCCCTCCATTCCTCTTAAGTTGCTCCCTTACATCAAGCTCCCAAGACCGTTCCAAGTAACTAATAAAAACGTAAAAAATGCCAACCAATGCCCTGTAAACCTGGAATATTCTCTGTCTTTCCATTGGATTTCTGAGAACTAAATCCAAGAGCTGTTTATATGTCTTTAAAGTGTGATCCGAGTCCATGATTTAGTTGCAAATGCTTGTCAGACTGAGTGGTATGCAGTTCATTCCTGCTTGCAGTCCTTCAATGACTTGATATCATTCTGACGCACTGTGTCCCCGAATATGGACATTCATAAATTATTCCACCTCTTAAAAGGGACAGTGAAATTCTGCAGCCAGTTTCCAACTGACCCACTCCAAAGCTTCACCGCAATCTCTGAACACAGATATGTCCTCTGAGGTGCACCCTCTGTATAGGATGTGTTTCTTTGTTTTACCTACTAATGCCACAAATCTCCTCGTCAAAAACTCTGTATAAATAAAGTTGTTTAAAAAAAAGTAAATTCCGCTAAGTGTGATACCAAATACTATAGATACAAATCAGCCATTTCAAACGCCCACTGAGTCCTGGATTGAGTAGAAGAAAACATTTGAAGCCAATCCACCTAGCTCCATTCCTGGGGACAAACAGCCTCTGGTCACAGTAACAGATACTGTACTGACCCTAAATGAGGAAAACGAGAGGTCTACAAGAAACAAACACAGTCGGTTGAAGTGGCCACCAGTACTGGCAGACTGAATGTGTCCCAAAAGAACAGAGACACAGAGAGGATTCTACAGCATGCGTCCAGACCTTGACTGATCCCGGGAGATACCTGGAGACCCTCCCCTGAACAGAAGCATTTCAGAGAAATGTGTGGATCCATCTTGCAAATCTGGAAGGTAGGTAGCGGGAGGCCAAGGAATTCCGAAAAGGAGAAGAGCGTAACAGTAACCTGCCAAGAGTGGAAAGTGCAGGGAACAAAACAACAAACATGTGGGTTACCAATAATGAGTGCAAATTAGAGCTAGTGAGGTCTGTCAGCTTAAAAGTGAGCTGACATCTTTTGCAGATCCTGTGCTACCTGCCCCACAAGCAGTACATATGGAAGTGCTCGGGCCAGTCCTAAGGTGGGGGGTGCTATAGGGAAATGTCTTTCATGTTCTGGACGTGCTAGAGCTCATGCACCCCCTCATCTGATCATTGATGCTCATAACCTATACTGTCCTGTGAGTCATCATTCCCATCTCTTCTGCTGGTGAACCCCAACCTATTAACCCAGTGGTCTCCAAACTTTTTAATGGGGCGCCCCCTCCAGTTAAAAAAAATAAATAAATCACTGCCCCCCCTCAGAATTTTTCACAATTATTTTATAAAGATGGCAATGTTTAAGTATGCCTAGACATATTTATACATTGCATTTAAGAAATGTTACCTTTTTATTAGTGCAGTAACACGTTTCTGCTTAAAACAAAACACTGTTATCTGTTTAATACTTCTTTTGGCCAGAGCCTGGCGCCCACCCCCGGGATCACTTGAGGCACCCCTAGGGGGTGGGGGGGGGCTTGAAGACCCCTGTATTAGCCCCTTGTTCTTCCTTTGAAGATACGATCCAGGACCTGACACACCATATGTAGACTGACAACACTTACCTATAGGGATCCTAGAACCAAGGCTGCCTGTAAAAAGGAGTGAACTGAGATACAAGCCTCTAAAAGAATTCTGTGTTAGGTCAAATGGATAATTTTGATGAGAATATAATTACTTGGGAAGGAGCATGATTTTGAAAATGGCAGCTCTTCCTGTGCTCAATATGGGAAGGGTCGGCCAGGCATTTAAGTTGATATTCATCTACAAATGTATAGCTTGCTACCTGTATTTTGCTTCTTACCTTGTTTTGAACACATCTAAGCCCCGAATCTTTTTTTAAAAATATCTGTTTATTGCATTTTTCAATTTTCTACAATGAATATATCCCAGACACATAAATCTCAATGTCCGAATCAGTTGGTTCAATCAGACGGTTTATAAACAGATTTCTCAATACAGTGTATTTCTTGACTTGCATTTGCTGCAGATCAAACAGATGTGATTCAGCCATTGTCAAACCCAACCTCATAATTATTAATGGAACATGACATAATGGTCACTTGTCCTCATCCTTAGTAGTGTTGCCCACTTTTCTCACGTTTGTCATCTGTATGTTGTGGGGGTAACAAGCTTACTTTCCATTCCCTCTGAATTTAGTCTTGGGATAGTGTTGGGTCAGGATGCTAAAAGACCATTAAGATCTCTCCCCAAGTTTCTGCAACTGGGCATTTCCTACAACCTCTGCTTTCCTCTTGCTTTAACCCTGCATATTCTCTCTTGGGCCTTTGGGATACATCTCTCTTCCAGCTGATGACTGATAGTGCACGGTTAGCCTTTCAATGCATAGCTGTGCCTTGCTTTGCGAGTGTGAGCGTAGGGCCAGGAATCTAGTATCTACCCACCCTGTAATTGCTGGGTACATGAGTACTAGTAAACATATTTCAGGCGTATCTCCCTTCTTAGCACATTGCTAAGGTTGTCCAATACTGTGCTCCAAAATGTAGCTATTGTCTCACAGACCCAGACCATATACAGGAAATCAGCTTCAGCGTGGTCGCATCTCAGGCAGTTGTACATGGTGTCACAAGACATTTGTGTAAGCAAATATGTTGCATGGAGATAATTGAATTTTATGTATTTAAGTATAGCGCTGTGAGATATCCTCTGTGTGCTTTCCAGTGCTCTGTCCCTCTGTTTGCCAGTGAGCTCTCTGTGGATGCGGGCTTCCCATTTAGCCCTGAGCAGCTGCAGGGTCACTTGAACATATATATTAGAGTATTATAAACCCTGGAGACTAGTCTGCTTCCCTGCTTATTGTGAATAGGAGTTGTAAAGATGTAAAGATTTGTGTGTGGTGGGTTCTTCAGTACTGGTTCCCAATGCCTCCCGTACTATGCCCTTCAGCTTTCCATACAAGAGGATATGTTTGGATGGAAGCCATAACTCCTCTGTCATCTCTGCAAGGATGAGAAGTTTACTATCTTTATAGCAATCTTCTACACTAAGGGGGTTATTACAACTTTGGAGGAGGTGTTAATCCGTCCCAAAAGTGATGGTAAAGTGACGGATATACCACCAGCCGTATTACGAATCCATTATATCCTATGGAACTCGTAATACGGCTGGTGGTATATCCGTCACTTTACCGTCACTTTTGGGATGGATTAACACCTCCTCCAAAGTTGTAATAACCCCCTAAGTCTGTCCAGCTCTTCCCAGCCTTTCGGGGCAGCCTCTGTGGTCTTGGACCAGGTCATCAATAGTTCTCTAAGCTGGATCATAGGAACATACAAAGGTATGTCCCTAGTCTTATATTTACATCTATTCCAACATTTCATAGCAATGTTCCCCAGCTATGGTAAGCCCCCACCTTTCTGTCTGTGCCTGAGTATCAGCAGCATCAAATCCTTGGCTGGTGTGTTACTCCACATTGCTGCTAAATTGGAAAGATTCTTTCCCTCTATCCAACTTGTTATCCATTGCCATTGGGATGCTAAGTAGCAAGCTTAAAAGTCTGGGACGCCTAGTCCTCCCCCTTCAATTGGTGCCTTCAGAATGGTCAGGCCTAGCCTGTGTCTTCTTGCCCACTTTATAAAGTTCGGCAACAGTCTGTCAAGATCTCTGAACCAATCAAGCCTGACCTAGACTGGCAGATTGTTAAAATAATATAGCAGTCATGGCAACATGACCATTTTGCTTAGTGCCAAGTGGCGCATTACAGACAACAGCAATATTTTCCAAAACTCCATCCTGCCTCTCAGGGATGGCAGGCTCCCATCAGGTTATCCTCTCTGAGATAGACATCACCATGACACACCTTTATTCCTAGGTACTGAAAAGTACATTCACACCAGCCAATATCTTTGTCTTTGAATGTCGTGGGTTCTATTCCTCATGGGGATCTAACAGGTATGCACAAGTTTTCTCCCAATTGGTGCAGAGATCAGAGATTTTGCTTACATTGTCTAGCATGGGCAGCGTTTTGTCTAGGTCTATATGCCCATCCTTCAACAATATTATCATATCATCCACTTAGAGGGAGGTGGAGTGTTCTCTATCCACCAGCTGTATTCCACATGGTGCATGCTCTGCTTTAACAATTACAGTAAAAGTTTTCACTGCGAGCGTGAAGAACATCAGGGATAAATGACATTCCTACCTCCTGCCTTCATGGACCTCACAGGCCTCAAGCACCAATTTGCTCCTGCACACACAATCGATTGGTACCAATTTTCACCCATTTTCAGATTACGCAGTACTGCCTGCAGGAACCGCCAGTTTAGTGTGTCAAATCTAAGCCCAGTTAAGATATGCTTTTAGAAATCTCCTGAGACATACCTAGTTTAATTCTGCTGTAGGGAACAATTGGTGCATTTGAGAACTTGTGGACCAGACTAAAATGTCTGCTCCTGTTTTCTTGAAGCGTAAAGATTTGTTGGTTGAGTAGGTGAGTGAGGTTCCACTTTGGCTTATAGCAAGGAAAAATTATTGCAAGTGCCCAGAGTTTTTGTTCCAATGGGCTTTATGAAAAAAGAGCTGGGTATTTGATTTGATCTTCAGCTCCGCAGGAACGCAGCAAAATGCTTTTAGGACTAGTATTACACAATCCTTTATTTTGCAAATTCAAATACCTTCAATGACATGATTCTTTAATTTTGCTAAATTTAGGATCTACATGTGATCTTTCTAACAAACAATCCTACCTATACGGGATGCTAGGTGAACCTTTTGGATTTTGCATTAAACAATCTCAAGAAAATAATAACAGTGTCTGCTATGCCATGTATCACTAAGTTGTATCCCTCTTTACAGTGAAATGGCAGTTCTCTGCCCTTACAGCCTAACCAAAGCTGTTTGGCTTTGGATCACTGAGTCTTCATTTAGTGGTGGTAACCAATCATCAAATGTAAGATGGCATGCCAACTTTTTTCTGTAATACTCTGAACAATTTATCAAAAATGCTTTATTCACCTCCAGGTTGAGTTGTGTCCCATTACTCCCTTTGACTGTGAATTGGGGTTTTGTCAGGTTGCAGATAACAGTATTATTGATCCTTTTCACTCATCGGTTTCTCGACCTTGTCAAATCTTCATTTCTTCTGCATATTTAAGTGGCAAATTGAAGACACTATTATCTTTTCATCAAACATTACTTTTTTGTTTCTATTGTCTTTGAAGTGATGGAATATTAGCAAATTGCACGAGTGATACATTCGGTGGTGGCTCTGATGTGGTAGAATAATGCACTTTGTGGATTCCAAATTATGATAAATCTCTATCCTTACGTAGCATTTATGGGGCTAGTTTGATGAGGCAGCATTAATACTTGGCAGGTGGGCTATTTTGGGAATACCAAAGATTCCTGTATTTTTTCTGCCTTTCTCTACACTCCATCTCCTCCTGTCTCCACTTGGCTTTCTAAAATCTTACTTCCAGGTTACCAAGGCAGTTCGCTATGGACTTCCTTTAATGGATTCATGTGGAAATATGTTTTCTAGCATTATATATTTTCACCAAAAAGTTGCACATTTTCCTACTCATAATTGTTATCTTTTTTTTAGACTCCCTGAACACCTTGGTAGCAATGACTGCAAAGCATTAGTTAGAGAATAAACGCCGGTATTTTCTATCTGATCTCTTAGTTAGTTTTCCTTCAAATCAGTAATAGACTGTCCCTGCTAAGATCTTATTATGGTGGTGCTGAGTTCATTAAAACAAACCCTCCTATGCATCCTATTAACTGGTGATTCTTTTCTTCAGGACTCCTTACCTTGGTCACCAATCCTCATTATGTCTTCTTTCCAAGATCTCAGCCATCTGTGAAACTTAGGCCCATATTTATACTTTTTTAGCGCCGCATTTGCGCCGCTTTTTGATGCAAAAACGGCGCAAACTTACAAAATACAATTGTATTTTGCAGGTTTGCGCCGTTTCTGCGTCAAAAAATGACGCAAATGCGGGGCTAAAAAAGTATAAATATGGGCCTTAGTTTATATTACCCTCTTGAATGTAGTTGTATTTGGAGTTCCACTCACCTATTACTGCAAGTAACCCCAGTGACCCTAGTGACCTTCTCCAGGACAAAAGATCACAGATCAATGAGATCAATGTTCTCATTGTCCATTTTGATCAAGTTTTGCAGACTCTTTACTGTCTTCTACATTTAAAAGCAGTGACAAAATGCTAATCCATATTTTTTCAATATGAAGAGGGCAATCCTACTCCTCACAATATATCTGTCTGCTTGGAATGGATGTCACATTTTATTCCTTTTAAAATAACTATGAGGCAGATTCCCAAATGCATGTGAGAGTATGTAATCTTTAGTACTCTTTAACGTACTGCTTTTACATATTCTTACATATTCTTACATTCCTTCGTGAATCAGCCGCAAAGCATCTAAATGGGACTTACGGGAACATTTGTGTCATATTTATCTACAGATAGTGCAAATAGAAAGGGTTCTGCCCTCTTTGCCCTTTTACTAAGAGGGCATCGGACGTTTCAGGGCTGATTCACAAAGACGTACAGGAGAACATAAAAGAGTACTCTTGTAATATTACTTCCCGTACTCATAAACGATTTTATGGCTTGGCCTCATGTATCTATTTTTGACCTAGTCTCTCAATTCCTCTGCTCTTATTTCATTCAGTTTCTCAGACTTCACCAGACTCTTTATCATGGTCTTAGCTGGTCTTACTTAACTTGTCCTAGATGAAGGTGACTTGCTGTTTCAGTTATCGTGGTTAAATAATATCGATTCATGGGCAGAGGTTCAGCCAATCAACTGGCCATTTAGGCTGGCCATGGCAACCAGAGCTGCCTCAGCTCAAGACTTACCAATAAAGCTGTCCATATGCCTCTCATACCACAGCATTGGCAGTTCTCGCTCCAGTTAACAGATATATTGCTGGCTTTCCTTTGATAAATGGCTAAAAGGTACTCACATTATCTTGCAGTTCCCTACATCCTCTTATAACCTTTCTAGTAAGGTTTTTCAGGACAAAAATTTCCCTTCCCTGTTGAATCAAAATTTTCCCAGGAAGTGACTCTCACTCCCTTGAATTGTCAGGATTATTCACAATAATTAGGTTTATATTCAAATGGTTCAAACCACTCTCATTCCCTCCTCTGCTTCCACAGCCATACAAGCTTCTGTGTAGGGCAGTGATTGATGAATAGACAGATGGGCGAGAGAGATTTCCTTTTACTTTCGTGGTGACTGCAATGTGGGGTTGTTGAGACTAAGCCTGACACCAGTGGTTTGCTAGCCTCTCTGCTTATCAAAGAACTAGGGAACACATTGTTGAGAATGACCCATCTTGGAGCCCTTTTGCCATTTGCTGTTTTGCTCTATGTGCTTATGATTCTTCGATAATTCCCTTCTACAAAGTGGGTATTCACTAATGCAATAATTAGTAATGCAGAGTATGGTGGAATGTGTTTATTATGTCAAAGGTCTCCCCCTACTTATGAACACCCTACCATATAGGAAAGCAGAAAATATTGTTTATTTATGTTTAATTGAGTCCTAGTGTTATTTACCCTCACCACAGAAGAGGTATGTCATGCAGAGCTTTCTGTAAGATTTAGCAGATATAGGGCCTCATTCTAAGTGTGGCAGTCTTACGTGGCGGTCTGGGCTGTCACAAATACGGCGGTCCGACTGCCACATAACAACCCTGGTGGTCTGACCGCCAGCTCTGCCAGGATCTTGCATCCCAGTGGTCAGGCGGTAGTGGAGATCCGAATCCACCAGGGCAGTGCTGCATGCAGCGCTGCCCTTTGGATTACGACCTCGTTCTCCACCAGCCTTTTCATGGCAGTAACACCACCATGAGAAGGCTGGAGGAGAACAGGTGCACTTGGGATGGGCAGTGCAGGGCCCCCCTGGCCTGCATCATTGCAATGTTTACTGTCTGCTTTGCAGACAGTGAAAATTGCGAGGGTGCTGGTGCACCCTGCCGGCTACAGCATTGCCGCCGGCTCAATTACGAGCGGGTGACAATGCTGTAGTCTGTTTCCCACTAAGCCAGTGGGCGGAAACTAAGGTTACCACCTGCTGATCTAGCGGGACACTCCTAATGACTCTAGCGGAGAGGTCGTTGCATAGATGGCAGCCACCCTATCAGGGGTTTGGCGGACAAGATTTTCTGTCCGCCAAACTCGAAATTACCCCTATCGTCTTGGGAAAAGCTGTAGCAACCCTGATAAAAATGTATACATTTAGTATTGGCAGAACTTTAGTACACAGAGAAAGATAACAATTTACTGATTTTAAGAAATTATTGTTCCTGTCTGGATAAACACAAGAAAATACAGAGAAATGTTGTTAAATGATTGCCAAAGCATCTAACTTTCCTTTAAATTGTAGCAGAAACAAGCATGGCAAACATATGCACTGGAAGTCAGGGTGCAGGGATACGTGGGTGCTGCAGCACTCCAGAAATAATAAGTGCTTCATTTGGGCTGGTGGTTCCCTGTGGGGGGCACCATCACTTATTTTTGAGGGCCAGCACTTATTTTGCTGCAACAGGCATTTACTGTGAGCAAAAGACACATATAGAAAAGACAGAGGAAGATAAAAATGAAAAAGCATAGCAAAAAGAGAAAGCAAAAAGCTGCAAGAGTGAGCTGAAGGGGCAGGGAGTAGCTGTGCATGGATTTGGGAGGCCCAAGATGGCTTTAGGATTACGCTGCCTCAATTTTCTGCGCACGCACATTTAACTGAAGCAGCTGTGTGCTTCAGAGAAAAACTTTGGGCACCTGCACACTTTTATGTGGAAGTTAAACATAGGAAATAATCATGCTAAAATGTGTGCTAAAATGCAGAAGGTGAATTAGCAACAAAGATGCCTTGAAATGTTGTCTTTATCTTGTTACATTTGCTCTGTGTTCAAAGCCCGAGGTAAAATGCTTGTCTATGTCTTGTGACAAATTGCTGCTTATTCCTTTAACACGGGGATTGGTGTTTACTTTTCATTTTCTAACTACAAATATTAAGAGGCTTTTGTAAAGTGCACTATCTGACAATCTTGCTGGAGTAGAAAGAGTGTTTAAGGAAAGACAGAAGTATGTAAATTGTTTTCCTAACACAATCACATTTAAAAATATTTAACTGTATAGTACAAATATTTCAAAATATGCTAGCAGTTAAGAAAGAACAAGTTAATTACTGTTTTGCATTTCTGAAGTGTGGTGGTAGTAAAGGTATTTAATTGGAAAAGAACAAATCAAGATATTTAACTTAGTGATGCGCAAATGACAGTTGCTGAAACCAGATTTCCACACGTTGTTTGTGTGCTATACAGGAGCGACTCGCAATGCTTTGTAGGGGCGGGGCGGCACCCAGGGGGGAATACATTTAAAAAAAAGAACACTTACCTGCAAAGATGCTGCTGCCGCCACCGCGCCGCTCCTGTGCTGCAGGCTGCAGGCGGAGGCTCCCAGCCTGCCCTGCGGCCAATCCTGACACTGCTCGGAGCAGCGTGAGGATTGGCTGGGAGAGCCCAGCCGTGGCATTCCCAAGCAGATTGGGAGCTTGTGCCAGCTCTCTCTAGCCCGGCAACATAGAGCTGGGCTGGAGAGAACACTGTGTGCATGTGTGTTTGACCGTCCAAACAGTCATGCACAATGAGATTCCCCTCAGTGCTAAACCTAGTTTATTATCATTCTGTAGTAAAAGGTTTGCAGCTGCTGCTGCTGGCAGGGGCGCAACGCTCCTCCGCCCTAGCAGAGGAGACGTGCCTGGTGCTAGATAGCTTTAATAGTAAAAGTTGCATGTCTGTGAAAAGGTAGTTGCCACTTCAATTGAAAATTAGCTGTTTACAAATGACAGTACACTACCATGCCATTATATTTGTGACACTGAGCTACAGACCACTCCCTTACTACTCTCCAGCTGAATGGGTGTAGTTCATTTGCTACACTTGTTCTTTGATGCTTGGATTTTCACTATAACTATGCCCATGGTGACGTACTACGGAAGGAGCAGGTTGCTCCGCAGGTTACACACTTGTCGGCATAAACTGCATATTAAGCAGCAAAATGTTTGCAATACTCATATGGCAAACTTAGAAACAAATAGTCCGGCTTTGTTTGTGTCAGGCGTTTGTAATTCTGTGCAAGGGAGTCAAGCTGAATCTGAAGCCTAGAGCAAAACTTCCCAAACTCATAGTAACGTTATATCAGTGTTCAGCTAAACTCAAAGGCTCACATACACTCCAGGGAACAAGAGCCTGCACAATTTGGCGCTGATTGATTGATTGAAAGATGTTTGGCTTCTGGTTACCCAATTAATGAGCAATCCATACATACATTTGTCCTGCATTTAACAAAATAACTTAATTTCAACGCTGTTTATCTGCTCATTTGGTAGTAGAATCAATGCATTTGCTGTCTGCTGTTACTAATTTTCTTAATTAAAGTGTGGTCAATTTTACTTTATCTGGCCGCTAATAAAATAAACGCTTATTTCTCGCCTCAGGGATTTAAAGACAATGTGTATCGGCAAAGACGGAAGTATTTTGTGGATGTTGCCATGAGTTACAAGTAGTAAGTATCAGGCATTCGTTTTTTGTATAAAATGCTGATAGTTGGAGGCTGATTCAATTCTATCTTGGCGATTTTCAGCTGACACATTTTTTCCTTTGTACTAGGTAAATGTGTAATTATTATTGGAGAACCACCTTGTAGTACCGGCATTGCAGTCAATGAGGGCTCATTTAAGTAATGTTGTTATACGGTTCTTGTTGTACTCATATAACAATTTTCAAAAGGTTGAAGATATTTTTCCTGAGGCATCCATTATCATAATTTATGTCGTGAACCAGAATACTGCATGCAACAGATGGCATCTTATTCCATTCAATAGCTAAAAATCATCTCATAGTAAGGCAGTGGATTTCAGGACAGTTCACATCTTAGGTTCTGCTCCAAATTTAATGTACTGTCATTTATAGGGATTTTTATGAGAACTTCATCTAGGACCAGATTTATATATTGTTTGAATTGAATGGGCTCATCTGACTAAATAGAACATAAAGGATCAATCACAGGTCAAAACACAAAGGCCCTAATTTAAGAGGGCCTAGCTCCACTTAAGTGCCGCATTAGCATAGTTTTTGGACACTAAGACGGCGATAAGGTGGCCTTTTCTGCGCACCATATTTACAAAGTGGCACAATGCATGCATTGCACCACTTTGTAACCCTTTGCGCTACATTATGCCTGTGCCAGGCATAATGTAAGCAAAGGGGGTGACCCCTGTTAGGGTCGCCGAAAAAGTGGCACAGAGAAATCGAAGAGATTTATTTATGCAATTTTTAGGCACTTTTAATGCCTGCTCAGAGCAGGCATTAAAAGGAGGCACACCATTGTTTACAAAGGGCCTCAAGGGCTTTGCAGGAGTAGCGCCAATTTTTTTTACGCTAATCCTGCAAAGCTCTGAACTAGTGTAAAAAATTAAGACGCTAGTTCCCTAACTATCACCATGGTGAGCCGTACCTTAGATACGGAGCACACATGGTGGCGTTAGGGGGGGGCGCTAAGGGGCGCAAGAAAAGTGGCGCTGCGCTGGGTGCAGCACCACTTTTCTTAAATCTGGCCCAAAATGTACTTGCAGACTGAGCGGCAGCCAGGCACAGAAAGCAACAAGTGGGTGCGATGCGATGTACTGCAAATGCGTTTCATTGGAGGTACAGCAACACGTTATCATCATCAAAGAAAACGTTCTTATGTAGTCAACGGATAAACTCAGTCCATTTTCATAAATCCACTATATCCAAATCCTTTTCTTACAAGTTTATTTATTAGGGATTCTCATTAATCTAAGATCCCAGCCAACACGTGTTTTGAGGCACCCACTTTCTCAAGGTTTATATAGAAATCTACTCTCATTGTCTTTCAGGTCATTAGATACATTTGTAGCATTTCTTTGGTTGGGTTGTCCTTAATACAGTACCAACATCCTGTATATTGAAGTTGCTGATGCCTTGGTTAGGGAAACTAAAGAATACAGGATTTGGATTATAGTGGATTTATGAATATGAAGTAAACCATTTCAGTTAACAACATTAGAACATTATCTTTAAAGATAATAACGGTTACTCTACCTCCAATGAAACAGATTTGCAAATACTAGTAAACGCGCAGCTTTACTTTCCTGATGAAAACCAATCGTTAAGGCATTACATTTCCGTTCTTTTCTTGGGGTAGAAACATCGAAGAGTCTTTAATTGCGACCTGGACGGTAACACCAGTCACTGGAAGAGAATTGTAGGATTAGCAACTGACCCTCTAACAGACGAGGCTGTAAATAGGCAATGGATTAATACAGACAGCCTATGTGCAGTCGCCTGTGTACACTGCCATTGATTCATTGTTTTTATTTGTAACTATTTACTACTTGGTACTTTGCAGGAGCACTTTTGTATCACTTTTTCACATTACGGAGCAACCGTTGTATTTTGAAATTACAGTGTATGTTATGGAGCATAAATATATACAACAGTTATATATATATATATATATATATATATGTGTATATATATATTTATATATATGTGTGTGTGTGTGTGTTTTTTTCCCTTTTTTCCCTTATCTCTGCTTTTAGTCAAGTTATGAGTAATTAGTTTGCTCTTTGAAGATTTCCTTCTTTGTGTGTAAGTTCATTGTTTGTTTTATCTGTATGGACCACTTTGTTGTTTGTACTGAGCTATACCCAGGTCCTACAGTACACGGGGTTACCCCTTTGCGTTGTAATGAATTATAAGTAGGGGGCACTGCATATGCGACATCGCATTCTCAGTTGGGTGTGCCCACCACCAACAATGTGCCCATTTACAGAAGACCATTTACAAGCCCCCATGTTGTTGAGTGGGTTCCCATTCTGGTGCACATGTTATACTAGCCCCATTCATATTGCAAAAGGGATCAGCCAAGCACCTGGTGCCCCCCTGTACGACTAAAGTGCCCCAGGGGTTTGTTGTCAGGAATGTGCCTGTTCCTGTGAGGGAGAGTCAGACTCTGAACTCATGATAATGTACCAGTCTTCCTTTGGGACTTCCCAAGAGGCAGAAAGATAACCCAACCTCCCAGGCCAATCTAGAATCGGTAAAGAGTGGTATAAGAGCAAAGAAAGGCAAGAAAGAAACACACAACACCAGCCAGAGGCCCTTCACTGGAGAGTTCCTCTGCATGCCTAGGATGGATGGCATTGTAATAATCCCAGAGTCTGGACTGAAGGACCAAAAAGAACAACTGGCACAATGACAATCAATATGTATGCAGGAATCACACATATAAAAGTATGTATAGCCAAGGAAGTCAATGGAACTTATGGGTGCTTCAGACGAGATTGATGATGAGGCCCTAAGGCACAGGGAAATGGCAAGAGGCCTGGCAGCACCCAGGGGACCTTCAGGCAAAGCAGCAGCAATGACGGGACAAAAATAACCAACGAGGGCCATGGAGCATAGATCTAGGAGGAAAGGAGGTAACTCAAACAGAAAAAATGGAAACACTAAACAACGAAGGGAATAAAGAAATTAAAGTGGAGGAAACTCAATACTGTCAAGAACTAACCGAGAACTGGAGTCATACAACAAATGGAAAGTTGCCTGGCACCATCTATCTAGGGAGTAGCTTCTTTTTTATAGTGAGCAGGAGGTACCGCACTCCAGCTACCTGCCCTCACCTGGAACTGCCTGTTCTGACATATGTGTGAACCGGCTGCCAGGAGCATCCCCTTCCATTCTTTCGTGACCCTCTTTAACATATATAAACAGACTTGCACTTATATCTCTTTCCCACCATATTCCTAGATGAAATTCTGATATATATAAAGCTGTTGCAAATACCCATTTAACTATTGTGGTACCATGTCTAATGTGACCACCTGTGACAACAGAACCTCAAACTTCTAAGTATATATATGTTTACAGTCTATCAAGTTACTGGACATTTTAATGCATTTCATGAAAAGGTATTAACTGACAGTCTGTATCAACATTGTAAGTACTTGGGTTACTAGTATAATAAGCACAATACTTGTCAGGACCACAAAAATTGTTACATAAACCTGTACTTATTCCTATGGTAACTTGGCATAAAAGCAATCAGGCTCGACTTGTAGGCAATGTGTAAAGTATTTATGCAGCACTCATAGAGTAAAATAGTGAAAAAACAACACAAGAAAAGTCCCAAACCAATTTAAAATCTAATAATAAAATTACACCAAAATGACAAAAACCCAATCAGTAGAACCAGAGAGTACATTTTTAAAGTTTAGATGAATGTACAGCGAAAAAGCACAAAATGCAGCTCGTGATTATCTTGTAATGCTGGACCGAGGGAAAGTCACCTGCTCAGGCCTACATTGATGCAGCGCATGTTAGATTCAGGTTTGTTCTGCTGAAGAGTTATTTTCTCATGTCCACGCGAAGAGTTGCGGTTTGTGTTAGTGGGTGCCAATAGGAGGTCGTTATTTGCACAAGGAGCAGGTCGGGCATTGTGGGCAGGTGCTGCTCTAGCTCAAAGAGCCAGTCACTGGTGGAGCTTCACTTTGGCGGCTGACGCAGGCCATCAATTCTCTTGGGTCACATTCTGGTCGCAAGGGGCCCAAAACCTCTGTATGTTCACCTTTTGCCAGGAGAAGTACAATCTGATGCCAGCCCGGGGTCCATGACCTGGGGCTTACCCCTTTGGGATCAGGACTCACTCCAGCAGAGGCCAGCATAACTGCTCAAGCAGCTCCAGGCAGGGGCAGTTGGTGCTGGTTAGCTGGGCATGCAGCAATGCCTCTGGAAGTTCATTGTGTCCTTGTAGATTACACAGGAGTTTAGCCAACTGTCCCTTGGGGTCACTTCAGGGGAGCCTGGGTTCAAGGCAGCAGGTTGAATCTTCCTTCTTCCAACAGCAGGATAGTCCTTCTTCTGCCACTTTTATACCTGTTTCCAGCCTTTGTGTGAGGGAATTCCCTGGCTCAGTCCCAAAACTGGTTCTGGTCAGTTCTTCCCCTTCCCATTCCCAGTTCCAAACTGTCTAGTGTGACAAGGGCAGGCCTGGTGTTGTGTGCCTTTATGTGTCCTGCAGATAGGATCCTTTGAAGTGTTATCACTTTAGGGCACAGCTTCTCTCCAGTCAGCCTGTCAGGAAGACCCTCTCCCTCCACAACTAAGCCTCTTTTGTGTTTATGTCTGGAGGCAATACACAAAACACCACCGGACAGCCATTCACAATCTCATGACCTTGGACATAGGCAGAAATGTCCATTTGGGTTAGTGGGGAAAAATGACAGCATTAAAAGTGCAGTTTTTTAAATAGTAACTTACAGTTCAACTTTAGGATTTTAACCCCTTCGCTGCCAGGCATTTTCCCCCTCAGCTGCCATGCCTTTTTTTGGCTATTTGGAGCAGTTCGCGCTTAGGCTTTCATAAATTTTTGTCCACATAAGCTACCTAGGCCAAATTTGTGCACTTTTTTCCAACATCCTAGGGATTCTAGAAGTACCCAGAGTTTGTGGGTTCCCCTAAAGGAGACCAAGAAATTAGCCAAAATACAGCTACGATTTCGTATTTTTTTTAAAAATGGGAAAAAGGGCTGCAGAAGAAGGCTTGTGGTTTTCTTCCCTGAAAATGGCATCAACAAAGGGTTTGTGGTGCTAAAATCACCAGTGTCACAGTTTTTGGTAACAGGCAGACTTGAATCAGAAAACCACATTTTTCAACACAAGTTTGGCATTTTACTGGGACATACCCCATTTTTACTATTTTTTGTGCTTTTAGCCTCCTTCCAGTTAGTGACAGAAATGGGTGTGAAACCAATACTGGATCCAGGAAAGCTAAACATTTCTGAAAACTAGACAAAATTCTGAATTCAGCAAGGGGTAATTTGTGTAGATCCTACAAGATTTTCCTACGGAAAATAACAGCTGAAATTAAAACATATTGAAATTGAGCTGAAAAAAAAGCAATTTTTCTCTACGTTTTACTCTGTAACTTTTTCCTGTGATGTCAGATTTGTGAAAGCACTATACCGTTACGTCTTCTGGACTCTTCTAGTTGCAGGGCTTGTATATATATAGAGCTCGTAGGTTTATCAAGAATCCTAGGTACCCAGAGCCAAAAAATGAGCTGCACCTTGCAATGGGTTTTCATTCTATATCAGGTATACAGCATTTCATTTGGTGAAATATAAAGAGTGAGAAATAGGTATCAAGAAAACCTTTGTATTTCCAAACTGTGCACAAGATAGGATGTTGAGAAGCAGCGGTTATTTGCACATCTCTGAATTCTGGGGCCCCCATACTAGCATGCGAATTACAGGGCATTTCTAAAATCGACGTCTTTTTTACACACTGTCTTACATTTGGAAGGCAAAATTGGAGAGAAAGCCAAGGGGCAAGAACACTTGTTCTGATAGTCTGTGTTCCCCCAAGTCTCCTGATAAAAATGGTACCTCACTTGCGTGGGTAGGCCTAACGCCTGCGACAGGAAATGCAACATGGACACATCACATTTTTACATTGAAAACTAAACTGTTTTTTTGGAATGTGCCTAGCTGTGGATTTTGATCTCTAGCTCAGCTGGCACCTAGGGAAACCTACCAAACCGGTGCATTTTTTAAAACTAGACACCTAGGGAAATCCAAGATGGTGTGACTTGTGGGGCTCTCACCAGGTTCTGTTACCCAGAATCCTTTGCAAATCTCAAAATGTGGCCAAAAAAACACTTTTTCGTCACATTTCAGTGACAGGAAGTTCTGGAATCTGAGAGGAGCCACAAATTTCCTACCATACAGTGTTCCCCCAAGCCACCTGATAAAAATGATGCCTCACTTGTGTGGGTAGGCCTGGCGCCCGTGACAGAAAATGCCCCAAAACACAACATGGACACATCACATTTTCCCAAAGAAACAGAGCTGTTTTTTGCAAAGTGCCTAGCTGTGGATTTTGGCCTCTAGCTCAGTCTGCACCTAGGGAAACATCCCAAACCTGCGCATTGTTTTGAAAACTAGACACCTAGGGGAATCCAAGATGGGATGACTTTTGGGGCTCTCACCAGGTTCTGTTACCCAGAATCCTTTGCAAATCTCAAAATTTGGCCAAAAAAACTTATTTCGGTGACAGAAATTTCTGGAATCTGATAAGAGCCACAAATGTCCTTCCATCCAGCGTTCCTCCGAGCCTCCCGATAAAAATGGTGTCTCACTTGTGTGGGTAGGCCTAGTGCCTGCAAAAGGAAATGCCCCAAAACACTATCTAGACACAACAAAATTACCAAATACAAGGGGAGGCACCTGCGTTTTTGTTCCTGGACTCAGCAGCCATACAGGGAAACCTACCAAACCCAGATATTTCTGAAAACTAGACACCCAAGGGAGTCCAGGGAGGTGTGACTTGCATGGATCCCCCAGTGTTTTCTTACCCAGAATCCTCAGGGAACCTCAAATTTAGCTAAAAAATCAAATTTTCCCACATTTCTGTGTGGGATCACCGCACCGGGACAAATTTCCTACCACCCAACATTCCCCTCAGTCTCCCAGTATAAATTATATCTCACTTGTGTAGGTAGGCCAAGTGGCTGTGACAGGGAAGAGACAAAAACATGTCGAAATTGAGGGGGAACCAAAGTGGGTCCCAAAAGGTTTGAAAAAAAACATTTCTAGGCTGACAAGTGGGGCAAAAGTTTTATTGGCATAGATGACACAATGCTGGGTGGTAGGAATTTTATAGATTCCTGCAGATTCCGAAAGGTTCCATCACAAAAATGAGGAAAAAATTTGTGATTTCCAGCAAAGTTGGAGATTTGCAGGGCATTGTGGGTAAGAAAATGGTGCGTGGTGCATGTGAAGCACACCACCCTAGACTCACCCAGATGTTTAGTTTTCAGGCGTGTCTAGGCCTTGTGGATTTGTCTACATGGCAGGGTCCCAAAGTCCAAAAACAGCAGCCCTCACCATTCCAAGTGGGATGATTTTGAGAGTTAGCCAAGCTCTCATGGCCCAAATGTAAAACTAAAACCCAAAATAATCAAATGTCCTCTTGCTTGCCGTGGGATAAGATGTTTTAGTGTGTGGGGGGAGAGCTGAAAGACTGTTACCCCCTTCAGTTGGGGTGGGGGCATAACCATGGCCATACTGGTTGGTAGCCCCCACTCCACTCTTTTTAGTTTTTTTTTAAATTCCCTGGCTTCTAGTAGACTTTCTACTCCCCCTGGGGTGTGGATCGGGGTAATTGCCCCATCTGTCCATTGGTGGGCAGAACAACTTTGGCCCCATTTCTTTGGGGTGGGGCTATGGCCATACCCCCACCCTCTTATTTTGAAAGAAAAATCTTCCCTGGTCTCTGGTGCGCTTTCTGCCCCCTTGGGGGCAGATGGGTCTTCCAAAAATAGGCCGATCTCCCCCCAAAGGGGGCAGGTATGGCCAACAGTAATGTGTCCCCCATGGGGAGCAACCCTTGCCCAAGGGGCTGCCCCCCCACACAAAACACACACATTCACACACACCAATCCCTGGTGCTTAAGTGGTTTCTGTCCCCCCGGGGCAGATCGGCCTAATAAAAATAGGCCAATCTGCCCCCAAGGGCAGCAGAAATGGCCTAACATTAATTTGCCCCCCAAGGGGAGCGACCCTTGCCTAAGGGGTCGCTCCCCTTGCGTGAAATTGGCGCAAAGAAAAAATCCCCGGGGCCTTGTGGTTTCTGCCCCCCTTGAGGGCAGATCGGCCTAATAGAAATAGGCTGATCTGCCGCGAAGGGGAGCAGAAATGGCCTAAAATAAATTTGCCGCCAGGAGAACGACCCTTGCCTAAGGGGTCACTCCCCTTGTGTGAAATTGATGCAAAAAGACAAAAATCCCTGGTGTCTAGTGGTTTTTGCCCCCCTTGGGGGCAGATTGGCATAATAAAAATAGGCTGATCTGCCCCCAAGGTGGGCAGAAGAGGCCTAAAGACAATTTGCCCCCCAGGGAAGCGACCCTTGCCTAAGGGGTCGCTCCACACATATAAAAAAATAAAATAAGCACAAAAAAAAATCCCTGGTGTCTAGGGGTTTCTAATTACAATAGGCCGATCTGCCCCCAATGGAGGCAGAAATGGCCTAAAACAAATTTGTACCCCCAGGGGAGTGCCCTTGCCTAAGGAGTCGCTCCCCTCACGTGAAACTGGCAAAAAACAATCCCTGGGATCTAGTGGTTTCTGCTCCCCTTGGGGGAAGATTGGCCTAATAAAAATAGGCCGATCTGTCCCCAAGGGGGGCAGAAATGGCCCAAAATAAATTTTTCCCCCAGGGGAGTGACCCTTGCCTAAGGGGTCGCTCCCCACATATAAAAAAAATAAAAGAAACAAAACAAAATGTAGCCCTGGTGTCTAGCGGTTTCTGCCCCCCAGGGGTAGAAATGGCCTAAAAATAAATGCCCCCCCTGGGGAGCGGCCCTTGCCCAAGGGGCCTCTCCACTTATAAGTAAACATTTAAAAAAAAACTCCCTGGTGTCTAGTGGGCATTTTTACTGCCTTATCACATTGCGATCGGGAAGCAGAAATGCTGAGAGAGACATGAAAGGAGAGGAAAGGTTTTTCCTCTCCTTTCATGCCTCTCTCGCCCCCTCCATGTGATTGGAGGAGAAATGCCTTTGCAGCGCGGAGGGGTAGGCCTCTGATGAGGTCAGCGCGCGGTCAAGGGGGTGTGGGGGCGGAATGGGAAGCGATTCCCCTTCCATACCTGCCCGGGGGCGCCAAGGCAAGGCTCATGGGGGAAACACTAGCGCTCCCCGCATGGGCCGGTCCAAGGACGTAACGGTTACATCCTTGGCGCCACAGCCAAGGACGTAACCCTTACGTCATTGGCTGCGAAGGGGTTAAATTACAAGTGGAAACATTGTTTCTCTATTTGGTCCCAAACCAAAGTTATCACTTATTAAGTATAATAAGGTAACCCAGTGTTAGTCTACGGAAGAGATAGCAGTGAAAAATTAGTTTAGAAATGTTCCACATAAGGACATGTAATATAGAAGTATACATGTCCTACATTTTGAGTACAATTCACCCTGCCCTATAGGCCTTTAGGGCCTACATTAGGGATGACTGATAAATATTAAAAAAAGAACATTTAGAGCTGGCAAAAGGTTTATTTCTCCAGGTTGAAATGACAGTTTAATACTGCACTAAAGGCTGCGGTGGCCGTCCTGAGACATATTTTAAAAGGCACAATGGATGTTGCTGCCCACTAATAGCATTTAATTTGCAGGCCCTGGATACATGTGGCACCATTTACCAGGGACCTATAAGTAAAATAAATATACCAATCAAATGTAGGCCAATTGTACCATAGTTTTACAGTTTTACCACTGGTTAGAAGGACAAAAGTACACAGAGTCCTAAAAGGCAACAAAAATGGGCTCTGTAAAAAAAGGCAAAGAAAGGCAATAAGCGTTATATTTGTATTGACATTAATGACGTTTCACTGCTATTTGGGATCTGGGGTGACATTTCTCTTGGGTGTATGTGACTTTGTGCTTATTTGTAGAGCTGCACTAGAGCTTCAGAGAAATCACTCTGGTATGTTGAATGAGCCTAGATGTTCGTGTCTGAAAGTGATAGTTTGGAAGAGGCTGTCTCTGTCAAATATTCTGTATGAGGACTCTGGGCTAGTGAACATTCCAAGATTGTGAGTCTCTAAAGGCTTACCTGTGGTCATTCCTTGCTATACATTGGGAGAAACCCAAGGCTCACCTTTTGAAAATGTAAAGAATCAGGTGTGTTGGAAAGTGGATTGGTAAGAGCAGGTAAGTACCTACACTTAGCAATAGGCCACAAACCCCTACTGGGTCCAGTTAGGTTTCAATACATTAACCCCAGCTCAACCCTTGGTAGCTTGGCAATGAGCAACATGGCTTAACAAAGTGTGTAAAGCTTTCAAATATCACAAAACAGTAATAAAATAAAACATAGGAAACAGTTTAAAATCCCAAACCAATTTATAAAAATAGGATTTTTTAAAATGTTTAATTTGTCACCAGAACGAATAAATTCGGATAAGGGGATCTGGGGATATGAATTTTTGAAGAATTTATGTGTTTTAGCTCATAGAAACAGAAACTAAAAACGCCACTTGGGACCTCTGGTCGCACCTCAACCGGGGCAAAGTCAAAGTTTAAGGCTGACTTTGCTGGAGCCATGCTCGGCTACAGCAAGTGGGAGGCCTCGGTCAAAAGTTTACCTTCGGACTTAGGGGCATATTTAAGAGCCTCTAGCACCATTTCAATGCTACATTGGTGTCATTTCTTATGCTAATGTGGGGTTAGAAGGCCAAAAATGCTGTGCCATATTTACAAAGTGGCACAATCCATGCATTGCGCCACTTTGTAACTCTTTGCACTACATTATGCCTGCGCCAGCCAAAATGTATGCACATAGGGCATTCCCCCATTAGGGGGGCTGAAAAAATAGCACAAAGAAATCTCAGAGATTTCTTTGCGTCATTTTTTCGGCACTTTTAACGCCTGCTCAGAGCAGGCATTAAAAGAAGGCTTCCATTGGTTACAATGAGCCTTTGGGTGCTTTGCAGGATTAGCGACAAAAGTGTGTGATGCTAATCCTGCAAAGCACAAGACAAGCATAACAAATTCTGATGATAGTCCCCTAACTACCACCATAGTGTGTTATATTTTAAATATGGCACACACATTGTGGCATTAGTGGGGCGCTAAGGGACGCAAGAAAAGTGGCGCTGCACTGTGTTCAGTGCCACTTTTCTTAAATGTTCCCTTTGTCTTTTTCTTCAAGATTTTTCCCACGGGGTGAAGTCACCAATCTGATCCGATCTCACTAGAGCCCTTGTCGGATAAGCTTTGCAGGAGACCTTGGTGAAGAATTCTACCTTCAGACTTAGATGATTTTCCAGGATGAAAATCTTTGTCCGGGCAGGACTTGAATTAGGACCCGACGACCCTGGAGCCCTCCTCAGATACGCTGTGTTGGAAGTCCTGGTGAACTTTTTACGTTCTGACTTTGTCAGTTTTTTGGAGCTTTTTCTCTCTGACATCGAAAGACACTCCACAGCAAGCCGATTTTGAGTCAATGTTGTCAGATTGCCTTTCTAGGAGCCCCTAGTGAAATCCTGGAAGTCTGGGGCTCTGGAGCTTTTCAGCAGGACGAACCTGCAAGTCAGGCCGGTTTGCGGTTGAGGTAAGCCGACTTGACTCATGATATCAGATTGGTCGCTTTATGGAGCTTTTTCTAAAAGTTCTCCAAACTTCTCCAAATTTCTGGATCTTCTTCCAGAAGGTCTTTGAAGGTTCGCAGCTCACTCCAAGGTTCTAGAAGCTCTGAGTTGCCCCTTGAGAGTTAAGTCTCCAACTACCAGGATGCACCTTGCTCAAACTCCAAAATGACCAATGGACAGTGGTCAGCTAGTCAGTTTCTTCAGGATTTGATGCAGGAGACTCTGGTTACCTTTTTTCACCTGTCACAAACAGGGAGTCCCTTCTTGAACCAGTTGAAGCCAGGCCAAGTCCCTTTTGTGGTGAAGCCCAAGTGTGCAGCTGGTGCAGTCCTTCAGGGTACAGTGCCCAGGTGCAGGTCGGGGGTCCAGCAGGGCAGTACTTCTTCTGACATTGTTCCTTGTAGGGATCTGAGGTTTGGGTGCAGGTCTGCCATATTTATCCTTGCTCCTGGATTGGAAGCGTGGGGGCAACTGACAGGGCAACACCTTCTTGGATGACCACTTCCTGGGAAGTGTGGCAAAAATCAATCCCAGGGAGCAACATTCTTTAAAAATCAAAAATGGCACAATCTGAATTTTGGATGTTAGAACTGGCTGAGTCCACCCACTGGTGTGGCTCAGTTCCCTTAACACACCCCTCTCCAGCCCTCTCCTAATCTAATCAGGGGGACACCTGGCTGTCTAGGTTTGCAGGAAATGGAGGAGGTCCTGAGCTGCTCCAAATGTCCTTCCTTCCTTTGAAGACCAGTTTGGCATCTCTCCCCCATCCTGTTTCACCATCTGCTGATGCAGATCTCCTCCCACAGGCACTTACTTTGTCTTCAGCCCAGGCCACTTCACACCTCATCAAGGCAGCCTGACCAGGCTGCCAGAGGCTGGCCAATCAAGAAGGGCACTACAGAGCTGAAGTTGGCAATTTTCAGGTAGAGTCCTAAAACTCGTTCCCTGAACAAGTTATATTAAATTCAACAATGGCAAGTTGTTGGATTTATTATATCAATAATTTGTATACCAAACGTGACATATCTAGCTCCTTTTGAGACTTTATTAATTAAAATGAAGGCTCCCCATTTTAGCCTATGAAGCCCATTCACTACAGTGAGGGAAAAAACGAATGTGGTTATTTTTCCTCACCAGGGCTTATAAAACATCTTTTATAAGGTCACTGCTTATAGTTACACTGCACCCAACCCTGGGAACACCTAGGGCACACATTAGGAGTGATATCTGTAAAAATAAGGTCGTTTAAGTGGAAGTACTTTAAAGTCCAAAGTTGAAGTTGCATGTAATTTTAATTTAAAAGCAGCTAACAAGGCAGGTCTTCCTTTAAAATTACACTGGGCACCTCAGTAGTGCACTCATGGGTGCACTACCTATACTGGAGTCCCTAAATCTACATGACCCACCATATACTAGCGCTTTATAGGTAGGTTGATGCTGCCAATTATAATTAGCCTAATTTGCATAGTCATTTTAATCAGAGCACAGGCCTTGGGACTGTTTAGAAGTGCCCGGGCACCATCAGAGTCAGGAAAACACCAGCAAAAAGTGAAAAATGGGGGCAAAATGTTAGGGGGCATCTGCAATCTGCCCAGTTTTCTCACAAGGGGGCCTAGTTATACACTCATGCTCTGCTACTTACGTATGAACAAATGCACTTCATGGGGCTTCTTGCTCTTATTACCACCGCCCCTATTACAATTCAGAATGTAAGCTGGTGCATTTAAGAGGTTCTAGTACATATTTTCCTTACCACATATAGGAGAAGAAATGTTATTCTTCTTTTTGTAACCTTTCAAGTTATGATGAAAAGGAAGTCAATATTCGTGGTAGTTATATATGTAAGGTATGTTATGTACTTCTGAAGTACAGCTAAGTAAACATGCGGATTCACTCATAAGAAACAAGGTACTGGTCTAGTGGTCACAGTCTTGGCACATAAGAACTCAGATCTTTTACCCTCAAATTGTGAGAGTTAGACCTCTTCTCTTGTTTACTAAACAACACTATTACAAAAGGTACATTGCTTAGTGAATATGTAGGTAAAGCACAAGGAGACTTGCAAAGGTACATTAGACCCTTTCAAGTGCGAGAGCTCCCAAACCTCCATTCAAAAATCTATATCATGATAGGGCAGAGAATCTCCATGAGCAACCATTGTTTTGTTTATGATCTCAGTCTGGTAATTTGTGGGAGCCCTGGGGCCATCAAGTGGCACATTTTATCTGACCTTCTTGTATTTTCCAAGCGTTTGACTTGGGACCTTGCTCTTTGAATCCTTGTACAGTTTATACCTTCTTAGAATTTTGTGGTTACTCGAAGAAGTTCATCTCTTTCTCACAACTAGTATATGTACTCTATAGGGGCCCATCTATCAATGGTACTTTTTCCAGTGTTAATTGTGGTATTCTGGGAGAAGTCCCCATCATGATGTATATTCATATTTCCTTCAGAGGCAAGACTAGGATGCCAAAGGAATAAGCAGCGAGTTTGAGGATTGCACACAGGTCCCATGTAGTCCACCCACCTCCTGACAATCTACAGTGCTGCAGTCACACTTTGGTAAAATGTACCACCCGCGCTCTGGCCAGTCACAGTTTCTTCCCATTACAGTTTCTGGGTTTCTTTGGCACTGAGCACCACTCAGAGCTCGCATGTTAAGCACATGGATATTCCCATCGTTCCTCTTTGTGTGATCGAGGCCACTGTATTGGGTACTTGCGTACTTGCCAACATTCTGTGACCAAACGAGTTTTTCAGGTTTCAAAACCACTAACTGGAATAATTACGATGTCATCAGAAATCAGTTAACATAACATAGTCCTCGTTTTTCATAAAATGTTTTTATTAGCACTGAAAAAATCACAAACAACAGTCTTTGCACCTGAATAATTGTGCTTCCTGCACAACGTCTTCAGGTGCCTAAGCATTCTTTGCACTCTTGGATCTCATTTTTCTGAGAACGTTTTGTGATGTTTCTTTGCATGAATGGAGGATCCTGCCTAGAATTTAGGAGGAATAAATCCTTAGGCAGTCGGAATGCTGTAAAATCTGCAGCCTACCGCCTAAATGGGTAGGGCCGAAAAGTATGCAGCCAGTCAGTCAGTCCAGGGAGGACATAATGCTTCAAAGGTTTTTAAACATTTTTATTTTTTTAATTGTGAACAGAACATTTGAGCGTACGTTGCACATGGAACGGCATTATTCGCAGTGCTCAAAGTCTGCTGAGATTACCATGCGAAATGAACTACACAGTACACATTGTATCTGTTTGTGCACGTGCATATGACACATGAAAATACATAACAACGTAATAAACATAGTTCAGACGTCCACGTGATAAAAGTTACTCGAATAAGGAGAAATTACACATATAAAGTGCCTTCATAGTCGAGAAATGACATTTTGTGAGAAAGGACTTGTTGGTATTATGTTGTGCAGTTCATGTCTGGTTGTTTGTATTATGGTGCAAGGTACTGTGATCTGGGTCCAGCACAACTACCCATGCTAAGGGTCAGATTTATTATAGACAAAGAGTGTGGTGCGCTCCTAGATTGGCCATTCACTGAACATCAGAGGGACACACCCCGGTAGTGTCTATGCTTCATCATCTGAGCCAGTGACCTGAAAGGTTGACAACATTTCATCCTACATATGCGCTGCTGGGTGCTTGCACAAGTCTCTTTGTTCCTCCCCATGAAGGGTCAAGCTCTCGCTTGCTGCCAGCCTTCCCTTTTCCCAGCACCACTGGTCTACTGGCAGGGTCTCCGGGGATTGCCACTCCAGCGCTGTTGTTCTTTTGGTCAGCAAAAAAGCCAGATCGAGGAATTTGCTGCCTGCTTTGCTCAGTCCAGTGTGGCAAAAGAGACTTGGGAGACACTAGGCTTGCATGTGTAGGACTTTTCTTCCCAGGGTTGCCTCCAGTAGATCTGTAATTTCCTTTCAGTATAGCACTTGTGAGGTTGCATTTGGAGCATGACAGAGAATGCAGCGGATATATCTTAGTTACATTTATTTGGTGTTAAGCACATTCTATGTGTGTATGTATGTTATGCACTTCAGAAGTACAGCTAAGTAAACATGCGGATTCACTCATAAGAAACAAGGTACTGGTCTAGTGGTCACAGTCTTGGCACATAAGAACTCAGGTCTCTTACCCTCAAATTGTGAGAGTTAGACCTCTTCTCTTGTTTACTAAACAGCATTATTACAAAAGGTACAATGCTTAGTGAATATGTAGGTAAAGCAAAAGGAGACTTGCAAAAGTACATTATACCCTTTCAAGTGCGAGAGCTCCCGAACCTCCAGTCAAAAATCTATATGTTGATAGGGCAGAGAATCTCCATGAGCAACTAATGTTTTGTTTATGAGCTCAGTCTGGTACCTTCTGGGAGCCCTGGGGCCATCAAGATGCACATTGTATATGGCCTTCTTGTATTTTCTAAGCGTTTGACTTAGGACCTTGCTCCTTGAATCCTTGTGCATTTTATATCTTCTTAGATTTTTGTGGTTACTCGAAGACGTTTATCTCTTTCTCACAACTAGTATATGCACTCTATAGGGGATCAGTTAGAAGGGCACTTCCTGCACAAAAAACAATCCAAGGAGGCATATTCCTCTCTCTATGTATTCTGCAGAATGCAGCACACATGGAAACAAGAAGTTACAAATATAAATAAAGATATTTCTCCTCGTTATGCCCCTGTCTAGTAGGCACACCATTCTGTCACACATCCAGGTTTACAAATCTTTGTAAATCTGGGTTTGCATCTAAATATGTGGGTGGATGCAGGGTAATGCCCCTGCTCCTCCCATGTAACACTTACCCACTCAAAGTGATGGAGGGCTGTATTGCATCACTGTGTGGTTACTAAACCTTACAAAGCCACGCAAATTGGCTTAGTAAATGCTTGGTAAATGACAAAAGTCATTATGCGTCAGGGCTGCACCACAAAAGTGATGCAACACCGTTGCAAAATACAGATTTTCAACAGCTTTGGTGGAATGAAAATCTGGACTTTATTAAAGACACAGAGGCTAATATTGTGCAGTAATTCCTTTATTGCCACCAGTCAGAAGCCATTATGAAGTCATCAGAACTTAGAACATTAAAACATTCCAAAGATTATAAGACTCCTTAACAAGAAGTCCTCTTCCTTCTTTTATTGAAGTTGCAAAATTCCCCTGTGAATCATAAAACTTTCTCCAATCATTTATCTCCTTCCTCATCAGTGTCTGATGAATCACACAGTTAAACGTGACCTGTCAGAAAATAACTAATATTTTAGGGAGGCAAAATTATAGGGAGGGATAATATTAGCCTCTGTGTCTTTAATAAAATCTAGATTTTCTGTTCACCAGAGCTGTTGAAAATTTACATTTTCTGTCAAAGACCTGGAAGCTTACATTATGTAAGCTTAAAGCTTTACAATCAAACACCTTACTGCACTGTCTACAGGCTTGAAATAAAAATGCCTAAATATAGAAAAAGATGACCAATCAGCACACTGCAAAATATATTGCAAACTTCCACCAATAAAGCAAGCCTTAGAAGCAGCTTCTCCTCTCACTGAATGAGCACTGAACATACATCCACACCAGATCTTTCACCCTTCTTGCGAGAATAGGAGAAAAGACCCCTTTATTAGGATACCTAAATAAGAAGCCGAGTCTCTCTACTTGGCCTTAAAAAATTGGTTTTCCTCTCGTACTCCTTAACACATCTAACCACACACAGCTTCTCTCTCACCTCAGAATATGGGTTAAAAACGTAACTGGAATACGTCTTTATTCTTTGTCTCAAATGAAAACAATTGCCTTCAGGTGTATAAGACCTGCATGATACTTCCAAAGCTCTCACAATGGACACTTTCCTAAAAGAGACCAAAGAAAGCAACATTGTCGATTTTAAAGACAAGTCTCTCAAACTGAGGTTTTCATTACAGTCCAAACTCTCAATAAATCTCTAAATCTTCTCAACATTTCAAAGGGAATTATACCTAGACCATGAAGGTTTCCATAACCTAATACTCCTCAAAGGTCTTCTTACCATAATGCCCTGTATTCCCATTTCCATCATAATTGGGTACCAAGTCTCAGACCTCCTTAGTGAAGTGATCAATACTACTCTCTCCTTCCATCTGCGTATCATTCCAGTTACCCTGACGATCATTGCAAAAGGTGGAAACATGTACCGAAGTAGACCCTCCAAACCTAAATAAAGCACCTACTCCTGCTGCCTCTGGGTCTGGTCTTCGACTGAAGAACCTTTCAGCTGGGCATTTAGTTTGTTTGCAAAAAGATCCACTTGAAACGGACCCAATAATTTCTCTGTTCACTTGGAAACACTCTAATTCAGCATCCAATCACTTGAATTATGGAAATGTCATGAAGACAAATCTACTGTTACATTCCTCAAACCTGGAATGTGCTCTGCCTCAACTCTTAGACTCCTCTTTTGACAGAATTTGCAAATATTTTAGCTAAATCTGCTAAACCTTTTAACCGAGGTCCTCCTAAATTGTTGACATACCTCACCACTGACGTATTGTTCATGCAAAGTAAAAGTGAACATTTCACAGATTTGTCTGCAAAACACTTTAGCACAAAAGAACCTGCCAATAACTGCAAACAAGTTATATGCAAATTCTTTTCTTGTTCTCGCCAGCGACCATCAGTTCTTGAAGATTCACATCATGCACCCATCCTTCCAAGCTTGCATCTGACTCCACCATTGATCCTGCATTCTCCGTTCCATGCTTCCATATTTCTTAACCACCATGTCAGCCCTTTGCTCACCTCCAATGTCAGAGAAACTGTCTGTGAGTAACGCAACCCACTTCTCAAGTATTTTGCTTTCAACCTCTGTAAGGCTCAATAGTGCAAGAGACCAGGGAAAATAGTTTGAATAGTAGAATATGAAAGGCCCACAATATAAGTGAACACCCTTAATGAAATCACATTATTTTTCAGAACATTCTTTAGTTCCCTCCTTATTCTCTTCAATTTCTTCTTTGGTAACCATAACATACCTTCCACTGTAACTACCACAAAACCCAGAAACTGAGTATGTTGACTCTGAACTAAATCAGATTTCTTTCTGTTTATCGCAAACCCCAATTCTTCCAATACTTTTACAG
The DNA here is from genome assembly GCF_031143425.1 of Pleurodeles waltl. Classification (NCBI taxonomy): domain Eukaryota; kingdom Metazoa; phylum Chordata; class Amphibia; order Caudata; family Salamandridae; genus Pleurodeles; species Pleurodeles waltl. The sequence goes on along the minus strand of NC_090442.1, from coordinate 829,192,039 downwards.
CCAACTCCATATGTGCTTTCAACAGCTCCTTGTCCTGGTCCATGATTTGAATGTCACCTAAATAGATAATCATACGTATTCCCCCCTCTCTCAAAAATGCTGCAAAGGGATGAAGAACCTTTGTAAAGAACCATGGGGCTGATGATAGGCCGACAGGAAGGCACACAAACGTTGTCCTTCCATTCAAATCTCAAAAACCCCTGATGTTCCTTCCAAATTGGAACCATCAGATATGCATCCTTCAGATCCAATCGAGTCACCCAAACTCCCTTCTATGAGATACCCTTCATCAAGTGGATGTCCTCCATCTTGAAATTATGGTAGACCACCCAATCATTTAAATCTCTTAAGTTTATAACCTGCCTCATTCCCTTGTCCTTCTTTTCCACCAGAAAAATGTCTTACAAAGCCTGCTGTCTAGCTGTCTTCTGGTACAACTGCCCCTTTTGGAATCAATTCCTTTATCTCTACATCTATTAACCTCACCTGATCTGTGAAAACCATACCTCTTGGTAACCTTAAGTGAACCAGTTCCTTCACAACTCTATTCGAAACCCTCTCACTGTTTCCAATACCCAAGGATCCTTCGTTATCTGAACCCATCTGTGATGAAAGAGCAAGTCTGCAGTCCAGTTTTATGGGGATAACAGCAGGATCTACACTAACCTGAAGATCCTTGAATCTTTCTCTCCCCACAGGCACCTCTTCCCCATCCTCTTTGTCTCTGTGGGTAAAAGCTTCCTGACTAAGAGGAGGCCTGACCTTGGATACTTCGAAAGCCTCTAGAAAAGGAGCCTCTGGTAATACCTTGTCCTCGGCCGGGGAACTGACCCCTTACTCTCCTGGCCTACCCAAAAACACATTCGTGAAAAACCTTTTTAATATCTCTCTGTGATTTTTGAAGACATTTTTTTTCCCAACAAACTTAGATAGAACCCTAATAAAGGCACCTCCAAAAAGTAGACCTCTAGCCGAAGGACCTTCCTTCTTACAAGCCAGCTCCACCAATTTAGGGTCACTTTTCAATAGGAGGCCCTTCCTTCTTTCAATTGAAAGGGCTGTGTTGGCATTGCCCAAAAGGCACACTGTCCTTTATATCCACTGATGTAATTAATCTACATCAATCCTTTTATTGTACACATAGACCTCCTTTGCCACGTCGAATATTTTAGATAAAGGACCCACTGTATCACAAACCTGTCCTGACAGGATCTCAGTCTTTTGTCCAAACCTTTCTTTGGATCTTAACTACCTTTACCCAGAAAAGCAATTACCTTTAAGTTCAACTGTGGGGTAGCCTAAACTCTATCTGCAATAAAAGGTTGTGGAAATTCAGACCTTAATCTGGCACGTACTTCTTTAGAGATTTCTCGTCTCATCCAAAATATTACATATTCAGCCACACGAGGGGAAAGTGCCCACTGAGGGGATAGTGGGTGCTTCATCACAAGTGGATCAAACATATATTGGCCCAACGGGTAAGTCAAAGCATCATTTTCCTTCAATTTAGAATGACCAGTGTCCTTCATTTTAGAATGATCACCAGAAACCTTCACCTCAAATGTTCCTAATCCATATCCTCTAAGTCAAAGTCAAAGTAACAACTTATTTCTATATCTGCTCTTCCAGAAGATCCCTGGCAGGAGACGGATCTATGCTTTTAACCTTTGGGCTCCCTCTCATTTACTTTCCTTGGGCCTTTATTATGTTCATCATGTGTTCCCTCAGCACCATCCTTATGTTTGTCATTACAGACGTCCTGGTCTGCCTCTACAATCTCTTCCTTTTCTTCTCCACTTCCATGGCCACATCCAAATGCTTCCTTTTACTGTCAACATTACTCCCTTTTTTAATATTTGTCTCAGTCTCATTGGCTGACCAAACACTCCTCCTCTGTAGCTCTAGATCTGGACAACATTTCTAATTTATTGTCCATTTTATTGGATGCCTCCCCAGTAATTAAGTTAATAGCCTTGCTAGGATTCTCTTCTAGGGTATTAATCTGAGGGCCCTCTGCTTGTTCCACCATAATAAGTAAACAAGAGACCACTAAAATGTAAAATAAAAGAATGACAAAACACTAAAAAACAATAATTGTCTAAGAAATACACAAATGACTTCAAACACCTCAGGGAACTACTGACCTCAATATAAACTCTGAGTGAACCCTTGACTTCAAATGCTAAAGTTCTACTCATAAAAACGACTTCCTCCGAATAAGGATAAACTGATGTGCCAAACTACCAAAAAACTCTCCATAACAGCTCTCGGAATACACAATAGCCAGTCTGGTTTCCAAGATGGTGTTCGACTTGCAAATACGTCCACGCATCATTAAAAAATGCTGCATACTCCCTAATCTTTAAGTGAGTAAAACAGTAGGGGCCAGATTTATACTTTTTGATGCAAACCAGCGCCGGCGCTGGTTTGCGTCAAAGATTTTACCGCTGGCTAACGCCAAGTGCCAAACATTTGTTAACCTTCAAAAATATACAGTTAATATTAGGGTAAGCACACAGACAGTCAGCCAGCAAGTGCAGACTTATCTGTCTGAGCAGAAGCAATAAAAGAAGGAAGATGACTGTTTGTTAAAGACGTTTATAATCTTTGGAATGTTTTAATGTTCTGATGACTTCATAATGGTTGCTGAGTGGTAGCAATAAAGGGTTTAATGCATAATGTTAGCCTCCGGTTCTTGTAATAGTAATTTTGGGCTCTAATGTTTTCAATGTTCTCACAGCATAATAGTCACCCACTGCCTCCATTTCTGCCCTGGTTGGTTCATGCCTCAAGCTGTCTAAAGCATGAAATATCCTTCCGATTTTGGTAAACCCACATGCTGTTGGCAGAATCCATATAAAAAGAGTATCCAACAAATATTGGAGGTGGAGGAGCAATGCAAACTTGGCCATTGCTATTTTTGGCTATAACCGAGAAGATTATAATGTTTCAAAATTCTACACAGCCTTTTAAGGACTGCATAGTTTTGCCAAGATTTCTGGCCTTCAGGTTCTTGTCAGCATGGTATACCTGCATTTTGAGGTACCTGAATGTGCCTGCCTCCTTACAATTCAAATGCTCACCAGAGCAGGTTTTTTTTTCCTTAATAACGATTCAATTAGGAAGGCACATGATGTTCCCTAGTTGGCCTTGCGGCCTAATTGTGCCTGATCTCCTGCAGGTAATTCTTAGACCGGTCAGCCTTAGAGTGGTCTTCCCCAAAACATTTTGCCTATATACCCTCAGTTTTGTGATGAAAGTTTTAGTTGTCCTTAGAACTCTGTGCACTTTACCCCTTCTAACCAGTGCTTAAGTGCTTGTGCTCACTCCTGTAAACATGGTTTGATTGGCTTACACCAAACTGGCATATTTCTTTTACTTATAATTCACTTGTAGAGTGTTATACCATAGACCCAGGGCCTGTAAATTAAATGCTACTAGTGGGCTTGCAGCACCAGATTTGTCACCCACTCAAGGATCACCTTAAAACATGTCCCCGGACTTCCATTTACAGCCTGTATGCAGTTTCAAACTGCCAATTTGACTTGGCAATATATTCCCTTGCCAAGCCTTTAAACTTCCCTTTTATTGCATATGGGTCTCCCCAAAGGCAGGCCCTAAATATGACATATGTACAGTAACCCTAATACCCAGAAACACACCAAACAGTCACATATACACAAATATCGATCAATAAAGAACAGAAATTATCACGCCTTAAAGTTTGTTCATTTAATTTTTTCAGCAACAAACTCCAAACTGCAGAGGGTACTTTGAGTGGTTTTCCCAGTATGTGCTGACTGGTTTTGTTGCCAGCTGGTTACAAGGCACTACCAGCAAATGAAGGTTGGGTGCCTTTCCCCCGGATATTTAGTACATCATGGGGTAACAATATAGATTGGTAGTTCGTTGACTCATTGGATTCCCCATCTAAAGCCCCATTCATCTCTCCTTTGTGTTAGTGTGTTCTGTTAGGATTACTCCTCCGGCAATCTCTGTTCTGTGGTTATTTATCACAGATGACAGTATTTCTTCCATTCATTTCTACTTTATAAGTTCTAAAAATACTTCTTTGTTTTTGCAACACTCTGTCCTTTTGATGGCACTCGCCAAGTTAACCTTGGGGCTGAAACATCAACCTTACAATTGTAATATGGGCTGCTAAATTGATTGCTCACCATCCTCTGGCCTCCTGAAATGGGACCCCTCGCCCCGGCTCCAGCTACCATGGCTAGAAACTTAGGGGTCAAGCTTGACAATGGTCTTACACTCAGGCTGTTTGTCAATACTACTGCTCGAGTGTGTTTTTCCCTTGTGAAAACCTTAAGGAAGACGCTTTAATTTCGGCCAGAACACACTGGAAAAGCATGATCCATGCACCATTGGGCTCTCCTCAAACATTGTTAAACAGACTTCAACAGTTTCAGAATGCAGCAACCAGACTTGTGCTGAACATTCCCAAAAGGCAATCTATTCAATCTAGCCTAAAAATCTTTTATTGGCTTCCTATCAAGCAAAGAATACAATTTAAAGCCTTGACCAGTGGCGGCCGGCAGTTTTATGGGGGAGGGGGCAGGCAGGAAGCACACTCACACATTCTTTCACACACACACGCACATCCATTAACAACACTCATCAACATTCAAACATATATGCACGCACCAAACACTAATTTAAAAAGATCACACACACACACTTACCTTCAGCCTCGGAAGTCCCAGGAGGGTTGGGACTGCTGCCTTCCCTCACTGGTCGACCTTAGGTCAGCCAGTGAGGGAAGGCAGCAGTCCCAACTTCGTCACAGAGTGGGATGGGGTCAGTGAGACTGCTGATCCCACCCCACTCTGTGACAAGGTGTCACTGATTGACACTTGCCCTGGGCGCTTCAGGGCTTAAACCTGAAGCGCCCAGGTCGAAGTCAATGGGTGACCCTTGCCTTGTCACCCGGGGGAGGGCCTTGAGGTACCTTTGCTGAGCCGAGGAGGTCACACCCACAGGAGCTGTGACCTCTTCAGCCCAGCAAAGTTCAGCTCAGGCAGCCAGGAGTCTGTGCAAATCGCGCATGCCTGCTCCCGGCTGCCTGACCTGAACATGAAGAGTGTCTGTCCGACTGAACTTTGTTCAGCCTGACCGGCATTCTTCATGTGGTGCAAAAGGCGGGGGTCATGGCCTCTCCGCCCTAAAGGAAGGGCCGTGCCTGGCCTTGACACTAATGTTTCGGGCCACTCATAAGAAAGTCCCTGGGTATATGTGCAACAAAATTAAAAGATATCTTCCACGCAGAGCCCTGCGTTCAGCCGATCACAACCTGCTCTGTATTTCCAAAATTAGTAGGTCCAGAGCAGGTGGATGTTCCTTCTCTTTCTTGGCCCCAAAACTCTAGAATCTCTTACTGGATCATATTAGAGGGGCAACCTCAGAGATTAAATTTAAGAACCTCTTGAAGTCCCCCCTCTTTGGAGAGATTTAACTCACAGCTTGATCAGTACTATATCTGCTCTTTTATTGCGTTTTACTTCTTAGCTAGTGCCGGGATGCTCCTTGCTGGAGCAGCTGTTCGCGCTTCACAAATTCTATTTCATGCATTAATTCAAGTGTTGATATGTTTGCCCTTGGATCCAAAAACTGTTGATCTGCTTTCAGAACTAATTACCTTGTTGTTTTTGTTTCACAAGCAGCAACCTATTACTCTGTGTAGTTCATACCAGTCTATCTAGATCTGTACTATTGTAATATGGACTGCTAAACTGATTGCTCAACTGTTAAAATGTTTGGCCTTGGATCCAAAAACTGTGAAACTGTTGTCAGACCTAATTATCTTGTTGTCTTTTGATGTACAAGCAGCAGCCTATTACTCTGCATAGTTTATATCAGTCTGTTTAGTGTTGCTCCGGATTTGTTGTTGATTAAATTGAATGAACAAACTTTAGGGCTTGATAATTTCAGTTCTTTGTTGATCAATATCTGTGTACATATGTCTTTTTGGATGTGTTTCTGGGTGCTAGGCATATTGTACATATATCCTAGTTTATTTACATAGCATTATTCTTTGTGAATTTTGCTATCCCAAGTGAACCACAGTTATTTAAATAGATATAATTTCTCTGCTTCTTAGGGTTATTGCGTAGACTCTGTAAGTTGATCCTACACAGTCCATAGGGCTGGGTGCATTGTAATTAAAAGATTGGCCATGTACTTTTAAGTTTTACATGTCCTGGTAGTGAAAAACTCCTAAATTCATTTTTCACTACTGTGAGGCCTGATTGTTCCATGGGATAATATTGAGTTGCCTTGTCACATTTAATAAGTGGTGACTTTTGATTGGGACCAGGTTGTCAGTTCATATTTAGTATCTATGAAATTGCAATGAAAAATCATCTTTAATGGTAAAGCCGGATTTTTTAATTACAATTTTGAAAACATCACTTTTAGAAAGTTTGAGTTTTGCTTCCCTTAGCCCTTTTGTGCCTGCAGCCTGTGTTGGGTCAAATGACTGGGTGTAACTGACAGTTAGACTTTGTGAATTTCTCCCAGACAATCGCAGAATAGAGGGATTAGGTGTGTCTGAATGGGCCATCTGCTGGCAGGATGGTGGCAGGGGTCATAGCTGAGTATAGCCCTACTTGTAACTCAATAGGCTGTGCTCTGCCTTCACAAAAAGGACTTATTACCTCCACATTGTCCTGCAGCCAGCTTGGAGTAAGGGTAAAGGGAGTCAGGAAATTACATGCTCTTCAAAGGAACTTTCTAGTTGTTTCTGCTACCTTCCATAGGAACGGGCACCAGGTATAAAAACAGGAACTGCAGACTCACTCTTTAGTTCCATCCCGGACAAGTGGAAGGAGTCTCAGAAGACTGCCTACTGCTGCGAACTTCTGTGCACTCTGCAAGATTGCCTGGAGTCTTCCTTGAACCCTTAAATGCCAGCCCTGCCCTTGAGCCCTACGTTTTCACCTAAACCCAGGACTAGCAGAGTGACTGCAAGGGCTAGTTTGATGGCCTCCTCTTCAGAGCCACAGGGACACAAAAGGCTACCACCATCTTGAACTCGCACCTGGACCCAGCCTGAGTGAGTCCTGAACCCCCAAGTGGTGTCTCACTATTCCTGGATTCTTGGCTGTGGTGCTAAAAGGACCGCCACACTCGCGGTGGTGGTCGGACTGCCACACTCCAGGCGGTCCGACTGCCACTTTACAATCCTGGCGGTGGATTGGCCCGGGGATTGCCATCACCACCAGGAACATTGTTCCAGACAGACTGATGGCAGTCCAAGTTGTACCGAACTAAGCACTGCTGTGCTGATTACAACTCAGCTTTCCGCCAGCCTTTCCATGATGGTCACCCCACCATGGAAAGTCTGGCGGAAGCCAGTGCCTGTAGCCACACGGGCCCCCTGCACTGCACATACCCATGTCACAGGAAGTGCAGGGCCCTTCTGCCCAGCACCATCGGAACGCACACTGTATAGATTCTGATGATGTTGGTGTGCTACGGTATTGGCCTTGGCTCCGTTAAGGTAGCCGAGACCAATATAGTAGCACTGTTCCCATCAGTCAGCTCACTGGGAACGGCGTAATACTATGTTCCAGCCAGTCAGCCCAGTGGGAACATTTTAATATGCTTTGGGGGTGGGGGACACCACCGCCATGGTGGTGGCATCCTCCGTGCCACTTTGGAGGTTGGCTCGTCCGACTACCAAACTTTTAATGAGCCCTTAGTCTGAATATAGAAATCTTCACTGCAGCATTGAGTCCCAAGCCTCCCCGAGGACGGCGCTCCTTCCTCGAACACTGCCTGCAGCCTTGCCCCGCTGAACTTTACATTCTCAGATCATTTTTCTCAAAATTTCTACAAAGTCCAAAGATAAGCACTGATTGGGCCCTTTCCACTTCTTGAATCCGAGCTGTGCTCCATCGTGGTTGGCCATGTATTTTTACTTTGACCCAGTCTTGTGCAACAGATGCCCATGATTAATGCTTTGATCTTTTAGGCCAACCTGTGGTCCGGGGCCCCCTGAGGGTCTCCAAAGCCTCCTCAGGGGTTCTGTGACTGCTTAGAAAATGAACTAATATTAACTGATTTATAAAGTATATATAAAAGAAGTGGCTAAATGTACAGTTGAAGTTGTAAAATGTACTGTAAATGTCAAGGAAATTGAAATTGGAGGCTAAAAATTAAATTAGTAACCTCAAATTGATTTGTTGTAACAGTGCAGGTGCATCAAGCAGGATATAGAATGGACAATGACTGGCTTCAACTAAATTTAGAAAAGCTCCAACCTTCCTATTAAAATGTTTATTTATGATGTATTCTATTTGTTTGCAAATTAAATAAAATGTGTTTCAATTTGTGTATGTGTTTGACGAAATGCTGGTTTCGGCATTTTTTGTATTTCGTTTTGTGGTTCAAATCATCAACAATGTATAGACATGGGCACCTGGCTTCCAGTAATGACTCAGTGGGGTGGGGGGGGGGGTCTTCCCCAGATTCCAATAATGATTCAGTGGGGGTCCCCTGGTTCCAGTAATGATAAAGTGATGGTTGACAGAAGTCAAAAGGTTGGGAACCACTGTTTTAGGTTATAGGTTTTACTAAAAAGCTTAAAAATTCATAACTCTGTTTTTAATGATTGATTTTTTTTTGTTTTGGTGTCAATGTATTAGAGTTTACTCTATATTTCTAAATAGGTGTGGGATTTTTCTTGTTTTCATTTTATTACTGTTTGTCTGCTGCATAAATATTTTACACATTGCCTCTAAGTTTAGCCTGACTGCATCTCGTGCCAAGCTACCAGGGTTAAACATAGGTCAATTTAGTTACTTTTTGTGGTTCACCCTGCAAGGGATTCTGGCTGTTGCTTGACCAGGGCTCATACCCCAGTCAACCAACAACGCATTTCTCACACTAGTCAATTGTGGGTTCTGAGTCAATGTGCTGATCTCTCAAAAGCAGCATCAGCTTGTTCATGTGGGATGTGGTGTGTATGATGTCTGGCAATCGAATGCACCTTTCTGAGACTCCTTCCTCGTCATGCTAGCTAGGGGCTCCATCACCACAATGATTAACATGAAGGACAGTGGGACACTAAGCATTGTGCCACAAGTAACTTTCAATGAGGATGATATAATTCTGCCAGTCTTACCTCTTGCGGTGGGTCTGGCGTATAGTAGGCTGATCGGACGGAGTATCTCTGCTGCACCCTAATCGACAGAGTACAGCAAGCATGTAGTATCATCTGGGTGTGCCAAAGGCCTTCACTCAGTCGCGGCTGGCAACTGTGCAAAGTGGTAGGGGAACAAAAAAACAAAATATATATATATATATATATATATATATATATATATATAACACTTACCTTCTCTGCACCGTGGCACCTCTGCTTTCTGCCGTGCTGCAGGCACAGGCTCCCAGCCTGCCATGCGGCCAATCATGACACTGCTCAGAGCCGCGTTATGATTGGCTAGAGCTCCAATGCAGACTGGGCTTGCTCTATCCAACCTGGCAACACAGGTCTGGGGCTGGAGAGAGCACAGTGCGCATGTGTGTTTGGCCAGCCCGAGACGGCCGGCCAAACATACATGCTCACTGAGGGGAGTGCTCTGTGCACTCCCCTTAGTGCTCGTCACCCCCATGGCCCTGCCCTTTTAAAAATAAAACAATTATAAACATTGTTTATTATTGTTTTATTTTTAACCCCTTCTGTGCCCAGGACGTAATGGTTACGTCCTGAGGCACAGTGCTGCTGTGCCCAGGACGTAACCATTACGTCCTGTGCACAGAGCCCAGAGGGAGCGCTAGCGCTCCCTCTGTGGGGTTCCCCCCCACCCCCCCAAGTCAGGGATGGAAGGGGAAGCCCTTCCCCTCCCACCCCCGACCCCCCCTGTGACGTCAGCGCGCAAGTGCGCGCTGATTAGTCACAGGGTCTCCCCCATCACGCTGGAAGCAGAGCTTCCAGCGCGATTGAAAGAGAAATGCTTTTGCATTTCTCTTTCAATCCCATGGGGGAGGCCCCGAGAGGCTTCAAAGGGAAGGAGACACCACTAGACACCAGGGATTTTTTTTTTTTTCAATGAAACTGTCAAAAGGGAGCGACCCCTTGGGCAAGGGTCGCTCCCTGGGGGGGCATTTTTTTAGGAAGGGCTTTTCTGCCCCCCCTGGGGGCAGATTGGCCTATTATTAGGCCGATCTGCCCCCAGGGGGGGCAGAAACCTCTAGGCACCAGGGAGCTTTTTTTTTTGTGATGTTTTCTTTTTTTTTAGGTGGGGAGCGATCCCTTAGGCAAGGGTCGCTCCCCTATGGGGCAATATATATTTAGGCCATTTCTGCCCCCCTTGGGGGCAGATTGGCCTATTTTGATGAGGCCAATCTGCCTCCAAGGGGGGCAGAAACCATTAGACACCAGGGAGTTTTTTTTTTTGCGCAAATTTCACGCAACAGGAGCGACCCCTTGGGCAAGGGTCGCTCCCAGGGGGGGCACTTTTTTGGGAAGGCCTTTTCTGCCCCCCCTGGGGGCAGAAACCTCTAGGCACCAGGGATAATTTCTTTAATTTTTTCTTTTTGTTATGTTTTCTTTTTTTTTTAGGTGGGGAGCGACCCCTTAGGCAAGGGTCGCTCCCCTAGGGGGCAAATTATATTTAGGCCATTTCTGCCCCCCTGGGGGGTAGATCAGCCTATTTTGATTCGGCTGATCTGCCCCCAAGGGGGGCAGAAACCACTAGGCACCAGGGAATTTTTTGTTTTTTTGTTTTACAGATGGGGAGCGACCCCTTGGACAAGGGTCGCTCCCCTGGAGGGGCAAAATGTATTTAGGCCATTTCTGCCCGCTTTGGGGGCAGATCGGCCGATTTTAGGTCAATCTGCCCCCAAGGGGGGCAGAAACCACTAGGCACCAGGGATCTTTTTTTTGCGCCGTCACGCAAGGGGAGCGACCTTGTAGGCAAGGGTCGCTCCCGGGGGGGGGGTAGGGGGCGGGAAAAATTATTTTAGGCCATCTCTGCCCCCCCTGGGGGCAGATTGGCCTATTGGTATTAGGCCGATCTACCCCCAGGGGGGGCAGAAACCTCTAGGCGCCAGGGCAAATTTTTTTTTTGTGTTTTTTTTTGTTTGTTTGTTTTTTTAGAGATGGGGAGCGACCCATCAGACAAGGGCCGCTCCCCTGGGGGGCAAACTGTGTTTAGACCATTTCTGCCCCCCTTGGGGGCAGATTGGTTGATTTTACGTCAATCTGCCCCCAAGGGGGCAGAAACCACTAGGCACTGGGGATTTGTTTTTTGGCGCCAATGTCACGCAGGGGGAGCGACCCCGTAGGCAATGGTCGCTCCTGGTGGGGGGGTCAAATTTATTTTAGGCCATTTCTGCCCCCCCTGGGGGGCAAACTGTATTTAGAGCATTTCTGCCCCCCTTGGGGGCAGATTGGTCGATTTTAGGTCAATCTGCCCCCAAGGGGGCAGAAACCACTAGGCACCGGGGATTTGTTTTTTGGCGCCAATGTCACGCAGGGGGAGCGACCCCGTAGGCAAGGGTCGCTCCGGGGGGGGGGGTGGGGGTTGGGGGGGCAAATTTATTTTAGGCCATTTCTGCCCCCCCTAGGGGCAGATCGGCCTCTTATTAGACCGATCTGCCCCCAGGGGGGGGCAGAAACCTCTAGGCGCCAGGGCAATTATAATGTTTTTTTTGTGTTTTTTTGTTTTTTTTAGAGATGGGGAGCGACCCATCAGACAAGGGTCGCTGCCCTGGGGGGAAAACTGTATTTAGAGCATTTCTGCCCCCCTTGGGGGCAGATTGGTCGATTTTAGGTCAATCTGCCCCCAAGGGGGCAGAAACCACTAGGCACCGGGGATTTGTTTTTTGGCACCAATGTCACGCAGGGGGAGCGACCCCGTAGACAAGGGTCGCTCCGAGGGGGGGGGGTGCGGGTTGGGGGGGCAAATTTATTTTAGGCCATTTCTGCCCCCCCCGGGGGCAGATTGGCCTATTATTAGGCCGATCTGCCCCCAGGGGGGGCAGAAACCTGTAGGCGCCAGGGCAAATTTGTTTTTTGTGTTTTTTTGTTTGTTTGTTTGTTTTTTTAGAGATGGGGAGCGACCCATCAGACAAGGGTCGCTCCCCTGGGGGGCAAACTGTGTTTAGACCATTTCTGCCCCCCTTGGGGGCAGATTGGTCGATGTTAGGTCAATCTGTCCCCAAGGGGGCAGAAACCACTAGGCACCGGGGATTTGTTTTTTGGCGCCAATATCACGCAGGGGGAGCGACCCCGTAGACAAGGGTCGCTCCGAGGGGGGGGGGTGCGGGTTGGGGGGCAAATTTATTTTAGGCCATTTCTGCCCCCCCTGGGGGCAGATCGGCCTATTAATAGGCTGGGCGCCAGGGCAATTATTATTTTTTGTGTGTTTTTTTTTGTTTGTTTGTTTTTTTAGAGATGGGGAGCGACCCATCAGACAAGGGTCGCTCCCCTGGGGGGCAAACTGTATTTAGACCATTTCTGCCCCCCTTGGGGGCAGATTGGTCGATATTAGGGCAATCTGCCCCCAAGGGGGCAGAAACCACTAGGCACCGGGGATTTGTTGTTTGGCGCCAATGTCACGCAGGGGGAGCGACCCCGTAGGCAAGGGTCGCTCCTGATGGGGGGGTGGGGGTTGGGGATGCAAATTTATTTTAGGCCATTTCTGCCCCCCCTGGGGGCAGATCGGCCTATTATTAGGCCGATCTGCCACCAGGGGGTGGCAGAAACCTCTAGGCGCCAGGGCAATTTTTTTTTGTGTGTTTTTTCTTTTAGAGATGGGGAGCGACCCATCAGGCAAGGGTCGCTCCCCTGGGGGGAAAACTGTATTTAGACCATTTCTGCCACCCTTGGGGGCAGATTGGTCGATTTTAGGTCAATCTGCCCCAAGGGGGCAGAAACCACTAGGCAGCGGGGATTTGTTTTTTGGCGCCAATGTCACGCAGGGGGAGCGACCCCGTAGGCAAGGGTCGCTCCTGGGTGGGGGGGGGAGTTCAGGGGGGTGGGTGGTCAAATTTATTTTAGGGCATTTTCCCCCCCACCTGGGGCCGGCTGAGCTAGAGGTCAAAATCCACAGGTAGGCACTTTGCAAAAAACACCTCTGTTTTCTGTGAAAAAACATGTTGTGTCCACGTTGTGTTTTGGGCCATTTCCTTTCTTGGGCGCCAGGCCTACCCACACAAGTGAGGTACCATTTTTATGGAGAGACTTAGGGGAACACTGGGTGGAAGGAAATTTGTGGCTCCTCTCAGATTCCAGAACTTTCTGTCATCGAAATGAGAGGAAAAAGTGTTTTTTGGCCAAATTTTGATGTTTGCAAAGGATTCTGGGTAACAGAACCTGGTCAGAGCCCCGCAAATCACCCCATCTTGGATTCCCCTAGGTCTCTAGTTTTCAAAAATGCGCTGGTTTGCTAGGTTTCCCCAGGTGCCGGCTGAGCTAGAGGCCAAAATCCACAGATAGGCACTGTTTTCTGTGAAAAAATATGTTGTGTCCACGTTGTGTTTTGGGCCATTTCCTGTCGCGGGCGCTAGGCCTACCCACACAAGTGAGGTATCATTTTTATCGGGAGACGTGTGGGAACGCTGGGTGGAAGGAAATTTGTGGCTCCTCTCAGATTCCAGAACTTTCTGCCACAGAAATGTGAGGAACATGTGTTTTTTTAGCCAACTTTTGAGGTTTGCAAAGGATTCTGGGTAACAGAACCTGGTCCGAGCCACACAAGTCACCCCATCTTGGATTCCCCTAGGTCTCTAGTTTTCAGAAATGCACAGGTTTGGTAGGTTTCCCTAGGTGGCGGCTGAGCTACAGGCCAAAATCTACAGGTAGGCACTTTGCAAAAAACACCTCTGTTTTCCTTCAAAAATTTGGCTGTGTCCACGTTGCGCTTTGGGCCATTTCCTTGTTGCGAGAGCTAGGCCTACCCACACAAGTGAGGCATCATTTTTATCGGGAGACGTGGGGGAACACTGGGTGGAAGGAAATTTGTGGCTCCTCTCAGATTCCAGAACATTCTGCCACATAAATGTGAGGAACATGTGTTTTTTTAGCCAAATTTTGAGGTTTGCAAAGGATTCTGGGTAACAGAACCTGGTCCGAGCCACACACGTCACCCCATCTTGGATTCCCCTAGGTCTCTAGTTTTCAGAAATGCACAGGTTTGGTAGGTTTCCCTAGGTGGCGGCTGAGCTACAGGCCAAAATCTACAGGTAGGCACTTTGCAAAAAACACCTCTGTTTTCCTTCAAAAATTTGGCTGTGTCCACGTTGCGCTTTGGGGCGTTTCCTGTCGCGGGCGCTAGGCCTACCCACACAAGTGAGGTATCATTTTTATCGGGAGACGTGGGGGAACGCTGGGTGGAAGGAAATTTGTGGCTTCCCTCAGATTCCAGAACTTTCTGCCACAGAAATGTGAGGAACATGTGTTTTTTTTGCCAACTTTTGAGGTTTGCAAAGGATTCTGGGTAACAGAACCTGGTCCGAGCCACACAAGTCACCCCATCTTGGATTCCCCTAGGTCTCTAGTTTTCATAAATGCACAGGTTTGGTAGGTTTCCCTAGGTGGCGGCTGAGCTACAGGCCAAAATCTACAGGTAGGCACTTTGCAAAAAACACCTCTGTTTTCCTTCAAAAATTTGGCTGTGTCCACGTTGCGCTTTGGGGCGTTTCCTGTCGCGGGCGCTAGGCCTACCCACACAAGTGAGGTATCATTTTTATCGGGAGACGTGGGGGAACGCTGGGTGGAAGGAAATTTGTGGCTCCTCTCAGATTCCAGAACTTTCTGCCACAGAAATGTGGGGAACATGTGTTTTTTTTAGCCAAATTTTGAGGTTTGCAAAGGATTCTGGGTAACAGAACCTGGTCCGAGCCACACAAGTCACCCCATCTTGGATTCCCCTAGGTCTCTAGTTTTCAGAAATGCACAGGTTTGGTAGGTTTCCCTAGGTGGCGTCTGAGCTACAGGCCAAAATCTACAGGTAGGCACTTTGCAAAAAACACCTCTGTTTTCCTTCAAAAATTTGGCTGTGTCCATGTTGCGCTTTGGGGCGTTTCCTGTCGCGGGCGCTAGGCCTACCCACACAAGTGAGGTATCATTTTTATCGGGAGACGTGGGGGAACGCTGGGTGGAAGGAAATTTGTGGCTCCTCTCAGATTCCAGAACTTTCTGCCACAGAAATGTGAGGAACATGTGTTTTTTTAGCCAAATTTTGAGGTTTGCAAAGGATTCTGGGTACCACAACCTGGTCCGAGCCACACAAGTCACCCCATCTTGGATTCCCCTAGGTCTCTAGTTTTCAGAAATGCACAGGTTTGGTAGGTTTCCCTAGGTGGCGGCTGAGCTACAGGCCAAAATCTACAGGTAGGCTTTTTGCAAAAAACACCTCTGTTTTCCTTCAAAAATTTGGCTGTGTCCACGTTGCGCTTTGGGGCGTTTCCTGTCGCGGGCGCTAGGCCTACCCACACAAGTGAGGTATCATTTTTATCGGGAGACGTGGGGGAACGCTGGGTGGAAGGAAATTTGTGGCTCCTCTCAGATTCCAGAACTTTCTGCCACAGAAATGTGGGGAACATGTGTTTTTTTTAGCCAAATTTTGAGGTTTGCAAAGGATTCTGGGTAACAGAACCTGGTCCGAGCCACACAAGTCACCCCATCTTGGATTCCCCTAGGTCTCTAGTTTTCAGAAATGCACAGGTTTGGTAGGTTTCCCTAGGTGGCGTCTGAGCTACAGGCCAAAATCTACAGGTAGGCACTTTGCAAAAAACACCTCTGTTTTCCTTCAAAAATTTGGCTGTGTCCATGTTGCGCTTTGGGGCGTTTCCTGTCGCGGGCGCTAGGCCTACCCACACAAGTGAGGTATCATTTTTATCGGGAGACGTGGGGGAACGCTGGGTGGAAGGAAATTTGTGGCTCCTCTCAGATTCCAGAACTTTCTGCCACAGAAATGTGAGGAACATGTGTTTTTTTAGCCAAATTTTGAGGTTTGCAAAGGATTCTGGGTACCACAACCTGGTCCGAGCCACACAAGTCACCCCATCTTGGATTCCCCTAGGTCTCTAGTTTTCAGAAATGCACAGGTTTGGTAGGTTTCCCTAGGTGGCGGCTGAGCTACAGGCCAAAATCTACAGGTAGGCTTTTTGCAAAAAACACCTCTGTTTTCCTTCAAAAATTTGGCTGTGTCCACATTGCGCTTTGGGGCGTTTCCTGTCGCGGGTGCTAGGCCTACCCACACAAGTGAGGTATCATTTTTATTGGGACACGTGGGGGAACGCTGGGTGGAAGGAAATTTGTGGCTCCTCTCAGATTCCAGAACTTTCTGCCACAGAAATGTGAGGAACATGTGTTTTTTTAGCCAAATTTTTAGGTTTGCAAAGGATTCTGGGTAACAGAACCTGGTCCGAGCCACACAAGTCACCCCATCTTGGATTCCCCTAGGTCTCTAGTTTTCAGAAATGCACAGGTTTGGTAGGTTTCCCTAGGTGGCGTCTGAGCTACAGGCCAAAATCTACAGGTAGGCACTTTGCAAAAAACACCTCTGTTTTCCTTCAAAAATTTGGCTGTGTCCATGTTGCGCTTTGGGGCGTTTCCTGTCGCGGGCGCTAGGCCTACCCACACAAGTGAGGTATCATTTTTATCGGGAGACGTGGGGGAACGCTGGGTGGAAGGAAATTTGTGGCTCCTCTCAGATTCCAGAACTTTCTGCCACAGAAATGTGAGGAACATGTGTTTTTTTAGCCAAATTTTGAGGTTTGCAAAGGATTCTGGGTACCACAACCTGGTCCGAGCCACACAAGTCACCCCATCTTGGATTCCCCTAGGTCTCTAGTTTTCAGAAATGCACAGGTTTGGTAGGTTTCCCTAGGTGGCGGCTGAGCTACAGGCCAAAATCTACAGGTAGGCTTTTTGCAAAAAACACCTCTGTTTTCCTTCAAAAATTTGGCTGTGTCCACATTGCGCTTTGGGGCGTTTCCTGTCGCGGGTGCTAGGCCTACCCACACAAGTGAGGTATCATTTTTATTGGGACACGTGGGGGAACGCTGGGTGGAAGGAAATTTGTGGCTCCTCTCAGATTCCAGAACTTTCTGCCACAGAAATGTGAGGAACATGTGTTTTTTTAGCCAAATTTTTAGGTTTGCAAAGGATTCTGGGTAACAGAACCTGGTCCGAGCCACACAAGTCACCCCATCTTGGATTCCCCTAGGTCTCTAGTTTTCAGAAATGCACAGGTTTGGTAGGTTTCCCTAGGTGGCGGCTGAGCTACAGGCCAAAATCTACAGGTAGGCACTTTGCAAAAAACACCTCTGTTTTCCTTCAAAAATGTGGCTGTGTCCACGTTGCGCTTAGGGGCGTTTCCTGTCGCGGGCGCTAGGCCTACCCACACAAGTGAGGTATCATTTTTATCGGGAGACGTGGGGGAACGCTGGGTGGAAGGAAATTTGTGGCTCCTCTCAGATTCCAGAACTTTCTGCCACAGAAATGTGAGGAACATGTGTTTTTTTAGCCAAATTTTGAGGTTTGCAAAGGATTCTGGGTAACAGAACCTGGTCCGAGCCACACAAGTCACCCCATCTTGGATTCCCCTAGGTCTCTAGTTTTCAGAAATGCACAGGTTTGGTAGGTTTCCTTAGGTGGCGGCTGAGCTACAGGCCAAAATCTACAGGTAGGCACTTTGCAAAAAACACCTCTGTTTTCCTTCAAAAATTTGGCTGTGTCCACGTTGCGCTTTGGGGCACTTCCTGTCGCGGGCGCTAGGCCTACCTACACAAGTGAGGTATCATTTTTATCGGTAGACGTGGGGGAACGCTGGGTGGAAGGAAATTTGTGGCTCCTCTCAGATTCCAGAACTTTCTGCCACAGAAATGTGAGGAACATGTGTTTTTTTAGCCAAATTTTGAGGTTTGCAAAGGATTCTGGGTAACCGAACCTGGTCCGAGCCACACAAGTCACCCCATCTTGGATTCCCCTAGGTCTCTAGTTTTCAGAAATGCACAGGTTTGGTAGGTTTCCCTAGGTGGCGGCTGAGCTACAGGCCAAAATCTACAGGGAGGCACTTTGCAAAAAACACCTCTGTTTTCCTTCAAAAATTTGGCTGTGTCCATGTTGCGCTTTGGGGCGTTTCCTGTCGCAGGCGCTAGGCCTACCCACACAAGTGAGGTATCATTTTTATCGGGAGACGTGGGGGAACGCTGGGTGGAAGGAAATTTGTGGCTCCTCTCAGATTCCAGAACTTTCTGCCACAGAAATGTGAGGAACATGTGTTTTTTTAGCCAAATGTTGAGGTTTGCAAAGGATTCTGGGTAACAGAACCTGGTCCGAGCCACACAAGTCACCCCATCTTGGATTCCCCTAGGTCTCTAGTTTTTAGAAATGCACAGGTTTGGTAGGTTTCCCTAGGTGGCGGCTGAGCTACAGGCCAAAATCTACAGGTAGGCACTTTGCAAAAAACACCTCTGTTTTCCTTCAAAAATTTGGCTGTGCCCACGTTGCGCTTTGGGGCTTTTCCTGTCGCGGGCGCTAGGCCTACCCACACAAGTGAGGTATCATTTTTATCGGGAGACGTGGGGGAACGCTGGGTGGAAGGAAATTTGTGGCTCCTCTCAGATTCCAGAACTTTCTGCCACAGAAATGTGAGGAACATGTGTTTTTTTAGCCAAATTCTGAGGTTTGCAAAGGATTCTGGGTAACAGAACCTGGTCCGAGCCACACAAGTCACCCCATCTTGGATTCCCCTAGGTCTCTAGTTTTCAGAAATGCACAGGTTTGGTAGGTTTCCATAGGTGGCGGCTGAGCTACAGGCCAAAATCTACAGGTAGGCACTTTGCAAAAAACACCGATGTTTTCCTTCAAAAATTTGGCTGTGTCCACGTTGCGCTTTGGGGCGTTTCCTGTCGTGGGCGCTAGGCCTACCCACACAAGTGAGGTATAATTTTTATCGGGAGACGTGGGGGAACGCTGGGTGGAAGGAAATTTGTGGCTCCTCTCAGATTCCAGAACTTTCTGCCACAGAAATGTGAGGAACATGTGTTTTTTTAGCCAAATTTTTAGGTTTGCAAAGGATTCTGGGTAACAGAACCTGGTCCGAGCCACACAAGTCACCCCATCTTGGATTCCCCTCAGTCTCAAGTTTTCAGAAATGCACAGGTTTGGTAGGTTTCCCTAGGTGGCGGCTGAGCTACAGGCCAAAATCTACAGGTAGGCACTTTGCAAAAAACACCTCTGTTTTCCTTCAAAAATTTGGCTGTGTCCACGTTGCACTTTGGGGCGTTTTCTCTCGCGGGTGCTGGGCCTACCCACACAAGTGAGGTATCATTTTTATCGGGAGACGTGGGGGAACGCTGGGTGGAAGGAAATTTGTGGCTCCTCTCAGATTCCAGAACTTTCTGCCACAGAAATGTGAGGAACATGTGTTTTTTTAGCCAAATTTTGAGGTTTGCAAAGGATTCTGGGTAACAGAACCTGGTCCGAGCCACACAAGTCACCCCATCTTGGATTCCCCTAGGTCTCTAGTTTTCAGAAATGCACAGGTTTGGTAGGTTTGGTAGGTTTCCCTAGGTGGCGGCTGAGCTACAGGCCAAAATCTACAGGTAGACATTTTGCAAAAAATACCTCTGTTTTCCTTCAAAAATTTGGCTGTGTCCACGTTGCGCTTTTGGGGCGTTTCCTGTCGCGGGCGCTAGGCCTACCCACACAAGTGAGGGATAATTTTTATCGGGAGACGTAGGGGAACGCTGGGTGGAAGGAAATTTGTGGCTCCTCTCAGATTCCAGAACTTTCTGCCACAGAAATGTGAGGAACATGTGTTTTTTTAGCCAAATTTTTAGGTTTGCAAAGGATTCTGGGTAACAGAACCTGGTCCGAGCCACACAAGTCACCCCATCTTGGATTCCCCTCGGTCTCTAGTTTTCAGAAATGCACAGGTTTGGTAGGTTTCCCTAGGTGGCGGCTGATCTACAGGCCAAAATCTACAGGTAGGCACTTTGCAAAAAACACCTCTGTTTTCCTTCAAAAATTTGGCTGTGTCCACGTTGCACTTTGGGGCGTTTTCTCTCGCGGGTGCTGGGCCTACCCACACAAGTGAGGTATCATTTTTATCGGGAGACGTGGGGGAACGCTGGGTGGAAGGAAATTTGTGGCTCCTCTCAGATTCCAGAACTTTCTGCCACAGAAATGTGAGGAACATGTGTTTTTTTAGCCAAATTTTTAGGTTTGCAAAGGATTCTGGGTAACAGAACCTGGTCCGAGCCACACAAGTCACCCCATCTTGGATTCCCTTAGGTCTCTAGTTTTCAGAAATGCACAGGTTTGGTAGGTTTCCCTAGATGGCGGCTGAGCTACAGGCCAAAATCTACAGGTAGACATTTTGCAAAAAATACCTCTGTTTTCCTTCAAAAATTTGGCTGTGTCCACGTTGCGCTTTGGGGCGTTTCCTGTCGCGGGCGCTAGGCCTACCCACACAAGTGAGGTATCATTTTTATCGGGAGACGTGGGGGAACGCTGGGTGGAAGGTAATTAGTGGCTCCTCTCAGATTCCTGAACTTTCTGCCACAGAAATGTGAGGAACATGTGTTTTTTTAGCCAAATTTTGAGGTTTGCAAAGGATTCTGGGTAACAGAACCTGGTCCGAGCCACACAAGTCACCCCATCTTGGATTCCCCTAGGTCTCTAGTTTTTAGAAATGCACAGGTTTGGTAGGTTTCCCTAGGTGGCGGCTGAGCTACAGGCCAAAATCTACAGGTAGGCACTTTGCAAAAAACACCTCTGTTTTCCTTCAAAAATTTGGCTGTGTCCACGTTGCGCTTTGGGGCTTTTCCTGTCGCGGGCGCTAGGCCTACCCACACAAGTGAGGTATCATTTTTATCGGGAAACGTGGGGGAACGCTGGGTGGAAGGAAATTTGTGGCTCCTCTCAGATTCCAGAACTTTCTGCCACAGAAATGTGAGGAACATGTGTTTTTTTAGCCAAATTCTGAGGTTTGCAAAGGATTCTGGGTAACAGAACCTGGTCCGAGCCACACAAGTCACCCCATCTTGGATTCCCCTAGGTCTCTAGTTTTCAGAAATGCACAGGTTTGGTAGGTTTCCATAGGTGGCGGCTGAGCTACAGGCCAAAATCTACAGGTAGGCACTTTGCAAAAAACACCGATGTTTTCCTTCAAAAATTTGGCTGTGTCCACGTTGCGCTTTGGGGCGTTTCCTGTCGTGGGCGCTAGGCCTACCCACACAAGTGAGGTATAATTTTTATCGGGAGACGTGGGGGAACGCTGGGTGGAAGGAAATTTGTGGCTCCTCTCAGATTCCAGAACTTTCTGCCACAGAAATGTGAGGAACATGTGTTTTTTTAGCCAAATTTTTAGGTTTGCAAAGGATTCTGGGTAACAGAACCTGGTCCGAGCCACACAAGTCACCCCATCTTGGATTCCCCTCAGTCTCAAGTTTTCAGAAATGCACAGGTTTGGTAGGTTTCCCTAGGTGGTGGCTGAGCTACAGGCCAAAATCTACAGGTAGGCACTTTGCAAAAAACACCTCTGTTTTCCTTCAAAAATTTGGCTGTGTCCACGTTGCACTTTGGGGCGTTTTCTCTCGCGGGTGCTGGGCCTACCCACACAAGTGAGGTATCATTTTTATCGGGAGACGAGGGGGAACGCTGGGTGGAAGGAAATTTGTGGCTCCTCTCAGATTCCAGAACTTTCTGCCACAGAAATGTGAGGAACATGTGTTTTTTTAGCCAAATTTTGAGGTTTGCAAAGGATTCTGGGTAACAGAACCTGGTCCGAGCCACACAAGTCACCCCATCTTGGATTCCCCTAGGTCTCTAGTTTTCAGAAATGCACAGGTTTGGTAGGTTTCCCTAGGTGGCGGCTGAGCTACAGGCCAAAATCTACAGGTAGACATTTTGCAAAAAATACCTCTGTTTTCCTTCAAAAATTTGGCTGTGTCCACGTTGCGCTTTGGGGCGTTTCCTGTCGCGGGCGCTAGACCTACCCACACAAGTGAGGTATCATTTTTATCGGGAGACGTGGGGGAACGCTGGGTGGAAGGTAATTTGTGTCTCCTCTCAGATTCCAGAACTTTCTGCCACAGAAATGTGAGGAACATGTGTTTTTTTAGCCAAATTTTGAGGTTTGCAAAGGATTCTGGGTAACAGAACCTGGTCCGAGCCACACAAGTCACCCCATCTTGGATTCCCCTAGGTCTCTAGTTTTCAGAAATGCACAGGTTTGGTAGGTTTCCCTAGGTGGCGGCTGAGCTACAGGCCAAAATCTACAGGTAGACATTTTGCAAAAAATACCTCTGTTTTCCTTCAAAAATTTGGCTGTGTCCACGTTGCGCTTTGGGGCGTTTCCTGTCGCGGGCGCTAGGCCTACCCACACAAGTGAGGTATAATTTTTATCGGGAGACGTAGGGGAACGCTGGGTGGAAGGAAATTTGTGGCTCCTCTCAGATTCCAGAACTTTCTGCCACAGAAATGTGAGGAACATGTGTTTTTTTAGCCAAATTTTTAGGTTTGCAAAGGATTCTGGGTAACAGAACCTGGTCCGAGCCACACAAGTCACCCCATCTTGGATTCCCCTCGGTCTCTAGTTTTCAGAAAAGCACAGGTTTGGTAGGTTTCCCTAGGTGGCGGCTGAGCTACAGGCCAAAATCTACAGGTAGGCACTTTGCAAAAAACACCTCTTTTTTCCTTCAAAAATTTGGCTGTGTCCACGTTGCACTTTGGGGCGTTTTCTCTCGCGGGTGCTGGGCCTACCCACACAAGTGAGGTATCATTTTTATCGGGAGACGTGGGGGAACGCTGGGTGGAAGGAAATTTGTGGCTCCTCTCAGATTCCAGAACTTTCTGCCACAGAAATGTGAGGAACATGTGTTTTTTTAGCCAAATTTTTAGGTTTGCAAAGGATTCTGGGTAACAGAACCTGGTCCCAGCCACACAAGTCACCCCATCTTGGATTCCCCTAGGTCTCTAGTTTTCAGAAATGCACAGGTTTGGTAGGTTTCCCTAGATGGCGGCTGAGCTACAGGCCAAAATCTACAGGTAGACATTTTGCAAAAAATACCTCTGTTTTCCTTCAAAAATTTGGCTGTGTCCACGTTGCGCTTTGGGGCGTTTTCTGTCGCGGGCGCTAGGCCTACCCACACAAGTGAGGTATCATTTTTATCGGGAGACGTGGGGGAACGCTGGGTGGAAGGTAATTAGTGGCTCCTCTCAGATTCCAGAACTTTCTGCCACAGAAATGTGAGGAACATGTGTTTTTTTAGCCAAATTTTGAGGTTTGCAAAGGATTCTGGGTAACAGAACCTGGTCCGAGCCACACAAGTCACCCCATCTTGGATTCCCCTAGGTCTCTAGTTTTTAGAAATGCACAGGTTTGGTAGGTTTCCCTAGGTGGCGGCTGAGCTACAGGCCAAAATCTACAGGTAGGCACTTTGCAAAAAACACCTCTGTTTTCCTTCAAAAATTTGGCTGTGTCCACGTTGCGCTTTGGGGCTTTTCCTGTCGCGGGCGCTAGGCCTACCCACACAAGTGAGGTATCATTTTTATCGGGAAACGTGGGGGAACGCTGGGTGGAAGGAAATTTGTGGCTCCTCTCAGATTCCAGAACTTTCTGCCACAGAAATGTGAGGAACATGTGTTTTTTTAGCCAAATTCTGAGGTTTGCAAAGGATTCTGGGTAACAGAACCTGGTCCGAGCCACACAAGTCACCCCATCTTGGATTCCCCTAGGTCTCTAGTTTTCAGAAATGCACAGGTTTGGTAGGTTTCCCTAGGTGGCGGCTGAGCTACAGGCCAAAATCTACAGGTAGGCACTTTGCAAAAAACACCGATGTTTTCCTTCAAAAATTTGGCTGTGTCCACGTTGCGCTTTGGGGTGTTTCCTGTCGCGGGCGCTAGGCCTACCCACACAAGTGAGGTATAATTTTTATCGGGAGACGTGGGGGAACGCTGGGTGGAAGGAAATTTGTGGCTCCTCTCAGATTCCAGAACTTTCTGCCACAGAAATGTGAGGAACATGTGTTTTTTTAGCCAAATGTTTACGTTTGCAAAGGATTCTGGGTAACAGAACCTGGTCCGAGCCACACAAGTCACCCCATCTTGGATTCCCCTAGGTCTCTAGTTTTCAGAAATGCACAGGTTTGGTAGGTTTCCCTAGGTGGCGGCTGAGCTACAGGCCAAAATCTACAGGTAGACATTTTGCAAAAAATACCTCTGTTTTCCTTCAAAAATTTGGCTGTGTCCACGTTGCGCTTTGGGGCGTTTCCTGTCGCGGGCGCTAGACCTACCCACACAAGTGAGGTATCATTTTTATCGGGAGACGTGGGGGAACGCTGGGTGGAAGGTAATTTGTGGCTCCTCTCAGATTCCAGAACTTTCTGCCACAGAAATGTGAGGAACATGTGTTTTTTTAGCCAAATTTTTAGGTTTGCAAAGGATTCTGGGTAACAGAACCTGGTCCGAGCCACACAAGTCACCCCATCTTGGATTCCCTTAGGTCTCTAGTTTTCAGAAATGCACAGGTTTGGTAGGTTTCCCTAGATGGCGGCTGAGCTACAGGCCAAAATCTACAGGTAGACATTTTGCAAAAAATACCTCTGTTTTCCTTCAAAAATTTGGCTGTGTCCACGTTGCGCTTTGGGGCGTTTCCTGTCGCGGGCGCTAGGCCTACCCACACAAGTGAGGTATCATTTTTATCGGGAGACGTGGGGGAACGCTGGGTGGAAGGTAATTAGTGGCTCCTCTCAGATTCCTGAACTTTCTGCCACAGAAATGTGAGGAACATGTGTTTTTTTAGCCAAATTTTGAGGTTTGCAAAGGATTCTGGGTAACAGAACCTGGTCCGAGCCACACAAGTCACCCCATCTTGGATTCCCCTAGGTCTCTAGTTTTTAGAAATGCACAGGTTTGGTAGGTTTCCCTAGGTGGCGGCTGAGCTACAGGCCAAAATCTACAGGTAGGCACTTTGCAAAAAACACCTCTGTTTTCCTTCAAAAATTTGGCTGTGTCCACGTTGCGCTTTGGGGCTTTTCCTGTCGCGGGCGCTAGGCCTACCCACACAAGTGAGGTATCATTTTTATCGGGAAACGTGGGGGAACGCTGGGTGGAAGGAAATTTGTGGCTCCTCTCAGATTCCAGAACTTTCTGCCACAGAAATGTGAGGAACATGTGTTTTTTTAGCCAAATTCTGAGGTTTGCAAAGGATTCTGGGTAACAGAACCTGGTCCGAGCCACACAAGTCACCCCATCTTGGATTCCCCTAGGTCTCTAGTTTTCAGAAATGCACAGGTTTGGTAGGTTTCCATAGGTGGCGGCTGAGCTACAGGCCAAAATCTACAGGTAGGCACTTTGCAAAAAACACCGATGTTTTCCTTCAAAAATTTGGCTGTGTCCACGTTGCGCTTTGGGGCGTTTCCTGTCGTGGGCGCTAGGCCTACCCACACAAGTGAGGTATAATTTTTATCGGGAGACGTGGGGGAACGCTGGGTGGAAGGAAATTTGTGGCTCCTCTCAGATTCCAGAACTTTCTGCCACAGAAATGTGAGGAACATGTGTTTTTTTAGCCAAATTTTTAGGTTTGCAAAGGATTCTGGGTAACAGAACCTGGTCCGAGCCACACAAGTCACCCCATCTTGGATTCCCCTCAGTCTCAAGTTTTCAGAAATGCACAGGTTTGGTAGGTTTCCCTAGGTGGTGGCTGAGCTACAGGCCAAAATCTACAGGTAGGCACTTTGCAAAAAACACCTCTGTTTTCCTTCAAAAATTTGGCTGTGTCCACGTTGCACTTTGGGGCGTTTTCTCTCGCGGGTGCTGGGCCTACCCACACAAGTGAGGTATCATTTTTATCGGGAGACGAGGGGGAACGCTGGGTGGAAGGAAATTTGTGGCTCCTCTCAGATTCCAGAACTTTCTGCCACAGAAATGTGAGGAACATGTGTTTTTTTAGCCAAATTTTGAGGTTTGCAAAGGATTCTGGGTAACAGAACCTGGTCCGAGCCACACAAGTCACCCCATCTTGGATTCCCCTAGGTCTCTAGTTTTCAGAAATGCACAGGTTTGGTAGGTTTCCCTAGGTGGCGGCTGAGCTACAGGCCAAAATCTACAGGTAGACATTTTGCAAAAAATACCTCTGTTTTCCTTCAAAAATTTGGCTGTGTCCACGTTGCGCTTTGGGGCGTTTCCTGTCGCGGGCGCTAGACCTACCCACACAAGTGAGGTATCATTTTTATCGGGAGACGTGGGGGAACGCTGGGTGGAAGGTAATTTGTGTCTCCTCTCAGATTCCAGAACTTTCTGCCACAGAAATGTGAGGAACATGTGTTTTTTTAGCCAAATTTTGAGGTTTGCAAAGGATTCTGGGTAACAGAACCTGGTCCGAGCCACACAAGTCACCCCATCTTGGATTCCCCTAGGTCTCTAGTTTTCAGAAATGCACAGGTTTGGTAGGTTTCCCTAGGTGGCGGCTGAGCTACAGGCCAAAATCTACAGGTAGACATTTTGCAAAAAATACCTCTGTTTTCCTTCAAAAATTTGGCTGTGTCCACGTTGCGCTTTGGGGCGTTTCCTGTCGCGGGCGCTAGGCCTACCCACACAAGTGAGGTATAATTTTTATCGGGAGACGTAGGGGAACGCTGGGTGGAAGGAAATTTGTGGCTCCTCTCAGATTCCAGAACTTTCTGCCACAGAAATGTGAGGAACATGTGTTTTTTTAGCCAAATTTTTAGGTTTGCAAAGGATTCTGGGTAACAGAACCTGGTCCGAGCCACACAAGTCACCCCATCTTGGATTCCCCTCGGTCTCTAGTTTTCAGAAAAGCACAGGTTTGGTAGGTTTCCCTAGGTGGCGGCTGAGCTACAGGCCAAAATCTACAGGTAGGCACTTTGCAAAAAACACCTCTTTTTTCCTTCAAAAATTTGGCTGTGTCCACGTTGCACTTTGGGGCGTTTTCTCTCGCGGGTGCTGGGCCTACCCACACAAGTGAGGTA
This sequence comes from Pleurodeles waltl, assembly GCF_031143425.1. Taxonomy (NCBI): domain Eukaryota; kingdom Metazoa; phylum Chordata; class Amphibia; order Caudata; family Salamandridae; genus Pleurodeles; species Pleurodeles waltl. The sequence goes on along the minus strand of NC_090442.1, from coordinate 829,165,066 downwards.
TCATTTTTATCGGGAGACGTGGGGGAACGCTGGGTGGAAGGAAATTTGTGGCTCCTCTCAGATTCCAGAACTTTCTGCCACAGAAATGTGAGGAACATGTGTTTTTTTAGCCAAATTTTTAGGTTTGCAAAGGATTCTGGGTAACAGAACCTGGTCCCAGCCACACAAGTCACCCCATCTTGGATTCCCCTAGGTCTCTAGTTTTCAGAAATGCACAGGTTTGGTAGGTTTCCCTAGATGGCGGCTGAGCTACAGGCCAAAATCTACAGGTAGACATTTTGCAAAAAATACCTCTGTTTTCCTTCAAAAATTTGGCTGTGTCCACGTTGCGCTTTGGGGCGTTTTCTGTCGCGGGCGCTAGGCCTACCCACACAAGTGAGGTATCATTTTTATCGGGAGACGTGGGGGAACGCTGGGTGGAAGGTAATTAGTGGCTCCTCTCAGATTCCAGAACTTTCTGCCACAGAAATGTGAGGAACATGTGTTTTTTTAGCCAAATTTTGAGGTTTGCAAAGGATTCTGGGTAACAGAACCTGGTCCGAGCCACACAAGTCACCCCATCTTGGATTCCCCTAGGTCTCTAGTTTTTAGAAATGCACAGGTTTGGTAGGTTTCCCTAGGTGGCGGCTGAGCTACAGGCCAAAATCTACAGGTAGGCACTTTGCAAAAAACACCTCTGTTTTCCTTCAAAAATTTGGCTGTGTCCACGTTGCGCTTTGGGGCTTTTCCTGTCGCGGGCGCTAGGCCTACCCACACAAGTGAGGTATCATTTTTATCGGGAAACGTGGGGGAACGCTGGGTGGAAGGAAATTTGTGGCTCCTCTCAGATTCCAGAACTTTCTGCCACAGAAATGTGAGGAACATGTGTTTTTTTAGCCAAATTCTGAGGTTTGCAAAGGATTCTGGGTAACAGAACCTGGTCCGAGCCACACAAGTCACCCCATCTTGGATTCCCCTAGGTCTCTAGTTTTCAGAAATGCACAGGTTTGGTAGGTTTCCCTAGGTGGCGGCTGAGCTACAGGCCAAAATCTACAGGTAGGCACTTTGCAAAAAACACCGATGTTTTCCTTCAAAAATTTGGCTGTGTCCACGTTGCGCTTTGGGGTGTTTCCTGTCGCGGGCGCTAGGCCTACCCACACAAGTGAGGTATAATTTTTATCGGGAGACGTGGGGGAACGCTGGGTGGAAGGAAATTTGTGGCTCCTCTCAGATTCCAGAACTTTCTGCCACAGAAATGTGAGGAACATGTGTTTTTTTAGCCAAATGTTTACGTTTGCAAAGGATTCTGGGTAACAGAACCTGGTCCGAGCCACACAAGTCACCCCATCTTGGATTCCCCTAGGTCTCTAGTTTTCAGAAATGCACAGGTTTGGTAGGTTTCCCTAGGTGGCGGCTGAGCTACAGGCCAAAATCTACAGGTAGACATTTTGCAAAAAATACCTCTGTTTTCCTTCAAAAATTTGGCTGTGTCCACGTTGCGCTTTGGGGCGTTTCCTGTCGCGGGCGCTAGACCTACCCACACAAGTGAGGTATCATTTTTATCGGGAGACGTGGGGGAACGCTGGGTGGAAGGTAATTTGTGGCTCCTCTCAGATTCCAGAACTTTCTGCCACAGAAATGTGAGGAACATGTGTTTTTTTAGCCAAATTTTTAGGTTTGCAAAGGATTCTGGGTAACAGAACCTGGTCCGAGCCACACAAGTCACCCCATCTTGGATTCCCTTAGGTCTCTAGTTTTCAGAAATGCACAGGTTTGGTAGGTTTCCCTAGATGGCGGCTGAGCTACAGGCCAAAATCTACAGGTAGACATTTTGCAAAAAATACCTCTGTTTTCCTTCAAAAATTTGGCTGTGTCCACGTTGCGCTTTGGGGCGTTTCCTGTCGCGGGCGCTAGGCCTACCCACACAAGTGAGGTATCATTTTTATCGGGAGACGTGGGGGAACGCTGGGTGGAAGGTAATTAGTGGCTCCTCTCAGATTCCTGAACTTTCTGCCACAGAAATGTGAGGAACATGTGTTTTTTTAGCCAAATTTTGAGGTTTGCAAAGGATTCTGGGTAACAGAACCTGGTCCGAGCCACACAAGTCACCCCATCTTGGATTCCCCTAGGTCTCTAGTTTTTAGAAATGCACAGGTTTGGTAGGTTTCCCTAGGTGGCGGCTGAGCTACAGGCCAAAATCTACAGGTAGGCACTTTGCAAAAAACACCTCTGTTTTCCTTCAAAAATTTGGCTGTGTCCACGTTGCGCTTTGGGGCTTTTCCTGTCGCGGGCGCTAGGCCTACCCACACAAGTGAGGTATCATTTTTATCGGGAAACGTGGGGGAACGCTGGGTGGAAGGAAATTTGTGGCTCCTCTCAGATTCCAGAACTTTCTGCCACAGAAATGTGAGGAACATGTGTTTTTTTAGCCAAATTCTGAGGTTTGCAAAGGATTCTGGGTAACAGAACCTGGTCCGAGCCACACAAGTCACCCCATCTTGGATTCCCCTAGGTCTCTAGTTTTCAGAAATGCACAGGTTTGGTAGGTTTCCATAGGTGGCGGCTGAGCTACAGGCCAAAATCTACAGGTAGGCACTTTGCAAAAAACACCGATGTTTTCCTTCAAAAATTTGGCTGTGTCCACGTTGCGCTTTGGGGCGTTTCCTGTCGTGGGCGCTAGGCCTACCCACACAAGTGAGGTATAATTTTTATCGGGAGACGTGGGGGAACGCTGGGTGGAAGGAAATTTGTGGCTCCTCTCAGATTCCAGAACTTTCTGCCACAGAAATGTGAGGAACATGTGTTTTTTTAGCCAAATTTTTAGGTTTGCAAAGGATTCTGGGTAACAGAACCTGGTCCGAGCCACACAAGTCACCCCATCTTGGATTCCCCTCAGTCTCAAGTTTTCAGAAATGCACAGGTTTGGTAGGTTTCCCTAGGTGGTGGCTGAGCTACAGGCCAAAATCTACAGGTAGGCACTTTGCAAAAAACACTTCTGTTTTCCTTCAAAAATTTGGCTGTGTCCACGTTGCACTTTGGGGCGT